>NC_068910.1:97303169-99803169 GCF_023091745.1 Budorcas taxicolor
CCCATTGGCTATCTGTTTTACACATGCTACTGTAAGTTTCCATGTTACTGTCTCTGTATATTTCACCCTCCCCCTCCTCCCCTCCCCCCATGTCCATAGGTCTGTTCTTTATCTCTGTTTCTTCATTGTGTGTGTGTTTGTTGCTCAAGTGTGTCCGACTCTTTGGGACCCCATGGACTGTAGCCTGCCAGGCTTCTCTGTCCACGGGATTCTCCTTGTCATTCACTTCTCCAGAGGATCTTCTTGACCCAGGGATCAAACCTTGGTCTCCTGCATTGCAGGCAGATTCTTTACCATTTGAGTTACAGAGAAGTCCTGTTTCTCTATCACTGACCTGGAAATAAATTCATCAGTACCATCTTTCTAGATTCCATATATATGTGTCAGTATATATTTCTATTTCTCTTTCTGACTTCACTCTATATAATAGGTTCTAGGTTCATCCACCTCATTAGAACTGACTCAAGTGCATTCCTTTTTGTGGCTAAGCAATGTTTCATTGCATATGCATATCACAGTTTCTTGATCCATTCATCTGTTGATGGGCATTTAGGTTGCTTCCAAGTTCTAGCTATTGTAAATAGTGCTACAATGCACATCGGGGTACATGTGTCCTTTTCAATTTTGGTTTCTTCAGGGTATATGCCTAGCAGTGGGATTGCTGAGTGATATGGTGGTTTTATTCATAGTTATTTTTAAGGAATCTCCATATCGTCTTCTATTGTGGCTGTATCAACTTATATTCTCACCAGCAATGAAAGAGGGTTCTCTTTTCTCCACAGACTTTCCAGCATTTATTGTATTGTTTCTAGGCTTTTTGATGATTGCCATTCTGACTGGTGGGAGATGGTATCTCATTGTAGTTTTAATTTGCATTTTTATAATAATGAACTATGTTGAGCATCTTTTCATGTGTTTGTTAGCCATATGTATGTTTTCTTTGGAGAAATGTCTGTGTAGGTCTTTTTCCTATTTTTTGATTGGGTTGTTTGTTTTTCTGATATTGAGTTATATGAGCTGCTTGTATATTTTGGAAATTAATTCTTTGTCAGTTGTTTCATTCGTTATTATTTTCTCCCATTCTGAGGGTTGTCTTTTCACCTTGTTTGTCTCCTTTGCTGTGCAAAAGTTTTTAAGTTTAATTACGTCTCACTTTTTTATTTCTGTTTTTATTTCCATTATTCTAGCAGGTGGGTCATAGAAAATCTTGATTGGATTTATGTCATTGAGTGTTCTGCCTATGTTTTCCTTTAAAAGTTTTATAGTTTCTGATCATACATTTAGGTCCTTAACCCATTTTGAATTTATCTTTTTGTATGGTGATAGGATGTGTTCTAATTTCATTCTTTTGCACATAGCTGTCTAGTTTTCTCAGCACCATGTATTGAAGAGGCTATCTCTGCCCCATTGTATATCCTTGCCTCCTTTGTCAAAAATAAGGAACATATAGGTGCATGGGTTTATCTCTGGGCTTTCTATCTTGTTCCATTGGTTTATATTTCTCTTTTTATGTCAGTACTGTACTATCTTGATGGCTGTAGCATTGAAGTATAGTGTGAAGTCAGGAAGGTAGATTCCTCCAACCCATTCTTCTTTCTCAAGAATGCTTTGACTATTCATGCTCTTTTGTGTTTTCATATGAATTTTGAAATTTTTTGTTCTAGTTCTGTGAAAAATGAATTGGTAATTTGATAGGGATAACATTGAATCTGTAGATCGCATTTGGTAGTAAAGTAATTTTCACAATATTGATTCTTCCTACTCAGGAACATGAAATATCTCTCCATCCATTTGTATGGATGGATTCTTTGATTTCTTTGAGAAGTGTCTTATAATTCTTTGTATATAGCTCTTTTGTCTCCTTAAGTAGCTTTATTCTTAAATATTTTTAAATTTTTGTTGCAATGGTGAGTGGGATTGATTCCTTAATTTCTCTTTCTGAGTTTTCATTGTTAGTATATAAGAATGCAAGTGATTTCCGTGTATTGACTTTGTATCCTGCAAGTGTGCTGAATTTTCTGATAGTTTCTTTGGGGTTTGCTATGTATAATATCATGCTATCTGCAAATAGTGAGAGTTTTACTCTTTTTTTCTAATCCAGATTCCTTTTATTTATTTTTCTTCTCTAATTACCATAGCTATGACTTCCAAAACTATATTGAATAATAGTGGTGAGAGTGTACACCCTTGTCTTGTTCCTGATCTTAGAGATTCTGGAATGCTTTTAATTTTTCACTATTGAGAATAATGTTGCTGTGGGCTTATCATATATGGCCTTTGTTATGTTGAGGTAGGTTCTTTGTATGCTCATTTTTTGAATCGTTTTTTTATCATAAATGGATGCTGAATTTTGTTGAAGGCTTTTTCTGCATTTATTGAGATGATCATATGGTTTTTATCTAAATTTGCTAAAATCATGTATCACATTGATTTATTTATGTATATTGAAGAAACCTTGCATCCCTGGAATAAACCCTACTTGATCATGGTATATGAGCTTTTTAATGTGTTGTTGAATTTTATTTGCTAGAATTTTGTTGAGTATTTTTGCATCTTATGTTCATCAGTGATATTGGACTGTAATTTTCTTTTTTGTGTATATCATCTTTGCCTGGTTTTGTTATCAGGGTGGTTGTGGCCTTGTAGAATAAGTTTGGAAGTGTTCCTTCCTTTGCAAATTTTTGGAAGAGTTTCAGAAAAAATAGACATTAGCTCTTCTTTAAATGTTGGATAGGATTCCCCTTTGAAGCCATCCAGCCCTTGGCTTTTGTATTTTGGCAGATTTTTATCACAGTTTCAATTTCAGTGTTTGTATTTGGTTTGTTCATAATTTCTATTTCTTCCTGGTTTGGTATTAGGAGATTGAACTTTTCTAAGAATCTGTCCATTTCCTCTAGGTTGTCCGTTTTATTAGCATATAGTTAGTCTTTCATAATAGTCTCTTATGATCCTGTGTATTTCTGCGTTGTCTGTTGTAACCTCTCTTTTTTCATTTCTAATTTTGTTCACTTGATTGTTCTCCATATTTATCTTGATGAGGTTGGCTAGTGGTTTGCCAACTTTGTTTATCTTCTCAAAGAACCAGCCTTTAGTTTTATTAATCTTTGCTATTGTTTCCTTCATTTTTTTTCACTTATTTCTGCCCTGATCTTTATGATTTCTTTCCTTCTGCTGACTTTGGGTTTTGTTGTTGTTCTTTATTGAGCTACTTTAGATGTAGAGTTAGGTTGTCTATTCAATGTTTTTCTTGTTTCTTGAGGTAGGATTGTATTGCTATAAACTTCGATCTTGGAACTGCTTTTTGCTGAATCTCATAGATTTTTGGTCATCCTATTTTCATTGTCATTTGTTTCTAGGAATCTTTGATTTCCCTTCTTATTTCTTCAGTAGCCATTTTGTTATTTAGCAATGTATTGTTTAAGCTCCATGAGTTTGTGCTTTTTGAGTTTGAGTTTGTTTTTGCTTGTTTGTTTGTTTGTTTTTTTCCCTGTGGTTGATATCTAGTGTCATAGCATTGTGCTCAAAGATACTTAATATGATTTCAATTTTCTTAAACTTATTGAGACTTGATTTGTGGCCAAAGATGTGGTCTATCCTAGAGAATGTTCCATGTGCACTTGAGAAGAAAGTGCATTTGAATGAAAAGTCCTGAAGATATCAATTAGGTTCGTTTGGTCTAACATTTCATTTAAGGTTTGTGTTTTCTTATTGATTCTTTGTTTTGATGATTTGTCCATTGGTGCTAAAGTCCCCTACTATTGTTGTGTTGCTGTCAATTTTCCCTCTTATGCCTGTTAGTGTTTGCCTTATGTATTGAGGTGCTCTTATGTTGGATGCATAGGTATTTACAACAGTTATGTCTTCTTTTTGGATTGGCCCATTGATCATTGTGTAGTGTCCTTCTTTCTCTCATAATAGTCGTTACTTTAAAGTCTTTTTTTTTTTTTTTTTATGATTGCCACTCTGGCTTTCTTTTGGTTTCCATTCACATGGAATATATTTTCCCATCCTTTTACTTCTGTGCATTTGTCTCTAGCTCTGAAGAGGGTCTCTTTTAGGTAGCATACGTATGGGTCTTGTTTTTATATCCATTCAGTCAGTCTGTATCTTTTGGTTGGTACATTTAACCCATTTACATTTAAGATAATTATTGATATATATGTTCCTATTGGCATTTTTAAATCATTTTTTGTTTGTTTTTGTAGGTCTTTCCTTTCTATTGTGTTTACTGGCTATGTAAGTCCCTTTAGTATTTGTTGTAAGGCTGGTTTGGTGGTGCTAAATTCTCTTAACTTTTGCTTGTCTGTAATGTTTTTGATTTCCCCATCAATTTTAAATGAGATCTTTGCTGGGTATAGTTATAGATTTTTTTTTTTTCTTTCAGTACTTTAAATATATCCTGCCATTCCTTTCTGGCCTGCAGAGATTTTGCTGAATAATCTGCTGTTAATCCTCATGTAGAGAAAGATCTGCTGTTAATTGCATGAGTTTTCCCTTGTATGTTACTTGCTGCTTTTCCCTTACTATTTTTAATATTCTTTCTTTATGCTTAATCTCTGTTAGCTTGACTAATGTGTGTCTTGGTATATTTCTCCTTGGGTTTATCCTGTAAGGGACTTTTGGTACTTCTTGGACTTGATTAACTGTCTCCTTTCCCATGTTGGGAAAGTTTCAAGTATAATTTCTTCAAAAAATTTCTCAGTGCCATTCTTTTTTTTCTTCTTCCTCTGGAGCCCCTATAACTCAAATAACAGTGCATTTAATATTGTCCCAATGGTCTCTGAGGCTATCCTCAATTCTTTTCATTCTTTTTTCCTTTATTCTCCTCTTCAACAGTTATTTTCACCATTTGAACTTCCACCTCACTTATCCATTCTTCTCCCTCAGTTATTCTGCTATTGGTTCCTTCTAGAGTATTTTTAATTTCAGTGATAATGTTATTCATCTCTGTTTGCTTATTCTTTATTTCTTTTATGTCCTTGGTGACTGTATTAACTGTGTTGTTTCTTTAATTTTTTCCATTCTATTTTCAAGTCCTCATAACATATTTGCTATCATTATTTTGATTCTCTTTCAGTTAGATTGTTTCTTTCCTCTTCATTTATTCTGTCTTGTGAGTTTCTACCTTGTTTTTTCATTTGTGCTATATTTTTCTGTTTTTTCATTTTTTCTCCCTAAGTTTCTCCACTTGAGGTCTCCTTTTCCCAGGCTTTAGGGTTGTAGTCCTTCTTCATTTTGATTTTTGCCATTGGAGGGAAAGGTTGGTTGAGTGGTTTGTGTTTACTTCTTGTTAGGGGTGACTTCTACCTGTGTTCTAGTGGGAGGAGATCATGCAGGTTGTTACAGAAATAATGGAACATATATACACACTTCCATGATATAGTTATAACCAAAGTATTCTAAAGAAAATAATACTGGAGATCGACATGGTGAACAAGAAAACCAAAGGTGATATCGATCAAATAAAAGCAGAACTAGCTAATGGTCAGTCTGGAAAACAACCTGAGCAGAGTGCCACCTGGGGAATATAGCAAAGAGAGCTCAACAATTTAACTTACTTGGTGTAAAAAGGAAGAGTGAAAGAAAAAAAGGAGAAGACAAAAGAGGAGAAGGGAGAGAAAAGGGATGGAAAAGAGGGCTAAAAAAAGAGAAAGAAAAATAGAAAAGAAAAGGTAAATAGACATATGTGAAAAAGCTTTAGATATATTCAGGAATAGCTACAGATTGTAAAGCAGTATAAGAGAAGCAGTTGAATATATAAAAAACAAAATTTAAAAAATCACAAAAAAAGGGTGAAAAAGAAAAAAAAATGTTATAATGAATTTTTTTAAAAAACAAGGATAACTCCACAGCACTGGAAAAGACTAAAGTGAAGGTAGAAATATGCAAGAGGAATAAACAGTGTGATTTATAAGAAAAAAAAAGTTCTCAATGTCATAATTCTTGGCTGTTAAGTGTGCTCCAGTGCAGGAGGTTGTATTCATGTCCTGTGATGTTTTCCTGGTTGAAGGAGGATCTTATCTCTCTGAAGGGCAGTACAGTGCCTAGTAGTAGGTTTTGGGGTTCAGTGTGTCTTTGGGCAGTCCTTCTGGCTTTGGCAGTGTTAGACACATCAGTTTTCTCAGCTGTTTCAAAGTGGTCCTATCAGCATATTTTCACTCCTGCCAATCCCCTAATTGTCTCTGGAATCTTTACCAGTGCTTCTGTTTCCTGGTCCCACCCTGCACAGCAGGTGGAAGCATGATACGGAGGGGCTTGTGTGGATATTTTCTCAGCTCCCTGATCATGTCCTCTGCATCAAAGAGACTTGTGTGGACTAAGGAGACTTTTATGGGCTTTCTGTGGCCTCCTGAGCTTGCCCTCTGCATCAGAGGGCTTGTGTGCATTTGTCTCAGTTCCCTGGATCCTCCCTCTGCATTGTCGCATGGCTTGTGTGTACTTGTTTCAGCTCACCGACCTACCCTCTAAGTTGCAGGGCTTGTGCGTTCTTCTCTAGGCTCCCCATCCAGCCTCTGTGTCCCACGGTTTATATGTACTAGAGAGGTTTGTATGTCACTTCTCTCTCAGCATGCCAGGCCCGCCTTCTGCACAACAAGGGTGTGTGAGCTGGAGAGATTTGTATGTCTGCCCTCTATTGGCACCCTGGGCCTGCCCTCTGCCCTGTGGGGCTTCTGTGGGCTACTCTTGGTTTCCCAAGCCCACCACAGTCCATGAGCTGTTTATGGGCTGAGAAGTGCAGCTTTCTCTGTTTTCTAAGTCCCTGTTTTGCTGGTTTTCTGAGAATCTGCAGCACACTCTTATGCCTGCATGTGAGTTTCCTAGTGCATGGGAAATCTTCCTCCCTCAGGATACCCTCCCTTCCTCAGGGAACAATCTCCTGTCCAGAAGTTCTCCATCTTTTCCCTTTTTATTTCTCCATCCTCTCTCCTACCTCATTCTAGAGAGCTTAGCCTGCCTTCTGGAGGCCTGGGGTCTTCTGTTGTCACCTACAAGCTGCTTTGTAGAGGTTGTTCCATATCTTGATGTGTTTTGATGTATTTGTGGTGAGTCTGGCAATCTCCCCATCTTACTCTTCTGCCATCTTCTTCCACTCTCCAGTAATATTTTAAGTTTATACATCAGGCTGATCTTTGGAACAGAGACAGTCCATACTGATAGGAAACAGCAGTAACAACCTAAAACATACAAGCCTTGGGAAAGGGATAGAGTTTGATTTCCAGAGTTACAATATTAGTAGATTCAAATGGCTATTTTTAGCAAAAAGAAATCACACAGCATACAGAGAAACAAAGAAATATGGTCTGTTCACAGGAAAAAGCAAACCTGTCTGTAAAAAAGAACTGATGGCTGCTTTAAGATAAAGTCTTTTAAACAGCTGCGTTTAAATATGTTCAGAGAACTAAAGGAATATATGAAGAGAGTCAAGAAATATATGTTTGAATGAAACAGAAATATTAGCAAAGAGATAAAATGTCTAAAAAGAAACCAAAAGAAATTCTAGAGCTGAAAAGTATAATTACTGGAATGCAAAATGTACTAGATAGTTGCAAAAGCAGATCTGAGCAAGGGGAGAAAGAAGAATCAATGAATTTGAAGAAAAGACAATGAAAATGATCAAGTCTGGGAAACAGAAAAAAGATTAAAGATAAGTGAACATAATCATGGAACACTGTGTAGTGGACCAACCTATACATTATGGGAGTCCAAGACAGAGGAGAGAGAGAAAAGGAGAGAGAATATTTGAAGAAATAATGTCTTACACTATCAAATATTTGGTAAAATATGTGGATGTAAACATCCAAAAACTCAACCCAAATCACCTAGGATGAAATCAGAGACCACATCAAGACACATTGTCATCAAATTGTCAAAGGAAAAACACAAAGAGAATTTCTAAATTAGCAAGAGGGAAGCAACTCATCATATACAAGGAATCCTCAATAATATTAATGGCAAATTTCTCATCAGAAACTTTGGAGGCCAGGATAAAATGGGCTGATATAGTCAAAGTTTTATGTGAAAAACATATATATATACTAATGGAGAATACTATATTCAGCAAAACTGTACTTCAAAGTGAGAAAATAAGACATTCTCATATAAACAAAATCCGAAGGAGTGTTACTACTATACCTTCTCTGAAAGAAGACCACCCTGGTGGTCCAGTGGTTAAGAATTCACGTGCCAGTTCAGGGGACATAGGTTCGATCATCCCTGGTCCTTGAAGATTCCACATGCCACAAAAGTAACTAAGCTCGTGTGCCACAACTACTGAGCCTACACTCTAGAGCACACTAGCCATAATTATTGAGGTCCATGTACTGCAACTACAGAAGCCCAGGTGCCTAGACACCCTGCTCTGCAATGAGAAGCCATTGGAGCACTGCAAGGAAGGGTAGCCCTCACCTGCCCCAAATAGAGAAAAACCTGCATACAAAGTGAAGATTTAGCACATCCATGAATAAATAAATTTCTTTTTTTTTAAATAAATGCTAAAAAAAGTCCTTTAGGTTTTTTTTTTTCTTCTTTTTGGCTGCACTGCACAGCATGTAGGATCTTAGTTACTTAACCACAGATTAAACTGGCACTCCTTGCATTGGTAGCATGGAATTTTAACCATTGGAATGCTAGTGAAGTCCTTGAAAGTCCTTTATATGAAAGGAAGCTAGATAGCCACTTAAAAATTTTGAAGAAATAAAGATCTCAGTATAACGTAAGTATTTTGTTAATTATAAAAGCTAGTATTTTTGTAGTGGTAGTTGGTTACTCTATTTTTTGTTTTCTACATAATTTGAGAAACATACATTTTTATGTATGGCAAAACCAATACAATATTGTAAAATTTAAAGAAATAAAATAAAATGCAACTATTAGTCTAAATGCTAGTATCTTTGTAACTTTAGTTCATAACTCCTTTTTTGTATTCTATGTAATTTAAAAGAGTAATGCATTGAAAAATATTAATTTATAACTTTGGACTCACAGAGCTTCCCCGGTGGCTCAGACAGTAAAGAATTGCCCTGCAGTGTAGGAGACCCAGGTTCAATTCCTAGGTCAGGAAGATCCCCTGGAGAAACGAATGACAACTCACTCCAATATTCTTACTGGAAAATCCCAAGGACAAAGAAGCCTGGCAGGCTACAGTCTGTTAAGTCACAAACAGTCAGACATGATTGAACAATTAACACTTTCATTTTTGGACTCACAACATTTAAAGATGTAATTTTGTGACATCAACCACTGAAGGAGGATGAGGCAATTAAGATAGTGGAGTATGAAGACTCTGAACTAATTTACTCCAAAACATATCAAAATTACAAGTACATATAAAGCAACTCTTGCTGAGAATGACCTGAAGGCTATCAGAACAGTGCTTCTACAACCAAGACCATAAAGAAAGAACTACAAAGCTCCTGGAGGGTGGGGAAGAAAAGCAATCTAATCAGGACCCACACCATAGCAATTGACCCAGAAGAGGATGGATATATATTGGCTCTGTGATCTCTCTTAAGGAATGTGGAGTTTAAAACCCCATTAGGCACCACCAGCCCTGGGGTCTGGCACAGGAAAGAACTCTTCATTGGGTTGAAAACCAGTGGGCTTATTAGAAAACTATAATAAAACAACTCTTCTCATGAAGAGTGTACTCACAGACTTGCTTGCTCCCAGTTGCAGTGCAGAGGCAGCAGATTGAAAACTTCATGGTGCCAGAACCACACGCTTGCACCCCACAGTTCACACCAGACTCCTGCTAAGGTGGAGCTCACCATTGCCATCACACACATACACTCACATTGGGGAAAAGCAAAGCCAGCTAAAAACCCCTGGGGCACTGATCCCATTACTAAAGCAGAAACAGCTATCATGTACAGGTAATGTGGGGAAAGCAGTGTTGGCTCATAGTATGGCTCCAGCCCCCTAGGGCCCCAGTCATGCCCCCAATGAAGAGACTACCATCACTCCAGGGGGAAGTCCAACTCCCTCAGGGACCCTGCTCCAGCCCTTCGGGTCCTGACTCTGCCCCTTAACAGGCTGGCAACGACCACTAAGTCTGGGAGAAGCTCCAGCTTGCAGCTGGCTTTGATTCTAGCCCTTCTGACACCAGCCCTACCTCCTACCAAGGTGGTGGTTACTAACGCACCCAAGGAAAAGATATACCTTATGCTCATGTCAAAGCCGCTAAAGCCACTGGGCACCCACAGATTGAACAGAGATGCTTCCACACAAGTAAACACCTTCACAAATGGGATAGGTAACTGTTTTGCCAAATTTCATAAACTCAGAGGACGTCAAACAAAGTTTGAAAACAGAGGAATATATTCCAAACAACAGAACAAAATAAAACCCTAGAAGAGAGAGAGAGAGAAAAAAAAAAAAAACTAATGAAATAAAGAAGATAAATAAACGAGATGATTAATTTTCTTGACAAAAATTCAAAGCAACAGTAATAAAAATTAACTTTGGATAAAGATGAACACAGTGAGAACTTCAGCAAAGAACTATAAAATGGAGCAACCAGAGCTGAAGAATATAATAACTGAAATGAAAAATACACTAGAAAGAATTAACAGTGGATGAAGTGATATACAGGAACACATAAACAACTTAGAAAATAGAATAGTGGAAATCACTGAGTAAAAACAGGAGAAAAAAAAAAGATAATTTAAGGGATGTCTGGGACATCATCAGGCATACTAACAGTTGCATTAAGAGAAAAGAGAAATAGAGACAGAAAAGGTACTTGAGAAATTATGGCTGAAAGTGTCCCTAATCTGAAGAAAAAAAGCAAATATTCAGATCCTGGAAGGGCAGTGAGCCCCAAAGAAGGTGATTGCAAAGAGACCTACATCAAGACATACTTAAAATGGCCAAAAAATAAAAATAAAGGGATAATTTTAAAAATAGCAAAAAAAAAAAAACCAGAACCACATAAAAGGAAACACCTAATAAAACTGTGAACTAATTTTTCAGCAGAAATTTTGTGGGCCAGAAGGGAATGGCATGAACAGACCAGTTACCAGTAATGAAATTGAATCAGTAATCAAAAACTCACCAAACAAAAGTTCAGGACCAGTTTCACAAGGGAATTCTACCAAACGTTTGAAAGTGAAAGTGAAGTCACTCAGTCGTGTCCGACTCTTTGTGACCCCATGGACTGTAGCCCACCAGGCTCCTCTATCCATGGGATTTTCCAGGCAAGAATACTGGAGTGAGTTGCCATTTCCTTCTCCAGGGGATCTTCCCAACCAAGGGATTCAACCCAGGGATTGAAATCAGGTCTCTCACATTGTAGGCAGATGCTTTAACCTCTGAGCCACCAGGGAAGGCAAACATTTAGATATGAGTTAATACCTATATTTATTAAACCACTCCAAAAAAAATTGAACAGGAGGAAGTACTTCCCAACTCATTCTATTGCAGACAGCATTATCTTGATATTAAATCCAAAAGACTTAAAACATAACATCATAGGCCAATATCCCTAATGATGATAGACACAGAAATCCTCAAAAAATCTGAGCAAACTGAATTCAGCATTACCTAAAAATCAGCATTATGATAATGTAGCATTACAATCAAGTAGGGTTTATTCCAGGGATACAAGAACGATTAAATATCCACAAATCTATGTGGTATATCACATTAATGAAAGGAAGGATAAAAATAAGATGATCATCTCAATAGATGTGGAAATAGCATTTAACAAAATTAAGCATCGATTCTTGGAAAAATTTATCATCAAAGTTGCTATAGAGGGAAGAAGTGTGTGTGCTCAGTCGTGTTCAGTTCCTTGCAATCCCAGGCCCTTGCCTCCCAGCCTGTCAGGCTCCTCCGTCCATGGAACTCTCCAGGCAAGAATACACATTGTCATTTCCTTCTCCAAGGGATCTACCCCACCCAGAGACTGAACCCATGTGTCCTGTGTTTCCTGCATTGGCAGACAGATTCTTTACCACTGAGCCACCTTGGAAGCCCCACAGAGGGAACATATCTCAGTGTAATAAAGGCCATTTATGAGAGACTCATAGCTAAAATAATACACAAATATTAAAGGCTTTTTCTTTAACATAATGAACAAGACAAGGGTATCTACTTCAAGTACTTATGCTTAACATAGTACTGGAAGTTCTAGCCATAACAATCACACAAGAAGAATAAATTAAAAGTATTTAAATTGTAACAGAAGAGGTAAAACTCACTATTTGTGGATGACATGATACTATGTATAGAAATGAATTCAGTACAGTTGCAAGATACAAGACTAATATACAGAAATTTGTTGCATTTCTATATATTAAAATGAAGTGTCAAGAAGAAAATGGGAAAATGATCTCATTTACAATTTCATCAAAAAGTAAAATGAAATAATTTATAAAATAAAACTCAGAAATAAATTTAACAGAGGAGGTAACAGACATGAGCTCTGAAAGTTTTAAAACATTGAAATTGAAGCTGATACAAATAAATGAAAATATATACCATGCTTATGGATTGGAAAAATAAATATTGTTAAAAAGTCTGGTTTACCCAAAGCAATATACAGATTTATTGCAATGTCTGTCAAGATACCAATAACATTTTTCACAGAACTAGAACGAATAATCCTAAAATTTATATGGAGCCAAAAGACACACTGAAGAGCCAGAACAATCTTAAGGAAAAAGAACAAACCTGGAAATATCACCCTGCCTGACTTCATACCCTCCCATCACTTCATGGGAAATAGATGGGGAAACAGTAGAAACAGTGTCAGACTTTATTTTGGGGGGCTCCAAAATCACTGCAGATGGTGACTGCAGCCATGAAATTAAAAGACGCTTACTCCTTGGAAGAAAAGTTATGACCAATCTAGATAGTATATTCAAAAGCAGAGACTACTTTGCCAACTAAGGTCAAGGCTATGGTTGTTCCTGTGGTCATGTATGGATGTGAGAGTCGGACTGTGAAGAAGGCTGAGTGCTGAAGAATTGATGCTTTTGAACTGTGGTGTTGGAGAAGACTCTTGAGAGTCCCTTGGACTGCAAGGAGATCCAACCAGTCCATTCTGAAGGAGATCAACCCTGGGATTTCTTTGGAAGGAATGATGCTAAAGCTGAAGCTCCAGTACTTTAGTCACCTCATGGGAAGTGTTGACTCATTGGAAAAGACTCTGATGCTGGGAGAGATTTGGGGCAGGAGGAGAAGGGTACGACCGAGGATGAGATGGCTGGATGGCATCACTGACTCGATGGACTTGAGTCTGAGTGAACACTGGGAGATGGTGAGGGACAGGGAGGCCTGGCGTGCTGCGATTCATGGGGTCGCAAAGAGTCGGACACGACTGAGTGACTGAACTGAACTGAACTGAACTGACTTCATATGATAGTATGCAACTATAGTAATCAAAACATACCAGTACCAACACAAAAACAGATACATAAATTAATGGAACAGAATAGAGGTCCATGAAATAATCCCACATTCATATAGTCAATTAATCTACCACAAAGGAGGCACATATATACAATGGGTAAAAACAGCCTCTTCAAGGGGTAGTGCTGGGAAAATTGAACAGCTACATGTTAAAAATTAAAAAAAAAAAGAGAAGAAAGATAGAAAGACTCTAGGCCATTTTCTTACGTCATATGCCAAAATAATCTCAAATGGATTGAAGATCTACACAGGAAATGCATACCAAAACTACAATGAGCTAGCACCCCACACCTGCCAAAATTTCTGTAGTTAAAAGACAAGAAGGGACTTCCATGGTAGTTGAATGGTTAAGACTCCACACTTCCACTGCAAGGAGCATGGGTTTGATCCTTCATAAAGGAACTAAGATCCTGTGTTCTGTGCAGCATGGCAAAAAAAAAAAGACAAGAAGTAAGTATTGATTCATATGGCCACAATGGAAAACAGTATGAAGGTATCTCAAAAAATTGCAAGCATGACTATCATATGATCTATCATTTCCCCTCCTTGTTATTTATCAGAAGAAAATGAAAACACTTTTGAAGAGATAGATACACCCTGATGTTCATAATGGCATATTTATAATAGCCAAGTATGGAAGCAACCAAAGTGTTCTTCAACAGACGACTGAGTAAAGAGATTAAACATACAGTGTTTATCTTTTTCTGACTTACTTCATAAGAATATGTATGTATAATGAACCTACCTGCAATGCAGGATACCAGGGGTCAATTTCTGGCTTCCTGGGTTGGGAAGATTCCTTGGAGAAGAAAATGGCAACCCACTCTAGTATTCTTGCCTGGAGAATCCCATGGACAGAGGAGACTTACACACTGCAGTCCATGGGGTCGCAACAGTTGGACACGATTTAGCAACTAAATCACCAGCATAATGAAATATTACTCAGCCATAAATGAGAATGAAATTTTGTCATTTGCAGCAACATGGATGGATCTGGAGAATCTTTTTCTTAGTGAAATAAGTCAGAAAAAGATAAATACTGTATGTTTTCACTTCACTTCAGTTCAGTTCAGTTCATTTCCGTTGCTCAGTTGTGTCCAACTCTTTGCGACCCCGTGAATTGCAGCACGCCAGGCCTCCCTGTCCATTAACAACTCCCAGAGTTCACTCAAACTCATGTCCATCGAGTCGATGATGCCATCCAGCCTTCTCATCCTCTGTTGTCCCCTTCTCCTCCTGCCCCCAATCCCTCCCAGCATCAGAGTCTTTTCCAGTGAGTCACCTCTTTGCCTCAGGTAGCCAAAGTACTGGAGTTTCAGCTTTAGCATCATTCCTTCCAAAGAATACCCAGGACCAATCTCCTTTAGAATGGACTGGTTGGATCTCCTTGCAGTCCAACGGACTCTCAAGAGTCTTCTCCAACACCACAGTTCAAAAGCATCAATTATTTGGCACTCAGCTTTCTTTGCAGTCCAGCTCTCATATCCATATATGATCACTGGAAAAACCATAGCCTTGACTAGATGGACCTTTGTTGGCAAAGTAATGTATAAGTGGATAAATATAATGAAACAGAAACAGACTTACAGATATAGAAAAATGTACTAATTGTTACCACCAGGGAGAGGGGTTGGGGGGAAGGAAAAAATAAGGGAATTAAGAAAAATTCTTTACAACTTTACAACAAATGCTAAATGAACATCTCTAGGCAGGAAACAAAAGAAAAAGAAAACACCTACAGAAAATAAACCCAAAATAATTAAGAAAATGGTAATAGGATCATTCCTTAAATGTAAATAGATTAGATGCACTGACCAAAAGACATAGACTTCTTGGGTGGATGAAAACGTGTATGTATGCACTTTCACTTACCACATCACCCTGCTTGACCCTCCCAAATTGTATGTAATTATTTCATATTGTTAAGTTAATCATGTGCCCATTATGGCTTGAAATTATGATTATCTTTTATTTTCTGTCAGGTTATTGATTGTGAAAAGTGATAAACATTTTACTATTGTGACTATGTAACTATTAGGCACTTAATACCATTATATCATAATTGGTCAACAGAAAAATAATAGAATTCTGTATCACCAAACCTATTATTTAATAGAAAACCCTGTAATCACTCTTTCAAAATTCAGAGGCATATCAGAATTATCTTGGAGTTTTTTGAAAAATACAGATGCCCAGGTATTGCTTCTCTTTTTTTTTTCACCAGAACTCCAGATATGTTTCTAATGAGGAGCCATGTGTAAAAATAGCTGAACTAATTTGAGGATCTTTTACTTTTATCTAGTTTGTTTCACTTTCACTATCTCATATCCAGTGCTCACATTTCATTTAGTTAATGCTTTCCAATTTCTCCATCTCTTTTTTTCTTTCTTTTTTTTTTTTTGATGTTCTTTCACAAGCCTTTATCAAACATAGTAGAAAAGCTCTTTTATGCATGTATGTAAATTATATGTATAATATATATATTTTAGAAAACTAATGAATTTTTGCCTAAGTGAAAAAATTATCTGGAGAAGAAAATGGCAACCCACTCCAGTATTCTTGCCTGGAAAATCCCATGGACAGAGGAACCTGGCAGGCTACAGTCCATGGGGTCACAAGAATTCTGATACCAATTGTTTGAATTAGTATGAATAGAATGCCTGATTACTAATTTAAAAAATAGATATGCAACAAACCACAAAGTTTTTCTTTATAGCATAGAGAATTATAGTCAATATAACTATAGTCAGTATCTTGTAATAACCTATGATAGAAAACAGTTTCAAAACTAATATGTGTGTTTGTATAACTGAATTACCTTGCTGTGCACCTAAAACATTGCAAGGCAACTATATTTCATTTTATGTATATATTTACTATATATATATAATATACATTTTATATTATATTATATTAATTATTAATTATATTCATAATGGTAAGTATATAATATGCTTTATTTTATATTATATTATATCTAATTATAGTAATTATATTAATAATGATAATTATACAATAATATAATATATAATATTTATTATACTAATATATTAAAGTATATGCTATATAATATATAATATATAAATATGTTTTATATATAAATAAAAAATATATTTATAAATATATATATACAAATAAAACACTGACAGTGAAATATACTTCATTATATATACATATTCACTATTTTATATATATATTTTTACATATATATATAGTATACATATATGTATATATACAAGAATACGAGTAGCTGTAGCAATATCCAGACCAAATGCACTTTAAATGAAAAAATGTAATAAAAGTCAAAGAAGGACATTATATATTTTAAAAATTTAAATACAGCAAGAGACAACAGTTAGAAACATTTGTGCACATAATTACAGTCCAAGATATGTGAAGCAAACAGGTAGAAACCTTGGAAGAATACCATAATGGTTGGAAACTTTTTAATTCTTGTACAATAACAAAAACAGCCAGATAGAAAGTAAGTAAACTAGATCTAACATATATATATCGACTACTCTACCTGACAGCAACAGAATACACATTCTTCTCAACTGTGTATGAGAGATTTTCCAGGAAATCAGAATGCTTGTGCTCTGTTGGTCAAAATGCAAAATTGTACAACCAGTATGGAAAGTGGTAGGTTTTTTCTCAAATTAAAAATATAATTAGATTATGATTCAGCAATATCATTTCTGGGCATATACCTAAGCCAATTTAATTGTACAATCATGTCCCTAAGAGTATGATTCAGTATAGCTAAAATGTGGAAGCAAATGAAGTATGCACTGATGGATGACTGTATAAGCAAAATGTGATATATACATATAATTGAATACTATTTAGCTTTAAAAGAAAGGAAATTTCAACACATGGCACATCTTGAATGAAGCTTCAGGATATTGTGCTAAGTGAAATGCCATTCACAAAAAGACAAATTCTGTATCATTTCACATACATGAGATACTTAAAGTACTCAAAATCATAGGAATAGACAGAAAGTAGAGTTGCGATTGGTAGAAACAAGGGGAAGTGGTATGGGTTATTATTGTTTGGTGAGTACAGAGTTTCATTTTTGAAATGTGAAAGAGCTCTGAGTTGGGTGGTAGTGATGGTTGCAAAAAATATGAATATACTTAATATCAGTGAATTCTGCACTTAAAAATGGCTAAGATGTTAAATTTTATACTATTTTACAACTATTTTAAAAATTGGAAAAAATATAAATGCAATTTATTATTTAAACAAAAATAATAACAGTGAATAATGGAGTTTATATCATTTGAGGAAATAAATGTGTAAGGACAAAACCAGAATGGCCAGGAGTAAAGAAATGGAAGTATTCTATCATAAGGCTTTTATGCTATAATAGAAGTAGTATAATATCACTTGAAGCTTTGAAAATGTGAAGGTATGTACCATAAACCTTCAACACATACTATAAATTTGTACTATAAATATGTTTATATTTGGTTACTAAAGTAACCAAACTTATAGCTAATTAGTCGACAAAAGTAGTATATGGGAGTATAAATAATAAGTTAATATCAATTAAGGCAGAAGGGAGGAAAAGGACAACAGACAGCTCATGGAAAAATAGAAATAAATAAATAGATTTAAGCCTTAAAGTGTTAAACATATACTGCCATGTGATCTAACTAAAGTATTCTTATAAGAGAAAAAAAAATACTTAGGTAAAATAGGTACACAGATTTTTCAGAGTACTTTGTTTATAATATTCTAAACTCATAATAATCAAAATATGAACAAACAAATGAGTGGGTGAACAAATAGTTTTAAATTATAACAATGGAGTGTTATTTGATTAAGGAAAGCAAGAGGGAGGGAAAAAGAGAAGGGGAGGGAAAAACTAGAATTATTGATACATGCAACAACATAGATACATTTCATAGTAATCATGTTGTATAAAAGAAGTCACCCACAAAGAAATGAATATGTACTATATGAAGTATATAAAATTATAGAAAATTCAAACTAATCAATGATGACAGAAATAAGATCAACTGTTACCTGGGAAATATTTGGGGTAGGCAAGTAGAGTATGATTACCAAGTGGGCACAAAGAAACCCTTGCATTATGGAGGTGATTTCAATATCTGGATTATGTTCATTTTTACACAGTGAGCAACCTTTCAAATTGTACACTATAAATACATAAACTGTATTTTAGTATATATTTATAGTGTATAATTATATAGTGTACAAGATCACCTTGGACTGTAAGAAGATCAAACCAGTCAATCCTAAAAGAAATCAGTCCTGAATATTCATTGGAAGGACAGATGCTGAAGCTGAAGCTCCAATATTTTGGCCACCTGATGTGAAGAACTGACTCATTAGAAAACACTCTAATGCTGAGAGAGAATGAAGGCAGGAGGAGAAGGGGATGACAAAGGATGAGCTGGTTGGATGGCATCACTAATTTGATGGACATGAGTTTGAGCAAGTTCCTGGAGATGGTAATGGACAGGGAAGCCAGGCGTGCTGCAGTCCATGGGGTCGCAGAGTTGGAAACGACTGAGTGACTGAACTGAACTGATATTTTAGTTAATTACATCTCAAAAAATAAAAATCATATAGAAATTAACGTAGATATATTAAAATTCCATTTAAACTATATAGTTTAAACTATATAGAATAAAAATTATGTTTTAAAAAGAAACATAGCTTCTATTCTTTCTCTAATTATAATTTCTTTGTGCAAAATGGTAGAGAAACTGAGTATTGGTAAACATTATGTTAAGTGAGATTAAAAGAATTATCTATACCCATTGTGTCAACAGCCTTTTATTAGATAATTTGAAGAATTATCATGGAAATAACAAATAAAATGCCTGTTCACCAAAAGTGTAGGCAAAGACACATGTGTTTATACATTACTGACAAGTCATAGAGAAACTACAAGAAACATCAACATGCCAAGTCAGTCATACTTGTGGAAAAAGAGGCATTGTTTGATTCCTTTCAAAATTAAAAATTCCTTGAGTGTATGGATGTGAGAGTAGGACTGTGAAGAAAGCTGAGCACTGAAGAATTGATGCTTTTGAACTGTGGTGTTAGAGAAGACTCTTGAGAGTCCCTTGGACTGCCAGGAGATCCAACCAGTCCATTCTAAAGGAGATCAGTCCTGGGTGTTCTTTGGAAGGAATGATGCTAAAGCTGAAAGTCCAGTACTTTGGCCACCTCATGAGAAGAGTTGACTCACTAGAAAAGACTCTGATGCTGGGAGGGATTGGGGGCAGGAGGAGAAGAGGGCAACACAGGATGAGATGGCTGGATGGCATCACTGACTTGACGGACGTGGGTTTCGGTGAACTCTGGGAGTTGGTGATGGACAAGGAGGCCTGGTGTGCTGCAGTTCATGGGGTCACAAAGAGTCGGACACGACTGAGTGACTGAACTGAACTGAGTGTAAAATCCTTACAGCAGAGTTTGTCAGCTATTTTCTTACTCATGATCCCTTGTGAAAATGCAAATATCTTATCCACCTTCAAATTTTCTGAAATTCAACTTCTGTTCCATTGAGATACACAGATATATTAATCTTTAATAACTCACCACAGGTGAGAATTTAGTACATTTCAACTTTTATGGTTTGATTTACAGAAACAGTATTTTACTTATTTTATACTCAAATATATTTTATCAGTTGATATGCTATTAAAGCTACCTCTCTCAAGATGCACATGTTGGAAAAATAGCAAGAGTGTTTCCCAACTGGGAATTATCCTGTCAGATGTCCAATAGTTATTGTAATTATTAAATGTATTTGTTTCTACCACTGTATCTTTGTTCATGCCTGCATAAATCCCTATATTGCAGATTTCTATCTTAATCTAAATATTTAATCTTTATACCTACATATAAAAAAATACACTAAAAATCTGAGAAAATAAACTAGCTTAAAATGAATGAATCAATATTTTAATCTTTATGAAATTTACTCTATATGAAATTTACTCTTAATTGAGACAATAAGTAGGTCTTATTCATGTGATATTAGTTATGTGTATATGAGGGTGTGTAAGTAAAGGAAATGTGAATCATTGTACACTTGCATCAAACTCTGACTCTATATAGACTTGTATTTTTAATTTTAAATGTTAACTATTTAAACATGTTAAGTTTATTTTTACCTGAGAAATGGAGCAATAGCAGGGGCACTAAGATGGCAGTGATCACATTCTAAACAGAGAGAGGATATAGAATCTTTTCCTCATGCTGCCAGTTTGTAGAACTCATTTCCATGCCTTATTACTCACTGATGCTATTATAGTTAAACTGGAATCTGGCTGGTGACAATTGCACTACATGAAATGTTCCTTCCTAATTATGATATTAGAAGAGGATATGTTGTAAAAACTGTTAGCTTGATTAGTTAAAACTTGTAAAATGTGAATTCTTGTTTCATGAGCTACATATTTTTGAAAAATATAGTACTTTTAGTGTTGGAATTCAGTTTGGACTTTTATTTTCTACCCAAAACAAATTGTCATAACTGAAGTGTTTGAATTACCTTCCTGGACATTTCTTCTCTGATATTTATACTTATTTTGCTCTAGGACAGGAAAATATTTTTATAAATATGAAGTTTGTTTTAAAATGGTCTTTCATTTTATCCAGTTGAAAGCAAACTTTTTTTTTCTGATTTCAAACTTGTATTTTGACTTTCTTCTAAAGAGATAATGTTCACACCTTCAGCAGAGAACTGGCTACTAGTATCATTAGAAAATACCCCTCCAAGTGAGCAAAACATGATTATCATCTTATTCTTCTAAAACAATTTTTAAGCATTAGAGGTCAAGCAACAAATTTCAGTGCAGAATGGTCTTTTGGTCATCGTTGATAGTTTTCTGATATTCGTGGATACTTTTCCCCTCTATTTGTTGCTTCACTTAGAGGTCTCCATTGCTTTTGAATTATTAATATTACTATAGTCTCTTATGGATGTCCCTGGTGGATAGGGAAGCCTGGCATGCTCCAGTCCATGGGATTGCAAAGAGCTGGACACGACTGAGTGACTGAGCTGAACTGAACTGATGGGTTTCCCAGGTAGCAGTAGTGGTAAAGAACCACCTGCCAATACGGGAGATGTAAGTGATGCTGGCTTGACCCCTAAGTTGGGAAGTTCCTCTGGAGGAGGGCATGGCAACCCATTCCACTATTCTTGCTGGAGAAACCCATGGACAGAGGAGCCTGGCAAGCTAGAGTCCATGGAGTTGCAAAGAGTCGAACATGACTGAAGTGACTTAGCATGCATGCATACTCTCCTATCTATGCACAGTGCCATTTTAATAAACAAACACATGAGAAAATAAATGGGGAAAACACATTTTTTTAAAAAGCACATATCTTTCTATCTACAAAAAGCTGATATTATTAATACATGTGATTGTCAAGTTTATAATTGGTATGCTTTTGACAAATGGGATTGACTTTAAAAAAATCATCTTTGATCATAGCATGTACTAGTTGTGTTATCTGAACAATGCTCCTGAAGAAAGGATTTAAATGCAAGTAGTTTATTTGGGAAGTTATTTCAGGAAGCATTCATGGAGGGAATAGGCAGTGAGACTGGAAAGGGAAACAATGAACAGAGAATACAGGTCACTGCTGTGGGCAATTAGAGCTCAATTTCAAAGTGATTTCTAGGGGATGGTGTCTCTACTACTAGAGATCAGCAAACTACAGCCCTTGGGTCAAGCATGGCATACCATCTGTTTGTATATTCCCTGTACTCAGGGGCACAACTCCAGCAGTCCAGCTCTATAAGCCATGGAGATCAGTCTAGATGTTCCCTTTTCCCCATATTTCTCCTCTGCTCCTAGCACCTGCCTCCTCAGCCAGTGGCTGCAGATTATTGATACACAGGATTTGTGCCAATTGCCAGCTTCACATTGGGCACTCCTCTATTGGCAATTTTGGGACACCAAGATTGAGGTCTTTGTCTGGGTTTCAGGGACTCAGAAAGTAATATTATTTCTGTCCAGCTGCCCAAACTGAGTTTTCAAAACTCTGTGAGATAAGAAGGGAGTATTCCTTAGTATTCTTGAGGTAAGGAATGAAACTAAAAAGGTTGTAACCAGTGCTTTCCACTACCATGTACCCCTCTTGACCCAGGTGTTCTTCTTTTGCAGGATTTCTCCAACTGAACCAAAGTAGACCCACTATCTGGGGTGGATGGCCCATTCTTAGAAAATGTGGAAAACAGTTTTCTGTTGTTATACAGGTACCTACAGAATATCCCCAATTTTGCCTCTTGACAGACAGTACTTAAAATAGTTATGATCTGGTTTATGGAAAGCAGAATAATGCTCCCTCCAAAGATGTCTGTATCCTAATCCCCAGAAAATGTGAATATGTTACCTTATCTAGCAAAAGGGACCTTACAGTGTGATGAATTTAGGAATCTTAAGATGTGGAGGTTATCCTCATTATCCTTTGTGTTCAATGCAATCACAAGGTTTCTTAATGAGAGGAATGAAGGAAAGTTAGAGGAAGGCCATATGACAACAAAAATAGTGAAGCAGATATGATGACCCTATACTGCTGGTTTTGGAGCTAAAAGGACTACAAGTCAATGAAAATGCATAGCCTCTACAGCTGGCAAAGGCAAAGAAACAGATTCTCCTCTAGAGCCTCTGAAAAAAACTGACCCTACTAACATCTTGACTTTAGCCCAGTAAGACTGGTGTTGGACTTCTGACTTACAGAACTGTAAGATAATAAAAGTGTGTTGTTTTTAAACGGTGTAAGTTTGTGGTAATTTGCTATGACAGTAATAAGAAATTAATGTATGTCCTTTACAGAAAAGTTTTCTGACTCCTTGTGTAAATTAATGTTTCACAAATTTTAGCAGATACAAGGGCTATTTGAAGATCTAGTTAAAGCAGTTTCTGAAGCTTGTTCCCCAGAGATTCTGACTCATTTGGTCTTGCATGGGTCCCTAGAACTTCTGACCAGCTCCTAGCTAATGCTGATCCTGCCAGTGTGGAGCTCTCACACTGAATATGTGTACATATATTTTGTCCCAATCCATAAACTAAGGAAGCTGTTGTAATTCTTCTCCTGGTCTGTCAGTGGATGAGGAATGCTCCCTGGACATTCACTTGGCTAGCATTTGCCTGCTGTCAAGCGAAATGCTTATTAGAAAGTCATCAGTTGTAGATGTGTAGGCTCTTGCAGTAACAAAACTTTTGGATGCCTGTTATAGTGAGTTCCAAGGTGGTATGGAATGAGATACCTGTAACATCTGCCATTCACCTTATGACTATCTTTTATCACTTGCTATATTATACATAAATGATATAGAATGAA
Source organism: Budorcas taxicolor (assembly GCF_023091745.1). Classification (NCBI taxonomy): domain Eukaryota; kingdom Metazoa; phylum Chordata; class Mammalia; order Artiodactyla; family Bovidae; genus Budorcas; species Budorcas taxicolor. Next base: position 97,326,924 of record NC_068910.1, read on the forward strand.
AGATTTTTCTGTATCTGAAGCATATTGTTTTATCAAATAATTTTTGTTAATCTATGCACTTTGGGATGATGGAAATTCTATTTCACAAAACTTTATTAACTGGACCTCATACTACTGGGGGTGTATATTTTCTGAGACAGTTCTGTGTCTTAATACTTCTCCTACTAGATGACTAGAGAAGCTATATTTTGGATATTTTTAAAAACATTTTTTATATGTTTGTTTCCTAATGCTATAACTCTATACTGACTGAATTTGTTTTCTAATTGGTTTTGCTAATTAATTTCAAATGTGTTGTTACTAAAATATTTACTTCCTTTTTTTTCTTTTTCTCTCTCTATAAATGCTAAATTATATTTTGAAAATGAGAGAATATTTTTAAATGGTTCTTCTTAATAAGATGAGCTATGATCTTCCCAAAGGGGAAAAAGAGCTTATGTCAATAAACAAAGACAAAAAGTTGCAAGAAACTGCAGACATTGGGCATTAGAGAACATGATGGACAGGGATTGAACCTTGCAGCTGAATGAGCAGGATAAACAATAACAAGCTTTAGTGACAACAAGGCTAAACAACAAACTCCACTAAGGAAAAATAAAATCTGAACATTGTATGTCAGCAATACACAAAGCCTCAGAACAGATTATCCAAGAATGTAACAAAGATGAAATTAGCCTTAGTATCTCCAGAGCTTACAAACAACATCATAAAATCAAGATAAGGTATTTTGGTATTCATATAAACAAGCAATGCTAAAACACTCCTTTCTTAATTTAGAAATTGAGATTGTTTTAAAAGCTGTATGGATTAAAGACAGAATTCTCTATTCTAATGTGCCACATAGAAAATCATGATGATCATAGTGCATGTAAAACAGAAAGGAATTGGTTTGTGAAAAAGTGAGGACTAAATCCTAAACTATCTCTAGATTTTAAAAATCAGGTTATATCAGTAAGAATGCTGTGGTTACACATTTATGTGATTATTGTCTTTAATCTGGTATCTGAAGATTTTTTTGTTGCAATATAAGAAATGAAGCCTCTTTAACTTTTAAATTTCAAATTTGTGGATCACACATAGTTCCATAGCATAATAAGTTGTAGAATTATTAACAATATATTAACAGTCCACTTATCTTGTTATCACTGACTTCAAGCTTATACACACAGTTATTTGAAGTCAATCAATATCCACAAAACTAGTTTTGTTTTTTCATTTTGTCAGATTTAAAATTGTAAGTTTATTGTATTAAAGGCAAAGGAAAATACACATAACATAAAAAGTGGAAAACACTCATATATATTTCAATATGATAGAAATGTTTTGTAAAAAGAATATATATATGTATATATTACACATATATATAACAGGAGTATACATATATATATGCCTGTTTATATAATTTTTTTGATGAAAAGGGATCTGAGATAAAATTTTAATGTCTCATGAAAACAATTTAGCTAAAACTAATATACCCCATGAGTATTAACCTAATATTATTTTGATAGTATATTAATATATTTTTTCTGTAAATACTTTACTGAAGCATAACTGTAATGGATTGAATAATTTCCCTTCCAAAGTACACATATACTCAGAACATTAGAATGTGACCTTAAAGACTTTGCTGGCAGCCCCATGGTTAAGATCCCATGCTTCCAGTGCAGGGGGTATGGGTTCGATCCCTTGTCAGGGAACTAACATGTCACCCACTGCGTGGAGCAGAGGGAAAAACAAAAAAGAAAACGTGGAATGTGACTGGAAATAGGGTCTTTGCTGATAAATTTAATATAAGGATCAAGATGATTTCATATGGAGTTCTGGTGGCCTCTAATTCAGTAAGTGTACTTACAAAAATTGGAAAAGTACACACAGAAGACATAGAGAAGAAAACTATGTGAATATTGGAATGATGTGTTTACAAGGAATACCAAATGTCACTGGCAGCCTCCATTTTGTTGTTCTAACTTAAAATTATTAATGGATGTGAGAGTTGGACCATAAACAAGGCTGAACGTTGAAGAACTGATGCTTTTGAATTATGGTGTTGGGGAAGACTCTTGAGATTTCCTTGGACTGGAAGGAGATCAAACCAATCAGTCATAAAGGAAATAAATTCTGCATATTCATTGAAAGGATTAATGCTGAAGCTGAAGCTCCAATACTTTGGTCACCTGATGCAAAGAGTTGACTCATTAGAAAAGACCCTGATGCTGGTAAAGATTGGAGGCAGGAAGACAAAGGGACAACAGAGGATGAGATGGTTGGATGGCATCACCAACTCAATGGGCATGAGTTTGAGTAAGCTCAGGGAGATGGTGAAGGACAGGGGGGCCTGACATGCTGCAATCCATGGGATCACTAAGAGTCAGACATGACTGCACAACTGAACAACAACAACAAAAATTATCTTGGCTTCATTTGCCCCTCTGATTTTCTTTAAAACTGAGAACGAACCTAACAATTCCCCTTGGGGGGAAAAAAGAAATAAAGAATATTTCTTTGTTTTTATATTTTAACAAGATTTATATTTTAACAAGAATTGCATTGGGTTTAATAGATATATAGGGTTTTCCTAGTGACTCAGATGGGAAAGAATGTTCCTGCAGTACAGGAGACTCCAGTTCAACTCCAGGGTTGGGAAGATCCCTTGGAGAAAGGAATGGCTACCCACTCCAAGTGTTCTTGCCTGGAGAATTCCACAGACAGAGGAGTCTGGCAGACTACTGTCAATGGAGTAGCAAATGGTTGGGCGGGACTGAGCAACTAACAGTTTCACTTTTCACTTTAAAAATATATGTGTGTATAGGTATATATATATATTTATATATATATATATATAGAGAGAGAGAGAGAGAGAACTGGAAGCTTTTGAAAATTTAATCTTCCAATCAATAAATGCAACAAATCGTTCCATTTGTTTAGATCTTCTTTGATATTTCTTAGTAATATTATGTACATTTCTTGATATGCGGAATTTTTTAGTCTTCTTCATTAGATTATGTCATAAGTAATTGAAAATCTTGCTGTTATTGAGAATGTTATCTTTTAATTTATTTTTATTTTCATCTGTTTCCAGTATATGAAAATATGATTGGGTATTAATAGACATGAATTATGTAAAAGTTGCTTTTAAATTCTGAAAATTAGCTTATAGATTGTTTTAGATTTTCTGAGATTTTCTCATGTCACCTGAGAATAGAGTCAACTATATTTCATCATCACTTTTGCTTTTTGTTGCTGTACTACCCCAAATATTTCCTAAGTAAAAGTGGTAATTGAGGGCACCCTTGTTTTATTGTCAGTTTCAAAGGAAAAGTTTCCAATATTTCATTAAAAAATACCATATTTGCTTTAGTTATTTAAGATACGCTATCAGAATAAAATATTCCTAAATATTATGTATTAAATAAACATTTATACTATAAAACTGTGCAGTAGTTAGAGCATTCTTTGGCATTGCCTTTCTTTGGGATTGGAATGAAAACTGACCTTTTCCAGTCCTATGGCCACTGCTGAGTTTTCCAAATGTGCTGGCATATTGTGTGCAGCACTTTCACAGCATTGTCTTTCAGGATTTGAAATAGCTCAGCTGGAATTCCATCACCTCCACTAGCTTTGTCCGTAGTGATGCTTGCTAAGGCCCACTTGGCTTCACATTCCAGGATATCTGGCATTAGGTGAGTGATCACACCATCGTGATTATATGGGTCATGAAGATTTTTGTTGTACAGTTCTTCTGTGTATTCTTGCCACCTCTTCTTAATATCTTCTGCTTCTGTTAGGTCCGTACCATTTCTGTCCTTTATCGAGCCCATCTTTGCATGAAATGTTCCCTTGGTATCTCTAATTTTCTTGAAGATATTTCTAGTCTTTCTAATTCTGTTGTTTTCCTCTATTTCTTTGCATTGCTCACTGAGGAAGGCTTTCTTAGCTCTCCTTGATATGCTTTGGAGCTCTGCATTCAGATGCTTATGTCTTTTCTTTTCTCCTTTGCTTTTTGCTTCTCTTCTTTTCGCAGCTATTTGTAAGGCCTTCCCAGACAACCATTTTGCTTTTTTGCATTTATTTTCCATGGAGATGGTCTTGATCCTGTAAAATGTCACAAACCTTTGTCCATAGTTCATCAGGCACTCTGTGCTCAAACTACCACACAATTGCACTCATCTCACACGCTAGTAAAGTAAAGCTCAAAAGTCTCCAAGCCAGGCTTCAGCAATATGTGAACTGTGAACTTACAGATGTTCAAGCTGTTTTTAGAAAAGGCAGAGGAAAACAGATCAAATTGCCTACATCCGCTGGATCATCAGAAAAGCAAGAGAGTTCCAGAAAAACATCTATTTCTGCTTTATTGACTATGCCAAAGCCTTTGACTGCATGGATCTCAATAAACTGTGGAAAATTCTGAAAGAGATCAGAATCCCATACCACCTGACCTGCCTCTTGAGAAACTGGTATGCAGGTCAGGAAGCAACAGTTAGAACTGGACATGGAACTACAGACTAGTTCCAAATAGGAAAAGGAGTACGTCAAGGCTGTATATTGTCACTCTGCTTATTTAACTTATATGCAGAGTACATCATGAGAAACACTGGGCTGGAAGAAACACAAGCTAGAATCAAGATTGCCGGGAGAAATATCAATAACCTCAGATATGCAGATGATACCACCCTTATGGCAGAAATCGAAGAAAAACTAAAGAGCCTCTTGATGAAAGTGAAAGAGGAGAGTGAAAACATTGGTATAAAGCTCAACATTCAGAAAACTAAGATCATGGCATCTGGTCCCATCACTTCATGGCAAATAGATGGGGAAACAGTGAAAACAGTGGCAGACTTTATTTTTGGGAGCTCCAAAATCACTGCAGCTGGTGATTGCAGCCATGAAATTAAAAGATGCTTACTCCTTGGAAGGAAATTTATGAACAACCTAGATAGCATATTTAAAAGCAGAGACATTACTTTGTCAACAAAAGTCCATCTAATCAAGTCTATGATTTTTCCAGTGGTCATGTATGGATGTGAGAGTTGGACTGTGAAGAAAACTGAGCACTGAAGAATTGATGCTTTTGAACTGTGGTGTTGGAGAAGACTCTTGAGAGTCCCTTGGAATGCCAGGAGATACAACCAGTCCATCCTAAAGGAGATCAGTCCTGGGTGTTCATTGGAAGGACTGATGTTGAAGCTGGAACTCAAATACTTTGGCCACCTGATGTGAAGGGTTGACTCATTGGAAAAGACCCTGATGCTGGGAGGGATAAGTGGCAGGAGGAGAAGGGGACGACAGAGGATGAGATGGCTGGATGGCATCACTGACTCGATAGACATGAGTTTGGGTAAACTCCGGGAGTTGGTGATGGACAGGGAGCCCTGGCTTACTGCTATTCATGAGGTGGCAAAGAGTCAGACACGACTGACTGACTGAACTGAACTGAAATATAAAATTGTTTTGAGTTTTATGAAATGTGTTTTATTCATGTTATTTTTCTATTTATACTAGTAATGTGAGTTATATTAATTTCTAAACATTATACAAACCTTCCATTAGTAGAATAATGTAAGCTTAGGAATTATATAGCTATTGTCTAGTCGATAATCATGTCTGACTCTTGAGACCCCAGGGACTGTCACTCACAAGGCTCTATTGTCCATGGGATTTCCTAGGCAAGAATAATATAATGGGTTGCCATTTCCTTCTCCAGGGGATCCTCCTGACCCAGATATTGAATCTTTATCTCCTGCTTTGGCAGGCAGATTCTTTACCACTGAACTGCCAGGGAAACCCAAATTATATAATGTTCTCTTCTAATATCTCTGGATTCTATATGTTCATCTCTTTTTAGGTTTATATTTTATCTGTAATTATAATAAAATTGTATAGTATTCTTCTGATCTTAGTAAGGTTCTAGTAGCAAAGTTATTTTTGCTTTCTACACTGATTTTAGCAGAAAACACTTTTGAATAATAGTTGTAATTCATTCGAGCATTAGAATAATCCAAATAAAGGGAAATTTGCTAACTCTGTATAGCATTAACTAACTCTCTATATTATAACATACTTAATTGTTACATTTTAATTTTATTCACCTTACTTGGGAGTGTTGATATAGACCAAATAAAACTAAAACCTCTTATCACTCTAGCATAAAGGCTTTAATTACTCATTGTTCTGTACTAACATTCATTTAAATTAAGGCTCACTCATGAAGGCCACTCTAACAAATAATGAACTTATATTTTCATATATTTTTATATATGAAAATAGTTTACTATTTGGAGAGAAGAAAATGACTGGGAAAAAATTACCCTTTACTTATATTTCATTAGCATTAGGTTATTAATCTCATAAAAACATTTATGTGCTATAATAATTTCTTTCTTCATCAGTTAATCTTTCATTCTTGTCTCTCGTGACATAATCTATTGAAACTTTGAAATTCTCAATAGACTTCATGGTGACTTATCATTAACAAAAAGTAGGCATGCTGCTGCTGCTGCTAAGTTACGTCAGTGGTATCCGACTGTCGCTGTGCGACCCCATAGGCGGCAGCCAACCAGGCGCCCCCATCCCTGGGATTCTCCAGGCAAGAACACTGGAATGGGTTGCCATTTCCTTCTCCAATGCATGAAAGTGAAAAGTGAACGTGAAGTAGGGATATATATATATCTCTCTAATTGCAGTGCCAACAAAATCAGTCATAATCTATTTTAAAATTCAAACATACATGAAAGGGATAACAAACTAGTGAAGAACTTAAAAGAAAAAAGTCATATCTAAGCCACAAGAAAAGTTATAAGTGATATAAAATAACAATAACTATAAACATTTTGTAAATAAGCAGAGTAGATGTACATTTTTCAAATGTCAGTCACCTTAATACTGTTTTCTCATGAATATTATTTATTACTGATTTATTATACAAAGTGAACTTTTTAAGCTTTAGCACATTAGAGATGTTAAATATGCAATCAAATATCAGAGGATAATATTTGAAATTTTAAAAGCTATTCCATTTAAGACTTGAAGTGTCAAAACACAGAGAAAACTCAAACTGCAACATGAAGGTCTCGGTTTTGTGTCCCGCACTCTTATCTTTCATATTTGAAGATATTTTCCATCGGTACAAGTATGGATTTGAAAAGCAAAACTGTGGCTTATGTTTCTTTCCACCCATTCTTTTCAAAACCTGTCACCACCATGGGATCTGCTTTTCAATTTAATGAGTAGCTTGATGCCTATTTTTGAAAAGATCTACCCTATGTCTGGTTTATGTAGTCCCATCTGGTCGATCTGCTCCTCTTCACTTTGCAAACAATCAGAATATCTGCCACAGTGCCTCTGGTTATTTGTTGCTGAATTATTGTGCAGTTGCTTTTGATTGTGATCTGATGACTTAAGCTACCTGCAGAAGCTTTGGCATCCTTCAAGACCCTTGCCGTTTGACACCTTAAACCCTTGGCTCTGAATATTATTCTATTGTGATTTTCATTCACCTTCTGTTTATCTAAATCTTAAATATTTCCCAAGATCTAGAATAAGTTCAACCTGCTTAATTGTAGCCATCTTTTGATTATTCTAGCTGTAATTGATTACTTTCCCTTTCTTTTCCTTCTATTATATGTGTAATTCAGTTTCACAGTTTTCCTCATGAATTTTCCCTAATTATTTCATAATTTTTTCTACTGTCACTACAGATACATCGTTAGCATCTTGAAGGCAAATGTGATGCTCTATATTTCATATGAAAGTGAAAGAAAGTGTTAGTAGCTCAGTCACGTTTGTCTCTTTACAACTCCACAGACTGTAGCCCTCCAAACTCCACTGTGCATGGAATTCTCCAGGCAAGAATACTGGAGTAGGTAGCAATTCCCTTCTCCAGGGGATCTTCCCGACTTAGGGATCAAACCCAGGTCTCTGGCATTGCAGGAAGATTATTTGCCAATGAGGGAAGCCCATATATATATATATATATATATATATACACACATACACATATGGATATGAATTTACAATAGTAACTTCTATTAAGCTGAGAACACACACTGTGTGCAAAAAGTAATAAAAAATGTTGATTTACTGTTTCCTTATATTTCACTACTAAAGCTCTTCAAGTTTAGTTTTGTAGTAGTTATGAAAATAAAATATTGTGTAAATGTCATTATATTAGAATTGTGATATTAATTAACTGAACATATGCTAGAGTTGTTTCACTTTTTTGTGTTTTTGTTTTTGTCTAGTCCACAGACTGGGAATGATAACATCATAGAGCATTATGAATCAAACAATTCTAATATCTTAAAGTGCAGGCAGTGGCGGCGGTGGCCGGTGCACTAAGTGTGGCCAAGAGCTACCCCACATCCGAGGTCAGGGGCAGCGGCATAGAGTGCCAGGCTGCCATGGCGCAGGAACGGCTGAGAGAAGCTACCCCGTGTCCAAGGTCAGGGGTGACGGCCAGGAGGAGATACCCCGCGTCTGAGGCCAGGGACAGTGGCCAGGAGAAGCCACCCCGCATCCGAGGTCGGGGCGACGGCTGAGAGGAGCCACCCCGCGTCCGAGGCCAGGGGCGGTGGAAGGAAGGAGCAATCCCATGCTCAAGACAGGGGTGGCAACCAGGAGGAGCAGTGGCTCCACGCTCAAGGAGTGGTGGCTGTGCGGGTGCAGGAGGGCCTAGAGAAGCCATCCCACACTGAAGGTGAGGAAGGGCGGCAGTGAGGAGACACCCCTCATCCAAAGTAAGGAGCAATGGCTGCGCATTGCTGGAGCAGCCATGAAGAGATACCTCATGCCCAAGGAAAGAGAAACCCAAGTAAGATGGTAGGTGTTGCAAGAGGGCATCACAGGGCAGACACACTGAAACCATACTCACAGAAATCTAGTCAATCTAATCACATTAGGACCACAGCTTTGTCTAACTCAATGAAACTAAGCCATGCCCACGGGGCAACCCAAGACAGGCGGGTCATGGTGGAGAGGTCTGACAGAATGTGGTCCACTGGAGCAGGGAATGGCAAACCACTTCAGTATTCTTGCCTTGAGAACCCCATGAACAGTATGAAAAGGCAAAATGATAGGATACTGAAAGAGATACTCCCCAGGTCAGTAGGTGCCCAATATGCTACTGGAGGTGAGTGGAGAAATAACTCCAGAAAGAATGAAGGGATGGAGCCAAAGCAAAAACAATACCCAGCTGTGGATGTGAGCGGTGATAGAAGCAAGGTCCAATGCTGTAAAGAGCAATATTGCATAGGAACCTGGAATGTCAGGTCCATGAATCAAGGCAAATTGGAAGTGGTCAAACAGGAGATGGCAAGAGTGAACATCGACATTCTAGGAATCAGTGAACTAAAATGGACTGGAATGGGTGAATTTAACTCAGATGACCATTATATCTACTACTGCGGGCAGGAATCCCTCAGAAGAAATGGAGTAGACATCATGGTCAACAGAAAAGTCCAAAATGCAGTAATTGGATGCACAGTCAAAAATGACAGAATGATCTCTGTTCATTTCCAAGGCAAACCATTCAATATCACAGTAATCCAAGTCTATGCCCCAACCAGTAATGCTGAAGAAGCTGACATTGAAGAGTTCTGTGAAGACCTACAAGACCTTTTAGAGCTAACACCCAAAAAAGATGTCCTTTTCATTATAGGGGACTGGAATGCAAAAGTAGGAAGTCAGAAACACCTGGAGTAACAGGCACATTTGGCCTTGGAATGCGGAATGAAGCAGGGCAAAGACTAATAGAGTTTTGCCAAGAAAATGCACTGGTCATAGCAAACACCCTCTTTCAACAACACAAGAGAAGACTCTACACATGGACATCACCAGATGGTCAACATCGAAATCAGATTGATTATATTGTCTGCAGCCAAAGATGGAGAAGCTCTATACAGTCAACAAAAACAAGACCCAGAGCTGACTGTGGCTCAGATCATGAACTCCTTATTGCCAAATTCAGACTTAAATTGAAGAAAGTAGGGAAAACCGCTAGACCATTCAGCTATGACCTAAATCAAATCCCTTAGAATTACACAGTGGAAGTGAGAAATAGATTCAAGGGCCTAGATCTGATAGATAGAGTGCCTGATGAACTATGGAATGAGGTTCGTGACATTGTACAGGAGACAGGGATCAAGACCATCCCCATGGAAGAGAAATGCAAAAAAGCAAAATGGCTGTCTGGGGAAGCCTTACAAATAGCTGTGAAAAGAAGAGAAGCAAAAAGCCAAGGAGAAAAGGAAAGATATAAGCATCTGAATGCAGAGTTCCAGAGAATAGCAAGAAGAGATAAGAAAGCCTTCTTCAGCGATCAATGCAAAGAAATAGAGGAAAAGAACAGCATGGGAAAGACTAGAGATCTCTTCAAGAAAATTAGAGATACCAAGGGAACATTTCATGCAATGATGGGCTTGATAAAGGACAGAAATGGTCTGGACCTAACAGAAGCAGAAGATATTAAGAACAGATGGCAAGAATACACAGAAGAACTGTACAAAAAGGATCTTCATGACCCGGATAATCACAATGATGTGATCACTCTTAGACATGCTGGAATGTGAAGTCAAGTGGACCTTAGAAAGCATCACTATGAACAAAACTAGTGGAGGTGATGGCATTCCAGTTGAGCTGTTTCAAATCCTGAAAGATGATGCTGTGAAGGTGCTGCACTCAATATGCCAGCAAATTTGGAAAACTCAACAGTGGCCACAGGACTGGAAAAGGTCAGTTTTCATTCCAATCCCAAAGAAAGGCAATGCCAAAGAATGCTCAAACTGCCACACAACTGCACTCACCTCACACGCTAGTAAAGTAATGCTCAAAATTGACACAGCCAGAAGCAATACGTGAACTGTGAGCTTCCTGATGTTCAAGCTGGTTTCAGAAAAGGCAGAGGAACAAGAGATCAAATTGCCAACATCCACTGGATCATCAAAAAAGGAAGAGAGTTCCATAAAAACATCTATTTCTGCTTTATTGACTATTCCAAACCCTTTGACTGTGTGGATCACAATAAACTGTGGAAAATTCTTCACTATATGGGAATATCAGAACACCTGACCTGCCACTTGAGAAATTTATATGCAGGTCAGGAAGCAACAGTTAGAAATGGACATGGAACAACACACTAGTTCCAAAGAGGAAAAGGAATATGTGAAGGCTGCATATTGTCACCCTGCTTATTTATCTTATATGCAGAGTACATCATGAGAAACGCTGGACTGGAGGAAGCACAAGCTGGAATCAAGATCGCCGGGAGAAATATCAATAACCTCAGATATGCAGATGACACCACCCTTATAGCTGAAAGTGAAGAACTGAAGAGCCTCTTGATGAAGTGAAAGAGGAGAGTGAAAAGCTGGCTTAAAGTTCAATATTCAGAAAACTAAGATCATGGCATCTGGTCCCATCGGGGAAACAGTGAAAACAGTGGCAGACTTTATTTTTCTGGGCTCCAAAATCACCACAGATGGTGATTGCAGCCATGAAATTAAAAGATGCTTACTCCTTGGAAGGAAAGTTATGACCAACCTAGACAGCATATTAAAAAGCAAAGACATTACTTTGCCAAGAATGGTCTGTCTAGTCAAGGCTATGATTTTACCAGTGGTCATGTATGGATATGAGAGTTGGAATATTAAGAAAGCTGAGCACTGAAGAACTGATGCATTTTAACTGTGGTGTTGGAGAAGACTCTTGAGAGTCCTTTGGACTACAAGGAGATCCAAACAGTCCATCCTAAAGGAGATCAATCCTGGGTGTTCATTGGTAGGACTGATGCTGAAGCTGAAACTCCAATACTTTGGCCACCTGATGCTAAGAGCTGACTCATTTGAAAAGACCCTGATGTTGAGATGGATTAGGGGCAGGAAGAGAAGGGGACGACAGAGGATGAGATGGTTGGATGGCTTCACTGACTCAATGGACATGGGTTTGAATGGACTCTGGGAGTTGGTGATGGACAGGGAGGCATGGCATGCTGCAGTTCATGGGGTCACAAAGAGTCAGACGTGACTGAGCAACTGAACTGAACTGAACTGAATAGTTATCAGTCACAAGGTCCTCTACTGTACAATGTGATATCTAAATTTTATCTCATAGAAAGACCATAAAAACAACAATTAACTCTTCTGAAGGTAATTTTATTTATCTCAGGTGCAATTTAATTAACTTCTACTCCCAACACTATGAAATACAGGAGATGGTCGATCAGCTGCTTTCTCACATCTTCAGTCCCAATACCTTATTTGTGAGCAAATTTTAGTGAAGACCAGATATTTTATTCCTCCATGGTGTTGTCATCGATTATATGACCTTTCCTTCTACATACTCCCCACACCTAGCAAATTTCCTGAAGTCTGTATGAGCAAAAGTTTTTAACTTGTTGTCCCTTTTCAACTATAAATTTATCACGCCCACTCCCAATGTGTTTTTTTTTTTTAATATGAGAGTATTTATTGCTACCTTTATTTATCATTTCATGGCCAACTGAACCCTCCAGAGTTTTACATCATTAATTGACTTTCTTGTTTCCACATCTTCTGACAAGAATTTGACTACTTCTTAGTCTTATCATATAATATGTTCAGGTTCTGTAATGTACCCTCTCCAAATATCCTCCATACAAACGTGTTTATTCTTTCTTTAAGACTCAAAAGCAGATAATCTCAGTCTCTTCACTGTTTCTATTTAATTCATAACCCACTAAAATCAGAGCACGTTAAAGACATGGTATCCACAAAATAACACAGACTTGATTCCTGAGCTCAAAACTTCTTTAGTGTTGAAATTTAAATTTTCCTGCCCATTGTTATCTAATGTTTGGAATTGAGATGTAAGTAATAACAATCTTATAGTTTGTCTTGATGACTGAATGAGAGAATATATGAGAAGAAGTTAACACAGTACCTGAACTACAGTAAAAGCTGAATTTCCCCCCATTATTATTACTATTAATCCACCTGTCATCCTCTTAATTAGGTATCCTGTAATCTCTTATTTTTCAAATCCATTGGAAATTCTTTTCTCTATTTTCCTCTCCCTTGATACTATAATTTTGTTCTTTCATTCAATAAATATTTAATGAGAAATTACTACTAAGCATCAAAACCTGCGATAAATTTATGTTATATAGTGATGAATAAAATAAAGAACCTTGCTTTCTCAATGACTCTTTAATCAGAGGGAATAATGGTGAACAAATAATAATTCATCATTTAGTTGAAATAAACAACTAAATATGTATATGAGAATCATTGTGATAGGAAAACTCACTTAAATAAAAGACCCAGTTATTATGAAATGGATAATAATGAGTCTTACTTTAGCCTGAGTAGTCTTAGAAGATCTCTCTGTGGCTCAGATGGTAAAGAATCTGCCTGCAATGTGGGAGACCCTGGGTGGGGAAGCTGTTGGAGAAGGGAATGGCAATCCAATCTTGCCTGGAGAATCTCATTAACAGAGGAGCCTGGTGGGCTACAGTCCATGGGATCACAAAAAGTTGGACATGACTGAGTTACTAAAACTTTCATTTCATTTTCTGGTAACAAAACAATACTAGAAGAAGAGACCATTGGTACAAAATACTCCTATCAGAAAATGTTCTCTATACCCTCCATATGAAAATATTTTCTCACTCAGTGATCATAAACCCATGCCCTATATTATGACTTCTTTCTGATACTCATATTTCAGTTTTCTGATACCTTTCTTCATTTTTTCAACATTTTTTTTAGGATTTCTCCATCAAATTATTATATTTTTTTAATTTTAGTTCCTGCTATATTTGCTGCTGCTGCTAAGTCACTTCAGTCGTGTCCAACTCTGTGTGACCCTATAGACGGCAGCCCAACAGGCACCACTGTCCCTGGGATTCTCCAGGCAAGAACACTGAAGTGGGTTGCCATTTCCTTCTCCAATGCGTGAAAGTGAAAAGTGAAAGTGAAGTTGCTCAGTCATGTCCAACTCTTTGCGACCCCATGGACTGCAGCCTACCAGGCTCCTCTGTCCATGGGATTTTCCAGGCAAGAGTACCTACTGTATTTACTCAGATGTTATTAGGTTTTTGATTACCATCTCTGTGGAACTGACTCCATACTCTATAATTTAAAACTTAACTATTTTAGTACATTTCAGTTCAGTTCCGTTCAATCACAGAGTTGTCTGGCTCATTGCAACTCCATGGATTGCAGCATGCCAGGCTGTCCTGTCCATTACAAAATTCTGGAGCCTGCTAAAATTCATGTCCATTGAGTCAGTGATACTATCCAACCAAATTATCCTCTAACATCCACTTTTAATCCTGCCTTCAATTTTCCCAACATCAGTGTTTTTGCCAATGAGTCAATACTTTACATCAGGTGGCCAAAGTATTGTAGTTTCAGCTTCAGCATCAGTCCTTCCAAAGAATATTCAGGGCTGATTTCCTTTGGGAATGACTGGTTAGATCTCCTTGCACTCCAAGGAACTCTCAAGTGTCTTCTTGAACACCACAGTTCAAAAGCATGAATTCTTTGGTGCTCAGCTTTCTTTATGGTCCAACTCTCACATCCATGGGTGGAAGCTATAGAAAAACCATAGCTTTGACTAGACACTTTTGTTGGCAAAGTAATGTCTCTGCTTTTTAATATGCTGTCTAGGTTTTTCATGGCTTTTCATTCAAGAAGGAAGTCTCTTTTTTTCATTTCATGGCTGCAGTCACCATCTGCAGTGATTTTGGAGCCCAAGAAAATAACGTCTCACTGTTTCCATTGTTTTCCCATTTATTTGCCATGAAGTGATAGGACTGGATGCCATGATTTTAGTTTCTTGAATGCTCAGTTTTAAGTCATCTTTTTTGTGCCCCTCTTTGATATTCATCAAGAGACTCTTTAGTTCTTCTTTCAGTTCAGTCTAGTCACTCAGTCATGTCCAACTGTTTACAACCTCATGGACTGCAGCACACAGGGCCTCCATGTCCATCACCAGTTTCTGGAGTTTGCTCAAACTCATGTCCATTGAGTTGGTGATGACATCCAGTCATCTCATCCTCTGTCATCCCCTCCTACTCCCATCTTCAATCTATCCCAGCATCAGGCCTTTTTCCAGTGAGTGAGTTCTTTGAATCAGGTGGCCAAATTATTGGAGTTTCAGCTTCAACATCAGTCCTTCCAGTGAACACACAGGACTGATTTCCTTTAGGATGGACAGGTTGGATCTCCTTGCAGTCCAGGGGATTCTCAAGAGTCTTCTCCAACACCATAATACAAAAGCATCAATTCTTTGGGGCTCAGCTTTCTTTACAGTTCAACTCTCACATCCATACATGACCACTGGAAAATCCATAGCTTTGACTAGACAGACCTTTTTTGGCAAAGTAATCTCTGCTTTTTAGTATACTGTCTAGCTTGGTCATTATTTTTCTCTCAAGGAGCAAGCATCTTTTAATTTAATGGCTGCAGTCACCATCTGATTTTGAAGCCCCCGCCCCCCAAAGTCTGCCACTGTTTCCACTGTTTCCCCATCTATTTCCCATGAAGTGATGAGACCAGATTCCATGATCTTAGTTTTCTGAAGGTTGAGTTTTAAGCCAATTTTTTCACTCTCTTCTTTTACTTTCATCAAGAGGCTCTTTAGTTCTTCTTTGTTTTCTGCAATAAGGGTGGTGTCATCTGCATATATGAGGCTATTGATATGTCTCCTGGCAATCTTGATTGCAGCTTGTGCTTCATCCAGCCCAGCATTTCTCATGATGTACTCTGCATATAAGTTAAGTAAGCATGGTGACAATATACAGCCTTCACATATTCCTTTTCCTATTTGGAACCAGTCTGTTGTTCCATGTCCAGTTCTAACTGTTGCTTCCTGACCTGCATATAGGTTTCTCAACAGGCAGGTCAGGTGGTCTGGTAGTCCCATCTCTTTCAGAATTTTCCATAGTTTGTTGTGATCCACACAGTCCAAGGCCTCAGAATTGTCAATAAAGCAGAAGTAGATGTTTTTCGGGAACTCTCTTGCTTTTTGGATGATCCAACAGATGCTAGCAATTTGATCTCTGGTTCCTCTGCCTTTTTCCTACAATCAGCTTGAACATCTGGAATTTCATGTTCACATACAGTTGGAGCTTCGCATGGAGAATTTTGAGCATTACTTTACTAGTGTGTGATTGTGTGATAGTTTGAGTATTCTTTGACATTGACTTTCTTTGGGGTTGGAATGAAAACTGACCTTTGCCAGTCCTGTGGCCACTGCTAAGTTTTCCAAATTTGCTGGCATAATGAGTGCAGCACTTTAATGACATAATCTTTTAGCATTTGAAATAGATCGACTAAAATTCCACCCGGAGAAGGCAATGGCAACCCACTCCAGTACTCTTGCCTGGAAAATCCCATGGACGGAGGACCCTGGTAGGCTGCAGTCCATGGGGTCACTAAGAGTCTGGCACGACTGAGAGACTTTACTTTCACTTTTCACTTTCATGCATTGGAGAAAGAAATGGCAACCCACTCCAGTGTTCTTTCCTGGAGAATCCCAGGGACGGGGGAGCCTGGTGGGCTGCCATCTGTGGGGTCGCACAGAGTCGGACACGACTAAAGCGACGTAGCAGTAGCAGCAGAATTCCACCAACTCCACTAGCTTTGTTCATAGTGAAGCTTCGTAAGGCCTGCTTGACTTCTCATTCCAGGATGTCTGGCTTTAGGTGCCTGATCACGCCATTCTGGTTATTTGGGTCATTAAGATCTTTTCTGTATAGATTTTCTATATATTCTTGCCACTTCTTATTATCTTCTGCTTCTGTTAGATACATGTAACTCTCTCTGTGCTTTATTGTGCCCATCTTTACATGAAATGTTCCCCTGGCATCTCTAATTTTCTGGAAGAGATCTGTGGTCTTTTCCATTTTGTTGTTTTCCCCTATTTCTTTGCACTGATCACTGAGGAAGGCTCTCTTGTCTCTCCTTGCTATTCTTGGGAACTCTGTATTCAGATGGGTATATCTTTCTTTTTCTCTTTTGCCTTTAGCTTCTCCTCTTTTCTCAGTTATTTGTAAGGTCTCCTCAGACAACCATTTTGCCTTTTTGAATATATTTTTCTTGGAGATGGTCTTTATCACTGCTTCCTGTACAATGTCCAGAACCTCAGTACATGATTCTTCAGGCACTTTGTCAAATCTAATCACTTGAATTTATTCAGTACTTCCACTGTCTAATCATAAGGGATTTGATTTAGGTCATACCTGAATGGTCTAGTGGTTTTCCCTACTTTCTTCAATTTAAGTCTGAATTTGGCAATAAGTAGTTCATGATCTGAACCACAGTCGGCTCCTGGTTGTTTTTGCTGATTGTATAGAGATTCTCCATATTTGGCTGCAGAGAATATAATCAGTCTGATTTTGATATTGACCCTCTGCAGATGTCCATGTATAGAATCGTCTCTTGTATTGTTGATAAACAGTGTTTGCTTTACCAGTGTATACCAGTTTGTTATACCAGTTTTTCTCTTTGCAAAACTCTGTTAGACTTTACTCTGCTTCATTTTGCCCTGCAAAGCCAAACTTGCCTGTTGTTGCAGTTATCTCTTGACTTTCTAATTTTGCATTCCAGTTCTCTATGATGAAAAAGACATCTTCTTTTTATTTTTTTATTTATTTATTTTTTTTTACTTTAGTTCTAGAAGGCCTTGTAGGTTCTCATTTTAGAACCATTCAACTTCAGCTTCTTTGGCATTAGGTGTTGGGGCATGGACTTGGATTACTGTGATATTGAGTGTTTTGCCTTGGAAACGAACAGAGATCATTCTGTCATTTTTGAGATTATACACAAGTATGCACTTTGGACTCTTTTGTTGGTTATGAGGGCCACTCCATTTCTTCTAGAGATTCTTGCCCATGTTAGTAGATATATTGGTCATCTGAATTAAATTTGCCCATTCCAGTCCATTTTAGTTCACTGATTCCTAAAATATCAGTGTTCACTCTTGCCATCTCCTGTTAGACCACTTCGAATTTACTTTGATTCACAGATCTAACATTCTAGGTTCCCACACAATATTGTTCTTTACACCATTGGACTTTACTTCCATCACCAGTCACATCTACAACTGGGCATTGTTTTCTCTTCAGCTACATTTCTCCATTCTTTCTGGGGTTATTTCTCCACTCTTCTCCAATAGCATATTGGGCACCTCCCAACCTGGGGAGATCATCTTTCAATGTCATATCTTTTTGCCTTTTCATACTGTCCATGGGTTTCAAAGGCAAGAATATAGAAGTGTTTTGCTATTCCCTTCTCCAGTGAACCACATTTTGTCAGAACTCTCTCACTGTGACTCATCTGTCTTGGGTGGCGCTACATGGCATGGCTCATAGCTATATTAAGTTAGACAAGGCTGTGATCTATGTGTCAGCTTGGTTAGTTTTTTGTGATTTTGGTTTTTGTTCTTCTGATGGATACTGATAAGAGGCTTGTGGAAGCCCCCCTAATAGGAGATGAACTGACTGTGGGGGAATCTGGATCTTGTTCTGATGGGCAGGGCCATGCTCAGTAAATCTTTAATTCAATTTTCTGTTGATGGGTGGGGTTGTGTTCCCTCCCTCTTCCAAAGAACTTAGGCCAGCACTGTTGAATTCAGTGCTCCTGGACCTATAGCAGCCCACCTCAACCCATGCCTTCACTGGAGACTCCTGGACACTCACAGACAAGTCTGGCTCAGTCTATTGTTGTGACACTTCTTCTTCCTCTTGGCTCCTGGTGTGCACAAGGTTTTGTTTGTGCCCTTCAAGAGTCTATTTCCCCAGGCCTGTGGAAGTTCTGTAATCAAATCCTACTGGCCTTCATAGTCAAATTCCCTGAGGGCTCACTTCTTTGCTCAATCCCCAGGTTGGGAATTTGTTTTGGATCTTAGAAGTTTCTTAACAGTGTGAGAATTTCTTTGGTATACTTGTTTTGAAATTTGTGGGTTATCTGCTTGGTAGCTATATGGTGGGGCTAATGGCGACCCCCTCCAAGAGGGCTTATGTTACACACTTCATGCCCCAGGTCTGCTGCAGCCAGAGCCCCTGCCCCCACATCAAGCCACTGTTGACCCATGCTTCCATAGGAGACACTCAAACACTCAAAGGCCAGTCTGGCTCAGTCTCTGTGCAGTCTCTGGGTCCTTATATGCACACCTCTGAGCATCTCTGGCAGGTATGGGTTTTGATTCTAAATGCAATTTCACCCCTCCTACTATCTTGCTGGGGCTTCTCCTCTGCCCTTAGGCGTGTAGTATCTTTTTTTAGTGGGATCTGACATTTTCCTGTTGACAGTTGTTCAGCAGTGAGTTGAAATTTTGGAGTTCTGACAGGAGAAGATGTAAAGTATATGCATTTACTGTTAGTACATTTCAAATTTCTAAAATTCAGTATTTTTTTATGTACATCCCACTTGAATGCCTCGGTGTTCCCTCATATGCAACATGTTCAAATTTGAATCAATGATCTTTTATCCTCAATAAGTTCTTTTCATGAATAGACAATAATCATTGATAGCAAAACTAACTATTCAAGTACTCCAGGTATACTCCTCAGGTTATTACTGATCCACTTTTCCTCTTGTTAGTCAACTTCTTTTTTTCTCCATGATGTGTCCCCCCCCCCCACCCCTTTTTCAGTTTCTATCACATACTACTGACAGATTAAAGCTTGTGGTGTTTCCTCAGATTCATGATCTCCAAAGGAGAAGATTAGCTCCTGGACTGAAGATAGTCTCAGTCATTCAGAGCTTTGTGTGGTAGAAATTTTATCCACGTGATAGTGAAGAAAAAGAGCTTCTGACATAGACATCAGAAGGGGGTAAAAAGATTACCTGCCTTGCTAGTTTCAAGCAGGGCATTATATACTTTTGTGCTAACTGTAGGAAAAAATGTCTTGAGGCTGTGTAAATTTTGCCCAGACCCTTTCTCATAACATGCATCCTAGGATGACATCAGCACAAGATTAGCCAGAAGGAATGGGTTAACCCAGAACTCAAGGCTGTGGAAGTTTTACCCAGACCTTCTCTCATAACATACATTCTGAGCTCAAGAAGCATATCCTTGAACAAGTGATACTGATGCCTATGAGGCCTACGTGTCTAAGACAAAAGAATGTGAAAAAGAAAGAATGTTCACCTCCTCCTTAAAGGGACCTTAGGCTTGGACTCCTTATCAACCTGCCTAAGTTAAGTTTCTCACTACCATTTGCCTACCTCTGTAATTTTTTTGTATCTTTCTTTACTAATTATTAGCTCAGCTCCATGTCAGTCTCCACCTGGAAAAATTATAGGACTTTCTAACTGAGCTTATTTTTTTCCAATCTACTTAGATAAGATGAAGGGCCCCATGACTTGGCCTTGCTTGTAATGCCAAACTCAGAGCCTATGTCACATCTCTCTGTATCCGATAAACATGAATGTACTGTTTACAGCATCTTCTGTTTCATATGTGTATGTCTATTCTAGTTAGTAGTCTTTTAACCTCTTTTCCTGTTAAATCTTAATCATACTGTAAGAAATTTCATCAGTTTCTTCTGTAAAGGATCTTCAATAATTCCTTCTAGGATTGTATAGGAAAAAAAAAAATTACTTACACAACTATAAAGGAAGCACATGGCAGCTACTCAAGTCTACCATCTACTAAGGTAAACAGAAAATAAAAAAGCTTCTCTATTTAGAGAATCAGTAGTGCAGAATAGAAAGATCAAAATCAAATAAAAATACTGACCTCCATCTATTAGTGTCCTCTTTGATTTCTTTCATCAGTGTTTTATAGTTTTCTATATATAGGTCTTTAGTTTCTTTAGGTAGATATATTCCTAAGTATTTTATTCTTTTCGTTGCAATGGTGAATGGAATTGTTTCCTTAATTTCTTTTTCTACTTTCTCATTATTAGTGTATAGGAATGCAAGGGATTTCTGTGTGTTGATTTTATATCCTGCGCCTTTACTGTATTCATTGATTAGCTCTAGTAATTTTCTGGTGGAGTCTTCAGGGTTTTCTATGTAGAGGATCATGTCATCTGCAAACAGTGAAAGTTTTACTTCTTCTTTTCCAATTTGGATTCCTCTTATTTCTTTTCTGCTCTGATTGCTGTGGCCCAAACTTCCAGAACTATGTTGAATAGTAGCGGTGAAAGTGGGCACCCTTGTCTTGTTCGTGACTTTAGGGGAAATGCTTTCAATTTTTCACCATTGAAGATAATGTTTGCTGTGGGTTTGTCATATATAGCTTTTATTATGTTGAGGTATGTTCCTTCTATTCCTGCTTTCTGGAGAGTTTTTATCATAAATGGATGTTGAATTTTGTCAAAGGCCTTCTCTGCATCTATTGAGATAATCATATGGTTTTTATTTTTCAATTTTTTAATGTGGTGAATTACATTGATTGATTTGCAGATATTGAAAAATCCTTGCATCCCTGGGATAAAGCCCACTTGGTCATGGTGTATGATCTTTTTAATGTGTTGTTGGATTCTGATTGCTAGAATTTTGTTGAGGATTTTTGCATCTATGTTCATCAGTGATATTGGCCTGCAGTTTTCTTTTTTTGTGACATCTTTGTCAGGTTTTGGTATTAGGGTGATGGTGGCCTCATAGAATGAGTTTGGAAGTTTACCTTCCTCTGCAATTTTCTGGAAGAGTTTGAGTAGGATAGGTGTTAGCTCTTCTCAAAATTGAAGAATCAATATAGTGAAAATGAGTATACTACCCAAAGCAATTTACAAATTCAATGCAATCCCTGTAAAGCTACCAGCCATATTTTTCACAGAACTAGAACAAATAATTTCAAGATTTGTATGGAAATACAAAAAACCTCGAATTGCCAAAGCAATCTTGAGAAATAAGAATGGAACTGGAGGAATCAACTTGCCTGACTTCAGGCTCTACTACAAAGCCACAGTCATCAAAACAGTATGGTACTGGCACAAAGATAGACATATAGATCAATGGAACAAAATAGAAAGCCCAGAGATAAATCCACACACATATGGACACCTTATCTTTGACAAAGGAGGCAAGAATATACAATGGAGTAAAGACAATCTCTTTAACAAGTGGTGCTGGGGAAACTGGTCAACCACTTGTAAAAGAATGAAACTAGATCACTTTCTAACACCGCACACAAAAATAAACTCAAAATGGATTAAAGATCTAAATGTAAGACCAGAAACTATAAAACTCCTAGAGGAGAATATAGGCAAAACACTCTCCGACATAAATCACAGCAGGATCCTCTATGATCCACCTCCCAGAATTCTGGAAATAAAAGCAAAAATAAACAAATGGGATCTAATTAAAATTAAAAGCTTCTGCACAACAAAGGAAAATATCAGCAAGGTGAAAAGACAGCCTTCTGAATGGGAGAAAATAATAGCAAATGAAGCAACTGACAAACAACTAATCTCAAAAATATACAAGCAACTTATACAGCTCAATTCCAGAAAAATTAACGACCCAATCAAAAAATGAGCCAAAGAACTAAGTAGACATTTCTCCAAAGAAGACATACGGATGGCTAACAAACACATGAAAGGATGCTCAACATCACTCATTATTAGAGAAATGCAAATCAAAACCACAATGAGGTACCACTTCACACCAGTCAGAATGGCTGTGATCCAAAAATCTGCAAGCAATAAATGCTGGAGAGGGTGTGGAGAAAAGGGAACCCTCCTACACTGTTGGTGGGAATGCAAACTAGTACAGCCACTATGGAGAACAGTGTGGAGATTCCTTAAAAAATTGCAAATAGAACTCCCTTATGACCCAGCAATCCCACTGCTGGGCATACACACTGAGGAAACCAGAATTGAAAGAGACACATGTACCCCAACGTTCATCGCAGCACTGTTTATAATAGCCAGGACATGGAAACAACCTAGATGTCCATCAGCAGATGAATGGATAAGAAAGCTGTGGTACATATACACAATGGAGTATTACTCAGCCGTTAAAAAGAATTCATTTGATTCAGTTCTGATGAGATGGATGAAACTGGAGCCGATTATACAGAGTGAATTAAGCCAGAAAGAAAAACACCAATACAGTATACTAACACATATATATATATGGAATTTAGAAAGATGGCAATGACGACCCTGTATGCAAGACAGCAAAAAAGCCACAGATGTGTATAACGGACTTTTGGACTCAGAGGGAGAGGGAGAGGGTGGGATGATTTGGGAGAATGGCATTCTAACATGTATACTATCATGTAAGAATCGAATCGCCAGTCTATGTCTGACTCAGGATACAGCATGCTTGGGGTTGGTGCATGGGGATGACCCAGAGAGATGTTATGGGGAGGGAGGTGGGAGGGGGGTTCATGTTTGGGAATGCATGTAAGAATTAAAGATTTTAAAATTAAAAAAAAAATACTGACCTCTAGGGAAACATAATTAAGGACATTAGAGAAAGCATACTTTAAACTCTGCATGTTATTTTCAGGTTTTTTGACAGTGTAAGATATTCATGAAATATTAATATCTTAATAAATAGAAGTAAATATCATAGAACAAAAACAAACAGAATTTAAAATATGATAAAAAGTCCCTGAATGAGAGAGCAGTAAAAGAGACAGAAGTAATTGATAATTACTATATAATGCTGCTACTGCTACTGCTAAGTTGCTTCAGTCGTGTCTGACTCTGTGTGACCCCAGAAATGGCAGCCCACCAGGCTCCCCCGTCCCTGGGATTCTCCAGGCAAGAACACTGGAGTGGGTTGCCATTTCCTTCTCCAATGCATGAAAGTGAAAAGTAAAAGTGAAGTCGTTCAGTCGTGTCTGACTCTTAGCGACCCCATGGACTGCAGCCTACCAGGGTCCTCTGCCCATGGGATTTGCCAGGCAAGAGTACTGGAGTTGGGTGCTGTTGCCTTCTCTGTACTATATAATAGAAGTTGGTAATTACCAGAAATACTAAACAAAACTTTCAAAAGTAAAGAAAGGATGAAAACTTTAGTCTCATAAAATTTCTGAAATATATGTCTAAATAAATGATCCTAAATCCATCTAAATGTGAGTAAATAAGCCCACTACAAAATACTATCAAAATAACCATCAGAAAAAAAAAAAAAAAAACACTGATGTGACAAGACAGACAACTGAGAAATGTCTTGGTGTTTCTGAAGGAAAGTTTGGAGGTTAGAAGACAGATACAAATCAATTTATGAGGTTGGAATTAAACCACATTCAAATATTGATGGGTTCACAAATGTGAGCTCTAATACACTCATCCTGACTTCAGGATATTCTCCAGTAAAGTGAAACAAAAATCATGGAGTTGGAAGCCACAGAATATTGAAAAACATTATCTTAACTATAAATGCAGTTAAAAAGAAGTCCTAAATGAAGATGGAGTAAACATCCAGCTACTCATATAAACAAAGTGCCTAAAATATTTACACCTAATAGGTGCTTTCAAGCATTGCTTAAAAGGGTGAATGTAACAGGAATAATGTACCAGGAGAATGCAGAGTTCCATGAGATTTAGTATGCTTAGCAGTACAAAAAGTTAACTGACTTGAGGATGTGATGATTAAGACACACACTCTAAACTAAAAACTCAAACCATATCAAAACAAGCAACACAAAAAAAGGTATGTCAAAAATTATTTTTAATTAAACTATGTCATGTCTTTTAGCAAATAATGAACTTTAAAAATGAATATAGATATTCAGTTAGTATGACTCAGGTTTAAGACAATGTATAGGTGAGAAGGAAATGCAATCTTAGTGACATACTTGACAATATTTGAATAATAATATCTTAGTTTTTGAATGTAAGAATCAACCAAAGGATAAACAAAATCTGTTAAAATATTTACTGATTTGTTTATTTGGCTGTCAGATTTTAGTTGCGTCACTCAGGGTCTTTTTTGCATCATATGGGACCTTTCCTTGCATCTCACAGACTCTCTAGTAGTGGCTCATGGGAGAGCTCACAGGCTTAGTAGTTGGAGCATGTAGGTTTAGTTGTTCTGTGGCATGTGGGATCTTAGTTCCCCGGACACTGATAGAATCTGCATCCCTTGCATTGCAAGGCAATTCTTAACCTCTGGACCACCAGGGAAGTCCCCTAAAGATAAAGTCTTAATTGTAGCTGCAAGATAGCATATAAGGAGGTGAGACTTGAGAAAGTCAGGAATGGTAGAGCAAAGGGCAGCGTTTCTAACATACTTTGCATTAAAGCAGAGCCTTAAAGATATTGTCAAAAGTATATGAAACAAGACAAAAAAGATTCATTACATTAATTAAAACTACTTGCCTATTAAATGGAAAGCTCAAAATATAAATATGAAAGCTGATAAGAAAAGAGGTGGCAAAAGTTAAATATAACTTTTATATATAAATCAGGATATAACCATATACGGCTTGAATTTGATTCATTCCTTAGTAAGGAACTACTAAGTATACTTTTAAGAGTAATGCAGGTAATCATTGGAACTAAAATTAAAAAGTGTCAAATAATTTACCTCATAGGAGTGGGCAAAGATAGGAAAAGTAGAGTTGTGAGGACACAGCCTTTTTTTTTCATTAGATCCTTTGTCAAATTTTATTTTTTACCATGCACATATTTTATTTTGGTGAAAATTCATATTAAACATATATCTGTATATTACATATATCTTTAAAATTAATTTATATGTCTCTCAAAAAGTGTTCTATATCAGAGCAGCATATTTAACTAGACCAATTAATCAATATGTAAAGAATTTCAAAATGATAAACTAAGAGAAAGTGTCTTCCTAGTCTGGTGTGGGTTTTGCTTTTTTATTCAATAGCAGTTACAAATTTAAAACTATATTTAAGTCAAACATATATAAATTATAAACCAAGATACAGGGGTTATTTTTTTTTTCTGTTTATGTATGATTTTTTGTAAGAATAGAATTTGGATAAATGGTGACAACAAATGCTGAATCTGCAGGAAACAGGATTTATAACAATTTACTTTTATCTCAGTGTTGGCTTTGTTCATTTATAAATCAATAGCAATGTCATTTTTGTCTTAGTAATAAATATTTATTCTGCAATTTATCACTGCAAGTCTAAACATTCAAGAGTACAATTAGTGTTATATAGTCACCAACAGAAATTTAAATATTAACTCATAATTTGATAACAGATCTTAAAGTGTTGATTTTTAATGCAGGTTGGATATTTGTACATTATGGATCCAAAAATGAAGGAAAAATAAAACATATCTAAATCTATGTCTAGATAGATATTTTCACATGGGTACTTAGATAACAATTTTTAAAAAACATTTGATTATACTCCATTAATTAGAGTATTAGAAAAATACTCTATAAATAAACTCTTTTATTAAATTCCAAATAATCAAAATGAAAGTGCAGTTATATTACATACATGTACATATATGTATATGTAAGGAATAAATAATTGTAAGAGTTATATTGAAAAGCAGAGACATTACTTTGCTTAAAGAGGTCCATATAGTCAAAGCTGTGTTTTTTCTAGTGGTCATGTACGGACATGAGAATTGGACCGTAAGGAAGGCTGAGCATCAAATAATTGATGCTTTTGAACTGTGGTGTCGGAGAAGACTCTTGAGAGTCCCTTGGACTGCAAGGAGATCCAACTAGTCCATCCTAAAGGAAATCAATCCTGAATATTCATTGGAAAGAATGATGCTGAAGCTGAAGCTTCAATACTTTGGCCACTTGATGCAAAGAGCTGACTCTCAGGAAAAGACCCAGGTGCTGGGAAAGATTGAGGGCAAGAAGAGAAGGGAATGACAGAGGATGAGCTGGTTGGATGGCATCACCAACTCAATGGACATGAGTTTCAGCAAACTGGGAGATAGTGAAGGACAGGGAAGCCTGGAATGCTGCAGTCCATGGAGTCACAAAAAGTCGGATACACGTGAGCGATTGAGCAACAACAATAGCAACAACAGTCATAAAGTTGCATTGCAACTGTGAATCATTTCAGAGCATCCTTTCCTTCCTAGCAAAATAAATGTAAACCTTCTTTAGTCACACATCCAGGCAGATTCAGTACAGTTTCAAACATAACATATCCCACATTTTAAAATTTCTAAAGAGAGAATGAAGTATTATTAGGCATAACTTTTTTTTTTTACCTCCATCTAATCAGTTCTCATATCTTTAGAAATTTTCAAGGTAGTATCTATTAATCTCACTTTCTGAATCAGTTCAGTTCAGTTCAGTCATTCAGTCATGTCGGACTCTTTGCGACCCCATGAACCGCAGCATGATAGGCCTCCCTGTTCATCACCAATTCCCAGAGTTCACTCAAACCCGCATCCATCGAGTCGGTGAAGCCATCCAGCCATCTCGTTTTCCGCCATCCCCTTTTCCTCCCAGCATCAGAGTCTTTTCCAATGAGTCAGCTCTTCACATCGGGTGGCCAAAGTACTGGAGTTTCAGCTTTACCATCATTCCTTCCAAAGAACACCCAGGACTGATCTCCTTTAGAATAGATTGGTTGGATCTCCTTGCAGTCCAAGGGACTCTCAAGAGTCTTCTCCAACACCACAGTTCAAAAGCATAGGTCATATGTATTAGAGAAATATTTCATAATAAAAAATGGACATTATTTTCATTCTTATTCATATAAGGTTTTACATTCTAAATCATACAAGATTTAGAAACATCTTTTTTCTAAAAGTTTTAACTTGCTACTCAGTAATATCCTTATTTCCAAACTCAAGGTTGTTTATATAATCTGATTTAGTTTTTAATTTTTTTCTGTTTTAACTGAATAGAAGTGTTTTTGCGAATAGATACAGTTGTAAGCCTCTTTAAAGTAATGAGTATTTATATTGTGAATTTGAAGACTAAGAATTTTCTATTTAATCACTGTTAAAATTAGTTTGTGTACCAACTGTCACTAAATGGCAGCAACAGAAGCATTCTTACAGAAGACATATAAATAGAGAAGAAAACTTAGTACACTTTGAGAATACTGGGACTTTTCTTACATTTCACATTTCAATTTTTTTTCAGAAATATATTCAAATAACTTGTGATATTCTAATTCACTGTAACATCACCCAAAACTGAATTAAGATAGGCAGGTCTGAGCTTCATATTCCTAGAATAACAGCAGGGACAGGTAAAAATGTTACAGTTGTTCAGCAATGTGTGTGTACATGCTCAGTTATATTCAACTCTTTGCAACCCCAAGGACTGTAGCCTGCCAGGCTCCTCTGTCCATGGAATTTTCCAGGCAAGAATACTGAAGTGGGTTGCCATTTCCTACTCCAGGGGATCTTCCTGATGCAGGAGATTGAACCTGTTCCTTTTCTCCTGCATCTCTTGCATTGACAGGTGTATTCTTTACCACTGCACCACCTGGGAAGCCCCATTGTACCAGCTGGGAAGCCCCATCGTACAGCAATAACTCCACACAAAATATACCTTCCTGAGTAAAATACCATGGTCTATCTTTCCAGCAAATATTTAAGTAAAATATCTTTATCTACTTGTCCAGCTATTTCATGTCTGTCTTCTTATGATGTCACATCTTAACAAGAACTTCCAATGAACTATTCTAAGATACTTGAAATTTATCTCACAAAAAGATACATATTAGGTATTTGTCTGGTCTTTGTCTCAGGAAAAGTTCATCAAGATAATAGTTTCAAAAGAACTTTATTGTTATTGTTAAGTGAGCAGTTAAAACATGTACATGTAGAATGTTAGATGCAATATCTTCTCTTCTCATAATTAGTGCGAAAGGAGTGCACTCTATTTAAAAAAAAAAAGAAAGAAAGAAAAAGTAAAACTAAAGGCAGGGAACAATTTGTCCAGCCTGAAAGCAGCTGGCATACTAAAAATTGTAAAAGCTCCAGCTGGCAGCTCATACTTCAACCAACTAGCCAACTCTTCACATGGGAAAAGTGCTATATGATTTTATGTAAGAAAGAAACAAAACAGATATTTGTGAATAAATATTGGTTTGACAGGAAGTCAGAAAAACTACATTTTTTACTCAAAGACATGTACTTAAGCACAAGGTGTCAAACAATTTCTATATAAAGAGAAAAAAATGGAGAGAAAATCTGCATTAGAGTGAAACTAAAGCAGATGGTGTAATTGGTCCTTTGTTAGTTTTAAAAATTTTAAATAAAAATATCCTGAATTGCAGTTAAAAATAAAAAAAGTCTTTTCTATCAGAAACACAAAACACTTCCAACAACACCTACAAGTTCTGGAAATTTTTTTACTTCCATTTCTAATTCCCTCAAAAACATATTTCTGACTCAATGTACTCAACCCAAGCAAAACTCATATAAACAAACTATTTTAAACATAGAAGCTTCAGAAATCTGATAAATATTTTTGGTTCTAGAATGAGTCCTTGTAAATGCAGAATATAAAACTACATCTTGGTGGGAGGTGAAGCATTTTTTAAATCATGCCTCCTTTTTTAAAAACAGTTTTAAAAACTGTCTTAGAGATAAGGCCCATTCTCCAGAAGGCCCTCTCAAGTACAAACATATTACATTAACTCTATAATCTTTTAATATCCTAACTTTTTTATGTATCACACTAGCTAGCTATGTACTCAAAATGCATATATATATATTTTTTTATTGAAGGAATTAGTCACTTAAAAGGTAATTTTTGATGTTGAATAACAATTTTAAAACATCATAGAAATATCAATTGATTAAGAACAAAGTCAAATTGCTTTAGGGATAGAATTTTTAGGGGGAAGTATTTGTATAGAGGAAGTATGAATGCTAAATATTAGATGTATATCAGGCTTCTCAGAGATCTAGCTTTCATCATACTGTCCCTTGCATGATGACTTTTGTTAACATATTTTTCACTGTGGCTGCAAGTTGGCAATTGCAGTTTGATATATACCTTTTATATTCAGAGCAAAAAGAAAGAGGAAAGGGCAGCACTTAGGAAATGTGTTTCTTTTACCAGCCTTAAATCTTCTTTTCAAAAGATAATCCCTTTATATTTCATTTTCCAGAATTATTTCATGAATCTCCCCTGCCTACAAGGGAACCTGAGATATAGAATATTAATCTCCACAATCTCTATAGGAGAAGAAAAAGGTAAGTAAGAAATCAGGAAAAGATTATGATGAGCTGCCATCCTAGGGCATCTACTACAAAACATAAACATAAGAATTGTACAGAGTGAAGTAAGCCAGAAAGAAAAACACCAATACAGTATACTAATGCCTATATATGGAATTTAGAAAGATGGTAATGATAACCCTGTATGCAAGACAGCAAAAGAAACACAGATGTATAGAACAGTCTTTTGAACTCTGTGGGAGAGGGCAAGGGTTGCATGATTTGGGAGAATGGCATTGCAACATGTATATTATCATATGTGAAATGAATTACCAGTCCAGGTTCGATGCATGATACAGGGTGCTCAGGGCTGGTGCCCTGGGATGACCTAGAGGGATGGTACAGGGAGGGAGGTGGGAAGGGGGTTCAGGATGGGGAACACATGTACACCCATGGCAGATTCATGTCAATGTATGGCAAAACCAATACAATATTGCAAAGTAAAATAATTAATTAATTTTTTTAAAAGAGTGATTCTAAATGAAACATCCAAAGTTTAATTTTCCCTTTGCCAGGTATTGCCCTGTCAACTGAGCAGAGTAGTTTCACATTTCACCAAATTCTTCGATGCCTTAGATAGCTGCTCATCTGAACTTTTTAAAAAAGAAACAGATCTCTCCAAGTTGACAAAGTTAGGAACGTGGACTTCTGAACATCTAACTACCAGTTCTATTGTTCCAACATGTGGCCTTGTATCTCAAAGAAACAGAAGTGAGGAAGATATTTTAGTGGACATGAGAATGCACCACACAGTCCTGTGCATATGGGGAGCACAGGTTGATCTCAACCAGTGACTAAGTGCAACAAACAGATTGAGGCAGGCTCATTAAAGAGATCATGTCTGAAGTTGGTTCATGGCCTCCAGATGGCACTGGAAGGTTCTCAAATTTCCTCAAATTTTACAGCAACAGAGAATGCTTCCATTCAATCTCTTTCTCTCTCTCTCTCTCTCTCTCTCTCTCTCTCTCTCTCTCTCTCTCTCTCTCTCCTTTCAGTTCAGTTCAATTCAGTTATTCAATTGTGTCCGACTCTGCGACATCATGGACTACACCATGTCAGGCCTCCCAGTCCAATACCAACTCCTGGAGCTTACTCAGACTCATGTCCATTGAGTCGGTGATGCCATCCAGACATCTCATCCTCTATTGTCCCCTTCTCCTCCTGCCTTAATCTTTCCCAGCACGAGGGTCTTTTCAAATGAGCCAGTACTTTGCATCAGGTGGCCAAAGCACTAGAGCTTCAGCTTCAGCATCAGTCCTTCCAATGAATATTCAGGACTGATTCCCTTCAGGAGTGATTGGTTTGATATCCTTGCAGTTCAAGGGACTCTCAAGAATCTTCTCCAGCACCACAGTTCAAAAACTCCAATTCTTCATCACTCAACCTTCATTAAGGTCCAACACTCATGTCCATACATGAGTACAGGAAAAACGATAGCTTTGACTAGATGGACCTTCATTTCAGGGAGCAAGCATCTTTTAGTTTCATGGCTACAGTAACCATTCACAGTGATTTTGGAGCCCCTCCCCAAAAGAAATCTGTCATTGTTTCCAAATTTTTTCCTTTCTATTCTCCATGAAGTGAAGGTACTCAAGGCCATGAACTTAGATTTCTCAATGGTGAATTTCAAGCCAGCATTTTCACTCTCCTCTTTCACACTCATCAAGAGGCTTTTTAGTTCCTCTTCACTTTGCAGCATTAGAGTGGTTCAGTGCAATTCAGTCACTCAGTCATGTCTGACTCTTTGAGACCCCCATGGACTATAGCATGCCAGGATTCTCTGTCCATCGCAAACTCTCGGAGCTTACTCAAACTCACGTCCATAGAATCAATGATGCTATCTGACCATCTCATCCTCTGTCGTCCCCTTCTCCTCCCAACTTCAGTCTATCCCAGCATCAGGTCTTTTCTAATGAGTCAATTCTTCGCATCAGGTGGCCAAAGTATTGGAGTTTTCAGCTTCAGCATCAGTCCTTCCAATGAATATTGAAAACTTATGATTGACTGATTGGAATTCCTTGCAGTCCAAGGGACTTTCAAGAGTTTTCTTCAACACCACAGTTCTACAGCATCAGTTCTTCAGCTCTCAGCTTTCTTTGTAGTCCAGCTCTCACATCCATACATGACTACTGGAAAAAACCATAGCTCTGATTAGATGAACTTTTGTTGGCAATGTAATGTCTGCTTTTTAATATGCTGTCTAGCTTGGTCATAACTTGCCTTCCAAGGAGCAAGCGTCTTTCAATTTTGTGGTGGCATTCACCATTAAAAGATGCTTACTCCTTGGTAGAAAAGTTATGACCAACCTAGATAGCATATTCAAAAGCAGAGACAATACTTTGTCGACTAAGGTCCATCTAGTCAAGGCTATGGTTTGTCCTGTGGTCATGTATGGATGTGAGAGTTGGACTGTGAAGAAGGCTGAGCACCGAAGAATTCATGCTTTTGAACTGTGGTGTTGGAGAAGACTCTTGAGAGTCCCTTGGACTGCAAGGAGATCCAACCAGTCCATTCTGAAGGAGATCAGCCCTGGGATTTCTTTGGAAGGAATGATGCTAAAGCTGAAACTCCAGTACTTTGGCCACCTAATGCGAAGAGTTGACTCATTGGAAAAGGCTCTGATGCTGGGAGTGGTTGGGGGCAGGAGGAGAAGGGGACAACAGAAGATGAGATGGCTGGATGGCATCACTGACTCGATGGACGCAAGTCTGAGTGAACTCCGGGAGTTGGTGATGGACAGGGAGGCCTGGCGTGCTGCGATTCATGGGGTCGCAAAGAGTCGAACACGACTGAGCGACTGAACTGAACTGATTCACCATCTGCAGTGATTTTGGAGCTGCAAAAAAAAATAAAGTCTGTCACTGTTTCCACGGTTTCCCCATCTATTTGCCATGATGTGCTGGGACCAGATGCTATGATCTTAGTTTTCTCTATGTTGAGTTTTAAGCCAACATTTTCACTCTCCTCTTTCACTTTCATCAAGAGGCTCTTTAGTTCTTATTCAGTTTCTGGCATAACTGTGGTGCCATCTGCATATCTGAGGTTATTGATATTTCTCCCAGCAATCTTGATTTCAGCTTGTGTTTCATCCAGCCCAGTGTTTCTCATGATGTACTCTGCATATAAGTTAAATAAGCAGGGTGACAATATACGGCCTTGACATACTCCTTTCCCTATTTGGAACCAGTCAGTTGTTTGATGTCCAGTTCTAACTGTTGCATCCTGAAATGCATACAGATTTCTCAAGAGGCAGGTCAGGTGGTCTGGTATTCTCATCTCTTGAAGAATTTTCCAGAGTTTTTTGTGGTCCACAGAGTCTAAGGCTTTGGCATAGTCAATAAAGCAGAAGATGTTTTTCTGGAACTCTCTTGCATTTTCCATGATCCAGGGGATGTTTGCAATTTGATCTCTGGTTACTCTGCCTTTTCGAAAACCAGCGTGAAGATCTGGAAGTTCACGGTTCACATACTATTGAAGCTTGGCTTGGAGGATTTTGAGCATTACTTTGCTAAGGTGTAAGATTAGTGTGATTGTGCAGTAGTTTGAGCATTCTTTGACATTGCTTTTCTTTGGGATTGGAATGAAACTGACCTTTTTCAGTCCTGTGACCCCTGCTGAGTTTTCCAAATTTGCCGGCATATTGAGTGCAGCACTTTCACAGCATCATCTTTTAGGATTTGAAAGAGCTCAACTGGAATTCCATCACCTCCACTAGCTTTGTTTTTAGTGACATTTCCTAAGGCCCACTTGAGTTTGCATTGCAGGATGTCTGGCTCTAGGTTGGCACCATTGTGATTATCTGGGATGTAAAGATGTTTTTTGTACAATTCTTCTATGTATTCTTGCCACTTCTTCTTAATATCTTTTGCTTCTTTTAAGTCCATACCATTTCTGTCCTTTATTGTGCTCGTCTTTGCAAGAAATGTTCCCTTGGTATCTCTAATTTTCTTGAAGAGATCTCTATATTTTCCCATTCTATTGTTTTCCTCTTCCCCTTACTTCGTGATAGACTTGCAGCATGATCTCATGGCTCTCCCAGTATTTTCAGCCCCTCCACATTTCTTGTCACAAACTCGTAAGGTTTGCACAAATACAATGATTGCACGTTTAAACCCATCCTGTTTTCAGCTTCTAACAGGACCTAGATTAACACAGATAATATATATCTCAGCATGTAGAGTAAATTATGGCACTCTGTTTACTTTTGGAAGATTTTATTTATTAAAAAAATACATTGTGTAATAATAGACTATGTCATATGTTATATGTACTAATACATTAATCTTCTTAAAATTTGATTTTGTTCCTCTTTATATACAAAATAACCATTTTCTAAGATAAAACTTCATTTTGAATAAGCTTTAATTGTGATTAACCCTCTCCAAAAGAAATTTTCACCAACAAAAATAAATATTTAATTTTGCTTTACTTTTATTTTTTTTTTAATTTACTTCTGTGTTTAGTACTTATTTTCTTTAAGCCTATGCTGATGGCTTTCACTTTAACATCATGGTAGAAGAGTTAGTAACAGAAGATGAAAATGATCCTGAAACGGTAAAGAAGTATCACTTTCTTCCCTGTATAATAAGCAAAATTAGACTACTTCATCTCATATTGAATATCTTAAATTTTGTGAAACTAGTTCAATTAAATTTAAAGTGCTATCACTAATTTTTATCCTAAAAGCATTTCAGTGGCTTGCTTTGGATTATTAAAAGCAAATCTACCTCTTTTAGTTTTGCAAATTTAACAAAATATCTATTTTTATGTAATACACTGCAACTCTATATAATTCCATGTTGAACTATCCATTACCCTCATACCTAGGTATCTTTGACATTGATAAAAGTAGAGAAGAGTATAGGAACATACAGGTACAGAGGGTTATCTTCCTAAGAATTTCTAAGATTTCTTTAGGTCCCAATAGTCCAAAATTTACTATAGTTAACTCTTGCTTTTTTATTATTTTTTACTGTTTAATTACCAAAAATAATTAACAGTATACTATAGATTCCTGTTGGTATAATTCACAATAACCTAATTTAAATTAAAATTTTAATTCATCTATTTAACAACATGTACTGTATATTTAATAATCTGTGAGCAGATTATGAAAGTATAGTTTTTCACTGATCTCTGTCATGTAGAAATCAAATAGTGAGTGATCAAGATACTTGAATAAATAAAATGCAGTGTGATAATTAATATCTCAAATATTGAATAAAGTGCCATCTGAGCCTAAAATTGAGAACATTGTCTCTACCCCAGGACTTTATGAGAATGCCTGAGAAGTGATATATGACCTGGATTTCGAGAAATAGGTTTATCATGAAGAATGGAAGAAGAGAGAAAATCCAGACCACAGGACTATATACTAATATTCCCAGGCCCAAAACAGCACAGACAACAAAAACTAGTTGGAAGCTCAGTATGACTGGATTATAGAGGAGATTGTGGGGATGATATGATGTGTGATTATAATTGCAAAATGCATCAGATCTGAGAGCTTATTTTATGGCTTGTTAAGGAATTTGAAAATTCCCCTGTAGATACTGGAAGCTAATACTATTCCTATATAATTATCAATTATTAAAGAGTGCAATTAAACAAAAATTTTGTAGTAATTAAAGAGGGAAAACTTGAAAACATATATCCTTAATTGAAATAATCCAATCACAAAAAGATAATATCTTTATTAGAAGGAATAATCAAAAGGAAGTCTGAGATTTAAAATTGGAAAATGTATTAACCAGATACAATATAAAGAAGATCCTCAAATGGAAGTAAAAGTCCTGGTGGAGTTTCAAATGTATGGGTTTAGAGGAGCATGAAGATTCATGCAGATGGATATATAGATAGGAAATTAGCAATATAGGCCTGGGACACACAGAGAGACACAATCTCAATAGATGGATTTAGAAGTCACAGGTTTATAAAGATTTTTTCAAATGTGTGCAGTTAGAGACTTTTCCAAAATAGTTTATAGAGATTTGCTTTAAAAGCTCTCATGTTTCTTGGGATGTCCTCACTGAGGCACTACAGTGAGGGGATAATGGAAGAAATAGGTTGCCAAGAGGTTAGGTTCAAGCCCTATCTTTGTCATATGCTATCTAAGTATTGCAGATTATTTTCTTTATAATCTAGTTTTCTAGTCTATAATTATAAGTAATAATAGTGATTTAATATTTTACCGAAATTCTCCAAGCAAGAATACTGAAGTGGGTACCCATTCCCTTCTCTGGGGAATCTCCCTGACCCAGGGACTGAACCTGGGTCTCCTGCATTGCAGCAGATTCTTTACAGTTTGAGTCACCGAAGACACTCTAAAATGAAAATATTTAGGTGAAAATAACTTTTCTATAATTCTCTAGTTCACAGTTCTGAAAATTGAGTTTTTACTTTGTTGTTCAATTTGTTTTCTGAAAGTTTATTGAAAATTCAACCCATGGTAAAATATGAAGAGAGGCTATCTGTAATCTTTAGTAGTGGAAACATTCATGTCTTATTTGGAAGTACTGCCAATTTTGGATATGTGCTCAGTTGTGTCAATTCTTTGTGACTCCAAAGACTGTAGCCCACCAGGCTTCTCTGTCCATAGGATTTCCTAGGCAAGAATACTTTAGTGGGTTTCCATTTCCTTCTTCAGGTGATCTTCCTGATTCAGGGATAGAACCCATCTATCCTTCACTGCAAGTTAATTCTTTACTGTTGAGCCACCAGGGAAGCCCCACTGCCAATAACGGTTTTCCCTGGTAATTCAATGATAAAGAATCCACCTGGCAATGCAGGAAATGTAGATTCTCTCCCTGGATCAGGAAAATCTCCTGTAGAAGGAAATTGCAACTCACTCCAGTATTTTTGCCTGGGAAACCCCATGGACAGTGGAGCCTGGTGGGCTTCAGTTATAAGGTCGCAAAAGAATTGGACACAACTTAGTGAATAAAACAAAAACAAAAAATGATAAATGAGAAGAGAATGGTATTTAAAGTAATTCTGGGGTAGATTTAACTCTAAATATAAAAGTAGTCAGAGAATGAACCCAAAGAGGTAAAAGAAGAAATGAAAATGTCAGGGTCAAGGAAATCAAGGGAGGAAAAAGATTTGGGTAGAATTCGTGGTCAAATATGTCAACTGTCACAGAAGTCCAATAAATGGGGAATAAAGAAACATGGATTAGGTTTTATAGCACCAGGAAGCATGAATAAGACTATCATACACTAACATTTAAAAGAAAGTGATAGAAATAACATGGGTAGATTGTGTTAGTCACTTAGTCGTGTCCAACTCTTTGTGATCCCATGGACTGTAACCCTCCAGGATCTTTTGTCTATGGGATTCTCCAGGCAAGAATACTGGAGTGGGGAGCCATTCTCTTCTCCAGGTGATTTTCCTGACTCAGGAATCAAACCCAGCTCTCCTGCATTGCAGGCACATTCTCTACCATCTGAGCCACCAGGGAAGCCCATAATTGTAGATTACATCTTCATAATACTGAAAGGTTCCATGTTTAAGAGTATATTCTGTTGACCCCTGCTCCTGTTAGTCTAGGAGCAGAATACATTTTTTACATGTTAAAATTTTATATAATATACAGTATATAAATAATGGAATATATGATTTATATTATATATAATGTTTTTCTATATACACAGAGAGATTGTATACATACATGTACAATAGTGTATATATGTACATTTATATGTGTATATACTGTTGGAGGGGCTTCCTAGGTGGCACAGCAGTAAAGAATCTGCCTGCCAGTGCAAGAGATACTAGAAACTCAGGTTCAGTCCCAGAGTAAGGCTCTCTGGAGGAGAAAATGGCAGCTCACTCCAGTATTCTTACCTAGAAAATTCCATGAACAGAGGAGCCTAGAGAGCTACAGTCCTTGGGGTTGCAGAATCAGACACAACTGAGCATACATGCATGCACACTGTTGGAGAAGACCAACAAGAAGGCATGATCGCCGATTGACTTACAAGCTGATTCCAGGCAATTGGAGGATTTGCACTTTCTCCTGTCTTTGGAAGATGTAATCTACTTATCTTTCCTGCTCCACAATACTGCTCCATGAATACAGCCTTGAAATAGAAATGTGATACTGAGGATCTCTAGACTGTTATGTGACTGAACCCAGCTAAAGTCTCCTGCATAAGTGAATGAACACAGACAGCTAATCCCTTTATATAAACTTGTACGGTTCTGGCGGTGTTCACAGAAACCTACTTGTCTTGTTGCTACTCAAGACAAAACTTGTAAGTAAGTTGCCCTTTTTATTAATGCCATTTACCAATCTAGAGTGCTGTGCCTTTTTCCTTTGTTCTTTCCCTGTCCTCCTGCACAGAGGCCTGTTTAGATTTTACCCAGGGAAGCTACTAAGAAGGGTTCAAAGCTATACATATATGAATATGTATATGTATGTATATGTACATGTTTACAAACACAAATCTTCATAGATCATAGCCTTCTCCTGGTGAAGGGGCTTGTATAACTCAATGAAACTATGAGCTAAGCTGTGCAGGGCCACCTGCAGGGCCACATAAGACAGACGGGTCATAGTGGAGAGTTGTGACAAAACGTGGTGCACTGAAGGAAGGAATGGCAAACCACTCCAAGATTCTTGCAGAGAGAACACCATGAATAGTATGAAAAGGCAAAAAATATGACATGGGAAGATGAGCCTTGCAGGTTGGAAGGTGTCCAAAATGCTACTGGGGAAGAGTGGAAGGCAGTTACTAATAGCTCTTGAAAGAATTAAGCAGCTGGGCCAAAGTGGAAACGACCCCAGTTGTCGACGATTCTGGTGAAAATAAAGTCTGATGCAGTAAAAAACAGTATTGAGTAGGAACCTGGAATGTTAGGTCCATGAATCAAGGTAAACTGGATATAGTCAAGGAGGAGATGGCAAGAGTGAACATCAACATTTTAGGAATTAGTGAATTAAAATGGGTAGGAATGAGTGAATTTAATTCAGATGATGATTATATCTCCTACTGTGGACAAGAATCCCTTAGAAGAAATGGAGTAGCCCTTATAGTCAACAAAAGAGTCCAAAATGCATTATGGGGATGCAATCTCAAAAATGACAGAATGATCTAGGTTAATTTCCAAGGCAAACCATTCATCAACACAGTAATCTAAGTCTATGCCCCAACCACTGATGGCAAAGAAGCTGAAGTTAACTGATTCAGTGAAGACCCACAAGACTTTCTAGAACTAATACCAAAAAGATATCCTTTTAATCAGAGGGAACTGGAATACAGAGGTAGGAATTCAAGAGAAATCTGGAGTAACAGGCAA
Organism: Budorcas taxicolor; assembly: GCF_023091745.1. Taxonomy (NCBI): domain Eukaryota; kingdom Metazoa; phylum Chordata; class Mammalia; order Artiodactyla; family Bovidae; genus Budorcas; species Budorcas taxicolor. The sequence continues at coordinate 97,366,306 of NC_068910.1, forward strand.
CTTTGGCCTTGATCTACTAAATGAAGCAGGACAAAGGCTAGCAGAGGTTTTTCAAAAGAACACACTGGTCATAACAAGCAGTCTTTTCCAACAACAAAAGAGACAACTCTACATATGGACAACATTAAATGGTCAATATTGAAATCAGATTGATTATATTCTTTGCAGCCAAAGATAGAGAAGCTCTGTACAGTCAACAAAAACAAGACCTGGAGCTAGATTGTCAGCTCCTTATTGCAAAATTGAAGAAAGGAGGGAAATATTAGGCCATTCAAGTGTGATCTAAACCAAATCCCTTATGATTATGCAATGGAGGTGACAAATAGATTCAAGGGATTAGATATGATAGACAGACATGCCTGAAGAACTATGGACAGAAGTTCATAAGATTGTACAAGAGGCGGTGACCAAAACCATCTCAAAGAAAAAGAAATGCAAGAAGGTGAAGTGATTGTCTGAGGAGGCTTTAAAAATAGCTGAGGAAATAAGAGAATTAGAAAGCAAGGGAGAAAGGGAAAAATATACCCAGCTGAATGCAGAGTTCCAGAGAATAGCAAGGAAAGATAAGAAGGTGTTCTTAAATGAACAATGCAAAGAAATAGAGGGAAACAATACAACAAGAAAGACTATACATCACTTGAATAAAAATGAATATATTAAGAGAACATTTCATGCAAAGATTGGTATGATGACGGACAGAAACATTATGAACCTAACAGAAGCAGAAGATATTAAGAAGAGGTGCCAAGAATACACAGAAAAACTATACAAGAAAGGTCTTAATGAATGGATACTAACCTAGAACCAGACATGCTGGAGTGAGGGTCAAATGGGCCTTCAGCTCAGTTCAGGGTATGCAGGCCAGAAAGCAACAATTAGAACTGGACATGGAACAACACACTGGTTCCAAATAGGAAAAGGAGTACGTCAAGGCTGTAAACTGTCACTCTGCTTATTTAACTTATATGCAGAGTACATCATGAGAAACCCTGGGCTGGAAGAAGCACAAGCTGAAATCAAGATTGCCGGGGGAAATATCAATAACCTCAGATATGCAGAAGACACCACCCTTATGGCAGAAAGTGAAGAGGAACTAAAAAGCCTCTTGATGAAAGTGAAAGAGGAGAGTGAAAAAGTTGGCTTAAAGCTCAACATTCAGAAAACGAAGATCATGGCATCTGGTCCCATCACTCCATGGCAAATAGATGAGGAAACAGTGGAAACAGTGTCAGACTTTATTTTTGGGGGGGGGGGGGGGGCCAAAATCACTGCAGATGGCGATTGCAGCCATGAAATTAAAAGACGCTTACTCCTTGGAAGAAAAGTTATGACCAACCTAGATAGCATATTCAAAAGCAGAGACATTACTTTGCCGACTAAGGTCCTAGTCAAGGCTATGTTTTTTCCTGTGGTCATGTATGGATGTGAGAGTTGGACTGTGAAGAAGGCTGAGCACTGAAGAGTTGATGCTTTTGAACTGTGGTGTTGGAGAAGACTCTTGAGAGTCCCTTGGACTGCAAGGAGATCCAACCAGTCCATTCTAAATGAGATCAACCCGGGGATTTCTTTGGAAGGAATGATGCTAAAGCTGAAACTCCAGTACTTTGGCCACCTCATGCGAAGAGTTGACTCATTGGAGAAGACTTTGATGCTGGGAGGGATTGGGGGCAGGAGGAGAAGGGGACGACCAAAGATGAGGTGACTGGACGCAAGTCTGAGTGAACTCCGGGAGTTGATGATGGACAGGGAGGCCTGGCGTCCTGCAATTCATGGAGTCGCAAAGAGTCGGACACCACTGATTAGGAAGCATTATTACTAATAAAGCTAGTGGAAATGAGAGAATTCCAGGTTAGCTATTTATAATACTAAAAGATGATGCTTTTAAAGTGTGGCACTCATAGGCCAGCAAATGTGGAAAACTCAGCAGTGGCCACAAGACTGGAAAAAGGCAGTTTTCATTCCAATCTCAATGAAGGGCAATGTCAAAGAATGTTCAAACTACCGTATAGTTCTGTTCATTTTGCATGCTAGTAAAGTTATGCTCAGAATCCTTCAAGCTAAGCTTCTGTAGTACATGAACTGAGAATGTTCAGATGGACCAACTTGGTTTAGAAAAGGCAGAGGAACCAGAGATCAAATTGCCAAATGTGTTGCATCATAGAAAGGCAAGGGAATTCCATGAAAACATCTATTTCTTCTTCATTGGCTACACTAAAGTCTTTGACTGTGTAGATCACAAAAATCTGTTGAAATTTCATGAAGAGATAGGAATACCAGACTACTTACCTGTCTCCTGGAAAACCTGGATGACTGTCCAGAAGCAACTGTTAGAAGCTTATTGGAACAATTGATTGATTAGAAATTGGTAAAGGAATACAAGACTATACATTTTCAGCTTTTTATTTAACTTCTATGTAAAGTATATCATGCAAAGTGCCTGGCTGGATGACTCACAAGCTGAATCAAGATTGCCAGGAGATACATCAACAACCTCAGATATGCAGATGATACCACTCTATACAAAAAAGATTTTCATGACCCAGATAACTATGATGGTGTGATCACTGACCTTGAGTCAGACAATCTGGAATGTGAAGTCAGGTAGGCCTTAGGAAGCATCACTATGAACAAAGGTAGTGGAGGTGATGGAATTCGACTTGAGCTATTTCAAATCCCGAAAGATGATGCTGTGAAAGTGTTGCACTCAAAATGCCCGTAAATCTGGAAAACAGCAGGGGCCACAGTACTGGAAAGATCTTTTTTGCATTCCAATGCCGAAGAAGGCTCAAACTCTACTGAGCAATTGCAATCATCTCACATGCTAGCAAAGTAATGCTCAAAATCCTCCAAGCCAGACTACAACAGTATGTGAACCATGAACTTCCATATGTTCAAGCTGGATTTAGAAAAGGCAGAAGAATCAGAGATCAAATTGTCAACATCCACTGGATCATTGAAAAAGCAAGAGAGTCCCAGAAAAATATCTACTGCTTTATTGATTATTCCAAAGCCTTTGACTGTGTGGATCACAACAAACCGTGGAAAATTCTTTAAGAGATGGAAATACCCGACCACCTAACCTGTCTCCTGAGAAATAGTTATGCATGTCAAGAAGCAGCAGTTAGAACTGGACATTGAACAACAGATTGGTTCCAAATCAGGAAAAGAGTACATCAAGGCTGTATATTGTCACTCTGTTTATTTAACTTATATGCAGAGTACATCATGAGAAATGCTGGGCTTGATGAAGCATAAGTTGGAATCAAGATTGCTGGGAGAAATATCAATAACCTCAGATATGCAGATGGCACCGCCCTAATGGCAGAAAGTGAAGAAGAACTAAAGAGCCTTTTGATAAAAGTGAAAGAGGAGAGTGAAAATGTTGACTTAAAACTGAACATTCAGAAAATGAAGATCATGGTATCCAGGCCCATCACTTCATGGAAGATAGATGGGGACACAGTGGAAACAGTGACAGACTTTATATTTTTGGGCTCCAAAATCACTGGAGATGGTAACTGCAGCCATGAAATTAAAAGATACTTGCTCTTTGGAAGAAAAGTTATGACCAACCTAGACAGCATATTAAAAAGCAGAGACAATACTTAGCCAACAAAAGTCCATCTAGTCAGGGCTATGGCTTCTCCAGTAGTCATGTATGGATGTGAAAGCTGGACTATAAAGAAAGCTGTGCACCAAAAAAATGATGCTTTTGAACTATGATGTTGGAGAACATTCTTGAGAGTCCCTTGGAATGAAAGGAGTCCGACCAGTCAATCCTAAAAGATATCAGTCCTGAATATTCATTGGAAGGACTGATGTTGAAGCTGAAACTCCAATACTTTGGCCACCTGATGCAAAGAACTAACTCATTGGAAAAGACCCTCATGCTGGGATAGATTGAAGTTGGGAGGAGAAGAGGACGACAGAGGATGAGATGGCTGGATGGCATCACTGACTCAATGGATGTGAGTATGAGTAAGCTCTGGGAGTTAGCGATGGACAGGGAGGCCTGGTGTGCTGCAGTCCATGGGGGTCTCAAAGAGTCAGACACGACTGAGTGACTGAACTGCACTGAACCACTCTAATGCCACAAAGTGAAGAGGAACTAAAGAGCCTCTTGATGAGCATGAAAGAGGAGAGTGAAAAAGCTGGCTTGAAATTCACCATTGAGAAATCTAAGTTCATGGCCTTCAGTACCTTCACTTCATGGCAAATAGAAGGGGAAAATTTTGGAAACAATGACAGATTTTTTTTGCGAGGGGGCCTCCAAAATCACTGTGAATGGTTACTGTAGCCATGAAACTAAAAGATGCTTGCTCCCTGGAAGGAAAGCTATGACAAACCTAGATAGCATATCTAAAAGCAAAGACATCACTTTGCCAAGGAAGGTCCATCTAGTCAAAGCTATGGTTTTTCCAGTAGTCATGTATGGATGTGAGTGTTGGACCTTAAATGAGTGATGAATTGGAGTTTTTGAACTGTGGTGCTGGAGCAGATTCTTGAGAGTTCCTTGTACTGCAAGGATATCAAACCAGTCACTCCTGAGGGAAATCAGTCCTGAATATTCATTGGAAGGGCTGATGCTGAAGCTGAAGCTCTAGTACTTTGGCCACCTGATGCAAAGAACTGACTTATTTGAAAAGACCCTCATCCTGGGAAAGATTGAAGGCAGAAAAAGAAGTAGATTACTTAGAATGAGATGGTTATATAGCATGAGTGACTCATGGACACAAATTTGAGCAATCTCTGTGATATAGTTAATGACAGGGGTACCCAGTGTACTGTAGTCCATGGGGTCACAAAGAGTTGGACACAACTTAGCAACTGAACAACCACAGCAACAAACACACACAAAAATTCCGTTAGACTTCTACAAAGAAATCCTTTTAACTTCTTGCTTTAATCAAAGTTTTTGTTCCTACTTGTACAGGGAACAAAGTGGTGTGTGTTACTTCCAAGTGGGTGTTTCAAAGCTGATGCTTATCTCCACAGATTTCTCTTCTTTCTTAGTCAACACGAAAGCATATTTTGAAAGCAGAGCCCTCCAGAGTCACCAAAACCAGTAGCAGGCTATGCAGAAGTAAGTGATAAACTTTTTTCATATTAAGTGAGCAAGGTGTTGTGGTTGTTTATAATCTATACTCTCCCAACTTATTCCAGGTCACTGAATAAAAAAGCATTTTATCCTCCCTCCTACCTAAAATTTGACTATAATATTCATCCCATATTATAGAACTTATTTTATATCATTAGATACTTTGGTTGGCTTTCTTATTTTTCCTTTCACCTCTCTCTAAATGTTTTAGGAAATGAAGCCAATTTGCTTATAAACACAGTCAGATAGAATCCCAGCTTACTGCTCCTCCATGATTTTCTAGCCTTACCAAATAGAGCAATTACACATATCTCTTGAAGATATATGGAGAACACATTTTGGTCCATTTCCACCGACTTATCCTAAAGTTACAGTATCAATATGCCACCAAATATCTGTAATGGATATGTCCAAGTTATAATCTTTTTATGGTGGAACAGCAAAGATAGGGGCAAATTAGGTAAAGAAAGAGAAAAGTGAAAAAGAGTTGAGGAGCTATAGAAATAATTTTCACTTAACTTGAATAATGAATTTAAATACACACACATACACACACACATGCACTCTCTCACAGATATATTTACATTTATTTTACCTAAGACCCAATACTTTCTTTCTACAAAATAGGTACCTTAGATGAACCCAGACCATTTGTTCATGCTGTTTTTAAATTATAAACTTCATATTTACAGTAAGAAAATAGAAATTACTCCTCAAAATCACAAACTGAACAGTGACCCATATTTGCTTTAGAAAGGAGAGACTACTTTTCATTTTGTTCTATAGAATTGAGGCTTCTTTGAAAACCTCAACATTCAAAATGTATGATTTTACATATAAAATTAAAGTAATAACTTTAAGATATTTATAGATGAAAAAAAGCAACATGCTATCGAAAACATTTTAAGTGTGATTTCCAAGTAAAAGACAAATATTACCCTAAAACACTATTCTAATATATGCCCCTTGGTAAATATTTTTAAGTTTATTCAAATCTGATGAGTGCTTTATAAATTATTTTAATATCTTCTTTTACAGCTAAAGAGAATGGTTATACAGTATAGTCTTCCAAACTTAAAAGAAAAAAAAAATCCACCTGCATGCACATTCAGTCTCTACGTTTTTTACGATAATGGTGATACTCTGTAGTTGAAAACAAGGTGATATTGATATTTCTGGTTATATCACAAGTTTAAGTTATTCTGGAAACCTGAAGAAGCCTCTGGAAATTCAACTATGTACCATTCACCTTTCATCGCTTCTAGCATATTTCATGGCAGGAACTAAATCAAATGGACTGTAGTGACAGAGGATATTGCTTACATCATAAGCAGGATAAAAATAAATCTGCATTTCTATTATGGAGTATATATAAATTTATGATTCCATGGTCTCCAAGCTTGTTTCACTTGGATAACAGCTCACATTATATTTTTCTGCCAATTTACACCAGATTAGTTACATGCAACATGCTAATGCATTTTGTTATATTGTAGAATGCATTTAAAAGTTAGCTTTAACTCATCACACTATTAGAAAATATTACAGATTTCACACAGCCAACTATTCTATTTAAATATTAGATGTAGAACAAAGCCAATCACAGATGTTAAATCAGTCAAACTAACATGATGTTTATTATGTTCAAAAATCTGTTCTAAATAGCTTAAAATTGAGTATTTCCACTTCCCGACTGCCCTCATAGGTAGGTGATATAATTATCATCAACTCCACTTTCTATGTGGGATAAGATGAAGTGATTTGACTGCAGAGACATTAGCTTGCTTGTCTAAGTCATGCAGATGGCAAAAAATAGAGATGCGACTTAAACATAGGTAGTCATAAGGAAGAATACAAAGTAGGATCAAGAGAGGTTGTGAAAAGATGGTTTCCTTGTCCTCATAAATCTCATGTTTTGTTTCTCCCTGCTCCAAAAACAGAAACTTATAGGGTTGGGCTATATGCTAGGGTAGACTTAAGGAACAAGTGTGCAATACACTTCAGGTAGAGCATGGCCCAACAGAGGTGTGACAATCTATTTTAATCTTGGTATAAGCAGCACTAATGTGCCCTCAAATAAACTCTGTTATTCATAATGTGGCTCACAGATGGATGTTATTAACCATGTGTGCCATCTGGTAACTTCCCATTTTAGCTAATCATTCTTGCTAAATAGGTACTAACTCTTTAAAATTATTATTTTCATGCTGCACCCTCTAAATTTCGGTGAACTAGGACATAGTACCAATTGTCCCTTCCTAATTATAGTCTGGGTTTGGAACTCAAAGAAGATAAATCAGATATTTAATAAAGTGGTGAGCAAGTTGAGGAAATGAGAGATTGTAAGATCTCGGGAATGTTCTATCCCTAAAGCAAGTTCTAACGGTAAGTCATAAGTAAATAACAAAAAGAATAAGAGTATATACTCTTTCATTATATGCTCACTAGATACTCATAAGTAAATAACAAAAGGAGGAATAGTATATCCTCCTTTAATATGTTATATACCATAACTTCATGGTTATAGTACAATAAATGAATACCTAAAGATTTTGTTTGCCTAATAATGTTCAAAGTGTACATAAGCATATGATATTAGTTCTATGTTTTATGCAAATGCATATGGAGTTGTCTTTGTTTTTTTGTTTAATTTAATCTCTTAATTAAATATAGACTACTTATAAAGGAATGACATATTGGAAGATATACATTCAATGGGTCTGATAATAATCATGAAGAAGCATGCATTGAACCATCTGAATGTTCATAGAGTGATTCAGTGATTAGGTTCCAAGGGGTTCACCTTCCATGGACCTCAGAGTCTTTAAATACATCTCTTGTGTTTATACATCTGTGATGGAAGACAGAATGGAAATCAGTTCTACTCGTATTCCATTGATTAGAATTTTTCTTACAGCTCTACCTTGATGCAAGCATGGGAAACATGGTTTCTCTGATTTTCCAGAAGTAAAATATAATGATTTGGTAAGGGCATCACATGCTCTCTACCATATTATGAGATCCCTATATTAACCAATAATTTGAGTCCTTGTCACCTAAAATTCAAATAATAAAAACTGTTTAGTTCAAGCTGTTTGATTAAATAGTTTGCTAGCTCCTGACCCACAGGATTTTTGCTCATTCTGGATGTAACATACACATTATTTCAAGGAATGTAAATGGGGGGAACAACAGAGAGAAACTATTAGCAATCATCCATTTTCATTTGGTGTATTTTTTCTATTTGTGAAACAAGTCACAGACTTGACTATTCCTGATTTAACAGTAGAAAATACCTTGCTCTGTGCTCAACTAGGTTCCGGGTTTCAAAGATGATGAGATGAAAAAAATTAGTGGTTGGTATCCACACCATTTACTAAATTGACTGCTAGTTTTGCAACAAGCAAAGAGATTTTTAAAAGAGCTGTGCCATGTTATGGATTTGGATAAACACCACATAGCACTCTATCATCTAACTATCAGTAATGATAATTGGAACATCCCAGTTTTACAGCAAAAACCTTTAGAAATGTATATATACATTTCATTAGATGCATAATGTAAAATTAATTTTAATTTGGTCTTACTCTTGCCCTAAAAATAACACTGGGGCTCAAAAGTTGAGCTATTTTCTTCCCTTTGAAAAGAAATTAAATTAATTTTCAGAGCATGTCCACTAATTCAGAAACCAAACAGTTGTCTGTTGTGGAAAGGGTGCTCAAGGGGACCATAAGGAACTAAGCATATAACTACAATGAGTTTAAAGTTTTATACAATTCACATGATTGCTTGAATGTTTAATTATCACAATGAAAGTTTATCAGGTATATTGAACAATCATTAGGTCTAAATTAAGTGAAGATCAACCAGCAATGATTTAATTGCTGTTTCCAACTAACAAGACTGCCATTGAATTAAATGAAACATAAGGAAATATTAATGTAACTATTAAAGTGAAGAAAAACAAATATAAAGCAATCCATAGTCTGAGTGAAAATTGAAGAGCAATATATCAATAACTGATTGCAAAAAGTGTGATGACTCATGATTTCAATTACTGGCTAGAACAGCATATCTTAATCCCTTCCTGGATTGAGGGTTATAGTTATGGCCAAATTCTCTCTTCTCTTTCCTTTCAAGAAATATAAAATTAACAACAGAACATGTTTGGGCAATTATACTCCCCAAATTGCCAGTCCCTATACAATTATTTTAGGATGTTTCACTATGCACAGGCTATTTTGATTGACCTGACCAGTCAAAGCAGTCCACTGATTTCTCAGAGCACATCCTTAACTACAGTTTTCCTTAGACTCCTGCTGCTTCTACCATTTATGTTCAAATACAGAGGAGAGACATGTAGGCAGAAGAAACAATCATAGTCTTATGTGAAATATGTCATTTAATTGCTCATTTCTTGTGAAATATTATACCTTCTTCCTGTCAGCAAATTGAGTTTACCACAACCAACATCTACTAGGGTAAACTTACTTTCTACTCTCTTAATAGTGATCTGAATTATTTTTTATCCCAATTTAAGGATGAGCTACAAAATCTCTATATCTTTTCCAAGTAGTGCTATATTTCTTCACCTTTTTTTTGTATTCCTTCACCCAAATTCATTCCAGGAGCTAACTGTGAGGGCATATCAAGACATTAGTTACTGAACATGGTACTTACAACATGAATATCCCTTTAAGCTATCAAGATACATGCAATCCTATGGAAGATAAAATCTCCTTTGAAAATAAAATTTGTATAGTGTTAAAACAGTCTATGAAATTTCTAATAAAACTTTTGCTACAGATTTTCACAACTGAGGTAGAGTTTTTAAATATATAAAATTAGGATATTAACTTTGAAGATCTGGTTTATATATAAGAAGTGCAAATGGTTAAACATTTAGTTGTATTCCTTAAACTGTGAAAATTGCAAATGAAGGAGGCTTAAAAACTCAAGATCATACAAATAAAATCAGAAATAGTTTTACCTGAGTGAACCTTTGGCCATACACATGACAATAATCAACATAATAGGATTAAAGGACCCAGAGAAAATATCCTGGTCCTCATCTTCATTGTGATTGTTGAGTTGCTAAGTTGTTTCTGACTGCTACCTCATGGACTGTACCACCCAAGGCTTCTCATTCCTCCACCACCTCCTGGAGTTTGCTCAAATTTATGTTCATTGACTCCATGATGCTAATTAACCACCTCATTCTCTGCCACCCCCTTGCCTTTTTGCCTTCAAACTATCTCAACATCAGGGTCTTTTCCAGTGAATTGGCTCTTCACATCAGATGGCAGAAGTATTGAAGCTTTAATTTCAGCATCAGTACTTCCAATGAATATTCAAGGCTGATTTCCTTAAGGACTGACTGCTTTGATTTCCTTGCAGTCCAAGGGACTCACAAGAGTCTTCAGCAAAATTCAGAAGCATCAATTCTTTGGTACTCAGCCATCTTTATGGACCAGCTCTCACATCTATATATGAATACTGAAAAAATCATAGCTTTGACTATATGGACTTTTGTTGGAGAAGTGATGCCTGTGCTTTTTAAGACACTAGGTTTGTCATAGCTTTTCTTCCAAGCAGTGAGAGCATATTTTAGTTTCATGGCTGTGGTAACTGTCTGAAGTGATTTTGGAGCCCAAGAAAATAAAATCTGTCACTGCTTCCAACTTTTCCCCTTTTATTTGCCATGACATGATGGGACTGGGTACCATGATCTTAGATTTTTTAGTGTTGAGTGTTAAGCCAGCGTTTTCACTCTCCTCTCTCACTCTCATCAGTAGGCTCTTTAGTTCCTTCACATTTTGTGCCATTAGAGTGGTATCATCTGCATCTCTGAGGTTGTTGATATTTCTTCTGGAAATCTTGATTCCAGCTTGTGATTTACCCAGCCCAGCACGGATGTGTGCTATGTTAGTATGATGGATGAATGTTAGTATTGTGTATGGTTAGTATGGATGTTAGTGTGATGTGCTCTACATACAAGTTAAAAAAGCAGGATGACAAAATACAGTCTTATCATACTCCTTTCTGAATTTTGAACCAGTCCACTGTTCCATGTCCAGTTCTAACTCTTACTTCTTCACCCATATACAGGTTTCTCAGGAGCCATGTAAAGTGGTCTAGTACTCCTATCTCTTTAAGGATTTTTCACAATTTGTTGTGAGCCACACAAAGGCGTTAGCATAGTCAATGAAACAGAAGTAGACATTTTTCTGCAATTTCTTTGCTTTCTCCATGATCCAGTGAGTGTTGGCAATATGATCTGTGCACAGTTCTGCCTATTTGAAATTCAGCTTGTAAGTGTAAAAGTTCTTGGTTCATGTACTGCTGAAGCAAGCCTAGCTTGAAGGATTTTGAGCATAACTTTATTCACATGTGAAATGAATGCAATTGTATAGTAGTTTGAATATTTTGGTTGTTGCCCTTCTTTGGGATTGAATGAAAACTGATATTTTCCAGTCCTGTGGTCAATGCTGAGTTTTCCAAATTTGCTGTCATATTGAGTGCAACACTGTCATAGCATCATCTTTTAGAACTTGAAATAGGTCAACTGGAATTTCATTACTGCCACTAGCTTTGTTGATATTAATGATTTCTAAGGTCCACTTTAGTTCACACTCTAGGATGCCTGAGTGTAAGTGAGTGACCACACCATCCCTGGTTATCCAAGCCATTAAGACCTTTCTTGTACAGATCTTTTGTGTATTCTTCCACCTGTTTTTAATTTCTTCTGCTTCTGTTAGGTCCTTACCATTTCTGTCCTTTATTGTGCCCAGCCTTGCATGAAATGTTTCCTTGGTATCTCCAACTTGTTTTAAGAGATCTCTAGTCTTTCCAATTCTATTGTTTCCCTCTATTTCTTTGTATTTTTCATTTAAGAATGCCTTCCTATCCCTCTTTGCTATTCTTTGGAACTCTGCATTCACCTGGGTATATCTTTACCTTTCTCACTTGCATTTCATTTGTCCTCTTTCCTCAGCTATTTGTAAAGCCTCCCCAGACACCCACTTTGCCTTCTTGTATTTCTTTTTCTTTAGGATAGTTTTTGTCACTGTCTCCTGTACAATGCATTGTTCTTCAGGCAGATCTAAACCCTTGACTCTGTTCATCACCTCTACTGTATAATCATAAGGAATTTTAGTTAGGTCATACCTGAATTGCCTAGTGATTTTCCCTACTTTCTCAAATTTAAGCCTGGATTTTGCAATAAGGAGCTGATGATCTGAGCCACAGTCAGCTCCATGTCTTGTTTTTCTTGACTATATAGAGCTTCTCCATCTTCGGCTGCAAAAATATAATCAATCTGATTTCAGTACTGACCATTTGATGATGTCTGTGTATAGAGTGGTCTCTTGGGTTGTTGCAAAAGGCTGTTTGCTCTGACTAGTGTGTTCTCTTGACAAAACTCAGTAAACTTTTGTCTTGATTCATTTTGTACTCTAAGACCAAACTTTCTTGTTATTCTGGTATCTTAGAGATGAACTGAGATCATTCTGCAATTTTTGAGATTGTACCCAAGTAATGAATTTTGGACTCTTTTTTTGACTATGAGGGCTATTGCATTTCTTCTAAGGGATTTTGTCCGCAGTCATAGATACAATTGTCATCCAAATTAAATTGCCATATTCCTGTCCTTTTTAGTTCATTGCTTCTTGAGATATTGATGTTCTTCCTTACTGTCTCCTGCTTGATCACATCCAGTTTACCCTGATTCCTGGACCTAACATTCCAAGGTTTAATGTGATATTATTCTTTACAGTATTGGACTTTACCTTCACTACCAGACATATCCATAACTGAGTGTTGTTTCTGCTTTCGCCTAGCTGTTTAATTTTTTCTAGAGTTACTAGTAATTGCCTTCTGCTCTTCCCCAGTTGCATATTGGACACCTTCTGATCTGGGGGTCTCATTTCGTGGCGTCATATCCTTTTGCCTTTTCATAATGTTCATGGAGTTCTCCAGGCAAGAATACTGGAGTGGGTTACCATTTCCTCCTCCAGTGGACCACGTTTTGCTGTAACTCTTCACTACGACCCATTTGCCTTATGATGTCCTACATGACATGGCTTATAGCTTCACTGAGTTGCACAAGCAGCTTTTCCACAAGGTTGTGACCCATGACGGAAGTCCTTACCTTATCCCTGCCACAATAGGTGCTCTTAGATATACATTTGTCTTTGTCTTCTTAGTTTTCTGAGTTGCTTCATTAGATACTTTTTCTTAAATAGAAGCCAGATTTATGTCCCCAGTCCAATGTAGCACTGAGAGCTTGATATTTCCCACAGAACTGGGAGCCAAGACTGGTTGCTGAATGTGAACATACTTAGAGTCAGGAGAGTTACAAAGATGAGCAGGCGAACACCAGAAATTTCTTCTCACCTTGCATTAAGACTACATCTTAAATTTCATTTAGACAGACATTAATGGTTTTCATTTTACCCTACAACTTAAATTAAAATAATGAAAATATATTAACATTATGCCTTACATAGTGTATGCATTTAAAAGCATAGATCTTTAGATGAACTTCCTTTTCCAACCTGAAACAAGAAAAAGCTATCTCAACCAAGATGTAAAGTGACGTCCTCTCATCCTAATTTAAAATTTATTCAAAGCATAGAACACTGATATTTTTTAATACAAATCTTTCAGATGGCCTTTTAAGGTAATGATTAGTAACAATTATTATTGATAATATATATTGATTGCTTATTTTTCCAGTGGCAGATAATACTACATAACCTATACCAAATATTTTTCACTGGTCAGAACTATACAAGTTTACAAATGAGTCTTTTAAGAAACTTCCGTTTGTTCAACCATTTCCTTGAGAAACATCTCCGGGGCAATCTGCAGAAGAGCTAGGACTATTAAAGACTATTGATTGGTTTAACTTTGTGTATAGTCAACAAGGAGGCTGATTGACTTCTAAGACACGTAGGTTAATGATTGTCTGTGAAACAGGTAATACACAATGTCATGATTTCAACTTGTGAATTAACATTTAGCAAATTTGGATTCCTGAGTTGTTTATCAAATAAACTATTAATTACAATGTGCCCTGAGAAGATTACATTTCTGCTTATGATACTCACACACTTCATATCATTAGCCTTATGTATTTCTTTAGAAAGTCCTCATGAAAAGCCATTAAAAAATCCTATCACTACAAAGTTAAATGTGCCCTAATTTTCTAGCCAATTTGTATTGAGTTACAACTAGGTACTGAGAGTAAAGATTTGTTATAAGGAGAAATTTAATTTATGCAAAACTATTTAGCCTTTGCTATTCAGAGCCTCTCCATAGCACAAGGAAGAACATGCACTACATTAAAAGTACAAAGAGCCTTTACTCCATCCCTTGGATTTATGTAGACTGAGTTAGTTTCTGTGTATTGAGATGAGGCCATTGTGGCAAAGAGACAAAATGTGTACCTTCCTGTGGCAACAGAACAACTATAATAATTCTATGCTACTAAGCAGACTCAGATACAGACATATGAAAGTGCCAATGGTAATCTAAATTCATCAGTAGAAAAATGTACTGACAGTTTGATTGTTGCAAGAATATTTTCACTGTTCTCACATCTTTGCAAGTAGAAAAATAATAGCATGATTAAAAATGAAATAGCTTTCCAGCTCAGAGTCTTGTGTGACAGCAGTAAAACATGTTAATTCCTTGGCAAACCAAAAATGTAGGATAGAAACCCTTTTGCTTACCGTCAAATTTGGCCCCATGTCAAAATTGGAAATGAATTCAAATTTATAAATATTATAGTTTCCAAAACATCTGATTTTAGACTATTTAAGCTAGTCCCAAGCTAATGAAGAGCCCAAAGTCCTGTACATCTACATTTTTAAGAAATAGATAAAATGTATAATTAAAAATATTTTTACATAAGAGGGCTTTAAGGAACTCTCACTGTAATTTTTTTTTTTTTTTTATCATAGTGAAGTACCACACATTTTGTCTTTTTAATGTAAAAATATTGAGACTTTCAGATTGGGCTTATTCATTTAAGTAATTATGGAAATTCAATTGGGTAAAACCTGGTTAGGATCCTGACCTAAAGTAGAAATGCTAATATTCTTTATATGACAGATATATCTATGTGAGAATTACATATCTCAAAAAACACTGAGAATTGCAAAAAAAAAAAGAAAAGTAAATTTTATTAATTTTTTATAGTTTTGTTTAAAAAATTTTCAAGTAAAATGTTAAAATAAAAATTAAAAAACAGCATAATGCATGAGCTTCATCCACTAAATTCATGAAAATTGAATCATTCTGTTCTCTTTTCTCCTTTGAGATTATAATGGCTCCATACAATGTAAGCAAGTAAGATTAATAATAGCATCCATCCTCATAAGCATGGCACTAAGACACAAGATGACAGCAGAAGCAAGAGCAGAAACAACACTATCCACAAATCACTCTGACCTAGAAAACTAAAGAAAATATAAAAAGAAACTGAAAACATAACTAATGGTAGTCTTAGAAGATGTAACACGGATGGATCAGCTATCAGTAGAGCATGCCGTGTGGCATGACGCCTAACATAATGCATCTAGGGAATATCTGAGAAAGATATTACAGGGGAAAAAAGGTAGATATTAGTCCTTAGATCACTGATTGAGTAAAAGTTCTCATTAGGATGTATCAGTTCAGTGCAGTTCAGTTCAGTCACTCAGTTGTATCCGGCTCTTTGCGACCCCATGAATCGCAGCATGCCAGGCCTCCCTGTCCATCATCAACTCCCAGAGTTCACTCAGACTCATGTCCATCGAGTCAGTGATGCCATCCAGCCATCTCATCCTCTGTCATCCTCTTCTCCTCCTGCCCCCAATCCCTCCCAGCATCAGAGTCTTTACCAATGAGTCAACTCTTCGCATGAGGGGGCCAAAGTACTGGAGTTTCAGCTTTAGCATCATTCCTTTCAAAGAAATCTCAGGGCTGATCTCCTTCAGAATGGACTGGTTTGATCGCCTTGCAGTCCCAGGGACTCTCAAGAGTCTTCTCCAACACCACAGTTCAAAAGCATCAATTCTTCGGTGCTCAGCCTTCTTCACAGTCCAACTCTCACATCCATACATGACCACTGGAAAAACCATAGCCTTGACTAGATGGACCTTGGTCGGCAAAGTAATGTCTCTGCTTTTGAATATGCCATCTAGGTTGGTCATAACTTTTCTTCCAAGGAGTAAGCGTCCTTTAATTTCATGCCTGCAGTCACCATCTGCAGCGATTTTGGAGTCCCCCAAAATAAAGTCTGCCACTGTTTCCATTGTTTCCCAATCTATTTCCCATGAAGTGATGGGACCGGATGCCATGATCTTCGTTTTCTGAATGTTGAGCTTTAAGCCAACTTTTTCACTCTCCTCTTTCACTTTCATCAAGAGGCTTTTTAGTTCCTCTTCACTTTCTGCCACAAGGGTGGTGTCATCTGCATATTTGAGGTTATTGATATTTCTCCTGGCAATCTTGATTCTAGCTTGTGCTTCATCCAGCCCAGCATTTCTCATTATGTACTCTGCATATAAGTTAAATAAGCAGGGTGACAATATACAGCCCTAACGTAATCCTTTTCCTATTTGGAACCAGTCTGTTGTTCCATGTCCAGTTCCAACTGTTGCTTCCTGACCTGCATACAGATTTCTCAAGAGGCAGGTCAGGTGTTCTGGTATTCCCATCTCTTTCAGAATTTTCCATAGTTTATTGTGATCCACACAGTCAAAGGCTTTGGCATAGTCAATCAAGCAGAAATAGATGTTTTTCTGGAAGTCTCTTGCTTTTTCCATGATCCAGCAGATGTTGGCAATTTGATCTCTGGTTCCTCTGCCTTTTCGAAAACCAGCTGGACCATCAGGGAGTTCACAGTTCACATATTGTTGAAGCCTGGCTTGAAGAATTTTGAGCATTACTTTTTACTAGCATGTAGGATGAGTGCAATTGTGTGGTAGTTTGAGCATTCTTTGGCATTGCCTTTCTTTGGGATTGGAATGAAAACTGACCTTTTCCAGTCCTGTGGCCACTGCTGAGTTTTCCAAATTTGCTGGCATATTGAGTGCAGCACTTTCACAGCATCATCTTTCAGGATTTGAAATAGCTCCACTGGAATGCCATCACCTCCACTAGCTTTGTTCGTAGTGATGCTTTCTAAGGCCCACTTGACTTCACATTCAAGGATGTCTGGCTCTGGATGAGTGATCACACCATCATGATTATCCGGGTCGTTAAGATCTTTTTTGTACAGTTGTTCTGTGTATTCTTGCCACCTCTTCTTAATATCTTCTGCTTCTGTTAGGTCCAGACCATTTCTGTCCTTTATCGAGCCCATCTTTGCATGAAATGTTCCCTTGGTATCTCTAATTTTCTTGAAGAGATCTCTAGTCTTTCCCATGCTGTTCTTTTCCTCTATTTCTTTGCATTGATCGCTGAAGAAGGCTTTCTTATCTCTTCTTGCTATTCTTTGGAACTCTGCATTCAGATGCTTATATCTTTCCTTTTCTCCTTGACTTTTTGCTTCTCTTCTTTTCACAGCTATTTTTAAGGCTTCCCCAGACAACCTTTTTGCTTTTTTGCATTTCTCTTCCATGGGGATGGTCTTGATCCCTGTCTCCTGTACAATGTCACGAACCTCATTCCATAGTTCATCAGGCACTCTATCTATCAGATCTAGGCCCTTAAATCTATTTCTCACTTCCACTGTATAATCATAAGGGATTTGATTTAGGTCATAGCTGAATGGTCTAGCGGTTTTCCCTACTTTCTTCAATTTAAGTCTGAATTTGGCAATAAGGAGTTCATGATCTGAGCCACAGTCAGCTCTCGGTCTTGTTTTTGCTGACTGTATAGAGCTTCTCCATCTTTGGCTGGAAAGGATATAATCAATCTGATTTCGGTGTTGACCATCTGGTGATGTCCATGTGTAAAGTCTTCTCTTGTGTTTTTGGAAGAGGGTGTTTGCTATGACCAATGCATTTTCTTGGCAAAACTCTATTAATCTTTGCCCTGCTTCATTCTGCATTCCAAGGCCAAATTTGCCTGTTACTTCAGGTGTTTCTTGATTTCCTACTTTTGCATTCCATTCCCCTATAATGAAAAGGACATCTTTTTTGGGTGTTAATTCTACAAGGTCTTATAGGTTTTCATAGAACCGTTCAACTTCAGCTTCTTCAGCATTAGGATGTATACTGAACCAAAAAGCTCAATAAATCAAAGAAAGTACAAACGTTCATTTCCCACTAGACTGATTACATTTAGGTGATCTCATACTGCCATTTTACTCTAACAGCAAAATTGGACTCATCAGTAAGTTCTGGTATTCACTAATTCTGATGGTATCAAAATCTTAGCTGTTAGCAACTGTACAGTTATTTCGTTACCACAGGTTGTACCTATAATCCTTATGTATTTCTTCACTTCTGTTTCAAACACTATTTTACTGACTTTTTCTCATGGAACGTGTTTATTTTCTAAAAGTTTCTGTTGGTTGCAAAAGTTGATCTGATAGACTAGGTAGAAAAAGCTAAATCTCAAATAACTTTATAGCATTCTAAGAAACCACAGTTAATTTGCTGAACTGTAATGTTTGAGAGTAATTATAATTTTCTACAGTCAAATATATGTATCAAATAACTAATGCCTACCTTCTGATGGTCTAGAAGAGGTACAAGCAGACGTTTTCTCTAAAGAGCCAGGTGGTAAATATTTTCAGCGTTGAGCAATATCATCTCTGCCTACTATGGTTTGAATGTTTTCCTCTGAGATCCATGTGTTTAAATCCAATTTTTCAATATGTTGGTATTAGGAGTTGAGGACTTTGGATAAAGGACCTGGTGAGGTACTGGACCTGGAAGAGAGCCCTCATCTAACCATGCTGGCAGTCAGATTGGTTTCTAGCCTCTTGAACTGTGTGAGAAAAAAGAGAAAAAAATTCTGTTGTTTATAAGTTACTGACTCTGTGGGTTGCAACCCAGTCTGTTATAGCAGCCTAAACCTAGATACTGATTCATCTACTCAGCAACATCATTGGGTGTAAAAGTAGTGGTAGATGACATGGGTGTTTTTAAATGACTTTTTACATTTTATGTAAAAACAAGTGGTCATCAGGTTTGGCCCATTGGCTTTAGTTTGCCCACCAATGGTTTATAAAACCCTGAAAGTAACAAAATACTTTAACTATAATTTTGGATTCAAATTTACAAAAGGCAAATCTGCTTTCTATATAATATGTTGCCTTTCCTTGATAGTTACATTCTAAGTATAATACACTGTAGTACTTTAAACACATTGTCTAATGAGAGTTTCATTTTTTCTTAATTATAACACAGATGATATCCCCAAACTCAAAATCCATTATGTTTTGTAAAGCCATGATGATACGAAGTAAAAATGTACACATATATTAAAATGTTTAGGAATTAAACATAAATATAAATCATATACTGCTGTTCAGTTATATCCAACACATTATTACCCTAGCTGGACACTACTTAGGTTGAAGATATTGTGCTTACAAATGTCACCACAGGTATATTTGTTCACTGTAGTATGATAGTTCTTTAAACTCTTTCTGAGTTTATACACTGGCTCATGTTGTCATGCTGCAATTTAGTCAGATTGTTAAGAAGTATTTGTCTAGCAGCTACTTTCTCTGATCAGAAGTTGTAATCTATTGACCAGTTTTTAATGATTCTAAGTTAAAATAATTATTCAGAATAATAATTTTTAAAATCTTTTTTTCAAGATTTAACAGCCTAGCAATAGTGTATTTATTTTAATTTCTATATATTTCTTAAGGCTAATACTCTTCACTCTTTTGATAAGCAGAATACTTCACTGCTTGTCAGAATTTCCCAGTGCTCCACAGTAAATAGAAGTTTTCATTCAATTAATAAAAAGTGTAAAGAAGCATAAAATTGTAAAAGTTACCACATAATGCGCGATTTCCAAGATTTATGCTAGTTCTCTCTCACAGACTTTAGAATGATGAGCCTCTTATTTCCCTCATGTCACTTTTGGAAACTTATTTTGGTATGTTATTTTTTATAACATTTTCCCCAGTTATTTATTCTCACCCGTTAAAGTTGGATAGAAAATGCATTCTTCATCTAACTTCTGATGATACTCTTCTGGGCTTATGCAACACTCTCGTTTTTCTTTATGGTATCTGTAGGGAATAAAAACAGTTTTGTGAATGTATATTTTGTCAGGGTCCCTTCCTGGAAGTAGGGCATTTAGTTATATAATTCTTAGAATCATCTGAAGGCTCAAGTCAGTGTAGTTAGGGAGCAGCAGCATAGTTACTCACTGGTAAAAACACCTCTTTAAACTCTCTTTTCTTGAATATATGTAGGAAAATCATAGATGTGAACATACATTGAGTGCATATATTATAAACAAGTTGATTTTATTCAAAAATTTTTACCACTAATTTCCAGATTAAACTGGAGACGCTTCAGCCAGCTAATTTGAATGCAAAAGGATTATTATATACTTAATAGCATAATATGTTAAGATATATTATAGTTTATACTATCATGGAATTTGAAACCCAATTTAATAGCTTAATTTTAATTCACAACATTTTGAGTAGTTCAGTTCTGATTTGTACCTGTGTTGTATTGGATGTGTCAATTTCCCTCTAAACTATACAATTTTCTCAGGTTTGAGGAACTCTTGTTTCGTCTATTAATGATCATAAGTTTGTATATCCTCATTCACCTTTTGCTTAGGTTATCTAAGAACTTGTAGTCAGTCAGTTCAGTGGCTCAGTCGTGTTCGACTCTTTGCAACCCCATGGACTGCAGCACGCCAGGCTTCCCTCTCTTTCACCAACTCCCAGAGCCTACTCAAACTCATGTCCACTGTGTCGATGATGGTATCCAACCATCTCATCCTCTGTCATCCCCTTCTCCTCCTGCCTTCAATCTTTCCCAGCATCAGAGTCTTTTCCAAAGAGTAGGTTTTTCGCATCAGGTGCCCAAAGGATTAGAGTTTCAGCTTCAGCATCAGTCCTTCCAATGAATATTCAGGACTGATTTCCTTCAGGATTGAGTGGTTTGATCTCCTTGCAGTCCAAGGGACTCTCAAGGGTCTTCTCTAACACCAAAGTTCAAAAGCAACAATTTTTCAGCGCTCAGTTTTCTTTATAGTCTAACTCTTACATCCATACATGACTACTGGAAAAACCATAACTTTGACAAGATGGACCTTTGTTGGCTAAGTAATGTCTCTGCTTTTTAATATACTGTCTAGGTTTGGTCATAGCTTTTCTTCCAAGGAGCAGGTATCTTTTAATTTCATTGCAGAAGTAACAATTTGCAGTGATTTTGGAGCCCCCAAAAATAAAGTTTCTCACTGTTTTCATTGTTTGCCCACCTATTTGCCATGAAGTGATGGGACGAGATGCCATGATCTTAGAATTTTGAATGTTGAGTTTTAAGCCAACTTTTTCATCCTCCTCTTTTGCTTTCATCAAGAGGCTCTTTAGTTCTTCCTCTCTTTCTGCCATAAGGGTGGTGTCATCCGCATATCTGAGGTTATTGATATTTCTCTCAGCAATCTTGATTCCAGCTTGTGCTTCATCCAGCCAAGAATTTCTCATGATGTACTCTGCATATAAGTTAAATAAACAAGGTGACAATATACAGCCTTCATGTATTCTTTTCCTGATTTGGAACCAGTCTGTTGTTTCATGTCCAGTTCTAACTGCTGCTTCTTGACATGCATAGATTTCTCAGGAGACAGGTCAGGTGGTCTGGTATTCCTATCTCTAAGAATTTTCCACACTTTGTTGTGATCCACACAGTCAAAGGCTTTGGCATAGTCAATAAAGCAGAAATAGATGTTTTTCTGGAGCTCTCTTGCTTTTTTGATGATCCAGTAGATGTCAGCAATTTGATCTTCGGTTCCTCTGACTTTTCTAAATCCAGCTTGAATAGCTGGAAGTTCACAATTCACATACTGTTGAAGCCTAGGTTGGAGAATTTTGAGCATTATTTTGTTAGTATGTGAGATGAATGCAATTGTGAGGTAGTTTGAACATTCTTTGGCCTTGCCTTTCTTTGGATTGGAATGAAAACTGACCTTTTCCAGTCCTGTGGTCACTGCTGAGTTTCCCAGATTTGCTGGCATATTGAGTGCAGCACTTTCACAGCTACAAACAAAGCTAGTGGCGAGCATGGAATTCCAGTTGAGCTATTTCAAATCCTAAAAGAAATTGTAGAACATAAGCCAATATCTAAACTTTATAATTAAAAAGTTTAATGTAACTTGGCCTAAAAATTCATTAGCCCAGAAAAAATAAAAGAATGAAAACATGCACTCCCAAGACTATATAGTTAATTTATTTATTTAAATTACCTGTAGGGAGACAAGTTGATTTTATACTAAAATAATTTTTTTTAATCATTAAATTTAAAAATATAGGAATATGGAAAACTTTATATTGGCTAGAAGATCTGGGTATCACCCACATAAAAATCCATGCTTCTCAGGATGAATTATATATGCTAAAATGTTCAAGAATCCCTACAGTGTTTTGTTTTATTTTAATAAAGTATACTGTATTTAAAATATTATATTAGTTTCAGCATAGTTACCTATTAGCAAAGTAACTCAGTATTTTAATAGATCATTTTTCATTAAAAGTTATTATAAAATAAGTGGCTATTTCCCTGTAATGTACAATATATTGTTCTTGCTTATTATCTATTGGACAGATGTCTTATGAATCTCTGCTTCATACATGTACTTTGTATCTCTTAATTTCATTCCATTATCTTGCCCCACCCCTCTTCCCTCTTCCAAGTGCTAGCCTAACACTAATTTATTTTCTATATCTGTACATCTGTTTTTGTTTTGCTGTATATATTCCTTTGTTTTACTTCTTAGATTCCATACATAAGTGATATCATAGGGTATTTATATTTTTCTGTCTGCCTAATTCACTAAGTATAGTATTCTGTAGGTCCATCTGTATTGCTGCAAATGGCAGAATTTTATAATTTTTTTGACAATGTATTCTCTCTCTCACTCACACACACACACAATCCAACAAGCCCTTGGATTGGTCTTTATTTTGATTACTATAAGTAGTGCTTCTGTGAACATTGCCAGGCACACATCTTTTAAAATTGGTGCTTTTGGTTTCTTTAGTTATGTACCAAGGAGTGGAATTGCTGGATCACATGGTAGCTCTATTTTTAGTTTTTATAATAAACTCCATGTCTTCCCTAGTGGTTGCACCAGTTTAATTTCTCATTAAGATTGTTCAGGTTTCCCTTGTAGCTCAGTCAGTAAAGAATCTACCTGCAAAGCAGGAGACCTAAGATCAATTCCTGGGTCGGAAACATCTCCTGGAGAAGGAAATGGCAATCCACTCCAGTAATCTTGCTGGGAAAATCGCATGGACAGAGAGGCTGGCAGATTACAGTCTATGGGCTGGCAAGAGTAAGACATGACTAAGTGACTAAGCACACACAAGATTGTTCAGTAGTACTCTTTTCCCCATATCTTCACAATCATTCATTATTCACATGCTTTTTGATGACAACTATCTGGAAAAGTGTGGAGAGATATTTAGTTGTCGCTTTGATTTACATTTCTCTAATAACTAGTACTTTACCAACAAAGGTCCGTCTAGTCAAGGCTATGGTTTTTCCAGTGGACATGTGTGGATGTGAAAGTTGGACTGTGAAGAAAGCTGAGCACTGAAGAATTGATGCTTTTGAACTGTGGTGCTGGAGAAGACTCTTGAGAGTGCCTTGGACTGCAAGGAGATCCAACCAGTCCATTCTAAAGGAGATCCAACCAGTCCATTCTAAAGGAGATCAGCGCTGGATGTTCTTTGGAAGGAATGATGCTAAAGCTGAAACTCCAGTATTTTGGCCACCTCATGCGAAGAGTTGACTCATTGGAAAAGACTCTGATGCTGGGAGGGATTGGGGACAGGAGGAAAAGGGAACAACAGAGGATGAGATGGCTGGATGGCATCATTGACTTGATGGACGTGAGTCTGAGTGAACTCCGGGAGTCGGTGATGGACAGGGAGGCCTGGCATAGCTGCGATTCATGGGGTTGCAAAGAGTCAGACATGACTGAGTGACTGAACTGAACTGAATAACTAGTGATGTTAAGCATCTTCTCATGTACCTGTTAGCCATCTGTATGTCTTCTTTGAAAAACATGCCTGTTCAGATCTTATCAGTTCAGTTCAGTTGCTCAGTCGTATCCGACTCTTTGTGACCCCATGAATCGCAGCACGCCAGGCCTCCCTGTCCATCACCAACTCCCGGAGTTCACTCAGACTCATGTCCATCAAGTCAGTGATGCCATCCAGCCATCTTATCCTCTGTTGTCCCCTTTTCCTCCTGCCCCCAATCCCTCCCAGCCTCAGAGTCTTTTCCAATGAGTTAACTCTTCGCATCAGTGGCCAAAGTACTGGAGTTTCAGCTTCAGCATCATTCCCTCCAAAGAAATCCCAGAGCTGATCTCCTTCAGAATAGACTGGTTGGATCTCCTTGCAGTCCAAGGGACTCTCAAGAGTCTTCTCCAACACCACAGTTCAAAAGCATCAATTTTTTGGCACTCAGTTTTCTTCACAGTCCAACTGTCACATCCATACATGACCACTGGAAAAACCATAGCCTGACTAGACAGAACTTTGCTGGCAAAGTAATGCCTCTGCTTTTCAATATGCTATCTAGGTTGGCCATAACTTTTCTTCCAAGGAGTAAGCGTCTTTTAATTTCATGGATGCAGTCACCATCTGCAGTGATTTTGGAGCCCCCAAAAATAAAGTCTGCCACTGTTTCCACTGTTTCCCCATCTATTTGCCATGAAGTGATGGGACCAGATGCCATGATCTTCGTTTTCTGAATGTTGAGCTTTAAGCCAACTTTTTCACTCTCTGCTTTCACTTTCAAGAGGCTTTTTAGTTCCTCTTCACTTTCTGCCACAAGGGTGGTGTCATCTGCATATCTGAGGTTATTGATATTTCTCCTGGCAATCTTGATTCCAGCTTGTGTTTCTTCCAGTCCAGCGTTTCTCATGATGTACTCTGCATATAAGTTAAATAAGCAGGATGACAATACACGACCTTGACGTACTCCTTTCCTATGTGGAACCAGTCTGTTGTTCCATGTCCAGTTCTAACTGTTGCTTCCTGACCTGCATATAGGTTTCTCAAGAGAGCGTGGGCGGCTGAGACTGTGCACAGAGCATGGCTGAGTGGAGCTACCCCACATCCGAGGTAGGGGCAGAAGGCGGGAGGACCCCACGCCTGAGGGGTGGCGACCATGAGGAGCTACCCCATGTCCGAGGTCAGGGGTAGCGGCCGGGAAGAGCTGCCCCATGCCTGAGGCCAAGGGTGGCGACTGGAAGGAGTGACTCCTTGTCCAAGAAGCGATGGCTGTATGGGCCCCCAAGGGCCTAGAGGAGCTATCCACGTTCAAGTTCAGGAGGGGTGGCAGTGAGGAGATACCCCTCATCCAAGGTAAGAATTAGCAGCTGAGCTTTGCTGGAGCAGCCATGAAGAGATACCCCACGTCCAAAGTAAGAGAAACACAAGTAAGATGATAGGTGTTGCTAGAGGGCAGACACACTGAAACCATAATCACAGAAAACTATTCAATCTAATCACACTAGGACCATAGCCTTGTCTGACTCAATGAAACTAAGCCATGCCCTGTGGGGCCACCCAGAACTGGCGGGCATGTTGGAGAGGTCTGATACAATGTGGTCCACTAGAGAAGGGAATGGCAAACCACTTCAGTATTCTTGCCTTGAGAACCCCATGAACAGTATGAAAAGGCAAAATGATAGGATACTGAAAGAGGAACTCCCCAGGTTAGTAGGTGTCCAATATGCTATTGGAGATCAGTGGAGAAATAACTCCAGAAAGAATGAAGGGATGGAGCCAAAGCAAAAACAATACCCAGCTGTGGATGTGACTGGTGATGGAAGCAAGGTCTGATGCTGTAAAAAGCAATATTGCATAGGAACCTGGAATGTCAGGTCTATGAATCAAGGCAAATTGGAAGTGGTCAAAAAAGAAATGGCAAGAGTTCAGATCTTATACCTATATTTTAATTTGGTCATTTTTTCCTAATATTGAATTATATGAGCTATTTATAGATTTTGAATATTAACCCTTTATCAAGCATATCATTTGTAAATAGTTTATCCCACTCAGTAGGTTGGAATTTTGACCATTTCTTTTGCTGTGCAAAAGCTTTTAATTTTAATTAGATCTCATTTGTTTATTTTTGCCTTTTTTTCCTCCTTGCTTTAGGAAACAAACCCACAAAATATTGCTACATTTTTGTCAAAAAGTGTTTTGCTTATATTCTCTTCTGGGAATTCTATGATTTCAGATCTTACATTTAGGTCTTTAATGTACTGAGTTTATTTTTTATATTATATGAGGTAAATGTACTAATCACATCCTTTTACAAGTAGTTTTCTAATTTTCCTAGTACTATTCACTAGAGAGACTGTCTACCCATCACTGTATATCCTTGCTTCCTCTGTGATACATTACTTGACCATAGTTGTGTAGGCTTATTTCTGAGCTCTCTATTCTATCCTATTGATCTATGTGTCTGCTTTTGTGCCAGTACCATGATGTTTTGATGACTGTAGCTCTGTAGTATAGTCTGAAGTCAAAGAGCATGACTCTGTTCTTTTTCTTAGCTACTTTGACTTTTTGGAGTGTTTCCTTATTCCATATACACTTTAGGAGTATTCATTCTAGTTTTGTGAAAAATGTCATGATTATTTTCATAAAGGTTGCATTAAATGTGTATATTCTTTTGGTTACTATGGCTATTTTAACAATACTAATTCTTCCAATACAAGAGAACTGAATATCTCTTCATTTCTTTGTGTTATATTCAATTTCCTTAATCCAACCTTCATAATTTTCAGAGTATAGGTATTACATCTCCTCAATTAACTTTGCTCCTAGATATTTCATCATTTTTGATATGATTTAAAATAGCCAGGACATGGAAACAACCTAGATGTCCATCAGCAGATGAATGGATAAGAAAGCTGTGGTACATATACACAATGGAGTATTACTCAGCCGTTAAAAAGAATTCATTTGAATCAGTTCTGATGAGATGGACGAAACTGGAGCCGATTATACAGAGTGAAGTAAGCCAGAAAGAAAAACACCAATACAGTAGACTAACACATATATATGGAATTTAGAAAGATGGCAATGACGACCCTGTATGCAAGATAGGAAAAAAGACGCAGCTGTCTATAACGGACTTTTGGACTCAGAGGGAGAGGGAGAGGGTGGGATGATATGGGAGAATGGCATTCTATCATGTATACTATCATGTAAGAATTGAATCGCTAGTCTATGTCTGACGCAGGATACAGCATGCTTGGGGCTGGTGCATGGGGATGACCCACAGAGATGTTATGGGGAGGGAGGTGGGAGGGGGGTTCATGTTTGGGAACACATGTAAGAATTAAAGATTTTAAAATTAAAAAAAATATAAAAAAATTTAAAAAAAAAAATGGAATTGCTTTTTCCTTTCTATATAGAAAAGCAAGATGTTTCTCTATATTGTATCCTGAAACTTTTGAATTCATTTATTAAATCTCTTGGGTTTTTGATAGAGAATTTCAAGTTTTCTATATACAGCCTTGTGTAATCTGTAAATAGTGACAGTTTACTTATTTTCTTCAAATGTGGATGCCTTATTTTCTATTTCTGTCTGATTGCTGTAGGTAGGACCTCCAACATTATTTTAAATAAAAGTATTGTCTGTGGGCCTCCTAGTTTTGTTTGTTTATTTATTTGTTTATTGGTAGAGAAAAGGCTTCAACATTTCACCAATGAAAGTATATTAACTATGGGCTTAGCATAAATAACCTATTTTTATTTTTAGATTATATTTGCTCTATAGCTACTTTGTTGTGAGTTTTTTATCATGAATGCACGTTGAACATTGTCAAATGCTGTATCTATTGAGATGATTATATGATGTTTATCCTTTATTTTGTTAATATGGTGTATCCCATTAACTGATTTGCAAATATTGAGCCATGCTTGCATCCATGGAATAAATCTCACTTGCTCATAGTATATGATATTTTTGCATCTTGTGGGATTTGGTTTTCTAATATATTTTAAAGATTTTTAAAAATATATATTTCAAAAACCTTGGCCTGTAATTTTCTTTTTGTTGTATCTCATTTGGTTTTGGTATCAGGACTTGTAGAATGAATTTGGGAGTGTTCTTTCCTCTTGAATTTTTGAAATATTTTGAGAAGAACATTTATAAGCTCTTCATTATATGCCTGGTAGAATTTTCCTGTGAAGCCATTCAGTCCTAGAATTTATTTGCTGTGAGTTTTTTTTTTTTTTTAACAAATTAAATATCACTCCTAATTATCTACCTGTTCAAATTGTATCTTCTTGATTCATTCTTGGATGGTTGTATGTTTTAGAAATGTATCCATTTTTTCTAGAACATTCAATTTTTTGGTGTATAATTATTCATTGTGTTCTCTTATGATTTTTTTTTTTTTTGCATCTCTGTGATATCAATTGTGATTTTTTTCCTTTCATTTCTAGTTTTATTTGGGTCCTTTCTCTTTTCTTCTTGGTAAGCATGGCTAAAGTTTATCAGTTTTTTCTGTAAAAAAGCAGCTGTGTTGTTCCATTGATCTTTTCTATTAATTTTGGTCTCTTTTATTTATTTATTCTCTAATTTCTATTATTTCCCTCCGTTTACTAACTTTGTGCTCTGTTCTTCCTTTTCTAAATACTCTAGGAGGTTGTTAGGCTGTTTATTTTAGATTTTCCTTGTTTCCTGAGGAAGGCCTCTGTGAGTATAAACTTAACCCTTTGATCCACTTTAGCTGCTTCCCACAGGTTTTGAAAAGTTCTGTTTCCACTTTCATTTGTCTTGAGTTATTTTCTGATTTCTGGATTGGTTTCTTCTTTGACCCTTTGGTTATTTAGTAACATGTTGCCTACTCTTCATATGTTTGTTCTTTTCTCATTTTTTCTTTGTATAGTTTATTTCTAATTTTTTACCACTGTGATTGAAAAACTGTTTGATATAATTTCTACCCTAATAAATCGGCTAGACTTGTTTTGTAGCCTAGTTTATGATCTGTTTGAGAAAATATTACATAGACACTTGAAAAGAACTGTGTATTCTGCAACTTTTGGATGTTAATATCCTACAGATGCCAATTAAATCTAACTGGTCTATTGTGTCATTTAAGACCCTTGTTGCTTTATTGATTTCTGTCTGGATGATCTATCCATCTATGTATGTGACATTACTGTCCTCTATATTAATGTATTATTGTCAATTTATTTTATACTTGTTAATATTTGCTTTATATATTTGCTGCTGCTGCTACTGCTGCTGCTGCTGCTGCTAAGTCGCTACAGTCATGTCCCACTCTGCAAGACCCCATAGACGGCAGACCATCAGGTGCTCCTTATTGCATGCATATACGTAACAAGTGTGATACACTGTTTTTTAAATTGAATCCTTTATATGATACCTTATTTTTTATCTTTTGTTATAGCCTTTGCTTTAAGGTCTCTTTTGTCTCATATTGGTATTGCTACCCAGCTTTCTTGTCATTTCTATTTGCATGAATTATCTTTTATAATCTTTTCATTTTCAGTCTGTGTCTTTAGTTCTGAAGTTCATCTCTTACACACAGCATATAGATAGGTTTTGTTCTTTTATCCAATCAGGCACCCTATGGCATTTGATTGGAAAATTTATTCCATTGACATTTTAAATAATTATTGATATGTATGTACTTGTTGCAACTTGATAACTTTTTTCTGGTTGTTTTTATACTTCTTTTCTATCTATTCTTCTTGTTGTTTGTTCCCTTGTGTTAAGATTATTTTCTTTAGTAGTATGCTTATGTTTCTTTTTCATAGCTTTTCTGTACCTTTTGTAGGGCTTTTTGTTTGTTTGTTTGTTTGTTTTACTATATTGTGTCTTGGTTTCTTTTGCTGTGTACAGGCTTTCTTTAGTTCTGGCAAGCAGAGGCTACTCTCTACTTGCAGGGGACAGGCTTCTTGTTAAGGTGACTTCTCATTGCAGAGCACAAGCTCTAGGGAACATGGGCTTTATTAGCTGCCAAACACAGGCTCACTAGTTGCAGCCCATGTTCTTAGTTTCCCTGCCACATGTGGAATCTTCCTGGACCAGGGACCAAATCTATATCCCCTGTATTGGCAGGCAGATTCCTAACTATCAGACCACCAGGGAAGTCCCTTATTATAGGTTTTTAATTTTTGTTTACCATGAGTTCATATATGTTGTCCTATATATATTTGTCTTTAACTGGGAGTCACTTAAGTTCAGACATATCATAAAATATTGATATAATTTACTCCACTTCTCCACATTTTATGTTTTTGAGGTTATATTTTACATTCTTACATATATTTTTGAACTATTTATTGTGGTTACAGTTGCTTTCAAAATATTTTTTGTATTTTTGTAGTAGATTATTTTGTTGGTTGAACTTCAGCCATTATTGTATATTTATCTTTTCTAGTAGGAATTTTCCTTGTTAAAAATGACTTACTTTCCAATTAGAGAAGATCCTTTAATATTTATTTTAGTAGTTTTTGCATGTCTGAAAAGTTCTTTTATCTCTCCTTCAGTTCTAGATGATAACATTGTAGGGTAGAATACTCTAGATTTCAGGGTTTTCCCTTTCGACACTTAGAATATTATCATGTCTCTCCCTTCTGCCTTGAAAATTTTCTGTAGGAAAAAGAAACTGGTAGCTTTTTTTGGGATTCCCTTGTTTATGACTCTTCATTTTCTCTTGCTTCCTTTAGTATTAACTCTTACATTTAACTTGTGCCATTTTAATTATAATATGTCTTGCTATGGGGCTATTTGAGTTCATCTTGTGTGGGATTATCTGTGCTTCCTGTACCAGGATATCATTTTCCTTCTTCAGTTTTGGGAAAATTTCAGCCATAATTTCATCAAAAATATTTTCCATTCCCTTTCTTGCTCTCGTCTCTGAGGCTCCTATAATGTGAATTTTGGAATGATTTGTGTTATGCAACTGGTACTTTATGTTTGTTCTCATTTCTTTGTAACTTTATTTTTCATTTTGTTGTCCTGATTGGTTGATTTCCATTATTCTATCTTTCAGATAGCTTGTATGTTCTTCTGTGTACTTAATCCTGTGATTCATTCCTTCTTGTGTGTTTTTTATTTCAGTTATTAAATTATTCATTTCTGATTAGGTCTTTTTTTTATATTTTCTAGGCACTTGCTAAGAAATCGCATAGCATAGCATTTATCTATTCTTTCCCCTAATTCAGTTAACATTCTTTATACTAGTGCTTTGAATTATTTATTTGTAGCTTGTTTATTTCTGTCCCATTACTTATCTTTTCAAGGCTTTTCTTGCTCTTTCAGTTGAAAGTAGTACCTCTGTCTTTTTGTTTTATGTAACTTTCTCTGTCTCTGTCAATTTAAGTGAAATCAGTTATCTAGTGTTTTCTTAAAGTAGTGTCCTTATGTTATAGCTTTCCAATACAGATTTTGTGTACCCAGTGCCTTTGGTGGGAGAGTTAGATTTTACATGGACACAAATCATGTCTTTCCTCACAGTGAGCTAGCTGGCAGCTATAAATTTGGTTTAGGTGGGACCAGAGATTAAGGGACTGGAACTAGAGCCTGGTGTGAGGCAGGACTTTCTCTCTGCTCACTGTTATCACCACTCTATGAGGTGTGGGATCTGAGCCCAAGTTTTTGGAGCAGTGAGCTAGCTTTGTTCCCTTTAAGTGTGTGCTTTCTCCTCTTCTATCACCATGATTCTTGCCCCAGGAGAGGAGAGCACTGAAGGATGGGAGCTTGTGCAGCTTCTCATCTTGTGTTGGCTACAGACTGAAATCCAAGCTGTCTCCAATGTGCTGCTTTTGCATAACAGGCATATTTACCCCTCACTCTGTTCAGATGAAGGCTTAGATCCAAGCCCCCTTTGTGCCTCATGGCTGGCCACACCTCCCATCCCTCACCAGCTTCTCCCTATTGTGGAGCTGTACTGCAGGGCAGGAGGAGACTGCATGGACTCTCTGTGTGCATTTGTCTATGAGCTGTGGTGGACCTGCTACTATCAGAGTTCTGAAATGCATCTGATATGCCGCTTGAAAAGAATAAAAAAATGGCCAGTGCTGCCCAGAGGCTGGCTCTGAACCAAGTTACCTTTGTGTTCCACGGCCAAGCTTTCTCCCAAGCCATAGATCCAGTGCTGCAATGCAATGTGGAATAAACAGGGTTGAGGTATTCACTCAGCTCAGACTGAGGCATGCACCAAGGCAACAGTGCAAAACTCAGCAGCAATTTCAGCAGTTTTCTAGCCACACTTTATGCACTGCCAGGGGGCAAACCAGTGCACACATGTTCCTTGAAAGTTGAGTCTAAGCTTCCCAAGGCCCTCCTGTTAGTCCAGAATCCTTCCAATCAGCTAAGGGGGGTTGTCTTCCCAATTTAGAGCCCCAGGACTAGAGTGTCCCATGGGACTTGAAGCACTCACTCTTTAGAGTTGATCTTTTCTCATATAATCTTCCTATTTCTCTGAGTCCCCTCCCAGGAGAAGAAATCCTGGTTTGATTGCTTTTATTCCCTCCTACCTAGTGCTGTGAATTTACTGTAGCAGCACCTCAATACATAAGATAAATGCTAACATTCATAAAAGGGGAAATTGACAGTAACACAGTAATAGTAGGGAATTTTAACACCCCACATGCACTGGTGGACATCGTTCAGAAGAAAATAAGTAAGAAAACAAAAGCTTTAAATGATATAATACACCAAGCAGACTTAGTTGATATTTATAGGACATTCCATCTGAAAGTGTCAAAAGACACTTTCTTCTGGGATATATCACATATTGTGTCACAAATCAAGCCTTTATAGCTTTAAGAAAATTGAAATCATATCAAGCATCTTTTTGAACTACCATGACACGAAATTAGGACTCAATTACAGGAAAATAAAACTATAAAAATCACAGACACGTGGATGCTAAATGATACAGAGAAAGGCAAATACTGCATGATCTCTTGTATTTGGCATCTTAAAAAAGTCATAGAAATAGAGGTCAGAGTCTTAGTTACCAGAGGCACAGGGTCAGAGGAGGAGGAATAGGGGAAGGTGAATAAAAAGTACATAATGTACTAGGAATGTGATGTACAATGTGATGATTATAGCTAAAACTGTTGTATGGTATATAAGAAAGAAAAAACAAAATGAGATTTTTTTCCTTTTTTCTTTTCTTTTTCTTGTATATATAGGAGAAGATGGATGTTAGCTGAACCTGTTGTCACAATCATTTTACAATATGTGTATGCCACACCATTGTGTTGTGTATTTTAAACTTACATAGTGATATATGCTAGTTTTTCAACAAAGCAGGAAAAAATATGGCTTGATCTGAATTTTACAAGAGAAACTCATGATAAATAATACTTGTTCATTATGATACTTCACTGAAAAAATAAGAATTGGTTAGGATTATTTATAAAGTTATAACCTACAAGGAAGTCCAATGGTTCCAAACAATAAATACCTAAACAAAAATTCACATGAAATCATTTCAGACATTCTATCAGACACTGGAATAAATAAGTAAATATGAATTTTCTTTGAATATTTTCAAGTCAGTGCTTAATGAAATTATGTAGATTAATTACATACATTATTTGAATATACTGACTCCTAAATATCATTTTTTCTAAACATCTTTTTTAAAAGATTTAATAGAAATATAGGCACGTATTCATTCAGTTATTCAATAACAAACTTGTGCACTTGCTATTGTCCAGGCTTTGTGATATATTTTAGATATAAATATTTATAATAAACACAAATATACATGGTAGTTCTATGGGTTTCAGACATAAGGAAGAAAGACACAATAAATAGACAAAAATAATGCGTTTATAATAAGTGCTATGGTAGAAAATTTCACTCAAAACTTAACCTTTAAGCCTCCTTTCCCATCAACACTGTGTAATTTGCCTTAATTTATTTATGTGTCAAACTAATGACAGCCTTAGATCATTCTAATTATCTATTCAAAATTTGACTCTGTAATCCCTGCCTTTAATCTTTATATATATATCGTTATACTGTGTCCATAGATTTCTTCCATTACTCAAGGTTTGCAATTTTAAAATATTTAAGTACTAGGTTTTTCTTTCTTATACTTACCAAATTTAAAAAGAAATAAATAATAAATTAGATAAGTCAGAATAAGGGAGGATATTTTGGTGCAATCGTAAAAGCAGTTCCAACACCCAAATAAACTCACATGCATATATATTCATATATTATACACTCATTCCTATATATCTACATTACAAACACAGACACACACACACACACATGCTTTAAGCCTTTTCTTTGAAGGAAATAAGTTGCTTTGCATAGATGATTCAACTTGAACAAGCATTAAAAATAGATTCAATGTGAGAATTAATGAGTAAATATTCAATGAAAACAAACAGTATGTGTATGACACAGTGGGTTTGAGTTTCTTGAAGCAGATTCTAGAATCTAGTCAACTTAGCCAAGATATAAAAGGTTTTAAAAGTTATAAAAATTACCTATACAATTATCTGTAGGATATGATCCAAATGTAACTTTTATAAAAGATTAGACTAGCAACAGTGTACAAGGTAGATTAGAATTATGAGCAATACTGGAATCTAGATAGCATCCCAAAGCATAATATTATAAGTGATATATGACAATTTAGTGGCTACATTCCTTGAGTTTTGGGTGAATATTTAGTCAATAATTCATATTTGTATATTTAAAAACTAAACATTTTTCTTATATAGTTGAATTATTTCAATACCTAATTTAAATTTATAAAACAAGAATGACCATTCTGGGCAATATTGATATCCTGGGTTGGGTGCCAGCAGCTAACCTCTCCATTTGTGACAAGCAAAAATGTCTTTAGATGCTGCCAAATGTCTTCTTGGGAGCAAAATAATATTCCTCAGTTGAGAATCTTTGGTATATACTAATGTTTAACTATTTATTTTGCTTAATCCTTAAACTCTATATAAATTATTTTCACAATAATGATATATGACAAATGCTCTCAAATATTTAATGGCTTACAATGATGAATGTTTGTTTTTCTCACTCAGAGACATAGGTGTCAGATGGGATCTGGCCGCCATCAACAGGGCTTGACTGAACCTAGTCAGATTGGCTTCAGGGTATAGCTCAAGTTCAAATATGCTCCATGTCTCATATCAGAGCCTAAGGTAAAGATACAGACATGAAGTGTGTTCTCCTTGTGGTGATGTCAGGAACTCAACAAAACAGTCCAGGCATATATGCACATTCCAAGCCCCCACTTATATTGAGTCTTCTAATCTCTAGCTGACAAAAATCATGGCATATAGCTAAGGCCAAGGTAAAGGAGAAGGTAGTCATTTTGCCTATCATGCATCTGTGGCATGAATGTGAGGTAAAGACATGGAACCAACAATTCAGTCTACTACCTAGTAAAATGACATGAAAAGCTTGGTTTGTAGATTGAATTTTGTTGATGTTGATATCTTACATTAAATTGAGAGCTTCTTGGAGCCAGGTCCAATTCTAGGCACATAAGTGTTTAAAGAATAAATACATGAGCAAAACAATTAACATCATTATTTTACATTTTTAAAAATCATAAATGAGTTTATAATGTATTGAATAAACAACATTATACAAAACATTACTGTTATTATATTAAAATATATTGACTAGTTATTAATAATAAAATATTAAAATGACAGGCCATAATGTAATTTGTAGAGAATCATGATACACATCAAATGTACTGGTAATACTTACTGCTACTCAACAAGATATTGATTTTACAAATTATCTTGCTGAGAAATTTGCATTCATGATTTTTTGCTTATCTTAATAACTAAAATCTTCTACTGTAGATGTTATCAAATAAAGAGAATAAAATATTCTTTATAAGTTTTCTATAAGTACTTTTGACTTTCATGCATTAGCTTGAATGACTAATTTTTACTCACCAAATCTAACTTCTCTTTTCTTACCTCTCCTCTCCTTTTTCTGCTTTTCTTAATATTTATATAAATGCTCAACTTTGTGAAAATCAAAAGCAAATTTAGTAATGACACCACAGCATACTTTTATGTAATGAGTAAACATAGTATTCGATTACAATGTCATTTCTCTTTTTAAAAAGAATCTCAATTTGAAAAACTATCTAACAAATTCAGGTGGCAAAGACTTCTTATTCTATTTTACTTTATTAGATGAATCAAAAAAGTAACCAAGTCTGAACATTAAGTCAGTATAATTTGTAACTTAAAATCATCTAATAGCTGTAGGTATTTTATCATTTGTTCTTTACCTGGGGTGATATTCAAGAATATATTTGACTCACAAACCTAAATATACTGGGTATTTCATGTTTGTTTTATATAAATAAATGAATTTTATGTATATAATGACAAGCCTAGACAGTGTATTAAAATCAGAACATCACTCTGCCAACAAAAGTGTGTATAGTCAAAGTTATGCTCTTTCCAGTGGTCATGTATGGATGTGAGAGTTGGACCATAAAGAAGGTGGAGCACCAAAGAACTGAGGCTTTTGAACTACTGGAGAAGTCTCTTGAGAGTCCCTTGGACTGCAAGGAGATCAATCTTCAAGGAAATCAACTCTGAATATTCATTGTAAGGACAATGCTGAAGCTGAAGTTCCAATGCTTTGACCACCTGATGCAAAGTGCTGACTCACTGGAAAAGACCCTGATGCTGGGAAAGATTGAAGGCAAGATGGGAAGGGGACAACAGAGGATGAGATGGTTGGATGGCATTACTGACTCAATGGACAGGAGTATGAGCAAACTCAGGGAGATAGTGAAGGAAAGGGAAGCTTGGTGTGCTGCAGTTCATGGGGTCACAAAAAGAGGCAAACAACTTAGTGACTGAAAAACAACAACAAAATCAATGCACATAATAAGAACACAAGTTTATGGCCAGAGATAAAAATAACACTATATATTATAGATAGTTTTAAGACTATGTTAAATACTATTTCGAAGAGGTTCACATTCTTCCTTAAAAAGAAAAAAAAAACCTACTTGCTGTAGAGGACTTGAGAAAATTTTCACAATCAAAATATGAATATTAATATATGGTTAAATATATACATATGACTGATGGAAAAATAAAGGCAGAGAAACAGAGAAATATCTTAGGCTGCATATATTCATCACCAGGGTTTTCTAATATTAATATGGACTGTGGATAAGAAAAATTTATAATTTTTGAGTCCTTATTATGTGCCAAGCATATTGTTCTTCTATAGACCAATAGTCTTTACAATAACTCTATGAGGCAGATTTCATAATTGCTGGTTTGTGTGTTCAGTTTTATATAGCAAATAAGACACAAAAAAGCAAAATGTCTTATTTCACAAGCTAATAAAAATGTAGCTCAAACTTTGGTACGTCTAGGTTAGTTTGCCTCCAAAGCACGTCATTACTTTTCCTATACCATGATTTATTTCCTTATATTAATTCCTCTTCTATTTGGAATTGCTTTATATTCAACAGTCTCTGTCTTCCCTTTCTTCAGAGATCTGGTCCCATTTACCCCCTTCCAAATGCTCCATTGCCTGCCATGGATCTGATTCTTTGACTTGAGCTCTGAAGAGCACTCTTGAATCTATATTATTACTAGGTCTCAAATCAAATCCAAACAGATATAAAGCACACATAAGTTCAAGCATCTTTTTCATGAACACTGGCACAAGCATCTTCTAACTGAGAAGTATTATTAAAAAAAAAAAAAAAAAACTACATCGTTTTTTGTAAGGCATCCAGCATACAGATTTAATTTTTATCAACACAATTCCCTTCCCAACCACAACCCCTCTCACAGAGCCTCCTCCTTTGCCCTATTACCTTCTCAGGTATTAGATGTCCTGTCTTAGTTTGCCATCGATTTTATTTTTACTAATATAACTAATAACTATATCATTTATAGTTACAGATTCAATCTCATACATACACACACAAAATGATGTAACCAATTATTATAAGTAGAAAATATTTTTCTAATTGTCACAAGCTTTAACTAAAGTTACCTGTCATTCCCAGTCTAACTACTTAAATACCTGTTCATATGCTTAGAAACCTTGCCACTCCCTTGATGATATCAATCTATATCTTTTCTCCTTGCTTCTGCAAATGACAATATTTTCTTTTTTATGGCTGAATAATATTCCGTTCTATATATGTACCACAGCTTCTTTATCCATTCCTCTTTTGGACATTTGGGTTGCTTCCATGTTCGGGCTATTGCAAACAGTGCTTCAGTGAACAATGGGTGCATGTGACTTTTTGAATTATGGTTTTTTCAGGGTATATAGCAGGAGTGGGATTTCTGGATCATATGGTAGTACTATGTTTAGTTTAGGTTTTGGTTTTTGTTTTTTTTAAAGGAACCTCCATATTGTTCACCATAGTGGCTGTATCAATTCCCACCAACAGTGTAAGAGGGTTCCCTTTTATTCACATCCACTCCAGCATTTATTGTTTGTGGATTTCTTGATGATGGCCATTCTGACAGGTGTGAAGTGATACCTCATTGTAGTTTTGAGTTACATTTCTCTA
Source organism: Budorcas taxicolor (assembly GCF_023091745.1). Lineage (NCBI taxonomy): Eukaryota > Metazoa > Chordata > Mammalia > Artiodactyla > Bovidae > Budorcas > Budorcas taxicolor. Next base: position 97,405,127 of record NC_068910.1, read on the forward strand.
AGACTTATGAGTGTTAAGCATTATTTCATGTGTTTGTTGGTCATCTGCATGTCTTCTTTGGAGAAAATGTCTCTTTAGGTTTTCTGTCCAGTTTTTTTATTTGTTTGTTTGAGTTTTTTGTTGTTTTGATATTGAGCCTCATGAATTGTTTGTATATTTTGGAGATTAATCCCTTGTTACTTGTTTCATTTGCAAATATTTTCTTCTATTCTGAGGGTTGTTGTTTCATCTTGTTTATGATTTCCTTTTCTGTGCAGAAGCTTTTAAGTTTAATTAAGTCCCATTTTTTAATTTTAGTTTTTATGTTCATTACTCTAGGAGGTAGGTCAAAAGAGATACTGCTGAGGTTTGTCAGAGGGTGTTCTATGTTTTTCTCTAACAGTTACATTTAGGTCTCTAAGCCTTACATTTAGGTCTTCTGTCCATTTTGAGTTTACTTTTTGTGTATAGTGTTAGGGAGTGTTCTAATTACATTCTTTTACATGTAGATGTCCAATTTTCCCAGCACCATTTATTGAAGACTGTCTTTTCTCCATTGTATATCCTTGACTCCTTTGACCATAACTGCATAGGTTTATTCCTGGGTTTCTATCCTCTGACGTTGCTCTATATTTCTTTTTTGTGCCACTGCCATACTATCTTGATTACTGAAGCTTTATAATACAGTCTGAAGTCAGGGAGCCTGATTCCTCCAGCTCCATTTTTCTTTCTCAAGGTTGCTTTTGCTATTCAGTGTCTTTTGTATTTCCATACAAATTGTAAAATGTTTTGTTCTATTTCTATGAGAAATGCCATTGGTGATTTGATAGGAATTGCATTGAATCTGCAAAATTGAATTCCAAAATTGATTTGGGTAGTATAGCCAATTTCACAATATTAATTATTTCAATCCCAGAACATGGTATGTTTCTCCATGTTTGTATCATCTTTGATTTCTTTCACCAGTATGATATAGTTTTCTATGGGATTCTTTCCTTAATTTCTCTTGCTGATCTTTGTTGTTAGTGTATAGGAATGCAAGAAATTTCTGTGTATTTATTTTGTATCCTGTGACTTTACTAAATTCATTGATTAGATCTTCTAGTTTTCTGGTGGACTTCTTAGAGTTTTCTATAGGGTTTTCTATATGTCCTTTGCAAACATGACAATTTTACTTCCTTTCCAATGTGGGTTCCTTTTATTTCTCTTTTCTGATAGCTGTAGCTAGAACTTCCAAAACTATTTTGAATAATAGTTTTGAGAATGGACATCCTTATCTTGTTCTTGATCTCAGAGGAAATGCTTTCTGTTTTTGAGAAACATTTATGAGAATGTTTGCTGTGGGTTTGTCTTATGTGGACTTTATTATGTTGAGGCAGGTTTCCTCTTTGCCCAGTTTTCAGTTACTTTTTTTAAAAAATTTTTAACTGTTTATTTTTACTTTATTTTACTTTATAATACTGTATTGGTTTTGCCATACATTGACATGAATCCACCACGGGTGTACATGCGATCCCAAACATGAACCCCCCTCCCACTTCCCACCCCCCCACAACATCCCTCTGGGTCATCCCCGTGCACCAGCTCCAAGCATGCTGCATTTTATCATAAATCAGTGTTGAATTTTGTCAAAAGCTTTTCTACATCTATTAAGATGATCATATGGAATTTTATTCCTCAGTTCGTTAATATAGTGTATCACATTGATTGATTTGCATATAGTGATGAATTCTTGCATCCCTGGAATAAATCCACTACATCATGGTGTATGATCACTTTAATGTTGTTGGATTTGATTTGCTTGTATTTTGTTGTGGATTTTTCTATCTGTATTCATCAGTAATATTGATCTGTAATTTTCTCTTTTTGTGTGTTATATCTTTGCCTAGTTTTGGCATCAGTGTGATGATGACCTTGCTAAATGAACTTGGGAGTGTTCCTCTTTTTGCAGCTTTTTGGAAGACTTTGAAAAGAATAGGTGTTAGCTCTTTTCTGAAGGTTTGATAAATTAGTCTGTGAAGCCATCTGCTCTTGGAGTGTTATTTGTTTGAAGATTTTTAATCACAGTTTCAATTACATTACTTGTGATTGGTCTGCCAATATTGTGTGTGTGTTTTTTTTTTCTTGGTTCAGTCTTGGAAGGTTGTTGTTTTCTAAGAATTTGTCCATTTCTTCCAGGTTTATTTGCATATTGTATCTTACTGGCATATAGTGGCTTGTAGTAGTCTGTTATGAGCCTATGTATTGCTGCAGTGTCAGTTGTAACTTCTTTTACATTTCTAATTTTATTGATTTGAGTTCTCTCACTTTTTTCCTGGATGAGTCTGCCTAAAGGTTCATCAATTTTTTTTTTTCCTGGTCAAAGAACCAGCTTTTAGTTTTATTAATCTTTGCTATCATTGCTTCATTTCTTTTTCAGTTATTTCAGCTCTGGTCTTTATGATTTATTTTCTTTCTTTCTTTCTACTTCTTCTTCTTCTTCTTCTTCTTCTTCTTCTTCTTCTTCTTTTTGCTACTAACTTTGGGTATTTGTTGTTGTTCTACTTTCTCTAGTTGTTTCAGTTTAAGGTTAGGTTATTTGAGACTTCTTGTTTCTTGAAGTATAATTCTATTCATCTTAGTGCTGCTTTTGCTACATCTCACTGGTTTGGGGTCATAGTGTTTTGGTTGTCTTCTTCTTTTTCTTTTTTTTTTCCTAAGTGTCTTTGACTTCATTTTGGACTTCTTCAGTGATTTCTTGGTTATGTAGTAGCACGTTATTTAGCCTCCATATGTTTGTGTTTTTTCACTTTTTCCCCCTGTAATTCATTTCTAATCTCATAGCATTGTGGTCAAAAAAGATGCTTAACACAATTATAGCTTTATTAAATTTACCAAGACTTGGTCTGTGACCCAAAACGTGATCCATGCCAGAGAATGGTCCATGTGCACTTGAGAAGACAGTGTATTCTGCTGATTTCAGATGGAATGCCCTATAAATGTCAGTTAAGCCTACATGGCCTAATATGTCATGTATAGCTTGTGTTTCCTTTTAAATTTCTATTTGGATGATCTCTCCATTGGTGTAAGTGAAGTATTATAGTCCTTCACTACTTGTGTGTGTTACTGTTGATTTCTCCTATGTTGACTGTCTAAATATTTACAGTTGGTATATCTTATTCTTGGGTTGATTTCATGATCATTATGTAGTACTCTTCCTTTTCTCTTGTAATAGTCTTTATTTTAAAGTGTATTTTTTTTCTGATATGAATATTGCTACTCCAACTTTCTTTTGATATCTGTTTTCATGGAATACTTTTTTCCACCCCCTCACTTTCAGTCTGTATGGGTCCCTAGGTCTGAACTGGGTCTCTTGTCAACAGGATATATATATGGGTCCTGTTGTGCATCCATTCAGCCAGTCTGTGTCGTTTGGTGGAACCATGTAATCTATTTATATTTAAGGTGATTTCAATATGTATAATCCTATTACAATTTTGTTAATTGTTTTATGTTTATTTTGTAAGATTTTTTCCTCTCTTGTTTCCCACCTGAAGACATTCCTGTAGCACTTGTTGTAAAGCTATTTCGGTGGTGCTGAATTCTCTTAGCTTTTGATTGTCTTTAGGGAATTTGGTTTCTCCATCAAGTCTGAATGAGATTCTTGTTGGGTAGAGTAAGCTTGATTGTACGTTTTTCCCTTAAAAAACTTAAAGTGTTTGAGTTTTTAATTGGTAAAAAATTTCAAGTATGGTAAGATTTTAAATGTAACTAATAAAAAAGGAAATTAAGCAATTAGAATTTAGAATAGTAGTATATTATTTTCTAATCAAAATTTAATAACAGGTACAGAAAAACTAGAACTAAAAATTATTAAAAATAAACAGTAGGCAAATGATACAGAATAGCCAAAACAATATCAAAGGAGAATGAGTTTGGAGGCTGACAAAGCCCAATTTCAGAACTTACTGTAAAGCTATAGTCATTAAGCCAATGTGATATTGGTGAATGAAGAGACAAATATATCAATGGAACAGAGAGCCTAGAATAAAACAGCATAAATCTAGTCCACTAGTCTTTGAGAATGGAATCACAGCAATAAAAATGGAGAAAAAAAAAATTGTCTCTTCAAAAAATGACGATTGAAACACTGAAAACTTTCATGCCAAAACCAAATGAATTTAGACCTAAATCTTATACCTTTTACAAAAGTCAACTCAAAATACATCCTAGATGTAAATGTAAAACTAAAGAACTCTTAAAGATAGAATACAATCTATTTGACCTTTTACACAAGGGGTAACTTTTTAGATAGAACAGCAAAGGCAAGGATTCATGAAAGAAAGAATTAATAAGTTGTACATCATTAAAGTTAAAAACTGCTGTATGAAATATACTGACTGAAGATGAAAATGAGAAAAGTCACAAATTGGGGGAAAATATTTCCAAAAGACACATCTGATATGTACTGTTATCTAAAATATATGAAGAACTCTTAAAACTGCATCACATGACATCAGGGAAACATTTTTTTTTAAGTGATACCGCTTACATATCTATTAGACTAATCCAAATCCAGAACTGATAATACCAAATGTTAGCAATGGAAATGCTCAGTCATATCTGGAAGGGATGCAAAATGGAATATCCACTGATTTATCCCATATCCTCTGTGATTGGCAGGTTCCTACAAAACTAACATACATTTTACTGTACAACATAGCAATTTCATTCCTTAGTGTTTACACAAAGGAGCTGAAAATATCCACACAAAAAAAACCCTGCAAACTGATGTGCAGAGCAGCTTTATCCAATGTAGCTAATACCTGGAAGCAATGAATATGCCCTTCAGTCAGTGAATAGATAAGAAAACTGTGGTACATCCAGTCAATGGAATATTATTCAGTGCTAAAAAGAAGGGAACTATTAAGCTATGAAAAGACATGGAAGAAATTTAAATAAATGTTAATAATAACAGAAACCAGTCTGAAAAGGCTACACACTGTGTGATTCCAACTATATAACATTCTGGAAAAATTAACTGTGGAGACAATAAAAAGATCAGTGGTTATGGGGGAGCAAGGGATTGGCAGGCAGAATAAAAAAGATTTTTATGTCAGTGAAACTATTCTGCATGACACTATAATAGTACATTTATCCAAATTCATAGAATATGGATTATAGGTAACAATGAAATTTCAACATGGATTCATCAATTATAACAAATGTAAGACTCTGGAGGGCAGGTTGTTAGTGGGGGAGATGATTGGGGAACCTGAACTGAGGGGTCAGGGAGTATATGGAAACTATATTTTCAACTCAGTTTTCTTGGAACCTAAAACGGTTGTAAAAATCTATTAAAAACTAAAATAAATAAAAAGCTAAAAAAGAGAAAGCACAGAAAAAGCAAAATAAAGAGAAAGCTAAAGGTTGGATTATATTTAAAAATATAAATGGTTAAGACACCAAAATAAATATACAAAAACAGATTATCAGTTGACAGATAATAGAAGAATAGAATAAAAATAGAAAATGAAGTAATTTTTAAAGGAGACACATTAACATTTAAGGATAATAATAATAAATGGTAAAGCATTGAAAATCTTAGGGGATAAAGGCAAAATGTTAAATCATCAGGATGTGCTGAAAAGAAATAACATCTGGCAGACAGAGTACCTGAAAAACCATGGACAGAGATTTGTAACATTGTATGGGGGAAATATCAATAACCTCAGATATGCAGATGACATCACTCTTATGTCAGAAAGTGAAGAAGAACTAAAGAGCCTCTTGATGAAAGTGAAAGAGGAGAGTGGAAAAAGTTGGCTAAAACTCAACATTCAGAAAACTAAGATCATGGCATCTGGTCCCATCACTTCATGGGAAATAGATGAGGAAACAGTGGAGGCAGTGTCAGACTTTATTTTTTTGGGCTCCAAAATCACTGCAGATGGTGTTTGCAGCCATGAAATTAAGATGCTTACTCCTTGGAAGGAAAGTTATGACCAACCCAGATAGCATATTAAAAAGCAAAGACATTACTTTGCCAACAAAGGTCCATCTAGTCAAGGCTACGGTTTTTCCAGTGGTCATGTATGTATGTATGTGAGAGTTGGACTGTGAAGAAAGCTGAGTGCCAAAGAATTGATGCTTTTGAAATATGATGTTGGAGAAGACCCTTGAGAGTCCCTTGGACTGCAAGGAGTTCCAAACAGTCCATCCTAAAGGAGACCAGTCCTAGGTGTTCATTGGAAAGACTGATGCTGAAGCTGAAACTCTAATACTTTGGCCACCTCATGGAAAGAGTTGACTCATTGGAAAAGCCTCTGATGCTGGGAGGGGTTGGGGGTAGGAGGAGAAGGGGATGACAGAGGATGAGATGGCTGGATGGCATCACTGACCCGATAGACATGAGTCTGGGTGAACTCTCAGAGTTGGTGATGGACAGGAGGCCTGCGATTCATGGGGTCGCAAAGAGTCGGACACGACTGAGAGACTGAACTGAAATGAACTGAACAGGAGTTGGTGACCAAAACCATCCCCAAGGAAAAGAAATGCAAGAAGGCAAAATTGTTGTTTGAGGAGGCTTAGAAATAGCTGAGAAAAGAAGAGAAGTGAAAGGTAAAGGAGAAAGGGAAAGATAGATATACACAACTGAACACAAAGTTATAGAGAACAGCAAGGAGAAATAAGAAAACCTTCTTATGTAATACTCATTTATTATTTCTCAGCTTTTCAATATAAGGAGTTTGGGTACTGCTTATCTGGGTACTGTTTCAGATCTAATAAGCCTGCAGCCTGGGTGTCATCTGTAGCAGTGATCTCACCAGAATACTGTGGGATTCTTCTGAACTAACATAGTTCATACAGTTTCTTTGTAGCTATAGAATTTATTTCAGGTAGCTTCCTCAAAGATTAAAAATAAAGAGTGAGGGTTTATTACTTCAAGTCTTCCACCTCTGGCCCCTCTCTTGAAGGGCTTAACTGATTAAGTCAACCCTACTCAGGGAAATCTTCCTTTTAATTCAGAGTAAACGGATTAGTGGCAGAGTCCGGTGCCTCGGATAGTAAAGGATCTGCCTGCAATGCAGGAGACCTGCGTTCCATCACTGGATCAGGAAGACCCCCTGGAGAAGAGAATGGAAATCCACTCCAGTATTCTTGCTTGGAAAATTCCATAGATTTCTCTGAGTCTGTTGTACTGTAGTCGACATGGTCGCAAAGCATCAAACATGACTGAGCAACTAAGTTTAACTTTCAACTGATAAGGGACCTTAATTACATCTTCAAGATAATCTCATCTTTGCCACAGTATATCATATGTTTCATGGAAGAATTTTACAAAATTTTTAAGGAACAAATCATTTCCATTTTATGAAAATATTTGTATAACAGTAGTTTAGAAAATCTATTGATGTATCTCAATAGATTAGTCAATTAAAGGAGAGAAACATGATCGATCATCTCAAAAAATACAATAAAATGTAAGTTAATAGGTAATACCCATTTGAATCAATGCAGGTCCAGTTTATTGAATACTTTGAAAAGTTGATTCTGTGTTTTCCTCTAGAGGTGAAAAAATTCAAGAATTGCTAAGTCATTCTTGAAGAAAATAATTTAAGTATATGTGTTGGGATAATAGAGAGAGTTGATCTACTTGATATCAAAACTAAATACATTATAAAGCTATAGGAACTAAAATGAATAAACAGTCCAGATACAAATTCATGTATATATGAAAATTCGATATATGACCAAAGTAGCATTTCAATGCACTGGGTAAAGACTGGATAATTCAGTATGTAGAATTAAGATATTTTATTATTGACATGAATACAGTAGACTGACTAACTCAACACCTGTCCTTATTTCCTCATCATGTACCTCTCAGTACCATAGCAACTAGAAAACTAAAATACCAAATTTCATGAACTATTGCAGCTAGGGTCTTGATATGGCTCATCTTTATCAAACAGTTGGTTTATGTTTTAAATTCAGAGATTTAAATTCAGAACCAAATGAAGTACAAAGGAAAAAAATTGCATTCAAGGAATTGAATGTGCTAGTATCTTTGTGGATATAAAGGCTGCTCATGGTTAACGGCCTAATTCCTAAAGTATAGCTAAGGTGGTACTGTCCTGGAACCAACAGTTATCACAGAAGCTTCTTCTTCTATTACTTCCTGATTGTAATTGAGATGGCTGTTTCCTCACTTAGCCATTTGCACATTTATGTGTTGATTTGTTAATAGTGTAGCCCAGCTTAGAGCCTACTCCTCCAACCCAATCAAGATTTTTGATGTACATAATTGTATTAAATCTCTTTTCTCTTAACATAGTATACTGACAAAGAAATTATTATTTGTGCAATTTTGTTAATACGACCATATGCAGGTAAATCCCTACCTCATGACATACTAATAAAATTCCATAGAAATAAATAACTTAAATATTAAAGGTAAAAATTGCATACATCTTGGAAAGACATATAGGATAGAGCCTTTATATCCTCAAGATGTAGTCTTGTTTTTTTTAAAGAAAACACAAGTATTAACCATAAAAGATTGATGTATTTAACTACATTTAAATGAACAATTTCAGTTCATTAAAACATAGAGCAACAGATGCACTTTTAGAGTAATATGTAAAACAAAAAATAGGAGAAATATTTGAAAAATATATAAATAAAAAGGAAAAAGTTATCTAGATTCCACTTAAAAAAGCCTTTCAAAGTATGAGTAAAAGGCATTTCATAGAAAACCCAAATGGGCAATATACATATGAAAATATGTCAAACTCATTTAGCAATTAATGAAATGTTAATTAAAATCACAGTGAGGTACCCTTTTACACACAGTATATGGCCCAAATCTGACAATATTATTTGTTGGCAAGTGTATAAAACAAAGGAAACACTTAAATACTATTAGTTGCATAAAATGTTGGAAGGAAAGATCAGAAGGACTAAATGAAAGAAAAAATGTATTGAGAACCACAGTGTGAGAACCAAGTGTATATGCATTGGGGATTATGATAATTGGTTGGTGGAAGAGGGTTTATTAACAAGGGAAAACTGCATCAATGGATGGCTTCCAAACTGTATACTATTAGCATGCCCTCAGGTACTGGATGAAACCAGTTGATATATTTTGTAAGAATAATTAAAATGCAGGTATTTGGAATGAAAAAAGAAAAAGGAAAGTAAAGCTGAACACAGAGGCTTTTATAATGTTGCATTCTGGAAAATGAAGGAAGCTAAAGTGAAAGAGATAATTACGCCTCTCAATCACATTGCCTCACAACAGGGTTGGAGAGAAGTGACCTTTTAGCAGGAGTTGGAGTTATCGGTATTCTGAAATATTCTGATAAGAGGTCATGTTAAGTGGAGGAGCTATTGTCAGAATATGAGGGTTTTGACCCATTTATGTATAATGTGGGGAGAGGTGTCAAGTAGAGCAACAAAGTTGGCTAAAGTTATATCTTACTGGAAAAGACCCTGATGCTGGGAAAGATTGAAGGCAGGAGGAGAAGGGGATGACAGAGGATGAGATGGTTGGATGGCATCACCAATTTGATAGACATGAGTTTGAGCAAGCTCTAGGAGTTGGTGATAGACAGGGAAGCCTGGTGTGCTGCAGTCCATGGGGTCATAAAGAATTGGACAAGACTGCAGGACTAAACTGAACTGAAAGCTATTTCTATCTTCCATGTTCTATTATACATCTTTACACATGTATGAGTTACGAAATTTAAATTGGGTAATTTTGGTTATTCTACTAACGATCCAGTCCCATCACTTCATGGTAAATAGATGAGGAAACAATTAAAACAGTAATAGATTTTATTTTCTTTGGCTACAAAATCACTGCAGATGGTGACTGCTGCCATGGAATTAAAAGACACTTGCTTCTTGGAAGAAAAGCTTTGACAGACCTAGACAATGTATTAAAAAGCAGAGGCATTACTTTGCCAACAAAGGTCCATTCAGTCAAAGCTATGGTTTTTCCAGTAGTCATTTATGGATATGAGAGTTGGACTGTGAAGAAAGCTGAGTGCCAAGGAATTGATACTTTTGAACTGTGGTGTTGGAGAAGACTCTTGACAGTCCCTTGGACTGCAAGGAGATCCAACCAGTCAATCCTCAAGGAAATAAGTCCTGAATATTCATTGGAAGAACTGATACTGAAGCTGAAGTTCCAATACTTTCACCACCTGATGCAAAGTACTGACTCACTGGAAAAGACCCTGATGCTGGGAAAGACCGAACGTAGGAGGAGAAGGGGACAACAGATGATGAGACAGCAGCAAGGTAGAATAGGTATGGTAATTGATAAATGGCAACAGCCTCTACTGAAGTCAGCTCCTTGCTCTAAACTGATGAATCTGCTTACTTCCCAAATTAAGTTCACTTTAAGAAGACAGTATCTCAAGGATGATGGTGGTTTAGTCGCTAAGTCATATCTGACTCTTGACCCCATGAACTATAGCCTGCCCAGCTCCTCTGTCCATGGGATTTTCCAGGCAAGAATACTGGAGTGGATTGCCATTTCCTTCTCCAGGGGATCTTCCCAACCCAGGAATTGAACCTGGATCTTCTGCATGGCAGGCAGATTCTTTACTGACTGAGCTATGAGGGATGGTTGATCACAGTTTCTGGGAAAACTTATCAGAAAATGAATGGTGGGGCAAGCTATACCTCTTGATGCTGCAGTTCGCTGAGAGGCTTTAACTGATTCTCATCATCTTCCTCTCTACCTCTCATTTCTGAGTGCCCTCTCTTTCAGGTAGCATTTCTTGTCTAAGAGGGCAGGCTAAGTTGACCCAGATGTCTACTTTGAGGCAACAGAACAAGAATTTAAATAACATTCAAACACTTTGTAGGATACAGTAAAAATGGCACTTGAAGGCAACTCAGAATTGTCCAGAGATGGTCATGTAGGCTCGGTGTATCTGCTGTAAGGCAGACCTGGGTCAGGATTCGTTCATTAGCCCATTCTCATGCCATTGATACTCTAAGAGGTGTGCCACAATGATGTTATGATTCTGTCTTTGATATAAATTCAAAGTCTGCATTTGAAAGCCTTTGAAAGGCTTTCAAAGGTCTAGGTCTAGCCTTTGAAAGGTCTAGGCTTTCTCTTTTCCATGGAGAATGATTACCTGAATAAAAGCACGTAGACCTCTTTGGAAAGCAGTTGGGTGATTCCTTACCATGCAAACTACTCCACCCTCAAGGCGACCTCAGTCATTCCATTAACTAATGAATGCCACGGGTGAAACTTGCTTAATGCTGGAATCTGGGAAAAACATAATGACCCTTCCATAGGGGATGGCTGACCTAAGCCTTCTATTCATCCATTCTTGAAACCTTTAGTTATATATATTGGACAGTACCCTTGTGGACTGTACATTTTTCGCTAAGGGCAGTGTGCCTGATACAGCAAATAAAAACAGGACACTAGTTAAATTTGAATTTCAGATAAATAGTGAAGATGCTTTTAGTATAAGTATGGTCCTCGTAATATTTGAGACATAATTATACTGAAAATTTAAGTGTTTTTTTAATCTGAAATTTAAATTTTACTGCAATTTCTGTATTTTTATCTGACAGTTCTCTAGGAAAACCATAATTTGTTGTAATTGTTACATATCCCCACCTGTTATATAACCCTGGCTGACATTTAGAAATTGATGACCATTAGGATGATTATGCCTTATCTTACTTCTAATTGTTAAGTATTGCCACCTGGCCTTTCTTATTTGGGGTGTCAGTGATTACAGTTATTAGCCAGAATCTCCTACCATAAAACCCAGCTTCCAGAGCCTCTCATTGTCATTGTTGTCTCCCTTGACTTGAATATCCCTTCCTGCTTTGACAAATGGATGGTCTTTCCAAGAAATTTATGCAGAAGACATAGCTCTTCTGGTCTTACGTGATTATTTCACTTTAATATGCCTACATTTCTGAGTAGTTTTACCTCTTTCTCTATCATCTCTCAGGTAGATCTGGAATTCCTACTTCATATAATGTTGGCTATTGAAGGAAAAGGAAGATGGGAGGGAGCTGCTACCTTCTAACATGAGGTAGTGGGTCACCTCTAGAAGCCTAGAGTGTCAAGGGAATCTGGGTGTTCTCAAGGGCATTTATTCAGGTAATCCCCATATTTTCACTCTCAGTCCTACTTCTTCCCTATCAGCCATAGGAGACTTTCTGGAGCTGTATTTTCAACACTTTGTGGAATTTTACTGTTCTTAAGTGTAGTTCCTAAGACTACTCCTCAGTATGATTCATCCTCCAGCCATAGATTCACATTTCTTTAAATGCTGCCATTGAGGCTCTCTGATTTTCATATTTTTGTATTAAATTGGTGAATATTGAGCATATTCTCTCTAGGAAACATTGCTGGTGCTCAGCGTTACCTATGTATTCTGGCTGTCCTTATTATTAATATCTTCCCTGTTCTTTTCCAGTGCCAGAGTTATTACTGTTATGTGAACTAGTACATCTTCTTCCCCTCCAATCCTTTCCCAATTCACTAAGGGTAAATATCTTAACCACCAACTACTATAGAATGTGAAGAATAATTAATATTCCACATACCTTCAGTGACAGTTTGCTCATTGTCAGGTAGCTAGCTGGTAAGCCATTTTCAGAATCAACTCCTTAGTGTTCTTCCCAGGACCACTGCTGCTACCAAAGGCACCACGAAAGCAGAGCCAGAGTCAGGGATTCAGGTGTATGAGATTAATTAAGGCAGCTTCTTTCAGGAAAGCATATGAATGAGGCAAGTAGAATAGAGAAAGGGAAGGAGCTGAGAAAGAGAATAGTCCAACACAAATTCTAGGAGCCTTCTGCTTGGTAAGCATGCTTTGCAACATAAATCGCATTGTAGAGTTGTCTTCTTGTGGCAGGGAAAATAGACCATAGTGCCCCAAATCTGTGAGTCACTTGACTGCCCTGTGGTAAGCAGTGTATCATCTGTTCCAAGTGGAAGCTTTTAATGCAGACTCACTTGATGAGTGTACCAGCCGGTAAAATGGGTACAGACAGGACATCATCTGCAGCTACTATTGTTGCTTTATACAGTAAATTATAATTACATTTATACTTTATATTTTGAATGATTATCCTTATATCCTTGGTATAGCATTATACCAAATATGCTTACTATATCTACTTTTGCATAATGTTTTTTCTCTCTGTAAATATTTTTTAATCTAAGTACCAACTCTGCTTATCTTGTCCTCTAGATTGCACAAAATACTTTTATTTCACCTACTAGTGGAGGGGAAGCTGATGCACTGGTTCACGCAACAGCAATAACTCAGCAATATCTTAGGTTGGTAATATATAGCTGCTTACCTTCCAGCTGCTTCCTTTGTTCGAGGACAGAGTCGGGCTCAGATTAAGCTTTATCTCATCTAATATTTTTCCTGAGGTCTATTTAAACTTTTGTTTTCTATGTTATGCTTTAGACCAGTTATTTATTCATTTTTATTTTTCTGCTGTCAGTGGCATATTTTCTGTTGACTATGTTCCTGATCCTTGATTACTAGTCCTTATCTATAGGTTATTCATGTGAATCTAATCTAATTGCTTTCTCCAAAAAACACTCTCTGCCAACTCTTTTTAACCAAGAAGAGAACATAGGCTGTAGAATAAGTGAAACAAACAATCTTTATACCTTGTTCTTCATGAATCATTATTCTTGTGGGAAGTAGCCTATTGTATGTCAGAACTATCTTCACTGTAGAAGCACAATATGCATGTGTTTTTTTAGAACACTCTGGGTTTTTAGGAACCAGAGTAAATGCTAAGATTTACATAATAAATTCAGACTGAGAGACAACATCCATGAAGGAAATCTTTTACATTGCAAATGATAATAGTAATCAGTAAAGGGAATGTTAAGATAACTGATTTACTTCTGTTTGGGTTTAATTTGGGCTCAATTATGACAGTTGTTTTCATTGATATATGTCTTCATAATGTGTTTTTAAAATCAGTAATAAAATTACTTAGCATAGTTGACTATAATAAAAAAGATATCCAGTGTTATTTGGAGAAGGAAATGGCAACCCATTCTATATTCTTGCCTGGAAAATCCTATGAACAAAAGAGCATGGAGAGCTACAGTCCATGGGGTCACAATTGTTGAACATGACTTGGTGACTAAACAACAATCACCAGTTATTTAAAGTTACATAAATGGTGTAATATCACACATTGCAGTTTAATATTATAATTATATAGTATATTCAACTGAGTAACCATTTTTATCCAAATAATTTGCCTTTTTATGTTGAAAATGCAAAGCTGCCTTAAAAATGTTGATCTTTTCATCTATATTTCATTGTCAATTCTCTCTTCATCTTTCTAATTGTGAATTTAATGCCATATCATAGTTATGAAAATACTCATTAGAAAATAAACTATGTAGAATAAATGTCTTTTGTGCCCCAACCATCTGGGATATATTTATAAGCATTTATCAAAGCCATACCTGTGCATACTAAGTGTAAGTAAATCCTTAAGATGCTAAATATCTCAAATAATATAAAAAGATGTACTGACCCAAATGAACAGACAAAATGAAGAATTTATTTTCTCAAAGTCTGTGTTATGTTGCTAAATAAAAAATTTTAAATTTTAATAAGGTTAAATCAGAACAAATTCTGTTGACACATCAAATGAAAATATCTCCATAATAATGAGAACTTTTTAAATTAAAAAAAAAGTTGTTCAGATTAGCCATATGATTTTAAGAATTAATATCTCCAAGGCAACTAGGTAGTTTATCCAAGGGAATCTATCATATGTGATTCAAGACTATTGCAGAATTCCCTGCAAATACACTGAGAATTATTAAATATCTGAGGTCATATTGCAAATGTCCTACTTAGACTAAAAGTAGGTATATTACCCACTGGAGAGGATATGTATGGCACAAGAGCCAAAAGGTAGAAAATACATCATAAGTATAATTATTTAGATTTTAAAAAAAGAAAAGTTTAGATAAAAGCAACCATTATTAGTTTTATTTTCCTTGGGTAAAAGCCACAATAAAACTCATCAGGAACTGGTTACAAGGGGCTTACTGGTCACGGGAACAGAAACAGCAGGAGATTAAAAATCAAAAGGCTTTCTTGAATAATCATCATTCATTGTCACTAACAAGAATCCATGGAGATTTTAAGTCAGTGCTTAGTTATCATCTATTGAGGCTATCCAGAGAAGGCAATGGAACCCCACTCCAGTACTCTTGCCTGGAAAATCCCATGGATGGAGGAGCCTGGTGGGCTGCAGTCCATGGGGTCGCTAAGAGTCGGACATGACTGAGCAACTTCACCTTCACTTTGCACTTTCATGCATTGGAGAAGGAAATGGCAACCAACCCACTCCAGTATTCTTGCCTAGAGAATCTCAGGGACGGGGGAGCCTGGTGGGCTGCCGTCTATGGGGTCGCACAGAGTCGGACACGACTGAAGCGACTTAGCAGCAGCAGCAGCAGCATTGAGGCTATCAGTTAAATGAAGCCAACATATGTTCAGTTAGGTGACCAGAAAGAACAGAGATGAATCAGTTTTTGTGGATCCTTCTGTTTAAATTGTATTGTTGTTCAATTCCACCCCCTCTTTAAAAAACAGAAAAGAAAAGAAAAATAGCATATGGATGTTACTAAGGCCTCTCTCAGAAACTTGAAGGGACTTTTGTTAGTGAGCCTCCCTGATGGTTAAGTCCATTAGTATTACAGTAAAATCACATCTGAGTAATGAATATCTCTTTACCTGTACTGTGTCCAGGTCCCACCACATCATGAAGCTCCAAATAAGGATCTAGGACACACATAAAATTTTCTCTTCACTAATAAAAAAGGAGCAATGGAACCAAAGAAAAGTGATGTCAGTGAGAAGGTAGCTGTACCCACTCAAGAAAGAGCCAACTAGACACCTCTTACTTTGACCCTAAGCCAGAATAGTGCTGAAATAAGCAACCTTTTTTTTTTTTTTTCTTGAGTAAAGTGTCTTCTGAGGCCATAAAAGAAAAAACAGAACAAAGTCAGAAAGATGGGGGAAGTGAACCATTCAACTATATATGTGAACAGTAATGGTATTTGTTGCTTTATTAGCTAAAAAAGAAATGTAAAATGGTGTTTTGCATTTAAATATGTGTGATTATATTGAAATTTTCTTATGTAACTGCATTCTATGCAATCAGTAAACCAAAAGAATCATTAATTGGTTAAATTAATAAGAATTGCAAAGAATATTCATCGGAAGAACTGATGGTGAAGCTCCAATACTTTGGCCACCTGTTGTGAAGTACTAAGTCATTGGAAAAGACCCTGATGCTGGGAAAGATTGAAGGCAGGAGGAGAAGGGAATGACAGAGGAGGAGATGTTTAGATGGCATCACTGACTGTATGGACATGAGTTTGAGCAAGCTCTGGGAGTTGGTAATGGACAAGGAAGCCTGGAATCCTGCAGCCCATGGGGTTGCAAAGAGTCGGACATGACTGAGCAGCTGAACTGAACTGAGAATATCAGAGTTGGGTATTATCCTAGAGATTTCCGAAATCAACTCATGTGTTGCCTAGGTGAGGAAACTGGCATCTAGAGCTGTTTGGTAACTGAATAAAGGTTTCACAGCCAATGAGAAGCCAAATTAGGATTAGAGCTCAGATCTTCACTTCAAAACAAGTTACCTGTATAGATTACAAAATGTAAATTCTAACTGAAGACACCTTTCCTGTGATTCCTAAGCTCTCTCCCTTCTCAACTTCTAATAAAATTTAAATATATGAACAGAAATTGACCACAGGAAAAGACAGGATAAATTGAAAGAAAAGCTAAATTAGAGTCAGCTCTGCCAAGTGACGATGAAGAGGACAGACATACAATTACTAAATGTTAGTTATCTTAACTAACATTTTTCCTTATATGTATCCCAAACATTTTTCCTTATATGTATCCCAAATCTCTTGTAAGAGTTAAATTAAATAGCTGTGAAAATACTTTATAAACTATGAAGATTATTCTAGAATTATAGAAAATTTATGAGAAATGATATACAGGGACTTAGCAGTCATACAATTGAAGCATCTTCACTTTATTTTTTATTTGCCTTAACTCAACAAACTGCCCTCTTTTATTATATAAAAACAAATTCACAGAAAGAAAAAAAACAACCTGATTTTAAAAATTAACCAAAAGCCTTGACAGACACTTCACCAAAGAAGATACACAGATGGCAAATAAACATATGAAAATGTGTTCTATATCATACATCACCAGGGAACTACAAATTAAAACAACAATGAAATACAACCAGACACCTATCAGAGTGGCCAAAATCAGGAACACTGTCAATACCAAATGTTGGTAAGGATATGGAGCAGCAAAAATTAGAATACTTTGCTGATGAGAAAGCAAAATAATACAGCCACTTTGAAAGACAGTTTGGTGGCATCTTACAAAACTAAATATACTCTTACCATCTGATCCTCCATTTATGCTCCCCAGTATTTTCCCAGAGGAGTGGAAAATATAAAAATCTGCCCACAGACGGTTGTAGCAACTTTATTCATAATTGACAAAACTTGGAAGGAACCAAGATGTCCTTTAGTAGTTGAATGGATAAATAAACTGTGGTAAATCCAAACAATGTAACATTACTTGGCACTTGAGCTATCAGGCCAAGAAAAGATATGGAGGAACTTTCAGTGTATATTAGTAAGTCAAAGAAACTAATCAAATAAGGCTATATGATTACAACTATGTAACATTCTGAAAAAGGCAAAACTTTACATATATATATATATATATATATATATATATATATATATATATATAAGTTGCTAAAAGTGGAAGAAGTAGAACAGATGAATACAGGGGGAACACAGTTTTATGGCAATAAAATATTATACTTATGGATATATATCACATTTGTCCAAATCTATAGACTGTACAATGTTATGAGTAAACCCTAAGCAAAACTATGGACTTTAGGTGATTACAATGTGTCAAGGTGGGTCTTTGTGTATATATATATATATATATATATAATTCTCATGTTCTCATGAGTGATGTTGATAACGGAGAAACTACAAATGTGCTTGAGCAAATGATATATAGAAACATCTGTACCTATCTCTCAATTTTGTTGCAAACCTATTCTGCTCTGAAAAAGTAAAATCTTAAACAATTCAAAACATATTATTTTCTTTCAATTAACTACTGAATACAATCCAAAATAAAATTTAGATGAGTTTGCAACAGCAATATATATAGTTCTTACTCTAATTCTCCTCAGTAGCTCTTTCAAATTTTATTTCCTTTACTCCGTCCAATCTCTCTCAGTGAATGACCTCAACATGTAATACGTTAATAAAGATAATCTATAAAATCAGCATTCCAGGTTGTGTCACCAGTGTGAATTTCTTTACATTTTTATCTACCCTTTCCTCTTTCTGTTTGTTTATAGATGTATAAAGGAATTCTTCCTCCTTTCTAAAATCCATCCTTCTACTTGTTCACAAAATTATATATCTCTCCTGTTCTACAGTCATCTTTCTAAAAAAAATAAAAAAGATTCTGTATACTCATTGTCTCCACTTTTCTACTGCCCATTTGTACCTCAACTACTTTAATCTATCTACAATCCCCATAACTTTACTAAGTAACTCCCTCCATTGTGACCAATCCTTGTGGTAATCTATGGACTATCACCAGTCCTTATTGTATCTGACCTCTCCAATAATTGCTTCCTTTTCTTAGAACAGTTTCTTCCTTTATGACCACTCCTCCACAGTAATTTTTAATCTACCTTTCCCATGATTCCGTTTTAACATTTTTTTTTCCTCATTCTAATCATGCTTTCTAGACTTTCACACCCTCCTCCAGTTTTTCCAGTGCCTGAATGTCTCTCAAACCTGGATCTCCCTCCTAGAAATGATTGAATGTTAAAACATGATCCATATCTCAATTATCATTTCAAATATATTTTGACTCTTCTACTAACATCTCAGACTCAGAATTTCCAAAAATGAAGGCTTCATTCAGTTTCAAGCCTATTCTTCACTCTGTTCCTTGCCTTGAATAATAACATAGATTTCTACCAAATTACCAAAGACAAAAATCTTCATATCATCCCTTCCTCTTTCCTCTTCCATTTTCCCCATATCCATTCAACCAAAAACACCTTGAATTTTACATAGAAATACATTTTATTATTATTGTTTCTCTATCTACACTACAGCCAAACAATAATTGACACCAAATTATTTCTCATCTGAAAAATTGAAGCTACTTCCTAACTTACTACTTCCCTCTCCTGACTTAACCTTCCTCTAGTCAATTCTACATGTACCAGACTGAATTATACTTTTTCCCTAGAGATGAAAGAATTGATTACTTGTAAACATGTAAGGGGAACACTTGCTTTCCCAAAGCCATATCTCCATGAATTATATTTCAAACATGGAAACCTAATATTATTTTTTTTCTCTAAGTCCAAAATTTATCAATAAGTCCCCATGCCTTTTTGTGTAATTTTAAACTTCTTAATTGGTCCTCAAGATTCCTCATCAACTGGCTTCTGAGACTTTCTCCAACAGAAACAATCTTTCCCTTACATAAGAGCATGCATTTTACTTGTCTCTAAAGTTATAATTTGCCCAAAAAAACTCTTCATAAATCCTCTTGGTCCATTCCTTATTTCCAGCATACTAATTCCAATTCTTCATTCAATTTAGACATCTTTTTTAGAGGATTTTTTTTTAAATTTTTTAAATGTTTTCCAAAGTGCCATCTGGACCAAATTCTACATTCTTCAGTAAAGCACCTTACATAGTGCCTTTTATTTGCCCTATGTGATTGTCTAATTCATTATTAGAATATTAGTAGGATGCCTTAATATATCTTCAGCATTAGTGGTTGGGACATAGATTTGGATTACTGTGATAATGAATGGTTTGCCTTGGAAACAAACAGATATCATTCTGTCATTTTTGAGACTGCACCCAAGTACTGCAGTTCATACTCTTTCATTGGCTATGAAGGCTACTCAACTTTTTCTAAGGAATTCTTGCCCACAGTAGTAGATATAATGGTCATCTGAATTAAATTTTCCCATTCCAGCCCATTTTAGTTCACTGATTCTTAAAAGGTTGATGTTCACTCTTGTCTTCTCCTATTTGACCACTTCCAATTTATCTTGACTCACGCACAGAACATTCTAGGTTCCTATAAAATATTGTTCTTCACAACATCAGACTTTACTTCCATCACCAGTCATAGCCACAGCTAGGCTTTGTTCTTGCTTTGGCTCAGCCTCTTCATAGTTTCTGGAGCTATTTCTCCACTCTTACAGTAGTGTATTGGGCACCTACCGACCTGGGGAGTTCATCTTTCAGTTCATAATTTTTTGCCTTTTCATACTGTTCATGGAGTCCTCAAGGCACGAATAGAGAAGTGGTTTGCCATTCTCTTTTCCAGTAGATCACATTTTGTCAGAACTCTTCACCATGACCTGTCTGTCCTGGGTGGCCCTATATGGCATGCCTCATAGTTTCGCTGAGTTATACAAAGCTATGATCCACGTGATCAGTTTGGTTAGTTTTCTGTAATTGTGGTTTCCATTCTGTTTGCCTTCTGATGGATAAGGATAAGAGGCTTGTGGATGCTTCCTGATGGTGGGTACTGACAGTGGGGAAAACTAGGTGTTGCTCCCATGGTCAGGGCCACGCTCAGTAAATCTTAAATCCAATTTTCTGTTGATGGGTTGGGCTGTGTTCCCTCTCTGTAGTTTTCCCTGAGGCCAAACTATGGTAGGGGCAATGACAATAATGGCAACGTCCTTCAAAAGGACTTATGAGAGCATGCCATGGCTCCCAGAATTGTTGTATTCAGCACCTCTGACCCACAGCAAACTAGTGTCAACCCACACCTCCCCTGAAGATGCATCTTACAAGTTAGCAAAGTAATGCTAAAAATTCTCTAAGTTAGACAACAACAGTACATGAACTGAGAATTTCCAGATGTTCAAAGTGGATTTTGAAAAGGCAGAGGAACCAGGGACCAAATTGCCAACATCTGTTGGATCATACTTTTGCATTCCAATTCCGTATGATGAAAGACATCTTTTTGGTTAGTTCTAGAAGATCTTGTAGGTCCTTTTCATCATGCAGAACTGAAATAAAAAAATAGAAAGTCAAGAGATATCTAGAGTTACAGGAAAGTTTGGCCTTAAAGTACAAAATGAAGCAGGGAAAGGCTAAGAGAGTTTTGCCAAGAGAACCCACTGGTCATAGCAAAAACCTTACTCCAACAACACAAGAGACAACTCTAAACATGGGCATCACCAAAGGTCAATACCAAAATCAGATTATATTCTTTGCAGCTGAAGATGGAGAAGCTTTATAGAGTCAGCAAAAACAAGACTAGAAGCTGACTGGGGTTCAGATCACGAACACTTTATTGCAAAATTCAGAATTAAATTGAAGAAAGTAGGGAAAACCACTACATCATTCAGGTATGACCTAAATCAAATTGCTTATGATTATACAATGAAAGTGACAAATATATTCATGAGATTAGATCTGATAGATGGAGTGCCAGAAGAATTATGGCTGGAACATCATACCACTATACAGGAGATGGTAATCAAAACCATCCCCAAAAATAAGAAATGCAAAATGGTTGTCTGAGGAGGCCTTACAAATAGCTGAGTCAAGAGAAGCTAAAGGCAAAGGAGAAAAGGAGTGATATAATTATCTGAATGCAGAATTCCAAAGAATAGCAAGGAGAAATAAGAAAGCCTTCCTAGAGGTCAATGCAAAGAAATAGAGGAAAGCAACAGAATGAGAAAGGCCAGAGATCTCTTCAAGAAAATTAGAGATACAAAGAGAACATTCCATACGAGATGGGCACAATAAAGAACAGAAATGGCATAGATCTAACAAAAGCACAAGATATTAAGAAGAGGTGGCAAGAATACACAGAAGAACTATACAAAAAAAGATCTTAATGACTCAAATAACCAAAATGGTGTGATCACTCACCTAGAGGCAGACAACCTGGGATGTGAAGTCAAGTAAGAGGCATCCCTACGAACAAAGCTAGTGGAGGTGATGGAATTCCAGTTGAGCTATTTCAAATCCTAAAATATGATACTGTGAAAGTGCTGTGCTCAATATGCCAGCAAATTTGGAAAATTCAGCAATGACCACAGGACTTGAAAAGGTCAGCTTTCATTCCAATCCCAAAGAAAGACAATGCCAAAGAATGTTCAGACTACCACAAATTGCACTCGTTTCACACTCTAGGAAAGTAATGCTCAAAATTCTCCAGAAAGCAGGAATAGAAGGAATATACCTCAACATAATAAAAGCTATATATGACAAACCTACAGCAAACATTATCCTCACTGGTGAAAAATTGAA
Source organism: Budorcas taxicolor (assembly GCF_023091745.1). Taxonomy (NCBI): domain Eukaryota; kingdom Metazoa; phylum Chordata; class Mammalia; order Artiodactyla; family Bovidae; genus Budorcas; species Budorcas taxicolor. Next base: position 97,427,523 of record NC_068910.1, read on the forward strand.
AGCATTTCCCCTAAGGTCAGGAACAAGACAAGAGTGCCCACTTTCACCATTACTATTCAACATAGTTTTGGAAGTTTTGGCCACACCAATCAGAGCAGAAAAAGAAATAAAAGGAATTCGAATTGGAAAGGAAGTAAAACTCTCACTGTTTGCAGATGACATGATCCTATACATAGAAAACCCTAAAGACTCCACCAGAAAATTACTAGAGTTAATCAATGAATATAGTAAATTTGCAGGATATAAAATCAACACACAGAAATCCCTTGCATTCCTATACACTAATAATGAGAAAATAGAAAGAGAAATTAAGGAAACAATTCCATTCACCATCACAATGGAAACAATAAAATATTTAGGAATATATCTACCTAAAGAAACTAAAAACCTATATATAGAAAACTATAAAACACTGGTGAAGAAATCAAAGAGGACACTAATAGATGGAGAAATATACCATGTTCATGGATTGGAAGAATCAATATAGTGAAAATGAGTATACTACCCAAAGCAATTTACAAATTCAGTGCAATCCCTATCAAGCTACCAACGGTATTTTTCACAGAGCTAGAACAAATAATTCACAATTTGTATGGAAATACAAAAAAAAACCCTCGAATAGCCAAAGCAATCTTGTGAAAGAAGAATGGAACTGGAGGAATCAATCTGCCTGGCTTCAGGCTCTACTACAAAGCCACAGTCATCAAGACAGTATGGTACTGGCACAAAGACAGGAATATAGATCAATGGAACAAAATAGAATCCCCAAAGATAAATCCATGCATCTATGGACACCTTATCTTTGACAAAGGAGGCAAGAATATACAATGGATTAAAGACAATCTCTTTAACAAGTGGTGCTGGGAAAACTGGTCAACCACTTGTAAAAGAATGAAACTGGAACACTTTCTGACATCATACACAAAAATAAACTCAAAATGGATTAAAGATCTAAACATAAGACCAGAAACTATAAAACTCCTAGAGGAGAACATAGGCAAAACACTCTCTAAAATACATCACAGCAGGGTTCTCCACGACCCACATCCCAGAATATTGGAAATAAAAGCAAAAAAGAAACAAACAGGACCTATTTAAAATTAAAAGCTTCTGCACAACAAAGGAAACTATAAGCAAGGTGAAAAGACAGCCTTCAGAATGGGAGAAAATAATAACAAATGAAGCAACTGACAAACAACTAATCTCAAAAATATACAAGCAACTCCTGCAGCTCAATTCCAGAAAAATAAACGACCCAACCAAAAAATGAGCCAAAGAACTAAACAAACATTTCTCCAAAGAAGACATACGGATGGCTAACAAACACATGAAAAGATGCTCAACATCACTCATTATCAGAGAAATGCAAATCAAAACCACAATGAGGTACCATTTCACGCCAGTTAGAATGGCTGTGATCCAAAAGTCTACAAGCAATAATTGCTGGAGAGAGTGTGGAGGAAAGGGAACCCTGTCACACTGTTGGTGGGAATGCAAACTAGTACAGCCACTATGGAGAACAGTGTGGAGATTCCTTAAAAAACTGGAAACAGAACTGCCTTATGACCCAGCAATCCCACTGCTGGGCATACACACTGAGGAAACCAGAATTGAAAGAGACACGTGTACCCCAATGTTCATTGCAGCACTGTTTATAATAGCCAGGACATGGAAACAACCTAGATGTCCATCAGCAGATGAATGGATAAGAAAGCTGTGGTACATATACACAATGGAGTATTACTCAGCCATTAAAAAGAATACATTTGAATCAGTTCTAATGAGGTGGATGAAATGGAGCCTATTATACAGAATGAAGTAAGCCAGAAAGAAACACACCCATACAGTATACTAATGCATATATATGGAATTTAGAAAGATGGTAATGATAACCCTGCATTCAAGACAGCAAAAGAGACACAAATGTATAGAACAGTCTTTTGGACTCTGTGGAAGAGGGAGAAGGTGGGATGATTTGGGAGAATGGCATTGAAACATATATAATATCATATACGAAATGAATCGCCAATCCAGGTTCGATGCAGGATACAGGATGCTTGGGGCTGGTGTACTGAGACGACCCAGAGGGATGGTATGGGGAGGGAAGAGGGAGCAGTGTTCAGGATGGGGACCACGTGTATACCTGTGGTGGATTCATGTTGATGTATGGCAAAACCAATATAATATTGCAAACTAATTAACCTCCAATTAAAATAAATTAATTTATATTAAAAATAATTTTCCAAGCTTCAACAGTACATAAACCAAGAACTTCCAGATGTTCAAGCTAGATTTAGAAAAGGCAGAGAAACCAGATATCAAATTGCCAACATCTGTTGGATCATAGAAAAAGCAAGAGAATTCCAGAAAAATATCTTCTTCTGCTCCACTGAAAAAGCTAAACATTTACTGTGTGGTTCACAACAAACTGTGGAAAATTCTAAATTATGTGGGACTAACAAACAGTCTATCTCACCTGCCTCCTGAGAACCTGTATGCAGGTCAAGAAGCAACAGTTAGGATAGGGCATGAAACTACAGACTGGTGCCAAATTGGGAAAGGAGTATGTCAAGGCTATATATTGTCACCCTGCTTATTTAATTATATGCAGAGTACACAGTGCGAAATGCCAGGGTAGATGAAGCAGAATCTGGAATCAAGATTGCCAGGAGAAATATCAATAACCTCAGATAGGCAGATTACATCACCCATATGGCAGAAAGTGAAGAAATAAAGAGCCTCTTGATGAAGTGAATGAGGAGAGTGAAAAAGCTGGCTTAAAACTCAACGTTCAGAAAACTAAGATCATGGCATTTGATCCCATCACTTCATGGCAAATATATGGGAAAACAATGGAAGAGTGACATACTTTATTTTCTTGGGCTCTAAAATCACTGCATATGGTGGCTGCAGCCATGAAATTCAAAGACACTTGTTCCTTGGATGAAAAGCAATGACAAACCTAGGCAATGTTTTAAAAGGCAGAGACACTAATTTGCAGACAAAGGTCTGTATAGTCAAAGCTATGGTTTTTCCAGTAGTCAAGTATGGATGTGAGAGTTAGACCATAAAGAAAGTTGAGTTCTGAAGAACTGATACTTTTGAACTGTACTTAGGGAAGATTCTTGAGACTTTGTTGGACAGCAAGGAGATCAAACCAGTCAATCCTAAAGGAAATCAGTCTGAATATTCATTGGAAGAACTGATGCTGAAGCTGAAGCTCCAGTACCTTGGCCACCTGATTCAAAGTACTGCCTCATTGGAAAAGACTCCGATGGTGGGAAATATTGATGGCAGAAGGAGAAGGGAATGACAGAGGATGAAATGCTTGGATGGCATCACCAAAATCAATAGACACGAATTTAAGCAAGTACCAGGAGTTGGTGATGGACTCAAAAGCCTTGCATGCTACAATTCGTGGGTTGCAAAGAGTCAGATGTGACTGAACAAATGAACTGAACTTATATCTGTCTCATTTACCATTATCTTGGAACCAATTCCAGCAAGTATAAGGTAATCAATAAACATTTGTAGGACACAAACGTATCTATGCAGACAAAGTAGTACCATCACACTTCCAAGGTTTAGTAAACAAAGGGGAAGTAGAAGAGAAACATTATCATAGACCCACAGGTAGAGACATGTGTAAGATTTAAATTAAACATTAATTTTCCATCAAAATACATGTAGAACCCACTTAAATTAAATTTAATGTTGATCATGAAGATTTGAAATTACAAATAAAATAGTAACATGAACACTGGTGTCTATCTATTCCTTCTCATAACCCCATGACAATGGCCAGTAGGAAATAGAAGAAATTTTCTATCAGTGTTAGAAATGAGATAAAATTATACAGTACATATTGCAGTAAATAACTGTAGAAAGTGCTGCTATATTGGCACTTTTTTAACTGGGAAAAATGGATATTAGTACAAATGCCAAAGCAATAAAATACTTACATTTTTTTGACACAGTCATTCCAAATCTAAGAAGAAATATTAAGAATATTATGAAAGTTATATGCAAAAATATATATATAAAGATATTATGTCTTATATAACGTTTTCTCAAAGCCAATCCTAAATCTGAGAACTTATCTGTAAATGCTTAATTGAGAAAGTGTTCCCAGGGGAAGCCAGTAAGGAAGTAAATTCATAGGACAGGGAAGGGGAAATAAATTCAGCAAGACAATATTTCAGGCAGCACACAAGCTTTAAATTAATCCTGAAAGGCTGTTCTAGACTAGAATCTAGACCATGATTAAAGGTTGTTTCAAACTGATCAAACTGGGCTTTTATACTTAAGCACCCTGCGACGGCCGGCACACTCAGCGCAAGCGGCTGCCACGGCCGTCGTGCTCAGTGCGGCCGAAAGGAGCTACCCCATGTCCGAGGTCAGGGGCAGCGACCAAGAGTGCCAGGCTGCGATGGCGCAGGAATGGCAAAGAGGAGCCACCCTGTGTCTGAGGTCAGGGGCAACGGTCTGGAGGAGCTACCCTGCATACGAGGCCAGGGACTGCGGCTGGGAGGAGCCACCCCGTGTACGAGGCCAGGGGTGGCGGCCGGGAAGATCAACCCACGTCCAAGGAGCGGTGGCTGTGCTGGTGCAGGAGGGCCTAGAGGACCTATCACACGTTGAAGGTCAGGAAGGGCAGTGGTGAGGAGATACCCTTTGTCCAAGGTAGGAGCAGTGGCTGCATTTTGCTGGAGCAGCCGTGAAGAGATATCCCATGCCCAAGGCAAGAGAAACCCAAGTAAGATGGTAGGTGTTGCAAGAGGGCATCAGAGGGCAGACACACTGAAACCATACTCACAGAAAACTACTCAATCTAATCACACTAGGACCACAGCCTTGTCTAACTCAATGAAATCAAGCCATGCCCACGGGGCAATCCAAGATGGGTGGGTCATGGTGGAGAGGTCTGATACAATGTGGTCCACTGGAGAAGGAAATGGCAAACCACTTCAGTATTCATTCCTTGAGAACCCCATGAACAGTGTGAAAAGGCAAAATAATAGGATACTGAATGAGGAACTCCTCAGGTCAGTAAGTGCCCAATATGCTACTGGAGATCAGTGGAGAAATAACTCCAGAAAGAAGGGATGGAGCCAAAGCAAAAACAATACCCAGCTGTGGATGTGAGTGGTGATAGAAGCAGGGTCCGATGCTGTAAAGAGCATAGGAACCTGGAATGTCAGGTCCATGAATCAAGGCAAATTGGAAGTGGTCAAACAAGAGATGGCAAGAGTGAACGTCGACATTCTAGGAATCAGCAAACTAATATGGACTGGAATGGGTGAATTTAACTCAGATGACCATTATATCTACTACTGAGGGCAGGAATCCCTCAGAAGAAATGGAGTTGCCATCATGGTCAACAAAAGAGTCCAAAATGCAGTACTTGGATGCAGTCTCAAGAATGACAGAATGATCTCTGGTCATTTCCAAGGCAAACCATTCAATATCACCGTAATCCAAGTCTATGCCCCAACCAGTAATGCTGAAGAAGCTGAAGTTGAACGGTTTTATGAAGACCTACAAGACCTTGTAGGACTAACATGCAAAAAAAGATGTCCTTTTCATTATAGGGGACTGGAATGCAAAAGTAGCAAGCCAAGAAACACCTGGAGTAACAGGCAAATTTGGCCTTGGAACGCGGAATGAAGCAGGGCAAAGATTAATAGAGTTTTGTCAAGAAAATGCATTGGTCATAGCAAACACCCTCTTCCAACAACACAAGAGAAGACGATACACATGAACATCACCAGATGGTCAACACCAAAATCAGATTGATTTTATCTTTTCCAGCCAAAGATGGAGAAGCTCTATACAGTCAACAAAAACAAGACCGGGAGCTGAATGTGGCTCAGATCATGAACTCCTTATTGCCAAATTCAGACTTAAATTGAAGAAAGTAGGGAAAACCACTAGACCATTCAGGTATGACCTAAATCAAATCCCTTATGATTATACAGTGGAAGTGAGAAATAGATTTAAGGGCCTAGATCTGATAGATAGAGTGCCTAATGAACTATGGAATGAGGTTCGTGACATTGTACAGGAGACAGGGATCAAGACCATCCCCATGCAAAAGAAATGCAAAAAAGCAAAAAGGTTGTCTGGGGAAGCCTTACAAATAGCTGTGAAAAGAAGAGAAGCTAAAAGCAAAGGAGGAAAGGAAAGATATAAGCATCTGAATGCAGAGTTCCAGAGAATAGCAAGAAGAGATAAGAAAGCCTTCTTCAGCGATCAATGCAAAGAAATAGAGGAAAAGAACAGCGTGGGAAAGACTAGAGATCTCTTCAAGAAAATAAGAGATAACAAGGGAACATTTCATACAAAGATGGGCTCGATAAAGGACAGAAATGGTCTGGAACTAACAGAAGCAGAAGATATTAAGAAGAGGTGGCAAGAATACACAGAAGAACTGTACAAAAAAGATCTTCACAACCCAGATAATCATGATGGTGTGATCACTCATCTAGAGACAGACATCCTTGAATGTGAAGTCAAGTGGGCCTTAGAAAGCATCACTACGAACAAAGCTAGTGGAGGTGATAGCATTCCAGTGGAGCTATTTCAAATCCTGAAAGCTGATGCTGTGTAAGTGCTGCACTCAATATGCCAGCAAATTTGGAAAACTCGGCAGTGGCCACAGGACTGGAAAAGGTCAGTTTTCATTCCAATCCCAAAGAAAGGCAATGCCAAAGAATGCTCAAACTACTGCACAATCACACTCATCTCACATGCTAGTAAAGTAATGCTCAAAATTCTCCAAGCCAGGCTTCAACAAAATGTGAACTGTGAACTTCCTGATGTTCAAGCTGGTTTTCGAAAAGGCAGAGGAACCAGAGATCAAATTGCCAACATTTGCTGGATCATGGAAAAAGCAAGAGAGTTCCAGAAAAAAAAAAAAATCTATTTCTTCTTTATTGACTATGCCAAAGCCTTTGACTGTGGGATCACAATAAACTGGAAAATTCCGAAAGAGATGGGAATACCAGACCACCTGACCTGCCTCTTGAGAAATCTGTATGCAGGTCAGGAAGCAACAGTTAGAACTGGACATGGAACAACAGACTGGTTCCAAATAGGAAAAGGAGTGTGTAAGGCTGTATATTGTCACCTTGCTTATTTAACTTCTATGCAGAATATATCGTATGAAACACTGGACTGGAAGAAACACACGCTGGAATCAATCTTGCCGGAAGAAATATCAATAACCTCAGATATGCAGATGACACCACCCTTATGGCAGAAAGTGAAGAGGAACTAAAAAAGCCTCTTGATGAAAGTGAAAGAGGAGAGTGAAAAAGTTGGCTTAAAGCTCAACATTCAGAAAACGAAGATCATGGCATCCGGTCCCATCACTTCATGGGAAATAGATGGGGAAAGAGTGGAAACAGTGTCAGACTTTATTTTGTTGGGCTCCAAAATCACTGCAAATTGTGACTGCAGCCATGAAATTAAAAGACGCTTACTCCTTGGAAGAAAAGTTATGACCAACCTAGATAGCATATTGAAAAGCAGAGACATTACTTTGCCAACAACGGTCCGTCTAGTCAAGGCTATGATTTTTCCTGTGGTCATGTATGGATGTGAGAGTTGGACTGTGAAGAAGGCTGGGCACCGAGGAATTGATGCTTTTGAACTGTGGTGTTGGAGAAGACTCTTGAGAGTCCCTTGGACTGCAAGGAGATCCAACCAGTCCATTCTCAAGGAGATCAGCCCTGGGTGTTCTTTGGAAGGACTGATGCTAATGCTGAAACTCCAGTACTTTGGCCACCTCATGCAAAGAGTTGACTCATTGGAAAAGACTCTGATGCTGGGAGGGATTGAGGGCAGGAGGAGAAGGGGATGACAGAGAATGAGATGGCTGGATGGCATCACTGACTCGATGGACATGAGTCTGAGTGAACTCCGGGAGTTGGTGATAGGCAGAGAGGCCTGGCGTGCTGCAATTCATAGGGTCGCAAAGAGTTGGACACGACTGAGCGATTGAATTGAACTGAACACTATATGAGGATGTAATCTACTAGACCAAGTCTCCTTTCTGCTTGCAGAATGTATCTTCTAATTCTTGTGGAAAATCTTTCAACATTTTATGATAATAAGTCATTAGAAGCAAAAGAAAATAACGTTTTTGACAAAGATTATAGGCATACAAAAATAAATAATATATGAATGGTTCCCTAGGTAGAAGATGAACAATGACTGAATATAAACATTGAAGTATTTTTCAGTTGTAGTGAAATGAAGAAATGTGAATTGATGGTTGCATAAAACGCTCATGTGATGAATACCTAAGAAGTCTTTTAAATCATGTTTCTGCTTTTATTAACATTTAATGATATGGAATTCTTATTTAATTTAATGACATATAAAAAAAACGTTAAACAAAAATGTTTTAAATAGTATAGTATCGAAATGTGTAAACTGTGACATATATGTGTATGCATGTGACTGTGTATTATGTTCATGGGTATTTTACACATATTATAATGGATGTTGTGTAGTAGATATAATAAAGACACATGGTTTTTATCTTACAAAAGCCTACATTTCAAATTAAAAAAAATAAATTTCTAAAATCAGAAAATAATCCAAGGTTATTATGGACGCTCATAATAAAATAAAAGACTATAAACCTATCCAAAAGAAGACCTTGTTTGACCCAAGTATATATAGCAAATGAAAGACCATATAGCAAATGCTGAAGCATGTAAACTCTAGACCAGATTGTATTGGCTCAAATCTCTGCTCTGTCATTTAATACCTGTGTGCCCTTGAGCAGGTTTCTTCACCTTTGTGAATCTCTGCTTTCTTACTGTAAAATAGTGGAAATAGCAGTACTTATTTTAGAGTATTGATGTGAGAAATAAAGGAGCTCCACAGAAATAATCACTTGGAGTGACTGACAGAAATTTTTAAATAGATGAAAGAAATTATTATTACTACATAAGTGATATCTAGGTTTTTTACCATTTATTTATTTACATAAGTAAAGAAACTCTTCTTTCACAGCCAGACAGACAAGCAGTCAAAAAAGCAGATTTAATATCCATATAAAATTTAACTACTTTTAGGTAATAATTAGAAAAGTACAGAATTCTTGCCTCTGGTCATTGCTAATATGGAAAGGCTTCCCCAAAGTAATGAGTTTTGTGGGAATAGAGGTTCTTAAAATAAATTTGAAAGGAGAACATTTGTGTGGGTGGGAGGTGTGGTAATTTAATGTTCTGTGGTAAAATGTCAAATGTTTGACTGCGAACAGCAGTTGTAAAAATCTAGCCAGAAGGTAGAAAAAATGTTTATGGAAAAGACAGACCATCCTGCAAAATTGTCTAATAAGATATTCTGACCCATATGGCAAAGGTGTTCATTAGGGAATCAATGGGCAACTCATTGAGGAAAAAGAAAAATTTCAATTTGCATCTGTCCCCACACTTTTGAATATCTGTTAATTAATAACTTGTAGAGATGATTTCTTAATTCCTTGTGTGCTTTCTCTTCCCTGTTCTAGTTTATGCCTATAGCACTGACTAGACCTCCAATCTATATTCATTTTCTCCTTTGAAACTTTATGCAACATTACACTTTTATTATCTTACTCTAGTTTATTAGAATACATCAGGCAGACTTAAGTGGGCCTACTATCTTTGTAGTACTCAAAAGAACATACATCTTTAGCAGTTTATATTTTTAAACCTCATGCAAGTGTTTTCTTCAGAGAATTTGTAAGGAACTCTTAAAGAATTTCAACCTATAATCAGGGTGAAACAGAATACTTCTATTAGAAACAATGGCAAACAACGAACTGAAGTATATCAACATGGTAAAGTGAAAAAACCTTGATCTGGGATTGAGTTTTGAGTTTACAGTTTAAAACGTCTAATCAACATCTCACAGTCTCTTGAGTGAGGATATTAATCTAGGTGATTTCAAGGTTCCTTTACATTTTTTATTGTATAACATTTATTTAGTTTACATTTTTTCTTGTTTATGTGTTTTTGCTATAGAAATATAAGTTCCAAGTGATCAAAACTTTGTCTTATTCATACTGAAATTTCAGAAATACAAATCTTCAAAAAAATGTCTTAAATTAATTATGTCCAGGAATGTGATAGGTTAATTATTCAGACATACCTTCCTGTTGAAAGTAACCAAAAAGCTAAAAAATAACAATTAGAACCTTCTTGTTAAACTAGCTGAAGAAAGATGAGAAAGAAATATCAGGCTAAATACTAAATGAAGGTTGGAATTCAGGTATAAAGTTGATCTCACTGAAGGCACTCTTGCCCAAAGTACGCCTGCCAAACTGTGAAACTTTGAACTATGGCTTTCAAAAGATGTTTTAGTTTTACAGAGAAAAAGAAAAAGCCCAAGACTTGTGCAAGTTGCAGAGCCATGTATCAAACATTCCTTTGATAAAACGCAGAACCCAAATTCAGCACCTTCATTTTAATTGTGGATCAGAAATAAATAAATAAATATAACATAACTGTGTCATGTTATGATACATGTTATGATACATGACACAGTATCATAAAATAATTTATTTGACACTAAATATAAAATGGGACAAAATTTATGTTGCATAATTTTATATAATTAAAGAAATATAAGATAATTTTCCATTATTTTCAGATTTGAAAACTCACATCATCATGGTAAAAAAAAAATGTAAGAGAAAATTCAAGGTGCATATTTTACTTAAAATTATTCTGGTTTGCATTGCCACCAAGTGGCTAGAAGAAGCAACCCCTTCTTCCAAGCAACCAAGAACTTCGATTAAGAAAAAAGTTCTTAAGAAAAATAATCAAATTACATTGAAAAATCAGCTATGTAAAGATGGAATCATAAGAAAAAATCAAACAAAAGAACAGACAATAGAAATAGACCTATAGTTTTCAATATTAGAATTTACAGAAAATATTTACTTATTATGTTCAAAGGAACAATTGTAAACCTTTCTTAGAGAAAAAAATGGCAATCCACTCCACTATTCTTGCCTGGAAAATCCTATGGACAGAGGAGCCTGGCGGGCTACAGTCCATGGGCTCATAAGAGTTTGACACCACTTAGCAACTAAACCACCACCACCACCAATAATCGATATACCATTTTAATATGTACTGAAAAACTTGACACGACACCATTTAGCATATATAGATATAATTAAAACTCTGCAAACTATGAATGGAAGGGAACTTCCTCTTTCTTCAATGTTGATATTTACAGTTTTTCTTCTTCCCCACCCAGGAATTAAATCCTGGAATCAAACCAAGGTCTCCTGTATTGCAGGCAGATTCTTTACCTACTGAGCTAGGAGGGAAGCCTGACATATTGGTTACTTTTTTACAATGACCTATATTGTTGGTAACATTTTAAGTATATTCTTGTGATATAATCAATTGGTAATGATGTATTTTTCTTATTATATATTGGTGAGCTCAGTTTGCTTATATTCATTAAAGAATCTCTGCATGATCCTGTACTTGATATGACGTAGATTTTTGCTTTTGTTTTGCTTTTATTTTATTTTGCTTTTCTTTTCTATTTTTTTTTTGTATACTTCAATCATATAAAGGACATCTATCAAAAAATAATTGCTAATACCAAAATTAATAGTAAAAGAAGAACATTAAGATGTCCTATTAAGCTATTTGTATTTGACAGTGTATTGGAGAGTCTAGCTAGAGTACTAGAGAAAGAAAAGGAAACAAGAATAATTTTATCAAGAGGAGACAAGACTGTGAATAAATAAATCTAAAGTAGTCCTCAAGCAACTACTAAAACTAGTAAGTGCAATATTGTAAGATAAAAATAAAGAAAAATAATTATATTCCTATATAATAGCAACCAGAAAATAGAAAACATAGTCATAAAAGTTATTATTTACAATAGTACAAAAATCCTTAGGAATAAATTTAAGAAAAGATATGTAAGCTGTATACTAAAGATTAGAAAGTATCTTAATATAAATTAAATAACTAAATCAATAAATATTACATGTTCATGGATTGGAAGATTCAGTATTGCCAAAAGCTCAGTTCTGTCTAAAATGAGACAAAATATCCTACTCAATATTTCATCAAGCTTTTATGAGGAAGTTGACAAAGTGGTTTTAAAATTTATGTGGAAATACAAAGGCCCTCTTGTGCTCATATTCTTTATTCAGTGACTCAGATAATCCAGAAAGCAATGATCTTTTGACCTTAACTTCAAAACAAAAGTGTTTTTCCATAATAGTGACAGAAGGGAAGATATTATTTGCCTATGGTTATGTGCTTTTGTCTGAAAGTCATATTGATTATACTTAAACAGCCCCTTGGCCTGAAGTGTGATATGGTCCAACTTATTTTCAAAGAGTCAGCAAATATAGAATTCTTCTATAGCACTCTTGTGACTGAAAGAAAGGGAAACAGAAATTGATGAACACTAGAAATCTACCAGGAAAAATACGAGTATGCAGATGACACCATCCTTATGACAGAAAATGAAGAGGGACTAAAGAGACCCTTGGTGATGGTAAAAGAGGAGAGTGACAAAACCTGGCTTAAAACGAAACATTCAGAAAACTAAGATCATGGCATCTGGCCCCATCCCTTCATTGCAAATAGATGGGGAAACAATGGAAACAGTGAGAGACTTTCTTTTCTTGGGCTCCCAAATCACTACAGATGGTGACTGCAGCCATGAAGTTAAAACACTCTTGCTTCTTGGAAGAAAAGTTATGACAAAACTAGCATATTAAGAAGCAGAAATATTACTTTTCCAACAAAGTTCCATCTAGTCAAAGCTATGGTTTTTCCATTAGTCAGGTATGGATGTAAGAGTTGGACCATAAAGAAGGCTAAGTGCCAAAGAATTGATGCCTTCAAACTGTGCTGTTGGAGAAGGCTTTTGAGAGTCCCTTGGACAGCAAGGAGATTGAACCAGTCAATCTGAAAGGAAATCAGTCTTGAGTAATCATTGGAAGGACTGTTGCTAAAGCTGAAGCTCCAATATTTTGGCCCCCTGATACAAAGAGCTGACTCATTGGAAAAGATCCTGATGCTGGGAATTCGAAGGCAGGAGGAGAAGAGGACTGCAGAGGACAAAATGGTTGGTTGAAATCACTGACTCAATAAACATGAGTTCACGCAAACTCCAGGAGATGGTGAAGTACAGGGAAACTTGGCATGCTGCAGTCCATACAGTCACAAACAGCTGGACATGACTGAATGACTGAACAACAATAAGTCTACCATGGGCTTGGTCACACAGTCGTGTCTGACTCTTTGCAGCCCCATGGACTGTAAACCCCAGCCTTCTCTGGCCATGGATTTTTCCAGGTAAGAATACTGGAGTGGGATACCGTTTCCTACTCCAGGGGTTCTTCCTGACCCAGGGGTCAAACCCACATCACTTGTGTCTCCTGCATTGGCCTGCAGATTATTTACCACTAGTGCCACCTGGTAAGCCCCAAATGTGACCTTAAAAAATCATGAGTGTATGTACTCAAAGACATGAACATGAACATCCAAAACAACATTTTTTGTAATAACCTAAAACTGTAAATTACTTGAATACCATCACTATTAAAATATAAAAATAAATTGACGAGTGTCAATGGAAATAGAGGAGCAAGAACTTGCAAAAATCTACAGCTCCATAAAATCAACAAGAATACTGACCCCCAAAAACTGTAAATATCAACATTTTCAGTATTCTTGTAATTACCTCAAAACTAGCAACAATCCAATGAGCTATTCAGAAATAAATGTTGAATCTTAAACACAGTAATCTTTGTGGTGTATTAATTTGTCCTATTCCTATTACCTTACTCTTGACTTCATGGTAGTCTCAAAAACTGGGATCCCTACAATGAAAGGCAACACCCTAGCAGCCACTGGCAGGGACATACTGGTGTTAGAGCTCTCAAAAGCAGAATTTTCAGGAAACTGTCATTATTGAATCTCTCTGAAAGTTTTAGGAAGACCCCAATTTGCAGATCTTGCCCTCTTTAATTGACTCAAAGCTTACTTAGGGCAAATAGCTTATTCCTGAGGAGGGCTTGTCAAAAATATTCAGCAACAACTGTTTAAATCACAGCTGTCAGAGGCAGCAGTAGTAGTTGAGGCAAACAAGCTGTCCAAAAACACTTTCAGGAAAAGCTAGGGTGTTTCCCTGGTAGTCCAGTGGTTAGGAGGCACTTCCTAAATTACCATCATCAAGCATACAAATATATGCATAATGAAAGTTCCAAAAGAGGAGAGAAAGATACAGAAATAACATTTTCAGAACTAATGCCCAAAATATTTTCAATTTTGATGAGAAATATCTAAGAATTTCAATGAGTTCCAATAATTTAAACATTGAAAGAGAGGCACACTTAGATATCATATTCAAATTATTGAAAGGCAAGATGAAACTGAAAAGAGTAAAAGGCAAATGACTTATCAAACATGCAAAATCCTCAATAAGATGAACAGTTGGTTTCTAATCAGAACCCAGAGGAAGTCAGAAAACAATAAAGTGATATAATCAAAGTGGTGAGGAAAAATACTGATAACCAAGAGTTCTATTTTCAGCAAAACTATCCCTCAAAAAATAAAAGAAAACTTGAGAAATTCTCAGATAAACAAATATGTTCCTAGCATACATGCTTTAAAAGAAATGCTATATAAGTTTTGCACTGAAATGAAAGGATACCAAAAAGTTACAAATCCACATAAAGAAGTAAAGAATACTGGTAAAAGTCACTACTTAGCTAAAGAATAAAAGATAATATAAAATAATTTTATTTGTAATTATTTTTCTTGTCTTTTAAAAGGCAATAAATATAAGTATGTACTGATAGGTATATAATATATAAATAGTAATTTTATGATAATAGCATGGAGTAGGGGAATCTGCAATGTGGGAGACCTGGGTTCGATCCCTGAGTTGGGAAGATTCCCTGGAAAAGGGAAAGACTATCCACTCCAGTATTCAGGCCTGGAGAATTCTATGGACTGTATAGTCCATGGAGTTGCAAAGAGTTGGACATGACTGAGCAACTTTCACTTTCACGGGAGAGAGTAGGAACAAATTTTTGGATTCTATTGAAATTAAGTTGGTATTAATCCAAAACAGATTGTTTTATTTAAATTGTTGAGTAGACCACTTGGAAAATTCCAGGGCAAGCACTAAGAAAATCACTCAAATACATATAGTAAGACATGACAAATGACATAAAACAATACACAGGAAAATATATTTTTAACACAAAATAAAGCAGTATTGGAATATCTGGGGAATCAAAAAGACTAAAACATATAGCAACATGGCATATGTACTCAGTTTAGCCTTCCTGGTAATTGTATGGATTTAACACATCAGTAAAAAGACAGATGTTAAAAATGGCTTAAGATGTCTTATTCAATTACATATTGTCTGAAAGAGCCATACTTTATATTGTATGATACAAATATAAGTTGAAAGTAAAAGGTACAAATAGTTTGTAAGTAAAAGAACAGTAAAATATGCAATGTACACGGTAACCACAGAGCACTGAGGCAATACTAATATGAGAAAAAATAGACTTCAAGATAAAATTGTTGCTAGAGACAAAAGTTTGAAGGTAGTGTTTTCTCACTGCAGCTAAGTCGTTTCAGTTGTGTCCGACTCTGTGTGACCCCACAGGCAGCAGCCCACCAGGCTCCCCCGTCCCTGGGATTCTCCAGGCAAGAACACTGGAGTGGGTTTCCATTTCCTTCTCCAAAGCATGGAAGTGAAAAGTGAAAGTGAAGTCATTCAGGCATGTCTGACTCTTCGTGACCCCATGGACTGCAGCCCACCAGGCTCCTCCATCCATGGGATTTTCCAGGCAAGAGTACTGGAGTGGGGTGCCATTGCCTTCTCCAGTTTTCTTGCTACTAAACCCAGAATAAACTAACTGCATAACAATATCCCTATGGAATATAGACAGAAAAATCCTAAACAAAATGATAGCAAACTGAATCCAACTATGTATAAAACATAGCATAACCACAATCAAGTGGTATTTATTCCATGAATATAATTTTCCAGGCAAGAGTATTGGAGTGGGTTGCCATTGCCTTCTCCAGAATATAAGGTTAGTTCAGCAAAACCTTATCGCTGTAGCAAATCTATAGATATAATATAATAAACATATACATAAATATAAATATAAAAAATAAATAGAATAAATGTCCCCAAACACTGTCATCTCACTAGACACAGAAAACAATGACAAAAGTCCAAATCCTTTCATTAAAAGAAGAAGAAAAAAAAAAAACTCAACACTAAAAGTACAGTGAAACTTCAACTTTATAAACGAAAGGAAAAAAAATCTAACACTGACATACTTAATGCTAAAAGACTGAACATTTTTCTCATAGGATCAGGAAACAAGGCAAAAATAGCAATTTTCAATAGATCTATTAAACACTGTACTGGAGGTTCTAGTCATGATAGCTAACCAAAAAAAAATAATAATAATAAAAGAATTAAAAGTTTTCCAGGTAGAAAGGAAAAGTAAAACTGTAACTATTTGTAGATGATATGATCTTGGCATACAGAACATCCTTAAAGAGACTGCACAAAGTTATATCTAATAACCATTTCATCAATTGTTATAAGCTTCAAAGTTATTGTAAAAAATCAATTGTGTTTCTACAACTAGCAATGAACAACCTGAAAATTTATGAAACAATTCTGCTTACAATAGTTTTGAAAAGAAGTAAAATACTTAATATTAAATTTAACAAATGAAATACAAAACATACACTGAAAATTACAAAATATTGTTGAAAGAAACTAAAGAAAACTAAATCAATGGAAAGTTACTATGTTCATAGATTTAAAATTTTGATGTTGATCTACATATTCAACACAATTCATATTAAAACCCCAACTGCAGTTTGGGGAGCACTAATTGAGAAGCTGATCCCACAGTTCAGATAGAAATGCAAGGGGCCCAAAAGTCAAAATACTTAAAAAAAAAAAAAAAAAGATTTGAAATTTTAGACAGAAATATAGTAATCTAGATGAGGTAGTACTGGTTTCAGAAAGGCATACAGATCTATTAATAGAGCTGAGAGTTACCCTTATGGTCTGTAATTTTTCAGTAAAGGTGCTCAGATAATTGGTGGGAATTTGTCTTTTCAACAAATGTTCCAGAACAGCTGGGTATCCACCCTCAAAAAACAAAACAAAACAAAAAAGCCTTTAAAAAAATTTCCAAAAAATGAATATGAGCCCCTACCTCATACCCCATAAAAAATTAACACAAAGTTGATCACATTTCCAAATATAACTTTTAAAACTATAAAGCCCTTGGGAAAAAAAACATAGACATACCTGCATGACCATGGATAAGTGAGTAGTTTCTTAGATACAACACTACAAACAAAAAAGAAAAACAGAAAGCTGTACTTTATAAAAAATGATAAACTTTTGTGCTTAGGTGCTGTCAAAAAAGTGAAAAACATCCATAGAATAGGAGAATATATTTTTAGATTATATATTTGATAATGAACTAGTATCCAGAATATATAAAGAACCCTTACGACTTAATAAAATGACAACCTAATTGAAAATGGACAGTATATTTGAATAGAAATTGCTGCAGAATAGGCATACAAATGGCCATTAAGCACATGAAAAGATATTTAAACATCACTTTCATTAAATGTTAGGTAAATGCAATTCAAAACACAATGAGATATCACTTCACACCCCAGATATGCCTATAGTAAAATTGCATGCTATAACAATCTTAGTAAGAATGTGGAGAAATTGGAACCATCACACATTATTGGTGGGAATGGAAAATGATACAGTTTCTTTGGAAAACTTTGGCATTTCCCAATAAAAGTAGAAAAAATATTACAGGTAATGTCAGAAATAGATGGTAATTTTCAAAAGAAAAAAGTTCAAAAAGAGTGAACAAAGAAAAAAAAGAAAAGGTAAAACTTCATCAGTTCCTACTGATATTAAATGTAGTTTCATCATATGACCCAGCAAGCAATTCTGCAAACAGATGTATATCTGAGAAAAATGAAATATATGTCTCAACAAAAATTACACACAAATTTCATAGAGCATTATTCATAGTGATAAAAAGGGGAAATGATCCAAATTTCCATCAAATGATGAATGGAAAGTAAAAACATAATCCATCCAATCAAACATTATATAGCAGTAGAAAGAAATGAAGTACTGATATATGCTACAGCATCAGTAAACTTCAAGAAATTATGCTAAGTGAAAGAACCCAGACACAGAAAGTCACATAATCTCATGATTCCATTTATGGTAAATGCTCAGAACAGGCAAATCCATAGAGACAGAGAGTATATTTAGCAACTGTCAGGGTCTGGAGTAGAGTGACGTTGGGAAGGCAATGAATTGTGACTACTAATGTATAAGGGTATTCTTTTGAATCATATTTAATTTTTTAAAGAATAGAACAATGAACTGAAGTAAATCCTTATTACATGTTAGTGTAAATGAATGAAACATGGCTACATGCAGCAACAAGGAAGAATAGCCAGACATAATGTTAATTAAAAGAAAAAAGTCACAAAAGAATACACTGTAAAAGTGGGTTCTTAAGAAAGGGATTTAATAGGAGGAAGTGTGATATAATGGGAGGGTCTCTAACAATATGCAGGTCTCTAAAACCCCAAATGATTTCCTAAAGTCCTTTAGAATCTTTTCAATGTTATACTTACAGAAGAAATTCAAGGGTACTTGGAAGATTTCTGAGGCAATGACTGTTTTCTTTCTACATTCTGTAGTGTTTACACAGTTCTTCATATATAATTTTAAACTTTGTCCATAGTTTTATAAACCCATATGTGATATATTTTATAATAAAATTTCATGAAATTAAACTAATGACAGAATGGCTAAAAGAATGTATAACCATATAATAATAATTCTGTGATATGCTAGTCAAATATATGAGTTTCCTATGCTTTTCTAGATTAAAATCTCAATAGTAAGAGCCATATCACAAGCTTTATTGTACCCCAACTTAGATTCTGGTTCATTTTTGAATACATATTGAATAATGATGTACTGGTAAATGTTTATGGATTTAAACATTTTCTGATAAATAATGGATTCTCTCTGTGACAGAGGGCTTCCCTGGTGGCTAAGATATCAAAGAATCCATCTGCAATGCGGAAGGCCTGGGTTTGATACCTGGGTTGAGAAGATCCCCTGGAGAAGGGAATCTCCGGGATACCCACTGCAGTATTCTGCCTGGAGAATCCCATGGACAAAGGAGCCCTAGCAAGCTACAGTCCATGGGGTCACAGAGAGTCAGACACGACTGAGAGAATTTCACTTTCACTTTCTGCGCCAGAGGAAAAGACCTAATTTGTAACATTTTCCAATTCATTTCTGTAAATGTTACCACCATTTATGGAATATTTGTGATATATAGAAAATATTCAGTAAATACTATTTTCATAGTTGCATGCTTCAAGTGTGTTCATCATACTTTAAGTGTGTTTATCAACAATTTTCAAAAAAGTGTGAGTTAGTGATATTCTTTGGCAGCACTTAAGAAGATTTTATCTCCTGCCTCTGAAGGTCATGTGTGACTAAAGATCAGGCATAGAACTTAATTTTCAGGGTGCCAAAATGTCAGAGAAGGCAGGGTTTGCACCTTGAGCAAATCTCCTATCCAAAATCAAGACACACATAAGAAAGGAGTGGAACTCTGAGTCTTGAGATGGAATTACACAAGATGTACCCTAGACATTTAACCTGGTATGCTAATTTGCCATTTATAGTAAATACTAATTTGGTAATTACTAGCTTGGTAAGTAATCTGGGTTGAAATGACAGGGCAGGGGGCCTGACCCTTTGGGAAGGCCCTATGGAGAAGACACAGACAATGTATTTTTAAAGGCACATTAAATGGACAGACAGACAAGGAAGATATTGTTTAATGTATGCAATCAAAGAGATCAAAGTGTGGAGTATCAGCAAACTGAAGTAAGACACAAAGTAAAGTTGCGGTCAATTACCAGGTTTCCAGCAGTAAGCTAGTTCTCAAACCCAGAACTCATGTTCTTAAGGCAAAGTTGGATCTTCATGAGAAAAGACTTTGCAATACAATAGCAGGAGTAGAAGCAATTGTCCAAGTGTGCAGGAAAATTTATGATCATTTACTCAGAAGCTATACATAGAATAAAGAAAAATATATAGAAATTTCAAAGGGATTTGGAAATTTCAAATTCAAACCCAGCACTCATGTTATCATGACATCCCTGTTTCAGCAGGAAGTTCAATTCAGTTCAGTTCAGTCGCTCATTCTTGTCCGACTCTTTGCGACCCCATGAATTGCAGCACGCCAGGCCTCCCTATCCATCACCAACTCCCGGAGTTCACTCAAACTCATGTCCATCGAGTCAGTGACGCCATCCAACCATCTCATCCTCTGTCATCCCCTTCTCCTCCTGCCCCCAATTCCTCCCAGCATCAGAGTCTTTTCCAATGAGTCAGTTCTTTGCATGAGGTGGCCAAAGTACTGGAGTTTCAGCTTTAGCATCAGTCCTTCCAAAGAACACCCAGGGCTGATCTCCTTTAGGATGGACTGGTTGAATTTCCTTGCAGTCCAAGGAAGAGTCTTCTCCAACATCACAGTTCAAAGCATCAATTCTTCAGGACTCAGCTTTCTTCACAGTCCAACTCTCACATCCATACATGACCACTGGAAAAACCATAGCCTTGATTAGACAGACATTTGCTGGCAAAGTAAGGTCTCTGCTTTTGAATATGCCATCTAGGTTGGTCATAATTTTCCTTCCCAGGAGTAAGCGTCTTTTAATTTCATGGCTGCAAAAACCATCTGCAGTGATTTTGGAGCCCAAAAAATAAAGTCTGACACTGTTTCCACTGTTTCCCCATCTATTTCCCATGAAATGATGGGACCAGATGCCATGATCTTCATTTTCTGAATGTTGAGCTTTAAGCCAACTTTTTCACTCTCCTCTTTCACTTTCATCAAGAGGCTTTTTAGCTCCTCTTCACTTTCTGCCATAAGGGTGGTGTCATCTGCATATCTGAGGTTATTGATATTTCTCCTGGCAATCTAGATTCCAGCTTGTATTTCTTCCAGTCCAGCGTTTCTCATGATGTACTCTGCATATATGTTAAATAAGCAGGGTGACAATATACAGCCTTGACGTCCTCCTTTTCCTATTTGGGACCAGTCTCTTGTTCCATGTCCAGTTCTAACTGTTGCTTCCTGACCTGCATACAGGTTTCTCAAGAGGCAGGTCAGGTGGTCTGGTATTCCCATCTCTTTCAGAATTTTCCACAGTTTATTGTGCTCCACACAGTCAAAGGCTTTGGCATAGTTAATAAAGCAGAAACAGATGTTTTTCTGGAACTCTCTGGCTTTTTCCATGATCCAGCGGATGTTGGCAATTTGATCTCTGGTTCCTCTGCCTCATCTAAAACCAGCTTGAACATCTGGAAGTTCACTGTTCACGTATTGCTGAAGCCTGGCTTGGAGAATTTTGAGCATTACTTTACTAGCATGTGAGATGAGTGCAATTGTGCAGTAATTTGAGCATTCTTTGGTATTGCCTTTCTTTGGGATTGGAATGAAAACTGACCTTTTCCAGCCCTGTGGCCACTGCTGAGTTTTCCAAATTTGCTAGCATATTGAGTAGAGCACTTTAACAGCAGGAAGTAGGTTGGTATAATGGCATCCAAAATATGTTTACATCCTAATGCTTAGAACCTGTTAAGGTTACCTGTTATTTGTTACTTCACATGTTATTAATTGTCTTGAAATGAGGATTACCCAGGTGGGCCCAATGTAATCACAATGGTCCTTATAAAGAGTAATTAGACAGAAGAAGAGGGATGTGAAAGTGAAAGCAGAGATTGGAGTGATTTGCATTGAAAATGTAGGATTGGGCTGCAAGCCAAGGTGGCCACTGGAACCTAAAAAATGCAAGGATGCAGATTCTCTCTTAAGGCTTCAGAAGGAACCAGCCCTACTGACACTTTGACTTTAGCCTAGTGAAACTTATGGACTGCTGATCTCTAAAGCTGTAATATAATAAATGTGTGTTTTAACCTACCAAGCTCATAATAAAATGTTATAGCAGTAACAGGAAACAAATACAGGTAAGAAATGGAACCCTGGACTAAATCTATCTTACTTTGAGTACACAGTTTCCATTGCCTCACCTAATAGTCATTTATATTTGCTTCCAAATTTTTGTCATTGTTGTTCAGTCGCTCAGTTGTGTCTGACTCTTGGCGACCAAATTGTTATTTCCAAATAATGGAGATAATACATGTTCCGGAGATATATTAATTTTCTTTTTATCTGTTGTAATATAGTCAGAAGGGATTTGGACCATTAAGATTTTCTGAATAGATCAGTTTGGTTCATTTTACTGATGATATCACCAGTGGTAAAGAATTTGCCTGCCAATATTGGGGACATAGGAAACACACATTCTATCCCTGGATTGGGAAGATCCTGTGGAGTAGAAAATGGAAAGCTACTCCAGTACTCTTGCCTGGGAAATCCTGTGAACAGAGGAACCTGGTCTAGAGTCCATGGCATTTCAAAAAGCCAAACACGACTGAGCACTGAGCGCTATTGATGATATTATGTATATCAGTACTGTGAACAAAAAGTAACACATTTTCTCGGTTCTTTGGTAAGAAACAGCATCTCTGTTCAATACGAAATAAACTGACATGGTTTTAGGGCCTATCATATTAGGTTTTAGGGCCTATCATATTAGGTTTTAGGAATCTAGTTGTTTGAAGTATGCCAGACAAGTAAAGGACACTGTATTATTCCTTTTAACTTCAACCTAAGTTAACTAATGTAGTTAGTTTCTTCTAACTACTTTTTTCTAAGAAAGTCCTTTGGGTTTTGGAAGCAGTAGTATATCTTTTGCTTGAAACTACCACTCCAGTGCATTTATTTTTATGTGTATTTCTATCACTTTTTAATGATACCCCAAAACAAAACAAAATAAAAGAATACCAAAGCATGTTCAGACCATTATACAAACAGATCTGATTAGAACATATGATTTAGTGAACAGAGAAAGACAGGATGCCTCCACCAACCCTTAGTAAGAAAGTCAGAACTCAAGCTCTAAAGCATGGTAATGCTGTCTTTATCATAAAACTATAGACTTCAACAAAAAAGAAAAAGAAAAAAAAAAAAAAACAGTGCTGTACTGAGCTGATATGTATGGAACATTTTACCGTGGAATATCAAGTAACTGTGTAGCCAAAACTGTCCTAAATGATCTGAATACGTCAAAGTCCAGCAGTACTCTATCCTGAATCCAGAGTGAAAATCAGAGATGACACCAAACAGATCATGTTCAGTTGATCAATGATGTCTGACTCTTTGCCACCTGATAGACCTCATAGTAGCCCTCCAGTTTCCTCTGTCCATGGAATTTTCCAGGAAACAATGTTGGAATGGGTTACCATTTCCTCCTCCAGGAGATTTTCCTGACCCAGGGATCAAACCCATGTCTCCTAAATCTCCTGAATTGACGCTGGGCTGCCTGGGAAGTTGAACAGATCTAGAAGGCATGATAAGCAGCAAAAATATGGAATCTCACAGATCTCCATCATCCCTTCTCCTATTGCATGAATATCTCCCCCTAAGCTCAGACCAATGGCCTCTGGAGGAGTTCCTTAAGATTAGCTGACAGAGGAGGAAAAACAAATACAAGTTTAGTTCAGAGATTTTTTGGCATGTGAATTCAAGATTAAAATGGATTATCTGATTGACCTATAGCCACTTTGAGCAATAGCACAGAGAAACAGTGGTAAGAGAGAATTCTCACAGTGAACTTTGACAAACAGGGACTCTGCTTATCTTATGGAAGTAGCCCATGGAATGGAAGTAGACTTCACTTCTTAGATGGCTCTGTGTTTCCTGTTCTCCATGCCTCATTTCTCAGTTACTTCTATGTGAAGTCAGTCTCTTCAAGGTCTTATCTATTCTTATTCAATACAGTATTTTAAATTTGTTAAAATTTAATGATTTTACTAGAGTCTTCCCAAATTATTAGTTTAGAAATGAGGCAGAGGATACAAGTTAGCTAGACCCTACAAGTAGAAGCAGGCAGCTGATTTTTTTTTTTTTTCATTTTCTAAAATTACCAGTGAATTTTTTGAAGTAGTCCTTGAAAACATCTCAAGCATTACATATCAAATTGAACCTATGATTTTACCTATAACCTCCATTTCTCCATGTTTTTAACCAAATTTCAGTTTGGAAAAAAATTGGAAAGATAGTCACACATTTGTGAAATCAGGAAATCATTCTATTATTTCTTCTTTATTTTCCTTCAGTAGTGCACATCTGTTTTCTAAAAGATATTTGAGGTAGCAGAATTGAATGATGCCCACCCCTCCCCCCAAATCCCTGATCTCTGAGGTAAATGCACTGTATAATTTATTTTTCTTGACTATGAGCAATATATATGAATATAATAGAAAACAACCCTTATGATTATGTTATCATGCAGGATACAGTTGACCTTAAGAGAAGAAAATTATTCAGTGGGCCTCTCCTTGTCAGATAAGCCCATAAAAGGGACTCTAACCCAGAAGAAATACAGAGGAATACCTGAGAGGAATTCAGTGTAAGAGAGATTCTCTATGTTGGTCTTTTAAATTGGAGGAGACTATATTGCAAGGCATGTAGGTAACAACCAGGAACTGGTACAAAAAATATACAAAAAAGATTTAATGACCCAAATAACCATGATGGTGTGATTACTCACCTAGAGCCTGACATCCTGGAGTGCAAAGGAAAGTGGGCCTTAGGAAAGATCACTACAAATGAAGCTAGTGGAGGTGATGGAATTCCAGCTGAGCTATTTCAAATCCTAAAGATGATGCTGTTAACATGCTGCACTCAATTTGCCAGAAAATTTGGAAAACTCATCTGTGGCCTTGGGACTGGAAAAGGTCAGTTTTCATTCCATTCCCAAAGAAAGGCAATGCCAAAGAATGTTCAAACCGCTGCAAAATTGCATTCATCTCACACACTAGCAAAGAAATGCTCAACATTTTCCAAGTTAGTCTTCAACAGTATGTGAAACAAGAACTTCCAGATGTGCAAGCCATATTTAGAAAAGGCAGAGGAACCAGAGATCAAATTGCCAATAACTGTTGGATCATAAAAAAAAGCAAGAGAATTCCAGAGAAACATCTAATTCTGCTTTATTGACTATGCCAAAGCCTTTGACTGTGTGGATCACAATAAACTGTGGAAAATTCTGAAAGAGATGGAAATACCAGATCATCTCACCTGACTCCTGAGAAACCTGTATGCAGGTCAAGAAGCAACAGTTAAACTGGACATGGAACAACAGACTGGGTATAAATTGGGAAAGGAGTATGTCAAGGCTGTGTATTTTCACTCGCTTATTTAGCTTAAATGCAGAGTACACCATGCGAAATGCCAGGCTGGATGAAGCTCAAGCTGGAATCAAGATTGAGGAATAAATATCAATAATCTCAGCTATGCAGATGATACCACCCTTATGGCAGAAAGCAAAGAAGAACTAATGAGTCTCTTGATGAAAGTGAAAGAGGAGAGTGAAAAAGCTGGCTTTAAACCTAGAATTCATAAAATAAAGATCATGACATCCAGTCGCATCACTTCATGGCAAATAGATGGGGAAATAATTGAAACAGTGACAGATTTTATTTTCTGGGGCTCCAAAATCACTGCAGATGGTGACTCCAGCCCTGAAATTAAAAGACCTCTTTGGAAGAAAATCTATGCCCAACCTAGACAGTATATTAAAAAGCATAAACATTATTTTGCCAACAAAGGTCCATCTAGTCAAGGCTATGGCTTTTCCAGTAGTCATGTATGTATGTGAGAGTTGGACCATAAAGAAATCTGAGCGCCAAAGAATTGATGCTTTTGAACTGTACTTGCAGAAGACTTTTGAGAGTCCTTTGGACAACAAGGAGATAAAGCCAGTAAATCCTCAAGGAAATCAGTCCTGAATATTCATTGGAAGGATTGATGCTGAAGCTGAAGCTCCAATACTGACTCACTGGAAAGACCCTGATGCTGGGAAAGATTGAAGGTGGCAAGAGAAGGGGACGACAGAGGAGGAAATGGTTGGATGGCATCACTGACTCAATGGACATGAGTTTGAGCAAGCTCTGGGAGTTGGTAATGGAGAGGGAAGCCTGGAGTGTTGCAGTCCATGAGGTTTTAAACAGTTGGACCTGACTGAGCAACTGAACTGAACTGACTAGGAGCTGAGAATAGTCCCCAGTTGATAACAGGGAAATAAGAATTTCAGTCCTACAACCATAACCAATTCTGCTGAACTCAGTGAGCTTGAAAGAGGACTCTATGATCCAGAGAACACAATCTGCCAATACTTCAATATCACCCCTTTGAGAACTGAGCAGAGATCTCAGTCATGCCTGTCCAGACTTATGATCTTCAGAAACCATGACATAATAAATGGATATCATTTTAAATCACTAAATCTGTGCTACTCTGTTACACAGTAATATAAACTAATGCAATATTTCTCCAATCTCTTGTCTATTATCAATTTTCTCCCCTCTTCCTTCCAAGTTACTCAGTCTATCTCTAGTTCCAGAGAGGATGGTCCTACTTTCCTAAATCAGTTACTGTGAAATCAGCCAGGACCAATAATTCCCCTGCCATTTGTTATTGGTCAAAAACTGGGCATATGATGTGAGTTGACCTGGAGAGATGGAGAGAATGGCTTTTATTCTTCATCTGAAGAATAAACACACATACCCAGTACATAAACGAGGAAAACTATTGTCCTAAATATTGCTATAATCAGACCATGAAGAAAGCTACTCTGAAGTGAAAGTTTACAAGCAAAGAAGATGTAACCTAGAAAATGGCAGAAAATGGCCCCAGATTCTTGATCCTACTGTGTATCAATTCAGTTCAGTTCAGTCACTCAGTCGTGTACGACTCTGCAACCCCATGGACTGAAGCACACCAGGCCTCCCTGTCCATCACCAACTCCTAGAGTTCACTCAAACTTGTGCCCATTGAGTCAGTGATTCCATCCAACCATCTTATCCTCTGTCGTCCCCTTCTCCTCCTGCCTTCAATCTTTCCCAGCATCAGGGTCTTTCCAAATGAGTCAGGTTTTTCTATCAGGTGGCCAAAGTATTGGAGTTTCAGCTTCAGCATCAGTCCTTCCAATGAACACCCAGGACTGATCTCCTTTAGGATGGACTGGTTGGATCTCCCTGCAGTCCAAGGCACGCTCAAGAGTCTTCTTCTACACCACAGTTCGATTCTTCGGC
The DNA here is from genome assembly GCF_023091745.1 of Budorcas taxicolor. Taxonomy (NCBI): domain Eukaryota; kingdom Metazoa; phylum Chordata; class Mammalia; order Artiodactyla; family Bovidae; genus Budorcas; species Budorcas taxicolor. The sequence continues at coordinate 97,454,868 of NC_068910.1, forward strand.
GCTCAGCTTTCTTTATAGTCCAACTCTCACATCCATACATGACTACTGGAAAAGCCATAGCCTTGACTAGACGGACCTTTGTTGACAAAGTAATGTCTCTGCTTCTTAATATGCTATTTAGGTTGATGGTAACTTTCCTTCCAAAGAGTAAGTGCCTTTTAATTTCATGGCTCTAGTCACCATCTGCTGTGGTTTTGGAGTCCCCCAAAATAAAGTCTGCCACTGTTTCCCTATCTATTTGCAATGAAGTGATGGGACCAGATGCCATGATCTTAGTTTTCTGAGTGTTGAGTTTTAAGCCAACTTTTTCACTCTCCTCTATCACTTTCATCAAGAGGCTCTTTATTTCTTCTTCACTTTCTGCCATAAGAGTGGTCCATCTTGTCTCTTCACTTTCTGATTATGTGAAATAATGAATTTTTTATTGATTAAACCAAATTGAGCCAAATATTTTGTTAGAAATAAAAGTATCCCAATATACAGATGACCCGGTCAGAAGGAAATAATAGAGAGTAACTAATAAATTTGAATTTTAAAAATGTTTCTTGTTTGTGTAGGAAATACAGAGGAGTATAAGGATTAAGTTATACCTAAACGTGTAACTTTATTTATGCAAAAATAATAATAATGGATAAATTACTATTGCTGTCAACTCAAGAAAGCGTTAAAATGAAATTTGATTCCTCATTTAACAGTCATCAACAAATAAATGTCTTAGTATACTATGGATGTTGGATGTTGTAGAAACATTGAGAAAATGTGTGCATGTCATCATAGGATATATAATATGTGACTAAAGGAGTACCTTTAAATAAATTCCAACCTTTAGTAAATAAGATGAAAAATAACTTCAAGAATAAAGATTTTAATGTAATTGTGATTCAAGAATGAGGTATTAATCTAAAGAATTAAATTCTGACTATATGACCACAAACATTCTTATAAAAATTAATTTCAGTTCAGCTCAGTTCAGTCGTGTCTGACTCTTTGCGAGTCCCATGAATCGCAGCACACCAGGCCTCCCTATCCATCACCAACTCCCGGAGTTCACTCAGACTCATGTCCATCGAGTCAGTGATGCCATCCAGCCATCTCATCCTCTGTCGTCTCCTTCTCCTCCTGCCCCCAATCCCTCCCAGGATCAGAGTCTTTTCCAATGAGTCAACTCTTCACATGAGGTGGCCAAAGTATTGGGGTTTCAGCTTTAGCATCAGTCCTTCCAAAGAACACCCAGGACTGATCTCCTTTAGGATGGATTGGTTGGATCTCCTTGCAGTCCAAGGGACTCTCAAGAGTATTCTCCAACACCATAGTTCAAAAACATCAATTCTTTGGCACTCAGCTTTCTTCAGTCCAACTCTCACATCCATACATGACTACTGGAAAAACCATAGCTTTGACTAGATGGACCTTTGTTGGCAAAGTAATGTCTCTGCTTTTGAAAATGCTGTCTAGGGTGGTCATAACTTTCCTTCCAAGGAGTAAGCATCTTTTAATTTCATGGCTGCAATACCATCTGCAGTGATTTTGGAGCCCCCAAAAATAAAGTCTTTACACTATATTAAATAAATATAATTAATCTAATTGATGTTATTTATTTACTTGAGATACACTAGAATATATGTAAAAGTTACCTCCATTTACTCTGTAAGTAGAGATATTCTGATGCCTGTATTTAAATCCAGGCTAAATATTTGCAATCCACTATACTGACATGCCCATGAGAACAAGGTATTTTATGGGTTTTAATTACTGCTGTGCACATGGTGGGTATTAAATATTTGTTGAAAATACTTAGTTTCCATTCTTTCAGTAGATTAGTTGATTGTGATTTTATGTTTGCTTCTTATTCTCTCCAATGCTCAGGTTAAAACAATAACAACAGCAAAACGGAAACAGAAATACAAAAAGGCATACACTTATGACAGAGAAGTGATTAGAGGGGACTTTTAAAAAGAAATAAATCAGTAAGAATGAGCAACTACACCAAATACAGTAGAGGGGTTGGAAAAAAAATGGCTCCAAGTGAATTTAATGAAACATCTGGTGGGATTCAAAAATTCCACCTTGCTTTTCACATTTCATAAACACACTCTCCTCATAATGACATTTGGTTGGCGTTATATAAATGAGCCAAAGATGTCCTCTGTATATTGGCTTCTAGGTTGTTTACTTCTTCACAGCATGCTAAGGCTTGTTAGCTCAGAAGCCTGGTGAATGCAGACTTTTACACACCCAATTATTTTAAACATAGCCCAAATAAGTACATTTAGCCATGTAGAGCCTGTTTGCTTTGTATAACCCATGAAACTATGCCTAACACTCATTAACTATAGTAAAATTAACTGCAGAGACATAAAGAGATCAAGTCACTGCTTCCCTTTGAAATTCTCAGACCCGGAAGCTCCGCACAACACTTCTAGTGACATTATCTAGACATACACGTTCCCACTCTGACTTCCCTTTCTTAGGTAGTTCCCTTGGCTTTCTCCTCTTCTGAATAGTGATGCCCCTACGATAGCCTCAGCATGCATGTGTGCTAAGTCACTTCAGGTGTGTCCTATTTTTTCGACCGTATGGACTGTAACCCACCAGGACCCTCCGTTCATGGGATTCTCCAGGCAAGAATACTGCAATGGCTTTCCATGCCCTCCTAAATGGTCTCATTCTATGAGTGAAATCTCTTAAAGCACTCAAATACAGTTTGTGTGTACTACTGCCACCTTGTGGTCATATTTTATCCTTAACCACCCCCAAATCCCTCAAACTCCCTACAGTGGAGGGTGTGGGAATGTGAATAGTTGGCTGCCAGTGAACTCATCTTAAAATGCATCCTGTCAGTTCCTAAGCCTATCTCTGTGTACAATATTTCTCACAGGATCAGACACAGAGAGTAGGAGAAACAGACCCAAAGAATAGGAGAATGTTATAATAGCTCTCTCTCCGTTCTTTTTCTTCTAAAATATAATCTAAACTACATACACACCGAAAGTTTGTAACACAATCAGAATTTAAATTTAAGGTATCGCCACATACATTTTCCCTTGGCAAACTATTTCTTCCCACGTTTTAATATATGTTGTTTCAGTGGGACTTTTCCCCAATCTATCGTCCATCTGTGCACATGTATCTAAAACCCATTCAATCCAGATAGTTCAAATTCCTGGCTAGAGTAACTGATTATAAACACAGTGGAACCAGTCACCATCTAACTCAGTCAAGGGTAAATCACAGTTAAGAAAAAGTCCAATCAAGAAAGGTGGAAAACAGAGATGGTAGAGATGAAGGAGAGAAAGTCGTAATATCATTTTAACTCATGATACCTATTTATGTCTTTTGGTTGTTGTTCGGTTGCTAAGTTGTATACAACTCTTTGTGACCCCATGAATCAGTTTTGTTATTATGAACTTTCATAAGATGTGATTATAATTCCCTCTTTTTGCTTAAAACAGTTTAAACTTTTTATGTTCATGACACTAAAGTCATGACAAACACAGTAAATGAGTTTAAAAAATTAGGAAGACATGGTATTTAGAATTGTTCATTAAGCTAAGTTGGAATGAGAGAAAACAAAATATCTGTTTATAATCTAGGATAAGTTTCTAAGTTTCCATAGGATTCAGTGATAAACTAGCATATGAATTTATTGCTTGTAATTACTTAGAACCATGTACTCATTGAGGATATAGCAGTAATACTCTTTATTGTCTTATGCCATAGAAACCCCAATTCCAATTGGCTTATTAAGATGTCTTTTTTAAGGTGGAGATTGGGAAGTGTGGAGTGTAACTGTAAAGACCAAAAGTGATAGAACAATCTTCACACATTATCTCATTGGGCTCCACATGCCACTTATCTGAGCATTTCTCCTCTTGCTTCTGTGTTATGTGTAGCCTTTTTCTTACTCTGCTTCTCTAATTACGCACACACAAAAAATGACCAAGCAACTCTAACCTTCATATGAGTGTATCATTTTCCCAGTATTCCAATATTAATCTTTGTATTCAGCCTAAATGAACAAACTATGTTACATATCCACCCATGACTAAGTTGGAATGTTGTTAGGGGGATGAAATGTACTGACTGTGTAAGGAAAATCAGAGCTCTTCTCCAGAACTGGAATGAAGTCAGCTTCTGTGCAAGGACTTAATGGGAAATTAAACTGTTGGTGCATCTAGGAAAGGAAGTACAGGTGAATGGCTGCTGTGAAAGCAAACAACTGTCTGTGAGTTAGGATGAAACTAGGGAACTTAGATTCCCTCTACTATGGAGGAGTTAAAATTAGTTCATACAGTATTTGATAAATAAAACTAAATAAAAAACAAATGAAATTCTTAAATTATATCCTAATGATAGAGATAACATAACAGTTGGTTGTGACTTACTGAAGTCTAGGGCACGTCTGAGAACAGAAATCACTGAAGACCAGACCCAGATATTGGCCTTAAACTTGCAGAATTACAGTACCAGCTGAATTACAGCTTTACCATATCTCCTATGTGAAAGTTAAGGCATTGGTCAGAAAGGATTAGAGTTTTGCTAACTGTTATGAGGATATTGCAGAATAATTGAAAGGCAGGAAATAGGCTGATCCCCAAATTTCCAGTGAAGCACATTTCACTATGCATCTCTTTTAAAAATAGTGTCATCCTTGACTGAAGACATTCCCAAGTGGAGAAATGTTTCCTCAGTGATTGAATATAGAATAGTAAATAAATAGAATATAGTTAACATGACCTTGAGTGGGAGATAACGGTAAAATTTATAATAAGAGCAAGAAATAAAAATGTTACATTCATAAAGAATTTAAGGATTTTTACCAATTTTCATCTATAAACATATGTGGCAAATTTATAGGAATAGGATTTGGAAGATGCTTAACAAAGATGGGCTTCCCTGGTGGCTCAGACAGTAAAGTCTGCCTTCAGTTAGGGAGACCTGGGTTCAATCCCTAGGTTGGAAAGATACCTTGGAGGAGGAAATGTCAACCCACTCCAGTATTCTTGCCTGGAGAATTCCATGGACAGAGGAGCCTGGTGAGTTATATTCCATTGGGTTGCAAAGAGTTGGATACAACTGAGCGACTAACACACACACAACAAAGATGAATGAGACATAATTTTGTCTCATCTGGAACTTGTTCATATGTAAAGTTTATGAGTCAATGTGGTAATTTTGAATAAGGATCCAAACAGTTTGATGGGCCCATTTCTGATCTGTACCAAATGACACTGAGAAATCAAAACTTTTAAAGTTCATAAACTCAGTACAGTCGCTCAGTCATGTCCAACTCTTTGTGACCCTATGAACTGAAGCACACAAGTCTTCCCTGTCCATCACCAATTCCCAGAGTTTACTCAAACTCCTGTCCTTTGAGTCGGTGATGCCATCCAACCATCTCATCCTCTGTCATCCCCTTCTCCTCCTGCCCCTAATTCCCCCAGCATCAGGGTCTTTTCCAATGAGTCAACTCTTCACATGAGGTTGCCAAAGTACTGGAGTTTCAGCTTCAGCATCAGTCCTTCCGATGAACACCCAGGACTGATCTCCTTTAGGATGGATTGGTTGGATCTCCTTGCAGTCCATGGGACTCTCAGGAGTCTTCTCCAACACCACAGTTCAAAAGCATCAATTCTTCTGCACTCAACTTTCTTTATAGTCCAACTCTCACATCAATACATGACTACTGGAAAAATCATAGCCTTGACTAAACAGGCATTTGTTGGCAAAGTAATGTCTCTGCTTTTTAATATGCTATCTAGGTTGGTCATAATTTTTTTTCCAAGGAGCAAGCACCTTTTTATTTCATGGCTGCAGCAGTTATTTCATGAACTACAGCAGTTTACGTAGTTGCTAATAGTCTGGCCAGATGATGCAGAGCCTGGAAGGAAGAAGCAAATTGGTAAATGTTAGTAAATGGGAAGGATTGAAGGCAGGAGGAGAAAGGGATGGCAGAGAACGAGATGATTGGATACCATCACCAATTCAGTGGACATGAGTTTGAGCAAGTTCCAGGAGATGGTGAAGGACAGAGAAGCCTGATGTGTTGTAGTCCATGCAGTCACAAAGAGTTGCATATGACTCAGTGACTGAACAACAACAAAGTAAGTGGTCGGAGTATATGCCAAGGTTGGATATTTTAGAATGGCCAAAGAGACTGAGAAAATCACATCTTCCATAAATGTCCGTCGAAATAAATCCATTGTAGAAGTATGCAGTTTAGATGAATTGTGCTGGGGATATCAGTCCAAATTTCATATGAGGTACTCTGAATTCCTTCCATGGGTTCATAAACAGATTTGCTGTGATTCTAGGCATAAAATCTACACAAGGGTTTAATAATAAGGACTACAGCCAAAAATGAATTTTTTGAGAAAGCCACAATCAAAAAAGCATGTGGATAGCTGACACACAAATGGACACCAGTAATTGGTTAGCAATTGGTTAATAATTTTTGAACAAAAATGACTGGTGTTCTTGAAAGGCTGTGATTTGGCATAGTTCAGGAAGTTCAAGTTTTATGTGGTACAAAACATGTTTCAGACCAGATCCTCAATGGCCACCCAGCTCTGTTATGTTTGCCAGAACTAGGATTATTCCATTATGATTTCAAATGCCATCACAAGTAATTATTTTTTCGTATTTGTTTTCTTCCCTGTATACTCTTAAAGGAATTTTGTTGCTGCTGACACCTTTAATTATTATCTCTGAATCTGGAGGAAATGACACCAATGTCTGATACCCAACAATCTCACTTCCAGTAACCTAAGCTGAATAAGAGCTGTGCTTTGGGGAGAGACGAGCTTAATCAGATAGATTTCTTTGAACTAGCCTAGTAGACTTTTTGGGCTTCCCTGGTGGCTCAGCAGTAAAGAATTTGTCTGCAGTGCAGGAGCCACAGGAGACACATGTTCGATACCTGGATGGGGAAGATCCTCTGGAAGAGGGCATGGCAACCCACTCCAGTATTCTTGCCGGAAGAACACCAGGGAGGGAGGAACCTAGCAGGCTACAGTCCATAGAGATGCAACAGTCAAACATGACTGAAGTGTCTTAGCAGCAGCAGAAGACTTTTAAAAACCTACAGCCAATCAGAAAACAGTGAAATCCACACAGGCTTATATACAGGAAGAGGAAAGAATTTTTTGAAACACAACTTACAGTCTCATTCTTTCAAGTATGATCTACACAACAGCAGCATCAGCACATAGGAGTTTGTGGTTTTCCAGGTGGCTCAATGATAAAGAATTTGCCTAGCAATCCAGAGATGCAGAAAATATAGTTTGATCCCTGGTTCAGGAAGATCCCTTGGAGAAGGAAATGGAAAATCACTCTAGTATTCTTACTTGGGAAATCCCATGTACAGATGAGCCTGGTGGGCTACAGTCCATGGGATCACAAAGCCTCAGACATAACTCAATGACTAAACCAAACCCAGAGAATCTCATGGCCTACCCAGTACTCTGTGAATTATAATTTTCACTTTAACAAACTCCCTAAGTTGCGCACATTAAAGTGCACTGGTTTATAGGACAGCAGAGAGAAAGAATGAAGTTGATTTTTTCATGCAAACTTTCTGTTTTAGATAATTGATAATGTGTGCCATACATTTCAAACAATTTGCTTACCTGTTATAGAACGGGGGAAAAAAAGTCTTCAGACATCATTGGGATGAATCAGCAAACAAGTCTTTTTTTTTTTTTTAATTATAAGCCAGACTGCCTGTTATGACCAAATTTTTAAAAGTATAAAACAAACTAGCCTACTGAAGAATCAAGTCTAATATATATATATATATATATATATATATATATATATATATATATATATCCCATGTAAATAGCGTTAATACAAAGCTAGTGGAGGTGATGGAATTCCAGTTGAGCTATTTCAAATCCTAAAGGATGATGCTGTGAAGGTGCTGTACTCAATAGACCAGCAAATTTGGAAAACTCAGCAGTGGCCACATTGAAAAGGTCATTTTTCATTACAATCTCAAAGAAAGGCAATGCCAAAGAATGCTCAAACTACCACACAATTGCACTCATCTCACATACGAGCAAAGAATGCCCCAAATTCTCCAAGCCAGATTTCACCAATATGTGAATTATGAACTTTCAGATGTTCAAGCTGGTTTTAGAGAAGGCAGAGGAACCAGAGATCAAATTGCAAACATCTGCTCGATCAGTAAAAAAGCAAGAGAGTTTCAAAAAAATATCTATTTTTGCTTTATTGACTATGCCAAAGCCTTTGGCTGTGTGGATCACAATAAACTGTGGAAAATCCTGAAGAAGATGGGAATACCAGACCACCTGACCTGCCTCTTGAGAAATCTGTATGCAAGTCAGGAAGTAACAGTTAGAATTGGACATGGAACAACAGATTGGTTCCAAATAGGAAAAGAAGTACATCAAGGCTGTATATTGTCACCCTGCTTATTTAACTTATATGCAGAGTACATCATGAGAAATGCTGGGCTGGAGAAAGCACAAGCTGGAGTCAAGATTGCCGGGAGAAATATCAATAACCTCAGATATGCAGATGACACCACCCTTATGGCAGAAAGTGAAGAAGAACTAAAGAATCTCTTGATGAAAGTGAAAGAGGAGATTGAAAAAGTTGACTTAAAGCTCAACACTCAGAAAACCAAGATCATGGCTTCTGGTCCCATCACTTCATGGGAAATAGATGAGGAAACACTGAAACAGAGTCATACTTTATTTTGGGGGGCTCCAAAATCACTGCAGATGGCAAATGCAGCCATGAATTTAAAAGACCCTTACTCTTTGGAAGGAAAGTTACAACTAACCTAAACAGCATATTAAGAAGCAGAAACATTACTTTGTCAACAAAGGTCCGTCTAGTCAAGGCTATGTTTTTTCCAGTAGTCATGTATGGATGTGAGAGTTGGACTGTAAAGAAAGCTGAGCGCCAAAGAATTGGTGATTTTGAACTGTGGTGCTGGAGAAGACTCTTGAGAGTCCCTTGAACTACAAGGAGATCCAACCAGTCTATCCTAAAGGAGATGAGCCCTGAATATTCATTGGAAGGACTGATGCTGAAGCTGAAACTCCAATACTTTGGCCACATGATGCGAAGAGCTGACTCATTTGAAAAGACCCTGATGCTGGGAAAGATTGAGGGCAAGAGGAGAAGGGGATGACAGAGGATGAGATGGTTGGATGCTATCACCAACTCAATGGATGCGAGTTTGGGTAAACTTCAGGAATTGGTGATAGACAGGGAGGCCTTGTGTGCTGCAGTCCATGGGGTCTCAAAGAGTCAGACATGACTGAGTGACTGAATTGGACTGAATTGAAATAGCATTCAAGTCCTGCCTGGTGGTGGTGATGGTTTTTTCGCTAAGTCATGTCCAATTATTGTGACCCCATGGACTATAGCCTGCCAGGCTCGTCTGTCCATGGGATTCTCCAGGCAAGAATACTGGAGTGGGTTGCCATTTCCTTCTCAATCAAGGCCTGCCTGGCATGCTGTTGATTCTCTGTATATATATATATGTATCTATAGATCTGTAGATACCAACATCTGTATCACAGGGATGTGTGTATGTATGTATGTATGTATGTATGTATGTATATATATATATATATATATATATATATATATATATGAGATTGCTATCTTTTGTATTTATAAACTACTTTATGAATCAATATTAAAATGTTTTGTTTATATGTATTTCTCCTCTGATACATCTAGATACATACAGTCAAAGTATACTCTTGTTTGATCAATTCAGTGGTCATATTTCTTTTCCTCATTCTCTTTATAGTTAATACATAAGAGTTTTATAAGTAAAGGTTTGATGAATAAGTATAATAGGGGGAAAATGACTGACTTTCTTTGGGGAAAAAAACATAAACTATACAACTGAAGGGCAGGGGGAGGTGTCTACCCAGCCTAAAGAATGAAAGAAACTCAGGCAGTTCTTGGCTGATCTAGAACAATGAGTGTAGACAAACTTGCTTGATCAAGGCATGCAATTTAATGGTTTTGGATTTTGAGCTTTGACATTTCAATACCCATCATAACCAGGGAGTATGTACTCCAACAGCTGGGATCCTTAAGATACCTTAAGGGAACAAACATTATTTTGTTTTTTTTCCCCTGCAAGAACTTAATCCCTACTCAACTTTCTGGGCCAAAGGTTTTTCTAAGGCTTTGCAGAAAAACTCATACCTTAAAAAAAAAAAAAAAAAAATTTAACCATCTTACCCATCCACCCCTTTTCAATTCTCTGTGACCTTTAAAGAGTTGGTTGTACATTCAGTTATTTTATAAGTCACAGTAGGTTGAAATTAATATTAAGGATAGGCTATTTTATAACTAATTAAAGGCTAGCAAAGAATTTTAGTCTTTGTCACCATCTCTGTCACAGGAAACTTTATTTTTTGGAGTTTACTGTATTTATTATATTTCTATCAATTTACTTACATAGAAATATAATAAACAAATGGAAAAGTCTTCTGCTTTTATAACATGGGTATATAAGCCAAGTATAAATTAATAAAAATGACCATATAAATTAGGTTTTACTGGCTATCATTTCACTTAAATAAAAAGAATCTAGCACATTTTATATGTCCAGTAAATTAATTATTATGGGCTTTTTGCATCATAGATAATGAATTCTCATTTACAAAAAGATAAAATGTATTCCCACTTCAAATTCCTTCTTAATGGTGACCTGGACATTTGTATTAGAATTTCTTGCACTTGTAAATGTATTTCCTGTACATCCACCTTTCAAGGAAGTGTTGTTTGTTTGTGTTGTTTTGTTTTGGAAAGGATACCAAATGCCCAGAATGTATAAAAGAAATCCTTCCTCACCAACTATTTTCAATATTCTATTACTTGCAGCTGCAGAAGTTCCAGTTTAACACATGACACTCAAGTTTGTCAGTCAGTTCAGTTCAGTTCAGTTGCTCAGTCATGTCCGACTCTGCGACCCCATGAACCACAGCAAGCCAGGCTTCCCTGTCCATCACCAGCTCCCAGAATTTACTCAAACTCATGTCCATTGAGTTGATGATGGAATCTAACCATCTCATCCTCTGTCATCCCCTTCTCCTCCTGCCTTCAATCTTTCCAAACACCAGGGTCTTTTCAAATGAGTCAGCTCTTCACATCAGGTGGCCAAAGTATTGGAGTTTCAACTTCAGCATCAGTCTTTCCAACGAACACCCAGGACTGATCTCCTTTAGGATAGACTGGTTGGATCTCCTTGAAGTCCAAGGGACTCACAAGAGTTTTCTCCAATGCCACTGTTGAAAAGGATCAATTCTTCTGCACTCAACTTTCTTTATAGTCCCACTCTCACATCCATATGTGACTACTGGAAAAACCATAGCCTTCACTAGATGGACCTTTGTTGGCAAAGTACTGCCGCTGCTTTTTAATATGCTGTTTAGGTTGGTCATGACTTTCCTTCCAAAGAGTAAGCATCTTTTAATTTCATGGCTGCTTTCACCATCTGCAGTAATTTTGGAGCCTCCAAAAATAAAGTCAGCCACTGTTTCCCCATCTATTTGCCATGAGGAGATGGGACCAGATGCCATGATCTTAGTTTTCTGAATGTTGAGCTTTAAGTCAACTTTTTTACTCTCCTCTTTCACTTTCATTAAGAGGCTCTTTAGTTATTCTTCAATTTCTGCCATAAGGGTGTTGTCCTCTGTATATCTGAGGTTATTGATATTTCTCCTGGCAATCTTGACTCCAGCTTGTGCTTCATCCAGCCCAGCATTTATCATGATGTACTCTGCATATAAGTTAAATATGCAGGGTGACAATATACAGCCTGACGTACTCCTTTTCCAATTTGGAACCAGTCTGTTGTTCCATGTCCAGTTCTAACTGTTGCTTCCTGACCTACATACAGGTTTCTCAAGAGGCAGGTCAAGTGGTCTGCTACTCCCATCTCCTTCAGAATTTTCCACACTTTACTGTGATCCACACAGTCAATAGCTTTGGCATATTCAATAAAGTAGAAATAGATGTTTTTCTGGAACTCTCTTGCTTTTTTGATGATCGAGCAGATGTTGGCAATTTGATCTCTGGTTCCTCTGCCTTTTCTAAAACCAGCTTGAACATCTGGAAGTCCACGGTTCACATATTGCTGAAGCCTGGCTTGTAGAATTTTAAGCACTACTTTACTAGCGTTTGAGATGAGTGCAATTATACAGTAGTTTGAGCATTCTTTGGCATTGCCTTTATTTGGGATTGGAAAGAAAACTGGCCTTTTCCAGTCCTATAGCCACTGCTGAGTTTTCCAGATTTGCTGACATATTGAGTGCAGCACTTTCACAGCATCATCTTTCAGGATTTGAAACAGCTCAACTGGAATTCCATCACCTCCACTAGTTTTGTCCATAATGATGCTTCCTAAGGCCCACTTAACTTCACATTCCAGGATGTCTGGCTTCAGGTGAGTGATCACACCATCGTGATTATCTGGGTCATGAAGATCTGTTTGTACAGTTCTTCTGTGTGTTCTTGCCACCTCTTCTGAATATCTTCTGCTTCTGTTAGGTCTGTACAATTTCTGTCCTTTATTGAACCCATCTTTGCATGAAATGTTCCCTTGGTATCTCTAATTTTCTGAAAAGATCTCTAGTCTTTCCTATTCTATTTTTTTCCTCTATCTTTCCTTTTCTCCTTTGCCTTTTGCTTCTCTTCTTTGCACAGCTATTTGTAAGGCCTCTTCAGAGTGATTTTGCTTTTTTGCATTTTTTTTTTCTTGGGGATGATCTTGCTCCCTGTCTCTTGTACAGTGTCACGAACCTCCATTCATAGTTCATCAGGCACTCTTTCTATTAGATCTATTTCTCACTTCCACCATATAATTCAAGGTCAAATAAAATATAATTCCATGCATAGGTTTTCCTGGGTAAATGATCTAATGACTAAATAATTTATCTGTTCAAAAAGTTTCTTAAAAACAGATTGCTTTTAGAACCACTTTGTTTTGTCAGTTTTAAAAAAAGTTTAGCTAAAATAATTGATGATACTCTTCAGCTGTCTACTTTGGCCCACAGTGATGGAACAAGCGATTAAACTATTCACTCTAGTCTTTAATATACTCTCCAATATACTTTTTTGTTTTCTGTTAACACATATGTTTCTTGATTCACATTTTAGATTCCTAAGTAGAATGAGAAAGGGAGAGAAGAGACCTCCTACTTCATATGATTATAGTGTATTAAATGGCAAATAAACAGGGTAGATATCTTATCTCCCATCTTTATAAAGTGCACACACACATCACTAGAATCTCACAAATATATTTTCTTTACCAGGAAAATAGATAGCAACACTAGGAAATGTAAAAAAAAAAAAAAATTCTTTCCTAGCAAAGTTAAATTTCTTTTAAAACTGCTTAGTTAGCTATTGGCAACTTAAAGTGACCAGGCATATGTAACAGAGATGTTCAAATCTAAGAATGAAGGTAAAATTCTGCTTATTAAAAATTATTTATTTCATATTGAAATATAGTTGGCACACCTTACAAATTTATTATAGTATTATTGACAGTATTCTGGGCTGTACATTTTACCCAGGTGACTCATATCTTTTATTAAACTATTCATCTGTCAGTGAACACTACTTAGATTGTTTCCATGTCTTGACTTTTGTAAATAATAATATAATGAACATAGGGAGGGGGCATATATTCTTTGACTTAATGTTTTTGTTTTCTTCAGATAGACACCCAGGATTTCCTAGATCTTTAATTTTTCAAGAGAAACCTCTACTCTTTTCCATAGCAGTTGTACCAATTTACCTTCCCACCAACAGTACACTAGGGTTTATTTTTCTCTGCATCCTTGTCAACACTTGTTATCTCTTGTCTTTTTAATCATAGCCATCCCGACAGTTGTAAAGGGATCACTTCATGGTTTTAATTTGCATTTTCTGGTCTCAAAGAGTCAGACACGACTGAGCAACTGAACTGAACTGAACTGAACTGAATGATCAGTGTTGTTGAACATCCTTATTTTGGATGTTGGCCGTCTGTACCTTTTTTGTAAGAATGCTTATTCAGGTCCTCTGTCTATTTTTTACTTGGATTGTTAATTTCTTTGATATTGAATTGTATGTTTTTTATATATTTTGGATTCTAAGCCCTTATCAGACATATCAATTGCAATTATCTTCTCTCATTCACTAGGTGCCCTATTTTTGAGCTTCCTTTTGCTGTAAAATATCCTTTTTATTTTGATATAGTCAAATAGTTTATTTTTGCTTCTGTTGCCCTTGCCTGAGGAGACATGTCCAAAAAATATTGCTGAAATGAATTGAACAAAAAACATTATCCTTATGTTTTCATTTAGTTTAATTGTTGCAGGTTTTATATTTAAGTCTTTAGTCCATTTGAGTTTACTTTTTGATGTAATATAAGAAAATGGCTTAGCTTCATTGTTTTACATATAGTTGTCCAGTTTGCCAATATCACTTATGAAGATTCTATCTTTTCTTCACTGTATATATACTTCCTTTATGGTAGATCAATTGATCATATATGTAGGGGATTACTTCTGTGGTGTCTATCAGTTCCACTGACCTATACATCATCATTTTTTGTGCCAGTACAATACTGTTTTGATTGATTATTATATTATTATTTGATTAGTATTTGATTATTATAGCTTTGTAATATAGTTTAAAATCAGGGAGCATGATACTCCTAGCTTTTAACTTTTTTCTCACAGTTGTTTTGGCAATTCCGAGTCTTTTGCATTTTCATACAAATTTAAGGATTATTTGTTTAGTTCTTTGAAAAAGGCCATGGGTATTTTGATAGAGATTGTAATTCTTATTTTACTGTTTGACAGATCTTGACTGTGAAGCAGTTAACAATATTAATTCTTCTGATTCATGATCATGGTATATCTTTCCATTATTTGTGTTATTTTCAAATTATTTCATCCATGTCTTATAATTTTCAGGGTACAGATTTTTCACATCTTTGGTTAAGTTTAATCTCAGGTTTTTATCCTTTTTGTTATAACTGTTAATTGTATTGTTTTCTTAATTTTTGTTTATACTAGTTCATTATGAATTTTAGAAATGCAATAAATATTGTTATATTTATTTTGTATCCTTCAACTTTACTGAATTCATTTACTACTTCTAGTTCTTTGGTAGAGATTTTAGGATTTTCTACATATAGTACATGCCATCTGAAAATGGTGACAGATTTACCTTTTCCCTTACAATTTGAATAGCTTTTATTTCCCTTTCTTATCTTGCTGTGATTAGAGCTTCTGATACTATGTTAAACTGTTAAATAAAAAGTTGGGAATACACAACTCTTGTTGCTGATACTGGAGGAAAAGCTTTTAGCTTTCATCATGGAATATGATGTTAGCTGAGGGTTTGTCATAAATGACATTTTTGTACTGCCTTACTCCTATATGAATCTTACTGAGAATTTTAAATTAAATTGATGTTGAATTTTGTCAATATTTTTTGCATCTATTGATATGACCATGTGTCTTATCCTTCTTTCATTAATCAGTTCAGTTTAGTTCAGTCCACCTCTTCAAGACTCCATGGACTGCAGCACACCAAGCCTCCCTGTCCATCACCAACTCTAGGAGTTTACTCAAACTCATGTCCATTGAATTGATGATGCCTTCCAATATGGCATGTCATTTTGATTTCTTATGGATATTGAACCATCCTTGTATCCCTGAACTAAGTCTCACTTTGTCATGATGTGTAATCCTTTTAATTTATTATTGAATTTGGTTTATTACTATTTTGTTGAAATTTTTGCATCTAAATTCATCAGGGATATTGACCTGTAACTTTCTTACATTTGAGCGTCCATTTTCTGTTTATGGTTTCAAAGTAATTCAGGACTTTTATAATGAGTTTTAAAGTGTTTTCTCTTCTTCCATTTTTTGCAATAGTTTGAGAAGTACAGGCATTAATTGTTACTTTACTGTTTAATAGAATTTCCTTATGAGGAAGTTGTCCAGTCCTGGACTTCTGTTTCTTAAGAGCTTTTAAATTAATGATTAAATTCATTAGTAGTGTTGGTCTGTTCAGGTTTCCTATTTCTTCCTGATTTGGAATATTTAGAATATCCTAATTTGGAATATTCATATTTTTCTGGTTGTCCAATTTTCTGGCCTTTAATTATAGCTTTCTCTTATGACTGTTTCTTTGATAGTTTCATTGATCTTTGTATCATTTTCTTTTGGTTTCTCTTTTATTTGCTTCTGCTCTGATCTATACTATTTCCTTCTAGTAACTTTAAACTTTGTTGATTCTTCTTTTTCTATTTCACTTAGGTGTAAAGTCAGGTTGTTTATCTGAGATTTTTTCTTGAGGTAAGCCTGTACACTATAAGTTTTCCTCTTAGAAGTGATTTTTCTGTGTCTCATACATTTTGAAAAGATGTATTTATATTTTCACATATCACAAAATACTTTTTAAAAAATTTTCTTCTTTGATTTCTTCAATGACCCAGTGATTATAGTAGCATGCTGTTTAGTCTCTGTATGTTTCTGTTTTTCACTTTTTCTTTCTAAAATTGATTTCTAGTTTCATGTCTTTATAGTAAAAGATGCTTGATATGATTTCAGTCTTCTTAAATATAATGAGATGTGTTTTGTGGCTAACTGTGATTTATCTTGTAGAATTTTCCATGTGCACTTGAAAAAAATATCTATTTTGCTGTTTATGGGTATATTATTTTTTGTAGATATCTACTAAGTCCATCTGGCCCACTTTGTTGTTCAAGGCCACTTTTTCCTTATTGATTTTTTGGTCTGGATGATCTATTTATTGATGTAAATATGATATTAACATCTCTTATATTTTATTACTGTCAATTTCTCTATTATGTCTGTTAATATTTACTTTACATATTTAGGTGCTCCTGTGTTAGATGCATAAATGTTATATTCTCTTTTGGACAGACTCATTCATAATATGTAGGGCCATTCTTTGTCTTTTGTTTTAGTCATTGTTTTGGAAATCTACTTTGTCTGATACGAGTATTACTACCCCAGGTTTCTTTTTTTTTTAATTAAAAAAAAGTATTTATTTATTTATTTGACTGTGTTGGGTTTTTGTTGCTGCATGTGGGTTTTCTCTAGTAGCAATACAATGAGATATTGTATTCTCATTGTGATAATTTCTCTTGATGCAGAGCCTGGGCTCCAGGTGTGTGGGCTTCATTAGTTTGGGTGCATAAGATCTATAGTTGTGGTTTGTGTGCTCTAAAGTACTGGCTCAGTAGTTGTGGTACAAAGCAAACTTGTGGTAAGAATGGGCTGATGCTTCTCCCAGGGTGCATCAGAAGCTACTGCCTTGATGGGAGGCAGAGATAGGGCTGAATCTAGAGCCTGCCAGGATTTCTTTTGGGTACAATGTAGCTCACTGCCTTGGTGGAGGGTGGTGTTAGAAATCAGTTCAGTTCAGTTGAGTCACTCACTCATGTCCAACTCTTTGCTACCCTATAGACTGCAGCACACCAGGTTTCCCTGACCATCACCAACTCCTGGAGCTTGATCAAACTCATGTCCATAAAGTCAGTGATGCCATCCAACCATTTCATCCTCTGTCATCCCCTTCTCTTCCTGCCTTTAATCTTTTCCAACATCAAGGTCTTTTCCATTGAGTCAGTTATTTGCGTCAGGTAGCCAAACTACTGGGGCTTCAGATTCAGCATCAGTCTTTCCAATGAATATTCAGGATTCCTTGAGGATTGACTGATTTGATCTCCTTGCAGTCCAAGGGACTCTCAAGAGTATTTTCCAAAATCATCAGGTCTTCAGTGCTCAGCTTTCTTTATAGTCTATCTCTCAAATCCATACATGAATACTGGACCAACCATAGCTTTGACTAGACGGCAAAGAAGCTTTGACTGGACCTCTATCAGCAAAGTTATGTCTCTGCTTTTTAATATGCTGTCTAGGTTGGTCATAGCTTTTCTTCCAAGGAGCAAGTGTCTTTTAATTTCATGGCTATGGTCACCATCGGCAGTGATTTTGGAACCCAAGGAAATAAAATCTGTCACTGTTTCCATTGTTTTTCCATCTATTTGCCATAAAGTGATGGGACTGGATGCCAATGTCTTAGTTTATTGAATGTTGAGTCTTAAGCCAGCTTTTTCACTCTCCTCTTTCACTTTCATCAAGAGGCTCTTTAGTTCCTCTTCACTTTCTGCCATAAGGGTGGTGTCATCTGCATATCTGAGGTTACTGATATTTTCTCCAGAAATCTTCATTCCAATTTGACTTCATCCAGCTTGGCATTTCACATGATACACTCTGCATTTATGTTAAATAAACAGAGTGATAGTATACAGCCTTGACATACTTCTTTCTCAATTTGGAACCAGTTCATTGTTCCATGTCCTATTCTAACTGTTGCTTCTTGACCTCCATACTGGTTTCTCAGGAGGCAGGTAAGGTGGTCTGGTATTCCCATCTTTTTCTGAACTTTCCACAGTTTGTGTGATCCACACAGTCAAAGGCTTTGGTGTAGTCAATAAAGCAGAAGTAGATGCTTTTCTGAAATTCTCTTGATTTTTCTATGATCCAATGGATGTTGGCAATTTGTTATCTGGCTCCTCTACCTTTTCTAAATTTGGCTTGAACATCTGGAAGTTCTCCAGCTTAGCTTGGAGAATTTTGAGCATTACTATGCTAGCATTTGAAATGAGTGCAATTGTGCTGTAATTTGAACATTCTTTGGCATTGCCTTTCTTTGGGATTGGAATGAAAACTTTTTCCAGTCCTGTGGCCACTGCTGAGTTTTCCAAATTTGCTGGCATGTTGAATGCAGCACTTTCACAGCATCATCTTTTAGGATTTTTTTTTTTTACTAAGAATTTATTATTTAGTTGTTTTCATAGTCAAGGAGTAAGGATATTCTTTCTAAACCAATATGAGGCCATACAAGTAAATATTAGTAAAGCTTTATATTTTAAAATTATATATAGCATAAAAGCAATGTGTAAAAGTATCTATATAAAGTCACAGGTATATGAAAACTAAGAGCAAAAATATTTGTAACAAATTTAATAAAATAATACTTCTTCAATATGTAAATATGTTATGAATACATAAGTAATAAAATAGGCCAATAAGAAAAACTAATAAAGAACATAATGAAAGATTGCATTATGTGTTCACAATATTTTTCTCCATATTCTCTTCATGTACCCAACCCCCACTGAAATTGTTCTTAACTTGTGACATAATTTGGCAATGGAATTTAAAAGGGATATTTTGTCACATCTTAGATGCTCCCACATCTTTCCAGTTTTAGATGTTATTGTGTACCTTGACATGGGCCACTTGCTCAGCTTCCCATCTATGAGAATTCCAGATTCTAGATATTGACCTTGCCTGCAACCTGTGTTTCAAAATTATTTTATTCACAGAGCTGATCCCAGAACAATCAATATAAACTCATATCCATGTATAATATAAGTGAGAAATAAATGAATTTTGTCAGAAAACACTGAGAAGTAGGATTGCGTATCACAGTAACAGATGACTTATAAAACTCAAAATTCCGGTTCAAAGAAAATAAATATAAATAGTTAACACAAGACAATATGCTCAGCTTCACTCATGTTTACAGAATGCAAAGTAAAACAGCAACAATAAGACATACATTTTTAGTTTATTGTATTAGCTAAGATTTATAATCAATATTGACTGTCTTTTGAGAAAAGTAAGCATTCTTGAACATTATTAGTTAAAGTTAAAATTCATTCAACCTTTTTCTCCTATGAAAACTCCATAAGAGCTAGCAGTTCAACTTTGGGAAATTTATTCTACCTTTAAATTTAAACATTGACACAAAGACATAAATGAATTGGTGCTTATTGCATTTTCCTTTAAATAGTTAAAAACAAAAACACAAAACCCCTCAAACCTCTAAAAAACAAACAAAAAGACAAGCAAAATAATGAAGGAAAAATGGGGAAAAAAGAAAATTAAAAGAATATGTAATTGATTTAATGTATTAATGGACTACTATGGAATAAGAATTAGCCATTTTACAGCATAATTGAAAGAATATTAATTTTAAAAATCAAGTTGCTCAGCAGTGTCTAAATATAATTTTTTAATATTTTTGAAATATTCAGATTTTGTATAGAAATTATCTATGCTTAAGAAAATAGTGTAAATGATATATCCTGTGAATTGTCCTGTGAAGTTGCTAGTGCCACAGTGAAGCAACTTTTAATTATTACTATCTGCAACTTGGTATGAAATATTTACACCATACTGTATATTATTTTTATGTTTAGAAAACCTAGTTTAAGAGTAAAATTAAAAAGAATAAACATATGTTTTAAAAATGTTTAAGCTGAGGTGATCAACTTGGATTGAGATCAGCACGCTCACTACACTGGACCCATGAGACTCTGCCGCCACCTGTGGCAGAAAACATAAATTGAACATGAAGGCATTAAAAGCCCAAAGAAAACACACAAGGTTTAATGCTGAAAATACATAATTGCTCTTTGGGAAAATCTCCTGGAATCATGTGATCCCCTAATTTTCTATTGAATGCAAAATAGTTGTGTAGATTTATTTATTAATTCATATAGCATTAGGGAAACAGGTTTGATAACATCTCCAAGATCTCCCTTCTCTAAGTTAAAAAAAAAAAAAAAAAAACAAAAACAATTGGCCTTTCAATAATGCATCTTTTTTTTTTTTTTTCCTAGCCCACAGGGTTTACCTGTATTATTGATTTAGAATCAAATAAACTCTTAGGACTTCCTGTTCTTTGCTTCTTAGACTGTGGTTTCATGTGCAAATGAATTTCAGCATTTTAACTGACAAAAAATCGGTTAAGAAAAGACATTCATACAGGTGTTTGCCTTATAGGCATATGATGTCTCTTGCCTTATCCATTTTATCCCTTGTGGCTAGATTCCCGAGGCCCTGCTGAGTCAAGTTAAGTTAGCTTAGAAAAATTTCACCTCTGTGTACCATTCACTGACAGAAGCACTGAGTAATGAATAAAAGAAACCACAGGGAGTAGTTTCAGTCTTCAGTTTCTGTCATGGGGAAAAATTCATCTCAAATTGTTAGATACAGGATCATCAATTTTAAAACTACAATTTAAAAGGCCACAATCAGCTAATTGAAATCAGAAGAGAAATGCTTAAATAATGTATAAAGTGAAAACCTTGGTGGAAACTATTTTTAAAAAACTTTATGTTTTTTTTTTCTTCTATATCTTGAGACATCCCCAGAAAGTAATGACACAGAAAAATAACCAGGAGAAAGCTAGTATACAAACATAAAAGCAAAAATTTCCCAAATATCACAGAACAGAAATGGGCTAGTCAAGTAGAATAGCTAAACAAAACTTGTTTATTATATTACTCATATTATGAACTTTTTTTAGATGAAGCATGACATCATATGTATTCATTTTTTGTTTCATTCTAATTGATAGCAATGATATATACACATAGAACCTAGACAGATTTGTGAATCCCTCCTCTTCCAAACAGAAAATGGAACTGAATTCAAGTCAAAACTCCACTAGATTTAGGGGCATGCTTTTAGAATATTGATCTTTGCCCTCCAGAATTTCAACTTGAATGCAAGGGGAAATAATATAATATGACAAAGTCTGTATTAGCAGTCTGAACAAAGAGACTGTAGCATTCATAAGTGGAGAAGGCAATGGCACCCCACTCCAGTACTCTTGCCTGGAAAATCCCACGGACAAAGGAGCCTGGTAGGCTGCAGTCAATGGGGTCGCTAGGAGTCAGACGTGACTGGGAGATTTCACTTTCACTTTTCAGTTTCATGCATTGGAGAAGGAAATGGCAACCCACTCCAGTGTTCTTGCCTGGAGAATCCCAAGGATGGGGGAGCCGGGTAGGCTGCCATCTATGGAGTTGCACAGAGTCGGACACGACTGAAGGACTTAGCAGCAGCAGCATTCATAAGGAAACGATGTAATGCTTCAGTTAAAAGTCATGGAAGTCCTATTCAGTATCTATTGATGTGTAACAAATTACCCAAAAACTCAGTAGCTAAAAACAACAATTTATCATCTCATAGTTTCTGTGTATCAGAAATCTGGGTACAGCTCAGCAAGGTCTTCCAAATCAGGATCTCTCAAAAGGCTGCAGTGAAAATGTTGGCCAAGGCTCGGGAGGTATCTCGTGTCTCCAGTGAGGATAGATCCACACCTAACCTTGCTTTAAGTGATTGTTGGTAGGACTTAGTTCTTCAAGGGATGTTGTCAAATGGAGGACTTCAGTTCCATGCTAGCTGTTAGTCAAAGACTGCCCTCAGTACATTACCACAGGGTCCTCTCCAACACAGCAACTTTCTCAATGAAAGCCAGCAAGAAAGTTGGCTAACAAGATATAAGTCATCTATCTTTTGTAACAATCATGAAAGTGACATTTCACCCACTTTGCTGTATCATATTGGTTAGAAGTCACTATATCCATGTCACATTCAAGAGGATGAGATTTACAAAATGGTTGGAAAACTAGGAGTTGAAGATCAGTTTAGTCCATTTTAGAAGTCTGTCTACCACAGATTGAGGGCAGGAGAAGGGGACGACAGAGGATGAGATGGTTGGATGGCATCACTGGCTCAGTGGACATGGTTTGGGTGAACTCCGGGAGTTGGTGATGGACAGGGAGGCCTGGCGTGCTGCGGTTCATGGGGTCACAGAGTCGGACACGACTGAGCGACTGAACTGAACTGAACTACCACAGAAGACTTCAAACTAAAAGTGATTTTCTTCTCTGAAGATATGTAGCAAGCCACAAATACATTTCTGGTTGCTATTAGAAAAGTTAATGACAACGCTGATTTCATTAGTAAACGTGTCATGACGTTAACAATAAAAGTTTGTTTGCTTTTTTTCTGGTGAGATGATGAGATTTAACTTGACTAGTCTCATTTTTCAGAGAGGGTGATGGCACCCCTCTCCAGTACTCTTGCCTGGAAAATCCCATGGACAGAGGACCCTGGTAGGCTTCAGTTCATGCGGTCCCTAAGAGTTGGACACAACTGAGAGACTTCATTTTCACTTTTCACTTTCATGCATTGGAGAAGGAAATGGCAACCCACTCCAGTGTTCTTGCCTAG
This sequence comes from Budorcas taxicolor, assembly GCF_023091745.1. NCBI lineage: Eukaryota > Metazoa > Chordata > Mammalia > Artiodactyla > Bovidae > Budorcas > Budorcas taxicolor. The sequence goes on from NC_068910.1 coordinate 97,477,997, forward strand.
AGAATCCCAGAGACGGGGGAGCCTGGTGGGCTGCTGTCTATGGGGTCGCACAGAGTCACACACAACTGAAGTGACTTAGCAGTCTCATTTCTCTGAAGATTTCTTTAAAATATACTCAATCTTTTTTTACTCTCAATAGTTGTAATGAAACGCCTTTCTTCAGTACAACCAAATTGACAATTTCAAAAGTTATGGAATTTACTGAGCACCAAAATGCTCCTCTAAAAATATACAGCCCTTTGGAATTTTGTAGAAATGATAACTAGTCAAAAACTAATTTGGCTCACTGAATTGTGTGGAATTTCTTTAAAAAAAAGAAAACATGTATGATTTAATTGGTGTTCATGAAGCTAGAATAACAATGCAAAAGTAAAACCAAAAAAAAATATAATAAGGAGAAAATGAATCAAAAGGCATTAAAAGAGAAAAATAAAACTAAAAGGTTATTATTTGAGGTCTAAGAAAATAAACATTTCATATCCAGCTCAGTTAAAAATGTTATTAATACATCTGTGTTTCAAAAAGATAAGTAAATAATGAACACCTTTATGTTAATAAAGTTTTAAACTATAGACATAATAAATAATTTTCTATAATAGTTTTCAACATATTGGTCTTATGAATTCTGCACTAAAAATTATTGAGGACCCCAAAGAGCTTTTATTTATGCAAGCAATTTGTATAGACATTTACAGTTTAAAAATAAAATAAAATTGTTAAAGCACATGTATTAATTTCTTTTATAATATAAAAACCACATTATATGTCTATAAATATAAAAATGTATTTTACAAAATAGTAGCTGTAACTTTTTTTTATTTTTTTTTTTTAGCTGTAACTTTTTAAAACAAAAACTAGTAGTGAGAATACTGTCTATGTATCTTTAAAATTTGGGTTAATATCACATTAGATCTGCTTAAATATCACAGCTCTCTCTCTGAAACATTGAAATATTCTACTATAAACTTCTGAGATAAAAAGAATGAAAAAAGATAAATAATATTTAGTATAGTATAATTGTGAAAATATATTTTTTACCTCACAGACCTTCTGAAAATTTCTCCAGAAACCCCAAGGGTTCCTGGAACACATTCTGAGACAAGCTGTTCTACAGGAAAAAAAAAAGTATACAAACAAATTTGAGTAAAAAAAAAAAACAAAAAAAAACAGAAATGACTAAATCTGTCACCTTTAAAATACTAGTAATCAAAAACTTCTGACAATTTCATTCCTACCCAAAGGGGACAGGGCAGGTAGGATGCTAGATCCAGACAAGCTTTACTAATTTGTCTAGAATAGATAACCCTGAATTTGTAGAAAATGAAAAAGATACTCACTCTATGTGGTCAGCATAACTCTAATAAAAAACACAGGCAAGGTTATTGCAAGGAAATAAAATTTCAGCTATCTCACTACTAGAATTAATGAGAGTTCAGTGGGGTTTATGACTATGAGATCAGCATACAAAAATGAGTAACATATTCTATCAATTTATCTATTTAGGTATTACAAGGAAAGTGAAAGTGGTAGTTGCTCAGTCGTGTCTGACTCTTTGTGATCCTGTGAACTGCACAGTGCCAGACTCCTTTGTCCATGGAATTACCCAGCCAAGAATATTGGTGTGGGTAGCCATGTGCTTTTCCAGGGGATATTCCATACCCAGGGATCAAACCTGTGTCTCACATATTGCAGGCAGATTCTTTACTATCCAAACTGCAAGAGCTTTCCTTGTGGCTCAGATGGTACTACAATAGGGGAAAATAATATAATTTTCAAAAGCAATAGGAACCATTTGGTGTCTGGATAGAGCTCTAATAATGGATGTCCTTTTATGAAGAAAATTAAAACACAGTATTCATAGATATCAAAAACATCTAAAAAATGTATCCCATACCTTTATGAAAGGAATCAATATTTAAAAACAAAATCATTTTACACTAAGTTATTTTTTGGATTAATGCAGTTCACATCAATATTTCAACTTTTTCAACTACTTAAAAAATGAAATTTGACAGACTATTTCAGATATGGTCTTGTTCACTATCAAAATATAGGAGCTGGAGAGAAAATGCAGAGTCTCAGGCCCTATTCCAGATCTACTGGAATCATCCAGACCACAGATGATTTACATGGGCACTAAAGTTTGAGAAGCAGCAATATTTCAGAAGTCTAAAAATAACCAAACTATTCAAAGAACAGAAATAACAGGAATTGGAGTTTCTTGCCCTACAAGATATCAAGACTTGATATTACTAGGATAACATTTGAGGCAAAAGAGCATTGACACATGAATAGATGGTCCATGCAACAAAATATATAGTGGAAATAGACCTTATTTTATATAAATATCATGATATTATTATATGATAGATGAAATTTTACAAGTCAATGATGATGTCATTTAGTCATAGTCAATAAATATCTCTGAGATAACTATATGTATGTGTGTATATGCACATATATGTCATATATGTCATGTGTATGTATGCACATATATGTCGTATGTGTGTATGTCATATATGTCAGTTATTGATCAAATGTCCTACACATGAAAAGCAAGATTTTATAAATAGTAAAAGCAATTAAAGCAAATATTTTTCTGAGTTTTGTGAAAGGAAGTATCCACTCTATGTCAGCTTGGGCTACTATAACAAAATACTATAGACTAGGTAAACAATAGAATATTATTTTTTCACAGTTCTAGAGTCTAGAAACCCAAGATCAACTTTTAGCAGATTTGGTTTATGTTGTGAACTGTCTTTCTGGATTGCAAATGGCCATTTTGTCCTCACATGGCCTTTCCTCATTTTGGGAAGGACACAGGAGAGATCTTCTATCTTTTTATAAGGCTACCAGTCATGTCAGATTAGGGCTCCACCTGTTATGAACTGAATGTTTGTGTACCCCAAAATTTATATGTTGAAGCTCCAACTTCCATTTTGACTGTTTTGGGGAAGAGGACCTTTAAGGAGGTAGCAGATTAAGTTATAAGAGTAAGACCCTGATCTGATAAGATTAGTGTCCTTATAATAAGATGACCATTATATCTACTACTGCAGGCAGGAATCCCTTAGCAGAAATGGAGTAGCCATCATAGTCAACAAGAGTCCAAAATGTAGTACTTGGATGCAATCTCAAAAACAACAGAATGATCTCTATTCGTTTCCAAGGTAAACCATTCAATATCACAGTAATCCAAGTCTATGCCCCAACCAGTAACACTGAAGAAGCTGAAGTTGAATGGTTCTATGAAGACCTACAAGACCTTTTAGAACTAACACCCAAAAAAGGTGTCCTTTTCATTATAGGGAACTGGAATGCAAAAGTAGGAAGTCAGGAAACACCTGGAGTAACAGGTAAATTTGGCCTTGGAATGCAGAATGAAGCAGGGCACAGACTAATAGAGTTTTGCCAAGAAAATGCACTGGTCATAAACACCCTCTTCCAACAACACGAGAGAAGATGATACACATGGACATCACCAGATGGTCAACACCGAAATCAGATTGATTATATTCTCTGCAGCCAAAGATGGAGAAGCTCTATACAGTCAACAAAAACAAGACCAGGAGCTGACTGTGGCTCAGATCATGAACTCCTTACTGCCAAATTCAGACTTAAATTGAAGACAGTGGAGAAAACCACTAGACCATTCAGGTATGACCTAAATCAAATCTCTTAGGATTATACAGTGGAAGTGAGAAATAGATTTAAGGGCCTAGAACTGATAGACAGAGTGCCTGATGAACTATGGATGGAAGTTCATTACATTGTACAGGAGACAGGGATGAAGACCATCCCCATGGAAAAGAAATGCCAAAATGCAAAATGACTGTCTGGGGAAGCCTTACAAATAGCTGTGAAAAGAAGAGAAGTGAAAAGCAAAGGAGAAAAGGAAAGATATAAGCATCTGAATGCAGAGTTCCAAAGAATAGCAAGAAGAGACAAGAAAGCCTTCTTCAGCCATCAATGCAGAGAAATAGAGGAAAAGAACAGAATAGGAGAGACTAGAGATCTCTTCAAGAAAATTAGAGATACCAAGGAAACATTTCAAGCAAAGATGGACTTGATAAAGGACAGAAATGGTGTGGACCTAACAGAAGCAGAAGATGTTAAGAAGAGGTGGCAAGAATACACAGAAGAACTGTATGAAAAAGAGCTTAAAGACCAAAATAATCATGATGGTGTGATCACTCACCTAGTGCCAGATACCCTGGAGTGTGAAGCAAAGTGGGCCTTAGAAAGCATCACACGAACAAAGCTAGTGGAGGTGATGGCATTCCAGTTGAGCTATTTCAAATCCTGAAAGATGATGCTGTGAAAGTGCTCCACTCAATATGCCAGAAAATTTGGAAAACTCAGCAAATTGGGCCACAGGACTGGAAAAGGTAAATTTTTATTTCAATCCCAATAAAAGGCAATGCCAAAGAATATTCAAACTACCGCCCAATTGCACTCATCTCACACGCTAGCAAAGTAATGCTCAAAATTCTCCAAGCCAGGCTTCAGCATTACGTGAACCATGAACTTCCAGATATTCAAGCTGGTTTTAGAAAAGGCAGAGGAACCAGAGATCAAATTGTCAACTTCCGCTGGATCATGGAAAAAGCAAGAGAGTTCCAGAAAAACATCTATTTCTGCTTTATTGACTATGCCAAAGCCTTTGACTGTGTGGATCACAATAAACTGTGGAAAATTCTGAAAGAGATGGGAATATCAGACCACCTGACCTTCCTCTTGAGAAATCTGTATGCAGGTCAGGAAGCAACAGTTAGAACTGGACATGGAACAACAGACTGGTTCCAAATAGGAAAAGGAGTATGTCAGGGCTGTATATTGTCACCCTGCTTATTTAACTTCTACACAGAGTACTTCATGAGAAACGCTGGACTGGAAGAAACATAAGCTGGAATCAAGATTACTGGGAGAAATATCAATAATCTCAGATATGCAGATGACACCACCCTTGTGGCAGAAAGTGAAGAGGAACGAAAAAGCCTCTTGATGAAAGTGAAAGTGGAGAGTGAAAAAGTTGGCTTAAAGCTCCACATTCAGAAAACAGAGATCATGGCATCTGGTCCCATCACTTCATGGCAAATAGATGGGGAAACAGTGGAAACAGCATCAGACTTTATTTTTTTGGGCTCCAAAATCACTGCAGATGGTGACTGCAGCCATGAAATTAAAAGACGCTTACTCCTTGGAAGAAAGTTATGACCAACCTAGATAGCATATTCAAAAGCAGAGACATTACTTTGCCAACAAAGGTCCATCTAGTCAAGGCCATGGTTTTTCCAGTGGTCATGTATGGATGTGAGAGTTGGACTGTGATTAAAGCTGAGCACTGAAGAATCGATGCTTTTGAACTGTGGTGTTGGAGAAGACTCTTGAGAGTCCCTTGGACTGCAAGGAGATCCAACCAGTCCATTCTGAAGGAGATCAGCCCTGGGATTTCTTTGGAAGGAATGATGCTGAAGCTAAAACTCCAGTACTTTGGCCACCTCATGCAAAGAGTTGACTCATTGGAAAAGACTTTGATGCTGGGAGGGATTGGGGGCAGGAGGAGAAGGAGACGACAGAGGATGAGATGGCTGGATGGCATCACTGACTCGATGGACGTGAGTCTGAGTGAACTCCGGGAGTTGGTGATGGACGGGGAGGCGTGGCGTGCTGCGACTCATGGGGTCACAAAGAGTTGGACATGACTGAGTGACTGAAGGGAACTGAAAGGGTTTACCCCATTCCTCCTAACCTGTGAATAAGAGGGTCTGAAACCAGTGACAAATTAGTATTTTCACTGAGATGTCTTTATTTCAAGATACAGGCCTAATTCATTCTGTCTACCCTCTGATGGATAATGATAAGAGGCTTATGGAAGCTTCCTGATGGGGGAGATTGACTGTGGGGGAAATTGGGTCTTGTTCTGATGGACAAGGCCAAGCTCAGTAAATCTTTAATCCAGTTTGTGTTGATGGGTGGGGCTGTGTTCCCTCCTTGTTGTTTGTCCTGAGGCCAAACTATGGTAAAGTTAATGAAGATAATGGCAAAATCCTTCAAAAGGATGGTGCATTCACTGTTGTATTTAGTATGCCTGACCCTGCAGCAGGTCATTGTTGACCCAGGTCTCCACAGGAGTCTCCTGGACACTAACACGCAAGTCTGGCTCAGTCTCTTGTGCAGACACTGTTCCTTTCTCCTGGCTCCTGGTGTTCAAAAGGTTTTGTGTCCTCCAAGAGTTTATTTCCCCAGTCCTGTGGAAGTTCTGTAATCAAATACCACTGGCTTCCAAAGTCAAATTCCCTGGGGGTTCTCAGTCCTTTTGCCAGATCCCCAGGTTGGGAAATATGCTGTGGCCCTAGAACTTTCTTAACAGTGTGAGAATTTCTTTGATATAATCATTCTTCAGTTTGTGGGTCCTCTGCGTGGCAGCTCTATGGTGGGCCTAATGGAAACCTTTTCCAAGAGGACTTATGCCACATGCTGTGTGACTCAGGTCAGCTTCAATCAGAGCCCTTGCCCCCACAACAGGCCACTGCTGACCCATACCTCTGCAGGAGACACTCAAAGACTCCAATGCAAGTGTTGAAGAAAGTAGGGAAAACCACTAGGCCATTCAGGTATGACCTAAATGAAATCACTTATGATTATACAGTGGAAGTGACAAATAGATTCAAGGGATTAGATTTGATAGATCTTGAAGAATTATGGAGTGAGGTTTGTGACATTGCACAGGAAATGGTTGTCTGAGGAGGCCTTACAAATACAAAGATGGCCACAGTAAAGGACAGAAATGGTATGCATTTGACAGAAGCAGAAGATATCAAGAAGTAACAAGGATACACAGAAGAGCTATGCAAAAGAGATCTTAATGACCCAGATATCCATGATGGTGTGGTTACTCACCTAGAGCCAGAAATCTTGGAGTGCAAAGTAAAGTGAACCTTGGGAAGCCATCACTACAAATAAAGCTAGTGGAATTCAGCTAAGCTATTTCAAATACTAAAAGATGATGCTGTTAAAGTGCTGCACTCTCTATGCCAGCAAATTTGGAAAACTCAGCAGTGGCCACAGGACTAGAAAAAGTCAATTTTCATTCCATTCCCAAAGAAAGGAAATGCCAAAGAATATTCAAACTCTTGCACAATTGCACTCATCATACATGCTAGCAAAGTAATGCTCAAAATTCTCCAAGCTAGGCTTCAATAGTATGTGAACTGAGAACTTCCAGATGTTCAAGTTGGATTTAGAAAAGGCAGAGAAACCAGAGATCAAATTGCCAACATCCGTTGGATCATAGAAAAAGCAATAGAATTCCAGAAAAACATCTACTACTTCTTCATGTGGATTACAATGAACTGTGGAAAAGTCTTCAAGAGATGGGAATGCCAGACCAGCTGACCTGCCTCCTGAGAAATCTGCATGCAAGTCAAGAAGCAAGCGTTAGTACCGGACATGGAAAAATGAACTGGATCCAAATTGGGAAACAAGTGTGTCAAGACTGTATATTTTCACCTTGATTATTTAACTTATATATAGAATATATCATGTGAGATGCCAGGCTGCATGAGGCACAAGAAGGAATCAAGATTGCTGGGAGAAATATTAATAACCTCAGATATGCTAATGACACCAACCTTATGGCAGAAAGTGAAGAGAAGCTAAAGAGCCTCTTGATGAAACTGAAAGAGGAGAATGAAAAAGCTGACTTAAAACTCAACATTCAAAAGACCAAAATCATGGCATCTGGTCCCATCATTTCATGGGAAATAGATGGGAAAACAATGGAAACAGTGACAGATTTTATTTTCTTGGGCTCCAAAATCACTGTGGATGATGATTGTAGCCATGAAATTAAAAGACGTTTGCTCCTTGGAAGAAAACTATGACAAAACTAGACAGTGTATTTAAAAGCAGAGACATTGCTTAGCCAACAAATGTCCATCTAGTCAAAGCTGTGGTTTTTCCAAAACTCTTGTATGGATGTGAAAGTTGGACCATAAAAAAAGCTTAGTGCAAAAGAGCTGATGCTTTTGAACTATTTTGTTACAGAAGACTCTTGAGAGTCCCTTGGACTGCCAGGAAATCCAACCATTCAATCCTAAAAGAAATCAGTCCTGAATATTCATTGGAAGGACTGATGCTGACGCTGAAATTCCAGTATTTTGACCACCTGATGGGAAGAGGTAACTCATTGGAAAAGACCCTGATGCTGGGAAAGATTGAAGGCAGGAGAACAAAGGGATGGCAGAGGATGAGATGGTTGGATGGCATCACTGACTCAATGGACATGAGTTGGTGATGGACAGGAAAGACTGGCATGATGCAGTCTATGGATTCAGTCACAAAGAGATATGACTGAGCACTTAACTAAACTGACAGGACTAATTCAGACCATTTTATGGCAAGTTACTGTTATAATGCCAAAGTTTTATCATACTCACCTGTGTAACAAAGCATTTCTGGAATTTCCCAATTTAAGCCCAGCATTCTGCATGCCACCTGGAAGCATACTCATTTTTAACCTGCCACTATGTTCCTGAATCTGTTTATCAACCCTGATTTTTCTCTCAGCGCTGATAAGAATACATTATGCAGATGTCTTGAATTAGTTTTAAGTTGTAATTGACAGAACACTTGAACTTGACTGAAAAGATAAACACTAAATAAATTGTATTTTTACCCTTTTTCGTATGTCATTGGCATTTCTGTAAATGTTTAGAGGAGAAAAATCACAACCATTGAGTAGTTTTTCATTTAAATCATGGAGGCTAGTTATTTGTTTAATTCTAAATATTAATTTGAAAAGTTTTACACCAAAAAGTTCAAATTTTCATAATAAACCAAATTTCCTTATTTTATTTTCTACTTAAATGTGAAATGTTTGCAATTTTTAACAATATATTAAATATTAAAAAATTTAACAGACAAAATTTATATTTACCTATAATAATGAATAATTTATTATTACTTGGTTGCATATGCTTTGCTTATCCTTAATTTTACACTCCTTTATCAAAGTTTACTACAATTGCTCCAACAAATTAATTTGAAGAAATTTAAGAAAGAAATCATAAGTTAATTATATTTTCTAGTTACTGAGGACTATTTTGAAGACAAAGAAGCACTTTTGTTATGATGCCATTGATAGGAAATATGTAACTTTGTATTAATTTTATATAGTACATACCAAAACAAAAACAAAAAAAAAACTGCCCCAAACACTTGAAAGTACTTTCTTTTGGTTATTCAGTTCTTATGTTTACCAGTAAAATATTTTTAACATTGTTGTTCCATTAGCATAGCATTTAAGCATAATAACATTTTATTTTTGCCTTAATTTATTTACAGATCACCTGACTTGCTTTCTAAAATAGATAAACTAACCAACCAGTCAATCAATCAGATAAGTATTACCCTGGTACCATAATTTTTCTCTGCTCTGACTTCTCTTTTAATAATTTTGTACTCAATTGAAGCAAAAGAAAGGGAACATATTTTCTACATTGTGACACTTTAATGGATTTTTTTGACAAATATTATCTCTAAATATAAACTTCAAATGTTTTGTTTTTACACTGCCAATGAGCAGAGCACAGAGTATCTAAAATATCATACCCCACTACTCCCAGGCTGGGTTGTTCTTGATCAGTGTTTCAGGCATACTAGATGTATTTGAATATTTGAAATCTTGGTTTACTTTTTTTCTTGTTTTTAGATATTGAGGACTTCGAAAAAATAGTGACCATTTTTAATATTTGTTTAAAAGAAATATTTGTTTAACACTATTATAGAAACTCTTTTTTAATAAAATAAAATAATATTATAACATAGTTGAACTATTACCTAAACTATTATATATACATAAGAAAGACATTTTAATAGAATTAAATGGTATAAGCTTACAAGTGTAGATGGGCCAATGGATCTCAATTTTCATGCTGTTCTAATTGATGGTTTCAGTTTGAACCCCTCGTTTGTATTCAGAATCTGTTTTTATAACATCAATTGGAAAGATTGTCATAATGAAAGAAGCAGGATTAAGTTCAAGGTGGTAGAATAAAAATGAAGCATTTTCCATTCCTGCCATAAAATAATAGGAATCAAAGTATAAATAGATCAAATCAACATTAATTAGAATATATTTTGGAGTCTTCAAAGAAAATATGTTACTGTATAGGTCTTAAAACACAAGTAGCAGAGATGAAAAGAATTTCAGTGGAAGAAATGGTAAAGTTTTCATGGGGTGAATAATCATAGCTGATTTTAAGGGTGTGGGTGAAAGATCTGTTTGAAGTCAAAGATCTACACTGCAGAGTACTAGAAGATGAACTCTAGATAGCTATGTTTGGAAAAGATTAAAAGCCAATCAAGCATTTCTGTCTATACCATTTAAAAAGATCAGTACATGATAAAAAAAATAACTATGAAATACTATTAGTGAGGATATTTTGAAGGATGAAAATAGTTGAATAAAGAAGACCATTCGAAACTATATGGACATTAAAGGTTAGCTAATTAGGACTGAATTAGGGCTTGTAGTACTGAAAACTGAAAATAATTGCCACATTACTACTTTATTTTGTTTTATGCCTGAGAAATTATCTTTAAGGTTAAAAAATTACTAATTTGATATGAGGTAAAGAAAATGGTATTTATATAATATTCAAGTTATTACTAGCTGTCATAGTTCAGTAGGTAAAGAATCTGCCTGCAATGCAGGAGACCTGGGTTCGATTCCTGGGTTCGATTTCTGGCTTCAATTCCTGGGTCTGATTACTGGGTCTGGAAGATCCCCTGGAGAAGGAAATGACAATCCAATCCAGTATTCTTGCCTGGAAAATCCCATGGACAGAGGAGCCTGGCAGGCTACAGTCCATGGGGTCACAATAGTAGGACATGACTTAGTGACTAAGGCACCATAATAAATAAAATCAAATGGAATGTTATTTTACACTCAAACAATTGTTCAGGTGTTACTGATGAGTGAGTGACTTTCTTCAACATGATAACTTAGGTTTACATATTTTTTCTCTCATTAAGGCCTTGAAGATCTCTAAATTCATCCTGTACAAAGGTAAAGGAAGTGTGGAAAAGATTCAATGCTTCTTTAAACCTCAGTTCAGAGTGATATACATATATTATTTTCATTCATATACCAATAGAATGTGATGTGTCCTAGGTGGAAGGAGAATGGGAGATATATTCTGTGGTTGGGCAATTACTTTTCAGCAAAAGCTCCCTCAGTGTATGGAAAGGGGAAGTATGAATTTTGGTGGCTAGCAAGTCATCACTACTACAGAGACCATCCAACAGAAACGTTAGCCAAATATCTCAGTTTACATAACCATCGACAAGAATCCAGATGACATAACTCCAGTCATTGACTTATTCATTTTGTTATTGCTTGCATAGCTTTCATTTTATTCAAGGAACTGTGGTAGGTGCTACGGATAATATGTTGAGACAACACAAAAATCACATTCAAGCTGAATGGCTACTCTGCTTTACCATATTAAGTTATATGTATTACAATGAGTTTGTTCAGAAGCTACAATTCCTAATCCATTGTTTTTTAATTGGTAGCTAAGCTTGCAGATTTGAAGTCAGGCAGAAATTATATAAATTAATAGATAACTCCATCACTTAATGACTTTATGGCTCTAAGTACTTTGTTTATAAAGTTTACGCCTCATTTTACTTATTTTGAAAACCAAAATAATGCTAATGATTGCTGTATTAATTCATTTATTCAATAAGAATTTATTGAGCCATGAACACCTATGGTATGCTAAGTTCTGAGGATATGTGAGAAAATGATACAACCTAAGTATCTTGTTTCTTAAGCACTTCCCAAACATCACAGTGGTAAAGAATATGCCTACCAATGCAGGAGACTCAGGAGACAATGGGTTTAATCCCTAGGTCAGGAAGATACTCTGGAGGAGGAAGAAATGGCAACAGGCTCCAGTATTCTTGCTTATAGAATGCCTTTGACAGAGGATCTTGGTGGGCTATAATCCATGGGGTTGCAAAGAATCAGACATGACTGAACATGCATGCATGCAGAGAGCAATCTAGGTTCTTAGTGCTTAAATTACAGATTAAGTTGGAGAAGAAAGTGACAACCCACTCTAATATTCTTGCCTGGAGAATTCCATGGACAGATGAACCTGGTGGGCTATATTCCATAGAATCCCAAAGAGTTGAACACAACTGAATGACTAACACTATAGACGAAGTATCAGCTGTTGTTATGTAGAGGAAAATGAATCACAGCAAAGGATACAGAGAATGCCAACCTCTTGAAAGCTTGATGTTTTAAATAGTGTAGTCATGAAAGGCCTCTCTGGTTAGTTGACATGCGAGCATAAATCAAAAGGAAAAAGAGAACAATTCATGCAGTAAATTGGAAAAAAAAAATTCAGACAAAGCATGAAGCAGATGCAAATATTATAAAACAAAGATTTTTTAATATGTTAAAGAACAGGGAGGATGCTGAAGTTTTGACACTGAAGATAGGAGAATAGGTACTGACCAAGAAGGACTCATCATTTCCCTCAGCTTGACTAAACTTTGGACAGGCTTCTTTCTAACCCTAGGTCCATGACCTCCCTTTTCTAAAAGCATTTATTTTAGAAAATTTATGACTGTAAATTCTTTCTGTTCTTCTTTGATATATATGTAAATCTCCTCCCAGTGTCTTGCCAGTTTTACAATCCAGGGAATGTCTTCCTCAAGGAGAGGGGAATCATCCCTTTGAAATGCAAACATTGAAATAGATAACACCCCTATCTCCCAGATTCTGTGAGAGGGTAGCAGTTTGGTTCTGGTGAGTACATTGCTCCAAGTTTAAAAAAAAAAAAACAAAAAACTGCCAACTATCATGAAGCCAGAGGGATAGGTGAAATTTTGTATTTCTTTTGTAAAGCCAATTAAAAAACACATGACCAATGATTTCCCCATCCCTCAGCTGTTAAAAACTCTCCAGCCCTTTGTTTCAGTGGAGTTAAGTTCAATTTCTCTCCCACTCACTATTACAATAGGTTTGAATAAAATCTTTCTTTTATATTTAATTTTTAAAATGCTGGGAAGCTTCACAGAGTTAAGGGAAGCCCCAGTCACATATTATCTTTTGACTAGGTCAGGAATTTGGCTTCCTGTGTATACAGGTGTTTTTAAGAGGAAGGTCTCATCTCTTTCAGAATTTTCCACAGTTTATTGTGATCCACACAGTCAAAGGCTTTGGCATAGTCAATAAAGCAGAAATAGATGTTTTTCTGGGATGCTCTTCCTTTTTCGATGATCCAGCGGATATTGGCAATTTGATCTCCGGTTCCTCTGCCTTTTCTAAAACAAGCTTGAACATCTGGAAGTGCCTTATGATTATACAGTGGAAGTGAGAAATAGATTTAAGGGACTAGATCTGATAGATAGAGTGCCTGATGAACTATGGATGGAGTTGCCGGAGTCCAGCTCCAGCAGCCAGGGAATCAGCCTGAAGGGATGCGCCGTGTTGGTGGACAATGATGTAGCCTCTGACTCAAGGTACAGGATTACATGTTTATTTCAAGCTTCAGGTTTTCTTTTATACTTTGACAAAAGCATTAGGTCAGAGGTTTGACATTTTTAGTTTCCCAGATTTATTGTCTCCAGAAATCATTGTTGCCCTACAGAGTTCCTGCTTTAGCGATTCTCTCAGAATCGGCTTTAAGATCTATTATATACTTCTTCTTATGTGTCCTATACTTAACTTGTGATTACATTGTAACTCATGCTACATTCCTCTGTTTATTCCTTATCTTTCTAAATTCTGTTTGCCTCTAACATCTTAAGATCACTATCTCCTAAAAAGGCTTCTATCTATTCTTAATTATTCCTAAACCCTAAGCTCAGCAAAATTCTTTTGCCATAATCATTTCCCTCACAAACAGGTCTCAGATAACAATCCTTCCCATGGCCTCAAGCTGCAGCCTACATGCTCATCCTGGAACACTCTTTGTAAAGATCCTTGAACAAATGTCAGTAGTTACTTTATAAATTATTTTCTGGGCACAGCTGCAGAAGGTTTGTGCTTTCTCAGGCTTCTCTCAAGAACAATAAGCACCTTAGCATTCTTTCCAGCCAACTCAACCAAAGAAAGGAAAGAACAAGTCAGAATCACAAGACCTAAATCTTTCATCCCGGGACTGTGCCTGTGAGATGAGGAGAGGTGGTTGCCTCCATTTTGTCAGTAATGCCTAATGCAGCTCCCGACATGGAGGTTCATAACATTGTACAGGAGACAGGGATCAAGACCATCCCCATGGAAAAGAAATGCAAAAAAGCAAAATGGCTATCTGGGGAGGACTTACAATAGCTGTGAAAAGAAGAGAAGTGAAAAGCAAAGGAGAAAAGGAAAGATATAAGCATCTGAATGCAGATTTCCAAAGAATAACAAAGAGAGATAAGAAAGCCGTCCTCAGGGATCAATGCAAAGAAATAGAGGAAAACAACAGAATGGGAAAGACTAGAGATCTCTTCAAGAAAATTAGAGATACCAAGGGAACATTTCATGCAATGATGGGCTCAATTAAGGATAGAAATGGTCTGGACCTAACAGAAGCAGAAGATATTAAGAAGAGGTGGCAAGAATACACAGAAGAACTGTACAAAAAGGATGTTCACAACCCAGATAATCACGATGGTGTGATCACTCACCTAGAGACAGACATCCTGGAATGTGAAGTCAAGTGGGCCTTAGAAAGCATCGCTACAAACAAAGTTAGTGGAAGTGATGGCATTCCAGTGGAGCTATTTCAAATCCTGAAAGATGATGCTGTGAAAGTGCTGCACTCAATATGCCAGCAAATTTGGAAAACTCGGCAGTGGCCACAGGACTGGAAAAGGTCAGTTTTCATTCCAATCCCAAATAAAGGCAATGCCAAAGAATGCTCAAACTACCACACAATTGCACTCATCTTACACTCTAGTAAAGCAATGCTCAAAATTCTCCAAACCAGGCTTCAGTGATATGTGAATGATACAGTCAGTGTGTCCCTAAAAGTAAACACCCCCAATGAAGTGAACATTGAACCACACAACTAGTTCTTCATTTTGCATGGTAGGAAAAAGACTTTCTAAGATACTGATATGGGCATTGGCTAATTATTTATGTAGTTTATGTGGAACTTGGAGAGACCAAATTGGAAGATTTGTGTCAAGGAAGTTTGGGGGAAAGGCATTTGTTTTTGACCTCTCAAAAAGATAATGGAGTATAAGGATATTTGTATCTTATTTGAATATTTACCAAAAAGTAGTGACTGTCTGCTCCATTCCTCAAATCTGGCAACCAAGGTTCTTGTACCACCTCATTCTTAAATCTCTCTAGAGCTATGTTTATTAGTTTCTTACATTTTGCTGATCTCTACTCACCTTGCCTCCCGATTTGTTTGGTCTCAGAAAATCTAACATCATTATCTGAGTCGTTTCATTTTACCCCCTCTATTGAACTGCCTGGTGTCTTTTTCTTTTGTTTTAGAATCTCTGACTACTGACTGATTTGGTTACTTTTTTTTACACTATGAAGTTCAGTCACTAAGTCATGTCTGACTCTTTGTAACCCCATGAACTGCAGTACTCCAGGCATTCCTGTCCTTCACCATCTCCCTGAGTTTGCTGAAACTCATGTCCATTGAGTCAGTGATGCCATCCATCTATCTCATCCTCTGTCACTTCTTTCTCCTCTTGCCCTCAATCTTTCCCAGCATCAGGGTTTTTTTTTCAGTGAATTGGTTCTTCACATCAGGTGGCCAAAGTATTGAAGCTTCAGCAGCAGTCCTTCCAATGAATACTCAGTACTGATTTCCTTTAGGATTGACTGGTTTGATCTCTTTGCTGTCCAAGGGACTCTCAAGAGCCTTCTCCAGCACCCTAATTCAAAAGTATCAGTTCTTCTATTCTCAGCCTTTACTATGAAGTATTTGAGCACAAACTCATTCTTTAGGATACAGCAATAATTAATTTGTCAGTTTATTGTAAAGAGAAAATTTAGTTTTTCTCATTTTTCTTTCATTTGGTTAGTTTTTGTTGTGTTGAAGAAATTGTCTTAATGTTTTATTTGGGTCTCCCCAGTTACAATGGCTTCCCAGGGCTCAGATGGTAAGGAATTTGCCTGCAATGCCGGAGACCTGGGTTCAATCCCTTGGTTTGGAGGATCTCCTCAAGAAGAGAATGGCTACCCAATCCAGTATTCTTGCATGGAGAATTCCATGAGTAGAGAAGCCAGGTGGGCTACAGTCCATGTGATTGCAAAGACTCGGACACGACCCAGTGACTAATTACTCAAGTTATAGAATCAAGAGGTCTGGGACAAATGGTCTCATTTTCTCTGTACCAAATGTTTCTTTGTCTTTAGATCTTTTAGTGATTGAATAAGAAGTGAGCATACGCCAGTCCACCTTAACTCTTCAAGTTTCTGAGTAGGTCCCATAAGCTATATAATATTGTTCAGAAAAATAATTCCCATAAAGATTTCTTCTGTGTCACTTTCCAAACAATGTCTATCTTGAGTAATAAAAAAAGTGCCACAGAAATACATAGCAATACATGAGCTGAAGCTCTGCAATAGTTATTGAGGTATGGAGAAAAAAATGTGAATTCAGCTTCTATGTTACAATTCCCTCATTTGTGAAATTGGACTAATAATACTTATCTGTCTCTCTTGGGTGCTGTAAAATTAATTAGAATGTTATAGTTCTTTGAGAAACATGAATGAGAGTGACTCTACAAGAGCAAATTTTGATTGCCATTCTTAATGTTAATGCTAACAATAAAAAATAACATTTCTGCACTTTTTCCTGTTTTAGTTAGTGATTGGCAATTCATAATTATTAAATACCATGGGATGCTGCTTATTTAAGTGGAAAAAATACAGCTTTAGAAAAATTTTGTGAAACAGAATTAAAATCCTAAGAGGGAAGTAATTTCTTTGTTTTATTCATGGCTAAATTCTAGACATATAAAAGCATGCCTAAAACCATTTAGTACATATTTGTTTAATGACTATATGTAAAATGTATTTTTTAATACATGTGCCTTCATAGTTATATCGAAAAACTCACCACCGAAGTATCATTCTGAATTTTTATCTACATCAAAAACTATACCCCTGCCACACACTTCTTTTCCAGGTAAATAATCAATTATAATATGTAACTGTTACATAAGCAACCATTTAAACAGAAGATTAAAATAAATATAGTCTTGCAAGCAACAAAGTCTAGATAACATAAACATTAAGTTATAATCATGGTTATTTTGATATTATAATATTATAAATAAGAGCTATGAAAAATGTTACTCCAACTCTTATTTCCAATATTTGAATGATGATTATAAGTTATTTCATGTAATTGTTTTAATGTTTCTTGGATTTTAATACATCAACATAGGCCCTTCCTGTGTATTGTATTCTTTCCTTGCATTTACACAAATATTTAGTTTGATGAAATACAGTCCACCCATCATATTCACAGATTATTCCTCCATGAATATGGAGGGCTGACAGCACTAGGTCATTTAATGAAAGGGTATTGAGCAAGCACCTAAAGTCCTTTATCCCTCCAGTTTGATAGCAATCTGAAGTTCAGAATAGATATTCTTACCATGGAATTATATTAACAAACTTAGGCTAGCAAAAGCAACAACATTTTAGTGACGTGCATTTATGAAACTGGTAAAACTAACTCCATTCATTCTGTCAATTACCTAATTTTAGAGTCTATAAAATAGGAAGATAACCTTGTTTGACTGTATAAGAAATTATTCCATTTGGACTTCTTCAAAACAAAACAGATAAGCAAAAACAAATATATATATATATATATATATATATATATATATATATATATATATATATATAAATCACAATATTGATATCTCTCAGAATTACTGCTTGATATTATTGTTATCATTACTGTTGCTTGGCATTCATGGTTGGATGCTGACTTAGCTTTTTGGGCTTGATTTCCTTATTCTAAAATCCAGGCATCTTCTGTCAATGAACATTCCTTCATCTCATCTGGGAAAGGGAAACTTGCATCATTCTTTGTTTTCCTCTCTCTTTCTAGGTAAGTGTCTTGTCCCCCTTTACAGTGGTTTGTGATCACTTCTATTCTCTAGAAGGGGCCCCATTCATTCAGCATACTGCATTCCTTCTTCAGGCTCCTAAAATACACTACTGTTTCAAAAAATATTCCTATTTAATGTTTACCAACACAATATACCTTCTATAAATTTCTGTGTTCATATGTAGACATATCTCAATATATAAGTATGGTTTATTTCAAATGTCCATTCTAAGTTAGTTATTTAATACCTAAATGTATTCTCACTGGAAAACAATATTGAAAATTGCATTTACAGAATCAACATAATACCAAAAATCCTCTTAAACAATGTTTTTGACTATGTGGTGTCACAGAGTTACCACACTGTTTATGAAGAGAAATACGTTTATGTTTGCAAAATGACTGAACCCATATTTCCAAGACTACAGAGATTTGGATGTAAGAAATTGATAGGTATGACAAAATAAATATGTTTTAAAATATATATCTGTTTTGGGAACAACCGTCCCAAAGCTGGAGCCATTGCATTCCATTTGTTTTTTTTCTAACAAGACAAATTGAAATTCCTTAATTTTTCTAAAATTGTGCTGGGAGGTCTCCAATGACTCCATGTGTACTTTGAGAACTTAACCTACAAGGCAGTATGAGATATATTGCTTTAGTCCAACTGCTATTTTCCTCCTTTTCTCTTTTAGTTCAATACTCCTTGATTCAGTATCTGATTACTATGTATTTTCAATTATCCATTTTTAAAATGTCAGTCCTGCCAATGGTGACCACCAGCAGTATTGCTTCTCTGGTTGTGTTCAGTTGCTCAGTCATATCCGACTCTTTGCAACCCATGGATTGCAGCATGCCAGGCTTCCCTGTCCTTTGTCATCTCACAGAAGTTGCTTAAACTCAGTCCATTGAGTCAGTGATGCCATTAAGCCATCTTATCCTCTGTCATCCACTTTTCCTGCCTTTAATATTTCCCAGCAATGGGGTTTTTTCTAATGAGTCAGCAGTTCACATCAGGTGGCCAAAGTATTGGAGCTTCAGCTTCAGCATCAATCCTTCAAATCAATATTCAGTATTGATTTCCTTTAGAATTGACTGGTTTTATCTCCTTGCAGTCCAAGGGACTCTCAAGAGTCTTCTATAATATCACAGTTCAAAAGCATCTATTCTTTGGTGTTCAACCTTATTTATGGTCCAACTCTCACATCCATACGTGACTACTGGAAAAACCATAGCCTTGACTAGATGGATTTTTGTCAGCAAAGTAACGTCTCTTCTTTTTTTAATATGCTGTCTAGTTTGTACATAGCTTTTCTTCCAAGGAGCAAGCACTTTTTAATTTCATGGCTGCAGGCACCATCCTCAATGAGTTTGGAACCCAAGAAAGTTAAGTCTGTCACTGATTCCACCGTTTCCCCATCTATTTGCCACAAAATGAATGGACCAGATGCCAAGATCTTTATCTTTTGAATGCTTTTAAGTCAGATTTTACTTTTGGGGGCTCCAGAATAAGTGCATATGGTGACTGCAGCCATGAAATTAAAAGACGTTTACTCCTTGGAAGAAAAGTTATAACCAACCTAGATAGCATATTCAAAAGCAGAGACATTACTTTGCCAACAAAGGTTCGTCTAGTCAAGGCTATGGTTTTTCTAGTGGTCATGTATGGATGTGAGAGTTGGACTATGAAAAAAGCTGAGCACCGAAGAATTGATGGTTTTGAACTGTGGTGTTGGAGAAGACTCTTGAGAGTCCTTTGGACTGCAAGGAGATTCAACCAGTCCATTCTGAAGGAGATCCACCCTGGGATTTCTTTGAAAGGAATGATGCTGAAGCTAAAACTCCAGTAGTTTGGCCACCTCATGCGAAGAGTTGACTCATTGGAAAAGACTCTGAGGCTGAGAGGGATTGGGGGCAGGAGGAGAAGGGGACAACAGAGGATGAGATGGCTGGATGGCATCACTGACTCAATGGACATGAGTCTGAGTGAACTCCGGGAGTTGGTGATGGACAGGGAGGCCTGATGTGCTGCAATTCATGGGGTCGCAGAGTTGGACATGACTGAGCGACTGAAATGAACTGAACTGAACTGAACTGAAGCCAACTTTTTCACTCTATTCTTTCACCTTCATCAAGAGGCCCTGTAGTTCCTCTTTGCTTTCTGCCATAAGGGTGGTGTCATCTGCATATCTGAGGTTATTGATATTTCTCCCAGAAATCTTGATTCCAGCTTGTGGATCATTTAGCCTGGAATTTCTCATGATGTACTCTGCATAGAAGTTAAATAAGCAGGGTGACAATATTTGGCTTTGATGTACTCCCTTCCCAATTTGGAACCCGTCCATTGTTCCATGTCTGGTTGTAACTGTTGCGTCTTGTGCTGCATACAGGTTTCTCAGGAGGCAGGTAAGGTGCTCTGGAATTCCCATCTCTTTCAGAATTTTCCACAGTTTGTTGCAATCCACACAGTCAAGAGCTTTAGCACAGACAATGAAGCAGAAGTAGATGATTTTCTGGAATTCTCTTGTTTTTTCTATGATCCAACAGATGTTGGCAATTTGATCTCCAGTTTCTCTGTCTTTTCTAAATCCACCTTGAATGCCTGGAAATTCTTGGTCCACATACTGTTGAAGCATAGCTTGGCAAATTTTGATCATTACTTTGCAAGCATGTGAAATTGTTTCTTTAGTTAGTTTTATTTATCTTTAAGGTTTAACTCAATGCTGTCACCACCACTGGCTTCTCCACCAATGCCAATGCTGTTGACCTTGCTGATGTCTTCTTCTTAACAGTTCATACACTGATACCATGTCAATAACATGACACTTGAAACTCCGCCTTCCAAGGAGACTGTAGAAAACTAGCTCTTTTGCTCTTATTGCTTCTTTTATCAAAATTTCTATAGTTTATGTGAAAAAAAAAATAAAAGTAGAAATCTGAGATGAGGGTCATTGTTGTTATTTAGTTGCTAAATCATGTCTGACTTTTTGCGACACCATGAACTGCAGCATGCCAGGCTTCCCTGTCCTTCACTGTCTCCCTGAATTTGCTCAGACTTATGTTCACTGTGTTGGTAATGCCATTCAACCAATTACCTCTGTCATCCCCCTCTCCTCTTGCCCTCAATCTTTCCCAACATCATGGTCTTTTCCAATGAGTTGGCTGTTTGCATCAGGTGGCCAAAGTATTGGAGCTTCAGCTTCAGCATCAGTCTTTCCAATGAGTATTCAGAGTTAATTGCAAATGGTAGAAATTGTGGAAATAAATTTTAAAAAATAAGGTTC
The DNA here is from genome assembly GCF_023091745.1 of Budorcas taxicolor. Lineage (NCBI taxonomy): Eukaryota > Metazoa > Chordata > Mammalia > Artiodactyla > Bovidae > Budorcas > Budorcas taxicolor. The sequence continues at coordinate 97,499,388 of NC_068910.1, forward strand.
TGAAAGAGAATTGAGCAAATTGCATGAAAAAGTCCTCCAAATGCTTTTCCTTCTTATGTGCTCTCTTCCTTCACCAACCTTGCCTTTTTATACACTGACTTTTAAAATCTAAAATATAACATACATTAGAATTGGGCATGGAAACAAACATGTCATTTAAAGATTAAAAAAACTATAATGGGTTTTCCAGGTCAACTTATCAAATACTATCTTAAGAAAATATAATGCTACTGTATATACTTTTCTGAGATGTTCATTGAGCACAAAAATTTAACTTTCAGTTCATCTACTTTGATATTTATGGCTCTAGATATTTCATATTCACATCTGTATTATAATTATTGCAAGAATACACTGCAAATTATTATTCCCCTTGTGGGTAATGCTGTGAGATTGTACAATTTGTTGTCACAGACAACAGTAGTATAAGGTATTTTTACAGATGTCTTGACACATGTGTGCAAGAGCTTTTCTAGGGTAGATAATGAGAAGGAGGTAGTTTTAGAATATGAATGTACATGTCAAAATTTACTAGGTTGCACTAACCTGATTTCCAGCATGGTGGTAACCATTAAAATTCCCATCAACAGACTTCTGTGTCAAAATATGGTATTATCTGACTTTATCTACCTGCTGCTAAGTCGCTTCAGTCATGTCCAACTTTGCACGACCCCATAGATGGCAGCCCACCAGGCTCCCCCATCCCTGGGATTCTCTAGGCAAGAACACTGGAATGGGTTGCCATTTCCTTCTCCAATGCATGAAGGTGAAAAGTGAAAGTGAAGTCACTCAGTCCTGTTGGACTCTTTGAGACTCCATGGACTGTAGCCTACCAGGCTCCTCCATCCATGGGATTTTCCAGGCACAAGAACTGGAGTGGGTTGCCTTTTCCTTCTCCATTATCTATCTACTGAATGCTAAATTGTGGTTTTAATTTTCATTTCCCTGATTATTAATTTAACATCTTTTTGTAAGTTTTATGGGCCATTTGTTTTTCTTAAGTGAAATTTCTGATTACTTCTATAGCTAAAATTTTATTGATTTATAGGAATCATTTAGTATTTATTCTGGATATATGCTATGCTAGTTTTATATATTATGAAGTCCTTCTGATTTGTTGATGGACTTTCACATTTATAAGTATATCTGATGAACATACATTCTACCTGAAATTTTTTTTTTGTATGTTTCATTAGATAAGCAATCCACTGTTATAGGACCACATTACCTGAATGTTAGGCAAACATTTGTGTTGTCTAAGTCTTTACAACTGCACTCATTTCACATGCCTGCAAGATTTTATTCAAAATCCTTCAAGCTAGGCTTCAGGAATACATGAACCAAGAATTCCCAGATGTACAAGCTGGATTTAGAAAAGGTATGGGAACCAGAAATCAGATGGCCAGCATGGATCTAGACAAACCAAGGGGTTTCCAAACAAACAAAAAAAAACCCATCTACTTTTGCTTCATTGACTATGCCAAAGCTTTTGACTATGTAGATTACAACAAACCATGTAATATTCTGAAAGAGATGGGAATACCAGACCACCTTACCCACCTCCTGAAAAATCTGTATGCAGGACAAGAAGCAACAGTTAGAACTGGACATGAAACAGTAGACTGGTTCCAAATTGGGAAAGGAGTATGACAAGGCTGTATTGTCACCCTGCTTATTTTACTTATATGCAGAGTACATCATGAGAAAGGCTGGGCTGGAAGAAGCACAAGCTGGAATCAAGATTTTTGGAAGAAATATCAATAACCTCAGATATGCAGATGATACCACTTTAATGGCAGAAAGTGAAGGGAACTAAGGAGTTTCTTAATGAAGGTGAAATAAGAGAGTGAAAATGCTGGCCTAAAACTCAACATTCAAAAAAACAAAAATTATGGCATCCAGTCCTATCACTTCGTAGCAAATAAATGGGAAAAATGTGGAAACAGTGTCAGATTTCATTTTCTTGGCTCCAAAATCACTGCAGATGGTGACTGCAGCCATGAAGTTAAGACACTTGCTCCTTGGAAGAATAGCTATGTCAAACCTAGAAAGCATATTACAAAGCAGAGATAACTCTTTGCCAACAAAAGTCTGTATAGTCAAAGCTATGGTTTTTCCAGTAGTCATATATGAATGTGAGAGCTGGACCATAAAGAAGGCCCAAAGGTCCAAAGAATTTGAGCACCCGATTCATGTTAATGTATGGCAAAACCAATACAGTATTGTAAAGCAAAATAAAGTAAAAATAAAAATTGAAAAAATAATAAAAATTTAAAAAATAAATAAATAAAACCAACTATCAAAAAAAAAAAAAAAAAAAAAGAACTAACACTTTCAAACTGTGGTACTGGAGAAGATTCTTGAGATTCTCTTGGACAGCAAGGAGATCAAATCAGTCAATTCAAAAGAAATTCAATCCTGAATATTCATTGGAAGGCCTGATGCTGAAGCTAAAGCTCCAATCCTTTCACCCCTGATGCATAGAGCCAATTCATAGAAAAGACCAAGTTGCTGGGAAAAATTGAGGGCAAGTGGAGAAGGGAGTCTCTTCATTACCAAAGCTCTTAAATTGATATATCTGACTAGACTTTATCAGATTCAGACTCTGATTAAAATAAAAAAAAAAAAAAGATGCAAAGATGGGAGTTCAGTGATCTGGACTATAATCTTGATTATATGTTATTTCAGTTTGTGTTCTTGAAGAAGTAAGGAAAACAGTGTGAGTCTCTTTCATATTATCTGTAGCAATATCAAGACAAAAGTATATCCTTGTTCCCACTTATCAGTTTAATCACTTATCCAAGGAACATTGTTTGTTAGTTATGATAATCTGCCACATTGATTTTTCACTGTATTTGAGTCATTATACTGAAGTGATCTTTATAGTCTTGATGTTAATTTCCAGGTAAATAAATTATCAAATAATGTCCTTCTACTATAGTTCTTGTCACTCTGGTGTCTGTTACTCATATTAGAATATTTTGCATAGATAAAACATACTAAGACTCCAGAATAATTCTTTACAACTTCAGTGGGTCTGCCTTTTATCAATAAGGTATTTATTCTACTCACTAATAATTAATTATCAAGATGCAAAAAGTTTTTATTTTGCTGTTCTTTCACTCCTTAATAGAGGAGAGTCATGGCAACCAAAGCTGTTCATAGTCTTAATCCATAATCATACCCTTGTCCATATATTCATTCTACATGTTATGAGTTTACAGCGTCTCTGTAAGACGACAAATCTAAAATTTTTAAAGGCATTTCAGGAAGAAAAGAGGGGCATAAGCAACTTCTTTAGTGATAAAACATTTTTAAAATCAAATCATTTTTCTAAATACATAGCATAATGATAATTTTTGAATTGCAATCTACCTATTTTCTTTATTTGATACTATTATTAATACCTAAAGTTAGCCAGCTTATTACTATTAAGCAGAGCACTGGAAATGTTAAATAACAGAAAGTAATAGAAGTCTTATCACATATGAAAAACAAATTGATCAATTGCTATAAATATGTACAAAATAGAAAAGGAAAGGAAAGGCTGCATTTGCAATTTAAAGCTATCGGGCAGGTGTGTAATGTCACATGTCTGCAGAAGCCTATTTATAAATGCACATTTTAATACCAACTCATTGGCCCTATTCATTAAGGGGAAAAGTGCTGATTAGAAACAATTTTCATTTTTTCAGTACACCCCAAGAGTTAGTTCTTTCCAAAAAATAAATAAATAAATCTAATTAGATAGTTTAGACTTATTTTTAATGAATTCATACATTTTTATGAATTCATAAATATTTTCACAGAGATTGTTTCTTAAATAAAATATATATAAATACACATGCAAATATATATAAATTATATATATATATATATATATACATGCATGCATATGTGTGTTTGTATGTGTGAAGGTGACCACAGAATAATTTTGTGTAAGGAGAAAATATAAAAAGAACAATGAATATAAAAAAATTATATTACAATCTTCAATATTTTAAAAGTAAACAATGTAAGATTTAAAAAGAACTATAGTGTTTAACACAGCATTAAAAGTTAATAAAAGTGCTTCTTATACATTTTCTATGTTTTTCTTTGGGAAGAGCCACTTTTTCTCTTATGTTTCCTCTTCAAAGAAAATATTAGAATACTTCTTCAAGTCAGACCTATATCAGTTCAGCTCAGTTCAGTCGCTCAGTTGTGTCCGACTCTTTGCGACCCCATGAATCACAGCACATCAGGCCTCCCTGTCCATCACCAGCTCCTGGAGTTCACTCAGACTCACGTCCATTGAGTCAGTGATGCCATCCAGCCATCTCATCCTCTGTCGTCCCCTTCTCCTCCTGCCCTCAATTCCTCCCAGTATCAGAGTCTATTCCAATGAATCAACTCTTTGCATGAGGTGGCCAAAATACTGGAGTTTCAGCTTTAGCATGATTCCCTCCAAAGAAATACCAGGGCTGATCTCCTTCAGACTGGACTGGTTGGATCTCCTTGCAGTCCAAGGTACTCTCAAGAATCTTCTCCAACACCACAGTTCAAAAGCATCAATTCTTCAGCGCTCAGCTTTTTTCACAGTCCAACTCTCACATCCATACATGACTACTGGAAAAACCATAGCCTTGACTAGATGGACCTTTGTTGGCAAAGTAATGTCTCTGCTTTTCAATATGCTATCTAGGTTGGTCATAAATTTCCTTCCCAGGAGTAAACGTCTTTTAATTTCATGGCTGCAGTCACCATCTGCAGTGATTTTGGAGCCAAAAACATAAAATCTGTCACTATTTCCATTGTTTCCCCATCTATTTGCCATGAAGTGATGGGACCAGATGCCATGATCTTCGTTTTCTGAATGTTGAGCTTTAAGCCAACTTTTTCACTCTCCACTTTCACTTTCATCAAGAGGGTTTTTAGTTCCTCTTCACTTTCTGCCGTAAGGGTGATGTCATCTGCATATCTGAGGTTATTGATATTTCTCCAGGCAATCTTGATTCCAGGTTATGTTTCTTCCAGTGCAGCGTTTCTCATGATGTACTCTGCATAGAAGTTAAATAAGCAGGATGACAATATACAGCCTTGACATACTCCTTTTTCTATTTGGAACCAGTCTGTTCTTCCATGTCCAATTCTAACTGTTGCTTCCTGACCCACATATAGGTTTCTCAAGAGGCAGGTCAAGTGGTCTGGTATTTTCATCTCTTTCAGAATTTTCCACAGTTTACTGTGATCCACACAGTCAAAGGCTTTGGCATAGTCAATCAAGCAGAAATAGATGTTTTTCTGGAACTCTCTTGCTTTTACCATGATCCAGCGGATGTTGGCAATTTGATCTGTGGTTCCTCTGCCTTTTCTAAAACCAGCTTGAACATCTGGGAGTTCACAGTTCATGTATTGCTGAAATCTGACTTGGAGAATTTTGAGCATTACTTTATTAGCATGTGAGATGAGTGCGATTGTGTGGTAGTTTGAGCATTCTTTGGAATTGCTTTCTTGCGATCTATATAGTATATGTTTAATTCTGTAATTGGAGCTTTTAAAGTAAGAGTGGTATATAATTTGATTTATGTTTTAGAAAGACACATATATAGCAATGCCAAAGATAATGGAAGGTATCAATATCCATGAGTCAACCAAAACAGGCAGAGAAATTAGTAACTCAGCATTGCAAACCAAAAAAGGATGATGAGCCTGCAAGCAAGAGTTGTAACTGTGGGAATGAAAACTAGAAGATAGCTCCCAAAGATACTCAGGGGATGGAATTAGAATGATGTGCTGACTGACTGAATGTGAGAGATGAGATAAATGGATTAGTTGAGCATCATAATGAGCTTTTCTAGCTTGGGTGACTCATGGAATAGTGATTTTATTAACTGAAAAGTAATAAAGAGGAAAGAACAGCTTTGGAGAAGAAGATAACCTGGAATATATTGAAACTCAAGTCTTTGGGAGGACATGAGTTTTATATATTCCATATGAAATATATCTACAAAGCCATTATAGAATACATGTCAATATCCCATGAAAGGGGTTATTATAAATAACAGTTTGGAAATCATTGAAATAAAGTATCACTCATCACTCTTATGAACCTATTAATTTAGTCCACTAAAATGTCAAATGAGCAGAGAAATGAACCAATAATTGAATCTCATGAATAATGCTTCAGAGGTAGATAGTGAAAGGCAAATCAGGAAAGAGAGCAAAAAAAGGAGTGGCCAGAAAGGAGAGAATCAAATTAAGAGACTAGATATTGTATCACTGAGTTTACAAAGGGAAGGAATGGGCTACACTATTACTTGTTGCATACATATAGAGAAGACTTAGAATTACAAGCTCATTATTGACTTTTAGATTAGTTATCAAAGGAGTGTTTGAGGATGATACCAACTTGAAATGGAGAGGGGAGTAAACTAGAGGATGAAGAACTGGTAATTGCATGAAAATATCCTCAATTGTCAACTTGTACATCAGTTCTGGCTTCCCTGGTGGCACAGTGGTAAAGACTCTGCCTGCCAATGCAGGAGATGCAAGAGACACATGTTCAATCCCTGGGTCAGGAAGATCCCCTGCAGTAGGAAATGGCAACCCACTGCAACATTCTTGCCTGAAAAATTCTATTGACAGAGGAGGCTGGTGGGCTACGTACAGTCTATGGGGTTGCAACGAGTAGTGCTACCATAAAACTCTGTTAAACTTCAACTTGAATTAGCTCCAGGTTGGTACTCCAGGTTGCTGTTAGGCCTATTTGTTTTCTGTTTGTTTGTTTGTTTTTTCATAACTATGAGAAGCAAGATCATGGCATCCAGTCCCATTACTTCATAGCAAAAGATGGGGAAACAGTGGAAACAGTGGCTGACTTTATTTTGGGGGGCTCCAAAATCTCTGCAGATGGTGATTGCAGTCATGAAATTAAAAGATGCTTATTCCTTAGAAGAAAGGTTATGACCAACCTAGACAGCATATTAAAAATTAGAGACATTACTTTGCCAACAAATATCCATCTAGTCAAGGCTATGGTTTTTCCAGTAGTCATGTATGGATGTAAGAGTTGGACTTTAAAGAAAGCTGAGTGATGAAGCATTGATGCTTTTGAACTGTGGTGTTGGAGAAGACTCTTGAGAGTCCCTTGGACTGCAAGGAGATCCAACCAGTCCATCCTAAAGGTAATAAGTCCTGGGTGTTCATTGGAAGGACTGATGTTGAAGCTGAAACTCCAATATTTTGGCCACCTGATGTGAACAGCTGACTCATTTGGAAAGACCTTGATGCTGGGGAAGATTGAGGGCAGGAGGAATAGGGGATAACAAAGGATGAGATGGTTGGATGGCATCACTGATTCAATGGATATGAGTTTGGGTAAACTCCAGGAGTTGGTGATGGACAGGGAGGCCTGGTGTGCTGCAGTCCATGGGGTTGCAGAATCAGACATGACTGAGCAACTGGGCTGAACTGATGAGTCCCCTCCTTAACTAATACTTAAGAGATTAGGCCCCAGGCTCAAATATATTTAAAACTGAAATTACAGTCATCACTTTCACTCTTCCTGTATATTTATACATTTTCAGCCCCTGTAAGTCCTCCCTTCTCTCTGAATGATTTGGTTTATATGCAGCTATAAGGGCTATTTGACTCCTCAAAGAAAGATATTTAGTTGAATCAGGTTTGAATGTAATATCTGAGACAAAATTTTAAAGTACATTAGAACACATGAGGAATACCATCATTTCAGAAGATAGTGCTTTTAATTGTTAGATGCCTTACCTTAGGACTAGTGAATAGACAATGAATAGAATTTATGACACTAATAAAATCCTTAGGCAAATCTGGTATACACGCCTTTGAGCCCTTTAAGATCACAATACATGTATTAATTCAAATTTTGTTGCTATAAAACATAGGTTAAATTACTCTAAAAGCAACTGCAACCTGCCTAAAGACACAACCTTATATGTCAGTATAATAGCATATTTTATAATAGTGTATTTGCTTAAACATGAGTTCTAACCTGGTGATAAGTATATTTGGCTCAGATGGTAAAAAAAACCTGCCTGCAATGCCAGAGACCTGGGATTGATCCCTGGGTTAGGAAGATCCTCTGGATTGTGGAATGACTACCCAGTCCAGTATTGATGCCTGAAGAATTCCATGGACAGAGAAGCCTAGTGGGCTAAAGTCCGTGGGGTCTCAAAAAGTCAAACATGACTGAGCAACAAACACTTTCACTTTCTTTCAAACATTTATTACTTAAGATCTTGGTGGAGGTCTACTCTAAAATGCTGTAACTTTTACTTTGCATGCTTAAATCGCTTCAGTTGTGTCCATCTCTTTGCTACCCTATAGCCCTCCAGGCTTCTCTATCCATAGGTTCTCTGGGAAAGAATGCTAGAGTGGGTTGCCATGTCATCCTCCAGGGGATCTTCCCAATCCAAGGATCAAACCCTCATCTCTTAGGTCTCCTGCATTGGCAAGTGGGTTCTTTACCACTAGTGCTACCTGGAGAGCCCTTCTACTTAATATCTTTTACTTAATTTGCAATTTTCAAATTTCCACCATGCATACACTATCGTCCCACACATGGTCAGTATGATTTAGAAATAGTAATGCCTATTGTTTTTATTTGCAGCAGGAAATAGCACATTCAAATTTGGATATATACAGGGCTCAAAAGAACTATATACATAGTTTTGGAGAAGACAGAAAAATCACAAGAGAAAGTAAAATATGAAAAAGCTAGCAAGGTTCCCATAACGCTCTTTTTGGATGGAATAAGAATTTGTTAGTAGGAAATTGAAATGCAAAAGTAGGAAGTTAAGAGATACTGGAGTAACAGGCAAGTTTGGCCTTGGTGTACAAAATGAAGCAGGGCAGAGGCTAACAGAATTTTGCCAAAAGAATGCACTGGTCATAGAAAACCCCTCTTCCAACAACACAAGAGATGACTCTACACATGGACATCACCAGGTCAATACCAAAATCAGATTGATTATATTCTTTGCAGCTGAAGATGGAGAAGCTCTATACAGTTAGCAAAAAATAAAAATAAAAAAAGACCAGGAACTGACTGTGGCTCAGATCATGAACTCCTTATTGAAAAATTCAGACTTAAATTGAAAGTAGGGAAAACTACTAGACCATTCAGGTATGACTTAAGTCAAATCCCTTAGTATTATACAGTGCAAGTGACAAATAGATTCAAGAGATTAGATCTGATAGAGTCCCTGAAGAACTATGGATGGAGATTCATGACATTGTACAGGAGTCAGTGATGGAAACCATCCCCAATAAGAAGAAGTGAAAAAGGCAAAATCGTTGTCTGAAGAGGCCTTACAAATAGCAAAGAAAAGAACAGAAGCAAAAAGAAAAGAAGAAAAGGCTGCAAAGAATATAATCAATCTGATTTTGGTATTGACCTGGTGATGTCCATGTGTAGAGTTATCTCTTGTGTTATTGAAAAAGGAACGATGCTGCTGCTGCTGCTACTGAGTCGCTTCAGTCGTGTCTGACTCTGTGCGACCCCATAGATGGCAGCCCACCAGGCTCCCCCGTCCCTGGGATTCTCCAGGCAAGATCACTGGAGTGGGTTGCCATTTCCTTCTCCAATGCATGAAAGTGAAAAGTCAAAGTGAAGTCGCTCAGGTGTATCCGACTCTTAGCGATCCCATGGACTGCAGCCTACCAAGCTCCTCCATCCATGGGATTTTCCAGGCAAGAGTACTGGAGTGGGGCGCCATTGCCTTCTCCAAAAGGAACGATATATCCATCTAAATGCTGAGTTCCAAAGAATAGTGAAGAGAGATAAGAAAGCCTTCCTCAGTGATCAATGCAAAGAAATAGAGGAAAATAATAGAATGGGAGAGACCAGAGATCTCTTCAAGAAAATTAGAAATACCAAGGGAACATTTCACGCAAAGATGGACACAATAAAGGACAGAAATAGTATGGAACTAACACGAACAGAAGATATTATGAAGAGGTGGCAAGAATACACAGAAGAACTATACAAAAAGATCTTAATGAGCCAGATAACCAACATGGTGTGATCACTCACCTACAGCCAGACATCTTGGAGTGTGACTTCAAGTGAGCCTTAGGAAGCATCAGTAGGAGCAAAGCTAGAGGAGGTGATGGAATTCCAGCTGAGCTATTTCAATTCCTAAAAGATGATGCTGTGAAAATGCTGCACTCTATATGCCAGCAAATTTGGATAACTCAGCAGTGGCCACAGGACTGGAAAATGTCAGTTTTCATTCCAATAGCAAAGAAAGGCAATGCCAAAGAATGTTCAAACTACTGCACAATTACACTCATCTCACACACTAACAAAATAATGCTCATCATTCTTCAAACCAGGCTTCAACAGTACATGAACTGAGAACTTCCACATGTTCAAGATGGATTTAGAAAAGGCAGAGAAACCAGAGATCAAATTGCCAACATCAATTGGATAGGAATACCAAACCACCTTATCTTAGTCCTGAGAAACCTGCATGCAGGACAAGAAGCAACAATTAGAACTGGACACGGAACAACCAACTGGTTCCATATTGGGAAAGGAGTACTTCCAGGCTGTATATTGTCACCTTACTTATTTAACTTATATGCAGAGTACATCATGTGAAATACTAGGCTGGATGAAACACAAGCTGGAGTCAAGACTGCTGGGAGAAATATCAATAACCTCAGATATTCAGATGACACCACCCTTATAGCAGAGACTGAAGAGGAACTAAAGAGCCTCTTGATGAAAGTGAAAGAGGAGAGTGAAAAAGCTGGCTTAAAACTCAATTTCAAAAACTAAGAAAGATTATTGCATCTGGTCCCGTCATTTCATGCCAGATAGATGGGGAAACAATGGAAACAATGACAACCTTATTTTCTTGGGCTCCAAAATCACTCCAGATGGTGACTGCAGCCATGAAATTAAAAGACTCTTGCTCCTTGGACCAAAAGTTATGATAAACCCAGACAGCATATTAAAATACAGAGATGTTACTTTGCCAACAAAGGTCTGAATGGTCAAAGCTATAGTTTTTCCAATAGTGAAATGGGTGTGAAAGTTGGACCATAAAGAAGACTGAATTCCAAAGAGCTGATGTTTTGGGGCTGTGTAGTTGAAGAAAACTCTTGAGTACCCCTTGGACTGCAAGCAGATCAAACCAGTCAATCCTAAAGGAAATAACTGCTGAATATTCCATCTAATGGACTGATGCTGAAGCTGAAGCTCCAAAATTCTGACCACCTGATGTGAAGAGTTGACTTATTGGAAAAGACCCTGTTGCTGGGAAAGATTGAAGGCAGAAGGAGAAGGGAATAGCAGATGGAATTGGATGGCATCACTGACTCAATGGACATGAGTTTGAGCAAGCTCTGGGGGATGGTGAAGGACAGGGAAGCCTGGCATATTGCAGTCCATGGAGTCCCAAAGAGTTGGACATGACTGAGCAATGGAACAACAACAGAGTAGGAAAGTGAACATAGATATATGCGGTATGTAATGTGTAGAAGCTGAAGCCTTTCTGTGGAAGGTCATAGTTTGTAGCCTAACCAAAGGAAGAGAATAGAGAATAAATGTCTAATTCCATTCCCTCCTTGTCTCTCTTCTATCCACTAGCAGTAATCCCCAGCGATGGAACCCAGGAGGGAAGGGTGTCTGTAGGTGTAGTCAGTACAAGTTAGCCTCTAAGGACATAGAGCTGGAGAGGGAGACATGAAGAACAGATCTGAATGGAGTGAAAAAATATATCTAATGAACAAAAGGGTGTTTAGCATAATTTGTCCTTAAGGAAATGAAATTTAAAGCAAAATAGCATTCTATGACTTATTAGACTATTTAAAAAACAGAATCACAGGATAAAAAAATGATATGGCCAGAGATTGCTAAGGATATAGAGCAATCCAAACTGTAATATATTGCTCTCCAGACTGTAAATTGATATAACTTTGACATATCTTGCCAAAACTAAGTACAATCTATGACCAGACTATTTCATCTCTGAACATCTAGAAGTGTATTATTTTGTGTACCAAAAGACTGTACAAGGATATTAATAACCACACTATAATAGTCAAAAGCAGAAATAATCCAAATGCCCACCAATAGTGGAATAAATGTATAAATTATGGTATATTCATATGATCCATACAGTATAGCAATGAAATAAAACATTCAACAACATGGATGGAATTCACAAATAGTGATTACTGAAAGACGTCAAACACTTTAAAAAAAAAAAAGAAAGTATCTTTTCATTTACATAATATTCAAAAAGAGGTAAATTAATATGAAAGTGTTATGGCTCAGTTGTGTCCAACTCTTAGTGACCTCCTGGACTGTATGTATCCTGCCATGTCTTCTCTGTCCATGGATTGTCCAGTCAAGAATACTGGAGTGGGCTGCCATTCTCTTCAGGGGATCTTCCCAATCCGGGGATGGGACCCAGACCCCCATTGCAGACAGATATTTTACCATCTGAGCTGCCAATTTGGCATGATAGAAATCAGAGTCATGGTTCCTGTGAAGTTACTGTGAAGAGCTAAAAGAAAGGCTCCTGGAATGGTGGTAATATTTCATATCTTATGATATGCGCATAGAATATATTTGCAAATATTCATCAGACTGAATAAGTATCGTGTGTTTCCTTTAGTATATGCATCTTATAATTAAATTTTTGAAAGATGATTTTTTTAGCATTTATTCATTTATTTAGTTTATCTATTTTAATTGGAGTCTAATTACTTTACAGTATTGTGGTGGTTTTTGCCATATATTCACATGAATCAGCCATGGGTGTACATGTGTTCCCGCTCATGAACCCTCTTCCCACCTCCCTCCTCATCCCATCCCTCAAGGTGATCCCAATGTACCAGCCCTGAGCACCCTGTTTCATGCATCGAACCTGGACTGGCGGTTTATTTCACGTATAATAATATGCATGTTTCAATCCTATTCTCTCAAATCATCCCACCCTTGCCTTCTTCCATAGAGTCCAAAAGTCTTTTCTTTACATCTGTGTCTCTTCTGCTATCTCGCATAAGGGTCATCGTTACTATCTTTCTAAATTCCATATATATGCATTAATATACTGTATTGGTGTTTTTCTTTCTGACTTGCTTCGCTCTGTGTAACAGGCTCTAGTTTTATCCACCTCATTAGAACTGATTCAATTGCATTCTTTTTAATAGCTGAGTAATATTCCATTGTGTATATGTACCACAGCCTTCTTATCCATTCTTCTGCCGATGGACATCTAGGCTGCTTCCATGTCCTGGCTATTGTAAACGATGAGATGAACATTGGGGTACACATGTCTCTCTCAGTTGGTTTCCTTAGTGTGTATGCCCAGCAGTGGGATTGCTGGGTTGTATGGTAGTTCTACTTCCAGTTGTTTAAGGAATCTCCACACTGTTCTACATAGAGGCTGTACTAGTTTGCATTCCAACCAACAGTGTAAAAGGGTTCTTTTTGAAAGATGATTTTCTTAAAAGAAAAGAAAGGAAACTATATCTGAAAGATCATATTAATATATCTTACACACTAGGGGGTAAGATATTTTCCCAGACTTTAACTTTGTGCAATAATTTTTGGAGAGGGATCTACCCAATATGCTAATAGCTTTCTGATCTGGGCATGAGAGGTCATCATGTGGTAAATAAAATGTAATAGTTTTATATCCTTAGCATCTGTAATATTGCATTGAGTTGTTGTTACATCACAAATGACCTGTGTGTTGACCTCTTCTTGCCTCATTTTGATCAGCTGTAAACTGATGGATTGAAAGAAATGATTTTTAATATTTCCCTTTGGCCAAAACTGTGACTTCTTGACCAATTAGACATGTGGGCAGATGAATCAGTAATATGAAAAAGACAAAGTCTTTGTAGATGTACTCAAGTATGTCTTTGTATATATACTCAAGATATCAACATGAAATTGTGATCAATAAAAATCTAGCAGTTGCAGTTAAAAAAAAAAAAAAGCACTAGAACATAGACCAAAATGAAGTTCTAACTCTACCAATATTATAAGAATCAGAAGAAGCTGACACATGAGTGTGTATGACTCAAAGTAGTATATATCTTTATACTACATTTTTGTAGTTGATGGTCTAAATTTATCCCATCTGTAAGACTGGTCTTATCCCTAAAGGAAAGTAATCAACAATTAAACTGAAGTACTTGGCTGCTTAGCAGAGCCCATATTTTAAAATACAAGTAAGATTTTTCTTTAAGAGAAGGTATATTTTTATGATAGGGGATAATTTTTTTTTTTAAACACTGCATCTGACTGCAATTAAGCCTCTGTTAGGCTTTTTGTTTATTTTTAAGTTCACATTTACTTAATAGCCATTAAAATCTCAGCGCTTGCATTTGCCTGTAGTGAGATTCTTCTGTGTGCTTCAAGGTGGTTCACAGCAGGCAGTCAAGTCTAATAATAATGGCAAGTTAATATTAGAAGAGTCTCCAAGTCAGCAGAGAAATTGAGATATTAAATGGTATTTAAATGCTAATCTTTATCTTAAATATATGATTTAAAAATTATTTTAGTTGTATGAACAGGTAAATTTTAATTGATTGTATATTCTTTAAAGATGTTTCATTTTTTTCTTTTGAGTTAGTTGGAATAAACTCATCCACAGCTTAACAGCAAATGAATAGAGCCAAATTGAATGCAAAATAGAAAGCAGAATGTGAGAACCAGGTCTGGGGAATGTAATAAACTTGTGTCCAGATGCTAGTTAAATAATAAAATGACATAATTAAAAAAAAAAAGTTTATTTTCAAATTATCTCCACAGTACTCTAAATCACAATGTGCCCGAAAAATTAAAATTAAGAAAAGCTAAACAGAATTTTTTAATACTGTAAAAAAAAATAGAGAGTGTATATTCCTTGTTTTATATATTAGGCAACAGGATCTTTTCAAACAGGATACTTTAAATGAAAATCCAGCAAATAAATCGAGATGATGCTTTTAGAGGATACCAATAATATTGCCCCTTATCTCTGCCCAGACACTGCACAAGTTGAGAAATAAGACAAAAGTATTTGGCTGATGGAGATCTGATAGGGTTGCTATTAAAGAATATGTATGTGGGTACACCTGCTCCCCAAAACAGAGGAACAGAAATAGACAAGCTTACCACACAACAGCCCTGGAACCAAATAGGTCTATTTCCAGCAGGAGCAAATAGAACTCAGACTTTCCCTGCTGCTTTTTAAGAGGGAGAGAGAGAAGGAGAATTATGGGCATAGACATTTCAAACTGAAAGACAAGTTAGGAATAGGGAATAAATGCCATGCTATCTTTTTTAAAATTGTGATTTTTTAAAATTGTAATTGTTTAGCAATTACAAAATATGGAAGAAGTATTTTACAAAAAAGAACTGTGAAACCTTGGCCCCGATAGAAAAAAAAAAAAAAGGCAACATCAAAGGATCCTTGTTTCTCCACTTAAGAGAAAAATCATCAGTACTTGGATGAAAAGTATAGAATCCAAAGTGAGCTAAGAGGACACCACAGGCTTTTAATGAGGAAAGATTTGGAATACAATGTAGTATCTATAGTTTATTTGATATAATCCTAAATAATACATAAAATTTTATATTTGATGTGTAGATTACTAGGAACATTTTTGTTACTATTATATTGTTATTTTCTTTTTAAAAATTGAAACATTTCTCCATGAGTGCCTTTACAGAAGCTATTTTGCTAACTAAGAGTCATTTGATTATTTTAGTCAATATCTACTGCTGGAGTAGGTGAAAAAACACATGTAGCATCTTGAATGGAAAGGATTAAAACACCTTTTTAAAAGAAATCAGGGAGAGCTTTGAAACAATAATTTATACACATCTGTGTCTTTTTTGCTGCTTTGCATACAGGGTCGTCATTGCCATCTTTCTAAATTCCATATATATGTGTTAGTATACTGTATTGGTGTTTTTCTTTCTGGCTTACTTCACTCTGTATAATCGGCTCCAATTTCATCCATCTCATCAGAACTGTGATGACCCAGAGAGATGTTATGGGCAGGGAGGTGGGAGGGGGGTTCATGTTTGGGAACGCATGTACACCCTTGGGGATTCATGTCAACGTATGGCAAAACCATACAGTATTGTAAAGTAAAATAAAATAAAAATAAAAGACAAAACAAACAAATAAATAAATAAATAAAAACAAAAGCAAAAAAAAAAGAAACAATAATTTAGTAATTTGATTATTTCAAGTGTCCCCTTTAATACAGATAATTAATGCCATATCCACATTTTTAAATGGCAAATGAGTTGTTAGCATCTTAGAATTTGTAGTACATTCTTGTCTTTTAAATTTTTCCTACTCAGTTGAAACCAAAATAGTTTTTTCCTTTGCCTGGAATGGAGAAGATTAAAGTTTTAGTGAATATTGACTGTTATTTCTTATGGAAAAGTTGAATATTGGTATGTTGCTATAAATACTACCAGCGGTTTGCAGAAAGTGTATTTAAAATAAAGAGGTGAGAAGTTAAAATTGTGTTATTTATCCATTGCATTTGCTATAGATTGAAAAGGATTTGTAAATCAGAAGGAGTGAAATGAAAGCAAGAAAAGGTCAAAGAAAGTTACCAAGATCGAATGCAGAATAGGTAAATGTGCCCCATGGGAAAAACACAACAGGAAAGGCATAAAGATAATGGCACACATCTCAGTCTAGATGTATAGGATTCAGTGCCAGATTTGGTTTTTAAGCTGTTTGTTAAGTAATTTGAATAGAGAATTTTCCACTGTGAATATGTATTTAAGTGCCTCTATTTTAGATTAAGTGTTTTGTTTCATTGATTGTTGAGCATAACAATGGTAGTATCTAAATGGTGTTTGCCTGGCACAATGCTCATATTACAAGTGAATGAGGTTCTGCCAAAGCTACGATGCCTACATCACTAAAGACGGTTTTCTTTAAAGATAGCTTAAAAGTGACAGAATGAAGAAAGTCAGTTCAACAAAAGAAATAATGTATTATGTCACAATTGGGTTTCAGCAAGGATATTAAAAAGAATAGAAGAAGAGAAGCCTTTCAGTTATGGAATTCATAATTTTCTACTTGTCCTATTTAAAGTGAGTGCAGTCCTTCAACTAAGAGCTATTATGTGATATGTTATATTAATGTTATGTTTCCCCACCTTATGTCTATTTGCTTTTCCAAGATACATTTATATTATACAAAGGTAGAGTTGAATGTTATAATTATCATTACCAAGTAGCTTATTTATTAATTCATGCAAAGCCCTTTTACTGCTTAAAATCTCTAATATTTCTCCCTGTATTTCTCTGCTACTAAGGACTCAATGTTTTTCCTCATCTATTCATGCAAATTCCATTCATGTTAAATTGAAGTGCTAAAAAATGCTTTTCTGGACCTTGCAGTAAACATAATTTGCTAAATTTATTTATGGTATATAAATCTTTCCAGTATATTTTATGCTTTTCTAAGCATTTGGTAATAATAAATCATAAATGTCTCCAAAGTGATGCTTTCAACTAGTGTTGATAAAAGTAAAAATTTATAAACTTATACACACATAGTGCTTTATATTTTCAAAGTTGTATTCTTTTCAAACTTCGTTTAGCCTCTTCTTACCACACAGTGATACAGACGAATAATTGAGTGAAGTTATGTCCATTTGAAGACAAGAAAGCTGAGTACCTCAACAAGTGAAAAATTTAAGACAGTGGTGAATTAACACCAAAGTACCTGTCTGTTGCAACCGTTGTTAAAAATATATATATAATTAAATATTGAGTCCTCTCCCAACCCAGAAATATTATCTATAATGGTAATATGGTAAATGGTAAATTCCAGTAATGTTATTATCAGAATAAACATTAAACCAGAATGCAATGGGCATTACAGGGAATTCACTAAGAATTTGTAAATGCAGAAAGAAACCTCACTCCCTTGTATATCCAAGCAGATACATACCATCATATACATGTTTTCAAGATAAATAATAACTACTCCTCAAGTAAGAGGATTGAACAACACTCTTTGTCACATATAGTTCATTCTAGGGTCTTTTCAGGTTGTATAGTAGTAAAGAATCAATTTGCCAATGCAGGAGACACAAGAGATGCAGGTTCCATCCCTAGGTGGGGAAGACCCCCTGGAGGAGGACATGGCAACCCACTCCAGTATTCTTGCCTGGGAAATCTCATGGACAGAGGAGACTGGTGGGCTACAGTCCATGGAGTCTCAAAGAGTCGGACATGACTGAGCACAGCACAGCAGAGCGCAGGGCTGTTCATCTAAATTTACCTGGTAATTAGGATGACCATCTGTGTTAGCTCATTGGTTTTATCCTGAGGAAAAATAAACTTCTCATCTGTTTATGACAGGAAGTAGTTTTGTAACTTGCAACAAGATGCTTAAGTAGCCTAAAGTAGGCTGCTACTCTCCTACAGAAACTGGGAGAACTGGACGCTGTCCCCCATGATCTTTACATTTCAAAGAAATACTCTCCTGTTGTTGAAAAATTCATTCCTAGAACATAAATCTGACAAAAGGTCTATCTAGTCTTCAAAAGGATTTACATACATTTCAAAAACATGAGAAAACACTTATAATTAAAAGTATCCTAAGGTAAATGTTCTAAAAGAAAAAGGAGAGGGAGGAAAATCTTTTCTCTAATTTTCAACAGGGAGAGAGAATTAAGCCTCTCAGTTTTACTTTGTATTTGTTTTTACACACTAAGCAAACTTCCAACTAAGGAGTTGGTTGACCTAGGGTCCTAAACTACTGTTTTTTGACCTCCCCTTGCTGTCATCTGTTAGTGACTGAGACCAAACAAGGATTCTAAAGCAGATCCATTCTGTCAAGAAGAAAGAGCCCTTTGTTAGCTAGCTTTAGATTTACCTTTCTTAAACAGCATAACTGACTAGGATGGTTCCACTCAATCTTTTCCTCTCTCTCTTCACTGAGAGAAGACATGCATTCCTATCTAAAGACTTTTTCAGGCTTACCTAACTCCCTCTCCATCACTTTCCAGACATTTACTTAAATAAAATCCTTTCACGTTTAATGTCATTGTTGACAAAAAGACTAGTCAATTGTTGTTCAAAAAAAGGAACAGAATTTTGAGCCAAACCAGGAGACTGTCTTTCACAAAGCTCTAAGAACTGTTCTGCCCACTAGAGGTCAAAGCATAGTCATATATTTTTTTGAGACAAAGTGTTATATGTCAATTGACAGTTTATACAATGTACATCTATGCATACAGAGTGAGTAGTGGGTCATCATGATCCCTTACAAGCGTTAAGAAAGCAGGTTATCTCCTAAGGAGATCTGGTAAATGCAGATGTACAATACATATTAAAGGGAAGGGAGGAGGTACAAATGGGCAGAAAAATGTTCGTTTTAATTTTTCTTGTCTTGTCATAAAATACAAATATTATGGTGTCTCCATCTTGGTATTTGTTTCTTGGAACACCTAGTTTAAAGACACTATGGGCATACTGAATAGCACAATCGCTGTGGAGTGGCATTGTTGAAAATGTACTTATTCTGATCTGGAAATTCTAGCTCTGAAAATTTATCCTCTCGATGTAACTGCAAGAATCTGAAAGGATATATGTGCAAAAGTTATAAATCACCATATCGTTGTTAACAGCACAAGACCAGAAACAACACAAGGGAATGATTTCAGTAAAATATTGCACATTCATAAAATGAAATGCCATGTACCTATACAAAAGATCAAGGCAGTTGTCAGTGTGCCAATATAGAAAGATCTTCAGAACATATTTTTAACAAATGATAGTAAACAATAAAACTGTTTATAGCATATATAGCCACTATGTAATTAAAAAGGGGAGAAAGGTAATACAAATATTTTTTCATACCTGCTTATATTTGCATAATGGAACATTAAAAGACTCCCTAATATATTAGAAGTATAATTACTTTAGGAAGTAAAAAGTATATTTAAAAAAAAAGTGCTTCCCTGGTGGCTCAGACAGTAAAGTGTCTGCCTGCAATGTGGGAGACCCGGGTTCGATCCCTTGGTTGGGAAGATCCCCTGGAGAAGGAAATGGCAACCCACTCCAGTCCTCTTGCTGGAAAACCCCATGGATGAAGGAGCCTGGTAGCCTATAGCCCATGGGGTCGCAAAGAGTCAGACATGACTGAGAGACTTCACTATTTTAGGAAGTAGAAGGGGAGAAATTTGGTAGAAAAAATAAGTGCAATCAAGTTTTCTCAGTGTATATAGTTTACTTAAATTTGATCCAGGTGAATATGTTGCCAAATATATATTAAAATTTTATTTAATAAAAATAAAATGAATCTTCTTGGAACCATGTGGCTACTTAAGCCTATAGTAGGAGGAATAATGAATATGTTTTGTTACTTTTAAAACATTGTCCCTTGTCTTTATCCCACCTTTGTTCACTGACATTGTGATGATATACATTTGTTGATTTAATAAACATTTGTCAAGCATCTACCATTTATGAGACACTATAATAGACCCAGGATAGGTGAATAGGACAGATATAATTCCTATTCTCAAGGAGCTTATAACCTAGTTTCTAAAAAGAGAGGGAAAAAATAGCAATTTCCAAGTGAGGTTAATTCACTGAAAGATATTTTGGGGAAAATTAAGTCTACAAGTGGGATTTCATTCAACTCTGGGGTTTAGTTAGGAAAGGAAACAGTTTTTATAGCGGTGATATTTTAAATGATTGCTCGGTTATTGGTTATTTGAAAATTCTAAGCATGGGTAATATATTAAATTGTATATAAATTACTGAGAATATCTGTATTAGGAAAGTTTACATGGAAAGGAGCAGTATGTCTTTGAAATCTACTTTAATCAGATTCCAACTAAGCACGAGCCAAATTTTTTATTTCTTAAGCTAAAGTCTAAAGAAACTGGCACTTACTTTTTAGGTATAATAAAAAAATGCATTTCATAACTTACATAAATTAATTTTCAAGCCAATATGTGAATTATCATAACTATGTATCATTTTATTAAACAGGGAAATTAAATTGATATTTTGTATCAGTTAAATGTAGTTATTTTACAGGCATTATATAATAATTTACATATAACTTCTTAAATATTGATTGCTATAGATTTTCATTTTAGACCATTTAAAAAATTATATTTGTACTTGAAAACAGCTAATTTTAAAAGTAATTTTGTTATTTAAAGCATATGTACACTAAAAAGAAGCATAGAGGGAGAACAAGATGGCAGAAGAGTAGGTGGTTATGGAGTCATCTCTCTCCACAGATACATCAGGATTATACCTTCAGATAGAGAAGTACATGAAGAACACCATCCTCCCCCTGGGCCTGTACTGTGTAAACTGGGCTAGCCAGGAGTGTTGTTTGTTTTACCTGAGGTCCTCACTCCGGTCCTCAGACCTTTCTTCATTCTATCTTCACGGGCTTTTCCCTTCCTTATCTTTTAGCCACTGCCATTCTGGACTCGTTTTTCCTATTCTAACTACCTTACAGACCCACAAAAAATTCAGTAGGATGAAGGAACAAGGGGGAAAACAGGAAGTGTTAGAAGGACTGGACCTGCCCTTGGTGGGTGGAGGACTGAACCAGGGTTCCAATCCCCACATCAGGGCAATTGTCTGAGTCAGAAAAGAAACATTTAAGGCTGAGAGTGAAACAGCTGATCTTTGGCAGCCTAAATGGAATGAGAATCAGACAGACTTTGCCACAACCATACATACCCCAGACAGGGATGAGGATTCCCTGGAAGTTGCAGTGGCTGGGAGGTGGAGTTTAGGGATTATGGAGAAATCCCCAGGCAAGGGCTGCTGTTGACTGTGGAGAGATGGATCAAGGGGATGTGAGAGAGGAGATTGTGGTGAAAAATGCCTGTTGAGGAAAGCGGGGCAGCCATGAAAGCAAGGCAATACTGCTGAGTCACACATAGGGGGTGGAGCCATAACTATAGCCTCTCTCCCCCCACACACCAGCATTGGCAACTGAACCTTAGATAGGCTGACAATCAAATGCCTGACCATTAAACTACAGAGTGGGACCCTACCCAGGGTGCTTCTTTAAGTGACTGAAGCACCGAACTACAGAGAAGGACCCCAAACAAGGAAGCACTCTAAGTGCTTAAGCAGGCGGAGCTATGGAGAAACACTGGCCAAAGAGGCCTTCTGATTGCCAGCTACAATAGTTTCAGAAAAAAGACTCTGATAGGGCCATAACTCCTTCAGTGGAGGCAGTCAGTGTCTCTGAACACTTGGCGCTGCCAGGGTCCCCACAAGCCAAGCAGCTGCACCACCTTCATACTCAACTCTCACTGGGGCAGAGCTGCCACAAGGCAAAAAAATTTTTGCTCCTATGTGCACAGGGTCACTTCAGTAGTGTCTGATCTTTGTGGCCTTGTGGACTATAGCCTGTCAGACTTCTCTGTCAGGGAGAAGAGTTCTCCAGTCAAGAATACTGAAGTGTATTGGCCGATACTGGTTGCCATACCTTTCTATAGCACTATATTTCCTGCTGCCCTAGCTGCCAACTCCCCTGAGTACCTGCTGCTTCCAGAACCCCTGAAACCCAAGCAACTGTACCACTTCCACAACTGGACATCACAAGGGCAAACCCAAGTCCTCCAGGGCAGCCTCAGGAACAAACCCCAGTGGGCAACCCACTTGCAGACGTGGAACTAAAACCACAGTTGAAACCCAGGTGCAGTGCGACTAAGGAAAAAAACTCAAAACCCTCCCATCAGCTATACAAGCTGCAGATTGAATCTATACGATCAATTAGGCAGACTCTGTGTCTATGGAATATATAAAAGGTCATTGAGAGCTCCCGCTAAAGGAACCACACTAGTTCTGAAAGCGGTGAATAGTGGAGGCAAGAACACAGAGAAGCAGACCAGCTTAGAATGTGAGCTGCTCTCACAGCAGATCCAGAGATCAGCACATTGTTAGAGGGCATCCTAGGGAGGTGAGGTGGACTGTGATCCCAGAGAGGGAAAGGACTCTGACAGAAGTGACTCAAGAAAAGCATTTATTATTATAACGTTTTGACTTATTCTGTAGATTTTGATTTTTTCTTTTCTTTTTTTCTTTTTTTTTTTTTTTTTTTTTGGCCTTTCTCTGTTGTAGTTGTCAATTTTATTGGCACTATGAAATCTAATTAAGTTTTTGAGCTTTTTTTTTTTTCCTCAGTCACATTTTGTATTGTTTTTATAAACCTCTGCCTCTATGTTGGGCTTTTGCAGTTCTGTGGAGTTTCCTTTTTCTTTTTTTTCCTCTCTTTGTTTTTAATTTTTAAAACTATTATTTTGTTTCCTACATTTATTTCTTTGTTTGCTTTTCCTACTGTTCTTTTCCCTGTGCAGTTACTCTTCAATGTATATAAATCTTCATCTACCTCTATTTAACTTTGCATATCTATTATTCCTTTCTTTTCTTTCCCTCCTTTCCTCTCAACATATTTGTTAGTGTCATTCCCCACTTGGCACCTTGATTTAGTTTTGTTTTTCAGTTTGTGCTTTAGTTAGCTTTGTTCTTAACTGGTAAATATAACTTTTGATTTCCTCTGTTTCCTGAGTCAATCTATTGTACTTTATTTTTGTTACACTGTTTTGACTTGGCTCATGGGTATATATGTATATGTGTATATTTCATTATTTTAATTAATATTTGCCTGAATTTGTAACTACCATTGGTCTGGGGTCTTTGGTTTCTCATTTTTGGCTATTTGTTTTAATCTCACTTAAAGCCATAACATACCACTTGTGGAATCTTCATTCCTGACCAGAGATCAAGCCCTGAGCCTTTTGTCATGGGAGCACTGACTCCAAGACCCTAGTCTATGACTAAAATGGACTGGAATGGGTTAATTCAACTCAGATGACCATTATATCTACTACTGTGGGCAGGAATCACTCAGAAGAAATGGAGTAGCCATCATGGTCAACAAGAGTACAAAATGCAGTACTTGGATGCAATCTCAAAAACAACAGAATGATCTCTGTTCGTTTCCAAGGCAAATCATTCAATATCATGGTAATCCAAGTCTATGCCCCAACCAGTAACGCTGAAGAAGCTGAAGTTGAACGGTTCTATGAAGACCTACAAGACCTTTTAGAACTAACACCCAAAAAAGATGTCCTTTTCATTATAGGGGACTGAAATGCAAAAGTAAGAAGTCAAGGAACACCTGGAGTAACAGGTACATTTGGCCTTGGAATGTGGAATGAAGCAGGGCACAGACTAATATGAGTTTTGCCAAGAAAATGCACTGGTCATAGCAAACACCCTCTTCCAACAACACAAGAGAAGACGATACACATAAACATCACCAGATGGTCAACACTGAAATCAGATTGATTCTATCCTTTCCAGCCAAAGATGGAGAAGCTCTATACAGCCAACAAAAACAAGACCAGGAGCTGACCGTGGCTCAAATCATGAACTCCTTATTGCCAAATTCAGACTCCAATAGAAGAAAGTAGGGAAAACCACCAGACCATTCAGGTATGACCTAAATCAAATCCCTTATGATTATACAGTGGAAGTGAGAAATAGATTTAAGGGCCTAGATCTGATAGACAGAGTGCCTGATGAACTACGGAATGAGGTTCGTGACATAGTACAGGAAACAGGGATCAAGACCATCCCCATGCAAAAGAAATGCAAAAAAGCAAAATGGCTATCTGGGGAGGCCTTACAAATAGCTGTGAAAAGAAGACAAGTGAAAAGCAAAGGAGAAAAGGAAAGATATAAGCACCTGAATGCAGAGTTCCAAAGAATAGCAAGAAGAGGCAAGAAAGCCTTCTTCAGTGATCAATGCAAAGAAATAGAGGAAAACAACAGAATGGGAAAGACTAGAGATCTCTTCAAGAAAATTAGAGATACCAAGGGAACATTTCATGCAAAGATGGGCTCGATAAAGGACAGAAATGGTCTGGACCTAACAGAGCAGAAGATATTAAGAAGAGGTGGCAAGAATACACAGAAGGACTGTACAAAAAAGATATTCATGACCCAGATAATCACGATGGCATGATCACTCATCTAGAGCCAGAAATCCAGGAATGTGAAGTCAAGTGGGCCTTAGAAAGTATCACTATGAACAAAGATAATGGAGGTGATGGCATTCCAGTGGAGCTATTTCAAATCCTGAGAGATGATGCTGTGAAAGTGCTGCATTCAACATGCCAGCAAATTTGGAAAACTCAGCAGTGGCCACAGGACTGGAAAAGGTCAGTTTTCATTCAAATGCCAAAGAAAGGCAATGCCAAAGAATGCTCAAACTACCGCACAATTGCACTCATCTCACATGCTAGTAAAGTAATGCTCAAAATTCTCCAAGCCAGGCTTCAGGAATATGTGAATTGTGAAATTCCTGATGTTCAAGCTGGTTTTAGAAAAGGCAGACAAACCAGAGATCAAATTGCCAACATCACTCGATCATCAAAATAGCAAGAGGGTTCCAGAAAAACATCTATTTCTCCTTGATTGCCTGTGCCAAACACTTTGACTGTGTGGATCACAATAAACTGTGGAAAATTCTGAGAGAGATGGGAATACCAGACCACCTGACCTGCCTCTTGAGATATCTGTATGCAGGTCAGGAATCAACAGTTAGGTCTGGACATGGAACAACAGACTGGTTCCAAATAGGAAAAGGAGTACGTCAAGGCTGTATATTGTCACCCTGCTTATTTAACTTATATGCAGAGTACATCATGAGCAACGCTAGGCTGGATGAAGCACAAGCTGGAATCAAGTTTGCCAGGAGAAATATCAATAGCCTCAGATATGCAGATGACACCACCCTTATGGCAGAAAGTGAAGAAGAACTAAAAAGCCTCTTGATGAAAGTGAAAGAGGAGAGTGAAAAAGTTGGCTTGAATCTCAACATTCAGAAAATGAAGATCATGGCATCCAGTCCCATCACTTCATGGGAAATAGATGGGGAAACAGTGGAAACAGTGGCAGACTTTATTTTGGGGGCTCCAAAATCGCTGCAGATGCTGACTGCAGCCATGAAATTAAAAGACGCTTACTCCTTGGAAGACAAATTATGAGTAACCTAGATAGCATATTCAAAAGCAGAGACATTACTTTGCCAACTAAGATCCGTCTAGTCAAGGCTTTGGTTTTTCCTGTGGTCATGTATGGATGTGAGAGTTGGACTGTGAAGAAATCTGAGCACCGAAGAACTGATGGCTTTGAACTGTGGTGTTGGAGAAGACTCTTGAGAGTCCCTTGGACTGCAAGGAGATCCAACCAGTCCACTCTGAAGGAGATCAGCCCTGGGATTTCTTTGGAAGGAATTATGCTAAAGCTGAAACTCCAGTACTTTGGCCACCTCATGCAACAACTTGACTCGTTGGAAAAGACTCTGATGCTGGGAGGGATTGGGGACAGGAGGAGAAGGGGACGACAGAGGATGAGATGGCTGGATGGCATCACTGACTCGATGGATGTGAGTCTGAGTGAACTCTGGGTGCTGTTGATGGACAGGGAGGCCTGGCGTGCTGCGATTCATGGGGTTGCAAAGAGTCGGACATGACTGAGTGAGAGTGACTGAACTGAACTGAACATCCTTGCCCATCATAGGAAAAACAAGCAAACAAACAAAAACTCAGCACAAATCTCACCCTATACAAAGCTTATACAAACCACTGGACCAACCTTAGGAGGACAGAAACCAAAAGGAAGAAAGAATTCAAATTTGAAGCCTGGGAATAGAAGACCTCATATACAATAAGTTAAAAAAAAAAAAATATATATATATATATATATATATATATATATATATATATAAATGAAAAGGCAGAAAAATACTACACAAATGAAGGAACAAACTAGAAATACAGAAATCCAAACAAATGAGGAGGAAATAGGCAAACTACCTGAAAAACAATTCAGAATAATGATAGAAAAGATGATCAAAAACCTTGGAAACAAAATGGAGAAAATGCAAGAATCAATTAACAAAGACCTAGAAGAATTAAGGAATAAACAGGCAGAGACAAACAACACAATTGCTGAAATTAAAAATACTCCAGAAGGAATCAATAGCAGAATATCTGAAGCAGAAGAATGAATCAGTGAGCTGGAAGATCAAATGGTGAAAATAACTTCCAAAGGGCAGAATAAAGTAAAAAGAATGAAAAGAAGTGGGGATAGTCTCAGAGACCTCTGTGACAATATCAAATGCATCAACATTCAAATTATCGGGATCACTGAAGAAGAGAAAAAGAAAAGGTATGAGAAACTTTTTGAAGAGATTATAGTTGAAATTTTCCCCAAAATGGAAAAGGAAATAGTCAATCAAGTCCAAGAGGCACAAAGAGTCTCATACAGGATAAATCCAAGGATAAACATGCCAAGACACATACTAACCAAACTAACGAAGACTAAACATAAGGAAAGAATATTAAAAGCAGCAAGGGACAAGCAATAAGCAATATACAAGGGAAACCCCATACGCTTAACAGCTGATCTTTCAGTGGGAATTCGGCAGGCCAGAAGGCAATGGCATGATATATCTAAAGTACTGAAGGGAACATATCTACAACTACGATTACTGTACCTGGCAAAGATCTCATTCAAAATTGATGGAAAAATAAAAAGTTTTTCAGACAAGCAAAAGGTAAAGAAAATTCAGTACCACCTTACCAGCTTTACAAGAAATGTTAAATGGACTTATATAGTCAAGAAACACAAGAGAAGAAAAAAGAACAAAATCAACCCCAAACAATTGAGAAAATGGCAATAAGAACAAATATATCAATAATTACTTTAAATGTAAATAAATTACATGCTCCAAACAAAATGCATAGATTGGCTGAATGGATACAAAAACAAGACCCATATATATGCTGTCTACAAGAAATCCACTTCAGACCTTAAAACATATATAGACTGAAAGTGAGAGAATGGAAAAATATATGTCATGCAAATGGGAAGCAAAAGAAAACTGGGGTAGTAATCCTCATGTCAGACAAAATAGAACTTAAAATATAGAAAATTACAAGAGATAAGGAAGGATACTACATAATGATCAAGGGACCAATCCAAGAGGAAGACATAACAATTTTAAATATCTATGCACCCAACATAGGAGCACCTCAGTACATAAGACAAACACTAACAGATATAACAGGAGAAATTTACAGTAATACAATAATAGGAGACTTTATCACCACACTTACACCAATGGACAGATCATCAAAACAGAAAATTAATAAGGAAACACAAGTCTTAAATGACACATTAGATGAGATGGATCTTATTGATATCTTCAGGACATCCCATCCAAATGTAGAAGAATACGTCTTCTTCTTAAGTGCACATGGAATATTCTCCAGGATTGACCACATCTTGGGTCACAAATAAAACCTCAATAAATTTAAGAAAATTGAAATTGTATCAAGCATCTTCTCTGACCACAATGCTATGAGACTAGATATCAATTACAAGAAGAAGAAAAAAAAAAAAAAACTATAAAAAACACAAACACATGGAGATTAAACAACACATTTCTAAATAACCATAACCAACAAGTTACTGAAGAAATCAAAAGGGAAATACAAAAATTTCTATAAACAAATGGCAATGAAAACACAACAACTCAAAACCTATTAGATGCAGCAAAAGCAGTCCTAAGAGGGAAGCTTATATCAATACAATCCTACCTTAAGAAACAAGAAAAGCATCAAATAGACAACCTAACTTTACACCTAAAACAACTGGAAAAAAAAGAACAAAAGAAACCCAAAATTAGTAGAAGGAAAGAAATCATAAAGATCCAAGCAAAAATAAATGAAAAAGAAATTTAAAAACTATAGTAAAAATTAATAAAACTAAAAGCTTGCTCTTAGAGAAGATAAACAAAATTGACAAACCTTTAGCCAGATTCATCAAGAAAAAAAGAGGGAAGAATCAAATCAACAAAATGAAAAATGAGAGGTTACAACAGACAATGCAGAAATACAAAGGATTATAAGATACTATTATGAGCAACTATATGTCAATAAAATGGATAACCTGGAAGAAATGGACAGATTCTTAGAAAAGTTCAATCTTATAAGACTGAACCAGGAAGAAATAGAAATCATGAATAACCCAATTATAAGCACTGAAATTGAAGCTGTGATCAAAAATCTTCCAAAAAACAAAAGCCCAGGACCAGATGGCTTCACAGAAGTTTTCTATCAAACATTTAGAGACAAGCTAATATTTATTTTATTTTATTTTATTTTTTTAATTTTTATTTTATTTTTTAATTTTTTAAAATTTATTTATTTTAATTGGAGGTTAACTACTTTACAATATTGTAGTGGATTTATTTTATTTGGAGGCTAATTACTTTACAATATTGCAGTGGTTTTTGCCATACATTGACATGAATCAGCTATGGGTTTACATGTGTTAAAACTGTTTCAAAAAATTTGCAGGGGAAGGAACACTTTCTAACTTATTCTATGAGGCCACCATCATCCTGATGCCAAAACCAGAAAGACAACAACAAAAAAAGAAAACTACAGGCCAATATCACTGATGAACATAGATGCAAAAATCCTTAACAAAACTTTCGCAAACAGAATTTAGCAACACATCAAATAGCTCATACCCCATGCTCAAGTTGGGTTTTATTCCAGGAATGCAAGGATTCTTTAACATATGCAAATCAATCATTGTGATACACAATATTAACAAACTGAAAGATAAAAACTATATGATAATCTCAATAGATTCATTAAAAGCCTTTGACAAAATTCAACACCCATTTAAGATTAAAATTCTTCAAAACAGGCATAGAAGGAACTTACCTCAACAGAGACTCAAGGTCATATATGATAAGCCCACAGCAAACATTATTTTCAATGGTGAAAAATTGAAAGCATTCCCCCTAAGATCAGGAAGAAGACAGGGTGTCCACTTTCCCTACTATTATTCAACATAGTTCTGGAACTCCTAGCTACAGCAATCAGAGAAGAAAAAGAAATAAAAGGAATCCAGATTGGAAAAGAAGAAGTAAAGCTCTCACTGTTTGCAGATGACATGACACTGTACATAGAAAACCCTCAAGATAGTATGAGAAAATTACTAGATTTAGTAATTATGAGAAAATTTAGCAAAGTTGTAGGATACAAAATCAATACAGAAAAATCACTTGCATGTCTATGTACTAACAAAGAAAAATCAGAAAGAGAAATTAAGGAATCAATCCCATTCACCATTGCAACAAAAAGAATTAAATATCAAGTAATAAACTTACCTAAGGAGACAAAAGAACTGTACAGAGAAAATTATAAGACACTGATGAAAGAAATCAAAGATGACATAAACAGATGGAGAGATGGTCCATGTTCCTGGTAGAAAGAATCAATATTGTGAAAATGACGTTACTATCCAATGCAATCTATAGATTCAATGTGATCTCTATCAAATTACCAATGGCTTTTTTCACAGAACTAAAACAAAATTTTTTGCAGTTCATATGGAAAAACAAAAGACCCCGAATAGCTAAAGCAGTCTTGAGAAAGAAGAATGGAGCTGGAGGAATCAACCTTCCTGAATTCAGATCATTCTACAAAGCTACAGTCATCAAGACAATATGTTACTATGGTACTGTGACAGTATGGTCCACAAAAACAGAAATATAGACCAATGGAACAATATAGAAAGTCGAGAAATAAACCCATGAAACTTATTTTTGACAAAGGAGGATATATGAAAGGGCAAAGACAGCCTCTTCAATAAATGGTGCTGGGAAAACTGGACAGCTACATGTAGAAGAATGAAATTAGAACACTTCCTAACACAATACACAAAGATAAACTCAAAATGTATTAATGGCCTAAATGTATGACCAGAAAGTATAAAACTTAGAGGAAAACATAGGCAGAACACTCGATGACATAAATCGAAGCAAGATCCTCTACGACCCAACTCCTAAAGTCACAAAAATAAAAACAAAGGTAAACAAGAGGTACCTGGTAAAACTTAAAAGCTTTTGCACAACAAAGGAAACTATAAGCAAGGTGAAAAGACAATCCTCAGAATGGGAGAAAATAATAGCAAATGAAACAACTGACAAAGGATTAATTTCCAAAATATACGAGCAGTTTATACAAGTCAATGCCAGTAAAATAAACAACCCAATGAAAAAGTGGGGAAAAGACCTAAACAGACATTTTTCCAAAGAAGACATATAGATGACTAACAAACACATGAAAATATGCTCAACATTGCTCATTGTTCAGTTCAGTTCAGTTCAGTTGCTCAGTCGTGTACGACTCTTTGCGACCCCATGAATCACAGCACACCAGGCCTCCCTAACCATCACCAACTTTAAGTTCACTCAGACTCACGTCCATCGAGTCAGTGATGCCATCCAGCCATCTCATCCTCCGTAGTTCCCTTCTCCTCCTGCCCCCAATCCCTCCCAGCATCAGAGTCTTTTCCAATGAGTCAACTCTTCGCATGAGGTGGCCAAAGTACTGGAGTTTTGGCTTTAGCATCATTCCCTCCAAAGAAATCCCAGGGCTGATCTCCTTCAGAATGGACTGGTTAGATCTCCTTGCAGTCGAAGGGACTCTCAAGAGTCTTTTCCAACACCACAGTTCAAATGCATCTATTCTTCAGCACTCAGCCTTCTTCACAGTCCAACTCTCACATCCATACATGACCACAGGAAAAACCATAGCCTTGACTAGACGGACCTTAGTTGGCAAAGTAATGTCTCTGCTTTTGAATATGCTATTTCTAGGTTGCTCATAACTTTTCTTCCAAGGAGTAAGCGTCTTTTAATTTCATGGCTGCAATCACCAACTGCAGTGATTTTGGAGCCCCAAAAAATAAAGTCTGCCACTGTTTCCACTGTTTCCCCATCTATTTCCCATGAAGTGATGGGACTGGATGCCATGATCTTCGTTTTCTGAATGTTGAGCTTTAAGCCAACTTTTTCACTCTCCTCTTTCACTTTCATCGAGAGGCTTTTTAGCTCCTCTTCACTTTCTGCCATAAGGGTGGTGTCATCTGCATATCTGAGGTCATTGACATTTCTCCCAGCAATCTTAATTCCAGCTTGTGCTTCATCCAGCCCAGCATTTCTCATGATGTACTCTGCATATAAGTTAAATAAGCAGGGTGACAATATACAGCCTTGACGTACTCCTTTTCCTATTTGGAACCAATCTGTTGTTCCATGTCCAGTCCTAACTGTTGCTTCCTGACCTGCATGCAGATTTCTCAAGAGGCAGGTCAGGTGGTCTGGTATTCCCATCTCTCTCAGAATTTTCCACAGTTTATTGTGATCCACACAGTCAAAAGAAATGCAAGTCAAAACCACAATGAGATATCACCTCACACCAGTCAGAATGGCCATCATCAAAATGTGTATAAACAATAAATCCTGAAGAAGGTGTGGAGAAAAGGGAAAGCTTCTGCACTGTTAGTGGGAATGTAAATTGATACAGCCACTATGGAAGACGGTATGGAGATTCCTTTAAAAACTAGGAATAAAACCACCATACAACCCAATGATCCCACTCCTAAGCATATACCTGGAGCAAGCCAAAGTTGAAAAAGACACATGTATCCCACTATTCATTGCAGCACTTTTTGCAACAGCTATAACATGGAAGCAACCTAAATGTCCATCGACAGATGAATGGGTAAAGAAGTTGTGGTACATATACACAATGGAATATTACTCAACCATAAAAAGGAACACATTTCAGTCAGTTCTGATGAGGTGGTTGAACCTAGAACCTATTATACAGAGTGAAGTGAATCATAAAGAGAAAGATAAATATCATATTCTAATGCATATATATGGAATCTAGAAAAATGGTACTGAAGAATTTATTTACAGGACAGAAGTGGAGAAACAGACAGAGAGAATATACTTATGGACATAGGGAGAGGGGAAGAGAGGGTGAGACGTATGGAAAGAGTAACATGGAAACTTACATTACCATATATAAAATAGATGGCCAATGGGAATTTGCTGTATGGCTCAGGAAACTCAAACAGGTGCTCTGTATCAACCTAGAGGGGTAGGATGGGGAAGGAGATGGTAGGAAGATTCAAAAGGGAGGGAATATAATTAAAAGACACTACTCTTTGGAAGCAAAGTTATGACCAAACTAGATAGCATATTCAGAAGCAGAGACATTACTTTGCCAACAAAGGTCCGTCTAGTCAAGGCTATGGTTTTTCCAGTGGTCATGTGTGGATGTGAGAGTTGGACTGTGAAGAAAGCTGAGCACCAAAGAATTGACGCTTTTGAACTGTGGTGTTGGAGAAGATTCTTGAGAGTCCCTTGGACTGCAAGGAGATCCAACCAGTCCATTCTGAAGGAGATCAGCCCTGAGATTTCTTTGGAAGGAATGATGCTAAAGCTGAAACTCCAGTACTCTGGCCACCTCATGTGAAGAGTTGACTCATTGGAAAAGACTCTGATACAGGGAGGGATTGGGGGCAGGAGGAGAAGGGGACGACAGAGGATGAGATGGCTGGATGGCATCACTGACTCCACGGACGTGAGTTTGAGTAAACTCCTTGAGTTGGTGATAGACAGGGAGGCCTGGCACGCTATGATTCATGGGGCCGCAAAGAGTCGGAGATGACTGAGCGACTGAACTGAACTGAACTGAACTGATGGCTGATTCATGTTGAGGTTTGACAGAAAACAACAAAATTCTGTAAAGCAATTATGCTTTAATAAAAAATGAATTAAAATTTAAAAAGAAAATGTATGTAATAATCAAAATCACACAGTCACAAAAAGAAGCATAAAGTACAAAAACCATGATAAATTATTACATACACATTACCCCGTTTAAGGGAGAAAACAGTCTCATTGTCTTTAACATCTTCTTTGCACCCTTTTTCCCCTACCTCAACTTCTTTATTACGAAAGGTACCTCTATCATGACTTTTAGATTTATTTTTCATAAACTTTAGAAAAATGTCGTGACTCATTTTGAGTTTCTAAGCAGTTATTTCACATACTTCTAAAATTTATTAAAATATAATTAAATTGCATATATTTATCAAAAACTTGCTTTTGTAGCTCAGCTTGATGTCCTTGAACTTCAGGTTTTCACCTCTGTGTTATTTCAGATAGCCGAAGTTCATTCATTTGTATTGCTCTATAGTGTTACATTGTATAAATGTAATATTGTTTATCCATTTTGTGACTCTTGGAGTAGTTAATACAAGAGACTCTTTAAGATAAATATTGAGAATTACAGTTTCTAATCATTGGGCATATATGTCAACAAATTATTTTGATAATGCCAAATAAAGTTTTCTGAAGTGCTTATACTAATTTATATTCCTTACTGCAAGCAACATATAAAAGTTCTGTCATTTCAAATCATCACCAGGGTTTGTTATTTAAAGACTGGAGTTTTACAGCGATGTGGTTATATGGAAAATGGTATCACATTATGATTTTTGTTTGGATTTTCATATTGCTAATAGATTTGGGCATATTTTTAAAGTATTTGAATTATGATTCAGATTTCCCCTTCTGTCAAGTGTAGCTTGAATCTTCACTGTTTATTTTATAATTTTTTTCTTTTATGTTTTTGTGATTGGTTTATTACATATTCTGAGTTTTCTTAATTTGTCATTTATATGTATTAAAATTATTTTTATTAATATGAGATTATTTTCAATTTGTATGGTCTTTTGATAAGTCACTTATATAGTTATATTTCATATTCAATGTTTTCTTTTCTCTGTTTTTGTTTTGTGCTTCATGCCAATTTCTTTTGCTATCTTCAGTACATAAATATATTCCTGAAGTGACTTCTGAAAGATTTATAATTTAATCTTTTACATTTGTCATTATTCCACTTGGAGGTGATTTTAGTTTATAATGTGAAGAATCAGGGTCCAATTTAATTTACTTTTTTTTTCTCATTTGAATAAAAGTTATATTCACCAATTTATTTTTTTAGTGGTTACCCTAGAAATTTTAATATGCACACTTAATACAGTCTCTCTTAATGTTATCTGTACCCCACTTCTGAGTATTAGTAAGATTTAAGAACACTTAAATCCCAATCACTCTCTCTCAATTTATATGCTATTATCACCTACTTAGTTCAATCTTTCTTTTAATATCATAATTCATTATCATTTTCTCCTAGACATAGTGTTTGACTTGCACACTAATTAACTAATTTCTTAGCTCTTTATTTCTTCAGGCATATTAGACCATATAATGTGAGATTATTTTTCTTCTGTTTGAAGTTTCAGATTGTGTGCATCCAGATTTTTGGTGAGTCTTATTCCATTGGAGAAGGAAATGGCAACCCACTCCAGTATTCTTGCCTAGAGAATCCCAGGGATGGGGGAGCCCAGTGGGCTGCCGTCTATGGGGTCGCACAGAGTCAGACACGACTGAAGCGACATAGCAGCAGCAGCGTTCTATTTGTTGATTCTTGGATTGTCACTCTTCTGTGCTTTGTTTCCCTGTGGATTTTATGATTTGTGTGTGTGTGTTTGTGCATGTGCTCAGTCGTGTCTGACTCTGAGACCCAATGGACTGTAGCCTGCCAGGCTCCTCTGTCCATGGAATTTTCCAGACAAGAATACTGGAGCAGGTTGCCATTTCCTTCTCCAGGGGATCATGTTGACACAGCGATTGAATTCTTGTGTCTCTTGCATCTCCTACATTGGCAGGCTGGTTCTTTACCAGCTGAGCCACCAGGGATGCCCCTTACGATTTGTGAATTTCCTCATTTTTCTCCTCCGAAAAATCTTTATCCTTGGAAAAGGATTATTTCAAGCACTATTTTGTTTTGTTTTTAATCAAGAAATTAAGTGCAATAAAAGTCTTGAACCACTTTAAAATAGTTACATTTTCTGTTTGCTTTTAATTGTCAGATAGTTTTTTGTTTTTTGTTTTTGTTTTTAAATTTCATTCAACTGTAAGAGCTAGGGTATGGTATGAACTGTTGAGGAAGAAGGCAGACTAAATCCCACACCAACATTCCTATTCACAAAATACTAAGAAATACAGAAACTGAAAATAATGGGTAGCATATTTAAATGTAGTTATTTATTAAATTCATTCATGATATCATAGATAGTACACAGTAGTTATTTCAAAAACTAAGTGAAAATGAGAAGCCAATGCTGTAGGTGATCCCTAATTTTTTTTTTTTTTCCCCAGGTTGAGAGACCTTCCACTTTGGTTTCCAGACATCATGTTTCTTATAGGACAAAACATAAATTCAAGGGCTGCTGTCAGTTAGTAACTTCTCAGAAACACATGAAAGTAACACAATCAACTGTGAGAGATAAATAGGGGAAGGATTAGAAATAGGCAGACAGAGTCTTCAGACAACAACACAGGCCCAATGATGTGAAAGTCTCTGCCTGTCCTAGGAGGAGCTTCAAGGTCCTTCCTGTTAGAAGGGTCCTGCATCAGCAAAGGTGACTCTCCTGTTTCCCTGTCTGTGCTCCATCACTGGCTGAGACGAGCCCATGAAGAGCAATCTCTCATGAATCAGTGGCTGATCTGGAGGTGTGGTTGTGTTTGTGTTCAGTCACTCAGTTGTGTCCGACTCTTTGTGACCCCATTGACTGCAGCACACCAGGCCTCCCTGTCCTTCACTATCTCCCAGATCTTGCTCAAACTCATGTCCATTGAGTCAGTGATGCCATCCAACCATCTCATCCTCCATTGCCCCCTTCTTCTCCTGCCTTCAATTTTTCCCAGCATCTGAGCTTTTTTCTAAAGAGTCAACTCTTTGCATCAGGTGGCCAAAGTATTGGAACTTCAATTTTAGCATCAGCCCTTCCAATGAATATTCACGATTGATTTCCTTTAGAATTGACTGGTCTGATTTCCTTTCAGTCCAAGGGACTCTCAAGAGTCTTCTTCAAAACCACAGTTCAAAAACATCAGTTCTTTGATGCTCAGCCTTCTTTATGGTCCAACTCTCACATCCATACATGACTTCTGGGAAAACCATAGGTTTGACTATATGGCCCTTTATTGGCAAAGTACTGTCTCTGCTTTTTAATATGCTGTCTAGGTCTGTCATAGATTTGTTCTATGAGAGCAAAGCATAGAGCAAAGATTTGTTCTAAAAGAGCAAGCATCTTTTAAGTTCATGGTGGCAGTCACCATCTGTGGTAGCT
The DNA here is from genome assembly GCF_023091745.1 of Budorcas taxicolor. Taxonomy (NCBI): domain Eukaryota; kingdom Metazoa; phylum Chordata; class Mammalia; order Artiodactyla; family Bovidae; genus Budorcas; species Budorcas taxicolor. The sequence continues at coordinate 97,536,538 of NC_068910.1, forward strand.
GGAGGCTATCAGCTATATACAGTCATTCCAGCAAGTTCTCCTGAAGAATTATCTAAGCCGGATGCTTTCATGATTACTACAACTAACCAAGGTGTAATGACTATGACAAAATAACAGATAGGTGTTTAGACTTTCTCCCTAGTTCCTGACATAGACCTCCTAAAACCCTTGTAATTTTCTGGGTAATGAAGTAATAGCAATGTCTTAACACAAACTCTGAAATTCCTTGGAATTTCCAGGGCATAGGAACATCTCTTGTTGGCAACCCTTGGTGGACTCCTGGGATAGTTTCAGTAGTCGTCAAAAAGGCTAAGCCAGCATCAGAAACTTTGAACTATCAGTACCATTGCTGCATCCCCTGGGAAGGGGAGAGAGGTTGCACAGTTCGTTATTATCATGCCTATGTGATGAAGTCTTCATAAAAATCACTTAACTATGGCATTTGGAGAACTTCCTTTTAATGATCACATCTACATGCCTGGAGGGTAGTGAACCCTGGTTCCATGAGGATAGAAGCTCCTGCTCTTGAGACCCTTTTGAACCTACTATTTTGAGTATACTCTTCATCTGGCTATTTGTTTATATCCTGTCATATCCTTCACAATTAACTGGTAATAGTAAAAAGTGTTTCCCTGAGTTCTGTTAGCCACTAAAGCATACTATCAAACCTGAGGAGGGAGTCATGAGAACTACTGATTTGTAGCCAATTTAGACAGAGGTGTACATAACTTGGACCCACTGCTTGTGATTTGCATCTGAAGTAAGGTACGCTGAGCTCTTAACCTAAAGGATCGGCATTAACTCCAGGTAATTAGTATCAGAATTAAACTACAATGTAAGACAGTTACTTGATGTCTGCAAAAAAATGGAAAATAGCTTAGTGTGTGGAGAACCTCACATATCCAGTGGCAGAAGTGTTGAGAAAAACTATATAATATTTTGAGAAAACATTGTAGTCGGTTGAGAAAAAAATTAGTCAAAATATACCCTCATAAAACTGGGATTCTCCAGAAAATACCTAATCTTTTAAGGATGAAATAGAAATTATATTCCATCCCCATCCATGAAAATGAATAATGACCAGATTCTTGTTATTTTTTAATATATATATTAATAATATAATTATATAATTTATATAGAATTATATAATTTATATATAATTATATATAAATTTTATATATATTAATAATTAGTATATATTACTTAATTATTAATATATTAATATATAATAATTAATATATTAATATTTATATATAAATTTTATATATATTTTATAAATATATAATTTATATATATATATATATATATATATATATATATATATATATATATATATATATATATTAGAGACAGACATTATTCCTTTTCCAAGATTCCATAATAGGGTCATGCATTATAGTTGCATCTTTGTTTTAATAGGTTGTAAGCATTCAGAAAGTAAGGATAGTAGCATTGAATTCCTCTCATTTTCTTGCCTTGCACTGGGCCCAGAGTAGATATGCAGTAAATGACGTAGATGGAGAACATGGATCATTTCTGCCAGAAGCAGTGGTACTGCTTAAAGATAAGGTCATAGCTGAATGCCCTTGAGAGTTTTGCTGTCCAGGCAAGGGATGCTGGAATAATTATACAGTGTGAAGAAACTCCTTAACACACTGGAAATTTGGGAGATTTTGTGAACAGAGATAGGTTCCCTGGTTACTGAGGTAAAACTAGAGGAAAGGTATTGAATGTGGTTGAGGAGAGCCATTCCACTTTCTATAAAAGGAAGTTGTATTTACCTGAGTTTCATAGAAAGGGCTTCCCAGATGGCATAGTAGTAAAGAATCTGCTGCCAATGCAAGAGACACAAAAGATGTTCAATTCCTAAGTAGGGGAAGATCCCCTGGAGAAGAAAATGAAAATCATCTTCAGTATTCTTGTCTGGGAAATCCCATGGACAGAGGACCCTGCTGGGCTATGCACCATGGAGTCACAAAATAATTGGATATAACTTAGCAACTGAATATGTGTGTGCATGCACACACACACATGCACACACACACACACACACACATACAGACATTTCACAACCAAGAAGTGAGTACTGAGAGAAAGACTCTGAAGTATCTTAGATATTTCTATGTATTGTTCCTATCCAAAAATTCAAGGATTTACAGGGAGTATATACAATTATCAACTATTTTGCAAAAAAAGGAAAAATGTCTGAGGAGGCCTTACAAATAGCTGTGAATAGAAGAGAAGTAAAAGGCAAAGAAAAAAGGAAAGATATACCTATCTGAATGCAGAGTTCCAAAGAATGGCAAGGAGAGATTAAAAAGCCTTCCTCAGTGATCAATGCAAAGAAATAGAGGAAAACAATAGCATGGGAAAGACTAGAGATCTCTACAAGAAAATTAGAGATCCCAAGGGAACATTTCATGAAAAGATGGGCTCAATAAAGGACATAAATGATATGGACCTAAAAGAAGCAGAAGATATTAAGAAGAGGTGGCCAGAATACACAGAAGAACTATACAAAAAAGATCTTCATGATCCAGATGATCATAATGGTGTGATCACCAACCTAGAACCAGACATCCTGGAATGTGAAGTCAAGTATGCCTTAGGAAGCATTCACTATGAACAAAGCTAGTGGAGGTGATGGAATTCCAGTTGAACTATTTCAAATCCTAAAAGCTGATGCTGTGGAAGTGCTGCACTCAATATGCTAGCAAATTTAGATAACTCAGCAGTGGCCACAGAACTGGAAAAGATCAGTTTTCATTCCAATAGCAAAGAAAGGCAATGCCAAAGAATGTTCAAACTACCACACAATTGCACTCATCTCATGCACTAGTAAAGTAATGCTCAAAATTTTCGAAACCAGGCTTCAACAGTATGTGAACCATGAACTTCCAGATGTTCAACCTGGATTTACAAAAGGCAGAGGAACAAGAGATCAAATTGCCAACATCTGCCGGATCATCAGAAAAGCAAGAAAGATCCAGAAAAACATCTGCTTTATTGACTATGTCAAAGCCTTCGACTGTATGGACCACAACATACTCTGGAAAGTTCTTAAAGAGCTGGGAATACCAGACCACCTGACCTGCCTCTTGAGAAAGCTGTATGCAGGTCAAGAAGCAACAGTTAGAACTAGACATGGAATGCCACACTGGTTCCAAATAGGAGAAGGAGTACATCGAGGCTATATATTATCACCCTACTTATTTAACTTATATGCAGAGTACATCATGAGAAACGCTGGGCTGGATGAAGCACAAGCTGGAATCAAGATTGCCAGAAGAAATATTGATAACCTCAGATATACAGATGACACCACCCTTATGGCAGAAAGTGAGGAAGAACTAAAGAACCTCTTGATGAAAGTGAAAGACAAGAGTGAAAAAGTTGGCTTCAAACTCAACATTCAGAATACTAAGATCATGGCATGCAGTCCCATCACTTCATGGCAAGTAGATGGGTAAACAGCGGAAACAGTGACAGACTTTATTTTGGGGGGCTGCAGAATCACTGCATATGGTGACTGCAGCCATAAAATTAAAAGACCCTTACTCCTTGGAAGAAAAGTTATGAGCAACCTAGATAGCATATTAAAAAGCAGAGACATTACTTTGCCAACAAAGGTCCATTTAGTCAAAGCTATGGATTTTTCAGTAGTCATGTATGGATGTGAGATTTGGACGATAAAAAAAGCTGAGTACTGAAGAATGGGTGCTTTTGAACTGTGATGCTGGAGAGTCCCTTGGACTGCAAGGAAATCCAACCAGTCCATCCTAAAGGAAATCAGTCTTGAATATTCATTGGAAGGACTAATGCTGAAGCTGAAACTCCAATACTTTGGCCACCTGATGCAAAAAACTGACTCATTGGAGAAGACCCTGATGCTGGGAAAGATTGAAGGCAGGAAGAGAAGGGGATGACAGAGGACGAGATGGTTGGATGGCATCACTGACTCAATGAACATGAGGTTGAGTAAACACTGGGAGTTGGCCATGGACGGGGAGGCCTAGTGTGCTGCTCCCCATGGGGTTGCAAACAGTCAGACACAACTGAGTGACTGAACTAAATTGATACAGTTATTGGGCTTCCCTGATGACTCATATGTAAAGAATCTGCTTGTAATGCAGGAGACACATGTTCCATCCCCAGGTTGGGAAGATGCCCTGGAGAGAGAACGGCTACCCACTCCAGTATTCTTGCCTGGAGAATTCCATAGACAGAGGTGCCTAGTTGGCTACAGTCCTTGGGTCGCAAAGAGTTGGATATGACTAAGTGACTGACAGTCACACATATGCAATTATAATGCTATAGAGAAAACAAATAAACCAAAAAATATGATGACTCTAGATCTAGACTTTCTGGGTTCACTTTTTAACTCAACTCTAATTAGCTGTATAATTTATAGCAACCTGTTATCATATCATGCCCCTATTTCTTTAGTTGTACAATTAGAGTACCACAAATCTTATTTAACACAGACATTGACAAGGTAAATTAGTTAATATCAATAAAGCCTTTATATCAGATATTGCCACAATATTAACATACTAATATTATTTCTGCTCTCTCACCTGGACACTGGTAAATTGAAGGAATTGTATTATGATCTCTTAATGTTCCATAGCCCTAAAACCTGTGACATAATAGTAACAATAACTATAATGATGAGACAAAATTTATTAATACCTCACTGTATATCAGTCACCATGGTTTTATATTTATTATCTCATTCTGTCATCACAGTGGGAATAATATTACTAATATGTCCATCTTACAGATAAAGAGACTGATGATTAAGAGTTTTATTTACCTTGCTTAAAATGTAATAAGTGATGAAGTTAAAATTCCAGCTTAGGCTAATTTCTGAGTACACCTTAGAAACCACTTTGTTATGCTACCTTAAATAGTATAATTTGATAAAACATGCATTGAATAGATGAAAGACTAAATGAAGTTTCATCTATTTTCATAATAAATTTACTTTATGGATAAGTTTAGTGATGATAATGATTTTACATTCATTTTAGCATTGGGAAATGTGTTTTTTTCAATGTCTTTCACAGGTGCTGCAGAGCAATGGTCTCCATAAGGCAAAAATAAAATGTGGTGCCCTGGTATCTGTTTCTCTAATTGAGCTTTTAAAATATATATCACTTGAATGAAATTATAATGATTTCATTAACCTATTTTGCCCTTTTTCAAATATGATGAGTATAAATGTGATAGGAAATTAAAATTGTCCATTTCTGAAGGAAAGCAATCAAGCTAGAATGACCAAAATGCTTACTTACATGCTTATCTGGCAACTTTTGTCCCCTAGATAGCAAAGCTGAGAGCAGGGGATCATTATAAATATCTATTTGTCTATCAATGAAGAAATTAAATCATGAAAACTCAGGCTCAGAAATTCAACAAATCAATTTTACAGAAGGAACTCTCAGAATTTTTATTTCTTTGGAATTTCCAATTTAATAGTAACAATAAAACATTCTGGCTTACTTTATTAAATGAAAGGTAATGGATATAAACTCAGTGATTTTTGGTGGCAAATTTAAAATGCATTCCCAAATACCAAATATTTTATTATGAAATTATTTTAAAATCTAGGTAAAGAAGAGACTATTAAACATGTACATGTGTGCAGGTAAGTTCGCTGCTGGATGCCTTACAAGCCAGCTGCTGTTCAGGCTATGAGCACTTGCAGAATTAGCTATAGCATCATATTTTAAAATGAAGAGGTGTTAATAGATATCCTGGCACATAGATCCCACAGGGAGAAAAGAAATAAGTAAGGTGATACTAGAAAGAAAGAACACAAAATAGCAATCAAATAAAGGTCAACCATGCAATGCATTGTTTACAGGAGTACAACAAAATATTCTCCTCTCCCTCTCCTCTCCCATTCTCTCTCTCTCTCTCTCTCTCACATACACAATCACACAGACACATACACACATACACAGGATGGTGACCTGGTGACCTGTGGCTCTGGAAACAACTCTGACCTAGCTTGAAGCTGGCACACATACCCCATTTATAGACAGACTCTATAGCAATGAGAATTATACCTCACAAAATGAAAAATTCTTTCCAAAAGAAAGTTGAGAATTTTATTTACTCTACATAGTATTTGATTCTCTGTGTGTGTGCTCAGTCGCTCAGGAATATCCGACTCTTTGTGACCCCATGAACTGTAGCCGACCGAATTCCTCTATCCATGGAATTTTCCAGGCAAGAATAATGGAGTAAGTTGCCATTTCCTGCTCCAGGAGATCTTCCGGGCCCATGGATCGAACCCACGTCTCTTTGTCTCCTGCACTGGCTGGCAAATTCTTTTCCACTGCGCCTCCTAGGAAGCATGTGTGTGTTTGTCTGTGTGCGTGTGTGCATCCACACTAGCGGGTGCTCTAAGTCACTTCAGTCACGTCCAACTGTTTGGGACCCTATGGACTGTAGTCCACCAGGGTCCTCTGCCCAGGGAATTCTCTAGGCAAGAATACCAGAGTAGGTTGCCAAACCCTTCTCCAGATGATCTTTTGGACCCAGAGATGGAACAGGTAGGCTTATATCTCCAGCACTGGCAAATTGGTTGTTTACCACTAGTACCACCTGGGAAGCCATATGACTATTTAACTCAACCTAAAAACACTTTTTCCAGTAATTATTTATCTTTTCAGTATCATTCATGTATGTTTATCCCATATTAGAAAAGTACTCACCAAAAAATAATTTTTCAAAACAACTGGAGAAAATGGAAAAGAAAGCAGATAGAGAATTGAAATTGTGTTTTTTTTTTTAATGAATTTATTTTTTATTGAAGGATAATTGCTTTCCAGAATTTTGCTGTTTTCTCTCAAACCTCAACATGAATCAGCCATAAGTATACATATTTTTGGTGTTGAAATAATTTTAGGCTTGTTTGCAAATAGATAATCTTTTCACATTTGTGTGAAAATGATATGAATATGATCCTGAATTGTACCTCTTCTTTAAATGAGTCGTGAGTTTGTTAAAGCTGAAAAAAGAAATTACCTGTTTACTTTCAGTAGAAATAATTATATCCTGAATTAGTATGACATCTACTTTTTCAAACCACACATAAATACTGGGAGACTCAAGTTTTTGGTGAAGAGATATCCTGATAACAAATGTATAAATGAGGGGTTCACTCTCTTTTTTGGTCTTTCCTGGCACCAAGAATTCCCACTATATTTAAGTATGCATTGTATTCTAATTAGCAGTCTACCACAAAGCCAGATTGAAAATTTCATGTTTATAGGAAGGGACTTAACTTTTTTTTTTTTCTCTGTAGCATCATTAATAACTAGAACTGCTGTTTGAAAATAGCAGGAAGAGACAAAAATGTATCTGATGATGTAATATTTGAAGACATCTTGCCATTGAATGCTTATTATGTATGGTAGTTAGCAACACAAGTCTCACCAAGAACTGCATGTAAATGACCTTGTAGTCAAATTAATGTTATAATTATAATAACCTGTATTTTGAGTGTTAGAAGCATCTGTCTAGAACTTCAGGAAAGGTGCTGTTTTCTCCTCATTTTCTCCCATAGCAACAACCTTAGGCACAGTTTTGAAATAATACCTGACTCTGGCAATGATAGTCTCAGTCTCAAATTCTTGCAAATGTTTGATTCTCTACATTCTCTATATTTCTCTAGGTCCCTACTTTGAGAATAAGGAAAAGTTCTGACTTACCTATGTGAATATAATCCACATCCAAAAGAACTGCAAACTCAGATTGAATCACAATTTCACTTTGTGATGAGTAACTTACTTCATGTTTGTCAGGAAAAAGCTTATTTGCATTAGCATATGGTTAATTCAGAGAAGGCAATGGCATCCCACTCCAGTACTCTTGCCTGGAATATCCCATGGATGGAGGAGCCTGGTAGGCTGCAGTCCATGCTAAGGGTCGGACACAAGTGAGCGACTTCCCTTTCACTTTTCATTTTCATACATTGGAGAAGGAAATGGCAACCCACTCCAGTGTTCTTGCCTGGAGAATCCCAGGGATGGGGGGGCCTGGTGGGCTGCCGTCTATGGAGTCGCACAGAGTCGGACACGACTGAAGTGACTTAGCAATGATTAATTAATGACTTAAAATTCTTTCTGTTTATTTATATTGAAAAACAGGGTACATGCTAACCATAATAAATTTTCTCTTAGTGAAATTCCAGACACAGTTCTGTGTCATAAAAAGTGTTACAAAACAGATGTAGGAATGCTTTTTCCTTCCCTTAGTTACCTTTAAGTTCAAGGAGTTGTCCTCAGAAACACATTTTCAATTAATGCTTCCATCACAGCCACTTCAGTGCATTGACTTATCTCTAAAAAATTCCTTTCCCTAGCAGCCACAAACCCTAATTTGCTTCCAAATTTGTCACCTTCTTAGACTTTTCCTAAAGTCTTCTTCCCATTTTAGACAGGATCATGCATTGTCTTCATCCCCAGCTGTTCTTTCCATAAATACATTCCACTCAATTCACCAGACAACTATAGGAAAGTTTGGTGGCCTGGAGTCACTGAAATCCCAGAGCTCAGCACATGGAATATAGTAGCTTAGACCTAGATCTCTATCAAGATATATACAGATATAGGTACAGGTATAGATATAGGTATAACTTCAAAGTTAAGAGCTAAGGGCTTAGATGGTTCATCAATAAGGAATGGGTGAGGTAAAGCTATGGTTTTTCACTAGTCATATATGGATGTGAGAATCAGACCATAAAGAAGGCTGAGTGCCAAAGAATCGATGCTTTTGTATTTTGATGCTGGAAAAGACTCTTGAGAGTCCCTTGGACAGTAAGGAGATCAAACCAGTCCATCCTAAAGGAAATCAGCCCTAAATATTCATTGGAAGGATTGATCTGAAGTGGAAGCTCCAATACTTTGCCTTCCTGATGCGAACAGCCAATTCATTGAAAAAGCCCCCATGCTGGGAAAGATAGAAGGCAAGAGGAGAAGAGGATGACAGAGGATATGATGGCTGGATTGCATCACCAGCTCAATGGAAATGAGTTTGAGCAAATTCAGGGAGATAGTAAAGGACAGGGAGGCCTGGTGTGCTACAGTTCATGAGGATTCAAAGAGTCACACACTTAGCAAAAGAACAACAACAATGTGTGTGTGTACACACATGCACACACACACACACACACACATATGGTAAAAATTTGTAGAGGTAGAAATAAACATACAGAATAGAAAAGATACATTATATTGAGAGAAAAAGATGATTGTGTGAGTAGAAATAAATTTGAAAGAAAAACAGTCATTCCCCTTTTTATTTATATATATATTTTTTCATTTTTAACAAGGACTTTATTTAACAGCATATTCAGTATTCTGTTACACTATTTTTTGCCATTTTTCAATTGTTGTAGTCAGTAAGTTGTGTCCGACTCTTTTGTGACTCCATGGACTGTAGCCCTCTAGACTCCTCTGTCCATGGGATTTCCCAGGCAAGAATAGCAGAGTGGATTGCCATTTCCCTCTCCTCCTTTTAAACTTTCCTGATGGTGCAGACAGTAAAGTGTCTACCTACAATGCAGGAGACCCGGGTTCAATCCCTAGGTTGGGAAGATCTCCTCGAGAATGATACAGCAACCCACTCCAGTATTCTTGCCTGGAAAATTCCATGGACAGAGGAGCCTTGTAAGCTACAGTCCATGGGGTCACAAAGAGTTGGACACAACTGAGCGACTTCATTCACTCACTCACTCTCCTCCTTTTAATTTTTATATTTTATTTTGGTCTTTTAGAAACAGTTTAATAATGCCCATTTTTCACCAAGGTGTGAAAAACTGGGCACTCATTTCTAACTCATTTCAGAAAACAAATTATTCAACCTTATCTATAGTGCAATTTAGCAGTATGAGTTCAGTCAGTCAGTTCACTCACTCAATCGTGTCTGTCTCTTTGCAACCCAATGGACTGCAGCATGCCAGGCTTCCATGTCCATCACCAACTCCCTGAGCTTTCTCAACTCATTTCCATTGAGTCAGTGATGCCATCCAGCCATCTCATCCTCTGGTATCCCCTTCACCTGCCTTCAGTCTTTCCTAGCATCAGGGTCTTTTCCAGTGAGTCTGTTCTTTGCATCAGGTAGCCAAAGTATTGGAGCTTCAGCTTCAGCATCAGTCCTTCCAATGAATATTAAGGATTGATTTCCTTTAGGATTGATGGGTTTGATCTCTTGCAATCCAAGGAACTCTCAAGAGTCTTATCCAACACCACAGTTCAAAAGAATAAATTCTTCTATGCTCAGCCCTCTTTACAGTCCAACTTTCACATCCATACATGACCACTGGAAAAATCATAGCTTTGTCTACACAGACCCCCGTCGTTAATGTAATGTCTCTGTATTTTAATATACTGTCTAGGTTTGTAATAGCTTTTCTTCCAAGGATCAAGAGTCTTTTAATTTAATGGCTGCAGTCACCATCTGCAGTGATTTTGGACCCAGGAAAATAAAATCTGTTTCCATTGTTTCCCCATCTATTTGCCATGAAGTGATGGCACTAGACACCATGATCTTTGTTTTTTGAATGTTGAGTTTTAGGCCAGCTTTTTCACTCTCCTCTTTCACTTTCATCAAGAGGGTTTTAAGTTCCTCTTCGCTTTCTGTCATAAAGGTGATGTCATCTGCATATCTGAGGTTATTGATACTTCTCCCGGCAATCTTGATTCCAGCTTGTGCTTCATCCAGTCCAGCATTTTGCATGATGTACTCTGCATGTAAGTTAAATAAGCAAGGTGACAATATGCAACCTTCACATACTCCTCTCTCAATTTGGAACCAGTCTGTGGTTCCATGTCCAGTTCTAACTGTTGCTTCTTGATCTTCATACAGATTTCTCAGGAGGCAGTTTAAGTGGTTTGGTATTCCCATCTCTTTAAGAGTTTTCCACAGTTCAAAACCCTTACAGTTGTACAGTGGAAGTGGCAAATAGATTCAAAGGATTAGATCTGATAGACATAGTGCCTGAAGAACTATGGAGGGAGGTTTGGCAGTGATTGAAACCATCCCCAGAAAAAGAAATACAAAAATGCTAAATGGTTGTCTGAAGAGACCTTACAAATATCTGAGGAAAGCAAAAAAGCTAAAAGCAAAGGAGAAAAGGAACATATACCCATCTGAATGCAGAGTTCAAAAAAATAGCAAGGAGAAATAAGAAAGCCTTCCTCAGTGATCAATGCAAAGAAATAGAGGAAAACAACAGAATGGAAAAGTCTAGAGATCTCTACAAGAAAATTAGCGATACCAAGGGAATATTTCATGCAAAGATGGGTACAATAAAGGGCAGAAATGGTATGGACCTAACAGAAGCAGAAGATACTAACAAGAGGTGGCAAGAATACATTTTCTTTTGTATAGAAGAACTATACAAAACTCAGATAACCACAATTATGTGATCACTCACCTAGAGCCAGACAATCTGGAGTGTGAAGTCAAGTGGGCCTTAAGAAGCATCACTAGTAGCAAAGCTAGTGGAGGTGATGGAATTCCAGCTGAGCTATTTCAAATCTTAAAAGATGATGCTGTGGAAATGCTGCACACAATATGCCAGCAAATTTGGAAAACTCAGCAGTGGTCACAGGACTAAAAAAGGTCAGCTTTCATGCCAATCCCAAAGAAAGTCAGTGCCAAAGAATGTTCAAACTACTGCACAATTACACTCATCTCATATGCTAGCAAAGCAATGCTCAAAATCCTCCAAGCTTCAACTGTATGTGAACTGAGAACTTCCAAATGTTCAAGCTGGATAGAAAAAGCAGAGGAACCAGAGATCAAATTGCCAACATCCATTGGATCGCAGACAAAAGCAAGAGAATTCCAGAAAAACATCTACTTCCTCTTCACTGACTATGCTAAATCTTTTGACTGTGTGGATCACAACAAGCTGTGGAAAATTCTTTAAGAGCAGTATAAGTAGAAGTCCCCAATCTGTGCAAAACATTGAATCTAACAATTAGAAGGCTAGGGATTAATTAGAAGAAATATTGACAGATATGTTCATGTTTATCTCAAGTATACCTAATACAACATTTTCATAATGGTGAAATGCTGACAGTGATATACCCAACAAAGAGAATGATTAAATTAATTATGCAGGAATATATAGACATATATCTACTGGAAAAATAAAAAAATATTCAGGCATTAAAATGATATCATAGAGGATTACTGAATTATTAGAAACGTGTCCATAATATATAAAATGATAAAAGATACTTAAATTATATAAACAAGATATATTTGTGTGTGCACTGTTTAGTTGCTAAATCATGTCTGACTCTACAGCTCCATGGACTGCAGCACATCAGGCTCCCCTGTCCTTCACTATCTCCCAGAGTTTGCTCAAATTCATGTCCATTGAGTCAATGATGCTATCTAACCATCTCAGTCTCTGCCTTCTCTTCTACCTCCTTTTCCTTTTGCTTTCAGTCTTTTCCAGCATCAGCATCTTTTCCAATGATTCTGTTAATTTTTTCATGGACATATTGATAGATTTCTTTGAACATAGCTGTTTTCACCTGCAAAATGGAAATTATGATAACTGATCTTCTAGACTGAAGGATTATTGTAAACAGAGTGAAGGATTATTTTAAAACATTTTAACTGTTCTTCCAGACTGAAGGATTATTTTAAACATTATTTTGAACACACACATATATATATTCATGTGTATGTGTATATGTCTGTAATATTATTATTAAATCTGAGTCATCTGATTCTTAAGTACTTCACAGTTATTTAGTATGTGTTCCTTGGTCTCATCTTCTCCTGGTTCTTTTTGGTGGAACAGTATATGTATTTTATCCAGAATTTTGTCCATTCACAAAAGATCTCTGACCTGGTGCTTCCCTGTGGCTCAGACAGTAAAGAATCTGCCTATAATTCAAGAGACCTGGGTTTGATCCCTGGGTCAGGAAGCTCTCTGGAGAAGAAAATGGCAACCCATTCTCATATTCTTGCCTGGAGAGTTCCATGGACAGAGGAACATGGCAAGCTACAGTCCATGAGGTTGCAAGTAGTTGGACATCACTGAGCAACTAACACTTTCACTTTCACGGCTGCTGCTGCTGCTGCTGCTAAGTCGCTTCAGTCGTGTCAGACTCTGTGCGACCCCATAGAGGGCAGCCCACCAGGCTACTTCCCTTAAATGTTTAAAACCTTTTTTCTGATATCTCCATCCCCAGGATTATCTTTTTATGCTTATACATGTGATCTACTTTGATGTTCCTAAATGTGATATTTTCCTGGTTTTCCTTTTTAAGTCTTAAGCTTTACATTCTACACTGTCCTCTATTAACACTTCACCATAACCTTTTCATACTTTCTCCTTTTCTTCCTTCTTTTTTTTTTTTTTTTTAACCTTGAGTAATGCACTGCCATTCCCTTGATTCTTCACATGAGCTGGTGGAATTTCACATTTGTTCCCTAAAGTGTTGTTGCAGTTCCCTTTGAAATATGGAAACATGATAATAACTTATATATTCTTCCTTTCAACAGGTACATAACCCTCCTTTAAGTTCTACCTGTGTTTCCAGTGGAACCCGAAAAAGCCTCTGCCAGAAGAGACACATTCCTGTTGAGGGACCACATAAAACTATGGCACACGCACAGAAATACTGTCACTGAAAGTTATTTACTTAGCCTTGTTTTCTAATAGTGGATTTCCTCTTGATTTCTTCCTCTTTCCTCTGCCATGTCTTGGACTTTCCAGGTGGCACTAGTGGTAAAGAATCCATCTGCTGATGCAGGAGATGCAAAAGACTTGGGTTCAACCCCTTGGTTCTAGAAGATCCCTGGAGTAGGAAATGGCACCCCACTTCAATATTCCATGTCATGGGAAATAGATGGGGAAACAGTGGAAACAGTGGCAGACTTTGTTTTTGGGGGCTCCAAAAGCACTGCAGATGGTGATTTCAGACATGAAATTAAAAGACACTTACTCCTTGGAAGGAAAGTTATGACCAACCTAGATTGCATATTAAAATGCAGAGATATTACTTTGCCAACAAAGATCCATCTAGTCAAGGTTATGGTTTTTCCAGTGGTCATGTATGGATGTGAGTTGGACTGTGAAGAAAGCTGAGCACTGAAGAATTGATGCTTTTGAACTGTGGTTTGGAGAAGACTCTTGAGAGTCCCTTGGACTGCAAGGAGATCCAACCAGTCCATCCTAAAGGAAATCAGTCCTGAGTGTTCATTGGAAGGACTGATGCTAAAGCTGAAACTTCAATACTTTGGTCAACTCATGCGAAGAGTTGACTCATTGGAAAAGACCCTGATGCTGGGAGGGATTGAGGGCAAGAGGAGAAGGGGATGACAGAGGATGAGATGTCTGGATGGCATCACCAACTCGATAGACATGAGTTTGAGTGAACTCCAGGAGTTGGTGATGGACAGGGAGGCTTGGGGTGCTGTGATTCATGGGGTCGCAAAGAGTCGGACACGACTGAGCGACTGAACTGAATTGAATTTTATTTTGCATGATAGGCCTCTTTTTTTTTTTTAATAAAGTGTATGCCAGTAATACCCCTGAGTCAATCTCTATTGTCACATTTCACAGAGCCGTTTTTGCATATAGTACCACATTTATGGTTTTGCTACAGTGATCTGTTTAATTGTACTTCCTACAGCTCTCTGGAGAACACTACTGATATTTGTTTACATCCTGTTTTCCTCTTGTAACTCAAAGACCAATGTCATCTGCATGAAGTAACATTCGTTTCAGACTATATAGTAGCATCTCACTTCCATATGTGTGTTTTACTTCCTTGAAAGTGTCTAAGAATTTCCTTGCAAAATAATCTTCAGACCATACACACAGAGAAAAACTAGAAAAGCAGTCTTGTCTCTTTTCTCTGGCACCTTGAATTACGCACCTTTCACAAACATCCCCCCACCGTTGGGTATGGGCTGCTGATGGTGTTGGAGGGAAATGTCTTCACATATTTCAGCAATGTTTAGACAGATGGTCTTAAAGAGAAACTATTTGTGTTGTTGTTGTTTGCATGATCAAACATTTGCTTCACGGAAATAAAATTAATGTTATTAAACCATGACATCTCTTCAGAGTACTCAATCCAACAGCTTTTTCCTCTTCTACCATGGTTCCTGTTGCTTCAAAAAATCTAAAAGTCAATGTTTAGTTTCATAGTCTCTGACTTTTAACAAATACCTATTAATTCTTTAAAGAAAATGTCTAACAATATCTAGTCATGGTGATCATCAAATATTTAGTGATTTCTAAAATGTACTTGATTTAACTACAGCATTTCTTTTGAGTACTTTCTTCCTTGAACTCCTCGAACTGTGAGTTTCCAATAAATTACTTATTCTTTGTTGGTACCTTACATCAGCTGAGATTCCTTTTTCTTTCTTGTTTCTGAAATTTTTACAGATCACGCCCATTATTAAGAGAATGCAAGAATCACCAGCATCACTATTGTTTTTCTTTACTACCAAATTAACCTGTCTATGACTCTTTCATTCTCCACTGCTGTCTTATTTCCCTGTGCAACCTTAGACATCTGTGAGAAGTGTCTTTATTCTTGTCTGGCCTTCTCTTTCTTCTCTCATCACCCTGACTATCTTTAAAGATTTGTTATTTCTGTATGGATTTCTGCTACTGAGTCCTCACCCTGGTTTTCTCAGTCTGTGTACTCCTTTAAACATTTCTGCAGCTATTTTGCTCTTTAAAGCTGTTGGTTTGATTTCTTCCCTGGGGAATTTTCTTCATATCATTCTTCAAATATGAGCCACCACTTTGTGACATCTGGAAAGGTGAGCAGGGATTCTCTATGCTTGATCATCTCTCTTATATTTTTTAATTTCTTCTTGTTCTCATAGGGATATTCTCAACCTCCAAATACCTCTGCCAAATTCCTCAGCTTCTGAGAAATTAATTTTAGCTATTATCATGGCAGAATCTGAAAACCTAATATCTTTCACATTGCATTATTCAACCTCTATTTTTCCTTCTATAAAAATACCATCAGTTTCTCTGACCCACTTTTCCAGAGATTTTGGGATAAATATTCACGACTATAAGCATGTGTATCTAAATTAGCATCCTTCAATCTGGTATTACAGATTGGTTTACACTTTTGATTTTATTGCCAAGTATTTTGGAGTTAAGAAGACCTCAAAATCTAACCACTTATGAATTACATGCATATCTCAATTTTCTCTTGGAGAAATAGAAATATTATTAACTGTGGTTTTTGTTTACTTTTGTTAACTGTCTTGTTCTTGTCACATGTCAAACGTGTGTATTACCTGTGAGACTTTTAGCAAGATACTTAAATCTCTGACCTTTCATTTCCTTATCTTTAAAATTAAAATAATAATAATTCCCTTGCAAAGATGTTGTATGTATTAGCAATAATGATTGTAAAGTACCTGATACTCAGTAATAGGCTGTATTGGTGATCATGATGATTGCTACCATCATAATTTACCTTTTAAAGTTTATTTTTTCACTATGCTATTTTTACCTGAGAGAAACCTAAAATATCTCCTAATATCAGCTGCTTTTTAACATTGTGAGAAGATATTATGTGCTTAAAACATTTGTATTTATTTTAAGTGGGTGGTAAATTTACTTAATTTACAATGTTTATTTTTCTCTATCCATTTTTCATCTTCAATCATACATTGTACAGTTTGAATGTCTTGCTCTGCACATCCATAATATACACTCTAACATGACAGGTGCACAGAGTACTGAGTACGGAACTTTAACCTCAGTACACTCCCTTGACGAATTTGATATTGAGTTTTCAAACCAATATATCCAGTATTTTAAATTCCAAATTATCCAAACTTTTGTTCTTCCTTTTTTGCTACATTTACTGAGAACCTAAAGCACACCAGCCAATAAGCTAGACACTGGCAATAAGGTGAAGATAATGTCCTTGCTCAGATGATTTCACAAACCAGTGGGAGGTACACCCACATAAAACATACAATTACAGTACAAAGTGATTTTATCATATCTTTGAGGTTCTTTTCAATCTCTTAATTTTCATTCTATCTGTAATTCTTCCCAGATCTATTCTCTAACTCCTTTTGAAGTCTTATGTTAATTCTACCTTTCTTCTAGGATTAGATTAAATTACAAGACACCATAGTCCTTTGTTCCTCTGCCGTAACTTAAGTTATAACAAATCTTTACTTTTTCTTCCTGTGGGTCATCTTTGAAAGCTATTATAAAACTTTTCTAATAAAAAAAATAGTATGATGCAATAAGCTCTCATATACACATAATAAAGAGTCAATGGTTACAATTATTTAGTCATATATGCTTCATTTCATCCAAATCCCAGATATTAACATAGAAAATGTTAGTTGCTCAGTTGTGTCTGACTCTTTGCGACCCCATGGACTGTAGCCCACCAGGCTCCTCTATACCTAGAATTCTCCAGGCAAGAATACTGGTATAGGTAGGCATTTCCTTTTCCAGGGGATCTTCCTGACACAGGGATCAAATCTGAGTCTTCTGCATTGCAAGCAGATTCTTTACCATCTGAGCCACCAAGGAAACTCAATATTAATGGAAAGAAACATCAATAACCTCAGATATGCAGATGACACCACTCTGGCAAAAAGTGAAGAGGAATTAAAGAGTCTCTTGATGAAGGAGAAAGAAGAGAGTGAAAAATTTGGCTTAAAACTCAACATTCAAAAAACAAAGATCATGGCATCTAGTCCCATCACGTCATGGCAAATAGGCAGGGAAACAGTGGAGACAGTGACAGACCTTCTATTTTATTGGGCTCCAAAATCACTGTGGACAGTGACTGCAGCCATGAAATTAAAAGAAGCTTGCTTCTTGGAAAAAAGCTATGACCAACCTAGACAGCCTATTAAAAAGCAGAGACATTACTTTGCCTACAAAGGTCCATCTAGTCCAAGCTATGGTTTTTCCAGTGGTCATGTATGGATATGAGAGCTGGACAATAAAAAAGGCTGAGTGCTAAAGAATTGATAGCTTCAAACTGTGGTACTGGAGAAGACTCTTAAGTGTCCCTTGGACAACCGCCCCAAGGAGATCAAGTCAGTCAATCATAAGGGAAATCAACCCTGAATATTCATTGCAAGGACTGCTGCTGAAGCTGAAACTCCAATATTTTGGCCACTTTATGGAAAGAGCTGACTCATTGGAAAAGATCTTTAGGCTGGGAAAGTTTAAAGGCAGGAGGAGAAGGGGATGACAGAGGATGAGATGGTTGGATAGCATCACCAACTCAAAGGACATGAGTTTGAGCAAACTCCAGAAGTTGGTGAAAGACAAGGAAGCCTTGTCTGCTGCAGTCCATGGGGTTGCAAATGAGTGATTGAACAGCAACACCCCTGTGTCCCAAAGTCATGAGAACCATGCTGCCAAATGTTCTTGCTTTTGCAAAAATTGCACTGTCAAGTTAACAAACTTCACCTGAGTATATGGTCTGTGAACTCAGTCACACTGACCCCTTGAGAATGCCTCCCCTGGGCCACAGGCTGCTCTTGCTTCACTTTCTGCTGTTAATGTTCCTCTCTGCCAAACATGGACCTGCATTTTCATAAGGTTCCTCATCACCGTCCGTCACTTACCACTTTGCTGTCAGAGATGCTGGGTTCTTCAGGGTCATGGGGTTCTTGCTCTAATGCCAATATATGTTGCTCTAGTTCTTCCAAGCTTCTCCTCATATTATGCACCGGTGCAGTATCACATCAGGCACGGTCCATAGTCACCTTCAAGGCAGTCAGGAAATCCACCCCACAGTGCCAGTGGCAGTACATGCAGCCGTGTTTGGCAAACAGGAACTCACCACCTCTAACGTCTTTTCAGTGCTATTTGGTGACTTGTCCACTGCCTCCCAGTCTTCCACTGGAGCCCATGCCACGAGGGTCACAGACACACAGTACCACATGTTATCTGTTGGCCACTGGCTTTCTCCATCCAGTGGAGCCTCAGGGTTCCCTACCTGCTGAGGATCCTGCCGACTATGCCAGTTGCTGATCATCCTGTTCACAGTACCAATTGTCTTGCAGTTCACACTGGTCACACTGTTTGCTGAACCCAGGTTAGGCAAGACTCAAGCTAAGAGGCTGGAAGAAGAGGCAAGGAGCCATGGGAACTGCAAACATGTTTCTTCTCTCCTGGCTGGCATGGCAGCTATAGCACAGCCACTCTCCTGGATGATGCAGCAGTTGTAGCAACAGCCACAACATAACCATAAAGGAGCCATAATATAACCTCATATAGTATAACTTTGATGTCTCTAAAATGTAGCCCCAGTGCAACAGCAGCCAGGGCTTTCATGATGAATCTCATACAGGCATATGGCACAAAATAGCCTGTGACCAATCAAGTACCTCATGAAGTGCATGTGCACATCACAAGGAGTGCAGTGCTATAAGTGATTTCAGCTGTTCCGTAATCATTATTTACAAAACATGGGGCAAGAGCCAGAGGCTATGGGGTGAGAGAGCCTTAGCATGCCATCTGGACTAATTTGCCCTTTTCCTACATCAGAGATGACCTGGATTGAGGAAAGAAAGGGTTACATGTATATTTTCCAGCATGGCAGTCATCAAGTAGCTGGACTTCCTACTTAGAGTTTGATTGCACTTGAGTGACTCACCCAGTATTACCAGACAGAAAACACATGGCTTTTTAAATTACATAACTCCTGAAATCACATAGAGTTACTTTTGATGCACTCTATTGTTCAAACCAGCAATAAGCCTGTCCAGATTCAGCATTATTGAATCTCTCAATGATAGGAGGGTCAAACAAGTTTGAGGCTATATTTTGAGAACACAGAAGTCTTTAATATAATATAACATAATACAAATTCCATATTTCAGTTATCTCAAAAATGTTTTTTTATGCTTGGTGTTCAAATCATGCTCCATAAAATGTCTAAATATTGCATTTTTTCACCTAAGAGACAAAAATGCCTCTTTTTAATGGTATTCACTTGCAGATAAAAACTGATCAATTATCTTATAAAATGACCCACATTACTTCTTTGTCAGTCAGTTCAGTCACTCAGTCATGTCTGACTCTTTGCGACCCCATGAATCGCAGCACGCCAGGCCTCCCTGTCCATCACCAACTCCCGGAGTTCACTCAGACTCACGTCCATCGAATCAGTGATGCCATCCAGCCATCTCACCCTCTGTCGTCCCCTTCTCCTCTTGCCCCCAATCCCTCCCAGCATCAAAGGCTTTTCCAATGAGTAGTGCCATTTAATTTTATTTCTCTAACTCCCTGTAAACCAGAAATGATATATAAAGACCGATTAGATTTATACTCAGCATTTTGGCAGAAATATTTTCTAGGTGGTGCTCTGTATGTTATACCGCATCCTGTCAAGAAACACATAGCATCTAGTTGTCCCATTATTAATGGTTGATCAGTTACTTCAGGAAGTGATAACTTGTTCCCTCTATTACAAAGTCATGATTTTTTGTTTGTTTGTTTTTCATCTTGAAATCAGTAAATAATACTTGGGATAATGCTTTTGCTCTTTAGAATAATCAAACCCTGTCAACTTCACATGAAACATTTTAAAATATACTTTAAATATTCCCTTTTTTCTTCCAGTTTTACTGAGATACAACTGACATACAGTACTCTGTATGTTTAAAGTGCACAGCATAATAATTTTACTTACTTCATCATGAAATAACTATCACAGTAAGTTTAGTGAACCTACATCATCTCATACAGACACAAATTTATATAATAGAAAAAATTTATGATAACTCAGAATTTATGCTCTTATCTTTTAAGCATAACATACAGCAGTGTTAATTATATTTACCATGTTCTACATTACATTCCTAGTACTTATTTATCTATAATTAGAAGTTTGTAATGTTTGACTACCTTCATCCAATTTTCCCTCCCCACCTTACATGTGAAAACCACAAATATGATCTCTTTTTCTATGAGTTTGTTTTTGAAGTATAACAATTTATCTACAACACTATGTTAATTTCTGTTACACAATGTGGTTATTTGATATTTCTATACATTTCAAAATGATTAACATGGTGTTTAGTTATGATATGTTATCATGCAAAGGTATTACAAGTTATTGACTATATTCCCTACCCTGTATATTTCATACTGGTGACTGTTTTCTTTTGCAACTACAAGTTTATATCTTTTAATCTCCCTTACCTATTTTTTCCTTCCCACACACCCTTTCCCTCAAATGGGCAACCACCTGTTTGTTCTCTGTATCTAAGAATCTATTTCTGTTTTATTATGTTTGTTCATTTGTTTTTTAGGTTCCATATTTAAATAAAATTATACAATGTGTTCTTTCTCTGTGTGCCTTTTAATGCGCTCTAAGTCCATTTACGCTGTTGCAAAGAACAAGACTTATTCATTCTTATGTGTACGTAGTATTCCATTGTGCGTGTGTGTGTATATATGCCATATATTATCCATATTTCTATTTGTGAACACTTAGGTTGTTTTAATATCTTGGGTATTGTAAACAGTATTGTAATGAACATAAGGGCTCATGTATATTTTCTAATGAGTGTTTGCAGATAAATATATGGGAGTGAAATTACTGGATCATATGCAGGACTATTTTTAAGTTTCTAAGGAACCTTCATACTCTTCTCCATAGTGGCTACACCATTTTACATTCTTACCAACAGTGCATGAGGCTTTCTTTTTCTCCACATCATCATTAAAACTTGTTATCTGTTGTATTTTTTATAATAACCATTCTGACAGGGGTCAAATGATATCTCATTATGACTTTAATAACCATTTCCCTGATGATTGATGATGTTGAGCTTCTTTTTATGTACCTGTTGGCCATCTGTATTTGTTTTTTGGAAAAATGTCCAGAACCTCTGCCAATTTTTTAATCAAATTGTTTGTTTTGTTTTTTTTTTGATCTTGAGTTCTATGAATTCTTCATACATTTTATACATTACCTCCATATTGGTTGTATTATTTGTAAATATATTCTGTTACTCAGTAGGTGACTTTCATTTTATTGATCATTTCCTTAGATCTGCAATAGTTTTTTTAGTTTGATATAGTCCTCAGAGATCAAATTGCCAACATCTGCTGGATCAGGGAAAAAGGAAGAGAGTTCCAGAAAAACATCTATTTCTGCTTTATTGAATATGCCAAAGCCTTTGACTGTGTGAATCACAATAAACTGTGGAAAATTCTGAAAGAGATGGGAATACAAGACCACCTGACCTGCCTCTTGAGAAACCTATATGCAGATCAGGAAGCAACAGTTACAACTGGACATGGAACAACAGACTGGTTCCAAATAGGAAAAGGAGGACGTTAAGGCTGTATATTGTCACCCTGTTTATTTAATTTATATGCAGAGTACATCATGAGAAACGCTGGACTGGAAGAAGCATAGCTGAAATCAAGATTGCCAGGAGAAATATCAATATAACCTCAGATATGCAGATGTCACCACCTTTATGGCAGAAAGTGAAGAGGAACTAAAAAGCCTCTTGATAAAAGTGAAAGAGGAGACTGGAAAAGTTGGCTTAAAGCTCAACATTCAGAAAACAAAGATCATGGCATCCGGTCCCATCACTTCATGGTAAATAGATGAGGAAACAGTGGAAACAGTGTACGACTTTATTTTTTTTAGCTCCAAAATCACTGCAGATGGTGATTTCAGACATGAAATTAAAAGATGCTTACTCTTTGGAAGGAAAGTTATGACTAACCTAGATAGCATATTAAAAAGCAGACATTACTTTGCCGACAAAGGTCCGTCTAGTCAAGGCTATGGTTTTTCCAGTGGTCATGTATGGATGTGAGAGTTGGACTGTGAAGAAAGCTGAGTGCTGAAGAATTGATGCTTTTGAATTGTGGTGTTGGAGAAGACTCTTGAGAGTCCCTTGGATTGCAAGGAGATCCAACCAGTCCATTCTGAAGGAGATCAGTCCTGAGTGTTCTTTGAAAGGACTGATACTAAAGCTGAAATTCCAGTACTTTGGCCACCTCATGCGAAGAGTTGACTCATTGGAAAAGACTCTGATGCTGGGAGGGCTTGTGGGCAGGAGGAGAAGGGGAAGACAGAGGATGAGATGGCTGGATGGCATCACCGACTAGATGCACATGAGTTTGAGTGGACTCCAGGAGTTGGTGATGGACAAGGAGGCCAGCTGTGCTGCAATTCTTGGGGTCGCAAGGAGTCAGACACGACTGAGTGACTGAACTGAATTAGTCGCTCCTTGCGACGCCATGGACTCCAACACTCCAGGCTTCTCTGTCCTTCACCAACTCCATAAGCCTCTTATTCTTCTCCATCAGAGGGCAGACAGAATGGAAACCATAATCACAGAAAATTAATCAAACTGATCACATGGACCACAGCCTTGTCTGTCTCAATGAAACTATGACCAATGCTGTGTAGTGCCACCCAAGATGGACAGGTTATGGTGGAGAGTTCTAATAAGATGTGGCCCACTGGAGAAGGGAATGGCAAACCATTTCAGTATTCTAGCCTTGAGAACTCCATGGTGTAGTCCTACTTGTTTACATTTTGTTTCCCTTGCCTGAGGCAACATATCCACCCAAAAATCTCTGATTGATGTCAAAGATCTTACTGCCTGTGTTTCCTTCTAGAATTTTTATGGTTTCAGGTCTTAGGTTTAAATCTTTAGTCAATTTTGAATTTACTTTTGTGCACAGTATGAGAGTGTAGTCCAGTTTTATTCTTTCACATGTAGTTGTCCAGTCTTCCCAATGTCGTTTATTGAAAGGACTGTTTTTCCTCTATTGTACATTAGTGCTTCCTTTGTCATAGAGTAATTGCTCATGTAAGTGTGGGCTCATTTCTGGCCTCTCTCTTCTGTCCCATTAATTCACATGTCTGATTTTTCTGACAGTGCCATACCGTCTTGATTACTATAGCTTTAAATGGTAATTTTTAAATCAGGGATTATGATAACTCTAGTTTTGTTCTTTCTCAAGATTATTTTGTCTATCCAAACTCTTCTACATTCCAAGAAAGAACACATCTCAATATAATAAAGTCAATTAATTACAAGTCCACAGCTACCATCATACTCAAGGATTAAAAGCTGAAAATATTTCCTCTAAGATCAGGCACAAGAAAAAATGACTAGTCTTGTCACTTTTATTTAACATAGCATTGCAAATCTTAGCCATAGCAGACAAGGGGGAAAAAAATCCAGATTGGAAAAAGTGTGAACCATCTCTGTTTGCAGATAGTATAATACTAAACATAGAAAAATACTAAAGACATCATCAAAAAAAAAAACAAATTAGATCTTGCCAATGAATTTGGTAAAATTGCAGGATATCAAATTAATATACAATAATCTATTGTGTTTCTATGTATTAACAATAAACTATCCAAAAGAGAAATAAGCAATAACAGTTGCAATTGCATCAAAAAATAAAGAAATAAAAACACCTAGAAATAATTCTAGCTAAGGAGGTAAAGGACTCATGCCCAGAACACTGTAAGATACTCATGAAAAATATTAAAGAGGAAAGATAGACCATGTTCATGGATTGGAGGAATTAATTGCTAAAATGACAATAATACCCAAGACAGTCTATATATTCAGTGTAATCCATGTCAAAATATTAATGACACTTTTCACACAACTAAAACAATTAAGGATATTACTTAGTATAATCATTACAGTAGTGACTGCAAAATGGTGAATTTCTACTTCTATTTTTCCTTCAAATATATCTACTGGAATTCACATATAAATAAGTTTTTTCTTATTAGTAAATTTACTAGAAAATGAAATAAAATTTTAATTTTATTACTGATTTTCTGAGTAAATTATTTGTATGTTTGATATATATCATAATACTAAGGACAGTTTGCCTTGTTTTGATTTCTAATGTTTCATAACAACTTTTAATACCACAAATATAAAACGTGTATTTAGTATTTCAAATTAGATTCAGTTGTTATTTTTTATGGCTTTTAAATAATCCCTTCATTAACAGTGTGATCACCTTAAGAGTGTTAACTGTGACTTTTTTTGACATGACCCCACATTAGTCTTTGATACCTTCCTTTATTTCTGGCATAGCAAATTCTTCCCTGTTATTTTTGTACATTTCCTACCAGACCCGAACAAGTTATTTTTCTAAGAACCCTAATAATTTTCAGTGAGAATAATATTTAGACATCATGACATATGCATTGTAAATTTAGAGATAATGTAGCTTCTTGGCCTTTCTTAGTAGACAGAGGGGAAGTATATTTTAAACAAAACAAACTATGAAGTTATACTTAATATCAAATTCAGTATTGCATAGTTTTTAACTTTTTTGAAATTTTATACTTTATATCTCTCCCTTTTACATTAAAAATTCTAAAATTACTACCTTTTTATAATGTTATTCTATAACATATGTAAGCAAAGTTTAAAGCTAGAGCAATAAAACTAAATAAAATTAATGTTTGTAATGTTAGACTTCTTTGTTTGCAATCATTACTTTTAAGAATGTATAGATAAAATATATATTCAGAAACTTGACAAAATGACTTTTTGTCTTTGTAGTTATATCACCAACATGATATGTTTATTTGTTTCAGTTCGTTTCAGTGTTTAAGAATTGTATATTTATATAAATTTATTTGTAATATATTAAAATGTCTATGTTTTAAATCAAAATTGACAACAATATATTCTTAGAAACATTATAGTCTCATTACAGTTCTCTCCGTATATTCTCTGCCTCCCTGTATAAAATAAATATTTTTGTTAGTTTTTGTTTTGGACTTCTAGTGTTTTTGTCTATTTGTGGCATTCTTTTATAAATATAAATGTGTGTGTGCATGCTAAGTTACTTCAGTAGTGCCTGACACTGTGACCTCATGGACTGTGGCACACCAGGCTTACCTGTCCTTTACTATCTTCCGGAGCTTATTCAAATACATGTCCATTGAGTCAGTGATGCCATACAACCGTCTCATCCTCTGTCATCCCCTTCTTCTGCCTTCAGCCTTTCCCAGAATCAGGGTCTTTTCCAATGTGTCTACTCTTCCCATCGCATATTGGAGGCTTCAGCTTCAGCAACAGTCCTTCTAATGAGTATTCGGGGTTGATTTCCTTTAAGATTGACTGGTTTGATCTCTTTACAGTCCAAGAGACTCTTAAGAGCCTTTTCCAGCACCACAGTTCAAAGGCATCAGTTCTTTGGTGCTCAGCCTTCTTCATGGTTTCAGTTTCTATGGCTCCTCACTTTTTCTTCTTCTGTTCAAGATTGATTTCCTTTAATTATAAGCTTTAAAATTTTGAAAATAAGCACACTTTTGAAACAAATCTATTATTTACCTAATTCTTAATGAAGACTAATAATAACAGAGTGGAAGAAAAATAATACAAAGTTACCTGAAAACTGCAGGGTGTCTCCATTGTCCCTGTTTTGTTTTTAATTGCAAACAGAGCAGGAGCAAACAAATACAAATTTGTGCACTAGAACAATGCCCAATGTTTCACATGAAATAAATAAATGACCTCTCTCAACAAAAAAACAGACTGGAAACTCTTTTTGTAATAAATTACATGCTTCAAAATGATAAAAATTATTCTGTCACTGTGTAATATTAAGAATGAATTCCCTGTATATAAGATTAAAGCAAGATAATAGTGGGTCTTCAAATTAAAGTTCCTTTTTTTTACCTCCTCAAGTCATCTTAGCTACTTAGATAATCTGTACATATGATAATTTTGTCAAATGTTGTGCTTTTCTCATCCCTATAGAAAAATTAAAAGAGAGATCTTTAGTCTGACACTTCTACTATTAGGTATTGCTCTCTCCTGTGGGTAGACTAAAGTTATTGTTGATCGGTTGCTGAGTAGTATCCAACTCATTGCAACCCCATGGACCATAGCATATCAGGCTCCTTTGACCTCCACTACCTCCCAGAGTTTGCTCAAAGACATGTGCATTGAGTCGGTGATGCTATCTAACCATCTCATCCTCTGTCACCCCTTTCTTCTTTCACCTTCAGTCTTTCCCAGCATCAGGGTCTTCTCCAAAGAATCTACTCTTTCATCAGGTGGCTGAAGTATTGGAGCTTCAGCTTCAGCATCAGTCATTTCAATGAATATTCACAGTTGGTTTCCTTTAGGAATGACTGATTTGATCTTCTGGTAATCCAAGAGACTCAGACACACTCATTTATACCCTTTGTTGTTATTTCTACAAGAATAATATATATTTAATGCATTCACAGACATTATTTTTAGGCTACTAATCATTTCCTTTCCTCACCTACATAAAAGTAGGGATAAACTTCTTCTCTCCACTGATGCTGGTTTTGACCATGAAACTGTATTTGATTTCATGGTGAGTGAACTGTTTCTCTCTCCAAGATTTTAGGCTTGGTCATATCAAGTGCTTTAGCCCATGGAATATCAATTGTTGTAACAGAAGCAAAGGCTTGAAACATGCCTGCATGGTGAAGTATTTATTCTTGTGCTTCTGGCATCATTCTGAGCAGAAAATACTTTAGATACTCACCCAGGATGGATAAGAAACATGTGGAGTATACCTGGACACAGTGTGAAGCTTAGACTCAAACCCAATTCAGCCAAGCATAGATCAACTGAAGTTCAGCCAACCCACAGGTACCAGAAAATATAACAAATGATAACTATTTAAAGCTGTTAAGATAGGGTGCAGCTAACTGATATGTAGCTAACTGTTACAGAAAAGTACAAAAGCCAAAACCTCCAGTGAAAATTAATACTGCTCATTCTCAAAGTCCTTGCTCTGAAAATAAACATTATTTTCAATTGCTAACATATTCTTCAAGCTCTCCTATGCATATATGAGAAATAATATATTTATAGATAGACATGCATATTTTTTAAAAGACCATTTTACACATACTCTTCTATATCTTGACTTTTTTCACTTAATATACCTTCAGGATCCTTCCATATTTGTAGATAAATTTGCATTATCCTTTTTAATGCCCCAATTATATTTCATTCATTAAAAAGCTATAATATATTGAAGTAGCCTGCTTTTCTAGATGATATAAATTATTTGGAAACTTTCTATTCAGCCCAATTTTTAAACATCTGCATCCTAGCATGGTTCCTTCAATTTAAAATTTTTTCTCCTCTTACTTTTGAACTGTAGTGTTGGAGAAGACTCTTGAGAGTCCCTTGGACTGCAAGGAGGTCCAGCCAGTCCATCCTAAAGATCAGTCCTGGGTTTTCATTGGAAGGACTGATGCTAAAGCTGAAACTCCAATATTTGGCCACCTCAGGTGAAGAGTTGACTCATTGGAAAAAAGCCTGATGCTGGGAGGGATTGGGGGCAGGAGGAGAAGGGGATGACAGAGGATGAGATGGCTGGATCGCATCACCAACTTGATGGACATGAGTTTGGGTAAACTCCGGGAGTTGGTGATGGACAGGGAGGCCTGGCATGCTACGCTTCATGGGGTTGCAAAGAGTCGGACATGACTGAGCGACTGAACTGACTAACTGACTGTTGTAACAATTATATGTTAATATTTTTTGGTCCTTTAGCAAGTGTTACATACCTACACTATATTATTTAATCTTCATAATAGTCTTGTGAAGTATGACCATTATTTTTCAATTTCACTGAGGCAGAAAAAGTTGAGTCCAAACTAACTAGTAGATAATATGACCAAAACTCAAATTCAATCTCTTTTTTTTTAAAATATTACCTGACCCAGTGTGAACTTGTCGAAAACACAAAGAATCTAATGCTTGCTAAACCAAATTCTGAGTCAAATTTATGAGACTGCTCTTTATAAATGATAACACAGACACAAAAGTTAAATTAAAAAAGCAAATAGCAGGATGTTTATTCAACCATTTGCTAAATATGCATTTATTGTATATTTATTTCTGGCTCAGCTGGACATGGAACAACAGACTGGTTCCAAATAGGGAAAGGAGTACATCAAGGCTGTATATTGTCATCCTGCTTATGTAACTTATATGCAGAGTACATCGTAAAAAAACGCTGGGCTGGAGGAACCACGAGCTGGAATCAAGATTGCAGGGAGAAATACCAATAACCTCAGATATGCAGATGACACCAACCTTATGGCAGAAAGTGAAGAAGAACTAAAGAGCCTCTTGCTGAAAGTGAAAGAGGAGAGTGAAAAACTTGGCTTAAAGCTCAATATTCAGAAAACTAAGATCATGGCATTTGGTCCCATCACTTCATGGCAAATGGATGGGGAAACGGTGGGAACAGTTTGGGCTCCAAAATCATTGCAGATGGAGATTACAGCCATGAAATTAAAAGATTCTTATTCCTTGGAAGGAAACTTATGATCAACCTAGACAGCATATTAAAAAGCAGAGACATTACTTTGCCAACAAATGTCCGTCTAGACAAAGCTATGGTTTTTCCAGTGGTCATGTATGGATATGAGAGTTGGCCTATAAAGAAAACTGAGTACAGAAGTTCAGTTCAGTTCACTTCAATTCAGTCGCTCAGTCATGTCCGAATCGCAGTACGCCAGGCCTCCCTGTCCATCACCAACTCCAGGAGGTCATTCAGACTCACGTCCATCGAGTTGGTGATGCCATCCAGCCATCTCATCCTCTGTCATTCCCTTCTCCTCCTGCCCCCAATCCCACCCAGCATCAGAGTCTTTTCCACTCTTCGCATGAGGTGGCCAAAGTACTGGAATTTCAGCTTTAGTATCAGTCCTTTCAAAGAACACTCAGGACTGATCTCCTTCAGAATGGACTGGTTGGATCTCCTTGCAGTCCAAGGGACTCTCAAGAGTCTTCTCCAAACCACAGTTCAAAAGCATCAATTCTTCAGCGCCCAGCTTTCTTCACAGTCCAACTCTCACATCCATACATGACCACAGGAAAAAACCATAGCCTTGACTAGACGGACCTTAGTCAGCAAAGTAATGTCTCTGCTTTTCAATATACTATCTAGGTTGGTCATAACTTTTCTTCCAAGGAGTAAGTGTCTTTTAATTTAATGGCTACAAATACCATCTGCAGTGATTTTGGAGCCCAAAAAAATTAAGTCTGCCACTGTTTCCACTGTTTCCCCATCTGTTTCCCATGAAGTGATGGGACCGGATGCCATGATCTTCGTTTTCTGAATGTTGAGCTTTAGGTCAACTTTTTCACTCTTCACTTTCACTTTCATCGAGAGGCTTTTTAGTTCCTTTTCACTTTCTGCCATAAGGGTGGTGTCATCTGCATATCTGAGGTTATTGATATTTCTCCCAGCAATCTTGATTCCAGCTTGTGTTTCTTCCAGTCCAGCATTTCTCATGATGTACTCTGCATAGAAGTTATATAAGCAGGGTGACAATATACAACCTTGACGCACTCCTTTTCCTATTTGGAACCAGTCTGTTGTTCCCTGTCCAGTTCTGTTGCTTCCTGACCTGCATACAGATTTCTCAAGAGGCAGGTCAGGTGGTCTGGTATTCCCATCTCTTTCAGAATTTTCCACAGTTTATTGTGATCCACACAGTCAAAGGCTTTGGCATAGTCAATCAAGCAGAAACAGATTTTTTTTCCGGAACTCTCTTGCTTTTTACACAATCCAGCAGATGTTGGCAATTTAATCTCTGGTTCCTCTGTCTTTTCGAAAACCAGATTCAATATCTAGGAGTTCATGGTTCACGTATTGCTGAAGCCTGGCTGGGAGAATTTTGAGCATTACTTTACTAGCATGTGAGATGAGTGCAATTGTGCGGTAGTTTGAGCATTCTTTGACATTGCCTTTCTTTGGAATTGGAATGAAAACTGACCTTTTCCAGTCCTGTGGCCACTGCTGAGTGTTCCAAATTTGCTGGCATATTGAGTGCAGCACTTTCACAGCATCGTCTCTCAGGATTTGAAACAGCTCAACTGGAATTCCATCACCGCTACTAGCTTTGTTCGTAGCAATGCTTTCCAAGGCCCACTTGACTTCACATTCCAGGATTTCTGGCTCTAGTTTAGTGATCACACAATCATGATTATCTGGGTCATGAAGATCTTTTTTGTACAGTTCTTCTGTGTATTCTTGCCACCTCTTCTTAACATCTGCTTCTGTTAGGTCCATACCATTTCTGTCCTTTATCGAGCCCATCTTTGCATGAAATGTTCCCTTGGAATTTCTAATTTTCTTGAAGAGATCTCTAGTCTTTCCCATTCTGTTGTTTTCCTCTATTTCTTTGCATTGATCGCTGAAAAAGGCTTTCTTATCTCTTCTTGCTTTTCTCTGGAACTCTGCATTCAGATGCTTATATCTTTCCTTTTCTCCTTTGCTTTTCACCTCTCTTCTTTTCACAGCTATTTGTAAGGCCTCTCCAGACAGCCATTTTGCTTTTTTTGCATTTCTTTTCTATGGGGATGGTCTTGATCCCTGTCTCCTGTACTATGTCACGAACCTCATTCCATAGTTCATCAGGCACTCTATCTATCAGATCTAGGCCCTTAAATCTATTTCTCACTTCCACTGTATAATCATAAGGGATTTGATTTAGGTCATACCTGAATGGCCTAGCGGTTTTCCCTACTTTCTTCAATTTGAGTCTGAATTTGGTAATAAGGAGTTCATGATCTGAGCCACAGTCAGCTCCTGGTCTTGTTTATGTTGACTGTATAAAGCTTCTCCATCTTTGGGTGCAAAGAATATAATATAATCAATCTGATTTCGGTGTTGACCATCTGGTGATATCCATGTGTAGAGTCTTCTCTTGTGTTGTTGGAAGAGGGTGTTTGCTATGACCAGTGCATTTTCTTGGCAAAACTCTGTTAGTCTTTGCCCTGCTTCATTCTGCATTCCAACGCCAAATTTGCCTGTTACTCCAGGTGTTTCCTGACTTCCTACTTTTGCATTCCAGTCCCCTAGAATGAAAAGGACAAATTTTTTGGGTGTTACGTCTAAAAGGTCTTGTAGGTCTTCATAAAACCATTCAACTTCAGCCTCTTCAGCATTACTGTTTGGAGCATAGACTTGGATAACTGTGATATTGAATACTTTGCTTTGGAGACGAACAGAGATCATTCTGTCATTTCTGAGACTGCATCCAAGTACTGCATTTTGGACTCTTTTGTTGACCATGATGGCTACTACATTTCTTCTGAGGGATTCCTGCCCACAGTAGTAGATATAATGGTCATCTGAGTTAAATTCACCCATTCCAGTCCATTTTAGTTCACTGATTCCTAGAATGTCGATGTTCACTCTTGCCATCTCTTGTTTGACCACTTCCAATTTGCCTTGATTCATGGACCTGACATTCCAGGTTCCTATGCAATATTGCTCTTTATAGCACTGGACCTTGCTTCTATCACCAGTCACATCCACAGCTGTGTATTGTTTTTGCTTTGGCTTCATCCCTTCATTCTTTCTGGGGTTATTTCTCCACTGATCTCCAGTAACATATTGGGCACCTACTGACCTGGGGAGTTCCTCTTTCAGTATCCTCTCATTTTGCCTTTTCATACTGTTCATGGGGTTCTCAAGGCAAGAATACTGAAGCGGTTTGCCATTCCCTTCTCCACTGGAGAAGAGCACAGAAGAATTCATGCTTTTAAACTGTAGTTTTGGAGAAGACTCTTGAGAGTCCCTTGGATTGCAAGGAGATCCAACCAGTCCATCCTAAAGAAGATCAGTCCTGGGTGTTCATTGGAAGGACTGATGCTGAAGCTGAAGTTTCAATATTTTGGCCACCTGATGCGAAGAGCTGACTCATTTGAAAATACCCTGATGTTGGGAAAGATTCAAGGCAGGAAGAGAAGGGAACAACAGAGGATGAGATGGTTGGACGGCATCACCAAATCAATGGATATGACTTTGGGTAAACTCCGGGAGTTGGTGATGGACAGGGAAGCCTGGTGTGTTGCGGTTCATGGGGTCGCAGAGTCGGACATGACTGAGTGACTGTACTGAACTGAGCAGCTGGTAAAGAATCTGACTGCCATGCAGGAGACCTGGGTTTGATCCCTGGGTTGAGAAGATCCCCTGGAGATGGGAAAGGCTACCCACTCTGGTATTCTGACCTAGAGAATTACATGGACTGTATAATCCATGGGGTCGCAAGGAGTCGGACACGACTGAGCGACTTTCACTTTCACTGTAACCTACAAGACACTGTAGTTATCCTTGAGCATACATTCCAAAATGCAGAATTTCTTTTGTATTTTGTATATTCCTCCAACTTTTCTATGGATTGTTCAAGTAGTAGTGTTCAACATAATATTTAGTTGAAAGAAAGCAATTAAACTGTGTTTCTAATGGGTTTGAAATCTTCAGTTGAATGAAACTTAGAACATAGTTTCCAACAATAATAAAAATTCATAAAACAATCCTAACTTCTACAGAGAAAAAGGAGAAATTTAAAGGAAACTATTAACGTGAAACATCAAAAAAATAATAATAGTGGGTTGCCATTTATAGAGTGCTTATCATGTACCAATAGATTTTCAGAGATTATATATTTAATGTGAATAATAACTTTTTGAGATTTGTTTTACTATCCCTCACTTTGCAGTTAATAAAATAATGTTTAGAAGCATTTACATATTTTTCAAATTTATTTAGTAAATAAAAAAACTAAGAATTGAACCCAAATATGACAGATCTCAAAACCATGTATTTAATCAATTAAACACTAGTTCTAGAGTTAAGTGGTTCAGCTGATAAAGAATCTGCCTGCAGTACAGGAGACCCAGCTTCAATCCCTGGGTTGGGAAGATCTCCTGGAGAAGGGAATAGCTAGCCACTTCAGTATTCTGGCCTGGAGAATTCCATAGACTGTATAGGACATGACTGGACACGACTGAACCACTTTCGCTTTCACAGAGCTATGTACAAAATGGGAAGATAAAAATTCTTGAATGAAGTATAAAGGTCCCTTCTCTGTTTGTTTCTTCAGATTGAAAATAGGTTATTTTGGCATCCTGCTTTTTGTGTTTGAAGTAACCTGATTTTAGGTCAAGGTATGGCAATATGATGGGATAGGATGTATCTACAGTAAATGACTCTTTTCCCTGGATATGTAATATTATTTTCTATAGAGTTGAAGGAAGAACAGCTACTTCCTCCTTTTTTTTGCCCCTGCACTTGTACAGATTGACCAAATATCATTTTGTAAAACATTGATTTAGTGATATACATATTTGTGGTCAATACATATACACCAACAATCATACAGCATTCAAAAGTTTCAGCATCTAAAATTGCTTCTGAGTTAGACATGATAAAAATATGTGTGCCCCAATCTTTAGCAACAGGAAAATCTAAAAAAAAAAAAAAAAATCAGTTACTAGTCAAGAAAATTAGTTTTACTATTTATAAAGTAAACCTGTAAAAAAATTTCAAACTCTGTATTTTTCAAATAAACAACTTCTCCTTGCTTTCAAATGTTAAATGTTGCCAAGTCACATCAACTGGGAGAAGGGGTTTAGATCCAAGGATGCTTATATGATTTTTGCATAAATGATTAACAAAACAGAAGATAAGTTAACAAAACACAATGACTAGATATAATGTGGCAATATTATAGGATAAACTTACTTAAAAACAATATTTTGAATATATTCTAAAATACATGCAAGCATATTAGGCTAACTAAACTTAAAACAATTAAAAATCTGTCTAAATCTACTTTCCCAAGAGTGAAGATTTTATAATAATTTCTTAATTACATACACACTTATAACATTTAAATATTTATAAAATATTTTAAAATCATATATTTGTAACTTGTAAAATGTTTTAAAAATCATGAAAAATGGGTAGAGAAATTTTGTTTAAAAATAGTATTTAATAATTATATATTGAATTCATTAGAGCATCACATAATTATGGAATAAAATGCATAAGTATGCATTTAAAACTAATACTAGCATTTCTTTCTTGCAAAGCAGTGTGAAGTTTCCTCAAAAAATTAAAAAATATGTTATAGCAATTTCACTTCTGGATACATATCCAAAGGAAATGAAATCACTACCTTGAAGAGATATCTGCACCCCTATGTTCCTTTTAGCTTTAGTAACAATAGCCAAGACATGGATAAAGGAAATCTTGCCATTTGGAACAACTTGGATAAAACTTGAAGGCATTAGGCAAAGTGAGATATATCAGACAGAGAAAAACAGATATGTGGAATCATTAAAAAAAAAAAAAAGAAAGAAAGAAACCTCATAGAAACTAAGGACAAATTGTTAGTTGCCAAAGGCAAGGAATGGAGGATGGGGAAATGGCTGAAGGTGGTCAAAGAGGACACATTGCCAGTTATAAAGTGAATAAGTTCTGAAGATATAATGTACAGCATGATGAATATAGTTAACAATATGATAAAAATAGATTTATGGTAGATTTATTTAAAGTTTCCAACATATAAACACACTTAAATTATACCTATGTGAGGTTATGGATGTGTTAACTAAACCTATTATGGAAATGATTTTGCAGTTTATACATACATAAAATCACTATGTAAACCAAAAACTTATACAATGTCATATGCCAATTATTTGGGCTTCCCTGGTAGCTCAGTGGTAAAGAATCAGTCTGACAATGCAGGAGATGTGGATTTGATCCCCAGGTGGAGAAGATTCCCTGGAGAAGTAAGTGGCAACCCAGTCCGGTATTCTTGCCCAGGAAATTACATCAATAGATGAACCTGGTGGGTACAGTTCATGA
This sequence comes from Budorcas taxicolor, assembly GCF_023091745.1. Classification (NCBI taxonomy): domain Eukaryota; kingdom Metazoa; phylum Chordata; class Mammalia; order Artiodactyla; family Bovidae; genus Budorcas; species Budorcas taxicolor. Next base: position 97,572,251 of record NC_068910.1, read on the forward strand.
AATCACAAAAGAGTTGGGCATGATTTAGAGACTAAACAACAATAAATGTCAGTTATATCTCAAAGCTGGATACATTTTTATTTCTTAATAAATAAAGTTTTATTTATTTATAAAAATTATGCGTTTTTATACATTTTATCCTGAGACTTAGAAAAATCAAATTTTGTTCAAACCAACAAACCATAATTTAGTATATACACTATAATAGGTTCAGGGAAATTTAAATGTTAAAAAGATTTAAATGATACAAAGCAAGTAACACTTAAAAATTGACTCTAATATGTATGGATGTGACAGTTGGACCATAAAGAAAGCTAAGCAAGAAAGCTGAGAACCAAAGAATGTGGTATTAGAGAAGAATCTTGAGAGTCCCTTAGACTGCAAGGAGATCAAACCAGTCAATCCTCAAGGAAATCAGTCCTGAATATACATCTGAAGGACTGATGCTGAAGCTGAAGCTCCAATACGTTGGCCACTTTATGCAAAGAAGTAACTCATTGGAAAAGACACTGTTGCTAAGAAAGATTGAAGGCAGTAGGAGAAGGAGCTGACAGAGGGTGAGAAAGCCTGGCCTGCTGCAGTCCACAGGGTCACAAAGAGTTGGACACGGCTGAGTTACTAACCTGAACTGAACTGATTTGTATCCAAATACAGGCTGAAGCAATCCTATTCATTAAGATCTATAAAATGTCTGAAATATCGACACCACTCTTTATGCAATGTTTAATGCTTTCGTCAGTTCAGTTCAGTCCCTCAGTCGTAACCCCATGGATCATCACCAACTCCTGGAGTTTACCCCAACTCATGTCCATTGAGTAGGTGATGCCACCCAATCATCTCATCCTCTGTCATCCATTTTCCTCCCAAATTCATTCTTTCCCAGCATCAGAGTCTTTTCAAATGAGTCAGTTCTTTGCATCAGGTGGCCAAAGTATTGGAGTTTCAGCTTCAACATCACTCCTTCCAATGATCACTCAGGACTGATCTCCTTTAGGATGGACTGGCTGGATCTCTTTGCAGTCCAAGGGACTCTCAAGAGTCTTCTCCAACACCACAGTTCAAAGGAAGCATCAATTCTTCGGTGCTCAGCTTTCTTTATAGTCCGACTCTCACATCCATACATGGCTACTGGAAAAAACCAGAGCCTTAACTAGACACATTTGTTGGCAAAGTAATATCTCTGCTTTTTAACATGCTGTCTAGTTTGGTCATAACTTTTCTTCCAAGGAATAAGAATCTTTTTATGTCAACACTACAGCCACCATCTGCAGTGATTTTGGAGCCCCCAAAAATTAAGTCTGCCACTGTTTCCACTCTTTCCCCATCTATTTACCATGAAGTGATAACACCGGATGCCATGATCTTAGTTTTCTGAATGTTGAGCTTTAAGCCAACGTTTTCACTCTCTTCTATCACTTTCATCAAGAAGCTCTTTAGTTCTTCTTCACTTTCTGCCATAAGAGTGGTGTCATCTGCATATCTGAGGTTATTGATATTTCTCCTGGCAATCTTGATTCCAGCTGTGCTTAATCCAACCCAGCGTTTCTCTTGATCTACTCTGCATATAAGTTAAATAAGCAGAGTGACAATATACAGCCTTGAAGTACTCCTTTTCCTATTTGGAACCATTCTGTTGTTCCATGTCCAGTTCTAACTGTTGCTTCCTGATCTGCATACAGATTTCTTAAGAGGCAGGTCAGGTGGTCTGGTATTCCCATCTCATTAAGAATTTTCCAGTTTGTTGTGATCCACACAGTTAAAGGCTTTGGCATAGTCAATCACACAAAAGTAGATGATTTTCTGGAGCTCTCTAGCTTTTTTGATGATCCAGTGGATATTGGCAATTTGATCTCCAGCTCCTCTGCCTTTTCTAAAACCAGCTTGAACATCTAGAAGTTCATGGTTCACATACTGTTGAAGCCTGGCTTGGAGAATTTTGAGAATTACTTTGCTAGCATCTGAGATGAGTGCAATTGTGTGGTAGTTTGAGCATTCTTTGGCATTGCCTTTCTTTGGGATTGGAATGAAAACTGATCTTTTCCATTCCTGTGGCCACTGCTGAGTTTTCAAAATTTGCTAACATTTTGAGTGCAGCAATTTCACAGCATCATCTTTTAGGATTTGAAATAGTTCAACTGGAATTCCATCACCTCCACTAGCTTTGTTCCTGTGATGCTTCCTAAGGCCTACTTGACTTCAGACTCCAGGATGCCTGGCTCTAGGTGAGTGATCACACAGTTGTGATCATCTGGGTCGTGAAGATCTTTTTAGTGCAGTTCTTCTGTATATTCTTGCCACCTCTTCTTAATATGCACTCAATATGTCAGCAAATTTCGAAAACTCAGCAGAGGATGAGATGGTTGTATGCCATCACCGACTCAATGGACATGGGTTTGGGTAGTTTCTGGCAGTTGGTGATGGACAGGGAGGCCTAGCAGAGAAGGCAATGGAAACCCACTCCAGTACTCTTTTGCCTGGAAAATCCCATGGATGGAGGAGACTGGCAGGCTTCAGTCCATAGGGTTGCTAAGAGTCAGACACAACTGAGCGACTTCACTTTCACTTTCATGCATTGGAGAAGGAAATGGCAACCCACTCCAGTGTTCTCGCCTGGAGAATCCCAGGGATGGTGGAGCCAGTGGGCTGCCATCTATGGTGTCGCACAGTCGGACACGACTGAAGGAGCTTAGCAGCTGCAGCAGCAGGGAGGCCTGGCATGCTGTGGTTCATGGGTTCGCAGAGTTGGACACAACTGAGTGACTGAACTGAACTGAACTTCTTAATATCTTCTGCTTTCATAATATTTTGTAAATTCACAGTTAACTTATCTCATTATCATGATTGCTTCAAAGTTCACTCCTCTAAATCTGTTCACTTTATAAATTGGCTCATCCTTAGGGGCTTCCTGGTGGCTCAGACGGTAAAGAATCTGCCTGTAATGCAGGAGACCCGGGTTCGCCTGGAGAAGGAAATGGCAACCTACTCCAGTATACTTGCCTGGAAAATTTCTTAAACTGGGGAGCCTGGAGGGCTACAGTCCATGAGGTTACAAAGAGTCAGATATGACTGAGCAACTAACACTTTCACTTTTTAGTTTTTCTTTTTAAATTTATATATGATTGTTTTTTTCATGCCATATCAAAATAAATGTGGCACTTAGTCACTTCTTCTGTTTTGCATACCTTGATGCATTGCCCATGAACTTGCATACATAAATTTCACATATGTGAATGATGATTGAAGTTTTTGAGACAAATGGGGCTGATATCATACTGATGTATGCTTAAATGGAAAGTTAAGCATAAAATTCAGTCCAACCCTCTCTTATTGCTTACCCTCATATATTGCATCTAGCATCTTTACCAACCCCCATATTATGCAATTTTATTTTAAAATATTTTATGTATTTAATGTTTTTCAGCTCCTGCTAACTAGCCTTTTTCAATAGAACTGATATCGTTGTAGAGGATAAAGAAGAAAATATTAGATAGTTTCAAATCAAAGTATAGAGCTTCCCATTATGAGAAATTTATTTCAATATTTCTTTTGAAATCAGGAGGAACTGATCAGTTTATGGTTATTATGCCTTTAACATTTTCTGCCATTAGCTGATATCATTAAAGGCAAATGAACAAACAATGACAACAAAAAGCAAGCATCAACCAAGGGCTCCAGAAGCCAAATGTATCTAGTAAAATGTGACTTTTTAAAAATCATTTTTGCTTGAATTTCTTTCCATTTAGAACACTTAAAATTCTGTTTTCAAATAAAATTCATTTTAAAAAGTCAATTTTAATGTCAAAGGACAAATGAGTCCATGTCGAAATTGTAAAGATTCAATAAATATTAATTTGGGGGGAACATTTGCCTAGAACAAAGACAGTTTTTTTAAGAGAAATTCTGTTTCCAGCTGCAGAGTTAGTTTTTTCATCCAGCTACAATTATATGATATGATTTAAAATTAAGATTTACACTTGGATTTTTAAAAACTGAGTAAGTAAATGCAATGGATTATGAGATACTCATCATTTGAAAGAAGAAATGGTGCCATTTTTCTGAAGGTTTGAAACTTCATATTCTGCTGATTCTAAAAACCCTTCATTGAACTCTTCCTTTTGAAATGGCATTAGACCACATACTATATGATATCTTCAACAATAGGTTGGCATAAATAACAATTATTTCATACAGCTTTTTAAGTTTCAGATCAATAAAAGTTGGAGGCACATTATAAGCACAACTATTTCAAGGCAAAATATGAGGAAGGTAAACTATTAAGGCTCAAAAATGTAAGTATTTACGCCTACATCTTAATACATGATAGAGTATACAAAACAGAGAATTGAGTTAGTGAATAAGTAACTGCAAATATCAGAATATCAATTCCAGAAATTAGAATTGAGTCCTTGGTGCTCCACTGCAGACCTGGTACAGTATTCACTAAAGGGGTTATACAGATCTATAAGCAATGAAAGTAAGGTACTTTTGAAAAAAAGGAGACAAGCATGTGTAGTTAGTTTCTTGACTAAATGGGGATCATGGCAGTACTACACAAACTCAGTTGCAAGGTCCTGCATAGAGTAAAACATTTTTAAAATTGGGAAAAATATTTGTGCCAGATCTCAAATTACTGAGCCATGAATCATGGAAGAGAAGGTTTGGGCCTAGAAATCTCTAAGGGCTGCTAATAACAGCAGGCTCCTAATAGTAAAAAGAAAAAAAAAAAAGTAATCTCACCCTGTTACAGACCCCTTTAGATTTGCTATATTTAACGAAGCATGGCCAGGTGATTGGTCCACAAAGGGGAGTCAGATGCAAAATCTCTCTTCAGAAATGAATTGACTTTCTAAATAGAACTTTTCAATATTGTATTTGGAAACTGTCAAAAACAGTGATTTGGTTTGGATGCAGATGGTGTCTGCAAGAATGAGAAAAAATATTCTCGAGAGCAAGAATGTAAAAAGTAGTTCTATTTTTCAAGTAGACACTTTGTTCCTTGGTGTTTCTAGTATCTTTAGGTAACTAAATCTAGACACCATCAAGCACATTTGATTAATTCCATTATGAAATCTGAGCAAATTCAGGATTCACAGCATAATTTCAATCTAGACTGTGAAAGTGAAAGCTGCTCAGTCCTGCCTGACTCTTTGTGACCACATGGTCTACAGAGTCCATGGAATTCTCCAGACCAGAATACTGGAGTGGGTAGCCTTTCCCTTCTCCAGGGGATCTTCCCAACCCCGGGATCAAACCCAGGTCTCCCACATTGCAGGCAGATCTTTACCAGCTGAGCCACAAGGGAAGCCATATCTAATTTTTTTTATTTTTTGGTTCAGCCACAGCCTCAGGTCCCTCACAAAATGCCAGCATTGGAAAGTAACATGGGATGGGAAAAAGTCAGTTGGCATGATGGGGCCTCTGTTGAAGATGAAGAACCAGAAAATAGAGCCCAAGTTTGTGTCCTTATTGGCTTCAGCTGCTGATGTCCACCTGATTGGTTCTCTTGGCACAGCTTATTCCCAGTGGTAGCTCTGATGGCAGTACATTTGCCTATGTTCTTATTTGAATGAATGGTAGTAACATGGTAGTAGAAGTAAAACTGCATGCTTCATTTTACTTTTTTTTTTTTGTATCATAGCTAAAATTTTTCTCCTCCCAATTGGCCTCCTGATTCTTCCCTGACTTTCATTATTCAAGTTACCCATGAATGATGTTTCTCTGAGGATCATAAACCTGTAGATTTCATAATTCACTAGGCTGTGGCTCCTTGGTGAACTCAGGCTCCTCTTGTTTCTATATGCCTTATGCCAGGAGCAATCTTGCTCTGTTATTTGCACATGAGAGACATCAGGTAGCAGTTAAAAAAAAAAAAATTAAATTTTAATTGCAAATTGGATTAGAAACAATTTTGAGAATACTAAATTATCTAACATAAATAATTAAATTGATGTGTATTTTTATGAACTTACTTAAAGTATCATGATTGAGTTGTCTGTGCTGGAGTTAACAGGAATTCAAAAACATAAAAATAGGTTTGGTTGGAAAAAAAGTACTTTTTTAATTCATGAGTAGGGTATATCTTCCTATCTATTTGGCACATATTCATTTTCTTTCATCAGTGTCATATAGTTTTCTTCCTTAAGTAGGGATATTCCTAAATATTTTATTCTTTTTGATGTGATTGGAAAGAAATTGTTTCTTTTTCACTTTCTGATAGTTTATTGTTAGTCTATAGGAAAGTGAAAATGAAAGTGAAGTCGCGCAGTCGTGTCTGACTCTTTGCGACCCCATGGACTGTAGCCTACCAGTCTCCTCCCTTCATGGGATTCTCCAGGCAAGAGTACTGGAGTGGGTTGCCATTTCCTTCTCCAGGGGATCATCACGACCCAGGGATCAAACCCGGGTCTCCCGCATTCCAGGCAGACGCTTTGACCTCTGAGCCACCAGGGAAGTCCTAGTCTATAGGAATGCAACAATTTTCTGTATATTAATTTTGTATCCTGAAATTTCCTGAATTCATAAATAAATTCTAGTATTTTTTTGTGGCATTTCTAGGATTTTCGAAGTATAGCATGGTGTCATCTGCAAACAGTGACAGTTTTACTTCTTTTCCAATCTGCATTCCTTCTATTGCTTTGTCTTCTCTGATTGCTGTGGCTAGGGCTTCCAAAACTATTTTAAACAAAAGTGGCGAGAGTGAACATCCTTGTCTTGTTTCTAATGGAAATACTTGTTCCTTAGAGAAAATGCTTCAGGTTTTCACTGTTGAGAATGATGTTTATTTTGGGTTTGTCATGTGTGGCCTTTGTTATATACAGGTATGAGGCACTAGTGATAAAGAACCTGCCTGCCAGTGAAGGAGACTTAACAGACATGTGTTCAGTCCTTGGGTGGGGAAGATTCCCTGGAGGAGGGCGTGGCATTCCACTACAGTATTCTTGCCCGGAGAATCCCATGGACAGATGAGACTGGCAGGCTACAGTCCATAACGTTGCACGGAGTTGGACACTACTGAAGCAACTTAACAAACATTCACTCCCATCTTTGGGGCTCCCCTAGTGGCTCAGATGGTAAAGAATCTGCCTGCAATACAGGAGACCTGGGTTCAATCCCTGTATCGGGAAGATCCCCCAGAGAAGGGAATGGCTACCCACTTCAGTATTCTTATCTAGAGAATTTCATGAACAGAGGAGCCTAGAGGGTTAGTCCATGGGGTCACAAAGAGTGGGACATAATTGAGCAACCAACACTTTCACTTTAATGTTCCCTTTATGCCCACTTTTGGGAGAGTTTTTATTTAATATCACAAATGGGTATTGCATTTTGTCAAAAGCTTTTTCTGCATCTATTGAAATAATCATATGGTTTTTATTCTTCAGTTTGTTGATGTAATGTATCACATTAATTGATTTACTTATGTTGAAGAATCTAAATTCCACTTGACTATGGGGTATGATCACTTTAATGTGTTGTTGGATTGGTTTGCTAGTATTTTGTAGAGGATTTTTTCATCTACATTCATCAATGATATTGGTCTGTAATTTTATTTTTCGTGATACCTTTGTCTGGTTTCAGTATCAGGGTAAGGGGACCCTCATAGCTTAGGAGTGTTCCTTCCTCTGCAGCTTCTTTTTTGAATAGTTAGAAAAGGATAGGTGTTAATTCTTACCTATTAATAAATATTTAGTAGAATTCATGATGAAGTCTTCCAGTCCTGGAATTTGGTTTGTTGGAAGATTTTTAATCACACTTTCAACTTCAGAACTTGTAATTGATCTGTATATATATATTCTATTTTTTTCCTGGTTCAGTCTTGAAACGCTGTACCTTTTTGTACATTTCTTCGAGGTGGTCCATTTTGTTGGTATACAGTTGCTTATAGTATGATCCTTTGTATTTCTGTGGTGTCCATTGTTAATTTTTCCATTTTCATCTCTAATTTTATTTATTTGAGTCCTCTCCATGTTTTACTTGATGAACCTGGCTAAAGTTTTATCAGTTTTGTTCATCTCTCAAAGAACCAGCTTTTGGTTTCATTGTTCTTTGTTATTGTTTTCTTCTTCTCTGTTCATTTACTTCTGCTCTGATATTTATGATTTTTTTTTTCGTTCTGCTTTGGTTTGTTCTTTCTCTAGTTGCTTTAGTTGTAAGGTTAGGTTATTTATTTGAGATTATTTTTATATCTTGACTTAAGACTGTATTGTGATAAACTTCCCTCTTAGAACTACTGATTTTGTATCCCATAGCTCAGTTGAAAAGAATATGCCTGCAATGCAGGAGACCCCATTTCGATTCCTGTGTCGGAAAGATCTGCTGGAGAAGGGATAAGCCACCCACTCCAGTATTCTTGGGCTTCCCTTGTGGCTCAGCTGGTAAAGAATCTGCCTGCAGTGTGAGGGACCTGGGTTCAATCTCTGGATTGGAAAGATCTCCTGGAGAAGGGAAAGGCTATCCGCTCCAGTATTCTGGCTGGGAGACATCCAAGGGGTCACAAAGAATCGGACACGACTGAGTGACTTTCACTTTTCATAGATTTTGGATCATTGTGTTTTGTTGTAATTTGTCTCTAGTTTTGTTTTTTTTTTTTTTCTTTAATTTCTTCTTTGATTTCTTCAGTGATCCATTGGTTGTTCAGTAACATATTTCTTAGCCTCCATGTGTTTATGTTTTTCTGTAATTTTTGCTTTTCTTTTATTGATTTCTATTCTGATACAATTGTGGTTGGAAAAAATGCTTGAAACAATTTCAGTTTTCTTAAATTTACCAAGACTTGACTTGTAGCCCATGATGTGATCTATCATGGAGAATATTCCATGCCCACTTGAGAAGAAAGTGTATTCTGCTGCTTCTGGATGAAATATCCTATAGATGCTAAGTCTATCTGGTCTTATGTGTCATTTAACTCTGTGTTCCCTTATTAATTTTCTGTCTGAATGATCTGTCCTTTGGTGTAAGTGATGTGTTAAACCCCTCAACTATTATTGTGTTTATGTCAATTTCCTCTTTTGTGGCTGTTAGCATTTGCCTTATATATTGAGGTGCTTCAGCCTTGCATGCATATATATTTACAATTGTTGCACATTCTTGTATTGATACCTTGATCATTATGTAGTGTCCTTCCCTGTCTCCTATCAGTTCAGTTCAGTTCAGTCACCCAGTCGTGTCTGACTCTATGCGACCCCATGAATTGCAGCATGCTAGGCTTCCCTGTCCATCACCAATTCCCGGAGTTTACCCAAACTCATGTCCATTGAGTTGGTGATGCCATCTATCCATCTCATCCTCTGTTGTCCCCTTCTCCTCCTGCCTTCAATCTTTCCCTGCATCAGGGTCTTTTCAAATGAGTCAGCTCTTCACATAAGGTGGCCAAATATTGGAGTTTCAGCTTCAACATCAGTCCTTCCAAAGAACACCAAGGACTGATTTCCTTTAGGTTGGATCTCCTTGCAGTCAAAGGGACTCTCAAGAGTCTTCTCCAACACCACAGTTCAAAGGCATCAATTCTTCAGCACTCAACTTTCTTTATAGTCCAACTCTCGCATCCATACATGACCACTGGAAAAACCATAGCCTTGACTAGACAGACCTTTGTTGGCAAAGTACTGTCTCTGCTTTTTAACATGCTGTCTACTTTGGTCATAACTTTCCTTCCAAGAAGTAAGCATCTTTTAATTTCATGGCTGCAATCACCATCTGCAGTGATTCTGGAGCCCCCAAAAATAAAGTCAGTGACTGTTTCCACTGTTTCCCCATCTATTTGCCATGACGTGAAGGGACCAAATGCCATGATCTTAGTTTTCTGAATGTTGAGCTTTAAGCCAACTTTTCCACTCTCCTGTTTCACTTTTGTCAAGAGGCTCTTTAGTAAGGGTGGTGTCATCTGCGTATCTGAGGTTATTGATATTTCTCGCAGCAATCTTGATTCCAGCTTGTGCTTCATCCATAAAATCAATTTTGTCTGATAGAAGTAATAATACTCCAACTTGTTTTATGTCCTTTTGCATGGGCTGTCTTTTTTCTGTCCCCTCATCTTCACTCTGTATGTGTTCTTGGGTCTGGGGAGGGTCTCTTGTAGACAGTACATATACAGATGTTTTTGTATCAATTCAGTCGATTTATATCTTTTGGTTGGAGCATTTAGTCCATTTACATTTAAGATAATTATCAATATGTATGTTCCTTTTGCAATTTTCTTGTTTCAGTTTGTTTTTGTAGGTCTTTTTTCTTCCCTCTTCCATTGTGTTCTCTTCTGTTTGATGACCATCTTTAATGTTGTGTTTGAATCGCTTTTTCTTTGTGTGTGTGTATCTATTGTAGCTTTTGGATTTGTTGTTCCAATGAGGCTTTGATATAGCAGTCTATTATGGCCAAGATTATTTTAAGTTGCTGGTCTCTCTCCTGCCTACAGAAGTTCCCTAAGAAATTACTCTAAAGCTGGTTTGGTGATGCTGAATTATCTTAGCTTTTGCTTGTCTGTCAAGCTTTTGATTTCTCCATCAAATCTGAATGAGAGCCTTGCTGGGTGGAGTATTTCTGGTTGTAGGTTTTTCCCCCTCTTCATTTGAAGTATATCATGCCATTCCCTTCTGACCTGCAGAGTTCCTGCTGAGAGATCAGCTCATAACGTTATGGGTATTCCCTGTATGCTATTTGTTGCTTTTCCCTTGTTTCTTTTAATACTTTTGTCTTTAATTTTTGTCAGTTTGATTAATATGTGTCTCAGTGTGTTCCTCCTTGGTTTCATCCTACATGGGACGCTTGGAACTTCCTGGACTTGAGTGAGTGTTTCCTTTCTCATGAAAATTTCTTAGGGAAATTTTCAGCTATAATATCTTCAAATATTTTCTCAAGCCCTTTCTCTTTCTCTTCTCCTTCTGGGTCCCCCTATAATGCTAATGTTGGTGTATTTAATGCTTCCCCAGAGGTCTATAAGACTGTCTTCATTTCTTTTCATTCTTTTTTCTTTATTCTGTTCTGTGGCACTGATTTCTACCACTCTGACTTCCAGATCACTATTCTTCTGTCTCAGTTTATTGCTTGATTCCTTCCCTTTTTATTTAAGTTATTGTATTGTTCATTTCTGTTTGTTTATTCTTTAAATCTTCTGGCTCCTTGTTGAACACTTCTTATATCATCTCCATTTGTACCTCCATCTTTTTCTGAGATTTTGGATCATCTTTACTATCATTATGCTGAATTATTTTCCATGTAGTTTGCCTATCCCCTCTTCATTTTGTTGTTCTGAGTTTTTTCCTTGTTTCTTTGTTTGCAACATATTTCTCTGTAGTCTTGTTTTGTATAACTTTTTGTGTTTTTGTCCTTCATTCCACAAGCTACAGGATCATAGTTCCTCTTGCTTCTTGTGTCTGTCCCCTGGTGGGTGAGTTTGGTTTAGGGGCTTGTGTGTGCTTCTTAGTGTCAGGGACTTGTACCTGCTCTCTGGTGGATGGAGTTGTGTCTTTGTCGTTCTGATGGGCATGGCCATATCAAGTGTGTCTTTTGAGATGGCATGAGGTCAGTATGACTTTTTGCAGCCTGTTTTCTGATGGGAGGGGTTGTATTCCTATCTTGTTGTTTGCTCTGTGACTTTCCAGCACTTGAGCCTGCAGGTTGTTGAGGGGGCCGGTTCTTGGTGCTGAAATGTGAACCTCTGTACTCAATATTCCTTGCAGTTTCTGCTACTAGTCACCTAGTCCACACAGTGGGCTATAGTTGACCTGCACTGCCCCTGGAGACACCCCAGGACTCCAGGGAGGTGTGGCTCAGGTTCCTATGGAGGTACTGCTTTTGTGCTGGGTCCCAATGCACACTTTGAGAGTGGAGTCTTTGTTTCCTCCAGCCCTGGAGCTCCGGCACTGCTGATCTTCAAGGCCAAATGCCCTTGGGGTTCTTTCTCCTGTCGCTAGACCTTAAGACTGTCTTGGAAGGCTATTATTATTTGAGAACTCTCTTGTGTGGCTTGCATGAGTTTGATATTTTTTTTTGGTGTGAAGGATGTTTTTAGTATAGTTTTCTGTGACTTCTTTCCTCAGTTTGTGATTATCCCTTAGATTGGAAACATGACTGATGTTTTGACAAGAACTTGCACCAGATATTGAGTAGGGCCTCCCCTTTGCTTTTTGGTTGTCACTTTACTATCACAGGTGAAGTCTACTTCCTGGTTGTTGCAGTAAAGATTCACATATCTGTTTCTTAGCTGCGTTTCTGGTCTGCGGTAAAAAGGTAGGTGGGATTGAAGCTTTCCCACTAAGAAGGAAGGCATTGAGTATTCCTCTTCTGGAGTTGTTTCACTTTTGAGTGTGCTCTGTTGTGACACCTTTCACCCATTGTGCAAGCTATCAGATTACACTGTTGTTGGCAGTGCTCTCATGCCAAAAATTGACTCTGGTATCTCTCAGATGTTTTCACCAGGCCACCAGGGTAGATCCACTGAAATTAGGTCCCAGGATTGTAATCATGGATTTGGATGTGTTATGGGGGCAGCTCTAACTCCGACCTTGCCCAACCCTCACGTGTATAAGACTACAAAGTCTACAACTGCTAAACCTAGATGTTTTGGCTACAGGAGCACCCATTGTCTGTTCAGATACTCTGTAGATGATGAGTTTACAAAACAAGTCATGGGGGTGTCACCTAGGGGCATATGAGTCCTCCCTGGTGAGAAGGGAACACAGAGGTGGTGGCAACTGGGATCTCTGGAGTGCCCACTATTGCAGAGACAGGGCATGCAAGGGAACTAGTAGCCAGGGGTGTGAGGGATCTATCCCTAGCAGGGAACAACTGTGTTGGGGAGATGGAGGCCATGGGCATGAGGAGAGCCATTCTGGTGAATCCCTTCCTAGTGCTCAAAGAGGCAGGGACGAGCACATGGGGAGAGAGACTGAATGGAAGCCCTGCCCCTTACACATCACACAACAATGGTGCTTTGTTCCTTCAGTGATCCTGGTTTCCTCCACAAGGATTCCTGGTTGCAGAGTTCATCATTCCCATCCCCTCGGGCTGTCTCCTTGCAGTCAACAGCAGTCCTCTCCCTGGGTTTGTTCTCCAAACCCCACTTTCGAGCACCCAGCACCTGTCCACATCAATAGATACATGTCTCAGGCTGGGACATGTAGGGCTATGGCATGGACCATCTGTGTATGTCTCATTCTGCTCTGCCTGCCACAGACCAGTTGTTGAGCTCTTCTCCAATGGCCGCTGACTATCCTCTTCTGTCTCAATTGATCTCCCCATCATTGAGAGGGTTTCCCCAGATGTGGAAACCTCTCTTCTCCTTAAACTCCCCCCCTACAAGGTTGTAGGTTCCATCCTGCTTTCTCTCCTCTTCTTTTTCTCTTCTTCTTTCTTTCATCCTACTTGGTTGAGCTGGAATCTTTCTTGTCCATTCAGGTGTCTGAGGTCCTCTGCTAGTGTTCAGCCAGCGCTCTGTGAGAATTATATCATTTGTAGATGTATATTTGATACATTTATGGGGAGGGTGACTCAGAGTTCTCCTACTCATTTGTCATCTTGACTCATCTTCATTTAATATTTCATATTTTGAATTGAAAAGCTTTATTATCAGAAAAACAGAAGATGTAAGGATATAAAATGTACTACTAAGTGTACTTACCATAAAATAAGTCAGAGGAAAAATATCTAGCACTTCAACTAAGCAATCTGTTCAGTTCAGTTGTTCAGTCATGTCTGATGCTTTGCAACCCCATGGACTTCAGCACATCAGGCCACTATGTGCATCACAAACTTCAGAATTTACCCAGACTCATGTCCATTGAGTCGGTGATGCCATACAACCATCTCATCCTCTGTCATCCCCTTCTTCCACCTTCAATCTTTCCCAGCATCAGGGTCTTGTCCAGAGAGTCACTTCCTCGCATCAGGTGGCCAAAGTATTGGAGCTTCAGCTTCAGCATCAGCCCTTCCAATGAAAATTCAGGACTGATTTCCTTTAGGATGGACTGACTGGATCTTCTTGCAGTCCAAGAGATGCTCAAGAGTCTTCTCCAACACGACAGTACAAAAGCATCAATACTTCATACCTCAGCTTTCTTTATAGTTCAAATCTCACATCCATACATGACTGCTAGAAGAACCAGCAGCCTTGACTAGATGGACCTTTGTTGGCAAAGTAATGTCTCTGTTTTTTAATATACTGTCGATTTCAGTCATAACTTCCCTTCCAAGGAGTAAGCGTCTTTTAATTTCATGACTACAGTCACCATCTGCAGTGATTTTTGAGCTCAAAAAAATAAAGTCGGTCACTGTTTCCACGTTTTCCCCATCTATTTCCCATGAAGTGATGGGTCCAGATGCCATGATCTTAGTTTTCTCAATGTTGAGCTTTAAGCCAAGTTTTTCACTCTCCTCTTTCACTTTCATCAAGAGACTTTTTAGTTCTTCTTCATTTTCTGCCATAAGGGTGGTGTCATCTGCATATCTGAGATTATTGGTATTTCTCCCAGCAATCTTGATTCCAGCTTGTGTTTCATCCAGCCCAGATTTTCTCATGATGCACTCTGCATAGAAGTTAAATAAGCAGGGTGACAATATACAGCCTTGACGTACTCCTTTTCCTATTTGGAAGCAGTCTGTTGTTCCATGTCCAGTTCTAACTGTTGATTCCTGACCTGCATACAGATTTCTCAAGAGGCAGGTCAGGTGGTCTGGTATTCCAATCTCCTTCAGAATTTGCCAGTTCGTTGTGATACACACACTCAAAAGCTTTGGCATAGTCAATCAAGCAAAAATAGGTGTTTTGCTGGAACTCTCTTCCTTTTCTGATGATCCAGTGGATGTTGGTTATTTGATCTCTGGTTACTTCTGCCTTTTCTAAAACCAGCTTGAACATCTGGAAGTTCACGGTTCACATATTGCTGAAGCCTGGCTTGGAGAATTTTCAGCATTACTTTGCTAGCGTGTGAGATAAGTGCAATTGTGCGCTAGTTTGAGCATTCTTTGGCATAGCCTTTCTTTGGGATTGGAATGAAAACTGACCTTTTCCAGTCCGGTGGCCACTGCTCAGTTTTTCAAATTTGTTGGCACATTGAGTGCGTTCTTTCACAGCTTCATCTTTTAGGATTTGAAATAGTTCAACTGGAATTCCATCACCTCCACTAACTTTGTTGATAGTGATGCTTCCTAAGGCCCACTTGACTTCACATTCTAGGATGTCTGGCTCTGGGTGAGTGATCACACCATCGTGATTATCTGGGCCATGAAGATCTTTTTTGTGTAGTTCTTCTGTGTATTCTTGCCACCTCTTCTTAATATCTTCTGCTTCTGTTAGGTCCATACCATTTCTGTCCTTTATTGAGCCCATCTTTGCATGGAATATTCCCTTGGTATCTCTAGTTTTCTTGAATAGATTTCTAGTCTTTCCCATTCTATTGTTTTCCTTTATTTCTTTGCACTGATCACTGAGGAAGGCTTTCTGCTCTCTTCTTGCTATTCTTTCAAACTCTGCATTCAGATGCTTATATCTTTCCTTTTCTCCTTTGTTTTTCACTTCTCTTCTTTTCATAGTTATTTGTAAGGCCTACTCAGATACTAATATTGCTTTTTTTGCATTTCTTTTTCTTAGGAATGGTCCTGATCCCTGTCTCCTGTACCATGTCATAAACCTTTGTCCATAGTTCATCAGGGATTCTGTCTGTCCGATCTAGTCCCTTAAATCTATTTCTCACTTCCACTGTATAATTGTTAGGGATTTGATTTAGGTCATACCTGAATGGTCTAGTGGTTTTCCCTACTTTATTCAATTTAAGTCTGAATTTGACAATAAACAGTTCATGATCTGAGACACAGTCAGCTCCTGCTGTCTTTTTGGTGACTGTATAGAGTTTCTTCTTCTTTGACTGAAAAGAATATAATCAATCTGATTTCAGTGTTGATCATCTGATGATATCCATATGTAGTCTTCTCTTGTGTTGTTGGAAGAGGGTGTTTGCTATGACCAGTGTATTATCTTAGCAAAATTCTATTAGCTAAATAGGGCTTTCCCCTCCCCCTTTATTCTGTACTCCAAGGCCATATTTGCCTGTTTACTCCAGGTGCTTCTTGACTTCCTACTTTTGCATTCCAGTCCTCTATAATGAAAAGGACATATTTTGGGGGTGTTAGTTCTAAAAGGCCTTGTAGGTCTTCATAGAATTGTTCAATTTTAGCTTCTTCAGCATTACTGGTCAGGGCATAGACTTGGATTATCGTGATATTGAATGATTTGCCTTGGAAATGAACAGAGATCATTCTGTCATTTCGGGGACTGCATCCAAGTACTGCATTTTGGACTCTTTCGTTGACTATGATGGCTACCCCTTTTCTTCTAATGGATTATTGCCAACAGTAGTATATATAACGGTCACCTAAGTTAAATTCACCTATTCCAGCAGCAGCTGGCGGCTGCACAGCCCTGGAGCAGTGGCTGGCCGAGAAGAGATAATGCACATCCAAAGTTAGAGAAACCACAGTAAGACTGTAGGTGCTGGAATGGCTCTGAGGAGATATCGAATGTCCAATGGCAAAGGAGAAGCCCCAGCAAGATGGTAGGAGGGATGAATTCATGTTTAGAATCAAACCCCATTCCCACCATACATGCTCAGAGGGCTCAAACAAACCTTGTGTGCACCAGGACCCAGGGACCCCGCAGAGACTGACACAGAACTGTGTTTGAGCATCTCCTGTGGAGATATGGGTTAGCAGTGGACTGCCACAGGGACAGGGGCTCTGGGTGCAGCAGACTTGGGTATGGCATAAGCCGTCTTGGAGGAGGTCACCATTAACCCCACCATAGAGCTGCCAGAATTTACACAGGAATGGGAAATAGACTCTTGGAGGGCACAAAAAGAACCTTGTGCACCAGGACCCAAGACAAAGGAGCATTGACCCTACAAGAGACTGACCCAGACTTGTCTGTGAGTGTCAAGGAGTCTCCAGCAGAGGCGTGGGTGGCTGGTGGTCTGCTGCATGGGGTGGGGGCACTGAGTGTAGCAGTACTTGCATGGGATCTTTTGAAGGAGGTCACCATTATCTTCATTACCTCCCCCATGGTTTAAGTGTAAATAAGTGTTAGTTTCCCAGTCTTGCCCAACTCTTTGCAACCTTGTGGACTGCAGCCCACCGTGATCTTCTGTCCATGAGATTTTCCAGGGAAAATACTGGAAAATGGATACTGGAGTGGGTTTCCATTTCTTTCTCCAGAGGATCTTCCAGACCCAGGGATTGAATCCAGATCTCCGGCACTGCAGGCAGATTCTTTATGGACTGAGCTACAAGGGAAGCCCCCACCATGGTTTGGAAAGCAAGAGAGTTCCAGAAAAACATCTATTTCTGCTTTATTGACTATGCCAAAACCTTTAACTGTGTGGATCACAATAAACTGTGGAAAATTCTGAGAGAGATGGGAATACCAGACAACTTGACCTGCCTCTTGAGAAATCTGTATGCAGGCCAGGAAGCAACAGTTAGAACTGGACATGGAACAACAGACTGCTTCCAAATAGGAAAAGGAGTACGTCAAGGCTGTATATTGTCACCCTGCTTATTTAACTTCTATGCAGAGTACATCATGAGAAATGCTGGACTGGAAGAAACACAAGCTGGAATCAAGATTGCCAGGAGAAATACCAATAATCTCAGATATGCAGATGACACCACCCTTATGGCAGAAAGTGAAGAGGAACTAAAAAGTCTCTTGATGAAAGTGAAAGAGGAGAGTGAAAAAGCTGGCTTAAAGCTCAACATTCAGAAAATGAAGCTCATGGTATCTGATCCCATCACTTCATGGGAAATAGATGTGGAAAGAGTGGAAACAGTGGCTGACTTTATTTTGGGGGGCTCCAAAATCACTGCAGATGGTGACTGCAGCCATGAAATTAAAAGACGCTTACTCCTTGGAAGAAAAGTTATGACCAACCTAGATAGTATATTGAAAAGCAGAGACATTACTTTGCTGACTAAGGTCCATCTAGTCAAGGCTATGGTTTCTCCTGTGGTCATGGACGTGAGAGTTGGACTGTGAAGAAGGCTGAGCACCGAAGTATTGATGCTTTTGAACTGTGGTGTTGGAGAAGACCCTTGAGAGTCCCTTGGACTGCAAGGAGATCCAACCAGTCCATTCTGAAGGAGATCAGCCCTGGGATTTCTTTGGAAGGAATGATGCTAAAGCTGAAACTCCAGTACTTTGGCCACCTCATGCGAAGAGTTGACTCATTGGAAAAGACTCTGATGCTGGGAGGAATTGGGGGCAGGAGAAGAAGGGGACAACCGAGAATGAGATGGCTGGATGGCATCAATAACTCAATGGATGTGAGTCTGAGTGAACTCCTGGAGTTGGTGATGGACAGGGAGGCCTGGTGTGCTGTGCTTCATGGGGTTGCAAAGAGTCGGACACGATTGAGTGACTGAACTGAACTGAACTGAACTGAAATTGCAGGGAGGGAACACAGCTCCACCCATCAACAGAAAATTGGATTAAAGGTTTACTGAGCATGGCCCTGGGAACAAGACCAAAATCCCCCTCAGTCAGTCTATCCCATCAAGAAGCTTTCATAAGCCTCTTATCTTTCTCCATCAGAGGGCAGACTGAAAACTACAATCACAGAAGACTAACCAATCTAATCACATGGATCACAGCCTTGTCTGATTGAATGAAACTATGAACCATGCCGTGTAGGGCCATGCAAGAGGACTGGGACACTGTGGAGAGTTGTGACAAAATTCCCACTGGAGAAGGGAATGGCAAACCAATTCAGTATTCTTGCCTTGAGAACCCCATGAACAGTATGAAAAGGCAAAAAGATAGGACACTGAAAGATGAACTATCAGGTCAGTAGGTGCCCAATATGCTACTGGAGATCAGTGGAGAAATAACTCCAGAAAGAATAAAGATACAGAGCCAAAGCAAAAACAATACCCAATTGTGGATGTGACTGGTGATGGAAGCAAGGTCCAATGCTGTAAAGAGCAATATTGCATAGGAACCTGGACTGGTAGATCCATGAATCAAGGCAAATTGCAAGTGGTCAAACAGGAGATGGCAAGAGTGAATGTGGACATTTAAGAATCAGTGAACTAAAATGGACTGGAATGGGTGAATTTAACTCAGATGACCATTATATCTACTACTGTGGGCAAGTAATCTGTTACTCATAGCTTATTTTTTTCTAAATATTTTAATGTCTTAATAAGTTTCAATTCTCTTTGTAACTGTAATAAACTTAATATTAAGTGAAAAATATCATGTAGAATATTGTCCCATGTCAATTGAATCTATTATTTAAAAGTCAACCATAAATCAATAATGCTAGTATGTTTCACCACAAAGCATGTTAGATAAATTAACTAATTTAGTCATCAAATATATCCATTAAGTATATTTACAACACCCACTTCATAGATGATGAAAATTGTAAGAAAAAAATTGATTCAAATTTCTAAATCATAAAGGTAATATTAGCCAAACATAGGACTTTATGAATAAATACATTACAGCTCTAAAGGATCATAGACTTAAATATAAAATGTAATTCCAAATGTTAATTTTTCTATATAGTACTTATATAGATAGATTTATTGCCATCTTTTGTATACACAATATTTAATATTTGTAATAAAATAATATATGTAATATCTAAGTACGTATCTTCATATATATGATGTGTATATATTTTGACCCAGAATTTCACTTTTATAAATAAAACCCAAATGAAAAAATTAGAGATAATGGATTATATGCAGTTATTAAATTATTTACTGCACTGCAATCATAATAAAGCAAATTAGAAACCAACTAAATGTTCCTCTCCAAGAGATTATAGAGCACATTATGGTATATCCATAAGTGTCTTTGGGAATTAAAGTTTGCAAGAATTTTTAATAACTGGAAAATATTAATTATACAAAATTAAACATACTAGATTTAAATATTTATAATCATATATTCATTCAGTTGTTAATTATTTTGATGATCACTATTTATCAGGCACTATTTTAATAAAGAGGGAAATATAATGGTAATTCAAATAAATGAAATCCCTGCTCTTACAGATGTTGCTCTATTATCCACCTATTCATCTTCATTCTTATTTAACTACCTATTGAGTTGTATTTGCCGACTAAGGTCCGTCTAGTCAAGGCTATGGTTTCTCCTGTGGTCAGGTATGGATGTGAGAGTTGGACTGCGAAGAAGGTTGCGTGCCGAAGAATTGATGCTTTTGAACTGTGGTGTTGGAGAAGACTCTTGAGAGTCCCTTGGACTGCAAGGAGATCCAACCAGTCCATTCTGAAGGAGATCAGCCCTGGGATTTCTTTGGAGGGAATGATGCTAAAGCTGAAACTCCAGTACTTTGGCCACCTCATGTGAAGAGTTGACTCATTGGAAAAGACTCTGATGCTGGGAGGGATTGGGGCCAGGAGGAGAAGGGGACAACAGAGGATGAGATGGCTGGATGGCATCACTAACTCAATGGATGTGAGTCTGAGTGAACTCCTGGAGTTGGTGATGGACAGGGAGGCCTGCCGTGCTGCGATTCATGGGGTCGGCAAAGAGTCGGACATGACTGAGCGACTGAACTGAACTGAACTGTTTGAGTTGTATGAGTTGTCTGTTACTCTGTAACAAACTACTCTAAAACTCAGTGACATATAACAACTATTTGCCATGAAATTATTGCTTATTTGTCTGGTGGTCACCAAGAAGTTAGTTAATCTAGGCAGGGCTCTTCTGGACAGCTACAGAGCCAGTTATAGAGATCAGGAGTCAACGTGTGAAGGAGGAAAAAGAAACTACTCTCCCCACGAACGGCCCCAGCATTCATCATTACCTTTGTAGCACTAGTTGACTGCAAATTGGAGTTCTCTGAAATGTCTAAAACCAGCGTCTTGTCTCTGTGCCTGTGCAGGGCCACCAGGACCAGCTAATCAAAGTCCCATCCTCAAATGTCTATATTCCACTTACAGTGAAGTCCTTCTTTTGAACTCCTAAGGAATCGATATCAAGCAAGTACTGCCCCTTAAGGTTTGTATTCAAGTTCTTTCTCTGGAGTCCATTATCAGAGGTTCTAAGGTACCGGAACCAGCCTTTATAACAGTGTAGACTCCACATCCATGAAGGTTTTCTTTTAAACTTTTATTTTAACAATTTCAACATCTTCCCTTTTCATCCTCAGCTTTAGGGATGGTAATTGCTTTCACACAGTTATTATTAATATCTCCATGATGAAGAAGGATTTCTTTTTGCTTTTTAACCAATTTCCTTCCAATAGTTAGTTATTAACATTAATTGACATTCAATTATCTGAATTGTGTAGTTTATATTTCTAACTAGATTCTGAGTCACATCCCATTGGCGAGAGTAAAATCACATCAAAGCAAAGCTCAGTATCTGTGGAATGAACTATATACTTTTCTTCTTCTAAGTAATTCAAACTATCACATTATAATCTAGCTACCAATCTATTTTCTTCTAGTCTCATTTTTTTTTCATCTTTGTATATCCTGAGAAAAAAATAATTGAAATTATGCTTTGTATTGTCAAAGGAAATAATTCAACATATCCACAGGTTTTTACCAGGTTTTTATATTTTCTCTGCTTTCCATTTGTGTGAACTTATTATGATAGTAACAATAGCTTACATTCATTAAAAGTGCAGGCACTGATATTGAATCCTTACAACAATCTTATGAAGTAGGTACTCATTACTCTGATTTTAAAAATAAGAAAACTGAGTTCATGAGATATTAATTAGCCCAAGGTCCCACATTTTTTATTTGGTATAACCTGTATTTAGAAACAATGATCTATTGGTAAAGCCCATATATTTAACCACTGCAAAACACTGTTTCAGAATGAAACTCTACTGGAAGTAGCAGTCACTTGGTTTTAAACATCCATCTAAACCTTTAATAATTACATATTTATGCACATTTTAAAATGTTACTTTTTAAATAAAAACCATTTGTGTTGAGGCCATTTGTTTTCCTGTGTATCATAGAGTACAGGGGAACACACATTGACTTATTTACTGAATGCCCATAGTGAGTGATATATATCTGTATATATGTGTCTATGGCTAATGACCTTATGATGGAATATTCCAAGCATGAACTTTTAAAAAAGATCTTTGAAAGTCACAGGATATTTCTCATCATTAACATTCTAGACCAATTTTGGAAAGTTTTAGCTTAGGCAATATTCAAGACATTATGTTGCAAATTTCTATGTACTAATAAAATAATCATGATACATACACAATTCAAGAAAATTTTTGTATGGTGGGGGAGGGAATTAAATGAATTATAAACTTTATTAAGTATCTCTTCTTCTGTAAATTTCATTAAGTTTTTATTTTACTTTTCTTTTCTAACTAAGGCCAATACGTGTTGATTATTTGTGTATGTATGCATATTTGTTGCATACATGCATGTGTGTGTGTATGTGTGATTACCAGTAGTTTCCTTTTTGTCAATTTGCAATGTCAAGTGAAAGGAAAATGACAGTAGCAGACAAACTATTATATGTGTACCAGAGAGTACACAGGAACTGGCATCAACTTATTCTCTGAATCCTCACAGTGAGCGACATAAATCAAAACTTCCCATGACAGTAGAGAAAAGCCAGTAAGTTTGGACAGAAAATGATACAGGTATGGCTTTCAGAAAACAAGAAGAGCTTCTTTTCATGGTGCCATCTACAGTTATAACAAGGAGCTTGCAAGTCTGATGTTCCATAATTAGAATTTCCTGCAAGTTGTAGGGACTTCTTACAATGGTAATGGAGTTGGTGATAAGAATTGAGTATTTAAGATGGACTGATGAACAGATTGGCCTATGTACACCCTTTATGGGTAGGAATAAATAGGTGTGACATATTTTTTACTGTAATTAATAATTACTGCTCCCAAGTATGCATGACAATTTTTCTTAAAGGAAAAATATAATGAAGTCAGTCTTTTCTTCAAAATATAGTATTTTCTTATTAATTAGTGTAAATGAAGCTTGTATTGTGGACCTATTATGCACAGAGTATTGTGCATAAAGTGTTGTGGAAGATGCTATAATAAATAAGACATAATTTTTCCCTCATGGTAAAATGAAAATAAGAGGTTAAATAAGAGGTTAAAAAAAAAAAAAAAACTGCATAGAGTAGATCAGAGTCCTAAACAAGCATGCTGCTGCTGCTGCTAAGTCGCTTCAGTCATGCCCGACTCTGTGCAACCCCAGAGACAGCAGCCCACCAGGCTCCCCCGTCCCTGGGATTCTCCAGGCAAGAACCCTGGAGTGGGTTGCCATTTCCTTCTCCTAAACAAGCATAAAGTGCTATAAAGATTCAAAGATTGGTGAAATTACAGATATTTGATTGTAATTCTGGATAAAGATTTTGTATCTATATTGGGCACATAAAAGCAAATAGAAGTAACGGTAGTCTGTCTGATAGGGTATCACAACATCACTGGTCTGAGCAACTTTATACATGGGTAACTGCAGTATTACAGATCCCGCACATTTCATCAGCATGCACTTATAACATTATCAGATGACTCAGGCTTGTTTCAAGTCATTCTTATAATATCTGATAATAAAAAACACTAAGTATTGAATTTTGACATAAATTGAATGGATAAGTTCTAGGAATTCTTTAAAAGCATTAATGGATTATGATGTGTTCTCTTTTATTTTTTCCTGAGATTCCTATTCAAATCACCTGGAAATCTTATAGGAATTTTGGAATCACTCTAATTACTCAGAAAAGACTCTACTCCTCACAGGTAACTTGGAAGCTTCAAATACACTTTGGAGCTTAAGTTCTTTTAGCTGGGGCCACATCTTCCCAAAACCATGTTGCTGAATCAGTCTGATTTCGGTAGTTTTCAAGCATAGCATTCTATACCATGATAATTTTCTCCCACAGCAAACTAGCTAAACAAAGCTACTAAAAAATAAATAAAAATTAAATGAAGAGAAAATGTATAAAGTAGATCTTTTGGCTGCTTCAGTCTGTGTTATATTCTTCTGGAAGTGAACACTACGTATACCTGATTGAAAGAGTGGGTCTGAGAGCACTGTTGTACCTCATGATCTCTGTAGTCATAGCTGTTGTTTCAAATGTGACCATATGATCCCAGGGAAATTCTTTGCTAATCAGCAACCACAATGGTCTACCTTCCTTGAGAAGCTGAGCTAAATAGTACTAACACACCAAAGAGTAAATGGTAACTAAGATCTCATTAGTAGCAAAATGTCACAATGAAAGTCTAATAATTTCTTTTTGCCAAAAGTCCCACAAAAGCCCTGTATCACACTTTTCCTGAGGCTTGTTTTTGTGTTTTTATTTATAGTAAAATTTCCCTCTTTTGAATTAGCTTGGCACCATTTTCCTAAAAAAAAATCATAGTAAAAATAATAAGGGAAGAAAATACCTTCAGCTGTAAAATTATAGTTCTAATTTGTTATTTCCCTGATCCTAGGACCTGTATATGTTAAATTTGTTGAACTAGGTTTTAAATATCAAAAGCAGTTATAAACACAGGTATCTCTTGGAATCAAGAATTAAGAAATATGTAAATTTAAATGTACATATAATTTTATATGTGTGTATCTAGTTTTTATGGTATCTGAACTTCTTGGATACTAATGTAATAGTAATCTCTTATCTTTAGTGGAATATGGGATACTTTTAGTCCCTGGAATGTCACAGAAAATATTTCATTAGCTGGTAGCAGCCTGGAATAATGTGCCTAGGGAAGACAATGGATTAAGTCACCAAATGACTGCTGTGCAATAGTTCTGTAGTAGAAATGATTATATATATATAAAGCTTTTATTCTGGATGCAGTAGAGAATTAACAAAAATAATAAAATGGCAATTTTAGGCCTTCAAATACTTAGTTCATGGCACAAAGAACATGCTTGTGTGCTTTATCTGAAAGTATATTTTATGTCTTATAACAAAAAAGTCAGTGTTTCTCAAGCCATATCTGAAGTTTCATTCTGCAAGACAGAACTATAAACAAGTTTAACTCAGAACTCTTAAGATGTTTTGTTGACTAAGAAGTAGTAATGTCTTAAAGATCATACTGAGGACATTTGAAAAGATTTGGATGAATCTAAGTACATGGAATACCCAAATCTTACCGATCCTTCCTTACCAATTCCTTTTCTTCTGTCTAAGACAGGGGCTTCCCTAAGGGCTCAGATGGATAGGTGAAGAATCCACCTGCAATGAAGGAGACCTGGGTTTGACTGCTGGGTTGAGAAGATCCCGTGGAGAAGGGAATGGTTACCTTCTCCAGTATTCTTGCCTGGAGAATCCATGGACAAAGGAGCCTGGCGGGCTACAATCCATGGGGTGGCAAAGAGTCAGATATGACTCAGTGACTAACATTTTCACTTTTTTTTTTCACTTTCAATGAGATTAGACTCTTTTTATTTGAAGATCCTGTATTATCTTCACCTAAAGCAATCACTGACCGTTACAATTATCACTTCCAAAAGTAATTAACTTACATTCAAGAATTTCTGATAGGATTGAGTCCAAAGTACGAACTTAGAGGACAGAGCAGGTACACAAAGAACAAAGTTTTGATCATTTATATCAGCCAAATTATGGGCCAATATGTATAGAAATTTGTTCCAAATACACAAAAACATTCAAGGAGAAAAAATAATTTAAAGTGGGCTGACTTTAACAGTATTTTCCACTACTAGAAATTCTGGATTAAATGTGTTACTTGGCTGATGTGCTTGGATGGATAATCAAAACCTAACCTAAACTGCATCCTATTTTAAATGAATTTGAAGTGCCATAACTTTTTTTGATATAATGTCTGTGAATAAATCTTATATCTAAAAGATACAAGGATGCTGTAATGGATTTATCTTTTGTAATCTCTTTGGAGGTCTTAGGTGACATTTATATATTTATATCACCATAGCATAGAAAACTTATGAAGCCAGCATCCGTGTTCTTAAAGCTTCTACATTAGATGTCTTCTTCAGGCAGGGGATAACAAGGGGGAGAATAGACTCCTTGTTATTAATGATCATGCCAGTATTCCAGATTAGGAGAAGCCAAACCACAACCCTTAACTGTCAGTGATTTAACAGGCAGTGTGGTTACTTATGTGTACAGTGGAGCTTGTACAGTAATAATTTTTACTTTAGGTACTTCTGGTAGAACATATTGATCATAAAGATTCTAGCACTGAAATGAATGAGCACCAGGCTGAAATGCAATGTCACATTTTAAAAATGAAGATAAAAGAGAAAATCTCTACCCAGAGACCTTATTTGAATAACCATTTTGGAAGGAGAAGTTCTTTTGGTCATAGCCACAGATCCCTTAAATACAGAGTAAGCTGAATCCCTCAATAAAACACCCTGCAACACTGTTGCAAGTCTATACTATAACTTACCTTCCTAGTTGTTAGCAAAAAGTATGTTGCTCTCTATTGCTTTTTTTTTTTTT
Organism: Budorcas taxicolor; assembly: GCF_023091745.1. Lineage (NCBI taxonomy): Eukaryota > Metazoa > Chordata > Mammalia > Artiodactyla > Bovidae > Budorcas > Budorcas taxicolor. The sequence goes on from NC_068910.1 coordinate 97,598,712, forward strand.
TTTAAGAAGTATACTGCTATGACCTGTATGTTAAGCCAGGCTACTAAATTGACTTGAGTACAGAACAAAATAAGGATGAATGAGTAGCCGCTCCTCCACTTGGGGTATGATTCAGTCAATCTAAGAATACATAAAATGTCTGGACAATTAGAGATAACCAGTGAGAACCCTTTAATAATTCACAAGAAGAGAAAAATAAATTTCTAAGAGCAAACACATGCCTTTTCTTCTGCAGATAATTACTCTCATATTTAAAAAGACTCCCTTGTAAAGCAGAAACTATACGATATTGTAAAGCAATTATCCTCCAATTAAAAAGTAAGAAAAAGAAAATAATAAAATTAAAAATCTCCAACTTTACTAAAGAAACTTAGTATAGACTGTATGAGACACCTGACCTAATAACCACATGATTTCAGCTATGCAACATGATTAGCTTTTATCAGATACACAGATCCCTAGAGTCAGGCCTTTACAGTTTCTGGAACCATGAATAAGTTACATGATCAGGTAGCTCAGACTCTCATGGGACCTAATTCTACTGAACTGTCATCTCTCCTCCAATTCACTCATGTAGTCTGATATGAAATTTCACAGAAACAACTGACAGGGAGAAGAAATTTACATGTACACATATACACATATACAAACATACACATAAGTTATTTATTCATTTTTATAAGGAATTATCTTGTGTGGCTATGGAGACTAAGAGGACTCAAGATCTGTAGTCAGCAAACTGGAGATCCAGAAGCTCCAATGGTGTAGCTGCAGTCTGAGAGCTGGTAAGCTTCAGACCCAAGAAGGACTGAAGTTTTAGTTTGCGCCTAAAGGCAAGAAAATATTTATGCTCCTATTCAATCAGGCAGGCAGGAGGAGTTTTGCTTATTCATGAGAGGAACAGCTTTTTTATTCCATTCCAGCCTTTAACAGATTGAATGAGGACCACCCACACTAGGAAGGGCAATCTACTTTACTCAGTCTACTGATTCAAATGTTAATCTCATCCACAACTACACCCTCACAGAAACACTCAGAATAATGTTTGACCAAATATTTGGATACCCCTCAGACCAGTAAAGTTGACACATAAAATTAATCATCATAATCCTAAAGGATAATAATGAAGGGAAATCCTCTTAGGGGCAGAATGTTGAGCATGGCATCTGGTTGTTCATTTTAGTTGGAAAAAGTATTTGCTGGAGGTCAAATATACATCAGTTCTTGGAGATTAGCAATCAGGTGCAGGACTAATGACTCATCCAGTAGTAAGCACCTTAGAAGCAGTGCAATTAAAACATTAGGGAAATATTTAGTTAAAAAGCTTAAGGGTGAACTTCTAAAAATTGGCAAAGGATGCAAAGATATTCATTGCTTAAGTAAATGTTTTCAAAAGAATGCTTTTGTGGAGGAGGCTTGCAATAATCAAGTAAAATAAGATTTCTCATATTGTGGCTGTTAATCTGCCTCTTTACCTGTCACCTAGTGCTTACTCAGTAAGCTCATTAACAAACTGCTGGTATAGAATTGACTCAGTCTCAAATACATAAGCTTCTCATCACCATGGTAAATCTGGCTACTTCCGCTGCTTAATGACCAAATTCCTACAGTGAAGATCAACTAGGCACCCTACATATACCATATGTTCATGGAGGGAAGAGTGGCAGTAAGTTCTAGGGAAGTTTAATGAATTTTTACCCTTTGAATCATAGAAGGGGCAGAAATCCCTTCCCCCCACCCCTTGGTACTGCCACTTACTCTAGATAAGAATTTCCATTCTCTGCCTCTAATTTTTCTTCCCTCATGATCATCCATGGATCTACAGAATGCATTGTTTGCTGCCATGATGCTATATACTATGTTCCTCCTGAGCAAGGCATTTGTTTTATAGGAAAGGAGTGAAGCAATAGACACATACCCAAGGGGATCATTTACCTTACTCTTTACCTCATCACCCAGAAGCAGTTGGTCCAGTAATACAGTAGAGTGGCTTAGATAAGACTTATTTATGCTATTTTATACATAATAACAGTTAGGTTGGAGAAATGTTCTAAAAATGTTACTTTATGCTCTGACAACCATAAATGATGCTTTTAATATCTTAGTAAGAAACCAGATTGGAGAATCAATGGTTAAAATGAGAGTGACCTCTTTCTTTATAATCCCTGAAGTTCATGTTAGTCGCTCAGTGGTGTCTGACTCTTTGTGACCCCATGGACTGTAACCCACTAGTTCCTGTGTCCATGGAATTCTCCAGGCAAGAATACTGGAGTGAGTTGCTATGTCCTCCTCCAGGGGATCTTCCCAACCCAAGGACAGAACCTGTGTTTCCCCTCAAGAATTTCTTGTTTCCCCTGTATATTATTGACTGCTCTTGATAGTTTAGAAGTCTTAGTTCCCAATGGAGAAATACTTTTACAAGGACACAATGATGATTTCAATGAATTAGTAATGAGAGAAAACTATCTTATGAGTTTATAGTGGAACAAAACTAACAGGTAAAGGCCAACTGTTTGCAGTTATAATCCTAATTGAAAGAGTAATAGAATTTATGTTACCCAAGTGGAGCAGAGAGGATTTTGTCAACCAGTAGATTCTCTGAAAGCTTCTTAGTATCTCCACAACTAATGATAACAAAAAGAAAAAACTACAACAATCAAATACAAGCAAGATCAGACACTTTTGGAATAAAAATTTGAGTCACTATACAAAACAAAACATAGCGAAGTTTTGAGGTGCTATGGACAAATGCAACATAGAGTGAAAAGTGAAAGATTGCAGCTTTTTTTTTTAACTATGTTTTAATTTATTAATTGAAGGATAATTGCTTTACAGAACATTGTTGTCTTCTGTCAAACCTCAGCATGAATCAGCCATAGGTAGAGAAATTTTAAATAGCAATAAATACCAATTGTTAAGAGAAGACTAAAGAAATATGCTTATTTTCTTCACTGTTTTGTATCATATCAATTGCCTTTTTAAAAGTCTTTCTCAAAACAGTCTTTTGGACTCTGTGGGAGCGGGAGAGGGTGGGATGATTTGGGAGAATGGCATTGAAACATGTATACTATCATGTAAGAAACGAATCACCAGTCTAGGTTCGATGCAGGATACAGGATGCTTGGGGCTGGTGCACAGGGCTGACCCAGAGAGATGGTATGGGAGGTAGGTGGGAGAGGGGTTCAGGATTGGGAACACGTGTACACCCGTGGTGGATTCATGTTGATGTGTGGCAAAACCAATACAGTATTGTAAAGTAAATTAAAGTAAAATAAAAAATATATATAAATAAAATAAATAATAAAACCTCTTTTACTCAAAAAAATAAAATAAAGATAAAAGTCTTTCTCTTTTCCAAGCAACTTTATATAAAGTATGTTGATGAAGGTGACTTTTATTTTTCAGTCTTTAGTTTGCAAGACATTGTATCTCTGAATGAATTAGAAAAGATATAAACATCATCTAATGCTGCATATAGGACTTGATGGGAATGTGAGGAAAGACCAAATATGTTGTTTAGTCACTTGATGCTAGGTAGTCATGGGATCTTATTGCCATTCTTGTTTGGGAGATACAATTGAGTAGGAGGCTATGTATTGGTGCTAAGCAACCAAAGGATGATTGTGCCAGACTGATTGTTGGTAGTCAAGACCATTTTCACCACCTTCTGTGCTCTCTGCTATAGTTTCACAGTTGATGTCTGGGAAACAAAATTTCCTAGAATCTTTTGTTGTGGGGCTTTGGTTTAGATTATAATAACATGAATTCCCTCTTGTTAGATCTGGAAGGCAGAAGTGAAACACAGCTCTTTTCTTCCTCTTGCAACAGCAAGGGAAAGCATGGATATAGTGGACATGAGATTTTAGTGTGCACTGGCCATTGTCCCTAAGAATCACTTTCTTGGTGCTACAGCCAGCACTACAGTAACCATCAGTCGTGATTTCCTATACCTTTTGAGCTGTGTTCAAAATAGCAACTTCATAATTCCCCCAAAGCTAGTAGCAAACCTGAGACCCATTGGTGGCTTTCCCTAACCTTTACTCCTCAGTCTTTTCAACACATTTGTGAGCAGTTAATTTTCTGTGCTGAATTTCTTACTGCTTTCAAGGTTTAAAGAGGTTTATGGTATTCTGATAGAACTGTCTATGATAAAAGGTTTTAATTTCAGTAAATGAGAATTTATAAAGATGTATAAAGTACTACTATATGGGGTTCTACACTTATTAAAGTATGGCATGAATGCATATGAAAAAATAGTTGCTAATATATGTACTTATGCACGTGTGCTCAGTGGCTGAGTTATATCCAACTCTTTGCAACCCCATGACTGTAGCCTGCCAGGTTCTTCTGTCCATGGCATTTTCCAGGAAAGAATAATGAAATGGGTTGCCATTTCCTGCTTCATGGCATCTTGCTGATCCAGGGATCGAGCCTGCATCTCCTGCATTTCCTATATTGGCAGGCAGATTTTTTACTGCTGTATCACCTGGGAAGACCCATATTTATGTTATATATATAGGCTCTTAATATCAACAAATAAAGTGGCAAACATCATACGGCCATTGTTATCCCCTGGAGAAGGAAATGGCAACTCACTCTAGTATTCTGGCCTGGGAAATCCCATGGACAGAGGAACCTGGAGGGCTATAGTCCAGGGGGTCACAAGGGAGACAGACATGACTTAGCCACTAAACAACAATTGTTATCCCCTGCTATTTTCTTCTCATACAACCCAACTCAAAGAAAAATATCCCCAAAAATGAGGAATAGGTAAAGTATTGTATACATTACTACAAGAAAACATGTTTGGGGAGGGGGAAAAGTAAACTTATCTACAGAAAAATAACACGCAGAAGAAAACTGAGACTTTGAAGCAGATAAAAACTTTAACCCAACATTCCAACATTAATACAAAACTAATAGAATTTGATCACAACTTTAATGAAAATCAGTTAAGAACTGAGGGAAAAAACAGCAAATGAAGAGGATATATAGGAAGAAAGGAAACTGAAGAGTAGAGTTCACAGAGGAGTGACATAGAAATTGTCAAAAGGAAACCAAGTTAAAATAATTAGAGAATAACTAATGATAAAGACCATCAAAGATGCAATATATGAAAAGTTGAAATTGTGAAGAATATCAAAGTAAAGGAACACAGATACACTAAAACATATCATAGTATATTTATTGGATTTATAATGAAAGAATCTGTCTTCTAGGTGAAAAAGTGTATGTTACTTGAAATGGAAATCAGATAGATTAAATGTGAAGACTCAGATAATCAGTTTGGCTACAATATTCATTGCCAAAAAATAACAGATCAACACTACAAAAAGACTCAAGAAAAAAATGTGATATTAGGAACTTATATCTACCAAAGTTGTCTCCAAGCTACAAAGGATATAGACAAAATTATATTGGCTGTAAAAAACAACATATATTTTTCATATTAACCCTTGTTGAAGAAAAGCTACAGTCAGCTCTAAGAAGTATTTTGGAAAATCCTAGCAAAGGACTAGTAGTGAGAAATTAATATATTCAACTAAAAATCAAATTGATAAAAAACAAGGCAGGAATAAGAATAAGAGAATAGGCTAAAAGTATTATAATAAAAACAATTTCAAAATAATTTAAAAATTAATACTTTAAAAAGTATTTCAAAATAATTTTAAAATGATAATTTCAAACTGAATAAGTGAACAAATAAAAAGAGAAATTAATCGGAAATAATCCTCTTTATTATCTTATGTTCAATAGCTTGAAGTCAAAGGGTATCTTTCATGAGAAATTCAGTGATTAAAGTATATAGAGTTTATATAAAATAAAAACTGTTAAAACTGAGTTGTGGAGAAAAGGGAAGGAATGAGGAAGACGGTGCAAGTTTCCTTTTTTTGCTAATAACAAGTAGTTAAAGAGAAGGGTCTAAGTGTTTTCTACAATTCACACTGTTCATGGGGTTCTCAAGGCAAGAATACTGAAGTGGTTTGCCATTCCCTTATTCAGGGGACCACTTTACCAGTTGAGCTACCAGGGAAGCCCTGCATATGTGGGGACATACATACACACACACTCAGAAACACAAACATAAGCACTGCTGTTGCTGCTGCTGCAAAGCCACTTCATTCGTGTCCAACTCTATTGGACCCATAGATGGCAGCCCACCACACTCCCCCATCCCTGGGATTCTCCAGGCAAGAACACTGGAATGGGCTGCCATTTCCTTCTCCTATGCATGAAAGTGAAAAGTGAAAGTGAAGTCCCTCAGTCATGTCCAACTCTTAGCGACCCCATGGACTGCAGCCCACCAGGCTCCTCCATCCATGGGATTTTCCAGGCAAGAGTACTGGAGTGGGTTGCCATTGCCTTCTCCAAAACATAACCACAAATAAATACAAAATCTAACATAGCAAACATCACACTAGAATCAAGAAAAAGATGGAGAAAACTCTAATGTTGATGAATAGTAGGAAACATTCTGAAACCGCTTTCACATTCCAAGTCTTACAATGCAGGTTTTCTTTATTGTAAATACTGTTAACTGTATCTCTAGGCAAGTACAGTGTTTGATACAGGATTATAGATATAATACAAGTGAATACAGTGAAGTATATGTGTCGATGATGACCCTGAGTGCTTGAACATGTTTTACCTTAATATAGTCCTTCTCAGTTCAGTTCAGTTCAGTCGCTCTGTTGTGTCTTACTATGTGACCCCATGGACTGTAGCAGGCCAGACTTCCCTGTCCATCACCAACTCCTGGAGTTTGCTCAAACTCATGTCCATGAGCCCCTAAAAATAGAGTCTGTCACAGTTTCCACTGTTTCCCCATCTATTTGCCATGAAGTGATGGAACCGGATGCCATGATCTTAGATTTTTAAATGTTGAATTTTAAGCCAACTTTTTCCCTCTCCTCTTCATCTTCATCAAGAGGCTTTTTAGTTCCTCTTCACTTTCTGCCATAAGCGTGGTATCATCTGCATATCTGAGGCTATTTATATTTTTCCTGGCAATCTTGATTCCAGCTGGTGCTTCATCCAAGCCAGTATTTTGCATGATGTACTCTGCATATAAGTTAAATAAACAGGGTGACAATATACAGTCTTGGCATACTCTTTTCCCAATTTAAAACCAGCCTATTCTTACATGACCAGTTCTAACTGTTGATTCTTGACCTGCATACAGATTTCTCAGGAGGTAGGTCAGGTGGTCTGATATTCCCATCTCTAAGAATATTCCACAGTTCGTTGTGATGCACACAGTCAAAGGTTTTAGCATAGCAATGAAGAAGTAGATCCTTTTTTCTGGAATTCTTTTGCTTTTTCTATGATCCAACAGATGTTGGCAATCTGATTTTTGGCTCCTCTGCCTTTTCTAAATCCAGGTAGAACATCTGAAGTTCTTGGTTCACATACTGTTGAAGCCTAGCTTGGAGAATTTTAATTATTACATTACTAGCTTATAAGATGAGTGCAATTGTGCAGTAGTTTGAACATTCTTTGGCATTGCCTTTCTTTGGGAATGGGATTCCCTTGTAACTCTGCTGGTAAAGAATCTGCCTACAATGTGGGATACCTGGGTTCAATCCCTGGGTTGGGAAGACCCCCCTGGAGAAGGGAAAGACTATCCACTCCTGTATTCTGGCCAGGAGAATTCCATTGACTGTATAGTCCATTGGGTTGCAATGAGTCGGACATAACTGAGCAACTTTCCCTTTCACTTTCTTTGGGATTAGTGCTCTATAAAGGCAGAATTTTTGCTTGTTTTTGTAATTCACTGCCTTAGCCCTAGCACCTAACACTGTACCTGATACAAGGTACAGCACTGTACCTTATCAGCAGTTGCTGAATGAAAGCTCATTTTGAGGAAGTGCATGGACAGCCATGTACTGTTCTTTTTCTCAAAGCAAAAGGGAAAGCAAAAGCAAAAAGCAAAAGGGAAAGAAAATATCAAGTTAAAAATTTTTTGTTTCTGATAATTTTTACCGTCAAATGAAAACATGGGCTGTTATGAAATCAGCATTAGCAAATACTTCACAAAGAATTATATAGTCAAAAAATATTATTTATGCACATGTTAAAAATTAACACTAGATGATTGATATATGCCAAATAGATTGGGGGAAAGTGCTGGACCTTGGGTACAACAAATCATTGCTTACATTAGCCAGAAATTGGGAGCAATATCTATATTTTCTTATCTTCTTAAGGCTTTTGATATGCGTCGTCAAGTTGCCTATTTATTTATATGCCTACAGCAGTGAGAAGGCTGCCATAGTACACGCAGTCCCTGGGCAACTGTCAGTATTGCAATTTAAAAAGTCATTTTCAGGGGATATAGTTAAGTAAATGGTAACTGGTAATCAATTGATTACAATTAATATTCAGTTCAGTTCAGTGGCTCAGTCGTGTCCAACCCTTTGTGACCCCATGAACTGCAGCACGCCAGGCCTCCCTGCCCATCACCAACTCCCGGAGTTTACCCAAACTCATGTCCATCAAGCTGATGATGCCATCCAGCCATCTCATCCTCTGTCATCCCCTTCACCTCCTGCCCCCAATCCCTTCAAGCATCAGGGTCTTTTCCAATGAGTCAACTCTTCACATGAGGTGGCCAAAGTATCAGAGTTTCAGTCTCAACATCAGTTGTTCCAATGAACACCCAGGACTGATCTCCTTTAGAATGGGCTGACTGGATCTCCTTGCAGTCCAAGGGACTCTCAAGAGTCTTCTCCAACAACACAGTTCAAAGGTATCAATTCATCAGTGTTCAGCTTTCCTTATAGTCCAACTCTCACATCCATACATGACTACTGGAAAAACCATAACCTTCAGTAGATGGATCTTTGTTGGCAAAGTAATGTCTCTGCTTTTTCACATTTTGTCTAGGTTAGTCATAACTTTCTTTCCAAGGAGTAAGTGTCTTTTAATTTCATGGCTGCGGTCACCATGTACCATGATTTTGGAGCCCCCCAAAATAAAGTCTTCTACTGTTTCCACTGTTTCCCCATCTATTTGCCATGAAGTGATGGGACTGGAATTATTTGCTTTGGCCTAACTGAATATTTACCCATTAAACAGCAACTACCCATTTTACCCTGCCTCTAGTCGCTGGAAATAATCACTTTATTCTCTGTTTCTATGAGTTTGACCATATTCAATATCTAATATAAGTGGAACCATGCAGTATTTGTCTTTTTGTGATTGGCTTATTTCACTTAGCATAATGTCTGCCATGTTGTTCAATGTGGCAAGCTTTTCTTCTTTTATCAAGTCTGAATAATATTAGTGTATGTATTCAATATATACTAAAATTTTCATTATCTGTCCATCTATCTGTGGATATTTATATTATTTTCCTCTCTATCCTCTTATGAATAATATTTCTATGAACATGAAGGTATAAGTATCTCTTCAACATTCTATTTTCAGTTCTTTGAGATATAGATCCAAAAGTAGGATTGCTGGATCGTACAATAGTTCTTTTTTTAGTTTTGAGAAACCTCCATACTGTTCTTCAATATCACAGGCATGAGCTGACATTCCCACCGTATACAAGGGTTCCAGTGTTTCCACACTGGAGAAACTAAATATGTAAGGTTTGCATCTAGATTTATGTTTTTTGCATGTGGATATCCAGCTTTCTGCACCATTTGTTGAATCAATTACCTTTGTTCCCTTTGTCAAAGATCAGTTGATTCTGTATATGTTTGTCTGTCTATTTCTAGGATCTCTGTTCTGCTTCATTGATCAATTTGTCTGTTCTTTTGCCAATACCATATTGCCTGGATTATTATAGTTTTGCAGTGAGTCAGTTAGCATCATTCTTCCAAATTTGTTCTCCTTCAATATTGCGTTGGATATTCTGGGTCTTTTCCCTCTCCATGTAAATTTTAGAATCAGTTTTCAATATTCATAAAGTAAACTGCTGGTATTTTGACAGAGATTGCATTGAATACAGATATGAAATTGGGAAGAATTGATAGCTTGACAATATTGAGTCTTCCTTTTCATGAATATAGAATATGTCTCCATTTATTTAGTTCTTTTTATTGTTGTTCACCAGAATTTTGTTGATTTCCTCATACAGATCTTATCAGTTCAGTCACTCAGCTGTGTCTGACTCTTTGCGACCCCATGGACTACAGCACACCAGGACTCCCTGTCCATCATCAACCCCTGGAGTTTACTCAAACTCATGTCCATTGAGTTAGTGATGCCATCTAACCATCTTATTTGTTAAATTTATACCTATTTTGTTTCATTCAGTGTTAATGTAAATGATATTATGCTTTTAATTTCAAGTTCCACTTGTTTTATGCTTATATATATGGAAGGAATTGACTTTTGTATATTAATTTTGTATCCTGTAGCCTTATTAAAATCACTTATTAGTTCCAGGAATTTTCTTGTTGATTCTTTCAGATTTTTGATATAGATTATCACACCATCTGCAAACAAGACTTTTATATCTTCCTTCCTAATAAATGTACTTTCATTTCCTTTCTTACCATATTGCATTAGCAAGAATTTACTGTCTAATGTTGAAAAAGAGTGCAAAGAGAGGGCTTGCTTGACTTGTACCTGATCTTTCTGGGAAAACTTCAAGTTTCTCACCATCAAGTATGATGTTAAATGTAGGTTTTTGTAGAGAGTCTTTTTCAGGTTGAAAACGTTATTCTCTATTCCTTGTTAACTGAGAGGTTTTTTATTTTTATTTTTTACCATAAATGACTGTTGGATTTTGTCAAATGTTTTTTCAACATCTTTTGTTATGAACATGTGATTTTTTTAGTCTATCAATGTGCTGGATTACATTAACAGATTTTCAAATGTTAAATTATCCTTGCATACCTAACATAAATCTCAGTTGGTCATGATGTATAATTATTTTTCTACATTGTTGGACTCAATTTGTTAATATTTTATAGAGGATTTTCATATCTGTTTTTGTGAGAGACATTGGCCTGCAGTTTACTTTTCTTGTAGTGTCTTTGTTTGTTTTTGCTATCAAGGTGATGTTGAATTCTAGACTCAATTAAGAAGTATTCCTTTAGCTTCTATCATCTAAAAGCGATTGTACAGTATTATTATAATTGTTTCATTAAAAGTTTGGGATAATTCAACAGTGAACCCTTTTGGATCTGATGCTTTCTGTTTTGGAAGGTTTATTTTATTTATTTTTAAAAATATTATTGGAAAATGATTGTTTCAGGAATGTTTAAAATTATTGATTCTATTTATTTAATATTGCTGACATACTGAGTGCAGCTCTTTCACAGCATCATCTGTTAGGATTTAAAATAGGTCAACTGGAATTCTATCACCTCCACTAGCTTTGTTCATAGTGATGCTTCCTAAAGCCCACTTAACTTCACATTCCAGGATGTCTGGCTCTAAGTGAGTGATCACACCATCATGATTATCTGGGTCGTGAAGATCTTTTTTTGTATAGTTCTTCTGTGTATTATTGCCACCTGTTCTTAATATCTTTTTTCTGTTAGGTCTGGATGATTTCTGTCCTTTATTGTGCCCATTTTTGCATCAAATATTCCCTTGGTATCTCTAATTTTCTTGAAGAGATCTCTAATCTTTCCCATTCTATTGCTTTCTTCCTTTTCTTTGCACTGATCACTTATCTCTCCTTGTTATTCTTTGCAACTCTGCATTCAGATGCATATATCTTTCCTTATCTCCTTTGTTTTTCACTTCTCTTCTTTTCATAGCCTTCTTTGTAAGGCTTCTTCAGACAGATATTTTGTCTTTTTGCATTTCTTTTTCTTGGGGATGGTTTTGTTCCCTGTCTCCTGTACAATGTCATGATTCTTCGTTCACAGTTCATCAGGCGCTCTGTCTAGTCCCTTACATCTATTTCTCACTTCCACTGTATAATCATAAGAGATTTGATTTAGGTCATACCTGAATGATCTAGTGGTTTTCCCCACTTTCTTCAGTTTATGGCCGGAGTGGCCTTAGGAAGCATCACTATGAACAGAACTAGTGAGGTGATGATATTCCAGTTGAGCTATTTCAAATGCTAAAAGATAATGTTGTGAAAGAGCTACACTCAATATGTAAGCAAATTTGGAAAACTCAGCAGTGGCCACAGGACTGAAAAAGGTCAGTCTGCATTCCAGTCTCAAAGAAAGGCAAAGCCAAAGAATGTTCAAACTATCACACAATTGCATTCATCTCACACGCTGTTAATGTAATACTCAAAATTCTCAAAGCCAGGCTTCAGCAACACATGAACCATGAACTTCCAGATGTTCTAGCTGGCATTAGAAAAGGCAGAGGAACCAGAGATCAAATTGCCACCATAAGCTGGATCATCAGAAAAGGAAGAGAGTTCCAGAGAAAGATCTATTTCTGTTTTATTGACTATGCCAAAGCTTTTGACTGTGTGAATCACAATAAACTGTGGAAAATTCTTCAAGAGATGGGACTATCAGACCGCCTGACCTGCCTCTTGAGAAACATGTATGCAGGTCAGGAAGCAACAGTTAGAACTGGACATGGAACAACAGACTGGTCCCAAATAGGGAAAGGAATTTGTCAAGGCTGTATACTGTCACCTTGCTTATTCAATTTATATGCAAAGTGCATCATGGGAAAATCTGGGCTGGATGAAGCACAAGCTGGAATCAAGATTGCTGTGAGAAATATCAATAACCTCAAATATGGAGATGACACCACTCTTATGACAGAAAACGAAGAATTAAAGAGCCTCTTGATGAAAGGGAAAGAGGAGAGTAAAAAATTTGGCTTAATGTTCAAAATTCAGAAAACAAAGATCATGACATCCAGTCCCATCACTTCATGGCAAATAGATGGAAAAACAGTGGAAACAGTGGCAGACTTCATTTTGGGGAGTTCAAAAATCACTGCAGATGGTCACTGCAGCCATGAAATAAAAAGATACTTACTCCTTGGAAGAAAATTTATGACCAACCTAGAAAGCATATTAAAAAGCAGAGACATTACCTTGCCAACAAATGTCCATCTAGACAAGGCCATTGTTTTTCCAGTAGTCATGTATGTATATGAGAGTTGGACTGTAAAGAAAGCTGACTTCTGAAGAGTTGATGGTTTGAACTGTGGTGTTGGAGAAGACTCTTGAGAGTTCCTTGGACTGCAAGGAGATCCATCCAGTCCATCCTAAGGAAATCATTCCTCAATGCCCATTGTAAGGACTGATGTTGAAGCTGAAACTCCAGAACTTTGGCCATCTGATGCTAAGAGTTTTCTCATAGAATGTGGTCCACTGGAGAAGGGAATGGCAAACCACTTCAGTATTCTTGCCTTGAGAACCCCATGAACAGTATGAAAAGGCAAAATGATAGGATATTGAAAGAGGAACTCCCCAGGTCAGTAGGTGCCCAATATGCTACTGGAGATCAGTGGAGAAATAACTCCAGAAAGAATGAAGGGATGGAGCCAAAGCAAAAACAATACACAGCTGTGGATGTGACTGGTGATAGAAGCAAGGTCCAATGCTGTAAAAGGCAATATTGCATAGGAACCTGGAATGTCAGGTCCATGAATCAAGGCAAACTGAAAGTGGTCAAACAAGAGATGGCAAGAGTGAACATCGACATTCTAGGAATCAGCAAACTAAAATGGACTGGAATGGGTGAATTCAACTCAGATGACCATTATATCTACTACTGCGGGCAGGAATCCCTCAGAAGAAATGGAGTAGCCATCATGGTAAACAAAAGAGTCCAAAATGCAGTACTCGGATGCAATCTCATAAACAACAGAATGATTTTTGTTCATCTCCAAGGCAAACCATTCAATATCACAGTTATCCAAGCCTATACCCCAACCAGTAATGCTGAAGAAGCTGAAGTTGAATGGTTCTATGAAGACCTATAAGACCTTTTAGACGTAACACCCAAAAAAGTTGTCCTTTTCATTCTAGGGGACTGGAATGCAAAAGTAGGAAGTCAGGAAACACCTGGAGTAACAGGCAAATTTGGCCTTGGAATGCAGAATGAAGCCGGGCAAAGACTAATAGAGTTTTGCCGAGAAAATACACTGGTCATAGCAAACACCCTCTTCTAACAACACAAGAGAAGACGCTACACATGAACATCACCAGATGGTCAACACCGAAATCAGATTGATTATATTCTTTGCAGCCAAAGATGGAGAAGCTCTATACAGTCAACAAAAAAAAGACCAGGAGATGACTATGGCTCAGATCATCAACTCCTTATTACCAAATTCAGACTCAAATTGAAGAAAGTAGGGAAAGCCACTAGACCATTCAGGTATGACCTAAATCAAATCCCTTATGATTATACAGTGGAAGTGAGAAATAGATTTAAGGGCCTAGATCTGATAGACAGAGTGCCTGATGAACTATGGAATGAGGTTTATGAGATTGTACAGGAGACAGGGATCAAGACCATCCCCATGGAAAAGAAATGCAAAAAAGTAAAATGGCTGTCTGGGGAGGCCTTACAAATAGCTGTGAAAAGAAGAGAGGTGAAAAGCAAAGGAGAAAAGGAAAGATATAAGCATCTGAATGCAGAGTTCCAGAGAATAGCAAGAAGAGATAAGAAAGACTTCTTCAGCAATCAATGCAAAGAAAAAGAGGAAAAGAACGGAATAGGAAAGACTAGAGATCTCTTCAAGAAAATTAGAGATACCAAAGGAACATTTCTTGCAAAGATGGGCTCGATAAAGGACAGAAATGGTCTGGACCTAACAGAAGCAGAAGATATTAAGAAGAGGTGGCAAGAATCCACAGAAGAACTGTAGAACAAAGATCTTCATGACCCAGATAATCACGATGGTGTGATCACTCATCTAGAGACAGACATCCTGGAATGTGAAGTCAAGTGGGCCTTGGAAAGCATCATTATGAACAAAGCTAGTGGAGGTGATGGAATTCCAGTTGAGCTGTTTCAAATCCTGAAAAATGATGCTGTGAAAGTGCTGCACTCAATATGCCAGCAAATTTGGAAAACTCAGCAGTGGCCACAGGACTGGAAAAGGTCAGTTTTCATCCCAATCCCAAAGAAAGGCAATGACAAAGAATGCTCAAACTACCACACAATTGCACTCATCTCACATGCTAGTAAAGCAATGCTCAAAATTCTCCCAGCCAGGCTTCAGCAATACGTGAACCGTGAACTTCCTGATGTTCAAGCTGGTTTTAGAAAAGGCAGAGGAACCAGAGATCAAATTGCCAACATCTGCTGGATCATGGAAAAAGCAAGAGAGTTCCAGAAAAACATCTATTTCTGCTTGATTGACTATGCCAAAGCCTTTGACTGTGTGGATCACAATAAACTGTGGAAAATTCTGAGAGAGGTGGGAATACCACACCACCTGACCTGCCTCTTGAGAAATCTGTATGAAGGTCAGAAATCAACAGTTAGAACTGGACATGGAACAACAGACTGGTTCCAAATAGGAAAAGGAGTGTGTCAAGGCTGTATATTGTCACCCTGCTTATTCAACTTATATGCAGAGTACATCATGAGAAACACTGGACTGGAATCAAGATTGCTGGGAGAACTATCAAAACCTTAGACATGCAGATGACACCACCCTTATGGCAGAAAGTCAAGAGGAACTAAAAAGCCTCTTGATGAAATGAAAGTGGAGAATGAAAAACTTGACTTAAAGCTCAACATTCAGAAAACGAAGCTCATGGTACTGGTCCCATCACTTCATGGGAAATAGATGGGGAAACAGTGGAAACAGTGTCAGACTTTATTTTTTTGAGCTCCAAAATCACTGTAGATGGGGACTGCAGCCATGAAATTGAAAGACGCTTACTCCTTGGCAGAAAAATTATGACCAACCTAGACAGCATATTCAAAAGCAGAGACATTACTTTGCCAACTAAGGTCTGTCTAGTCAAGGCTATGGTTTCTCCTGTGGTCATGTATGGATGTGAGAGTTGGGCTGTGAAGAAGGCTGAGCGCTGAAGAGTTGATGCTTTTGAACTGTGGTGTTGGAGCAGACTCTTGAGAGTCCCTTGGACTGCAAGGAGATCCAACCTGTCCATTCTGAAGAAGATCCGCCCTGAGATTTCTTTTGAAGGAATGATGTTAAAGCTGAAACTCCAGTACTTTGGCCACCTCATGCGAAGAGTTGACTCATTGGAAAAGACTGTGATGCTGGGAGGGATTGTGGGCAGGAGAAGAAGGGGAAGACAGAGGATGAGATGGCTGGATGGCATCACGGACTCAATAGACGTGAATCTGAGTGAACTCCCGGAGTTAGTGATGGACAGGGAGGCCTGGCATGCTGCGATTCATGGGGTCGCAAAGAGACAGATGTGACTGAGCAACTGAACTGACTGAACTGAACTGATTCTGGGAAAGTTTGAAGGCAGGTGGAGAAGGGAACGACAGAGAATGAGATGGTTGGATGGCATCACTGACTTAATGGACACGAGTTTGAGTAAACTCCGGGAGTTGGTGATGGACAGGGAGGCCTGCTGTGCTGCAGTCCATGGGGTCACAAAGAGTTGGACACTATTGAATGACTGAAATGATCTGAACTGAAAGTCTGACAAATGAAGCGAGTAATATAGATCACAGAGGAAATTGATAACAATGAAATAGGAACCAATTTTATTAAAAATAATAAAATAGAGACCAAAGAAAAGAAAATATCAATCAAAATGCCTTCTTTTTTAAAGATAAAATTGATAAACTTTTATCCAGGCTCAAGAAGAACAAAAGAGAGAGGACTCAAATAAACACAATATAAAATAGGAGCTACTACAATATAATGGCGATTCACTCCCATCACTTCATGGCAAATAGGTGAAGAAACAGTGGAAAGAGTGGCAAACTTTATTTTTGGGGGCTCCAAAATCACTGTAGATGATGATTATAATCATAATAGAATGCTGCAAACATTTATATGCCTACGAATTGAACAACCTAAAGAAATGAACAAATTTATAGAAATATACAATTTTCCACAACTGAATCAGGAAAAAATAGATTATTTGCACAGACTAATGACTAGTATTAAAATTAAGTGAATAATCTAAAACTCTGAAAAAGTAAAAATTACAAACGTACAGCACCAGATAAATCACAGGGAATCTCTATTATACATATGAAAAAGACATAATACTAATCCTTTTCAAACTCTTCTAAAAATTAAAGAGGAGTAAATACTCCTTGAATTATTCTATGAGATCATCATTACCTGATATTAAAAGTATACAGACACTACAAATAAAAGAAAATTCTAGAGAAGGTGATATATCACATTAGAAAAATGAATTTTAAAAGCATATGAACATCTCAATATAGACAGAAAAGCATTTGACATTTTGTTGACATACAAAATGCATTTATGACTAAAAACAAAAATCCTTCATTCAAGTTGGTAATACAAGAAACATGGCTCAGCATAATAAAGTCCATCTATGGCAAACCCATAGCTGAATACATACTGAATGATGAAAAGCTTTCAGCTTTTCTTAAAAGGTCAAGAACAAGACAAGTTTCCTCACTCTTACCACTTGTATTTGACTTAGTATTGATAGTCCTAGAAATAGCAATCAGACAAGAAAAAGAGATAAAAGACATCCAAACTGGAATACAAGAATTAAAATTGCCACTGTTTGCAGATGACATGATATATATTTCTCTACGTAGAAAACCTTAAATACTGCACCAAAAAGAATAAAGAAAAAAAACAAAAAGTTAAAAACCAAAAATACTAGAGCTATTAAATGAATACACTAGAGTTGCAGAGGGCTTCCCAGGTGGCACTAATAATAAAGAACTCACTTGCCAATTCAGAAAATGAAAGAGACTCGGGTTCTATCCCTGGGTAGGTTAGATCCTCTGAAGTTGGAAATGGTAACTCACTCCAGTATACTTGCCTAGAAAATTCCATAGACAGAGGGGTCCTGGCGGGCTACAGTCCATGGGGTCACAAAAAGTCACACAATTGAGTACAAAAGGTACTCCAAAGTCAGAGTTGCCAAATACAAGATTAATGTACATAAATTTATTGCTTTTCCACACACTAATAATGAACTACCACAATGAGAAAGCAAGAATATAATCCCATTTAAAATCACATCAAAAAGATTAAAATAACTAAGAACAGCTTTAACCAAGAAGGTGGAAAGCTATATATGCTCTGAAAACTATAAGACATTGATGAGTGAAATTGAAGATGATACAAATAAGTGGGAAGATATCCCATGTTCATGGATTAGAATATTTAATATGTTTAAAAAGTCCATACTACCTGAAGCAATCTACAGATTTAATGCAATTTCTATCAAATACCCATATAGTTATTACCAAACTAGAACAAATAATCACAAAAATTATGTCAAACTGTTAAAGACCCCCAAAAAGCCAAAATAATCTTGAGAAAAAAAGAACAAATCTAGGAGTATCACACCCCTGACTTCAGAATACATAAAGCTACATTAATCAAAAGAGTATAGTACTGACACAAAAACAGGCACATAGATCAATGGAACAAAATAGAAAGCCCAGAAACAAAACCATGTTCATATGGTCGGTGAGTCTATGACAAAGGAAGCAGTAATATACAATGGAGACAGTCAGTTTAGTAAGCAGTGCTGGAAAAACTGGATAGCCGCATAAAGAAGGATGAAATTAGAACATTTTCTCAAACAGTATATAAAAATAAACTCAAAATAAAATAAAGATCTAAATGTAATATCAGAACCCCTAAAACTCCTAGAATAAAAGATAGGCAGTGTATTTTTGACATGTCTTAGCAATATAGTTTTGGATCTGTTTTATTAGTCAAGGAGTGAAAGCAAAGATAAACAAATGGGACCTAATTTAACTTAAGTCTTTTCACAGCAAAGGAAACCATGACAACATGAAGAGACAACCTAGTGAATTGGAAGACACATTTGTGAATGATATGTCTGATAAGGGGTTAATATCCAACATATATTATCAGTTCATACAACTCAATATCACACAAACCTAACAACCCAGTGAAATAATGGGCAGAAGACCTGAATATATTTTTTCTCCCAATATAAGACATATAGATGGCCCTGAGGCACATGAAAAGATGCTCAGCATCACTAATCATCATGGAAATACAAATCAAAACTTCAATGATATACCAATTCACAGTCAAGATGGCTATTGTTAAAAAGACAGCAGATAGCAAATGTTGGCAATAAAGTGTTGAAAACAGTATGCTAATACAGTACACCATTGTTTGGAATGTAAATTGGTGCAGCCACATTACATTACAGAGGTTCCTCAAAAAGCTAAAAATAGAACTACCACATGATCCAGGAATTCCAACACTGGGTGGATAGCAGAAGAAAATGAAAATATTAATTAGAAAAGATCCATGCACCCTAACATTCGTAACAGCATTATTTACAACAGCCAAGACATGAAAGCAACCCAAGTGTCCAT
Source organism: Budorcas taxicolor (assembly GCF_023091745.1). NCBI lineage: Eukaryota > Metazoa > Chordata > Mammalia > Artiodactyla > Bovidae > Budorcas > Budorcas taxicolor. The sequence continues at coordinate 97,618,127 of NC_068910.1, forward strand.
CAAGAGATGAATGGGTAAAGAAGAAATAATATGCATATATGCATATACACACACAAGAATATTACTCAGCTGTAAAAAAGAATGAAAATTTGCTATTTGCCTTCTCCAGCAGATCTTCCCAACCCAAGAATCGAACCAGGGTCTCCTGCATTGCAGGAGGATTCTTTACCTGCTGAGTTACCAGGGAAAGTGAAAGTGAAGTCACTCAGTTGTGTCCGACTCTTTGTGACCCCATGGACTGTATGTAGCCTACCAGGCTCCTCTGTCCGTGGGATTTTCCAGGCAAGAGTACTGGAATGGATTGCCATTACCAGGGAAGCCCTATGAAAAAAGAATTAAAATTTGCCATTTGTAACAACGTGGATGCGCCTGGAGAATATTATGCTTGGTGAAAGAAGACAGAGAAATTAAAAAAATTGTGTGTTATCTCATATCTGAAAAATAAAACAAACAAATACAACAAAATAGAAACAAACACATGATACAGAGGACAAACTAACGGTTACCAGTGGGGAGATGGGAGAAGGTAGGGTCTGCATAGGGGATTAGGAGATGCAAACTACAAGGTATAAAATATTTAAAGTATAAAAATGTAATGTACAATGCAAGGAATATAGTCAATATATTATGATAACTTTAAATGAGGTATAATCTATAAAAATATTGAATCATTATGTTGTATACCTGAAAATAATGCAATACTGTACATCAACATAATGCAAAGGAAAAAAATAAGAGAAGTGAAATGGTTTATTTTATCTTCACTTATTCTTTTTCCAGTCCTCTTCCTTTCTCTGTGTAGATCTGACTTTCAAAGCTATATTATTTTTCTTTACTCTACATAATTTGCTTTGAACATTTCTTGCAAAGCAAGTCTTGTCACTAAATTCCCTTAAATTTGTTTGTTTGAGAAAATATTTCTCCATTTTTTAAAAATAATTTCACAGGATGCAGAATTCTAAGTCTCTCTTTTTTTTTCTCAATGATTTAAATAATTCATTCCACTTTTTCTGCTTGCATTTTTCTGAGAAGTCAAATGTAATTCTTACCTCTGCTCTATTACGGGTAGGGTGTATCTTCCCTCTGGTTTATTTCAGAAGGTTTTGCTTATTTTTGTTTTCTATAATTTGAATGCCAAGTGTAGACTTTTTTGGGGGGAGCAGGGCTTGTTTGTCTGTTTGTTACATTTATCTGTTTTGTTGTTTTTTTCTGAATCTGTGACTTGATGTCTGACATAGATTTGGGGAAATTCTCAGCATTATTATTTCAAATATTTATTTTCTTCCTTTCTGTCTTTCCTGTTCTGAAAGTCTCATTATGCTTATGTTGCATCTTTTGCAGTTGTTCCACAGTTCTTGAATACTCTGGGTTTTTGTTTTTTTCTTTGTTTTTTTATATTGGTATTCCAGTCTCTGTTTCCTTTGCTTTCTAGATTCAGTGGTTGTTGCTGAGAGATTCTGAAGCTCAGAAATTCTTTCCTCAACAGCCTCCAGTCTACTAACAAGCCCATCAAAGGCATTCTTCATTTCTGTTATAGTGTTTGTTTTTGTTTTTCCCCAGTGTTTCTTTATTTTTCCCTAGCATTTTCATTCTCTGATTACACTACCAATTCATTATTGCTTGATGTCTACTTTAGCCATTGGAACACTTAGAATATTAATCATAGTTGTTTTAAATTTCTGCCTGATAAGTCAATATCCCTGCCAATTTGGTTTCTGATATTCCAATACTTGCCCTTAAAATTATATTTGTTGTCTTCTGATGTATCTTGCAATTTTTTCTTGATAGCTAGATATGGTATACCGGTTTTAAAAAAATGCTGGAAATAGGTCTTCAGTAATGTGGTAGTGAGTTGTAAGGGAGAGGAGAAGCTCTCCATTGTTCTATGTTTAGGTCTAAGTCTTTTAGTGAGCCTACGCATTTGTGCAATGAACTTAACAGGGCTTTCTCTGAGGCACAGGATGGCTCATGTGAGCTGGAGTCCATTGTTTCTCTTCCTCAGTTGAATTTGGCTCTGATAATACCTCAGCAGGTTAGGCTTTGTTTAATTTCTCCTGAGGACAGGCCTGTTAAGGAGAACAGAGTGTTCTGTTGTGACATGCTTCAAAATGGCTTCTTTTCCCCTGTCCCTGCTAGAAGCTCCAAGAGAATTTTTTCCCCCCTGATATTCACTGTGGGAATCTAATGGAGCTTCCGAAGGTAAAACTAATAATATCATGGGAGCCACACTATGACTTTCAAGAGTTGTCTACATTCAGCCTTCAGGAACTTAATAATTACAATTCAAATTTTCCTATCTCAGCACTGGTTTCCACAAGGCTTTCCACATGTGAGTGTCTGCTCCAGGTAAGGCATGGCTCCCTACAGTCATCTGCCCATCTGTCTAGTCCTGGAGGTAGTGGTTGGCATTGTGTTCTCCTCTCTCTGTGGATTTGAGAAGACTTGTTGATTTTTCATTCTGTCCAGTTTTTTATTTATTGTTAGGACAGAGTATTGACTTTCAAGCTCCTTACACGTAGAACTAGAAACCAAAAATCCAGGATTTCATTTTGAAATGATGAAAATATTATAAAATTTTGGTGATGGTTGCATATTTCTGTGAATAGAATAAAGCAATAGGAATTACACACTTTAAATGGGTGATTTGTATGTCATATGAGGTATATTTAAATAAAGTTAAAAAATATATGAATTATCACCAATAAATTGTTTTGCATACCTTTGTCCTTAAACCTGTCTGTCTAGAGAATGTGCAAGCAATGTGATTTATGTTGAGCATTCACCTTGCAGGTAGGCTGGTAATCACTGGTTACCCATATGATGGACCCCCAATAGAAACCCTAGAATCTTAGGCTCAGATGACTTCTCTGGTAGATAATAGTTCATATATATTTCCTTTTTTTTGTTTGTTTGTTTGTTTCTTTGTTTGTTTGTTTGTTTGCTGGAGCTATTAAGTATGTCCTATCTGACTACACTAAGAGAGAACTTTTGGAAGCTTACATCTAGTTTCCTCCAGACTTTGCCCCACACACAACAGTTTTCCCTTTGGTGATTTTGTTTTTTATCCATTTGCTATAATTAACCATAATTATGAGTCCAGTGACCTCTGAACCTTATGTCTCTTCCAGCAAATCATGAAATCTGGTGCTGGTCTTGGGAACTCTTGACACAGTTGCCTAGTAAAGTTTTATGTCACAATCAGAAGCCCTCTTCCTTCTTACCTGAAATATGTGAGCCCCCAAATTGTAAAAGTATGGAAAAGGAGTGTGTAGAAAATTCAAACTCCTCACTGAAAATGATGAAGAGATTGAAAAAGTTGTATTATCTCTAAATATTGGATGCAGTATCTTGGCAATGCAGGTAGAAATATGGACTTTTTGGTGAGTGATGCTGTTAAAAAGAGTAAGTTATTTTGTTTAAAAAAAAATTAATGTGTATCTTCTGAAGTAGCTAACATGTAAAACATGAATACATGTAAAAGAATCTTAGAGGAAAAACTAAACTGCTTGTAAAAATCAGAAAGCTAGTAGACAAGAGAAACAAGTTTTAAGTAGAATTTTATTACAAGAGATTAAATAGACCTAATCCAGTTTTCAATTTTTAGCACAACTGGATGCTGGTGCAAGGGTCCATGCAAAATATCTTTTATATAAATTTTCTTAGAAATCCAAATGCTGCATATAGTTGAAAGTTAATTAGGAAGATAGACTGAAGAAAGATAAAGAGACATGTTTGAGTTTTGTAAATTCACTGAAAGAAATAATGGGAATATTTTAAAATATAGATTCATCAGGTGTTTTAATAACTAGAACTAAAATTATTATGTGGAAAATATGCAGTATGTTATTTCTAGTATGCATTTTCAAGTAGGAATTTTAAAAGTTCTCTAGTTTTCCAAGTCAACATGACATTTTTAAAAAAGAATAATTAGCATATATAATTTTTTTTTTTTTTTTTTTTTTTGCTTTCCTTACTGATAATGTATGTCAAATTCTGGATTTTGAGGTACTTCAATTTTCCAATTCTCATTCACTAATTCAATCACAGTTAATCCAGTTAACAGAAATACAATACATTTTAGCAGAGTCTATGTTTACTTAGTTTTTGCTTCTCTAGCCCAGAAATTTTAAGTGCATTGTCTCTGATGAAAACACTAACTAAACAATGTTTGAGATAGAACCTATCTATATACCTATCTATCTGTTTATCTATATATATATAGAGAGAAAGCTATCAATAAACAATGTTGGAGGCAGAATCTATTAAAATGTGTATTAGAGAGAGAGAGAGAGAAAGGGAGAGAGAGAGACAAGAGAGAGATGAGATTTCTCTAAAGAAACCTAACAAGAAATTAGGCATTTGGTATTAATAAAAATACTTTCTCATAGAAGCATACTGAAGTGGAGCAATTTTGAAAGAGAAGTAAAATAATAAACAAGGAGCATAGTCAGAAGTTAGGGCTTCCCTGGTGGCTCAGCGGTAAAGATTCTACCTGCAGTGCAGGAGATGCAGAGACACAGGGTGGATCCCTGGGTCAGGAAGATACCTTGGAGGAGGAAATGACAACCGTTTACAGTATTCTTGGCTGGGAAGTTCCATGGACAGCAGAGCCTGGTGGGCTATAGTCCATGGGGTCGCAAAGAGTCAGACACCACTTAGCAACTGCTGCTGCTAAGTCTTAGCTTAGCTGCTGTGCAGCTAAGACTGAAGCTGCACATGCTTCAGTCATGTCCGACTCTGTGCGACCCCATAGATGGCAGCCCACCAGGCTCCCCCATCCCTGGGATTCTCCAGGCAAGAACACTGGAGTGGTTTGCCATTTCCTTCTCCAATGCATGAAAGTGAAAAGTGAAAGTGAAGTCGCTCAGTCGTGTCCAACTAATTGCCACCCCATGGAATGTAGCCTACCAGGATTCTCCGACCATGGGATTTTCCAGGTAAGAATACTGAAGTGGGTTGCCATTTCCTTTCCAGGAGATCTTCCCGACCAAGGGACTGAACCCAGGTCTCCTGAACTGCAGGCAGATTCTTAACCATCTGAGCCACCAGGGAAGCCCTTGAACAAAATAACACCCTAGAGGTTAATGATGAAGCAAGGGAAAGGTACACTACACAATATTATGAAAGGAAGGATAGAGAAAGGACTTTAAAATGTTAAAATGCATGCAATAAGGGGTGTACAGGCAATGTAGCACTGCTGCTGCTGCTGCTGCTGCTAAGTCCCTTCAGTCGTGTCTGACTCTGTGCAACCCCCATAGACAGCAGCCCACCAGGATCCCCCATCCTCGGGATTCTCCAGGCAAGAACATTGGAGTGGGTTGCCATTGCCTTCTCCAAATGTACCACTAGGAAGGAATAAATAAATAAATATTTATTTATTATTGATATATAACTTACATATTATTTATTTATATAATAAATTTATATATTTATTATTTGTTTATATGTGTGTATATATACATATATACACATACACATATACATATGTGTTAGTCACTCAGTCATGTCCCTTTGGCGACCCCATGGACTGTAATCTGTCTGGCTCCTCTGTCCATGGAATTCTCTAGGCAAGAATAATGGAGTGGGTTGGCATTCCCTTCTCCAGACACATACACATATCCAAGTATAAAATTACATAAGATTATATAATTTTATATATAGTTTTATATATGTAATATGTTATGTATTACATACACACACATATTTTAGAGTTATGGTTAACACCAAAACAAAAAGAATTTGAGAAAAAAAGCATGCATCAATTTTGAGAGTTGGTTCTTATCACATTAAAGAAAACAGAAAGAAAATTAATGATTTAAGCTTAGGTAACTTTAATAAAATGCTGAGTAAGAATGTAGGAAATGGTTGAAAATTGTTACAACTGTCTTAACTGCTATTTTAAAGAAATGAAGATACGATTATACAGTTCTTTAATTTCAAAGAGAATAATTGGGAAAATAAAAGTTGAAAAAATGTCTGATAAAACAAATTGCAAATAGGCAAAGCTCTCTAAAAAGCCATTTGCTATGAAATTTACAACTTTGAAATGAGCATAATGATCATTAAAGATTAACAATTTAAAAAAACACATTTTTCCCCTTAATCCAGAGTTTATAACAAAAAGTAAAAGCTTAATGGAAGCTATATAAAAATAAATGTCAACTCAAATGTAGGAACTTTAAGAATAAAATGTAAAACAAACTCAAATACAAGATTCAACAAAGCAGTTCATATTATTTTTGAAAATTATTACCATTTTAATGAATTGGTTTTTTTCAGTCAGGATATCATTTGTGTGTAGGGTAGGAGCAGATAAGGTGTTTGAACATATATGCAATATAAGTTCTGATATATTATTTCAAGTAAGCATAATTATAATTAAGATTAATTTTATTTGTACATAAACAACATATGTTTTAAGTCACAAAATACAGGTGGAGCGTGTTCCTGCTCATTGCAATAAACCTCAAATTTTAAAAAAAACAGAAATCATTCTATTATAATTTCTGAAAAATATACCATCTATCTATCTATTCTAAGGTATTTCATCCTATATAAATACATTCATCTGTCATCAAATATGCATTTTTCTTTGTCCTGCCATCAGTGGAGATTGTCAGTTAGGCACTCAGTGTTAAATTCAAAATTGAAAATAAGTTAGCATGTATTTTTCAAGTTTTATTTAGGGTTCTATAAATTTAATTTAAGATGTTAACAATAAATTGTACATAATGGAAATTTCCTTAAGATGGGATTGGAATATTCCCATTTAAAGAAGTTTAAATGACAAAATCATGAAATCCAAACTGGACTTCCATTCATGGAAATTGCATGTCATTAAAGATGCTGAGGTGACTGAATTAAAAGATGCATTTTTAACTAAGACACCAAAGTTGTAGTTAAGTAGAGATTTAGAAAACTCAGAATCTGAATGGTAGGATGCATGGGTTGCTTTTTTTTTTTTTTTTAAGCATGTCAAACACTAATCTAATTTGCTAAAACACCTAGTAATACCACACAAATTTTAAAATCTGTTGCAGTGTTGACATCTGATCTGATTGTTATAATGACTGCTGTAAAATTATCTTTTATAAACGGTCTGAAAGAATATTCTTTCTGTTATATATGTATTTTACTATATCATCCTGTACAAAATTTAATATTATAGAATGATATTTAATTAAACATATTTTGGTGCAGTCATAACATCCCTATATCTGTTAAGTAAGTGAATTGCCCAACAAAATAGCCCAAGAACCTCTTTCTTTTTCAGCTAGAAATTCCTCTACCTCCAATCCCTTCCATACTGAAAACATTGTTGACTGTACTTTTCCAAAGTGGTGATTAATTTGGGAGATGGTGACAGATGAAGATGATGATGGAAATGCTGGAAGAGTGCCTTCATGCATTCTTTTCTTTGAAACCATCATCCAGACACTAAAAAACTCTAGTAACTCCACAATCCATCAGCTCTCCACAGTCCACCATATTTATTCCCCTCTATGAACACACTTGTATCTTCTCTGCCTGATTTATTCCCTATCCTATAAACTCGTCATTCCCCCAGAATTACCACCTGGGTCTCAACACCATTGCCATTGCTTTTCCTACCACCTCACATCCTATTTACAAAAGAACCAGCCCTCAGGCATAGGTGTTATGAACAGTTGCTGGAAGCTTGGGGCAACCCCACCAGAATGTTAGAGCTGTAATAAGGAAAAATGGATTTTGTGGTATCCAAATCACTGTGCAATGCATTACTTCTAAATACAACTGTAAATGATAGTTTCTGTAGGTCTTCCAATTACTCTATTTTGCTTCAGGTAGTTTTCTTTTTTCTTTTCTTTTTTTTTTTTACTTAAAATAGTTGAAATGGACCAACCTAGGGGATTAAACATGAATTATGTATCATACTTTTGTAGGAAAAATGTCTACATTTCAGAAAAAAATATTTTAAAAATTCTGTTTTTTAGGATGATATGCTTCTACTGCATTCCAGATGTTTCCTTGCTGTTGACAGCTCTCAATTACTGTATCACTAATGGCATTTTCCACCCCTTTTCTTCCTCCATTTCAGTGGACTTGGGGAGAATAAGTTGGACATGTTCAACTGTCTCAAATCATATTTTAAAAAGTTTGCATAGAGCATGCCTTCAGCATGCTGCTTCTCCAGGTGCTAAGTAGTAGTTGGTCATGTTCTCCTCTATACCCCACCCTCCCCCCCGACACACCCCTAATTAAGCTATGTTTTCAACTTTTGTCTTATTAGTACTCAGGTTACTATTTTTGCTTCCAAACACTTTAGTAATTATCTTATGTCTCAACAAGTAGTTTAAAGTAAATAGAATGAATAAATAATAATAAATAGAACACACACAAATATGTAGAATAAATAAATAAATACTTTAGATTCAAGTCAAAAAAGAACAGTGATAAATATTGAGTCTTTCAATGACCCCAAAAAGAGTTTCAGAGTTAAGGAACTCTAAGATACAAAACAAAAGATAACAATTTGGGGGGAAAAGACACAGACAGGGGGATTTGATAGAGCTAGAATATATGTCTTTGAGTCTTTTGCACTATGGCATTTTGACCTAGTGTGAGGGGCTAATTTGGGACTAGAGGGCATTTATCGTGGCACTATTGGCTTTTAACTCCTGTGGAGTAGGCAAGAGGCTTCAGAGTACAGGTGTCTTGGCAGATGATAGCAAGGGAGGATTAGCAGGAAAAAGCTTGAGCCACATGGGCCTCAACAGAAGCACGGCTGGCCTTGACCAAATTCAGGGGACTTGAGGACACAGGCTGCTGCAGCTTTATCTTAAACTACACTTATAATATATATGCTGGCAGCCAGGGCTTTACCAGGTGCTTTGGCAGATGCTGGCAAATCACATAAGCCTCAGTAATCAGGCACAGCTGAGGCAAATATACAATTATAGGAAAAGAGTGTCTTCATAGGCCATTCAGTCACTGGTTGGCAGCACAATATTTGCTACCTTAAAACTCTGCAGCAGCTATGTTCCACATGTATTCGTAGCACTAGGGAGGTTCTAGCTTTAAATTGTGAGTTCCAGACCTGAGAAAATGGCACTGGATTGGGCTCCCCTATTTCATTTAACTCTCAGTCCTGTCTGACTCTTTGCAACCCCATGGACTATAGCCTACCAGGCGCCTCCGACCATGGGATTTCTTCTAGAATAGATGAACAAAACGAGATAATGGGAAAAACACACGCATACAAAAACAAACACAAAACAACCAAAATACTAGACATTTAGCCCGCTACTGCAGAAAATGCAGCAACAAGGAAATGCTATTCAAAGTTAGTAATATTAAAGCAAAAGGAAGACATGTTGATTTTTATTAGCCCCCTAGGGGCTTTGCTTCAAAAACATCAACAGCAGTTTCAGCTGTAGAGTACGTCATTTTAGCCGAAACCAGAGTAGGAAAGTAAGCTTTTTCTAGGAAGTAGGCTTCTTAGGCTTAGGAGAATGCACTGAAAAAAGTAGAAATGATTCAGAAACAAAAATGCATGTTTCTGTGAGAGCATGGTCTCTACATCACCAGATGGAATATATACTCAAAGCAGTATTGGCACAAAAACACAGGGCTTGAAGGGGAAATAACAATGTGGTAACTACAGCTCCATGATTAATCACTTGATAGGAATGAATTTTAGTTCAGAAGAGTTTGGAGACATGATACAGAATGAGTTTTCTCCAGGTCATTCCAGGAAGACCATTGTCAAGATTTATGACATCCCTAATAGCTCATCTGGTAAAGAATCTGCCTGCAATGCGGGAGACCTGGGTTGGATCCCTGGGTTGGGAAGAGTTCTGGCCTGGAGAATTCCATGGACAGTCCATGGGGTCACAAAGAGTCAGACATGACTGAGTGACTTTCACTTTCACTTCCCCCTTTACTCACTTAATGCCAAACCTCCACTATGGTTTCTACAGCATGAAAAAATGAGTTACATGAACAAAATTTTTCCAGGGCTAACATGTCCTAGAGAGATTTCTGTTCTACATTTGGTGAGATTAGATCCTGTGTTTTGAAATATTATGTTCTCTTTGTACTCTATAAGAGTAAGGTATGTTAAGATAGTCCAACTCCAAAGGCTCTAAGACCTACATCTATTTCCAAGAGAGAGAGTTCTAGTTATAACTACTGAAGAAACAAAACTCAGATGTTAACATTCATCTATCTGCTGCTGCTGCTGCTAAGTCACTTCAGTCGTGTCCAACTCTGTGCGACCCCATAGATAGCAGCCCATCTGAGACTGAATAAAATATAAGGTTGGAAGGGTGAGATTTTACATTAATGTATTTGAAATATGGTATTGCAAGGACAAAGAGAATTTTATTTCGGACTTTAATTTCTCTGAGTTTTAGAATTTTAAGCTTTTAATTTGTGATAACATTTAATCTTCAAGATTTTAATTTTCCTTTGGAAATTCATAACAGAAATTATATTCAAATTTAGGTCATCTCTTGGTTGCTGGCATTTTATTGCAGTAGCTATGTATTTTGTTCTTGGTGTATGCTGTCTTCAATTTCATGGGAGGACTTAGATGATTCATATTGCACTAAGTGAATACACAATATTTGCAGTGAGAAACAGAATAAAGAATGTCTATTTAGCCTTAGTAAAGTGAAGGCTTGCAGTTGATCCAATTAATGTATTTTTATCTACTTGCCTCCTTTGGTGATGCCAGACAGGTAACAAAAGTATAATGATTTTGATTGGAGCTCAGCATCATAAATGTGGGAGCAGAACTATCCATAAATACTTTCCATCTTTTCCCCAAAGAAAAAATAATCAGAACCCTGCTTGGCTATGGATTTAATGGTGATGCTCAGCTAGTTAAAAGAACAGAAATAAAAGCAAACAAAACTTTGCCATATTAGGGTGACGACATCAGTGGGAACCCTTGATGAAAGTGAAAGAGGAGACTGAAAAATTTGGCCTAAATCTCAACATTCAGAAAACTAAGATCATGGCATTCGGTCCCATCACTTCATGGCAAATAGATGGGGAAACAATGGAAACAGTCAGAGACTTTATTTTGGGGGACTCCCAAATCACTGCAGATGGTGACTGCAGCCATGAAGTTAAAAGACACTTTCTCCTTGGAAGGAAACTTATGACCAACCTAGACAGCATATTAAAAAGCAAAGACATTACTTTTCCAGCCGAGGTCCGTCTAGTCAAAGCTATAGTTTTTCCAGTAGTCATGTACGGATGTGAGAGTTGGACTATAAAGAAAGCTGAGTGCCAAAGAATTGATGCTTTTGAACTGTGATGTTGAAGAAGACTCTTGATTATCTCTTGGACTGCAAAGAGATCCAACCAGTCCATCCTAAAGGAGATAAGTCCTGGGTGTTCATTGGAAGGACTGATGCTGAAGCTGAAACTCCAATATTTTGGCCACCTGATACGAAGAGCTGACTCACTGGAAAACACCCTGATGCTGGGAAAGATTGAAGGCGGGAGGAGAAGGGGACGATAGAGGATGACGTGGTTGGATGGCATTACCAACTCAATGGACATGAGTTTGAGTAAACTCTGGGAGTTGGTGATAGACAGGGAGGCCTGGTGTGCTGCGGTTCATGGGGTCGTGAAGAATCAGTGAGACACAACTGAGCAACTGAACTGAACTGAACTGAATCACTGGGAACATATCTTCTCTTTCCCAAGGTTTTCTGCCTGTGTAGAGACATCAATAACCATGAAACTCTTGGCCTTTGTCTACATCAATGGAGATACCATGATTATTGATGAATAATTTTTGAAATAATAATTCTGCCATAATCAGCTTGTCCCATTTTCATTTAAGAAGTGAAATTCTCACAAGGAAAAGACATTCCATTTTGCTGAGGATTTTGATTTCAGTTTTATAAATCTAATTTGGTCTGGTCACTATTTCTCCCGCTCATCTAAACTTCCCTCCAGGTTTTGTTTTAGATGGACTAGCCTCTGATACCACAGGACATTTGATGGCAGGAGTGTCTATGTACTTCTGGGGTTCAGCACCCCCTTGACTGTGAGACTAACATAAATGCCCCAATTTATAATTTGCTAATGATAAAGCTAATATTTTGAGCTCTAATGCCGTATTCTTCGTCTTTTTCCCAAAATTTTCAGAACCCAAGTTGTGATTAAAACTATAATTTTGTAGTTGCCTTTAAAAACACAAATAATTTTTAATAACTGAAAACACTAAGTTTAGGTTGCTGAAAACCAGCTCTAACTCTACAATTCTTTCTATGTGGAAAGCCAGCAGAAAAGGCAACTTTAGCTGCAGGCTGTTTCTTCAAAAACACATGGTAGCTGTGAGCAAAATTCACTCTCATTTAAATCAGCGTACCTCAGAATCTAGGGAATGATGTGATCAGATTATGCAGACATGGAAAAAATATTAGTCCATATTTAAATAGACATGAGTAATTCTGATTTTAGGTACTAACTTACGCTGATACTGTTTTTATTCATGGTGAATGAAAAATTCACCATGAATAAAATTTATTCATGGAGGAAGAATTGGTTAGAACTATCATACTGGAAATTTTGGTTGAATATATTATCTGTAAGTTGTTTATATAATTATTCAAGACATAAGATTTTTTATTGTTATTGAATGATGCTTTGGAAGGTCCAGAGAAGGAGTGTGAAACATTTTTTTTTTTTCTTTTTAAATGATGCACAGTGGAATATGTGGTAAGGATAAAATCCCTCTAGGGTTTTTGGAATGCAGACCGATAATGAAAGCATGGAGCCTAGTTTATGAGCTAGAAGGATAATATGTACTATGGAAATAATAGGAGCACAAGTGGGAAAATGAAAAATATAGAAACCTTGTGTGCCTAAGGAAAGGCATTGACATTTTCAAATGATATTTGATAATGCCATTTCTGTAAATATGTTTTAAGTACAGAAACCTTTTGCATGAGAAACCTGTGGAAAGTTTTCCTTGGGAAGTCTTTAGAGACAACTAAGAAGTCTTTAAAAAAATAATGCTGGTTTTCACTTTATAGAATGGATATCCTGGTATTCTAATGTATACTGAGGCAAAATATCACTTTGGGTTCAAATAACTTTTACACTTTTCCATATATTTCTTATTCTCCAGCAGGACTCAAGTTTTTATTTTGGGGTATGAATTTGACCATGGTGCTGAATAATGCAAGTAGGTCTTGCCCATCATGGACACTGTTTACATGGAACAAGGTATATTTTGTAGTAATAATTTTGTATCTCTCTTTTCTTGTGCTTCATTGAGGACAAAGAAAAAAGTAATGGAGATATTCATGGTTTAAAGTTGAATTGGTCTGTCATTTACTACCTTTGCAATTTGATTAAGTTATTTAAGCTTCCTAAATTCAGATTTACCATTTATGAAATGATAGTCATACTGATATATTTTATAAGGTTGTTAAGGATTGTATATGGCATCTCATAAAAAAAAAGTATGCAAATAAATACTAGATCTCTTTCTCCTCTCTCATAATCCTTTACTGAAAGAACAGTGTAATTCATTTCCAACTTGTCGCATTCTATATAATGCCACTTGCTAAGACAGTCATATAAACATGTGATTGTTGTGAAGTGGGGCATTTTTAGATAATAATTTTTGAAACTATCTAAATGTGTTGTTGTAGAATACCAATGTGGTCTCTCAATTTCCAAGTGGATCTCACATAATAAGAGACATTTTTCTGTCCATGAGATGTTTCTTTGAGCTTCTTTGAACTGTGATTTGCTAGTGTCCTCTGTCTATGGGATTTTTCAGGCAAGAATATTGGAATGAGTTGCATTTCCTCCTCTAAGAGATCTTCCCAACTCAGAGATCTAATCTGCGTCACCTGTGTCTCCTGCACTGGAATCATACTGATTACCTGCGAAGCCACCTGGGAACCCAAGCGACATTTTCAGAGGTAAGTAATTTACCATTTGTGCCAAAACTATCCGGTGAGCATCAAAATACCTAAGCACACAGTGAGAAAACACTGTGAAAATATGCTATCTTTAACTTTTGGCTGTACATCAAAAGACATTTTGAACTATAATTCTCTTCCGATTTAAAAAGTTATTTGACCTTAGACAAGTCATTAACCTCTTTATGTATCACTTGTATCTTTTAATTCTATAAAAATGGTTGGCTAAAATAATCTGCATATATTCATTTAGCTTAAATACAGAACAAACTGAAACAGACACAATAAACTTTTAAGCATGGATTTGGAATTTCCTAAATCTCAAACCCCGTTTCCCACATTCTGGGCAGTGGTACCTAATGTTTCTACCAGAGCACTCAGGATCACCCAAATTCTGATTTTTTTTTTTTTTTAAATTCTGAGCAAGAAGCTAATTAGAAATCCATATGTAAAATTTATTTAGTTCATAATCAAGTTCTCATACCTTTGTTTTGAACTTGTGGTCTGAGCATTGTATTCTCAACTTTCTGCTTTCATGCTACTAAGAATTTCTTTTGGGTCTTCAAGTTTGCATTTCATTTTCTTTGATCCTAGGTTTCAGAATCCTGGCCACCTTACACTTTCACTCATATAACAACATAGACATATATCTGTCTACATTCCTAAACTGATTTTTTTTTTCCTGCAAGAAGTCCCACACAATATAGATAGCTTGCAACTAATTTCCATTTCACCTAACTGTTGAGTCTAAATTGCTTAAAAATAATAATCTCTTTCTGTAGTACCAAATAGTATAGTAGAATAGTTCATGATTAGGATTCACATGGGGTGTGTGTGTGTGTGTGTGTGTGTGTGTGTGTGTGTGTGTTGTAAAGACAGATAATGGAATTAAGAACACATCCAATGTGATATTGAGTTGGTTCAAGCTGATCTCATCTTAGAAGCCTAAACTAGAATTTTGAATAACCTTGACAAATTAGAGAAGTCATCCATCAAAAGCAGTATGAAATTTAATAGTGACAAGTGCAGGGTAGTACATAAGGGAAATTGACTAAGGATACATACAAGAGGCACAGAAATGACTCTAAGCAATTGTGAAAAAAAAAAAGTATGGAAACTATAGGGGAGAGAAGCTAAAAATTAATCAGCATTAAACTGTTTTTAATTTTCAAGAGCTGATATGACACTTAGATACACAGTATTATAAGAGCTATCATAGCAAAGCAGAGAAGTAATCTTTTGGCTCTGTAAAATCTGAGGATAATCCTCTTCTAAATTTTGCCAGTAGTGAGAACTTTATTCCTGAATTATGTTTATTTGCTCTCGTAATTATTTACTGAGACCTACTGCTTAGAGTGTGAATTGCTATAGACTATCATTTGATACTTCTTTCTAATTACCACGCATGCTAAAAGTCGCTTCAGTTGTGTCCGACTCTACAACTCTACAGACTATAGCTCGCCAGGATCGTCTGTCCGTGGGATTCTCCAGGCAGTAATACTGGAGTGGGTTGTCATGCCCTTCTTCAGGGATTCTTTCCAACCCAGAGATCGAATCCACGTCTCTTATGTCTCCTGCTTTGGCAGGTGGGTTCTTTACCACTAACACCACTTGGGAAGCATGTACTTGTAAATGTCTCCTGTATCACATTCTATAATTGTATTGTATTCTGTATTGCACATATATCACATTTTGTCTGTCTTGCATCTCTTAATTTAGAAATTGTTCTCTCTGTTTTAATGAGATTGTTAAATTAGTCACACATTCACACCTTGACTGTCACTATACAATCAGGAAGAGTGAGTGACTGAAGGATGGGCATGTAATGAAAGATGAGCTGTTTCCAAGACATACCAGGGCTCTTGTCAGGGTTAGGAAGAAACAGGTCTTCCTTTTCTCTGAAACTCCACAATAAAACTGTAGGGTAAGCCTAAAAATGTGTTGACCCTCTTGGCTTTTCTGTGCAGAACACTAGCTTAAGCTTTAATTAATATTAAGAAAATAAGAGTTCAATCTTGGATATAATGAAACATAATTTTGATGATATCACTTAAGCCTTTGAATCATGTTGTTGTTCCATCACTAAGCCGTGTCTGACTCTGTGACCCCATGGACTGCAGCACACCAGGCCTCCCTGTCCCTCGCCCAAACTCATGCCCATTGAATCAGCCAACTCTGGATCATAATGGACTGAAATAACTCCCAACAATGGACTTTTAAGTTAAATTAACTAATAATTTTGTGCTATTATTTTGGTTTTTGTTTAAGCTAATTTGATTTGAATTTATGTTATTTGCAACCAAGGAGTTTAGACCAACACATTCATTGGTGATTATTCCAATAGAGGCATAGTATAAGATCTGGTTATGAGGTTCTCCTCATTTCTTCACCACCAAAAGAATGGGTATTTTTACACATAGTGTTATGAGAAAGAGGCAGATCTATAGCAAAATAAACAAAATGTATTAGGTAGGACCTTGTCATACAAGCTGCCTGCAATGTGGGAGATTGGGCTTGATCCTCAGGTCGGGAAGATTCCCTGGAGAAGGGAATGGCTACCCACTACAGTATTCTTGCCTGGAGAATTCCACAGGGGAGCCTGGTGGGCTACAGTCCATGGGGGTTGCAAAGTCAGACATGACTGAGCAACTAAAACTTTCTTCTCATATCTTAAATGTTAATCTTGTTTACTTTGGGTTTTAATGTCTGAGCTTTCAAGGTGACACAGCAGTAAAAGTATCTGCCTACCAATGTAGGAGATGGAAGATCCTTGGGTCAGGAAGTTCCCCTTGAGTGGGAAATGTCAACCCACTCCAGTATTCTTGCCTGTAAAATTACATGGACAGAGGAGCTGGGGGGCTTCACTCCTTTGGCTCACAGAGTCAGACACGACTGAGCACATCAGTGTTAATGTCTGGATTTAGACTAGAGTTGTGAAAATATCACAGTGGTGATATTGAGTGCCAACATGATATTTATCAAATGAAAAGTGTGATGGTTAATTTTATGTATCAACTTACCTCGGACACAGGGTGCTGAGGCATTTGTGTAAATATTATTTCTGGGTGTAACTGGAAGCGTGTTTCTGGATGATTTTAACGTTTTAATCAGCAGAGTGAGTAGATTCCCCTCTGTGATGGTTAATTTTGTACGTCAACTTGACAAGCCATGTGGTGACCAGATTAAATATTATGTCTGGTGTTTCCAGATGAGATTAGCACTTGAATCAGTGAATTTTGTAAAACAGATAGTCTTCCCCAATGTGGGCAGGCATTGTCTAATCCCTTGAGGTGCTAAAGAGAACTAAAAGCAGAGGAAGAGAAAATATTTCCTCTTTCTGCCTGCCTGACTGAGCTGAGACATCTGTCTTTTCTTGTCTTGGACTGAGATTAATACTATCAGCTTCTCAATTCCCAGGCCTTCAAACTTGAACTGGAATTATATTACTGATTTTCCTTAGTCTTCAGTTTGCAGAGAACAAGCATACTATGGGACTTCTTGGCCTCCATAATTGCATAAATGCATAATAAATCAGTCTCTCTCTTTCTCTCTTTCTCAGTTCCGTTTAATACACTCTCCTCATGCCAGTGGACATCATCAGTTCTGTTGAAGGTCTGAGTAAAATGTAAGTTTCATTAAGGAAGAATTTTCTTTCTCCATCTGACTGTTTTCTATCTAGATGCTAGCCTTCTCCTGCCTCCTGGGCTTAATTTGGAACTTACATCATGGGCTATCCTGATTTAGGCCTTTGGTCTCAAACTGGAACTCCACCCTCAGATCTTCTGGGTCTCCAACTTATTGACTGCAGACATTGGGACTTCTTATTTACCATAACTGCATGAGTTAGTTACTTAACAATAAATCAATATCTACCTATCTATCTATTCTGTTGATTCTATTTCTCTAGAGAACCTAGACTAATACAAATTTTCATAGCACTGTCTAGTAGAACTTTCTGTGATGATGGGAATGTTGTCGACCTGTGTTGTCCAGTAGAGTAAGTCATTAATCACATATGCCTACTGAGTACTTAAAATATGAGTAATATGACTAAGATGCATAGCTTAAAATTTTATCTTGTGTTACTTAATTTGAATTTAAATAGTCACACAGTGTTAGTGTCTACAGCTCTAGGAACAAGCCACAGTTTGTTGTATTCTTTGTATTCTTGTATTTTACTTTCCACACTTATTTCTTTCTATTCTCCCATGTTCTTTTAGTATTTGTTTGCTTCTTCAAGATGCCTTATTATTGTATTTTTTTTTTATTTTTTATTTTATGAAGGATGTCCCTTAGAGATGTAGGTTAATGATTCACTGTTTAGCCATTGAAATTATAAAATAGCTTAAAATCCCACTAGGAATCAAGAAGTATCATAGAGTTCTTCACAGTTCCTTATTACAGCTATTTAGCATCCAAAACAGCTCCTTTTGTGGCTTCCCTGGTAACACAACTGGTGAAGAATCTGCCGACAATGCAGGAGACACAGTTTGATTCCTGAGTGAGGAAGATCCACTGGAGAAGAGGTAGACAACCCACTCTAATATTCTTGGGCTTCCCTGGTGGCTCAGCTGGTAAAGAATCTGCCTTCAATGTGGGAGACTTGGGTTCGATCCCTGGGTTGGGATGATCCCCTGGAGAAGGGAACAGCTACCCACTCCAGTATTCTGGCCTGGAGAATTCCACAGACTGTACAGTCTGTGGGGTTTCAAAGAGTTACCTACTCCAGTATTCTAGCCTAGAGAATTCCATGGATTGTATAGTCTATGGGGTTGCAAATAGTCAAATACAACTGAGCTACTTTCAGTTTCCATAGCTCCTTTCATGTGGTCAATCTGGATCAAAAATTGGGTCCTCAAGTTGGTTTCAGCATTGTTAGCCTGACCTAGCTTATTTCATGGACCTATGCAATATCCCTAACATAAATTATATTAAATATTACTATAAATACTAAGAACTATGTCTGACTCTCGTGACCCCCATGGACTGTAGCCTGCCAGTCTCCTCAGTCCATGGGATTTTCCAGGCAAGAATACTGGAGTGGGTTACCATATCCTTCTCCAGGGGATCTTCCCAACCCAGGAATCGAATCCAGGTCTCCCACATTGCAGGCGGATTCTTTTCCAGCTGAGCTATCAGGGATGCCCTAGTACTAATATTAAGAACCTTCTAAAACAAGGGACTACAAAGATACTAAAAAACAGTTGTGTAGGCTCTAATAGATAGACTGTAATCATTTCTATTTATTCCAAATCTTTTTGCTGTTGAAAAACATCAGGGATAGTTAACAGTGATCAACAGTGGTTATGTATGTGGAGTAAAATCACTAAAATAACTTTCACTGAGTATATGTTTTATTTATTTTATCTATTACCAGGTAGTTTGTATTTTTCCAACTCATATGTAGATAAAATCTAAATCTAATTTTTCATAAGTGCTAAATTTTTAGTTTGAATGGCTCCATTTAATAATACTTAGAATTATTTATTAAAGAAAATAACGCCTAAAAAATGATACAAGGAGGGAAGATAAGTGAATCCATATTTGTATACATTAAGCCAGAAGGTAGTTAGAATGGATATACTCATTCCTTCAGCAAATATATGTTGAATGATCAATATATTTCAACTCTTTTCTAGTTGCTGAAAATTCAGTCAATAAGTTAGAGTCCCTGCATTTTTTCAGGTTACATTCCAGTTGGGGAAAAAAAAACTAATACACAAGTAAATAACTGAATTAAATAACACATAAATTCAAGTTTACAAAGGGCACACACACAAAAAAAAATGGGTAGATGTTCAAGGAGTGAGTAGATGGATTGGGGGTGGAAAAGCAGAAGAGAATCAGTAAATGACTCCTGGGAGTGGTACATATGAACAGAACCCTTGGTAAAGTAAGTAAATTACTCACATGCTGTTCATAGAAAAGAGTGTTCCAAGTATAAAACACTGCACATACAAAATCCATGTGGCAGGTATGAAATTGTCTTGAATAAATAGGGTCAATATCTTTTATTATTTTATTTATTTATTTATTTTAAATAAAGCCCATTTTCAATATCAGTGTCTAAAAGTTGGAAGTTATCTCCAGAATATTTCCACTTAACTCTGGTCATTCAAAAAGTTATTGCTTTGCATATTAGCTGCTATTAAACTCTTGGGTTATATGATCTTATATGAAGTATAAGACTTCCCTGGTGATCCAATGGTTAGGACTCTGCACTCCCACTTCAAGGGGCATAGGTTCAATCTCTGGTCCTCGAGCTAAGATCCTTCATGCTGTGCAGCCAAACACAATAAATAAATAAGGTAGGATGAATGTTTGCTTATTTGGGGGAAATGCAAGAAAAGGAATCATACCTTTTATGAGTGTAAGAAAGTGTGATGGCCACATACCTCAGATCATTTAGATCCAATCACTGTAGAGATAGAAATTATACTTACATCACAAAATCATTTTTACTCTATATATTTCAATTTCATATTTTAAAATGAGAGGATGCTTGTCACATTACCACTTGGTTTATTCATGTAAAAAATGCAGAAACAGCTCATCTTGAGATTGTAAATTTCTGAACATTTGTGAATTTCTTTTCAACATTTATATACCTTCATCAGTATAAGTTAAAATTCTAGCTATAAGGTATTTGAGATGTAGTGGGATAAAATAATGTATCATAACTCAAAGGATAGTGAGTGTTTTGTAACATTAGCAAAATGCCATTAAAAATGCATTTAAAGGCAGCAAATATTGTTATATATCATCACATATATTCTCTCTATATACACACATATATATTTATAAATAATACTATATACTGTGTATTATACTAAATATATACCAAACCCAAGAATTCTTAACATCTCTGCAACAAAGATAGCTGACCTCATATTTAAAATGCTAGTGAGCATGGAGAATGACAATCAATGCTTCCAGAACTCAATAAGCCAATTTTCTTTCACAATGGTCTACATTTTCACCAGGCCATGAAATTTCTTTTTCTAGGTCGATTTGCTGCAAGAGTCAATTTGCTATGAGAGTCAATTTAGCATAGATTTTAAAATTTTTAGTCCTGAGTATCTATAATGACTATGTATTTCAAATGTTTAGATATTTTACTTAAATTTAATATTTTAAAAAAGAAATATAAATATTTCTATTAACCATGTGAAATCCCAGTAAATTTATCCATAGTGGGAAAAATTTGACACAATAATTTTCCTACTCTTATTTTAAAAACTTTTGCCACAATTAAACCTTGTTTGTTTGTTTTTTCAGCCTTGATGGATAATTAACAAATTTGTAATATTTAAAGTGCACATTGTGATGATTTAATATATGTATATATCGTGAAAAGATTGGCCCATCTAATTATATTCATCACCTTAAAACTGCTGACGAAGTTCGTTTTTCCTAGTGGAATGAAAAAGTCATAAACATCACATTCAGAATAATAACATTTATTTAAAATTGGTGAAAAAAGTCCTAAAGTGCAAGCTAACTGCGATTTCCTCTGTGAAACATATGTGAAAAGGAATATAACGTCTAGGGTACTATTGCAGAAGGATGATACTGCAATCCTATTTTGTGGATAGTATAAGCAAAGAGAACCTTCAATCCCAAGGCAAGGAAAACATATGTGTTATCTTTGTATAACTTTTAAAATGAGTATTGAATGAATGACTTAAATTTAAAACAGTAACTTCATTTAAGAATTTACTTCAAAACATGAAATACTGAAAAATATTTTTGCTATGAAGAGAAGGAGAATACAAGGCTTGAAAAATTTTAAAAATACAGAAAAATTTCAAATAGGTTTAATATTTTAGACTATTTCATATAGGGAGGCATGGACAGATGCCATCTTATGGCAATTTATAAAACTAATTTATTGTCTGATGATTCATAAGAGGTCAGTTAATTTGTACATTTATTTGAGACACTAATAATATATGTAGACAATAATAGCCTTAAAACTATGAAATGAAGAGATTTAAAAATATTTAATTGCATTCTAAGAAATGTTTTGAGTTTTAGAAATGAATTTACTCATACACTGACAGCTCTATAATGTATAGCCTCTTGTCTCATTTTAAAACATTGAAAGATCTTACAACCATTTAGCATTTGATTTTTTTAACTGATTAATAGAATCTAAGAATAGACTATATTTAGAAAATAGAGAATTATCGGTTTTCTGTATATGAAGATGACGTTATTTATCCAAATGACCAGAGCTTATGCTTTGATTTTTTTTTTTTTTTTCCTTTTTTGCCCCCTTTGGGACTGAAATAAACACATGCTGGCTTCCAACCCTCTAGGTGTGTGGGCTAGGAGAATCTTAATCACATTGAAGTTTATGACTCTCATCACAATCAAGCTTGCAGCCATTTTAAAACTTATCTAATTAAAATAATCTGTTCCTTCTATAGTTTACAAGAAGAATTACGTTTGTGTTATGATGACAAGGAGACTCCCAGGGTTCCTGAAAATAACAATTTAACAAAAATAATCTGGACTTTTTGGTCTCCTCCATTTCATACAACACCCATGAAATTCTCCCTGGGTCAAGTGTATAGTAAAACACTGTTAAAGACTAGAATGTCTCAAACTTGGTGGGCATATAAATCACCCTGGAATCTTGTTAAAATGAAGAATCTGACTCTGTGCATAGGGTAGAAGTTGGGACTCTGTAGTTCTAACAAATTCCCAAGTGATGGTGGTGATGTTGGTCTGACATCACATACTACATAGCAAACCTATAGACTATTTCACTATAGAATCTTAATTTTTCTTGTTACCAACAAGAACAAAAACATGATTTGCTTTTGAGTATTGATCACAAGTGTTGAGCTACTTATGCTCAACTGGGACATTTTCTTGAATATAGCAATCTTAGAATAATGATTTTTTTTTTTTTAACTCAGTGAGACTTTAGAAGTCATCAAATGCAGCTCTGTCATACTATCATTCAGGAAACTGAGGATCAGGGAAGTTGAGTACATGCCCACAGTCATATAGCTGGCAGCAGGTTGTGTGCCAGAATGGAGGAACCCTAACTACTATGTCAATAAAGAAACCCTAACTTTTTGGCAGTTCCATTTTTATTTATACTCTCTGACACAAAACAAAGCATGAGTCAATAATGATTAGAATTTCACCTTTTGATGCTCACAATAGTTTAAATGATAGCAGTATCCTTGGACTTGCTGACTTTCCTAACAGCTAAAACTCACAGTAGGCAACTGTCTCTTACAATAATAAGAGTATTCACATATCCTCTTTCTTCTAGAGTCCACTTGCAGTTTTATTATGGACATTTAGAACCTGGGGAGAAAGGTGGACATAGAAATGAATGGGTCATTAGTTAAAAGGCAAGGGTGAAGTTGTAAAAGGTTGTGGCTAAGTAAGCAACAAATGAGAAAGAGCCCAGGGCCTCAATATTGATCCTGCCTCTCATCTTTCCCTCTGTCTCCTTGCTTGCAGGTTTCTATTGTGTAGTCTCTTGAACAAAGCAGACTATTTATGGTGTGACTGATTTAACACTACTGAACTAGTCTATCATCTGCTAATTTGGTCCAATTAAAAACTGGTCATAGGGAAAAGCCTGGAATTAAGCTCATTTGGAAACACAACTTCTGATTAATTTATGTCCTGTTCATTTATATCTCCTCCTCTAAAGGGCACATCCAGGGTGCTGATTTATAGAGATGGTTCTTTCCAGATTCCTGAATTTTCTTTCCATGACCACCTTTGGTTAGGTCCTTGAAAAAAGCACAGTTATGCTTTTTGTCCCTTCCTTAAGGCTACAATTAAGGCACATATGAAAGATTGCCTAAGATTTTGTGCTATCTTGAATTATAGAAATCCCACTGAACCGCGCTAAAGTCTCCTTTTATATAGCATTTACAGATGCTTGGCCCTGTAGCAATCCAGGGCCGTATAACTTCAAGAGTTAAGTTCTATTATTATCCCTGTTTTACAGATGAGGCTTCAGATTTAAATGTTCAAGTAAAATCATCAAACATTGTGAAGCTAGAAGTGACAGCTATGAGATTTGAACCTAGACCTACCTGATCTCAGTACTGACCGAAAGGATACTGTCACCCGCTAGCATCTATTGAGATTTTATGTCTAGATTAAGTCAAATTCTCAGGAACAACAACAAAAACTTAATTTCTTCCACCTCTAACTCTTTTTATCCTTGTCACACAAGTTCTTGTAGGCAGGTAGGTGTTCTGTTCCCTATACTTAGCCTCTCCCACGTCCTCTTAAATTTTTCCCTTTTGCTGCTGGGAGCTTCAGAGAGCTACTGCAGCTGGTGAGTGGGCAGGTGCAGCCACCATCTGCTCTAGGAGTCCAAATACGCACAACAACTTCGCACCCAAGACCTGTCCCAGGCACCACCACGGGTTCCAGAACCTGCTGGGGACATGGAAAACCCCGCCCCCTCGCGGTGGCGATTGGCTGAACCCTTCCCGAATGCTAGGCACTTATTAATGAAGGCTCTGTCTCAGAAAGTTAGGCTGAGACTCTCCAAGGAGGTGAGACCCGCCGGGGTGTGTGAATGGGGGATTCAGTTCTTCCTGCCCGAAGGGTCCTTGAGAAGCCTGTTTGTTTTTCCCGGCGCCTGTCTCCACCCATCCCTTTCTCTCATTGGCTAGGCCTGGTGGGCGGGTGTGTCCCCATTGGCCGGGGGGCGGTGTCTGTCCCTGGCCATGGTGGGGGCGGGGCCTCCACCGTGCTGAGCTTGCCCTTGTGTCTGGTGCTCTGTAGAGCTGCCGCCGCCGCTACAGCCGCCGTCGCTGCTGCAGCCCGAGCATCCGGGAGCAGCCGCCGCCGCCGCTATCGCCTCTAGCGCCGCTTCCACCTCTGCCACCTCCCCTCCCAGGACCCCGAGACACCTCAAGCTCGAGCGGCGGCTGCTGCTTGCTTGCTCCCCTTATTCCCCGCCTTTCCCTTGCGTGACCTACCCACTCCTTACAGCCCTCGTCTGCATCTTCTCCGACACCCCGGCATCCCTGCACCACCTGCTCGGACAGCCTCGGGTGCGCGCCGGGAAGAAGGCAAGCTCCAAACCCGTGCCTGGCAGAAGGACTGTCGCGGCTGCACCACCAGCAAGAGGAGGAGGAAAATAAACTATTTTGCCCAGAGAAACCTCATTCTGAGGGTGCTTCGCCGTTGCCGCTTCTGCTGCTGCCATCAGATCCGCGTCCGCAGGTTCGAGCACCGCAGCGGCGAGGACCCTGGGTCCGGCGGGCTCCGCGAAGGAGACACCGGCGGAGCCCCGCACTCTGGTGCCCTGCTCACCAGCATCTCTTTGCCCCCCTCGTTCATTCTCAACCCTTTAGAAAAGGGACCATGATTTGGAAACGCAGCGCCGTTCTCCGCTTCTACAGTGTCTGCGGGCTCCTGCTACAAGGTAATCCCCGCCCCGCCGCGGGGAGCATCAACTTCACGCCCATTCCCCATCATCCTCACTCCACCCCATATTTCCACTCTCCCCCTTACAGTCCCCCAGTCCCCGGCGAATTCCACCCCCTCCCCCTACTTCCCGGTGCGGCAGGGGGCAGTGGCAGTTTGCTCCAGCCCCTCGAATCTCTAGCGCTGGCTCAACCCTGCTGTCTCGGCAGTCAGTCCCTCATGGGCACCTTTCGCCTTTTCATTCACCTGAGCTTCCTACATCTCTCACTCTCCATGCTCGCCAGCACTCCCCTCACCCTTCACATACACACTCCCACGCCTTTTGGCTGGCAACTTGTGCCTTCTCTGAACATTCCACCCTCCCACCAACCCCCACCAGCCGCCTCCCACATCACGCTCCCGACTGACCCTCTGCGTCTCTTGTCATCTCTTTAACCTCCCCCTCTTCGTGTCGCCTTTCTTTTGCCCCTTCTTCCCACCATCAGCATATTCGTGTGCCTTTAAAAAGTGTGTGAGAGCCTGGGAGCGAGCTGCCGAGACGGCGAGAACAGCAGCAGCGGCGGCACCGTGTGCATTGCAATAACATCCCCGGGGGCGGGGGGTGGGGGGGGGGGGAGGAGGATGTGTTGTGAGAAGTGTCATTCACCTAGGAAGAGAGAGAAGACTGTCTGAGGTTTAAAAAAAAAAAAAAAGAAAGAAAAAAACGAATGAGAGAGATAAGCAAGGAAGGAAGAAAAAGAAAGAACGAAAAAGAGTAAAAGGAAAAAGGAAGAATGAATAAATAAAGCAGGAAATAGAGAGGGCCAGGGGAAGGGAAGAATTAAAAGACCCAAAGCCACTTTATCAACCAACTGACTTTTTATTATTCAGCCCGTGTGGTTTTCTTTTTCATTTTTTTGAAGCCAAGAAATATGTGCACCCTGGCAGTTACTTTAGTGCTAAGGGAAAATTTAGCTTAGATTCCCTACCTTTCCATTCCGCTCTCTGAAGCTTCTTTTCCGTAATTAATATCATCCTTTCAGGTGAAATGTAAGAACCCCTGTGACCGCAGCGGAGGGAAACCGCACAAAACACTGTTATTATGCAAATCATTGGGCTTGGATGCAGACTGGCTAGCGAACTGGGGTGCACTTTTCGCCAGATCCTTGCTTTTGAAGGAGGGAGGGGGCTGTGTGCAGTGGGAGGATGATGATGATTATGAAATACACGGCAATGTATGGAGTAAAAGTGCCTGGGAAGAGCACACTTTGGGTGGTGGTGGAGGCAGAGGCGGCATGCTAGGAATGAGTGGGCAGGGGCTGTAAGGCAGAGGATTGTTGCTTTGAAGAGAGTGGTGTAGGGATGTGGCTTGAGTGTGAGATACAGGGAGGATGGATGTGAAATTATGGTCCATATGATTTTTTTTTAAGCTAGATGACTCTTGATTTCTTCATAAATCTTTGCCCACCTTTAACCTCTCTTCCATCATTTGTATATTTGTAGGAGAGATAAGTTGATCAAATGTATTTGTCCCTGGATAAAAGGAATCTGAAAGTAAGACATATAGAACCACAGGCATACAATCGGCCTTTGGAGGATTTAAATGAGGTCAATGAACCATCTTTCAGCAAGTTCTTGGAATGCATCCTGTTTCCTAGCCTCCTCCAGGATATAGACCAGGACCGTATTTTATTTATGCATATTTATGAATGTAAAAGACGAGATAGTGGGCAGAATTTTCCTGAATTAACTAACCAAACTTGCAGAGGTATTTCTTGGAATATTTCGGGGTAATTTTGTGTATTTTATGTTTGATGTAAATTTTTGATCTGTCATGTGCCAGAATCCCTGAGAAGGCAGACAGCCTGTTCTTCCTGCTTAACGCCGCCTGGTCCCATTCCCCAAGCGCCTACACCCCCACCCTCTGGTCCCATTCCCCAGCGCTTACACCCCCACCCTCGCGCAAGTAATCCGGTGGCTGACACATTACTTGGATTTCTAATCTGTCCTGAAACATCCTCCTAGAGACCCCAGTTCACCTCTCAGTAACTTGCATTTCTCAGCTCTGCTGTGTGTGTGTGTGTGTGTGTGTGTGTGTGTGTGTGTGTGTGTGTGTGTGCGTCCCTCGCGCGCGCATGAGCGCACCACGCCGGGTAAGGGGAGTGTGATGTGGGGAAATCAGTTAATTTGGTGATTGTGATGAACATTCGACACCGCTGGATGTGTTTTCCCTGCCAATCTGTGTATGCTGGCCCCGGCACGTCACTGCACACACTACTGGGCTGGTGCAAGATTATTTATTATAGAGCATGTGGGCAACGGACTGCACTTGGGGGTCGCCTCCTCTCTGCCTTCAACATTTCCCTGTGAATTGTCTATTCAGTGCACTGCAAAATAACTGTCTGCTGGTGCCTCTCTCTCCCTGTCTCTCTCTCTCTCTCAGCCTGAAGAGGATTTACTCTTTCTCTACTCAGAGAGATTCCTTCAGCTGCATTCTCTTTTATTAAGGGCATGGGTTTCTTTTATTAAGTATGTATACCAAGTGTTAAGACAGTGCTGCTTTTCACAGCAGACTGGGGGAGAAGGGTGGAAGGGGTGTGGGTATACCAGAGCAAACGCGCCACTGCAGCCAGCAGCAGCACCAGTGGCAGGCCCAAATAAATAAATAAGTGTCCTATCACAGCAACCAGGCAAAGAGAACCAGCTCAAGGATATATGTGTACTTCTGAGCACCTTAGATGGCTATATTAATACACTAAAGGAGAGAGAGAATAGGATTTAAGGGAAAAAAAAGAAAGAAAAAACTAGAAGTGGGAGGAGGTACAAAGCCCCACTGGATTGTCTTCTCATGTTTATGGCTGCCTCACATTTATCAAACACTGCTCCACAGACACATCACACTTTGTTGATACTGTCAGTTCCTGCTCAAACAAATTGCTTGTGCCTTCCTTGTCTTGGTCTTGGCTAAAAACGTTGCTTCAGGGTCCAGG
This sequence comes from Budorcas taxicolor, assembly GCF_023091745.1. Lineage (NCBI taxonomy): Eukaryota > Metazoa > Chordata > Mammalia > Artiodactyla > Bovidae > Budorcas > Budorcas taxicolor. The sequence continues at coordinate 97,646,457 of NC_068910.1, forward strand.
TTTATGTTTCTCCCACCACTCTATTTTATTAGGACTTGGTTAGGTTGTAGAATGAAAGCTTGATTTCCTGGACATAGATTAAATATTTAGCAGGTCTTTCCTATGTACAGGGAAGGAGAGGTAGTGGGGGAACTAGTGAGCAACTGATTTTGGCCCGGGGTAGTCTGCTCTGCCTGTTAGTAGTTATGACTTGGCAAATACTATAGGCAGTCTGTCTACAGCTTCTTATTTTTAGCATTATCAGCCCTAGAGTGGTTTTATCACTTAAGTCATACTAATCAATGTATTTATCCTTTGTATTTATCCCCTTTCTTGCAGTATGCATCATTTTAGATGGGAAGACTCAATTTAACACATCTTCTCTGTAGTTTCACTGTTTTATATTGTCACCATTTTATTTTATTTTATTTTTTTACTTTTCCTGGGAAGCAGACTCAGCTTTTGGCTTGTTAATATGTCCAGTGGTAAGTCAGTGGTAAGATTCAAGATCATGATAAAATGAGTTTTTGTAAAAAAAGGTTTAAATAGTTCTATTCTACGACACCTACTAGTTCATCCTCCAGAAGTCTTTAGGCAATGAATAGTTAGATAGAAAATAAACATGTTTCTGACCAGAGTATAACTTGGAATGTAGACTACTTAGATAACAAAATTTGATTCAGTGTTAAGCTATACAGCACCCCCCTTTTTTTTTTTTTTAATTTTCCTCTATCGGATATAGAGGGAAAAGCTGGACAAGGGCAAGGGACACATTAGAGAAAAAAAATTTCTTTAGAATGAGGAGTGTAAAAACTTGCCACCTGTAACTAAGACCTCTTCTTGTCCACAGGGTAGATTCAGTTCAGTTGCTGACCCTCTTTGTAGCTGTGCTCCTTTCTATGCCTGAAGCAACACTGGAAAAATGGAGACTCTCTTGTTTAGCACAGGAAACAATCTGAGAAAGGACAAAAAGGAAAGGGCAAAATAGACATGCATAGAGAGATTCTGATTTTGTTGAGAACTTTATTTCCTTGTTCAGTGTTGGTCTTATACAAAAAACACATCCAGTACTAATTTTGGGGTTTTAGGGTTTGTGGATGTGTGTTTTGCTGTGGGACATTGTAGTAAGTAATTAGTTGTGTGTAAAAAGAAAGATCCTCAAGTTAAAGGTCTGTTTGACATGCATAGTACTTGCCTCAGTATGTGTCATGCACCTCCCCTTACATTTTTAGAAAGCATGTGGTAATGCAAAATATACATACAAACTAAATAAAATACTGATAACATAATATTTCCCCAAAGTGTGTCTCTTTGCTTCTTTACTTCTACCTTAGTCATGATGAGCGCATCTTTTATGCTGAACGCAGTTCCTGAGATACAGCTCACTCCTCCCTGTTTTGATTAACAGTGGAAACTTTGAAAAGTAAGTTTTATACACGAGTCAATGACTATGACTTACAGAAACACCAGACACTTAGTAATTAAGAAAATCTCTATGCAAATATGAGGAGTTCCTAGGCTAATTTAGTATCAAGATATGGAAGTTTATTTTGTTGTCTTTTCCCTTGTGTCTACAACTAGTAGAACTCTGGTAGCCCAACATGACAAAGGTAAGCATCAACTGAGATAGTCTCTTCCTGCGTTTTCCACAAGAAGATCAAATATGTGAAAAATATTTTTCCCAGATTTAACTAATGAGATAGTCATTTTTCTTAAAGAAAAACTTACTTAAATCACTTAAACAGAAAATACTTGTGCAATAATGTTGGAAGACATCCTAAGCATGCATTTTAAAATGGCCTGAAATCAACATCAAATAGAAATCAATTTTCTTTAGAAAATAAAGAGTCTATGGGGTATAAAATGATTGAGAGAAGTAAAATTTATATATTGTGAAGGATTTGGGGTACATTTGTAATATAACATAGACACATCATATTATTGTTTTATTTGATCATGTTGACATGCATTCTGTGAGATTTATTGATAGAGAGTCCTTGTTTTAATAGACTTCATTAAACCTTCTTGGCAAAATCACCCATTGTGTAGCAACTGGCTGAGTAGGTGAGGAAGCAGGGAGAAGGGAAATTACAAATCAAGGACGTGGAACTCACAAACTGCAGAAGTCCTTTGTGGAATTGTCAGTTACAGGTTTGTTTACCCTCCTAAAAACAACTCTACTACCTTGTTTATATTAAGCTTCTTGAGGGCAAGCCCTGAGCTTTACTTATTCTCAATTTAGTAAACGCATAATAAATAGTTTTGGATTCACAGTTAGGTATGATGTAGTTAAGTGGTATCTTTTCATGACACATCAGCACTCATACTTTGTTATATATATATATATACATATATATATATATACATACCCACACATATATGAGTTAATTTTAACATTTTATAGGTCTTATTGGTTTAGGAAACAATTTTCCTATAGAAAATTATCATAGTGATAGCTGTTGATATACATCTTTAAATGAATGTAATTTGATCAGTTGTTCTTTGACATGATGTTTCCCTACCCATTTTTTTCTTTTCCATAGTTAAAAAATCAAGATATTTGCATAAGATCACAAACTCAATTCATGGTTGGGGGGGAAGAGAAGACATAATTTAAATTTACTGATTTAACCTAAAATATTTAAAAGGACAAGTTCATTACCAACATTTGATTTGAAAATGTCAAACGTTTTTGGAGTGTAGTTCTGTAGTATCAAAAAACGACATCTTCTGCAAATTCCTTGTGTAAAGAGGTGGGTGAGGATTAACCTAGAGCTGTGGCAGCTGAAGCCCCCTGCTGTGTGATGATGCAAATGGCATCTCAGGCCTAATGTGCTCTGCAGCGGCAGGCAAAACGCATGCAGGAAAGCAGTCATGTGGCGTGACTGAAATAGGAAGTCTTTTCATATTTCAGTGCTTGTAGTGGACATGAACCATCCTTCAACTCTTCATGACCAGAAATAATCCAAAGAGTATTTCTAATCACTTGAGCTCATGGCAAAGCTAAAGAGAGAATATATAATTTATTTAGAGATTAATGTAATAAATCCTAACATAATTATCAACATTTTCATCAAATTAATTGTGCAAACTTGCAACTATCTTGCAAACTATCAGGACCACAGTTCAGTTTAATGAAAATAAATAGCCAAGTTAAAATAAAATCCTTATGCATTCTAAGGCTTCTAGGAATTCTAATTCTTATGCAGTTGTTTACATGTGTTGGACCTAATGAATGTTAAGCTGGCAAATACTGTTATCTTTCTCTTCCTTTAGCGAGTAAGGAGTTAGTTGCTTTTTTTTTTTTCCTTATTAGAGCATTTCCTGTTGGGGAGAATACAGTAGTCTTAAAAGAAATAGGAATTAATTGTTCAATGTATGTTTTTACCATTTATTTAGTGACATAAATTGGAATTTTTGTTAACATCATACACTCGCATGACAAAACCAGTAGAGAATATCTCCTTTCTAAAAAATTTTATATATCACACAGGCAAAAGCGTCAAATATATTCCTTAATAAAAGCAAGAGTTGTGGGACAATTATTATGGGCAGACTATGAGAGAAGCCTATCAGATGACAATAACTAGTGTAGCATTGTTTATCTTAATTCCATTTGCTATCAAACAAAATTATTGAGCCTATTATGCATATTGATTTTCATCCTAGAAATGAGTCCAATTGGTCCTGTTCATGTATTCAGTGAGTTTCTTTAGATGATATGAAATAGTTTTATCTTAGTAATATGTAATACATATATATATATATGTTAGGAAACTAAATATTCTGTTTAATTAGGTATGAGTTAAATATTAATGCCAAAATCACAGATGTAATTATTGAGAAAGGAAATATTCTTCAATCATTTATCTCTATATATGCACATATGTACAAGCCTAAAATTTACAGTTATTTTTCGGTCTGAAGAACATCTTTATAATTTTGCGTGTAATTAGAGTTTGGAGCACTCAGGGATGAAGTGTGAGGAAAAAGGAAAAGTTTATTTTGTTTTGCTTATTTAACCTTATTTCTGAAGGTTGAAAAAGGTATTTTTTGAATTCATTTTTTTAGGCTGCAGCAGTGATTAACTTTTCCACTTAAAAACACACACGCAAGGTTTACAGTTTCTGAATTTGCAATAGAGCTGAGCATTTATTCTGGATCTTCTTTGTGTTTAAGAAACTAAGTGATGAGAACCTACTGCTACCTGAATAGAGAGGCAGGGCTGAGGTTGTAAGGAGATCTGCCTTGGAAAGAGCCGGCCATTAATTATTCACATTCTATTTCAGAAGTCTTTGAAGTAAATATTAAGACAGTTATTATTAAGCATTGAGGATTACTCTTTCTGAGTCAGCAAATCATTTTCATTTGAATATTGAAATTATCTTTCAGCCATTTGAATGCTGAGGGGGATGCCCCTGTTTAGCCACAGTTAAGTTGTTATTCTAGGGGTTAGATACTGACGTCACTAGGGATTGTTTAGAAAACAAGAATAAGCATTTATTTGATTTGAGGAACAAAAAAACTTAAAGCTAAGTGTAATCGTATAGTGCAAACTTCACATACAGATATAAAAGTATTTTTATAGGTTAAATAACCCCCCTAGTTTTATAGATTTGATGATGGTTTATTAATGGTAACGGTGCATTGTTTATCTAAAGTCATCTTTGAGAACTGAGTTAAGAAAGCACCTTTCCTGAGAAAGATGTGTTGCCGACTGCTAAGTGTATAACTGTTATATTGATTCAGTGTAATTTATAAAACCAATTAGTTTGTTCTTGTAAGGGAATATTTTTAGCTTCTTTGCTAAAATTGTTTGCCTTTAAAGATGCAAGTGCCTCCCTTAATGCTTACTCAAACATCAAAGCCTAAAATTTATGGTGCGTAAAATATGTTTCTACTTTTGTAATAAATTCATATTTTACGTTAGCTTGTCCTATATTGCCCCAGGAGAAAATGTCCTGACACCTTTACCTTCCGTTCCTTCTTATACTTTATATGTCTTCTGCTTTTAATTTTAAGTAGTAGACAGGCTGAAATGAGGGATGATTAGAATATTTGTGTTTAAAAGCAAATAAAATGCACAGTAAGCTTCTGATTTGTCATTCCCTTATTGCAATCTATATTTTATGGACCGAAGTCTGAATAGTAACTCAGCTTCCTTTACACTCTCTAAGAATATAATATACCCCACTCTGCACTGTTCTATCAACCTGAAAGACCCATTAAAATAAATTCACAGGGAGTGAAGAACAGTTAAACGGAATCTTAACCAAACCTATGTACTGAATATGTCCAGATTGGGTGTTTTTTCTCTCAACCTCCAAGGCTTGTATCCTAGTGTTTTAGCGAAGATAAAACACATACAATGTGCTTTTAGTTGTTTTTGTTATTGTTATTATTGCTTTTTGTGAGCATTCAACCTCCTTAGTCTCATAATAAAAATGGCAAAAAGAAGAGGGAAGGAATGTGAGTCAGCCAGCCAAACACACAGAAACGCCTGGCAAAGCTGACTAAATTAGCATATGCTAGGCTGAGTATTTCCCTCTGTTGTTACATAACCCTTTTCTAATAGGAAATCACTTCTCCTACTTAACTCTTTCAGGAGGTTTGGGATTCGCCTACTGTTATATTTTTATTTTGCTTCATTTATTTTCACAAGAATTATGTACATCATCTATTGAAGAGCTTTTATGCCAAATTCTTCCCCCCTCCTTCAGTCTTTCTGTATACAAATGTTCCATTCTGTGCCCAACTTCAGGATTCAAGAATCAACTTTTCTATAGCCTTCACTGAGAGGATCTAATTAGCATTTTAGGCTCTCTTTACTCATGTGCAGCTTTCTTTAGAAAATGTATTAATTCTATGAGGTTTCCCTAAGGATTCATAATACTCTAGTTTGTTACATGTGCTGTGATATTCACTGTGCCTTAATTATGCATGTGTCCTCATTTCAAAGCCTTTTCAGGGATCATGTGGATAGAACAGGGGTCTGGCTGTAAGTTCACTGTCATGTATTAATGTGTAGGTGGTATTCAGAGAAGGCTGTTTCTGAAGGCAATGACTCTAGTATAGCAAGAAGTTACTCGCATTTCTACACTTAAACTAGTTACTCTGCCAAGGCAGAATGAGATTCACCATTGTAATAAAGAATACAGTATCTGTTATTTCTAAATAGTTCTTTGCTTTGGGATTGAAAAAAAAATAATGAGTGAAAATGTGTTTCCCTTATCCTGAATAGGAATTGTTCCTTTCACTTTCCCAAACAAAAAGAAGAATCAGAAATTGTTCCTAAATCAATACTCTATTCCCTAACTAGCCCATTAACACATCTTGCTATGGTGGGATCTCGAAGTTATACTGTTTATTATTTGAGGCTATAGATTTTTAGATAGTATTGATAGTCTGCAGTCTTCATGGGCTGCTAAATGTCAGCACACTGGCAAATTTGAGACATATTTTCACTTTTTGATTTGGATGCAGTGTGGAGAACTGTGAAAATATATAGGAATGTTGAACGAAAGAGAGAGAAGGAGAAAGAGGAAAATATGTATATATTGAGACTACATTTGTGGAGGGATAGCTGCAATAATTTGCTCATTTTAGTACATGTCACCATTTATAAAGAGAACATTTTCCTACATTGCATGAATTTGAAAGTTTACTTAATTGTACCCCTTGACTTGCTTGTATTTGTGTGTTACATATAATCAGAAAACTTAAGTTTAACTTGTAAATGCAACCATTCTTTTTTTCTGATCATTACAATATAAAAGCATTTTAAGAGTTAATATACTAACAGTTGTAACCAATTTTTGTTTCATTATTTTACACAACTGAATTGTTTTCTATACCATATTATTATTGATGGTAGCTAAAAGTGCTAATATTCAGGAACACATAGGAGTTTTTTTCATGGGAATTTTGGACCGGAATCTGATGTGTTTTAGTAGACAAAAGATTACCATCTGCCCTTTATTGAATATTTTAAGCATTTATGTTTTCTTAGTTTATGAGAGAACTAAGCATTTTATTTTGTCTATGTTATGATCTATATATCCCCTACATGGATTTTTCTTATAGCATTTTGAATGTCTCCTCTAGTGGACTATAAGCCCCTAGAGTGCTAGGTCTTAGTCTTCATTTTATTTCAGGTGCCTAATCGAATGTCTGGCCTGTGTCTTTTTTTAATGTTTTCATTTCACTGATTGATTAGTTCTCTTCCAGTCTATTTAATCTTGACGCATCTTTTTAATTGGTTCCAAATAATATTTAAGTACTTATAATTGCCAAAATGCCAATACAGTATTCTGAATAGACTAAATATTTTCAATCAATTTTCATTTTAAACTACAGGAAGAAGAAAAAAAAAGGATACCAAGAAATATAATGCTTAATAATGACATACTTCACAAAAAAATGTAGAATCACTTCTTTCAGTTAAGGTAGTCACTTCAGATTTGCCCTGAAAACATTTGAATCATGGCTTTGAACTCCCCGATTTCTCTGGGCATTGTAACCTCTTTTCTTTTTTTTAATAATTCTTGTCCCCTAAAATATTCCTGATGGTGACTTTGGGTAAACATGAAGTCTGATCATCTTATTGTTCTATTTAGAGTAGCTAGTATTTCTGGATAAATGTATAAACAAAGAGGAATTACAGACTGACCTTGATCTGCCAGATTATCAGTGAGGACTGACCTGCTTTTGTTACTGCCAAGCTGTAGAGTAAAGGTGCTCTGAGTAGTCCTACAGATTCAGGGTATATTTTTCTCAGTTTAACTCAGGGAGATTCCATGCATTTTATTTAAAAGGGCTTCTAAATAAATTATATATATATATATACACACAAAATGCTTAGCCATACTTCTACAGTTGAAGACACATGTTTGCTGTAGTTGAATTTGATTTAGTTTTCTTTTTGCATTTTGAAGATAGTGGGAGGTAGAATGGAAATATTTACTACTTTTTTAAGAGAATTTAAATATAGTTACTAGTGCTGAATTCCAGGGGTGAAAAGACTTTCTACAATGTGTAGTGACTCTATTTCCACATAAAGTGTTTTAAGAATGCTATTTTGAAAATGTCCCAGAGAAATATAGGTTTTCTTAAAAGTTACGTAGTTCTTTCAAATTTAAAAAATCAATTTTACCATTGTCTTTTGGATTTTTGACTATTTCCTGACTCTTGGCATTCAAAAGAAAATTAGCTGTGTTAAGATTCATTTGAAGCCAAATCAATTCATGTAGAAATAAGCATTCAGTTAACAGATATTCAAAGTAGATTAAACTATCTCAATTCATTGAGGGCTGCTGCCACTTTATAAAGTTAATATTAAGAATTATATTCTTGCATTGCTTCTGTTACTATCTAAAATCTTGCTTTATATGGAGATATGTCAGTATGATGTAGCAGTCAGGCAAGGATAACCTCATGTTTAATGTGGCTTTTGTTCAGCCCCTGATGATCCACTTTTCAGAGCCTAGTGACCAAAAGGGAAGATAGTTTGGGAATCAGCTTTGTTGACTCTGTCACTGTTTTTATGAAAAATTATTTTAATATGTTACTGAATTTTATTCATTATATTGAGATATTCCTATAAATCTATGATTAGAAGTGACATTTTAATTTTTTATGTGAAACACTGGAAATGTATGGAATTATCATACCTTTATATATCTCAGCATTTTTGTCATAATGACCCACTCAGAAATTGAATTTTCAATTTGATATAAGGGAAGTACCTTTGTCACTTTAAATGCTAAAGTGTTTCAGATCAACATTCTTGTTAGGGTCACCAAATTTGGAACAACTTCCATAATATTCACCAAAATGATATTGTACTAAAGTGCATTGTCTTTATATAAAAAGATTTTATGATAACTAGCATGAATAATAAGTTGTGTGTTCAACAATATTTACAAATGCATTTTTAAAGATCAAGAAACATTTATAGAGGATAGTTTCTTGTCTACTGGTTTGTTTTATACATATATATAATATATATATTTATATATTATATATGTAATATAGAAATGCTGTGAGTGAAGTAAGACTAATGGTATTGTGAATTTCAATTCTCCGTATCCTTTCACTTCTGTGTAATAGCTAAGGTAAAGATATTGGTAGAGGGATAAGTTCATAAATTTTTAAAGGTCTGATAGAGGACATTGAAGTCAAATTTACTTTAAATTTGTGTTTTACTTTACCTAATTTTATTGACTGTTCAGATACAGACTACCAACAAGGCGAAACAGATTATCTTTGAAGGAAGTGATAGCGTTTTATAATATGTCAACCATGTTTGACAGTTGGGTACAGATAGATTGGAAAGACTGATAATTTTTTTATCGTTTTATCATACTCTTACTATAAAATAGAGTAAACATGATCTGGCATTAGGAATCTTTCCTTCTGAGAGCTTCTCATCATCTTGGTGTACAGAGATGGAGAATGGGAGTGATTTGGTGATAGAGGAAGAGACAATAATGGATACCCATAATCCTTGAGTGGAATATCATCAACTGCCATATCAAAATACATTTATTGTGGGAGTGGGAGTCATGTTAGCCTGGTGAATGTCTTTCGTTTTGTAGTGAAAGTCCAGAGATACCCCTGGAATAATTTTAGACTTTGATTTTTGCAAGTGCCCTGCAGCATCAAGATGTAATGGTAGCAATCAAGGGACCCAAGTTCTTATCAAAGCCATGCCACCATTTTGGAGATGAGTAAGATACTTCTCTGGCAGCTTAGTTTTTTCATCTGTGGATTGAGAGATTGGAAACAAATCTGTTCTTCAGCACTATGTAGCATAGGATCTTATGGATGATGACACACTGAAAAAAATGGTGTTTTCTTTTTGACTTTCCACCTAAAGATCTTTTAAAATGCAGTCAGTATAACATGAAATGTGTGCTCTTAAAAATATATTTTACTAAAATTTATTTTTTATAGCTACTCAAGTGTTATTTAGTACATTGTTTTTACACATTAAGAGATTGTTATTCTGATGCATGTGTCTGTATAAATTTCAGAACCTTTTTTTCCCCCCTAGGTCAGTGAGTTTTATAAGTTAATTTTGTGGCCATCAACCTGAATTTGGGCCACACATTTATTTTTTAATGAAATTACATCCATAAATCAGTTTTGAAAATTAGTATTGGTATGTTAGTCATTTTTATTGGGGAGTGGATTGAATTAAGTTTTAATTTTGAGTTCAGTTTTGTTTTCCTGTGCATTTAATTTACATGTATGTAAAAATTTCTACAGTCATATTACTTTTCATAGCCACTGATTTTCTTAAACATAGCATTCATTTATTGATTCGTTTTTCAACAAATATGTACTTGAAGTCAGTGTTGTAAACGTTGGATATACAATTAGACAAGATAGAAATAGTTTCTAACTTTACGGAGCCTATACTCTAGTGACTGAGACACAGAATAAACAAATCAAAATATTATAATGCCTTAATTCTTTTTTTTCTGAAATAAAATATTTTTATGCTAATATATTTTTCACAGCAAAAATGCAGATATATCAATGAGAATATAAAATCACTGGCTTATCAACAATATTATAAACCTCACTGAGCTTTTAACATTTTTACATAAGGTTGGATTAAAGAGGTCTCATTTCCTTCAGTCGTTTATCCTGAAAACATTCTCAGTATGATGCCGTTTCTTTCTTTATTTTATTAATACAAGTTGAAAGAAGCTGACAAGTGAACAAGAAATATTTAAGCACACTCTATTCTAACTGATTTGTTCAAGAGGATGATTCATTTAATTTCATAAAGGATCAGTGGGCCAGAACTGTAGATGACCAGGTCAGCGGAGGGAATGTAGGGGAGAAGAGGTCTGTGAGAAGGATCTATGTAACAAGCAACAATATTTAGTTTTTTAGAGCTGAAGTTCTGCTTGAGCAATTCTGATGTTACCAGCAACAGTCATTTAAAGAGCTGCTGATGCCTCAGGGAAAACATTTTTAAAGTGTCCTATCTAGAAACAATGTTCCTTGTACTGTGTCATATATATTAAAACTCCGTCCCTCGCTTATATTACAGTACATCGTGCCTGATTAAAACCTGTACTACTGTAATGTGACTTCTTGAGAGTGCCGATTAAATGTCGCTCCTGAAATATTTCCTCCTGCTGAATCTCTCTGAATAGGATTGAAATATTAATCACCTGGTAAACAAAGCTCGTGAATGGATAGGATACAATTAAATGTTTTTAATAAAGTGAATTTTATGCAATTATTTTGAGTGTTATAGAGAAAATGCAAAATCATACAAACAGGCTACAAATATTCTTGCTATCTTTATATTGCTTTCTTTAATATTTAACTTTGACTGATGGCTTCAATATGCAAATTATGTCATATTTCTAAGAGATTGTATGGTATTTTTGAATAGTGTCACTTACTAGCCAGTAGGATCCCGTGAGTAGGTGATATGTATCTTGTAATAGATAAGATTAAAAAATTGATATATACTCTGGAAATCATAATGGTGGTGGTTTAGCCTGTATAGTACTGTATTTAGTGATTTATTTTTTTTGGATTTCACTCAACTGTACATTGCAAAGACAGAAAAACCTCAGCCTAACTTTATCGTTAATTTTGCTTTCTTTATATTTTAAAGGAAACTTTAAAATTAAAGCAATTCAAGTAAATGGTTTGTTGCAGGTAATGATTTGCAAGAGTGTAGTTGTATAGCAAGTGATTTATTTTGAAAGTATATTCAATTTTTCAAAGTAAATCAGAGAGGCATACATATTTGGAACTTTTCTAGAGGGAACTAGGTGGTGCTGTTCTGTCATCTTTGTGTCTTAGTGACTTCTTTGATTCTTTTCTCAGTTCATTAAACACTTGTGCAATAGGTAAGATATACTTTTGGTCTATAGTGGCCTTATTTTTGTTAACCAACGAAGTTTATGTTGATCTTGAACCTTTTCTTTTCAGCAGTATTTTTGTACAACAGATAGAAACTTTCTTCCTAAGCAGTAAGCTATATTACAGTTTAAAATGTCTTTTTTATTTCTTCATCATTTAAATTATTATATGTAATTCTGAGATCCTTGAATATTTATATTATGTGTTTTTAAATTCTTTGGCTATTTTACTTGTAAAAATACTTATGATTGCTTTAATCAAAATTTAAAGTGGTGAAATTTTTGTGCAGAGTTGATTTAATATAAAAATGTCACAAAATGCATAAGCTCAAGGCAAACTTAATTGTATTTTTGAAATACTAAAAAAAAATCAACTAAAACTTTAAACAAAGAAAAGTAAAACTTTCCCTTGAAAATAAATTGGTTGCTTACTTTACTTACATATAAGAAAAGTAACCTCAATTAGGCCATCAGTTAATCTTTTCTTGTTTCTAGATATTCAGTTAATTTTGTCTTATGATCTTGGTGGTACTTGATAGTCCAAATAAGTCTCTTATTTCAGGCTAAATAACAACAAATAAAGTTACTCCACTGTCCATGTATTTTTGGTATACTGGTATTTTGGGGGTATATTTTCTTAGTAAGAATTTTGACTTATGGATACCCTTAGGCTTAGAGAATTAGATATGAGAAAACTTTAAAAGGGTTACAGCTTTTTCCAAAAATAATCATCTTGTAAGTTGTGTTTCTTAATTTTTAAGTACCTTTAGAGAAGAGTTTATTGTATAATTAATTTTCTAATATAAATCTGGATATGATATAAGGATGAAGTACTTCAAGAGTTCTACCCATGTGTTTTCTTGTAGACTCATAGTTCTGTCATTTTGAATGGGGACAAAAATAATTTATATTCTTTTTTTCCTGACATAGTCAACCCTCCTTACTATTTTAATCATAAGAGGTTCAAGATTTATCTTTAATAGAAAAGTGAATGTTTTAGAGACAACTCTGTGTTTTCTGTTATCTCTGAAATCTTTTATCTTTAGAAGACAGAATCAATGTTGAATTTCAGAATGGGTCCATGGCATGTCATCTTATAGTGCAGAGAGATACTCTCTGAGATGAACATCTGCTAGGCTAATAAACCTAACTGAAAGTGCTGCTATACTTCTGTGCTCATGTCTGGTCTCCTGGAATAAAATGGAAGTCACAAGTATTAAGATGGATACCAGTGGCTAATCATTTGTCAACTAAGAGTTCAGATTGGGAAAGCTGCATAAGGGAATTGAGATTATTCATTCACAAGAAGGCCTTCATTTTGTATCAAATGAAAAACTTCCTAAGAAGGATTAGGTAACTCCCATTTTATACTGCCATAACCTTAAATTGTGAAGAAAATTAATAGTAAATAAACACTTTGGGATTAGATAAAAAAATCAGTATTTTTGTTTTGTCAGTATTGCAAAAATACTTTCTAACTTTTAGATGATGTCATTATGAGAGTAAATCTTGGATTTGATAAAGAAATTATGAAAGTTATTCATAGATTTGCCATATCTGCTTGCTCAAGAATATAGTTTATGATTTCAACTTTTTGAAAGTTGACATTTTGACAGCAATACTACTAATAAAATACTTAACTTTAATATATTAAATGCCAAATTTATCTTTTGAAAAGGTAAACAGCACTGTCATTGGATTAATCCTTTGTAGGTAGCCTACTTTTAAAATAAACCATACGTTAAATAAAGCATTGTGTTTGGTGAAACATATTTAAATCATAAAGTGAGTATATTTTAAGCTTATTTTTCCTCCCAGGATACAGAAAGTATACAGATTATTTCATTTCTTAAATGTCAAAAATACAAAACCTTATATTGTAACTCTGTAACTGCTTACTGCTTTAGAGGTAAATTGGAAGGAAGAGACTAAAACACATCTCTGGCAATATACTATTTTCTTGGACTTAGGCTCCAGAATTAGCACCAAAAATATTGTACACTTTTTTCATAATTTATTCTGGTTATTTATTTATTAGAAATCTAGTATTAGAATAAGAAGAGGCTTTCTTCACAATTATTTTTTATGAAGATTAATCTCAAGCAATGTAGCATAAGCCATTGACTGTGAGTAATCAGTGGCAGCAAGTAGATTACTTGGCATGTCATTTTATCTTTCCACATGCTCCTTTGGAAACTTCTGACAAAGATCCTTTTCATCTTGTCATGTTTTATCAATGATGAAAGATTTATATCTCATGGATCTAGAGATGCTTTTCACTTTAAAAAGTAAAGTGAAGTAAAGAAAGAAAGAAAACAGCAATAAGTAAAGGATTTCTGGATTTCTTTTGAAATCTGAGTCAGAAAGCAGAATAGCTGAAAAAGTCAAAAAGAGAGTAGTGATAATTAAGAGAGTAAAAGCAACAGTCTCATGGAGAGGATGGAGGTATATGTTTGTGTCTTTAAGTATATTTTTCCTTATTAGGCAGATAGAAAATAGAGTCTTGAAATGAATCTTGATGTAAAATTATAGTTGATGTTTGATGGACCTAACAGAGACCTTCTACATGGTGAAGGAGATTAGCATATAACTAAATAAGAATTTTGGATGACCTTTACTGCAGAACCTAATTGTAGCGAGACAGCACAAGTAATGAAGAATTCTAACACTGTTACAGGTAGGTATAACTGATACTAGTCACATATGACTAAGAAGAACACAATGAATGGCCTTTGGAGAAAATGTTTTATCATAAGCTTATTATACCTTCATATACAACTTAATAGAAAACTTTCTTAAAATATCTCCTATAGTTGGCTTTGATTGGAGGAGGAAATGGCAAACCACTCCAGTATTCTTGCCTGGAGAATCCCAGGGATGGGGGTGCGCCTGGTGGGCTTCCGTCTATGGGGTGGCACAGAGTTGGACACAACTGAAGCGATTTAGCAGTAGTTGGCTTTGATTGTGTCAAGATCTGATTTGTCTTAAAATTTGAACCCTCATCTTCCTATGTTGGCATTAACATGAATGAAAGAAATGAAATACTTAACAAGTACTTGTTTTTGAAGGTCAGTCTCAGGAGAAGCTTTTCTTATTGTGGCTTTGTATTTTACAAAATTGTCAACTTTTTAGAAAGTATCTTTACCTGAAAAACTGGGCTTGCCTCTTGGTAGGTGTTTAGCCAAAAGACACAACCAAGATAAGGATCAGGAAAATAAAGGGTTTCTTACTGATACTTGCAGCAAATAAGGGAAACACTGGAGATCCTACCCAAAGCAGTGTTTCCCTAAGAACAAAATTGCCGAAGTTTTAAGGTAAAGAAATATGCATATTCATGAATAGGCTTGCATCAAGGAGAATTCAGCATACAATTGGGGCAAAAATCTACAGAGCCTAAGCTTTAGTATAACTGAAATCAGGAGGTTCAGAAAAAGCATCACCATCCTTTCGTTGTTGTTCTCTAGTCTCTAAGTCATGTCCATCTGTTTTTATGATCCCATGGACTGCAGCACACCAGGCTTCCCTGTCCTTTACTATCTCTGTGAGTT
Source organism: Budorcas taxicolor (assembly GCF_023091745.1). NCBI lineage: Eukaryota > Metazoa > Chordata > Mammalia > Artiodactyla > Bovidae > Budorcas > Budorcas taxicolor. The sequence continues at coordinate 97,661,878 of NC_068910.1, forward strand.
TGCTCAAACTCATGTCCATTATCCTTTAGGTTCTGGTTCATCCAGTAACTGAGTGCTTCAGGCTAATCTTATCAAACAAAACTGGGAGTCTTAACAACTGGCATATGATCTTTGCTATTGTTACTTCTCTTCCTGATAACAGTCATTTGTCCCCACATTCTTTTGTTACCTTAAGATCATTAATTACTGAGATCTGTTCAAGGACAGACTTTGTGACCAGGCTTAGATTACAAAATGGCTTAGGCTGAAAATAGCTTCTCCTGTGTCCCTAAAGCTATACCTGCTTCTCTTTCTTTGGGAATCCCATAACCCTAGCTACTTACTGTCTTATTATTGGCCATATACACTCAGTTGTAAAACTGGGAAAAACATCTCAGCAGAGCAGCTCTTAAATACAGGCCAATGGTTTAATCATTGATTTGTTTCATGAGAGATTGACTTTAAAACAAAATAAAACAAAGCAAAACTTAGAAAAGCAGTCTCTACATTTAATCTCGAATGTGTCAATCAGCAGGTGCTTCAAAGGGAACATTGCTTGTGTGAAACTAAACTTTTAAAAATTAGTGAGAACTTGACATTTTAGGGATCCGTCTTTATCCAAAAGTCTAAAAATAAAAACTTTTGAAAGAGTATTAACACAAAAAATTTGTTTTATTTCACTTAAACAAAAATATTTGTATTAGTATTCTCTAATATCATAGATTAGAGAAATGTGACAAGCATTTAGAAATCAAAATGGTATATTGGCTAATCTAAACATCAAGAAATTAATCCAAATGTACTAATAAGCAAAAGTAGTTCCTCTGACATTATTAAAGACATTAACATCATTATCAGGAATTATCTTGTTGTCTTGCTAAATTGTTTGTATTTTCTGTTTTTTCTCTGTAGACACTAAGCTCTGTGAGTACAAACATATTGTTTACTGGTTTTATCTTCCACATTTGGAATATTGTGTGGCACACAGTTGTTCAATACATTTTTTACATGATCAATATGATGCTTTTGATTTATTTTTTAAATAAAATACTTTTTTAAAGCAGCTCCCTATAGTGAACAGAAAACAGATTAACACATATTTAAAATACACTTAAAATTAGTTAATATGTAAGAAAATTTTTTAAGTTCTTTTTTTAGACATATCATGTCCCACATTTGATTCTAGACCATTTGTTATTTTAGAACTTTTATAATTTGTGTTTATGGCATTAGACTTGTAATAAAGCACAATATTGCTATTGCTCATTTAAAACAATAAATTAACATAGAACAGGGGAATTTATGTGTTAAAATGCCATAAGAACATTTTACAATGTATTAATATATTCTCCATATTAGCTCTTTATCATTGCTAATATATAATTCAGAGTGTGTGTATGTGTGTCCATTATTTGTGTCAAAAATTTTTCTGAAGTCATGAAACCATGATTGCATTATGTGAAAAAAATAAAACCAAAGATAATAGGCCATAGGGGAAATTCTACATAAGAAACAAAGTAAAATTGGATGGAAATTTAAAATCAGCTCTGGGGTTCTTTAGATTTAAACATGATCTCATTTCAACCCTATTTAAATCTTATTTCATAGACAGCATAGTGTAAATGGAAAGTAGAAGGGATAAGGCATCAAGAATTTAAGTTTTGATGATGACTATGGCATCGAATCTATCACCTAGGGAAACAGCTAATCTCTAGGGGTCAGTTACTCAGATGATGTTAGACTTGGATCGTCTCCCAGGGGTCTTTCAACTTGGAGACTGACCCTGAGTCTACAGTTAAGATAAACAGATATACCTCCTTGCAAAGGTCAGGATATGATTACGTCTTCATCATTAAGTGAAAAGTTTTCATTATATAAAAGTGTTTTAAAATGATGAAGTCAGTTACAAGCTGTGCTTGTAAAATTCTGATACACAAATAATGTGTCTTATAAGTGCATGTTTATTATGTATATATATATTCATAATGTATTGTTATATTGGCATTCTATAGATATATCAGTATATAAACCAATAAACCTTATTTTTATTTCATTTGTTTTAAAAATATGTGTGCTTAATAATTTATTGCATTTCTGACTTTTCACTCTGTTTGCTGTTAAGAGAGACATGAATAACTGGAAGGGGTATAATTGAAGATTCATTCATCTTGTAAAATACTTACAAGAAAAATCTTAAACTATTAGAAATTATTAGCCCAAAAATGATACAAAAAAACAACAAGCTTGGCGATTCCAGGAATAGGCTTCAGTAAATGAAGATTATTTTGCACTAAGTGCCATAAACAACTGTTTTTTATGTTCATTAAGGGTCAAAACAAAGATAATGTTTTTAAACTACTCCAAGAGTACTTTACGCTTCAGTTAAGAAATAATTTCCAGGATAGGAAGTGGTGAAATGCTTTCTTGGTGTCTAAAAGGATAGATATATATCTTTTTCATCTTTACTGAATGACTTAAAAGTGTGCCCACTTAGAAATAAAGAGAACGGAAAGGCCTCAAATCATGAGATAGCTCGTCATGAAACCAGTTTGCACAAGTTCTAACAAACCCCAAATTTCACTTTTTTCAAGCAGAATTTGTTTTTCACACAGCTAAATCCCTATTTCCTTTGTAAGTATGTCATTAAAGAAAGGTTACATTGATTAATTTAAAGAGGATTTTATAATAACCTCTAATCATAATTGTACAAAGAGGTAAATTCCTTTCATTGGAGCAAGGCGAATGCAGAATGTTTATAGGCGATCTAGAAGGTCAGTACTCAGACTAATTCACCAACCGCCCCAGATGCTTGGTTAAGCTGCCAGAACAGTGCTTTCCGAGTCTGCCAGAAAGTCAGCTGCAGCTGCAGGGAACATTCTTTTTTCCCACCCAGTGATAAGCCTGTGGATTTTACAATTGCCATGGAAAGAACAGAATTAGGAAATGTAATTCAGGGTGATGATCACCTCACTTACCCTATTAATGAGTTTCAAATTAATGTATTATGAACAGCAAAATATAAGCATAAGAAGAGCTTATGACATGGGCATGTTCTCAAATACTCTGTGTAGTCACATTTTGGAAAGTAATTTGCGGAGACTATCTTCCCAGGCTCAGTTCCATTTTATTCATTTTTAATTTTTTTTTTTTTTGGATATCTGGTAATAACAATCAGAATAATAAAAGTAACCATTTTATGTTGTACTGTTATCTTACTATTATCTGCAGTTAGAGAATCATAACCACAGATGCAGAGGGTGGTAGTATGTTGTTCTTTTCGAAATTACACCGGACTGACCTTTGATCTTGCTCTACCGTGTAACTTTGAGGAAGCAATGTTACCTCTCTGAGGCTAAGGTATTCCACCTGAAAAATGAGAATTGTGATAGCCATCTTACAGGTAATTGTGAGGGTTATTTAATAAACAGAGTAAAATGCCAGATAATCATGTTCAGGAAATGATGGCACTCAATACATTGTGAGAGAAAATTTTAAAAATCAGAAGTTTGCATTAGATCCTCAGAATTTTGAATGTGCATTGCTCAGTGATATTTCATAAAATATTTTAAAGAGAATATTAAAGAAATTGAAGATATTCAAATGAGAAACACTGAAGAATCCTGAAAATAATCATACAAAATTTTTAAAGGATATAACAGTATATTCTTTAATTTCATAGTGTACAGTAGTTTGGGCAGGAGTTCTGGAGAAGGGAGGAATATAGAAAGAAGCATAAAGCAGGGTATAATGCAGTATATTGCTCTTTATAAATCTATACTTAAGTATTGGGAGAAAAGTGGCCGTAAAATGTTTTAACAGCAGTATGCTTTAAATAAGTAACTTGCATTTTAGATATTCCATAACTATCAAAACAATTTGAAGATTGCTTTTGTATTTGAGTGTAGACAGCTTCTACTTGCCTAGAATCTAAATGTATTGGGGAGAGTCCATTTCTTTTTTCAAAGTATTAAATGCATTCCTAGAAAGAATCATCTTACTTTTGTATGGATGGATTTCAGAAACTAAATGAAAACAAATATCAACAACATAGCCAAAAACTGTATTACCCAAATGCGAGCTGTTGCCAAGGTCTATTGGGCGATCACATTCCTTACTCTTCTGATTTCAAGTACCATTATATTTCAGTAGAAGGCATTATTTTAAACCACAAAAGAAATCTTGCTCACATTTCTTTGAGCTTCTCTTTAAACAGTTCCATTTAAATAATCTAATCAAGTTTTAAATAGCCACCTTGGTACTTTGTAGTTGATTTGCTCTGCACACATTTGGGGTAACAAAATTTGATATCTTCGCTTACTCATTGACTTTTAGGTTGAATTAAGACCAGTGTGGATTTGTTTGTCCTTCTGATGTTGCACTAGAAGGACACTTTCTTGGTGAGAAAATATCTTTTTAGTATTCATCATTTTCAAAAGTATAGAATATGCACATAGGCCAGTTTTTTACCAAATGAAATATTAATTTCTGTTTCTAGATGTACCTGTATAATGCAATCCACTTTTAGAATTTCAAAATTAATATAAAATATAAATTTTAGAATGGTGTTTTAAATACATATAACATTTTTATGATAGTCTATATCAACATGAACTAAATATCTAGATATAAAGCTAAAATCCAAGATTAGTAATTTTTACCAAGCGTATAATCAAACTGAGTTTTTATAATAGAAATGCACACATATTTTTAATTGAGTAAATATTATGGAAAAGAAGTATGTGTTTATGTGGAGAAAAGGATTAGGATTGGAATTTCTTCGGTTATGTGTGTGAATACTATATGTACAATAGCAATATCATCTTTTTTCTTTCACGGAGTTCTTTAGAATTTAAGCTGGGATTTTAAAAAATAATAATAGCGTGAATCTATGAAACTAATAAACAATACAAAATTACTTTCATCTGATAAAATAGACTAATTATTCAGCACAAAAGTGTACAAAACATAAGAACTGACACATGATGTAAAGTCTCTAGCTTCTTTATGTGATGTGATTATCTAAAGCTCACAATGCATACTGAGAATGGCAGTCCAAGAAGGCAAGGATTATTTCAGAGTATAATTTTAATCCCATCATCACATTCGTTAACTAGACACATAACAGTACTAATAACGTTGATAGATATTTAACAAGAAAATGAAAATATTTTATTCCTAACCTGCTGAGTTGGCCAATAACCAGTTATCATAAAAAATATAAACTAATATGAAGAATATGAAGCATTTTTATTTGCACTCATGCTCTTTAGTAAAAAGAGTAGTTCTGAATTTGACAAATGTCAAAAATATATTAACAAAATGTTAATGTATTGTACTGAGATACAGATAAAAATTACAAGGCCTACAGTTTTTAAAAATGTTACTTTAGTTGAGGTGGCTCTATATGGTACCCCTTTTGAAATGGAAGTTCAGTTCTATATATTCCATTTGAATATTAAAGTCTTGATGTTTTGTTTTTGCATGTGTTATTTTTGTTCTATAACTTTGAGACCACTAAAATGGATATTCCATTGTTTTTCATCAGTTTCTTATTTTGTACAAATATTTAGAGATCACATCTTTTACTCTGTGTGATGCTAAAATCAAATACTTATAAAACCAGTTTGCTTCTTCTCTAGAAGGGTCCCTGTTTACATCTGTTTTTCTTGTCCATTGCATATGCACACAGATTTTCTCATTCCTGTGGAATTTTACTTTTATACCTGGAATTCCACAGATGTCAATTTCTAATAAAACAAAAATTTTACAGGAAATAATTTTACAGAGAATGTTGATGACATGATATCTGTGCATTTCGAGGAAAGCTTTTTTCTGTGCAGAGTTTTTTAGAAGTGTCAGAAATCATCCTCTACCTTTCTTTCTGCAGAAAGCCAAGCAGGGAATTAGGAAATGAAGAGAAGTGCTCTGCACACAATGGCTTTCACTGAATATTATTGATGACTAGACACCGGCTAGGATGTAAAGGCATTTAATCCATATTATTTTGCCTTTTAACTTGTCAACTCAGACGTGGCAGTCAGAAGCGTTTTCTGTCAATCATTAGCCTTTGCATTGTATTACGATTTTTATTTTTCATTCTTAAAGCTTCAATATACAACATGATTGGGTCTTTAAATATAAATATCTTAGCTTTATGAATGCAAATTGGAAAAAAAAAATGTGTTCTCTGAATATCGAAACATCCAGAGAGTGTGATGGACATACATGCAATTATCAACTTCTAAAAATTATTTTTTATAGAGAAAATTGCCCAGGATTTTAAATCATCTTTGAATTTTCTGTCTTTACAAATGCTTTCTTCATTGTAGTTAATCATCACATGCTGTTAATGCAACACTAGGGATTTATTTTATTTTTCAATTTATTTGGAAAGATAATTTAGAAGGGAAGTAATGCAATATTTTTTCCAGTGACTAGGCTGAATGAAGAATTCCAGGAGATGGAATTCCTACAGTGAGGAAATCTTTGTGTGTCTTCTGCCTAGGTCAGTGTTCTAACACGTGGGCTCCCAAACAGACAAACTTAAGAAATCAGTTCACTTAGATATGTTTCACTTTTCATCTGATTTTTTCACTTTTCATCTACTTATAACAGGAATATAAATGTTATATTTAAAGTTCTGACTTTAGAGTTACCATAACATAGCCAGCATCTTGGGGGAATGTTTTTTGATTCATAAAAGCTTTATACGCACCGAAAATTTTATTTACCAAGTTTAATGGAAGCCTTTCTCTACTATAGTATCTTCTTTTCTGGAAAATGTGAAAAATAGTATATTTTCTCACTGTCTCAGGGGCATATCATCTGGTACTCTGCTATACTGGACAACAGAGTTCTACAGATGTTTTTAAGCTTTTCATGCCTTTCTGTTAATCATGCATTATGCTTGCTTTTTACAGTCATGCCCTTGACTTCTCTTCACAATTTGATGTCAGGAATGCAGATCAAAAAGAAAAAAAAAAGTGTTAAAATCCACTGAAATTATATATTGATTGACTTATTTAATAAGGCATAAATAAGAGCCTGAGGCCTAGTGCACACTAATCCAACAAATCTAGCTATCCAGGCCTGAACTGTTTGCCATTTACCAACCCCTTACTTTTAACTGCCTCCTGGATATCCTTACCAAAAGATGTGTAAGCACAAAAAAACATAGCAGATCCACCAAATACTTAACTTATTATTTTTCTGTTTAGCCACACCCTCTCAGTCCTTGCATTTCTGGAGTACTCTATTTCAGTTAATGCCATGATAGCTGCCCTAACAAATATGCTGAAACACACACACATACAGACACACACATACACACACAAAAACTTAGTGTTGTTCTTAACATCTCTATCTCTGATTTTCCATGTGGCCTTTATTTTTCACTTCCATTGAGAGTTCAGTTCAGTTTAGTCGCTCAGTTTTGTCCTACTCTTTGCAACCCCATGGACTGTAGCACTCCAGGCCACCCTGTCCATCACTAACCCCCTAAGTTTATTCAAGCTCATGTCGATTGAGTCAGTGATGCCATCCAACCATCTCATTCTCTGTCATCCCCTTCTCCCACCTTCAATCTTCCCCAGCATCAGGGTCCTTTCAAATGAGTCAGTTCTTCACATCAGGTGGTCAAAGTATTGGAGTTTCAGCTTCAGGATCAGCCTTTCTAATGAATATTCAGGACTGATTTCCTTTAGGATGAACTGGTTGGATCTCCTTTCTGTCCCAGCGACTCTCAAGAGTCTTCTCCATCACCACAATTCAAAAGCATCAATTCTTCAACACTCAGCTTTCTTCATATTCCAACTACATGACTACTAGAAAAACCATAGCTTTGACTACATGGACCTTTGCTGGCAAAGTAATGTCTCTGCTTTTTAATATGCTGCCTAGGTTGGTCATAGCTTTTCTTCTAAGGATCAAGTGTATTTTAATTTCATGGCTGCAGTCACCATCTACAGATATTGTGGAGCCCCCCAAAATAAAGTCTGTCACTGTTTCCATTGTTTACCCATTTATTTACCATGAACTGTTGGTACCAGATGCATGATCTTAGTTTTCTGAATGTTGAGTTTTAAGCAAACATTTTCACTCTCCTCTTTCACTTTCATCAAGAGGCCCTTTAGTTCTTCACTTTCTGCTGTAAGGGTGGTGTCATCTGCATATCTAAGATTATTGGTATTTCTCCCAGCAATCTTGATTCCAGTTTGTGCTTCATACAGCTCAGCGTTTCTCATAATATATTTTGCAAATAAGTTAAATAAGCAGGGTGACAATATACACCCTTGACATACTCCTTTCCCGATTTGGAGCCAATCTCTTTTTCCATGTCCACTTCTAAATGTTGCTTCCTGACCTGCATACAGGTTTCTCAGGAAGCAGGTCAGGTGGTCTGGTATTTCCATCTCTTGAAGAATTGTCCAGAGTTTATTGTGATCCAAACAGTCAAAGGCTTTGGCATAGTCAATAAAGCAGAAATAGATGTTTTCCTGGAACTCTGTTGCTTGTTCGATGATCCAACAGATGTTGGCAATTTGATCTCTGGTAGCTTGGCCTTTTCTAAATCCAGCTTGAACATTTGGAATTTCATGGTTCACGTACTGTTGAAGCCTGGCTGGGAGAATATTGAGCATTACTTTGCTAGCATGTGAGATGAGCGAATTGGTGGTGTTGTTTGAGCATTCTTTGCTATTACCTTTCTTTGGGATGGAATGAAAACTGACCTTTTCCAGTCCTGTGGCCACTGCTGAGTTTTCCAAATTTGCTGGCATATTGAGTGCAACACTTTCAAAGCCTCATCTTTTAGGATTTGAAACAGCTCAACTGTAATTCCATCAATTCCACTAGCTTTGTTCATAGTGATGTTTCCTAATGCCCACTTGACTTCACATTCCAAGATGTCTGGTTCTAGTTGAGTGATCACACCATCATGGTTATTTGAATTATGAAGATCCTTTTTGTACAGTTCTTCTGTGTATTCTTGCCACCTCTTCTTAATATCTTCTCTTCTATTAGGTCCTTGCCATTTCTGTCCTTTTTTGAGCCCATCTTTGCATGAAATGTTCCCTTGGTATCTAATTTGCTTGAAGAGATCTCTAGTCTTTCCCATGCTATTGTTTTCCTCTGTTTCTTTTTTCCCCAATGATCACTAAGGAAGACTTTCTTATCTCTTTTTGCTATTCTTTGGGACTCTGCATTCAGTTGGATATATCTTTCCTTTTCTCCTTTGCCTTTCACTCTCTTCTTTTCACAGATATTTGTAAGGCCTCCTAAGACAAACATTTTGCCTTTTTGTATTTTTTTTTCTTGGGTATTGTCTTTATCACTGCCTCCTGTACAGTGTCATGAATCTCCGTTAATAGTTCATCAGGCACTCTGTCTATCAGATAGAGTCCCTTAAGTCTATTTGTCACTTCCACTATATAATCGGAAGGGATATGATTTAGATCACACCTGAATGGCCTAGTGTTTTTCCCTACTCTCTTCAATTCAAGTCTGAATTTGACAATAAGAGGTTCATAATCTGAGCTACAGTCAGCTCCTGGTCTTTTTTTTTTTTTTCTGACTTTATAGAGCTTATCCATCTTTGGTTGCAAAGAATATAATCAATCTGATTACAGTATTGACCGTCTCATGATGTCCATGTGTAGAGTCTTCTCTTGTGTTGTTGGAAGAGGGTGTTTGCTATGACTAGTGTGTTCTCTTGGCAAAACTCTATTAGTCTTTGCCTTGCTTAATTCTGTGCTCCAAGGCCAAATTTGCCTGTTACTCCAGGTATTTCTTGACTTCCTACTTTTGAAAAGGACATCCCTATAATGAAGGACATCTTTTTTGGGTGTTATTTATTGAAGGTCTTGTAAGTCTTCATAGAAACTTTCAACTTCAGATTTTTCAGTATTACTGATTCAGGCATAGACTTGGATTACTGTGATATTGAATGTTTTGCCTTGGAAATGAATCATTCTGTCATTTTTGAGATTGCATCCAAGTACTGCATTTTAGACTCTTTTGTTGAGTATGATGGCTACTCCATTTCTTCAAAGGGATTCTTGCCCACAGTAATAGATATAACAGTCATCTGAGCTAAGTTCACCCATTCCAGTCCATTTTAGTTTGCTGATTCCTAAAATATCGATGTCTACTCTTGCTATCTTCTGTTTGACCACTTCCAAATTGCCTTGAGTTATGGACCTAATATTCCAGGCTCCTATTAATATTGCTTTTTACATCATCAGACTTTACTTCCATCACCAGTCACATCCACAACTGGGTGTTGTTTTTGCTTTGACTCCATCTCTTCATTTTTTCTGGAGTTATTTCTCTACTGATCTCCAGCAGTATTGGTCCATTATCAGGACCGTGTTTGAATTCTTGCATTGTTTCATCTGTAATATTGCTGCATTCTCTTATCAATCTGTCCTCACACCCTGTATCCTACACAGTGTCTCCTTGGTTACATTCCTGGGATGGCAGTGGTGGAAGAGGTCTGGATGCTTTTTCTCTTCTGTGTAAAACTCACTGTAGAGTTTCTTTTCTCAACACTAATTATAAAACTAAGTACAGATTATTAAGTGTGACAGAAAAAGATGTCCCTATTCTGCCCCCAAATGCTACTCACTTACTACTAACCACCCCACCCAGTCTTTAAATCTTATTTTCCACTAACTTGAAGCATTTCCCAAAGTATACACATTTTAATAGGTTTTTATCCCTTTCACATGCCAAACATTAACAGGTAAGTGAATATACTAATCAATTCATGTAGAACTTGAAGTAATCTTGAAAATAAGCTGTATTGGATGCCCAGAACTTTATGAGAAAACATTTATAATAGTAAAATTTTGTAGGTAATGAATTTGTGAACCTAGTTCTCTATAGCTATCAAAAGAAAGAAACAAAATAAAATTAAAGGAAGCAGATTTTGGGGGTAGGGGTTTGTCCTTGTGGGTTCATGCTTTGGTTTCATGAATTATTGTTCTACATGTGATTAGTTTTTTAATTTAATTAAGTAACTCCAATACTTAAAGCCAAAGTTATGAACTTTTTCAGGTCTGAGTATATCTGTATATTTTTCATATTGCAGTATTTAGCTGATAGTATTCTTTTTATAACCTTATGAACTAGATCATGATTATACCTCAGTATTTGAAGTTAATGTATTTTAAAAAAACAAAGCACTTCTAGTCAGCAGATATCTTAATTCTTAATTAGACTTACAAAATATGAGTCAAAATAAGGTTGATTAAAACTATTTAGGAATATTATAAAATTTTAAAAGTATAATATTTATTAAGTTAATAGAATGGCTAAAAGTATTATACTGTGTCATAGAGATTTGAATAACTCTAGAAATTAATTTTTAATCATAGCTCATTAATAATAAGATGAATGGAAAAGAAAAATACATGTTCATTGATGTTTGGTTCTGCAATATAAAATGATTACACATATTTTATTTAAGATATTTTGATATATTCTTCACTCTTCCAGATGTATGGGAAGTAAGCCATAATGTCACTAAAAGCAAACTATTCTATAACATTTTTTTGCTCTTTAATAAAAGCAGCTATTTTAACAGCAGTGCTGACCTGATAATTGCTAGTGGTCTAAATTGGATGTACTTCAGTTAATGCATCAGTAAGTGATGTACCTTCAATGCAATTAAAAGATTCTAATCTAACCTAAGGAAAGATCTTGTTCATATTGACTGCTTTAAATTCACAGTATGATTTCATATTTTTTAAGTGGTCCATGACTTAGCTGACCCCATTAGTGAGATACAACCTTCCTTTGGTGTAGCCAGTTGCTGCTGAATAAGCTTTTCTGAAAGCCTTTGAATGAACTTCATCAGACAACTTCTATTGTTTAATTTCAGAAAAGGAGAACTGAATAAAAACAATCAAGATATTTAACAAGGAGACTGAGGAAGTACTGGATTGAAGAGAGGGATAATAATTTATCAAGTAACAATAATTATTCCATTTGAAATAAAGATCGTAACTTTTTGTTGTTGTTCTGTCACTCAGTAGAGCCCAGCTCTTTGTGACTCCATGAACTACAACACGCCAGGCTTCCCTGTCCTTCACTATCTAACCTTTTTATTGGATATTAACTTTTTTTCTAGCGAGGTATTTATTCAGATGTTGTCAGATATCAGTGATGTGACTTGCAGAGTTATCAGAATGTTTTAGTTTCCCTCTTAATTATTTTAGTGACTGGTACCTTTGTGTGTCTATTTTGTCAGCAGGGCAGTGGCCCCACTCCATCTCCTACCACCATTACTAATATTAAAGTGAACTTCTCATGTGGCAGTAGAAAGGAAAGTATTAGTAGTTTGCCACAGTAACACACCTATGGATTATTACTGCAAAATTGGCATTACTATTATATTATTATTATTATCCTTATTGCAAAATTCAGGCTTAAATTGAAGAAAGCAGGGCAAATCTGAAGACCATTCACATTTAGCAATGACCTAAATCGAATCCTTTATGATTATACATTGGAGGTGACAAATAGATTCATGACATTAGAGCTGGTAGACAGAGTACCTAAAGAACTATGGATGGAGGTTCATAACATTATACAGGAGGTGATGACCAAAACCATCTAAAAGAAAAACTGATGCAGGAAGGGAAAGTGGATGTTCAAGGAGGCCTTACAGATAGCTGAGAAAAGAGAGAAGCAAAAATCAAAGGAGAAACGGAAAGATACATGCAACTTAATGCAGAATTTCAAAGAATAGCAAGGAGAGATAAGAAAGCCTTCTTAAGTGGAGAATGCAAAAAAAAAAAAAAAAAAGGAAAACAGTAGAATGGGAAAGACTAGAGATTTCTTCACGAAAATTGGAGATACCAAGGGATCATGCAAAGATGGGCTCAATAAAGGACAGAAATGGCAAGGACCTAACAGAAGCAGAAGAGGATAAGAAGTGGCAAGAATACACAGAAGAAATATACAAAAAAGGTCTTAGTGACACAGGTAACAACGATTGTGTGGTCACTCACCTAGAACCAGACATCCTGGAATGTGAATTCAAGTGGGCCTTTTCAAGCATTACTACAAACCAAGCTAGTGGAGGTGATAGAATTTCAGTTGAGGTTTTTCAAATTCTTAAAGATGATGCTGTTAAAATGCTGCATTCAGAAGGTCATAAAATTTGGAAAACTCGTCAGTAGTCACAGAACTGGAAAATGTCAGTTTTGATTGCAATCCCAATGAAAGGCAATGACAAAGAATGTTCAAACTGCTGTACAGTTGTGCTCATTTCACATGCTAGCAAGATAATGCTCAAAATCGTTCAAGCTAGGCTTCAGCAGTATGCGAACTGAGAATTATCAGATGTGAAGGCTGAATTTAGAAAAGTTATAGGAACCAGAGATCAAATTGCCAACATCTCTTGAATCATAGAAAAGCAAGGGAGTTCTAGAAAAACATCTACTCTGCTTCATTGACTATGCTAAACCCTTTGACACTGTGGATCACGACAAACTGTAGGAAATTCTTAAAGAGATGGGAATACTAGACCATATTGTCTGTCTTCTGAGAAACCTGTTTGAGGGTCAAGAAGCAACAGTTATGCCTGGACATGGAACAATGGACTGGTTCAAATTGGGAAAGGAGTATGTCAAGGCTATATATTGTCACCCTGCTTATTTAACTTATATACAGGGTACATCATGCAACATGCTGGGCTGCATGAATCACAAGCTGGAATCAAGGTTGCTGGAAGAAACATCAACAACCTCAGATATGCAGATGATATCACTCTAATTGCAAAAATAAAAAAAAATGAAGAGGAACTAAGGAGCCTCTTGGCTAAGGGTAAAAGAGGAGAATGAAAAAGCTGGTTTAAAACTCAGCATTCAAAAAACTAAGATCATGGCATCTGTTCCAATCACTTCATGACAAATAGATGAGCAAAATATGGAAATAGTGACATATTTTATTTTCTTGGGCTCCAAAATCAATCACTGTAGATGGTGACTGTAGCCACAAAGCTTGGAAGAAAAGCTATGACAATCAGACAGCATATTAAAAAGCAGAGACATCACATTACTGACTGCTGCTGCTGCTGCTGCTAAGTTGCTTTAGCTGTGTTCAACTCTGTGCAACTCCATGAACGGCAGCCCACCAGGCTCCCCTGTCCCTGGGATTCTCCAGGCAAGAATACTGGAGTGGGTTGCCATTTCCTTCTCCAACACATTACTGACAAACGTCCATACATGCAAAGCTATAGTTTTTCCAATAGTCATGTACTAATGTAAGAGTTGGATGGACCATAAAAAAAGCTGAACATCAAAGAATCAATGCTTTCATATTGTGGTCCTGGAGATGACTCTTGAGAGTCCTTTGGACAGCAGGAGATCAAACCAGTCCATTTCAAAGGAAGTCAACTCTGAATATTCTTTGGAAGTACTGATGCCGAAGCTGAAGCATCAGTTTGGCCACCTAATGCAAAGAGCTGACTCATTAGAAACAACCCTGATGCTAGTGAAATGGGAATCTGAGTTCTTGTTCACTGAGCCTAAGAATGAACTTCACAAACACACAAATACTCATGGTAGCAAGTGAATAGAATATATTAAAGAGAAACAAAGTACAAAGCTCTCAACATAGGCACTGAGAGGGGGTAAAAAGTCCCCCAGAGGCAGGACTTACAGAAATTTATATCCTTACTACTATTAATTTGTACAGTTTTGGTTGGCTCCTGTCCTTAAAAGTCATTATTTTTAATCAATTAGTTTAAAGGTCAAGATGTTTATTTTAACATCTTTATGGCTTCTCTTGATCCTCAGATTAAGTCATCACCCTTTTTCATGCACCCTGGCCATTTTTCAATGGACCAGATGTATGTGCTATTGATTAATGATGACCAGTTTTGTTTTGTTTTTTCCCCCCTCAGGCCTATGGAACAGAAGTTAGTTACTGTCCTTCCCTGAATCTTAGGGTTGATAATTTATCAGACCAAGGACACATTACAGGAATATGGGATAAAGTGTACAACTTTAGGTTATTGGAGTGAGATATTTATTGAAAACAAGACCTAGGTCTCAGAGCCCTACACTGGCTGCCTAGCAATTTCTACCTCATTGGGGAAGACAGAATAGGATGAGAAGAGGGCAACAGAGGATAATGTGGTCAGGTGGTATCAACTCAACGGGTATGCATTTAAGCAAATTCTGGGAGATAGTGAAAGACAGGGAAGCCTGGCTGCTGCAGTCCATGGGGTCACAAAGACTCAGGCACGACTTACTCGGGCACGAACAACAAACTGCATTAGAAAGTTACTTCTGATCTTCTGTTTGCAATTGACCTTGTATTTCTAAATCAGAGAGCAGATATTTGAAGAAGGATGATAGACTTCCTGCCTACCTTAAGATGAGTGTGATTGGATCACTAAGTGCATTTGGATTCCACATCCATTGGTTTTGTAGGGAGTAGAACAATTTTTCTTGATTCTAGAAATGGGTATTTGTGTCATAGCCTGCCTCACTAGATGCCCTCACTGAGTTGGTGTCTTTTGATGTTTGTCCTGGGAAGTTGGGAAACTGAACAAGGAGCTCTGCCAACCAGATGCCATTTTAAACTGCTAGTCTCTGCTTTTTTGTGCAATGCAAGATAATTTGCTGAGTATAAAGGGTTTTCTCTACTAGCTGTGAAGGAGAACTAAAGTTCAGCTCCAATTCTCTTAGGAAATTTTCTCTGACACTCTGAATTTCTCTTCTAGAGGACTCTGAGTAGACTTAATCATAGTCTTCTTCATATTATTAATATGAATGTCTTGCCCACCAGCTGACAGGCCTGCTAAAGACTAGCTTGCAAGTTTTATTCCTTTACTCTTCTGTTTTGTAATCTGCTTGAACTTGGTAGGCCTTCAGGAGGTGGTGTGATTTGAATTAAAATTAGATAATCTGGCCTGATTTTGTTGATTATGTAGTCACAATAGTGTTAACTGTGATTATTAATGTATGTTTGTTAAAAGTTATGGTGTCTATAGAACTTTTCAAGCAGTCAGCAACTCATATTTGTTTATGCCTAGCCCAGCTGTCTCCCCAACTCCCTAGACCATGCAGTGCCTTGCCATCTACTAATGTACCACAACTGTTCTATGATGCATCTGTTTTCCTAATTGCTGGAACTGATAAGGATAAATGAGCCCCATTCCCCCCTGCGGGTGTATGTGTGCTTCCTAAACTCAATGAATGTAGCCCTTATCTGGGGGTAGAATGATGAAAGTTATCTCTAGGGAGGATTCTGATTTGGAGCTGTGAACATGAAAACAAACAAACAAACAAACAAAAAAAACAAAAAACACAGGCTCCCCACCCACTTTCTGACCTCCACACAACCAGAGCTGGGGTAGATAGATAGATGTTATTTTTGGATCTTCTGCTTATCTGTTTCAGTTTCTGAGAAACATTTCAGAAACTGAGAAACATTCAGTTTCTAAGAGGAGCATTTCCTTCTCCTCTAGAACATTTTAGTTAGATGCCAGATCTTCGTGTCCTTTGATTTGGTATCAACCTCCACGGTATACATTTTATCTACTACCTCTGTTTCCTTTTTCTTCACAGCATCCTTGATAGATTGACCTTAGGCCAAATTCTAGCCATTGCTCACCAGTATTATTTTTGTAACTTAATAGTTATAGACTTCTTATCCCTTTATAATCTCATTAAGGACCAGGATTTTTAACTATTTTATTCATTGTTCTGTCCTAACACTTTGCACAGTCCCAACATATAGTACATTTTCAGTAAAAATTGGTTGCCATGATATAAATTTAACTTTTTTCAACTTAGATTACATTTTTAGGATCACACAATATTATTGTACAGTTTACTTTCGGTTCTTTTGTTTAATATCCTCATTTGCTATTTTGAACACCTACATTTCTTTAGCTTTTTCCTTATTTATCTCTCTACTACTCTCAGTCAAAGTTATATTTAACTGAATTAATTTGCTCACATAGCTCCTTTAATTCAAACTTTTAGTAAGCTTTGAACATGTTGGTTATTATATTTTTGACTCAGTAACCCTTTCCCATAAAACTTTTTAATTTAGTCTTAAAGTCCTATATTATGTATATATTGTTTCCTTACTTAAATAAAGGATGTGGTTAATCTCTCCATCTGCTTAACTTGTTGTCATTTAAAAAAATAATAATTTAGGAAATGTGTATTGAACACCTGCCAGATTCTAGATATAGTTCTAGACTTGGGGAAATAGACAGAAACAAAAGACAAATTAGAGGCTGTACAGTGTCTTGGTTAAAGTGCCATTCCTAGCTATTGTAGAATTCTTGTTTACACAAGCTTGGAGCACAAATGTCATTTTTTATGTGAAAAACAAGTCGATATATTGTACCATATCTGAAGTCTCTCATGGCTTTACAACTTAAATTATCTCTATGTTAAATGGCATCAGATTTAAAAAAATAATTATTAATGATTTGAAGCAAAATTCATCAAAATATTCCATAGAGTTTTCAACTAGGTTTTAAATCCCTTCAATCATTTTGCCCTTTAGGATAGGTTTCATTGTAGTTGACTTTAAGCCTGCATTAGTTTTCTAATGGATTATCAGGTTAACATTTTAAAATATGTAATTGTTTAAACAGGTAAGTCACTAGCAATGGCAATTAAAATTAATATATTCTGCAAAAAAATTTTAGCTGCTTTGGTGTATTTTCAGTTCAGTCCAGTCGCTTAGTCGTGTCCGACTCTTTGCGACCCCATGGACTGCAGCATGCCAGACTTCCCTGACCATCACCAACTCCCCGAGCTTACTCAAACTCATGTCCACCGAGTTGGTCATGCTATCCAACCATCTCTTCCTCTGCTGTCCCCTTCTCTTTCTGCCTTTAATCTTTCCCAGCATCAGGGTCTCTTCCAATGAGTCAGTTCTTTGCATCAGGTGGCTAGAGTATTGGAGTTTCAGCTTCAGCATCAGTCCTTCCAATGTATATTCAGAGCTGATCTCCTTAAGGTGGACTGGTTGGATCCCCTTGCAGTCCAAGGGACTCTCAAGAGTGTTCTCCAACACCACAGTTCAAAAGCATCAATTCTTCGACGCTCAGCTTTCTTTATAGTCCAACTCTCACATCCATACACAACCACTGGAAAAACCATAGCTTTAGTAGATGGACTTTTGTTAGCAAAGTAAGAACTCTGCTTTATAATGGGCAAACCCGATTATTGGTAATGGATAGATGACTTAAAGTTTCATCTTGTGTTCTAAGAAAATGTTTCATTTTATGCTTTTCTTTAGTGTTTATTTTTATGTAGTGCAAATAAATGCTTATTTATCTAATGTACATTTTAAAACCTATTATCTTCATAGTGTCAATTTACTTATTTTTGTCAATATTAAAACTCTTAATAACCTGGCTCTTTCCCACTAAATTTCATGAGCTTTTGTGTATATGTCTTAGTTTCTTCATCTTTAATGCTACAAGGTTGGGTTTAATGGGACTATCTACCTCATAGCATTAACATGAAAATTAACTGAAATAAAATTTTTAACCTAACACCATGCCTGTCACATGGTAAGACTTCTATAAATTTTAAGTATTATGATTATTTTCTTCCTTAACTCATTCCTTATTTCTACACATACCTGTTTTTAAAGAACCATTATAAAAGGGCAATTAAAGAAGAAAACTTATCTATGTAAAAACAGAAGAAATGAACTAAGGGTAAAATTTAATAGGGTTACAGATTCTTAAAAAGACAATTGATGAATACTTAAGTGCAGAACTTAGTTCACTGCATTTTGTATATTCTTACAATATTCTACTGAAGGAAGTATTCAAAATTTAATGATCTCATTATATTTAATAAAATATAAGAGGGTATGGATTTCAAGAATATAATTCTATCCATTAACAGAAAGGTTTCATGTAAATGAGTGTAATTGACCATAAAGACTAAGCACATTTATAATATATTAAAATGACCTCCAAAAGTCTTGTCTGAATTTATTGGTGCTTTAAGTAATTGAACTAAACATTTTACTGAAATTATTTATATATTATTTTTATTTGAGCAATTAATCCAATACAGTTTTATAGAATTGTATTTTGTTTTATTTTATTTTGGTTTGGAAGTGCTGTTTTAATTCTAAAGTATCTAGCTACAATAACTATAACACATTTTATGATATTTTAATATTAAAGTATAAAGCACTGATTTTAAACGAATTTTGAAATTTCTTTCCTGTATTAAAAAAAAAATTATGATTTTAACTGGCTTATTCCTATAGCATTATATGAAAAAATACTGTTTTCATTTTGCCCCAAAGTGACAAAGAAGCTAATGTTTGGTTCACTTACTAAAATTTGTTTTGCAATACTAAACAAAAGATAAATTTAATAATTTTAAATTATATGTTTAATGAAAGTGACTCAGAGGAGATATCTCTATAGGAATCAAATTGATTTTAATTTACTCTTAGTCTAATATACCTTATACAGTTGTTTTTCCAACTCCACACTCTGTTCAAAGGAAAAAAAAAATCAAATGCAGAAAAAGTTCACTTATTAATTTATAAGCTTACAGATTCTTAACTCTGTTTTATGAGATTACTAATCACAAAGAGAAAAGCATTTGACACTGTATTGATTAGGTATTTTATTTATTTATTTATTTATTTATTTGTTTGTTTGTTTGTTTATGGGATCTTAGTTCCCTGACCAGGGATTGAACCCAGGCTCGTGGCAGTGAAAGTGCAAAGTCCTAACCACTGGACGACCAAAGACTTCCCTGATTAGATATTTTATAAATGCTGATTTTTTTTCTTATTGTTTTATTTGAGAATAAGGTAAAATAATATATAGATGTGTAATGAGTTGGAAAAAAAGTGAAAGTGTTAGTCACTCAGTTGAATCTGACTCTTTGCAGTCCCATAGATTGTATCCCATCAGGCTCCTCTATCCATGGGATTCTCTAGGCAAGAATTCTGGAGTGTGTAGCCATTCCTTTCTCCAGGGGATCTTCCCCACACAGGAATCTAACCCGATATTCTGCATTGCAGGCAGATTCTTTACTACCTGAGACACCAGGAAAGCCTCATGTAATGGTTGCTACTCTCTAACTTTTTATTTTGGTATATGTCAAAAGGAACACATTAAATCTCTTTTTTACCAACTTTCACCCTGTTGGATGAGCCAAGATGAATTATTTCAAGATAATTCCTGAGCCACCGGGTTTATTCATCTCATTTCTAAACTGTTTTGTAGTTCTGTATCTATGTTAGCCTTGTGGCCTAGCATCTCCAGTATTTCAGATCTCTATAGAGATCCTTTAGGTTCTATTTTATTTTTATTTTTACTTTATTTTACTTTACAATGCTGTATTGGTTTTGCCATACATTGACATGAATCCACCACGGGTGTACATGAGTTCCCAATCCTGAACCCCCCTCCCACCTCCCACCCCATATCATCTCTCTGGATCATCCCCGTGCACCAGCCCCAAGCATCCTGTATCCTGTATTGAACCTAGACTGGCGATTCGTTTCTTAGGTGATAGTATACATGTTTCAATGCCATTCTCCCACATCATCCCACCCTCTCCCTCTCCCTCAGAGTCCAAAAGTCCATTCTATACATCTGTGTCTCTTTTGCTGTCTCTCATACAGGATTATGGTCTGCTTTATACTTAAGAAGTTCCAAATCTATGTAGGGCTCTGAACTGTAGTGAAATATTCTTGGACCACAGGGTCATTCTTGAACTTGACCCATATTCTAGATCCAGTACTTCCTAGCTTGCAACCTACATATTGAGCTTATCCTGCAAATGAGCTGGGAGCAAAATTGTGAAATGGCAGAGAGCATTTCTGGTATTTTTAAACTTTCTGGATGGCTTCTTTTCTCGTCAAAATTTTCATGATCTCTCTTAATATCACAAAGTAATTTGATAAACAAAATAAATCACAAATCCTAGGAAAAAATAATAGTCAATGTTTTAGATTCATTTATAGAATTTGCATTAAAAATGAAGTCTTTAGAAAATGCTGCTTAAGATGCAGAAATGGATCTTTAGTAAAATTATTAGTCTCATTTCTGGATTGAGTCACATAGCTAGGCTCATGATTTTTGTACCTCAAATCATATTATAAAGGCAGCTGCTGATCAATAAGACTAACTCTGCTATCAGAGACCCACGTTTCCCATATAGTGGACACTAATATTCAAAAGTAGCGAAAAAAAAAACCAAAAAGAAACAACTTGCTTTGTTATAATAACAGATGTGGTGAATGTGAGAATTTGTACAAGAGATGTATGTAGAGAGAAGCATCCTTTTCAAGTAGTGAATCTCATGCCACAACATTAAGATTGGTTCTTATGTTTAGATTGAATGTTGAATGTTGTTGACCCTGGATGTATGGTTTAGTAATCTAAGCAACTCTAGTAGTTTCAACTCTTAGAAACTAGCTTCAGAGACAAAATATGAACCAGTTTATCATTAGCCAAGGCTGGTTCAATAGTCTACTATTTCTAGCTCCAGTGGGAATGCAGGGTCGGAGAAGAGAGTCCCAAAAGAAAGCAGGGATGGGAAGGCAGTTGTTTCCAAAAGAGAGATAGGATTGTGCCTGGGAGAGATAGTCCACTGGGCTTCCCAGGTTGTGCTAGTGCTAAAGAACCCACTTGCTAATGCAGGAGACATAAGAGATGTAAGTTTGATCCCTGGGTTGGGAAGATCCTCTGGAGGCGGGCATGGCAACTCACTCCATTATTCTTGCCCAGAGAGTCTCTGGACAGAGGAGTCTGGCGGGCTACAGTTCATGGGGCAACAAAGAGTTGGACATGACTGAAGTGACTTAGCCTGAACCCACCATAGTCCACTACAGTAATCTTCAGTATCTCTGGTAGTAACTAATATTTTGCCACTTGGTATGATCAGGTACCAGGAGCCACCTTAATGGTTAAAGTATTGCTCCTAGATCATCTGGAGTAGTTTCTAGACAAGGAAAAAGAAACACTGGGTGGAAAGAGATAGTACTGACTGTGGGGGGAAGCGGGGTGGTAATAAAGATTGCTGCTGCTGCTAAGTCGCTTCAGTTGTGTCCGACTCTGTGTGACCCCATAGACGGCAGCCCACCAGGCTCCCCAGTGCCTGACATTCTCCGGGCAAGAACACTGGAGTGGGTTGCCATTTCCTCCTCCAATGCATGAGAGTGAAAAGTGAAAGTGAAGTAGCTCAGTCGTGTCCGACTCCTAGCGACCCCATGGACCACAGCCTACCAGGCTCCTCCATCCATGGGATTTTCCAGGCAAGAGTAATGGAGTGGGGTGCCATTGCCTTACTGCAAGTCCTAGTTGTGACTGTTACAGGGTCACTTTATTTATTTTATTTATTATTATTATTATTTTACTTTACAGTACTGTATTGGTTTTGCCATACATTGACATGAATCCACCACGGGTGTAACATGAGTTTCCAATCTTGAACCCCCCTCCCACCACCCTCCCCATATCATCTCTCTGGGTCATCCCAGTGCACCAGCCCCAAGCATCCTGTATCCTCTATCAAACCTAGACTGGTGATTCGTTTCTTACATGATAGTATACATGTTTCAATGCCATTCTCCCAAATCATCCCACCCTCTCCCTCTCCCACAGAGTCCAAAAGTCTGTTCTTTACATCTGTGTCTCTTTTGCTGTCTCGCATACAAGGTTATTGTTATCATCTTTCTAAATTCCATATATATGTGTTAGTATACTGTATTGGTGTTTTTCTTTCTGGCTTACTTCACTCTGTATAATCAGCTCCAGTTTCATCCATCTCATTAGAACTGATTCTAATGTATTCTTTTTAATGGCTGCATAATACTCCATTGTGTATATATACCACAGCTTTCTTATCCATTCATCTGCTGATGGACATCTAGGTTGTTTCCATGTCCTGGCTATTATAAACAGTGCTGCGATGAACATTGGGGTATACGTATCTCTTTCAATTCTGGTTTCCTCAGTGTGTATGCCCAGCAATGGGATTGCTGGGTCATAAGGCGGTTCTATTTGCAGTTTTTTAAGGAATCTCCACACTGTTCTCCATAGTGTCTGTACTAGTTTGCATTCCCACCAATAGTGTAGGAGGGTTCCCTTTTCTCCACACCCTCTCCAGCATTTATTGCTTGCAGACTTTTGGGTCACAGCCATGCTGACTGGTGTGAAATGGTACCTCATTGTGGTGTTGATTTGCATTTCTCTGATAATGAGTGATGTTGAGCATCTTTTCATGTGTTTGTTAGCCATCTGTACGTCTTCTTTGGGGAAATGTCTATTTAGTTCTTTGGCCTATTTTTTGATTGGGTCATTTATTTTTCTGGACTTGAGCTGCATAAGTTGCTTGTATATTTTTGAGATTAGTTGTTTGTCAGTTGCTTCATTTGCTATTATTTTCTCCCATTCCAAAGTTTATCTTTTCACCTTGCTTATAGTTTCCTTTGTTGTGCAGAAGCTTTTAATTTTAATTAGATCCCATTTTTTATTTTTGCTTTTATTTCCAGTATTCTGGGAGGTGGATCATAGAGGATCCTGCTGTGATTTATGTCAGAGAGTGTTTTGCCTATGTTCTCCTCTAAGAGTTTTGTAGTTTCTGGTCTTACGTTTAGATCTTTAATCCATTTTGAGTTTATTTTTGTGTGTGGTGTTAGAAAGTGTTCTAGTTTCATTCTTTTACAAGTGGTTGACCAGTTTTCCCAGCACCACTTGTTAATGAGATTGTCTTTAATTTCTTTGTATATTCTTGCCTCCTTTGTCAAAGATAAGGTTTCCATAGGTGTGTGGATTTATCTCTGGGCTTTCACTTTAAAGTGTAGGTTTTGAACTATTAGTGGTCAGTGGTGTGCCATGTAGGGGAAGGAGAATGGAAAGTCATAAAGGTGTGGGTTTTCCATGGTAAACACCTTGATTCCAACCCCTGAAGTGAACATATGAAAGTGATTACCCAAAGCACACTGGCTGATGTAAACTGTCGTTTTTTTATTTCAGAAATGTTCTAAAAGGAATTAGATTGTTTTATTTGCTCATTCCATGCTTGGTAGCCATAGGGGCCAGAACAAAGAATGAACTATGACCCTTGTTTCCAGCTATTATCTCTAAATGCACCTTAATATGACACTATATATTAATGTTATATTAAGAATTGTAACACAAAAGTAACAAAATTAAGGCTAGAGTTCTTTTTCTTCTGTTAAAATCATATTATATTAGTGATACATCCACCAAATGCAACCTATTCTTTGGAATTGTTATACTTGTTCAAAAGCTTGCAAATTAGTGTAAACTTGGGACCTGCTGAACATCCTTTCAGTATTATGAGATTCCAGAAAATGTGAATAGGATGTTTCAGTTGTTAGGTAATTTTCCCGATTCCATTTTTGGGTGTGTGCTCAGATAATTCAAATGGCTTCATTTCAACACTTCAGGCTTCTCATGTACACTGTATTAGAGTGTGTAACATTTCTGAAGGAATTTGGCATAGACATCACATTTCCACTTTAATTCTCTAAGCTTGAAGAGTTCCTGCCAAGATCAGTATAAACACATCCTAATAAATATATTTTCACCAATTTTCAAAGTTCCCTTATTTCAAGTGTCAATATTGTATGTGTTATGACAAGAGTAGTTTAATTAGTTATGGTTTTTACTAATATTTTGAATAAATACATTTAGACTGTATTTACAGCATACCTCAACGTTTGCAAATGATAAAGACAGCATTGGTTATTACTTGATCACTCATTAAGAAACACATGTAAAAGCCTGATTTCAGTTAAGATTTCTGTGTATTTAGGTAAGTGGGAAGGTAGTTAAAATTCTCCTAAAGCCTATAATTTAAGACATTTAAAATTTAGAACATTACTTTTGTCTTTTTTAAACTGCTTTTTGGTTTTAGTTGAAATCATATAAATATTACATGCAATATTATATCCTGTTTTCTTCCCTTAACATTAGCATAACATCAAAATGTGTAGAGAATGATTTACTGTTTTAAAATAAATTTTATTATTGCTGGATGTATCAAAAACTTTTTAACTAATTTAGAATATATAAGAATTTGTTATCCAGAAAATTTTTTTCCCTGGAGACATTTAAAAAAATCTTTCTACATAAGGGCAAACAACTGTCAGAAGCTAATTTTATCTAAAATAATTGAGGCAGCATAGGTTGGTGACATTCTATAAGAGTACATTGCTGCTGAAGACTGGCTGTGATTTAAGACTAATATAATTTAAAACTGATCCCTATGGAGGATGGCAAATATTGGATTGGCCAAAAAGTTCACTTGGGTTTTTGCAAGAGCTTCTGGAACAAACTTTTTAGCCAACCCAGTATATTTGTTAGCCAGCTAAAAGATCAAACACAGTTTATTAATTTATTCTACAACTCTGAGATTATGTTATTCTTAGCAAATGTTATAATTTCTGAGATTAATATAATTTTAAAATATGTGAAGTAAGAGAATTTCCAGCAGTTGAGATTTACTTAATTCAAATGTGACTGCTCTGTAGGAAAAAGAAAGTTAAATTTGATTTTGAGGTCCTGGGTTTGAATTCTAGCTGTAGGTAAATTTATGGAAGTTGATTAATCTTTCCAAGTCTCAGTCTCTTCATCTATAAAACAGGATAATAATACAATTGTTGGGGATTATACCTAACACTTGTCCATAATAAAAATTAATATATTATTTCCTTCCATGATTGAGAATTTTGACCATTCCTCTGGCTTCTTGTTCTCACCACTGGCTTTTAAGCATGTGTGGGATTCATTTCTCCATAGAAGAACCTAGATTATTTGTTGTTGTTCAGTCACCAAGTCATGTCCAACTATTTGAGACCCCATGGATTGCAGACTTCTGCGTCCAACATCATCTCCCAGAGTTTGCCCAAGTTCATGTGCAGTGAATTGATGATCCTATCCAACCATCTCATCTTCTGTCATCCCCTTCTCCTTCTACCTTCAATCTTTCCCAGCATCAGGGTCTTTTCCAATGAGTCAGCTTTTTGTGTCAGGTGGCCAAAGTATTGAAACTTAAGCTTCAGCATCAGTCCTTTCAAAGAGTATTCAGAGTTGAGTTCCTTTAGGATTGACTGATGTCCTTGCTTTCCAAGGGACTCAAGAGTCTTTTCCAGGACCACAATCTGAAAGAATCAGTTCTTCGGAGCTCTGCCTTCTTTATTGTCCAGCTCTCACATCTGTAGATGACTACTGGAAAGACGATAGCCTTGACTATACGGACCTTTGTTGGCAAAGTGATGTCTTTGCTTTTTAACACACTATCTAGACTTGTCATAGGTTTCCTGCCAAGAAAGAGCTGCTTTCTAATTTCATGGCTGCAACCACCATCCACAGTGATTTTGGAGCCCAAGAAAAGGAAATGTGTCACTGCTTCCACTTTTTCCCCTTCTATTTTCCATGAAGTGCTGGGACCGGATACCATAATCTTAGTTTCTTTGATATTGAGTTTTTAAGTCAGCTCTTTTTCTCTCCTCCTTCACCCTCATCAAGAGGCTTTTTAGTTCCCCTTTGCTTTCTGCCATCTAGATTATTTAAAGTTGGTCAAAGATTGCCAAAATTTCAGAAGTGTGGAAAACAAATGTCTAATTAATAATCCTTGTTTATTCTGTGATGAATTTTCTGATTTTTTGTTATTTGTCCTTGGACTAATCAAATGATAGGTTTTTCATCACTTGAAGGGAATTGAGAAAAATGATGAAAGCTCCAGTGATGTAAGAAACTATAACTATTGTTTGAGTTAATTACTAGCAGATACATGTACAAGGTCTTTCAGCTCAAGCATTATCTGGTGTGTCTACTGTCCTAGACCTGCTCCTTGGTGGTATTGTTCACTTTATATGTCCAAAGTTTCAGAGCAATTGTGGATAATACCAAGTTTACTTATATTAAAAAGTAATATAGATTTTTTTTAAAAAAAGTGAATCATCTTTGTGCTTAAAATATAAATTGGATATAAAACTTGTCTTCCTTAGCAAATGACAGGTTTTTAAAATTAAGTTAAATCACCTTATTAATGCTTGAAGTATGATTATGAGGAAATAATGATGCAACTCAAAAACATTAGTGTGCTTAATTTCCCTAATCTGTGTTTCACCTTATAGTTGGTTTACCTGTATAAAAAGGACATTATTATAGTAAGTACATACTATCTCTTCAACTGTCATTTCTGGACTTGTCTTAATTAGACTGACAGAGAAAAACTAGTTTTGGAAATTTTATTTATATTGCTTTGTTATTTTTTTTTAAAGCTAGGGCACTCATTAAATGATAGTAATGGTAAAAAGTGTTATTCATTTCCCCATTAAGTAAAACCACACTTTGTATATTTTATCCATGTGTTGTATCCTCTGTCAGCCCCTTCTGCTGCCTTTAATCTTCCTCAGCATCAGGGTCTTTACCATTGAGTCAGTTCTTTGCATCAAGTGGCAAAGGTATTAAAACTTCAGCTTCAGCATCGGTCCTTCCAATGAATATTCAGGACTGATTTCCCTTAGGATGGACTGGTTTGGTGTCCTTGCAGTCCAAGGGATTCTCAAAAGTCTTCTCTTACACCACAGCCCCAAAGCGTCAATCCTTTGATACTCAGCCTTCTTTATGGTCCAACTCTCCCATCCATATATGACTACTGGAAAAACCATAGCTTTGACGATACAGACCTTTATCGGCAAAGTAATATTTCTGCTGTTTAATATGCTGTCTAGGTTTATATATATATCCAAAATGATATATAGAAATTTCAAAAAACCTAAACCAACAACATGGTTCTGATATATTATAATGAAATGGGTGATGCTGGGTTCATTTTTATTTGATAATTCAAGAAAAGATTAAAAACAGTGGCACTCAATATCAGAAAGCTGTTGCTGACTACTGAGGAAAGAACATTCTGAAACCTATTTCTTAGTTTGTCTTCGTGATGAACCTCATTTTATTTGACTGTGAAGTTAATTTTTTCATATGTAAAATTGCAAGGGGCCTTTTAACTTGATTTGGGGGGGGGTTCTGTCTTTTGCAAGTGGGCTCTATCTTGTTAATTTGTTCTTCATAGGAAAAGGCAATATGTAGATTTCACAATAAAATGGAATCTAAGCCTTCCTTATCTGTTATTTTTCATAAAGGTTTACTTTCAATCTAGTTGAAGTACAGTATCATATTTTTATGAGTCTCAGATAATCAAATGGACATTATATTTTGTAACCTTGTCACATATCATGATCTTCCAAAAATTATCTTTCTATTAGAATAAGTTTACAAATGTAAAGATAATCTTTTGTTCACATTTTAAGCCCATAGTATAAATTGATAATAGATTTTGCTGACAGTTTTAATATAGTGAATATGTTTACTGGAACCATAATTTTATGATCATAATGTTCCCTTTTAAATACTTGAAGTACAGGACTAGAGGAAAAAGTTTAGCAGGTGAAGATACTGAAGAAGAAATCTCAGAACCTATACAACTATTGGTGCAATTGCAAACTGAAATTTTATTTTTTAGTGTTGTTTATAATTGAGCAAGAATGTGAATTTGGCTAGTTTGTTGCTCTGTAAGTATTTACAGTAAGTTTTGGTTATTGCAACTAGTGCTAACAATTGCTTAACAACTCTTTGGATTTCTCAGCCTTCATAACAGCCATATGAAAAGTTTGGCTTGGAGGTTTCTAAGAACATACACTGAGCAGTGCATGTTTTCCTCTGTGATCAAGGGCAGGCAGCCAGAGGCTCAGATTTACTGATCTCAATTTGGCACTAATAAATGGCCACCTGGTTGAATGATAGTTATAGCTTTCACTATAAAGATATAAATGCTAAAATACTTTATATGCTACAACACTATCTCTTGTTCCCTAGATATTTTGATCTCATACTGTGGGAGTAAGGGTGTGACATAGTAATTTACTTGTGTATCTAGAGTATGGCAAGATTTTCCATCACAGAGCTAGGAACTGGTTCACAAAGTATGCACTAGGAATACCAGGCCATAATGTATTCATTTGTGAAGCTAATTTTAACCTAGATCATTTCCACTTCCTAACTGCACATACCTTTGGAGAAATTTATATGTTCATTCTTAGCTTTATGTAGGGAAATACAATCTATTCTCATTATTTGCACTAGTTATGAAATATAAAGTTTCTGAACACGGACATAGTGATCCCTTGCTTAGGGCTTCCCTGGTGGCTCAGCAGCAAAGAATCTGCCTGCAATGCAGGAGACACAGATTTGATCCCAGGGTTGAGAAGAAACCCACTGGAACCCACTGAACCCATTTGATCCCTGAAGAAGGAACCCAGTCCAGTATTCTTTCCTGGGAAATCCCTTGGACAGAGGAGCCTTTTGGACTACAGTCCATGGAGTCGCAAAAGCGCTGGACATGATCAAGCAACTAAATAACAATGAATCTTTGCTTCTTGGAAAAATATAGAGGAGATTCCTGTGAGTCTTTTGTTACAACATTTTGTCAATGAATGGATCAGTACATAACCTTGTTTATGTATGTTTCTATTTGAAGAAACTACATTTAATATATATTGTCGATTCATTAACATTAAACTCAAGGCCAAAAGCATTGTAACACACCTCTCAACAAAGGTTATCTTATACATGTATTTTCTTCCTAAGGCAGATTTCCCACCTTCCTGTGCTTAGTAGCCCCTACACAGTACTTTATTATGATGCTTGGGCCCATTTTAAAGAGTGAGATCATCAACATAAAGCACAGGATTGCAAAAATGTGGCACTAATAGACCTTATGAAGAACATTTTTTAGAGTATGAAAGCTAAAACCAGCAGGCAGAGTGATTCCTTTTTCAACCTAAGCTGGGAACGTGTACATGAGGCAACTTAATTTTTTGTTGTTATGCATATGTCCACAAATGACTCTGAAAGCATTGCAAGTATCAATTTTAAGGTTACATATAAGTTTTAGCAAGTGGGTGAACTGCAAACTATGAAATCTGGGAATAATGAGGCTCTGCTGTACCATATGTTGTCAATCAGAATGGTTTTTTAACTGTATTTGTGTCTGTAATGACTGTTATGGCGCTTCCTCTTAGTTCTGAAACACAATTATAACATTTTTAAATTGGTAGTGAGCTTTGAAATCAACTAGTTTAAACCACCATAACAGGTAGAAATTTCCCATAAACTATCTCTTAAATCTAATTTAAGCTTTAACTTTTATCACGATTGGGTCTATAAATTATAGACACTGATTATGAGTTTTGGTTGTTTTAATATAACCTGTATGGATGATTCTACTTCTCATCTTTTCAAGCTATGGAACATAAGTCCTTTTTTTTTTGTTCACGTAAAAAATACTTTAGAAATTCAGGTTTGCTAATATGCTGATGTTTTCCTGAGTGAACTGTCTCCTTAAGATTTCTTTCTTTTTTTTTTTAATGTGTTTTTTATTTCAGTGGTGCCTACTCTAGAGCTACTATCATTTATTTATTTGTTTATTTTTGGCTGTGCTGGATCCTTGTTGCGGGGTGCAGGCTTTCTCTAGTTGTGAAGAGTGGAATTTACTCTCTAGTTGCGATGTATGTGCTTCTCTTGCGGTATAGCAGGAACTCTAGGGTACTTGGGCTTCAGTAGTTGCAGAGCATGGGCTCACTAGTTGTGGTGAATGGGTTTAGTTGTCTCTCAGCAAATGGAATTTTCCTAAACAAGGGATCAAACCCATCTCCCCTGCAATGGCAGGAAGATTCGTAACCAATGGACCACCAGGGAATTCATTAAGATTTTTCAGTACTTGTGTTCTTTTCTGTGCCTTCATTCAATTTGTTGAATATGGTAATAAAAGCTAAGCAGGAGAGTCTTAAGCACAAAGTTTTAAAGCTTTGTATCATGGCTGAGTGTGACTTTTTGTTCAGTATTCTACAAATCAGTTAACTGATAGAAATTCACATTTTGTTTCTATCCTCAGTTGCTTTTTCCATATGCTTTTTTGAAAACACACACACAATGATTACACATCAAAAGGTTTGTGTAGTTGTGTGTGTTCACACTGCATACAAATATATTTTTACAGATGTATATGTGTATATACATTGTGCCATAGTTGGCAATTCAGATATTACCAACAGGGAAAGAAAGTGAGTGGGTTCATTAATTAAAATTGATCTTACAAAGGATAAATGTCATACCATTGTGCAGTTTTTCATGGTCAGTGCACTTTTCTCTGCCTTCTGCCCACAGAATAAGATTTTGTGTATATTCATATTGTTATATTAACATAGATAACTCAATCTGTCCTTGGACTTTTAAAATTTAATTAACAAATTGAAGTGGATAAAAAATAACTCTTTAGAATCTATTTGAATTTATATGTCTTATAATTGGTCATTTGGCATTTTCTCACTGTGTTTCTTTTCTTACCTTCTTTCTCTATCCATAAGTCTTTAATTTCTTTAAAGTTATTCAAATTTTAAGCTCTCTGTTTTTGAGTTCATACCAAAATTTATCCTA
This sequence comes from Budorcas taxicolor, assembly GCF_023091745.1. NCBI lineage: Eukaryota > Metazoa > Chordata > Mammalia > Artiodactyla > Bovidae > Budorcas > Budorcas taxicolor. The sequence goes on from NC_068910.1 coordinate 97,693,364, forward strand.
TCTGTGACCCTATTCAATATTTTTTTTTCACAATAATGAAACATGTTGATCAGTTTTCACAATCAATAGCCAGACAGAAAATAAAAGTAATTACAATTGCAAGCCTTAATGGGAATATGATTAACCTAACAATATAAAATGATTACATGCAATTTGGGTGGTAAAGCAGAGTGATGTGCTAAGTGGAAGTGCATAAATACACATATTCCCTGCCAGTCTATGTCTTTTGGTTGGTGCATTTAATCCATTTAGAGTTAAAGTAATTATTGATATGTATAATCCTATTAGCATTTTCTTAGTTGTCTTGGCTTATTTTTTGTAGGTCTTTTCCTTGTCTTGAGCTTCCTGCCTAGAGAAGTTTGTTTAGCATCTGTTGTTAAGCTAGTTTGGTCGTGTTGAATTGTCTTAACTTTTGCTTGTCTGGAAAGCTTTTAATTTCTCCATCAAATCTGAATGAGAGTCTTGCTTTGTAGAGTACTCTTTGTTGTAGCTTCTTCCCTTTCATCACTTTAAGCATATCATGCCATTCCCTTCTTGTTTGTAGAGTTTCTGTTAGGAAATTTACTGATAATATGATGGGAGTTCCCTTGTATGTTATTTGTCATTTTTCCCTTGTTGCTTTCAATATTTTATTTTTGTCTAATTTTCATCAGTTTGATTACTATATGTCTTGGTGTGTCCCTTCTTGAATTATCCTGCCTGGGACTCTCTATGCTTCCTGGACTTGGTTGACTATGTCCTTTCCTCTGTTAGGGAAGTTTTCAGCTATTATCTCTTCAAATATTTTCTCAGGTCTGTTCTCTCTCTCTTCTGCTTCTGGGACCCCTATAATGTGAATGTTGGTGTATTTAATATTGTCCCAGATGGCTTTTAATCTATCTTCATTTTTTTTTCATTCTTTTTTATATATTCTATTCTGCATCAGTGATTTCCACCATTCTGTCCTCAAGGTCATTTATCTCTTATTCTGCCTCAGTTGTTCTGCTATGAATTCCTTCTAGGGTATTATTCATCTCTGTTCTTTAGTTCTTCCAGGTCTTTGGAAAACAATTCTTGCATCTTCTCCATTGTTTTCCAGAGATCCTGGATTATCTTCACTATCATTATTCTGAATTCTTTTTCTTGAAGGTTGCCTATCTCCACTTCATTTAGTTGTTTTTCTGGGGCTTTATCTTATCCCTTCATCTGGGACATAACTTTCTGCTTTTTCATCCTAATTAACTTTCTGTAATGTGGTTTTTGTTCTAGCTACATGGCACTGTGGTTCTTCTTGCTTCTTCTGTCTGTCCTCTGATAAGAGGCTTGTGTAAGCTTCCTGATATGGGAGGGACTAGTGATGGAAAACACTGGGTCTTGCTCTGGTGGGCAGGGCCTTGCTCAGTAAAGCTTTAATCCAACTATCTGTTGATGGGTGGGGTTGTACTCCCTCCCTGTTAGTGTTTTGACCTGAGGCCACCCAGCCCTGGGTTCTATGGGCTCTGTGGTAGGGTTAATGGCAACCTCCAAGAGGGACCTTCCAGGACTGCTGCTGCCAGTGCCCTTATCCCCATGGTGAGCCCACACCTTCACAGGAGACCCTCCAACTCTAACAAATAGTTTTGGTTCTGTCTTCTGTGGGGGTCACTGCTCCTTTCCTCTGGGTCTTGGTGCATGCAAGATTTTGTTTGTGCCCTCTAAGACTGAAGTCTCTGTTTCGCCTGGTCCTGTGGAGGTCCTATAATCAGGTCCCACTTCAAGGTCAGATTCCCTGGGGATTCACAGTCCTTTGTTAGATCCCCAGGCTGAGAAGCTTGAGGTAGGGTTCAGAAACTTCACAAAAGTGAGAAAACTTCTTTCGTGTTATTGTTCTCCAGTTTGTGGGTCACCCACCGGGCAGGTATGAGATTTGATTTTATCATGATTGTGCCATTCTTAACATTTTGCTGTGGCTTCTACTTTGTCTTTGAACTTAATTTTTGGTGGGTTGTAGCATTCTCCTGTTGATGGTTGTTCAATAGTCAGTTTTGATTTTGGTGTTCTCACAGGAGATGAATGCAAGTCCTTCTACTTTGCCATCTTGAACCAAAAGCCTATTTAATAGTCTTAACACTTTCTCTTTACCCATTTCAATCTGTCTGTCTATCTGTCTGTCTATCCACCTACCTACCTACCTACCTAACTATCCAGCTACTTATCTCTTGGGGACATTACTATAACAGCTTAAAAGTGAAAGTGAAGTAGCTCAACTTCTGTAAATGCTTGCCATTTACAGAAGTTGTTTGGCTCAAAGCAATTTATTTTTTGTACTTAATATGTCTATGGCACTGTTGTGAGAATTAGAGAATATATTTACTGTATCCTGTATATAATGCCTTATACATGAAGTGTTAGTCATTCATTCATGTCTGACTCTTTGTGACTCCATGGACTGTAGCCTACCAGGCTCCTTTCCTCCATGGGATTCTCCAGGGCAAGAATACTGGAGTGGGTTGCCATTTCCTTCTCCAGGGGATCTTCCTGACCCAGGGATCGAACTGGGGTCTCCCACATTATAGCTTATGATTTCCTAAATACACAAACTTATTCTTTGTCAAGTTTATTTGACTTAAAATAAGAAACACTGACCAAAGATCAGGAAGGTGAGTTCTCTTCTTTGTTCTCCTGGAGATGGTCATTTGTTAATTGACTGTTTCACAACTCTACAGATGTGAATGACTGTTTATCTCACAGAGGTTTATTAAAGATACGTGAGATTAGAATCATTGCAACAAAAGATTACAAACATCACAGTACCTTCTAGAAGGATACTGATAGCTTGATAGAGGAAAGTAATGTTAAATAACTTTAGAGCATTATTGTTCTTGAAACCTTTGAATTATTTTTCCTTTTGAACACAGTTTATTTTATGTCAGATATTAAAAATTACATAAATATTCTGTATCTCATTGTATTCATCTAGTCAGGCTATCATAACAAAAATGGGTGGCTTATGAACAACAGAAATTTATTTCTCAGTTCTGGAGGCGGAAATGTCCAAGATCATGGCATCCTAATTCTATGTCACCTACATAAGGAATTTCTTCCTGGTTCATGGGTAACCTTCTCATTGTAACCTCACATGGTGGAAGGGGCAGGGAATTACTCTGGAGTCCCTTTTATAAAGTCACAACCCCATTCATGAGGTCTGTACTCTGATGACCAAATCACCCTAATCCCAAAGGCTCAAACTGCAAGTACCATCACTTTCTGTTTCAACACATACATTTTAGGAGTACACTCTTTCAGTCTGTAGCACCCACCCTCCCTTAGACACATGTACCCCAATTGGATACAAATACTTTCCAATATATTATTCACATTACCAGACACACTCAGCTGAACTGAAACTGCTAAATATTTTGTTGGCAATATTAATATAATCAAGAAAAACTGAGGTGACTTTTTTTTTTAAAATTTTTTAATAAATAGCTGTTTCAGATCCTGTTGGCTTATTTGCTGCAGGGCATATGGGATCTTAGTTCCCTGACCAGGGATTGAAACTACATCCACTGCATTGCAAGCCAGATTCTTTACCACTGGCCCGTGAAGGAAGACCTGAGGTAACTTCTTTGATTAATAGGTATTGGTTAGGTAAACTGATACTTTAAAATTTTCATTCTGCATTAGCAGTATACATTCATTTTTTTTGTATCATAAATTCTTTATGCTTAGCATGCTTTGCTCAATCTGAAGTTTATATAAAGCTAATTTCATTTATAAATATTTTTTGTGAACTTCTACCCTAATATTTGTACCTGTCAATGTTATCTTTTCTGGCCGTGTTCTCCCAGTTTTCCTATCTCTGCTGTACATGCATTCTGTTTTTTCCCCAAGGATACTTGTCCTTTACTTCGGTGGTGCTTTATTGCGATGTCCCTTGGTATTTTTCAAGGTTGCACCTCCTGCTGGGCACTATTATATACATTTCTGTCAGTGGATGACAGCAAAGAGGAATTTCCTAGACTTTTGATCTTGTTAAAGTTAGTGTTATAAGGATCAGAATTAGAGTCTGTTTCACTTTTCTGCCCCTCACACCCAGAAGACAACATATTGTGAAAGCATATAGATTTATTCTAAAGAAGCAGAAACTGACCAATTTTCAGATGTCATTAAAAAACGTCCTGTATGTTTAGAACTACAAGTTATTTAGAGAACAATTTTCTGGAGTATGTATTACTTCCCATTTTTTGCTTTTGGGTTTTGTTCACTTACAACTTTGGCATTCTAACAATGAACACATTGATCCAGTGAACATATTGAAGTTAAAAGTTTCTGTTTGCAGAGTCATTTAGGAGAATTTCTAAGAAGTGTCTTTTACCTGGCTTTCCTTGGAGGACCTTCATCATAAGAAAGATGTACCTGTTACAACTTGATAGCTAGAAATTAAAGCATCAAATATTTAAAAGGCTATCCTAATTTTTCATTAAAATAATTTCTTCCCAGTCTCAATTCACCTTTCTTCTCATTTTATTTGGTATGGAATTATATGATTTCTGAGTTAAGAAAAACTTGTTTCAGATTGTTCCTTGTTTAGAAATAAGTAATGTATTTTGCCACAATGATCTATTGTTACTTGTTTGTTTTCAAAGATGGGATGCTTTTTTCAAAGATATTACAACTTATGTGGCTAGAAATTCTGTGGGAAAGCTAGAAAAGTAACTGGAAGCATTGAAATTATTAGATAGCTCAGATATAGAATTCACCATATTTGGTGAAAGATATGGATCAGACAGCAAAATGGAATCTATTTTTGGAAGTAGAGCCTTTTGTTGTAATCTGTTAGGCTGTTAAAGTTAGCAAGTTTTATTATTATAGTCTGTTACAAATGTGACTATTTAGACTAAAAATTGGTTTTCATGATTTTTCTAAGATATACACCTTTCTTACAGACCCTTGTGCAATAATAAAGGACTCCCAGGGAATTCTTTGGTGTATTATTGTACAAATAGCTCTTACATTACTGTTGAAAATTTTATAAAGAAAAACTATGATAACTAAAATCCTAATTTTAAGCATTAGCCCTGCTTAGGAGATGAAAATTTATGCACTTATTCTTACCTTATGGCCTTGAAAGAGATGGCTTAACTTACCTGTGTATGTATGTTTCCTCATCTGTAAAATGTTGATAATAAGTTACTTTGAATGTGCAAACTGTAATTATAGCTTCTGAGTTATAAAACTAGAGCTCTCTAGTAACTATATTAATAATATTTGCAGGTAGGATAAAATTTTGTTTCTCAGTTCATGAACTTTTTAAGGAGTTTAAGTTTCCCTTTGCCCATAAAATAATCTTGTGGTAACACAATATCTTATATAATTGAAATATTGATTGCTGATAAGATGAAAAGGTTAGAATTTATTTTGTTCAGTTGGTCATTGTTTTATTCACTTTTTCTCAAAAATTACCCACAGTATTTAGAGTCATGGTTTTAGAAAAGTCAAAGAAGCTATTGTTAATTAGAACATGTATCACAAAAATAGCTTTTTCTCATTCTAAAACTTCTGTGCAAGAATTATTTTCCACTAGGCACTTGGGCTTCCCTCATAGCTTAGTTGGTAAAGAATCTGCCTGCAGTGCAGGAGACCTGGGTTTGATTCCTGGTTTGGGAAGATCCCCTGGAGAAGGGAATGGCAACCCACTTCAGTATTTTTGCCTGGAGAATCCCATGGACAGAGGAGCCTGGCAGGCTACAGTCCATGGGGTCACAAGAGTCAGACACAACTGAGTGACTAAAACACTACCAGGCACTTGTGACTCATGAAAGCAGAATCAGTACTCTCTGCTCATTTAGTATTCAAAAAGGACTTTCTTTGTTTTAAGGATTGAGAAATTGGAAATTAAAATAAAAATAAAATAAGACACTACCCTTAAGAAGCTTACCTTTTAACAACCCATTGAGAAAAGTAAATAAAACTATTTCACTATAAGGTTATACTGTCATGACAGTATATGATTATAAGATTTGGGATGCCTTACATACATTGTGGTCAGGGTAAATTTAGTATATTTTCTTGTTAGATGATACTTTGAATAAGTCTTTGGTCAGGCAGAGGTTGAGATAGTGGACTACTACATGAAGTCCCTGAAGCAAGAGAGGACTTTCAAGTAGTGAGTTTATTAATTAGTTGGATCTAAGGCTGAACGCCGAAGAATTGATGCTTTTGAACTGTGGTGGTGGAGAAGACTCTTGAGAGTCCCTTGGATGGCAAGGAGATCCAACCAGTCCATTCTGAAGGAGATCAACCCTGGGATTTCTTTGGAAGGAATGATGGTAAAGCTGAAACTCCAGTACTTTGGCCACCTCATGCAAAGTATTGACTCATTGGAAAAGACTCTGATGCTGGGAGGGATTGAGGGCAGGAAGAGAAGGGGATGACAGAGGATGAGATGGCTGGATGGCATCACTGACTCGATGGACGTGAGTCTGAGTGAACTCTGGGAGTTGGTGATGGATGGGGAGGCCTGGCGTGCCGCGATTCATGGGGTCGCAAAGAGTCGGACACGACTGAGCGACTGAACTGAATTGAAGATATCCATGCCAATTTTGTCTCCTCAAAGCTTTCTGTGGCAGCAATTTGAAGGAATAACCAGAAGATAGTTAAGATTAATATCTGGGAAAAGGAAGAGAAGTTGATCAATTGGTATGTCCAAGGTGAAATGACAAGTGGTCAGTTAAGTGCTGTGGTCTTAGATTCAGAAAAGGTGTCAGTCTAATGTCATAAGAAACAATGGTCCATGTCAGTGTTGCATTTATAGCTCCAGGAATAAGCATCTGGTCCAATTTAACTTCCAATGCCCTTGGTAATCAGAGAGCAGAACTGACCTGAGACCACTGTCTCAGAGTCCGATATTCCAGAGAAGCTGTTGGTAAACTTTTCTTTAAGGGATCTTTAGGTGGCCTGGCCTTAGGTCTCTGGTGAAACTGTTAACACCTAACATTGCTCTTATAGCCAGAAAGTAGCCGTAGACAAATGTATGACTGATGTAATTACAACCACAATACTTTAGCTTCACTACATTCAGTGGACAGAGGAGACCTTGACTTCACTAAGTACACTGTTTGGGGGAAAAAAATATACATATATACATATTTCCCCTAGTTGTTTTTTAAATGTCATTAATTGCAGGGGGCACTCCTCAGAAAGAGAGAGGCAGTGAAATTTCCCTCAGCAAAGCGGAGGGGTCCCGAGGAGAGGTGAGCCTGCTGTCCGCCAACCCAGCCCCTCTGCAAGCGAGAGACAATCAGACGTGACAGGGGTTCCGTCGAAGCAGTTCCGCTTTATTGCCACAAACTCTTGATTTATATAGGCAAGCAAGGGGGTTTTGCGAGGGTTGGACCAATCACGTTAAAGGTCAAATTGTAATATGCCATAGTTGCACCAGTCATGTTAAAGGTCAAATCTTAATATACCATAGTTGCACCAATCACGTTAAAGGTCAAGTCGTCATGCGCTTCGTTGTAACAAGAGTCTATGGTGATCAGTGGAAATCAAGAGAGCCAATCGAAAGTTTTAACAAACAACTTAGGCCACGCCCTCATCTCTTGCGCCAGGCGCCATCTTAGTTTTAAGCTGCAAAGCTAGCCCTTCTTTTTTCAAGGTTTCCCATTTAGGGTCCCACAATTAATTTATACCATGGTCACACAGAGAAAGACAAAACTATGAGGAGATAAATCAGGGCAAATCCACTTAGACAGTTAGAATAACAGCATTTTATGCATTTATCAGGATGAGACAGCAGCAGTATCTGGGAATACGAAGTCCAGAGATAGTGTAACATGTGTTACCAAGAACCAGAGATTCTAAGTTATAATAAGCATTTTTCTGGCATATCTGTGTATTTGTCTATCTGCTCTTCATTGATATGGTTTGTATTAGGACCTGGATGTGGGTGCTATTGTTATGTCTTTTTTAATGGAATTATGTTTTGTTTTTCAGTTGCCAACTCTGAGTGGTTTAGCAACAGATTTTTAATTTCTTAACTTAAAATGGGATGCAATTGTAACTTTACCATTAAATTTTTTCTTATGGCATTTTAATTAAATAGGAGTCTAATATTAATTCTTATTGCTGCCTTATTAATAAATACCAAAGAGAATGCTCTCCTTCTAGTATGAATAGATGTATGATCAGCCGAAGTAATTGCAGAGTCATAGGGAAAAAAAAAATGCTTTTAATACTTACTAAAACACAGATGCAAACAATGTGACATAGCTGGATAGCTGTGAAATCAAAGCTGCCAGCAGATAACCTTGCATGCAGCTTTAAGGAATTCTTTTAACCTAAAACAAACTTGGACTTGACTCTGAGCCCAAAAGATTTATGAGCAGAAACAGGTCTTAAAGAAGGAGGCTAAAGATTGTAATCCAAGAATATATTTTTCATGTGCCCAGTGAGGAAAGCATTTTGGGAGCTATTGGGTTGGCCCAAAGTTTTGTTTGAGTTTTTCCATAAGATGTTGCAGAAAAACCCAAATGAAGTTTTTGACCAGACTAACACATTGGCTGTTGGAGCTACACAACTTTAGAAGACATTTGCTGTCAGAGAGATTGTCTGCACACCTGGAGGGAAGCATCAAAAAAGTCCCTTTTTTCCCCTAGTGGTATATGAAAAAAGAAAAAAGAAAAAAAAAAAAGCAGTGATATGGTTGGAAATGTTCTTTATTTTTAATCACAATTAAATTTATGAATTATTCTAACTTAAAAAAATGAAATTGTTGGAAGTATGACTTTTTGAAATGCAATTCCTTTATTTCTGTATCTGAATGTTTCTTCATGATAAATGCCAGGAATGTAGTCGAGGACAGAAAAGCATGCCTGGTTTGGTTATCCACACTTTGACTAACCTTTATGTAAGAAACTATATTTCCTGAATGTAATATATATACATTGAGATACATAATGTCATCTAACCACTACATTTTCAGTTAGTATTTAATGATTACTTCTAGCCATGAAATTAAAAGACACTTACTCCTTGGAAGGAAAGTTATGACCAACCTAGATAGCATATTGCAAAGCAGACACATTACTTTGCCAACAAAGGTCCGTCTAGTCAAGGCTATGGTTTTTCCAGTGGTCATGTATGGATGTGAGAGTTGGACTATACAGAAAGCTGAGCGCCGAAGAATAGATGCTTTTGAACTGTGGTGTTGGAGAAGACTCTTGAGAGTTCCTTGGACGGCAAGGAGATCCAACCAGTCCATTCTGAAAGAGATCAGTCCTGGGTGTTCTTTGGAAGGACTGATGCTGAAGCTGAAACTCCAGTACTTCGGCCACCTCATGCGAAGAGTTGACTCATTGGAAAAGACTCTGATGCTGGGAGGGATTGGGGGCAGGAGAAAAAGGGGACAGCTGAGGATGAGATGGCTAGATGGCATTGCCAACTCGATGGACATAAGTTTGAATGAACTCTGGGAGTTGGTGATGGACAGGGAGGCCTGGCATGCTGCGATTCATGGGGTCGCAGAGTAGGACACGACTGAGCAACTGAACTGAATACTTCTAGAGAACCCATTATAATAATGTTTTGAAAAATAGAAGATAGAATATAAAAAAGAAATCACTTATGCCATTATTTTTGTCTGCTTAATTTGAATATCCATGTCCTCTAGTATTTCTTAAATTGACAACCTGATCTCTCTTACTTCATCTTAACCATCATATATTCCTGCATTAAATACCCTTCAGATATTTTACATATGTTAGTTAGTGTTTAATAATATATTGCTTAGATTTGAAAACTTATTCAGATTTATTTTTCTATATATTTATTGTATATATAATTAGCAACGAATATACTAAGACTTCCCTGGTGGCTCAGACAGTAAAGCGTCTGCCTACAATGTGGGAGACCTGGGTTCAATCCCTTGGTGGGAAAGATCCCCTGGAGAAGGAAATGGCAACCCACTCCAGTATTCTTGCCTGGAAAATCCCATGGACGGAGGAGGCTGATAGGCTACAGTAAGTCCATGGGGTTGCAAAGAGTTGGACACGACTGAGTGACTTCACTTCTTACTAGGGTTGCAGGAATCATTCAGTTTCTTCAATAGAATTACTTCTTCTGTAGATGAGAGGGACATAAATAAATACTAAGAAATATGGAAAAATTAAGAAAAATCCACCCATTCATTCAACAAATATTTTTATCCTTTCCTCAGATATTATACAAGCTTGTGAATATACAAAGATAATTGTGGCACAGGATATCATATTTAAGAATTTTCAGTCAATGCACAGGTCAACAAACTTTTTCTGTACAGGGACAGACAGTGATTATTTTAGGATTGTATTATATCCCTGTGATAACGACTTAATTTTGCACTCCTACACAAAATAGTTTATAGACAAAAATTGGACTCAATAATATGACTGTAATAATATAAAGCTCTGTTTACAAATTAAGATCAAATATATATGGGGTCCAGTATCTAAAGTTTCTCAATCAACCCTTGGTCTAGTGGGTGATAAAGGACATAGAAGGAAATCATTAAATTTAATGTGAGAGTACTAGAAGGGAGGTAATTAAAGGATACAGAGTTTGAATTTATCTGAGGGAATGCTTTACACAGAACTTGGCATTTCATTTTATTTTTGTTTATTTATTTTATTGAAGTATAGTTGATTTACAGTATATTAGTTTTGAGTGTACAAAGTGATTCAATATTTTTATAGATTCTACTCCATTTCAAGTTATTATAAAATAATGACTGTATTTCTGTGAGTTGTACAATGTATCCTTGTTATTTATTTGTTTTATACATAGTAATTTGTACCTCTTAATCCCCTACCCCTAATTTGCCCCTCCCCTCTTCTCTCTCTCCACTCCGCTATATGTGTAAGTCTGTTTCTGTTTTGTTTGATTCATTCATTTTATTTTTTTAGATCACACATATAAGTGATAACTGGGTATGTGTCTTTGACCATAATTTCTAACCATGTTAGAAATTATATATATATGTTTTTATATTATTGATAATTATATCTATAAATATAAATAAATATATATATATATAATTTCTTATGTAATTTCTAACCATTTCACTAACCATAATAACTTCCAGGTACATCCATGTTGTTGCAAGTGGCAGAATTTTATTATTTTTTTTTATGACTGAGTAAAATCCCACATATATATTTATAATATTCCTCTGCAACCGTCATCTTTTGATGGACGCTAGGGTTGTTTTCATATCTTGGCTATTGTGAATAACAATGCTATGAACATCGAAGTGCAGTGTTTTTGTTTACTTTGGATATATATCCAGGAGTGAAATTACTAGATTACATAGTAGCTCTATTTTGAGTTTTTTGAGGAACTTTTATACTGTTTTCCATAGTGGCTTCACTAGTTTACCTTCCCACTAACATTGTACAAGTGTTCCTTTTCTCCACAACCTTGGCAATGCTAGTTATTTCTAGACTTTTTGATGCTAGCCATTCTGACAGGTGTGAGGTGATACCTCATTGTGCTTTTTTTGATTTGCATTTCTCTGTTATTAGTGATGTTTATCATCTTTACAGGTGCTGGTTAGCTGTTTACCTTCTCTGGAAAAAGTTCCATTCAATTCTTCTGCCCATTTTTAAACTATTTTTTATATTGAGTTGTATAAGTTATTTATGTATAAATAAGTTAATTGTATATAATGGATTATATATTCTTGCCTCCTTTGTTTTAGATTAATTGACCAGAGGTTTGCAGATTTATTTCTGGGCTCTTTATTCTGTTCCACTGATGTGTCTGTTTTTGTACCAGTACCATATATATGTATATGTGTGTGTGTGTGTATATATATATATATATTATGACTGTAGCTTTGTATTATAATCTGAAGTCAGGGAACCTGATATCTTCAGCTTTGTTCATTTTACTCCGATTGCTTTAGCAGAATTTGACATTTTAAATGAATATTCAAATAATTAGAAATTAGCTAGAAAAAAAATAGAGAAGAGCAGTTGAAAACTTCTGAACACAAGCACACACAAATACCATAATGTATTTAAACAGCTCTTGTATTTGACATTGCAATACAGTATGTGTACTTAGGGATGAGGTTGGCAATGTGGTTAGTGCCTCATATAGAATTCTAAAGAATTTGGCATTTATTGAGAACCCATTAATTAGCATCAAGGGAGTGAAATGACAGTTCTATGTTACAAAAATACTTCTGGTGACAAGTAGAAAATAAGTGGCCTGGAGACAGTCACTGGCCTGCCTGACTTTGCCAGAAGAGCTAATAGAAATGCAGAATTTCTGGAATTTGGGAGTAGGGTTGGATATTCCAGGAGATTTCACAGTGGATAAATATTCATAAATAGAAAGGACTGAGTCTGGTAAGGATCAATGCCTCAGATCAGCTGGTTCAGCTACCTAAGCTGCTGCCATTGCCACATGCAAATTATGTTTGAAGATGGCACTAACTCCAGAGTTTACTTCTGTTAGTTTTCAAATGATGGAATGTAGTAGGGGACCTCTTAACTAATTCCTAGCTAAGTATTTGAATGTAAATTTTTCTATTCATGTATATATTAGTACAAATTACATTTGTTTTTATTTTATTTTGAAAGTTTTCTTATGAAGGAAGAACATATGCACTTTTCTCTCCAGTTAGATATGTCCTCTTTTAACGGCATTAAAGTTTCAGTTCAGTGTTGAGTTACCTTACATTTCACATTTAACTTTCCATGACTTGGTACTAACTGACAGGCTGCTTTTTGTTAAGCTGCATACTGGGCACACATATTCTCAGAATTTTATTGCGTGACAAGATTTTAAACTTCATTTGGAAGTCTTGAGGGTATATTTTCATATATATCCTCAAGAAAAAAAAAAATACAGGGAATTGCGATCAGAGTAGAGACACGTAAAAATCAATGGGAGAAAAAAGTACATAAATAAAACTAGAGAGAATAATTACTTGACTACAAAGGTTGAAAAAGGCAGCAGAAGAATTAGGAAAGTTTAAAGCATGTATATATATTTTTATGTAAAGAATGTGTCCGATGGCCTTACGCATGCGTCCTTCTGTTTATTTTTTTCTTAAAGATTTCAAGTAAAGTACATTTGGGGCTCATGTTTTCCATCTTTGTTCAGTTCAGTTTCCATCTTTGTTCAGTTCAGTTCAGTTCAGTCAGTCAGTCGTGTTTAACTTTGTGACCCCATGAATCGCAGCACACCAGGCCTCCCTCTCCATCACCAACTGCCGGAGTCTACCCAAACCAATGTCCATTGAATCGGTGATGCCATCTAGCCATCTCATCCTCTGTTGTCCCCTTCTCCTCCTGCCTTCAGCCTTTCCCAGCATCAGGGTCTTTTCCAATGAGTCAGCTCTTTGCATAAGGTGGCCGAAGTATTGAAGTTTCAGCTTCAACATCAGTCCTTCCAATGAACACCCAGGACTGATCTCCCTTAGGATGGACTGGTTGGATCTCCTTGTAGTCCAAAGGACTCTCAAGAGTCTTCTTCAGCACCACAGTTCAAAAGCATCAATTCTTTGGCGCTCAGCTTTCTTCACAGTCCAACTCTCACATCCATACATGACCACTGGAAAAACCATAGTCTTGACAAGATGTACCTTTGTTGACAAAGTAATTTCTCTGCTTTTTCATATGCTGTCTAGGTTGGGCATAACTTTCCTTCCAAGGAGTAAGCGTCTTTTAATTTCATGGCCGCAGTCACCGTCTGCAGTGATTTTGAAGCCCCCAAAAATAAAGTCAGCCACTGTTTCCACTGTTTCCCCATCTATTTGCCATGAAATGATGAGACCAGATGCCATGATCTTCATTTTCTGAATGTTTAGCTTTAAGCCAACTTTTTCACTCTCCTCTTTCACTTTCATCAAGAGGCTTTGAAGTTCCTCTTCACTTTCTGCCAGAAGGGTGGTGTCATCTGCATATCTGAGGTTATTGATATTTCTCCCGGCAATCTTGATTCCAGCTTGTGCTACCTCCAGCTCAGCGTTTCTCATGATGTACTCTGCATAGAAGTTAAATAAGCAGGGTGACAATATACAGCCTTGACGTACTCCTTTTCCTATTTGGAACCTGTCTGTTTTTCCATGTCCAGCTCTAACTATTGCTTCCCAACCTGCATAGAGGTTTCTCAAGAGGCAGGCCAGGTGGTCTGGTATTCCCATCTTCTTCAGAATTTTCCACAGTTTATTGTGATCCAAACAGTCCATCTTTGTACATGTATAGAGTAGAGGTGAGCTTGAATGATATCCTGCAGTCAAAAAGAACTTGTTTTAAAATATGAAAATGTGTTTTGGCACAAAAATTGAGGTTAAGACAAATTAAATCTTCCCTTGTAGCTCAGTTGGTAAAGAATCTCCCTGCAAGGCAGGAGACCTAGGTTCGATTCCTGGGTCGGGAAGATCCCCTGGAGAAGGAAATGGCAACCCACTCCAGTACTCTTGCCTGGAGAATCCCATGGACAGAGAGCCTGGGGAACTACTGTCCATGGGTTTGCAAGAGTCAGACAAGACTTAGGGACTAAACCAGCACAAACCAATACAAGAGAATAATAAAAAACAAACAAACAAACAAAAAACTGAAATTTAACAGGATGTTTGATATAGTAACTAGAAAGTAAAGTCCTATATTTTATTACACACAGAGGCTAGCACTACAAAACAAATGATAACCTAAGCCATCTCACCGCTTCATATTAAGATCTAAAAGTACTTTTACATCTAATATTTTTGATTCTATTACTGACACTGAATGAAGTTGCTTAGTAGTGTCTGACTCTTTGAAACACTCTGGGCTGTTGCCAGCCAGGGTCCTCCTGCCATGGAATTTTCCAGACAAGATTACTGGAATGGGTTGCCATTTCATTTGCCAGGGGATCTTCCCCACCCAGGGATTGAACACTGGGGGCAGACTCATTACCTTCTGAGCCATCAGGGAATCCTGAAGGTGAAATAAAATAATCTAACTCCTGATTCCAAGCATATAGGACTTTATCAATTCTTAGCATTAAATTCAACTTTAGGATAAAAAGAAAAAGAAAAATCTTTAGTACACCTTTCAAATTCCTTCCCTAGGCTTGACTTTGATCTATCCTTGCTTTTCCGTTTCTGTGGTAAGTATTTAACGACTGTCATATGCATCTTAGAACACATAAATACGCTAGCTAATTGATATTTCAGTGGACAATGCAAAAATAATATAAGGATTTTCTTGGTAAGCTTTCTGAAAGTCTTTTTTTTTTTTTTTTACTGTTTTCAAAAGTCACTCTGTGTATGTCATATTCTGACCTTCAGTAAAGCTACCAATCCTCTTGATTTGTCTACCTTAATAGTCCATATGTGCATCTACTTATCTCTTTGTTTCCTATACCATGTTACAGAGTTTTTTATTAAAGTGACATTTTTTAAATTTAGTTAGGTAGGGTATTCATCTCTGATTTGCTTATATGCATGATATTGATAGGAAATTTTTACTGTACAAACTTCAAAATTAATTATGGAATAAAATTAAGCTTCTTGAGTGTAAAATCATAAATAGCACTATAGAAATAATTATATAACTTAAAAAATGAACATATGAATTCCATGTAGCCTGTTTTAGGATGTAGTAATTTGTTTTTAAAGTAAGTTATATGAAAAAAACAAACAAAAATAAGCATTATGCTTGTTTTCCCAAGATCAGTAGAGGCTAGCCGTCTTCTGCCTACCAGAAAAGGAGGACAGCATATATATAAATGTACAAAAGCCTGACACATGCTTCTTGTTTTAAGCAGAAATGCTGTTTGCATGTAGAAAGTATTCAGCTATAAAAGATTAATATACCAATTCAACTTTTGATTTAAATTCTACAGAAGAAAAGAGTTTAATGATTGCAATATAATGGCAGAATCTGCTTTTCTTGATATTTTAAATGGAGAAATATAAAAATCATTTTTCATACATGAATTAACTAACAGTAGTTCAATGCAAAGCATTAAGACATTTTTATTTTTACTTTTGTTACAGTCAGTTTTTAAAAATAATGGTGGTTGATGGATACTTTGGCTCTGACAATATTAATGGTGTATCTCCTGTAGTAAACAAAGTTTTTTCAAAAGTCTGTTTTCTTCCAATATTGCCTTATGTTTATTTTCAAAATGATTTAAATAATCATTAGTTCGTATTTTAGCTTATTAACATTTTCATTTTTTATAATATAAAATAACATATATAAAGTTTAGCTATGTAGGTAACCTGAAACATTCTGCTATAAAGAATTCACTTTCTTTTCACGTTTAGTAATAAGAAAATATAAAACAGTTTAAAAATTTTATATGCATTCACATAAAGTATGAAAATAATAAAAAAGGCCCAACTTTCCTCTAATGAAGATATTCCATATTTATGGAAATGACATAATATTATATATAACGAATTAAGTTAAAATTTATTTCTGAATTATACAAATTATAAATCATCTGATAGTCACCTTATTAATAAAATCTCAGTATCACAGTATCATTTAGATTGATGGAGCCAATTAACTGCATTGCTGTAGGACACAAAAAAGTACCAAGACTCATTTATTTGATATATAGTATACATTTATTCTGTTTTCCATATGAAAGAATATGAAATTTTGGAGATATCAAAAAAATCAGTATTAGAATTAAATTTAAAGTGCTTTTAAATCTTTTAAGCAATATTTTTAAGATAAAGTCTTGATATAATGATGAATATACCATAGCATTAATTTACATACACAATATTAATGGATTAATTTATTTCATTTTTTGATCTGACCCACACTGAGAATCCCGGAAACCCACTGGAAATAAATAAATAAATACATACATATATATGTTTCATTGAATCATGGAGGAGAGAAATCTGTGGTCTGTCTTGCCTGTAGCAAATCTAAAAGCTGAGTTTAAGAAAACACAAGAAGGGATCTGGGAAGCAGTCTATTTTATCTTTTTCATGTGACCTGTGGCTCTTTCCTGCTATGCCCAAACAGTTGTTGAAAATTCTGTATTTCTGATCTTCAAGTACACATTGAAACTTACCTGGGATCCTTATTTTGAGAAATACTAAAGTAAACAAAAGTCCTTAAGATTTTGTAAAAAGAGAAAAATAACCCACAGTGGTCATGGTTTTATGAACTCCAAGAAGTCAGATCTTGGTAAGTAACAGGTTGCAATTACGTTTATTAAATGGAGTCTAAATTCTTATAATATAAATGCTTATATTTAGTATACTTAATACAGTTAATAAAAATCATAGTCAACAAAATCTTAAGATACACATTATTGGTTATCAATTCCATATCTGTATACCTATAGTTAGCACCTGTTGTTTCATGACAAAGTACCCCTTTAAGCAGCTTAAAATACACATCGATTTTTTCACAAAGTTTCTGAGGGTTAGTTATCAGGTTTGCTGGTTTTGGCTCAGGGTTCCTTACAAGGTTGCAGTTTACCTCAAGGCTCAAGTGGTGCTTACAAGTCTGCTCACATGGCTGATGGCAGTCTTTAGTTTGTCATATGCCTTAGTTCTCCAGTGACTTGACCAGAAGCTGCAGTTCCTAGCTATGAAGACTTGGCCCCAGACTTCTTGCAACAGAACAACTTGCTCTCTCAGAGCATGGGTGAGAGAGAGAGCAAGCGAGCAGGTGAGTGTCTAAATGGAAGCTGTTGTCTTTTATAATTTAATCTAGGAAGTTACATACCATCACTTCTGCTACAAGCTTTTGGTCACACTTAACAACTCTAGTACCGTTTGGAAAGAGTTTACATAAAGATATAAATACCAGAAGGTAAGAAGCACGGGGAGATATTTTGAAGCCTGCCTAGGATCTTCTGCTTTTTTTTATATTTACTTCTTAGAAATACAAATCATGTGATAAATTTGAAGAGAAAATTTTACTGTTTGATAGTATTATACTCTTTATGTTTTAAAAGTTCAAATTGACAATATGTTTACATTTTAACAGAATATTTCATTTTTATGTTATACCATATGTATATATACATATATATGTAAATATATAGAGAGATGTGTAAGAGATTTATATTGCTTTACCTAAATCAGAAAAAATTCTATGTTAGTTTTTATGGTGTAACTGTGCCTTGGAAATCCATGGCACTTTCAAAAAATAAGGTGACTTTTTCTTTTAGTTCCATATTTTTTTTTTTTTTTCCAAATGAAAACTTGTTCATCATCACATGATACTTACTCAGAATGAATTAGCTACATAATCATCTAACTTTATTCAAGTTTTACTGCGTCTAAATCACTATACACTATACACTCTATATATACTCTCAAGTATGTATATTTAGACAATTTGGTATTTCAGTTGTCTCTAAAACAATGCCTTACACTGGATGCTCTTCCATTTAGATGAACCTCTTTTTAGGAAATACTGTGTGTATAAAATAACATGCTAAGTGCTTGAGAAATACAAGATCATTAGTATATAATGACTGCACACAAGAAACTTTTAATCATCTTTAGGAAAAAGCCAATTCACAGGAAATTCCTTTATTTGAGGTAAGATCAATATCATAAGTGAAATACAAAGAAAGTGCTTTGTGGGTTCAAGGAAGAGGGTTATCAAATGGCCTTTGGTTAAGGGAGATATAAAACTTTTGTGGATTTTTAGAGGTAGGTCTTAAAGTTTTCAAAACTGAACTAGAACTTACTAGGTGGAAAGTGTAGAACTAGCAGGAGCAAGGAGCCTTTTTGGGGAGTGCAAAAACCATCTTGCTTGGCTTAAACAGTAAGTTTAAACAGTAACTTAAGTTTAACTTAAGTTTAAACTTAAACAGTAAGTTTAAAGAGAAACTTAAACAGTAAGTTTAAAGGCCCTTCTAAGGAGTATTGAGGAAGCTTCTAGTTTCAGTGTTAATTCTTAATTTGGGAAGAAATGGAGATCCACTTTGAGCAAGAGAGAGACAGGAGCAGATATGAGCTAAGATTAATCTAGGAGTATATATCTGAATGAATTATTATAGAACAAGATGGATGAAAATTTATTAGTCAAAGAGAGAAGTCCACAAGGATGTAAAACAACTAAAACTGATTTGTTCCTATATTATATGCATACTTGAGTGAGGATCTCTGCTGGGATGTTCACAGTGAGAATAGGAAGAAGGAAGTGGAGTGAGAAGCATGCAGAAACATTAATTAAATGAATAAATTTTTATAAGCAACTAAAAGTTTAAAAATATTCTAAACAAGTTAAACCAATTGAAATGATCAGAATAAAGGGAAATAAGGAGAAATGATGGATTATGGGATATAACTAAGAGTTTGAATTTAGCCCAATGGATGTTGGACTCGGTACCTCCTCTGCATATTTTAACTCAAGGCTGCAGTCCATGGGGTTGCTAAGAGTCAGACACGGCTGAGTGACTTCACTTTCACTTTTCACTTTCATGCATTGGAGAAGGAAATGGCAACCCACTCCAGTGTTCTTGCCTGGAGAATCCCAGGAATGGGGGAGCCTGGTGGGCTGCCGTCTATGGGGTTGCAGAGTCGGACACGACTGAAGCGATTTAGCAGCAGCAGCAGTAAACATCTGTCAATTTGTATTTCAAGTAAAACTTGGATCTAGAGCCAAAGACCACAGTTTTGAATAGAGGTAAATTGAAGGTAAATAGAAGTGACTAGAGATAAATACTTGAATGAAAGAGCACTAGAGAGTGAAAAGCACCCTTAAGGGGCATCTATATCCTGAGGATGGTAGAAATAGAGAAACCCATCAAAAGCAAGATCAAGCATTTGGAGAAATACCTAGTATCTTTTATGCTGTGCCTAAGATTCTAAGCTGGAGAAGGAAATGACAACCCACTCCAGTATTCTTGCCTGGAGAATCCCATGGATAGAGGAGCCTGGCAGGCTACAGTCAGTGGGTTTGCAAGAGTTGGACACAGCTTAGAGACTAAATCACCACTACCACCACCACCAAGATTCTAAGCATTTAAAGGAATGAATAGTCAGCAATTCCAGATGCCATAGATAATTTTAAAAGGTGGATAATTTATTATTTTTAAAGACACAGCCATAGAGA
Organism: Budorcas taxicolor; assembly: GCF_023091745.1. NCBI lineage: Eukaryota > Metazoa > Chordata > Mammalia > Artiodactyla > Bovidae > Budorcas > Budorcas taxicolor. Next base: position 97,713,403 of record NC_068910.1, read on the forward strand.
AAAAGTGATGGCTGAAGACAGAGTATATGGATTTAAAAAAGGAGCTACTAGGAAATATAATAACTGGAAAAGTACCACTCATTGAGGAAGTAAGGGTAAAAAGAACAAGGGATGTGATAGTATAGGGAGGGATTAAAGATGAAATTATTGGAGATTGCAAACAAATCAGGTTTTGGAGGGAGAATAGAATTTTTGAAAATAGTCTCAACTCTAGATACTTTGACATAAACCTGAAATGGTGATCTAATCCAGCAATATATTGTAATGTTGTTTCTTTCTCACTTTTATCTTCATGTGAAAATAACTGTTTCCCCAGTTAAAGTCTTAAATCAGCCATAAAAACAAATTATTCTTATCCTGAAATAATTTTGCTAAGTATTAATTTTTAAACAATAGATTCAGTGTCATATTTTTCTTACTTCAACATAATCCTGCCTCTTCTCACCTTGTTTTGATTTTAAAACCCACTATTTTCACGTCTAATGCTAATTTTTTTTTTTTAAATTAGAATGTAATAAGTTTCAACTCTTAATTTTAAACAGGATTATTGTGTTTAAGTTTCAGACTTGTTTCCATGACATGGAGGAAAGGAACATTAGTTTCTTTAACTTAATGCTTTCATTATTTTATGACTATTTGAGTTAAAGGTCACTGACAGATAGAAAGAGGGATATCATAGGAACTGTAATAAATATGACTTAAGACAGGGAACCAGAAAACTTGAAAAAAACAAACAATAAAACCCAAACCTCTTAACAGTGCTGCATAATGTGAAGTGGGCTTTCCCAGTGGCTCAGTGGTAAAGAATCCACCTGCAATGCACAAGATGCAGAAGACGTGAGTTCGATCCCTGGGTCGGGAAGATTCCCTGGAAGGGGGAATGGCAACCAACTCTAGTATTCATGTCTGGAGAATCCTATGGACAGAGGAGCAAAGAGCTGAATAGGACTGAAGCGACTGAGCATGCACACATAATGTGTGGTGAATGCATGTTCTCAGAATGGCCGTATTTATAAGAAATTGTTAGACTATTAGTTTTTGCAACACCTGATAACATTCTAGTCCAACAGTAATAGATATCTTCACTTGAAATGAACATATTTTCACTATAATTATTGCTCTACAGTATATATGTGATATGTGTGTATGTATATATTATTATAGACTATGTAAAATAGCTTAATCAAAAAAATATCAGAATTCACAAGTTTATTCTTTGGATTGGTGTTTATCTGTGCAAATCAGGAGGAAATAAGTGACCACTCAGTCTTTTTTTTTTTTTTTAATCTTCTGGAATGAAGGAAATTATATAGTTGCCTGTTCAGGCTGTTGAAAGCAATAAATAAATCTGTGAATAATTTGAAGTTGCTAGGGGAACTTTTTCTAGAGTAGTGTATTGTTAATGAAGCCCAGCCCTTCTGTAGCTGCCATGTGTGCCATCTCTTATGGCAAGAAAAATTGATAAATGACATTTGCTTCCAATATTACTTAAAAATAAGTTCTGTGTTTTAATTAGGCACACCATCTAATGCAGCAGACAACTCCAAAATCTCAATAAGTTAACACAATGAATTTTATTTATCTCTCACTGCAATTTGATGAGGTTTGGAAAAAAAAAAAAACAACTCCTCCAAGCAGTGATTCAGAACCCCAGGCTATCTCTATCTTGTGGGGATCGGTGATCTTGTGGCTTTATGATCACCATTCTTGTTATCACCTGCTAGCAGATAAAAAGCAAAGAGCGTTGGAGAGGTACATTGGATACTTAACTACCTGGCTCAGCAGTGCACACCTTATTCCATTGACCGGAACTAGTTAGAGAGTCCAACTGAGATAGCGAGATGCTAGGAAATTTTCTGGCTAAAATATTGTTAAGAAAAAAAAGAGGAAAAAATTTGGGACATCACTGTAGAGTGCCCAACCTTTCTAATATACTTGAAATTTTCCCAGTTTTAAGGACTCCCCTGTAGCTCAAATAGTAAAGAATCTGCCTGCAATGCAAGACACCCAGTTTCAGTCCCTGGGTTGGGAAGATCCTCTGGAGAAGGGAATGGCAATCCACTCCAGTATTCTTGCCTGGAGAATCCCATGGACAGATGAGCCTGGCGAGCTACAGTCTGTGGAGCCACAAAGAATTGAACAGGATTGAACAACTAACTGCTACTACTACTGCCCATTTTTAGCATTGAATGTTCTGAATTTTGGGAAGCTCAACATCCTGAGCAAACCAGGATGGTAGACCAGTCCAGCTCTGTCAACTATGCTCTCCACAGGATTGAAGGAAATGTGTTGTGGATATAGGTTTACATTTTATAAAGGAGAAACAAGAATAGCAACCAGAACTCCAAAATATTATCTAGGCTTCACAGTTTAAACCTGAAACTAGCTCAGGGAATAAGCAATAACAAACCACCGTTTTAATAATCTTCATTAATTAAGAGCTTTCAGTGTGCCAAGCAAATTATATGCTATCACTATGAGAATAGCCCAGTAAAGTATAAAAAGTGCTCCATTCAAAGTGATGGAGGTTCAAAAGGTTAACTGAGCAGTGCAAAATCATACTTTTAAAAGAAGTAGACAAGATTCTAAAACAGTTGCAAATGTCAGATTCTTTCCTTCAGGTCACTGATCTTAGATGAGAACCCGTGCATGTATATACACACAGAAATGCACATTTAAAATGACATGAACTAATTTTAAGTATATACAAATACAATCATCTCCCAAATAGAGATATTTTGTTGATTAACATTTGAGCTTTAAAATACAATTTCTGGGACAATTTTTCTATATTTTCTCTTAATAAGGGACTTGGAATGGGGTTTAATATAAAGTAAAAATTTTTATATCTAGAACTAATCCTAAAATAAGCAATCAAAGTTTTAAATACCAAGATGATTATTATAATGTAGACCCCGCTTATGTTGCTTGGTATCTTCAATGGGAAACATTTTGAATTCCTATTCAAAATATCAGAAAAAATACCACCTAAATAGAATTAAGTATCTTTACTGATATTTGCTGTAGGACTGGGTAAGAAATGCTTTGGATGTTTGGATTGCTGCTGCTGCTGCTGCAAAGTCACTTCAGCGTGTCCGACTCTGTGCGACCCCATAGGCGGCAGCCCACCAGGCTCCTCCATCCCTGGGATTCTCCAGGCAAGAACACTGGAATGGGTTTAATTCTCACTGATCATGTAACAATTTAAAAAGTAAAAGATAGGCACCCAAATATCAGCAATAGATCATGAAATAAAATGAACACGTTAGTCAAATTTGAAGTAAAATAATGTGCATATGTTTACACTTGTAATGAACACTTTCATTTTATTTATGATATACTTTATGAGTGAAAAAGAAACATATCAAGTAACATCTAATTAAGAACCCTGTATGCGAGACAGCAAAAGAGACACAGATGTATAGAACAGTCTTTTGGACTCTGTGGGAGAGGGAGAGGGAGAGGTTGGGATCATTTGGGAGAATGGCATTGAAACATGTATAATATCATATATGAAATGAATCTCCAGTCCAGGTTCAATGCGTGATACCAGCTTGGGGCTGGTGCCCTGGGACGACCCAGAGGAATGGTACGGGGAGGGAGGTGGGAGGGGGGTTCAGGATAGGGAACATTATATACCTGTGGCAGATTCATGTTGATGTATGGCAAAAACCAATACAATATTGTAAAGTAATTAACCTCCAATTAAAATAAATAAATTTATATTAAAAAAAGAATAAAGAGTACAAAATGATGAAGAAAAAGAAACATCTTTCATTTAGCATTTTGGTTATAATATTCAATTTTAAAAGTACCATATAAAAATGAGAACATATTTCTATGTCTCTATCACATATCAGCTTAATATTAGCCAAGTTGAGAAATTAAATAAAACATCATATATGTGTGTACATAATATGTAGTGTATGTGGTATACACATATAGTATATAATTTATATATATAACATATTATACATGTATACAAATATATTTCTTGTATTTTATTATCATTCCAGTATAATGTAAAAATGCTATATTGACAGTTATTTTGTAGCAGGAGGGAAAATTAGAGCTGTACATTTTGGTTACTTCTTATATCATTCAGGGATTCACCTTATATAGCTTTATCTTTCTGTCTTTAGAAGCAAAGCTGCTTATATCATCTTTACAGTGAAAGAGTCCAGTTTTTGTTTTTGTTTTTGTTTTTCTGATTTTATTGCAGTTTGTAAAGCCCAGGATCTTTCTTTTCAGATTCAACATCCATTGCCCAGTAAATTTGTAAATGGATCTGATACATCAGTGAACAAAAGAACCAACTTGGTGCATCAAGTGACTTTACAAGTAACATCTTGGGATTCATCAAGAATAGCACCATTCTGAAAGGGATAAGCATGGGATAAGCCAAGCTATAGAAATATGATATGTTTTTTTTTCCTTCTCATATTTGAAAATATTGTATAGAGAAAAATATTGCTAGCATCTATTTCTGTTGTTTGAAAAGCACCTATATTTTGAGCTCACAGAACTCAGTTTGATAATTGCTAATGGAGTTATGTTGTTCTAATAGAAGCACAACAAGCTCATCTCTTAAACTAGATTTTCCCATGCAGGGGCTGACACATTCTAATATGCATACCTTTCCTCTAAGATCACTGTGTTTTTCTGTCAGTGTCACTAAACTACTAACAGAGGGAAGGAAATAACATAAGAACAAAATAGCTTAAGAACCAGGGACTTATAGATGTTATTGACAAAAAGAGGAGGAATCAGCTTTACATGAAATCAACTGGAACACTGCCAGAGTTAACATTCTCTTCTAAATTTGTTTATAGGAATTCCCTTGAGAAGATCCGGCTTCCCAAAATACACATAAGCAGATGTTCTAAGTAGCTCTTATTTTTATCATATATTTTATACTGGTTATGGAGTTACTTGAAGCTTGGATACATTTTAAGCTGTTAACTTCAGGGTATAGACAAATATAGAATGGTCTTGATTTTCTGAGCAGCAACATGGAAATGGTCTTCTTTTTCTTCTTCTTTTTTTTTTTTTTTAAGTTTCCTAGTGGTCTTCATTCAACAGCAAAAGTAGATTTCTGATCTCCTAGAAAAGTGCCTCAATTGTTATTTATTTAGTTCCCAAACTTTTCCCATAAATTGTCTTCATGTGTTATCCTTATTAGATCCTCAGCCTTAATCACTTAATCATCTTAACATGAAATCATCATGCTATGATTTAAATTTCCTATTTAAAAAATGGCTGTTTTACTCTATATGAGATATCTAAGGCCATTTCATTGTTAAAATGCTTTCAGATTAATTAATAGCGTAAACAAAATATTTCTAGTAAAAAAGTGAGTTAAGTTTGGAGTTAAGTGCCATCAACATGGATGAGAACTGTAGAAGTGTTTGATATTAAAATGGATATAGATCAGACTCTTGAAAGAGAGACACTGCAAAGATTTTACTTAGTGTCTTGTTGTTGCTGTTAGTTTTTTCCTTACCTTGTTTTGGGGGGTTTTGGTATTTTTATTTTTATCCTGCTTCAGCTAAGAAATCCTCTCTACCATTTGTACTTATTACCTCAGTAGGATTGGGCTGTAGGGCAATTTTTCCTTTTAATATGTCTTCTATCTTTTCAAACATGCTTTTTATTTGTGATTTCTTAAGCAATTTTTCTCTTTCCTCTCTTCCTGAAACAGGGTTGTATAGATTGCACCAATTTCATGTTTTTTCCCACCTGCCCTATCGGTGTTCCCAGTAGGTTTATTACTAGTTGTACAGATTGGATTCCTTATTTCACGAGTCTGGAGGAAAAAGGTCTCAGCCTCTCTCCCTTTACTTGAATTGGATTTTTTTTTTTAAACTTAAACCACTATTTTATTCAAGCCAAGAACATAAAGCATCTCTTATTATTTAGATAATAAGTATTATAGCTTTAAACATTTAGAATGGAAGTTGTGTAGAACCTAGAATAAGAAGTGATCTCTCCTAAATAAAATACATTTATGAATATTCTGTATAATATGAATGAAATCAATTAATTTGTCTTTTTCATATTTTGTGTGGCCTGAATATGAAAGTATAAAATACATACAATATTTGTTTTTACAGCTGCAGCACTATTAATGTTTAGCAATTCAAAAATACAGAATTGGAGTGGTCTAGTGAGCGTTAAGTATTAGTAAAACCAAGTAGAACTCATTTTTGTCTACAGATATGAAAGACACAAATATTCTATCTACAATTATATGTAATCAAAGAAAAAATACAAGTAACAATAATTCTTATTTAATGGTGAACTCTGGGAGCCCAACACTGTCCTGTGCCTCCTCTCATTTTACCTTCAGGTAAATTATTTGAGGTGGGTCATGTTACTTTTCTGATTTCATGGATAGGAAAGGGAAGCATGGGAATTTTAAACTCAGTTGCTCAAGACTATGTAGCTATTTAATGGGGAGGTTATGATGAAAAATCCAGGTCTGTCTGATTCCACAGCTTGTCTCTTAATCATAATCCTATAATTACTATCCATGACTATTTTAGTAAATTATTAAAACTTCTAATAGTGCATAGAGTGAAAATACTCTACTACTTGACCAAAAATAAATAGTACACCCTTATCTACATAACAAGTTATGTGAAAAACATTATAAGACCAATTATGAGCTATTAATATAGATCTATAGTTGTTATAATAAGGGATACTATGATACAGTATTATAGTGTTTTATTTAATATTTTTTGGAATTACTGATGGAAAAACATAGCTAAAGCATTGTTTTAAAAAACACTACAAGCTTAAAGAACTAAGTAAAGGAAGCAATTTCTTTTTTTTTCTTTTGTTAATTTTAACATTTTTAGAAGTCACATTTTAATTTTATTTTAAAAATATTTATATATATATTATTGCACCAGTGCTAGCCTTAACCCTGACTTGCACAATATGAATTTCTCTTCCTGTATCTTATCCACTAATTATTATAAACCTAAGCATACAATTTATATTAGCTGTACCAAACTGCCATTTTTTCCATCCTCTGATCTGGATGAGCTTGGTTAAAAGTACTAATTGGAAGTCAACAGGCAATAGCATAGACAATCTCATATGAAGTAACATTAGCAGTTATTCTCCTATGAGTCCTCTGATAAATTGATCATTTACACTTTCAGCAATAATTGCTATGCAAGAACACCTATGACTAATTTTCCAGTCCTGACCTTCTACCCAAAATTTGATTATCTCTTTTCTAACAGAAATACAGTGGAACTCTATTTGATTTAAGAGCAGTAGAATAAAATATATATTTGAAGAAAGTAATTTCTGAATTTGTGTGTACATATATGTCTGTTTGATTCAGAAGACAAATTTGGTTAATATGTCATATACAATAGGTTTACTAAATATCATATAGATATTCAAGGACATATGAGATCTAGTAGGTAGTTAAGGCTGGAGAAGGTGATGGCACCCCACTCCAGTACTCTTGCCTGGAAAATCCAATGGATGGAGGAGCCTGGTAGGCTGCAGTCCATGGGGTCGCTACAAGTCGGACACGACTGAGCAACTTCACGTTCACTTTTCACTTTCATGCACTGGAGAAGGAAATGGCAACCCACTCCAGTGTTCTTGCCTGGAGAATCCCAGGGACGGCCGAGCCTGGTGGGCTGCTGTCTATGGGGTCGCACAGAGTAGGACATGACTGAAGGGACTTAGCAGCAGCAGCAGCAGCAGCAGCAGCAGGTAGTTAAGGCAAGACTATGTTTTAGTTGAAGTTTTCTTTTACTTATTTGATCATTAAGTATAAACCTAGATAAATGTCATTCAGCCTTGAAACAGTTTCATCAGCCAAGAAACAAACTAAGCCAGGTATTTTCTATAGTTAATTGAAACTAACAAGATTTGTCAATTGAAACTGAAAAAATAATTACACTACTAAACATTCCTTATTCAGTTCATCTTTTCAAAGTACAGAAATTCAGTGATCTGTAAAACCATGAGGTAATGTTAATCCAAGGGAAACGAGGCTCTTTAATATTTCAGTTGAGTCAGTTAAATTATTTTTGGCTTATACTAATTGGAATAGAACTTTTGACTGTGTTCTTAAGGCTACTGGCAGGTTAACTGAGGCCATGTGAAAATAGTTAAACAGTTAAGAAACTTGCTGATGTCAAAATCATGGAAAGTTTGGAGATATAGTAAGCATAGTTTAGTCCAAGTTCAAAGATGCCATACTCTTTACTTTCTAGGGTTATTTGTTCTCTTTCCATAAATAAACTTTAGAAAAAAAATTGCCCATATTAAACAAAATATAGCTGATACATACATTACTTTTACCCAGAGGTCCTGAATCTTTTTGGTACCAGGGATCAGTTTGGTGAAGACAATTTTTCCATAGTCTGAGGGGATGGGGAATGGTTTCCGAATGAGTCAATCACACTACATTTACTGTGTACTTTATTTTTATCATTATTATATCAGCTCCATCTTAGAACATCAGGCATTGGATCCTGGATGTTGGGGCCCCCAGCTTTAACCTGACAACTTCAGATTGTTAGCTTTTACCCCAGTCATTGTCTACTTGTATGTCCTCTCCTGCTCGCCAATAAATATTTGCAAACATTGAACAATGGAGTTAATAGATAAGTTTGTGTAGTATATTTGAGTTTAAAATTCATTGTTACAAATGCTAGTTCCCTTGGTTCTCAAAACATCCAATGCAATAAACATTCATTGTTCAGTTCAGTTCAATTCAATTCAGTCTCTCAGTCATGTCCGACTCTGCAACCCCATGAACTGCAGCACGCCAGGCCTCCCATCCATCACCAACTGTTGGAGTTTACCCAAACCTATGTCCATTGAGTCGGTGATGCCATCCAACCATCTCATCCTCTGTTGTCCCCTTCTCCTCCTGCCCTCAATCTTTCCCAGCATCAGGGTCTTTTCCAATGAGTCAGCTCTTTGCATTAGATGGCCAGAGTATTGAAGCTTCAGCTTCAACATCAGTGCTTCCAATGAACACCCAGGACTGGTCTCCTTTAGGATGGACTGGTTGGATCTCCTTGCAGTCCAAGGGACTCTCAAGAGTCTGCTCCAGCACCACAGTTCAAAAGCATTAATTCTTCTGCGCTCAGCTTTCTTTATAGTCCAACTCTTACATCCATACATGACTACTGGAAAAACCATAGCCTTGACTAGACGGACCTTTGTGGAAAAAGTAACGTCTTTGCTTTTTAATATGCTGTCTAGATTGGTCATAACTTTCCTTCCAAGGAGTAAGCGTCTTTTAATTTGATGGCTACAGTCACCATCTGCAGTGATTTTGGAACCCCCAAAAATAAAGTCTGGAGAAGGCAATGGCACCACACTACAGCTCTCTTGCCTGGAAAATCCCATGGATAGAGGAGCCTGGTGGGCCGCAGTCCATGGGGTCGCTAAGAGTTGGACAAGACTCAGTGACTTCCCTTTCACTTTTCACTTTCATGCATTGGGGAAGGAAATGGCAACCCACTCCAGTGTTCTTGCCTGGAGAATACCAGGGATGGGGGAGCGTCCTGGGCTGCCATCTATGGGGTCGCACAGAGTCGGACACGACTGAAGTGACTTAGCAGCAGCAGCAGCAGCAAAAATAAAGTCACCCACTCTTTCCACTGTTTCCCCATCTACTTGCCATGAAGTGATGGGACCAGATGCCATGATCTTAGTTTGTTTCTCCTAAATTTTCTCAAATGGCAAGAGCTGGGATTAGTATTAAACAACATTACTGGTCTTACTGTATTCACTGTATCATATTTCATAAACAACTACTTCTAGAATTTCAACAATAGCAAAGACTTTCGGATCATTGATCATAACTCTTCTTTAATGGATTTAAAAAATTAGCTCCATGAAAATGTAATGACTTGTTCAAAAATATAAAAGTTTTCTGGCTTCCAACTCATTTACCTTCTCACCTTGACAACACATTTTTCAAAGGTAGTACTCAAGGACTTCATTGTCAAGCTAATGAATGACAAAACCCTAAACAGTGGACTTAACTCATTGTATGTCAATCTCAGACTTGCAAGAATAGTAAGTTCAGAGTAAATATTTTCTTTCAGAAGAATTTACATTATTTTCAAGAAAATTACATAATTTTCAAGTTTTCACAGCAGTTTCAGAATTCTTTGTAAATTTTATATTAATTTCTAAGAATATTTTCTATTATTTTATATTAATATTCATTGTATGAAAGTCACATGTTGTTTCATTTATCTGGACAAATTGGCTACTTACACAAATTTAATTTTAAGCCAGTAGCTAAATGAAACATAGAACAATGATTGCTTATTTAAAAAATTAAAATATTTTGCAAATATATTTATATCCAAATGATTGCATAGTTTTTAATCATATTTAAAATATTTCTAAAACTGAATGAAGTATTTCTAGTTATTTGCTATTTAACTTGATAGTTTATGAAATGTTGAGATTAATCCTCCTTGTAGTTTGATATTTTCTTCATATTATGATAATTTTCCTTTGTGCTCGTACTACCAATCTTCATGATTTATTACACAGAATTGGATCTTAAGAGAAACTAAAAACAAAATGCATTGGTGAAGTATATCTTCTATGTGTAGCCCAAAAAGGCTATGTACCATAAATGGCAATAAGTCTTCAACACATCCTTAACTGAATAGCAAAGTTGCCCATGGGGAAAGTGAGCAACAAGTTATTTGTTCTCAGAGCTGGCAACACTTTTTAGAAAGCATTATTTTTATACTGTGTTGAAATTATGATAGGGAGATAACTACATGTTCTGCATTCTTCTTTTTTTTTAATTTTAAACATGCTAGTGTAGACATCCTGTAATAAATTTCCTATAAGCAGCTATTTTACATACTGCTTTTACTTGACTTACGGCAATGAGAGACTAATGAAGTTTAGGCATCAGCTTTTTGCAGGATCTCTTTCTCTTAGCACATTTTTTCTGCTTAGTGTTCTTAATATTTATTCATGTGATGCTTTTAGGACTCCATTCTTAGCTCCTTTAAAAATTCTTTCTGTGTAAGTAGGTGGAGTAAGTGAGATGTTTCATTGGAATAATTTTTATTATGCTATAAATATAAAATTGTCTTAATAATCATGCTTTATAATTATGTTCTTTTATATTAAGGAGCATATTTTATTTTTAATATTTCTACAATTAAAAATGAGCAAAAGTATTCTTTACAAAGGCACTTATTTTGATTTGAAATTTGAAATGTCAGAATAATAAAGTCTAATATTTTCAAATAACTTACCCTTAGGATAGGCATTGTATAAAAAGCTTTACATAAAGTATTTTATTTATTATGCTAATCAAACTTTTGAAGTAGTTATTCTATAGATGTTAGACATTATATTATAGACATTAGAACAGTGATATTAATGATTTTGCCCATGTTTGCATAGCATGTTAGTGGCCAAGAGGTTTTGAATTCAGATCTCTTGACATATTTGCCTGAGTCAGTCTTAACTTTAATATAAAGCTCTATCTTTAAATCATTTAACATAAATCAATATCATAAAATTAGTTTGATTTAAAAATCCTATTTATATAAACATACAGAATCTTATTTTCTTATTTTCTCCCTTTTAAATCATGTTGCTGTTATATTTTTAAAAATACATATTTTTAAAGGAGACAGATGGAAAAAGCATAGTCCTTGAATTGCTAGTAAATGAGAGGCACTATGTTAGTTCTTTTCATAGATTTCCTATTTAATCCTCTGTAGGATAATCTGAGCTAGATATTATTGTTCCCACTTTACAAATGAGGAAACTTATCCTGGGAGAGTTTAAACATATCAAAGCTTGACAAATGACACACAATAGAAGGCAAGATTTAAACTCAATGCAGTAGAACATCAATAACTTTGTTCTTTACGTGGAACCAGCCACCTGTGACTGTCACTTTCTCCCTAAACCACTTTTCTCAAAATGGGGAGAGAATCAATAATGTCTGATAAATACATAACATGTATCAGCCTTGTAGAATATATTTTCATTAGTTTATCTCATTTAATTTCCACAAGAACATGTGTTGTAGGAATCATTATTTTCATTTTACCCCTAAGAACACTGAGGATCAGAGAATTTGTATAATTTACTTAAAATCTTACAGTACTAATCAGTAGCTTTTATGAAAAAAAAAATATATCTAATATCAAAATGTCTGAAGACCTTGGTTTGGGGCTTCTATTTTAATGCAGAGGAAAGCAAATATATTTCAGTACAGTCAAGAAATAATAGAAATCTGGTGATATATGGTGTCAGAGCACATAAGACTGGTATACTCTCCTATGTAAGAATTATCCCATTTCCGTATTAGACAACTCTGAAGTTTAAACAGCACAGGGAAAACTCATGAAATCAGGAAACAAGGTAAAATGATCCTCATATTACCAATTTCCATGCCAAGACTGCAATCAATTTATCATTTCAACTTTAAAGAAAAAAAATCAACATTGTTATCTATATCTCTAGAATATGTATAGCTTATTAATTGGATACTCAAATTTATTCACTTAGAATTTTGCTTAAGCATAGTAATTTAAATGTGTTTCAATACTTTTTTGTAGCATTTATTTTCTTACTCACAGATTTTAGACCAAAGGGTGACTACTTATCAGCTAGTTATTAAGTAGAATTATACTCCAGAATTCTATTTCTATTTAAAGAGCAGAAACTATTTTAGAAGTGTTTTTCTTTAATATATGGAAGAATGAAACATGCTTTTGCCTTTTTTTTGTTTTTGTTGTTATAAAATGGTATTAAAGTTTTTTTTTTAATTTTACTTGTGTTCTGTGCATATAATAGCAATAAATTAAACATAGTTTATTTAAGTATTGTGGCTGCTTACTGGCTGAACTATTCATCATGCTCAGCATTTCATCAATCCAAATGAAATTTTAAGTCTAATTAAAACAATGCTCCTCTATGATAAGATAGTAGTTATTAGATGGAGTGAGGATCTTTTTTCTTGATTCTCTTTTTCTTAAATGATGTCCATTTGATAAAACAGATGCCAATTGTTTTCTTTTAGTTGACTTACTTTGCTAAATCTCACAAGGCAGAAAAAAAAGTATATCTTGGGCAGTAGAAATCTTGAAAAGAATAGATATCGGTGATGACCACAGTCACTCATGTATCCATTTTGTTTATATAACCGTGCAATGGATTCTTTACCTTCATGATCTTGAAGTGAAATATTCATTCAGTGCTAAAGTTTAGTGGACTTCTATCTTCAGATTTGTCATTCTTTTTCACTTCAGGCCTCACTCTTTAGATGCATTCTCAATCTGTTCATCTTGCTTCAAACTCTTGGTATTCTGTTCTCTGAAAACCTTCCACCATTAAGCTGAATCTTCACCTTGAATTTGACTAGTGAGACTGGTTCTCATCAAAGACTTTTAACAGGCCATTTCCCATGTGCCTGCACCTAGCATTTTACACAGGGCTGATATTCACTGGCACTTATTTATCATCTTATAGCTCATCCTTGTAACTTCAAAACTGGACCTTATGTTAAAGTATTTCCATCATCTGCAGATGTCAAGTTCTTATCTTTCACAGATTGTTTTATTCTCACTTCCTCTGCTCCAGTCTACTTCAGGAACCCATGCTTCTGGTCCCAGGACATTATCATTCCCAAACCACTTTATATTTAATGTTTCAAACTCCAAGGCCCACTCTCTAACTACCTCTTTCAGTTTTGATAACACTATCTTCCTTGTTTCACCTTTTAAATCACTTAGACTATTAACTGCTCTCTACTATGCCAGCCATCTCACTTTAATTTCTTTTCTTTTCTTTTCTATTTTAATAACATAACCAGAATAAAACAGCAAAGTAATCTGGCTTATCTCTCACCAGGGCTTTTCATCTCTTTTTTCTTTAGTTCTCATCCCTTATCTGCCCCTAGAGATGTATCCTAACATCAGTTGTAAGACCCCACTGGAGAAAATGATCAGGCCATACAGATGAATACATTTATCCATGGATAATTTTCACATGGAGATGGTTATTAATATTTATCATTGTTGATAACTGGCCCCCTTCCCCACAACTAATAAAAATCATTCTTGTTTTCTTTAACTTTTGAACTTATCTTCTGGTCCCTAGTTCAGTTGCTAAGTCATGTCTAACTCTTTGAGCTGTCATGGACTGCAGCAATCCGGGCTCCTCTCTCCTCCTCTATCTCCTGAAGTTTGCTCAAATTAATGTCCATAGAGTTGGGGATGGTACTAATATCCAACCATCTCATCTTTTGCCTCCCCCTTCTCCTCTTGCCTTCAATATATACCAGCATCAGGGTCTTTTCCAATGAGTCAGCTCTTCACATCAAGTGGCCAAAGTATTAGAGCTTCAAAATCAAGCCATCCAATGAGTATTCAGCATTGATATCCTTTAGGGTTGACTGATCTGATCTCCTTGCAGTCCAAAGGACTCTCAAGAGTCTTCTACAGCACCACAATGGAAAGCATCAGTTCTTTGGTACTCAGCCTCCTTTATGATCCAACTCTCACATCCATACATGACAGCTGGAAAAACCATAGCTTTGACATAGACAGCCCTTTGTTGGCAAAGTGGTGTCTCTGCTTTTTAATACACTGTCTAGGTTTGACAAAGCTTGCCTTTCAAGGAGCAAGCATCTTTTAAGTTTGTGGGCACAGTCACCATGCACAGTGATTTTGCAGCCAAATAAAAGAAAATCTGTCACTGCTTCCACTTTTTCCCCTTCTATTTGCCATGAAGTGATGGGGGTGGATGTAATGACCTTCTTCTTATTTTTTTTAATGTTGAATTTCAAGCCAGTTTTTTCAGTCTCCTAGTTCACTTGCAACAAGAGGCTCTTTAGTTTCTCTTCACTTCATGCCGTGAGAGTGGTATTGGCTGCATATCTAAGGTTGTTGATATTTCTCCCGACAATCTTGATTCCAGCTTGTAATTCACCCAGCCTGGCATTTCACATGATGTACCCTGCATATAAGTTAAGAAGGCAGGGTGACAATGTGCAGTTCTTTTGTACTCCTTTCTCAATTTTGACCTTTTTTGTTTTTTCCATATTCACTTCTAACTGTTGCTTCTTGCCCACATATCAGTTACTCAGGAGACAGGTAAGGTGGTCTGGTATCCCCATCTCTTTAAGAATTTTCCAGTTTGCTGTGACCCACACAGTCAAAGGCTTTAGCAAAGTCAAAGAAGCAGAAGTAGATTTTTTTTTTTTAATTTCCTTGCTTTCTCCATAATCCAAGAAAGGTTAAGAATTTGATCTCTGGTTCCTCTGCCTTTTCTAAACCCAGCTTATACATCTAGAAGTTCTCAGTTTATGAACTGCTGAAGCCTGGCTTGAACGATTTTGAGCATAACCTTGCTGGCATGTGCTCCCTTGATGATAAGAAATTACCATGCCATCTACTTAAAAGAATAAGTCATGAGTTTCCTTAACTTCTTGTGACCTTTTTATTCCTCCTTCCAGTGTCTGAGGAAGAGATCTCTGTTTACAGCCCACACATTTCCTTTCCAGACAGCTCTTCAGTCCTGGATCACCTGACTCCTCCATGAGCTTGGTTTGTCAGTTAATTTTTCTTCTCTGAAAACTCTTTCTGTCATTCCCTAGGACACTCCCACTCTAACAGCCTATAATCTCTTTTTAGTCTGCTTATCAGTCTGGATTGCAGCAGATAACAGATGGTATGCTAAATTTAGTTTAATCTTAGTAGAACTTCCTAAAGGAGTTTATATAGAGAGGTAGGTAGGATGCAGGGAAAGCATAAGGGACAGTGAAGTATCGGAGACTAGGGACAGAGGGGTGCTCTACCATCTAAAGGCTGAGAATATAAGGGGAGGATGTGGTACCCAGGCTAAGAGGCAGGGAAAGGCCTTCCTGGCAGCAGCTGTGACTTTCGGTTAGTGGATGCAGCCACTGTCCCACTCACAGATATGGATCTAAAGTAATAAATACAGTACTCAGACTCAGAATCCAAATCTCTATCCTATCTTTAGTCTCCTACCAGTGCTTTCCATTGGCTTAACGCAGGCAGACAGAGGGCAAGGGAGCTGATTAAATAGTATATCAGCTTTGCAGAGCATAGAACAGGTTAGAAAAAGATGGAAGTTGAATCTGAAGGAGGAAATGAAGGACATTCATCATGTCTTAATGTTATATATTTTTACTTTCTTAGCTCTTCTAAATAACTTGCTGATCTCAGAACAAAGGGTCTAGGAGGCTCGCAGCTCTTTTAGGATGCTCTCTGGGCAGTTACACATGTTGCCTCAGCCTAGACTGATGTTGCTTTTCCTTTCAAGCTCCTGAAATTCATCTCCATTAGCCAATTCAAATGTCTGATTTCTAATATTATATTTAATTTTTACCAGGTTGTTAATCACCCCTCTTCTATTTTCCATTAAATCTTGTATATCCCCAACAAAGGAATTTTTTCATTTTATGATCCTGCAAGAACCTATACAGCAAGGATTCCATCTCATTTGTCTTCACATATTCTATACTTATTTGTTGCTTGGTAATGTTAGATAGTCAGTAATAAAGTGTTCTATTAATTTGCGTATCATTTGTCTTTCTCCCTGTACTGAGTTTCTTCCTACTGATAACTGCTGTAACAGTGCCATATAGGGGAAAGGGAAAGGGAAAGGGAAAGGGAAGTCGCTCAGTCATGTCTGACCCTTCGCAACCCCATGGACTGCAGCCCACCAGGCTCCTCTGTCCATGGGATTTTCCAGGCAAGAGTACTGGAGTGGGGTGCCATCACCTTCTCCAATGAATGAGTCTACCTATTTGTAAAAATGTGACTGATGAAAACAGTGCAATCACAGATTATCACACTGTGAGTTTAGTTGTCAAGAGGGAGCAACTCGAAGAACATCACACAATCTATAAACCAGCTGGAAGGAGCCAACAGTGCCATATATGGAATACAATTTGTTGTGGGTAATCTCCTTGAGAACTAAATGAATAAGGGGCTAATCATTTTTTTCTAGAAATGAAAATCACTTTCTAGAAGGTTCAGCATCCCATTAAAAGTTACTACATTTTATCTTGAGTTACATAAATTGGAAAGAATGACCTGGAAGCAAGGTTACAAAGATAGCATGGGCATCAAAGACAATTCAAAGGAATCTGTGTGCAGAGGACTGCATTATGCTTTGGAAAATGCAGCTTTTCATTTTTATTTCAATGCTGCAAAAACACACAGACAGGGGAAGTTATGTAGGGACACACAATCAAAAGAGACAAATTTACCACTAAAGACATGCAGAATTTACTAAAATTGTGGTGTTATTTTTACAGAAAAAAATGTGAAGGAAATGATCTCAGTATAATCATTTTGAACTAAAATATATAAATTTAGTCTGCTGTGTGCTTTTCTCTGTAATGTTATCTGTCAATCATGTATATGTTACAATGAAATATTTAGCTGCCTCGCCTTTTAATCACCCAAGAAAGAGTCTGCATTGCTGTATTGAAACTTGCATTTGGGTAGCTTTTATCAAATTGATCATGTGGAATATCATACTTTGACTTTTAGGAATATTTCTTTCCAATGATTCCATTGTTCACATGCTATATAGGCATTCCTGCCTGACTTACCTTGACAGAAATAGTGAAATATACTAACTACATGTGCTGTGACTTCAGTGCCTTTCTTTGCTTCCCCGTTAAAGAAAGATTATGCATTAACCTTGTCACAGCAATTGTGAGAAAAGAACATTTCCTTATCTTAATATTATAAAACTCTCTTACTCTTTTTTTCCTGTAATGCTGAGAGATCTTCAATATGTATTCTCTCTCACTGTCTCTCTATCTCTCTATTTTTTTTTTTTTTTCTTCAATACTATCAGTGTTTTGTATTTGGAAAGGACAAGGAAAAATTCTGCTTTGTTCACTTAAATTTGCAGATAAAGGAACATAGCTGATATGTTTCACTTTTATTTTTATTTAAGCCAGAGAGATATGTCATATTCCTATTTGTTATCATATATGCTTTTTGAGGTGATAAAGTCATGTTGCTTTCACTGAAAAAAAAAAAGTAAAATTAGCTCGTTGTGAGGATTGTATTCTCTAGCTGCCAGCAGTAATTAAAAGGTGGTTTTATTCCCTAACTACACATTACATTTCACACGTTCCTGATAGGATTTTACTCCCAAGGTAGTCATTGAATGGGAATTTAAAGTTTATTTTTAGGTAACTCCTTTGTATTTGTATTGTTTACTTTCAAATTCTTGGCAACAGCTATGACTAAATGCCAATGCAGAGAATTTTCAGCACTCTACATAAAGTTGTTATATGTTTGCTGAAATATACCCAAGACAAGCCTTATTCTCTTTCTCTTCTCATTCCTTAAAACTGTTGATACAGAATATTTACTTTATTTCATGATGGGGTTATAATGCTGGGCAACAGGATTGCCAAAGCAAATAAGAAAAGAATTGTTTAAAGAGGGAAATTTTGTGAAAGGACTGGGATATAGGAGTATGAGAATGAATGACAGTTTGAAATTGTATGAAACTGTTCTGACACCAATTAAACATTTGTGAACATGGTGGCTTGTTCATGGAGAAAAGAGAATGCATGAGCATAATATAATTGTATCAAAAGGAGAAGTGGTCTAAGTGGTTGGGAATCAAAAGCACCTGTTGATTCACCACTCTCAGAATATCACAAGACAGTTTATGAAATCTATTTCTGGATTTTCTTTTACTGTCTAACTTGAAAGCATTATTGGATATATCCACATCTGCATTTGTTTGCATCCATTTGTAATATGCTGATATTGGTTCTCTAATGTCTCTGGTCATTATATTTAAGTATCCTATTTTTCAAATAGTAACTCTCCATAGCCTTCCAATGTTTTTCTTTCAAGATGTTTTTCAGGAAAACATATTCATTCTTTTAAGCAATCTGAAGTTATAGAATGATTAATCATAACTACCATTTTTATCTGCCTACTGCATTCAAAGAACAGTGCTGATCACTCTTCCTGATATATATTATCTGTTACATTAAATTTAAGTGCCAGATATAAAAATTCCTGGTTTTTCAGATTACACAAAAAGATAAATATACCTTCAGATAATAAGTGTATTAGAATGCTAAGAATGTTTCAAAATAAAAATGATAAATTTTAATTATGAACAACTGATTCAGAGGTAAGATGGAAAAAAAAAAGTAAGGATCCTGGACTATCGGCAAATAATAGTTATAATTAACTTTTCTACACAATTGGGAGATAAAGATAAGTATTAAAAGTCCATTAGGTCACCTAATCCAGTTCACATATCTTTCTTACATTATTTGAAAAAAAAAATCTTCCAACTTAGGGACAAATATGGTGAGAAAAGCTCCATCCACATTGTGGAATTTCTTATAATGTTTCTGGCAATTCTACAGTGTGGGACTTAATATTAACACATTTTCTACTTTCCTATCTTTTTAGGGTTGGCTATAGCCAAGATTACTGAGGGCGATAAGTACGAATGGTTTCTGTTAATAATTCTTGAATTTCACTACTACTGGTTTTCTGACCTACATTTTCCACTTTGCACAGTGGACATGCAGATTCACCAGATGAATGCCAATGTGTTAAGTCTGCAAGGACATTCACTGTTTCTGTATGGAGTTACCCAAAATTCATTCTTGAAAGTACAAGTGCTAGGCCTAGATTAGAGATCGCCAACAGCATGTCGCTATTGCCTTTTCTATTTCTGTTCATAGCAGCTTTGTACAGATATATTTTTTTATTCCTATTCAGGTACTGCAGGAGGTGCGCTGATTTTTTTTGTTACCTCTTTCAAATGATCTCTGCAAATGCCTTCTACCTCTATAGTGGCATGGAGGGTGGGAGTCTACATCCCTGTCTCTTTAAAAGACTATCATCCAGCATGACTGCCTGTTAGACCGTCTCCCTAACTAAGAAGAGCTTTTCTTCACTTCTGCTCCCTTTATGTTATAACTTTATAAAGGCCCTGGGATAGAGCCTTGTCTAGTAATACTGCTGCTGCTACTGCTGCTAAGTCGCTTCAGTCGTGTCCGACTCTGTGCAACCCCACAGATGGCAGCCCACCAGGCTCTCCCGTCCCTGGGATTCTCCAGACAAGAACACTGGAGTGGGTTGCCATTTCCTTCTCCAATGCATGAAAGCGAAAAGTGAAAGGGAAGTCGCTCAGTCGTGTCCGACTCTGAGCGACCCCATGGACTGCAGCCTACCAGGCTCCCCCGTCCATGGAATTTTCCAGGCAAGAGTACTGGAGTGGGGTGCAATTGTACTTAATTTAAAACACAAATCAACTCACAGTCTCTATGTATGAGAAGTTCTCTTATCTACAAATGCCTCTTGTTCACAGCTCCCTCTTTTTTCCTTTCCTTCTCTTCTTTTACAATCTCCCTTTCTTATTTTAACTTTTTTCTTCTTCCATTTCATCCAGTTTTTAATAACAAAGATAATTACTAGGGATTATATTAGTCTCTGGTGGCCTGAAAATGAAAACATAAGAAACAAAAAAAGCTATTGTGTCCTTAGGGGTCAAAGTAAAGACAAAAAAAAAAGTTTCTTAAAATAGACAAAGTAAAAACATGAATGTCTGTAATAGTTTCAGTCTTGGTATTGATACTTAGTCTGTTAAATGATGATTCCATGAATTACTTAACTTCCTCTGAAATTCTGAAAATTCATCTCAGTTTTTCATGCAAGTATTTAAGCACAGGTACAAAAGAGCAAAAAGACCAGTGTGATCACTGTTTCTAATTCATGAGGCCTTAGGCACATTGCTTTGGTGTGGAATTTTTCCAAGCAAAGTGAAGGATATTTGAGCACACAGGGTATTGTGTAAAAACTAAATAATGAAAATATGTGACATGTATGCAGTTTAATTCCTGCCCTGGGACATAATAGGTACTCATTACAGAAGTATGGCTAACTTTATTGTGTCTTATTGTATGCTATATACCCCACGGATACTGAGGCAATGCCACACTTGAGAATTATCAAACATGTTTGTTACAAAGTATGCATTCCCTGGGTCTGATATGGGGATCTAAATACAGGAATGCGCATTTTAAATGAGTCTCAACAGGTGGTTCTGATGCTATTGAAAAACAGACCTCAGTGATTAGGTGCTGAGATGTGGGATTTGCACCTTTAAGAGCCCAGTTCAATCTTTGATGCTTATAAACATGTAAATTTTACCTAGTTATTAAAATACTTTAAGCTTATTTTGATGTGTAAAAATAAACAGTCTATTTCAGTTCAGTTCAGTTCAGTTCAGTTCAGTTCAGTCGCTCAGTCGTGGCCGACTCTTTGCAACCCCATGAATCACAGCATGCCAAGCCTCCCTGTCCATCACCAACACCCGGAGTTCACTCAGACTCACATCCATCGAGTCCATGATGACATCCAGCCATCTCATCCTCGGTCGTCCCCTTCTCCTCCTGCCCCCAATCCCTCCCAGCATCAGAGTCTTTTCCAATGAGTCAACTCTTTGCATGAGGTGGCCAAAGTACTGGAGTTTCAGCTTTACCATCATTCCTTCCAAAGAAATCCCAGGGCTGATCTCCTCCAGAATGGACTGGTTGGATCTCCTTGCAGTCCAAGGGACTCTCAAGAGTCTTCTCCAACACCACAGTTCAAAAGCATCAACTCTTCGGTGCTCAGCCTTCTTCACAGTCCAACTCTCACATCCATACATGACTACTGAGAAAACCATAGCCTTGACTAGGTGGACCTTAGTCGGCAAAGTAATGTCTCTGCTTTTGAATATGCTATCTAGGTTGCTCATAACTTTTCTTCCAAGGAGTAAGTGTCTTTTAATTTCATGGCTTCAGTCACCATCTGCAGTGATTTTGGAGCCCCCCAAAATGAAGTCTGACACTGTTTCCACTGTTTCCCCGTCTATTTCCCATGAAGTGATGGGACCGGATGCGATGATCTTCGTTTTCTGAATGTTGAGCTTTAAGCCAACTTTTTCACTCTCCTCTTTCACTTTCATTAAGAGGCTTTTTAGTTCCTCTTCACTTTCTGCCATAAGGGTGGTGTCATCTGCATATTTGAGGTTATTGATATTTCTCCCAGCAATCTTGATTCCAGCTTGTGCCTCTTCCAGCCTAGCGTTTCTCATGATGTACTCTGCATATAAGTTACATAAGCAGGGTGACAATATACCGCCTTGATGTATTCCTTTTCCTATTTGGAACCAGTCTGTTGTTCCATGTCCAGTCCTAACTGTTGCTTCCTGACCTGCATACAGATTTCTCAAGTGTCAGGTCAGGTGGTCTGGTATTCCCATCTCTTTCAGAATTTTCTAGTTTATTGTGATCCACACAGTCAAAGGCTTGGGTATAGTCAATCAAGCAGAAATAGATATTTTTCTGGAACTCTCTTGCTTTTTCCATGATCCGGCAGATGCTGGCAATTTGATCTCTGGTTCCTCTGCCTTTTCTAAAACCAGCTTGAACATCTGGAAGTTCATGGTTCACATATTGCTGAAGCCTGGCTTGGAGAATTTTTGGCATTACTTTACTAGCATGTGAGATGAGTGCAATTGTTTGGTAGTTTAAGCATTCTTTGGCATTGCCTTTGTTAAGGATTGGAATGAAAACTGACCTTTTCCAGTCCTGTGGCCACTGCTGAGTTTTCCAAATTTGCTGACATATTGAGTGCAGCACTTTCACAGCATCATCTTTCAGGATTTAGTATATAGTAAATACTCGGTTCAGTTCAGTTGCTCAGTTGTGTCCGACTCTTTGTGACCCAATGGACTGCAGCATTCCCTGCTCCCCTATCCATCACCAACTCCTGGAAGTTGCTCAAACTCGTGTCCATCGAGTCAATGGTGCCATCCAGCTATCTCATCCTCTGTTGTTCCCTTCTCCTCCTGCCTTCACTCAGCAAATTACATAATTATAATCTAGTGGAAATATTTCCACATAAATAATTTGATCATTTCCTGAAAGTTGGCTGTAACATGAGAATTAAAGAAGAAATACTATTTTGACATAGGATTATCTCTATTATAAATACAAATATAAATTTTTTCCAATCCCTTAGAATTATAAATCCATACTCAAGTGGAGGAATTTTTGTCAAAGATCGATTTCCTAAAGTCTTTTAATAGTCTTTCATCATTTTATATACATATGCTGTTTTCTCATTTTCCATAAAAGAATAAAATAAAACACATACACACAAAAATGACCTTAAATTAAGGAATGCTTTGGGTAAATCTGTGACAACATTGCTGACACAAAGAATACTAGAAAAATAGTCATCAAATTGTAGAGTTTTTTCTGTGATTGATTTCTAGAATAATGATGTTCTTTTGATATAAATTGATTATCATCGAGGGGAAAGTCTAAATATATGTTATATATTACAGTATACCCCTCTATCCTTGTAGTTCTAGTAATTAAGTTTCAACTTGTCATAAATAATTTATGTATTTTATTTTTTTTAAGGATATAGTATACTCAGAACAGTAAATGTACTTTAACTATATTTAAATGCCCTATAGCTACACACATTTTATTTCTCCTTTCACCTGTCATCCTCTTAACCTGTATTTTTCTCTCTGAGTCCCATCAATACTACCTTTCTTGAAAGAAAAGTACAAAGGTGAATAGAGAATGAAGAGACGAGTTGGAGACTCTGTTCCATCTTTAATGCTGCCAGTATCTAGTTAAGTTAAATATTGAAGGAAAAATCAATCACCTGGCCCTCCACTTTCAACATCGAGAATCTCAGTGTGGTCCAGTCACTTGCTGGTCCTTGTCTAAATTGAGTGGCAATGACAGAAAAAAAAAGAAATGAACATTATCCAGCTGTAGTCTTGGAAGCCAAAACTCAGTACCACCTTTAGACAATAAAAAGCAAAGGTTCCAAACCTTAGGTTAATTTCAATAATTACAAACCTTCAAGCAGTGTCATTGATTGTAGTTCCAAGATTCTCACTCTACTGAGAGTAAAATTCCATGAGTTTTCACATGATGAGAAATGTGAGCACACAAGTATTGAATATTTGGGAGCCTAATAGTGAACCTGAAATAAAGGAACATTTCACACAAAGATTTTGGACAAACATGACTTCTTTACAGTTAAAGTTACATTTTGGTTTTGTGCTTTGTCTAAACTTTGCATAGGGTTATGAAAAACTAAAGTTGCTAAACACATAAAGTACTTGAGCAGTGCAGATAAGCTGATCAGAGAATTAAATGTTCATTAATTGGAACATCCTTTAAATAATTTATTTGTTCCTTGCCTTTGTTAACTTGTTTGCTTGCTTGTTTGAGTCAAGTCTATCCTTGTACCATTGCTGCTATTACCTGAAACTGAAGTGATAGAGACTCATTAATGCAGATTAGTGTCTGAAAGTGAGCAACACTTATAGATAGCAATTCTTGTTTTCTTTTCCCAAATATTCTCTTGAGTTAAGAAAAGCCAAGGGGCTAGTTACTAGAGGAGAACTAAGCCATCTCAAAAAAAAACAAACAACAGGCTTAATTCTTTTTTTCTCTGGTGTTTATAAAGGAGCATATTACCCATCCTTGGAATAGATGTTCTGCTACTTTGCATTCTGATTATGGTAGCTGATGGCAACAACACAAGCACATTCCCAAAGTTTAATAATAATGCATATTTTTATTCTTTCACAAGCAAAGTGATAAATGTTCTGGATATTCCAACACTATAATCTCTGCTAAGGTGGCATACTTTAGATCCAGCAGAAAGAATGCATAAATTGGAATCTATGTACCAGGGAGATTTTTATTACATGAGCATTTTATTACATGATGTAAGAAATGATGCTACAGGAGTTTGGCAGGAAATCAAAACTCATTGTACAAGATCAGATTTAAATATAGTATCATGTTTTAATCTATTTTTGCCTTTGTCAAATTGACAGTCATCTTTTGTCTTGTAATTAAATATCAGTTTGGACCCTCAGGCCTCTGAGACAAATTGGTTGTATTCTTATATGTTAAACACTGACTTAATTCAGTTCAATCTTTTAATTCTTCTTCCTTTAATTACTTAGTAGCTCAAACTAATAACTGGTTTTGTTTCTTTAAACTTATCATGTAGTCTTGCCAAAGCAAATTGCTGTATCTGATTTCATGTGAACACCAAGTTGCTTAGCAACTTAAATCTGCCTTATATTTCATCTTTTTGCATGCTCTTTAATCTCTAAATTTTTATCAGGGTGTAATTTTAGTCATATATCCATATTTATTCTTTTTTCTTATTATTCACACAATTAGCACTTAGTGTTTCATTGTTTTTGGGTGAGGGTTGATGTGGGACAGGGACAACAGTGGGGAAAGAGAGAGAAGGAGAAAGGGGGATGGAAGGTAAAAAACAGATGGAGTGGAAGTAAGAGAGAAAAGAGAAAAGAATAAGGGAATTCATTTGTAGTATTCTGTTCTTGAATTTTTTAGATTTGTAAAATCTTATTTCTTTTTCACCTTTCATATGTGGCTCACATGTTTCGCATTGTCTTTCAGGTACCAAAGCTCTTGTTTCTAACCTCTAAGAGAGGGGATTTAGTCATCTATAGTAGTTCCCGCACTATTTCAAGCATAATTGGCATTCAGGCTCTGAAGACTCTTAAAACAGATCCAATTCAGAGCCTTGTGTGGCTTTATCCCCAGAGAGAAATTATCCCTTTGGGAGGTTTGTCATCTTTGGCAGGAAGAAAATGGTGTTACTATTTTGTGCTTTCATTGTGTCGTGGCAGACAGGCAGTGACTTTTCAGCCAGGTCCGTAGGCTAATTGTAGAAATGATGGAAAATGTCAGAATTTAAAGGGGAAAAAAATGTCTTAAAAGTAAGTGACAGTTGTCACTTTGCTTATTTTCTGCTATTTGCTGTAATAGGCACCAAACTATAAAGGAGCATTTGAAGGAGAATAAAGATTTGTTTCACATATGCATAATATTGAAAGGAAATGAGCTTTAAATATTGGTGTACATTCCTTCAGAATGTAATTACCATACATTACCCTATCACTCACTCTTCTTCATCAGAGGCCCAAAAATAATTTCTCCAGCAACCTTCCATTCTTCCATACCCACTTTCATAAATGCACATTCAGAGGTGCATTGCTTACAAATCAGGAAAACAAATGTCGACGGGGAGAGTGAGAGCCTATTAATTTTGTGCATTCTTTTTGAGAACAACTGCTTCAACCCAGCTATTATTTGTCTTATGCTTAAAGTAATCTTCCAGCCTTAAAGTGTGAACTGTTGGTTTCAACTTATTTATTAGTTTGCAGCTCATATTTAAATAAGGCAGTGACACTGCTTGTTTAATGAACAGTAACTTAATTTGAGATTTTGTTTATGGAATTTTGAGTGATTTTTTGACATCTTCATATTTTTCCACTCTTTTTTTTTTCTGCCTTTTAGAAGCTCTGCAATACGTGAAAGTGAAAGTCGCTCAGTTGTGTCCAACTCTTTGCAACTCTATGTACTGTATAGTCCATGGAATTCTCCACACCAGATACTGAAGTGGGAAGCTGTTTCTTTCTCCAGGGGACTCTTCCCAACTCAGGGATCGAACCCATGTCTCCACATTGCAGAAAGATCCTTTACCAGCTGAGCCATCAGGGAAGCCCTTTGCAATTCAAAACTAAGCCGTTTTTGGTCAGGTGTCATTTCTTCCATGTCTCTGTTATTTGAAAAATTTCTCTCATCTTTTTAAATGAATGGTACATGGAAGTGTCTCC
Source organism: Budorcas taxicolor (assembly GCF_023091745.1). Classification (NCBI taxonomy): domain Eukaryota; kingdom Metazoa; phylum Chordata; class Mammalia; order Artiodactyla; family Bovidae; genus Budorcas; species Budorcas taxicolor. The sequence goes on from NC_068910.1 coordinate 97,740,163, forward strand.
TTCTATGTTCATTGCAAGCAGAATTATTTTGTCCACTCCAAATTCCACCCAGCTTGATAGTACATGAATAGCAGCAGTCTCAGTCATCTTCCAAACTGCTGTCATGGTCATTTGAGTGAGTAACCTAAAGGGAAGTGTGTGGCCATAAATGCTTGTAACCAGGTCTTTCAACATGGCACTGTGTGGTTTCCCCCAACAACCATCACCATCTTCCTTTCCTGGTTGTTTACTTTTATTTTGTTCAGGGTGTCCAAAGCCACTTGAAGAAACCATACCTCACATTATCTGAGAAGTAAAATCTATTATCTATACACTGGAGCTATATTTGGATGCTCTCAAGAGTTTAATTCTTTGAGCACCAAAAAAGAGCTCTGGTTCCAGTCATAAATAAGAGGAGTATTTTCTTCCCTACTTTAAGTCATAGTGTGTCCTTGGAACTCTGAATCTCTTTGTACCCATCGCTTGCAAGGTGATCACAATAGTCCATCGATGTTTTCCTCGTTTCTTGTGGCCTGGATAAGGACAGTTACCACCACCTTAGTGAATCTAGCTTCTCTGTTACTGGAGCTTCCCTCTTGCTTCAGACAGTAAAGAATCCTGCAGGAGACCTGAGTTGGATCCTTGGGTTGGGAAGATCCCCTGGAGGAGGGAATGGCTACCCACTCCAGTATTCTGGCCTGGAGAATTCCATGGATAGAGGAGCCTGGCAGGCTACAGTCCATGGGATCACAAAAGGAGTCAGACACAACTGAGTGACTTTCTCTTTCACTCTCTATTACTGAGACTTCTTCCATTCTGGCCAGTACTACAAAAGCTCCTGTGCCTATGATATGAGATTAAGATTCTGGGACTTGTGCATTCAATAGGGGTGAGGTGAAGGATGTTTCCTATTTGTAGCAGCCCGCCAAAACCATACTCAGTACAGGAGCATATCTATTTTTTGTAAATTGAATTAATCTCTAAAAAGAGTTTGGGATTGTGAGATATAAAATGTAATCCCCAAGGCAGTTTGGCTTTTCTGCTTTGTGATGATTTGTTATAGCACTGAGTGATGAAACTTGCTTCTGGCAAAGGAATTCAGGTCAGTTGGAAGGGTCTGTCCTCTCTTAATCATAGAGGGATGAGTTCCAGAAGAAATTAGCTATGGTTGGTATATCAACTTTCTAAAATTGCTTCCTCTCAGCAGTGAGGATATTCTTTGATATAGGTTATATTTCTCTCTTATACTTTCTGCCAAGTCTTTTCTGAGCTAAGATATTATATATTGTTTTTACCTTTTAGGAAAGACTTACCAATCAGACAGGGATGGTTCCAGGAAAGTCAGTTGCCAAGAAAAATCAGTGAAATTCTTGGGTGGATATTTGGCACTGATGCTAAGAACATCTCGTTTTTTAAAAAGTTTTAGTGGCTTTTTTTTTTTTTTTTTTGAGAATCTCAACTGATAGATAGTGAATGGATATGGATTTGAAAAGAAAAATAATCCCTCAAACTGTTCCCAACACTCTTCAAAAGTGGACTCATACAAAGAATATCCTTTGGTTCATTATAGCTGTCACTGCATAGAGTGTCTGGCACTGTGAAATGTCACCCTGCCTCTACATGACCTGGTAGCAGGAGATATTCTTTTAAAAAGCTACCCCATCTTTGACTGTTAGGCTTGACTTTTTACAATTGTTTCTCAGCAGCTCATTGCTTTATCACATCATTTGATGTTGCAGTACAGTTTATCTTTCAAATATTTATTCTGGAACCTAGCTTCAATTACCCTACTTTAACTTACTGAATAACGGCAGAAATCCTGAACCTACATATACTATTAATGTGGTGCAAGAAAGATTTATTTTGGCATTCTTGTTTCCTTCTAGAAACTCATGACAGAAAACTTGACATGGCAATTTCATTGTAGATAATTTTTATTTAAGATGCACATTTAGCAGTAGGAAATAAAATGTTCTATTTACGTAACTTTTCAAAAGATGTCCAGTTTTTGGTCTAGTTCATTTGAATGTTGCCCTCCTTGTTTTCATGCTTCTTGATATGGGTATTTTGTAGTCTACATTGTGGGCTGTATACAAGATAATCTGCTCTAACACAGGGAAAATATTAGAAAATTTATTTCTGTTTATTTTCTTCCCACCTTATTTTAAAATTGATTTTATGTATATTTTATACTATGTATAGTGAATAAGAGGGTAGTATATGTGCATATTTTATAAATAAAAGCATGCATATATGGGTAGTGTGTGTAGACTTTTTTTTTTTTTTGCTATGAATGTGCAATTAAAACATGTAAGAAATATAATTAATCGCAATCTTTCAGTACTCTTTTATTAAGTGATATATTGATAAATATCCAGCACTCCTCTGATGCAAGGAGGTATTTAGTATCAATACCATAAAGCATGATTTGAATTTTCTTCTTAAAAATTACATATTGGGAAAAGGGTCATATAATTTAACTAAAAAACACATTCCATAATCTCTTGTATATTTTCAGGTCTATTTAGCAGCATTTCCCAAATAACCATCTTAGGAACACTAATACTATCAGTGTTTTTTTCCAGTTGAAAGTGTCACAAAGATTGAAAAGTGGGAAGACAGAAGAAGCCAGAACAGGTGCTTATGTTAATTAAAACTACACTATCTGTGTCTTGATTATAAATAATGGTTGATGCATTGGCACTAACAAACAATGTGCACAAATCCCGTTCCTGAGGGGTCTAATTATTTTTAAGGAACTTTACGGTCAGTCAGAAGTCATACTCATTCGATTGGCCTCTGGTGGTGATTTATTTAAAATAACCAAAGGACCTTACCATGTTGCATTATTCTAAAATATATACAAATATTCAGTGAACCAAAACTTTGCTTCTCTTTCAGCTGCTATGTTCCCAAATCCGTCATGTATTTCTTTAATTTTTTTGAGAGTTAAAGATAGATCCATTAATTCATTGTGACCCGAGGCATGAAATTAAACTACCATTTTCACAACCAACAGGAAAAACCCACGGGGTCAATTATAGTTATTGGTCTTCTTTGTTGATTGTATCTTCTAAAGTGTAAAGTACAGTATATCGGTTGCTAATACTCAATTATAGTTATATTTTTCAGCATGTAAGCATCTACTAATTAGTAGAAAAATGCAAATTTGCCTTATCTCTAACAGAATAAATCAAAGAAATAATTTATAAAGAAATGTAATTTTAGAATAGCATCTTAAAACCCTCATGTTATGTGACTATAAAAGTGACTAAATACAACTTAGAACGATTATGAAATTAATATAAAATATTTTTTGCAATTGCATTTTAGCTGCAATAATACTTTTGGAGTTTTTGGAAAGATTGCCTAACACAAAGTTAAATAATGAAAATACAGCTTTAAAAATACTATCAATTACATGTGAAGACTATTGTTACTTTAACTAGCGGTTGGGATATATATTTTCTTTCAATGATTAGCACATCGCAAATCTAAGGGAGAATTTTTCCATGAGCCTGAAAATATCTTAACAATCATGTACCATAATGAGCAATAATTTAGCATACACCCCCAAAATAAGAAATTAGGGGTCCTTCAGGTTTATTTTTTAACATGGAGTCAACTAAATAGATATTAAATAAACTATTACATGTTATGTAACATCAAAAAAAGATTTAGTAACATACTCCAGAAGATAGTTTCTTTTCATATCATATCTCCTCATGCAATAAATCCTATCCAATTTTCTGTCATCATATACCTTGGCTCCAGTTCTTTTTCATTATTTCTGTCACCAGAGACACTGCATTTGCTTCTGCTGTAGAGCACTGATGTCCTTGTTGGCCACTGTTTCACCATATTATTGTCCTTTGTGTCCTACCAATGTTTCATACACAGAGCGCACACACACAAATCATTATTCTAATATGAATATAATCAGTTTTCTACTCTTGCTTTATAAGCTACTACAGTCTCATATGTCTCCAAAAGGGAATTGCAATATTAATCCTTATGCTGGATTCTGACTCTAGTCATAGTAATAAAGTCTCTCTGACAATGGAAACTGTGTTAAAACTTTCCCAAAGGTTATTTCAATTTACTAATTGTATTTTCAATAAATGGTAACTCTCATAGAAATTTATATATTTATCTTTAAAAAACTGAAACAAAATTAAGGAGCATGTTTGTAATGAGGGTACTGTGTTGGAAAAGAAAATTACAAAAGGAAGTAAAATGTATTGGATATATACTGCATGCTAGAAATAATGTTAATATTTTATATAAATTATTAAATTTCACAAGTGCTTTTAAAATTAATATTTTGCTTTAACATACAATACAAAAGAAATTGAAGCTAAAGATCATAAAATGTTTTATTCAATGGTTTACTTGAACTTGTATGTCCAATTCTTATAAAACAGTTTATTTCTGATCACATAACACAGCTATGACCACCTTTGAATTATCTAGAACACTATGACATGCAGAGTAAGCTTTGAGAAAAGTGAGACCATGCAAAGTGTATTACCATCTTTTGACTCATGTACATCTCCCACACTTTTTGGACATATATGATATGCTTAAGCACTGTGAAATGTACTTACATGAAAAATAAAAATTCAAAATATTTTTTCCAGAACCTCTCAACTCATTACAGGAATAGTTCAAAATCAGTATTCTGAGTGATAAAAGGATGCATGAAGAGATTATTTGTTCACAAGTAAAGAAGGATATCATATTATAAACAATAGGAGAGGGATTTGATTTGGTTCATATGGTAAATAAATTTTGACATCTGTCTTGAAAGATGAGTATGAGTCTGTGGGCAAAGGGGATGGAGTAAGATATTCTCAATAGAAAAAAGCATATTCAGTTTCAAGAGATTGCATAAAGTACCCGAAACTGTAGATGCACATAGGAAACTTAAGTATGAAAAATGGATAGACAAGATATCCCAGAGCTTATCGTTCATGGTAAGGAGTTTGAACTACACAGGAATAAAATGATTATGCTGGTAACTGAGAAGGACTATCTAGAAAGAAGATATAAAATGCTATAGCAAGGATCAAACTTGAGAAAACAAGGCAGCTCAACTGTTGAAATAATCAAGATAAGGTGTTCTTTAGAATTTGAATTGGGACAACTGTCATAGGGATGAAGAAGAAGGACTCAAAAGTTCTCAAGATAAAGTTAGGAGGTATAATTGAGAAGACTTAGTGATCAGTGGACGGAGGACCCTGATAGGCTACAGTAAATGGAGTTGCTAAGAGTCGGGCACGACTCAGCGACTTCACTTTCACTTTTCACTTTCATGCACTGGAGAAGGAAATGGCAACCCACTCCAGTGTTCTTGCCTGGAGAACCCCAGGGATGAGGGAGCCTGGTGGGCTGCCGTCTATGCGGTTGCAGAGTTGGACATGACTGAAGTGACTTAGCAGCAGCAGCAGCAGCAGCAGTGATCAGTTACATGATATGAGGAAAAAACAACAGTCTATGGAACTCCCTAAGATTCCCAAGATACATAAGAGAGGGTGATGAGGTCCATTCAGATGTAGCCAAGTTTGAGATTCTGTGAACTGTGAAAGGAGATAACTAGTAATTCAGTTCAGTTCAGTTCAGTCGCTCAGTCGTGTCTGACTCTTTGCGACCCCATGAATCGCAGCACGCCAGGCCTCCTTGTCCATCACCAACTCCCGGAGTTCACTCAGACTGACGTCCATCGAGTCCGTGATGCCATCCAGCCATCTCATCCTCTGTCGTCCCCTTCTCCTCCTGGCCCCAATCCCTCCCAGCATCAGGGTCTTTTCCAAGAAGTCAACTCTTCACATGAGGTGGCCAAAGTACTGGAGTTTCAGCTTCAGCATCATTCCCTCCAAAGAAATCCCAGGGTTGATCTCCTTCAGAATGGACTGGTTGGCTCTCCTTGCAGTCCAAGGGACTCTCAAGAGTCTTCTCCACCACCACAGTTCAAAAGCATCAATTCCTTGGCGCTCAGCTTTAATCACAGTCCAACTCTCACATCCATACATGACCACTGGAAAAACCATAGCCTTTACTAGACGGACATTTGTTGGCAAAGTAATGTCTCTGCTCTTGAATATGCTATCTAGGTTGGTCATAACTTTTCTTCCAAGAAGTAAGCGTCTTTTAATTTCATGGCTGCAGTCACCATCTGCAGTGATTTTGGAGCCCCCCAAAATAAAGTCTGACATTGTTTCCACTGTTTACCCATCTATTTCCCATGAAGTGATACGACCAGATGCCATGATCTTCATTTTCTAAATGTTGAGCTTCAAGCCAACTTTTTCACTCTCCACTTTCACTTTCATCAAGAGGCTTTTTAGTTCCTCTTCACTTTAACGAGTAATAGCCATATACATATCTAGGTTGGAAAGAGAAAATTCAGAATCTGCAGTGATAGTTAAGTTTTAGGCGTAAAGAAATTCAGCAGGGAGGAATATTCCAAAGGAAATCTGGAAGAAAAAGATGGCCAAGAATTGAATGTGCAGAAATTTAACAATTAAGAGTCATTAGGAAAAAAATAGTAGATAGTAGGAAGAGGATCACATGGTCAAATTGAATGAAGTAAAGAATGGGGAAAATTACAGGCAGAAGGAAGTGCTTCATTGTGTTAAATAATACAGTGGTTCATTATGATGAAGATAATGGGTAGGTGGTTCACTGACTTTGGCATTTAGGTCATTGAAGACCTTAGTGGGGACAGTTTCAGTGAAAGTAGTACTGATGGAAGTTATCTTTACTGGGCCTCATGAATTGGAAGAGTAGCAGTAGGGCAATAAGTATAATACTTTTTCAAGAATTTGAGTGTGACAAGCAATAAAGATAATTTAATTTATATGGGTTTAATGTTTCATGTTTTATCTGTCTCCTTGAAATCTTAATGTATTATTAAAAATTCTGCATTTAGTATCTATATTTAGATTGCAGGAATGACTTTTAAAAAGATAAATATTAACACCTAGATGATATGGTATTCAGTTTTTCCTGAAACAAATGATAAGATGAACATTAGGTAGATAAATTCTCATACAACTTTTTCAATAACATAATTTCAGTGATATAATGTTAACTTTTTTCCCTTTTATACTCTTGCATTTAAAAAATGTCATTTAGACAGCAAGTTTCTATAATATAGTCGTGCTTTGACACTTTGCCATCTTAAACTATTATATATCTTGTAATTAAAAGCATTTTCTTTGGGGTGAAGAAAGAAGTATATCATAAGCTACTAATAAATATAAAATATATTCATATATTGTGACATATATATAATGTTACTAGTATAAGCCATCTTCCATAGCAGAGTGTTGAAAATCACATGCTATAAGAATCAAGTTCTAGGATTTAAATCCACATTATTCAAAGAATTACCATCTAAATCTTTGTCAGGTTACTTAATCTCAGTTTCCTTGCATGAAAATGGGGAATTGATTTCAAATATACTTGTAAATATTAAATAAGAAAATTTATATAAAAGCTTTCCACAATTTCCAAAATAAATGTTCACCCTTTCAAAATTTTCTATCCCAGCAGAGGATCTGAATTTCAAACAACTGCTAATTTGTTTCTTCCTAAAACAAAAATATTTTCTTTTAAATGATTAGGTTAAGAGTAAATGTTGTTTAAAAAGCTTTAGGGAAGTTAATTTTTAGAATTTTCAATGCTTGGCAGAGTATACATTTCATAGTTAGAAAACATTTCTTTTAAAATGACTCCCCTAAAAATTTTTATACTAGTGAATATTTTAAGTGGTAAAACCCTTGATAACCTTAAAGCAGTGCTGCCCAGTATTTTTCACAAACATAGACAAACTTATTTTTTAAAATTTTTATCAATACTGATTAATAGTTGCTTCCCAGGTGGCTCAGGGGTAAAAAGAATCTGCCTGCCAGTCCAAGAGATGTGGGTTTGATTCCTAGGTGGGGAAGATCCCCTGGAGAAGGAAATGGCAACCTACTCCAGTATTCTTGCTGGGAAAATCCCATGGACAGAGGAGCCTGACAGGCTACAGTCAATACCATCGCAGAAGAGTCAGACATTACTTAGCAACTAAGCAACAGTATCGGAGAAAGCAATGGCACCCCACTCCAGTACTCTTGCCTGGAAAATCCCATGGATGGAGGAGCCTGGTAGGCTATAGTCCATGGGGTCACTGGAGTCAAACACGACTGAGAGACTTCACTTTCACTTTTCACTTTCATGCATTGTAAAAGGAAATGGCAACCCACTCCAAGTGTTCTTGCCTGGAAAATCCCAGGGATGAGGGAGTCTGGTGGGCTGCCGTCTATGGGGTCACAAAGTCGGACATGACTGAAGAGACTTAGCAGCAGCAGCAGCAGCAGCAGCTGCAAGCAACAACATACTGGTTAATACTAGCGTGAAATGGGCTACCAGTATTGGTGAATATTTCTCATCTTCACGTCAAATATTGTGATAAAGTTTTTATAAAATGATAAATGAAAATAATATATATTGAATTTGTTTAAAATTTCTAACAAAATGTTTGTTGTCAGGTTTTACATTTCTAATGCAATGAAAATCTAGTATCAGCTATTAAAAATATTGATGAATCTCTGATTTCCAGAATTGGAATTCAGGGTTAGGACTGTAACCCTGCAGTTTTCCCAGACACCACAAAAACAACAGATCAGCAGTAAATGGAAAACATTTTGTATGAAGACAAAGATTCAGAGCTGCCACATTTAATAGGAATCCCCAGCTGCGCTCTCCATCACCCCAATAACCACACACTAGGTTGGCCTCCCTCCTTATGATCACTAAAAGAGAGATATTCTTCAGTCACTACACCAGTTCTCTTGGGGATCAGTGTACTCCATGTAGAGCTCCTGAGGCAGATGTTGAGAAAATAGAACATCTTCAGTGTGGAGAGAGAGCTGTGGATTACTGTATGTTTCTCATCATGCTCACTCATAGGAAACTATTAGCCTCTGATACCTCTCCTGGAATCTAACAGGCTGTTCAAGCTTGAATGCTCAGGTTGGAGGCTCAGACTGCATTGCACCAATGAGTCAGGGGATCAGCATCTTCAGGGACACCTGCACCCTATGTGCAGAACTTACTTGAGCAGGTCTGACCTAGAGTTAATAGGAAATACAATGAAATAAACTTAAAAAAATACATATTCGGGGTGGGGGGGACTAGAAAATGACCAACACTTCAAAATCTGGCATGGGCTAAAATGGAATGCAAATTGAGGATTTCCTTGTGACTTATTATAATAAATCAATTGCAGAGAGTTCTAGAAAAAGCATAGTTTGTCTCATTATTAGTAGATACTAGAAACAAATTCCATTAAGTAGTAAAGGAAGTGTTATAAGCATTTTATAGTTGAAGAAGTGGAGATATGAGAGATCTAGAAATTAAATGACTTGCCCAAATATTGTAAAGGCCTGTAGGTAGCAGACACATTGCTAGAATCCAGTTATTCAAGCTAATTATAGGAAATTATGCCATGATGATATCTGCACACAACTTTATGTTCTTGAAAATTTAGTAATGAGGTAATCAAATTGTGGAAAGTATGTTAAATTGTCCTTTCTCACTCTTCCCTCATATATTTTAAAACTTCTGATGGTTTTGCATACTTGTTGTCTAAAGAGAAAAGACAAGAAGCTTTAAATTCTTCAAGTTACATATTCCAGGCACACATGACAAAGGGTGCAGGGATAAGCCCCTTTCTCATGTCAGTTTAAACTTGGCATGAAGGAGTATGCAAGGACTGTCAGAATTCACTCAACTGCTGCAGAAAGCCTGCCAGCCTGCTTCATGCTATTCTTAAAGGAATGAGCAAAAAAGCTCCAGGCCTTTCCAAAGATTGTATGGAGACTAGCCAGACTTCTGGGATTCAGAATGGCTTGATGACTTTCTCATCTGTCACTTAAGCTGCCCTGACATTCAGAAACTTTGTACAAGTCCTTCTAGGTGAAAATTTAAGGTCATTAAGTGACTCTAAATATAGTTTGAAAAAAAATTAAGTCCTGCCTCATATTACTACCTCCAAAATAATGGCTGGGGGTGTTATGAAGGCTCTTCATCTATGTCCATAGATCTTCACTATTTCAGTGTAGAATTTTTCCCTCTTTCCATAAATACTTTACAATTATATTAAATGCAAATGTCTTTGGATATATATAATAGATACTTTAGATAGAGTAGGGAACTGTTGGTGGTTTATGTTATGACTAGAGGTATATCAGAAATCTCTTTTTATAAAGGTCAAAGTTGTTCCCACAATATAGCTAACTGAAATGAATATCCAAGATCTCATGTTTTTAAAGGCTGGATTGCTGGTGGTTTGACAGCATCTTAAGAATACTGATGGAAGAAATGTTGGTATCTCTACCAACAATTTTCTTTTAAGTGTCAGTATGCATTGGAAATACTCAAGAATAACACCCACCCTCCTATGAAAGCAAGGTGGGTGGACATGCCCTGCACATTTCCATAAATAACCATAAACATCAACCTGTCCTTGAGGCAAATATTAATCACTTTTCAATTTATTTCTCTTCTAGAGTGCCCATAATATTTACTTTAATTACAACTCATCATTAAATTAATAATGAAAACAGGTTGTCAGGACTAGGAAGTAAAGCTATTACAGTAAGGCCCTTGTTATCCTCACACAATTGGTTTCAGGACCTCCACAAGTATCAAAATTCACAGATGCCCAAGTCTGTTGTGTAGTGTGGCTTAGTGTGCATATCCACGGATACAGAGGGCTGACTGTAAATTATTTCTATGGGCTCGCTTAGAAATAAATGTCCCTTTAAGATACTACAGATCAAGGAAATTTTTCTTCTAGTTACATCATTTACTTCCCAGAGCCAAATTTGCCTGACTAGATAATGGTGAGGGTAAATACACTACTGAAGCTAAAGTTATGTACAAATTTAAGAAAATCTCTGATGAATGAATCTGTGGAAAGTATCCAACTCTATCCAGTAACCATTGACTTAAATCAGATATACCATTAACTTAAATTTTTACCCTGTCCCATAGAACAAAATGGTTTTGTACAGGAGTTCCATAAGTATTTAGATAATAAAATTTTCTTGAATTTCTAATTTATGTAACTTGTAACTTAAAAACCACTCTACTTTTTAAACATGTATTTCCATTAGTTTAGATTTGCAAAATGTCTATGCTATATATATACAGCGATATCTTTTATATTTAAAAAATATGATTATAGTTTTCAGACATGAAAAATGAATTAGTCCTGCATTATAAGCGGTGACACATTTTCTTGTTTGCTGTAATTTCAGTGAGTAGCTACAGTAAGCTTCCTTGGCACAACTCAGAATAGCTCATTTGGCTCTGAATGCAAAAACTTCAGTTAGTGTGAAGAGACCAGTACTGTATTAAGGAAATGAAATCATGATTTTTAGAATCTGGAAGACAAATACTAGTATCAAGAATTTTCCAGTAGGATGCCAAATATAGTTCAAAATTACTTATAATAAGATGTTTATGCCATGCTAGCAAAAATGATTTAATTTATATAATTAAAGCTATACTTTTTAGAGCTAAATCAAAAGTTTGGAGTTATTATATGGTCAAAAGTAGTTAATTGTATCACAAGACTGTCAAAATATCAATGGTAAATTTGAGAGAATACAAGTATAATACCCTGTCATCAAATGGTGAAAATATTCTTCTCTTTTACCCATCCTTGTAGTCTGGAAATTGTATTAAGAATTATCTTGACAAAATTATATGCTAGCATATACAGACAGTTTCCAAGAAGTCAAATAAAAAAATAAAACTGACAAATTCATTATAAGAATTGAGAATAAATTAGGAAAAGGCAGAATTTATGGTGACCAGTGTCATGGTTTTCAAATATTAAAGGGCTTTATTGTGAAAAACAGATGAGTGTTGTTCCAAAAGATGGTTGTTGGGCAAATAAGGCAACACAACTTTATATAAAGAAAATTCTAGAAATTAGATTTGTTGTTAAAGTGAAAAGGCCATTTGAAGTATAGTGGATTCCCAGTGTGGGGAGAGGATTAAGAAGAACTCGGGATCAGATAATTGTTTGTAGAAGAAATGATTCAGATATTGGTTTAAACTAGATGAACTTAAATGTCCCTTTTTACACTGAGGTTCTCTATGTAAAACTTTTTATAAATATGTCTTTACCATCTGGAATGGCTGCCACCCTCATGTTTAATTGGAACAGCCAATCAAATTCCAAGGTCTCTTTTCAGATGGAAATGTTTTTAGTTAATTGAATTTCTTATTTTAACAGAACAGATTCCTGTAGTCCTCATGATTGCAATAAACCTTCTGTGATATTTCTTCTGTTAAAAGAACTGAGTAATTTTAAAATGCTTATCTAATTATCACACTAATCACCTACTGTAAGAAGTATATAGTTTAATATGTTGTCATCAGTATTTGTTGCTTTTAGTCACTAAGTTGTGTCTGACTCTTTGCAACCTCATGGACTGTAGCCTGAAAGGCTCCTCTGTCCATGGAATTTCCCAGGTAAGAATACTGAAGTAGGTTGCCATTTCCTTCTTTAGGGGATCTTCCTGACCCAGGGACTGAACCCTTGTCTCCGGCATTGGCAGGCAGATTCTTTTCCCCTGAGCCACCAGGGAAGTCTACAGGAAGGGAGGAAAAAGTAAAGAAAAAGAAATGAAAGAAAAAAATAAAAGTTTATTTCATTAGAAAATGAGGAAAAGCTTCATGAGGGAATGACAAGGGAGATGATATTTAAAATAAGGGAGATGGAAATTATTTGACTTGGCAGAGACAGAGGAAATAATCCAAATAAAGGAAGCAGCTGGGAGAAATAGAAATGAGGAAACACATAAAACTTACAGTAAGTCATGACCTCAGTAAGCTGAGGAACACCTCTGGAGATATGATTAAGGTATCTCAGGTATAGCTTTGTTAAGGCTTAGACACTTTGTACTTAATTCTGTAGGCAACAAGGAATGATTAAGAACTATGAGTAGGTGAGCAATAGGATTAGAAAAAATTGATCTTATGAATTATATGACATGGATTAAAAAGGGGGAAAGTCTGGCTTCAGAATCACCAGTTGTGAGGTTATAAAATTGTCTTAATAATTTTGAAATGGTGGTGGTCGTTGGAAAAGTGAAATGTGTTCTTTGTTCTTAAGTCATATTTGGAAACTCTGGAAGGTCATTGCTTAGAAAAGATGCTTCCAGAAGAGGTCTGATAATCATTTTGGCCACCAGATGTACAGATACAGACTTTATCTATTGAAGCATGTGCAAGTATTCTTGATGATAAACGACACTTGCTTGGAAACACTACTTAAAACCTAAAACAATTGCTTCTCTTTGTGATGCTTGATGTACTTGAGTAAACAGCCTCAAGTCTATATGGATCTTGAGGAAGAAATATTTATTAAATATTTGAGAGGCTTCACTGGTGTGAAAAATGATTATGACTACCACAGCACACAGTGGATGAGGGCTTATAAACAGAATATTTAATGTACTTAATATCAATTGCTGAAAGGGTTTTCATTTGTCCCTAATGTATTGAAAGTATTTTAAACTACAGCATTTGATGGGTCCTGTCACTCTACTCTTGCCATGACCCCACCGGACCATCATTCTGTTCATTTCTTTCAGTGTATTCGTACTTATAGTAATGAACTAAAAGGCAAGTGGAGTCATACAAGGTTAGGATAAATAAGAAACGACTGCGTAGTCTTAAGGCTGAGAGTTCAATTGGCTGTTCCTAGAACTGTTTAAAAACCAGTATGACAACATGTTTTAGGGTTTAATCATAGCATATGGATCAAGGACACGAAACTATTCATGTGGCATGCTTGTTATTCTAAAGCAGTCCTTAGAAACTTTCTTTTGCAAGTCATGAAAAATCTGTTTTCAGACATATCAAGTTAATAAAATGAAATTGCATGCATGCCTTCCTTTACTCCCATCATCATCCACATTATTAGAAAGTGAGTGTCATCATCAAGTAGGATTTATTAAAAGCGTCCATGTACTAAGTGCTTTCATTTTAAATTCAAGTGAGGATTTGCTTACAAATTTTGTATGCATATTTTGGCAGTATGTCTATTCTTGAACTTTTATGACAGTTTTTAGAGTCTGTTATAATTCCTGAATTTTTTGGTCCTTATAATTGGGTGTCCATTGTAGCAGACTAGCTGAACTTTTTCCATTGCAGATCTGCTTGTCTTCTACTGGCTTTCTTTTTTTTTTAATGTAAAAAATATTTTTAATAAGTATCACAGTTAATGATTCTATAGGATGATGTGATAGGTTTCTGTTAACTTGCTTGACCAAATGAGATGCATGGACCACATTTTGAGTAGCACTGGCATCACCTGAAAGCTTGTTAATATGTAGTACCTTAGGCCCTAGTCTGGAGAAGGCAATGGCACCCCACTCCAGTACTCTTGCCCGGAAAATCCCATGGATGGAGGAGCCTGGTAGGCTGCAGTCCATGGGGTCGCCAAGAGTCGAACACGACTGAGCGACTTCACTTTCACTTTTCACTTTCATACATTGGAGAAGGAAATGGCAGCCCATTCCAGTGTTATTGCTTGGAGAATCCAGGGACGGGGGAGCCTAGTGGGCTGCCGTCTATGGGGTCGCACAGAGTCGGACACGACTGATGTGATTAGCAGTAGCAGTAGGCCCTAGTCCAGAACTACTGAATCTGAAGCTGCAGGGTAATGAGATTCCCATTTGATTCATATGCCCTGTAAGCTTTGAGAAACACTTCTATATTTAGTTTGCATTGTAAACTGGTTTGGAATCAAATTATTATAGTCAAGTTTTATAACAAGAGAAAGTTGAATGTGCTTCACTTGTCTTTGAATATAGAATATAACCATACAAATATGGTGAATATTATGCTTTTGTTCATGATTGCTGAACCACTCAGGTGAAAGTTATGGTACAAATTAATTATTCCTTAAGTGACAGTTCCTGAGTATACATTTAGTAATTTCTCTCCTAGTATCTGGAGAAGACAATGACACCTCACTCCAGTACTCTTGCCTGGAAAATCCCATGCATGGAGGAGCCTGGGAGGCTGCAGTCCATGGGGTTGCTAAGAGTTGGACACAATTGAAGAGACTTAGCAGCAGCAGCAGCAGCTCCTAGTATCCACTGGTGCTTTCACCTTTGTAAGGCAATTTTTAAAATGGTGTCATCTGTTAAAGAAAGGCAGTACTCATTCATCACAAATGAGGGTGGACAGTGTCAGGCAGCAGAAAGATGGAAGGTGAGAGAAATGGTTTATAATCTAACTCTATTTTGTGTTAGTGACATTCTGTGAGGCAAATTAAACACTTTAGAGTCTCAGTTCCTCTTACTTAAATGAGGAGGTAAATGTGAACTAGATTGTATCTAATGTTTTCAATAACAAAACTTTAGGAATAATATTCATAGTAAGAGTTTTTATTCATTTGTCATTATAAACACACTGAAGTCTTGATATTACCAGGGTTTCATGGATATAAATAGACAAGGGAGTTAGGGTTAAAAAGATGAATTTTGAATTCAGACATGCTTGCCATTTACAGAAGTTGTTTGGCTCTAAGCAATTTATTATTTGTACTTAATATCTCTATGGCACTGTTGTGAGAATTAAAGAATATATTTACTGTATCTTGTATATAATGTCTTATACATGAAGTGTTAGTCACTCAGTCATGTCTGACTCTTTGTGACCCCATGGACTGTAGCCTGTCAGGCTCCTTGGTCCATGGAATTCTCCAGGCAAGAATACTGGAGTGGGTTCCCATTTCCTTTTCTAGTTATACATGAAAGTCATTAGTAATTGGCTCTTTTAATTAGTTTTATCTTCTCTAACTAAAATAGTAAAATAGCACAAGTGTATTTATTGATAATGTTTTGAAGGATATTACATTTAGATAATGAAGGCCTATACTTCTTCATAACATTGGTATCTATAATAACATAACATTGGTTATATAAAGGGTTACTAATTTTAAAATGCTTTCACATTCTTGAGGATTATCTAACAGATAATTAAATATGCCTCTAGTTACAAGACTTTTTAACCTGAATGTATTCATCTGGCAATATTCTTGATCCTAGAATAGCTGTTTATTGTTCTAAGTATTTTATATTATCAGCTGACTTCTCATGGATGCTGATGGAAGGACATAAGTAAAATGTATGGATCTGTGGTTATAGATAATGCTTGCTCAGAATCATCACCTTTGAAGGCTGTGAAAATACCCATGTCCAGGCCCTTTCCACAGAGTTTCAGAATTAATTGGTCTGGGGTAATCTTCAGGCATCAGATTTTGAAAAGCTTTTATGTAATTCTAATGTGCAACTACAGTTGAAACTCTCTGTTGCAGATAAGCTCTTGAATTCATTGTTGGCAAATGCTATAAATGAACAGAATATATTGACAGATTTCTTAAACAGATGAAATTCAAGCCCTGTCAACAACTTGTATGTGAGTACACTTATTATTATATGTGAGTACACTTATTATGCACGAACATGCTCACCCATCAAATTTAAGGCAATACTCAGTGAAATCCAAATAACATATTTTCAGTGGAAAAAAGGTTTCCAAACAACAGCAGCAAAAGTCATTTAAGGATAATTATTAATCAGAAACCCACCGCTTTCTGAATTGATTTGTTGTTATAGAATCTTCCTGTTAGTTCATGTGTTATTATAGTTCTTCATTTTAAAAAATATGTCATTTTCAATCTTATACAAATTTAGGATATGCATCATGACAGTCATAAAATTATTAATTAAATGAGTATATTAGGATATTCTAATAATACAAATATTTGATTTAGTTCTCATTTAAATATATAATCATATTTGTGATTTGAATTATTTTTCTTCATTGTTGGCACATCTTACAATAGTTATAATTTCTCATAATTAAGTATTCAAATTGAGCAGGATATAGTTGCTTATTTACAAATAAGCAAGACAGAAAATGTTTCATAGTTTGAGCAAATGAAAAACTAAAATAAAGCAGCTTTAATATTGTATATTGTGGCCACTGGGGCCTTCTAATACCAAAGAATAAAATCAGCTCCTTTTCTGTATAATCCCTATCTTATTTCTACAAGATTCATAATTAGTAAGTGCCTTGAATGTGGATTTTTTTATAGCAGAAATTTTTTTTTTCCAGTACACTTGAAATTTCTCCAGAAGCTTTATATTTTTGTTGATAACACTTTTACTGGAGGGTTTTTCTTCCAAAGTAGGGATTAGACATTTTTCAAAGGCCTCTGACTCAAGATTAGACTCATCTTAAATTAGTGCAGCAAAGAATTCTCATAGACTCTTTGCATGTAATTGTCATTCTATTTTTGTGTATCTCTTTCTGTCTGTCTATCCTATGTGTGTGTGTGCAATCCACGTGTGTAAATTTGTTAAAGAGTAATTATTTGGTTGTAAAATTTATGAAGTACAAAATTGATTTATTCAGGTAATCAAACTATAAATTTATTATAGATTTAGCAGAAGAAAAAATAAAAATAGCTGCATAAAAGATAATATTTCTAGACCAATGTGAAGAAAAGAAAAGGGGAGGCATTAATATATATGTGTGCATGTGACTGTAGGAAAGTATGGATATAGGTGGATGTATGCATACACACATATATATGAATCCATTCATGACTTTATTCTCACTCCAGTTTGAGGTCCTTTTGATGTGTCATATTGATGAAGGTTTTTGTTGTTGTTAAAATTGTTTTAGAATTAATATCAGTGCTTCCATCTTATATGTATAATTTGATAGAATTTAATTCCATTCTAGTTTGAATTTTATTAACTTGTATTTTTATATAATTAATATTTAAAGATATCAGAAACAATTTTTAAAAACTGCATTTTTATAAATACTTATGGGTTAACCTTCAAAAAAGAAATGAAGATAAATGTGTTTAAGATGTAGAGAACAATTTATATTTTGTCATTTTTTCTTTAAATACTGTAATTTATTGATAAAGTATGATAACAGATATCAGAGAGTGGATAAATAAATCACACAAAAGCTCTATTTGATGATAAATAGAATCATGTGTTTCAGTTTTTGTTTTATGGATAGACTGATCATCATCTACAGAAAATAAATAGTGAACCCACAATTATATACTTAAAAGGAGAGCCAGGTTTAAAAGTCAGTTCTTTGCCTTCATATCTCACTATGATGCTTTAATTTCAGTGACTCTCTATTTCAGTCTTTCTGATTTCCTGTGTCAACTACCAGAGATCCGGATTCAATATGCCTGAAACATTTTTGTACTCCTCAGGCTTTTGTTGGTGCCAAAAATAAATATTGGTTTTATTTCTGCTTAAAACATCCTGAAATATGCCCTAATCATAAAAATTAAGAATGAATTTACTTTGGAGTTATTTTGTGGTAATGAAAGTATATTTTAAATATATATATATTTAAAACCTTATATGTTTTCAGCCAATCATTAATCAAAAGTAGCTATCATTTTCATACTTCTTCTTTTGCTGAAATTTTAAGCCAGAGATACAAATCCAAGTCTTCATGTGATAGCCAACAATGTTCATGTTTATTTAATACTGAAATCTCTTTATAGTGTAAGAATATTTTTAAGAAAAGTAATTCTAAAATTGTAGTTTAAACAAGGATTATTTTATTATATGTTTGATAAATATCTATTAAAATACCTCTTAGCAAAAATAATTTTATCATGATAAATAATATTCTTGAGTGCAAGAAAACATAAAATTATACATGCAATACAATGGAAATCCCACTATATCCTGAGGAATATAAGTGTGCTATTGTTGCTATTATTCAGTGTTTTCTTGAGACTCTAGCTAATGAATGAATGCAATAAAATATATAAAAATTTTAACAATTAAAAAGAAGAGAAAGTATTCATTATTTGCAGGTGATATAGCCTCAAAATTCCAAGTGAGTTTATGAACAAACTATTAGAACTAATAAGAGAATCTATCAGGGTAGACTGATATAAGATCAACATCCTCAAATCAATACTGTTACTTTGTATCAACAAAAACCAGTTAAAACATAATAGGAAAATCAGTTCAGTTCAGTCCAGTTGCTCAGGTGTGTCTGACTCTTTGTGACCCCATGAACCGCAGCACACCAGCCCTCCCTGTCCATCACCAACTCCCGGAGTTTACGCAAACTCATGTCCATTGAGTCGGTGATGCCATCTAACCATCTCATCCTCTCTCATCCCCTTCTCCTCCTGCCTTTAGTCTTCCTCAACATCAGGGTCTTTTCAAATGAGTCAGCTCCTCACATCAGGTGGTCAAAATATTGGAGTTTCAGCTTCACCATCAGTCCTTCCAATGAACACCCAGGACTGATTTCCTTTAGGATGGACTGGTTGGATCTCCTTGCAGTCCAAGGGACTCCCAAGTGTCTTCTCCAACACCACAGTTCAAAAGCATCAATTCTTTGGCACTCAGCTCTCTTTATAGTCCAACTCTCACATCCATACATGACTACTGGAAAACCATAGCCTTGACTAGACGGATGAATAGTCCCATCCAAAATACCATTGTATGAGAACACTTCTAGCAATAAATGCACAAAAAAATGTTACTCAACTGAGAACAGTTACTGAAGGACTATTCATCTATAACAATGATAACAAAGAATCACTATCAAAAATGATAGATTCTTATTCCCAAAATGTTGTTTTAAAAATAATATTTCTAAATTAACTTATTCTTCCCCACTGGCTTTCATAGCAATATTGAATATTTTCAACCCTTAAACAAGAGGGTTTGAACTGAGCTGGTCCAATTTATTTTTTTCGATAGTAATTGACACAGTTCTGCATGATCCCATTCCAGGAATGTTTGAATCCACAGATGCCACTCAGATAAGGAGGACTCACCCACATGAAGGACTGATTATAAATTACAGGAGCATTTCAGACTCTGTTGACGGTTCCCCCAATCTGTGAGTTGCCAAGGGTTATCTGTAATTTCTGCCAGAAACTATGTCCCTTTAGCATAGTATTTTAAATGCCTCTTTTAATGGAAAAAAAGAAAGAAGACTACTCATAACAGCTTAAAATGCTCATTTCTAGTCATGGACCTTGCAAGGGAGACCATGTTACAAGGAGTTACTTTCAGCATTACAATTCATATCAGAGATGCATATGAATGGCCTGCATATACCTCAAATAATATATATTACTACCAGAACCTTATAGTAATGATACTACTGGCAATAGTACATACACCATCAATATCTGATTTCTTAAATTAAGATGGGAATTAGTTTATACATTGCTTAAATGATTGCTGCTGCTGATGCTAAGTTGCTTCAGTTGTGTCCAAATCTGTGGGACCCCATAGATGGCAGCCCATCAGGCTCCTCTGTCCCTGGGATTCTCCAGTCAAGAATACTTAGGTGCGTTGCCATTTCCTTCTCCAATGCATACATGCATGCTAAGTTGCTTCAGTCGTGTCTGACTCTGTGCAACCCTATGGACAGCAGCCCACCAGGCTCCTCTGTCCACAGGATTCTCTGGGCAAGAATACTGGAGCAGGTTGCCATTTCCTTCTCCAGCTTAAATGATTAGTTTGTCATTAAAGATATCTCACCAAGTTTAGATGATCCTTACCTGACCTATTTCCTTTAAGTCTATTCAAAGATATATCTGGGCAGCAGAAGCTTACAGTTTGTGAATAAGTCACAATTGATGGTCATGGAGAATCTAACTAAATAGGAAAGCAAATTTTAATTATTGTTTCTACGAAGTGCTTCATTTCTGCTTTATTCTTTCAGGTCAAATGCAAGTAGTACCTCCTATACCTCAGGCACATCGATGAATATGTGAAAAATATAAATAAAGCACAAATAAAATACAGGATACACTTGTACTCCAATGTTCATTGCAGCACTGTTTATAATAGCCAGGACATGGAAGCAACCTAGATGTCCATCAGCAGATGAATGGATAAGAAAGCTGTGGTACATATACACAATGGAGTATTACTCAGCCATTAAAAATAATACATTTGAATCAGTTCTAAAGAGGTGGATGAAACTGGAGCCGATTATACAGAGTGAAGTAAGCCAGAAAGAAAAACAGCAATACAGTATACTAACGCATATATACGGAATTTGGAAAGATGGTAACAATAACCCTGTATGCGAGACAGCAAAAGAGACACAGATGTATAGAACAGACTTTTGGACTCTGTGGGAGAAGGAGAGGGTGGGATGATTTGGGAGAATGGCACTGAAACATGTATAATATCATATAAGATATGAATCGCCAGTCTAGGTTTGATGCAGGGTGCAGGATGCTTGGGGCTGGTGCACTGGGATGACCCGGAGGGATGGTGTTGGGGGGGAGGTGGGAGGGATGTTCGGGATTGAGAACGCGTGTACACCTGTGGTGGATTCATGCTGATGTGTGGCAAAACCAATACAATATTGTAAAGTAAAAAAATAATAATAATAAAAATATATACAGGATACAATACCATTTATTTGTATTTGGTATTCCAATGAAGTAGGAATATCTTGTTTTATTTTTGATTGCTTGTTTGTTGATTTGCTTAGCTACATATTTCCTTCACTTCAGAAGCAAACAGGACAAGTGAGAGCAATAGATTTTTTTCCCCCTAAGAACACACTATGGGCTTCCCTGGTGGCTCAGACAGTAAAGAATACACATTCATTGCAGGAGACCTGGGTTTGATTCCTGGGTCAAGAAGATAGGAATGGCAACTCACTCCATTATTCTTGCCTGGAACATCCCATGGAGAGAGGAGCCTGGCAGGCTACAGTACATGGAGTCACAAACAGTTGAACAGGATTGAGTGACTGAGCATGCACATACAAGAACACATTATAAGGGAAAAAAAATGGAAACTCCTGAGGAGGAGTAGAAAATTCCAGTTCATTACTAAGAGCTTAAACACACTCACACATGCATGAAGGCAGATCCTGATCCCTACTCCCAACACACTTGTTTCCAAACTTATAGTCTGCTGCTATATTAACTAAATCCTACCTTTTTCAAAGTACTATAAAATAAAATATTATTCGATCAACACTATAAAGATATTTTATCTTTAATATTTAAGGGTGAAAATGCTCAAAAACTTGCAGATAGACCTAAGCAAATGAAAAAAATAAATAAATGAAAAACAGGTTAACAAAAAGTTCCCATAATTTTCTTTCTTATCATTATTGAATACACAGCAATTAAACATATGTGTTTTTAAAATCATTTCTGTATGTATTCTTATTCTAAGTGACTTTAAATTGAAAATATTGCATTTAAAATAAAGGGAAAATACTTACAGGACAGAGTCAAAAAAAAATCAAATGAGTTGAAATTGTCATTTAGCTTTTAAATAATTTTTACTTATTTTCATTTAAAAGCTTGAATTATTTAAAAGCTCATGAAAAGTGATTAATTGGATAACAAATTATAAATTTTTATATAGAGTAAAACACAGTAATTTAATATTTGAAGTTTTGAAAATGCATAAATAAGGTATTATCTTATTTTTCTTTCAGTTATTGAATACTGTGCTCAGAACTTTAGTTAAATATCACACTTCTATAACATAAAAATTCAGAAAATTCTAAATCCCCAATGACAATGATACTTATATTCATTATGGAATTACTTTAAAATTAAATCTCAACCTACAAATAATATCAGAAATAGATTTTATTTAAGTATATATTCCTTTTTTGTTCTAAATGAGTTTACTATTCTACTATTGGTTACTATGGACTTTATGGATTTAATTGAAGCTTCACTTGGAATAAGTGGATAAATAAGAGGAATTTGAATAACAATATTCAGGAATCTCATGGTAATCTGGTTTTTAAACTACAAATATATTTACAAACATAAACTGCAATTAACTTTAATATCATACAAATAATAATGAGTTTTCTAATATCACTTTGATATTAATCAAAATAAAAACTTTGATAGCATTTCTTACGTACTTTTTTTTTTTTTTTTTTTTTTTGCGCGGGGGCAACAGCGTTTATTTCTCTGCCGCGCTCTTACATACTTTCTAAGGTTGAAGCTAACTTACCTCTGAGTCATAGAAACATATTTCTATCAAGTTACAATAAGCTTTCAATGTAAATTTAATCTTCTTGACTAATAATTTAAATGAATTTCTAAATGTCTTGATTTAAATGAAATTCACTCAACTGGGCATATATGTTTTCTGAATTTAATCTCTGATGATCCAAAGAAAAAAAATGAAAGAAAAGATTTTAGTGTCATAACCGGCAAAGAAAACAGCAGATTTTAGAAATACAGAGCTTATGCCATGTACTAAATGTCATAATCAAAGCGACATATGAGATGACATAAATCTTCCTATCAACCTTAGATATTTTTTAAATCCAAGTATTTGGATCATAGAACTAGATAAAGTTATGAAATCTGAGTCATAAGTTAGAATGAAATAAAAAAGACGTAATAACCATACAAACTTTCAGTGGGCTCTCTTATTTGGCTTTAAAAATAATCCAGTGCCTTTGGGACAAAGGGAATTGTATTTGAAGTGGACTATTTTATTAATATTTTGAAATGGAATAAAGATTTTTTTAAACTAGTCAATTATCTGAAAATGAGAACAGAAGTTCTACCTTGACAAGCAGAATGTCTTAAAATAAATACTGGGGGTGTATTAAAACTCATCAGAAAATGCATGGGAAAAATTCCCTGTTTCACTTGACAGCTCACTCTAATGCATTAGCAGCTTCCTCCTGGGTGTTGGAATTAATTCCGCCACAAATATATTTAGTACATTTCAGGTCCCCTCCCCAGTAGGTTTCCAAACTTCATTCTTCAAGTTATTGCTGCTGTTCTATGTCTCGTGCTGTGTAGAGAAATGATAAGATATTGAAGGAAATGGATTACTTTGGATAGTCGACATAATCTGTTCAATTGTTTTTGGTACAACTTCCTTCTTTTCTTCAAGGAATTCTCAAAGAATTTCTTTGCCATTGCTAACCTTGCTCTAGGAAGAAAATTTGAATCAATTGTTTTGCATTCTGTTTCCAGTATGAGATAGAGTTGGACTAACACTGCTGCTGCCATTCTTTCTCCACAGAGTATTCTGTTTCCTACTAGTAAGATTTAAGATTTTGAGATATTCTTTAAAGAGGAATATTGGAAGAGTACATGTTCTGAAAAAGGACCATTTACATGATTCTGACGGAGACTTTCTCATTTGTTTATATTTTTACTCAAGAATAACAAATGATCTACTTTTCTCTTGTGATCATCTATTCTTTCCCTCAATGAGATTATTTTTATTTTTGAATTTATGGTTTAGTGAAGATAAATAGAATCTTATACAAAATAATAAAGGAGACTTTCAGATGTTTACTCCGAACTATAATTTGTAGTTCCTAATAGAGCTATACACATTTTCATAGGGTTTGTGATCCTAGCCACCATTTTTCTCAATCTTGTATCTCTCTCTCTTTTTTTTTTGGTCTCACTTATAAAGAAAGGGAAACTGCTACTGTTATTTAAGAACAACAAACAGCTTCAACCTAAGGAAACTGTAATTAATTAATTAACTTTTGACTGCTCCAGATGTTCATCACTGCATGGGCCTTTCTTTAAGTTGTGGTGCACAGGCTTCTCATTGCAGTGGCTTCTCTTATTCCAGAGCACCAGCTGTGGATCACACGGGCTTGAGTAGTTGCGGAACGTGGACTCAGTAGTTGAGGCTCTGGGGCTTTAGAGCCCCAGCTGAATTGATGTGACTCTTGGCTTGGTTAATCCAGGGCATGTGGGATCTTCCAGATCAGGGATCAGTATGTGTCTCCCACATTGACAGGTGTATTCTTTACTACTGAGTCGCCAGGGAAGGCCAAGGGAACTTTAGAGACATGACAATTTTTAGGGAGTGTTTAGGCACTGTGGCAATAACATGTCTGATAACGTCACTCAGACTAGAACCCTTCTTTATATAGTTTTATTCCGCTCCCTTCCTGGTTGGCTGACTGAATAATAGATGAGGACTACTCTTCTAGCAGGACGGAATACAACTTTAACTGGTTTAATTAAGATTATTTTATTAGGGCTTGTGATTAGTTGCTTAGTCATGTCTGACTCTTTGCAACCCCATGGACTGTGCTCCACCATGCTCCTCTGTCCATGGGATTCTCCAGGCAAGAATACTGGAGTGGGTTGCCATGCCCCACTCCTCCAGGGGATCTTCCCAACCCAGGGACTGAGACCAAGTTTCTCATTTTGCAGGTGGATTCTTTACTGTCTGAGCCACCAGGGAAACCATTTTATTAGGGTTTAATAGGTTATATGCACATTTTCTCTTAACTAGAGTGCCTCATACATTGTGTTTTGCTTTCTGGATATGTTTTCAAAATACTGTAGGTAGAATGCCTGATGAACTATGGACGGAGGTTTGTGACATTGTACAGGAGACAGGGATCAAGACCATTCCCATGGAAAAGAAATGCAAAAAAGCAAAATGGCTTTCTGAGGAGGCCTTACAAATAGCTGTGAAAAGAAGAGAAGTGAAAAGCAAAGGATAAAAGGAAAGATACAAGCATCTGAATGCGGAGTTCCAAAGAATAGCAAGAAGAGATAAGAAAGCCTTCCTCAGCGATCAAGGCAAAGAAATAGAGGAAAACAACAGAATGGGAAAGACTAGAGATCTCTTCAAGAAAATTAGAGACACCAAGGGAACATTTCATGCAAAGATGGGCTCGATAAAGGACAGAAATGGTATGGACCTAACAGAAGCAGAAGATGTTAAGAAGAGGTGGCAAGAATACACAGAACTATACAAAAAAGATCTTCATGACCAAGATAATCACTATGGTGTGATCACTCACCTAGAGCCAGACATCCTGGAATTTGAAATCAAGTGGGCCTTAGAAAGCATAACTACGAACTAAGCTAGTGGAGGTGGTGGAATTCCAGTTGAGCTATTTCAAATCCTGAAAGATGATGCTGTGAAAGTGCTGCACTCAATATGCCAGCAAATTTGGAAAACTCAGCAGTGGCCACAGGACTCGAAAATGTCAGTTTTCATTCCAATTCCAAAGAAAGGCAATGCCAAACAATCCTCAAACTACCGCACAATTGCACTCATCTCACATGCTTGTAAAGTAATGCTCAAAATTCTCCAAGCCAGGCTTCAGCCATACGTGAACCGTGAACTTCCAGATGTTCAAGCTTATTTTAGAAAAGGCAGAGGAACCAGAGATCAAATTGCCAACATCCTCTGGATCATGGAAAAAGCAAGAGAGTGCCACAAAACATCTATTTCTGCTTTATTGACTGTGCCAAAGCCTTTGACTGTGTGGATCACAATAAACTGTGGAAAATTCTGAAAGAGATGGGAATATCAGACCCTGACCTGTCTCTTGAGAAACCTATATGCAGGTCAGGAAGCAAGAGTTAGAACTGGACATGGAACAACAGACTGGTTCCAAATAGGAAAAGGAGTACGTCAAGGCTGTATATTGTCACCCTGCTTATTTAACTTATATGCAGAGTACATCATGAGAATCACAAGCTGGAATCAAGATTGCCGGGAGAACTATCAATAACCTCAAATATGCAGATGACACCACCCTTATGGCAGAAAGTGAAGAGGAGCTAAAAAGCCTCTTGATGAAAGTGAATGTGGAGAATGAAGAAGTTGGCTTAAAGCTCAACATTCAAAAAACAAAGATCATGGCATCTGGTCCCATCACTTCATGGGAAATAGATGGGGAAACAGTGGAAACAGTGTCTTTATCTTTTTGGGCTCCAAAATCACTGCAGATGGTGATTGCAGCCATGAAATTAAAAGACGCTTACTCCTTGGAAGAAAAAGTTATGACCAACTTAGATAGCATATTGAAAAGCAGAGACATTACTTTGCCAACAAAGGTCCATCTAGTCAAGGCTATGGTTTTTCCGGGGGTCATGTTTGAATATGAAAATTGGACTGTGAAGAAAGCTGAGCACTGAAGAATTGATGCTTTTGAACTGTGGTGTTGGAGAAGACTCTTGAGAGTCCCTTGGGCTGCAAGGAGATCCAACCAGTCCATTCTAAAGGAGATCAGCCCTGGTTATTCTTTGGAAGGAATTATGCTAAAGTTGAAACTCCAGTACTTTGGCCGCCTCATGCAAAGAGTTGACTCATTGGAAAAGACTTTGATGCTGAGAGGGATTGGGGGCAGGAGGAGAAGGGGACAACAGAGGATGAGATGGCTGGATGGCATCACTGACTCGATGGATGTGAGTCTGGATGAACTCCGGGATTTGGTGATGGACAAGGAGGCCTGGCCTGCTGCGATTCATGGGGTCGCAAAGAGTCGGACATGACTGAGTGACTGAACTGAACTGAAGTGAACTGACTTATGTATCACATTATCTATTGACCATAATAAAAATAATTTAGGAAACTTACTCTTATTTTTACAGACATGGAGGTTTAAAATAAAGCTATTTATGAAAGTGTGAGTTAGTTAGTCATGTCCGACCCTTTACACCACCATGGACTGTGGCCCTCCAGGCTCCTCTGTCCATGGGATTCTCCAGGCAAGAATACTGGAGTGAGGTGTCACTTACTTCTCCAAGGAATCTTCCTGAACCCGAGATCAAACTCAGGTCTTCTGCATGCCAGGCAGATTCTTTACCATCTGAGCCCCCAGAGAAGTATACAGCAATAAATTCTTTTTATAGATAATGTTAATTTTCCTTTAATTTGCAAATAAATTAGTAAACCTTTATTTATTATGGAAATAAGTAGTACAGTGATGGTTGTAATCTGAAGTAACTTCATCTGATGTTTCTCATTACATAATTTACAATTTAATTTGAGGATAAAATGTATATAGATGCATATAGATCTAGTGAATGGAATCAAGCTGAAACTATATTTTATATGCTAAAATTACTATGATTTTAGTCTATAGTTAATTTAATTTCAAAATATATTGAGTTGATATTGTTTCAATTTAAAATTAATTAGTTCTTGATATGCAAAATTTAACTATGATTAATTAACAGCTTCTTTTTTTTTAAATCATTTTTTCTTTCTAGTCCCAAGTTTCACAGTTGTAAAATAAATAGATTTTACAGAAAATCTCAACCTCACCTTAATGTTCTGAACTTCCTTGATTTATAACAGTGCTTTTAAATGGTATCAAGCTCATAATTAGCATTTGCCCTCCCAAAGATTAATTTCAAGGCATTTGAAGTTAGATCGTAGGTCTTTATTTTGGAGGGAAAAATGTTGAATGACTGAAAATGTGGAATGACTAAAAACTGACCCAGTATTTGTGCTGATACTTATCCTTCTATTCATGAACAGGTAACCAGGGCTATGTATATAGTCTATTCTAGCCATCTTCACAAAGGAATTATTTCCTTAGCCATCAACTTCAATGATGTTTGCCCCAGAATAAGATGCAGAACTTCACTTCTAGATTTGGTTTATATAAAGAGTAAATAATCTTTTGCTTAAACCTTAACAACAATTTGTTGAGAACATACTCCTATGACACACAGCATTCTAAGAGGTAAGCAAATAAGCCCTAAAACTACTAGTCATGTTTTCTCTCTTTCAGCTATCATTTGAGTATGTATATGTGAATGGAGTGGGGATGGGACTAGACAGTAAACAAATACTTGAATGAGTAAATAGGCTGAAATGCTACAATATCCCTTTTTAAAAAATACGTAAGGAGTCATCAAGTAACTGGCCAACAACTTCAGAAAGTGTGGTCTGGGAAATAAACTCTGAAGAGGTTGCCTTAAACATCCCAGTCAACGTGGGTCTCCTGCATTGCAGGCAAATTCTTTACCAACTGAGATACCAGGGAACCGCACTAGGGACATTGAGTTGGCCAATGGATGTTCCTGTCCCCACCTGAACAGAACCCTGGGATTGGTATTTTTTTTTTTTAATTCACTAAGTGATGTCATATGCAATCATTTTGGAAAACTATTTGGGGTTCAAGCTGTTAAAAGATATTTTGCCTTTATAATTTGACATCACCAATCTTTTCAGTCTCACCTTTTAAACACAATAAAATTCCTCCCTCCAATGTATATACACGGTAGTGATACACATACAGTGATAAACGTGTGCCATTACCACTACCACAAAAACTTTTAAAGAATAATATTAAAAATTCCATTCTTTTTTAATTCATAATTTTGCAGTATCCATTTTCCATTATTTTATCAAAATAAATTTTCTTGATATTTTACTTAAAATTAAGATAATCTATGGGGTTTTCTACCATATGTTGACTCATTGAATATTTTTTTCTAATGCAGTAGTAACTATCTTTGTATTACTGTCTTTAAAATAACAAGTCTGTAATTCACACTTTACTTTGCACTAGATTATTTTTAATAATAGGACTGTTGTGTACAACTCTCCATTGCCTTCTGAAAATCAACCTTTTATATAAATTCCAAAGTTACAAGCTAGGTTTCACCCCAGTCTAGTTAAGCTGTACTGGATAAATTTGTTTATTTTTTTCATTGATAGTTAGTACTGCTTTCAAGGTAAAGCCCCTTAGCAAATCCTCTATAAACTGCTAACCTGGGTTCCCCTTAAGCTTTATTTTGTGACCCCATGGAATGTACAGTCCATGGAATTCTCCAGGCCAGAATACTGGAGTTGAGTAGCTGTTCCCTTCTTCAGGGGATCTTCCCAACCCAAGGAGCGAACCCAGGTCTCCCGCATTGCAGGAGGATTCTTTACTGTCTGAGCCACCAGGGAAGCCCTTGTTTCACAGACTGAGCCTTTTATTCTTACATCGTTGCACATTTTTCCTTTTTTGTATATTATATTTTGCCTTGTGAGTGCTCTTCTAAGTTGCTTCAGTCATGTCTGGCTGTTTGTAACCCTGGACGCTAGCCTGCCAGACTCCTCTGTTCATGGTATTCTCCAGGCAAGGATACTGGAGTGGGTTGCCATGCCTTCCCCTAGGGATGTTCCCAACCCAGGAATCAATCCTGCATTTCTTACATCTTTTGCATTGGCAAGCAGGTTCTTTACCACTGGTGCCACCTCTTATTTTCCTCATTTATTGAAATCTTAAAGTGCTTTGGGGAGAATTTTTTTAATTTCATAGTGCTGTATTAGTACTTTTTGTATGTTTAAGATAAGATATGAATCATTTAATACAGGTTAGTAAGCTTAAGAAAATTATTGGCTACAAACCTTCTATTCCCCTTTTAATTAGCATACTGGTTTTTGTATATATTTAAAAATTTATTCATTGACTGCATTTATTTGGCTGAATTTTCCTAACAGTGTTTGTTGTCTGAGTTCTCATGATATTAAATATTTAAAGTGTCACTGTTTTTAGGAAAGGGCAGCTAATATTATAGTATTGCCTACAGCAGTTTCAAAGCAATGTGCACCTAATTCATGTGTGTGCGCATGCATGTGTGTATGTATGTGTTTGTGTGTGTATTAAACATTCCAGGTCCAAAGACATACTTTCCAAAGAGAAACAAAAACATGAATATATATATATATATTCATGTACACACACACACACACATATATATTACATATATACAGGCTCTGCTGGGTCTTCATTGCTGCACATGGAGTTTAGTTGTAGCAAGCAGGGGCTACACTCTAGAGGTGATCCATGGGCTTCTCACTATAGTGGCTTCTTTTGTTGCAAAGCCCAGGTTCTAGAGCACGGGTTCAGTAGTTTCAGCACATAGGCGTAGTTGCCTGGTGGCATGTGGGATCTTCCAACATCAGTAACCAAACCCATCTCTCCTGCATTGGCAGACATATTCTTACCCACTGGACCACCAGGAAAGTCTAAAGTGTAGGCTTTTTAATATCATTTGAAACATTGCCTCCCTAATCTATTTATTGTTGGTATTCTAACAGGAACAGTTATTTCATTTATGCTGGAAGTTTATAGAATATATTCATGATTCTCTATATGAAAAACATGTAATGGGAGGGTGTCTCTTAGTGGTTTTACCCAGAGAAGTAAGAACAGTTTGAATCTGGCAGCACTGTGAGCCAATATAATTTATTTTAGGTTGGAAGAAAAATTATGACCAACCTAGATAACATATTAAAAAGCAGAGACATTACTCTGCCAACAAAGGTCCATCTAGCCAAGGCTATGGTTTTCCTAGTAGTCATGTATGGATGTGAGAGTTGGATTATAAAGAAGGCTGAACGCTGAAGAACTGATGCTTTTGAACTATGGTGTTGGAGAAAACTCTTGAGAGTCCCTTGGAATGCAAGAAGATCCAACCAGTCCATCCTAAAGGAGATCAGTCCTGGGTGTTAATTGGAAGGACTGATGTTAAAGCTGAAACTCCAATACTTTGGCCACCTGGTGTGAAGAACTGACTCATTTGAAAAGACCCTGATGCTGGGAAAGATTGAAGGTGGGAGGAGAAGGGGACGACAGAGGATGAGATGGTTGGATGGCATCACTGACTCAATGGACATGAATTTGAGTGGACTTCGGGAGTTGGTGGTGGATAGGGAGGCCTGGTGTGCTGCTTTGCATGAGGTTGCAAAGAGTCTGACATGACTGAACTGAACTGAACTGATTGCTGCCTCTATGGAAGCATCATTAATGCCCAATCACAAGAGAGTCTTTTTCTTTTGTTTTGCTTCTGTAAGCTTTTCAATGGAGTTCTATTTTCATTTACCATCTCTTTCAGGTGTTTGCATCAAATAATTATTAGTATTTTCCATCTAGGGAAGCTTGTTTCTACACTGGGGACAGAATTAGTCTAAGCCATTTTTTATTTTTGAAATACTAATTTATATATTTTTTTCTCAAGAAATTCAGCTACTGTAATTTTCAATAAAGTGAGAAGTAAATAAGATTTATGTGGGCTGTCTTTGTACACAAGGCATTGTGACATGCTTAAGGACTATTTATTTAATGATTTATCACCAAACATCCCCCTCAGTTATGTTTGTATGTGTGAGTGTGTTTATTTTTCTTTTGTTCCGGGAGTGGAGTGGAGGGAGAAGAGTTGTTTCAGGTAGCACCTACATACTTTATTTAGTATATGCTTTAGGGGATCATGTATAGATACTGAGCAAACTCTCAGTTGTTATGTTTTCCTGGCAACTCTAACAATGGGAAAATTGTTTTGGGAATACCTATTTTACATTGGTTCCCTCCTTAAAAGAAAACAAGGCTAATATTCATCATTTTTTTCTGTCCATTATTCAGTCTATCCTACCATGCAGTCATCTATTATCTCTCCAACCAAGAGTCAGGAAATACACACGTTAAGAGCTGAAGGAATTGAGAAAGGACATCGGTAGCAGCACTATACTCTAGACAAGCAAAGAGACACAGCACTTTATAAGGCAGGGCTCCCCAACCTCCGGGGTCTAATATCTGATGATCTGAGGTGGAGCTGATGTAATAATGATAGAAATAAAAGTCCACAATAAGTTTAATATTTTTGAATCATCCTGAAAACATTCCCCCACCCCCCAACCCTGGTGTGTGGAAAAATCGTCCTCCACAAACCCGTTCCTGTTCCCAAAAAGGCTGGGGAACCGCTGTTATATAGGACAGGATCGGTGCAAGTTGTTGGTGAACTCCATTCATTAAGTTAGATTTCAAGGTTGAGATTCCAGCTGTGAAACACGAACTTAGTCTTAGAGCACTGAAGAAATAAGAAATAATCCCAATAAGCCTGTTTAGTCAGAAAACACAATGGAAATAGTGCTCACCAATAGTCCCTCTGGCATTGTGTGATCTAACTTTGTTCTGTCTGTAATCTTCTACACAATCCCTGATGCAACAGAGGCTCAGGAACCATTTGTACAAGCGTTCAGAATAAAGTGACTTCCTAATCACAAATACTCAGGATGTTTTCGGAACATCTACAAAATTCAGGATACATGCTTTAATTAAGTTTTGCTTTTGTTTTTGTAAGTAGCATTTGTTGAAAGATTTCATCATATGTCATATGGAGACTTTAACTTATCACATCAGTTTCTGAAGATTGTCCGATGGTAATGAATTAGTCATTTTCATGAGAGCTACACTCAAATCAGTGATTTGGAGTAATAGGATCTTTATCTCATCAATCTCATGAACCATTTAGTCCCCATTTCAAGAGCAGTTTTAAGTCTATTTCTAAATGTGTATTCTATTTTTTATTATGCCAATCAAATATGCTCTCAAAGGAAAGCTGAGTGAATGGCTCAATTATGGCTGTTGATGCCTTTCCCCTCTATTTCAGGACCAGTGCTTCTGAATTACTGTGGGCAAAACTTAGATGATCCCCATGGGGAAGAATAACAGATGAGAGGAAAAAAAAAAGAGAGAGAGATTTGAGATTTATAGATTTAGAGTTCAGTATTTTAGCCTGAATTTTTGTTCCCATGACTGTTGAATTATATTCATTTGTGATTTACCTATAATCTTAGGACATTGCATTTGTCTTATTTATTAATTTAAAAAATTATTTCTGCCCAAAATTCACTTTTTTGCCAAAAAAGCACACAGATATTTGTGAATAATCTACATATATAATTATACATATGTGAAACAGTGAATTCACTCTTTTTTTTTTTTTTGGTAACAAAGAAGTCAGGACCCTCTTATAAGCACAAGTTAAACATGGATTTTTTTTTAAGTTGTTTTAAGCTTTCTAGCAAGACCAAACTTTTCCTTTGATGATATTTTTTTTAGGCAAGAGTTAGAAAATCAGTGCTGACTTAGAATATTTGCTTTTACTTTTAATCTTCACTCTTTGTAATTTGTTCTGCATTCACTACCTGTAAAAATCAAATATTCCAAAGAAATGGCTATTAATCATACCTATCATGGATTACAGCTCTGTGAAGCCTGGGAGTAAAAAGGATATAAACATGTGAGCTGCATATTATTTTCCTTAATGACCAGACATGACATAACCATTAGGGCCATTTTATGATTCTGAGTGTGAATATATCTGAATATACTTGTGTGACTATCCTAAACTTGATTATGGTTGCTGTAATGTGAGCTGTATTGTTTTTGCTAGGACTTGGGTTTTTACAATCACCTTTTATGGGGGGCAAATTCAGTGATTTCATTCTTCTGTGGTAATAGTATTCTAATGCAATCACATCTTAGCCATTGTTTCCTGTTAAATTTCAAAATGACTGATTTTGCATTTTGGATAAGCAGAATTTTTTAAGTGTTTTGTTGTACATAAATGATAAGAGTATCCTAAATAATGACATTTTACTATGTTTTATATTATACCCCCATCTGATTTTATCTGCTTGCATTCTTCTTTACCCAGCTAAGCAGTGCCCTTTATCTCAAAATGTGGAGATTGTGTGGGCTAGAATTATTGATTTTTCAACATATGCTCAAATGATTGAATATGAAATGCGAAAAGACAGAGAAAATTATGTGAATTTCTCTTTTATTCATTTAACACAAATTTCCAAAATATGCATGCAGCATCACTGTACTTCTCAGAAATGTATTTTTAGAGAAAGATTACATTCTACTTCTCCAGGTTATCTAGAATAACATGCTGAAGGAATTAAATGAGAAAATTAGTTTTATCTGTTAACTTTTAAAACCTTTGACTGAAAAACAAATTTTAGATTACCTTTTTAAAGGTTGCAGTTTTTAAAATAAGAATTTTATTTCTATACTAGTAAGAAATACTTTTCACTATAACCTGAATATTAAAATGAAGTGAGAGTAAATAAGAAAAGAAATGAAGTGCATTATTTCTTGTAACTGATACTCGATGCCAAAGACTAATACTCACAGTATGTGGTTTAGAAAGGAAATGGAATTTAATTCAAAATGTCTTAAATAGATGTATGACCACAGAATCAAAAAGGATTCTTAAAAGAGTTTCAAGTAAACCATCTTCTAAAGCTAACATCTGGAAATTTGCTAGCAATTCTTGGACCGAATAAACCTATCTCTGACTTACTTTGACGATTTCCTTATTATAAGTTTTCTTATTATAGCACTATAGTATGATAGTTAATAACACAAATCTAAGTGATAGGACCTTGATTCTAATCCTTACCCTTGCACTTAATAATAATGTGGTCTTCAGCAAGCTGCTTAAGAGCTCTGTGCCTGAGTGTCTCTGTGGATAAATAAAATGGATATACTTATACTTTCAACTTCATAAGCTTTCTATTCATTGTTGGTGTTGTTCAGTTGCTCAGTCAAATCTTTGCAACCCCTTGGACTGCAGCATGCCAAATTTCCCTGTCTAACATTTCCTGGAGTTTGCTCAAACTCATGTCCATTTACTCGATGATGCCATCCCACCATCTCATCCTCTGTCGTCCCCTTCTCCTCCTGCCGTTTGTCTTTCTCAGCATCAGGGTCTTTTCCAATGAGTCTGCTTTTTACATCAAGTGGCCAAAGGATTGGAGCTTCAGCTTCAGCATTAGTTCTCCCAATGAATATTCATAATTGATTTCCTTTGGGATTGACTGGCTTGATCTCCTTGTTGTCCAAGGGACTCTCAAGTATCTTTCTTAGCACCACAGTTCAAAGGCATCAGTTCTTTGGCCCTCAGACTTCTTTATCATCCAGCTCTCACATCCATACATGACTACTGGAAAAACCATAACTTTGGTTATACAGACCATCGTAGGCAAAGTAATGTGTCTGCTTTTTAATATTCTGTCTAGGTTTGTCATTGCTTTTCTTCCAAGGAGCAAGCATCTTTTAATTCCATGGCTGCAGCCAGTGTCCACAGTGATTTGGAGTCCAAGAAAATAAAGTCTACCACTATTTCCATTGTTTTCCCATCTGTTTGCCATGAAGTGATGGGACCAGATGCCATGATCTCCATTTTTCGAATGTTGAGTTTTAACTCAACTTTTTCACCCTCCTCTTTAATCTTCATCAAGAAGCTCTTTAATTTCTCTTTACTTTCTGCCATAAGGGTGGTGTCATCTACACACCTGAAATTATTGCTCTTTCTACTGGCAATCTTGATTCTAGATTATGCTTCATCCAGCCCAGCATTTCACATGATGTACTGTGCATAAGAGTTAAATAAGCAAGGTGGCAGTATACAGCCTTGACATACTCCTTTCCCAATTTAGAACCAGTCCATTGTTCCATGTCCAATTCTAACTCTTGCTTCTTGAGGTGTGTACAGATTTCTCAGGAGGCAGTTAAGGAGTTCTGGTATCCCCAACTCTTGAAGAATTTTCCACTATTTGTTGTGATCCATGCAGTCAACGGGTTTAGCATAGTCAATGAAGCAGAAGTAGATTTTTTTTTTTTTTTTTTTTTTTAGTTCTCTTGCTTTTTCTGTGATCCAGTGGATGTTGGCAATTTGATCTATGGTTTCCCTGCCTTTTCTAAATCCAGCTTGGACATCTGGAAGTTCTCGGTTCACATACTGCTGAAGTATCCTTGAAGGATTTTGAGCATTACTTTGCTAGCATGTGAAATAAGTGCAGTTGTGCCATAGTTTGAACATTCTTTGGCATTGCCCTCCTTTAAGATTGGAATGAAACTGACCTTTCCATACCTGTGGTCTTTTCCAAATTTGCTGGCATATTGAGTGCAGCACCTTCACAGCGTCATCTTTGAGGATTTGAAATATCCGAAATTAAGGGTATTTCAGCTGGAACTACATAATCTCCCCTAGTTTAGTTCTCAGTGATGCTTGCTAAGGCCCACTTGACTTCACACCTCAGGATGTCTGTCTCTAGTTGAGCGATCACACCGCCATGGTTATCTGGGTCATTAAGATCTTTCTTTGTATTGTTCTTCTGTGTATTGTTGCCCTCGCTTCCTAATATCTTCTACTTCTTTTGGGTCCATACCATTTATATCCCGATTGTACCTGTCTTTGCATGAAATGTTTCCTTGGTATCTCTAATTTTCTTGAGGAGATCTCTAGTCTTTTGTGTTCTATTTGTTAGTATTTAAAAAACATTTCCAATGTTTTGTACAGTAATTAGCATAAAGTAAAACTCTCTATAAGCAATATTATATAATTACTAAGCAAATATTAAAATACTTTTAAGGGCTTCCCTGGTAGCTCGGTGATGTTCCACTGCAGAAGACATGGGTTCGATCCCTGAATTGGGAAGATTCCCAGGAGAAGGAAATTGCAACCCACTCCAGTATTCTTGCCTGGAGAATCCCACAGACAGAAGAGTCTGGTGGGCTGCAGTTCATGGGGTCTTAAAGAGTTCAACGTGACTCAGCAACTACACAAGAGCAACAAAAATACTTCTAAAATGGTTTTTTATCAATGCAAAAAATATATATGCATTGACATAAAACCCTAAAAAACAAAAATGTGGCAACGTGATAGAAGAAGGAAGGAAGGAACGATGGATGGACAGATGAAAGGGGAGTGGGAAAGAAGAATGGAGAAGAGGACAGGAGGGAGAGAATGTCAAGGAAAAGGATTTTCCTGAGGTACAGATGCCAGGACAATTTCTTATAAAACACATTGGAGAAGGGCATGTTATTTTTTGTATTAGTAAATTTCTTATAGTCAGTTTTGCCTCTGATAATGGGATGGGAAAATCTAAGTAGTAACTTTTCAACAGTGTTCCCAGATTTCAACAATGTTGAGATTCCTGTATTCAATTCTATATTCTCCTAAAATAGATATAACCTCACAGATTACCTTATAGGTTTTCTTGAGTTTAGCTTATTGCAGTAAATAGAAAATTATCTGTACATGTGATTTTCAAGATCTTTGGATGATAAGAGTACATATGCAATATTTTATAGGGGCAGGACAATTAAGTCAAAATAGTTGATACAAAATTTTAAAATATGTGTGAATTGAGCCTAGATTCTAAGTTTAACTCAAAATAAAATGAAAAATCTATTTTCTTTAGTTATATTTTGTTCATGATTCTTTGAAAAAGCTATTGATATATGAATATCTTTAAGGGCAAAAGATATATTTAATAGAAACCATAGCTTTGTTAACAAGTTTTCTGGTTATCTTTTTTTATAACCACAGTAAAGGGGCATAGAGTTAGATTTTATGATATATCATAACAGTATTATATAAATATTATAAAATAAAATATATACCCAAAAGTTAGCTTTCATAACACCATCTTCCAGCAAAAATGCATTACAATCTATAAGAACTAAATTGTTACACAAATGGGATAATTTTTACTTACTTTACCTCTGGTTAGTTTCAAATAATCTTAGTAAATGTTTGTTGTTAAAAATTAAAATAATCTTTTTTCATATATTATGAAAATATTGAATGTAAGTCTGTCCTTACACAACTGTCAGGAAGATTTTTCCCCCTGAAGACTGAACAATTTATAGTCCCAAAAGGATGTGTCTTTGAAAGATTAATCTATTTTGTGTCCTTTAGTTGGCTAATAGCTTCCATGTATTAAATATTCCCTGATGAGAAATTACTGCATTTACCATCCAGTCTCCTATTTTAAAAACCCTACTTCACAGGTATTAGGAGAGATCTAAGTAAAAAATAAGCCAAGTGAATGGCTGTTCAATTAGAGTTTAAAACCTTTTTAAGTGTCATCTCAAAAAGTCAGATTGTATACTTCATAGCACTTAGAGGAGGTCATGTGCTAAAGAATTACTCATAATGATTTAATTCATTCATTTTATAGATTATAGCTTCCGCTCTTCTATTGATGCAAAATGAATTTATGTGTTTAACTCCCATTAATACTAATGGTAATTTTGTGCATAAAACAGAAATACATTTGAAAGAAATTGTCTCTTTTCCTATTAGCTACATGCCCCTTTCCTGTGTAAAAATGTGAATTTAGGCAAAAATTTAGAAATTCTATAACAAAGATATTTAAACTATTGACAGTTTTACTTTAGAAGAATCTCTGTTTCATTTCAAATCCTCTTAGAATGACAGCCTAAAAATTACTGAGTTTTTTCATTTTTCT
The DNA here is from genome assembly GCF_023091745.1 of Budorcas taxicolor. NCBI lineage: Eukaryota > Metazoa > Chordata > Mammalia > Artiodactyla > Bovidae > Budorcas > Budorcas taxicolor. The sequence goes on from NC_068910.1 coordinate 97,779,087, forward strand.
GAATATAGTTATTTGGGTTTAATTTTATATATTGTTTATTGTATTATTACAAGTTATGAAATTGATAAGTATTGTGTTATAGACCATTGAAAGCATAAAACTACCACTTTCCATAGATTAAACATTTAAAATATCTTTTCTTTCTTTGATTTTAGGCTATATTTGACTCTATCTAACTTAATTCCAATATTAGTGTAGAGAATATTTAATTCCAATATTAGTGTGAGAGAATATTTAAGGCACTGATGGCAATTTGTCAAAATAATTTCTCTGGCTTCTTGATTGCAAAAGCAAAATATGTGGACATTTTTCAATTACTTAGCTTCTTATATTGAGGTCTAGTTGACGTACAACATTGTATCAGTTTCAGGTGTACAACATAATGATTTGGCGTCTATATATATTGTGAAAAGATCACTACATTGTTTAGTTAACATCTGTCACCATATACAGTTACAGAATTATTTTTTTTGTTATGAGAACTTTTAACATCTACTTTGCTGTAAACTTTCAAATATTCAGTACAGTATTATTAACTATAATGTCATACTGTACATTACATTCTTGTGACTTCCTTTATAGCTGTAAGTTCATATTCTTCGGCTTCCTTCCCCCATTTTCATCCACTCCCCAACCCTTACCTTTGGTAATCAACAATCTATACTTTGTATCTATTTTATGACTTCTTTTACAAGTTTCCACATGTGAGATCATATGATATTTGTTTTTTTTCTGATTTATTTCATTTAGTGTAATGCCCTCATGATCTATCCATCTGGTCACAAGTGGCAAGCTACCACTGTTCTTTACATACACATATACCATAGTGTATACATACATAATATTTTCTGTATCCATTCTTCTGTTGTAGGACAGTTAGGTTGTTTCCTTACCTTAGCTATTGCAAATAATGCTACAACAATTTGGAGTTCATGTTTCATTTCAAATTAGTGTTTTGGTTTTCTTCCAATGAATATTCAGAAGTGCAATTTATACATAATATGGCAGTCATATGGACATTTTTGATGAGCTACTTGATGTATCAGTTGGGAATTAGCATAAAACTTTGAAGGTACTCTGACTTTTGTTTCTGAAGAAAATGCACACAACTTGCTAGGGTTGTCCAGATCTAAGATAAGTTAGAATGAGATAATTTACAATGTTTATGTGGACTATCCTCTCTCATGATTAGATAAATTTATGAAAACTAGTAGTAAGTAATATAATTGAGAAAATGATAAATCACTTGTCTAATTAACCCAATTGTGCTTTATTTGTGATACAATATGGACAAAGTATGGATCTAGCTTTGAATTTATATGAGATATGTAAATGATAGCTATAATTAAATGAAGAAAAAGTAGAACTAAAAATACAGATCTTATTTCTCTCTTGCTGGAGCCCTTCCAAGGAATCTCCATTTCACCTAGAGCAAAAGCCAATCTCTTATGTCCTAATGTGCTCTCAATTTAAATAAAAATATAATTCAATAGAATATAAGAAATATAAGTGATTATGAATTTTCTAGTAATTGCATTAATAAAGACAAAGATTTGAATTATGCTTATCTAAAATAGATGGGGAAACATTGGCTGACTTTATTTTTTGGGCTCCAAAATCACTGCAGATGGTGACTTCAGCCATGAAATTAAAAGATACTTGCTCCTTGGAAGGAAAGTTATTACCAACCTAGACAGCATATTAAAAAGCAAAGGCATTACTTTGCCAGCAAATATCCTTCTAGTCAAGGCTATGGTTTTTCCAGTAGTCATGTATGAATATGAGGGTTGGACTATAAAGAAGGCTGAGCACTGAAGAATTGATGCTTTTGAACTGTGGTGTTGGGGAAGACTCTTGAGAATCCCTTGGACTGCAAGGAGATCCAACCAGTCCATCCTAAAGGAGATTAGTCCTGGGTGTTCATTGGAAGGACTGACATTGAAGCTGAAACTCCAATACTTTGGCTACCTGATGCAAAGAGCTGACTCATTTGAAAAGACCCTGATGCTGGGAAAGATTGAAGGTAAGAGAAGGGGATGGCAGAGGATGAGATGGTTGGATGGCATCACTGACTCAATGGACATGAGTTTGGGTAAACTCTGGGAGTTGGTGATGGACAGGGAGGCCTGGCGTGCTACAGTCCATAGGGTTGCAAAGAATTGGACACGACTGAGTGACTGAACTGAACTGAATATATTTATATAGCTATAAATGATATAATTTATACATTATATGTTTAATTTTTACTTTGTATGATATATAATTTTATATTATTTAATATGATTTTATGATTTAATTTATATATTTCAACCAGTATATCTAACATACCAATTCAATAAATAATCCATACTTATATACTCATCTTTGATATCTAGTGGATATTTCACACCCAATAGCTCTTTTCAGTTTGGATGCTAAGTTTTACAGGGATACTCGTTACTTGGAGTTCATAAAATTTCCAATTGAAAAAATAGATTCACATACTCAAGATATTTTAAGTATATTCTAAGTTTTAAGTATACTCAGAAGTTTTCCAGTAACTGAATTTACTATAAAATAAAGTCCTAGTTATATCTACATCCATATTGACAGATGCTTCAGTTTTAAACTATACATTTAACTATCAGTACAAAATATAAATTCATTAAAATTATGTAAAACCTTGATTTTAATGTGTACTAGGCACATTTCTAGTGCTCAGTGGGTATTTGTTGCTAGTGGTTCCCAAACTGCATGGTGTAGCTTTGGTAAAGCTTTGGTTATCACTCTGACCTCATTATCTACTACTTTCTTTCCCACTTTGAATCACATCAGCTGCTTTTCCTTGTCTCCAACTCTTGCATTCTCTACCTCAGGGCCTTTGTACTCTTTCTTTTGCTTACAGTGCTTCTTCTACAGATATCACCATGACTAACTTCCACAGCTTCCTTAAACCTTTGTTCAAACCTCAGCTTCTCAGTGGGGTTTACCCTGACCCTGCTAGTAGAAAAATCACTCCCTCACCTCTACATTTATCTTGCTTTCATTCTTTTCTCCTTGCAACTTATCGCTTGCCAACACCCTAAATAATTTATTCTTTAAAAATGTTGATTGTCTATGTTCTTTTTCCCATAAATAGGATATATGCTTCAAGATTCAGGGGAATTTTTATGCCTTTTCTTTAATGATGTGTACCAAGCAGGTAGAACAGTATTTGGCATATAATTGGTGTTTAGTAAGTTTTTGTTGAGTTAATAATAAAATGGCTTCCTACAGTTTGGGTTTGCAAACTGAGGGACAGATAATGGACCCTCTTCATAATATTCTGTTTAAATTAGCCAGATTTCTCCTTAACTAAATGTCCACTGAGTAAAGGTGAAGTTCAGAGACCCATTGGAGAGAGAGCCTGGAGACCTAATCTCTGTTTTCATCTCTTGCTGAGTATCCTCAGTTGAGACAAGTAACAATTCCAGGATAGATATTTTTTCTTCTCTGTATTATGAGGAAAACAGAACAGGCATCACTGAATTTCCTCCCATTTCTAAAAATCCTACTCAGAGCTATTGCTCTGAAACAGCACTTCCAAAAAAAAAAAAAAAAAGAAGAAGAAGAAGTTTGAATAAATCCATCCACTGGGAGCAAAATGCAATTTAGCATAGCTCGGTAAGCAATCTGATGCTGTACATATTTGCGAGGCTCTGCACTCCAGAGAGCATAGTATAAGCTTAGCCCATAATAGAGAAACAATGAACAAATAAATGAGAGAAAATTGGCATAGCCAATACTAAAGACAATGAATAGGGCATTTATGATTGTGCAGAACTCCTATTGAGAGACATAAGTTTAAAATATATTAAAATATGTAGAATTTAATGTTCAAAGTCCAAGCAAATTTTTTAACATCCTGAGGTCATAGAACATAATTTGAACTAATAGAAGTTTAGCAAAGCCTGGAAATAATAAAACTTGCTATGTTTAGATTTTCTTCTATAAATAGAGTACTGTATGCCATACAAAAATATGAAAATAAGTAACCCTCTGAAATTAGGGAGTTTTTAGTTAAGAAGAAAATATTTAAAATGATATATAAAGCAGAATGTGGAAATTTCCTTATGAGACATACAGATTTTAATAGGATCCAGGAGATTAGGAGAAATCATTCATAACAGAAAAGATCAATTTCATTAGAGAGACATTATCAGAGCATTTTAACTTATATCTCATTACATTTATTTAATATTCTCAGTTTATTTTTTCTTGTCATTTGTTTTATTATCTACCTAATTTGGTAGTAAATATAAGAATGTATAAAACTTTAGGAGTGAGAAACTAGAATCAATTTCCAATTTTATAATTTATTTCCATATCTATATATGTGTGTTTTGTACACATTCAATTATAATTGAATTGAAGTGATATACTTGAAGTGATAATATAAGCTATGAAAGAAAATAATAAAAAGTGATCTCTTCTATCATCTCTTAAGCAAAAGGGAAGAGTTCAGTACTTGAAAAAACAAAGGAGAGAACAGTGATGATTGATTAAATCAAATTTAAGGATTTAAAAAGTACTGGTTATTATAACACCAAAGTCATTAGCTGGTATTTTAAATTCTTTTACAGATGTGCATTAATACTACTGAAAACTAATCAGAAAATAAAGTGCCCATTTAATAATTTATGTCACCTATATTCCTGGCAATATCCATCAGGTTAAGTCTATTCAAAAGTGTTGTAGGTTAAAGCAGAGATACCCAAGAAAGAAGCCAGTTTGAAATTTCTTAAATACTAAGACTCTCAGATACATCTTCTCTCTATAGTAAATCAAGTTAGAGTCTTGAGGGAAAAACAAAAAATGTTTCCAGGGTGCAGTATTATCAAGGTGTTTGTATATATATTGCCATTACATATATTATTTTTACTGTTCTTTTTGTTTCAGGTATATAGCAAATTAATTCAGTTATAAATGTACATATATCTATTCTTTATCAGATTATCTTTTTTAAATAAGCACAATGTTTAACATGTTAGTATTTATTATGGGAATAAGTACATGAGTTCCTTTAATGTAAAGCTACCACTATTTAGTCAAGTGTGTCTCATCCACATACAAAAAGTATACTTAAAATCAGGAATTTTAAGCTGTTTGGAAGTTAATCTTATTTACCAAAAGTAGTCATTATTTCTTGGGAGAAAAATGTCATACTAAAGCATAGCAAGCTAATTATCTCAAAATTTAACTCAACCATTGAATTAAAATTTATTAAATTATTGAGAGCTTATTACATGCCAGAATTATTTCCCCACATATTCAACTAGATAACCACACAGAGGCATTGTCAAATGTAGTTTCATAAAAAAATCATAATAGAATTGACTAATTAACCATGATAAAAATTGCAATGGTTAATGGTGAAACAGCAAAGTTAGGATATATGATTTAATTAATATATGCAAAAATTTTAAAAATGCAAAAAGCTATATATTTTAGGGAAAAAAAGCTAAGGATTTTATCAGTTATAACAAATGTACCACTCTGGTAGGGCAGGGAGATGTTGATAATGGGAATTCTATGTTTGTGTGGTTGCAGGGAATAAATGAGAAATCTCTGTACCTTTTTCTCATTTTTGTTGGAAGCTTTGTTTTTGTTAAACGAAGTCTTAGTTAAAGACTAAATGCAATGTGTTATCAAGCTGGGATACTGGAAAAGAAAAAGAGGTAATAGGGAAAAACTAATGAAATCTGAATGAAACATGAGGTTTCAGTTCAGTTCAGTCGTTCAGTCGTGTCCGACTCTTTGCGACCCCATGAATCGCAGCAGCCAGGTCTCCCTGTCCGTCACCAACTCCCGGAGTTGACCCAGACTCACGTCCATCGAGTCCGTGATGCCATCCAGCCATCTCATCCTCGGTCGTCCCCTTCTCCTCCTGCCCCCAATCCCTCCCAGCATCAGAGTCTTTTCCAATGAGTCAACTCTTCGCATGAGGTGGCCAAAGTACTGGAGTTTCAGCTTTACCGTCATTCCTTCCAAAGAAATCCCAGGGCTGATCTCCATCAGAATGGACTGGTTGGATCTCCTTGCAGTCCAAGGGGCTCTCAAGAGTCTTCTCTAACACCACAGTTCAAAAGCATCAAATCTTCGGTGCTCAGCTTTCTTCACAGTCCAACACTCACATCCATCCATGACCACTGGAAAAACCATAGCCTTGACTAGACGGACCTTTGTTGGCAAAGCAATGTCTCTGCTTTTCAATATGCTATCTAGGTTGGTCATTACTTTTCTTCCAAGGAGTAAGCGTCTTTTTATTTCATGGCTGCAGTCACCATCAGCAGTGATTTTGGAGCCCCCCCGAAATAAAGTCTGACACTGTTTCCACTGTTTCCCCATTTATTTCCCATGAAGTGATAGGACCAGATGCCATGTCTTTGTTTATTGAATGTTGAGCTTTAGGCCAACTTTTTCACTCTCCTCTTTCACTTTCATCAAGAGGCTTTTTAATTCCTCTTTTTGTTGTACCAAATGTAATAATATAAAATGCTAATGACTAGGGAAAGTGGGTGCAATGTATATGGAACTCTTTGTAGGGTCTTTATGATAAGTCTAAAAATTATTTAACTATTGAAAAAATGTCAAGATTACATAGGTTCAGAAAATGTTTAAGTAATGAACATTATGTGTTCATATACATAATGTACATGTGGCAAGTACTTTTCTGATGCTCGTCTCATTTAAATCCTTAATCCTATGTGGCAGTTTCTATTATTATCCCCTCAAATAGCTTAAGAGAAAATTAAGGCACTAAGTAGTTTAAAAGCTTATAGAATTTTGAATTTTTGTTGTGAGTTTCTTTTAATTACTTGTCTTCTGGGTCATTAAAGTTTGCCACAATGATATCTGTAACATGGCAGGACATTAAAAACTCAAACACCACATTCCTCTGAAGGGCACTCCTGATAATGGTGACTGATTTTGCCATTCTCATCCATATTATAGTATCTTAGGACAGCCAGGTTAATTAACCATTTTTTTTATTTTTTACTCTTCTTGGAAGTGGTGAAAACGTCTTCCTTTTTTTTTAGTATCCAAGATTTGAACTGAGAAAATTTGATGCTAACCACTGTAAAGAGTCTGCCTGCCAATGCAGGTAGACGTGGATTTGATTCCTGGGTTGGTAAGATCCCCTGGAGGAGGAAACGGCAACCCAGTCCAGTGTTCTTGCCAGAAGAATCCCATGGATACAGGAGCCTGGTAGGCTACAGTCCATGGGGTCACAAAAAGTCAGACACACACACACACAACTATTGACTTACCAAACTACAGAAAAGAAAAAAAAAAACCAAACTGTTGAAACAGATGCTAATTTTACCAACAATTTTATAATATATGCCATGTATCTTATTTAAAATGTACCAATCAAAATTCCTTGAGAAATCAAATCTAATCCTCATAATATTGGTTCTATTCATGGAAGGTATATAACTTCTCAGGATTGTTATTAGACCAAGAACTCTTTACCTGGAGGTTACTCATTACATCTAGCCAAGGTCCAAAGTAATTAAAAAATTGTTTTCATGTGTTCAGTGATTATTTAATTGAGGTTCTTTCACAATACTCATGTGTTCTGAAGTATTTTATTATAATGAAACATTTTTATTGGAAAGGGTAGCTAAAGATTTATTAATAGTAGTATGAAATATGTATAAGATATGCTGTCAGTTTTTCTGAGTGCTAAAAATTGTCTTTGGACACTAGTATTTCCAGATACCTTATGTTTTTCAAGTAGCCCTACTATAACTGTTATGTTCAAGTACTAAATGATTTAGTCTTTATCATTTTAGATATGTAGTCAGTCTATCACAGGTGATTCCTTTTGAGATGATGATGACTATATATTTATAAATCAAAACTATAAAATCTCCACTGATTTCACAAGTATATATTAAAATTATTTTTTAAATCTACCAAAATACAAGCACATGTATTTTAAATATATTTTAAGTGTATTCTTCAAATAAAAGTACTTGAGAGTAAATATTTAATTCAACTTTTGTATAAAATTGTGTGACACATTTTTTTTTTTTTTTTGCCAGTTGCTATGCTATTGTGGGTTAATAGCAAATTCTTATCTGAGTGTTAATAGTAAGCAAAATTAGATATGGAAAAACATTCTTTAGTAGAGCACAATTAAACTATTTAATATCATATAATATATTTTCACTGTTATGTAGAAGTAAAGTCTTGGTTTCATGTTTCGCCCACAAAAACTCTACCAAGGAAAAACAAATTGCCTCTGCAAATTTTGCTCCACTGATTGGTTTCAATACTTAATTTTTTAATGTAGACTTATGTGCATCAGATTTTATAGAGAATATGTGTAGAAATATGGTTCAAATTAACATTGCCAGTGACCTTAGTGATAGAGAATCATTTAGTAAGGAATAAATGCCCTGTAGCTATCCTCTAAGCATTTTCAGTTCTTTGTGCCACTGACTTCCTTTAAATGATCCTATTTTAAAAACTTGTCTTGGAGGAAAGGAAAGAACCGAAAACCCATGCTTAGTAATCAGCCAATAACAATTCCTTTTTATTTTTTTGGATGTCTCTGAAAACAAATCATATTGAACTCCATGGCATTAATACAAATAAACCCGTTCCTCCTACAGCTATAAGGTTGCCATTGTGATTTGGGATCATTCACCAGCTTTCAGAGCTGAGAAGAACAAAAAAAGATGTTCAATTTTGGATTAACACAGCATCTTTTATAACATTTGTATATAATTATATAAAAAGCTGAAGCAACGACAGTTATATAGCATTACATCCTCAATGTAAAGCCTTACAGGAATCACTGAAACAAAGAGCATTCATATGCAGATATCTTATCTGCAAAAAGCCCAGAAACTGTCTCCCAATTTTACATTCATAATTTCCATTCAGAAGAGCCTAGTGAATAGCTGTTCTCTGCAACGTTCCATTATTTCGTTCCTTCTTAAAATGAGCCTTTTATAATCTATTAGAGAAAGATATAGACATTTTCCCTCTTGAACATGTTCAAGTGTATATAGGGCATCACTTAATACTACTCGCAAACTTGTTTTTCTTTCCTGTCAAAAGGCTTTCTTTCATTTTCACTCTTGCCATAGGGCAATAAACTTTAGGTAGTCTGCAATTCTGGAATTTCTAAAGTAACACAGAAATGTTAACAAAGTATTTTGAATTATTGCTGTTACAACTAACTCTATAAAAAAGGAATGTTCTAAGTGATCTGATTTTACCACACTGGGTTTCTGTTTAATGGTTATATTGAAATACTGATAACTAAGAAAATCCAGTAAATCCAAATGGGTTGTTTAAATCAGATTTATAATTATTCTTTAAGTGTTATTCTCCAAAAAAAAAAAAATCATTCTTAGTGATAACTATTTTGGTAACCTAGACATTCCTATAAAATAGTAGAGATTTAAACATATAAGCACATATAATTTAATTTAATAAAGTAAAGCAATTCTAAGACATATATTACACTTTTTTGGGTACAACAGACATTAATTTATTTTTTTACTATTGGAAGGATTTTTAAATACCCAGAAATGAAATGTAAAATCAAATGCATTAATTTACTACATCAATTAGCTGTTTGATTGCAAACTTTCTCATGTCATAATCTGTTCTGTAACTGGTCAGACTAATTATTATAATCTTGTTAGATATATAGGAAGATAGCTACCTTTAGAAACTTTATTACATGCCTCAACTCCTATTTCATGTAAATATTTCACTGTATAGTAACTTTAGCAAACTATATGGATTCATACTTGATCAAAATCCTAGCAAAATACATATTCTTTCTGTTTAGCTGGTATGTCAAAGTGATTTAAGTGCTCAAAGAGGAGTGGAATTCAACATGCATTAAATAGTATTTTCAAGTCAGATAGCACAAAGGATATAGCTTCAACTGTCATATACATCAGAGAGATTATATATCATATAATCAGAGATTAACAATTTCTAAGTTCAGAATTTTCAGTGGAAATATCCAAATAAAAATCTTAATAAATATTACCTCAGGTTTCTCTCTCTAACATAAATATATTTGAAATATCATAATCATGTATCCTCTCTTTTCATGCTGATGGCACATGCAAATTTTAAAATAATTTTTTATTGTATATTGTGGTTTAAAAAATTGTCAGATGACACTCGACTTGTTCCATTCCAATGTAGCTACTTAAATTTAGATAGGCTTATCCTGTACCATGCCTCTTTGTCCAGGATTTTTAGCCCTATATTGAAAAACTTTAGGTTGCTGTCATAAAGTAAATTACTACCATAAAATTTTAATCAATAATATTATTTATGTTTCTAAAATAGCCATGAAACTAAAAGATGCTTACTGCTTGGAAGAACAGTTATGACTAACCTAGATAGCATATTCAAAAGCAGAGACATTCCTTTGCTGACTAAGGTCCGTCTAGTCAAGGCTATGGTTTTTCCAGTAGTCATGTATGGATTTGAGAGTTGGACTGTGAAGAAGGCTGAGCACCGAAGAATTGATGCTTTTGAACTATGGTGTTGGAGAAGACTCTTGAGAGTCCCTTGGACTGCAAGGAGATCCAATCAGTCCATTCTGAAGGAGATCAACCCTGGGATTTCTTTGGAAGGAATGATGCTAAAGCTGAAACTCCAGTACTTTGGCCACCTCATGCGAAGAGTTGACTCATTGGAAAAGACTCTGATGCTGGGAGGGATAGGGGGCAGGAGGAGAAGGGGACGACCGAGGATGAGATGGCTGGATGGCATCACGGACTCGATGGACGTGAGTCTAAGTGAACTCCGGGAGTTGGTGATGGACAGGGAGGCCTGCCGTGCTGCGATTCATGGGATCGCAAAGAATCGGACATGACTGAGTGACTGAATTGAATTGAAAATAGCATTTATATTCCCCTTCTTTTAAGTGAAACTAATGATTGAAATGAAATTGTGTGTATAGTACAGAGAAATTGGACATATTTCCTCATGCTGAAGAATTAAATGTTTCTGAATTTAAGGATTCTGAGTCATCACCTCCACTTTATTTTACAAGTGATACTTACATATCACTGTAATTCTGGTATTTTGAAGTACATTATAGAATTTTTGCTTTCTTTCATTAAAATTATGATATAATATGTATTATGATAGGTGAACACCTTTATAATGTTGACTGGAGTGCATTTTATTTGCAGTTTTGTTGTTCAGTTACTCGGTCATGTAACTGACTCCCATGGACTACAGCGTTCCAGGCTTCCCTGTTCTTCACTATTCAGGCTTCCCAGAATTTGCCCAAACTCCTGTCCATTGGGGTTTATTTTATATTAAATCATTTACTCTTCTGTTAAGATGGTGACTGTTGCTTTGGACACATGTGAGTAAGTGTCGTCATCCAGCTACTTACCTGCTATCTGATCATGGGAAAATTTCAGAACTTCCATGTCCCCAGTTAACTTATGCCTAAAACTATGAGTTACCCTGTGTGAAGTCCCATTCAGAGTGCATAACATCTAGTAGGAACATAATATCTGGCAGTGTCATCCCCTCAGTGGTTGCATGTTGACTAGTGTCTTAAAAAATGTATATACATAGAAGAAAGGAGAGTTTTTCTATATTCTGAGGATAAAAATTTTTTATTTAATTTCTACTTAGAAAATAAGCTATGAAATACCTTTCCAGGTTTATTCATCTCAATGATTCCCTTTGCGCTTGGGAAGTTCTATATTCTGAATATCTGTGTGCCCCCAAATTCATATGCTGAAATGCTAACCTTCAAATTGATGGTATTAGGGGGAATTGATTAGGTCATGAAGGTGGAATCCTTATAAAGGGGATTATTGCCCTTGTAAAAGAGGCCTGGGATGCCCCTGGTGGCTCTAAATAACCCTCCAGCCATGTAGGAGACATGGGTCTGATTCCTGGGTGAAGGAAATCTGAGGAGGAGATCCACTTTATTTAGTATTCTTGCCTGGAAAATCCCATTGAGAGAGGAGCCTGGTGGGCTCTAGTCCTTGGGGTCATAAACGAGTCAGACAAGACTTAACCACTAAAGAAAGGACAAAAAGAGGCAGGAGAATGTTTCCCTTGCACCTCCGACCACATGAGGCCACAGAGCAAATGGCTGCTGGGGAGGAAGTGTGAGCTTCCCAACATAGAATCTTCACCACCATGATCTTTAATTTCCAGCCCCCAGAACTGGGAGGAATAAATTTCTGTTGTTTAAAAGCCATCCAGTTTGTGGTATTTTGTTATAACAGTCCCAACAGACTAAGATAGGAAGTAAGTAAGATCCTACTATGTGTATAGAGTGGGAGAGAGCCTGGTTCCTGTCTAATTCCTGTTCCTTAGCTTCTGTCTTAACAGTTCTACTCAGGGCTTTGGGGATGAGAAAGGCCAGTTTCTCCTCTGTGCTTACCAAAAACTTCTTACACATGGGATGATCACAGCAGAGTGTATACCACTGCCTGTGATGCAGATCTGTCTGTATATAAATGAAGAGTTTTTCCAATGAGCTCAGTCATGTCCCACTCTTTGTGACCCATGGACTGCAGCATGCCAGGCTTCCCTGTCCATCACCAACTCCTAGAGTTTAATCAAACTCATGTCCATCCAACAATCTCATAATCTCTTGTCCCCTTCTCCTCCTGCCCACAGTCTTTCCCAGCATCAGGGTCTTTTCCAGTCAGTCAGTTATTTGCATCAGGTGGCAAAGCTATTGAAGCTTCAGCTTCAGCATCAGGCCTTCCCATGAATATTCAGGACTAATTTCCTTTAGGATTGACTGGTTTGATCTGCTTGCAGTCCAAGGGTTTCTCAAGAGTCTTCTCCAACACTACAGTTCAAAAGCATAAATTATTCAGTGCTCATAAAACAAAAGAAAGCCTGAATATGTAGCAAAAAAGTCACCAGTATATCAGTTAAACATTTGTCAGCTTGATAATAAAACAGTTGTGATAGATTCTTGAGAGTATGACACAAAACTTTCATAAATATCATCTTTTTATTCCTCATAATAATTTCAAGATTTTATTGGAATATTTATAAATTCCCACATAGTACAGGGAGAGAGGAAAAACAGGCAAGTTAAATTTCTTGCTCAAGTTTGCCCAATTAGTAAATGACAAATTCAGATCTAAACCAGGCCTTTTGTCATTTGGTCCATATTTATCTAGTGTTTATAAATACCATGAAACTAGTTACTCCAAGGCAGAGAAAAAGCATTGTAAGGAGGCAAGAGAGAAATGATATTGAACAGATTAATATATACTTGGTTTAGGGCCTTGTTGAATATCATGTTTCATATTTTTGCAAGATAAATTAAACTGCATGCAGCTTTACAAAGTAGTTATGATTCTTGCTGAACTCCAAAGCTCAGGACACAGTGTTTTGCAATATATGGACATAATGTGACTCTTTATGAAGGACAAAGTTATTTCATAGTTCTAAAAGGCCACGTTCTTTCTCTAGAACAGTGACTACAGATTGAAAAATGCAAAGCCCTTTGCTCTCCATAGTTATTTTTCCTTTCATTTAATGGCATAACTTGCTGAACTTTTCTAAAACTCAACACATTTTTTGACCTGTGACATAGAAGTGACTCCATAACTAGGTGCCTGGATGCTTGAATACATAACAAAGAAGGTTTTCTTATAGATGGGTAGAGTTTAAGGAGCACTGGTAGAATTTTTGCACAGGTGCAGTGAGTAAATTTCCAGTAAAAGCCTGAACAAGGGCACATCACATTAAAATCTGAAAACATAATCTGAAAGAACAAAAGCATATTTGATTATGGGGAAATGTGTAGCAATGTTGGCAGCAAACACAAAACTTCCCTACCCCTTCCTCAAACACATGCTATTCAATGGAATCCAACTAACTGCATATATCCTAAAGAAATTTTTAGAGAGATGTTTTTGCAAAAAAATTTCCAAGTTGTAGTTTTCATGTTTTAAATAGCATTTCATCACTTTGAGAATGCTGCATTTAGTTGATTATAGCCATCTGTGTGTTCCCACTCTCTTAAATATATATGTATATTTTATATTAATATATAGGGTTTTCCCTGGTGGCTCACATGGTAAAGTGTCTGCCTACAGTGTGAGAGACTGGGGTTCAATCCCTGGGTCGGGGGATCTCCTAGAGAAGGAAATGGCAACCCACTCCAGTATTCTTGCCTGGAAAATCCGATGGACAGAGGAGTCTGGCAGGCTACAGTCCATGGGTCGCAAAGAGTCGGACACGACTGGGCGACTTCACTTTCACTTTCACATATATATATATATATATATATATTTATAAGTATAAATATATGTGTGTGTGTGTGTATGTGTGCATAGAGAGAGAGATAAATTAAAAGTATACGTGTTTGTCATCTGGATATGAAAGCTTATTATCATTCACTTGATATATAGGTGTCAGTTCTTGACTTTGATAAAACCAGACTGGATAAAACTGTTGTTTTTCAGTCGCTAAGTCATGTCTAGCCCTTTGCAGCCCCATGAACTACATACAGCACAGCAGGCTCCTCTGTTGTTCACTATCTCCCACTATTTGCTCAAATTCATTTCCATTGAGTTGGTGATGCTGTCTAACTACCTCATCCTCTGTTGCCTCGTTCTCCTTTAGCGTTCAATCTTTCCCAGCATCAGGGTCTTTTCCAATGAGGAGTCTCTTTGCTTCAGGTGGCTGAAGTTTTGGAGCTTCAGCTTCAGCATTAGTCCTTCCAATGCATATTCAGGGTTGATTTCTTTTAGGATTGACAGGTTTGATCTCCTTACAGTCCAAGGGACTCTCAAGAGTCTTCTCCAGCACCACAATTTGAAAGCATCAATTCTTCAGCTCTCAGCTTTCTATATGGTCCAACTCTCATATCCGTACATGACTATTGGAAAACCATAGCTTTGACTATATGGACCTTTGTTGGAGAAGTGATGTCCCTGCTTTTTAAAACACTGTCTAGTTTTGTCATAGCTTTGCTTCCAGGGAGCAAGCATCTTTTAATTTCACGACTGCAGTCACCATCCACAGTGATTTTGGAGCCCAAGAAAATAAACTCTGTCACTGCTTCCACTTTTCCCTTTCTATTAGCCAGGAAGTGATGGAACCGAATGCCATGATCTTTGTTTTTTGAATGTTGAGTTTTAAGCCAGCTTTTTCACTCCCATCTTTCACCCTCATTAAGAAGCTCTTTAGTTTCTCTTCATTTTGTGCCATTAGAGTGGTATCATCTGCATATCTGATGTTGATATTTCTCCCAGCAATCTTGATTCCAACTTATGCTTCATTCAGCCCAGCATTTCACATGATGTATTCTGCATATAAGTTAATAAGCAAGGTGACAATGTACAGCCTTGATGTACTTTTTTCCCAATTTTTAACCAGTCTGTTCTTTCCTGTCCAGTTCTAACTATTGTTTCTTGACCTGCATACAGGTTTTTCAGGAGACAAGTAAGGTGGTCTGGTATTCCCATCTCTTTAAGAATTTTCCACAGTTTATTGTTATCCACATAGTCAAAGGCTTTAATGCAATTAATGAAGCAGAAGTAGATATTTTTCCAGAATTCTCTTGCTTTTTCCATGATCCAATGAATGTTGGCAATTTTATCTCTGGTTCCTCAGCCTTTTCTAAATCCAGCTTACACATCTGAAAGTTCTCAGTTCACGTACTGCTGAAGCCTAGATTGAAGGAGTTTTGAGCATAACCTTACTGGAATGTGAATTGTATGGTAGTGTGAACATTCTTTGGCATTGCCTTTCTTTGGGATTGGAATGAAAACGGACCTTTTTACAATAAAATTAGGATGGGGAAAATGGTTGACCACAAAATGAAAAGACATTTCTCATTGAATTTAAATCCAAAAATGCAATATTAAAAATGAATTTATTCTACGTAACAAACCTTATATTTCCCTTTCCTATCTCTTTTACCTAATTTTGGGTAAGAATTTTAGAGACTGTAATTGCTTTTGAAATGTTTTCTCCTTTTACATAAATGCTCTTGAATATAAATGGATCACAACCTTAGGAGAGACAGTTATTTTTTAAATAGGTATTTGTTTGGCTGTTCAGGTATTAATTGCAGCGTGTAGTATCCTTGATCATTGTGGCATGTGGATTCTTAGTTGCAACATGTGGGATCTAAATTCCCTGACCAGAGATCAAACCTGAGCCCCTGCATTGCAAGCGTGGAGTCTTAGCCATCCGACTACCAGGGACATCCCAGTAGCGACAGTTCTTAATCAAGTTCATTGTTTTCTTGCTCCTGGAGATACAATTAAGAATATCTTACTCTAAAATCCCCTACACAATGTTTTATAATTTATAGTTTTGATGAATTCAGCCAATGATATGCAACTTATCAAAATATTTTTCTCTACTTCCAGAGAAGCTACACTTTAAAAAAAAAATCTCCTTTATTATTTTCAATGTCTTTTTTTTTTTCACCCTAAATATTGTGGATCCTGTATTTCACAAGCAAAATAAAGCCATGTAAACACAAAATTCCACAAATTTAAGTGCTTTACTATCATAGAATGGCACAACATGTATTACATAGAAACAGACTAAGGTATTAGCAATGAAGTTAAATTCCTATGGAAAGATATAACCCATTAAAAAATAAACCTATAATGATCGATTGTATTTCTACCCACATTAAATACTTTTATTGATATACTGACTGAATCATTAGCATGCAATGAAGTACCCAATTATTATATACCCTGCTGTTTTCAACACTTGCAGAATGTCAGTCCTCAGTTTGAAAGAACCTGCATGTTGTGAAAGGCATCTCTCTTTCTGTGACTGGTCTGCTAAGCTGATATGCTTTCTGACTTCCTTAGGCTTTTCTTCAGTTCCAAGTCAGTGCTAATAGCATGAGCCATGCTTTTGCTTTTAAAACCATTTACACAGCGAAAGAATGTTTAGAATTGTGTTTTGTTGTTGTTGTTGTTGTTGCTGTTGTTCTTCATATAACACCAGAGTTTATTTCTTTTCATTTTTTCTCTTAGATTATCTGGAATGCTTACACTAAAGTTAGCCAAAAACAATGTTATTTTTGGTTTTTAAAGAGTGAGCAGTCTTTTTTTATATTAAGACAGGTGAATGGAATTTAACTGTAAGGCCCTTCAGTATTCAACTCTCACTTTTGTACAGTTTTCTTAGGAAAAACAAAAGACCTTCAGGACAGGAACATATTAAACCACTATTGCCAATACAGAGGCCGTTAGTCCACATGACCAATTCAGCTGTGGCTAATCCAAGCTGAGATTTTGAAGAGTTAGTATGAAATATTAACACTATAAAATATCTCATTAATAACGTTTATAATGATCACATGGTGAAATGGTGACATTTTAATAAACTGTGTTAAATATGTTAATAAAAGTAAATGCACAAGGTGGGTTTTGTTTTTTTTTAATTTTTAAAATGTGGCTACAAAGGTCTGTATAGTCAAAGCTATGTTGTTGTTTTTTTCTTTCCATTAGTCATATATACATGTGAGAGTTGGACCAGAAGGAAGGCTAGAGCCAAAGACTGATGATTTCAAATTGCGGTGCTTGAGAAGGCTCTTGAGAGTCCCTTGGACAGCAAGGAGAGCAAACCAGTCAATCCTAAATGAAATCATCCTTGAATAGTCACTAGAAGTACTGATGCTAGAGTGGACTCTCCGATACTTTGGCCATCTGTTGCAAATAGCAGACTCATTGGAAAGGACCCTGATGCACCCGCAATTAATTCCTCCAAAACATCATGCCAGTTATTTCACTTTTTTTTCAGTCTGCCTATGAGCGGTACATAAAAATACCTAGGAAGATTCAAAGTACAATTGTTCATGGGTACAGTATCATGTTGGGCATGGTGATTGGAAGCAAGGGTTAAAAATGGCACATTATCACAATGAGGACAGTCTAGATTTGGATTTTATTTTTTGATAGATCATGAGGATATCCAAGAACAAAATGGCTCTTTTTTCTACACAGAACACTGAAAAAGAGGGTTCTCATATCTTCTACCAAATTTTAATGAAACTTAAATTAATAGGAAAAATTTCAGCACAGTACCCAATATGACAATTTAAGATTGGAATTGAAAAATCTTAAGATGGGGTATTAAATGTTGCTATTAAAGATTCTCAAGAATAGGCCTTTTATCCCATAAATAGCTTATAGAGAAAAAAAAAAGTTAAAAATGTTTATGTACATTATTTTCTCCAAGAAGTGAAATACATTCTATGTTTCAATAGAAACTCTGGTGAGAAATCCAAATGCAAGTGCAAAGAAGTGTTCACAGAATAAATACTATGCATCTCCCTACCCTAACCCTTCCATCCAAGTCTCTCCAAAGAAGACCAGTAGGCATTTGCTGTCTGGTGCAGTACATTAAATGATACATATTTTAAAATAAAATATGCATTCATTCCCCCTAATGAAATACTGAAATATAAAAGGAAAAGCTCTATGAAAAATATATTTAATCTGCATTTTACAGATTAATATTAATTAATCCATATTAATACAGATATTTAATCTATTTTATCAAGTCAGATCTTCATTAATATTTTTTATCTGATGTGGTATCTGATTATTAGGCTTCCCTGATAGCTCAGTTGGTAAAGAGTCCATCTACAAAGAAGGAGACCCTGGTTTGATTCCTGGGCCAGGAAGATATGCTGGAGAAGGGAGAGGCTACTCACGCCAACATTCTTGGGCTTCCCTTGTGGCTTAACTGGTAAAGAGTCTGCTTTTAATGAGGGAGACCTGGATTGTATCCCTGAGTTGGGAAGATCCTCAGGACAAGAGAAAGGCCAGTATTCTGGCCTGGAGAATTCCATGGAGTGTATAGTACATGGGGTCACAAAGAGTTGGACATGACTGGGAAACTTTAGTAGTATCTAATTTTTAAGCAAATTTTAGTTGGCATAACTTCAGTTCCGTTCAGTTCAGTTGCTCAGTTGTGTGTGACTCTTTGCGACCCCATGGACTGCAGCATGCCAGGCCTCCCTGTCCATCAACAACTCTTGGAGCTTGCTCAAACTCATGTCCATTGAGTTGATGATGCTATCCTGCCATCTCATCTCCTGTCGTCTCCTTCTCCTTTTGCCTTCAGTCTTTCCCAGCATCAGGATCTTTTCAAATGAGTCGGTTTTTCACATCAGGTGGTCAAAATATTGGAGTTTAAGCTTCAGCATCAGTCCTACCAATGAATATTCAAGACTGATTTCCTTTAGGATTGACTGGTTGGATCTCCTTACAGACCAAGGGACTCTCAAGAGTCTTCTCCAACTCTACAGTTCAAAAGCATCCATTCTTTGGTGCTCAGCTTTCTTTATAGTCCAACTCTCACATCCATACATGGCTACTGTGGAGGAACCACAGCTTTGACTAGACGGACCTTTGTTGGCAAAGTAATGTCCCTGCTTTTTAATATGCTGTCTAGGTTGGCCACAGCTTTTCTTCCAAGGAGCAAGCATCTTTTAATTTCATAGCTTCAGCCACCATCTGCAGTGATTTAGGAGCCCCTCAAAATAAAGTCTGTCACTGTGATGGGACTGGATGCCATGATCTTAGTTTTCTGAAAACAAGTTTTAAGCCAACTTTTTCACTCTCCTCTTTCACTTTTATTAAGAGGCTCTTTAGTTCTTCTTCACTTTCTGCCAAAGGGTGGTGTCATCTGCAAATCTGACGTTAATGATATTTCTCCCAGTAATCTTGATTCTAGCTTGTGGTTCATCCACTCCCGCATTTCTCATGATGTACTCTACATATAAGTTAAATAAGCAGGATGACAATATACAGCCTTGAGGTTTTCCTTTCCCCATTTGGAACCAGTCTGTTGTTCCATGTCCAGTTCTACCTGTTGCTTCTTGACCTGAATACAGATTTCTCAGGAGGTAGGTAAGATAGTCTGTTATTCCCATCTCTTTAAGAATTTGTCACAGTTTGCTGTGATCCACACAGTCAAAGTCTTTGACATAGTCAATAAATCAGAAGTAGATGTTTTTCTGGAACTCTCTTGCTTTTTTGATGATCCAACGGGTATTGGAACATGAAATGTTTGCATCCAGTTTTCTCAGAATCACAAATGTGCAAAACACTGGAAACCAGTAGAGGGATGATGCTTCGGTGGAAAAAAAAAATTTTTTTTGTGACTTGTACACTGAAATATTAAAATAAAATTGGAATTCTAGAACATTTTCTTTCAGGAAGAAACAGAAAGGTCAAAAACTTCTGATGATAGCAGAAAAAGGTAATCCTTTTTGTAGGATCTAAAAGATGATACTTGCATTCATGAATCTCAGTTAACAGAAAGGTCAGTAGTTTACTGACTGTCTCAAGGGCTTTAGCTACATGAAGCCAGACTTTCACATGATTCTAGATAGTTATATATTTGGTGTAGGATAACAAAAATTTATGATTAATTATAGTTTTTCCTATTTCCATCTGGATATGTTTGGCCATATGTAAACAAATCTTATGTAACAGTCATACTTACACCATAAGTTATTCTATTTATATTGTTGTAGGCAAATATAATTATTTTACTTCAAACAAGAAAGAATTGACTGAGGTTTATAAATATTAGTTTTTAATCTTCTAGGATCACCAGTACACAGAGATTATAGAGTTGGGAATGGAAGTTTCTTTTTACCCCATTAGGTCATTTTGGATTTTTATCACAAATAATTCTTTTGATATAATAATAAATATTACAAAGTGCCTTAATTTAGGAGATAGTAATCTGGTCCATAGCTGCAAATCATCTTATTTCTCTTTTGGTAATTTAGAAGCTTCACATATTTTTGTGACCATTTGTTGAGTACAAACATGTTCATACAGTGTTATTCATTATTTCAAAGGAAAAGTTCTAAATCTCTGCCTAATATTACATCGTCATACATTCTTACATATTCTATAGAGAAGCCAAAATAGAAGTAGCTGCTAGGCCCTTTAATGTTTTTAAAGTTTTCTTACCATTTTCTACATATTTTTCCAATAGCACTTATTTTATTTACAGTTAATGCCTGTTTGACTGCAGAAAATGTGTATCATTTCTTTGACATATTCACGGCACCCATGGTGTTCTGTAAATATTTGTTCATCACATGATGATTATTTCATAGCAAATCAGAAGCCCAAGGACCAGATAGGTTGGTCAGGCAATTTTTTTCTATTCCTGAGTGAAGGTATTGTTACCTACTATTCCATTCAGACAGCTGTCTATAAATTTTATATACTTTTTCAGTTGATTAATTCTGCTTGTTGGATCAGCTACTAAATGTATATTGCTTCCTTCCAATTTCCTCACATGCAGTGTGGTAGCTCAATTCCTAAACCAGCTGTGACACATGTATCCACAAATGAAAACCTTTGTAAACCTTTACTTATAAAATTCTTTAGAATATCAGCTGTATACATTTTAAAACTGTAGGTAAACACAAAATGCATTTTGGTGTGATAATCTGTTAAATATAGTATTTATCATTAGCAAAATTAAAAAGCATGCAAGGCTGGCAAGAGTCTTAAAAACTACATTTGATGATATTATTAATGAAGTTTATTTGAAACCATCATTTATTTGTATTGACACATATGGTAATGCGCTCAGAGTTGAAAGAGTAATAGCAGAATAACTAATCCTAATTAGGAAATTGGTTCCTGAAAACAACTGCCTACTGGTATTTATTTGAATCATGTAAACATGAAGTTTCCTTGGTGGCTCAGACAGTAAAGCATCTGCCTGCAACGTGGAAGACCTGGGTTCAATCCCTGGGTTGGGAAGATCCCCTGGAGAATTAAATGAAAACCCACTCCAGTACTCTTGCCTGGAAAATTCCATGGACTGAGGAGCCTGGTAGGCTACGGTCCGTGGGGTCTGACTGAGTGACTTTATTTAAACAGAAGGAGGAAAATGGAGATTTAAAGATTATAACTAAGGTTCACATAGTCAAAATTGAATAACCTTGTCCATGGGGTTGCAAGGAGTTGGACACTACTGAGCGATTTCACTTCACTATGATGGTATAAGAGGCATATAGTATTAATCAAAACTAAGACATACTAATTTGACATAAAAATCTCCTTTATAAAGAAAGCTAAGAGTACATTATACTACACCTATTTGTTTATTAAGTGATGACAGGTATTTTATTAAGTGATTTAAGTTTATTAAGTGATTCCTTTGATAGTTTCATGATTAGGTAGTTTTTAATTGGTACTCTCAGCTGGCATGAAATGTGTGTTTCCATAGCATTTTTATCCTAGAGTAATCATTATCAGAAGTATGTTGTAACCATGGGAAATGTATAAGACAACTGAGGAAATTTGTTAATAGATGACAATTTGTTGATTTTAAATGATTATTTATAAGATAGTGCTCTGCTGCTGCTGCTGCTGCTAAGTCACTTCAGTCATGTCCGACTCTGTGTGACCCCACAGACGGAAGCCCACGAGGCTCCCCCGTCCCTGGGATTCTCCAGGCAAGAACACTGGAGTGGGTCGCCATTTCCTTCTCCGATGCATGAAAGTGAAAAGTGAAAGCGAAGTCGCTCAGTCGTATCCAACTCTTAGCGACCCCATGGACTGCAGCCTACCAGGTTTCTCTGTCCATGGGATTTTCCAGGCAAGAGTACTGGAGTGGGGTGCCATCGCCTTCTCCGAAGATAGTGCTCTAGTCTACCTGAAACATCAGTCTTAAAACTGAATGTCTTCTGCATAACTGCACTTAATTATTATTAATGAAACTAATTTTTACTTAGTCATAAATAAACAACCCTCTGCCTAAACTGATCTCTTGACCTCATGCAGGTTGTCAATATTCTGAAGAAATCTGATGATGAGGCAGACTTTCGACTTTAAAATTGTGGTTAATTCTCTAATCATGATTTTTATTTTCATGTTAAAGAATATGTTTTAATAAATTTTGGCATTAAATTATCTCCTCCAGTCTCAATTACTTAGAAAAGTGTCCCATTTTCCTGTCTTGAATATTTTGCAAGAGAACTACAATGAAGTAATTTGAGTATTTAAGAACTTAATACAATGCTTCATTCCTCACATCCAAGTCATTTAAATTCTTTCCTCAGTGCTGGTTTTCCACCAAATTGTGTCCAAGTCCAGCAGTTTAGTCCAAAAGTTCATTATCAACTAAACCTTTGACTCATATAAATGATTTTCAATAAATTATAGTTAAATTTATGTCAGAGGATTAAACTTGGTCAGAGGAGTTTTTATTTTGATTATTAGAAAATGATAGTTCAGGTAAGGGGAATGAACAGTAGTATTTCTATCCTTTAACTAGAACATTTTTTTTTTCCTTAATTAGGGTACATTTATTTACTGTTCGGCTTCCAGACTGTCCTTACTGAAAACAAGCTTGGGGTTTGAATTTTTAATCCCCTAAAGAAAACAGAGTAAAATAGGACAGCATGAGTTGTTCTCGCCCACAGTTCTTTTCTATTTGTACTATGTTTATCTTCATATACTGAAAAATGTTCCTTTTTTCCTCATTGAAAAGTTGATGTGCCAAGCAAATTGAATTTCTTTTTCCTTCCACATCTGTTTTGGCTGGAACAGGATGTTTTTCTGGATTTCTATATAGCTATTGTTTATCAATGCATTTTAGTCCTATGAACTGGTTCAGCATTGCTAAATGCAAATATTTTAGCCTTTTTTAAGGTTATCCACAAATTTTTTTCTAAGCATGTAAATACATTGAAATTTAAATTGAATATGAGAGGGACTTGTATCCAGTATGTTTTCATACAGTAGAGTTCTCATATTTTGGGTGTATGACTTCATTTTTTTCCTGATTTTTTTCTTTGATTCTGACAAATTTTGTTGGATATTAAAAATAGTCACAGTGTGAAACATATTCATTTTGTGTGAGCTAATTGTAAGACTATATAAGTATACTTTTCAAATTTATTTCTCAATCTGATAGCTATGCAATATTAGATATGATAATTCTAATTAAGTATTGAAATTGACAGTGATCATTTGCAGAAGTCAATTCTTATGGAAATGCCTCTCAGTTTTTTCCTGTTTTTGCTTTACTAGGAAATATTAGTACTATAAATTGATAGTGGACTTTTCTATGTACAAATAATAAAAAACAAAAAGATGAAAAACAATCTTGTTAGCCTATTAGCATATTTAATTTCTCCAGTATCAGCCTTAAACTCTAGTAAATTCTATGCTCTCCAACCAAAGAGCACTGCTTCCATTGTTCCATGTTCATAGCACAGTAGGGCAGTGTTTCTAAAGTGTGAAAGAAAACAACTAGGAGTAAATTAACATGGGGGCTTGTTAAAATACAGAATGCATGGATACAAAACCAACCTGATCAAACAGTAACTCTGTCAAATCTATAGGTTATTCCTATACATGTTGTTTTAAATCATTAAAGACATCAATGAATTAAAAATATAATTTGTTTTTGGGGGATCACAGGGGCATGAGAAATAGTCAAAACTTCAGTGACTTGTCAAATTCACCAGGAATATCTGAGGACAGAAATCCTTTACAAGCAAATCTGGAAAGATCTTCAGTGACAGCTAACTAATCTATTTATACATAATTTGTGAAAAACAATCTTGTAGCTTTAGAACAAATGTATCTATAGTTTGGGACTATATTATATACAAAACAGGAGCATAATAATAACTCATAGTAGTAGGTAAGAATTACTTTGCAGAAAACATTTCAAATGTTTCAAATATTGAAAGTTATGAAGGTAAACATAGTTCTCAACAGTCTGAATGTATTAAAATTAAAAAAGTAACTTCAAATTTGAAACTGTTTTAAAATTTAAATATTAAATTACTTTTGTAGTTATGTATTAAAATATATTTGTCATAAATCCTATTGAACTAAGTTTTCTATATATCATTTTAAAGTTTCAGTGATTTAAATAGGGAAATATTTGCTAAAAATGCTTTAAAAATTGTCCCAGAAATACCTAAACTATATGAGATGTCCCATATAAATATTTATCTTGGAAATAGCATTATAATGTGTTTCTAAATTTTTGCTTGAAAATATCTAATCATGTTTTTGCTTCAGTCACTGAATTTCATCTAATGATTATGGGGAACAATCTTTAAACATTAGTTCAAAAAAACTTAATATGTCTCTTTATCCTAGAGAACTTATAGTAATTGAGGAAATAGTTGTATATGTGACTAGATTTTCAAAATCTGATCTGATTTTACTTAAATTTACCATTTAACATTTGAAATGTTTTTGTTTTAGTTATATTTAATATTTATTAATAACATTTATTTTGCTCTTTTGTTTGTAGCTTCATGAAGTAGCCATTCGTAAATAATGCAAATAATGAACCCTATACTTAAAAATATTTTTGTATTTTGATGATAGCTGGAAGATAAAAAGGCATAATAGAACAGCCGAAACTCATTCTTAAGTTTACATGACTTCTTGTCTGAAACCTATGATAAGTGTTACATTTTTTCTTGGTGTATTTTCAACAAGCAAGTTTTGTGACCTCTTCTGTGTAAGAAGAATGTGTGCCTGCTAAGTCACTTCAGTCAGTCTGACTCTTTGTGACCCTATGGACTATAGCCCATCAGGCTCCTCTGTTCATGGAATTTTCCAGGCAAGAATGCTGGAGTGGGTTGCCATTTCCTTCTCCAGGGGGTCTTCCAAACTCAGGGATTGAACTTGTGTTCCTTATGTCTCCTGCATTGGCAGATGGGTTCTTTACCACTAGCAGTACCTGGGAAGCATTAGCCAATTTATGTAAGTTGTTGAATGTAGAACATGAATTGTAGCCTAAGGGAAAATAATTTATTTTTGAGACATCTATTTATTAATGCAATATAGAAAATTATTTTATAGATGCTTATGCTTAATATTATATTATGTCAACAATACCACTGAATCAGTTCTAGAAAAAAGAAACCTAGAGAATGGTCTTCTGCTACATTATTTCCTTGACCCTCATTTAATTTGAATATTTATTTTGGTTTTTGGATGTATTGTTTGATCTTTTCATTTTAATAAAATTGGACTATGTAGATACTTTATGAATTAGAGAAAAGATAGCTAAATTGCTGACATTTTTATAAACATTATTTTGTGATTGATCTGATGGCTATTTACTGTCTGAAATAATTCAATCATCTAAGTCTCTAGATCAAACTAGCTCAACTGCCAAGTTTAGTCCCATTGTTGTGTGTCTAACAATTTTGCCATGTCTAAAACTCAGCAATGGTTCTAGCCTCAAGCATATTTAAACAAATTACTCCATCTCAATAAATTGCTTGATCTCATTTCCAGGTCAAAGTCCTCAGAATGATTCTTTAATTTTTATTTTTTCCCTTTTTTTTAACATTTAAACTATTTAAAATTCTCATTGCTCTTACCTCTGGAATATCTTGAATCTGTCTTCTTTTTTTCTATCTCATCTTCCACTATTTTTGTTTATTGACATCTAACTCTTTCCTGCTACTTTTACTCCTATAGGTGTTCATTTTCACACTCCCAGAATTTTTCTCCAATGCAACATACTGATTTGTAAACAAACAAACAAAAATCTTATAAAAGAGATCACAGTCTTAATTAAAATTAATTTCTAATGTAGCATTCATCACAATTTGTAAATTGTGCTTTCTAAAAAAAGTCTGTCTCCTCTTCTAATTTCTAAATTTTTAAATTTTGTTCATGAATAATGTTCATGTATAAAATATCCACCACATCTTTAGCATCTTGCATTGCTGATGATGTATGACATTTATCATCTTGCAGGTGTCCAGTAAACATGGATGAGTGAATGCATGTATGAATATTGCTTGAGATATACAGGTGACTATGGACAGAATGTTGCCATTGCACACATATTCCACATATTTTATTATTACTTTTTTTCCTGAGAATGAACCCCTCACCCTTGCTCAGATTATTTCAACAGTTTAATCTCTTTAATTCCAAATCCCTTCTCTTTTACAGCCACCACCTGAAATATGTTCTACATGTTCTATAGTACTTATCATATCACTCCATGATCTGAAACTCTGTGTTCCTTTCACCTTTAAAATTAATCCAAATTTTACAATATTATGCATATTCTGATGTCTTTTTACTGCTGCAAATTTACCCTTGTTATTCTCCACCTTAAAATCTACAGTTCTTTTACCCTTTTTTGTTTGTTTGTTTGTTTTGTTTTACATAAAGTATATGTCTTTTGTTACACTGGGACTTTGCACAAATTTTCCCTTCTTTCTGACACATTCTTCCCCCTTCTATGCATAACATCTACTTTCTCTCTCAGTTTAATATTTGTTACCTTCCTGGATATCCCTAGACAAATTTCAAAACCCCAACATTCTATTATATAGATCATAGTATTATATTTCTACCATAGCAACCACCAACTTCACTGGTGCTGACACACATAACAAGATTTTATCCTTTTATAATGATAAGATCACTAGGTTATGACACAATCTTACAAGCGACTATATCTTCATGTGGACTGTTAAGTTTTATGATGATTTCATTATAGGTCTTATTTACTAACCATAATATTAGCAAACAAATGGGTATAGAAAGAAGGTTATAGGATATGTGCAAGCTATTAATAAAAGGAAACTAAAAGAATCAAATTTAGAAGAAATTTGTTTGTATAAATGTCTGTTATGATCATTACAAATGCTTTTAGAGAAAAACTCCTGCATATCAAATATCTACTCTAAGTCATATATCCACTATACTCTGAGAGTGAAAATGTTATTTTAAAATTCAGACAGGTTTTTCAAAACATGGTTTTGCCGAATTTCCTTGGGGAGTGTAAGTGTGCTGGGAGAGGAGATGATGACTGGGGGAGGATGGAAATAAATGAGTCCTTTCCTTCAGGAGGGCTGACAGGTAAAAATTGAAGGTAAGGCAATTAGCAAAGCTAGGTGGGAGGAGAGGTGCTTCTAGGGCAGTTTCTGAGATGAATCTGTAAGTGATATCCCCATTTGTACAGTGGCATAATAGGTTTCCATTTAAAATGAAATTAAAATATAATGAAGCAAATTTGATGTCTGCCAAATTTATTAAAATAGAGGCCTACATTTACTCACACTTCTCAGCTAAACTGACGCAACGTATGAAAATGAGAAGAGTGGAGTATATTGACATTATTTCTCCCAATTTGGACAGGAAACAAATATATGTTTTTAAAAATCTTTTATAGATAAGCTCCTTCTAAGGGCTTGGTAAAGCATCTGTCTACAATGCACGAGACTTGGGTTCCATCCCTGGGTCGGGAAGATCCACTGGAGAAGGAAATAGCAATCCACTTCAGTACTATTGCCTGGAAAATCCCATGGACAGAGGAGCCTGGTAGGCTGCAGTCCATGGGGTCGCAAAGAGTCAAACACGACTGAGCGACTTCAAAGGGCTTACCTGGGCTCCCCAGGTGGCTAAGTGGTAAAAACTTACCTGCCAATGCTGGTTTGACCCCTAGGTCGGGAGGATCACCTGGAGGAGGCCATAACAAACCACTCCAATATTCTTGCCTGGAGAATCCTATAGACAGAGGGGGACTGGAGGGCTACAGTCCAGGAGTCCCAGAGAGTCGGACACAACTGAAGCAACCTAGCACACATGTAGCAGCTCACCTAGTCATTACACCTATACAAAAATAATTACCTAAGGAGTAAGTCTTAATGAGTTCAACACAATAAGTTAAGGCCTGTGTTCACCTGGTAACATTGTCTGTCAAGGTAATAAATTACCACCTTTCTGATGGCCAATCATTTTGTAAATGTACATTCATTTCCATACATATGCATGACTGCATAGCTGCATATACAAAGCAGGAGTGAAGTGTGGTAGAGATCAATCTACTGTCCTTTATTGTTGGGGAAATGTAAAAAATAAAAATAAAACATTTAAAAAGTATTTTCTTTCTGAATATATGTCACTAGTTTCACTGAATTTTCATTACAATGATGATAACTTTCCAAGTCAGCTGAGGAAATTTAAAGCTAAGACAAATAGATTAACAAATATTGATCATAATTTTTTTATGAAACTCATATTTTACATGTAATCACTGATTTTTCTTCTAGGGAACTAGAGTTTGACATTCAGAATTTTTTTTTTTTTTTGTACTTTTGCTCAGATATATTTAAATGATAAGACTATCCACAGTGCTAAAAGGTGACAAAGCCACATTAACTACTTTATCAAATATGTTATTCTAATGCATAATAGCTACTTGTTTGCTATTAAGAAAAAATTGAGGTGCCAATACTAACTGGAGAATGTTTTGAAAATAGACTAACTTCCAACAAAAAATAAACATTAATAAGTGTTGGACTCTTAAGGGCCATTTATCTGAATCCCTGGCTTACGAGGTGAAAATATCTTGACATTAATTACTTCTGAATTTGTTTCACATATTTCTATTCTTTCTCAGTGGACTACTTATAGAATTTGGACTCTCATACTTAGTGGATTGAAATTGATATCTTTATAAAAAACTACATGTGGTATTCAAAGTAATTGTTAAAATATTTTATTTGTGGATTGTCAAGAAAAATGATTCTTTACTCTTTTGTGTTTTTGACTAAGTTTTCAGTTCAGTTCAATTCAGTTCAGTCGCTCAGTCGTGTCCGACTCTTTGCAACCCCATGAATCGCAGCACGCCAGGCCTCCCTGTCCTTCACCAACACCCGGAGTTCACTCAGACTTGCGTTCATCTAGTCAGTGATGCCATCCAGCCATCTCATCCTCTGTCATCCCCTTCTCCTGCTGCCCCCAATCCCTCCCAGCATCAGAATCTTTCTCAATGAGTCAACTCTTCGCATGAGGTGGCCAAAGTACTGGAGTTTCAGCTTTACAGTCATTCCTTCCAAGGAACACCCAGGGCTGATCTCCTTCAGAATGGACTGGTTGAATCTCCTTGCAGTCCAAGGGACTCTCAAGAGTCTTCTCCAACACCGCAGTTCAAAAGCATCAATTCTTCGGTGCTCAGGTTTAATCACAGTCCAACTCTCACATCCATACATAACCACAGGAAAAACCATAGCCTTGACTAGATGGACCTTTGTTGGCAAAGCAATGTCTCTGCTTTTGAATATGCTATCTAGGTTGGTCCTAACTTTTCTTCCAAGGAGTAAGCATCTTTTAATTTAATGGCTGCAGTCACCATCTGCAGTGATTTTGGAGCCCAGAAAAATAAAGTCTGACACTGTTTCCACTGTTTCCCCATCTATTTCCCATGAAGTGATGGGACTGGATGCCATGATCTTCGTTTTCTGAATGTTGAGCTTTAAGCCAACTTTATCACTCTCCTCTTTCACTTTCATCAAGAGGCTTTTTAGTTCCTCTTAACTTTCGGCCATAAGGGTGGTGTATTCTGCATATCTGAGGTTATTGATATTTCTCCCGGCAATCTTGATTCCAGCTTGTGTTTCATCCAGTCCAGCGTTTCTCCCAGTCCAGCGTTTCTCATGATGTACTCTGCATATAAGTTAAATAAGCAGGGTGACAATATCTTGATGTACTCCTTTTCCTATTTGGAACCAACCTGTTGGTCCATATCCAGTTCTAACTGTTGCTTCCTGACCTGCATACAGATTTCTCAAGAGGCAGGTCAGGTGGTCTGGTATTCCCATCTCTCTCAGAATTTCCCACAGTTTATTGTGATCCACACAGTCAAAGGCTTTGGCATAGTCAACAAGCAGAAATAGATGTTTTTCTGGAATTCTCTTGCTTTTTCCGTGATCCAGCGGATTTTGGCAATTTGATCTCTGGTTCCTCTGCCTTTTCTATAACCAACTTGAACATCAGGAGTTTCACAGTTCACATATTGCTGAAGCCTGGCTTGGAGAATTTTGAGCATTACTTTACTAGCATGTGAGATGAGTGCAATTGTGAAGCAGTTTGAGCATTCTTTGGTATTGCCTTTCTTTGGGATTGGAATGAAAACTGACCTTTTCCAGTCCTGTGGCCACTGCTGAGTTTTCCAAATTTTCTGGCATGTTGAGTGCAGCACGTTCACAGCATCATCTTTCAGGATTTGAAATAGCTCCACTGGAATCCATCACCTCCACTAGCTTAGTTCGTAGTGATGCTTTCTAAGGCCCACTTGACTTCACATTCCAGGATGTCTGGCTCTAGATGAGTGATCACACCATCGTGATTATCCGGGTCGTGGAGATCTTTTTTGTGTAGTTCTTCTGTGTATTCTTGCCACCTCTTCTTAATGTCTTCTGCTTCTGTTAGAGCCATACCATTTCTGTCCTTAATGAGCCCATCTTTGCATGAAATGTTCCCTAGCGATCTCTAATTTTCTTAAAGCAATTTCTAGTCTTTCCCATCCTATTGTTTTCCTCTATTTTTTTTTACATTGATCACTGAGGAAGTCTTTCTTATCTCTCCTTGCTATTCTTTGGTACTCTGCATTCAAATGGATATATCTTTCCTTTTCTCCTTTGCTTTTTGCTTCCCTTCTTCTCACAGCTATTTGTAAGGTCACCTCAGAGTGCCATTTTGCTTTTTTGCATTTCTTTTTCTTCAGAATGCTCTTGATCCATGCCTTTGTACAATGTCACTAACTTCCATCCATAGTTCATCAGGCATTCTGTCTATCAGATTAGGCCCTTAAATCTATTTCTCACTTCCACTGTATAATCATAAGGGATTTGATTTAGGTCATACCTGAATGGTCTAGTGGTTTTCCTCACTTTCTTCAATTTAAGTCAGAATTTGGCAATAAGGAGTTCATAATCTGAGCCACAGTCAGCTCCACGTCTTTTATTTATGACTGTTTAGAGCATTTCCATCTTTGGCTGCAAAGATGCAAAAATCTGATTTCGGTGTTGACCATTTGGTGATGTCCATGTGTAGAGTCTTCTCTTGTGTTGTTGGAAGAGGTTGTTTGCTATGACCAGTGCATTCTCTTGGCAAAACTCTATTAGCCTTTGCCTGCTTCATTCTGTACCCAAGACCAAATTTGCCTGTAACTTCAAGTGTTTCTTGACTTCCTACTTTTGCATTCCCATCCTCTGTAATGAACATGATATCTTTGGGGGGTGTTCTAAAAGATCCTGTAGGTCTTCATCGAACTGTTCAACTTCAGCTTCTTCATTGTTATTGGCCAGAGCATAGACTTGTATTACCGTGATGTTGAATGGTTTGCCTTGGAAACGAACAGAGATCATTCTGTCGTTTTTGAGATTGCATCCAAGTACTGCATTTTGGACTCTTTTGTTGAGTATGATGGCTACTCCATTTCTTCTAAGGGATTCCTGCTCACAGTAGTAGATATAATGGTCATCTGAGTTAAATTCATCCATTCCAGTCCATTTTAGCTCGCTGATTCCTAGAATGGTGACGTCCACATTTGCCATCCCTTGTTTGACCAGTTCCAATTTGCTTTGATTCATGGACCTATATGTGTTTAATTAAAGATCAATTCATCCTTAAAAGAATCATTATGGCATACTTTGCTAGATTTTAGAGGAGAATGCATTGTCCTCATTTAAAAGATACTTATGTTGTAACTAGAAAGAACAAACTCAAAATAGCACATATTCCCCACATGTCTGTTAATATATATCTATTAACTTAAAGCTTATTTGAGTAACAGATTTGTTTGAAAACTCCTGCTAAGAAACATTATTATTTTTAAAATTCAGTTTTCCACAATTATTCAACATTAAGCATGTTTGTTCCTGTCCAAATTCCTTTTGTCATCCTACAAAGGGCTAGAGTTTCTTGAGCACATCCAGTGGACAAGTGGTGGAACTTAACTTACAAGCTCAATTACAAAATCTACAAGAGTCATTTAAACTCTCAGCCTTACTATCTCCAGTTGTAATATATTAGGTGATTTGGGGTAGGTACTCTCTAAAGACTCCTCCAGTTCCAATTCTTCATGATTTCAATTTGAGTTTAAATACTAAACTCTATGCTGCTATTAGTGTGATAGATCTGAGAATGGGGTGGGGTCAATGTGGATTGTTTGATGTCTAATCAGAATTGTTATACTGGAAGAGAGATTCTTAATAAGTAGTTCCAGACATTCATTCTAAGATATTAGGTAAATAAGTGTTTGATTTATGGGCTCATGTTAATTTATCTATATTTAACATGTCAGAATGTCAATATATCTATTAAAGTGTTAATGCAGTGAATTAACTTTTGACTTGTTTTTTGAAAATAATTTTATATAAATTTTATAGTAAGAACAGCATAATATTTCTGTGAAATAAAGATGAGAACTATTCTCAGCCCTGGGAATGTAGATGTAGATCTCTAAACATTTCAGTGAATGTATTCTCCCTTGTATTTCACTCTACTGCAATGTATAACATTTACTAACACATGGCTACTACTAGCTAATGTCTTCTTCATGTTCATCTCATGTTACTCTTATTGTTTCTTTGGTCTCCAGAGAATTTGGGCTGCCAAGTTATTATTTTTGTTATTATTATTAATTTTATTTATTTTTTATTTCTAAGGGATTGGAAATGTTGGAGGAGTGTGTAATTTCCTTGGTTCTGTCTCGTCACAACAAATAATTGACGTGACGGACTGACCAGCCTTAAGCCTTTGGATGGACCAGTGTTACATTCCTGTGACAGCTCAGTTTTATTCAGAAAATAAAGGAAAATACATCCTTGAGGTGTGAAGGCATGCCGAGCCAAAAGACCTGAAGAGAATAGAGGCCCCTGGCCCAATTTGGCTACTCTTTTTATATGTTTTTTTCTCCTCCTGAGCCTTCCCTATGTAAATTGGGCTAGCCAGGAGTGCTGTTTGTTTTACCTGAGGTCTTCACTCTGGTGTTTGGACCTTCCTTTGTTCTATTTTCACAAGCTTTTCCCTTCTTTGTCTTTTAGCCACCGCCATTTTGGACTCCTTTTTCCTATTCCAACTGCCTAACAGAAAGATTTTGAAAATGTTAACAACATGCCAGTATCTTTGAAGTCCCACTTGGATTTAAAGGAGTTTTGTTATATGTATCTTTGAACTTATGTACAGCTGAAATTGACAACTTTTCTCTTAACAGTGATTTTCATTTGATCCCTTGATTATCTCAAATTCATATACCAATAAGTAGGATAATCTTAATATGGCATCTTCTTTCCATTTATTCTTTCATCCATGTTACCTCTGTCCCTATCATCCATAACAACTCCTAAGTTTATCATTCTCAAGTTTTATTTTCCATGAAAATCATCTAGTGTGCTTGTTTTTAAATCATCTAGTGTATTAATTTCTGGACCTCATTCACAAACTTTATAAATTAGTAGGATCTAAACTATACCCTAGGAACTTGGAATAAACTCTCTCTTAAACATAAACTGGGAAAAAGAAGTTGTAAATAATTGGAGAACAACTTTGCACTAGAAGTAACGAAATTGGTTACTAAGATACAAGAATTGACATGGCACAGCATGACATTTCCCTGCATCATTGTGCTTGGCCTTAAGTTTTGCATGAATGATAGAAGCATCCAAAGCACATTCTAGATTGGGAAGGAAAGGAAGCACAACCTATTGCTTGTTAGACACAAATTATTAAATTCCTCGATTATTTATTCTTCCACATGGGCTATCACCTTCAAGAAAACAAAAGTCTTGTTTTTTTCTAGGATTTTGCTCTAAACCCAAAGCTACAAAATGCATACAGAACATAAAAGTAAGGAGAGAATATACCAGACTAGCCCAAGGAAGTTTAACTGTCTTTAATCTACCACTTACCAAATTGTATAACCTTGCATAAATCATTTCACCTTTTGAACCTTAATTTCAAAGTCTTTTATATGGATTAGATGATATCAAAATGTCTTCTAACTCATATATACTGAATTTGGAACTAAGGGAGTGATTTGGTTATTATAATTTATTTTCTCATTACTTTCTAAAAGCTAGATATTTAGTTTTATAAAAATTATGATATGATTTTATAAGAATTTTGATATAATTATGATATAATTTTATAAGAATTTACAGATAACTACAAATTACCAATTTTACAGCAGTTTGATACATGCTGCTTACTAATATTTACCATGATTTTCTTCTTGTGCACAGAGCTATTTTTATTTTGTTAAAGGTTTTGTTTTCATACTCATCTTACCTGAAAGTTTCTTGAGTTTATCTGATTCCATACAATATACATGGAGTTCAGATTGAATCTATAATATTTTGATATTAAGCTACAGAAATGTACATCTGTGAAACATTAGCACTGTTTTCATAGATATGATTAGATTATATACTAAAAGAGTAAATATCTTAAAGAAGAAGAACTTCACAGAAAACTCAGTGTTGACCATAACCACCATAACCAAGCTTCATGGGTAATAGCAAACACAGTGTAGTAATCACAAGCCTAGATATAGGCTTTGTTTTGTTTTTGTCATCTATTCATAAAAGTAGTTTGGACTTTATGAGAAAGAAATTTTTTAAAAGTTGAGGGGGGAATCAATGCTTGGAACTGTTTTTTTCTGATGGAAGACTATTCTCTTAAACATTTCATGTCACTATTACTTTCAAGTGGTCATAAGAATAGAAATTCAGCAAGAACTCTACTGGCACAGAACAGAGCATATAAATATGTACTCCTTTTGCCCTTCAGGGCTAGACAAAAAAAGAAAAAAACTAACAATATCAAACATACATGTTCTATATAGAAGACATAATTCATTTGTCCCCAAGGACAAGGCATCCGGTGTCTGTAGGAGGATGTTCCTCTATCATACAGAGGACAGAGAAGGGGGTGTAATGAAAGGATATTTTCTGAAAGTTCAATAACTTAAAATAGCGTAAGATTTTACTTCCAGGGTTTTAATGCTTTGCTTGTAGCTAAATATTTGTCTGGAAGAATAATGTTAATAAGACAATCAAGGGAAATATGTGAGATACTTAATTAAAATCTATCACTTAGTTTCAGTAACTTGCTGTGTAACATGAACTAAAGCTCTTAATATAAGCCAATACATACTTAAAGGTGTGTGAACCTTCACATGGATTAAAAACAGAGGCTTATATTCTCTTAAATGAGAGGAAACATATAAACTATGATAAATATTTAAGATATTATATCATTGTGAAGCAACCATATTCTTTTTCATAGCCTCCTACAAATATACATTTATAGAGCCCTTTATCAAAATGCTTAGAGCTATATCAAAATAGCAACTTTAAAACAAGACTGAAAGTGATATTAGATATGTCCTTTAATGAATACTAACTAATTTTTGATAGATAAAACTTTAATTTCAATTAAAAAATTCTCAATACAAAATTTCTCAAAAAAAATCTGCTTATCTAATGATGTCTAAATAAGTATGCTGGATTAATTAATATTTCATGATTGTCACAAACTACCGTACTGTTTTAAGAGTACTTGCTTATAAATTAGAAACGAAATATATATGTACATATACAATATGCATGTATCTATTTGTGTTAAGTAATTTTCTATAGTTATACTATTCAATTATTAATATTCATCTAATAGAGTGCATTTGTAATTCCAAGTGATTGATACTTATATCAGGATAAAATTGGCAGAAATTTTGTTGTTCATTCACCTAGCTGTGTCTGAATGTTCACGACTCCATGGACTGCAGTACACCAGGCTTCCTGTCCCTTACCATCTCCTGGAGTTTGCCCAAGTTCATGTCCATTGCATCAGTGATGCCATCCAGCCGTCTTATCCTCTGTACTGCTCTTGTCCTCCTGCCTTCAATCTTTCCGAGAATCAGGGTCTTTTCAATGAGTCAGCTCTTCATATCAGGTGACCAAAGTATTGGAGCTTCAGCTTTAGCATCAGTCCTTCAGATTAATGTTCAGGATTGATTTCCTTTAAGATTGACTGGTTTGATCTCCTTGCTGTCCAAGGGACTCTCAAGAGTCTTCTCCAGCACCCCAGTTTGAAAGCGTCAATTTTGGTGCTTTGGCTTCTTTATGGTTCAGATTTCACAACTGTACACTACTACTGGAAAGACCATAGCCTTGACTATGTGGACCTTTGTCAGTAAAATGTTGCCTTTGCTTTCTAATACAGTGTAGGTTTGTCATAGCGTTCCCACCAAGAAGGAATCGTCTTCTGATTTCATGGCTGAAGTCACCATTCAGTGATTTTAGAGCCCAAGAAGGGAAAATCTGTCACTGTTTCCATTTTTTTCCCCTTCTACTTGCCATGAAGTGATGGGGCTGGGTGCCATAATCTTAGTTTTTTCTCTTTTTCATATTTAGTTTTAAGCTGGGTTTTTCACTCTTCTCTTTCACCCTTATCAAGAGGGTTCTTTAGTTCCTCTTTGCTTTCCACAATTAGAACAGTATCATCCGCCTATCATGTGGTATTTCTCACAGTAGTCTTGATTCCAGCTTGTAACTCATCCAACCCAGCATTGGTCATGATGTG
Source organism: Budorcas taxicolor (assembly GCF_023091745.1). Classification (NCBI taxonomy): domain Eukaryota; kingdom Metazoa; phylum Chordata; class Mammalia; order Artiodactyla; family Bovidae; genus Budorcas; species Budorcas taxicolor. The sequence goes on from NC_068910.1 coordinate 97,816,490, forward strand.
CTTTTCATATAAGTTAAATAAACAGGGTGACAATAAACAATTTTGTAGTTCAGGTCAGTTCAGTTCAGTTCAGTTCAGTCATCCAGTCGTGTCCAACTCTTTGCGACCCCATGAGTCGCAGCACGCCAGGCCTCCCTGTCCTGCACCAACTCCCAGAGTTCACTCAGACTCACGTCCATTGAGTCAGTGATGCCATCCAGCCATCTCATCCTCTGTTGTCCCCTACTCCTCCTGTCCCCAATCCCTCCCAGCATCAGAGTCTTTTCCAATGAGTCAACTCTTCACATGAGGTGGCCAAAGTACTGGAGTTTCAACTTTAGCATCAGTCCTTCCAAAGAAATCCCAGGGCTGATCTCCTTCAGAATGGACTGGTTGAATCTCCTTGCAGTCCAATGGACCTTCAAGAGTCTTCTCCAACACCACAGTTCAAAAGCATCAATTCTTTGGCACTCAGCCTTCTTTACAGTCCAACTCTCACATCCGTACATGACTACTGGAAAAACCATAGCCATGACTAGACAGAACTTAGTCAGCAATGTCTCTGCTTTTGAATATGCTATCTAGGTTGGTCATAACTTTTACAAAGAGTAAGTGTCTTTTAATTTCATGGCTGCAATCACCATCTACAGTGATTTTGGAGCCCAGAAAAATAAAGTCTGACACTGTTTCCACTGTTTCCCCATCTATTTCCCATGAAGTGATGGGACCGGATGCCATGATCTTCGTTTTCTGAATGTTGAGCTTTAAGCCAACTTTTTCACTCTCCTCTTTCACTTTCATCAAGAGGCTTTTTAGTTCCTCTTCACTTTCTGCCACAAGGGTAGTGTCATCTGTATATCTGAGGTTATTGATATTTCTCCCAGCAACCTTGATTCCAGCTTGTGTTTCTTCCAATCCAGCGTTTCTCATGATGTACTCTGCATATAAGTTAAATAAGCAGGGTGACAATATATAGCTTTGACATACTCCTTTTCCTATTTTGAACCAGTCTGTTGTTCCATGTGCAGTTCTAACTGTTGCTTCCTGACCTGCATACAAATTTCTCAAGAGGCAGGTTAGGTGGTCTGGTATTCCCATCTCTCAGAATTTTCCACAGTTTCTTTTGATCCACACAGTCAAAGGCTTTGGCATAGTCAATAAAGCAGAAATATATGTTTTTCTGGAATTCTCTTGCTTTTTCCATGACCCAGCGGATTTTGGCAATTTGATCTCTGGTTCCTCTGCCTTTTCTAAAACCAGTTTAAACGTCTGGAAGTTCACGGTTAATGTATTGCTGAAGTCTGGCTTGGAGAATTTTGAGCATTACTTTACTAGCATGTGAGATGAGTGCAATTGTGCGGTAGTTTGAGCATTCTTTGGTATTGCCTTTCTTCGGGATTGGAATGAAAACTGACCATTTCCTGTCCTGTGGCCACTGCTGAGTTTTCCAAATTTGCTGGCATGTTGAGTGCAGCATGTTCACAGCATCATCTTTCAGGATTTGAAATAGCTCAACTGGAATTTCACCATTTCCACTAGCTTTGTTCATAGCAATGCTTTCCAAGGCCCACTTGACTTCACATTCCAGGATGCTCTAGATTAGTGATCACACCATCATGATTATCTGGGTCATGAAGATCTTTTTTGTGTAGTTCTTCTGTGTATTCTTGCCACCTCTTCTTAATATCTTCTGCTTCTGTTAGAGCCATACCATTTCTGTCCTTTATTGAGCCCATCTTTGCATGAAATGTTCCCTTGGTGTCTCTAATTTTCTTGAAGAGATCTCTAGTCTTTCCCATTCTGTTGTTTTCCTATATTTCTTTGCATTGATCACTGAAGGCTTTCTTATCTCTTCTTGCTATTCTCTGGAACTCTGCATTCATATGCTTATATCTTCCCTTTTCTCTTTTGCTTTTCGCCTCTCTTCTTTTCACAGCTATTTGTAAGGCCTCCCCAGACAGCCATTTTGCTTTTTTGTATTTCTTTTCCATGGGGATGGTCTTGATTTCTGTCTCCTGTACAATGTCACGAACCTCATTCCATAGTTCACCAGGCACTCTATCTATCAGATCTAGGCCCTTAAATCTATTTCTCACTGCCACTATATAATCATAAGCGATATCCTTTCCCAATCCAACAGAAATGCAGAAATAGATGGGTATAATTTCTTGTACTGTTTTATTTTTGATTGAAACTCATATGGTATTTGAAAGATATGTATACACTCACATGTACATTGCAGATCCATGTACATATCTGTAATTACCTTCATATGCTTCAATATGCTTTAAGTCTAGTATTGGCATGATATTTTTCATGAACAGCACAAGTATCTCTTACTTTTGATATTTTTACATGAAAGGTTGAGTCTCTGCACATTTATGATGAACATATCATTCTCATGAAAACAAAAAGTAGTTTTTGTAGATATACTTTTAGAAAAGTTTTGCTCAAACGGTGATTCCCAATATAGTTTATTAAAGAAATGAGGGGAGAAATATTAAATAAACTTTAAAAAACATATGAAAAAAATTTTAAGTTAATATCCAAAAGATTCAGAGTAATACAAGTCAGTTTTAAAATTTTATAATTCATTTTATAAACCCCTGTGATTATGTATAGAACCTTGACTTTCACTTCTTAATGACCAGATAAGTCAGAAAATGAGGTACATCTACTGTTAAATTTCAGTGAAATGTAACACCGAGTATAAAACTTTCATGAAAAATTCTAAATTTATTAATCACTTGGCAAAATAAATTTATGATGTATAATATATAGAATTAAAAGTGTAGTGTCTGTTTAAAATTCTGTGTAAAGCATTTTCCAAAATAGCATTTCATTTTTTTTTTTTAAACAGAGCATTGATTTTCAAAGTTCTCAAATGGTAAAACCCTTTCAAATCAGATCTTTTTCTGTAAAAAATGAACATTTTAAAGCACAAAATAGCTAGAAATTACTTGATTCTTTTACTCTAGATATAAAAGAATAACTTATTAAGTAAAATCATACCATGACTTCATTATAACAGCTGGAATACTTAATATAAAACCATTTACTTCGTGAAATATGCAATCAATTTTATTTTATTTTATTTGTATTAGACTCAAAGTCTAATTTTGTTAGGTATAATATATATACTAAAATGTTAATGGCCTACCTTCTTCTTCATTTCCAGCTAAATAAATAATGTTTATCCTACATTCAGAAGATAAAGTATTTTTGCATATTTTACTTCAAAAATTTTCTTTGATATTTCCTCAAATATTCACCATTGATTAGGATATTAAAGAAAATTAAAAGTTCAAGAGCTCAGAGATCTATCATTCGTCTATAGTTGTATTGGAGAAATTAGTATAAATGTGGGTTATTTCAGATACCACATAATTATTTTAGCAAGCATTTACTGATCGTGCACAAAGTGGTAGGATACCACGATGAAGTCAATAGCTTCAGTTTTTCATGTTTACTGTTCCAAATGATAGAAACTTGGTGTCAAGTAAGGTGTATCTTTTGTATTCTTTCTAGTTTTGGCTATAACTTCTAAGTCAATCTCATCTTTGAATGAAAAGCTTAGATTAGATTATCTCTAGGGAACTTTCAAACTTTAATTTAAAAATAGTAATTTTTGGCTGTGAAGTGTCTTTGTTAAAGTATGCAGACTCTTTGTTGCAGCACATGGGCCTCTCTCTAGTTATGGTACATGGACTCCGGAGTACACAGGCTCAGTAGTTGAGGTGCACAGGCTTAGATGCTCTGTGTGACATGTGGGATCTTAGCTCTTGACAAGGGATAAAGTCTGCGTCCTCTGCACTTGAAGGCAGATTCTTAACCACTGGACCACCAGGAAAGTCCCTTTAATTTTATGAGTCCATTTGATAATCCCTTGGAATTTTCTTAGCTTTATTCTTGAAGATCTCTCATCATCTGACAATGCACTAATTTTTCAGTATTATCAAACTGACAAATTGATTGTGTAGGACTACACAACATAGGTCTGTGTTCTAGGTCGACCAGAACAGAGACTTCTCTAACTTCCCAAGATCCAGAATAACTTTCCATGTAGCCTGAGATGGATTTAAATTTTTTAGTATCATCTATTGTTATATGTTAATGGGAAAAATTCCAAGACAGTCCCACTTCCCATAGAATCTTGCTAAGTAATGCCATTCCTGTTCTGTGTTATTATAAATTATAATAATATATTTTTTATCTGACAACAAGGCCTGTATATATTAGAATTTCTCTGTCAGTCTTTTTAAATTTTTTTTTTTTGAAGGATAATTGCTTTACAGAATTTTGTGGTTTTCTGTCATACATCTAGAAGAATCAGTCACAGGTATACCACTCATGTTCCCTCCGTCCTGAACCTCCCTCCCATCCCACTCTTCAGTGAAGTCAGAAAGATAAATATAAATATCATATACTGACACATATATATATATATGGAAACTAAAAGATGGCACTGATGAATTAATTCATCATTGTCCACAGCAGTGGAAAAACAGACATAGAGAACAGACCTATGGACATGGAGGGAGGGGAGGAGAGAGGAGGGGAGGAGAGAGAAGGGGAGATGTATGGAGAGAGTAACATGGAAATTTACAATGATGTATGTAAAACAGATAGCCAATGAGAATATGCTGTATGACTCAAGGAACTCAAACAGGGGCTCTGTAATATTTTTAATATAACCAAACAATTAGCATTATCTATATCAAATTTTATCTTGTTCAACTGTGCTCAACTAGCATATTTAATTTTTTTATTTTGAATTTATTTTATAATTTAATAACTACAGTTATTTCTAAAACCAATTTAACAATATCTAAACATTTGATAAACTTGTTTTATCTTCATTCTAAGTTCTTGAGCATTGTTTTACAAGAAGTATCAAAGAATCCTTGTATCTTCTGCTCCCACTGCTCCACTACCATCAATTGGGCATTTCTAGAATGGTTGTTTAACCCATTTGTGCATACCACCCCAGCCTACATTCCCCCATGTATTCTACTATAGAGCACAGGGGTCTCACTCTCTTTAAATAATTTACAAAATTTGTTACTGATTACTAAAAATAGCATTTCAGGCCAGTGTGTCAAACCCATTTTCTCAACTTTTCTCTTTTGTGATTCTGTTTTACTCAAATGCTTTGTACATGTGGCAATGTAGCAGCCTAGGAATGCAAACTTAAAATGACAGCATACGCTTCTCATTCTTGAGTTTTCTTGGAAAGGAGGGAACCAGAGTAGTAGTGAGTTTACATAAAAGTATCTCTATCATTGCTCATCTTTGAAGTTTAGAGTTGAACTTTTCTTCATTTCTCACTGTTTTTTTCTCATTGCTTTGCTTCTCCTTCTGCTTTCCTGCTGACTAAGGGAGCCTGAAGCAATCCCATCTTTAGTCTCAAGAAGCCTTGGTGACTGTTCCACTTTCTCTCCTAGGGTTTCTGCTCCTCAACATTTTTTTCCTTAGGTAAAACTGTGTTCCACTATTAAAGAAAGAAAATCCCCCAGTGATAGCTTCATGGCTTTCTTGTAATACTATTTCTTTTCCACTCCAGGATCTAAATGTGCTTTTGAAATAGCTGTAGAGCTAAAGTGATTTTAGTTGCTATTTTAAATCACATTTGTTCTACATGTCTAATTAAATTCTGCTTGTCTACATAACTGATCAGTCATATGTTACCTCATTAAGCAGGGTAGAACACTATTTCAAGCTTGCAGTCGTTAGTATAGCTATATATTATTTTCTTATAACATTTTTCTTATCGTTTGCTAAAAATTAAAAATTTGCCCTCAAATACCTTATTTCTCAGAACCGGTTAAAAAACTATCTCTAAGCCAAACTAGGATTTATCTTTCTGAGCGTGGTAAATTTGAACGTCAATGAATAAGCTAAATATTGGTTCACACCCAGTGTTCTATGCAGCAGGCCCCAACTTTTTTGGCACCAGGGACTGGTTTCATTGAAGACAATTTTTCCCTGGACTGGAGCTGGAGGGGTAGGAATGGTTTGGGAATGATTCAAGTGCATTACATTTATTGTGCACTTTGTTTCCATTATTCTTACATCAGCTCCACCTCAGATATAGGACCATTTTTCTAAATATTACAGGAATATATTAAAACATGAAAAACATATTCAAGACTTTAAATGAATTTGCATTTTAACTTAAAAATTTAGATTATTTTCCTAAAATTCCTGATATCAGGGGACTTGTAAATATTCTGGAATGAATCTCTTGCAGCTGCATAAAGTGAGTGAGTGAAAGTCGCTCAGTCATATCTGACTATTTGCTACTCCATGGACAGTTGCTTGCCAGTCTCCTCTGTCCATGGAATTCTCCAGGCAAAAATAGTGGAGGGGTTGCCATTCTTTTCTCCAGGGAAGAGAATGTAAGCTGACTCTTTACCATCTGAGCCACCAGGGAAAGTAAGATGGAAAAACCCTCACCAACTGCATTTTCAGAATCAGCATTTTTAGTACATGTATTTCAAAAGTTGCTATTCAGTGATGTCATATGTAAATTAGATCTTGTATAAAGTGGTCTCAAAAATCATATAGGAATATTATATCCTTTTGTCAAGTGACATTCATCGACTACTGAATATTAGAAGTAATCTTAAGCAAAGAATAAGATGTCACACCGATCAACAAACTAGTCAAATGCTATTTTATGTTGCTAGTCTTCTGTGGTTGCTTTGTAATAGCTCATTATTCTGTCAGGATGTTGTCTATGATACACAGCCTTATGAAAGATAAAAAGCAGCCCACTTAGCATCTCAAAGTGTAGTTTGTTATACTTTTAAACCTAAATTTTCTTGCACAGTTATCATTTTAATATTGTACATGAGGATGTTTCACCTTAGATGTGTTATGCTATTAAAATCATCAAACATAATAGGTACTAATATAAGAAATGTATGTGTCTTCCATTTCGTTTAAAGTACTTCTTTAAAAAGTTCCTGAACTTTTTTGGGGGGGAAATTACATGACTAGAACTTTGAAGTGTGTTTCTAAAATTATATTTACAGGTTATTATTATTTATTCATTAAGTCATGTCTGACCCTTTTATGACACCATGAACTATAGCCTGCCAAGCTCCTTTGTCCATGGAATTTCCCAGGCAAGAATGCTGGAGTGAGTTGCCATTTCATTCTCCGGTGGATCTTCACAACCCTGGGTTAAACCCGCATCTCCTGCATTGGCAGGTGTGTTCTTTACCACTGAACCACCAGGGAAGCCCCTATTTAGGGGACAGTGAACATTATGCTCTCATTTGATGATGTTCCTGAGTTTAATTGGGTATTTGATCTTTAGTTGGACAATTTCTATTATACAAAACTTAGGTTGATAGCATAAGTGAATAGGATTGGGGATTTCATTATATACAGTTACTTGAGTCCATATTTCAGTATGTTGATGATGGTCACAACTGAAATATCTGCAGGATATGAATGGTGAATGAATAGAGGAAAAATAATCTTCCCTACCCTGCAATGGGCAGATGAGAGCCACAGTGTCCATTGACCTCTTCAGGAGTCTATCATTCCTAATTGGAACACAGGCCTGCCCTAATAGGTGGATGGAGGAATGCACTTGCTTTTTAAAATCATACAGATCTATAAATGATTGCAGAGTCTTAACTTTGTAAGGAGGGTAATCTATTAAAGGAGCTAACTTTATTGAACAAGGAAATGGATACTTACAAGGAAATGGACTCAAATTATTATAACCAGTAAATTATTGAATTTATTTAAGGGTTTATAGATGACTGTAGAGTTTCTAAAGATTTTCAATGGCATAGTAAGATCTTCCTCCCTTTCTCTCTCTCATAATTCAAAGGAGCAAATAAATAATTATCATATGTTTCTTGGGATAAGCTAGTTACTCCAGTTAAACACAGGTTTAAACAGGGTCCCTTCATTAGTGGTAATTTTCTTCTGATGACTCTTGCTCTTATTCCTCTGAGAAGGCCCTTGGTCTTGCAATGTCCCTGACAATAATTATTTCTGGGAGTTCTTAGGAGATGTGTCACTTATGCTGCAAAGAAATTTTGCTAGTTTCCAGAGACGTGTACAGTTTCTTGCTCATCTGCTAAATCCCACTTCCCTGGTATTGTCTGCTAATTGGCCCATTATCTCTGTGGACATTGTCTCTCTGGATTCTGCCTTTCTGTGGCACTAAGGCCTCTGGCAAAATCATAGATCTATTTGTATCATTAACTAATGTGAGGAACTAATCAAAACTTTCCACTTCCAAGTGATGTCCTGCCATACATATTCCAGTTGCATATGAACCCTTTGTATATGAAACAGAGATAGTTCTGCCATGATTCACAGTATTCTTTGTTATAAGGAAGATAAACCATTATAGCTTATGCTGCAAACTCTGAGTTTTGGTAAACTTACTACTTTCTCTTTTACATAACAGCTTTCCTTTTTCCTAGGATGGACCAGAAGAATATGTGTGGATATATTCAGAATTTTAGTCCATATCCAAAGACCAAAAATTAATGTTTTGTAATTGGTCCTAATAATTTTATTTGAATATGTTCTCTATTCAAAAGAGAAGATATTTGAGAAAGCCTGTGGGTCTTTAATGTACATAGACTGATGGGTTTCATTACCAGTTGTTTGAATCATAGGCACGTGTGAATTCTTGAGTTAGATACAACCTAGCTAAAAGTGTTAACTGTGTTAACACTTTGAGGAGACATTTGTTCAGAGAGATGAGATGATAAGCCTAAAAGATTTTTTGTCTATTTGCTGGTTTTAATTGAGACATAATTGACATATACCACTATGTAAGTTTAAGGTGTAAAATATGATTTGATATATTTAAATATTGCATATTGCATATCTGACACATTTGTATGCTGCCAAATGGCAACCCACTCCAGTACTCTTGCCTAGAAAATCTCATGGACAGAGGAGCCTGGTAGGCTACAGTCCACAGGGTCGCAAAGAGCCGGACATGACTGAGTGACTTCACTATCATAGTATTAACTATCATGCCTATCTTGACATGGAATTATCATTTCTTTTTCTTTGGTGAGAGCATTTAAGATTTGTCTCTCAGCAACTTTAAAGTCTATAACATAATATTGTTTACTATAATCACTGTGCCATGCATTCGATCTTCAGAGCTTAAAAAATCATCTTCTAACTGTAGGTTTGTACCCTTTAACAACATCTCTCCAATTTCCCATGCCCTAATCTCTGGTAAACACTGTTCTACTCTCTGTTCCCACAAGTTTGACTTTTTAAGATTACATATAAAAGTGACACTGAGAGTATCTGCCTTTATTCTGTCTGATTTATCTCACTCAGCATAATGCCCTCAAGGTCCACCTATGCTGTTGCAAATGGCAAGATTTCCTTCTTTCTCATGGCTGTGTAATATTCCATTGTACATATACACATCTTTTTTATCCTTGCCTCCACTGATGGATACTTAGGTTGTTTTCACATCTTGGCTGCTGTGATTAGTGCTGCAGTAAACATGGGATGCTTCTTAATAGAAAAATGAAACATAGATCACCAGCAATTAATAATTAGCTTGATCATTATGCTGGTTTTTTAAAAATATGGTCTTAATTATGTTCCTTTGGCACATTACTGTTTATTGAAGGATAATTTACAGAGAAAGTTCCTGAAGAGTTGATATTTTATGTAATTTTTTTTTTAAAGAGGAGTAATATATGTGCTTTTGACAAGGGAGGTACTTGAGATGGTGCTGCTAATATGTTGTAACACTTTTGGAGCCTGATATTTATTCTCACTTATAAATCAGTATGACAGTGGAAAACTGTTTTTTGTAGAGTTAAAAGTGGCTTGTGCTACTTTTTTTTATAATATAGAGCTTAATTTGCCTTTGAACTCTAGTACTTACTATTGTTATGCTATGGGCTTTAAATAAGGTATCATCTTTATCTTCTTTTAGACACTGTACTATATGATATTTCTGTTGGAATATTATTGATTGGAATATTATTAAAGCAATAAACATGTCAATTACAGATAGAAAACTTCATACAATTAAATTTATAAATATTATTGGAGAGACAAAATAATTGATGGGGCATTTGCATTATTAAAGCAGCTGATGATTTACTCCAGTTATAAGCACAGAGACCATAGGAAAAGATTCTATATTCAACATACATAATCATGACTGAAAAGGAACATTTCCCTTTTATCCTCCTGATGATCTTTGCATCTTTCTTGTAGTGTATAATGGGAAACAATGGGGAACAATGCTCCTTCCTGGTCTCAAAGAAGCCTTCTCTCTAGAGGAACAAGCAAGGGCTGTAATATTTGGGGAAAAGTTCAATGGTGACAGAACATGCTGATTTCTCATACAGACTTTTAAGTAGGAAAGCACCAAACTTCAAAAAACTAGACTGTTGTTTAGTAATTAATGTTGAGACAGCTCTTGACCTGGCATTTGGGCTGCTGTGAACTGAATTTCTATATTTCAGTTTATAAAATAAGTGAAGCTATCTAGGACTTCAGGTTGCTGTATTATTTTGACAGATTTAAAAAAGAAAAGAAATGGAAAGAAAAATGCACCCACAAATGTTTCCATAAAGTGTTTGAGACTTTGTTCATATGCATTGTAAGTCATTGATAAGGGAACCTAAAACTCATTTTTGAACAGCAATTCATATACAGAATATAAGCTATATGTGTTTTATTGCTGGACAACAGTGGACAGTCAAAAGCTTCCTGGGAAACAGAACCTTAAATATAAGAAAGGCTACCTTAGAAATGTTTAGGGAAATAAAAAGTTCTTACAGTGAATATACTTGTGTGAGTTCATGAAAGAATATATTCCTAATGGACAGTTTCAATTATGTGCTGGCTAGGTATGTTCATATTGAAAGGTAGGGAGAAGCAGGGACTAAGAATCAGAAAAGGTTTTAGAGATTAAGATGTGTGTCTCCTGGCAGTTTGTAAGAAAAGATTCAGGGAGACTCTAAAAATAAATTTTATAAATACAAGGAGGGAGGAATTTCAGTGCAACTATTAAGTAAAATTTCATTAACTTACTCATTCATTCCTTCACCTGTATAAGAAATCATTATTTAGCTTCTACAAAACAATATAAAACATTCAATGTGCTATTCTCTTGTATAATTCATTGTGAGGGTGCAAAAGATAAATAATCCTTGGATCTTGTCAGCAAGAAACTTACAGTATATAGGAGAAAATGGCACATTCTCAAATAGAAACACTTTAAAATGTAACTTGCCAAATGTCATAAGGAAGAGACTGAATAACTACATAGGCGTTCAATGGAAGGTGTTATTAATTCTAGCTTGCATTTTAATGGGAATCAGAGAAATCCCATGGAAGAGAAAATATTTAATTTTAGTTCTAAATAATGAATAGACTTTGGACCTCTGGCATCAGAAACGGCATCCCATTGAATATAAGGAAGGGCTCATAGGTGGTAATATATAGGAACATTGAATATTTGAAAGCAAATAGAACTTAAATTAGATTAATGGAAATTCCAGTGGAGAAAGAAGACTTTTTACCACAGTGGGCAGAGGGGGGTGGGTAGGTGGCTAAAATGACATATGAAGGAGATTGCATAATTTTGAAAGGAAGTAGAGACTCAAGAACGGTTTTTGAACAAGAGATAATTATTTTGTCAGAAGAGAGATCTGATGAGTCAGGGAAGTGGATAGAGAACCATTATATTAATCCAGACACAACATGTAAGTTATTGAAGTAAGAAGCAGACACTGTGAATAGAGAACAGGAGGTGGAGTTAAAGAACATTATGAAGGTGACATTAATAAGACATAGTAAATGATGGTATGCAAACAGGGATGAGGAGATGAAAGTAATGAAAAGACGGAGATTTTAACTAAGGATTCCCAAGCAGTAAAGCTAATAGTATCAGAAAAGACAGTAGCTGATGAGGAAGAGATTTGAAAGACTAAACACTTCTGTAGCATCCTGGCTTGAGGTGTTAGCAAACCATCCAGGATGAGCATCCAATCAGTTCAGTTCAGTCACTCAGTCGTGTCCAACTTTTTGCAACCCCATGGACTGCAGCATGCCAGGCTTCCCTTTCCATCATCAACTCCTGGAGCTTTCTCAAACTCATGTCCTCGAGTCGGTGATGCCATCCAACAATCTCATCCTCTGTTGACTATTTCTCCTCCTGTCTTCAATCTCTCCCAACATCAGGGTCTTTTCCAGTGAAGCAACCTGCTCCAGTATTCCTGCCTGGAGAATCCTAGGGACAGAGGAGCCTGGTTGGCTGACGTCTATGGGGTCGCAGAGAGTCAGACACTACTGAAGCGAATTAACAGCAGCAGCAGCAGTTCTTTGCATTAGGTGGCCAAAGTATTGAAGCTTTAGCTTCAGCATCAGTTCTTCCAAGGAATATTCAGGACTGATTTCTTTCAGGATTGACTGGTTTGATCTCCTTGGACTCTGAAGAGTTCAAGAGTTTGAACACTATAGTTCAAAAGCATCGATTCTTCGGGGCTCAGCTTTCTTTATGGGCCAACTCTCACATTCATACATGACTACTGGAAAAACCATAGCTTTGACTATATAGAGCTTTGTCAGAAAAGTAATGTCTCATCTGATATTAGCTATAAAAGAGGCACTGTATTTGTACAGTTCAGTTCAGTCTCTCAGTTGTGTCCGACTCTTTGTGACCCCATTAATCGCAGCACACCAGGCCTCCCTGTCCGTCACCATCTCATGGAGTCCAGTCAAACTCATGTCCATCGAGTCAGTGATGCCATCCAGCCATCTCATCCTCTGTCGTCCCCTTCTCCTCCTGCCCCCAGTCCCTCCCAGCATCAGAGTCTTTTCCAATGAGTCAAGTCTTCGCATGAGGTGGCCAAAGTACTGGAGCTTCAGGTTTATCATCATTCCTTCCAAAGAACACCCAGGGTTGATCTCCTTTAGAGTGGACTGATTGGATCTCCTTGCAGTCCAAGGGACTCTCAAGAGTCTTCTCCAACACCACAGTTCAAAGGCATCAATTCTTCGGTGCTCAGCTTTCTTCACAGTCCAAATCTCGCATTCATACATGACCACTGGAAAAACCATAACCTTGACTAAATGGACCTTTGTTGGCCAAGTAATGTCTCTGCTTTTCAATATGCTGTCTAGGTTGGTCATAACTTTCCTTCCAATGAGTAAAGATCTTTTAATTTCATGGCTGCAGTCACCATCTGCAGTGATTTTGGAGCCCAAAAAGATGAAGTCTGCCACTGTTTCCACTGTTTCTCCATCTATTTCCCATGAAGTGATGAGACAGATGCCATGATCCTCATCTTCTGAATATTGAGCTTTAAGCCAACTTTTTCACTCTCCTCTTTCACTTTCATCAAGAGGCTTTTTAGTTCCTCTTCACTTTATGCCATATGGTGGTGTCATATGCATATCTGAGGTTATTGATATTTCTCCTGGCAATCTTGATTCCAGCTTGTGCTTCTTCCAGTCCAGTGTTTCTCATGATGTACTCTGCAAAGAAGTTAAATAAGCAGGGTGACAATATACAGCCTTGACGTACTCCTTTTCCTATTTGGAACCAGTCTGTTGTTCCATGTCCAGTTCTAACTGTTGCTTCCTGACTTGTATACAGGTTTCTCAAGAGGCAGGTCAGGTGGTCTGGTAGTCCCATCTCTTTCAGAATTTTCCACAGTTTATTGTGATCCACACAGTCAAAGGCTTTGGCATAGTCAATCAAGCAGAAATAGATGTTTTTCTGGAACTCTCTTGCTTTTTCATTGATCCAGTGGATGCTGGCAATTTGATCTCTGGTTCCTCTGCCTTTTCTAAAACCAGCTTGAACATCTGGAATTTCACAGTTACAGATGTCCCATATTCTCTTATTTCAAAAATAAATATTGTGCTCTATTATGTGATAGGCACGATGTAATCTCTGGGGAAATTATGACTAATAATACATATGTCTCTCCTATGTATAATCTAATTGAGGACATATCCCTTTAAACAGTCAATTATAATTCAGTATGTGTAGGTTAGGATTTGGAAATTCATACAGTGCAATGGAAATAAGAATGGAGGAAGCTCAGCTCTGTTCTATCAGGGACTTACTATGGGAGTGAATTCTAGGCACTTTAATCAAGAATTAACCAAGAGAGAATAGGGAGACCTACATGACCTTCTAGATCTAACACACATACACACACAAAGAAGAAGTCTTCATTATAGGTGACTGGAAAGCAAAAGTAGGAAGTCAAGAGCTACCTGGAGTAGCAGGCTCATTTGACTTGAAGTAAAAATGAAGCAGGGAAAAGGCTAACAGAGTTTTGCTAAGAGAATACACTGGTAATAGCAAACACCCTCTTTCAATAACACAAGAGAAGACTCTACACATGGACATCACAAGATGGTCAATACCAAAATCAGATTGATTGTATTCATTGAAGCCAAAGATGGAGAAGCTCTATACAGTTAGCAAAAACAAAACTGGGAGCTGACTGTGGCTCAGATCATGAACTCCTTATTGCCAAATTCAAACTTAAATTGAAGAAACTACAGAAAACCTCTAGACCATTCTGGTGTGACATAAATCAAATACCTTAAGATTATACAGTGGAAGTGACAAATATATTTAAAGGACTAGATCAGATAGACTGCCTAAGTAACTATGGACAGAGGATCTTGACATTGTACAGGAGGCAGGGATCAAGACCATCTCCAAGAAAAAGAAATGAAAAAAGGCAAAATGGTTGTCTGACAAGGCCTTACAAATAGCTGAGAAAAGAAGAGAAGTGAAAGGCAAAGGAGAAAAGGAAAGATATACCCATTTGAATGCAGAGTTCCAAAGAATAACAAGGAGAAGAAAGACTACCTCAGTTGACAATGCAAAGAAATAGAGGAAAACAATAGGTTGGGAAAGACTAGAGATCTCTTTAAAAAATTGGAGATACCGAGGGAATATTTCATGCAAAGATGGGACCAACAAAGGACAGAAATGATATAGACTTAACAGAAGCAGAAGATATTAAGAAGAGGTGGCAAGAATACACAGAAGAACTACACAAAAAAGATCTTCCTGACCCCTATAATCACGATGGTGTGATCACTCACCAAGAGCCAGATATCCTGGAATGCAAAGTCAATTGGGCCCTAGGAAGCATCACTATGAACAAAGCTAGTGGAGGTGATGGAATTCCAGTTGAGCTATTTCAAATCCTAAAGGATGATGCTCTGAAAGTGCTACACTCAATATGCTAGAAAATTTGGAAAATTCAGCTGGAAAACATCAGTTTTTATTCCAATTCCAAAGATAGGCAACACCAAAGAAAGCTCAGTTAAGAAAGAAAAAAAGAACCAAAGAAAGTTACCTCACAATTGCACTCATATCACACACTAACAACTTAATGCTCAAAATTCTCCTAGCCAAGCTTCAGCAGTGCTATTGATCTGTGAAGTTCCAGGTGTTCAAACTAGATTTATAAAAGCTGGAGGACTAGAGATCAAATTCCTAACATCCACCGGATCATTGAAAAAGCAAGAGAGTTCCAGAAAAACATCTACTTTTGCTTTATTGGCTATGCCAAAGCCTTTGACTGTGTGGATCAAAAGAAACTGTGGAAAATTCTTCAAGAGATGGGAATACCAGACCACCTTACCTGCCTCTTCAGAAATCTGTATGCAGGTCAGGAAGCAACAGGTAGAACTGAAGGTGGAACAACAGACAGGTTCCAAATAGGGAAAGGAGTACATCAAGGCTGTATATTGTCATCCTGCTTATTTAACTTATATTCAGAGTACATCATGCAAAATGCCAGGCTGGATGAAGGACAAGCTGGAATCAAGATTTCTGGGAGAGCTATCAATAACCTCAGATACACAGATGACACCACCGTTATGGCAGAAAGGGAAGAAGAACTGAAGAGCCTCTTGATAAAAGTGAAAGAAGAGAGTGAACATGTTGGCTTAAAACTCAACATTTAGAAAATTAAGATCATGGCATCCGCTCCCATCACTTCATGGCAAATAGATGGGGAAACAATGGAAACAGTGAGTGACTTTACTTTTTAGGGCTTCAGAATCGCTGCAGATTGTGATTGCAGCCATGAGATTAAAAGACAGTTATTCATTGGAAGAAAAGCTATGATCAACCTGGGCAGCATATTAAAAAGCAGAGACATTACCTTGCCAACAAAGGTCCATCTAGTCAAAGATACGGTTTTTCCAGTAGTCATGTATGGATGTGATAGTTGGACTATAAAGAAAGCTGAGGGCTGAAGAATTGATGCTTTTGAACTGTGGTGTTGGAGAAGACTCTTGAGAGTCCCTTGACCTACAAGCACATCCAACCAGTCCATTCTGAAGGAGATCAGTCCTGAATGTTTATTGGAAAGACTGATGCTGAAGCTGAAATTCCAATACTTTGGTCACCCTATTCAAAGAGCTGACTCATTTGAAAAGACCCTGATGCTGGGAAAGATTGAAGGCAGGGGGAAAGGAAATGACATAGGATGAGATTGTTTGATGGCATCATCTATGTGATGGACATGAGTTTGTGTAGGCTCCAGGAGTTGGTGATGGACAGGTAAGCCTGGTGTGCTGGACTCCATGAGGTCACAAAGAGTTGGACACAACTGAGTGACTGAACTGACTGACTGATTGACTGAATAGAGAATGAATAGCATATATACTCAGCATTCAACATATTACTTGTCAAATATTGGGGAAAATCAGCTTTGACAAGTCATAACAGTTAGGCGTTTAGACAAGGCTTAAGTTTGTATGATTTTATAGAGGCAAATTATTATGAGAAACAGAAAAGATTTAATGTATGTATATTGTTTGGAAATATCCACATAAGGTACAGGGAGTAGGAGGAGGAAAAGGAGAAGTGAAGATGGGGAGAAAGTAATAGCCAGACATGTAAGTTAGCAACTGATGGTCACAAGCAAGTTATAATTTAACCCTGCTATCACTGGCCTATTAAACAAGGGCAAAGGATGTTTATTGGCACCAACATAATACAGGGCCATGTGCTGAAAATTGAGGTAGAGAGGATGAAAAAGATTTGCAGAAAATAACAGTGGTATATCTAACCATTTTAGAATTTGGTAATAAAAGAAAGAAAGCATATCTGTCCACAAATGGCTAAACCACATGTAAGATGGGAAATATAAACAAAATATATTAATTTTATATTTAGGGAAATATAAATAAAAATCACAATGACATAACACTTCATAGCCACAAAGATGACTATTTAAAAAAAGAAAATAAAAGAGAAAATAATGTGTTGATTAGGATATGGAGAAATTAGAACCACTGTGCAGTGGTGATAATAATGATATTTCCCATAGCCACTGTGGAAAATGGTATGGAAATTCCTAAAACAAACAAACAAACAAAAAAACATACACGAATGCCGTGTGAATCATCAGTTTCACTTCTGGGTATATATCCCAAATAATAGAAAATGGTAGTTCTATATTTATGTTCATAACAGCATTATTTATGATAGAAACTGGAAAAAACATTAAATGTCCAATATATGAAAACGTATGGTTCTGAACATACAACAAAACGTTAATCAGGCTCTAAAGGAATAAAATGCTGATACATACTGTAATATGGATGAACCTTGAAGACATTATGCTAAGTGAAATAAGAACAAATATTGAATGAGTCCACTTATATGAAGTATCTAAAATAGTCAAATTTGTAAAGACGGAAAGTAGAATAGTGTTTATGAGGTCTGAGAGACAAGAGGGTAAATGGGACTTATTTGTAATGGTTACAGAATTTCATTTCTAGGCCATCTTTTCAATATGAAGATATTCTGGGGATGAATGGTGGTAATGGTTGCACAAAATGAGAGTGTATTGCATGCCCCTAAACTGGACATTTTAGAAATGTTAAAATAGTAAAGTTTGTATCATGGATATTTCACCAAAATAATATAATTCTGAAAAATAGATAGAAGGCAGGTTAAGCAGGAATTTGAGAATATGTAAATTTAAGAAGAAATTATTGTAGTGCTTTGGATAAAAGTAACCATGTTTTTAAATTTTAGAGTATTATAAAATAATTTTTTAAAGTATGTGGATGGATCCTTAGAAAAGTAATGTCTAAGGAAAACTAATGTCTCTGCTTTTTAATATGCTGCCTGCGTTGGTTATAGCTTTTCTTCCAAGGAGTAAGAGTCTTTTAATTTCATGACTACAGTCACCATCTGCAGTGATTCTGGAGCCCAAAAAAGTAGTCTGTCACTGTTTCCATTGTTTCCCCATCTATTTGCCATGAAGTGATGGGAGCGGATGCCATGATCTTAATTTTCTAAATGTTGAGTTTTAAGCCAACATGTTCACTCTCTTCTTTCACTTTTATCAAGAGGCTCTTCAGTTCTTCTTCCCTTTCTACCGTAATGGTGGTGTCATCTGCGTATCTGAGGTTATTGATAGTTCTCCCAGAAATCTTGATCCAGCCTGTCCTTCATCCAGCCTGGCATTTTGCATGATGTACTCTGAATATAAGTTAAATAAGCAGGATGACAATATACAGGCTTGATGTACTCCTTTCCCTATTTGGATCCAGTCTGTTGTTCCACCTTCAGTTCTATCTGTTGCTTCTTGACCAGCCATACAGATTTCTGAAGAGGCAGGTAAGGTGGTCTGGTATTCCCATCTCTTGAAGAATTTTCCACAGTTTCTTTTGATCCACACAGTCAAAGGCTTTGGCATAGCCAATAAAGCAAAAGTAGATGTTTCTCTGGAACTCTCTTGCTTTTTCAATGATCCAGTGGATGTTAGGAATTTGATCTCTGGTTCCTCCACCTTTTATAAATCTAGTTTGAACACCTGGAACTTCACGGTTCAACAGTACTGCTGAAGCCTGGCTAGGAGAATTTTGAGCATTAAGTTGTTAATGTGTAAGATGAGTGCAATTGTGAGGTAATTTGAACTTTCTCTGGTGTTGCCTGTCTTTGGAATTGGAATAAAAACTGATGTTTTCCAGTCCTGTGGCCGCAGCTGAATTTTCTAAATTTTCTGGCATATTGAGTGTAGCACTTTCAGAGCATCATGCTTTAGGATTTGAAATAGCTCAACTGGAATTCAATCACCTCCACTAGCTTTGTTTGTAGTGATGCTTCCTAGGGCCCACTTGACTTTGCATTCCAGGATATCTGGCTCTTGGTGAGTGATCACACCATCATGGTTATCTGGGTCATGAAGACCTTTTTTGGTAGTTCTGTGTATTCTTGCCACCTCTCGTTAATATCTTCTGCTTCTGTTAGGTCTATACCATTTCTGTCCTTTGTTGGTCCCATCTTTGCATGAAGTATTCCCTTGATATCTCCAGTTTTTTTGGAAGAGATCTCTAGTCTTTCCCAACCTATTGTTTTCCTCTATTTCTTTGCATTGTTCACTGAGGTAGTCTTTCTTCTTGCTATTCTTTGGAACTCTGCATTCAAATGGGTATATCTTTCCTTTTCCCCTTTGCCTTTCACTTCTCTTCTTTTTTCAGCTACTTGTAAGGCCTTGTCAGACAACCATTTTGCCTTTTTTCATTTCTTTTTCTTGGAGATGGTCTTGATCCCTGCCTCCTGTACAATGTCAGGAAGCTCTGTCTAGTTATTCAGGCACTCTGTCTATCAGATCTAATCCCTTGAATCTATATGTCACTTCCACTGTATAATAATAAGGCATTTGATTTAGGTCACACCTGAATGGTCTAGTGGTTTTCCATACTTTTTTTAATTTTAAGTCTGATTTGGCAATAAGGAGTTCATGATCTGAGCCCCAGTCAGCTTCTGGTCTTCTTTTGCTTACTGTATAGAGCTGAAGTTGAATGATTGCTGAAGTTGAATGATTCTATGAAGACCTAGAAGACCTTATAGAACTAACACCCAAAAAAGATGTCCTTTTCATTATAGGGGACTGGAATGCAAAAGTAGGAAGTCAAGAGATATCAAGAGTAACAGGCAAAGTTGGCTCTTGAGTACAAAATGAAGCAGTGCAAAGGCTAACAGAGTTTTAGTAATAGCAAACACCCTTTTCCAACAACACAAGGGAAGACTCTATAGATGGGCATCACCAGTTGGTCCATACCAAAATCAGATTGATTATATTTTTTACAGTCAAAGATGTAGAAACGCCATTTAGTCAGCAAATGTATGACAAAAGTGCTAGAAATACATGCACTGAGACATCAGGATTAAATTGGCAGTTCCTCAAGAGTATGGTACTCTATTTAAGGCTAATTTTGTGCATGATAAAGAGTCTAAAAAAAGTGAAGATTTTGGATATTTGTGTTTATAGCCTTAGACATTTAATGGTTTAATGGGCTAAAATGGGATGATATGGAAAGAATATTCCCTTTTTGGACAACTTGGAGTACTACTGTTAAAGCATTATTATTTTTTAAAAGCATCATTATCAGGGGAAAATAAAGAGGTAAAGATAGTACCATGTTGACTCCAAACCTTTTGATTTCTAAAGAAAGAGGAAGAGATGGTTCTTAAGTAATTGCTTACCACAGCATATTATTTTCAAATAAATATTTGTGGTACGGTAGAATATGATCTTATGTACAATTTTGATATTTTTGTTGACCATGAGTCTTAGTTCAGATTGCTATTATAGAACACCATGGACCTAGATTCAGTTCAGTTCAGTTCAGTCGCTCAGTCGTGTCCGACTCTTTGCGACCCCATGAATCACAGCACACCAGGCCTGCCTGTCCATCACCAACTCCCGGAGTTCACTCAGACTCACGTCCATCGAGGCGGTGATGCCATCCCCCCATCTCATCCTGGGTTGTCCCCTTCTCCTCTTGCCCCCCAATCCCTCCCAGCATCAGAGTCTTTTCCAATGAGTCAATTCTTCGCATGAGGAACCCAAACTACTGGATTTTCAGGTTTAGCATCATTCCTTCCAAAGAAATCCCAGGGCTTATAAACAACAGAAATTGTCACAGTCCTGAAGACAGGATGCCTGAGATAAAGGTACTAGTGTGGTGAAGTTCTTGTGAGAACTTTTTGTCTGGATTGCAGATGGCTGTTTTTTGTTTTTTCATTGTATCCTCACTTGATGTCATAAGAATGAGAGAGATCGTTCTGGAATCATTTAAGAGTACTAATCCCATTCATGTGGATAATGACTAACAATTTCCCAAAGGTTCCACTTCTAATACATTATTTTGGAGGTTAGAATTTCAACATATGAATTGAAGGAGACACAGACATTTAGTCTGTTACACTGTGTATAATCAATATGTATAGCAAATATATGTTTATATATAACATTGATGTCAAATTGTATTTTATTGTTTGTAAGATATTGTTTTAAATGGCTGAATATTTGATACTAAGTCTTTAATTTGAAGTGTGTCAACACACTTTGTATGAGAAAATATAAGCCACTTTAAAATGATTCTTATTTACATACACATTGCAGTAAGACTAGGTGATGGTCTGCAGTCAATATCTTATCTAAGAGACACTGAGAAAGAGATAAATACTCATTGATGAGGCTATTCATGATTGTTGTATAACTGTTTCATCTCAAGCAAGGCATCTCTTATACCACTGAGAGGAAAACAGTCTGGGCAAGAATAGTTTTATGAAAAGGAGAAAGGAAACAATTAAGAGGGACTAATGATCCAATTGGGCTTCCCTGGTGGCTTGGTGATGAAGAATTCGCCTATCAATGCAGGAGACATGGGTTTTATCCCTGGGGTGGGAAAATCCCCTGAGATTGAAATGGCAATCCATTTCAGTATTCTTGCCTGGAAAAACCCCTGGACAGTAGAGCCTGGTGGACTACAGTCCATGGGGTTGCAAAAGAGTCAGACATGCCTTAGTGATTCAACAACAACAATAATCCAATTAAGACTCCAAGAGGAGTAGTTAGGGCAGATTTCATTTCTACCTGCTCCATTTTTTTTTTTTTTTCCTTCCTTTGTCCACTTTTGATCTGAACAGAATCAAGACAGAGAAACATCATGCTCATTTCTTAATCTGATGCTTTTATACTTGTCAGTTCTTTATCTGAAACACCTCTGGAGAAGGTAATGGCAACCCATTCCAGTACTCTAGACTGGAAAATCCCATGGACAGAAGAACCCAAGGGCTACAGTCCATGGGACTGCAAAGAATCAGACACAACTGAACAACTAACACTACTACTACCACTATCTAAAACACATGTAGTTCTGAAAATGGGAAAAGAAGGGTAAACAAAGAGGAGAATCCTTCAAATTAAAAATTACTCATTAGAAACTATGTATTATAATGCAAAGTATAAATCCACAAAAGATTTTAAATAGATCAAAAATTGTGTTTTAACTAAAAATGTTAACACTGTTGCAAATTCACAGGCTTCTCTATTTTGTTCAGTTTAGAGATATGAGGCTAGCTACTTATGGAATTATCTCAGTGGAGACATACCAGGAGCAGAAGGGTATAACAAGAGGGCAAAGAAGGAGGAAAGATCTCAAAGCCTCCTACTTGAATGGTTATTAAAATGTCCAGTCGTCTATGATCTGTCTCTTTCAAGTTCACAAACTAGGCAACAAACCTGAAGCCATTTGGTTTCTGTTTATATATATCCATAATGATTCTCTCCTAATATTTTAGGAATTTCTAGAAGTATGCTCTTTCAGTTATTCAGGACATCAGTGAATACTTCTATTCTACAATTTTCTCTTCATTATAGATAACATAGCATGAGGGACTTCTTTGGGCTATCAGATCACTCTTCCAGATGTATAATATATTTCAATCCCAGACCAACTCGCCTCTTAAAGGAATCTGCCTTCCTTCTGAGCATTGCAAACCACATAGGTATGAAATAATATTTCACACATTTGTAAAATGTCTTTCTCATTGTAATATTGGTGGTGAAGATAACAGAATTCAAATCAGATAAAATTCAAATATATATGAGATTTTTCCCAAAGTGTTTTAAATTGTTTTTATGAAAACTAACATTTCCTTTTCAAATTTGAGTTTTCTTTATCAAGAGGCCACATGGTTTAAGAGGTTAGTTTGAAATTTATTCACAACTTATTATATCACAATGTGATAATAACTAATGTGATATCACAATGATATTGTGATATCACAATGATATTCACAACTTATTATATCACAATGTGATAATAACTAATAACTAATAACTAATAATAATAACTAATATAAATAATAAACTAAAAATAATAATAATAATAATAAACTAAAAATAATAACTAAAATAATAACTAAATAATAAAAATAATAAAATAATAAATAAATAATAAAATAATAACTAAAATAATAATAATAATAATAAACTAAAAATAAATAAATAATAAAATAATAACTAAAATAATAATAATAATAATAAACTAAAAATAATAACTAATGTGATATCACAATGATAATGTGATATCACAATGATATTCACAACTTATTATATCACAATGTGATAATAACTAATATTCAGAGTATCTTAGTATCAGAGTATCTTAGTATATATATATATATATATACACACACACACATATATATATAATAATTATAACTTACCCTGCTTTATCATATGTAGTTCTTCTGATTTTATGGATAAGATGCATAATCTTAGAAAAGTTAACACGTTAAATATGATATAGCCAATATGCATATTCAGGGTTCAAATGTACATTCTTATATTCTGTACTGTGGTATCTTTACATTATACCAATCTACCTAGGTGTGAATGAGCATTCTGAAGTATTTTGACATAAAATATGTACTGGTGTCCCTTATAAATGTCACCAACTTTCAATTTATCTCAGCATTACTAAGCTGCATAAATAATAGCCAAATTGTGGTTTCTGCATACCATTTAGGATTCTGTGCTTCATTCTATGATGTCTGAGATTAACTGAAATGAAACAAGGAGAGGGAAGAAATTCCATTAGAGCAAATACCTTAAAATAGTGGTCCCCATCCTTTTTGTCACCAAGAATGAATTTCATGAAAGACAATTTTTCTTTCATGAGCGGGGGAGATGGTTTAGGGATGATTCAAGCACTGTACATTTATTATGCACTTTATTTATATTATCATTACCTCAGCTCCACCTCAGATCATCAGGCATTAGATCCCAGAGTTTGGGATCCCATGCCTTAAAATATGACAGGGTTTAGATCTCTAAACACTAAGTCTCCTATTAAATTCTAGGTTCTTAATAATATTTCTTAATTAAAAAGCATCCCCTTACTGCCTCTCCACAAATTTTCTGGTTTCAAAGATATTAATAAGTGACAAACGGCTCCTGGTGAAAATTCTTGAAACATAAAATGATAACATACCTCTTGTTTCACAAATGCTGAAATATCAGAGACCTTATCATCATATCTTATCAACATTCACTGAAAACCAATGGGCAACTGTATATATGCTGCCCAATGTGTACCACATAGATAACAGGACTGATATATTAAGCATAAAATTCCAGAAAGCTGCTTCATTTGAAAATTCTGGGGAAAGAATAAAATTATGTTTTGGCATTTTAAGAGCTTTGAGCTTTAACTAAAACACATTGTATAAGTAAGTTTTATGACTAAAATCATAAAGCATTGAAGATTCTTTGGTGTTTCAGAATTTTTTATGTCCTACTGTATAGCTGAGTTACCAAGAAGTAGCAGAAAAAATGATTATAATGCAATTTTCCCCATGTATAGAATTAGTCTATAATTATTACATCCTTATAACATTTCTGTAGGTGAATTATTAATTAAATTCTGCAATATTCTAAAGTCTTCCTTTTTGAAAAGCTTATTTTGCTTATAAAATAAAAAGAGATTGCAATAAAGGAAATTTAAAACAACAATAACAACAACAACAAAAAAATTTTATTTCTAAAGACTTTTACTGCAAATACTTTTTTTTTTGCATGCAGATAGAATCTTTTCATAAAAGCAATATTAACAACATTAAGCTGTCTTGAACAGTTTATATATATTGAATATTAGCAGTATTAACATTAGGGTGTCTTGAAGCTATATGTGTCCATTTGTAGCTACAATATTCTCCAAAAATTAAAAAGAAAACAACAACAACAACAACAAAATACAATATGGTGCAATAATTTAAAAAGCTCAGAAAATATATTATTGTACATGTCTGTATAATTTGTATTATGTGTATATATGCAATTTACAACTTACTGAATTATACATATCTGAATTGGATTATTCACTCAACCTTCTACATAGAGATAAACCTTGTTCAAAATCTTTGTTTCAGTTGGCTGATACCTTCTCCTTCAACATGAACTTCACCTTGTTCCTTGGTTTTCCACTCTCCTGCTGTCTCCTATATCTTCCAAAAAAAACAAAAAACAAAAAACTATTAATTTGTTCATTTAGTGAGTGATTACTTTGTTTCAGGCAGACTGCCAATCAGTTTCTCTTTTACTGAATGAGAAACAAAAAAGATGCTAAAATGTTTGGCTCTGATGCCTTGGTAATTTGTAGCAGATTAAAAAAAAAATTTGAAATTGAAAACAGGTTCATGACTAACTGACTGATCTTGGGCAATTTAACTGAAAATAAGTTAACAATATCTTCCTATTGGAATTACTGATAAGATAAAAAGAATTAAAGAATGTAGTATGCCTGTGACCTAGTAGTACATGCCACTATATTTTTAGTGAGTGTGAACAGGGTGGTGTAAAGAAAAAAACACCCACTAAAATAACTCTTAGAGTAAGAGAAAAAGATCATACTTTTAAGAACATCAGTATAAAAAAATCAGTATAATATAAAGCAAAGCAACAGTATATAATCTTGATATTAGGCATATTGAATATTAAAATTATACTCTAAAATACTTTGTGTTATATCTTTCCCAATATGAATAAAGCAATGTATTTTAATAGTTTTAAATCATTATATATATATGTGTATATATTCCCTGGTGGCTCAGATGGTAAAGAATCTGTCTGCATTGCGGGAAACTTGGGTTCATCCCTGCATTGAGAAGATCCCCTGGAGGAGGGCATGGCAACCCACTCAAGTATTCTTGCCTGGAGAATCCCCATGGACAGAGAAGCCTAGTGGGCTACAGTCCATGTGGTCACAAAGAGTCGGCCACTACTGAGTGAGTAAGCGCAGCACATGGCATTTATTATTTAGTGCTGTTAGACTTTCCTACTTTTCAGGATTTAATGTGAGGCCAGACCTGTTCAAGTCTGTATCATGGAAGTGACAACAGAAAGGGAGAGAAATATATTTAGTATTTTTTAAATGTATGAAATTACAACTTCATTGTACGTTTCTCTCAAGTCTTTCTGAGTTTCAGTAGTTAAGGATTATGCAAGGTGATGGCATGAAAGAAAAATAAAATTTTGTCTCATACACTAAGGTAATTTCCTTTCCGCTTTAGAATCATTCTTATCTAAACAATCAATCTTGATATTGATAGAGAATAGTCTTAGTGGTATGTTTATGTGGGAAAAGACCCTGATGCTGGGAAAGATTGAAGGCAGAAGGAGAAGAGGATGACAGAGGATGAGATGGTTGGATGGCATGATCAACTCAATGGACATGAGTTTAAGCAAGCTCTGGGAGTTGGTGATGGACAGGGAAGCTTGGCGTGCTGAAGTCCATGGGGTCACAAAGACTTAGACATGACTGAGTGACTGAACTGATGTTTGTGGTAAAAATCTTCTTATTTTTGCCAGATAAGGCATGATTATATAATACACAATAGGTAGCTATAGTAGGTGGAGAAGACAATGGCACCCCACTCCAGTACTCTTGCCTGGAAAATCCCATGGACGGAGGCGCCTCGTGGGCTGCAGTCCATGGAGTTGCTAAGAGTCGGACAAGACTGAGCAACTTCCCTTTCACTTTTCACTTTCATGCATTGGAGAAGGAAATGGCAACCCACTCCAGAGTTCTTGCCTGGAGAATCCCAGGGACTGCGGAGCCTGGTGGGCTGCCGTCTATGGGGTCGCACAGAGTCGGACAAAACTGAAGCGACTCAGCCGCAGCAGAAGCAGAAGCAGCTATAGTAGGAGCCACAAGAACTTTGGAAGTGAGCTCTGACAAATCCTATCTCTGAAATTTCTCCGTGTTTAGGATCACAAGCCTAGCTCATCAGAGGATGAGGGTATGGGGAACGTAGGCAGTGAGTGATGAAGGAGCACAGGGAAACCCTGTGACTTGAATTGATGGGACAAGAAGGATGGGTTGTGATGAAAGTCAGTGTGAAGATAGGGGAGATAGGTACTTTCAGAGTAGGTGTGGGTAAGTGAGGAGGAGTTAATGTGTTCAGGAGAGCAAATAAAAGACACTCTGTTCACGCTGCCCTTCCTTACTGAGGACACTGGAAAAATTGGGTCTTGGCTACAGTCTTCAGAGATAGAGTCCAGACCTGGAAATCACAGGAAACACAATTAACGTGCCCAAGAATGGTTCAAGAACTCTGTGGCTGTGAATAACTGGGCTACAGTATGATGAGCTGGCTATTTCTTGTTGAATTCATACATAATTGGCTAGTGCTTATTGTCATTAACTGCTTAGATAGTTCAGTGAGCAACAGATCTGGTGTGAGAAAGGCTGATCTTCAAAGACTGCTCTCCCACCTATTAACCATATGACCTTCGACAAGTTCCTTAACTTCTGCAAGACATAGTTCCTTGATATGTGAAATCAGGATAATAATGTCTGTGTTGGTTAATACAGTGCCTGTCACATAAAAAACATTCAGTGCTTTTTCTGTAACCATTCATTATGTTAATAAAGAGAAAGGATTAGGGGAATTTGGATTTTAGTTCATATATAGAAATATTCATGGGTAGGTTATTCATATAAATGGGGCCTACCATAACTGCACTGAAATATTTTATACAGGCCTTTTTACTATTCTTGTACATTCTCCAAACTCTTAATGAAGTCTTAAATGTTATTTCATTTATATCCACCTGGAATGCTTAAAATTTCAAATGAGAGAACAGCTGATGATGATTTAATAGCCAATTTACTTCTGATAAATTTCTACTTCTTCTTTAACTACTTAAATGCTCTTTTAAATAACGTCCTACTACTTGCTACCATACAAGGTCTGATCTACCTTAACTTATTCCTGAAAATGACAGTCAGTCTGAGAAGGGAAATGCTATAAGTTAATAAGCAGAATTAAAAAAATGACCCTCAAGAGCAGCAGATGAATTGCTAATTAGAATTTTCACTGTTTCCTCAGTAATACTCTTCTAAGGTTTGAATTATGTCAGGACATTAAAAGTAGAAAGTTCATTAATATTTTTAATGCATATCTATTATTTATAAAGCCAGTATGAGCTGGGAACATAGACGTGAGTGTATTACCTGCTTCTCTCTGCCTGTCATCCTTGTTTGTTAGCCCTCCCTCCTGGGAGGAAGAGTAGAATGGACATGGACTCCGAAGTCAAATAGGGCTAGGTTCAAGATCCAGGATAAGCACTTACCAGCTGCATGACCTTGAACAGGTGACTGAATGTTTCTGAACTTCATTTCTTCATTTGTAAAAATCTAGGATAAATGCCCACAAATTTATTATGCCAATTTCAAAGATTATTAATAATTAAATGATTATTAATGTGCAACTTTAAAGTGAGTAATTTATTTTTCTATATATGATAATGGTTTTCTACATGTGATATGGTTGTTATCCTCACAGTGTCTGCTTTATTTTCTTAATCTAAATCATAAGGCTTTTCATGTTGATATAATGTTACCCATAGTTCAAGACCTGTAAGTTCATGGTAATGAAAACTATATGCTGAAATAGATCACTCCTTCTCATATGGTCCCTCCTGTATATGTCTTAGAGCAGAATATTTGTTGATATGGGTGGGAGCTAGATGATTCTATTAACTGAATCACATCACTGATACATTCATGACTTTGTATTCTTTAGGAATAGGATCCAAGTAATTGACAAACTGCTGACTTTATATGAATATACACATGTTCTTAAATAGAGGAATTATATTTTTATTTATTTGTGGTACTACTTTCAAAATGAGAAAATTATAATAATAAAATTTAAGCTCCAATGATAGCAAAGTTGTTAGCTTTCATACATTTACTAGTCACTAAAATATAATTTATACTCTTATGAAGCAAAATTAGCAAAAGAGTTGAACAAATTTGACTGCATCAAATTTGTAGAAATAATCATCATCAAAAAAATCATGTCCTTTTCTTAGGAATTATGTTCTGGTATATGATGCAGTATGGATGATTTCAATAGCAAACAGCTGATAATATGAAAACATGTTTTTCCATGGTCAATATTAATTCTAAATACGTCAAAGACAGTAAAGGAGGATTTAAAAATAGATATAAGTGAAAGTGACCCTAGGAAATACCATCTATCTCTAAAAGAAAGTTAAAATATTCCAAGCTCAAATATAGCTCACTTAATTAAAACACAGTTAACATTGTTATTGTGTAACTAATGACTTGAAAATGGCAATGTCATGAGCCATCAGTTATGGATTAGTGTAAAAAACAATAGGTTCTGTAGGCTGGAAGGCCACAAAAAGCCTTAGGATTTTGTGTGTTTGTTTCATTTTGTTTTAATCTATCTGAAATTTATTTGTCAGATTTTAACATGGCATTAAAGTTGATTAAAAATGACAAACATAATGTCACTAATGAATTGTTTTTCACTAAAAAATTATTTATAATGAATATTAATAAGGATTAGTGTTTTTTTAATCAAATAATAGTTTTTTTCCCAAACCTAAATCATTCATTTTCCATTTATTTTATAAGTGAAGTGAAAGTCACTCAGTTGTGTCAGACTCTTTGAGACCCCATAGACTATACAGTCCATGGAATTCTCTAGGCCAGAATACTGGAGTGGGTAGCTTTTCCCTTCTCCAGGGGATCTCCCCAATCCAGGGATTGAACCCAGGCCTTCAGCATTAAAGGCAGATTCGTTACCAGCTGAGTCACAAGGAAAGCTATAAGTAAGTAGGGCAGCTATAAGATTTGAGGTTTTAAATATCTACAGAAGTTACCTATATCACTATTTGTTTTCCTCCTATATATGCAGATAATGGTTATTTGATTTTTTAATATTCTTTGGGGAATTTTCATTTATGGTTTCTGAAATGGCAGTTGATTTCACCTAGTTATGGTAAAGTGTCATGAGGCTCAACGAGGTTTCAGAAAATGCCTTTCTCTTCCAAACCTTGTTTTTTATACTCCTGAATTGATGTATGTTTTCAAATTTTGCATCAGCTGAATTGCCAGTCACTTTTGCTAAAGTATTTCCTTCAAACTCTCCTCCCTGCACACCACCTTTTTATTTAGAACTTTGGATGGTTTTGCCTTACATCAGGCATATTCTCTTAATCTTCAATATGTTGTAAGTTCTTTAAGCATTGTGACTTTAAACCATTTGGTAGTTAATTCTCTCAACATTTTGTAAATCAGATTCCTTATGATTATACAATGGAAGTGACATAAATTCAAAGGATTAGATGTGATAGACAGAGTACCTGAAGAATTATGGACAGAGATTCCTGACATTGTACAGGAGGCATGGATCAAGATCATCTCCAGGAAAAGCAAATGAAAAAGCCAAAATGGTTGTCTGGCAAGGCCTTACAAATAGCTGAGAAAAGAAGAGAAGCTAAAGGCAAACAAGAAAAGGAAAGATATACCCATCTGAATGAAGAGTTCCAAAGAAGAGCAAGTAGAGAGAAGAAAGACTATCTCAGGGGACAATGCAAAGAAATAGAAGATAACAACAGAATGGGAAAGACTAGAGATCTCTTCAAGAAAATTAGAGATACCAACAGAATATTTCATGTAAAGATGGGCACAATAAGGGACAGAACTAGTATGGGCCTAACAGAAGTAGAAGATACAGAGAAGAGTTGGTAAGAATAGAGAGAAGAATTATACAAAAAAGATCTTCATGACCCAGATAACCACAATGGTGTAATCACTCACTTAGAACCAGACATCCTGGAATGTGAAGTCAAGTGGGCCTCAGGAAGTGTCACTATGAACAAAGTTAGTGGAGGTGATAGAATTCCAGTTAAGCTATTTCAAATCCTAAAAGATGATGCTATGAAAGTGCTGCACTCAATATGCCAGGAAATTTGGAAAACTCAGCAGTGGCCACAGGACGGGAAAATGTCAGTTTTCATTCCAATCCCTAAGAAAGGCAATGCCAAACAATGTTCAAACTACCAGACAGTTGCACTCATCTCATATGCTATCAAAGTAATGCTCAAAAGTCTGCAAGCCAGGCTTCAACAATACATGAACTGTGAACTTCCAGATGTTCAAGTTGGATTTAGGAAAGTCAGAGGAACCAGAGATCAAATTACCAACAACCGTTGAATCATCAAAGAAGCAAGAGAATTCCAGAAAAACATCTACTTCTGCTTTATTGACTATGCCAAAGACATTGACTGTGTGCATCACAATAAACTGTGGAAATTCTTCAAGAGATGGGAATACCAGACCACCTGACCTGCCTCTTGAGCAATCTGAATGCAGGTCAAGAAGCAACAGTTAGAACTGGACATGGAACAACAGACTGCTCCCAAATCGGGAAAGGAGAATTTCAAGGCTGTGTATTGTCACACTGCTTATTTAACTTACATGCACAGTACATCATGTGAAATGCCAGACTGGATGATGAGCAAGCTGAAATCAAGATTTCTTGGAGAACTATCAATAACCTCAGATATACAGATGGCACCACCCTTATGGCAGAAAATGAAGAAGAACTAAAGAGCTTCTTGATGAAAGTGCAAGAGGAGAGTGAAAAAGTTGGCTTAAAGCTCAACATTCAGAAAACTAAGATCATGGCATCTGGTCCCATCACTTCATAGCACATAGATGGGGAAACAGTGGAAACAGTGGGAGACTTTATTTTTGGGGGCTCCAAAATCACCACAGATGGTAACTGCTAAGAAATTAAAAGATGCTTGCTCCTTGAAAGGAAAGCTATGACTAACCTAAACAGCATATTAAAAATCAGAGACATTATTTTGCCAACAAAAGTCCGTCTAGTCAAGGCTATGTTTTTTCCAGTAGTCATGTATGGATGTGAGAGTTTGACTATAAAGAAAGCTGAGTGCTAAAGAACTGATGCTTT
This sequence comes from Budorcas taxicolor, assembly GCF_023091745.1. Classification (NCBI taxonomy): domain Eukaryota; kingdom Metazoa; phylum Chordata; class Mammalia; order Artiodactyla; family Bovidae; genus Budorcas; species Budorcas taxicolor. The sequence goes on from NC_068910.1 coordinate 97,848,591, forward strand.
TGAACTTTGGTCTTGGAGAAGACTCCTGAGAGTCCCTTGGACTGCAAGGAGATCCAACCGGTCCATCCTAAAGGAGATCGGTCCTGAATGTTCATTGGAAGGATTGATGCTGAGGTTGAAACACCAATAATTTGGCCACCTGATGGGAAGAACTGACTCATTGGAAAAGACTGTGATGCTGAGAAAGATTGAAGGTGGGAGGAGAAGGGGAGGACAGAGGATGAGATGGTTGGATGGCATCACCAACTCAATGGACTTGAGTTTGGGCAAGCTCCGGGAGTTGGTGAGGAACAGTGAAGCCTGGCGTGGTGTAGTCCATGGGATCACAAAGATTCAGACACAACAGAGTGACTGAATTGACTGATGTAAGATATATAATCAACACACATTTATTGGAGTTTATAATATTAATTTAAAGTTCATTTATTAAAATCACAGTATATTACTGATGTTTTTAAATAAATGGTTATATTTTTATATGTATACTTTTTTATATTTTATTTTTATTGGAGTATTAATTACATTATTTTATTAGTTTCAAATGCAAAACAACATGATTCAGCTATACATTTATATATATATTGATGTATACATATATTCAGTCTTTTTTAGTTTCTTTTTTCTGAGAAAAAAGATTTGTGTTATCCAAGAATTGTGAATAGAGTTCCCTGTGCTGTATAGTAGGTCCTTGTTGTTTATCTATCTTATATATAGTCGTGTATGTGTTTAAATGTTTAGTTGTTGTTTTTTTTTTAATATAAATTAAATCTGAAACTTATTAGACTCTATGAGAGTAATATATTTTCATCTGGAGCAGAATTGTTTCTCTCTATAATAATGTTTCATTGTTTTACTTTTTGGAGTTCACTGTCATTTTTTTGAAGGGTTAAATTAATTTAATTGGTTACTTGGGCTTTATGTATTTATGCTGAGAGGTTCCCTAGGGCTGGCACATAGCTATATAAGATAGATGGGCCTGCATCTCTGGAAATCTCAGCTGGGCACAATCACTTAACCAATCTTCAGTGTAATAAAAGGCAATTCTAGTGAAACATACTGTGAAGCAAATTCCAAAAGTGATCTTACAGGAAGAAGCTTAACCCCCTTGGAAAAGTCATCACCTAGAATCCAGAGATACTTCAAGATGCAAACAATTCACTTGAGACAAGGGGGCCCTGTTGTTCTGCCTTGATTACATCGTCAGGCTTCATTTTCAGTAAATGAGAAAACAGAAGGAAGGGGTTATTTTCATGAGCACTGTCTTCATTGTAATAAAGGCAGAGGGAAAAATACTAGGTGGTATCCATTCATAGTTCTTTCTTGGTTATCAGTAACTTTAAACCACTTACTATCATTTTGACATGTGTATAAAGTATACTTTTTGTTATACACTGCCTGTTTTCCCATACTCACTAGTAGTGAAACTGACAATTTAAAAGAGGACTTATTTACTGTCTTTGGACAAAGAAGTGAAGGAGATACTGAAGAAGAATTTGAAATACAGAGGAAGAAACAATCACATATCATGCTAGTCTTTAGGGAAACAGAACATCGAAAGTGGGTGGGTGGTGACAACCAAGAAGTGGGAAGAGAGATATCTGAATGAGATGGAGAGATAGGAATACATGGGAGGCTCAAAATGTGGGTCTCAGCTTTAGCAGACAAATAATATGATCATGAGATAATAACTCAAAAAGTCCCATCCATGACCTAAGTAATTCAAAGAACAAGAGAGAAATCAGTAACTGATTTAGAGGTAATCTGTGCTATTTAGTCTTCAATACTATTCATCTGTAATTTTACCTGTCTTTGGGCAGTTCTTCCATTTCCTTATCTGACTAAATCACCCATTAGTTATATCCTTAAGTATCCTACCCACCCATACTTTTCTTATTGGTGACATACCAATAAATTAAAACTCATCATTAAAGTTATTTGGCATAATCTAATATAGTGTTTTATTTTGGGGGGCTCCAAAATCACTGCAGATGGTGACTGCAGCCATGAAATTAAAAGCCACTTACTCCTTGGAAGGAAAGTTATGACCAACCTAGATAGCATATTCAAAAGCAGAGACATTACTTTACCAACAAAGGTCCGTCTAGTCAAGGCTATGATTTTTCCAGTGGTCATGTATGGATGTGAGAGTTGGACTGTGAAGAAAGCTGAGCGTCAAAGAATTGATGCTTTTGAACTGTGGTGTTGGAGAAGACTCTTGAGAATCCCTTGGACTGCAAGGAGATCCAATCAATCCATCCTAAAGGAGATCGGTCCTGGGTGTTCATTGGAAGGACTGATGTTGAAGCTGAAACTCCAATACTTTGGACTCTGATGCTGGGAGGGATTGGGGGCAGGAGGAGAAGGGGACAACAGAGGATGAGATGGCTGGATGGCATCACCGCCTTAATGGACATGAGTTTGAGTAAACTCCAGGAGTTGGTGATGAACAGGGAAGCTTGGTGTGCTGCAGTCCATGGGGTCACAAGAGTCAGACATAACTGAGCGACTGAACTGAACTGAACTGAACTGAATGTAGTGTTATCCTTCCTCTTTCAAAAGTATCAACATAATCATTTATCTGCAATTTATCTTTATTTTCTCATCTCATTCACAGGAGATGAGGTGCTTCTTCTCTTGATCAAGACCAAATACTTATGCATTTTTATTTGATCTCATCTCTCTTCTTGTCAACAAGTAAAGGGCTTTATTCAGTAATAAATTAATGGACTTTATTCCATCAATATCTCCTCAATTTCATTTCTCTTTGACTTCTTAACTCTTACAGTCATTTTTCTCATCCTTTGTATAAAAGTTTTCTGTCTCTCCTTTCCATGTTCCTCTTCAAATAAAAAGCTTTTTGTTAACTGTATACACCCTTAAGCATATTTTCCATCTCTAATCTCTCAGATTTAATCAACTCACCAACACACTGCAATTTGTTTCAGTCTTCACCACTCCAACTATACATCTAAAGTGGAATTCAACAATGACTCAGTATTGCCAAATACAGAAGGAACTTTGTATTTGATTTACTGGACCTCTCCATTGTATACTGTTTGCCAGGCATGCCTTTCCAGAGCTCTCTATTCTCTGAAACTCTGTTTTATTGTTTACTTTATGTGTTCTTCATGCATGGGCTCCTACTCTGCCTATCACTCTCATATATTAGGTTTGCCCACCATACTGTCATTAATTTATTATTATTGTCTTTCTCTGGACTGTGTCATGTCTTTTTCAAGTTTTATGCATGAACAATGAATGGCTCTGATCATTCCCAAATCTACGTCTTCAATCCAGGTCTGTTTCCTGACTTTATATGCATTCTTACACTTAATTCTGGATGTATCCACTTGGAGGTCCCACAGCTCTCTGAAACACATCAATATCTGTTTCTCTTTCTTTCTTTTTTTCATTTCTTGTCTAATCCCATTTGATAGTACTAGCTAGCCACTCAAGAAAAAATAACTTGATATCATGTTAAATTCCAGATTCATCATTTGGCTAACTTGTTCAATTTTATCCACATTTAACTCTTTATGAGAGCTACTGTCTTTAAAAATTACCATTAAACCTCAGATTGAGCTAAGTATTCTCCTCTATTATCTTATGGATATCTAACATTTCATTTACAACAATAAAACAACACAATATTCTTATGTGGTTATCAACCAATGATGGTATTCATTATCTCAGCACCTACCAGTGGCTGACTGACACATCTCTCATAATCAACAAATGTTTATTGAATTTATCTGAATTTAGTCCATCAGTTTTAAACTAAGATTCTCATGGCTTTTTCATCCTTAATAAGAAAAAAGCCACAAAAACCCAAACAGCTTCTGGGCAAATTAACTGACATTGTATTGTTGGACCTTATTTATTGATTTGTCAATAGCTTCAAAGTGATATCACTACTAAAATGAAGTGAAGAAATAGCGCTTTTATCTGCCCTTAGAGTTTGAAAAAAGCAAAGCAAGGAGACGTCTTGAATAGTTCATCAATCATTGTTTTTTTACTCAGGATATTTCCTCACTTCAATGGATCGTCATAAAATTTATCTTTAAATGCTTTTACATTATTATTTTATTGGTATAGAGCATCCCTCATGGCTCAGATGGTAAAGAATCTTCCTACAATACAGGAGACCCAGGCTCAATCCCTCGGGCAGGAAGATCCCTGGAGAAGGAAATGGCTACCCACTCAAGTATTCTTGCCTGCTGCTGCTGCTGCTAAGTCGCTTCAGTCGTGTCCAACTCTGTGCAACCCCATAGAAGGCAGCCCACCAGGCTCCTCCATCCCTGGGATTCTCAAGGCAAGAACACTGGTGTGGGTTGCCATTTCCTTCTCCAATGCATGAAATTGAAAAGTGAAAGTGAAGTCGCTCAGTGTATCCGACTCTTAGCGACCCCATGGACTGTAACCCACCAGGCTCCTCCATCCATGGGATTTTCCAGGCAAGAGTACCGGAGTTGGGTGCCATTGCCTTCTCCGATTCTTGCCTAGGAAATTTAATGAACAGAGGAGCCTGGTGGGCTAGATTTCATGGGATTGAAAAGAGAGACAGTTGAGCGACTAACACTAATATAAGTAGTATTGAATATCACTTAACTTGTGTTAAAAACTAAATTCTGCCAAATCTTAAAAGTCCTCTCTCTCTCTCTCCTTCTTTTTCTGTCTCTCTATGTGCAATAGGTATGGTGAGGTATTCTGCCTTTCTGAGCTTAGTTTTATTTATTTTGGTTAATTCTTTCTGAAACTCTTGGGTTTTGCCCCATGAATGTTCAAAAGTCACATAATGTCATCCAAAGTCATAGGTGATTTAGATCTTATATTTAAGAGATGATTTCAAAGCAAAAATTGCACAGCACAAAATTAATTAGACAAGGAAAATTTTACTCAAAGCTTTTGCAATAGTGGAAAAAGGCCACATCCACGTCTAAATTTAACTCTAACCACACGACTGGTGGAAGGTTTTTAAAGGTGAGCTAGGATAGGGTAGTATTCTGAGAGTGTTATGGAAGAAATTGGCCAGTGGGATGTGTGGAGAACAGTGGGTTATTTCCTTCGTTTGTAAACATTTCTCTCTGATTGGGGCCATCTGTATTTGCTAATTGATATCCATGAAATTTAGGCTTCTAGCCTACAACAGAGACTAAGGATATGGGTGCTATTTTTCTAAATGACCACATTTCAGAGGATGGATCCCAGGACCTTGAAAAATTATTTTTGGGTAGTAAAACTGACAAGAGGTTTTTAAAGAGATCTACATGTATCTCAAAGGATCAGAGAAAGAACTAAAGGAAATTTCTAAAAAAATATATGGTAGGGGGATGTCAGGTATAAAGTCTAGTCAACCTGAGGGAAACATTAAACCATCTTGGTTAATGGGCATTTTAAGAATATTAAAATTCTATAGATACATGTTAAGTATAGGAATATGCCTGTAGTTCCTTTTTGATATGAAATCTGCCTCAGAGTAACAGAACTGACATCAGTAAGGGGGAAAGGAGCATGATGAACCAATTTACATTAATGAAGAAACGGAGTGTAGCATTTCATGTGAGTTTGCATATTTTAAAAAAGTTCATGTAGGTGACACTGTAATAGATGTTACAAATTAAAAAAAGAGAGAGAGAGAGAAAAAAAGAATCTCAGAGGAAAAGTAAGATGTACATGATGTTAGATGCTTGGGAACTCATAAGTCACTTAAACAACTTCTGTGTTTTATCCACTCCCTTCCAATGTTCCATAATTTAATTAAAATAAGTGAAAGAAACACGGCATTAGATTAATAAAGAAAACTATAGAGTTGTAAAAAAGTGTTTTGCATTTTTGTAAGTCCTTAAAGAGAACTTCTCTAAAAAATCTTAAAATTCTAAAGGGAGAGATACCTTAGCTAAAATGAAATGATTAGTTTAGGGGCTAATATTTTTATCTTTCCTTAAACCTCTTTTTTTCTTTACAATATATTCAGTTTCACTTCCGTCACTCAGTCGTGTCCAACTCTTTGTGATCCCATGGACTGCAGCACACCAGGCCTCCCTGTCCATCACCAAGTAAATCATACTTTTGCAGGAATATTTAAAACAATCTTTAAAAACTTTTGAGAGACTGAAAATATGATAAATTGACATTTGCAATTTGTTCTGTATGATTTCATCTGTTTATGTACTTAATAAATTTCGTTACTTTGATATTAATGTTTTTGTTCTAGGAATTAAAATTATTATATAATAATACATAGAGAAAACATTAATTTTATTTTATTTGAAATGGGAAGATAATTAGTGAATTTCTTCAGTTTTTGAAACTGATTTATTTCATAATGATTGATGCATTGTGAAAATAAAGAAATAAGATTATAGTCATAATTGAAAAATATAATTCTATGTATCATATATGCATCTTGAATAAAAATCATAGCATGGACACACTTAGTATATATTTATTTAGTTATAAATGTAATAAATAAAAATGAACTCTGAATAAAAAATGTTGTATTGCCCTAAATTTAAAATGTTTATTCTTAAATCCAAAATTAACCCATGGTTAAAATGTCATTTTCTTATTTTAAAAGAATTGTACACTATTTTCAGTATCTTTCTATCTTTTTATTCCCCAGATCATTGCAAGGGAAGTAATTAATTCCATAGTAATAATAATTATACATTATCATAAGCTATCACTTAAACATAAATAAGAATAGTGTGGATTACCTTTTCAGTAGCATTCAATACTGTATTAGGATAGCTCCACTGTTGAAAAGAGTCCCAAGAATTTATTTATAGGCAGTTTTTCTCCTTAACATTTTAATAGATACAATTAGTATAAATTGTAACTCAATTTTTAATCCAAAATATTTTCTTCTTACTATGTTTAAGACTTTGTTTTAGGAGCTAGGAATAGAGTAGTAAATTAAGCAGTAGCAAATCTCACATTCCTAGTGGGTAGAGTCTGGGGAAAAAAAAAAACTCAGTATATTTTAAGATTGTAAGTGCAATGGAAAAAAAATCAGAAATTAGGTGGTTCAGGGGTTGAAATTAAAAAAAAATAACATAATAAAACATTTTCTGTTACAAAGTTGTTTGTTTATTAAAAATATACTGCCTTTAAAAATCTTAGTTTAGGTATTTCATGTTATAAAATATACTGTTTTTATTCCCATTGAATTATCTATTTTTGTATTAACCATACGTGGCATACATAGTTAAAATTAAGAAAATTACTAAGATTGTAGTAATCTTTAATTTATAACCTGTCAAATATGATGTGACATTGTAACATATTATTACAAGTTTGCATTATTTCTAAGACAAATTAAGAACGCAAAAAAGAAGTAGATGTTATTACATTTTTGTTTATTATATATATTGCTTTGTCTCTTTGGTTCATTGCTATTTTGGATGGGGGATTTTATTTCTGTCAGTTATTCTGTTAATTTATTTTTTCTAGTATAGGGGAAAAGCACCTGGATCAAGAGTTTATGCAAATAGCTATATAATATGTGCATGAACTGCATATTATTTGGGTACTAAGTATCTGTCAAGAATATTATAATTTCATTATGCAATAAATAAGATTTAGAGAACATTATTTTTAAGGACATTTTTTAGTGGAGCTATGATGAATTCTAAATGATATAATTGTTAACCTTTATTTTAAAATGTAATTATCAGCATTCAGCATATGCAATCCATTTTCTAAGCATAATTAGAGAGAAAACCAGCCTTTATTCTTTAATGTATGGAAAATATATACTAAAATATATTTACATTTATTAAGACTTCTTTGAATAAAAGTATCCTACAGTGGAACAGCCATAGTGGGAGATTTTTGAAAAATAGAAACCACAGTTATGGACCTAATTCTGTACTGGATTAGAAAGTTAATCCATGTTTGGGTAAAATCAGCTGTAAGTTTATATGGAGTTCTTGGAAGCTGTGCTCTTATATATGGCCCATAGGACAAATCTCAACTCTGATTGGCTCCACATTATATGATAAATATCAGGGAACTAGCTAGGAAAGAAGGGGCTTATAACTGACTTTTTTAAAAAAGTTCTGAATTCCATATTTACTCAATAATATATTTGTAATGCTTCCTGGAAAATTTGAATCATAATTCTTCCTTTAAAAATCCCTTTGACATTGCTATAATGTGGTTTTTATTTTCTTCTGCAAATTGATCCTTTCAATTAAGTTTTTTCTGAATATTCATTTAAGTCAAGTATCAGCCTGGACTACCTATATCTTTAAGGATTGATTTAGATCATACATTTCTCCTTGGACATCTGAAATATGAAATATGTTTGTTTTTAAAAATTCATTAACAACATATACATTTATGATAACAACCCATGATTCTTATCACTCTTTCCAAAAAATGTGATCAAATATTGATACTATGTATGTTTTCACTGCCCAATATGATATCCACTAGCTGCCTGTGAATATTTGTTTATATTTATTTATTTTTTAAATTAATTACATTAAAATTTTAGTTCCTCAATCATATTAGCCCAATTTTGGATCTTTAAGAACCACAGGTGGCTAGAGATGACAGTGGTATGGTAAAGATACAGAACATTTCCATTATTGCATGTAGTTATATTGAAGAAGACTAATTCATATATTTCTTCCTGGTTAATAATGGAACTGAACTTTAAATTTAAAAAGTCTGTATAAATTCTTACAGCCCAGGGAATAGCAAAGCTGAAACCAGACTCAAGATGTACTGACACCAAATAGGATGCTTTTTGAAAGTTCAGTGTCCCAAGAACATGGGCAATTTATAATGCCATATTTTCAATTTTATAATCTTCTCATCATTGACCCTGCAACATGAGACAAACTTTGCAGTCGGGTTAATTTATAAAAATAAGATAATTATTAGGATATTCAGAAATTATATTTAATTCTTTTTAAAAAATATATGAATGTATATAGATTTTGCAATGTGACCTAAATATTTAATGGTTTTCCTTAAAATATCTCATATTTTAAAATCTCCAAGAACCTTAGTTATGAGAAATAGTTGTTGTTCAGTTGCTCAGTCATGTCCTACTCTTTGCGACCCCATGGACTGCTGCACGCCAGGCTTCCCTGTCCTTCACTGTCCCACAGTTTGCTCAGAATCATCACGTCGATTGAGTTGATGATGCCATCCAACCATCTCATCTGCTGTCTTCTCCTTCTCCCCCTGCCTTCAACCTTTCTCAGTATCATGGTCATTTCTAATGAGTCAGCTCTTCGCATCAGGTAACCAAAGTATTTGAGCTCCAGTTTCATCATCAGTCCTTCCAATGAATCTTTAGGATTGATTGGTTTGATCTCCTTGCTGTCCAAGGGACTCTGAAGACTATTCTACAACACCACAGTTAGAAAGCATCAGTTCTTTGATGCTCAGTCTTCTTTACGGTCCAGCTCTCATGGTCATACTTGACTACTGGAAAGATCATAGCCTTGACTATATGGACCTTTGTCAGCAAAGTAATGTCTATGCTTTTTAACACATTGTCTAGGTTTGTCATAGCTTTTCATCTAAGGAGCAAGCATCTTTCAATTTCATAGCTGCAGTCACTGTCCACAGTGAGATTGTAGAGTGTACAATTCAGCTAAGTTGAATTTGTATCTTAAAGACCTTAAGTCAGTCTGATAAAGCTCATGACTCTCAGCAGGTGAACATTGTTATTAAGATAGATAACTTGTAGGCCATAAATATGTACCAGTTAATTCCTCTTCCAACCCTCTTGTGAGTTAATTTTGGGATTAGGCTGCCAAAAGATCTGATTACCTATAAACTAGGTAAAAGAACATGTTAAGACTAATCTAGTACTTCTTCATGAAGGTACAATAGAAATAACATCTATTGTTATAAGAAATAAAAGCAGAATTTTAAAGAAGATCATTATATAATGTCTATTTTTTTTACGATGGGACAGAAATTATTAATACCATTCAGTTCATTTCCTATGCAGTTCCTTCCCCAAAATCAATTATGATTTTTAGAGTACCTATATCAGATTCCAAGGTTTAAAACTAAACTTACCAACTAGCAGATATGGTCTCTTTAATTTTCACATGCTTCCAACTCTAATCATCCTCTCCTTTTTGAAGTTTGTGTTCATTTTCTTGCTGACACACCAAAATATACATATCCTCAAGTGATATGTATTGTAATAGTGACACTTGGACCTACCCTGGGGCCATTATATTAGATCAATGTTTGGGTCAAGGAAGAGTAAGTTAGGGTAACTCAATAGAGCATCTTAGAAATAGTCTTTAACCTTATTTTCCCTGGAAAAGGTGGTCCTCTACAGTATAGCCAAAGTAAAAATTAAAAAAAAAAAATAAGCCATGGATCTTGCTTACACAATAATCTTTAAATTCTATTTTGGATTTTGATTCGGTGCTAATTGTTTGCACCCTCTAAACTTTATAATTGCTGTTTTTAATTTTATTTAACTTCTCCTTTTTGTGTCTTGTATGTAGGCAATTGCTTATTTAAGAAAAGGTTACCTTATTACTTTAATTTATCCTTCTTTTCCTATAATTTACTCTATGCCAAAAATATTCTGAGACCTTTGTGTCATATTAGAGCAATAGTTTTATGCATATTGAATCCACACTTGAAAACAATCTGAACACAAAGGTGAAAGAATGTACAAATGTTTAGTTAAACCCTTTATATACACATCCAAGAACAAGTCTGACTTATTTTATGACACCTTTGTTCTAATTGTGCTTTCAGGCTTCTGTTTGTCACAATACTGGCATATTATTTCCCTAGAAATGTGCTTATTGCTATAGTCAAGACTATTTGTTGAATACAAATCAAGTTGGCATTTGTAAAATTTTAATACTTGTATTTTCCTGATGCCTCAACATTCTCAGAAACAGAATGAGCATCTTACCCTAGTGGTCAAGGACTCCAGGGAGATAAGGTTAGTACCTGCCACAGGTTCCCCTTCTTGTTCTCTCATAGTGAACTACTGACATTCAAATACTCCAGTGAAATCCTTTCATTTTGCTTATGTATTCCACCCCAGTCTCTGATAAAGGATACTTGGAATTCCTCTCATCTGTTCCCCTGCATAGCATGCCATCAGTTAGTTCATTTCAGTCGCTCAGGCGTTTCCATACCCCCTTCTTTTTGGATCTGTGAATCAAAAAAAATCCTTTAATTTCATATGTGTCAAGTGGAATTTATATGTCTCTGTTTCAGTGATCTTTAAAGATTCTGTAAGAGGGATTTAATCTCCCCATTTACAATACAGCACTCCTAGAAAATTAATTTTAATATATATTACCACCTAAGATGTATTTAAAACAAGTTTATCTTAAACTGCCAACTAGCATTGTTTTCTCTACACTTTTATTGTAGTCTTATCATTGTTAAGGATATAATCTGAACATCACAGAGATATATTTCCTAGATCCAGGAAAATTTGCAAATATAGAAGCAAATAAATCTCCAATGGATATTTTTTAGTGAAATGTCCAATGTTTCTAATTAAGGTCAGTTCCTAAGTAATGTGTAAATTTATTCAATCTAATATTGATGAAGTTGGATACATCATAGTGATTAATTATACAGTACTTCTACAAAGTTTTCAAGATAAAGAGATTGTGTCCCTGTGCAAAATAATTGGTCATATGGAGTATGTGAATGGAAATAATTTACGTTAGTCCTATTATTAAGTTCAGTTCAGTTGCTCAGTCATGTCTGACTATCCATCACCAACTCTCAGAGTTTACCCAAACTCATGTCCATTGAGTTGGTGATGCCATCCAACCATCTCATCCTTTGTCGTCCCCTTCTCCTCCTGCCCCTAATCTTTCCCAGCATCAGGTTCTTCTCATATGAGTCAACTCTTCACATCAGGTGGCCAAAGTATTGGAGTTTCAGCCTCAACATGAGCCCTTCCAGTGAAAACTCAGGACTGATTTCCTTTAGGATGGACTGGTTGGATCTCCTTGTAGTCCAAGGGATTCTTAAGAGTCTTCTCCAACATCACAGTCCAAAAACATAAATTCTTCAGTGCTCAGCCTTCTTTATAGTCCATCTCTCACATCCATGCATGACTACTGGAAAAACCATAGCTTTGACTAGACAGAACTTTGTAGGCAAAGTAATGTCTCTGCTTTTTAATATACTGTCTAGTTTGGTCATAGCTTTTCTTCCAAGGAGTAAACGTCTTTTAATTTAATGGCTGCAGTCACCATCTGCAGGTCCTCATATTACAAGGTATTTAAAATTATGGACTCTTGAAATCTATTCTTTTCATAAGCAGACTTTATCATCTCTTTTATTCACCTTTAATTACCAATAGAAAGTTTTACTCAAATTATATGAACTTTTACATGTAGCATAATTTACATATTTGATATAAAATTTAATTATAAAGTTCATAGGTCATGATAAGTAGTATTTAATTTAGATATATGGAAATAACTTTTCAGTTCAGTTCAGTCACTCAGTTGTGTCCGACTCTCTGCGACCCCATGGACTGCAGCATGCCAGGCCTCCCTGTCCATTACCAACTCCCGAAGCTTGCTCAGACTCATGTCCATCCAATTGGTGAACCCGTCTGACCATCTCATCTCTGGTTGTCCCCTTCTCCTCCTGCCTTCAATCTTTTCCAGCATCAGGGCTTTTTCCAATGAGTCAGTTCTTCTCATCAGGTGGCGAGAGTACTGGAGTTTCAGCTTCAGCATCAGTCCTTCCAATGAATATTCAGAACTGATTTCCTTTAAGATTGACTGGTTTGGTATCCTTGCAGTCCAAGGGACTCCTTGTAGAAATAAATTTTGCACAATTAAAATTTCAACAGAAGGTAATGACTAAAGTCAATGAAGATTTTAAGAGAAGTTGAAAATTCCCTTGGCTCTTAGAAATTATTATGGTTTAAGGAAGCAAGACAATGGCAACCCACTCCAGTACTCTTGGCTGGAAAATCCCATGGATGGAAGAGCCTGGTAGGCTGCAGTGCATGGGGTCACCAAGAGTCGGACACAACTTAGCGACTTCATTTTCACTTTTCACTTTCATGCATTGGAGAAGGAAATGGCAACCCACTCCAGTGTTCTTGTCCAGAGAATCCCAGGGACGGGGAAGCCTGGTGGGCTGCTGTCTATGGGGTCACACAGAGTCGGACACGACTGAATTGACTTAGCAGCAGCAGCAGAAGGAAGCAAGATAGATTTGTAGATAGATGGAAGAAATGTGAGAACATGTAAATATCTCTGTTTCTCTTATATTGAAACAGAACATGTTTATTTTTAAATCCAAAATATTTGGTCACTACATTCTCATCATTCACTGACTTATTTCAAACCCAGTTAAAAGATAATAAATCTCATAACTTTATGTAGTACTTCCCAGTTTTAAAATATCTTTCAAAGGATATTTGTAAATATCTCTGTGAAATGTTTTCACACACATTTTACAGGTAAATAAATTAATTTACTACCAGAGTGCAGATCCTATAATAGTCATTTTAAATACTTAGCCATTAATATTCTCAGTATTTCAGAGAATATAAGTAACTTTCTTAACTAAGCATGCCATTCTGCTTTATACCATTATGACCCTTTGAAAAATGATAATATTCTTTTTAAATGATATAATGAAAAATTTCCTTTTAGTCTATTATTTGACAGATAGTGTCCTGAATTTATGTATTGTGATTGAAGGAAATATCCACAGATCCTTCCTTCTACTGAATTCTACTCAATGATTGGGATATTCATATTAGCAATGGGGCTACCTTAAAAATCCTGATCAGTAGAAACACAATACTAATCAGATACTTTAGAATTGCCATACAAATACTTTAGGATAAAGTTTGAAGATGTATGAAGTGAAGTGAAGTGAAAGTTGCTCAGTCATATCCGACTGTTTGTGACCCCATGGACTATGAGTGAAGTGAAGTCGCTCAGTCGTGTCCGACTCTTTGTGACCCCATGGGCTGCCCCCTACCAGGCTCCTCAGTCCATGGAATTTTCTAGGCAAGAGTACTGGAGTGGGTTGCCATTTCCTTCGAATCTTCCAGGTCAGAATACTGGAGTGGGGAGCCTTTCTCTTCTCCAGAAAGTGAAGTGAAGTGAACCGGATGTCGCTTAGTCGTGTCCTCCTCTTTGAGACCCCCAAGGACTATAGAGTCCATGGAATTCTCCAGGCCAGAATACTGGAGTGGGTAGCCTTTTCCTTCTCCAGGGGATCTTCCCAACCCAGGGATCAAACTCAGGTCTCCCACATAGCAGGCAGATTCTTTACCAGCTGAGTCACAAGGGAAGATGATATACCTTAGTATGAATAATATTTCATCCTAGAAGTTATCTTCATGTTAAAGAAAAAGCTTAGAGCATATTATTTAGGAATGCATCAACTAACTTTAAGGAAAATAAGTCAACTAGTTTTCAATATGCATTTGAATAAATAATTCCCACAAAATTGCAATTTTACATTTAAGTAGGCATTCTGAATCAGCTCTTTTTTTTAAGCACAAATTCATAGAATATAAAAATACATTCCAATTACATCACCTTTTTGACATATTGTATTATGTGAATTATGAGGTTCAGTTTGCATTGTAGCAACTTTAACATGTTAATTTGTAATAGGCCATTTTTTATATTTAAAAGTTGGTGCAAATAAGATACTTCTCACAATTAAGTACCAACAGCAATTAAGAACAAATATAAATATATTTTCCTTTAAAACCCAGTTGTAGATTATACTGGGGTATCTTAACATGAAAGTATAAATAATTAATGTAATCTACCCAGGATGTCTTTGGAATTGTTTTGTTTCTATTTTCCTGAGGGTATGACACATCATTAAGATACCAATTAAATAGTGAAGTAGATTTTTTTCAATCTAAGTGCTGAAAGAAATGAACAATTGGGAATCCTTAATTTCTCAAACTGAAAAAAAGTATTTATTTTTAAATTTATCAATTATAAAAAACTTTATTGTATGAAAATTCTTATATCATCACACTCTCTCTCTCACTCTATCATTTCACACTCTCTGCCATTTGTACTGTTGTCAAATAATATTTCTCCAGATCCACAGTGGTTTAGAAGAATGCATTTAGTGGATAAAATAAAGTGCAAATATGTACTTAGTTTTATTATCAAATACAACAGCATCTTTTTACTGAATATTCAGGTGTTTTTTGTAGTTTAATAATGTAAAACACATTTTGATTTAGCAGTTTCTGGTGTTTGAATAATTTTACAAATATTTGTTTTCTATCCTGGTGATTTATTATAAACCTTGATATGTAGATGATACCAGGATATAAATGCTAATTAATGTAACTTTCTAAGTTTCCAGAGTTTTTACCAATGAACTTTGAGATGATTTAGTTTTGTAGGTTTAAACTTCCATGATTTAAATGCAAAATGGTCATTAGTGATAGAAGTAATTTTACAGAATGATTTGAGGCATTTATATTAAAAGATAATTTTAGTATTGGAAGGTACTTGTTATGGTTTTAGAATATCAAGAAAATTTGAATCTCAGTTGCATAATTGCAAAAATATGTTTTGAACATAAACATATATTCATAAACACATATTGAATAAATATACATATTCAAAATTAATGCACATTATATAATATGCACATACAGAATCATTAGTGATTTTAATCTTGAAGCAGACAGCTAAAAGGTTTGTATTTATATGAATATACATTTATATACAATATTAAAATAGTTGGCATTTATTTTCTATGTTGACTACCTTCTACCTTATCAGAAAGAGCAGGATAAATTTATTTTCATAGTTTTCAGGACGGAGTAAATTCTGGTTACTGGTAATTCAGCAGGTAGAGTCAGAATTACTCAGTGAGTCATGTCATTGTTTTCAACTGTTCTTTTCTTTGCTGTATTCTGAACCCATTAGGGAAAACTGTACCAATATATTTATCTGCAGCATCATGAAATAGATTTTTATACTTATTATGTACTCTCAGTAATGGGTTACAAAGACTTTTAAGAGTGGAAAGGAAATGCTTTTGGAAATTATAAAGAACACTCAAGGTGTTAGAAAATACAGGCAAGACTCAGTGGTTCTCCATAGGGTTCTTTTAGGTTTTCTGTTTTGCTTTGTTTTGTTTTGTGGTATTAGTGAACTGCTTGCACTTTATTTTCCAAAATGTGTTGGGTATTCAGATTTAAAGATTTATAACCCACAGATCATTGTGCTAAAATATCACTGTAAACAAAAATTTAATATCTAACGAGGTGTTTTTCTTCATAATTTTTCAATACTTACGTAAAAGGTAATTTATGATTGCAGCTATTAGCATATTTTACTCTCCTGGTAATTTCAATCACTAGGACAAAAATTTAGTACCTTATCAGTAATTACTGGTAAATACAATTTGTAAAAAATAAATGGTGAACATCAAAAATTATTTTGTCTTTATGAGGGTATTTTATTATTCACTTAGATTTACCATCCTAGAGGAGACAGCCCAATGTGATGGAGTATACTAGGTACTAGAATATACCCTAGTACCATCACACTGAGCACTGCATTTGTATTCCCTTGGCTTTAGTTGCTTTGTCAGATAGTAAATTATAGTATTGAATGAATTCAAAGGCAGCTGTGGTTTCTTTAATCTGAAATTGGGAAGCTAAGGGAAACTTTGAGAAATGTTAGGAAAAGTGGCAGTAGTAGAGCAAGTTTGACTTTGGCGAATTGAGCTCATTACAAGGAGAAGTTATTGTGTCCAACATGGGTTCCAGTATGCATGTTGAGAATTTTCTGTCTGGAATATGAGGGATAGGACACAGAACCAATCCTGCTAGCAACTCTTCTGAAATAATATTGGAGTTTCTATTGGTCTTTTGAAATTTTACTCTCTTGAGCTCCTCTAAAAATTTGAAATATCCTTAAAAAGGAGGAATAAAGTTATTGTATTATATACACATTTTAAAAATGGCAACACACACACACAGCATATAACATATATTTTCTCCTGTGAATAAGGAGCAAGACCCTTGGTGCTGTTTGAATTATCAAAAATCATATCCTCAAATATACCACTTACAACAAGACCATTCATGTTTATGAGAAGTTTCATCTAAAGGTCATATTTTGGCTTTTGAGTTATTTCTTTTCTTCAATCAATATTTATTTGTTTGTAATTACATTACATAGTTGGCACATGATAAATTCTTATCTCAGTCTTTGTGCTTTACCAGCCTATACAACTGATAGACTTTAATGGACTTATTTTGTCTTTAAAGCTGTGGTTTTTCTCTGTAGACCAAATCATACATGCATACACACACACATATATATATGATATGTATATTTTATTTATGAGAGTTATAGGTTATGCACAAAAGCTACAAAGAAGCTTATAGAGGGCATCAAAAATGTCAGATTATAGGCAGTAAAAATATTAAGTTGGAATATGATATCTGATGTTAACTAATGAGAAATTGTGTCCATTTCTATGGGATCTGGTAATTTTAGCAAAAATGAGAGATAATCTACGGGCTCAATTTTTTCTCTGAAATGAGAGATAATTACATTGATGACATTATAAGGGTTTTGCTTTACAAAGGTGGATTACCTTGCAAGGGAGAAACATCTTACCTGTGGAGGGATATAGAAGTATCAATACAAGAACAGGTGAGGTGCTATCTAGAAATGAAAGAGGACAGGGAAAGGCGGCTGTGCAGAACAGATGACAGGTTTATACTCAGGCTGGACTTCAAGGCCAGTGGAGAGGGAGAGCTGTTAGCAGATGGTCACAAATACATAATTGCCTAATGATGAGATTCCTTAAACCTGTATTACATTAAGATTCAGGAACCAGAGAGCCATCAGTTTAAAAATGTGGGCTCAGTCCTCAGAAAGCTATACCTATATTTTTAAAAGACTTGCACTCTACCAGGTTTTATTGAGTCATTAATAAAATTACATAAGAATTATGTAATTCACATACACCAAAATATATATAGTATGCAGATCAGGAAGTAGCAGTTAGAACTGGACATGGAACAACAGACTGGTTCCAAACTGGAAAAGGAGTACGTCAAGGCTATATATTGTCACCCTGCTTATTTAACTTGTATGCAGAGGACATCATGAGAAACGCTGGGCTGGAAGAAGCACAAGCTGGAATCAAGATTGCCAGGAGAAATATCAATAACTCAGATATGCAGATGACATCACCCTTATGGCAGAAAGTGAAGAGGAACTAAAAAGTCGCTTGATAAACGTGAAAGAGGAGAGTGAAAAAGTTGGCTTAAAGCTCAACATTCAGAAAACGAAGATCATGGCATCTGGTCCCATCATTTCATGGGAAATAGATGGGGAACAGTGGAAACAGTGTCAGACTTTATTTTTCTGGGCTCCAAAATCACTGCAGATGGTGATTGCAGCCATGAAATTAAAAGACGCTTACTCCTTGACAAGAAAAGTTATGACCAACCTAAATAGCATATTCAAAAGCAGAGACATTTCTTGGCCAACAAAGGTCCATTTAGTCAAGGCTATGGGTTTTCCAGTAGTCATATATGGATGTGAGAGTTGGACTGTGAAGAAAGCTGAGTGCTGAAGAATTGATGCCTTTGAACTGTGGTATTGGAGAAGACTCTTGAGAGTCCCTTGGACTGCAAGGAGATCCAACCAGTCCATTCTAAAGGAGATCAGCCCTGGGTGTTCTTTGGAAGGAATGATGCTAAAGCTGAAACTCCAGTACTTTTGCCCCCTCATGAGAAGAGTTGACTCATTGGGAAAGATTCTGATGCTGGGAGGGATTGAGGGCAGGATGAGAAGGGGACGACAGAGGATGAGATGGCTGGATGGCATCACCACCTCAATGGACGTGAGTTTGAGTGAACTCCGGGAGATGGTGATGGACAGGGAGGCCTGGTGTGCTGCGATTCATGGGGTCACAAAGAGTCGGACATGACCGAGCAACTGAACTGAACTGAACTGAATATGGCAATAATATAGCATTTAAAGCATATTTAACCTCATCCAGTGCAACTGTGATTCATTAATCTTTGAGATGTAAAAATTAGAAAATGTAGTTAGTCATGTTAATATAGTTCAGTTCAGTCATTCAGTTGTGTCTAACTCTTTGCAACCCCATGGACTGTGCCAGCAGGCTTCCCTGCTCATCACCAACTCTCAGAGCTTGATGAAACTCATGTCCATTGAGCTGGTGATGCCATCCAACCATCTCATCCTCCGTCGTCTCCTTCTCCTCCTGCCTTCAATCTTTCCCAGCATCAGGGTCTTTTCCAATGAGTCAGTTATTCACATCAGGTGGCCAAAGTATTGGAGCTTCAGCATCAGTCCTTCCAATGAACACTCAGGACTGATTTCCTTTAGGATTGACTGGTTAATGTTAATACAAGTTAATACAAATTAAATTATTTATTAGGAAACAATAACTTTTTCTGTAAGAAATTTCTAAGGGCATAGAAGATGTAGCAGATACAGTTTCTTTAATATGCATTTAGTAAATCATGAGGAAAGTAAGAAGGTTATGGATGAAATGGAAGTTACAGGACAAATTATATTCCAAATAGAACCTAAATATCGATAATATATGTTAGGATTTAAAATACAGCTGTATTCTCAAGATCCCATTTAACTCTGTCCTTATAAACCCTGTCATATGTAAAAACATGCCTGGAGATGTTCCAAGTGCTTTGCAAACATTATCTCACTTAATTCTGCACTGATCCTGAGGTAGCATTATTATCTTGAGGTTTTGGTGGCTTAAAAAGGTTAAGTAACTTACTAAAATTCACACACTGAGTGATTAGAAAGTTATTCAGACAGTTTGGACTTAGAACTAAGCAGTTTCTCTGGGTCCTATGTCCTTTTAAAATTGCTGCTGCTTCTCAGCTGCTTGGCAGAATATCACAGCATGTCTTTAACCTGACAGGATTCACAGACTTGCTTTTAATTAGCTAATTATAAACTTTGGTTATCTAAATTAGCTGTTCTTACTCCTTAGGGATATGGGAACCAAGAGACTCTGCGCTTGGGAGCACCCTGGTCCTTACTGAAACCAACTTACATAAAACCCATGATGTCCAATCCAGGTCCTTCATCCATGAATTTGTGATCATGAAAGGAAGTTTAGTCAGGAACTAGACATGTGGATTCCATAGTACTCAGTCGTTTTCCTCTGTCTGGCTTCATCTTATGCAAAACTCTGGATTTAATATAAGAACTAGTCTTTTTTTTTTTAATACATTGAAAGAAATTAACTATCAATCTTTACTGAACATCAGTACATTACAGTTTTCAAAGCACAGACTCTGGAGTTAGAATGCTTGGGTTGAAATCTCGTTCTGCCAGTGATTACCTGTATGCGTGCATGTGTGAGTGCTAAATCGCTTCAGTCATGTCGGATTCTGTGCACCCCTATTGACTGTAGCCCACCAGGCCCTCTGTCCATGGGATTCTATAGGAAAGAATACTGGAGTGGGTTGCTGTGCCCTCCTTCAGGGGATCTTCTGGACCCAAGGATTGAGTCTGCATCTCTTATGTCTCCTGGATTGGCAGGTGGGTTCTTTACCACTAGTGCCACCTGGCAAGCCCTACTAACTGTATATCACTGGGAAAACCTGTTGAACTGATAGTGACTCAGTTTCCTCAAATCTTTAAAGTTGAGAAAAGAACAGTACCTTACCGGTAGGATACTATTTGTGAGAATTAAATATTTAACACATGCTTTAACAGGATGTGTCTTACAGAAAGCATTGTAAAATATTTGTTCTGTTCCTAGTACTTGAGTAGTAGTAGTGACAATAATAGTGGTTGTTTCACACTGGAAAAAGGCTGTGGAAACTACTGATATGATTCTACCAAAACCTTTTGCTTCTCAAAAGCAAACCCCATTACATAGCATATTTCTAACATAAAAATATACTTTTGTCCACAAGATTAGTGACAACTCTAACTGACTTCCAACCCTTTTTTATTCCAACATATACTCCAGAAATATAGACAGAGGGAGATATGCTAATAAAAATAGTTTAAAATTTCTTTAGATAAAACACAATTATCTGAAACTCCCCTTGGTCTCATAGTCTCTTGAGTTTTGGGCAATTTAGCGGGTTTTCACAGCTCAGTCTAGCTACTCTCTCCAGTCCTGTTACCAGCTGCTTCCTTTGATAGGTAGTAAGATTACTTGCTTTGTCTGTTCAGCTACAATATAATCCTTGAATCTATTAACAAACCCTGAATCTCAGTGGCTTCCCTTAATGGAGGTTTGTTTGTGATCAAGCTAGATCACCCAACATGGTTTAGAAGAAAAAGCTATTTATTTTCCCCATTCAGGAATCCAGGCTCCTAAGACCCCAAATCAGCATGGGTCTCTATGCTTCCCCTGTCATGAGGCAGGGAGATGGTGAAGTAGGAGAGGTTCTAAGGCTACTGACAAGAAGCAGCTCATATCACTCTTGCCCATGTTTCTTCAGCCAAAGCAAATTGCACAGTTACACCTCACTTCAAGGGAAGAAAAATAGTTGCAATTCTTTCTGTGTCGAAGACTTCTTGGAAAGGGCTCTCATGATCTTCACACTGGGAACTAGCTTATCTTCTCTTTGGCACTGTTGCCTAGCCACTGGCTTTTAAATTGAGTTTTCCAATAAAATTAATATATACCATGAAAGAGTTAAAAATATACCAACTCTTGATCTGAATGTGGAATTTTTGTTAAGCTTCAGTAGCTTTACTAAGCATACTTTTTGTTTGAGGATATGAAAATATGAATGAATAATGGAAGTTGTCCAAAAGGTTTTGTTGCTGGCAGAGAGCCTCTTAGCATTGTGAATGCATATGGGAAACTTTTCCCCACTTCCATTGCTTATAATATGTCTATAATTGCTATGGATATTTCAGGATTATTTTTATTGAAATAGTTTAAATGGTTATAGACTTACAGTTATTATGAAGAAGAAAATGAACTAATTATTCCCAATGAGTTAAAGTGAGGATAAATTGCATCAAATTTAGGTGATGATCTACCTTTCATCCCTGTAAAATGAAGAATCATAAGCTAGGCACCTTTTAACTGAATCCCTTCATGGAAAATGAATAGGGCATGGCAGAGTCAATCTGTTAATTTCAGCTATATTAACCAGCCATGATAATTCCTACACAGTCTCTCAGAGTCAATATAAATCAGGGCGATGACCTTAATGAACAGATTGCCCACTGCTTAGTGGGATTTGCTGAAGTGTAAAGGCAAAGATTTCATTTTGTGTGTTTAGAAAGTAATTATTTTTTACAATTTATCTCATTATCTCATTTGATAAAGTATTTTAAGATATATTGTAAAGTTTCTTGCAAGCATGTTGTAAATTTTCTTAGGGAAGAGATTGCAATTACAATTCAAGAACTTCTGGATAATGGTGAGGAAAACAAAAGTTCAAATCCAGGCAAGGGTTTACAACTTAAACGCTAAAAAAAGCATTTTAGTTTTAGGCTTTTAAAATAATTTTAAATAATATTAAATGAAGAAAAATAATCTCATTGTGACAGTAAACATACGTTTAAAATATTTTTAGATGTTTTTAAAATCTAATTTCTAATGATGTACCAAAAAACACTTCTGTGAATGATTAACACCACGTTAATTAATTCCCAAACTATCATTTCTCTTTCAAGAAAAGTCCAAAAGACAGTTTTTAACTTCTAACTCTGTCTCAAATTCTATTCTGGAATATTGCCCTAACATCATAAGTTCAGTTCAGTTCAGTCACTCAGTTCTGTCCGACTCTTTGTGACCCAATGGACTGCAGGACCCCAGGCTTCCCTGTCCATCACCAACACCCAGAGCCTACTCAAACTCATGTCCATTGAGTCTATGATACCATCGAACCATCTCATCCTCTGTCGTCCCTTTCTCTTCCCGCCTTAATATTTCCCAGTTTCAGGGTCTTTTCAAATGAGTCAGTTCTTCACATCAGGTGGCCAAAGTACTGGAGTTTCAGCTTCAGCATCGGTCCTTCCAATGAATATTCAGGACTGATTTCTTCTAGGATTGACAGGTTGAATCTCCTTGCAGTTTAAGGGACTATCAAGAGTCTTCTCCAACATCATAGCTCAAAAACACTAAGTTTTTGATGCTCAGCTTTCTTTATAGTCCAACTCTCACATCCATACATGACTACTGGAAAAACCATAGCTTTGACTAGACAGACCTTTCTTGGCAAAGCAATGTCTCTGCTTTTTAATATGCTATCTAGGTTGGTCATAATTTTTTTTCCGAGGAATAAGCCTCTTTTTATTTCATGACTGCAGCCACGATCTGCAGTGATTTTGGAGCCGCCCAAAATTAAAGTATGCCATTCTTTCCACTGTTTCTCCACCTATTTGCCTTGAAGTTATGGGACCAGATGCCAAGATCTTTGTTTTCTGAATGTTGAGCTTTAAGCCAACTTTTTCACTCTCCTCTTTCATGTTCATCAAGAGGTTCTTTAGTTCTTGACTTTCTGCAATAAGGGTGGTGTCATCTGCATATGTAAGGTTATTGATAGTTCTCTCAGCAATCTTGATTCCAGCTTGTGCTTCATCCAGCATTTCTCATGATGTACTCTGCATATAAATTAAATAAGCACGGTGACAATATATCCTTGACGTACTCCTTTCCATATTTGGAACCAGTCTGTTGTTCCATGTCCAGTTCTAACTGTTGCTTCCAGACCTGCATACAGGTTTCTCAAGAGGCAGGTCAGGTAGTCTGGTATTGCCATCTCTTTCAGAATTTTCCACAGTTTTTTTGTGATCCACATAATCAAAGACTTTGGCATAGTCAATCAAGCAGAAATAGATGTTTTTTTGGAACTCTCTTGCTTTTTCGATGATCAGCGGTTGTTGGCAATTTGAACTCTGGTTCCTCTGTCTTTTCTAAAACCAGCTTGAACATCTGGAAATTCATGGTTCACATATTGCTGAAGCCTGGCTTGGAGAATTTTGAGCATTACTTTACTAGCATGTGAGATGAGTGCAACTGTCTAGTAGTTTGAACATTCTTTGGCATTGCCTTTCTTAAGGATTGGAATGAAAACTGACCTTTTCCAGTCCTGTGGCCAATGAACTTAGAATGTATAATTATACCAAGTTGCTGTCATTTGAGTGATGATCACAGTTAAAGTTGCAAACTTAATACATCATATGTTTCTGCACTCACAATTTTATTGTTAGGCATGATATTGACCCAATATCACCTAGACAGGTCATTTAATGAATATCATAGTGTGTAAACAGACATGTCAGGTCCAAAAAAGCATTAGCCTAAAATGAGGTCAGCATAGGTTGATTCTCTGAGCTTTATGGGTGGCTGAGCCCTTTCTAAATTCCAAAGCTAGTCCAATAGATAGAGGAGTGACTTAGGCTGCCATAAAAGGAACACCTAGGCAGTACCTAGGCAATTTCCCTCTCAGCACTACTTGAGAAGAGGGGCAGCATGTTGCTTATCTCAAGATCTATGAAAAACATGGCTAAACAATTTTTTTTTTAAAAAAACTAATACATTTTCAGCTTCCAGGTAAATGTGTATTGTTTTTGTATACTTCATATGCTGCATGTGTCACACAAAAATTATAATTATTGTACACAAATTCATAATATTTAAAAAGAGTATAGCATTTTATTTTAGTTTTAGTAATGATATACATAACAAAATTTTAATTTCCTGAATTTTAAAGAGCTCCTAGAAAACAATTTTGAGACAAATATTTTCTCCCAGTCTGTGGCTGTATTTTCAATTTCTTTATGGTTCCTGTGATGAGCACAAGTTCTTGACTGTAGTATAGTCAAATTTGAATTTTGTATGGCTAGTGCTATTTTGTGACTTGTTTAAGAAGTTTCAAATAGGAGAAATGTATTTTTCTCTTATAGTCACTCCACTATTTTGATTTGCAAAATTAACACTTTAAACCCCCTTTAACTGATATTTTGCATATGATGGGAAGTAAGACTAATTTTAGTTCTTAACACATGGGTAACTACTTGTCCCAGACTGTATTTGTGAATAGTTTCTCTTTCTCCATAAAGCTGAAGTGCAAATTCTGTCATATAGTCCAATTGCATTGATGTGTTGGTTTCTCTCTGTGCTCTATTCTGTCTCTTCTAGAATATCACGAATTATATCACTGTAGATTCTTAGGAAGTCTTGATACCTTGCAAAGTAGTAACACTGCAAGAATAAAAGTCATTTTCTTGCAGATTAAGGAGCATTTCTTCCTCTGGAGTTCTTAACTATTCTTTGAGAAGTTTATGCTCCATTTCTCACCCACTCCTCTCCAGTTGGGTGGGAAAGCAGGGTGGAGAGAGGATGATTATATCCTCAGAGACTCCCTAGACTCTGCGAGACCAGCAATGCCTCAAAAAGTATTCCATGAAGGTATCCTGTAGTTGGAACACATAATAAACCGTAATGCTGAAAAGAATTGTCCAAGTTCAAAGAGTGTCATTTTATCACAGCATTTTAAAATAAGACAGATAAAGAATTAATAAGCATTGACATTATAAATGTTTGCTTTTAATTTTTAAAAGCATCCATTTAGTCTACCTAGTTTAAATAATCTGCATAAAATTCTTTGTATTTATTGTCTGAATCTGTTAAATAGCAAATCGACCCTTATATTCAGACTATCAGAGCATCACAATTCTCTCAAGCACAGACTATCTTCCTGTCTATTTTCACAGTGTCTTAACAATGGATATTGGTAGGTTGAATTTTCTGATAATAGAAAAAAGCTACATGATCTTTTCTGGTACACCAGCATGTATATCCGAGTGAAGGTTAAGGTTAACTTAATTTCTCACTACAGTTGAAAAATCAATTCTTCTACCCTTTTGTCATAATCCTATCAACTACATAGAGAAGCTGTTCTATTCTTGAGTTATATTTGAATTTGCACAGGGAATTAAATTTTAGCTTTCAGAAACTGAAAGCTTTTATAGGATGACAGGACCTTTTTGTCTGTATTTACCGTAATAAGTAGTGACCCTGGAGAACTAAGGGGTTTTTCATAAGGGCCCTTTGCTATAAAGGGCAGTCAGAGGAAGAAGATGGTGTATATAGTCTTACTGCTGCTGGGAAATGATATACAAAAGGCATTACTACACTCAGATAGAGATAATGTACTTTTAAAGGACATTTAAACTATAGGTGTCAGTAACAAAATAATCACATATTTTTATGTGATAATATTTCTGAGAAGCCAGAAACTTCCTTTTGAAGAGAAAATATTTTTCCTATTACATTATAAAACAGTTAGCATATAGGTATGATAATTGCCCTTACCAATTTACTGAGCTAGGATTTTAAGTTTGTTTGCTGAAATTCAATCCATTAAGAAAATAAATCAGATGGCAAGCATGTTTGCAGAATGTAATGCAGGTACAGCATCTAATTATATGAAAGGGCAAATTTTTCCTTCATTTGTTGAGTCTCACATCTTGGAATTTGCCTTCAAGTTCCATGAGCAGAGCAATGATAGACTGGAACACAAAGATGTAACAAAGAGCAAATGAGCATGGGTGTGAAATTATACACATATCTCCAGCTTAGTCTCCAAATTGTTATTGTCCCTGTTTTGGGGCATGCCATAGAGTGCTGGAGAAGGAAATGGCAATCCACTCCAGCACTCTTGCCTGGAAAATCCCATGGAAGGAGGAGTCTGATAGGCTAGAGTCCATGGGATCACAAAGAGTTGGACACGACTGAGAAAAAAAATAGAGACTGCTCAGATTCCTCTCTTTATTTAATTTTGAGCTTTTTTTTACTCATACATCACTGTAACCCTGGCCTCACTCCTGTACTTTGAACTGTTCTGTCCAAAAGTATTCTTGTTGGTAAGTATGGATTTTTCTTTTCTTTTTTTTTTCCACTCTGGTTTTGTACCTATCTGATCTGGTCTTCTCACTGCTGTACTGTGATTAGTCATTCAGTCGTGCCTGACTCTTTGAAATCCATGGATGGTAGGCCCACCAGGCTCCTCTTTCCCATAGGGATTCTCCAGGCAAGAATACTGGACTGGGTTGCCACACCCTCCACCAGTGGAATCTTCCCAACGCAGGGATCAAACTCAGGTCTCCCACGTTGCAGGCAGATTCATTATTGTCTGAGGCACCAGGGAAGCCCATGAAGACTGGAGTGGATAGCCTATCTTTTCTCCACGGGGTCTTCCCGACCCAGAAATCAAAATCGGGTCTCCTGCATTGCAGGCGGATTCTTTACCAGCTGAGTTACCAGGGAAGCCCACTCACTGTTCGTTTTGCCCTTTTATTTACTCTCACTATAAATATATTTTTTTTGTACTGAAAACTTTAAAATGTTTATCCAGTTTAGGAGCCCGAGCCCTTTGTTATTTCAGTCCAAAGTAGAAGATGAACACACTTTCTCACAAATGTTAATATATTTATGGGTTCAGTTCAGTTTTGTTCAGTAGCTCAGTCGTGTCCAACTCTTTGTGACCCCATGAACCACAGGACGCCAGACCTCCTTGTCCATCAGAACTTCCAGAGTCCACCCAAACCCATGTCCATTGAGTTAATGATGCCATCCAACCATCTCATGCTCTGTGGTCCCCTGCCCCTCTTGTCCTCAATCTTTCCCAGCATCAGGGTCTTTTCAAAAGAGTCAACTGTTTGTGCATCAGCTGGCCAAAAGATTGGAGCTTCAGCATCAGCATCAGTCCATCCAATGAATATTCAGGACTGATTTCCTTTAGGATTGACTGGTTTGATTTCCTTGCAGTCCAAGGGACTCTTAAGAGTCTTCTCCAACACCACAGTTCAAAAGCATCAATTCTTTGGCTCTCAGCATTCTTTACAGTAAATGGCACCCCACTCCAGTATTCTTGCCTGGAGAATCCCATGGACGGAGGAGCCTAGTAGGCTACAGTCCACGGGGTCGCAAAGAGTCAGACACGACTGAGCGACTTCACTTCATTCACTTCTCACATCCATACATGACTACTGGAAAAACCACAGCCTTGACTAGATGGACATTTGTTGACAAAGTAATTGCATCTTTTAATTTCATGGCTGCAATCACCATCTACAGTGATTTTGGAGCCCAGAAAAATAAAGTCAGCCACTGTTTCTATTGTTTCCCCATTTATTTGCCATGAAGTGATGGGACCGGGTGCCATGATCTTAGTTTTCTGAATGGTAAGCTTTAAGCCAACTTTTTCCCTCTCCTCATTCGCTTTCATCAAGAGGCTCTTTAGTTCATCTTCACTTTCTGACATAAGGATGGTGTCATCTGCATATCTGAGGTTACTGATATTTCTCCCTGCAATCTTGATTCCAGCTTGTGCTTCATCCAGCCCAGCGTTTCTCATGACGTACTCTGAATAGAAGTTAAATAAGCAGGGTGACAATATACAGCATTGACGTTCTCCTTTTCCTGTTTGGAACCAGTCTGTTGTTCCATGTCCAGTTCTAACTGTTGCTTCCTGACCTACATACAGGTTTCTCAAGTGGCAGATCAGGTGGTCTGGTATTACCATCTCTTTCAGAATTTTCCACAGTTTATTGTGATCCACACGGTCAAAGACTTTCGCATAGTCAATAAAGCAGAAATAGATGTTTTTTTCTGGAATTCTCTTGCTTTTTGACGATCCAGTGGATGTTGACAATTTGATCTCTGGTTCCTCTGCCTTTTCTAAAACCAGCTTGAACATCTAGAAGTTCATGGTTCAAGTATTGCTAAAGCCTGGTTTGGAGAATTTTGAATTTTGAATTGTCACATGTGTTACTTTACTAGCGTGTGACATGAGTGCAATTGTACAGTAGTTTGAGCATTCTTTGGGATTGCCTTTCATAGGGATTGGAATGAAAGCTGACCTTTTCCAGTCCTGTGGCCACTGATGAGTTTTCCAAATTTGCTGACATATTGAGTGCAGCACTTTCAGAGTATCATCTTTCAGGATTTGAAATACCTCAACTGGAATTCCATCACCTCCACTAGCTTTGTTCATAGTGATTCTTCCAAAGACCCTCTTGGCTTCACATTCCAGGATGTCTGCCTCTAGGTGAGTGATCACACCATCATGATTATCTGGGTCATGAAGATCTTTTTTGTACAGTTCTTCTGTGTATTTTTGCCACCTCTTCTTAATATCTTCTGCTTCTGTTAGGACCCTACCATTTCTATCCATTATTGAGCACATCTTTGCATGAAATCTTTCTCTAGAAAATTATCACTAATTTTCTTGAAGAGATCTCTAGTCTTTCCCATCCTATAGTTTGAAGGCTTTCTTATCTCTTTTTGCTATTCTTTGGAATTCTGCATTCAAATGTGTATATCTTTCCTTTTCTCATTTGCTTTTCCCTTCTCTTCTTTTTACAACTATTTGTAAGCCCTCCTCAGACAGCCATTTTGCTTTTATGCATTTCTTTTTCTTGGGGCTGGTCCTAATTCCTGTTTCCTATACAATGTCTCAAACCTCCATCCATAGTTCATCAGGCACTCTGTCTATCAGATCTATTCCCTTAAATCTATTTCTCACTTCCACTGTATAGTTGTCAGGGATTTGATTTAGGTCATGACTCATTGGAAAAGACTCTGATGCTGGGAGGGATTGGGGGCAGGAGGAGAAGGGGACGACAGAGAATGAGATGGCTGGATGTGAGTCTGAGTGAACTTCGGGAGTTGGTGATGGACAGGGAGGCCTGGCATGCTGCGATTCATGGGATCACAAAGAGTCAGACACGACTGAGAAACTGAACTGAACTGAATGGTCTAGTGGTTTTCCCTACTTTTTTCAATTTAAGTCTGAATTTGGCAATAACATGTTCATGATCTGAGCCACAGTCAGCTCTCAGTCTTCTTTTTGCTGACTGTATAGAGATTCTCCATCTTTGGCTACAAAGAATATAATCACTCTGATTTCAGTGTTGACCATCTGGTGTTGTCCATGTATAGGGTCTTCTCTTGTGTTGCTGGAAGAGGTTGTTTGCTATGACCAGTGTGTTCTCTTGGCAGAACTCTATTAGCCTTTGTCTTGCTTCATTCTGCACTCCAAGGCCAAATTTGCCTGTTACTCCAGGTGTTTCTTGACTTCCTACTTTTTCATTCAAGTCCCCTATAAAGGAAAAGACATCTATTTGGGTATTAGTTCTAGAAGGTCTTGTAGGTCTTCATAGAACCGTTAAACTTCAGCTTCTTCAGTGTTAACTGGTTGGGGAATAGACTTGGATTACTGTGATATTGAATGGTTTGCTCTGGAAATGAACAGAGATCATTCTGTCATTTTTGAGATTGCATCCAAGTACAGCATTTTGGATTCTTTTGTTGACTATGATGGGTACTCCATTTCTTCTAAGGGATTCCTGCCCACAGTAGTAGGTATAATGGGCTATTCTTCCAAATAAAGGCATTGATCTTCTCAGCACATTGCCTAAGAGTTGCTAGTCACTGGGAAGCTGCACACATCAACTCCTCACTCCATTCCTAAAAACGAAAGCCATGGCAGTTCCCTCACCATTTTCGCTGTCAAGGCTGTTTATTCATCCTGGATAGCCTTCTTGTGGCATGCATCCCTGGTAGAGTTGACATTTTGTAGAAATTTGAAGTCCTTAGGGTTTCTCATTACTCTTTCTAAAGCAAATAGATGTTATTGATGGTAAGTAAAACTCTGAATGGATTTAGTATAGGCATAAATTATGACACTGGTTAGTTCTGTATCTTTATTCACCTGTATGTGCTATGTTATAAAAACAGATACACTTGGTTAGAATCTACTAAAATCTCAGTTTTGTAATAGCAGAACTGAGTCTGAGAGAGATTTTAAAAATTGCCCAAGTTACGAAATAGTGTCTATTGGATTCCATGGCCCAATGAACTCTGACCCAATCTGAACATCAAAATCAACTTGAGAGATCCTGAAATCAGGATTGGTTTTAAAATAAGGTAAATGATTTTACCTTTGCATACCACTGGAATAGCAATTCACTCATTCTAGCCAGTGAAATCAGAATCTCTGTGTTTGGGACCCCAGCAATAATTTTTTTTTTTTTTTAAACTCTGTAGGTGATCCTAATAGTCACTAAAAGATGTTAAGTATTTTATCTTGTGCTCCTTTAATCATGTAAAAGATTAAGATGCTTGAGACAGTACACATTAATATTAGTATCAATATTTTGGTGGTTCTTGTGGGGAAGAGGTTGGGAGGATAAGCTAGAAAATTAGCTTTTTATCACACATATTTCTTCTTTGGAGGTATGTGTTTCTAGTTTGAGATAACTTATGAAGAAACTTTGGAAAAGTATAGTTTCATTTGAAACTACGTGTATTCTTTTTCTCATAAATTTAACAAGCACTTGCCCTTCATCATCCAATCTTCCTAACACAATGTGTGCTTTATTCTAATACACTTAGGGTAAGACAGCAACCAGGTTGGCCTAAGTTATTACAGGTTTATACCTCAGAGCACATCGATTTGAGACATATTAGCATAGAGCTTAAAGCAATATTTTATTACTGTTTGGATGGAAAAATTTAGTATATTAAAGAGCTTTTAGGTTATCAAATATTATATGCATTAGGAAAAGGTTAATTTGGTTTCAAATATCTATTGTTGCTAATTGCAGTATTTTAAAAATCCCTTGCAATCTAAATTATATATGTTATAAATCTCAAATTGTTTCATTTCTTATTTTCTCTCTTCCTTTGAGCACAGAAGACCTATTTTATGTATTATTAATTCATCTTTCAACTTTTTAATACCAGTCTAGTCTAAACCTATTTCATATTATTTAATACTAGTCTATATAATACTATTTAATGCTAGTCTCCTTTCGTGCATATTTTCCATATCTGTGATTACTCTTAACTGGAGGCTGTGCCTGTGCACACATATGAGTGTGTTAGGCTGGTGGGTATATCATGCATTTGCAAAAATGTACGCCTGAAGGAGACTTGTAGTATGGTAACTTGCATGTGGACCCATTGCCTGCTCCATTACCCTGCCTTTGATTGAATCTGTCGTGACTGGCGGAGAAGGCAATGGCAACCCACTCCAGTACTCTTGCCTGGAAAATCCCATGGATGGAGGAGCTTGGTGGGCTGCAGTCCATGGGGTCGTGAAGACTTGGATACGACAGAGAGACTTCACTTTCACTTTTCACTTGCATGCATTGGAGAAGGAAATGGCAACCCACTCCAGTGTTCTTGCCTGGAGAATCCCAGGGGATTCTGGGGATCCTGGAGGAGCCTGGTGGGCTGCCATCTGTGGGGTCGCACAGAGTCAGACACGACTGAAATGACTTGGCAGCAGTAGCAGCAGTGGTGACTGGGACTATTAGATTCTCTTATGCTGCATTTACTTACAGCGCTTTATCTTGTTCATCAGAGCAGGTTTTTCTGTTGTTCCTTAGCATTCAATGACTGTGCAGTTTTGAGGTTATATACCTCCTCCCACCAAATTTCCTTCTAAATTCTTTTTTAGCTACCAAATGTGACTACACAGATAACCTTCTGTGATACATTCTTTCTAATATAGTTGCATTCAGAAAAGAAATATTAAAAAATATTCCTTGATAATTTGGAGAAGAAAATTCTGACAATGGGAATAAAAATTAATCGTATTGGAGACTGACTTTTTAAATTTTGGTTTTCTATTGTGACCAGGTAGGTGTGTTTGTGAGGGAATGATATTTTTGTGTGGCAAGGAGGAGGAGAGGGATATTGTGCGAGTAAGTGAGCGTGAGTTCTGAGACCTATTTAAACAAAATAGTTTACATTCAAACCAGTAGCATATGTGTCTATATATATCTCACCAATTGATCATACTTTTTTTAATTTAACCATTTGTATTTCTACCTTTCTTCCATATCAATAGATTTCAAAAATAATTTTGTAGTGACTGCATCAGAGTCTAAGTAAGCAATAGGACATGCTATTAACTATTCTGGTGTTATTTACAGTTCATACTATTAAAAGTTTTATAATATACATCTTACATAAATCTTTAATTAGAAATCATGTCATATTAGGAGAGGAATTTCCTGGATTTAAAAGTATACCATTAATAAAAACCACACACACACATTATAATTTTGACAATTTACTTTTCACAAAGTTTTATTCTTTGCAATTTTCAGCAATTTAACTTTGCTTTTTAAAAATAATCATTAATATGATTAAATATAGATAGATGTAGATATCTATCTATCTATACATATATACATATATGCATACATATGCAGGGCAAGGTTGGTAGCTGAAAATGGCATCAAAATATTGATCTTTTTATTATTATTGAGATGAAATATTATCTATGTTATAAATTTCTTCTTTCTTCTGAATGGGAGTTTTCAACTCTTCTCATGTTGTACTATCAATATTTATGCTGTTATAAAATAAATCCATGGAAATATTTCTCCATTACTCTTACACTTCTAAATTTCTTCTCAATCTTAAAATTGGTTATTCACATCTTCTTATATTTTCATTTCTATAATTTTAATTATCATTTAACCCTTTTATGCATCTGGAATATTTCATGCAAAGATGGGCTCGATAAAAGATAGAAATGGTATGGACCTAACAGAAGCAGAAGATATTAAGAAGAGATGGCAAGAATACACAGAAGAACTGTACAAAAAGGATCTTCATGACCAGGATAATCACGATGGTGTGATCACTCATCTAGAGCCAGACATCCTGGAATGTGAAGTCAAGTGGGCCTTAGAAATCATCACTATGAACAAAGCTAGTGGAGGTGATAGAATTCCAGTAGAGCTATTTCAAATCCTGAAAGATGATGCTGTGAAAGTGTTGCACTCAATATGCCAGCAAATTTGGAAAACTCAGCAGTGGCCACAGGACTGGAAAAGGTCAGTTTTCATTCCAATCCCAAAGAAAGGCAATACCAAAGAATGCTCAAACTACCACACAATTGCACTCATCTCACATGCTAGTAAAGTAATGCTCAAAATTCTCCAAGCCAGGCTTCAGCAATACGTGAACCGTGAACTTCCAGATGTTCAAGCTGGTTTTAGAAAAGGCAGAGGAATCAGAGATCAAATTGCCAACATCCACTGGATCATGGAAAAAAGCAAGAGAGTTCCAGAAAAACATCTATTTCTGCTTTATTGACTATGCCAAAGCCTTTGACTGTGTGGATCACAATAAACTGTGGAAAATTCTTCCAGAGATGGAAATACCAGACCACCTAACCTGCCTCTTGAGAAATCTGTATGCAGGCCAGGAAGCAACAGTGAGAACTGGACATGGAACAACAGACTGGTTCCAAATAGGAAAAGGAGTATGTTAAGGCTGTATATTGTCACCCTGCTTATTTAACTTATATGCAAAGTACATCATGAGAAACGCTGAGCTGGAAGAAGCACAAGCTGGAATCAAGATTGCCGGGAGAAATATCAATAACCTCAGATATGCAGATGACACCACCCTTATGGCAGAAAGTGAAGAGGAACTAAAATGCCTCTTGATGAAAGTAAAAGAGGAGAGTGAAAAAGTTGGCTTAAAGCTCAACATTCAGAAAAGGAAGATCATGGCATCCGGTCCCATCACTCCATGGGAAATAGATGGAGAAACAGTGGAAACAGTGTCAGACTTTATTTTTCTGGGCTCCAAAATCACTGTAGATGTTGATTGCAGCCATTAAATTAAAAGATGCTTACTCCTTGGAAGAAAAGTTATGAGCAACCTAGATAGCATATTGAAAAGTAGAGACATTACTTTGCTGACTAAGGTCCCTCTCGTCAAGGCTATGGTTTTTCCAGTGGTCATGTATGGATGTGAGAGTTGGACTGTGAAGAAGGCTGAGTGCCAAAGAATTGATGCTTTTGAACTGTGGTGTTGGAGAAGACTCTTGAGAGTCCCTTGGACTGCAAGGAGATCCAACCAATCCGTTCTAAAGGAGATCAACTGGGGGATTTCTTTGAAAGAAATGATGCTAAAGCTGAAACTCCAGTAGTTTGGCCACCTCATGCGAAGAGTTGACTCACTGGAGAAGACTTTGATGCTGGGAGGGATTTGGGGCAGGAGGAGAAGGGGACGACCGAGGATGAGATGGCTGGGTGGCATCACTGACTGGATGGACGTGACTCTGAGTGAACTCCGGGAGTTGGTGATGGACAGGGAGGCCTGGTGTGCTGAGATTCATGGGGTCGCAACGAGTCGGACACGACTGAGCGACTGAAGTGAACTGATCTGAACTGCACTGAACTGCATCTGGAATTCATTGTGATGAATACAAAATAAGAATCCTAATTTTATTTTGTCAAATAAAGTTGTTTCTAATGAAAAACAGAACTATAATTTTCTCATTGTTTTATAAGTTGCCTTTACACAGTTCACATGAACTGATGCAAATACACACACACTCACACATGTACACATCTACATCTACGTCAGAATTATCTTGAAGACTGTCTATTTACTGCTCAATATGTAGACTTTTTAAAAAGGAGATATTTAAATATCTAATGGAGAAGCCCTCTCATTCATGATCATTAGTGAAATTTTTCTTGGATATTTTCTTCTGTTTATGCTTTCAGATAAAATTTAAATTACTATTTCAAGTTTAAAATACTCAGTTGTTATTTTGTTTAAGTTTGCATAAATCCTTAAGGAATTGACATTTATGCAATAATTAGTGTTCCCATGTAGAAATAAGGCTCTAAGGAATTGTGTAATTAGCTAAGGAATTTAATAATTGGAAGAGTTTCACATCTAATGGGAGAAAGAGGAAATAAACAATACTCCTGTCCTGAATGTAAAATGAAAGTGATGGAATAATTTGTATCATGACTTTGACATGAACCCTAAGTTACTAGCCAGTTTCCTTTTTCTGTGGACTGTCTCAAAGTCAAAGGGAGCTTGGAAAGCTGCAGGACAGATGTGTCTCTTGGTAAAGCCATTTTTTGTCTTGATTCTATTAAATATAATATAGATGAGATGCTAATTCTATTCGTCTTATTCTGTTATAAAAAACTATGCTCTGCTGTTTTCTATTATTGATCACTTTAGCTGAACCAGAAAACATTTTATATCATAGCATTTATTGATTTGTTTTGCTGAAATGAATGTCAGTATATTCAAGTTTTAAACATTTACTTTAGAGCTGTGGAAAAAAAAAATGAACAAACATTTTCACGGATTTAGTTGGAAAATTGAAGGGGCAGGTGTCAAACAGCTCATCTTCCCTGGGTGAGTGCTTATGCTATGTGGAATCTGGAAGGAAGTCAGCAGAGGGATTTTCTTCTAATTCTGTATTCCAAAGGGTGGTCCTGGGGCTTCCATTTTCTTAAAACCCTCTGCCAGCTTTGAGGTTCCCACTGAAAAAGCTTGGTTAGCATGCTATCCTGCTATGCACGGGGCATCTACAGTTTCAGGGCTCAGGGACACAGTCTGTTACATTCTAGGTCAAGTACATAGAACACCCTGTCAGTTATCCTGAGTTTAATCAACAACAACAAAGTGTGAATGCAGAAACCTGGGGATGGGATATATTTGGCTGCTGAAAGATAAGATGTCTAAGTCATAGACATAAGGCATATATAGATATAGACAGACAGACATAAAATATGTCTAAGTCATATTGTTGACACAAGTAGGAAGATAAGGATATATTAAATCAGGATATAAATAGGAAAACTAAGTAGTGTTTTTTTTTAATCAAAAAGTATTTGTTGCAGAAATATTTTCTGAGCTCACTAGATAGACCTGGTATGTTCTAACTGATAGGCGTTTAACAGTTTACACAATAGGTGAAGTTCTTGTGTATACTCTGGGGTGTGAGTGAGTTCTTAAAATTTAGTCTTTAAGTACATTTCAAAATCTGTGTTGCTATGAGGTAAAGAATGCATATGTGATCAAAGAAGTGCTTCAACAGGAAAAATATAAATATTGTAATAAGAATTCTGCTACATGCAAATTATCCTAATTGAAGGGATTTATATAGAGTGTTTACCAAATATTCTTGATCACCATGAAATAAATGATTACTTTTTATACCTACAAATGTATCAGAAAATTTCTTTATGTTTGCATAGGATTACACTTCCAAATAATTTTGCTCATTTTACCTGTTAATTTAACGATTCTGGTAGCATTAGACTTAACTAGAAGGACCATTATTTTGAAGTTTCAAAAGCTGAGTCAAAGTTATTTAATAGATACCAGCCATTAAAAAAATATGGTTGAGGTCTGTATTTCTAGGGTTTATAAAAAGAAAACCTTGTCTGCCAATAAGTTAATTTCCAT
This sequence comes from Budorcas taxicolor, assembly GCF_023091745.1. Classification (NCBI taxonomy): domain Eukaryota; kingdom Metazoa; phylum Chordata; class Mammalia; order Artiodactyla; family Bovidae; genus Budorcas; species Budorcas taxicolor. The sequence goes on from NC_068910.1 coordinate 97,885,845, forward strand.
GAGTTACATTATTTATTAGTAAAATTTTAAAATAGTTGTATCTCTAGAGTTTACATATTATAATTTTACTTGGGATTCAATCTTAGGATTTCAGCTTTTACTTATAGATTCAAATTACACAGCAAATATATTTACCTGTAAGTCATAAAGATTTATTCTTATATAAATCATGTATTAATTGATGATCCTTAACAACAACATATTTGTAAGTTAAATAGTGTCACTATAATATCAAATAGCTGTATATATTATGTGAATGGAGAGACAAATATTTTAAAGAAAATAAACATATATGTGTTCAGTTCAGTTCAGTCGCTCAGTCATGTCTGACTCTTTGCGACCCTATGAACTAGAGCATGCCAGGCCTCCCTGTCCATCAACAACTCCAAGAGTTTACCCAAACTCATATCCATTGAGTCAGTGATGCCATCTAACCATCTCATCCTCTGTCATCCACTTCTCCTCCTGCCTTCATTCTTTCTCAACATCAGGGTCTTTTCAAATGAGTCAGCTCTTTACATCAGGTGGCCAAAATATTGGAATTTCAGCTTCAACACCAATCCTTCCAGTGAACACCCAGGACTGATTTCCTTTAGGATGGACAGGTTGGATAACCTTTCAGTCCAAGGGACTCTCTAGAGTCTTCTCCGACACCACAGGTCAGAAGCATCAATTCTGTGCTCAGCTTCCTTTATAATCCAACTCTCACATCCATACATGACTACTGGAAAAACCATAGCCTTGACTAGATGGACCTTTGTTGACAAAGTAATGTCTCTGCTTTTTAATATGCTGTCTAGACTGGTCATAACTTTCTTTTCAAGGAGTAAGTGTCTTTTAATTTCATGGCTGCAATCACCATCTGCAGTGGTTTTGGAGCCCAGAAAAATAAAGTCAGCCACTTTTTCCACTCTTTCCCATCTATTTGCCATGAAGTGATGCCAAATAGAAATATTTTAAAGAAAATAAACATATATATGCAGGTCACTTGAAATAAATAGTTTTCTAGTAAATTTTAAGTAACTTCAAAGTTGCTATAAAAATTTGAAATAGTTATACATAATGGTGATTCAGTTGTCATTCTCTATGCAATATGGTCATGTTATTACATGTCATATTCAATCATCACATTATGAAATTTGTAATTAGAATGATCATTTCATTAGCCAAAAACAGTAATATAGTATTGCATTTCTGTGAGTTTCAGCTCTCTAATCCATGTTAAAAAGACTGTAAAAGTCTTTGAAAGGCTTTGTAGGTTGAATGTATTACAAGCAGTTTATTTATTAGGATTCATAGCTAATTTAGTAGGTATTTACCAGATAACATTTGAGATAGATCTTAAAACTCTATTTAAACTTTCATTTAATAAGTTGAGAAAGGGGGTTGAAAAACATTTTGGGCACTGGGAACCACATAAACTGAAGTGAACAAAAGGGGAAAAGTTCAATGAACACTGAGTAGTGCCTCTTAGCTACACAAAAGATAAATTGATATGTCAGTGGCTGTAAGGCTGTAAATGGATTGAATGATATAGAATTTAAAATCAATTTGATGAGAAAAATGGACCCTTAAGTCTTTGTACCTTCATAACATAAAGAAATGTATTTAGGTTATAAAAAATACATATGTAACACATCTACATACTACTGCCCCCACCATGAGAATCAGTATGTGTTAAAACATAAAGACTAGAAGAAACCTTATTTGTTTGCCTTTTTACTTTAAATTATTTCACTTAGTTTTTTTTTTTAATCTCTACCTGTATCATGTAATATCTTAGAAGTAGTTATTATATGTCATAAACTTTAGTATTAGTTTCACTACTTAAAATCGATACCATTAATTGTATATATTATATTTGAAGAAACGGCTACTGTTTAATCAATAGTCACCAGATTCACTTCCGTCCTTGGATTTCTTTGCCATCTTTGCTTATCCTATATACTTTTCACGTGCAATATTGAGATAGCTGTGTGAAGGTGAGCCGGCTTATGGTGGACAAAAAAGATGACTAGCAAATACTGGCAAGTATCATGAAATATTTAGTTTCTTCCTGGTGTTGTATTTTTATAATGATTTAAGGATATGACATTACAGACACTATCAAGATATAAAGCATACTTTCTCCCTTAAGGAGAGAAGAGATATAGACAATATTGAAAGATGTCTAGGTAAATCTTTGTTCCCTTCTGGGCTTAGTTGTAACTCTAGACTTTGCCTCCAATCAACTCTCTGGCATAGATCTTATTTTCAGAATCCTAAATACCCAAATAGCAGTCCATCAGGGGAATGCCTGGCCCCACTGAAATCCAGTATTTAAAGTTAAATTTTTTCTTCATTTTCTGATAAAGGATGCTGTAGGCATACATCTCCTGAGACTTGTTCAGAATGCAATCAGGCATGCCTTGATTTGTATAGGCAAATCTCTGCAATTGCTTTATTATTTCCTCTAGAATGAGAATCTGCCCCAAATGAATAGACACACTAGGATGTGCCCTTACTTGGTGATTTATCTTTCACATGTTTAAACATGATGATATTTATACATTAGTTTTGTAGAATAGCGCATTTTATATGAAAAATTTATTTCCATTTTTAAATAACAAACTTGTTTTCAAGCTTAAGACCATGTGATATGTTTTTCAACAAAATATTGCATAGAATTAGATAAGAACTTCCCTAAATGTTAAAAATATTTTTAATACACACATTCACATTTCATATCAATCTGTACGTCATATGGAATGAAAATGTTGAAAAAAATATCTAAAAGTCCAAAGGTAAATAGACATGATAAAGAAGGTAAATCTCCATGAAAAAGAATCCCAGAATAAAAGAAAACTATTTTAAGTTAAATCTACTAACAGAGAAATGTAATAAGCTATCTCACCAATTTCATATATTTATTTTTAGTTCATATAATCAGAGCTCCTGAATTACATTTATCCTTGCAAATATGCAGAACATATCACAAAGCACAGATGTTAAAATTCTCCATCCCTCCATGAAACAATATTGCTTCCACAACGTTTATTTATCATGTAAATAAAGTGAAATATGTTCACAGATCTATAAGAAAGTTTACTCAATGATCTAAGAAATTTTTAAGAACTTAGGAATGAACTTTAAAAGGAAGTCCCAAACTATTTTAAAAACTATTTCTATTTTTAAACTATTTTACACTATTTAAAAACTATTTCTGCTATTTAAAACTATTTCTATTTTAAAAACTATATTGCTTTAGGCTTCACTTAATAAATTTAAAAAAGGAAATAAATGTTTTTCATATAATGTAATGTATGCTTAAATGTATGCAATTTTAATATGTGTTTTTCTTTCCATTGTGATATATAGTTCTAATGGAGGAAAAAAAAAAGCCAGAATATCTAGGGATTCCTTTGCTTTTGCATATCTTAAGTAATGAATAAATGTGATAAATATGTGATTAAAATTATCCTTTAAGATACAAAATTTACCAGCTTAAGCTATATTTTCAAAAAATGCAGGCAACAGTCTATAAAATGTCCAAGTTGCATTTAAAATTGGTTACTATTTTTCTCAGAAAGTGAGTGATACAGTATTTGCCTCTTAGGAAAATTAAATTACTAACTAGTAATTATAGTTTTCTAAATGTAATATTCTCAGTGGATATATGAACTATCTTGGGGCATTTTGGCACATGAGATGTAACCATGTAGCTTCATTGTAAAATAAAGAAAATTACGTTCTGATAGATTATATCTTACATTTGTCTAGTAGCTATCTATAAAGGCACTCTTTATTTATCTTTCCCAACAGTCTCACAGAGTCAATTCCCATAACCCAGATATATTTCTTTAAGGCACTGAAGGTTTGAAATGTAGGCCTGCAATCATAATATCATTTATAAAGCTGGGATTAAAATTAGTGTTGATAACTCAGTGAAGCTCTACTCTGTTATATTGAATCTGCCTTTGTATTTGCTAAATTATGTAGCAAAACGATATAAATGAAATGCATTAATCTTTAAAAAACAAAGATTTAAAACACTCCATGCCCACACTATCCCAAGTACTATAATTTTTGGAAAATTTAATTCAATGTGATGTTATATATTAAACAGTATTAAAAAACATATTTTAAAAGTGTGTATAGCATGGAAATCCAATTATTCTGTAATGAGATAGAAAGCATAAAGTATGAGTATCTCTAGATTCTGGAATAAAACTATTGAAACATAATTGTTTTATTCTCAGTATCAAAACAATAACAAATACTTTAGCCTTTGAGGAATCAGTTTCAGATGTACTGCACAGAGTTTTGCTATTTCACATGTTATGAAATAATCACCACAATAAGTTCAGATACCATCCATTACCTCATAGTGTTGTTACAATATTATTGACTACATTCCTTATGTTACAAGACATAACTTTGACTTTTTTTCTCTATAGCTGAAAGTTTGTACTTATTAATTCTTTCACCTATCTTGTCCACCACCTCCAATGTATTATGTATAAAGCAAATTTTAGGTAGGCCAAATAATAGTAAAACTTGAAACATAAACAACCTCATATAACTCTTCATAACAATTATAATGTAAAATGATGAAAGATGATTTCCCTATAGGAGGCAAAAAGTCTCCATACTCATATTTTTTCCTATTAAAACAATCAAATGAAATTTGAAATAAGATTGCTAAAATTATATAAAGATTTTAAGTGTATTGAGAACACAGTTCATCAAATAAGGCTATGATAGTACTATTTTATTGTGGAAACATTTTGCTTTGAAAAAATTATTTATGTACAGAAAGTGTCTAGCAAATTACATTTCTTTGCCATAAACAATTCAAAGGGTGTTCTTTCTCCTGTGTTAATAATATGGTATTATTGTCACAAATTAAGAACCCTCAACAGAAAAAATGACCCTACTATCTAGATCAGAAATAATAGTTTGAGATTAACTACTTTAAAATAAAACAACAACAACATTTTTAAAATCTCTCCTCTGATGTTGACTTGGCATGTATCCAATATCACTCTGGCTGGGTCAAATTATTTATTTACCTGGGAATACATTTTGCTATTACTTTACCCTGCAGACTTTTAAGTTATGTGGAAGAAAAATTAGATGTATCTTGGATAAAATACGAAGAATTTTTTCAATGAGTATGATGGTAGATAAGCAATGTATGGTTTTAAAATTTTCCAAGGGAAATTTATGTGCCCTTTCTCTGCAGTGTTAAAATTGTAGGCTGTGTATGCTTGTTTTTCCTTATGTTATATGAAGATGACATAGATCTACTTTTACAGGAAAAGAATTCTTGGCTCAGACAGCTCTCACTAAGTCCATTTACCTGAATACGTTGAGTGTTCAATCAAGAGTCTTGGTTAAGTCTCTTTACATAGCAAAGTTGTACTTTAATGCTATCTTCAGCTACCAACACCACAAAGTATGTTAATGTGTGGTGATTTAGTAAACAACATGATTGTTTTACTCAAGTATCTAAGCGTGAAATTTTTGTGCAGCCAATTCATTTCCTTAGCTAATTAAGATTTTATACCTAAACCAAGCCAGAACTTTGGAGCAGTGACCTAAGATGACAAAGTTTTAGTCCCTGAAACAACTGTTTTCAGGGATTTTAAAAGATATATATATTAATCATATTAGAAAGCAAAGGGGGGCTTTTCTACAGTTAATAACCTGAAGTTACTTACATGTGTACGTAAAATTGTGCTTGACATCTTCCACTGTCACTTCCCATTTAACTGTATTGTTAAATAATTAACCTTGGGTATATATATCATAGTGGTAGGAAGTCTGCCTGGTAATGCAGGAGATGCAAGAGACAGGGGTTCGATCCCTGGGTTGGGAAGATCCCCTGGAGTAGGAAACGGCAACCCACTCCACTATTCTTGCCTAGAAAATGCCATGGACAGAAGAACCTTGTAGGCTACAGTCCATGGGGTCACAAAGCATCAGACAAGACTGAGCAACTGAGCACATGCACATATGGATATATTAGGTCACTTATACCTGAGAATGTTTAATATGAAAAACTATTGTAATGTGGTCACCATAAACTAGTGAACATCATTGAAAATATCAAGTCTAGGAAGAGTTTTAAGAGTAACTACTGGCTTTGTGATAATTATGAGCTTAAAGTATCTTGACATATTTCCAGTAAAAGAAAAGGACCATCATTCTTTATATGTGTTGTATTTTAAGGGTTTCTCATTAACTAGTACCACTTGATAAATTATTCTTAGGGATGCAATAATGCATATCTTTATACATGTATGGAGTCAAAACTAGCTTTTCACATTTAAAATGTTTTATACATACTAGTTAATCCTTATGACCTTCCACTGAAGTAAGCATTATAATCCTTATTATAGAGATGAGACACAGTGTTTTATCTTCTTGCTTATTGACACAGATATGTAGAGATGGTTCTCAGATTATTCACCTATATTTGGCTCTTATTCATTCTTCCACAATCTCACATAAAAATAGGCATTTTAAGTTTACCAATATAAATATGAATATTTTACTTAATCATTGAATATAATTTCAAATCAAACAATATATGGCAGTCTCATGGTGTGAGTTAGTCTCAAGCAGCAATTTTATGTAGCATTATAAACAGTACCTAACTTACTTTTGTGTGTCTAAAATATCAATTTGTCTGAATTTATAGTCCAAGAAGAATATATAATTAAACTAATATTGTATTACACTTCAGCTTTAAATTAGGAATAATTAGCTTTTACCTTCCTGTGAAATTTTCAGAAATCTAACTTTAAAAACTAAAGTTAAGTGTACAATTCTAATAAATTAGTCTCACATTATGATTTCTTTAAGTAATTATTTTTGTATTAGTATTTTTGCAAAGCATTGCCTACTGTCAAAAAAAATTAGGTTACCTGGGGATGAATGTTCTCTAATGGTAAGATCACCAGACTGCAGTCACTGGTGAGCCCAGATTCTATTCTTAGAATCACCCAATAATGCCCAGTCTAATCTTCTGCAATACTTTTTAACAGTCTTAACTTTTATTTTCTCAGTTATAAAAAGAGAGTTCAATTCAACACATATTTTTGATCACTTACTAGCAAAGAAATATATACACACACACAAAAAAAACGAGAGAACAAAACTAATGAAAGGTTGTAGTCTTAAGAGAATTAAATCTTAAGAGACTTAGTCTCTTAAGAGACTAAGTTTCTAGTGGGAAAGGCATTATAAATGTAACTATTCTCATAAAATTCATATAATTTATATAATTTAAAGTGCAGTTGATTACTTTCAGATAGTTAACTCAGAGATAATGTGTTTGAATGAAAAGTGGTTGAGGTGACATTTAGAAGAATTTGAAAGTGATAGAACATCAATAGAAGAGAGCAGGCAGGACTATAGGTGGAAGAGAAAACATGATCAAACACTCATACAAGTGTAAGACGTGTAATGGTAGTGATGGCCTCATATGGAGTAAAGAAAAATATTCTGGAACAGTTGGGGGAGTTTGTAATTTCCTCAGTTCTGTCTCTTTGCAACAAAAATCTGAAGTGAAGGATGGATCAGTGTTACAGCCCCGTGTAATTTCCTCGGATGGACCAGTGTGACAGCTCCATGTTGCAGCTCAAAAACATCCAATTTTTTTTTTTTTTTTTTTAATTAGAAAGCAAAAGAAAATACATCCTCCAGGTGTGAGGGTGGGCTGACCCAAAGGATGTGAAGAGAAGAGAAGCCCAGGGCCCAATTTTGGCTCCTCTTCTTATGTTTTTTTCTCCTCCCTCCAGTGCCTGCCCTATGTAAATTGACCTAGCCAGGAGGGCTGTTTGTTTTATCTAAGATTTTCACTCCAGTCTTCAGACCTTCCTTTGTTTTGTTTTGTGGGCTTTTCCCTTCTTTGTCTTTTAGCTACCACCGTTCTGGACTCCTTTTTCCTATTCTAACTACCTGACAGAACTAATTGTGAAAGTCTTTGATGACAAGTCTTAAGAAGATTGAATGATTTTTTTTTCCCTAGGAAATGGCCATACATTGACTGTTTTAAAATGTGGGTGTAGGTAATCACACGACTTATGGTTGTTGCTATTGGAAAATGCCTTAAGATGGAAAAGTCTGAGCTAGAACAATGGCAGTGAGAAATAAATATATGTGTATATAAACCTCTGAAACTTCAGAGGATGAATCACTCAACCTCTGCACCTTGCAAACTCATAGATATATGTACTTGTATTTTAAAAGCTGAACTGACAGGAATTGAAAGATTCTAGAAGAAAAATGAAATAAAAAGGAGACAATGTTATCTCACCATTTATGTAGATTTCTAAGGCCATTTGGTAAATCAATTAAAAAAACTCTTCAAAATATAGGGTTTCATGTAATTGTAAATCATGAATGATGAATTTAACTTGTTCATGTAACAATATGGACTTTAATTTTTGAACAAGTTTTTTTTTTTTTAATCCAATGTTACTTATTCTTAATTCAGCCATTTTTTTCGAAAGATACTTGAATTTTCTGTTGACCAAGTATAATATGTATCTCTGAAATTTTAGGATGTTCAGTCACTAAGTTTTTATTGAATGTTTGATAATAGGATACATTTCTGATAAATGTTTACATATACATGTTTATGTACATATATATTTGTGTGCATGCTCACTCACTTAGTTGTGTATGACTCTTTGTGACACCATGGACTATACGCTGCCAGGCTCCTCTCTTTATGGAATTCTCCAGACAAGAATGCTGGATTGGGCTGTCATTTCCTCCTCCAGGGGATCTTCCCAACCCAGGTATCGAACCCACATCTCCTGCATTGCCTACTTCTCCTGCTTGCTAAGCCACTCGGGAAGCCCGCACATGTATTTGGCAATCTACAAATGAGAAATTATAGGATGATATTTTGAAGAGTAAAAATTTCATTTTATATAAAGACAACCCACTGAAGCACAAGAGAATGAGGCATTTGAGCCTAGCCACAGTACAAGCAATTCAGTTTTAAGGCTGTAACTACAGGCAAAATCTATTTTTAAAACCAATTACTTTCCAAATAATGCCTGATTGTTTTGTATAGAGCTTTCAGACCTACATATCACAGTTGTATTATTATTAATCATTATTTTGTTTACATCTGAATTTCTTTATTCAGTCCTTAGGGTAAAACTTTGTCTTTTTATTTTCCATACACTGTTTAGATGAGCCTTGGGATCAAAGAAACATGGGAATTTTAAAGAACTTAAGAGGTCATATAGTCTAAACTCCCGGTTAAAAAACAAAACAAGCAGAAGAAATAATTGAAAAAAAAAAAAAAAAAAAGCTTTTGTGGTACTCCTGACTTCTGATTCTCTTGTTTATCCTTGAAAATGAATGGAAAGCTCAACTCCTTTCCAAAGCATCCACTTCATTGTTGTGCAGTTCTTGGGATTAGAAATATCATTATTAAATTGAGATGGAATTTGCGTCATTTTAATTCCTAAACATGGCTGTTTGCTTTCTTGGGAAAAACAGGAGTTAATTTTTCTTTAACATAATAGACTTTCAAATATCGAGGACTGCTGTTGTGCCCTGTAAGAGCATGAGTGTACCTATAGGTGGGATAAGTTCTTCGATTTGTTGTATATGTTCTTTTGTTTATTTATTTGTTTAGAGGATAAGAATGATTTATTGTGTCCTGCTGCATTAATCTGGGTTGGTTTTTCCCCATATGAAAAAAATTTTGTTTGTAGTTTCTTATCACTAGATGGGCTTCCCTGGTGGCTCAGACTGTAAAGAATCTGGCTGCAATGAAGGAGACCTGGATGTGATTCCAAGGCTGGGAAGATCCCGTGGAGGAGGGCGTGGCAATCCATTCCAGTATTCTTGCCTGGAGAATCCCCACGGACAGAGGAACCTGGTGGACTACAGTATATGGGGTCACAAAGAGTCGGATATGACTGAGCGACTAAGCACAGCACAGCACGTCACTAGTTGTCTGATTTTTAAAGCAGTCAAATAAAAGCATAAGGATGAACTTAAGAGAACCAAATAGCTGAATTAAATTCAACTCATATTCAGAACTTGTTTTTAAATTCTTCTGTATTATAAAAATTAATTAATAATACAAATCTATCTTTTCTCTTAAATTTACTAAAATTTCAGTATTGACATCATAAGATTTAAAGATGTATCTCCCAGTCATCAGTATTATGTTTGGGACTCCCAGGTGTTGCTAGTGCTAAGAATCCACCTGCCAATTAAGGAGACATTAGATACTTGGTTTTTATCCCTGGGTAGGGAAGATCCCCTGGAGATGTCAACCCATTCCAGTATTCTTGCCTGGAGAATCCCATGGACAGAAGAGCCTGGCAGGCTACAGTTCAAAGGGTCACAAAGAGTGGGACAAACTGAAGCAACTTAGCACGCATGCATTGTGTTTAAATGTGATGTGAAGGAAAAGGGAAAATAGAAGATTGCCTTCATCTAATAAGATGATAATGTATCAAAATTAGAAAGTGGGGCAGGAGTACATCATTTATGCCCTATTATTCTGTACTCAAAAGATTGCTGTTACAACTTGAGAAGAAAAACAAAACAAAAAAGCCCAATTAAAAATGGGTAAATAATTTGAATATACATTTCTCTAAAGAAGGCATACAAATGGCCAGTAAACACATGAAAAGATGCTCATCATCACTGATCATTAGGGAGATGAAAATTAAAACCGTAAATAGATACTGCTTTCTATCCATTTCGGTTCAGTCATTCTGCTGTGTCCAACTCTTTGCGATGTCATGGACTGCAGCACGCCAGGATTCCCTGTCCATCACCAACTCCCAGAGTTTACTGGAACTCATGTCCATTGAATCAGTGATGCCATCCAACCATCTCATCCATCCTCTGTCATTCCCTTCTGCTTCTGCCTCCAATCTTTCTCAGCATTTAGGGTCTTTTCAAATGAGCCAGTTCTTTGCATCAGGTGGCCAAAGTATTGGAGTTTCAGCTTCAGCATCAGTCCTTCCAATGAATATTCAGGACTGATTTCCCTTAGGATGAACTGGTTGGATCTCCTTGCAGGCCAAGGGACTCTCAAGAGTCTTCTCCAACATCACAGATCAAAAGCATCAACTCTTCAGTGCTCAGCTTTCTTTATAGTCCAACTCTCACATCCATACATGACTACTGGAAAAATCATCGTCTTGACTAGATGGACCTTCTGTGACAAAGTAATGTCTCTGCTTTTTAATATGCTGTCTAGGTTGGTCAAAACTTTTCTTCCAAGGAGCAAGTATCTTTTAATTTCATGGCTGCTGTCACCATCTGCAGTGATTTTGAAGCCCCCAAAATAAAGTCTGTTACTGTGTCCGCTGCTTCCCCATCTATTTGCCATGAAGTGATGGGACCAGATGCCGTGATCTTAGTTTTCTGAATGTTGAGCTTTAAGCCAACTTTTTCACTCTCCTCTTTCACTTTCATCAAGAGGCTCTTTAGTTCTTTGCTTTCTGCCATAAAGGGTGGTGTCTATTAGCATAGCTATTATCAAAAAGCCAGCAAACAAGCTAGCAGAAAATAAGTGTTGGTTAAATTGTGAAGAAATTGCAACTGTGTGCATTGCTGATGGGGATGTAAAATGAAAATATTTTCCACATTGACCTTATCAAAAATATTATTGCAATACCTTAAAAAATCAATACAAACTTATCACATGATCCAGCAACTCCATTTCAGGGAATGTACCAACAGAAGTGAAAGCAGAGAATCAAAAATATCTGTACATCCATGTTGATAGTGCATTGTTGACCAAAAGCCAAAAGATAAAAGCAACCCAAGTGTTCATCAACAGGTGCATTTCTAAACAAGATGTGATGTATAAATACAGTAAAATATTATTCAGCCTTAAAAAGGAAACAAAATCTAGTATATAGATGGATAATGATACAGACTTCAGTGCAGAATATGAAAACCTCCTAGAGATAGGTGGTGAAGGTTGCACAGTAATGTTGACATACTTAATCTCAAAGAATTGTACAATTAAGATGGTAAATTTTATGTTTTATATATATATATATATATATATATATATATATATATATATATATCACCATAGTTTATAACAGATGCAGTTGCTTACTCTAATAAAATGAAGTAATATGAAAAGGGGAGTAATGAGAATAAAGAAAATTCCAACAAAAGCATGTATTAATATGTGTGCATATGTGTATAGAATGTGCCACATCCAACAATTTGTATGCATTTTAGGACAGTCCATCTGAGTCATATCCTAATAATATGACATGGTGCATTAGAAGATGGAAATAAGCAAGAAGACAAAACAATAATATTTTAAAATGTGAATCAAGTCAATACAATCTTGATAGATCCATTTCATAGGTTTTGAAAGGTTATCTTGAGCATTCTGAGAAAGGCCTGTCTTTAAGATGCAGTTGACTATCTGTCATTTTGCAACACTGAATGCCCATCTATGAGCCACAACCCCTTTGCCAACTCATAAGGATTATGTATAGATTTATTTCTAGCCCTCTTGATATAACATGTTTTCTGATATGCAGGTATTGCCTTTATCCTGGATTGCATGAGCTAAAGTAAAATTAGGTCAGTTCTAACAGGAATAATTTTAGAAGGGATATCTTTGAAACAGTGTTATTCAATGATATACTCTTAGATGAATGTCAGAAACCTCACTTTTTTCTATCAGTGATGTGAAGTTTGCTGTGGGATTTTATAATTTTCTGAAACTGACGACTTGATTGCTTTGGGGAAATTCACATGCAGATTTTACCTTGAAGAGTCAAAAAGCATTGCTAAATGATGGATCAAGTGTAATGGGATTAAGGATTTTTTTCCATCCTTTTTATATTAATTACCCATCCATAAAGAGAGAAACTAATCACCCTGTCCCTGACTAATGCTCTGTAGGCTTTTGATATCTGTTTGATGAAACTATCACAAAAGATAAAGCTGGAAAAATTATTTTCTACTTTAGATACACATATAACACTAGAGTTGGCAGGGTTTGAGTTTCTGAGGCCAAATGAATATGAAGTGATGAATGCACTCTCACATAGAGAAGCAAAACTTAACAGCTATCTTTGATGTTAAAAATAAGTGTGATATGTGTGTTTTTAAAACCAAAGGCTGACTGCCCATTAATCAATTTCTTTAGGCATTAATCTGTGGCCACTTGAAGTTTGGCTGAGGAAAGACAAGTACATATGAGACAGTGTGGGCTCATTCTCTATCCATGGCATTAGTTTGTCTACCCTGCTTAAATCTAACAAGTCCTAGGAGACAAGAAGTGTGTGACTGTTTAATATAATAGGAATATTTGTTCACTTGTTGTGACTGACTTCTATATAAAGATACAGTCATTTCACTTCTTTCAGTTATCCCATGTGCAGAATGATACTCCAAAACCCCTTGGGGAGAAAACTCACTCCTGGTGTTGGGGGAGTTAAGTTCTCCTTTTTGTCTGTGAGTGAGAGGCCATTGACTTTCAAACCATTATGTCTTAGTTTGCAATTGAATAGAGATTTTATATTAGACATACAAAAATCTTTAACATTGTTCTGAAAAAAGTCTATAATCCAATATCTAGTTAGCTACAATCTAGGAGTGATAGCAATAAATTATATAACATTAGAAGATATTGCAAATAAACATAGAGAATATTTCTCTCTTTCATACATGCTGATTAAGCATTAAATGTAGCATTTTGACTAATGTACATTTCAATGATTTAAATTGAAGCTATTTGCCTGGAAGACACAACCAAATATAACCTGAAGGATATGTATATATATATATATATATACATATGTTACTTTTATTGAATTTCCATAATTGCTACAAATTATATGAGAGATTTATGAATAAATAGGGAAATTAAACATTTATACATAAAATATTTCTTGGAAAAATGTCTTAGAATAAGCTTTAAATTATTAATAAATTGTGTACTGATTTCTTTACTACATCTTTTTGGAAACATTTATACCTATTAATCTTCATTATACTATCAACTGAGTCATATTCTTTTTTAAATAGTAAATTACACAAATGTAAAATTTATGACAATAAAGGATCATTTCCTAATTCAGAGATTTTGAATAAAATTTGCAGAGAAGTTTCTTTTGCTTATGTTTAAATCCAGATTTTTAAATATAGTACAGGAATTTTTCAATAAACTGCTGTGGAAATATGATTTTTCAATTCCTAGGGTTATTTTTCAATACTTAAATGGATCCTATTTATATCTATTTAATAGTTCTTAAATTACAAAAACTATAAATATCTGTGAATCTACTTAAGCCTCAGATAACATTTATTTCTGAAAATTCTCTTGTGAATAACAAAAGCTGTGATAACTTTTCTTCTACGAAGGGGCTATAGTGCCTATTGCACCAATTATACTTAAAATGTTGTTCTTGAATAATAAAAATAAAACTTAAATGTATACTTTTGAATATAAAACATTTTACTAATTTTGACACAAATCAGTTAAAGCACACTGCAGTCTTCTACAACTAAAAAATGAAATCAATATAATTTTACTTTTCTTGATAATTCAGTTATTAGTAATGTGTAAATAAACTTAAAAAATACAGTGATGCATTGCCTTTTTATAAAAGTGTCTGGATGTCTTCTCCATGTATTGCAAAGCTTATTGATACTTATCTTTGTTCTTTTTTGATTTCTTGTGTTTCTAATTGTCTTCCAATTTGACCCTATAAGCAGCAGTCAATGAGATGATCTGTATCAGTATCTTTCCCTTTCTAGATGTTGCTTCTAATCAGTGAGCAGGGAACACACATATTTAAACTCCTACAAATTTAGTAAAATTAAAAGGAAAATGTGTGTAACTACATATCTTCCTATTGAGTGTATAGGATTTAGTACATGTTTGTATAGCAACTATTCTGTCTGCCTGAAGGTGTTTTTCTTTTGCTGCTTTTAAAAAATCTTCTTGCATTTATAATTTATAAAATGAGTTGCATTTTTAGCATGAAAGCAAAATCAGTGCAAAAATGTATTTTTTTCACATAAATGTTGTTCTCTTAGTTTTTTCTAAACATACAGCTTCTAGGTTCATGTTTTTAGTATAGTATTTATTTTTTCATAAGAGTGTAGAAAGTATTTAGAAGACATTATCATCTTTTTCAAGTCTAATAAGGTCTTTAGAAGATAGTTTTGGATATTATCCTTCCATGTGTACTTAGAAATTGACAATAAATGGTTGGTATATGATCAAATATATGAAATTGACATCAAATGGTCAAATATATGTAAAAACAACTTGAAGCACGCAATAAATTTGACTTACAGTTTGGATATATAATTCTAAGCTAGCCCCATTTTAGTGTTTATGTAGAGATTTTTTTTAAATTTAACAGCATGCTAATATGATCAATTATACAAATTCAGCTTCACTTATTTGAGAGGATTATTTAGCACTATATTCATATTTATAGTCCCACAAAGATTTATTGAGCACCTATGAAGTGGAAAACAATATTGCAAGCACCAAGGCTACAGAAGTGTAAAAAAGACAATCCTGAGAACACAGAAAAGTACATAAGAAAAGATTAATAGCGACAATATATTACAATACATAGTAAAATAATAGTATCTCTTTTATCTTATATTCTATCTAACAGAGCAGACAGACAATCATAATAAATAAGTACAATATACATAGATCAAATAGTTTTAAATACCTCATTAACAAAGATGACTTTTGATACCTCAAGAAAGCATAGCATTGGAAAAGATCTTTTCAGGCTAAAACAAAAAGAGGGAGGGAAAATGCCCACTCTACTTTTTCTGATTTGTTCACTTCTAAACACTTAGATTCAATTTTCCCTTTAATTCAAGTGTTTAGTTTTCAAGATTGCTATTTAAAAGTCAGTTATATAGGCTATCTGATGTATTAATACTATTAGAATATACTGATCATCAGTAGAACTTGATGAGAGACTGTATTAGAACCAAAACAGAGAAAGAGAGAAAGGCAACAGATGGAGAGAGAAGGTGAGGAGTGGGGATGAGGGTAGCTAGAGAGAGAAAGAATGAGAGGAGTGAGAAAGAGAGGTTGATTGTAATGGCCATGATCTCTAAAGTCAGAGAGACTCAGGATGGAATATTACAGAAGTCCAATATTTGGCAATGTCTGTAGTAAAATGTTAGAAATAGATAAATTGTTCTCTTCAGCAATAATAGAAGAAGAATAACATTTAAACCTCCAGTATATAGTGCTGTTTATTTTTCTGATGTGAATTCAGATCTTTATTTATCACTGTATATATCTTGAAATGTAATCCAGAAGAATTTTGTGGCTAAGACAGACAGACACAGATCCTTAGGGGATCTGTGATACTATTATTTTTGGAGTGTATAAGTGATTAGCTCCTAAAGGGAGCATAATGGATAATTTTCATGAATTTAGGTAGAAGAAAAAAACAGAGTGTCTATGATTCATCTTTGAGAAAGTTGTATGTGAAATAGTATACAGAAACTAAATAAACAGATACAAAAAATTTAGTTGAAGTGCTTAAATTAATACAATTCTAAATACAAAACTGATTGGTAATATAAGGAATAATCTGATGACAATTTTATGAGGGCATAATGGATTATGCATACAAATAAGCAATTCCATATCCACTTAAAAAGTCAGGTTGATTTTTATAAGATGGAAATGCAACTGGAAATTTTATTAAAAATTTCTCCTAGGAGACTTCTTTCAAGCGTCATTAGTTCATTCATTCAATTAATCAATAAAAATCTATGGGAAGGCTAGTAAGTGGCCAGTGTTGCCTCTGTGATCTTCTAGAGCTTAATTTCCATTGAGATGAGAAAAAATAATTAAGATAATATTTGCTAGAAAATAGAAGACCTATATGAGAGAGAATAACTTTGGAGAGGCTAATATACTAAAGAGTTAACGAAATTCTTTTTGAGGAGATAGCATATAGGTTGGCATTTGAATGTAAAGGTATAACTCCTTTGAAAATCTTGGGGATTAAATATCTCTATGAATAGGACAATAGTACAAATTTAGCCCATATTGGTTCCTCAATGGGCAAATTTGCATCCAGTTTATTAATATTTTTAAACTCTTATAGAGATATCAAGGACTCTACCAACAGAATTATTTTGTATTGATTCATTTAATAATATTTTATTATATGTACATATGTATAATATAAATATTTTAATTGGTATCAATTTACCACATAAAAATTCTGTAGGATATTCATGGACAAGATGATGCCAATAAAATGACTGAGAGGAATCAAAGGAATATATCTATTCTTTGCATACAAATATGTTAATATCATTGCTTATATTAAACAATTTTTCATGTAAATATATGTCTCATTATACTTGTCATATATACACTCTATATATATATCCTACGATATAAAATAGTAATATGAATGCCAAAAGAAGGGAAAATACATAAAAACAAATAACATATATGTATAGCCTTAACTATCTCCTCCTGCTGCTGCTGTTGCTGCTGTCAAGTCGCTTCAGTCGTGTCCGACTCTGTGCTACCCCATAGACAGCAGCCCACCAGGCTCTCCCGTCCCTGGGATTCTCCAGGCAAGAATACTGGAGAGGGTTGCTATTTCCTTCTCCAATGCATGAAACTGAAAAGTGAAAGTGAAGTCGCTCAGTCGTGTCCGTCCCAGCGACCCCATGGACTGCAGCCTACCAGGCTCCTGCGTCCATGGGATTTTCCCAGCAAGAGTACTGGAGTGGGTCATCATTGCCTTCTTGGTTCGGTTGGTTCAGTTCAGTTGCTCAGTCATGTCCGATTCTTTGTGACCCCATGAATTGCAGCACGCCAGGACTCCCTGTCCATCACCAACTCCCGGAGTTCACCCAAACCCACGTCCATCGAGTCAGTGATGCCATCCAGCCATCTCATCCTCTGTCGTCCCCTTTTTCTCCTGTCCCCAATCCTTCCCAACATTAGAGTCTTTTCCAATGAGACAATTAGCATGAGGTGGCCAAAGTACTGGAGTTTCAGCTTTAGCATCCTTCCAAAGAACACCCAGGACTGATCTCCTTTAGAATGGACTGGTTGGATCTCCTTGCAGTCCATGGAACCCTCGAGTCTGCTCCAACACCACAGTTCAAAAGCATCAATTCTTCGGCGCTCAGCTTTCTTCACAGTCCAACTCTCACATCCATACATGACTACTGGAAAAACCATAGCCTTGACTAGATGGACCTTTGTTGGCAAAGTAATGTTTCTGCTTTTGAATATGCTATCTAGGTTGGTCATAACTTTCCTTCCAAGGAGTAAGCGTCTTTTAATTTCATGGCTGCAATCACCATCTGCAGTGGTTTAGGAGCCCTCAAAAAATAAAGTGGGACACTGTTTCCACTGTTTCCCCATCTATTTCGCATGAAGTGATGGGACCAGATGTCACGATCTTCATTTTCTGAATGTTGAGTTTTAAGGCAACTTTTTCACTCTCCACTTTCACTTTCATCCAGAGGGTTTTTAGTTCCTCTTCACTTTCTGCCATAAGGGTGGTGTCATCTGCATATCTGATGTTATTGATATTTCTCCTGGTAATGTTGATTCCAGCTTGTGCTTCTTCCAGCCTTCTCCATATCTCTCCCTAAATACTTATTATTTATTACATGCTTTTACATATGTCTACAATTCCTTGAAACTACTCCCTCCAGGAGAAAGGCATTAGCTAACTGCTTGAGTGAGGAACAGATTTAGTGACTCATTTCTTATGGAGTCTAGAAAAAGTAAAATAATAATGGTATAGGAGAAAAACATGGCAGATACTATCTTAACTGAGACATCCAAGTTAACAAGTAATGTCACATTGTTACCTGTAGCCATAATATAATATGATGCAAAGGGAATTTCACTTTCATGATATTTTCTCCTAAAATCAATCACGACATCTAATCATGAAAAAACATAGGCAATCTGAAACTGAGGGATAGTCCACAGAACAGCTAACCATTAGTCTTCAAAAGTGTCAATGACAAGAATTCCCAGATTGGAAGAAACCAAGGAGATATGATGATTAAATGCAACACAGTATATTGACCCCAAGAACATAATGTTTAATTTGATAAAAGTTCCACTATTTTGTTAGATGTCAAAATTAGGGGAAACTAGGTGAAGGATATGTGGGATCTTCCATAATATCTTTGCACCTCTCTTGTTAATCTCACATTATTTCAAAGTAAAACATTTAAAAAGTACCAGTTGTTTTTTTAAATTCTATTTATTTTTAATTGGAGGAGAATTGCTTCATAATATTGTGCTGGTTTCTGCATACCTTAACATGAATCAGGCATAGGTACACATATATCCCCTCCCTCTAAAAATACCAATTATTTATGGCTAAGTATTTTAAAGATTGTTATTCTCTCTATAATTTCCTGTTAAATACTTCATTTTTAATCTGGAATGGAGAATTATCTTGCCCAGATAACTTTTACACATCTATTTAGAAAGCACATTGTTTTATTGTAATTTTAATGACATGTTTTGACTGTATCATTCATTCGCATACAAAAATAATCAGGTGACAAATTAAATTATGTAAAGTATATATGAAAAGTGACTCTACAAAGTATGCTATATATAATTGCAATTTACACAGGAAGCACTCTGAATCCTTCTTTCCAGATGATGTAAACAAAAATGATACTCTTAAATTAATACTTAGCTTTTCAGAGACTGCAGCAGTAATGTTGGGAAATGATTAAAGCATTAGAGGCTAAAATCTGTTGTGTGATTATGCATCTGAGATTCATTTATCGAACCATGAACATACTTTTATTATTTTCTTGAAAAATTTGCTTCTACAAAGGAATGTTGCATGTGATTATTAATACAAACAGAGATAAAAATAGAGCATGCTCGTGCAAAATGTTCTGTTGTTCTTGTAATTGTGGTCTTGAAATATTACCCTATGAGAAAACGTGATAGGGTATCTTTTCCAAATTTATTTAAAGACTTCACAGCGAAAAAAAGAACAAGCAATATGTTCCATTTCAATATATTACATATTTAGATGCTGGAAGAAGCTAGATGCACAGTAGTTTCTATGTCTGACATACTTTCTAACCTGCTGATGTTTAGCCCAATCCCACCAGTGCCTTCAGAAAGCCCTTTCTGCTGAAACAGCTTTTTGAAATAATGGCTATTTTGAACACATACAGATTTGAAGATAATAGACTAACCTCTCTATTAATCTTACTGTTTCATATAAAATAGAGCTATATAATGGATCACAAAAAAAGCAATCTTTGCTTATTAGGTATTAATAACACCTCAAACCCTGAAGTTGATAATGTGAGGCCCAATTTGCAGAAGACAGTTTCAAAATAAGGAATGGAATATTTTGCTTACGATTTTGTAGCAGTGATGATATAGTCAGTGAATGATACACTCAAATTAATTTAATAAGCATTAACTTAGTGAGGGGAGAAGGCAATGGCACCCCACTCTAGTACTCTTGCCTGGAAAATCCCATGAATGGAGGAGCCTGGTAGGCTGCAGTCCATGGGGTCGCTAAGAGTTGGACATGACTGAGCAACTTCAGTTTCACTTTTCACTTTCATGCATTGGAGAAGGAAATGGCAACCCACTCCAGAGTTCTTGCCTGGACAATCCCAGGGATGGGTGTGCCTGACCGGCTGCTGTCTATGGGGTCGCACAGAGTTGGACACGACTGAAGTGACTTAACAGCAGCAACTTAGTGGGACCTGAAAAAGTCAAGGCTTTCTTTGAGTAAGCTCCAGGAGATGGTGATGAATAGGGAAGCCTGGCTTGCTGCAGTCCATGGACTTGCAAAGAGTAGGACATGAC
Source organism: Budorcas taxicolor (assembly GCF_023091745.1). Taxonomy (NCBI): domain Eukaryota; kingdom Metazoa; phylum Chordata; class Mammalia; order Artiodactyla; family Bovidae; genus Budorcas; species Budorcas taxicolor. The sequence continues at coordinate 97,906,699 of NC_068910.1, forward strand.
TGAGCAATTGAACTGAACTGAACATATAAGTTAAAATATTGCATTAACTAGAAAAAAGTTATGAAAATAAAGAATAAACATAAATAGATGTTAAAGTGTTTAAATGACAGGCCATTAATAAAACAATAATTAGGTGATCATGAAGTTAAGAAGTGAGTGGGGAAAGCAAGAGGAAAAAGAAATCAAGAAATGAGATTGTGAAGGTGGTTTAAGATGTATATATGAGAGGCAAACATATTAAGGACATTGAAAGAGAAAAGAAATGAGAAAGATATTTGAATTTTTGATTGTGAGACTGTAAGTGGCCTTTGATAAAGAAGTTTTAATGTATTTGCAAAGAAATGCAGGTGTAGTCATGTCTTTTGGTAAATGGGATAATGCAGGAAAGGACGGTTGTCCAAAGGCCAACATTCCTTTAAAAACTGATTACCTTTTAGGACTGAGAAATGATCTAATGTCTTATTTCATTGTTTGTTTGTTTGTTTTGCTTTTTACAATGAAAATATGCCAACTTGTTTTATTTTACTTATTATTTCCAGTTCTTCAAACATTTACTAGATTTCTACTCTGAACAGATTATAGTGTTAGGCACTATTTGTTGCTCAGTTGCTCAGTCGGGTCCAACTCTTTGCATCTTTGAGACCTCACAGTCTCAAAGCATGCCAGGCTTCCTTGTCCTTCGGCATCTCCTGGAGCTTGCTCAAACTCGTGTCCATCAAGTCGGTGATGCCATCCAACCATCTCATCCTCTGTCATCCCATTCTCCTCCTGCCTTTGATCTTTCCTAGCATCAAGGTCTTTTCCAATGTCAGTTCTTCACATCAGGTGGCCAAAGTATTGGAGTTTCAGCTTCATCATCAGTCTTTCCAATGAATATTCAGAATTAATTTCCTTTAGGATTAACTGGTTTGACCTCCTTGCAGTCCAAGGAATGCTCAGAGTCTTCTCCAACACCACAGCTCAAAAGCATCAATTCCTTAGTGTTCAGCCTTCTTTACATTCCAATTCTCACATCCATACATGACTATTGGAAAAACCGTAGGCATTATGGATACATTAAAATGAACAAGATATGCTCCCTTTCCTTAGGAAAATGATATTTGAAAAATGGTATTTGAGACATAATAGCAAAGTGTATATTATAAGGATGATCATGCTTTAAAATACATAACATAATTCATTACATGTACTGGGGGGTGGAAGGAGAGACAGAAAACTTGGTTGAAATCAGGTTAGTAAGTGATTTTAATGCCATGCTTAGAAAATGAAGTTTAATGTGCATCATTAATGATTGCAATAAGTGTGCATTTTTATGTTTGTGAGGAATCTAGAAGATTAGATTGGTGAATATCTTAGACCTCAGAGCTTTACCTCTAGGATGATGAGCTCTGTCCAGAACTTTCATCTGCCTAAATAGTTCAGTGAGACCGTTCCAAACTAAGAGAAAACATGTGCCTTTGTGGTATACTTAGGACTACTTTTTGAGAGTCATGGCATGTTCAACTTCGAAAAACCTTACAAAATGCTAAAGCAATAGGCCTCCTATTGGAAAAACATAACCCTGGCTCCAAGACAGATGACAGAAAGGCTATTATTTTTTACATTCCCAAGATAATGTACTGGAGTACTCTTCTGAGTCCCAAGGTGGGAAAAATAAATCCGCATGGATTCTCTAGAGATGATGCTCTACTTTTTTTTTTTTTTTTTTTTGTGGCTGGAATAAATCTGGAGACAGTTCCCAGCAGTACTATGACTAATGTTCTTGGAAGGAATCATCTATATATCGATCCAAATAAAGAATATTTATTTTAAGATTGGCATCTAACTACTTGCTCTGCTCTTCAGGAGGAAAAAAAATGTGGTAGTTCTTATTGGAAATAGGAGCATATGTTTCACAAAATATTTAACAGGCTTTTGTATTATCCAAACCTTGATACAAACCAGGAGCAATTAAAATGTAATAAACAAAATATGCTCTTTTTTCATATAATATGCAGTATAAACACTTAACCTACATAGAATTTTTGAAAAATGAATTTGCATTTATTATTTTAACATGTTTATAAATAAACTTATTTATAGTAGTATCCCATGGACGGAGGAGCCTGGTAGGCTGCAGTCCATGGAGTCGGAAAGAGTCGGACACGACTGAGCGACTCCCCTTTCACTTTTCACTTTCATGCATTGGAGGAGGAAATGACGACCCACTCCAGTGTTCTTGCCTGGAGAATCCCAGGGACGGGGAAGCCTGGTGGTCTCCGTCTATGGGGTTGCAGAGTCGGACACGACTGAAGTGACTTAGCAGCAGCAGCAGCATATGATATACTTAAGACATACCATCTCTACTCTGTACATCCATCTTCCAGGTATAATGTTTTCTCGACAAAATACAAAGGGAACACATTACTCTTGTTTCTCTATGATGGAACATGAATTTCCTCTACAAGGAGCCTCTGAGGATTTGGTAAGAGTAGTTGAAGAGTTGTGAACTGCACTTAAGCAACTTTAAAATGAAAGTCTTTAATAAATGGGAATCATTTGTTTCTTCAGTTGCTTTTAAGAATTGCAGCCTAGAGGGGAGAAACAAAAGAATGAATGAATGTTTAGTAAATATTTGGTGAATTGAATTAAGTAATTGATTATTCTTCAACCACAAAGGGTATTCTGCAGCTTTTAGAAGGAAGGTCCTATGGCAATTTAGCTTGATATATGAAAGTTGGCTTAAAGCTCAACATTCAGAAAACTAAGGTCATGGCATGTGGTCCTATTACTTCATGGCAAATAGATGGAGAAACAGTAGAAACAGTGACAAACTTCATTTTGGGGGGCTCTAAAATCACTGCAGATGGTGACTGCAGCCATGAAATTAAAAGATGCTTACTCCTTGGAAGGAAAAGTTATGATCAACCTAGATAGCATTTTACTTTATTTTTTTTTTAATTTAAATATATTTATTTTAATTGGAGGCTAATTACTTTACAATATTGTATTGGTTCTGCCACACATCAACATGAATCTGCCCCATGTGTACACGTCTTCGCCATCCTGAACCTCCCTCCCACCTCCCTCCCCCTACCCTCCCCCCAGGTCATGCCAGTGTACCAGCCCCAAGGATCCTGTATCAAACCTGGACTGGTGATTCGTTTCTTATATGATAGACGATAACAATAACCCCGTATGCTAGACAGCATTTTAAAAGACAGAGACATTACTTTGTCAACAAAGGTCCATCTAGTCAAGGCTATGGTTTTTCCATTGGTCATGTATGGATGTGAGAGTTGGACTATAAAGAAAGCTGAGCGCAGAAGAATTGATGCTTTTGAACTGTGGTGTTGGAGAAGACTCTTGAGAGTCCCTTGTACTACAAGGTGATCCAACCAGTCCATCCTAAAGGAAATCAGTCCTGGGTGTTCCTTGGAAGGACTGATGTTGAAGCTGAAACACCAATATTTTAGCCACCTGATGTGACAGCTGACTCATTGGAAAAGACCCTGATGCTGGGAAAGATTGAGGGCAGGAGAAGAAGGGGACAACAGAGGATGAGATGGTTGGATGATATCATTGACTCAATGGACATGAGTTTTGGTGGACTCTTGGAGTTGGTGATGGGCAGGGAGGCCTGGCATGTTGTGATTCATGGGGTCACAAAGAGTGAGACATGACTGAGTGACTGAACTGAACTGAACTGATGTAGCATTCAGTAGGCTGCCTGGTAGATAAAAGGTCCTGCCATTGTAAGGTGGCTTGTCTCAGCATGGAATTTGGTATGACACAGGCATGTGAATATGATTGTTGACAATACAGTAGGTTAAAACAATGTATATTTTTAAACCAGAACAAAAGGAGATAACAGTTCCTGACACAAAATAGATCCTTTGATTTGCTGTGAATGTTATCTTCTTTTTTTTTTTTTTTTCTTTCAAGGTGGGAAATGAAATAGATTTTGCCAAAATTATAAATCTTGTGCATCTGGGAAAGAGCCTATAATCACCTTCTAGTACAATAGTCAAATGGTGCTACTGGTCACAAACTTGATTTTGGAAAGAAAAACTAGAATACTTTCTAACCTTAAATCCTATGACTAACAAGTAGATAACACAATGACACTAGCAAACTCCTTTTTAAAAAATTCAAATATTTCCCCTTATATTTCCTGATAAGAAATACCTATAGAAACTTTTTTTTTCCTTTTCAGACATGTTTCTATCACTGTAATTATTATAATTCATTTCTTTACATAGTATAATTGTTGTCTACAGAAACACCTAGCTAACACAAAGTCTCTCAGCCACAACGTGATTGAGATTTGGAGCTGGATATTCCTTATTTTTGGAGAAGGCAATGGCACCCCACTCCAGTACTTTTGCCTGGAAAATCCCATGGACGGAGGAGCCTCGTAGGCTGCAGTCCATGGGATCGCGGAGAGTTGGACACGACTGAGCAACTTCACTTTCACTTTTCACTTTCATGCATTGGAGAAGGAAATGGCAACCCACTCCAGTGTTCTTGCCTGGAGAATCCCAGGGACGGGGGAGCCTGGTGGGCTGCCATCTATTGGGTCGCACAGAGTCGGACATGACTGAAGCAACTTAGCAGCAGCAGCAGCAGCATTCCTTATTTTCAGGGTACTCTTGTGTATCTTAAGATGTTTAATAGCATCCCTGATCTATATGCAATGGATATGACACTAGGAGACCCTGCCTAGTCTTGACAATCAAAAACATCTGCAGACATTATCAAATGTAATGTCACTATCCCACAAGGATAGTGACTAGGCTACTGACAGATTATATATGTAGTTCTATAGTTACATATTATTATAGATATGTATTTCCCTTAGTTGTAACAGGTAATTTCCATAAGAGTATATTGAAGGAAGGTAAGCTTTCTTCATTTTAATATTTTGAAATATTAGACAATTGCTATTGTGTTAGTATTAAGTGAATGATTATTACATGATGTTTCTTTTTATGTTCTTGTAAAATAATGCAAGTTCCTTTCACAAGGAATAGCAAATAAGCTTAAGCCATTGAACTAGTCATTGTACATTATATAGTTATATATATATATATATATGGAATGTACATTTCACAGTTATAGAAGTTAATTTCCAGAGGACTTCACTAAGTTCACACAACTAGAACCAAAAGTCAGCTCTCTTTATTTATTTATTTATTTTTAGTAAAACAGGTTGCCTTTCTTTGACAATACTGTGAAATTATGTGGTTTAGGGAGTTGTTAAGAAAATACTTTATCATATCTATGTTCATAGACCTACAACATATTTCAGTTCAGTTCAGTTCAGTTCAGTCACTCAGTTGTGTCTGACTCTTTGCGACCCCATGAACTGCAGCACACTAGGCCTCCCTGTCCATCACCAGCTCCTGGAGCTTACTCAAAGTCATGTCCATTGAGTCAGTGATGCCATCCAACCATCTCATTCTCTGTTGTCCCCTTCTCCTCCCCCCTTCCATTTTTCCATCATCAGGGTCTTTTCCAATGAATCAGTTCTTCGCATCAGGTGGCCATAGTTTCAGCTTCAGCATCAGTCTTTCCACTGAATATTCAGGACTGATTTCCTCTAGCATTGACAGGTTGGATCTTCTTACACTCCAAGGGACTCTCAAGAGTCTTCTTCAACACAGTTCAAAAGCATCAATTCTTTGGCACTCAGCTTTCTTTTATAGTCCAACTCTCACATCCACACATGACCATTGGAAAAACCATAGCCTTGACTAGACAGACCTTTGCTGACAAAGTAATGTCTCTGCCTTTTAATATGCTATTTAGGTTGGTCATAACCTTTCTTCCAAGGAGCAAATGTCTTTTAATTTCATGGCTGCAGTCACCATCTACAGTGATTTTGAAACCCCCCAAAATAAAGTCTGTCACTGTTTCCATTGTTTCCTCATCTATTTGGCATAAAGTGATGGGACCAGATCCCATGATCTTAGTTTTCTAAATGTTGATTTTTAAGCCATTTTTTTCTGTCTCCTCTTTCACTTTCACCAAGAAGCTCTTTAGTTCTTCACTTTCTGCCATAAGCGTGATGTCATCTGCATATCTGAGGTTATTGATATTTCTCCTGGCAATCTTGATTCCAGCTTGTGTTTCATCCAGCCTGGCATTCCTCATGATTTACTCTGCATTTAAATTAAATAGCAGGGTGACAGTATACAGCCTTGATGTACTCCTTTCCCAATTTGGAACCAGTCTGTTGCAACATAATACTTAAACTGCTATGATTTTTAAAATTTCCAAATGGATTTAGACATGCTATTCAGTGAAATTTTAAAACAATTAATACTAATGATTTTTCCAAACAGTTTTTCTATTCCATAGGAATCTGTCCAATAATATAACTCAAGTGCAAAAAGAAATGTTCCTTCATAATTTTTAGAAAACTTTTTTATGTTAAACTATATTAAATTTGTTTTTTGAAGGAAAGCGTTGGTTTATAGTATTAATTTGTAATTTTTTCTTTGTCATTTAATAAATGCTCAACATGCTGATTCATGAACCTTCCTTTACCTGAAAGAGCCAAAGTAAATTGCAATTGGAAGTTCTGTAAAGAAGTCTATAGTATATTCTTTCAGGAGTAATATGAAAAACTGAAGTGTAATTGATGTTCATTAGAAACCAGTGTGGATTTTTACAAGTACATAACTAGAAATTTTGTCTTAAAAAAAGGTAGCTGAAAATTATTTTTGTGGATTTTTTTCCTTTTTAAAACATGAAGACCTACTTTCATCAAATCTCTGCAGTCCCTGAAACCTTTTTGGGACATTTTTGTGTAGGCATATAATGTTATTATCATCTTTAATGGTAACAGACACACTTTTAGTTTCACATTTCAACATATCTGAATTGGTGAAGCATATTAAAATCCCTTTTATATCAGAGTTTAATTGGCACTATTTTTCCCTTATAAGTACATAAAATGATGATGCAGATTACAATTGATATTTATATTCAATTGCACAAAAATTTAATGAGAAATATCAAAACATGTCAATGTTTTAAAATTTTGATCCAAGAAATGTTCATTTATATGTTAAGTAATTTAAATAGTAGCATTAATTGCTAATGTAATTTCCATTGCCTATGATTAAATGGTTTAAAAAGCCTGTGAAAGACATGTACTTATAAAATGTTTTCAGTATAACTTTTTTCTGCTGTCATATTTTGACAAGTTATTTGGTTTTTGTTTTATTGCTTTGTGTATATACACAGCATTTGAAATATATCTGATAAATCCTTTCAAATATACATGCTTACATGATCACAGAACTGCTATTTATCCATCACATAAGTTTATTGGTTGTAAGAATAGGCTTTTAGACTAACATAGGTACTCAAAATGTACTTGATTAAAAAATGAGAATAATAAGTTTACAGTTATAATTATTTCTATAGTTGCTCAGAATGTTTTCTGCCTATTTTTTTTTTAATTAGGTAGATACAGGAACCTAGTATGTTGATTTGTAGTTTCCACAGATAGACATCTCTTTTTCAGAATTATGAAATTCTATGAGTGTATTTATTTTTCTTGTATTTGTATGCTCATAAAAATATCCTGTATGTGTCAATCATTATAACCAAGTTAAACAGGAATACTATCAGAGGATTACATTTGGTTATCTGTCTTTTTCTAAGCATGAAAAACCCTTGATATTATATCTTTTAGGCAAACATTTTAAAAATGAAAAGCAAATAGACAAGGGTTTTTGAAGTTTGCATCTGTTGATGCAGAATGTAAGCTATTAATATTATATATATTCAACTAATCACAATTTATGGAATTAACTGTAAGTGAAACCATGTAGAGTGACATTTAATGCTTTTGGTTTCTTGTGATTTGACAGGTAGCTGTTTTCTCTGACAGATTACAGAGGATTTGGTATCAACTTTCCATTCTTCAAGTTTAAGTTTCAAGTTTTTGTGTTTGCTTTTTTTTAAGTGACAAGTGGAAGGAGTCTGAACTTTGAATAAATAATTTTTCATACCCACTGTGTGTTAGTCTTTCAGTTGTGTCTGACTCTTTGAGACCCCATGGACTGTAGACCACCAGGCTCCTCTGTCCATGGGATTCTCCAGAATACTAGAATACTGGAGTGGGTTGCCATTCTCTTTTAAAGGGGATTTTCCTGACACAGGGATCGAATCTGGGCCTCCTGAATTGCAGGCAGATTCTTTACCTTCTGAATCACCAAAGAAGCCCTAAAGTGAACCAGGGGTTTGACACAATTATTTATGTAATTGAAGTTCAAATCAGTAGCTCATTTTGATAGGAAATCATATTGTGCTCATCAAGAGAAGACATTAAATAAATTGATATGCATTTATATTCATCCAGAAGTTTAGCATTTTAACAGAAAATGCATGGATGTGTGTAGGAACACATGATTTTGGATAAGAAGAGTAACTGATGGTCTATTTGGAACAACATAAAATTATTATCTCATAATTTCTCCAGGTCAGAAATGTAGGCAAACCTTAACTGGGACCTCTGTTTCAGAGGCTCTCCCAAAGTTGCAATCAAAGTGTAGATGAGGTAACAGCTGATTTAAAGTTCATCTGATTTCCTCCTCCAAGCTCACTCACGTGGGCTGTTGGCACATTTCAGGTATTCAGTGACTGGTTGTCCAGAGATATCAATTTTCCACTGAGCAGCTCAAACATGGCAGCTGGTTTCCCTCAGCACATGTGAGAGGGAGCCAGAGGGGGACAGCAGGGCAAAAGCCAGAGTCTTTTGTAATCTAATCTTGGGAGTGACATCCCACTACTTTTACCATATTGTATTCTTCAGAACAGAGAAGGCAATGGCAACCCACTCCAGTACTCTTGCCTGAAAAATCCCATGGACGCAGGAGTCTGGTAGGCTACAGTCCATGTGGTCATGAAGAGTTGGAGATGGCTGAGAGACTTCACTTTCACTTTTCACTTTCATGCATTGGAGGAAGAAATGGCAACCCACTCCAGTGTTCTTGCCTGGAGAATCCCAGGGATGGGGAAGCCTGGTGGGCTACCATCTATGGGGTCGCACAGAGTCGGACACAACTGAAGTGATTTAGCAGCAGCAGCATTCTTCAGAAATGATTTCTTAGGTCTACACTTAAAAAGAGAGAATTGCAACAAGGTATGGATATTCAGCTGTCTTCCCTGGTGGCTGAGACAATAAAGAATCTGCCTGCAAATACAGGAGACCCAAGTTCAATCCCTGGGTTGGGAAGATCACCTGGAGAAGGAAATGGCAACCCACTCCAAGATTCTTGCTTGGAGAACCCTGTGAATAAAGGAGCCTGTCAGGCTACAGTCCGTGGGCTTGAAAAGAGGCAACATAACTGAGCGACTAATACTTTCACTTTCACTATCATGAATATTCAGAGGCAAGGATCATTGGGGGTCATTTTAGAGGTTGCCTACCACAGCACCACCAGCTCTCAGTATGCCTGTCCTCTTCTAAGCTAAAGCCTTTCTTCTCCTTTCCTTTTGGAGTTATGTCCTTTTCCCCCATCAACAAATACATTACATTTTTTTCCTTCACCACATACATGTTCCATATTCTGTAAAGCTTGATAACCACATCTCCTCAGTCATCTTAAATGTGAGATTTAGTTGTTGTTCAGACGCTCGGTCATGTCTGACTCTTTGCAGTCGTATCCATGGACTGCAGCATTCCAGGTTTCCCCTTCCTTCACTGTCACCTGGAGCTTGCTCAAACTTATGTTCATTGAGTCGGTGATGCCACCCAACCAGCTCATCCTTTGTTGTCCCTTTCTCCTACTTTCTTTCTTTCCTAGCCACAGGGGATTTTCCAGTGAGACTTGGTAGAGACATTCATTTGTTAAATTTGATATTCTTTGTATTATGCAGTGGTGTGTTCTGAATGACATGGCTATATTGCTGTTGGACTTAATATGAATTAAAAAAAAATTAATGAGTGAGAGTTGCCCATGATATTATGTTATTCCCAAAACGTCCAAAATCAATGCCTGCAGAAATTTTAAAAATATTTTGAGATAATTTTGTTCAGGGTATCTTTAGAGATGGCAGAGAACAAGAAGTGGTAGGAGAGTTTTGAGCAAATTAACCTTCATCAAATCTGAATCACTGATGTAACAAGGGAACACCCTCCTATGTGTTGCTATCCTCAACTTGTAGAATGCGGTGATTACTTCTCATGAACTTCCATAAGTTTTAATTTCCCTTGATGAACTAGGATTTATTGTTCTCATAAAGTTTTCTTAATAAATGCAATGAGATTGGTAACTGCACCAATTAATTAGTCAAGTACATATAAAATCCCTAGTGTTCATTTAATTTGATCTTTAAAAATAGAGTCAAAATACAGATCTATAAAGACCTAAATTGTGTAGCAACTATTTTTTTTATTTCAAATTTTATTTTTAGAAAAGTGAAATATATAGGAGTGGAAGCTATTAATTATCTTTGAAAATAAATAGCTTTATAAAGTTACATCCTTCTAGAGTTGCCCCCTGTTTATTTGTGCATAGTCTAATCAAAGGTCTGTCTCCTCACTTTTTTTTATTTACGTACTTATAGATAGATTGCACCTTGTTTTTGAGTCATCAACAATTGTCAACTTACTTTTACAGTAAATACACATTGTTTGTAATAATCTTATACTATAACCTTATAAAATATAATCTTATAACCTCAAACTATAGCCAATTTTTATTTTGTATTGACTGTGTGACAGTAACTTTTTTTTAGTGTTTTGATAATATTAACATATTTAATCTTCAGTACAATGTTTTAACAAAAATACTGTTGTAATCCCTACTTTTCAGATGAGCAAACTGAGACACAAATAATTTAAGTAATTTGCCCACAGCTTGGACTGAACCTATAAAGGTTTGTGCTTGTAAATAGATTGTGGTTTAATTGCAAAACCAGAGTGGTCTATGTAAATCAGTGGCTTTAAATAAAAATACTATAAAAGCAGAGGCTTTACTCACAGTCCACTATATATCCAAATAGTTAGTGAATGAGTGAATAAATGAATGTATAAATGTATTATGTGACTAGTTGGGGTTTTAATAAGCATCACTGAATTCAGAAAACCTAAATGATGATCTAGTATTTACAAAAAACAGTCATCAGAGATAGTTTTTTGTTAATTTGCTGAAGTGTTTGTTTTGAATTAGTGTAAAACTTGATTCTGGAAAGCTTCCACATGCGGGGTCATCAAACTCATCTTATAGAAGAGCTGCTTCTGAACAAATAATAAAATGAGGCAGCTATTTTTCATTACCTACACAAAGCTCCGTCTAACTTTGTTGTCACATTGGCTCATAAACTCAATTTGTTCAGATAAAATGGAATTTTACTTGTAAAATGATATACTTATTGACAACTTATATCATCATTCATAATGAAAACACATCACATTGTCAAGAAATAAAGGCAGAAATAAGAGGCCTGTGAAATCAACTTTAGGGTGTACTAAATGGTACAATTATGATACACAAAATTGGATTTTCAAGATCTGAAGTATTCTTTACTGGGAAATTTTAATTGCTTTTTCCTCAACTTTTAAACAAAAGTCTTTTAGAATTCAATTATTTGGGTAAAAGCAGCACTTATATTTCTGTTTTGCTCAGTAGTGGATTTCCAAGTGTCATGTTGACATTAAAATAAAGCCATTTGGCAAACCTCATTTTTTCCCCCATTGTCCTCTTTGTGAATTCACAAGAGTTCATCTTCCCTTAGGTATCACTGGGAGAGTGTACTGAGAACCCGGCACATGCTTAATGCCTTGCTATATGCCGTGTGGGTTGCCAAGTAGAGGGGTAAAAAGTAACCACAAAGAGGTTTAAATGTGAAAATATATACCAAAAGTTTCAAAATAAGCCTTGTATGCAAGACAGCAAAAGAGACACAGATGTATAGAACGGACTTTTGGACTCTGTGGGAAAAGGAGAGGGAGAGCGTGGGATGATTTGGGAGAATGGCATTGAAACATGTATACTATCATGTAAGAAATGAATCGCCAGTCTAGGTTCAATACAGGATACAGGATGCTTGGGGCTGGTGCACGGGGATGATCCAGAGCAATGATATGGGGTGGGAGGTGGGAGGGGGGTTCAGGATTGGGAACTCATGTACACCTGTGGTGGATTCAAGTCAATGTATGGCAAAACCAATACAGTATTGTAAAGCAAAATAAACTAAAAATACAAATTTTTTTAAAAAGAATTTTAAAAATTGAATAAGCACAGATTATTGTGAAATGTGAAAAGTTGAGAGTATCTGTGAAGGAGATGGGAAGTCTGATTTTTATCATGCTTTTAAAGTGATGACATGACTGACATGAAATTTGAAAAAAAGGAGATGGAAAAAAAGCAGCGATTTTGTAATCATAAGATTTAACTTACTACAGGATTCATGGTAGACAAAAGAGTTAAGACCTATATGTTTTCGGGGGCCTTAAAAAAACAATTGACTTCGATGTGCAAGACAACAGAAAACCATGGCAAATTATTCTAAGATGAAAGCAGCTTTTAAGGAAATTAGTCTGGCAGGATAATGAATGATGGGTTATATGGATAGTGGACCTAAGAGATGAGAACCATCTATAAAAAGAAATCCTTCAGCCCTTTGTGGCCATATAAAGAGGCTTCTAGTTTTTAGAAATTATGATAATGTAAATGAAGTAGATTGACTGCATTTTCAAGAAGCTTGATATAGCAAGACAAATATTGAAATAGCAAGTATATATGATAGAGATGAGACATTTTTACAGGAGTCACAGAACTTTGTAACTTTGAATTTATAAGACTTTTTCCTTTTTTTTCCCCATTGTCTACCGTTATGCCAATGAAGATTTTGAGCAGCAGATCTATCCACAATAATTGTAAAAGCTTCTCATGGATAACTCACTATTTTCAACCATATCTTATGCTTTTCTCCAAGATCTATATGTCCTTATGATATACTTTCCTGATATCTCATTCTCCTTGTTTCTGCATACACATTGATCAATGATCCCCATTATTCCCATACTGCTCTGAAACTTTAGTCCCCCACCTCCCCAAACCCTCGCCCTTGTCTGGACCCTCATCCTTTCTGACCTAGACTGATACAGTAGCTCTCTGATCTCTTTCCTCACTTCCAGCCTATTCCCTCCCCAGGGCAATCTCCTGCTGCTGCAGATCATCTTCTTACATTACATATCTGATCATGTTATGCCCAGTTTACAAAATTTGTCACCCTTTTGTCCATTGAATAGTTGCCAATTACCTAGGAGCACAAAGCACACTTTAAATATTTAATACATTTAACATATGTATGCACTGATCACCTAAAATTTGCCAAGCACTGACTGGGAAGGATCAGAAAAGCAAATCCTGGTGTGGTACCTGCTGCCATGGAGCCTCAAATCCAATAGAGAAGACTGATGCTAACCTCATAATTATATCACAAGTATAAACTTGCATTTGTGAAAAGTGTCACTGAGGAATTTGGGAGGTAGTGTAATGGGAGGTAGTGTAATGGGAATTTTACTGGGCAGGGAGGTCTGAAAAGACTACCTATGGAAACAATCTAGAAAATAAACCTGGAGGATAGACTGATGAAAGAAGACTGAGGTTCTTATAATCTAGGATTCTAGGGAGGAGAGCATGTGCAAAGTCACATCAGATGCAGAATTATGCTGGGAGACAGGGTACTAAAATTTTCAGTTAGTCTATAATGGACTGTGGGGCAGAATGTCACAAAATTACACTCCTGAGAGGGGATAGAACACACTGGACTTTTAAACCAGTAAGTTTATTCTGAAACATTGATAAACTAATGAAAGGTTTTATGTAAGAGGGTGGCATGATCAGAAATGAATTTAGAAAAAGGGTGGTGAGTTGGCAGAGAGCAATAAATCTGGGCAGACAAAAGAGACCAATCAGTCCTTGCTAGGACAGATGTGATGATAGTTGTGAGCTTGAAAATCTAAGAAGAAAGAAATGTAGTAAATGCCTATATTTGACTACAGTGTGGAATGAAGGAAGAAAATATATATACACGATAGAAATAAGGATAAAATAATGAGACAGTAAGATGAGTGGGAAGCTAAAAGGTCAAAGCTGTGAAGAAACAAAATTATGCTTGTTATGGAGAATTTAAAATCCTCACATATAAAATGATCAAATATTATCACATGTAAGAGTGAGCTATTAAATAATTGTCAAAAATGTAACAGAATATAAAACAATTGTCATATTAAACATGATTATTGCAATATTTGAAATACAGTGAAGAGTACAATTATTTTTATTTTAAAATTAATAAAAGTTTCATCCAAATAATTTTGAATACTATTGTTCCCTGGATAAAATTTAAATCTAAAATTGACAATTGTGCACATAGCAAATCTTTATCCTGGCTTAGAGTGTCCCCAGGAGGTGGTTTACTTATGATTAATGATTTACAATTCTTGAATATTCAGATTGGTAAATGTGCTGGAGCTTTTTAATTGCCAAACTCTTTTTACCCCCAGCTTGCCTTATGACAGCTTGCCTTCATTTTAAACATGTTGTTATGAACATGATTTAAAATGAGTGCCAAAAATATGAGGTGGCTTCAGACATTGACTGTTATGGGCAAACACCCTGCATGAGCTTCTCTTCTGTGTTAACAAAAATAAAAAATAATTATAATTTCTGATAATTTGCTCAGTATATTCAAATTTTGAAAGGTAGTGAATACTGATTTTTTTATCTCTTCTATCATATATTGTCATGAGCCACAAATCAATGTGTAATCAAACACAAATTTTTATATATCAGATGCTTACATGTAAAAATTATAACTCATTGGGATACTGGTTTAATTTTAATAATATTTGGTGAAGCTAAGAGGATATAGAAAAGTTGTAAAGAGGTTAAGTTTAAAATAGTTTATCCTAGGAAAGAGAAAATAAAGCAGTGTATTGATTTCTATTTTGCAAAACACTAAGTGTTGTTTTGGTGGATGGCAGATGTGAAAATACATAAGAAAACAGTGTGCGGAAAGAACTCTATTCTTAGAAGACCGTGACACCTATTTTCATCTGGGAAGAGTCATTTAGATATCTTTAAGTTTCTGTTCAGTAATCTGTACATTATGCTAAAAATAGATGTCATGATTATATCACAAGGTTTTTTGAGAAAAAAAAATGACTCAGTTTCTTGACAAATTGTGGGCACGATGTAGGCAGGGACTTTAATTCGCTGGTAGATAATAGGCACCTCAGTGTTTGATAATGAATGAATAACTCAAATTAGAATATAAATATGAAAGTATAAATGATAAAGAATTGTTTTATGAGTTTCAGTAAAGGAGAACTTAATTTGGTATAGGGAAAACCTTCTCTGTGTTTTAATACAACTGTTGGTAGTTATCAATTAAATTATACCCTAATAAGTTGGTAAGACTTTTTTGTTTCTTTTTGTATTTAAATCAAGAAAAAGAGTCAAATGGATGATTTGATTCTTATCTTATAGACTATGCATATATTTATCGGGTTATATCTAGTTAAAGGTAGAGGAATTAAAAACAATGTTAAAATAAATAATTTTATAATCCCAGTTGTGATCAATGCAGTTAGCTTAACAAGGTAAACTAACACCATAGCCAACAAAATAGAAGCAGTGTACCAGCAATTTTTGTAAGTATTTTTTTCAAGAAATGTTTAGCGTATACTTTGTGTCATTCTGTTTGACACTAGAGATAAATGTAAATACATAAGATAGGTTGAGACAACCTTACATGTGTGTTTTCTCCAGTTTACAGATAGAGAAATAAAAGTTCCAAGGGATAAGGTTTCTTGTCTTAAAATATACAGAGAGTATATTAACCATGACTCCAACCCAAGTATGTCTGACTCCACTGTGCTGCTCCCTCTAATTTGTTTAGACCCTTACATTGGAGATTGTTAAGAGGTGCTTCCATTTGGGGGATTCAGTATGTACAGTGTAAACAACATAAATCTGCTCAAGAGAATTACCTAACTCAGGTGTTATTTTTTCTAAGGATTATAATATTTACTTCTTATCATGGTGCTGCCCTATATTCTACTTTTTTGAACAGTGCCTCTTAGGAGGACATACGTTTAATATAGTTAAAAGTGTAACCTACCCAAGCGAGTGCTCACACTGTCTGCAATGCCTATTGCTACTATAAACACATCTTAGATCCATCATCTGTATAAAGTCTTTTGTCTTGGGGCAGGCTGCATTGCTGATGACAATGGTTTTCCCATAAATTCTCATCAGTACTTACTTCTATAAACATTTCCCTGGTGTCTTGGCTTGGCCTATTTAGTTGCTCCAATGCAGCTACTGTTATGATTTATTTAATTTTTCTCCTCTTTTATGCTTATTCTCTTCAGTATTTAGCACAGAGCCTTGGACAAACTAGTACTCAGGACACATGTTGAAACAAATTGTCCTGGTTCATAGAGATTAAAAATTTGATAATTATTTTTGTCTTCCAGTATTTAGAGAAGCAATGGTACTCTAAATTTCCTAGCAGATTTACAAACACTTATAATCTATATCATTTCACATTTTCAAAATAATTGTCAGTATAGCATTTTTAGCAACATTAAAATGCCCATTGTACACACTCTGTATGTGGGTGTGTGTGTGTGTGTGTGTGTTCATGTGCGCATGTGCTCAGTTATATATGACTGCTTGTGACCCCATGGACTGTATCCCGCCAGGTTCCTCTGTCCTTGGAATTGTCCAGGCAAGAATACTGGAGCAAGTTTCCATTTCCTATTCCATGGGATCCTCTTGAACCAGGATCTAACCTGAGTTGCTCATGTCTCCTGCACTGGCATGGGAAACCCCAATACACACTGTAGGAGTGATATATTCTATTTTCTTATATCATCATATACCCTCTTTCTGTGACTGTTTACAACCTAATTTACCTTTCTAATGTGCTTACAGTAATGTTAGTAGGATGTTTTGTTTTTGT
Source organism: Budorcas taxicolor (assembly GCF_023091745.1). NCBI lineage: Eukaryota > Metazoa > Chordata > Mammalia > Artiodactyla > Bovidae > Budorcas > Budorcas taxicolor. Next base: position 97,923,679 of record NC_068910.1, read on the forward strand.
TTTTGCATTACAACTATACCTCTCCTTAAATATAATGCCATAAATCAGGCATAATTCACATTAGCAGTATCACTTTCCTAACATCATATGACAAACTATGCTAAAATAATTTTCACAGGTGATTTTGAAGTTTGATTAAAAGTAATTTGTTAACTTGTAATTTACATCTTAATTTCAGCTAGCCATTTTATTAAATAGGTATTTACACATATATGTAACACTATTTGACAGTCAGTTCAACAAAATGTGAACAACAAAATGTATTGATTCTCTTATTGTCCTTGACTGCATCATCATGTGAATTAAATGTTACCTTTACTTTTCTTTAATTGCTAGGTGCTTAATTTTCCTCCATTGTGAGAGTGCAGCTATTTATGGCTTTAACTTCTATTATATTTTCCATCATTTGATCTTTACTGATCCATTACAATACATTGTCCTGTTATGATTCATGTTGTCTTACATTTATTACTACCATGTTACAGGGGTTTTTTTTGTGAGAATTTTAATATGCACTGGAGTGTGCCTAAAATGTTAAATGATCTACAGTGAGCAATTGGTGATTATAGCTGCTTACACTCATGTTATAATTTGTGCTCTTATGGCTGGGATCTTCTCACTATGGATTAACAATGTGGGAAGGAGAAGGGGATAGAGAGTGTCATCTGAATTAATTCTGTGGTGTGTCTGTGGGTGTCTGTATGTGAGTGTATGAGAAAGGAAGAGATAGACTAAAACCAAGAGACAAAGTAAAGCAGAGAAAATATGATAGGCAGAAACTGACAAATATGAAGAGAGAAAATAATTCTTTCATTAGATATTTCAAAAATGTATTTATATTAGACTTAAAAATTTTTACATTTTTGAAATGTAAGTTTTTTATTATATCTTCCCCTCAGTGTCTAGTACTGTATATGTTCACAGCAAAACAGGTAAATTGAATTTACACACCTCTTACAGATGTGATGAAGGAATTGAACCATAATGTTTTCTGATAAGTTAGTAATACACAGAGGGCTTAAATAAGGCTTGCTGTTGCTGCTGCTGCTGCTGCTGCTGCTAAGTCTCTTCAGTCGTGTCCGACTCTGTGCGACCCCATAGATGGCAGCTCACCAGGCTCCGCCGTCCCTGGGATTCTCCAGGCAAGAACACTGGAGTGGGTTGCCATTTCCTTCTCCAATGCATGAAAGTGAAAAGTCAAAGTAAAGTCACCGAGTCGTTAGAATTTATTAAATACATTTAGAAGTCCCTGAGATTCCTAACATCAAGACTGTCATGATCAAGTGAGAGAAATAAACTTAATCAGTCCAGAAAGCCCAATTTAGAGATATATAAATATTGAAATTTATATTAACATAGGAAAATGGCATAGATAATTTTATTTTCCTGTTAGAAATAGAGACACAGATGAAGAGGACAAACATATGGACTCCAGGGTGTTAGTGGGAGCCATATGAATTGGAGACTGGGATTGACATATACACACTACTATATTTAAAACAGATACTAATGAAAACCTACTGTATATAGCACAGGGAACTCTACTTGGGGTTCTGTGGTGATACCTCAATGGGAAGGAAATCCAAAAAGGATATATATATCAGATACCTATGTCTGATTCACTTTGCTGCATAGCAGAAAATGACCAGCAATGTAAAGCAAATCGACTCCAATAAAAATGTAAGAAAACACTGATTTTGGTGACGGTTGTATAATTCTGTGAAAATACTAAGATCAACATTGAATAGTACACTTTAAATGAATGAATTGTATGATATGTGATTTATGGCTCAATAAAAGTCTTTTTGGGAAAAAAAATTATTTGAAAGGAATACTGAAAGAAACTGACACTACATAGAAAAAGTTACCCTTCAAGTGCATCTTAAAATATATATATATATATGCATCTTATGAGCTCTTAACTATCAAATTAATGGATGTTATATTTAGATAAAATTGCACAATGCATGTTTCAGTGCTAACTTTGCAGAAAATACATGCACATAATTGATTTTGTAATTAGAAATATTTATTTTTATGTCCTAATTGCTCTTTCTAGAATTAATTAAAAACAGTGGAAAGATCCATGTGGAGTCTTTAGCTAATATATATGATTGTAGGCTAGTCTCTAACTGTTTGGAAACTCAAGTTTCTGATTTGTAAAATAGAATATGGCCCACCTTTAAGATTTGTTGAGGAAAGTATAAAAATTCATAGATATGAAAGAAATAATAGTTGGTATGCAAAAGTGTTAATTTTTAATGAAATCCCCTTAGTGACTCTTTTTGGAAAAATATTTTCACTCATTTAAGGGAACAGACTTCCCTGGTGGCTCAGATGGTACAGCGTCTGTCTACAATGTGGGAGACCTGGGTTCGAGCAATGGGTTGGGAAGATCCCCTGGAGAAGGAAATGGCAATCCACTCTAGTACTATTGCCTGGAAAACCCCATGAACAAAGGACCCTGATAGGCTACTGTCTATGGGGTCTCAAAGAGTCGGACACGACTGAGCAACTTCACTGCACTGGAGCACCTATTATTTACCAGATGCTAGTAATATGTGACACAGGGTTAGAAAGAATTCGAGCTCACATTCTGGTTTGAGATTGAAGAAGTTTGAGTCAATGAAGAATGTTCAGAATTAAGGACAAGAGGTGCATCTTACTTGTGCCAAGTGTAGAAGTACAGTGGTCCTGAAAGTCTTTCTAAAAGAGAACAGTCAACAAATAATTACTGACTCTCATGACATATACAGAGATAAAATAGTGACAGAGTCATATCAAGGTAATACTCCAAATAGGAGATTAATGAAGCAAAGGAATCAACTAAAGAATTAAAGAGACCACATAAGTGGTGTTCATGCTCAACTGCATAGTGAGGTACAAATTTCTGTATTGGATTTTTACAAATCCAGATTTCATGGGCAATGTAGATTCTGTAAAGAGTCCAGAACATGTAATATGCAAAGGTTGTGTGGCATTTCTAGTAACTGAAGTTCGTATAGAAAGTTTTATTATATAGAGGAATATCTAATCATTTAAAATTTACACCCATTTTGAATCTAACTATCTCGAAAGGTATGTTATTCTTAGCCATTTTCACTATTTTAATACAAATGTATATGTTCTTACTTATATCACGTGAAAGCAATTATATAAGATGTTTCTTATCAATAGCCCTGTGATAAATAAACAATAATTAATGACTTAAAATAATTTACTAGACTATAGTTGATTTACAATGTTGTGTTACTTTCTGCTGCATAGCAAAATGAATCAGATATATATATATACATAAATCTACTCTCTTTTAGATTATTTTCTCCTATTGGCCACTACAGAATATTGAGTAGAGTTTCCTGTGCCATACAGTAGGTGCTTTTTAGTTATCTATTTTATATATAATAGTGGGTATATGTCAATTCTGATCTCCCAATTTATCCCTAACCCTGCTTACTCCCTGGTAACCATAAATTTGTTTTGCGTGTGTGTTTAGTCCCTCAGTCATGTCTGACTCTTTGCAACCCCATGGACTGTAGCCCGCCAGGCTCCTCTGTCTTTGAGATTCTCCAGGCAAGAATACTGGAGTGGGGTGCCATTTATTTCTCCTAAATTTGTTTTATACATCTATAATTCTATTTATGTTATGTAGGTAAATTCATTTGTATTCTTTTTTGGGGATTCCACATATAAGCAATTCTGGAAATAAATTTAACCATTTTTACACATTTTTCTCTCATAGCATGTTTTATACTAGAAAGTTTCATCTATTGGATAAGAATGATTAATGTGATCATCCTTGTTACCTCTACCAAGTAAGGTGGGTTCTGTAAATTACTGGCTGTATTTATTAGTTTAGACCTTTAGTCTGTTAAGCAAATACCATTCCTCCTAGTTATTTGAAAGTGTCGATAAAAAAATATTTTACAGGCCATTTAAAACATATTTTTCCAATTTTAATTTAATATCAGGCTTGATGAATAATGAGCAAAAGGATAATGCTTATAAAATTATAAACATCTATAAGAAGATTTGATAAAACTTTATAAAGTTTTATAAAACTTTATAAAATTGCAACTCTCAAGTTTTGGACATTCAATATGAATATGTTGTAACAGATATTTTAGGAAATTGGTTTGCATTTGGTGTATCTTTTATAACTTTTTATTTTATTGATTCAATGCTCAACTATTTTAGAAATGAAAGAAGTAGTTGTTTATTTGCTGATTAATAATATGCACCTTGCCACTCTACAAGTCACAGTTTACTCTGCAGTAATGTGGAACCATTATTTTTTTTTTCTTTCCATAAGAGTGACAGATCAATAGTGGTTTAGTTGCTAAGTTGTGTCTGATTCTTGGCAACCCCATGGACTGAAGCCTGCCAGGCTTCTCTGTCCGTGAGATTTTCCACACAAGAATATTGGAGTGGGTTGCCATTTCCTTCTCTAGGGGTTCATCCCACCCAGGGATCGAACCTCAGTCTCCTGCATTGTAGGCCAGATTCGTTACCAACTGAGCTACCAGGGAAGCACAGACATCTTATTTTGCCCAAAACACTTTTTTTTTTTTTTCCTTCCATGAAGCTCTGTCTTACAACCACAGAAAAATTAATCATTCCTTTCTGTCTATATTTGTGTTCTTTATGTTACTTCCAAAATTGCATTGTGATCTAATTATTTATTTTTTAAACTTTCTGACCTCCTCTTTGACTAAAATTAGGTTTCTAAAAAATTCCCCAGAATGTCTAGCACAATGCTCAAACAATTTTCATGGCACCAAATTGAACCAATATAGATAATTTAAAACACAAATTAAGTCCCTGTGCATGACATTGTGCTAGGAATTTTGATTATGTACATGCATAGGAAATTTTGTCCTAATATCTTCAGAGTTCAAGAAAAATCTAAAAGCACCATGAAAGAACTAGAACTAAAACTTTTCCTTTGGCAGAAGAAAGATAAGGCTATTAAATTAAGAAATGAAGTAAGGTTAAAACAATGACAGAAATAACTTTTGAAAACAAAATTTAAAATTTCAATAAATGATTTTACACTAAAACACCAATGTATCTTTTGACCGAAATCATAGACCTTTCAGAGAACATAAATGTATCACTTTGAATGTTCCATTTTAACTGTAGTTTATAAAAAGCCTGTCATCATTGTTACTTCCAGAATTGAATCGTGTACTAATTATTATTTTTACTTTCTGATCTCCCTGCTTTTTGAAGCAGAATTTAACCCTATGTCCATAAATAAACATTACTACAAATGTTTATATAATGCTGTTACTGTTAGAGTTTTCTACAGAAGCTTTCTGTGTATTTGTAAAGTATCCACGTGGAAGTACACATTAATATTTTTCCACTGAGATTTGGAGGTTTTAAAATATGTAATAAAGAAATAATAAGTCATCATTTTAGAACTAGAAACTAAATTCTGTTAAGAAAGAAAATAAAAATTTTGAATAGAATATTAGTTAAGCTGGATTATAGAAACTCATTATTATGTGGATCACAATAAACTGTGGAAAATTCTGAAAGAGATGGGAATACCAGACCATTTGACCTGCCTCTTGAGAAACCTGTATGCAAATGAGGAAGCAAGAGTTAGAACTGGACAGGGAACAACAGACTGGTTCCAAATAGGAAAAGGAGTATGTCAAGGCGGTATATTGTCACCCTGCTTATTTAACTTATATGCAGAGTACATCATGAGAAATGCTGGGCTGGAAGAAGCACAAGCTGGAATCAAGATTGCCGGGAGAAATATCAATAACTTCAGATATGCAGATGATACCACCCTTGCGGCAGAAAGTGAAGAAGAACTAAAAAGCCTCTTGATGAAAGTGAAAGAGGAGAGTGAAAAAGTTGGCTTACAGCTCAACATTTAGAAAACTAAGATCATGGCATCCAGTCCCATCACTTCATGGAAAATAGATGGGGAAACATTGGCTGACTTTATTTTTCTGGGCTCCAAAATCACTGCAGATGGTGACTGCAGCCATGAAATTAAAAAACGCTTGCTCCTTGGAAGGAAAGTTATGAATAACTTACATAGCATATTGAAAAGCAGAGATATTACTTTGCCAACAAAGGTCCATCTAGTCAAAGCTATGGTTTTTCCAGTGGTCATGTATGGATGAAACAGTTGGACTGTGAAGAAAGCTGAGCGCCGAAGAATTGATGCCTTTGAACTGTGGTGTTGGAGAAGACTCTTGAGAGTCCCTTGGACTGCAAGGAGATCCAACCAGTCCATCCTAAAGAAGATCAGTCCTGGAAGGACTGATGCTGAAGCTGAAACTCCAATAATTTGGGCACCTCATGTGAAGAGTTGACTCATTGGAAAAGACATTGATGCTGGGCGGGATTGAGGGCAGGAGAAGGGGACGACAGAGGATGAGATGGCTGGATGGTATCACGGACTCAATGGATGTGAGTCTGAGTGAACTCCGGGAGTTGGTGATGTACAGGGAAGCCTGGCATGCTGCAATTCATGGGGTCACAAAGACTGACTGAGCTACTGAAATGAACTGATTGTTACTTATGGTAAAATTTAATTTTTTAACCTGATTTTACTCATCTTTCAAAACAGACATTGGAATATGTGATCTCCGAAGTCATTCTTTTATACAATGAAATTTTAACTTGTCAAATCATACAAACAAATCTCACGAGAAGAATTTAGGTCATTTTATAAACTGATTTGTGATTTTTTTTCAGCCTGTCATAAAAAATTAGTTAAGATTTTCTTTAAAAGCTAAGATTTTTCATTTTTTTTCCTGTTATAAATGTTCAATTTAACTTTCTGCTGCTCAGTCATGACTGACTCTTTGTGACCCTCTGTGCTGAAGCCCACCAGGCTTCTCTGTCCACAGGATTCCCAGACAAGAATACTAGAGCAGGCTGTGATTTCCTTCTCCAGAGGATCTTCCCTACCCAGGGATCAACCCCATGTCTCTTGCATCTCCTGCACTGGCAGGCAGATTCTTTATCACTAGCATCTATTTTATATCTGCTTTGATTTTATGTAAAAGTGACAGTTTATATATTTTAGATTTTATAAACAAGTAAACTATTGAAGATTACAAATAATACTAAATTGTTACGAAAAAGAAAGACCTTGGATTGGAAGTATTTTTAATTAACTCCACAATTGTAATATTTGAAATAGAACCTGATTACTATCTTGACCTCATCTAGGAAAATGATCTTTAAGACCCTACAAAGAAACAACATTAAAGTAAAGAGTTTACTAGGCAAAATCAGTCACTTAAAAAATGCACAAACACATACACAGATACAGACACACACATGTTGGTTACAAATAATTATTTTACTATTAAACAATAACAAGTTATTTGAGAGGTTTTAAGCCATATGTTTAAATATTTGGATGGAACATGTTTTGAAGTAAGCACATGACCTTTTGTCAGAATGATAAATGCTGGTTCTCATTTCCTTTGTGAAGGGTAAGTCTTTTTATCCCCAATGATATCAATCCAAACTGTCTGTTGCAAATCTCTCAGGATGTGAGTAAATGAATGAGCCATCTCTGGTTATTTGCTTCCTCCTCTGAATATTAATTTTCATTTTTAGAGTTATTTCTGTTTTATATAGTGGGTAACTGATATGACCTTTTATAAGATTTATATTTTGATTTTAGTAAAACATTATATTTTAGTACACATGTTTCATATCTAGAATTTTTTCTTATGTCTATCTCTTTGATTTTATATCAACCCTGTAGTAGAATCATTCTTTCCAGAAAATTCCAAACTTCACTACTATTCTTTTAGCAGCCTTCAATCCTAAAGTTCAGGATCATCATTCAGAATTCAAGATTATAACATATATCTAAATGTTTCTACTAAATCAGTGTATCTTACTCACTTAATGGTGACTGAAAAAGAATAAGAAATATAATTTAAAGTAGATGAAAAAGAAATAAAGATATTTAAGTTCAGTTAAGCGTATGAATTATAGAGTCTAAAATTCAGTTTGACCATTTGGTTTACTTAGTTATTAATATGCTCACCCTTGCAAGTAAATAAACTATATCTCTTCAAAGGACTTTAAAAAATCAAGGCTGAGAAATCTCTATCCTCCTCCCCTCCCTTTGTTTTATGTATTTATTTTACTATTATTATCATTAACCTTTGTTCTAATTAGATGCACATGCAATCCTCTAATAGACCATAAGTTCTTTGTAAGAGTAAAGGCTGTTTCTTTTTGTTTGTTTGTTTTTCTTTTTTTTTCATTCTTCCCTGACAATGCCTAACACCTAATGCCTTATATAAAGTCTTTACTCTAACATGGTTTGATGACTCAAATGTCACCCAAAGGCACTAAACATTAGCATCTCAAAAACAGTGATTTGCCTTGTACTTTTCACATTATTGAAATGCTTGAGTTTTGAGTTTTGCTTCTATGTATGACTTAAATTTTCCAGGCTCTAGGTCAATTCACAGATATTTCAAAACTCAAATTTAATTTTATGATTTAGGGATACTTTGTTATAACACCCTTTTATGTGCTGTTAGTAGAAATGTTTTAATAAAGTACAATGGTAAGACTGTAACAAAAGGATAGCAATACTGAAAGGTGTATTACTTAGATAAGACTTGCCATAAGGAACCTAGAGCAGCTTTAATATACACACAGATGGAAGGGAAACCAATAGTGGATTGAAAAATGCAAAGTTTTGCTCACAAGGTGACCTGAGAGAAAGGCTGTCAGAGGGGGTGAAGATTTTACTGGTTTAATAATAAATAGGTATACATAAATAATTAGTTTGTGGCAGTTTTGATGACAACTCAGCCATGGGAGAAGATAAATCTACATATTGAAAGAAAGCAGTTAAAATGTTGACTTGCAGAATGACAGAAGTAAAGAGGATACATTTAAGTGGAGATAGGCAGCTTGTCTAAATATGGTTAATATTAAATACAGGTGATTATAGCATTTGAAATTAAAAATAATCTCTGATTCACTCATTTTAACATTGCCAAGTCCCCTCAGCTGCATATTTCACCAGGTGCTTGTGCAGTTGGAACAACAAGCATATCCAATGATTTAAAAATAACATTCACGGTGTCACCTGATGTCACTCCAGATAAAAAACACTATTCCCAATCAGAGAGAACATTCTCTGGTGTTCATCCTAACACATCCCAAACCTACACTACATATTTATGCCGTGTATTTTTTAAAGAATCTTTTGAATCTTGAACATATTAAGTAGATTAAGCTTTCTGAAAATTGTAAACATAGAAAATAAATGAAACACTGGCTTTAGGAGGCTTATGCCTGTATAGAGCTTGTTTTTCATGATCAGGTTTAGAGAAAATAAAGATGCTTTTTCTTGTTTTCTCCAAATACTACAACAAGTCAAATAGAACTGTGATATTAATCATTCCTTCTTTAAAATGATATTTAAGGCCTATGGTTTTAGGAACCTCAAGTACATAGTCTGCTAAATATATTTTTCAGATTTGGGGAAGAAAATGAGCATTTATCAAGTTATTCAGGCAGGCAATATGCTAGGTGCCTTGTGTGCATTTACTTTTCCCAGTAAAGGTCCTATGAGGAAGATATTGTACCTGTTTAGTAGATAAAGTAACTGAAGTCCTGAAAGATTAACCTGATTTCCCAAGGTCAAAAAGAAACTCAGTGACAAAAACAGGACTGGCCCTTAGAATTCTCTAGAAAACAATATCTATGCATAACTAAGTACCTGTATAAGGATTGTTTCTCAAATTTATCTGGAAAGGACTAATGATATAATTTTGAAAATGTATTGATGTTCACTCCTGTCACTCTTCTTCCACCAATTTGACTTTATAGTCTGAAAATGAAGCATCAAGAATCACAAGTACATTTATTTCTACTGCTTAAATGACAGATTCAGTTTCTTCAACCATTTGTATAAAAGAAAGGGGGTGGAGGTTCTTTGAAACATTGTTGCACACTGATTTCACATTCTGTTAGTCTGAAAATGAAGGATCTTGACTTAATTTAGAATACTACAAGCTCTGGTTTATCCAAAATCTTTGAGTAGATCACAGACAGAGACTCTCTAATCTTATCAAGAAATTCTGAATGAAACATATAATGACACATAGGAGTACCACAATATGAAAGACAAATGCTAACAAGTATGAAAGGGGAAATTAACAATAACACAATAATAGTGGGAGACTTTAATGCCCCACTCACACCTATGGATAGATCAACTAAACAGAAAATTAACAAGGAAACACAACCTTTAAAAGATACAATAGATCAGTTAGACCTAATTGATATCTATAGGACATTTCACCCCAAAACAATGAATTTCACCTTTTTCTCAAGTGCACACAGAACCTTCCCCAGGATAGATCATATCATGGGCCATAAATCTAGCCTTGGTAAATTCAAAAAAATTGAAATCATTCCAAGCATCTTTTCTGACCACAATGCAGTAAGATTAGATCTCAATTACAGGATAAAAACTATTAAAAATTCCAAAATATGGAGGCTGAACAACACGCTGCTGAATAGTCAACAAATCACAGAAGAAATCAAAATATGCATAGAAATGAATGAAAATGAAAACACAACAACCCAAAACCTGTGGGACACTTAAAAGCGGTGCTAAGGGGAAAGTTCATAGAAATACAGGCATAGAAACAAGAAAAAAGTCAAATTAATAAACCAACTCTACACCTAAAGCAACTAGAAAAGGAAGAAATGAATTCCAGGGTTAGAAGAAGGAAAGAAACCTTAAAAATTAGGGCAGAAATAAATAAAAAGAAACAAAAGAGACCATAGCAAAAATCAACAAAGCCAAAAGCTGGTTCTTTGAAAGGATAAATAAAATTGATAACTATTAGCCAGACCCATCAAGAAACCAGGGAGAAAAATCAAATCAATAAAATTAGAAATGAAAATGGAGAGATCACAACAGACAACACAGAAATACAAAGGATCATAAGAGACTACTATCAGCAATTATATGCCAATAAAATGAACAACTTGGAAGAAATGGGCAAATTCTTAGAAAAGTACAACTTTCCAAAACTGAACCAGGAAGAAATAGAAAATCTTAACAGACTCATCACAAGCATGGAAATTGAAACTGTAATCAGAAATCTTCCAGCAAACAAAAGCCCAGGTCCAGACGGCTTCATAGCTGAATTAAAAAAAAAAAAAATTTAGAGAAGAGCTGACACCTATCCTACTCAAACTCTTCCAGAAAATTGCAGAGGAAGGTAAACTTCCAAACTCTTTCTATGAGGCCACCATCACCCTAATACCAAAACCTGCAGACACCACAAAAAAAGAAAACTACAGGCCAGTATCACTGATGAACTTAGATGCAAAAATGCTTAACAAAATTCTAGCAATCAGAATCCAACAACACATTAGAAAGATCATACACCATGACCAAGGAGGCTTTATCCCAGGGATGAAAGGATTCTTCAATATCTGCAAATCAATCAATGTAATACACCACATTAACAAATTGAAAAATAAAAGCCGTATGATTATCTCAATAGATGCAGAGAAAGCCTTTGAGAAAATCCAACATCCATTTATGATAAAAACTCCCCAGAAACCAGGAATAGAAGGAATATACCTCAACATAATGAAAGCTATATATGACAAACCCACAGCAAACATTATCCTCAATGGTGAAAAATTGAAAGCATTTCCCCTAAAGTCAGGAACAAGACAAGGGAGCCCACTTTCAACACTGCTATTCAACATAGCTTTGGAAGTTTTGAACACAGCAATCAGAGCAGAAAAAGAAATAAAAGGAATCCAAATAGGAAAAGCAGAAGTAAAACTCTCACTGTGTGCAGATGACATGATCCTCTACATAGAAAACCCTAAAGACTCCATCAGAAAACTACTAGAGATAATCCAAAATCACTGCAGATGGTGACTGCAGCCATGAAATTAAAAGACACTTACTCTTTGGAAGAAAAGTTATGACCAACCTAGATAGCATATTCTAAAGCAGAGACATTACTTTGCCAACAAATGTCCATCTAGTCAAGGCTATAGTTTTTCCAGTGGTCATGGATGGATGTGAGAGTTGGACTGTGAAGAAAGCTGAGTGCTGAAGAATTGATGCTTTTGAACTGTGGTGTTGGAGAAGACTCTTGAGAGTCCCTTGGACTGCAAGGAGATCCAACCAGTCCATTCTAAAGGAGATCAGCCCTGGATGTTCTTTGGAAGGAATCATGTTAAAGCTGAAACTCCAATACTTTGGGCATCTCATGCAAAGAGTTGACTCACTGGAAATGACTCTGATGCTGGGAGGGTTTGGGGGCAGTAGGAGAAGGGGATGACAGAGGATGAGATGGCTAGATGGCATCACCGACTCGACTGACATGAGTTTGAATGAAGTCCGAGAGATGGTGATGGACAGGGAGGCCCTGGCGTGCTGCGATTCATGGGGTCGCAAAGAGTCAGGCACGACTGAGTGACTGAACTGAACTGAACTGAATCAATGACCATAATAAAGTTGCAGGATATAAAATCAACACACAGAAATCCCTTGCATTCCTATACACTAATAATGAGAAAATAGAAAGAGAAATTAAGGAAACAAGTCTATTCACCATTGCAATGAAATAATAAAATACTTAAGAATATATCTACCTAAAAAAACTAAAGACCTATATATAGAAAACTATAAAACACTGATGAAAGTAATCAAAGAGGACACTAATAGATGGAGAAATATACCATGTTCATGGATCAGAAGAATCAATATAGTGAAAATGAGTATACTACCCAAAGCAATCTATAAAATTCCATGCAATCCTTATCAAGCTACCAACGGTATTTTTCACAGAGCTAGAACAAATAAATTCACAATTTGTATGGAAACACAAAAATCTCGAATAGCCAAAGCAATCTTGAGAAAGAAGAATGGAACTGGAGGAATCAACCTGCCTAACTTCAGGCTCTACTACAAAGCCACAGTCATCAAGACAGTATGGTACGGGCACAAAGACAGAAATATAGATCAATGGAACAAAATAGAAAGGCCAGAGATAAATCCATGCACCTATGGACACCTTATCTTTGACAAAGGAGGCAAAAACATAAAATGGAGGAAAGACAATCTCTTTAGCAAGTGGTGCTGGGAAAACTAGTCAACCACTTGTAAAAGAATGAAACTAGAACACTTTCTAACACCATACACAAAAATAAACTCAAAATGTATTAAAGATCTAAACATAAGATCAGAAACTATAAAACACCTAAAGGAGAACATAGGAAAAACACTCTCTGACATAAATCACAGCAGGATTCTTTATGACCCACCTCCCAGAATATTGGAAATAAAAGCAAAAATAAACAAATTGGACCTAATTAAAAGCTTCTGTACAACAAAGGAAACTGTAAGCAAGAAGAAAAGACAGCCTTCAGAATGGGAGGAAATAATAGCAAATGAAGCAACTGACAAAGAATTAATCTCAAAAATATACAAGCAACTCCTGCAGCTCAATTCCAGAAAAATAAATGACCCAATCAAAAGGTGGGCCAAAGAACTAAACAGACACTTCTCCAAAGAAGACATACAGATGGCTAACAAACACATGAGAAAATGCTTAACATCACTCATTATCAGAGAAATGCAAATAAAAATCTCAACAAGGTACCGTCTCACGCCAGTCAGAATGGCTGCGATCCAAAAGTCTACAAGTAATAAATGCTGGAGAGGGTGTGGAGAAAAGGGAACCTCTTACACTGTTGGTGGGAATGCAAACTAGTACAGCCACTATGGAGAACAGTGTGGAGATTCCTTAAAACCTCAAAATAGAACTGCCTTATAACCCAGCAATCCCACTGCTGGGCATACACACCAACAAAACCAGAATTGAAGGAGACACGTGTACCCCAATGTTCATTGCAGCACTGTTTGTAATAGCCAGGACATGGAAACAACCTAGATGTCCATCAGCAGATGAATGGATAAGAAAGCTGTGGTACATATACACAATGGAGTATTGCTCAGTCATTAAAAAGAATACATTTGAATCAGTTCTAATGAGGTGGATGAAACTGGAGCCTATTATACAGAGTGAAGTAAGCCAGATAGAAAAACACCAATACAGTATACTAACGCATATATATGGAATTTAGAAAGATGGTAACGATAACCCTGTATGTGAGACAGCAAAAGAGACACAGATGTATAAAACAGTCTTTTGGACTCTGTGGGAGAGGGAGAGGGTGGGATGATTTGGGAGAATGGCATTGAAACATGTATAATATCATATAAGAAAAAAATTGTCAGTCCAGGTTCGATGCAGGATACAGGATGCTTGGACCTGGTGCACTGGGATGACCCAGAGGGATGGTACGGGGAGGTGGTGGAGGGATGTTCAGGATGGGTAACATGTGTACACCCGTGGTGGATTCATGTTGATGTATGGCAAAACCAATACAATATTGTAAAGTAATTAGCCTCCAATTAAAATAAATAAATTTAAAATATATATATAATTGACAAGCTTATAGAAGATAAAAACACAAAATGACAGACAGAAGACAGATGAACAGGAAATATCCAGCAACATATTGTAATTACTACGGTGATTCTAATACATTTTTTTAAACCATCATTAACTCATGAAGGTCAAGGATATCTGGAACAAAAAAAAAAAAAGGGAATTGAAGGGGAATATCAGATAGTAAAAGTCTTATAGTGTCATAATCATATTTGAGAAGTTTTCAAACAAATGAAATATTTTGGTGTTAAAGTCTTAAATATTTTATTTTAATTTATTTGGATGATCATATAAGCCTATGAGACCTTTGTGAAACCAGACTTTAATCTTTTGCATTTTGAAAATCACTTATAGCATAATTTTCATCAAATTTCATAAGGAATAGTGTTTGTTTCTAATAAATAATTAATAAAGACAATATCTACCTATTAATATATTGAGAACAGAATTTTCAGAAGTCTTATAGCTACTCCTCCCAGTCTGACATTGGTATTGCCCCTTAGTTAGACTTTCAGCTTGCTATTGATCTTCAGTTGTCGAGTCATGTTCGACTCTTTATGACCCCATGGACTGCAGCACACCAGGCTTCCCTGTCGTTCATTATCTCCCAGAATTTTCTCAAACTCATATCCATTGAGTTGGTGATGCCATCCAACTATCTGATTCTCTGTTGTTTCCTTCTCTTCCTTGGCCTTTTTCCAATGAGTTAGCTCTTTCCATCAGGTGGCCAAGATATTGGAGCTTCAGCTTTAAGATCAGCCCTCCCATTGAATTTTCAGGTTGGTTTCCTTGAGGATTGACTAGTTTGGTTCCCTTGCTGTCCAAGGGACCCACAAGAGTCTCCTTCAGCACTACAATTTGAAAGTATCAAGTCTTTAGTTCTCAGCCTTCTTTATGGTCCTATTTTCACATCCATACACGACTACTGGAAAATCCATACTCTTGGCTCTACAGAGCTTTGTTGGCAAAGTGACGTCCTTGTTTTTTAATATACTATCTAGGTCTGTCATAGCTTTTCTTCTAAGGAGCAAATGTCATTTAATTTCATGGCTGCAGTCACCATCTGCAGTGATGTTGGAGACCAAGAAGACATTTTCTGTCATTATTTCCATTTTTTCCTCATCTGTTTGCCATGAAATGATGGGGCCAGAAGCCATGATTTACTTTTTAGAATGTTGAGTTTAAAGCCAGCTTTTTCAGTCTCCTCCTTCACTGTTATCAAGAGGCTCTGTAGGTTTTTTTTTTTCACTTTCTGCCATTACAGTGGTATTATCTGCATATCTGAGGTTGTTGATATTTCTCCTGGCAATCTTGAATGTAGCTTCTGATTAATCCAGCTCAGTGTTTCAAATGATGTACTCTATATATAAGTTAAATAAGCAGAGTAAGTTAAATAAGCAGGGAGACAATATACAGCCTTGGTGTACACCTTTCCCAATTGTGAACCAATTTGTTCTTCCATGTATGGTTAACTGCTGCCTCTTGACCTCCATGCAGGTTTCTCAGAAGACAGGCAAGGCAGTCTGTTATCCCCATATTTTTAAGAATTTGCCAGTTTGTTGTTGTCTACACAATCAAAGACTTTAGTGTAGTCAATGAAGCAAAGTAGGTGTTTTGCTGGAATTCCCTTGCTGTTTCTGTGATCCAGTGGATGTTGGCAATTTGGTCTCTGGTTCCTCTGCCTTTTCTAAATCCATCTTGTACATCTGAAAGTTCTTGGTTCACATACTGCTGAAGCCATGCTTGAAGGATTTTGAGCATTACCTTTCTAGTATGTGAAATGAGTGTATTTGTGCAGTAGTTTTAACATTCTTAGGTATTGCCCTTCTTTGGGATTAGAATGATAATGGACCTTTTCCATTCCTGCGGCCACTGCTGAGTTTTCTAAATTTTCTGGCGTATTGAGTGCAGCACTTTCACAGCATCATCTTTCAGGACTTGAAATACCTCAGCTGGAATTCTATCAGCTCCACCAGCCTTTGTTTCTAGTAACGCCTCATAAGGCTCGCTTGACTTTGCATTCCAAGATGTCTGGCTGTAGGTGAGTGATCACACCATTGTGGTTCTCTGGGTCAAGAAGAACTTTTTTGTATAATTCTTCTGTGTATTCTTGCCCCCTCTTCTTAATCTCTTCTGCTTCTGTTAGGTCCTTATCATTTCTCTCCTTTATTGTGTCCATCTTTGCATGAAATGTTCCCTTGGTATCTCTGATTTTCTTGAAGATACCTCTAGTTTTTCTCATTCTATTGTTTTTCTCTGTTTCTTTGTGTTGTTCACTTAAGAAGTCTTTCTTGTCTTACCTTGCTATTCTTTGGAACTCTGCAATCAGATGGCTATATCTTTTGTTTTCTCCTTTGCCTTTCACTTCTTTTCTCAGCTATTCATAAGACTTCCCAAGACAACCACTTTGCCTTGTTGCATTTCTTCTTCTTGTGTATGGTTTTGGCCATAACCTGCTGTACAGTGATATGAACCTCTGTCCATAGTTCTTTAGGCACTCTATCAGATCTAATCCCTTTAATCTATTTGTCTTCTCCACTGTATAATCATAAGAGATTTTATTTAGGTCATACCTTAATGGCCTAGTGGTTTTCCTTACTTTCTTCAATTTAATCCTGAATTTTGCTGTAAATAGTCAGCTCCAGTCTTCTTTAGCCACAGTCAGCTCCAGATCTTCTTATTGCTGACTGTATATGGCTCCTCTATCTTTGGCTGCAAGGAGTATCAATCAGTCTGAATTCAGTATTCACCATCTGGTGATATCCATGTGTAGGGTCATCTCTTGCATTGTTGGAAGAATGTGTTTGCTATGACCAGTGCATTCTCTTGGCAAAACTCTGTTAGCCTTTACCCTACTTCATTTTGTATTCCAAAGCCAAACTTTCCTGTCATTCCAGATATCTCTTGACTTCCTATTTCTGCATTGCAGTTCCCTATGATGAAAAAGAAATTGTATGTGTGTGTGTGTGTGTGTGTGTGTGTGTGTGTGTGTGTAAGTTCTAGAAGGTATTGCAGGTCTTCCTAGGACTGTTCCACTTCAGCTTCTTTGGGATTAGTGGGTGGGGAACAGACTCAGATTACTGTGATGTTGAATGGTTTGCCTTGGAAATTAACCAAGATCATTCTGTCATTTATGCGATTGTACCCAAGTACTGTGTTTTGGACTTTTGTTAATTATGAAGGTTACTCCATTTCTTTCAAGGGATTCTTACCCACAGTAGTAGATATAATGGCCATCTGAATTAAATTTGCCCATTCCTGTCCATTTTAGTTCAGTGATTCCTAAAATGTCAGTGTTCACTCTTGCCATCTCCTGGTTGACCATGTTCAATTTATCTAAATTAATGGACATAACATTTTGGGTTCCTATGCAATATTGTTCTTTATAGCAACAGACTTTATTTTCACCATCAGACACATCCAAACCAAGCATCGTTTTCATTTTGCCCTATCCACTTCATTCTTTGTGGTGCTATTTCTCTGCCCCTCCCCAGTAGCATACTGGACACCTGCTGACCCGGGATGCTCATCTTTCAGTGTCATATATTTTTGTTCAACAACTAGTTTCTGATTTTGGTGTTCTCATAGAAGATTAGCACATGTCCTTCTACTCCACCATCATGTTACAACTGTCCTTCAGCTTAGTCATTTGCACTGTCTATCAATGCAGTCAGTTTTCTTTACATCCAGTCTGTTTCTTCATCTTGCCCACAAGGCTTTCTCAGAGATGTTGCCAGATTTTTTGCCTAATCCATACACACCAAGGTGACTGCATCTCCCTAAAACTAAAAGTGTCAGGATAGCAGTAAGTTAATATGTTATGGTATAATAAAGTTAACTCATGGTGCCCCTATTGGACTAGACATATAGGAGATACCTTTCCTGCAAAGTAATTGTAGGAATAAAAAGAAATCAAATAACAAGATAAATCTAGAGATGTATGGAAGCCAGTTTCAATTTATATTCCATGAAATACTAGGGAAGCTTTGGTATGAATCTTCTTGAAACTGAAATTATCTCTTTATGATCTCTTTTGTTTCTTTATTTCTACTTTTTAACCTACATTTATTTAGA
This sequence comes from Budorcas taxicolor, assembly GCF_023091745.1. Classification (NCBI taxonomy): domain Eukaryota; kingdom Metazoa; phylum Chordata; class Mammalia; order Artiodactyla; family Bovidae; genus Budorcas; species Budorcas taxicolor. The sequence continues at coordinate 97,942,266 of NC_068910.1, forward strand.
TACTTGAGCTTTTCAGAAAATAAAATATAGACTTGTTCATCTCTCTTTGAGATATGTCTTTCATACAGGGGTTAGAACCTGCTACTTAAAATTGCTTGGTGATGATGCCACCTAATTTTTTTTAATGAGTGGTGAGAGGAGAGAGATTATCTTCCATTTGTGGATTAACACATATCTATCTATATCTATATCTATATCTATCTATCTATCTATCTATCTATCTATCTATCTATCTATATATACACCATCCCACTTTATATATATATATATACTATCTTCTATATTCTAGAGATATTAGCAGAATTTAAATACCTGTATCTGAAATCATCACTACCTTTCTATAATATCATTTCAATGGGAAAATATTTCCCCAAATTATAAAGAATATACTTATAAACTACTTTGAAGTCTTAGTTAATATTTAAATGATTTATATAAGCTTTCTACTTCTAAACAAGATTTAATGCACTCATGCATAGTTTGAATATTGCCTATATAAATGTTAATTCATGAAGAATGATTATATTTTCACTCTAAATTCAGAGATCATAAATAAGATGCCACAGAAAATCAAATCCTTTGATACAATAAACCTAGTATTTAGATTGCCAAAAGCTAACAAGTATCGGCTTATTCTGTACAATTGTTAGGTAAATATAACATTGTTCTTATTGTTGTCTCATTCAACCTTCGGTTAAAAAAAAAAAGCATAAAAAAAGAAATTTTACAAATTGCCCTTCCAAAAATATTGTTTATACCACTATAAAGGTGGTGTTTATAATTATTTGTGAAACTTTAACTCTTTGTAGCATTGCATATTTCAGATATAATTTTTAGTAGGGTAGCCAACCATAACAAATAAATATTCTTATAAAAGAGGGAGAAATATGACAAAAGGTAATAAAAAAATGAAAAGTTCATTATGATACTTTTTTGTACTTGTTCTCAAAATTTGCATTGATATGTCTATCACTTCCATTAGCTCTTCTCATTTTTTTTCTTTAAAGAATACTTATAATTTAATTGACAGTATGCTCTTCCTTATACTTATATAGATTCTCAAATAAACTGAATGAAAAATTAAAGTATATTCATATTAAATAGTTTTTCATTAAAGGTTAGAATGCTTAGAAAATACTAAACACAGTGGGTAATATGGAAGAGTATTTATTTGCCTATGTATATCTTTATTTTATACCTATAGAATTAACATTAAATTATAGAATAACTGTTTGCTGATTTTTTCAACAAAGCCATAAAATAAATAGTGTCAGTTTTATTTTTACAGAGCTGCAGCTGAAATCAAGGTAGAAAAGAATAAGTAAATCTATGTCATTATAGATTCATGTAAAACACAGTAAGAGATGAAGGATGTGAGCACTTCAGGATGTAAGGGTATCTTAATACTTAGACACACAAATCAAGTTAAAAAGCAACTACTTCGAACTGAAAACAATTTCTTTTTTTAAATAATTTGCAATTGAAAGTAGAATTGTTTTAGAAAATAGTAATGCCAGGTCACCTATATTTACATATTAATCTGTGACACTTTTCTTATAAATAGAAACAACAGTCTTTCACTGCATGAAAATATTATAACACTTAATACCAACATAATGATAGCAATCATTGGAAATAAGTTACAACAGTAGAATTATTGACATTTAAGGAATCATTTATGGCTATTTAATGTTATCTTTGTTCTTGTAAATATAATGCTTTCAAATTATATCAGACTGTTTCATTCTGTTTTCAGGAAAATAAGAAATAGAGTTTAAGTGCCATGACAAGTATAAATGGAAATTGAAACAATTAAATATGATAATAATGTTGTTTCATTTACAGATGTTTCAATCAATGATAAGAGATTGCACTTACTTAAAATATTTCTATAATTTTAAAATTTGTTCAGTTTCTGTTTCCTCTTTAAAGAAATTTGTTATATATCTATAAATCAGGCATTCAGCTTTGTATCTATAAATCAAACTTTAAAAAATGTTTCTATCCAAACAAAATTCTTTTTGCAATAAATGCCTTTTCTCATGTCTTTTGTCATTTGATAATAATTTTATTTTTAATATAATGGTTTATGAAACAAGCATAGCTTATGCAAAATATAATGTAGCTTTTTAAGAATAGTTATAAAAATGGAAATTGTATGCTATCTTGATATAGGTGAGAGGTCACATGGAAGTGAGTCATATTCCACTCTTAGCCAAATGTACCATTAGACCAATATAAAAATAATTTAGACAAGAAAAGACACATTATTCTAAGCTCCTCTATTGTTTAAATGGTTGTAAAAAATGTCTGGCACACATAAACAGGTGACCAAACTGCAATGACTCAACATTTCTCATGAAACTTGCTCGCCTATTTCCAGGACTGCATCCTTAAGGCAGAGGCAATCAGCTTGGTATTTAAATAAATTTTTAAATGGTATTTTGAATTATTATTGGAAACATAGGATTATAGCCAAGTTACCCTGAGTGGCTATCCATGAAACTTGGTCTACCTTACCTCCTACAAAAAAATGAGATTAAGAAAGTTAAAAAGGTTACAATGATTAACTTGAATATTATGTAGATAGTTGTATAAAATGCTAAGATTTCTCTATATATATGCATGCGTGCATGTTAAGTCACTTCAGTCATATCCAATTCTTTGGGACCATATTGACTCTAGGACACCAGGATCCTCTGTCTATGGGGTTCTCCAGGCAAAAGAAACTGGAGAGGGTTGCCATGCCCTTCTGCAAGGGATCTTCCAGACCCAGAGATGGAACCCACATCTTTAAGTCTCCTTCATTGGCAGGAAAATTCTTTACCACTAGTGCCATCTGGGAAGTGTCTCCCTCCCCCGACCCCACAGCCTCTGTGTGTGTGTGTGTGTATATATATATATATTCTAAGAGCAATTTGAAAGAAAAGATGATAGAATACATAGGAGGTATCATAGTAGTTTTGAATCACTGATCAAAAGAATGTTACCATCAGGAGTGAAGAAAGGAAGAGCACTGTATAATACTCCAAATATAAACACTGAATGCCTTTACATGAAGCAGAAACATTGTTTCCTAATCAGAGAGATTTGTTGTGTTTCTTCATTTTGGTTTTTATTTTATTTATATTTTTAGTAAAATTTAATGGATTGAGAAGCTCAACCACTCCTGAATGTAATGCCCTAGGAAACAGACTGCAAAAATACACTGACCTTGTCATAACCTAAAATGTTCAGTTGAAAACTGTTCAGTTAAAACAGAACTGTACTTGCTATGTCACAGAGATACCACTAGTAATTTAAGGTAACTGTCACTTTAAAAGTAGCCATCAACTCTGTCTAAATATACATTATTTCTATATAAAAAACCTGGTATCTTCTTTCAACATGTATTTCAAAGGAAGCTAATACAGTGAATAAGCCTTTAAAGCAAATACATTTCTCTGTTATGCTACTGTGAAAGAAAATTGTAGTCATTAGTCAAAAAAGTGAATAAAATTGGTTATATGCTATACAGTGACCTTGATATTGATTTTTAAAAAATTCTTGTAACCTGCATGATACCAAAACAACTACTGTTCGCAACCTCACCTGTATAAAGAAACTGTTTTCCATTTGAAAAACATTCTACATTTCTGAGTTAAAAAAAGAGTGTATTGGCTAAGTACATTTTAGTGGTTGGGCTTATAATGGAGCTGACACACAATATTATTATAATATAACTACATATAATTTGAGGAAAATTAATTCTTTCAAATTTATCTTAAGCTCCATGGAGTTTTTAATAAGTAGGTATGCATATGAAATTATATTAGCAGCTTTAAATATTAACAGTTATAATAGGGACTAATGAAAGAAACATTGTCTTATGTTTATTGACTTAGTCACAAATTTTGACTAATAAGTTGTTAATGTTCACTTATTTCCCATACCTCTAGTGAAATATAGTAGAAACCTATCTAGATATGCCATCAAAATACTAGATTTTTTTTTAAAGATATTGCTTATGAGCCTCAGGCAATCTCCAGGTTTTTTTTGGTTCCTGAGATTTCAACTGAGAAAAGTGCCAATTAGTTCCAATTTTGATGATGATATTCATGACGTGGTCTCTAATATAAAATAATTTTTGTGGGAAATTTGATGACATGTTTCCTCAGGATACAGACAAAGACCAATATACTCAGTATTCTATAGCACTGTCTAAATGTGACATAGTCTGTCAATGCCAACACATTTAAATAGAAAGTGAAAAAAAAAATCTTTTTATGAAGGTCTCTGTAATGTCAAACATACAGTTCAGATCCTTGGAAACACCTCGATGTCTGGCATTTAGGGTTTATATTTGTAATTTTTGATGATAATTATTCACTATATTGACTGTGCCAAGGAAGTAAGAATCATATTATATTTCAATCTCCTTAGAAAAAATCATATCTGGTATACTGTGTTCAGTCATTGGAACCATATTTTGAGGGAGATACTGATAAACTGAGGCATCTAAACTGAGGCATCCATAGGGCAATGACCAGAATGACAAGAGAACTTCATAGAAAGAGAAGAATGAACAGTGTTAATAAAACCAATACAGTATTGTAAAGTAAAATAAAGTAAAAATAAAATTTAAAAAAAGAAGTTCAAATTTATGAAGAAAATTATTGGTTAGGAAAACTTTCTTTTTTAATATTGAATTCATTGTTCTGTAGATGACACTCTAACCTGAGTCTATACAGTACAGGAAATAACTAAGAGCAGTGGGTAAAATTGCTAAAAAATTCAATGTGAGATAGAATTCCCTGAAAATCGTGGCTGTATGAAATTAAAATATGCTGTTCTTGTTAGATATCTTCAAAGAGCAGATGACACAAGTTACCTTGGAGACTATAGAGTTCATGCCTGGAATAAAGAATTGGATGAGGAAATCTCTATAGACTTAAATGATTTTGATGTTCTGTGAATTTTATAACTGAACTCTTTCCTTGTGATAAACTTCCCCAAATGTTTCAGTGTTCCAAATGTTCAAGACAGAAATCTATTAAGTTGAAATCTATGAAATTGCAAGCCTTATAGGTTCAAAATGGTTAAATAGTAGCAGTTTCAGGCAGTTTCATTTACACTCATGGTTTCCTGAAACTGCTCTAAAACAGAATTCAGTACCCCCCCAAATATGCTATTAATCTCCTGTTTTGCTCATTTAGCAAAATTGAAGCCAAATTCAAGAGGTGCCATGTGTTTCACTAGTAGTTGGATTGGTCACAACGATGAAAAAAATAAATAAATTAAGCTAATTGCTAATATATCAGATTACTTTTACTTAATTAAATTTCTCATAGTTGTTGGTCAAATAGAGAAGCAAACAATAACTAAACCAAAAAAAAAAAAACACACAGATTACATGTATTTATGAAAATTCTTTAAACATTGAAGAGTAACACTGATGTTCCAATACTTTGACCACCTGATGCAAAAAGCTGAATCGTTGGAAAAGACTCTCATGTTAGGAAAGATTGAAGGCAAAAGGAGAAGGGAGTGGAAGAGTCTGAGATCCTTAGACAGCATCACCAACTCAATGGACATGAATTTGAACAAACTCCAGGAGATAGAGAATGACAGGGAATCGCAGAATCAGACGCGACTTAGTGACTTAGCAACAACGTGGAAAGTATACTATATCTTTAAGGATACTGGTTCTTATGTAATAGTAACCAGGGCACTAATTTATAAGGATAAATGAATTTATAAGTATATTATGATAGAAGTAATTACATATAAGGAAAGTAAAACTGAATAAATGAGGAGAAATGAGAAGAAAAAATAACGGTGACTCACTTTAAACACGAGTCAGGACATCTGCACTCAATCCCAACTGTCGCTAATCATTTTGGTGATTCAGAGTGAGGCATGAAATCTCCTGTGGCCTGATAGTTCATCTATAACATGAATGGTTTGGCTTAACTGACCTCTAGGTCAATCTACACATTTGAAACCTGAAATTTTGTTACTATTTGAAAATATTCGAGAATCAAAACTATAGAATCTTAGTAAATGCAATCTAAGTTGAAGAAAATTTAACAAGAAATCAATTTGTTAAATTAATGGTAAAATGACTAAATTAATGGTTAAAAAAGAGTATTTAAAGGCCATATTTTTATTGACAGACTTAGTCCATGAGAGAAAAAAATGTACACATAATTGTGTGTGTATTTCTTTTGTATTTTGGTTAAATTCATTGCATAGACTTGGCTGAAATATCAGTTTAGTGCCTTGTTCTGTTTGTTACTGTAGTGACCTTGAGAATACTCCTTTCAGGTCTCTACAGGAGCTAATTGACCTATCACTCCAGGTTCAGCGCTCTGAAATCCATCACAGCAGTTGGTGTTGAAACAGTATTTCCAACTGGGTGCTCCCAACCCATTACTGAACAATATGGCAGGGATAGGACATGTCCATTCTGGAAAGGCACATGAATCCTCTAGGTGATTCTCTTGAAGAATACGAGATAGCTTTGCCAAAGTTTCCTTGAAATTTCATTGCATTCATTGTTTCCATTCAGTTTTTCTTCCTTCTTCCTCCCCCTTCATTCGGATTAGGCCTGTCTCACAATTGGACAGTCCCAGGTTCTACTGGCCCTCACATCTTTAACCAATAGCAATAGAGATGTTTTCTCTCATAAATCTGTTGCACACGTAGTCATTTCTCAGCATCTGCTTCCTGGAAGATCTGGACTGATAGGTTACTCAGATTTTTTCCATTTCATTCTGTTTGTAGTTTTCTAGTTGCTAAGTGGTATCTAACTCTTTTTGCCACTTCATGGACTGTAACCTGCCAGAATCCACCTACAATGCAGGATATGTAGGTTCATTCAGTTTACTCATCTATAAATTGGAGATAATAATACCTAATTTATTTGGTTAGTATGAAAACTATATGATCTCATCAATGAAAATATGGTGTTTTGCTTACACAATGCTGCTGCTGCTGCTAAGTCACTTCAGTCATCTCCGACTCTGTGGGACCCCATAGACAGCAGCCCACCAAGCTCCCCTGTCTCTGGGAAACTCCAGGCAAGAACACTGGAGTGGGTTGCCATTTCCTTCTCCAATGCATGAAAGTGAAAAGTGAAAGTGAAGTCACTCAGTCATGTCCGACTCTCAGCGATCCCATGGACTACAGCCTTCCAGGCTCCTCCGTCCATGGGATTTTCGAGGCAAGAGTAGTGGAGTGGGTTGCCATTGCCTTCTCCTAGTGTCTGTTATTACTCTCTAGCCAAATCAAACAGTTAAGTTATTTGGTCTCACCACTCTTATTCACGTTGTGCCCTCAAATTACCCTCTCTATCTACAAATAGCTAACTCCTGCATCATTTATTAGAACAGTTGTTAAGGCCACCTCTTTCATAAAATTTTAAAATGTATTTTTTTCTTCTTCAAAACTGCTAGTACACTTAAAATATTTTTTCTTGAATGATCACCCTTTATTTTTCAACTGCCTCATCGTGTATGGAAAATATAATTGGGTCTGGGTTTCTCTCTCACCCATATTTGCATTTCTGAGGATCTGGAACCTAAGGTATCAATAAATGTTAGTTAAATGTTTTAAGTTCGTTTGCTGGTAGTCAGAGGTCATATCAAGCAGAAATTCACCATAGAAAAGTTTGTTTTTTTCTGTCAAGTACAGTGAGAAACCATTTATAGATCTAAGTATGCATTGTGTTTTATACAGGCAGTGTGTTTTATATTGATTGCCATGGATACTCTGTGAAGATATTGGGGTTGAGATTTAAGGTCTGTTCTGAAACAGAATCCTGTATTTGTTGTACCAAAGATTTACAATGTGCTTTACCTATTACCACTATAGCTTACTAATCATGCCTTTTATCTCTTTGAAAGCAGTCTCTCCAGTATTTTTCAGCATTAATAATGAACCCCTAAGGTAAAACTATTAAACTGATGAGAAGTACTTTAGGGTCTCAGAAAATAATGACCTTTCCCATATTTAACTCACATCTGTAGCTGGGATGCTGGGAAATCAATTCAGACTGGGAGTAGCAGAGATTAGGTGATAGAAATATAATGGGAGATCCTCCTCCCCACACCCTGGCCTGGCCTGATAAACGTCATATGGAAAAAAAAAAAAAATAGCTTGCATGATTTATTCCCTTTTCCAAAAACCTACAGGATTTGTCTATTGCTTTCTGAACAAGAAAGAAATCTCAGGCACAGGTATATGGTGGTAGGCTTCAGAGATTCTGGTATTTGTTTTAAATACTGTAACATCATTATTTGAATGGATGTGGATTCTTAGACTACCAAACATGAAGGAATAAAAATATAAGACATATTCCAAAACTAAGCCTAAATGACACTGTCTCAGATTATCTATGTTTCTTATCCCCTCCATTAGTGCAAGTAATCGAGTGTTTGAATTTGAAAGTGTAAGTTTATCTCATTGTTCCATTATAGGTAATAAAAGTGACCTATGTGAGGATATTAGATTAGCGATTTTACTTAGTATTCACCTTATGCTTAGAAGGTGTGAAATTGTTAACTCATTCAAATTAAGTCATTATCCAGCTATGTAACAAATAGACTTGTGCTTATAAAGCTTAACTAAGCAGGTGCAGAGGGAAAGGAACAGCTCCATCAAATGCTTCAGAAGACCCTTTCTACTGCTGTTCTTTATTTTTACGTCTCATTAAGAGCAGTATTAACTATCACATACTGCTCATATAGGGAAAATTGGAAGATATTAAGCATCCCGAATAACCCTCAAAAATATTTTAAGTACAAGGATGAGTTGGTGTTTTTTGTTTGTTTGGTTTACAATCTTAGCCTCATGTCATCTTCTGATTGTTATTACGTAGACAAATGAGGAATTTTGGTATATTAATTTGCTAGGGGTGCTATAACAAAATACCATAAACTCAGTTACTTAAACAGAAGAAGTTAATTTTCACACAATTCCGGCAGGGTTGGTTTCTTCTGAGACTTATCATGCATTGCAGATGCCTACTTTCTAAGTGTCCTCAGGTCTGTTTGTTTTCTCCATCCTAATTTATTTTTGTTATAAGTACACCAATTACATTTGATTAAGGCCCACCTATATTTTTACCTTAATTACCTCTAAAAACTGTATCTACAAATCCAGTCACCTCTTGAATTACTAAGGGCTAGGATTTAAACTGGTGAATTTGGGAGATCACAATCCAGTAGTCATGTACAGATGTAAGAGTTGGATCATAAAGAAGGCTGAGCACCAAACAATTGCTCCTTTTGAACTGTGCTGTTGGAGAAGACACTTGAGAGTCCCTTGGACTACAAGGAGATCAAACCAGTCAATCCTAAAGGAGATCAACCCTGAATATTCATTGGAAGGAGTGATGCTGAAGTTGACATTCCAATACTTGACCACTTGATGCAAAGATCTGACTCATTAGGAAAGACCCTGCTGCTGGAAAAAACTGAAGACAGGAGGACAAGATGGTTGCATGGCATACCAACTCAGTGTACATGAGTTTGAGCAAACTCTGGGAGATGGTGAAGGACAGGAAAACCTGGCATGCTGAAGTCTATGGGGTTGCAACAAGTCAGACAGTACTGAGCAACTGAACAACAACAATCTGACTCATAAAATCTGGGAACTTTTTTCTGTCTATGAAATGCATATTTTTCTTTATTTGAGAAATATTCTTAATTCATGTGAGGGAGAGGCTATATAGTGAAATCACTTATGATAATTCTGTATCCCAACTTTGGATTTCCATAGCTACTTGCTTTTCTAATTTCTAGCAAATTGTGCAGGCTGTATTTAAACATGGAATAACCAAAACGACCAAGTTGGGAAAAAAGAAAATGGTGAGTATAAGAAAAGAAAGGAAAATGAGTTCAGGGATGGTCAAACACAGATCAGGACCTCTAAGATATTACAGTCAGTATCTCTGTGGTTTTATCTAGGGGATCTTCCCAACCCAGGGATAGAATCCACGTTTCCTGCATTGCAGGTGGATTCTTTACCACTGAGTCACCAGGGACATCTGCTATATTATTTTAGGAAATTGCAAAGTAAAACAACATGAGCCACCATTACACACTCTTAAGAAAACTAAAACTAAAAACACTGACCTTGCCAAATGCTAGCCAAAATGTGAAATAGCAAAAGCGCTCATTAATTGCTGGTAGGAATGCCAATATTATAGCTACTTTGGAAGCCAAGTTGGCCTTTTCTTACAAAGCTAAACACAGATTTACCAAATAACACAGTGATTGCACCTATATATTTACCCAAATTATTTGGTAGTTTATGGTACACTAAAACTTATGTACCAGTGTTTATTCATAATTGCTGAATATTGTAAGAAAACAAGATGTCTTTCAATAGTTAATGTATAAGCTGTGATACTTCCATATAATGGCATATAATTCTACACTGAGATGTGAGCTATCAAGCCACAAAAGATGTGGACAAAACATCAAGTACATCTTACTAACTAAAAGAAGCTAGTCTGAAAAGGCTATTGTTGTCGTTCAGTCATTCAGTCGTGTCCGACTCTTTGTGACCCTATGGACTGCAGTAGGCCAGGATGTCCTGTCCTTCACTGTTTCCCAAGGTCTGCTGAAACTCATGTCCATCAAGTCAGTGATGCCATCCAACCATCTCATCCTTTTTTGACCCATTCTCGTCCTGCCTTCAGTCTTTCCCAGTACCAGCCTCTTTTCCAATACTTAACATCAAGGGACAAAAGTATTGGAGCTTCAGCTTCAGCATCAGTCCTTCTAATGACTATTCAGGGTTGATTTCATTCAGGATTGACTGGTTTGATCTCTTTGCTATCCAAGAGACTCTCAAGAGTCTTCTCCAGATCACAATTTGAAAGCATTAATTCTTAGATGCTCAGCCTTCTTTATGTTCCAACTCTCACATCAGTACATGACTACTGGAAAAATGATAGCTTTAACTAGACAGACCTTTGTCACAATGTGATATCTCTGTCTTTTAATACACTGGGTTTCTCATAATTTTTTCTTCCTAGGAGCAAGTCTCTTTTAAGTTCATGGTTGCTCTCACCATCCATATTTGTTTGGGAGCCTGAGAAAACAAAGTCTGTCATTGTTTCTCTTGTTTCCCGATCCATTTGCCATGAAGTGATGGGACTGGATGCCAGGATCTTGTTTTTTGAATGTTGAGTTTTAAGACAGCTTTTTCACTCCTCTTTCACCAACATCAAGAAACTCTTTAGTTCTTTGATTTCTTCTACTAGAGTATTATTATCTGCATATCTGACGTTGTTGATGTTTCTCCTGGCAATCTTGATTCCAGCTTATAAATCAAAGTCATCAATTCTTTGGCCCTCAGCTTTTTGTATTGTCCAACTCTCACATCTGTACATGACTACTGTAAAAGCCATAGCTTTGACCATATGGATCTTTGTCGGCAAAATAATGTCTCTGCTTTTTAACACACTGTCTAGGTTTGTCATATCTTTTCTTTGAAGGAGCGTGTCTTTTAATTTCATGGCTGTAGTCACCATTTGCAGTGATTTTGGAGTCCAAGAAAATAAAGTCTGTCACTGTTTCCATTGTTTTACCATCTATTTGCCAAGAAGTGATGAGACCAGATGCAATGATCTTCCTTTTTTGAATGTTGAGTTTTAAGTCAGCTTTGTCACTCTTCTCTTTCACCTTCATCAAAAAGCTCTTTAATTCCTCTTCACTTTCTTCCCTTAAGGTGGTATAATCTGCCTACCTGAGCTTATTAATATTTCTCCTGGAAATCTTGATTTCCGCTTGTGCTTCATCCAGCCTGGCATTTTGAATGCTGTATTCTCCATATCAGTTAAATAATCAAGGTGACAATATACAGGTTATATTGTGAAAGTTCATATAGTGAAAATGCTATACACTATCTATATCCAACTATATGGTATTCTGAAATAGGCAAAACTATAGAGACAGTAAAAAGACTAGTGGTTGCCATGGGTTTAGAGAGAGGGAAGAATGGCAGAATATATGGAATATGGGAAATGCATAGGTCATTGAAACTATTCTGTATAATACCATAATGGTGGTTATATGACATTACATATTTATTAAAATCCATCAATCCTTTACAATACAAGGGGTGAACCCTATTGTCAACTATATAATAGGTGAAATATTTTGTTAGCTCTGAAACTAAAAATATAAACTATCACTTTATGTTTGTAAAAAAAAATGTATACATTTCTGTGCTGTGGACATGAAAGTTGCAAACTGCTCTACAGAAGAATGTAATCTGCCCCATGTGTTGCAGACGTCTTAAAGTGCCTAAAAACATAGGACATATAGTAAATACTGACCAGTGATGGTAATTTATATTATCTAAAACTGTCCTCAGGAACAGTAATTTCAGGTTTTTTTTGCCATTGCAAACATGTTCAATTGAAAATAATAAACTGTTAACTGTGTGGATGGAAAGTGAGCTGTTCCTGCTAACTGAATAAAATATAACAATGGAATAAAATTATTCAGTGGAATAATTGAAAAACTAGTCTGAACTAATGAGCTCTATTTGTGTGGTAGCCACTGGATATGGCAATCATGTTGCCATTTTCTCTCTTAAAAATTGATTCTCTGGTTTCAGTTATTATTAGTGGCTTCTATCAATCTGTCTCCGTCTCTTTCTCTCATTCTCCTTATTGTACAATCTACAAGAAAGTGAGATGGAGGCCAAATCTCTGAACTGAAAAAATAGTCACATCCCACTTTGAGAGGAAATCAAATATAGAATATTTCATGTGAGTGGCTCTTTGATATTTCCACTATAATAAGACTGAACATTTTCTGACCACAATTTTTTGTTATATTGCTTTTTGATCAGCAGTTTCTTGCCATCATGGAAGTTTGAGTGACATTTGACCTCCTGGGACCTCTATGCCTTGGAGTCTATGTTCAAGTGATAAAACATTTGTAGTGCAACCCTAAATTCTATTTAGTGACTAATTCTAATGGAATGGAATAAAAGGAAACCACCCAAATGATATCTTTCAGAAGCTGATCATAAGTCTCCACACTGTAATTTGATGTGCTGCTGCTGCTGCTGCTAAGTCACTTCAGTCGTGTCCGACTCTGTGTGACCCCATAGACGGCAGCCCACTGTGAGATTTATCAATTTCTAGAATAATAAACTGCAAAACACAAAATTTATATGCTATTAAAAGCAATATATTTTATTCAATTTGCTCTTATTTTAGTAATTGGCATAATATTTATAGGCACTAATTTGTTAACACATATTTTATTATAATCTCATCAATGTCCTCAAAATTGTATTAAAAATTTCATTGTAATTTCATTACAAATATATGTTATTTTTGCATACCATCCCACCATGGTAAAATTCTCTAATTTCTTGATATAATTCTACAGACATTTTCCTTTTCCCTCCTCTTTTGCTTTCTTTGCCTCTGTAACAGTACCTCATTATTTTTTTAGTGGGTAATTAGTGATATAAGAGGGTGTAGTGGACTTCTAAAAGTCGATCCTGTAGGCAATCATGCTGATAGCTCTTTTTTGCTCTGGGTAGATTTTGCTTGATTGTCCTTGTAGATTCTTCTGGGTAAATTGACCTGCATCTGCTGTTATCTGCTCTCCAGCCACATCAGGTTCTACTGCTACCCTGCTGTCACCCAGTTGACACCTGGCTGGCATTGGGAGGTCTCTGTTGTTATGCTGCCTCACAATATTTTTCAGGATAGATGATTTATTCCCTGGGCATAGTGGGAGAGCAAAAGTACAACTCAGAATTGACCTAGGTAATAATTTATCTATAGTAGCACTCACTCCTATTGAACTCCCTACTGCTATTCCTTACAAAGGATTAAACACCATCATAGGTGTTCTTAGATATGTTAATTATTGGAATTATTATTCTTTCTCACTTCTGTAACATTTCTTACAAGTGAGAGAGAGATTAAGATGTCCTTTCTAGGCATAACCAATTATACAAGGTGAGCAGAATAACTGAATAAAAATATCTATTTTGCTGGATATTTTTTGTTTCATAATTATATTAAAATATTTCACTCACATAGTTTTCTAAAGCTTACTTTTAAAGGATATTTATAATGATTAAATTAATTGCAAAATATGAAAATAGTTGTTGTGTTTACCACTTAAGTGTGCTCTTTCTCTACACACATATTGATGTATTTCTAGGTATTGATAGATTTCAAACTATTGATGGATTCTGTGTGAGAAAAGTCACTGATGAGGTTGATGTAAGTGTAATTGAGAATCTCAGCTGGTAGAGAACTCTTTCCCAGGAAGGGTTATAGAAACAAGCAATAGATAATCTCTTCTCTTAAGAGATGAACTTTTTGCAAGCATAAACAATTAAAACTGTGAACTAGACTCTAAGCAACTCCAGATATTTATATAGAATCTAACATTTTAAGTAGGCCCTTAAGCACTATTTTTGAGTGCATAGCTAATATTTATAAAACAAATTTTAATTACGGCCACTATAGCCATTTTGAGGCATAACACTGTTAGTTTCCCCAGGGACACACAAATACCAAAGGTCAGAGAGTAGAATTCAAACTCAGGCCAACCAAATTCCAGAGCATCACAGCTCTTAACTACTAGATCAGACAGAATAAAGAGAATGCAGAAGGGTGAAATCAACTCCTACTGATAATTATGAATATCTATTAGGTTTAAATATACCTGCATGTATTAGAAACATACTTAAATAACACACTATTTCAGTGATTTGTGGTTTGAAAGTAACCTCTAAGAAATAGTAATTTGCTTATGAATACATTTCCATTTTACAAATAAGGGTATCAGAATGTTAATCTGTATTCCCTTACAGTTGACAACTTTTCATTCTTTACATATAATGGAAAATTGAACAGATTTAAAAACCATCTCACAGCCTAACAACTAAAAAGTTTTTCTGATTGTTTAAATTAATTTCTATATAATAACCATGTATATAATAGTACAAGTTCAGGATAATTGCTTACCACCTTAATTCTTTGTGTCTTTCTCTCTCTTTTACTTTTCTTTCATTTTTTTGAAACATTGTGCTTCTTAAAAACTAAAGTGGAAATGACAATTTCCTGGCAGTCCAGTGGTTAGAAATCTGTTCTTTAAATTTTGAGGGCCTGGCTTCAATCCCTGGTCTAAGATTCCAAAGCACTTGGTGTGGCCAAAAAACAAAGCAAACAAACAAAATTAAGTAGATGAGTTTGAGTAAGTTCCTGGAGTTGGTGATGGACAAGGAAGCCTGGCGTGCTGCAGTCCATGGGATCAGAGTCAGACACGACTGAGTGACTGAACTGAAAATATCAAGACATCAAATTTTATGTTTTCATATACTATGCCTTTTATAAACATGAGGTAAAGATATATTTTATGGTGGAGTGTTTTGGGAGCTTTGAAAATTCTGGTCTTTAATAATCAGTGTTGTTATTTGAGAAGTGATTAATGTTACATAATTAGTTAGTATTCTTTGGATCTTTTCTTTTTTTGAAAAATACTTTGGGTTCTAATATTAGTCCCAGTGTTTAATACCACTGTTGTTTATTTTCTTAATTTGGAAATAGAAATGATAACATCTCTTGTTATTGTCAGAATTAACTGCAATGGAGTTTATGAAAATCTTCTAGGATGGCATATCATAAATTCAAGAAATGTAGCTATTTTTTCTAAAAAATACAATAGATTTTTATTAGTGCTAAAATAAAATATTGTGTTAATATTTAAATTAGAGGAAAGAAACCTCTAACTCTCTAGAATTTACCTTAAAAACATACCAGTTTGTCAAAACCCTCCTACTTTCTAGGAGGGTGTAGCACCCTCATTTTAATGGATGTGCATTAAACTAATAATTTCTGTAGGTTATTTTTCACTTGTTATGTCAAATTTTGTACTTTTCAGCTCAAACCATCCTCAGCATTTTAACACTTATTTATGTTATGAACAAATAAATGGTATAGGAAGTATTCTGGAAAGAAAATAGTGTGGTCTCAGACCAGTGAAGGATTTAAACTTGTGTTGGTTCAGCTTCCAGAGGCTAGAAAACTGAAGCTTGGACTTCCCTTGGGATCACCTGTCTTTCCTTGAGTGTAGGGAAGGGCCCAAAGGGAAAAGTCAACTAGCCCACTCAACAGATTAAATGACAGTGAACAAATGCTCGACTAGAACATTTGCTTTAATGAAGCAATTTAATAAAATATTGTCTAAGGTGATGCATTTGAAACATTAAGATACTTTGTTCAGGTGACAAAGTTGATTATTTCCTGCCAAAGCTAATTTTTTTCAAGGAAGTTGATGTAGAAAAGAAAGACCTTCCTAAAATCTTAACACTACAAAATCCTCAAATGTAATTGACTTTGCAAAATTGTCCTATAAATAGCTATATATATATATATGTATGTATATCTCAAATTACAAGGCAATAAGGAATGTCCTTTTATATCATAATGGATGCTCTGTGAGTGTAACAAAACATCAAACATTTTTAATGCTAATCATTATCTTTCCTTTCTTCCCTGTCTCTCTTATAGGTGAGTAACTGAAGGTTAAAATCAGAATTTCTGGATATGAAGTATTATGTGCTTTTTAATTGGTGTCCTGTGGGTAAGTAAAGAAACAAACTTGACTTAAGCACTGGATTGGATGCTGAATCATGCAAAGATATAAATTAATGAGTTGTGGCACTTTATTACTGAAAGTCATGACCAAATATTTAAAACCTATATAAGTTAGACCCATGATTACTGAGGAGGTAAATATTTTCTACTTTCTAGGTTTTAAAACTGCGTCGTTCCAAATTAACACATAAGTAAGTTAGCGTGCTTTATATTTGAATACCCATAACTTGTTCTGACATATCTTGCATCAGTGGATGTTATCTCAGATGGAAGATTTTTCAGAAAACCATAAATGGAGATGTGATTTTGACTGTTTCACCAATTAACACTGATAGGTCTATATAAAAGTTGTGGAAAATAAAATTATATTAAGTCTATAAATAAAGACTGCTTTGCTAAGAAGCCTTTAGAATTTAGATTTTTAACCTAGGAAATATGATGGATTTTATTTTTAAACCAATAATATTAAATATAAATCAAATGAAAAATGTTTAAGAACAAAGATTTTAAGAGAAAATGAATGAATCATTCTATTCTTAAAATTTTATGAGAAAAAAACATTATTTTATTAAAAATTTTTGTAGAATTAGGGAATTATTTTCTTTTGCAGTCATTTTTTAACAAATACTGATTTGGTCTAACATATAAAAAGTATTTTAAATAAGTGACTCTTCAAGAATCATTTCAAAAGAGAAAACAGCTTTTACAGTAAAACTCAAATGTCAAGGAAGGCTTCTTTATTACAGATTACTTGCATTGATGGAGGTTATTAGTGCACATTGAGATTTATGAGCTGAAAATCTACTTTAAAAATTGAAGAATCAGTACCTTTAAGATTTGATTGTAGCATTAATATATTATATTATTTAAAGAATATATTCCAGAGAAATATATATCAGAGAAATCTTCATAGTGTGGTTAGATGAGGTTTCTAACCTGATTGTATGAAGCCATTTTGTAAGGAATTTTTTCTTCTCCTTGTCTTTGTCTGCCTCTGGTTTACTAGCATTCATAAAATGTGATATTAGTTTTATTAGCAAATTTAAGGGTAGTATAATGATAAATCTTTTAGATAAAAGTTTAAATAACTATTTAATATTGTTATTTTATTGAATATATTGTTACACCAGGAAGTAGATAGAGGGTAACTAAATAATATTTATCTCTTGGTTTACCTTTATGACTTGATGTATCTGGCATATTTTTTTTTAAACATTGAAAAGGTTATTTCTTGAAATGATCTACTTATGATAAGATTATGTATTTACTATAATTTGTGAAAATTATCTCTAAAAACCATAAAAATTGCTTCAACAAAATGTGTATTTGTGCATTATATCCCAACTTTTGACATAATTGTTTCTGTCTATAAAATATTTACTTAAACCAACTTCAGTAATATATTCAATCTCATCAGACTTGGTTGATGTCTCTGATTTTGAAGGCATTTATATGAGAAAATGAAAGGTCCAGGGATATTTGTAATATGGAAGCTGTGTTTGAGTTTGGTACAGTATTCTCAATGGGGCAAAATTACCAGGTAGTTCTAAGAATAAGCTGTTTCAAAATTGTTTATTTTCTCAGACTGTGAGAATACCTAGTAGACAATTTTTATTTTGGGAGATATACACACCTATTATTTCAGAATTTGTCATCATTCTAATGTGCTCACAATATTTATTTATAAACACTTGGTCTAAAGCATCAAAATCAAATGTAGTATACATTTTGAACATATAGAAAAGTAAATGCTGTGATTTAACCCTTTTATTATTTGATAATTAGTTCCTAGACATCCATGTGTTTTATTATAAATGTATAGGTTTAACTTACTCTTGAGACTGACAGAAAAATAGCAATAAAATTTTATTAAGTATAATAAACTTGAGTATGACCTCCATATAACATCAGAAAAAGTTCAGTGCTTGAAAATAAGAGAATATTAGAAAGTAGATTAGCCTAGATGATGAGGGGACAGGCATTCATTATTGAGGAAATACAGGATATGCCTTTGATTTCAGAGAAGATTCTGGCTCTATGAAAAGATTTACTCTGGAGAAAATTACACTATAGACACATATTTTTAAAAGAAAGCTTAAAGTTGAAATGTAATAATCAAGATAATTTAGATTCTTAAAATATTTTTTCATCAGTTAAAATAAAATTTTCAATCAAAATGAACTTGACTTATGAAATAGACCCTTAGGATAATATCAACCAGTTGATGTTATTTATTGTTTAAGAACGAGCAGTAATCATAGCTTAAATGTTCAGTTAGTGAACAAAACATAGGTGATAGGATAATTTAGGTTAATAATACCACTAGATAATATCACTAAAACTTGAATGACAATTTATCTTTTGGCACATGTAGATTATCAATAAGATATTCATTTTAAAATATGGAGGAAAAGCTAAAGTTATGTCCTTTATCCAGAACCAGGATACAATAAATTTACTTGAAAAAAATCACAATACAATCTCCCTGTCTATATCTTTATTTTGAGAGTCTTGTGAAAGGTGATTCAGTTGATAATAATAGGACAGCTGCATGCCCATGATAACATCCCTTAGTTTTTTTTTTTTTTTTTCCTGTTTAGTTAAGGAAATCAAAATTCAATATGAATGTTTCTTATATAAAATTTAGAATCAGAAGAGTCTTTATATAAAAGTTTTTCTATATATTCTCATGAAGTAGTATAAACTTCTGTGGTATAAAACTTTTTTACATGGACTTCTTTACTGCCTAGATAAAGATATGTTATAGGAAATCAAATTACTATAATTTAAGTTCTCCATTTTTTTTTTCCTGTTAAGTTCTAGGCATTTCTTTTTGTTATTACACTTGCTCAGGATTCTGTTGTTATTTGTTTCTTGTTTTTAATATGGAGGGTATTGTGTTTTCATAAAGGTTAAAAGTATCATATTGCTATATAATCTCCATTTTGAAAAAGCTTGATTTTATTCTGAAAATATAAAACGTTGTTTAAAGAAACATCATGAAATACATTTCTTAGGTTTACAAAAATATATTCACTTCTTTATTTTACTGAGCCTTTAAACCGTGTATTAAGACTACTACATATCTATGAAAGTAAAAGTCACTCAGTTGTGTTCGAATCTTTGTGACCCTAAGGACTATACAGTCCATGGAATTCTTCAGGCCAGAATACTGGAGTGGGTAGTCTTTCCTTTCTCCAAGGGATCTTCCCAACTCAGGGATCAAACTCCAGTCTCCCTCATTGCAGGCAGATTCTTTACCAGCTGAGCCACAAGGGAAGCCCATAGTGAAAGTGAAAGTCTCTCAGTCTTGTCTGACTCTTTCACATATCTGTAGAAAAGCAGAATTGAAAATTGATGCAGCCACTATAGAATAGAGATTTGCCATATGATCCAGCAATTTCATGTCTAGGTATTGACCTGAAAAAGGCAAAAGTACTATTTTAAAAAGATATATGCACAGTAGTGTCCACTGCAGCATTATTTACAATAGCCAAGATTTAGAAGTCACCTTAATATCAAGGGATAGATGGATAGATAAAAAAGAAGTGGTATATATGCACAATGGAATATTACTCAGCCATCAAAAGTGTTATTTTGCCTTTTGTTACAAGATGGATGGGTGTAGATAATAGTATGCTAAGTGAAATCAGTTCAGTTCAGTTCAGTTCAGTCACTGAGTCACATCTGACTCTCTGCAACCCCATGGACTGCAGCACACCAGGACTCCCTGTCCATCATCAACTACCAGAGTTTACTCAAACTCATGTCCATTGAGTCGGGTATGCCATCCAACCATCTCATCTTCTGTCATCCCCTTCTCCTCTCGCCTTCAGTCTTTCCCAGCATCAGGGACTTCTCCAATGAGTCAGCTCTTCACATCAGGTGGCCAAAGTATTGGAGTTTCAGCTTCAACATCAATCCTTCCAATATACTTTCAGGATTAATTTTCTTCACGATTGACTGGTTGGATTTTGTTGCAGTCCAAGGGACTCTCAACAGTCTTCCCCAACACCACAGTTTGAAAGCATCAATTCTTCGGCATTCAGCTTTCTCTATAGTCCAACTCTCACATCCATACATGACTACTGGAAAAACCATAGCCTTGACTAGATGGACCTTTGTTGACAAAGTAATGTCATTGCTTTTTAATATGCTGTGTAGGTTGGTCATAACTTTTCTTCCATGTGGCAACCGTCTTTTAATTTCATGGCTGCAGTCACCATATGCAGTGATTTTGGAGCCCCCCAAAATAAATTCTGTCACTGTTTCCACTGTTTCCCCATCTATTTGCCATGAAATGATGGGACCAGATGCCATGATCTTCGTTTTCTGAATGTTGAGCTTTAAACCAACTTTTCCACTCTCCTCTTTCAGTTTCCTTAATAGGCTCTTTAGTTCATTTTCTGCCTTAAAGGTGGTGTTATCCGCATATCTGAGGATATTATTTCTCCCAGCAATCTTGATTCCAGCTTGCGCTTCATCCTGCCCAGTGTTTCTCATGATGTACTCTGCATATGAGTTAACTAAGCAGGGTGACAATATACAGCCTTGACATACTCCTTTTCCTGTTTGGAACCAGTCTGTTGTTCCATGTCCAGTTCTAACTGTTGCTTCCTGACTTCTATACATATTTCTCAAGAGGCACATCAGATGGTCTACTATTCCCATCTCCTTAAGAATTTTCCTGTTTATTGCGATCTACACAGTCAAAGGCTTTGGCATAGTCAATAAAGTAGAAATAGATGGTTTTTCTGGAACTCTTGCATTTTTGATGATCGAGCAGATGTTGGCAATTTGATCTCTGGTTCCTCTGCCTTTTCTAAATCCATCTTGAGCATCTGGAATTTCATGGTTCATGTATTGTTGAAGCCTGGCTTTGAGAGTTTTGAGCATTAATATGCTAGAGTGTGAGATGAGTACAATTGTGCAGTAGTTTGAGCATTCTTTGGCCTTGCCTTTCTTAGTGATTGGAATGAAAACTGACCTTTTCCAGTCCTGTGGCCACTGCTGAGTTTTCCAAGTTTTCTGGCATATTGAGGGCAGCCCTTTCACAGCATCATCTTTTAGCATTTGAAATAGCTCAACTGGAATTCCATCACCTCCACTACTGTTCTTCATAGTGATGCTTCCTAAGGCCCTCTTGACTTCACATTCCAGAATGTCTGTCTTCAGGTGTGATCACACCATCACGGTTATCTGGGTCATGAAGATCTTTTTTGTACAGTTCTTCTGTGTTCTTGCCACCTCTTCTTAATATCTTCTGCTTCTGTTACGTCCATACCATTTCTGTCGGTTATTGAGCCCATCTTTGCATGATATGTTCCCTTGGTATCTCTAATTTTCTTGAGGCGATCTCTATTCTTCCCCATTCTATTGCTTTCCTCTATTTCTTTTCATTGCTCACTTAGGAAGGCTTTCTTATCTCTGCTTGCTTGTCTTTGGAACTCTGCATTCAAATGAGTACAGCTTTTCTTTTCTCCTTTGCTTTTTGCTTCTCTTCTTTTCACAGCTATTTGTAAGGCCTCCTCAGACAGCCATTTTGCTTTTTTTCCATTTCTTTTTCTCGGGGAGGGTCTTGATCCATGTCTCCTGTACAATGTCACTAACCTCTGTCCATAGTTCATCAGGTACTCTGTCTATCAAATCTAGTCCCTTAAATCTATTTGTAACTTCCACCATATAATCATTAGGGATTTGTTTTAGGTCATAACTGAATAGTCTAATGGTTTTCCCTACTTTCTCAAATTTCAGTCTGAATTTGGCAATAAGAAGTCCATGATCTGAGCCACAGTCAGCTCCCAGTATTGTTTTTGCTGACTGTATAGAGCTTCTCCCTCTTTGGCTGCAAAGAATATAATTAATCTGATTTCACTGTTGACCATCTGGTGCTGTCCATGTGTAGAGTCTTCTGTGTTGTTGGAAGAGGGTGTTTGCTATGACCAGTGTGTTCTCTTGGCAGAACTCTATTAGCCTTTGCCCTGCTTCATTCTGTACTCCAAGACCAATTTGCCTGTTACTCCAGGTGTTTCTTAACTTCTTACTTTTGCATTCCAGTCCCCTATAATGAAAAGGACATCTTTTTTAGGTTTTAATTCTAGAATGTCTTATAGGTCTTCATAGAACCATTCAACTTCAGCTTCTTCAGCATTACTGGTTGGGGCATAGACTTGGATTACCATGATATTGAATGGTTTGCTTTGGAAACGAACAGAGATCCTTCTGTTGTTTTTGAGACTGCATCCAAGTACTACATTTTGGACTCTTTTGTTGCCTGTGATGGGTACTCCATTTCTTCTAAGGCATTCTTGCCCACAGTAGTAGATATAAGAATCATCTGAGTTAAATTCACCCATTCCAGTCCACTTTTTCATTTAAGTGAAATAAGTTAGAGAAAGAGAAATAAAATATTATCTCATGTATATATGGAATTTAAGCATTAAAACAAAAAAATGACAAATTCATGGGGGAAAAAAAGAACAAAGGAGTGCTGGGGTAAATTTGGATAGGAAGGAAGGAGGTAAAGTAGGTAGAGAGGATTAAGAGGTACAGACATATAGTTATAAAGTAAACAAACCACAGGGTTATACAATAGAGCATAAGGGATATGGTCTCTAATGTCATAATAATTTAGTATTATAGTATTAGGGACTAGTGGTTACCAGAGTTATTGTGGTGATCATCTCATAATGTATGCAAGTGTCAGATCACCGTGTAGCACATCTGAAACTAACATAACATTGTATATCAACTGTTTAAATTTAAAAAGATTAACACATATCTTTTTAAGGTATTCATATAAGAAATAATTAAATTATAAAATATCGAACACATTTTGAAAAGATTAAAACTTATTAGGGGTCTTTTGATATTGGGTTTTTCACCCTCTGAATTTTGAATTGACTCTTTACAGGAGATACCTGGGTTTTAACATTATATTGTCATTGTAGATATATTTGTAAATATTATCATTATATTTTGGTCATAAAGTTACATCCTACATAAACTTTTACATAATTCTGCTTCTGACACTTTAAGTCTAGGTGACCATTCACAAAAAATATTATTGTTAGTGATAATATTATTCCAATTCTCCTATAGTTATTTCTCTTTTTTTTATTTCCCTAGAGATTCAATTCATTATGTGTAATTCTTCATAAGATCTGAAATTACTACATACCAATAACTTCATTTTATTTAGAATATACTCGAAACATGTGATCAAAAATTACTTTATAAATGAAAGGAAATAACTCAAGTATTGGTTTATTGAAACATCAATAGTAAGGCTAAAATTTAAAAAAAGGAAATGTACGCATTTAGAAAGAAAAATAGGCTTGCACTGTCACTCAAATTCACAAATAAACA
Source organism: Budorcas taxicolor (assembly GCF_023091745.1). Classification (NCBI taxonomy): domain Eukaryota; kingdom Metazoa; phylum Chordata; class Mammalia; order Artiodactyla; family Bovidae; genus Budorcas; species Budorcas taxicolor. The sequence goes on from NC_068910.1 coordinate 97,966,267, forward strand.
TATAATTACAGAGATTTTGAGTTTAAAAAAAGTAAATTGAATTAAACAGATAAGCTTTCTCTTACAAAATATTTGTGTTATTTCCACTGCTTTTCAGTAGCGTTCAGTTCAGTTCAGTCTCTCAATCATGTCTGCCTCTCTGTGACCCCATTGACTGCAGCACGCCAGGCCTCTCTGACCATCACCAACTCCCAGAGTTTACTCAATCTTATATCCATTGAGTCAGTGTTGCCATCCAGCCATCTCATCCTCTGTCGTCCCCTTCTTCTCCTGCCCTCAATCTTTACCAGCATCAGGATCTTCTCAAATGAGTCAGCTCTTTGCATCAGGTGGCCAAAGTATTGGAGTTTCAGCTTCAGCATCAGTCCTTCCAATGAACATCCAGGACTGATCTCCTTTAGGATAGACTGGTTGGATCTCCTATCAGTCCGAGGGACTCTCAGGAGTCTTCTCCAACACCGCAGTTCAAAAGCATCAATTCTTTGGTTCTCAGCTTTCTTTACAGTCCAACTCTCACATCCATACATGACTACTGGAAAGTCAGTAGCATTACACATATTTTAAGTAGTTAGTAGCAAATATTTATGAATGATTTGCTTAATGACTATATTCTAGGGTTCTAGATGTTCACTGAAAAATACAAGGCAGTATATATTTATTGTCTGACGTGTCTTCTTCTTATAAAATTTATTGAATTCTCATCAGGAATGTGAGACAATATAACATTTTACTATACAACTAGGTGTGTGCCCAGCTGATTAGAAGGTCATTTCTAAAGAACTATCATTCATATATTAATGTTGCCAAGTGGTACTTCTTTATTACTAAAAGCACTAATTACTTATCTCAAAGTAATAATACTTTGCATTTGTAAAGTACTTTATGTTCTTCAAAGTGATTTGCATGCATTATCTCATTTGGTCTTGAAAAAGGGAGCCTGCTCATTAAATTGTCCAGATGGAGTGAGGAATCAGAGTGTTCAGCCATAACTAATGTTCTCTTAAACCAAGGTGAATATATGTCTAGTAGAGACCTGCCCATAATAAATGAAGGAAAAAAAAAAAATCAACATTCTCAGTTATATTAGAATCAAAATTTCTTGGGATAGTCCCAGTGTCCTCTTAATATACTTTGCATAATCCTTTCTTCCCAGGTTAGTTACTGTCACAAAAAAATTCAGACATTTTATTCTGATCAGATCTAATCCTCTTCCTTGCTGTTGTTCTTATTTAAATATTTAGTAGGCAAATATTTATATTAAAAACCTCATGAAATTAAATATGTAAATACCAAACAAATTGTTTATCCCTTCCTATAACATCTTACAGAAAAATGAACTGTGGTAATTGAATATTGTTCCATATCAGAGCTAAATGTTGTAATATTTTCTACACTGACTCTAATGTCTTTTATATAGCTAAAAAAACCCTCCTCTTCTATATATGAATTTCCTTTTAAATATGTATTAAAGTCATTTTGTGTATGATAAGGTTGGCTACATGGTTAATCATGCTGACCACTTTTTCAGTCTCTAGTTTATTATAACAAATAGCGAGGTAAAAATTTCAGCAAGATACAAGGGCTGTGTACTTGACTGAAGGATAATGTCTCCCTTGGGTCCTTTTGAATAAAGAGAGGTAAAACCTCAGCCAAAACCTTGCACAGTAAAAGGTTTTAAAATAAGCATTGATTGAACTTCTGGTTCAACTTATTTAAATCAAATACACAGATATTTTTATTTGTTTATCCTTGACAGCTCTACATTAAATAATATTAGATAAAACTGTAAAGTTTTATTTTAGATTTTTTTTATTGATCTTGCAAAAAATGTTTTGTGAAAATGTAACTTTTGCAGAATACTTTGTTATGTTTGTAACAATTTGACAATTATTTCTTATTAGCTATTATTTCTCATTTTTGAAGCTGTGATTTAGAGCAAAAGCCTAGGTAGAAATCCTCAGATACAATTTAGTTTCTTTCCACTGCAGACTGCCATCCCTAAGTATCTCTTTCTGTAGGACCCTCAAGGATGTCAATGGCAACCCACACCAGTACTCTTGCCTGGAAAATCCCATGGACAGAGGAGCCTGGTAGGTTGCAGTCCATGGGGTCGTGAAGAGTCGGACATGACTGAGCGACTTCACTTTTCACTTTCATGCACTGGAGAAGGAAATGGCAACCCACTCCAGTGTTCTTGCCTGGAGAATCCCAGGGACGTCGGAGCCTGGTGGGCTGCCGTCTACGGGGTCGCACAGAGTCAGACACAACTGAAGTGACTTAGCAGCAGCAGCAGCAAGGATGTCAGAGGTTTCTGAGGTTATTGAATCCATTATATTCACTTGTTGAAAAAGTCCTTTACTCCCACAGTTGCCACCATCCTGCCATCAAACATTAATTTGCTAAAATTTTGAAGACTATAGAAAAAATATTGGTAGACTTTAATAAGTCTTTACAAAGTGTAGCCAAGTATTGAAATTTGGATGATGACTAGAAATAGTATAGTTTGATTTTTTCCCCCACAAATATATACATTGATCAAATCCCTATTATTTTTGTCTATTTTACAAAAGACAAAAATAATACCTGGAAAGCAGTCTTAGTTTCAAGTACAATACAGTAGCTGTTTCCACACCATTGTTTTTATAGGCAGGAGTCTTGCCAGGAAAATTAGACAATACATAACTAGGGAAATTCTAGCAACTATAATGAAGTTGCCCTGTGAACCATCATGGAAAAATGATCCTAGAGTGCTTAAGTCTGGATCAGCACTCTGTGGATTCAAGAACATGCAATAAAACCCTAAAACAGTTGGAGAATCAACTAAATCCCGGCTAAATGAGAATTCAGCCTGACGGTTTCTTCTTCACCCACCACCTTTCCAAACATTTGCCCCTGTAGGTGGTCTCCCTTGGAAGTGACCTTTTGATCAACATTTAAGGGTAAATGTTTCTTTGCTAAGAGCCTAGCATGAGAGAGGTTATTAATTTACCTGTGAATAATGGAGACTCATAATGATTAATTAAAAGTCACAGGTCACCTAGCTAGTAAGTATTGATGAGAGAATTAAAACCCAAATTTATCTTATTACAATGTCCATGCTTTCCCTCTATATTTGCATTACACAATCCAGAAGGTTAAAGATTGGGAATGTAAATAGATTTGGTTAGTCTGTTTGTGTGTGTGTTTTAAACACTACTATTTAAATTTTTTAAAATTGTCATGGAATTAAGGTGTATTGATTGCACTGATAACAGTAAATAATACAAGTTAAAATTAGGAGTCATTTAAATTTTGACATTTGAAATGAAAAATAATCCTTAGAAAAGCTGAAAAATATACAGTTGTCTGATGTGAGATGAGAATCTTTTCAATAATTAATAAATAAGAATTTGTAAGAAGCTAACCAGATTTCTAATAAACATCCTTCAAAAATACAGTTAGTTAGAGTGAGTGAACAGGCTATACATGTGGTTATTTAGTCAGGCTAAATTGTGAAGGAAAAGCAAGAGTTCAGTTCGCTGCTCTCATTCAGTAAAAGACTCAGAAAAAATAAACTTCTGACAAAGTTACTTTGACTTTAAATTGCTTTTAGAGTTCTGAAATTTGTTTGTATTTTTATTGCTGTTTGTTTGTGTGAGAGAAAAATGGTATTGCTATAACTCTTCATATTTTTATACTTGTACTGATTTATTAAAAATCAATTTAAATTATATTTTAATTTCTATGAGATATATTGATTTTAATAGGATCTGACTTCTATTCCTTGACATGAAGAAATTGAGTTTAAATAGTTAAGATATAACAGTTAATAATGAGGAGCTTGTTATTGCAATTGGAACTGCACATGATACTATGAATGGTAGAATAAATGACATGACTAAAATATGACTAACTTCTGTCATATTCTGAAAAAGGCATAGAGAAAAGATATACTATAAAGCATTAAATTATATTAATTTCAATGTAATTGATATACCAAAACTCATAATAAATTAAGTATTGTGTTTTATTAGATTTTCCTATAAATACTAAAGCAAAATGAGATATTTGTTTTAAAATCAGTGAATGGGGAATTAATTGCTCAAAGTATGAAACAAGATATTTGAATGAATAATATGTTTTTCTATTTACACTAAAATTACTCTTAGTGGAGTGTAAAGAGTTTCAAATACAAAAAGAATTCGGACATAATTTACAGAGGATTTTTGGAGTACTAGAATTTGTTTTTACATTGAACAAATATAAATAATTTTAAAAATTTTCCTTTTCCTAAAAGCAGAAACCTTATATATACAAAATTATATTTTTGTATTTGATATAGCGATATCTTTCTAAGAATTATTATAAAATAGGTCAATAACTCCAACCTTAAAATACAAATTTCTGATAATTTAAAGATTATTTACTTTGAATAGTGTAAATTATCTTTATGTCATTCTAATTTTGACAAAGTCAGATTTGCAAAATCTTTGCTGATGCTGATGTAACCACCTTGTTTCTTCCTTTATCATAATGCATAATTAAAAATGAAAGGAAATATATTTCAAATTAATTTCAATTCAAGAAGTATTTGTGAACCATGTATTATAATACAAAACTATAATGGATTTAACAGAGATGCTAGTTCAGTGTCCCTTGTAAAATGGATATAAGATTCTTGATATATAGAAATCATTTAATTTTGTTATAATTCATTAGAATTGTTCAATTCAACAAAAAAGCTCATATATATATAATATTATAAAGATGTGTCCTCTTCTTTAACGTTTGAAAATTCCTCAATCTATTATATTTTACAATTACTTGTTTATGAATATTTTATTTTGTAGCAAAATTTTTAAATATCATGAATATTATTTCAAATATTTTAATATTAATTGCAACTTTATGTTCAAACAAAATGAAAATAATTTTCTTCTATTGCTCACTGAACAGTTGTCTTCTGAAGTTTCTCTCATGTACTCTCTATGAACTCCTGCACCATTCACATACATATTTATTTAACAAATATTTATTCATTACACAAATGTTTATTAACTGCCTCCTATGAGAATGCCATTGTGTTAAGTTATAATTTTGTATATTCACTGTCTGCAAATAAGGGTGACAGCTGGGAGGTCAAAAAAATTATATCAGCGGTGGATCAAGGATAGAATAGAAGCAATACCCAGAATAAAATTACTTACTGTCTATAGTTTGATGATAAATAAAATTTTTCATGGACATATGATCCATTGACCTAAGTGAAAATATCTGATGTCATTTTTAGGTGTATTGAGTAAATGAACTTTTTTGTTGTAAGTGTATTCAATCATAGAAAAGGCTTATTTTAACCTGGATGTAAAAACAGTTAAAAGTATGCTACCTGATTTGGGGGCAGGGAATAATTTAGAATTAATTAAGTATTAGTTCAGTAGCTCAGTTGTATTCAACTCTTTGTGACCCCATGGACTGCAGCACACCAGGCCTCCCTATCCATTGCCAACTACAAGAATTTACACAAACTCATGTCCATTGAGTCAGTGACGCCATCCAAACCATATCCTCTGCCGTCCCCTTCTCCTCTAGCCTTCAATCTTTCCCAGGATCAGAGTCTTTTTGAAAAAGTCAGTTCTTTGCATCAGGTGGCAGAAGTATTGGAGTTTCAGCTTCAGCATCAGTCTTTCCAGTGAATATTCAGGACCAATTTCCTTTAAGATGGACTGATTGGATCTCCTTGCAATCCAAAGGACTCTCAAGAGCCTTCTCCAACACCTCAGTTCAAAAGCATCAATTCTTCTGCATTCAGCTTTCTTTACAGTCCAATTCTCGCATCCATAGATGCTGCTGCCCACCAGGTTCCCCCGTCCATGGGATTTACCAGGCAAGGACACTGGAGTGGGTTGCCATTTTCTTCTCCAATCTGTGAAAGTGAAGTCACTCAGTCATGTCCGACTCTTCATGACCCCATGGACTGCAGCCTAACAGGCTCCTCTGTCCATGAAATTTTCCAGGCAAGAGTACTGGAGTGGGTTGCCATCGCCTTCTTGGATCCATAGATGACTAATGAAAAAAACCACAGCTTTGACTGGATGGAACTTTGTTGGCAAAGTAATGTCTTTGCTTTTTAATGTACTGTGTGGGTTGGTCATAACTTTTCTTCCAAGAGACAAGCATCTTTTAATTTCATGGCTGCAGTCACCATCTGCAGTGATTTTGGAGCCCACAAAAATAAACTCTGTCACTGTTTCCCCATCTATTTGCCATGAAGTGATGGGACCAGATGCAATGATTTTAGTTTCCTTAATGTTGAGTTTTAAGCCAACTTTTTCACTCTCCTCTTTCATTTTCAACCAGAGAGTCTTTAGTTTCTCTTCACTTTCTGCCATAAGGGTGGTGTCATTTGTGTATCTGAAGTTACTGATATTCTCCAGGCTATCTCGATTCCAGCTTGTGCTTTATCCAGCCCAGGATTTCTCATGATGTACACTTCACATAAGTTAAATAAGCAGGGTGACAATATACAGCCTTTATGTACTGCTTTCCTGATTTGAAACCAGTGTGTTGTTCCATGTCCAGTTGTAACTGTTGCTTCCTGACTTGCATACAGATTTCTCAAGAGGCAGATCAGGTGGTCTGGTACTCCCATATCTTTCAGATTTTCCACAGTTTGTTATGGTCCACACAGTCAAAGGCTTTGCATAGTCAATAAAGCAGAAATAGATGTTTCTCTGGGACTCTCTTGCTTTTTCAAAGATCTGAAAGATGTTGGCAGTTTGATCTCTGGTTCCTCTGCCTTTTCTAAATCTAGCTTGAACATCTGGAAATTTACAGTTCACGTATTGCTGAAGCCTAGCTTGGAAAATTTTGCAAATTACTTTAGTAGTGTGTGAGATTAGTGCAATTGTGTGGTAGTTTGAGAATTCTTTGACATTGCCTTTTTTGGGATTGAAGTGAAAACTAACCTTTTACAATTCTGTGGCCACTGCTGAGTTTTCCAAATTTGCTGGCATATTGAGTGCAGCACTTTCACAGCATCATCTTTTAGCATTTGCAATAGCTCAACTGGCATTCCATCACCTCCACTAGCTTTATTCATAGTAATGCTTCCTAATGCCCAGTTGACTTCATATTCCACAATGTCTGCCTCTAGGTTGCTGATTACACCATCGTGATTATCTGGGTCATGAAGGTCTTTTTTGTATAGTTATTCTTTGTATTCCTGCCACCTCTTCTTAATATCTTCTGCTTCTGTTAGGTCCATACCATTTCTGTCCTTTATTGAGCCCATCTTTGCATGAAATTTTCCTTTGGTATCTCTAATTTTCTTGAAGTGATCTCTAGACTTTCCCATTCTATTGTTTTCCTCTATTTCTTTGCCTTGATTACTGAGGAAGGCTTTCGTTTCTCTCCTTGCTATACTTTAGAACTCTGCATTTAAATGGGTATATCTTTCCTTTTCTGCTTTGCCTTTCACTTCTCTTCTTTCCACAGCTATTTGTAAGACCTCCTCAGACAACCATTTTGCCTTTTTGAATTTTTTCCTTTGGGATGTGCTTGATCCCTGTCTCCTGTACAATGTCAGGAACCTCCATCAATAGTTCATCAAGCACTCTGTCTATCATATCTATTCCTTTAAATCTATTTGTCATTTCCACAGTATAATCATAAGGTTACTTGAATGGTCTAATGGTTTTCCCTAGTTTCTTCCATCTAAGTCTGAAGTTGGCAATAAGGAGTTCATGGTCTGTGCCACAGTCAGTTCCCGGTCTTTTTTTTTTTTTTTTTTTGGCTGACTGTAAAGAACTTTTTCATCGTTGGCTGCAAAGAATATAATCAATCTGATTCAGTATTGACCATTTGGTTATGTCCATGTGTAGTCTTCTCTTGTGTTGCTGGAAGAGGATATTTGCTATGACCAGTGCATTCTCTTGGTAAGACTCTATTAGCCTTTGCCCTGCTTCATTCTGTACTCCAAGGCCAATTTGCCTGTTACTCCAGGTGTTTCTTGACTTCCTACTTTTGCATTCCAGTCCCCTATAATGAAAGGGACATGTTACAAAAATATTTAATTTCAGGGGAGCAATTATTTAGCTTTAAGAAAAATTTGCCATGCCTCTTTAACCTTTGTTATGATGCAGTATAATTGAATATTCCTTGCTGTATTATTAGTGTGAGAAAAAAAGATGTTATCAAATTATTTTTCTATATAATTATAATTTAATGTTTTCTTTTGTAGGTTATTTAATTATATTAGATCAAATATTCATATGGTAGCATCTTCTTCTCCCAAATTCAGCTATTGTTTGGCTTATGCTTACATCAGATTCTGATTTATTATAATTTTTTCAAACTTTGCTATTTCTATTTAGCTATCCTTTAAGATATTTAAGATTAACTAGGCTAACAATGATCCTCCCTAGTAGCTCAGCTCGTATAGAATTACCTGGTTCAATTCCTGGGTTGGTAAGATCTACTGGAGAAGAGATAGGCTACCCACTCAGTATGCTGAGCTAATAACAATATAAAAAAATTACTGGTTACATCCCACCCAGAATATTCCTAACTTTTCTTTCTTTCTATTTTATTTTATTTTTTTTAATAGTAACTATCTAGTTTAGATAATGTTTTTGCAAAGCAATCCTCACCACTTTCAAACAACTGGGAGAAGAAAAGATACTAGAATTTGAAATACATAGGGAATTTGATGGCTCTAATATCTAATTAAATCATGGCTGTTTCAGTACTTACGCTGTTTATTCTAGCTTACCTAATATTCAGTTCAGTTCAGTCACTCAGTTGTGTCGACCCAAGTACTCTTGCCTCTAGTACAACACCAACTCCTGGAGTTTATTCAAACTCATGTCCATCAGGTTGGTGATGCCATCTGACCATCTCATCCTCTGTTGTCCCCTTCTCCTGCCTTCAATCTTCCCCAGCAACAGGGTCTTTTAAAGTGAGTCAGTTCTTTGCATCAGGTGGCCAAAAGTCCTGGACTTTCAGCTTCAGTATCAGTCCTTCCAATGAATATTCAAGACTGATATCCTTTAGGATTGACTGGTTTGATCTCCTTGCAATCCAAGTGACTCTCAAGAGTCTTCTCCAATGCCATAGTTCAAAAGCATCAATTCTTCAGCACTCAGCTTTCTTTATAGTCCAACTCTGACATCCATAGATGACTATTGGAAAAACCATAGCTTTGCTTAGACAGACCTTTGTTGGCAAAGTAATATCTCTGCCTTTTATTTTAGTTTTTAAATCCCAAATATTTATTATATATTAAGTATATTTTGCATCACCGTATTTGCTTCTTGTTTTTATTCACTAAAACTAAGGAATATTTTAGTCAAGTTGTTCTACTGGCTTGATCTAAGTAAGCCTCCAATAATAAAGTTGAACTACCTCCTATCCTTATAAGTTGATAGGAAATGGAATTTACTTGAATTATCAGAAACTCTTATTCAGTATGTAAGTATGAAATTGCAATATACTATTGTATGCTCAGCATACAATAGTCTATTTCTTTAAGACTGCATTTGGTAAGCAGCCAGCAAAAAGTCCTGCTAATTTTTATTCAGAAAAATAGAAAGTGTTTTATTTTTCTCTATATAAATAAAGAATAAAAGTACTGTTTTTCAAAGACACTTTAAAATCAATGTAAGAATCTATGAATGATAATACCATTATATAGCCAATAGTACACAACGATGCAAACTGAGCAAGTATATACACATATATTACGTAGTCATTTGACATTGTCAATCTTCAACCATTTTGAACTACAAAAATAATATTTTCAGATGGTTTAATGTAACAATTCTGTGAATGAAGGAAATTGCCTAAAGTGACTAGTTGATTCATATCTAACTCATGGTACTAGGTATATATTCTGGGACATCCCTGCATCCCTAATAATCAGCATATTTATCCTTTCAAATAAAGACAGAATAGCCATATTTTGTTACCACATAGCAGTTTTCTGATGTGATATTTAAAGATAGTCAACAATTATTTTATATAAAATGTGCTTAAACTCTAGAAGAAATTGTGAGGCCTTAGGAGGACTTTTGAAAAAAGTATTCTCTAACTCGAGTTGGAAGAATTAGCAAGTCAACATGAATGATCTTTCCCATCCCTGGTGGGAAATATATATATATATATAAGGAAATATATATATATATATATATATATATATATATATATATATATGGAAATATATATATATATATATTCATATTGGAAAATAATTTCCACTATCATATCAGTAATTTGTCATGTTAACACTCTTAATCACCTTGTCACAAAGCTAGTATTTCCCATCAACTCTTCATAAGATTTAAGGGAGAGAGTAATGAAAATCAGCACAGAATGAGAAAAGTTGCCAAGTTTTGTTCCACTTATAGCTCCCAAAATCTCATTATTTTTTTTTCTTCTATACCCACTAAACAAAAACAGGTATGACTTAACAGCTTATACAGTTTATCATGGATGCTATAAAATAATTTGAATTGCTTATGGCTACATATGGCACCAATTATTTTGAGACAAACTCAAAGAAAAGTGGAATTTCACGTGTCATCTTTAAAAAATCCAAAGCTCGAAAGGATCATTTGACACCACCAAGTAACTTTGTGATAATAATCAAGGGATAGAGAAGAGAGAACAAGCTGGATGCGAGACTTTATTCAAATTTTGGGTGTCACATTCTCTGGAATTTGCTAGCATTGTGTTTTACATCTAAGTGGAATTTATTTATTTTTATTTTAGTTAATGTTAGTTTAAAATAACTAATATTATTAGAACATGACAGGTAATGTGCTAATATCTTTAATCATAAAACATAGTACTTGCATGGTGCTCACCATCTATCAATTATTATTCTTAGTGCTTCATTATATTATTCTCCAGACTATCTTCACATACAGTGAAGCAGATGCTATTATTATTGTCATCTTTTAATTAGAGAAAAAGACACAGAGGTTAAAACACTGTTCTGTCTCAAGAAATCCAACTGCAGGACCCATCCTCTTCATGTCTGTCATTGAAGCCAATTTAATCTAGAACTCATCAACACTCCACATTATCTGCTCTACTATCTACCTTTTCTTCTGACCATGAAGTGGTTTTCAAAATTATACTCCTCAAGAAGACAAATCATGTCATCTAATTTAATAACCTAGTAATTAGATAAAAATGTTATCAAATGAAATTTTGCAAATTTGAGATTTTTGTACAAGCCCATGTATTAAGATAATGTTTTCTTTTCCAAATACAGTTACAGTTTAACTCGCATTGAAGACTGCAGTATATACCTTCCAGTAAAAGCTAAATTAAACCAAAAGCCAAAAGACAGTATTCTCTAAAGTGTGTCACTCTACATGTAAAATTTTGTTCCTTCACTTTAAAACTATTTGGGTTTTAGGTAATGCCAGCAGAATATGTAGTTTTCACTTAGTACAGAGATACATAACTACAGTATGGCCTATCAATATGTATACAATAGATACATGATTGCAGAGGAAATGTATGCTAATGTGGGCATATATATTACTATCTTGAAAATCAAAGTTATTGTGTGATTATGATCAGGCTTTGTGAAATCAAGTTAAATTTTCTACTCACTCAGCCTTATGTTCCTGGTAAAATCCTATAGTTTCCTTTGTTGATGGCCACCCCTTTTCTTCCCTCTTGTTATCTAGTCTTTGGATACCTTTACAAGTTCACTTTTCACCGTTCCTGGTTCCCTGCAAGGCAGCATCAAAGATCTATTTGTAGTCCCCTCAGTCTTCCTTTAGCTTATTTTTCCCTGCTTTTGGACAGAATGCTCTTTGGTTATAATGCCTTTTCTGTTTGTTGAACACATGAAATCCTAAAACTTTTAAGATACCTTGTAAAACTTTTTCCTTAAGTCCTCAAAGTTTGCTGCTTCGTTATCTTTGTAGCTGAAGATCAGGTACTTGTCAAACTGAATTGAACATGTTAAATTTGTGGCCTCCAGTTTCCTTAGATGTAAGTTGGGTCACTACAATACTACATGGGTCAGAGTCCTGTCAAGAAAGAGATTGGATAATGTAAGCAATTAAATTGTGTTTAAGGATAATTTAATAAAGTGTTCATTTATAAATGTGGGAAGACCAGAAAAATAGTGCTGTATATTGTAAGTAACAATAGGAGGTTCTGACCATCCCTATATCCCAAAGGGCTAAGGGAGGCACACTTTGTGGAATGGAATAAAAAGAAAGGGAGATTTCCAAGTGGCTCAGTGGTAAAGAAATCTGCCTGCAATGCAGGAAACCCGGGTTTGATCACCTGGTTGGGAAGATATCCTGGAGAAGGAAACCCCTCCAGTATTCTTGCCTGGAAAATCCCATGGACAGAGAAACCTGGCAGGCAACAGTCTGAGGGGTCATACAAGAATGGAACACAACTTGGTGACTAAACAAAACAACAAGATAAAAAGAGAGAGGAAGTTGTGTAGAAAAGGTTGTTTGGAAGGAGCTCTGATTTTCTGGTTGAGGGAGGTGGCCAACTGAGCAAATAAATGTCCTAAAGTTCCTCCTTCCCTCCTTCCTATTTCTGGTCAGTGCTTCCTAATGGTTAGTCTCACCCAGGAGCCAGAACTATTGATATGATTCATGCAAGCCATATCTGAGACTGAAAGTAAGTTTGTGAGGGATGAAGACACCTTTCCTACCCTACTAGGTTTTGTAAACATGAAATTAAATCATATTACATGTGATACAAGTATATGTTTTAATTTGCATAATATGCAACTTAATGTTATTCTTCAGTTGCTAAGTTAAGTCCAGCTCTTTGCACTCCCATGGACTATTAGGCTGCCAAGCCCCTCTGTCCTCCATTTCCTGGAGTTTGCTCAAATTCATGTCCATTATTAACATAATAATCACACCCAAATTATAAATTATTCCCTGCTAAGAGTACATAGTACCGACATGTGTCCAATTGTTTAAAAGAGAAACTTAGGAATCACCCTTGATTCCCATATACCTTTATTCCCCATAAATAATGTATTTAGCTTGATCATTAAAATGGGGGTCTTATCTGAGTGCCTGGATCCAAATCCTGTAAGATCGTTATTAGCCCAAGAGAAGCCTTCAAACAAATCAGAAGAAGCTTTGTTCCTTTAGGTGGTAAATAATCCATGACTTCATTAATGGAGCATGAACTAGTTTCCAGCCCCAATGAAACCACTTCTACCTGAAATGAAGGACCAGTGCAATCATACACAAAGGCCCAGAAATCATAGCTCTGTTATTTCATAACTAGTAGACTTACTTTAGCCCTTCTACAAAGGCTAAGAAATTTTCTTTTCTGTAAGTGAGGGGATAATAACAGTATCTACTTTATTGGATCTTCTTGAGGAGTAGATGGATGTGTGTAAAACTCTTAGAAAAGTTCTGGTATGCATTAAACATTATGTACATCATTTCACGTTCAAAATATGTCTCAATCTTTTGCCACATTCCCCCACCAGCACCTATGACAGCCTTTAGTTCTTGCTGGACTATAAAGATAAGTCCTTATCCATTTTCTTCTTTTAGTCTTCCCCTACTTGTAATCCTAATTCCCTACACAGAGAAATAGCATATATGCTGTTTCTATTTCACCACATATGTAATAAACATTTACTAATATTATATCCATGTTTCTAGAAAAGTTTGTTTTTAAGGTATCTTGAAAATCCCCACCCCATGTAACAAAACTCTGAATTCCATTATCTTGAAATGTGAAAGTACCTAGAGTATCCTAAGAATAAATACACATTACTGTAGGGAAGTCCAAGTATACTGCATATTTCCAGCTAGATCCTTTCCCCATGATACTTGATTCCATTTCCTCACTCCTGCTGTCTCAGGCAGCAGCGCACACTGTTTCTTCTTCAGGTTCTTACTATGATGTGTTCCTCCCCTACAGCTCCCAGTTAAAATTTCCCACTCTCCCTGTGGACTTCTACTTCACAGTTTCTCTCCCAGCTTTTCTTTTCTTTTCTTTTTTTCCATCAGGATCACTCTCTTCCATTTTTATTCCATTGCTCTGGCATTCATAGTAGCATTTCCCAACAAGGATGTGTCATTTTCATCAGCCTGAAAGATAAAATAAAACTTCCAGATCAGAGGTACCTGTAGGATTGAAAGTCTGCATTTACGAGCGATATAAAGCTTTTATGAGGCATATAAATCTACCGGGAAGATGCACCTGTGGAAACTAAGCAAGAACTCCTATTCAGAAAGCTGTAACTCTGAAGCCAAAAGCCTAAGCTAAACCAATAGAAAATGAATTTTTGGATATTGACTTTCTACAAAATGCTATAAAATATTTCTACCCAGCCAAAAGTAAATTGTTGAACTTCAGAAATCACTCAATTATTGGTATCTTCCCTCTTTCAGAAATCTCATTATTTACAAGTCCTTTTAACACTCACAAAGTCTAATTTTGATTAACACCAAGGGTCGAAGGTTATAAAGGCTCATTACAATTATATCAAGAGCTTAAGTGCATATTTAGTGCACTCTTTCCATTTATAACTGTTTTGGTTACTCTATTGCTTTTCTGATTTTGTGGTATTTCACCACATTGTAAAAACAGTTGTACTTACTTTCAGTGGTTTGACTTTGATTTTATTCTGCTACTTACTTATTGGAAAAAAATATATATAAATTTTTGTCAAGATTTACTAAAAAATGGTCTTTTGAAAATAAATTTTGCCAATATTTATAGTGGGTTCACTATATTCCAGGCACTCTTGGCCATTTTAAAGATATTAACGCTTTTCATTTGCCTGACATCTCTGGGTAATGAGCACAATTGCTTTGTCCCATTTTACCAATTAGGAAACTGAGGAACAGGGAGGTTAAGTATGTTAAGAAATTCATGCAGCTGGTAGATGGCAGAGTCAGGAATTGAAGGCAGGCACCATTCAAATGCCTGCTCTTAACTACCTTATTATTTGTATTTGTAAGTCACATTTTTATATCTGACCCCAAAGTATATACAAAGTACTAATATAGGAGAATGCTTTTACTGATATGTGGTGAAAAAAACCTCAAAATACTATTATCTGTTCTTATCTGTGAGGCAAATCTATTTTACATATATTAATAGCTGTATATGTATGCATATAGAATATTCCACTTTTTCTTAAAAAAAACACCTGCATTAATATAATCAATTTAAGACAGCATAAGTGTACACAAGTGAACTGATAATATAGCTCAAGAAGAGACAGATTAAAATGGTGAAAATCAGTCACTGATTTACTCCCTCTAATACGGTCTATCTATTTTTCTTTTGCCTATTTGTTAACTTTTGAAGATAGTATTATCATCAGTGTCTGAAAATAGAATTTTGAAAAAAAACAGTTTTTTCACTGCCAGAAGAGAAAGTTAACACTTAGAATGTTCATTGACTGGTTAGTGTCCCACCCCAGGATTATTATCTGGAATATCACAGTTACTTCCTAGAGATATGGTGTTAGATGCTCAGTCATGTCTGTCTCTTTGTGACCCCATAGTCTATAGCTTGCCAGGTTCTACTGTCCATGGAGTTCCCCAGGAAAGATTACTGGAGTGGGTAGCCATTCCCAGGAAGAGATGTGGTACCCCTAGCTATTTCTCCTTCACCAGTGTTATGTAGGAGATCAGAATTAAATTCTGTTAATTTCCTATTTTTATGATTTTTTTCTTCTCAATTGATTTTACAAAATCCAAATATATATAAATCCATATATCCATATATACCTTTTATGTGTGTGTGTGTATTGACACCAACCAAAATAAAATAAAAAGTCATATCACTGATACTGTATAAACATGTAGTTAGTGACATATTTCAGATTATAATTCAGATAATTTGCTGTCATATAATTCTCTTTTCTTTAAACTTGAGCAGCTCTTTTCATTTCAAAAGGATCTTTATTCCACAGAGGCAGTTATCAGAAATGTATATGAAAGCATACAAAGTTCAGGAGAGAGTAGGGAAAGAGGATTATCTTTCTTTGTGGCATGAATTCAGATTCCGCAGAGTTCACTGCCTGTGTAAGAGGCAACATGGCCAAGTTTGTGTGCATGGCCAGTTATTCAGCATATTTTGAGGCTCGACCTTGTTCCTGCAAAGAATGTGCTCTGAGCACACTAGAAGACTGTCTTTGCAGCATTAAGAAAGTTCTGGCAGAGGAAAAAAATGTTGTAAATGGCCATTTATGATAATTAATGTCCAAGAAATTTCCATGGTTTTCCCCATTTTTGTTCTAAAAAGTTTCCTTCTGATATCTTGGGCTGTTACCTTGGATGCTTTTCTTCTCAAAAGCCTACTGACTAGCTGCCAAAGAGAGGCTCGTTCACACCTTGCCTTTTTTCCAATGTGCTCTTCTGCTCCATAGAGATAGACAATACTTACAAAAGGAAGAGGAAAAAAACTCACACAGCACCAATATGTGCATATTGGGTGACTTTCTAAGCTGCCAGGTTGCCAGAACAAAGCCTCAGGAGGATGCCAAGATGCTATCCAATCCTTGATAAGTGAACAAAAGTACCATATCCATTAGTATCAAAAAGGTACAGAAGGTAATGTTGTTGTTGTTTTTTCCTTTTCAACAGGCAAAACTTGATTTATTTTACCTAACACATTAAAAATTGGGCTGTATGTCTATAATTTTTTCTGCCACTTTCTTTTAAGTGATTATGTTTCAAATAAAACTAAGCAACAATTAAAAGAAGAATGAAAGGCAGCATTTGCATGTGAACAAACAGGAAGTTTTCACCAGACTTTATTATTTTTCATTTTTCTTTCATTTTAGAAACATATAGATAAGTAGACTACTGCTCCAAAGTGAAAGCAGTGAAGTGTGCAACTGCCTGCCCTTGTCAGATTGATAGAGTGAAGATGTTGAACGAGATAATGGAAACTTTCTATTCTTCGAGGACTGGAATAAAGAAACCATTTCTAGTCATTCATCAGCATTGATTGCCTTTGTGCTTGCGGTACAGATCAGACCTTAGGTTTTACAAAGGGAAGCTAAAACAAGTACAGTGATCCACTTTGGGAAGTGTAGTTGGCTTCCGCTTATCATTTAGTACATAGCAGCCATAATACATGGCAACAAAACACCAATAGCATGGAGCATGGCAACAATGAAGCTAGATGTTTCTTCACTTACTCTGGTTCTCAGGCTTATGAACATTTTACTCTGGTAACTGTGGACACTAAGTGAATTTATGTTTTGTTCTTAATCATGTTTAGCTTAGAATATTTTTATTGGTTTCTTTTTTCATTATTTGTGATGATCCAATTTTGAGTTGCTTAATTTTCAGAAATAGTTTAGTGATAAATAGCTACACTAAAATGCAATTTAGTGTACATGCATGAGCCTGCATACTGTAATTCATTTTCTGTAAAGGAGGTATTGAAAATATGTAAATGATACCTTCAATAGTTTTCAGTTCTATTTTCCTTTAAACATTTACAAACTTTATATGCCACAAAATGTGTACATATTTTCACTGCACTGAATGAATATGGTACCTCATACATTTGCTTCTGAGCAATTTATATTACACAAGCAAGATGAAGTGGAGAACTGAAACAATTATCCAAATCATTCAAACCAAAGGAGCACTTTGGCCTCAATCATTTAGGCACAGAATTTCAAATCAAAGTATTTCTTTGGCTTGAATGATATGGACAATTGTCTCAGCGCTCTATTATCACAACTATAGATTTCCAATCTGATTATGGGTCTAACATAAGATGGAAAAAATAATAACATATAATTGTGTTTTGAGAACATGGCTCATTCCAAAATCATTGTGCCAGTGTTTCCTAGTCCAGACACAATCTACAGGGTCATTCATCTGAAAATGAGTGACCTCTTAAAGCCACTTGAGCACTATTTAGAACTGAGAAGTAGAAACTCCTTCCTCAGTTAGTTTGCCTCTTCAAAAATCCATTTTACTTCAAAACAAATTTTAAATATTATTTTTCTGAAATGAATACTCTTCCACAATTCAGCAGAACACAACAATCCATGTAATCACAACAATGAATATGAAAAAATGATTAAAATTAGTTTGGCATAAATATATGTGATTATACTAGGTCAATCATTTTAGTTTGATTTGATAATTTATAAATAATAAAAGCCAAAGTTTTCAGGCAATTACATTGATTATTATTATTGACACAAACATTAGAAACACTTTCCAAACCAAATCCTGTTCAATTGCTTTTTTATATCATCTTTTACTTTGGAAATTTAAGTTTTGTACAAAAGAAAATGGAAAAATCCTCAATATAACGAAACACATTTCAGAAGTGTGAAAGCTAAGACTTTCACTAAAAGTGAAAGCTAATTGCTTTCTTTGCATTTATAAATAATTGTAGGTATTTTAATGGCATACGTAAAATACACTGATTGCATAAAAGTCCCTAAGTAATAAGTAGCACTTGAAGTGGGCCTCAGAAGTCATTCACTTTGCACCATCCTGCCCACTCCAGTATTCTTGCCTGGAGAATTCCATGGACAAAAGAGTCTGGTGGGCTACAGGCCATTGGATTGCAAAGAGTTGGACGTGACTGAGTGACTAACACTTTGACTTTCACCACAAAATGCGCTTGGTCAGGATGATCCCAGGTGGTGTGCAATTTCCTGTATACTATTTTGGGCTTCCCAGGTGGTTCTAATGGTAAAGAACCTGCCTGCCAATGCAGGTAGATGTAAGGAGACAAGTGTTGGCTCCCTGGGTTGGGTAGAACCCCTGAGGGAGGGCATGGCAACCCACTCCAGTATTCTTGCCTGGAGAATCCCATAGACAGAGGAGCCTGGCGGCCTGCACTCCATGGGGTCACAAAGAGCTCAGACATGACTGAGTGACTAACACTTTCAGTTTTCCTTTTTCTTTTTTGTGGATCAGTTTACTAATCATTTTTTATCCGTTTTTTTCATTTTGCGTAACTTTTATGAATAGTTTTTCTATGTCCTTCAGTGAATATTCTAATTTTGTTTTTTATAAGTTGATATTGACTGTTTACATATTCAATCTAGTGTTTCACTTATTATGTATCTACTAACAACTGTGATAATTTGGAGGCGATATTTAAATCATTTTAAAGAAAGGATTTTTTAAGGATCACGTTATACTACTTAACATACAGAGGAACATACATGATTTGAGAAAGTAACAATGAAACATACATTACCATATGGAAAATTAGATAGCCAGTGGAAACTTACTGAATGACATAGGGAGCTCAGATCTCATGCTCTGTGAAAATTTAGAAGGATAGGATGGTCTGAGAGGTGGGAGAGATGTTCAAGAGGGAGGGAACATACTTATACCTGTGTCTGATTCATGTTGACATATGGCAGAAACCACCACATATTGTAAAGCGATTATCTTCCAGTTAAAAATAAATAAATTGAAAGCAAAAGAATAAAATAGACAAGCTTCTTTGGCAATTTAAATATCTCTTAACCATGAATTTGGTTTTAGGGCTAGAGTACTAATCCAAATTTAATTTTGATGAAATTAAGCTTCATAGATTCAAACTAGACCCAATTTATTTTTTTACTAAAATGACATATCAAGCATTTTAACCCAGTTTAACAATTCTCATTTTATTCTCATTTATTCTTATTATGTATCATAATTTCCTGTCAATACTTGAGATGGTTTTGAATCTTAATTCTGGCACCCAGCAGTCTAGAATCTTAATGATTGCATTTTTTCCGACTCTAGTCAAATATTTGATTAAATATGCTAAACCAAGGACTGATCAGATGATATTGATATGGATTCTTTATTTAATGGTATTAAAACCTATTTATTCAATGAAACTGAATTTATTATATTTCCTTGGAAAAAATCCATAATAAAATCAAGATTAATTATATATTTTATTTAAATAGTTCCCTAGTATAAAAAGTGCTTTTATGTAAAGACTCTAAATTTATTTTCACAAAACCCTGTGAATTAGGCAATATTATTCCCCTTCCAGAGTATGGAAATTGAAACTCAGAGTTAAATAGCCTATGAAAAATCATAGTTTACACATATAGAACTGTGACTGAAGCATCCTGATGTCCAGGGAATTTTCCAGTACACAAATCCCCCTCCCATTTTCCTCCTCTGAGTTATCACATCTATTTAAATAGAAAAAATAAACCCTACACAAACATTTTCAGAAAATAAAGATAAAATAAATAACATGTAAATGTGTAAAATCATATTATTTCAGAAGATTATTATTTTTCACCTTTATATTTATGTGATGTTATTATCTATATCTATATATATATAAGGATATATATACACACATGTATATTTAATATATATATGTGTAGGTGCATGTGTAGATATATAGACCTATTTACATATAGATATCTCTGCTTCTGCTTCTGCTGCTAAGTCGCTTCAGTCGTGTCCGACTCTGTGTGACCCCATAGATGGCAGCCCACCAGGTTCCCCTATCCCTGGGATTTTCCAGGCAAGAACACTGGAGTGGATTGCCATTTCCTTCTCCAATGCATGAAAGTGAAAAGTGAAAGTGAAGTCGCTCTGTAGTGTCTGACTCAGCGACCCCATGGACTGCAGCCCACCAGGCTCCTCTGCCCATGGGATTTTCCAGGCAAGAGTACTGGAGTGGGTTGCCATTGCCTTCTCCATAGATATCTCTACATATATATATATAGAGAAAGCTCTCTCTATGAATATGTATCTATTTTGTTAACCTTATCTATTATCTATCTACCTACAGTTGACCCTTGAATCGTATAGGTTCACTTATATGTGGATGATTTTAAATAAATACATACAATGGTAATACACAGTCTAAGGTTGGTTGAATCCATCGTTGTGGAACTATAATTGTCGATACAAAGGGCCTACATTAAAGATTTTTGACTGCACTCAGAGCTCTTAAACCCTCCTTGTTTGAGAATTAACTGCGTATCTGGAATCAATAATGAAACTTGATCCTTTAACTATTTACTTGGTACCATACCAAGTGACTCACATTTAATATTTTCTTCATCCTGCTCATTCATGCTATATTATTCAATTTTTGGATAGCCATAATCTTTATATTAGAATTGAGGAAAATAAGATTTGGAGGGGTAATTTTATTTTGCAATCACATAGCTAGTAAGTAGCAGTGCAGGATTTAAATTCAGATCTCCCTGACGCCAGTCTCAATGCTCTTAAACATTAGCGTATTACTGAAGTGTATTTTTCTCTAGAAGGAAACATATGTAAAATCCAGAACCTCCCCAGTGGTCCAGTGGTTAAGAATTTCCCTACCGATGCAGGGGACACACATTCAATCTCTGATCTGGTAAGACTCCACACACTGCGGGGCATATATGTCTGTGAGGCACGACAACTGAAGCCCTCAGCTCTAGAGCCCATGCTCTGCTACAGGGGAAGCCAGTGCGATGAGAAGCCCACACTCAGCAAGTAGAGAGTAGCCCCCGAGACAGGAGCCAGTGTAGAGCAATGAAAACCCAGTGTAGCCAAAAGGAAAAAAAAGAAAAGAGAGAGAGAAAGAAATCCAATCAGAATATTTCCCAGTAATGGCATCAGGATCAGGCTCTTCTAACGTGTAATGGTCATCATTTGTCCACTTTGAAAATTAGAAACTTTAGCATCTCTAATCTTTTGAACTTTATGTTTTTCTGAGATTTCAAAAAATTGAAAATAGTGTCTCTTCATTCATATCTGCAACTATTTTCTTTCTAAAAATACATAATATTGAATATAACTTTCTAGATATTTAAATGCATTCAAAATATTTATTTATTGGTATATCTGCTAGCTCTCTTGTAATATCCCCTGACTTTCAAATTTTTTTCACTCACTCCCAGTTTCAAGTTCATTCTGGTGGGGATGGATATGGAAGGAAAACAGGAGTTAAGGATTTCTATAAGCTTTCTGTTCTCTGTCATTATTAAAGCATATGCTAATGTGCCTGACTTTTCTTAGCTCCCTTTTTCTAACCATAGTTGCGAGAAAATTACAGCAGGTGTGTTTTGTTGTGTTTTAAAAGCTCAGCACAGATTTTCATATTCATTCTCTAGTCCTATCTTCTGAGTTCCACACGTGTGTTCTGTGTATTCAAAATCAACAGCAAACCTAAAATTGATTTTTAAGCTACATGCATCCTTTTTCCCAATCCAAACATACTGATTATAGGGAAATAGTGTGGAAGGAACTTCTCTTCATTTTAATGCATTTCTTCCATGTGCTATTGCTTTTCTAATGTTTTATGCCACATAATGGATAAAACACTACTTTTTCATAGTGTCCAGTTCGACTTCTCAGGCTTCCTACGTGGTGCTAGTGGTAAAGAATCCACCTGCCAACGTGGGAGACACAAGAGATTCTGGTTCGATTCCTAGGTGGGGAAAATCCCTTGGAGTAAGAAATGACAACACACTCCACTATTCTTGCCTGGTAAATCCCGTGAACACAGGAGCCTGGTGATTTACAGTTCATGGGATTGCCAAGAGCTGGACATGACAGCATACACACGTCTCCAGTTCAACTATATGGGAAAAATCTTATACTTGTTACCACTAGTGGTAAAATTATTTCTTTCCTTTCTGCTTTAGGACATATTGCACTCACCTAGTGAAATAGGCAGAAATTTTGCTTGAGCTCATTCTCCTTTGAGTCTTCTTTGGGCTTTCTTCTCAGACTATATTCCTGTAGTTCATCTAGGAACTATTGATTTTCTCCAATTAGGTTCTTTGTTGTTTTTTTTTTTTTCTTTTTACTTAATTTGTGCTAGCAGATTTCTGTAGCTTCATAGCTGACCATAAGTTCACATGCTAATGTTGAACACACATGCTAATGCTACAGCTTTTGAAAGGACTGTAGCCAGATATGCTGTAGCTAGTTCAGAATATGACAAAACTGGTTTTCTCTGCATCCTATGTCATGACTTCTCAACCAATTTTGATGTGTAGATGCCATGTATGAATTAATGAGCATTTGTTTTCTATTTATCAGGCCCACTTAAAATTCTAGTCTATGTTCTTCAGTACCTTTCACATTGCATGGGCTAATTATATTACATTTATTTTGAAGTGGAACACTATAGTGTTGTGTGAAATACCATTTTTGAGGGGATGCCAGTGATGTTTTAAACAATTGGCTCTCTGGAAAAAGTATGTGTGTGTGTCTACTTACATGATATTATTACAAATTTTATTAAAAAGAAGGATGTGTAACATAATTTTCAGAAAATGATTAAATGTATATTATTCCCTGAACCAATGCTTATGACCAATTTGTTCTCATAGAATCTGTTAATTTTTGCCTAATTCTTCAGCCCATAGCCATACCATGGTGGCACTTTATAAACAAGCAGACTTCTGCTAAAAATCGTGGCTGATATTTTCATTCATATTAATAGAAAGACATCACTGAAACAAAGAAGAGATATCTTAGAACTACAAGCGTTAGTCAATGATGTGAGTGACTTCTTGTTGACTTGGACAATGGTTTTGAATACTATAAGAACATATTCTCAATCTTTTCACGCTATTCACTATCTAACAGCTATAGAGATTTCTAAAATGTGATATGCATTATTAAATCTCCATTACTTAAGTATAGAGTTTAGACAATCAACAAAATATATGTAATGCCATGATTTATAATATTTATCAGTTTCTGTGGTTAGCTACTAAGCTGTCACCATTGAATTCTGAGTTGCAAATGTTACTTTTAATGTTTGATTTTTAATAATTTTTGTTTTTGATAAGCCAACCAAATTCCTGAAATTTTAATAATTTGCTCTCTCAAGCCAATACAAAATGTTTGTAGTATCCACTGAAATGCTTGAAATCTCAGTTTACTCAGTATTTCCCTGGCATGTTATTTAACCTCACTGAGCCACAGATTTCTTCGTTTGTGAGAACTAGATAAAACTACATAGGTAAAGCCCTTAGAACAACTTTCAGAACATGGAAAGTACTTACTAGTGGATTGTTTGGCTCCCATTTAAAAAACAAAACAAAACATAAATCTGCCTATGTAATAGTCAGAAAGACCAATATCCATATTATCTTAAATTTAATATAAGGCTTATCAAGACAACATTTAAGACTCATTGCATTATTTCAAAACATTACATAAAATGTTGTTGTTTATTCATTTTAACTTACCTGAGTTATTTACACCTCTCTGGTTGTAAGTGTACTAATAGGAATAATTTTCTTTATGAGTAACTTTGTGGATTTGTTTTCCTCAAGGCACATTTCAAGCTCTAATACCTGAGAAGATTCCAAAAAACAGAATATTATGTAGAACACTTTGAAACTTTAAATAGGAATATTAATTTCTAATCATAGCTTTCAGTTTTGTCAAACTACTTTCTTTGTATCATATAATAAATATATGTTTTGTCAACCTCCTTCGTCTACCTTCCATTATTAGGTATGAAGAGATTTTATTATTCATTCACATGTTCGAATGTAGTTGTTTCTACCTTAACAGAGCCAAAATTGCCAACTTTTCAAATAGTAACTTGTTTTCTATGCTCTAAGGTTTGAAAGAAAATAGTCTCATAGAAAGTAGTAAGCTGGCTTTCTGAATCCATAAATGGCTTCATTTTTATCAGGGTATGGTTTACTACATGTCTAGAGGTGTTTAGAAGGTTTCCTAACAATAGAAAATGGGGTTTGTGGATAAATATTCTGTAAGTAACATTTTTTTTCCTATTTCCCACTGGGTTTTTTTTTTTGTTTTTGTTTTTTTGTTTTTTTTTTTTTTTTTTTTACCTCAAAGAGATCCTAAAATTCATTTGAAAATTGAAATAAAATTGTAGAATAAGGAAATTCAAATGTATCAAACTAAAGTTAGAGATCCATATGATTATATTTCCCTTGAATGCAAAGGTAGTAATATATTTTCCTGTATATAACTAGTCCCACATATATCACCATGCCCTACCTACCTACAGCCCTCATCGTAGTTTTCTTTTTTTTTTTTTTTTTTTAATTTTAAAATCTTTAATTCTTACATGTGTTTTTTTTGTAATCTCAAAGTTGAGCTCTTCAAACTTAGAGACATTTCTCTAACCTAGAAGTCTTTAAAATTATAAATAAAAGTAAATGGATTTTAAAATGATACAAGGAAGAAAAATTAGGTTATAATTATTTAATTTGAAATATTTTTGAGCCATTCTCAGCTAACTATATAATTTATAGTATCAATAATATATAGATTCAACCTATAAGAGAAGTCTGTCAGGTAAATAGGCTGCTTTTAATAATTAGGTATCATATTGTTAAACATAGGGCATCAGTATTAATTAAAAACAATACTGGGATAATACTGGACTATAGTTTTTTAATGATTCTTCCACATCAGCTAAAGATGAAAAATATGTATCTTTTATATTAAGGATCTAGCTAAGCAAAGTCAAGACTGTAAAGTTTTAACTGCCTCTGCATATGTCTCAAAAATACCAGATATCATTTTATTAAGGTAGAAATATAGGAACAGATACTGGGCACTTCCTATTGAGCTATGTTTAATGATCTATTTTCATGACATTCCTTTGGGTAATCAGCAATTTTATTGCTTCAGTATTATAGAAGTGTCAGATTATTTTTGAAGGGGAAATAGAGGGGAAAACCAATGTTGGATCAATGACTTGACATTGCTAGTCAACTTAAAGCATAAAAACATCTATTTAAAAATCTAACTAGAAGTTCTTCATCTGTAACCAACAGCAGTGCTCTAATTATGTACAGAGTTGTCCAGTATATTAGAGAATTTCTCTTCATAAAGTAATGTGCATGGGGATTTAACATTATACTGTAGACAAAGACCAAAGTTTACTAATAACTTTAAAAAAAGTTGCAAGCAGCTATCTTTTCAGAAGTATTTTCAATAAGGTATACATATGTCCTTTTAATAATTAGGTATCATATTGTTAAACATAGGGCAACAGTATTAATTAAAAACAATACTAGGATAATACTAGACTATAGTTTTTTAATGATTCTTCCACATCAGTAAAGATGAAAAATATGTATCTTTTATATAAAAGATCTAGCTAAGCAAAGTCAAGACTACATTTTAGTCTCAATGTAGGGTGCAATTGAAAAATTAACAATTAATAAAGTTATTTTAAACAGTAAATTTCTGCACAAAGTAATATCCCTAATTCTTTGCCCATTTTTCAGTAGTACAACTCAGAAATGGTAGGTAAAATAAGGGAGCTCTTTGTAAGTAGCATCTGAAACATAGCCTAGTCTAGCTACAGTTTGAATTAAGGATTTCTCTTCTCTCTCTCTCCCCTGTTTTGCAAACGCTTGCTTACTTTTTTTTAATAGATGTTTTTTCTCTACCTCAAAAGTCACCCTCTGATCTCTCCATGTTTCATTTCCTCACATTCTTCAGATCATAACTTGAATGTTACCGACTTAGAGAAGTCTTCTTTGTCTACCATATTCCAAATTTCCAACTCTGTTTATTTCAGTTTGTTCACTTATCATTCATCATGGAATGTATTATTTTACTTTATTTATTATATCCCTCCTGGCAAGTAGAAAATGTTTCATATGGCCCGGAATTGCTAGGCACTGTCTCCTCAATGACTAGCACAATGTCTGCCACATGAAAGCTGAAAGTAAATATAAATTTATTTATTTTAATTAGAGGCTAATTGCTTTACAATATTGTAAATTTAGTTGTACGATTGTGTCCAACTCTTTGTGATCCCATGGACTATATCTTGCCAAGCTCCTCTGTCCATGGAATTCTCCAGGCAAGAATACTGGAGTGGGTTGCCATTTCCTTCTCCAGGGGATCTTATTGACCCAGGGATCAAACCCCAGTCTCCTGCATTGTAGGCAGATTCTTTACCAACTGAGCTACTAAGTCTGCCATATAATACCTTTAAAAAACTGAATCAAATGAACTAAGTATGCATGATATAAGTTGAGGAGCTCATTATTGAGCATAGACAAATACTGATCCCAACTAGAGTTTGTTTGCCATCTAAATAACAAATTTGAAATTTTCATATGTGCAGTATTAGTGATTTAAAGTATTTTTTTGAAATGGGCAGAATATATTTATCTCACCATTTAAAAGCCTTAATTCTTTTTCACTTTTTATTTTAATACAATTTTAAAGCTTACATTTCATACAGTACATTTATTACAAAATATTGACCTAGTTCTTATTAGTAATATACAGTATGCATTCATTTATACATGTATTTATTCAAAGGAAAATGAAAAAACTCCTACAGTATATTGTGTGAGTGTGTTTAGTCACTGAGTCATTTCTGTCTCTTTTGCAACCTCATGGACTGTAGTCATCCAGGCTCCTCTGTCCATGGGATTTCCCAGACAAGGATACTGGAGTGGGTTGCTGGTTCCTTCTCCAGGGGATTTTTCAACCCATAGATTTAATACATGTCCCCTACTTTGGCAGATGGATTCTTTACCACAGACATACCAGGGAAGCCCTATAGTGCATTAGACACTATGTAAATGCCATGGATACGTTGAAGCCTGCAACAAGTAAGGGAAACAGGTTTAGGACTGTTTAGACCACACACCCCAAAAATGAACTTACAGATGTTATCACTGAATCTTATTAAAATCTATAATAGGATGATCAGACTTAGTTTGGAATATCAGAGAAGAGCGCCCTGAAGAAGTGATGATTAAACTGACATCTGATCCCCCTGGTAATCATGTTTGTTTTCTTAATCTGTGAGTGTCTTTCTGTTACGTAAGTAAGTCAATTTGTATTATTTCTTTTTAGATTCCACATATAACAGATGTTGAATGGTATTTCTCCTTCTCTCCTCTGACTTCCTTCACTCAGTATGACACTCTCTATGTCCATCCATGTGGAATAGTTAGGGACTTTGGGAAGGTCACGTACACACTGCTATGTTTAAAAGGGATAACCAACAAGGAACTACTGTATAGCACAGGGAACTCTGCTCAATGTAATGTGCCAGCCTGGATGAGAGAGGGGTTGGGGGAAGAAAGGATACATGTACATATGGCTGAGTCCCTTTTCTGTTCACCTGAAACTGCCACAATATTTTTAATTAGCTATGAGTTTCTCTGATAGCTCAATTGGTAAAGAATCCACCTGCCATGCAGGAGACCTCTGTTTGATTCCTGGATTGGGAAGATCCACTGGAGAAAGGTAGGCTACCCACTCCAGTATTTTTGGGCTTCCCACTGTGGCTCAGCTGGTAAAGAATCTGCCAGCAATGTGGGAGACCTGGGTTTGATCCCTGGGTTAGGAAGAGCCCCTGAAGAAGGGAAAGGCTGCTCACTCCAGTATTCTGCCTGGAGAATTCCATGGATTGTATAGTCTGTTGGGTCTCAAAGGGTTGGACATGACTGAGCGATTTTTACTTTCTTTCACCTTCACATACATTCTATCCTATGGACTGTAGCCCACCCGGCTCCTCTTTACATGGGATTCTCCAGGCAAGAATGCTGGAGTGGGTTGCCATGCCTTCCTCCAGGGGATCTTCCTGACTCAGGGATCAAACCTGTGTCTCCTGAGTTTCCTGCATCGCAGGCAGATTCTTTAATGCTGAGCCACCAGGGAAGCCTGATCGGCTATACCCCAATACAAAATAAAAAGTTTAAGTTTAAGGAAACAAAAATGATATCATGAGACAGAATACAAATTTGAAAAAAAAAAAAAACTGACATCTGAAAATGAATTGGTTGGTATTGGCTACTAGGTAAAGAAGAAAGGACTGGAAATAGTGTGTCGGGGGAAACAAAGGTGCAAAAACTGGCAAATTGGAGCAAAATTGATAGACTGCATTCACTCCCATTAATACAGATTATTTTATTTAATTTGAAACTACTTTAGAGTCAAATGATTTTCAATAGGATTTACTTTGTGTTGCATATTTGTAACATTTATTAAACAAAATTGAACACAATGTGAAGTCTCAAAAAATGAAATAGGAAAATACTGAAAGTGTTCAAAAGGAATAATTTCTGTTAATCAAGAAGGAAATAGATGCTTCACAAATTGATACTTTTGATGGTTTACTTCAATTTTGTAAATTAATTTAATACATGATTCCTTGAATATACAATATAGACATCTCATCCAAAGAATACCACAAATGTATGATGCCTTTCAAATTTTAATACACATTTACATATATGCTCTCATTTGATATTCACAAAAATATAAAAACCAAAGGAACAGAAGCCTAGTAGGCTCAAATATTCAAATTTTATGACTCCAAGCTTATTGTCATCTTTGCCATGTTGCCAGAATTTCTGGCCATTATAAAGAAAATTAGAATTAAGGAAAATCATTAAATTATGTTATCTGAGGGATAAATTTTTTTCAAGTATTGAAGTGAAATATAAAGAGATGAAATAAAACACAGCTTACTAGTGTATAGGGTTTCCTGGTTTACAGATTCAGCGGTACAGAATCTGCCTGTAATGTGGGAGTCACAGGAGCTTCAGGTTCAGTGTCTGGGTCAGGAAGATACCCCAGAGGAGGGAAAGGCTACTCACTCCTGTATTCTTGTCTGGTGAATCCCATGAACAGAGGAGCCCGGTGGGTACAGTCCATATGGTAGCAAAGAGTCGGACACAACTGAAGTGACTTAGTGTGCACTAGTATATAATTCTCTGTCTTTATTATATTAAAACTTTTCTCTGGATTACTCTATAATGGTACTGCTAATCACCAATTTGTAAAAATGCATTCTCCATGCGAGTAAATGAATCAGATTTTATTTATGCCTTCTAATTTAACATTTAAAAAGCAAACAACATCAACGAAAACCTCCTGGAAGTTTTCACTCTTAAATACCCTAAAATAAAAAAGTTATTCTGAGTCAGAATTAGGAACTAAAAAATACTAGAGATAGTAGCATGCTAATGAAGAAGATAAATTTAAATGCTCAGGGAAAATTTTAAATATTTAAAGTAACACTAAAGCTAGAAATATAAAAGTAATAATTTGAACTTATCTCTAAAACCTACTAATAAGAGGATATGATGGAATACTGACTCCTACAAAATTATCTAGTTATCCATTTAAAATATAACTTTTAAATAAAATAATGTCTTGAAATTTAGCTATTCACCTTTTTTTCATTTAAAATAAACAGAATTAAAAGCTACTTTGAATTTTAAAAATTAAATATGGAATATTATACCACAATACAAGATAAATCATTCAGTCTTATCTTCAAATGTTGAATGGTTGATATTACTATAAAAATGTTAACATAAATCTACTATTTGAGGAAAGAGTGTGTTTAAAAATCATGTGTAAACTGTAGCTTCTCACCAGTAGGACCTCTTGGTTATTTTTATAGAGTCTATTTTGAGCAATTGATTGAATATTTCCTTTTCTCTGGTATGCTGAGATGGATACCACTAATACTCTGATACATTCCTCTTGGGATCACTATGCTCCATGTGACAAAAAGACCTATATATATATAAAGGACATATGGCCCTAAGAGGAGAAGGCAACGGCACCCCACTCCAGTACTCATGCCTGGAAAATCCCATGGACAGAAGAGCATGGTAGGCTGCAGTCTATGGGGTCGCTCAGAGTCGGACACGACTGAAGCGACTTAGCAGCAGCATGGCCCTAAGAACCCTCCATTTCACTTTCTTTCTCTTTGGAGGCCAAATCAATACAAACCATCTGTTTCAGGTGGAAAATGAGTATTTTTAATTTCTTTTTTTTCGTCATGTCTTCTGTTTATATTTCTGTCTTTTAAGTTTTACCTTTTTTTAAATTTAATTTCAGTCATACAAAAATGTATTATCCGCCAAGCTGTCTTTTCTGCCACGTTATGACCAGTGATTCCATTTTCAGGAAAAAGAAGATTTTTCTTGAGACATTAGGTTTCTGGCAAATAAAAGGAGCATATTAATCCTCTATTGATAATTTTTTTAAGAGTACTATAAAGTACTGGGGTCCATCTAATACATTATTGAATTTTATTTGCTTTTTATAATTACCTCAAAAATTTCACTCCTAAATCACTCAGTAGATTTACTGGCCCGAACTGAAATATTTTATAAGGTATTTTTATATATAAAATATTTTTATAAGGTATTCAATCCTGTTGACATATTCAGTAATGAAATTTGTCATTTCTTCATACATTCATCATACTTTATGCATGTAGTTTTCAGAATATTTAGACTTACATGAAGAATTCAGGAAAATCTTGATTTTATTAAGTTTTCTAAGGTCTAGTTTATTACCACAGCCACTTGAGAAAGAAATTAAATTTTGTGGGTGTATGTATATGTGTATGGGGGAGGGTTTTATACCTGTATATAAGTGTAGTGTGTGTGATATAGTCCAGTTATGTTGTATTTAGGTTGGAGGTAAATATTTAACATTTTTTACAAGGTCACAGTCCTCTTGTCTAAAATATTCTGTTTAGAAGACTAGTTTTATATTATTTAGATGACATTTTAAGCTTTATGACTAAAATGCGTGTGATCATGCTATCTTGCTGTATGTTCTATTTAGTCTTTGCCATCAACATTTCAAATCTATGCAGCTGGCCATGGTGTGGTGAGAAAAAGCTGAGTGATTTCTGGTTTTCCACCAAATCTCACGTTACCCAGCAGAAAGAAAAAAAAAAAACTCAAATACTGTTCCCACTATTTGTCCAGTGCATAAGATTCTTCTGGATGCAAATCACTGCACAAATATCTATAACCATGTTTAAAGAAGAGGAGAAATAAAATCTCAGATCTAAGCACTTTTTCTAAATACTCCTACCTCAAACATAAATTTTATGAAAATAGTTAAATTAAGTGTAAGTTC
The DNA here is from genome assembly GCF_023091745.1 of Budorcas taxicolor. NCBI lineage: Eukaryota > Metazoa > Chordata > Mammalia > Artiodactyla > Bovidae > Budorcas > Budorcas taxicolor. The sequence continues at coordinate 97,998,096 of NC_068910.1, forward strand.
CATAAAATGAGGGTGAACATGGACAAATTAATGAAAATGATCATTGCCATGTCTGACTTATGGGTTCACATTTTCTGGTTTGCTTTCAATTTTTTTCTTTTTTAAACCAGGGAAGGTTAATTGCTGTTAAACTCTTTCATGTGTTTTTTTACACAATTACTCTGACTGGAACACCATATAACACTTTAAAACCTCAGAGTTTCTGGCTAAAAGTCAATGTCATCTGAAGAGATGAATGATTAGCAGTTGGTCTTGAGAAAAATAGCCTACTGAATAGAAGAGAGTTTAGACTTCACCCTCTTATCTGAATACTGCTGTGAAAGTAAAAGTCACTCAGTCGTGACCGACTCTTTGCAACCCTGTAGACTGTAGCCTACCAGGCTTCTCTGTCCATGGGATTCTCCAGGCAAGAATACTGGAGTGGGTTACCATTTCCTTCTCCAGAGGACCTTCCTGACCCTGGGATTGAACCCGGGTCTCCCACACTAGAGGCAGATGCTTTAACCTCTGAGCCACCAGGGAAGCCCAAATATTGCTGCATGGTTAAAAAAAATACATACATTTGTGTTTTGTTATAATCTTGTGTTTGTTTTTATTTATTTAAAACATGTATTACCAGAGATCAATATAAGATTTGCTATACTAATAAATGCCATAAGAATTTTTTATGAATCAGTTTATTATCAATTTCCTCATTTCATTTTTTAGGGCACAGAAATATGGTACAAAAACGTGCTGGAATTAGGAAATGTCAAGATAGAAAGTGGCATAGTATGATTTAATTGTAAGTCTTGAACCAGAAGGAATCTCTAAAATCCTCCATTCTATTTTTTTCATTTTATAGAATTAGAACTAGAGGGATGGAAAGCATTAGTTGGTCATTCCAGGTGATGCTGCTTTGGTAGAACAAGAATAATAATCATTCCTTCTGCCTCTACCACTAACTTGTTTGTCTCAGTTGTCAAAATTTGAATAATACTATGTTAACTTATTCATAGATTTTGGAGCTTCGTGGTATCTTTTAAATTAAAACTGAAATATTAAATCAGAGTATTGTCATGGAATTTTCAGAGTTTTAGCTTCATCAAATACAAAATCCAAAAGTAAAATTAAATAATTATAAAATGAAAACAATAAAAAGAAAACCATCTAAAAATATAAAATATCTAAGAGTAATTTTTAAAAGTTCCTTTATATAATTATTTTTAATCTAAAAATCATGTACTGTACAATTGATCTTTATTTTTGTTATTTTTGTTATATTTCTAAACCAAAAAATGTCCCAAACACTAGCAAACTAATCTAACTTTTGACTGAGGAATGCTGTTCTAAGTTATCTGACCTCATAAACACCTATTTTACAGGTTTTATAAACATGAGAGAAAAAAAAAATTTCCTAGAATGATCCAAGATTAGAGGACTAGAAAATGGCAGAGTAAGGCATAGAAATGACAGATTCCAGATATTCTTTCCACAATACCAAACAGCTTCAGCAAAGAGAAAATAAGTTACTTTAAGAACAAAACTTTGAAATGCAAAAAAAGAAAAAGGAAAAGCAAGCATACATAAAATATCTTCTTATTAAAGAGTATATATAACTTGTGCTACATTTTTCTTAAAAAATATATATATATCAGTTAAAACCATATTCTATTATTTTATGATGAAAAATATTTTAAATCAAATAAGGAAAAAGGCAGCTGTTTACACAGTTCTATTAAAAGAGCTTTCTATAGAAATGCTTTTCTCAAATTAAAAAAATAAAAACAATAATAAATACAAAATTTAAATTTAGTTGATTCATTATTATGTGTGATACCAGTGATATTTTATCTCTTCAGTGACTCATAACTGGAATGAAACAAAATAGTACCAATCCTCTTATGTTTTGTTCCCCACATTTGTGTTTGCAGTTACTGAATTATATTACTTTATAATTGTGATTATTAAGTACTCCTACTTTATTGATTATGCCAAAGCCTTTACTGTGTGGATCACAACAAATTGTGGAAAATTCTGAAATAGCTGGGGATACCAGACCACCTTACCTGCCTCCTAAGAAATCTATATCTAGGCCAAGAAGCAACAGTTAGAACTGGACATGGAAAAACAGACTGGTTCCAAATAGGGAAAGGAGTACATCAAGGCTGTATATGTTACCCTGCTTATTTAACTTATATATGGAGCACATCATGAGAAATGCTGCACTGGATGAAACACAAACTGGAATCAAGATTACCGGGAGAAATATCAATAACTTCAGATATGCAGATGGAACCACCTTTATGGCAGAAAGTGAAGAACTAAAGAGCCTCTCGACGAAAGTGAAAGAGGAGAGTGAAAAAGTTGGCTTAAAACTCAACATTCAAAAAACTAAGATCAGGGCATCCGGTCCCATCACTTCATGGCAAATATATGGGGAAATGATGGAAACAGTGATAGACTTTATTTTCTTGGGCTCCAAAATCATTGCAGCTGGTGACTGAAGCCATGAAATTAAAAGACTTTTACTCCTTGGAAGAAAAGCTATGACCAAACTAGACAGCATATTAAAAAAACAGAGACATTACTCTGCCAACACAGGTCCATCTGGCCAAAGCTATGGTTTTTCCAGTAGTCATGTATGGCTGTGAGAATTGGACTATAAAGAAAGCTGAGCACCAAAGAAATGATGCTTTTGAACTGTCATGTTGGCAAAGACTCTTGAGAGTCCTTTGAACTGCAAGAAGATCAAACCAGTCAAACCTAAAGGAAATCAGTCCTAAATATTCATTGGAAGGACTGATGCTGAAGCTTCAACTCCAATCCTTTGGCCACTGATGTGAATAACTGGCTCATTGGAAAATACCCTGATGTTGGGAAAGATTGAAGCCAGGAGGAGAAGGGAATGACAGAGGATGAGATGGTCGGATGGCATCACTGACTCAGTAAGTATGACCAAGCTCCGGGAGTTGGTGATGGACAGGGAAGCCTGGCGTGCTGCAGTCCATGCAGCTGCAAGGAGTCAGACATGACTGAGTGATTGAACTGAACTGACTAACTGTGAAGAGTTTCTTCATGATTAAGCCAACATTTCTCCTGTGCTTATTCATCCACTCAATTAAGAAATATACTTACCTATACCCTTCCTTCCAAACCCTGGAGATATAACCATGAACAAAATCCAGACAAAAACCCCTGCCCTAACAAAGTTTTCAGGCATGAACAAAATAAATAAATGAAATACATTTTATAGAGCAAACTGGGTGGCATGGAGAATAACAAGAACAAAATCAGGGAAGAGGTTGAAGAAAGTGCCAAATAAATGAAGAGGGGGTAAGATTGGAATTCAGAGAAGACCTCACTGAGGTGGTGATGAAGGAAGTGAGAGAATCAGTCGCCTGTGGATAGTTGGAGGAAGAGGATGCAGTCAGATAGAACATAAATGGCAAAGACCCCATGGTAAGACTGTGTATGACATATTTAAGGAAACGAGAAATAGGCCAGTGTGATGAGCACTGAGTGAACAAGGAAGAGACTAGTAAAATATAATAAGGTAAAAATGAATGAAAATCTTATCTGATAAATTCCCATAGGCCACTGAACTTTTTTTCCCCATCAGATGGGAAGATACTGAAAAATTTTGAGCAGAAGAGGAGCACAGTCTGACTTACATTTTAACAAAATCACTCTGACAGCTGTGTTGAGAATAAACTAAAAAGAAGAGTTATCATAATTAAAAAGTTACTGTAATGATAGAAAAGATGACAGTGGCTTTTATCAGCATGGTTGCAGTGCAGGTGGTGAAAATGGTTGGATTCTCAACCACTGAATAAAAAAATAGGAAAAAAAAATAGGAAAACTGAGAAGACTCTAAGACTTGATCTGAGCACCTTTATGTATGAAGTTGACATTTGTTAAAACAGAAGAAATTGAGAGCAGTTGTTTGGAGAGTAGATCAGAATTTTCTTTTTTTCAATATTAACTTTGAGATAGCTTGTAGATATTTACATGGAAATGTTGAATAAACACTCAGATTTGTGCACTAAGATGAGGCCCATATGGGTGATAAAATTTATGAGTTATTATCATAGAAATGGTAATTAAAGCCTTGAAACTGGATGATATCACCAAGGGAGGAATGCACACCAGAGGAGGTTATATTCAAAATCTGTGCTCTGGAATATTCTAAAGTATATGGGAGAGAAAGTTAAAGAGGAAACATTAAAGGAGAATGAGAAGGAGCCACTGGTGTGGTAGCAAAAGAACCAGAAAAGTGAGATTTCATAGAAATCATATAGAGTATTTCAAGGTGGTGCAAAAGATCAAACCAGGTCAAAAGCTATTAGTATGTCGAATAGAATTGAAATTTCAATTCGCTGAGAATTGGAAATAAAATTCAGCAATGTGAAGGACATAGGCAAGTGTGACAAGAGCAATTTCATTGACATTGTGAGCTAAAGAGAAATTGGGAGGAGAGGAATTAAAGATAGTGAGTACAACTCATTTAAAAGAGTTTTGTTGAAATGATAACAGAGAGATTGAGTAGTATTTGTAGAGTGGACTGAGTTTAAAAAAGGTAGTTTGGAATAGCAGCATGTCTAAAACTGTGGGAATAATACAAGTGGAAATTATTGATGTAAGAAAGAGTGAGGAAAAGATTGATGGAGTTGTGATGTCCTACGTGAACTTGGGTCACTGAACTGATGTCCTTGAACATCAAGAAAGAGTGGATTCTGGGACACAAATGGCAAAGAGCACACACCTAAAGCTGAGAGCACAGATCTATTTAATAAGCAAAGATATGGGCATAAATTCAGGATAGCAGGAGATGAGTTGCTAGTAACTTGTAGAAGTTCCCTTCTAACTCATTTTATAGTCTAAGGGGTTTGGAAGCAAGATTATCAGCTAAGTTAGGATGGAGACAGGATGAAGGAATTTTGATATGAGATGAAAAGTTAAAAATGTTTCACTTGGAGAATAGAAGAGAAAGATTCTGATAGTGCAGTATCTTTACTTGAAGCATTAAAAGTGCATTTGAAGTAGATGATTATACTGTTAATAAAAGAGTGTATTTTTATATGTATGCTGCTTTTGTTTAGCCACATTTAGCTGTGTGGGTACAAGGATGGAATGGATTTAGAGTTAGATTTAACTGTGATTATGATTTGTCTGAGTAAGGATGACAGAAGAGGGAAAGGGGTCAAGGAAGGTGAAGGTACATGCAGGGAAGTGATCAAAATGGTAGTCATGAAACTGAAGTGACCTGAGAAAGTGAGAATGTGTGGGAGTGAGTAACAGTGAAAAGATGGGAGGTTTATTGATTTAAAGGTCCATATGCTGTTAAACTAACTTGGAGAAATTTAACAGGAGAAAAAGGAGGTGTGATTAAAAGTGGGAAGCCTGACACTGAGATGGGAAGAGTACTTCGGAAGAGGCAAGGTAGAGCACATGTCCACTTCACAGACCAGTGACAAAAGGATTTTGGAAGTGAGAAGTTCAGGAAAAGAACTCCCCAGAGGAGAGAGCTAGGATTCAGTAAAGAAAGTAGCTAAAGAGACCATGAACATATTTCTTGACTGGATATTGCAAACAAGGAAATCAAGATTGTTTTCATACTTGCTCTAACTTCACTTGAAGATGGATTCATTATTCATGCACCTGTGTGTGTGCTAAGTCACTTCAGTTGTGGCCCACTCTTCACAACACTATGGACCGTAGCCTGCCAGGTTTCTCTGTCCATGGGATTCTCCAGGCAAGGATACTGGAGTGGGTTGCCATGCGCTTCCTAGGAACATTTCAGACCCAGAAATTGGACCCAAAGATCGAACCCGCATCTCATGTCTCCTGCATGGGCAGACAAGTTCTTTACCACCAGCGCTACCTGGGAAACTATTCCTAGGTGTTCATGTAGTGTTTTATTAACCTCTTTCATCTTAGCTGTTAAATATAATTATCTCCACTTTAAGATAAGAAAACAATCTAGTTGAGATAGAATTATTTTCCCATATCACCCAGCTTGTAAATGGCAGCACTGGGACTTAGACCCAGGTCATGGGCACAGTATTTCAACAGATTCATCCTAAATATTTTTCCCCTATATGGAGCTGAAACAATCTTAAATGAGATGCTGACAGAGTAATCTAAATATCATCTACCTAATGCCAGTATTCTAGGACAGGACACATTTGTGCCTCTTGCTCATGATTCTGACATTTTCATTCAATAAGTAAATACTGCAGTAGCCACTGGGGAAACTGTAGTAAACTCAATAGACAAATTTCTTGCCTTCAAGAAATTTCATGGAGCATTTGAAAGAGGAATTAAATATGTAATTATGCAGATAAACTAAAAAGTCTGCAGTTGTAAAAAAGGATTCCTACACATGATAGCCTGGTGCAAGAGATTGCTAAGGTGTCTCTGAAGCAGTGCTAAAAGTGCTTGGAAATTGGGTCTGAGTATGAGAGGATCCCACCAGAGGTTGTATGAGGACTTTGAGAAGGGAAGGCTCTTGGAGTCATGGAGAAAGAAGGAAGCCTAGCCATAACATCAGACCATAAAGAGGGGAGAGGCAAGAGACTTGCCTGAAAAGGGAATGAGGAGACAAATTAAGTCTGTTTCAGATATTATATTTTTGTCTAAAAACTCTGGCAAAGGCTTTGAAACAGAAGAGTAATTCAGGCATTCTCATTTATGAAACTACCTTCTTTAATTCATTCTCAACAATTATGAAAATATTAAACGTGGTATCTAGTGTTAATACTAGATGCTTTTCTTCTACATTTTGCACACATAAAACTTGCAAAAGGTACTTTATAAATTCCTAAGATAATTTCTAAAATGCTTTTAATTATACATAAAATTAAAGGTAATTTAGTAGTAAGGGTATATGCTGGGTTTGGTCGCCTTTATGATAAATTTTAGTGTGTATATATATATTTATAATCTGCATGTCATTTTGCATTGCACTTTTATCTTTTTTAATGAAAATATAAAATCCAGATATATACAAAAGCTTTGCATGGATTTGAAAATCTTGATTAAACATTCAGTTACATACATTTTCCCATTGATCTGGCTTCTGCTTTCAAACTGTTACAATTACATATTTTTCCAAATGTTCTCTTTTAATACTTACATTTGCTAAGTGATTTTTTTAGATGCTGAACTAATGATCATAATATCACTGATTTTCTTTATTGAAGCCAAGAACATATTTAAAAATAAATAAATTAATATAAAATTGACTCTGATTTCATAGTTTCAAAGCTATTATACTTTTGAATTTAGATAAAAAGCAGACTCATTTTTTTTGACAAATAACACTTATTACAAAGAATCTTAGCGTCATGATGTGTGAGCTGTAGCATTATATAAAAATGAGTACTATTATTGGTATTTCTGAATAATTTAAAATTTCTTTGTCAAACAGTGACCCATCTACTAGCGTTTCTGTCATTAGATCACTATTTTCATAGAAAAAGATCAAGATGCTTGTTATGTAATGATATTTCACAAAAATAATGTTAATGTTATATGATGAACTATTAAGATATATAATCATTTGTTCCAGTGTTTCCTATAAAGCAAAAACAAGAAACAAGCAAACATACAGGAGTGTGTGCATGTATACACACACACATTTTCTTTGACCTTGATGTAAATTTAAGCTTAAATTTTTTCTCTTGACTACATTCAGGGCATTTATATCTATATGACTTTATATAGCCCTTAATCCTCGTAGCTGACTTCAGTAGCCCTTGCTACTAAAACTATGTACTTAATGTAATTGAAAAATAAAATTGGAAGATCCTTTAAAAAATCATTTGGATCAACCCCACGTCTTGGGTTTAAGTTTCTCTTATATCCCTATCAATTGGTCACCCATCACCCAACTGTTAATTTAGAATTCTTACTTTCTCATTTATATTCTGTTTTTGACTCCTAATAATTTCTCACTTATGTTTAGCAATCTCAGTGTACCTTTTGTCAGTTGTAGTTTTCCAACATGTCCAACATTATTGCTTGTCAAGAGTTTGCATCCACTTTGAACTGAGTTAAAAAAAAAAACAAAACAGTATAAAGCTAATTGTGTTAAATGCTATGTACATGAAAGACAGATGTTTGTGGGAAAATCTTAGACATGTATCAGTAGGAATAGATGAAATATATTCTATGCAAAAAGAATAGCATGCATAGAGGAATGTAAGTGGAAAAGTTACTATGCCTAAATACTTTAAACAGCCCAATTTGACAAAAATATTCAAAATGTGGAAGGGATTGATGGAGATTAGATTAGACTGAAAAGGTAAGTTAAGAAAATATTCTGAAGGACTATGAATATCTGACTAAAATTTTAAGCTTTCATTTAGTAAAATTTTAATAAGGTATGTATATGTTCAATTTAATCTTTATAAATATGAATGTTAAGGTAGAATAAATGAGTATGAAAAATAAGAAAAACATAAAATATTATGTTGTTAGTCATTGATAAATTAATGTTTCAATTAGAATGATGGCAAGAAAAGTGGACATGGAATGATGATATTTTCAAAATAAACTCTAATTTTCAAACATTGGAGTGACCCTTTATCTGTACTATCTCAAAACTATCTCATGATAAACAAACTCTAAGTATCCTCTTTATATATGAAAAAAAAAAAAAAAGGATCTTCAAAAACTGATATAATAAGCTCAAGGCTGTACAAGTGTCAATGGACAGTAAAGCAGGATATCATTCTTCTCTCTCTAACTGGAGACCCTCCCAGGCTAGTTCTTTAGTTCTCTAATTTTCTGTTTCAAATTTCTTAGAAAGTTTATCTATTGAATGGCTTCACTTACCACTTCCATAATATCCTGCCAGATTAACATTTCTAACTGTAGCTTCTCACTGGAGTGTAAATGTTGCTTGACCAACATGCTCTTGTAAATTTTTCCTTAAATTTTGCATAATTTTGAAAATTTAAGTTAAAAAAAAATTTCCCAAACATTGGCAATGCTGTGTTTTGTCAAATGAGAATCATTTAACTCTGTATTTTGTTTTACTGTACCAGATACAAATCAACAAATCTATTGTGCAATATGCAAATTGTTTGCCTTTCTGGTAAATCTTTTCCTTTCTGTGGCTAGAATTGACTATTATACTTATTAAAATTTATAGTATATTGCCTTTTTAATTCCATCTGAAATAATTCTTTATAAAAATTAGAACTGGATGAATTGAATTAGTTTATGAATGCATCGCATCCCACTTTTCTGCTCCTTCACAAATAACTCTGCATCTAAACTTTGTTCTCTTTGTCTGAAATTTTATTTTTCTACTCTCTTAAGCTAAAATCTTGATATCCATATATGACTCTATACATATGTGAGTGACAGTCCTGGTAATCGTTTCTTAATCTCCTGAATCTCTATTTCAATAAAAACTACATTTTTCCCCAAGACTCCACAAATTCATTTTTATTTCAGTAATTCTAGTGTCTTTTCTAAAATCTTTGCTATACATTTGTCCTAGCTTTTTTATATAATAGATATAAGAAAGTTTAAAAATGACATCTAATACTTAAAGATTAATGCTATTTTAAAAAATATTTCTTTTTTTAAGATAAATTTATTTATTTTAATTGGAGGTTAATTACAATATTGTATTGGTTTTGCCAGGTTCAACCACTTTCAACCTGAAAATTACCTTTCCCAATAAACAATCTGGGTGAAATGAAGTGAAGTGAAGTGAAGTGAAATGAAAGTCGTTCAATCCTGTCCGACTCTTTGCGACCCCATGTGTCATACAGTCCATGGAATTCTCCAGGCCAGAATACTGAAGTGGGTAGCCTTTCCCTTTTCTAGGGCATCTTCCTGACCCAGGAATCAAACCCGGGTCTTCTGCATTGCAGGCAGATTCTTTACCAACTGAGGTATGAGGGAAGCCCAATTATTTCCTAAATATTATTTCATCCCACTCCAAGCTCTACCTGAACCTGAAGTCGCTCAGTCGCGTCCGACTCTTTGTGACCCCGTGGACTGTAGCCTACCAGGCTCCTCTGCCCATGGGATTTTCCAGGCAATGGTACTGGAGTGGATTGCCATTTCCTTCTGCAAGGGATCTTCCCAACCCAGGGATCGAACCTGGGTCTCCCGCATCGTAGACAGACGCTTTACTGTCTGAGCCACCAAGCTCTACAGCATTGTTTAATCATTACATATAATGCTATCTCATTTGTCTTTCCATTCATATTACCTCTGCTTACATTCTAAGGTAGAATTTAGGTCACTGTTTGAAAACTTGAAGTGTCTCCTTTAAAATGTTTAAGTGTGATAGGACTCGTCCCACTCATTTGACACATAGTCAAGGCTATGGTTTTTCCAGTAGTCATGTATGGATGTGAGAGTAGGACTGTGAAGAAGGGTGAGCGCTGAAGAATTGATGCTTTTGAACTGTGGTGTTGGAGAAGACTCTTGAGAGTCCCCTGGACTGCAAGGAGATCCAACCAGTCCATTCTGAAGAAGATCAGCCCTGGGATTTCTTTGGAAGGAATGATGCTAAAGCTGAAACTCCTGTCCTTTGACCACCTCATGCGAAGAGTTGACTCATTGGAAAAGACTCTGATGCTGGGAGGGATTGGGGGCAGGAGGAGAAGGGGACGACAGAGGATGAGATGGCTGGATGGCATCACTGACTCGATGGACACGAGTCTGAGAGAACTCTGGGAGTTGGTGATGGACAGGGAGGCCTGGCATGCCGCGATTCATGGGGTTGCCAAGAGTCGGACACGGCTGAGTGACTGAACTGAACTGAACTGAATACATTCCCTGGGGTTCTCTAGTAGCTCAGCTAGTAAAAGAATCCACTTGCAATGTAGTAGACCCCAGTTTGATTCCTGGGTTGGGAAGATCTGCTGGAGAAGGGATAGGCTATCCACTCTAATACTCTTGGGTTTCCCTGGTGGCTCACTGGTAAAGAATCTGCCTCCAATGTGGGAGACCTGGGGTCAATCCCTGGGTTGGGAAGATCCCCTAGAGAAGGGAAAGGCTACCCACGCCAGTATTCTAGCCTGGAGAATTCTCTGGACTATATAGTCCATGGGGCTGCAAAGAGTAGGACACGACAGAGAGACTCACTTTCAATACATTACTTACATTGGTATTAAAATTTTACACCTACTCCTTTCTTCCAAAATATCTCTTTAATCCTCATAGATGACTTGCATTATTTTATTCTTCTTTGTCTTTCCTGCACCTAACATTGTGCCTTATAGAACATATTGCATCATTTTTGGTTATAAAGTGCCTCAAGCTCTCTTCTTATATTCTTCTTTTTTTTTTTTCAGTTTTATTGAATTTGTTACAATATTGCTTTTGTTTCTTTTATTTTCTTTTGGCCACAAGGCATGTGGGATCTTGGCTCCTTGACCAGGGATTGAGCCTATAGTCCCTGTGTTGTAAGGTGAGGTCTTAACCATTGGACCACCAGAAGATCCCCCAGGCTCTCTTCAAACACAGATATATATCTAGGGATGTAATGCTGTTGATTTTAGTGTGTGTGTGCTTGTGTGTATGTGTGTATTGGTAGTTTTAGGAAAAGTAGCAATGGTTTAAGCATCATTGCAAAATGCTTTATAGACCAATAATAGTTTATGTCTTTTATATATTAGAAATGTTTCTGGCTTAATGTGAGCAGCTTTACAACGCAAGTTATGGTATATTATGTGATAATACTGATCCGTGGCTTTGCCTTATCTACCACTAAAAGAATAGTGCAGATTTGGAAAGGAAATCAAAATTTGCATATTCATATAGTTTATACATAAATAATTATAGAATAGTCATTTAATAGCAAACAAGGTGTGAATATACTGTTTATTTTGAGGTATAAGTAGTAAGGAACATGTTTTTACTTAAATTCATAAAAATCAATGATGTTTTATCAGTGTGGCAAAAACGCAGCATGTGGTTTTCTGTAGTATAAATCTCTGTCATGGAAATCCCAGCTGCCAATCACTCCAATAAATATTTTATGAGACCTAGGAGCCAGGATAATCTTGTCCTCTTAGTAACCTTTTTACAGCAATAGATGAATTGCTCTGAGTGCACTACAATAGTCAGTAACCCTCTATGCAAACAAGCCAGGACATTTTTACTCACTTTTGTCTTTGACAGTTGAAAATATGGTATCTGATACATGCATTAACCATAAAAATATTAGATAGGGGATACAATCAACTCCTCTATAAGGAAGATTATATATATATATATATATATGCGTGTGTGTGTGTGTATGTGTATTTATCTTTAATGGAAATCTTTAGATTTTTTTGAGGAAATAAAATTTATTTTTTTTTATTTTATTTTACATATTCTCCTGAAGTTGAACTAATTGTTCCCCTTAAAATGAGAAACACACACACACACAGACACAAAGGAGAATTTCAATTACATTGAGTTCATGTGCATCTTTGAACAAGGAGCAAAAGACAAATGTGATTGAAAGGACTTCAGCTAACGCTTCCCAATTATTTTATCTAACTCTATTTAATTTCCCAGCTACTCCCTCAGCACCTTTAGACATGTTGCATGCAAGTTAGTTTCACAGATTTGCTTTTTTTTTAATGTATTTACTCTAGATCTTTATGCCATTTAGCACTCATACAATCAGACTGCAAATGGGAATAAGGTTTTAAATTGTACTGAAAGAAGCTGTGAATAAAAATCAATAAAAATGAAAGCCCAGAAAAGTATATACAGTATTTCTAAGCTAAAATAGAATATACATCTTCAGGTTGAAAAGGCCCACCAGTTCTAAGCAATGTGAATATAAGCAAAACGAAACAGGGAAAACTAGATAAAAATAATTAAAAAAAAAAAACAAAAAACCCTCCTAAATCTCCCTATAGTTCCATAACAGATTACTAAATTTGACTGATAATTATATTCGTATTAGAAACTTCATTAGCAGTAGCAGATGATATATAGAGAAAAATATAAATATTTTCTCAGTTCTACACAAAAGTAGTAACTTTTGTTTAAAATTATATAGCTAGCAAAGCAGTGGAAATAAAAACAAAAGTATAGACAAAGAGATATGTATTTTAATGGAAGGATTTTAGAAATTTGCCTCCCATGCTCTCCACTTGAAATTTACTAGCTAAGGTGGTGGTAAAATGAAAAAGAATTACAAGAAAAAAAATAACAAAAATACTATTTTCTAAATAAGTCCAGGAAAAAGAAACAAAAGCTCAAAGGGAACTCTCAGTTCAACACTCCATCATCTAGGATTGAGTATAGATTAATATATTCAATTATAAATATATTTTCAGTGTATGTAAAAGGTATGTTTAAACCTTTTGACACAGTAACTTAAGATAATTGAAAAATAAAGATGTAGATAAACATTTTAGCACTATTTCAAATAATAAAAATAACTGAAAAAGGAAGAGACAAATATATAAATGATATCCAAATTGAAATGTTATTTAAAATTTCATCATAAAGCATGTTAGCATAAAGTATTGTCAGGATTAGTTAATTTGACTTATCCCTGGAAGTTTTATGTTTCAAAATCTGATTTACAAATATTTTTTTTGTTGTTGTTGTTGGTTTTTATTTTACTTTATTTTACTTTACAATACTGTATTTGTTTTGTCATACATCAACATGAATCCGCCACGGGTGTACACATGTTCCCAATCCTGAACCCTGCTCCTGCCTCCCTCCCCATAGAATATTATTTCAAAACAATTTTTTTAATACTGGGCTAAGGTACAAATTTCATGCAGAAAAGTACGCTTCAGAGAACTTTTTAAGAATGGCAAGCCGTGTGTTAATTGCTCGTTTAAACATCTTTAAGCAAGTATGAGAATAGTTTCATGCATAGAGTGATTCAGTGTAATATTGTAAGATGTTTTGTGTTTCCAAAGAATTCACTAAATTGGTTCAACATTTTAATCATGTTTCATCAAATTATTATTTGACTGCTAAATCTACCTAAAAAAAATCAACAGGACTTCTTAGAATGCTTGAATAGCTGCAGATTTTGTATGTCATACCTAACATGTCTAAAAGCTTTCTCTCATTATGCAAAAAGTCATGAATAATCAGGTCAAGTCAGTATGCAAAGAAAATTATCAGACTGTGAAACTAAGGGAAGGCCTATTAGTCACAAGCTGTACACCTGTTTGCTCGTTTCTAACTTTAAATGGTTTGTCATTCTGTTTATAAAATCTCATTACACTGAATGTTCTATGAGTGAAGAAAAAAATCTTAAACCCTACTCAACAATAAGGCAAATTATATTTACCTGGACAGTTGTTCAAAATATAGCTAATCTGTGTTTAAAATGTTGCATTAATAATATACATAAAGCATATATTTAAAAAATATATTTTACATATATATAATAAAGCTCTTTCACTATGAAATATTAACCAATTCTAACCAGATAATTTGTGAATTATAAACAGCTTCTGGACAGTGTTATGTAAACCAGAGTCAATGCTTGACAAAATATTTACTTCAAATATAATTTTACCCTAAACTAACCTATACTGATTGTAACAAATTAAAAGTGAGGTGGTATTTTATTCAGTCATTTTATTTATTTAGTTTTTAACACCTAAAACATTTTGTATTGGGGTATAGCTTATTAACAATGTTGTGGTAGTTTCAGGTGAATGATGAAGGGACTCAGCCATTAAAAAGACATATATTTGCTAATACTATACCTCAAAATAGGAATATTTCTGTTTCAATTTCATTCTGTACATTTTGTTTATTAAAATAATATGAATTAAATTATGCCAGATTCTTCTATACACTTTCAAAAAAGAATGCAACAGATGTTAATATTTGTTTAGAACATATACAGTGAGAGATTTATATTTACTTTTATAGCAAGTTAAATTTTATGTGTATGGAATGGTGAATCTCTTTGATGTTTTTCAAGTTGTTATAGTTCATATTTTTAAACTATTTTTAAGTTTAGCTTTTTCAATTGAAAAAGTTCTAATGTTACAATTTAGTGTTTCCTTTTCTCCTTTTATTTTTTCCTGAAATTATTACATTAATAATATTGGTAATAATTTTTACAAAGTTAAAATATTACTATTTTCATAGGAATGTCACATTCTCATGAATATATTTTTCTAATAATTAAAATCTGTATATGTATTCTACTTTATGTAAGGATTATATATGTTTTGTCTATATGCACTGAAAAAGTTGTTTTTGAGAAATAGAAATAGAAATACTTTTAGGTCCATAACATAAAACAAGCAGAAAAGATGCATTATATACCAAATAACTAGAATTATACATTTGATGTTTACATTGATAGTAATACTTGAAATGCAGACATAGACATTAAATAAATATTACACTTTAGTTCTTTTATTGTGATTCTCACCAATACTGTGACTTGTTATATTTAAGTGTGACATATTTTATAAAGAAAGCATATATCGAATGAATCCTATAATTTGCCTGAAAGTTGTTTAGACTATATCTGCAATGCACATTATGCTTCTAGAGTGTGAAATTGAACCAAATGTATATGAACTAGAACAAGGCTTATTGAGAAATTCAAGGACAACCAAGTAGTAATTTGGAAGCAAATCATCACGTAGAATTTGGAGGATAGCTTTTCAAAGCCTCCGAAGAAGGAGTCTGGAAATGTAAGTAAAAATTGCCAAAGCTTACTCTTTTGATGCTGTGGCAATACTTTGCTTAAAGTGTTGAATCTCTGTACATGAAGAGTGGGTATTGTAACAGCTTAGTAAAAGATGACAATAGGATTAATATTGAAGTCCAGAATTTAAGAAAGATTATACAAAATGAACTCTTTTTAAAATTTAAAAGTCTGATGATATAACTATATAGAATGTGTAAGTTAGAATTTTACAATGTATTCCAAATATTCTTTCTTGAGAATTTGGGTAAAATATGTTGCCCCACTGATTGATGAAATAAGTTATGTGGACTGCTGAGGCAGGAGCATTCCAGGTAAAAGGAAGAGCAAAAGATACTATCTTGAGACAGGAGTTACATGCTTCATTCAGGATCTGTTAAAAAAGATTCCAGTGTTTACTAGTTAGGATAATCAGAACTACCGAACTGGTGAATGGGAGATTGATGTTGATTTGAAATAAGCAGCATATGGGGGAGGGAGTTAAATGTCAGGGAATGGGTGTGGGAACAGTAGGTGGCAGATCACCAGAGTTTTGTAGGACCTTGTAAGCTATCTAAATGAGAAAATGAGATTTTTTTTTTTTCCTCTTAAGTAGTGATTTTGGCAGGTTTTGAACAAAGCCATGACATGGTATTGCACTGTGTGGAGGGTTAGGGAAAGAGCAATGGAAGAAGTAAGCAAATCAGTTTGTGGGCCACTGAAGTAATTCAGGGGAAAAAGAACAGTTCTTAGATAAACAGGCAGCACTGAGATGAGGTAGCACTGTATGATGAAGGTAGCGCAAATAAGGTTTGCTGATGTCCTCAGTGTGGAATGTGAGAGAAAGTAAAGGGTGGGTTTCAGGGTTACTGGAAAGAGCAATTTGACATACAAAACTGATGTTTATTCACAAAGGGAAAATCGGGGTTTGAGGTCTGGACAAATCTGGGTTAAGAATCCTGCTCGATACCCACATGGAGATATTGGATGTAAATGATGAAGGAAATTATGTGATCATATTTGGAAGTGAGTTAGAAAGCAAAGATGAACCTTTGTAATTAAAACTTAATGACCACATGTAATTTAACTTGTTATAGATAAGTAACTGATATATAAATAGGAATTTAGACTATGTGCAAAAAATAAAATTATGGTTTCAAATCCAATATAAATAAAGGCCAAAGTTTGCTGTTATTTAAATTGTAGTCTTAAATCTAGAAAGACTACAGTATAGTTAAAGGCTACTTTAGCTAAAGGTAATATATATTCTAAACTATCCTTTGATAACTAAAGCCCAAATAAATTACTGATGGCTGCTCACTGACCTGATCTTAAATCTTATTTAAGTAAAAATTGCACTATTTCTCTATTGTTATGTGCTTTGGGTTAGAGGTATGGGATAGTGTCTATGCTAATCTATTATCAAGGGCAAATTAATTCAGAATATTTAAGTTATTATTTCATAGCAGTAACTTGAAGTCTTAGAAATTTATACTTAAGAACCAAACCAGAAAGATTCAGACAAATTATTGGAATTTACTTAATTACTTCTTAAGATTTACTGTTTATGACTTGTAACTTCATTCAGAGTGGTGCAAATTCAGAATTTAACTGAACAAATAACTACAGATTTATTGCAGTCCTGCTCTCAGTTGAATTGGTGGCAATATAATGAGTAAGAAATCAAAAGAAAATGTAATCAAACCAACAAGGGGTTAATTAAATCTGCTGTTAGTATCATCATTGCATTGTTTCCCAGCTAATCATTTGACAAATTCTAGACTTTAACTACTGGAGCAATATCCTCTATCTATACCCAGATTATTTCTTTTTCAAGTTAGTCAGTAATGACTATTCTAGAAAGTAACATATTTTCCTTTGAATAGAATAGGCAGACTGATACTTAATCATAAAAGAACCTTTACATTCTTTCAATAGTTTTATCAGGCAGTTTCATATTTTGTGCTGTTCAACATGCATTTTAATGGAGAAATGAGGTTGTTTGGCTTGCTAATTATAGTAATAATAATTGAAAACTCATGAGATTTCTTTTAGTTTCCTTCTCAGAATCAATTTCCTAAAAAATAGATTATTCATTGGTATTTATCAGTCCTGTGACATCAGAACAATAACAAAAGTCATTATTCTGATTGTTCATTACAAATATGCATAGAGTTCATTCTTCTGGATAGTTGCCATTATTAATTAGGAAAACTAAGTATTTCCTTTAATAATTTTGGAATATAGCTGCATGAAGTGTTCCAATTATAATTTCCTGTATACTTTGAAGGAAAATTAGATTCCTATAACATAAAGAAACTATCACTGGCACTGAATTCAATCAGTCCTAACTTATAAATCTCAGATCAGCCTCTTGCTAGTGGGCACTTTAAGAAAGCGCATAAACTATCTGAACTTCTGTTTCCTCACCTCTAAAATTAGTCCCATGTTCCACCTTGGAATATTACTCTGAGAATTCATAAAAGTGCATATAGAAGAGTTATTTAATGACAGGAATATACTGAATTAAAATAGATAAAGTAAAAAATGCCTTCTGTGTAAAGAAAACTGCAACCATTACCATTTGTCAGCTTTTAGAAATGTGATTTTTCCCTATATATTTCCATGGCTGATTTGAATTAGGTGGCTTTGTTAGTATTATTGTTGTTGTTTAGAATATACACAGATATATATTATATACATGTGTTAAATATTTTAAGTACTTTATAACATATTACAATGTATAATAATTATTGCTAAGTTCATTTAAAATTTGGAGAAATGGCACAGTCTTTATGCTGGCGTATAAATTGCATCTACAGAATTTGAAATATATTCAATCACATGCATATTTCAAGTAATTGCTCAGATGAAATGGAAAATTAGCTAAGCTATACCTGATTTGTATGAACACATGTAGAACTCAAAGGTAAAATCCAGATGCAAATTTGAATGCTGCAGTTTATATGTATATTACTTTGAAGACACCTCAGCATTAGTTTTTATTTCCTCCAGTATTCTACTTTACCAATATATTATTTTTCATCATGGCTAATTTTCCAGAGATAGATTAAATTGACAACCTTGACTATTATTGTTTTTTAATTTTTTTGGTTTCTTCCTAGACAATGCATTCACAATTTAAGTAGACTCCTTGATATATGAATATTACAGGGGATGAATACAAATCATACATTTTTCAGCTGAAGGCATTGGTTTTGGGTCTCTAAATCTTTATTTCTTCTTACTATTTGTCATACATTTTGCCAAGCACCAAAGATCCTAAAACAGAGGGCTTGTCTGTGAATTTCCTTTACCGAGTACCTCTTTCTTATCATCTGTCCAACTTCCATTTTATAGATGAAAAAAATAAGATGCACTTGAGTAATTTGCTTACATTTACAAATCTAGTTAGTTACAGAGCAAGAAAGACTTTGAATGTATCCCGACTTCCATTCATATTATAATATGCTGTATCCACATTGCTAATTATGGAGGGGTGAAGTACATAGACTACATTTCCTTTGAATTCTACTAAACCTCTATGGAATTTCTTTTTTAAATGAGATTGGCGACAGGAATGTCAGTGGGTTAATGAAAGCAAAACTAGTGAACATTTTATTTCAGAATCACTTAAGTGTTGAAATACTGCGTGGCATTTAGACTAGGACTTTCCTATATGCTTACGATACCAGCATTAAGATAAGAAATGTCAATTATCTGGTTAATTTGTCAATGTAGACAGCCAGTCAAGCCCCAACATGAACCCTCTTTAGTGTATATAATCTGAGTTAACTGTACTTAGTTTAAATTGATTTGTTGATTGCTAACTTTTCTTTCACTTTGATTCCTACAGACTTCAGTTAAATAAAAACAATAATGTTTCTATGGCATATGGCTAATTTTCCCCCTTCTACAAATCAGTTTCTGAAATTTAAAAACTTATTTATAAAACAAAATTGCCCTTTGAGAGAAGAAAGTGCCTAGTATATACATAACAAATATTATGTTTTTAACAATCACTTAGTACTAAGACTATTTAAATAATTTTACTTTTATTAAACTATTTAGTCCTATCAGTTAGGTACCAAAATCATCTCGTTTTAAAAGTCAGGAAAGTAGAGAGATGAAATAAATTAACCAAGGTTATATGCAGAAGATGCCGAAGATGTAGTTTCAATCTCTGGATCAGGAAGGTCCCCTGGAGTGGGTCATGGCAACCCACTCCAATATTCCTGCCTGGAGAAAACCATGAACCGAGGGGCAGGATATGGTCCATAGGGTCACAAAGAGTCAGCCATGACTGTAGTGACTAAGCACACAGTACTCACACACATACCTAGAAAATAATAAACTCAGGATGTAAATCTTTCTATAAAGCATGGCAAATATTTCTATCTAAAGCTCATGACTAAAGCTCAGTATGAAATTTTGTATAATTACTAGAGGAGTCTATTTGTAGTTTTTATTTATGATAATATCCATAATAGACTAAAAGCTTGTTAATTTTTTGAAAATATTGAAATGTGTGGAATATGGTATCAAATTCACCAATCCATATCTGCAGTTATAAATTTTTAGAGCATTAATCCAGAGAGACAAATAATAACTTTAAGAAAGTAAATTTATAGTTTGAGTTTATGAAGGAGAAGTACAGCTAAAACCTCAGTAGTAGCACTTCTACTTAATAGAGGTAGTGCTATAATTAGCAGATATGACATGTTTGCAGACAAATAATGTGTACCTTAAATGTAATAGTTGTTTAAAGTTCTAAGTACAGACCTTTTCTATTATCTGTGTTAATATATTATTAATACAATTAAGCACTGTGGGTTTATTTTAAGGAATATTGTTCTTGCTGACCTTCTATGGATAGTATATACTTGCTCATTTGAAATAAAATTCAATATCCCAAACTGCATTCTCAGCTTTATTCTCACTATTTTCTTTTCTTTAAAAGATCTGATCAAACTGGATAAAGAAATACTCTTCAAACAAGCCCCGTAATTTTCCATTTGCATGTCTTTATATTCCACATTATTTCTTTCATGCTGATGTAGAGATACACCCTTATCTGTTGACTGCAAATTGAAATTAGGCTATGATTCAAGGTCTAACACATGAAGATAATCTCACCAATTTTTAGTTCCCCAGCTAAAAAGTAATATATTCTTATAGTCTACTTCTAATTATATTTTGCCTATTTCCTTTCCAGATTTACTTCCTAATGAGACTCTTATAATTTTTGTATGTACTTTATCACCTTTATATGATGCTATGAAGATTTAATGAAAAGGCAATGTCTTATATCAATCTCTGTATACTCCAAACTACCTTGCTTATAATCTTTCTAAAATTAAATTTATTAAATAGACTAAGATAGACCAACATTTTCTATTGGATAAAAACATTAGAAGTCAAAAAAATTAAGTTATTTCTTATGATTGTGTTGACAAGGGTTTATACCAAATCCCTTCCCTGATGGCTCAGACAGCATCTTCTACTATGCAGGAGACCTAGGTTCGATCCCTGGGTCGGGAAGATCCCCTGGAGAAGGAAATGTTAATCCACTGCAGTACTCTTGCCTGGAAAATCCCATGGACAGAGGATCTAGTTAGGCTACAGTCCATGGGGTCGCAAAGAGTCGGACACGACTGAGCGACTCCACTTCTTCTTCTTCCTGATTCAAAAAAGAAAAAAACAAAACAAACATACAAAAACTCATGTCTTTCTGGATGTAACTATATTATTCACAAAGCTTTAGTCTATAATATTTAAGAGGTGGAGTGAACTTGGGCTT
This sequence comes from Budorcas taxicolor, assembly GCF_023091745.1. Taxonomy (NCBI): domain Eukaryota; kingdom Metazoa; phylum Chordata; class Mammalia; order Artiodactyla; family Bovidae; genus Budorcas; species Budorcas taxicolor. Next base: position 98,019,533 of record NC_068910.1, read on the forward strand.
CATCTTGGCTGGCATTTATCTATAAGGATATATATATATATATATATATAATCAGTGAGGAGATGGAGGAGTACAACAGGTTTTTCTGGGGTGGTGGTAATGTGGAGACTCTTCATGGTTTTAGGAGTGCACTCAATTTTGAGTAAGATGGCTGAAATAAAATAGGGAGCAGTGAGGGAAAACCAGACAGGATAATGGAGTCCCAGCCAAGCAAGTGAGCTTTAGGGAAAAGCCTTAAGAGCTGCCAGCTGTGGGCCTTGAGCTGATTCTAGTTTGCTTTGGCTTCTTATACCCTTCCGAATTCTGCAGATCACGGCATAATTACTTCCTTCTCACCACTCATGACTCCATTGTGTTTAACTCCCCATAGAAAGCGTCATAATAACCTGTGAGATCTTCATAGCACTCATCTTCCACTGAAAACAACTTTTATATTTATTTATTTTTTTGAATAATGATAAACTATTTTGTTTATTGGAAATATAAGCCTTTTAAAGACAAGGACACTGTCCTGAACATGCCTGTGTAACCCAAGAGCCTAACAAACTGTCTGACCATAGGATGCTGCTACTGCTGCTAAGTCACTTCAGTCGTGTCCGACTCTGTGCGACCCCATACACTCATAAATATTGGTTAGCTGACTTGGAAGACGCTACTATCAACCGATTTATGTAAGATACATAAATGTGGGTTTTATCCTGCTACATTACTCAAAGATTGTGTTCCTGTCTACTTCCATATTATTTAGTCTCATGACCTGAAAAGATGCATCCCCACATTTTTTGTGTGTGGTAGCATCTACTCTCATGTTAGGGTTAGGTTAAATTAGCTGAGAGACTGGAAGAGATTTCATTTGCAGATTGGCCATGCTGAATGCCTCAAACCATGTGATGTTACTGATGCTTAGAATCAAGTAGTTTAATGGGTATTCCCTGGCATACACCTGGAACAGAAGACAGGACAGAAACACTCTGTGAAGGAAAACGAAACTTCACTTGACCAGCCCAGCCCACAAAAAGCTCTTCTTCCTCAGAAATCAAGGAGCCTGTCATGTCTGCAACCTACATGTAGTATTTACTACTCTTTTCAGGTGAGTCTGTGTTATCCTATCATTGAAAATGGGCGTATACTTAGTAAATGCAGATTTGTTGATATTATTGACATTTTTCTTGAGAACGGATTCTGAACAGCCCAGGGATTCCAAATAGAAAGAGATCTAGGAACACATTTGAAAGCAAACCTCAGGGGAGAGGAAGCTCCTTAAAGGCAAGGAGCAGTTTTCTTTTGCTAGCCCTATGGCTCAGCTGAATGTGGTCACCAAACAAAATGATTGAATCTCACAAATAAGGAAGGATACACACACATACACACAATTTTAATTAATAAAATGAAAGTGAAAGTGAAGTCACTCAGTCGTGTCCGACTCTTTGCGACCCCATGAACTGTAGCCTACCAGGCTCCTCTGTCCATGGGATTTTCCAGGCAATAGTACTGGAGTGGATTGCCATTTCCTCCAGGGGATCTTCCCGACCCAGGGATTGAACCCAGGTCTCCTGCATTGTAGACAGATGCTTTATCGTCTTAGCCACCACATACTCAAATGTTGAAATTAATTTGTTGAATCAGCTCATTTTGAAGCAGAAATTCCATTAAGACAAACTGTAGTCATTTACTTAAAATGCCAGAGGAAAGAGACCTACAAGGCAGACTCTTTCAAATACAGAATCAGACAGTGAGTTTAATGTGAGCATGTCTATGGGGTCTTTTAAGTTCCTCACAAACAGCGTAATGCACCTCTATTCCCCCAGAAAATTGAGAAGATTATTGCGATTTTATCCACCAGAAGACAATGTATTGTTGCAATATTTCTTTGGAGCACTTTTATAATTTTCAAACATTTATTGTCTGCTTTTAATTTTGCCTCTATGTCTCTTGTTTTATTATTATTAAATTATTTTAAAAATTATTATTATTATTATTTTAAAAATTATTAAAATTATTAAACAAACTTGGAGCCCTTTTATTAATGTATCAGACATTTTATATTAATACTTAAACAAGTAAGTACTGCTTAGTAAATAAAAACGCCACTTTAAAGACCTAGCTTCTTGGAGAAGGACTAACTGAAAATGTCTATGAATTAAAGAATGAGGGTGTATATGGCTAAAATAAATACACTGTACTCCATCTCCAAGTATTTAGGGTTTATATAGTTCTCTAATATAAGATGGCATCGTGAAGACATGTCAATTCCTTGCATAAATCCCCAATCCTTAAGCTGCTTCCTGTTCTGTTGCATTAATATATGCAAATACCCATATTATATTTGGAGGATAATGATGAGAGTGTAATCCTAAGGGAGACACAGAAAATGTGGTGTGGATCAAGAGATTTCAATATTTAGTTTAAAAAGTACTAGTTCAAGTGAATTCACCTTTCAGTGGAGACTCTGCTATAGAGCTGTGGTCCCAGGCTTCCTTACTGCCCACTGCCCTGATGGAGATGTGGGCAGTAGAAGGCCCTCAAATCCAAAAGAACCAATTTGTTGATTCCCATTTGATTTATGTCATTGACTTATGATTGTTCCAGAGCATATGACAGCTATAGTACCTGAAACTTAACTTGTTTTTAAAGAGTCAGCAGCAGATTATTCTAGTGCAGTTTGTTTTCCTACTCTGTACTCTATGAATTCAGGTGGACCCTGAAGCAGAAGTATTTTTGTTTCCTTTGCAGTCAATCTATCAAAAAGACAAAAAGTGTAACAGAAATTTTCAATAATCTGACCAATACCTTCAACACTAATAACTAAGTGGATGACCTTAACAAAGCATTCTATTATTTATAATAATTTTTTACATATATTTTCTTCTTTACTTATCTTGAAAGACATGAATAATAGATGTTTTAACCTCATTTTCATATGAAAACTCTAAGGATCTTTGCTCTGAAGCATCATGATTGCTTGTCCTGACACTTTCTATTATGTTATAAACTGTAACTCAAGTGTAATGCAATACTATGACAGTGATTTCCAATTGCTGGTCTCTAGATTAGATCAGAACTCTGGAAAATGTTCCATAGGTGTATGGAAAAATGAGAGAATTTATTTGTAAAATTCACATAATGCTGCTTTCATAAAGATCACATATGTTATTCTGAGATTGTCTTTCCTACTTCTTTGGTGTTAAAATACCCTTTTTATAGAATGATATTATATAGTCAACATTTTTAAGAGCTCTTACTTGACAACGTTCATATGTATGGAGACTTCAAATCAGCTACCACTTGTTTTTAACACACTGGTTATAGAATAGAAAATACCATATCCACTGTAACAGAGAAATGTGTTGATAGTAAAATTGGCATCTGGTACTCCCCAGATCTCTTGTAGACACCAGACTTATTGTTGAGGGAACATTCTGGTCCTTTTTCTCAGCAGCTCTAATCTAATTAGCATCTGGAAAAGATCCAGGTTCAAGAAACCAGAGATCAGAATGCCACATAAGAGAGAAAGCAGAAAGGAGAGTCAGGGTATTGGAATAAGAAACAAGGAAATCAAGATCCCATAGGAAGAAAGTTATTTTCAGGGGAAACTTTTAGTAATAAATCTATGGTATCTCCATTGAGATGAATGCTATATATATCAATGGCACAATCAATAGGGAAAATAGGACACAGTCCAGATGACACCACAAGGAGCCTATGTTTCAGGAAGTCTCATTGCTCTATGCTTGTGAAAGTGTTAGTTGCTCAATAGTGTCCGACTCTTTGTGACCCCCTGGACTCTAGCCTCTCAGGCTCCTCTGTCCATGGAATTCTCCAGGCAAGAATTCTGGAGTGGGTAGCCAGTCCCTTCTCGAGGAGATCTTCCTGCCCCAGGGATCGAACCCAGGTGTCCTGCATTGCAGGCAGATTCTTTGCCGTATGAGCCACCAGGAAAGCTCCTCAACTGACTATCAGTGTAGACCTAGCCCCTGCTATCCTGGCCAGTCAAAAGGGAATCCCTCCAAATAGTTCTTCCCTTCACTTTTCACCTGGAGAAGGGAACAGCTACCCGCTCCAGGATTCTGGCCTGGAGAATCCCATGGACTATATAGTCCATGGGATCGCCAAGAGTCGGACACGACTGAATGACTTTCAATTCACTTCACTTCGCTTCTCTTCTCAATTTATTACAAAGAACATAGGGTGAGTTAAGATATATAGCTGCTAAAATGGATAATGTTAGTCTTCCCCACTGCTAGGTACTGTGGAGAAGGAAGGATGGAGGAAGGTAGAGGGAGATTATAAATAGAATTTTCTCATTTTAATATTTTCTTGTATAAATTTCCCTTCAATTTTTAATGCCTACTACCATTTATGTGCTTTTATGCTAGCACTCAGCAAAAATGCTTGAGATTAAAGCATTGAGGATTAAAATAAATAAGCTATAGAAGATCATTCCTAAACCTTCAGTTTACCTGGGGATGAGTTGGGAGTACATTTTCATGTAATTTAATATTTTTCATATAGTCTATTTTTTATAATAACTTTATATATGAGTTTAAGATGTCCCCTAAAGAGAGAAACATTATGTCTGTAGAATGCTGTAGAATACTGCACTTCACAGGTGCTCAGCAAAGTTAGCGATAGGGTTGGTGTCTGTCATATTATCATATATTTATCTCCTTTCCTGAGTGGAGTCATGTCTTCTAATACCTGTGTTAAAAAGGACTTCCGAGGAGTGCATTTTCAGTTTCTGGACCTTCTTAAATTCAGAAGAAAAGTAAAAAGAAGGTTATCTGTGGTTCTTTAATAGCTGACATTTTATATGCTTATCTTTTCTGAAATGTATTTTTGAAAATAATTTTCCCTTCAATTTAGGTATTGGTTCCTTAGAATGTCTTGCTAGAAAATCAGGTGTAATGATATCAGATTAATAGTGTATTCTAATATGTGTCTTTGCCATGCAAATAAGTAAATAACTTTGTGTTAAAGAGTACACCACAGAATGGATAGAATTCTTTGCCACTATAATCCAATCTATGCTTTTTGTCATTGATATGTCATTACATAGTGTTTAAATATGAATGGTATGCATTGTTTTCATAACTTTCACTGTAGATATGTCTGAAATTGCTTCATTCAATTTTTAAATTAATGTTTGAACCTATTTCCAAAATATTTCCAAAAATCCTAGATAGATTTTTAGATTAGTACCCCCAAAAAAACACTCAACAGCTTTTTCTATTTAAATGTTTAAGAAATGTAGAAATCCTGAGTATGTCCATTAAAAACATGACTTTGCATAGTTAGAGGTTTCATTATGTTGTCTAAGAAAATGAACAGTCTATACACTAAGAATTAAATAATTGCTGAAGTTTCCATACATATTCTCTCCCATCTTGAACACTTTTAATTTTTGAAATGTTAATATACATAAATTGAAATTTATATGTTTTTTCATTAACCAACTCTGGCATTTTTCATACCTACATCCCAAAGTTTAGACTATTAAATTGGATGCTGTATGAAATAAAATTATAGTATATTGTTAATAAATTGAAAAGTAGAATGCTATACAAGTATGGCAATATTTTCTGTTATATCACTCCAGTTTATCTGTGTGACTGAGTCTGACAAAGCTTGCCATAATTGCTATGGAAATATTTTAAATTTTTCCCTCAACATCTGTAAAATACAACTATATGTACTTACTGTCATAATCATTGAGTATAGATATTGAGAATCAAAGGCTAGACTTTAATAAATGTTTTCATTTAAAGAAGCATTTTGTAGGACTATTAATCATTGAAATCTAAAAAAAATAATATTAATATTGAATAATTGCAAAAGTATGGAATTCAGATTTTAAAATGCAGTAAAAAAGATCACTTATGAAAAATAATGTTCTTCTGTAGCTTTACACAATTCCTATAATCAAGTTTTGGAGTTGTTTCTTTTTTTATTCATTTATGTTTGTATGAAATTTTTATGTGTGTATAAAGTACTTTTTTCATAATATTAACTGTACATTACTGAAGGGATTCCATAGCATGACACTGTTGAAACTCGGATTTGGAAGAGCACAAAAGAACTGTAATTGTTGCCAGTCAGCAGAATGTGTTTTCAAAACAAGGAAAACATTTTATTTTTCTTTCTCCCCAGTTCCACAGTAGTGTAAGTGTTAAAGCCTGAGAGGTTTAGAAAGCTGCAGTGAATGTGTTAAGACTGTTAATGAAGCTTCTGAATCTAAGGACAAAATTAGCTCTCACACCCACACTGCGCAAAGTACAGCAACTGTCTGATAGAATTGCATCATGACTTTTACCTGGGGACACGGGTATTATATTCAGCTGAATTGATGAAATTGGGAAGACAGATGTGCCCAAAGGACATTTTAAGAAGCTTGTACCTACATAAATTGCTTGTGAAAAATCTCTAAAATTTGAATAAGAAACCAATGTAAAATGCTTTCTGCCTGTAAACTTCAGGTCATACGATATATATTATTTAGCATTCTCTTTAAGGAGAGAGAACATTTGACTTTCTCTTTGTATCAAATAACATATATAGTGTCAAGTGCAATGAATGTCTTTTTTTTTTCTTAAAGATAAGTACTTAGGAGCAAGAATTTAATGATGGCTGCTAATATGTGTATGTTGTTTGCTTAAAAACATGAAATTCAGGTTTTCATTGTAATGTGACATATTTAAATAATTTGGATAATGTAAAACTATTTAGTAAATAGAATCACAAAGTAAAAACAGCAATGTTGATGAACACCCCCGAAAACGAACACATTACTAAAAACTTTAATCTAAGTCCTTTGACAGTGAGACCTGTGTCTCAATCCTAGTGCTCATCTCTTTTAAATCTTAGAGATACAGACTTTTACAAATGATGCTATTTCATTCCATTTTTAAGACATATATATAAGAGAAAGTTTCCTCACAACTCCATCCTATAAAGCCTTGATTGTTTTAGGAAGTTGGCAGATATTTAGATTTGCTTTAGGTTTACTAAGAAATGTGAAAAATAGATGTCCAAATTCTAGAAATTTGTGATTGTCAGCAGTGAAAGGAGCATATGGAAAGGGTACCTTAGACCTTTGTATGTGATCTTGAAATACTAGATGCTTATATTATTGTTTTTAGAAATTTCAAATAGGAAATCACAATTACAAAGAAAATCCTTTCAGTGTCTTAGAAATTTCTAGAATTTTCTAAGAATGAGATTATGTTTATATAACTGTGTAAAAAATTATCTTGTAAAAATGTTAATACAATGACATTTAAGATACTAAAACCATCTGATACTGACAGTAATATTCCTCTTCTAACATACACTTATTGATATTAAGAATAAATGGGGTCACCTTTGAAATTCTTAAAACTAATAGTCCTGTCCACAAGAGGGCATGGGTTTCCATAGGAAAAGAATAGCATATGAAGGAGGGAAAATAAATGGTTTTAAAACTCAACTTTCTTTTGCCTGACCATACACTTAACTTTGTTTTTTTTAATATACTTTCCTCCTAATTATACTAAGTCCTTGAAGGACATAGGCTTTTACATATAACTATTTGTTCCCACAGTGAAAAACAATACCTTTATTCAAAATAGGTGAATAATAATTATTTGCCACTGAAGATAATAATGGTTTTGAAGTAATAAACATTATTATAGCTATTGAAAGACAATTTACTAGAGCAATTAACAGTTTACAAAATTGACTTTTTACCTCTATTATTTATTTGTCTCCACAAATAGTGGTGTTCCCTACTTTTATTTTATATTTTAAACATTTTTCCCCTTCAGGTTTGCAGCAGTAAATAAATTACTGATACAAAATGAATTTTTTAAATGATTTATCTACTAGAGAATAGTTTTCCCTTAGTCCTAAAAGGAAGGTATTTTATTAAAGTGTTAGTCACTCAGTTGTGTCCGACTCTTTGGCTGTAGCCCGCCAGGTTCCTCTGTCCATGGGAAACTCCAGGCAAGAATACTGAAGTTGGTTGCCAATTCCTTCTCCAGATATTTTATTAAATCTCTTGTTAAATAGCCCATCATGAGATTATTTCATTTTCTTCTTACATCAGTGGCTTATCCATATTTGGAATTTAAAATAATTTCTCTTTATCTGAAAGGGAAAAAAATTCCCAATTTTTCTTTTCTTTCTGATTTTACCAAACCAAACCAAACAAAACTTAACCTTGATATGTGTGAACTACCTAGCCAGAGATCCTGTAATACATTTTTATATGTACAGACAGCCATTAATAGAGAATTAATAGAAGCAATTTCTTGCCAAATTTCAGAATTAGTTAATAGGACTTGTGAAAGTAACTAATCCTAAAGGATTATGTAGCTAATTACAGAAGAAATAGTAATTTGATAATCAATTTAGTGATTAAAATTACCAGTTACCAACAATTATGTTTATTAAATCTGTACATTATTGAATCTAAATTGCAAAATGGAATAATATTAAAAATATAGACCTTTTCAGAGTCAGGATATTGGCAATGCAGTACATAAATTTTATCACCATCATGTAAATGAGATAGTTAATTTCTAATATTTTTTAGATCTTTTGTATCTTTTATTGGGAATTCACAATTCATCCACTGAAGTTTAGTTTATTCAAGTTTAAGCAATTTAATTAAGCCTATTTCTTAGAACACACTTCAAGTAAACAAATCCAACAAATAAAAACACATACTAGCAAGCTTCTTTATTTTCTAAAAAGTAGGTACTACTTTTAGAAAGCAAATTTATCTTAACAGGATCCAGCAATGGATGGATGTACTATCACTCAACATGACAGAATCTGCTTATCAATCTTAACCAACACATTATATACAGCTTCATGCCCAAGATCTCCAGAGAAACAGGCCAAAAGCTCAGAAATTAATGCTAGAAAGAAAATCCCAAATTTCCTCCTATTATAATTTCTGAGATGAATTGTCCAAAGGTTGTTCAAAATATTTTTGTTCTATCAAAGGGATATACCCAAGACTTACAATCACAGATTTCCACAGTAATTAACCAAATATATAATCAAATTTTTTTAATTTTTTAATTTCAACTAAAATAATTTTATTAAATAATTTTATTCTTTGTTTTCTGATTATTACTTTAAATACATCTTACTTAATTGAAAGCCTTATTAAATAATTGATTTGTGAGTAATATGGATACAAACAATTTCTCTATGACCACTAATCAAATAAATAGATTTTTGAGCATGTCTTTCACATGAAGGAAATTATAATCTATATTTAGGTCACTTTTCTTGAGTAAGTTTTGAATAGCAGTTAACTATATAAATAAAATTTATGTATTAAAATATGTTATCTTAAACAATTAAAAATGTTTTCACTTTACTAGTTCTAAAACATTTTGATGTGGAATAATTTTCATCAAACTTTAAGATGTGATTAAACTAATACAAGCCAATGTTTTGTTTCTTCCTCCTTAATATATATATATTTTTTCTGCAGCACTGCAGATATACCATTCTGTAGGCTCTTCCTAGTAAAAAGCAGCTAAAATTCTGCTTTTTCCTGTTAGCCAAACTTTGTACCCTGCTTTGTAGGGTAGTGCCCTGCTAATTTCACAAAGTCATTATATAAACTAGAGAGAATACTATTTTTATGCCTAGTCTGTAACACACACAGGTTGCTTATATTTCCTTTAATTGCAACACACACACAATTAAATACCCAAACCTTAAATGTACAGCTTAATTCCTCTTATAGATGTGTAGACCTTGTATGGGCTTCCCAGGCAGTGCAATGGTAAAGAATTTGCTCGGCAGTGCACGAGCCACAGTTTCAGGAGAGGCAGGTTGGATCAGTGGGCTGGGAAGACTACTGGAATAATCCCATGGATAGAGGAGCCTGGTGGGATACAGTTCATGCAGTCATAATGAGTAGGACACGACTTAGCACAGACCTAGGTATATAAGAGAAAAAAGGTATAATGCTTCAACATTCTTAACGCTCTTTCTCCATCAGTATACCCTCTCCCAAATGTAACAATTATTTAACCTCTATCCCCAAAGAAACTTTGTCCTGTTCTTGAACTTCATTTATATAGATGCCTGTTTCAAGAAAATTAGAGATACCAAGGGAACATTTCATGCAAAGATGGGCTCGATAAAGGAAAGAAAAGGTATGGACCTAACAGAAGCAGAAGATATTAAGAAGAGGTGGCAAAAATACACAGAAGAACTGTACAAAAAAGATATTCACAACCCAGATAATCACCATGGTGTGATCACTCACACTCACCTAGAGCCAGACATCCTGGAATGGGGAAGTCAAGTGGGCCTTAGAAAGCAACACTATGAAAAAAGCTAGTGGAGGTGACAAAATTCCAGTTGAGCTATTTCAAATCCTGAAAGATGCTGTGAAACTGCTGCACTCAATATGCCAGCAAATTTGGAAAACTCAGCAGTGGCCACAGGACTGGAAAAGGTTAGTTTTCGTTCCAATCCCAAAGAAAGGCAATGCCAAAGAATGCTCAAACTACCACACAATTGCACTCATCTCACACGCTAGTGGAGAAGGCAGTGGCACCCCACTCCAGTACTCTTGCCTGAAAAATCCCATGGACGGAGGAGCCTGGTGGGCTGCAGTCCATGGGGTCGCGAAGAGTCGGACACGACTGAGCGACTTCACTTTCACGCGTTGGAGAGGGAAATGACAACCACTTCAGTATTCTTGCCTGGAGAATCCTGGGGACGGGGGAGCCTGGTGGGCTGCCGTCTACGGGGTCATACAGAGTCGGACACGACTGTAGCGACTTAGCAGCAGCAGCAGCAGCAGCACACGCTAGTAAATTAATGCTGGAAATTCTCTAAGCCAGGCTTCAGCAATGGATGAACCATGAACTTCCAGATGTTCAAGCTGGTTTAGGAAAGGCAGAGGAACCAGAGATCAAATTGCCAACATCCCTGGATCATGGACAAAGCAAGAGAGTTCCAGAAAAACATCTATTTCTCCTTTATTGACTATGTCAAAGCCTTTGACTGTGTGGATCACAATAAACTGTGGAAAATTTTAAGAGAGATGGGCATACCAGACCACCTGACCTGCCTCCTGAGAAACCTGTATGCAGGTCAGGAAGCAACAGTTAGAACTGGACATGGAACAACAGACTGGTTCCAAATAAGAAAAGGAGTATGTCAAGGCTGTATATTGTCACCCTGCTTATTTAACTTCTATGCAGAGAGTACGTCATGAGAAACGCTGGGCTGGAAGAAGCACAGGCTGGAATCAAGATTGCCAGGAGAAATATCAATAATCTCAGATATGCAGATGACACCACCCTTATGGCAGAAAGTGAAGAGGAACTAAAAAGCCTCTTGATGAAAGTGAAAGAGCAGAGTGGAAAAGTTGGCTTAAAGCTCAACATTCTAAAAACAAAGATCATGGCATCTGGTCCCATCACTTCATGGGAAATAGATGGGGAAACAGTGGAAACAGTGTCAGACTTTATTTTGGGGGGCTCCAAAATCACTGCAGATGGTGACTGCAGCCATGAAATTTAAAAACGCTTACTCCTTGGAAGGAAGGTGATGACCAACCTAGACAGCATATTCAAAAGCAGAGACATTACTTTGCCAACTAAGGTCCGTCTAGTCAAGGCTATGGTTTTTCCAGTGGTCATGTATGGATGAAAGGGTTGGACTGTGAAGAAAGCTGAGCCCCGAAGAATTGATGCTTTTGAACTGTGGTGCTGGAGAAGACTCTTGTGAGTCCCTTGGATTGCAAGGAGATTTAACCAGTCCATCCTAAAGGAGACCAGTCCTGGTGTTCATTGGAAGGACTGATGCTGAGGCTGAAACTCCAATACTTTGGCTATCTCATGCGAAGACTTGACTCATTGGAAAAGACCCTGATGCTGGGAAGGATTGAGGGCAGGAGGAAAAGGAGACGACAGAGGATGAGATGGCTGGATGGCATCACCAACTCGATGCACATGAGGTTGGGTGAACTCCGGGAGTTGGTGATGGTCAGGGAGGCCTTGTTTGCTGCAATTCATGGGGTGGCAAAGAGTCGGACACGACTGAGTGACTAAACTGAACTGAACTGAACTGTGTTAATTTTCACAAATTTCAGGGGAGGGGTTTCCATTCATATATCAATTGAAATTATAATTATGTAACATCAAATACTTTAATGTTAATTATAATTTACCTATGTATATTTATATTTCAGATTGGTATTGTTTGCCTTATTTTTCAAGTTTCAGAATTTTGTGTTATGCTTAGCGCTTTTTGTTCAAATACACTAGGAAGCACTGAAATCCAGCAATTGTTATGAACATTTACTCAATGAATATCAGAGAGAGGTTATACTGGTCTAAGGTGAAAGAGTGAGTCATTTCTGAAATCATCACTGAATTCCTTTGTTCTTTGACCCCTAGACCAATGGTTTATCTACTAGAGTATACCTCTTCTCTGGCTTCCCAGGTGGCACCAGTGGTAAAGGACCCACCTACAAATGCAGCAGACGTAAGAACCACAGGTTCCATCCTTGGGTCAGGAAGATCCCCTGGAGGAAGGCATGCCAACCCACTCTAGTATACTTGCCTGGAGAATCCCATGGACAGAGGAGCCTGGAAGGCACCAGTTCAAGGGTCACAAAGAGTTACTCATGACTGAAGCGACTTAGCACGTAGGCATGCATACCTCTTTCCAAAGCTTGTCTTGTAAATATTTCATCCTACTCTGCTGAAGTTCATTACGAAAATAACAACAAAGCAAACAAACAAAAATCAATCTTTATTACAATAAAAAATTTTAAGTTGCAATTTTATTTCATTGTCTTTTAATGTCAAAATATCAAACATGCTTCTCTATTCTTTGTTAAGATAGTGCTTTGTGATATGAGAGAAACAATCCCCAGCTTACTAATGATGCACCCTTCTGTTATCTCATAAAAGATCAAATTTAATATTACTAATTATGTACAAATATTTACAACTCAGAAAAATTAAATGTTTCAAAAAAACTAGGATATCAGCTAAAAGAAAATTATTTTAACTTAAAAATAAAATCATATTGACAAATTTCCTTTAGAATTAGAATTGAATTTGATTGGAATATTAAAATGCTTATATTAACAATAATTATATCTTTTTTCCAAAACTGCACCCCTGAATAAACGTAATTTTTTTCTCTAATTGTAATAATGTTTAAATGTGTGGAATTTGTATGAAATTTACCTAACCTCACCCTATACAAATATGTAACATTTATAATTTATTTTTTTTTTAGTGTTACATATCTTGAAGCTACCAGATGCTATTAAACCAAGACTCAATAACTACTTTTGTTTTAGTGGCTACATGTTTTAAACTGCATAAGCATTTGGGAAAAGTCATTCTCTTGTTGGACAATTTTCCTCTTACTTCTTGCTCATTTTGTCTTGCTAAAGAGGGGACCAGGCTCTGGAGCAATCCTATCATAATTTTCCAATTGTTTATTCACAAATTTAAGTTTTTTCAGATGTATTTTTCCCCCAAGTTATAAACCTACTAGTCTTTTTTTTATTATCCCTTCAATGCACAGATATCTTTTTATTCAATTATATATCAAACTAGCATCAATTAAATTTTTTGAAGGACTCCAAGGAGGACTAAGGTACAGCTCTCCAATTATGGAGCTTAGTTACCCAGTGTATTCTCTCAATGATAAGACTAATGTTCTATAGGATCTATTGCTTGACTATTAAATTCTTAAAGCCATTAACTCAATATAGATGACAAGATCTTTTATTATTTTTCAGAGCCCCTTACTCCAATACCATCTATAGAATTACTGCGTATAGAAAGGGTTTTTAGTATAAAATGGAACCATGTCCCAGCCCCTACCAACAGGAACATCTTTTCTTATAGGTTTACTCAGTACTTGATTCATTTTTTGGTTCCTTATAAGTATATCCATCTACCACATCACATAAGACAGGCAATCATATCTTTGTTAACTTTCTCACTACTACAGTACAGGATAATTCAAATAAGTACAAGAAGGGAGGAAAAATATAATTTTTAGTAACAGACACTTATCAGTGATAAGTGATACCAATGAAGTTCTGGTCCTCAATGACCTCAATTGAAATGGTCCTAAGAGCCAAAAATTAGGTTCAAGTTAGGTAGATTCACCCTCAGTTTTGAAAATCATGACTATTTCTAGAGATACTTCTGAAGCTTACTTCTATGAAGATATAAAATGAATCTTCAGTGAACAAGACTATAAGCAAATCTATTTTATTTAGTTACAAAGGGAAGACTTTTTTCACCTATAATTTCACTGTGTAAAATATAAGCTCGTAAAGACTAATGCCACTGAGATTTGTAGGGAGGGTACTTGGATTCAAAATCCCACCTCTTGGACTTACTACTGTAGTAGCATGTACAATTTACTGAACCTCTATAAGCTTCAATGTATTCTTTTATAAAGTGAACATGATATAAAAAATATCTCCTTCACCTGATTGTGGTGAGCCTTAAATAAGTCATGCAAATTAACTAGCACAGGACCTGGGACATAGCAAATTCTTAATTGTTAGCTAATATTATTTTCTTTGTTGTTGATGTCATTATAGTTTTTATTATATAGGTCTCTAGAAATGTGCATCACAGGAAAAAACATTTTGATGCCCAACAAAAGTTTCCATTTTCAATGATCTGATAACTGAGTCAATTGAAATTCCAGAGGAATCGGCAGCCTTTGGACATGTCAACCATTCATCTTTCCAGATTCTCTAGGTTTTATCCCTGTATCAAGTCAGATCATCAGAATGGTACATACCAGGATTGTATTCCGTTAGCTCCCTTCAGAAATGCCTTCACAGAGCTATGATTTGGCATCATGCCCTTGGCTTCTTATCAAAGGTCAGTGCAAGAAGTGGCCATATGAAGAATGCCTATCTTCTTTTTGTAAAACTACTATTGAAGATACTGTCCATTCTAGTCTTTAATGTCCGTTAGACAAAAGGCTCTTGCTATAAATTCTTCTTACGGTAAAGTATAATGACTTTAGTATATCTGTTCTTTTGTTTTAAAGTGCCTCATCCTTTTGGGAAGTAGCAAGGGCTTTAATAATAAACAGAAGATTCTTTTCAACAAATACAGTTCTAGAAAATTTCCAGCCACTTATTTATTTCCATGGTCAGGGAAGAAAGAAAACCGATATGTTCATTTTCCTTTTCCTGTTTCAAATGTAAAAGGTTTCCCTAATAGGGAATATTTGCATACAGAAAGGTTACATCCAAGAGAGGGAAAAGGGATGTACTGTTGATGATATAAAATTTCAAGGCAGGAACTTTTCGGAGGGCAGAGAGCTTTGCAATTACATCCTGTAAACAAGGAGTTGCAAAGTGGCAGATCGCTGACTCTTTGGACTGCTCACTGTTTCAAAAAACATTGATGTGGAAGAGTTATACTTATCTAGAATCTAAGCATTTGGGCACCTCTTTTCAGGCTTAAGAATTTTTCCCTGTTAAATTCATCTCTGTAATCAAGACCATTTTCATAAATGGTAGAATATGACACAACAGCCCCTACAACATTACTTTAGGTAGAAGAGCTCCTTGAATATTTATAAAAGAGCTTGCAAAACTTGAAACAACCTTTCCTTGAAGGCTAACAAGAGCAAAAGAAAATAGATTTTCACAACCTCCCTCAGTCCTTTCCCCAAACTTTCTAAAATATACTGCCTACATCCATTCACTTTAGTGTTACCACAGGGCCTGGTGATGGCCACAGGGATGCTCAGAAGTATTAGTAACACTAGTCCTTTCTCAGAGTCTGTTCTCTTCACCATAGAAATAGGTAAATATGAGAACTGCTTCTGTCAGTTTAAAAATAAATAAATAATATATATATATATATATTCGGTACTGTAGAGCTTGAAATATTGTTCTCATAGTGAAGGGTGTATAGTCAACCTATGAAATAGTGAGTGCTTCTAAACTCTTCTGGATGCCAACAACATGAAAAATGGTTAATCTCCAGACTGGAAAACAATATACACATCAGCCAAAACTGTCAGCAGGCAGGACTGTCTTAAAGAAAATAACTTCATAAGTATCAGTAATCATGTATCTTTTACCTCAACGATTTCTAAAAAACCAGTGTATACATGCATTACTTATCCCAAATAACCACTGAAATCATGTTTACCAATAATTACTTCTGATTAAACACCAGTAATAATAGGACTCTGTCATTGGTAAGTCTAAAAGTCAAAAGTTAGATCTTAATTTGAAGCATGGTCTTTGTTATGCTCCGAGCCCGTATCTCCGAACCAACCGAGAGAGCAAGTCCACCACAGTAATGCAAAAACAAGAAGGGAGTTTATCTCTAGCGTGCTAGGGCTCAAGTCTCATCCCATACAAGGGAATCCGACAAGAGCCCCGAACAAAGGAGTATGGCGGCTTATATACAGGCAGTTCTTTGTCTCAGTTACAGGAATAGCTGGCGTTACATGATTGGCCAGGCAGGATGAGCGCGTATCCTGTCTCTTTTTGGTAAACATGACTCAGGTCCTAGAGACCGTCGTTTGGTCCCTAACAGTCTTTTGCTATTAACAGCATTCTTATTTAAAAACTGAAATAGCCAGTATGTATATTTTTGTTTGGGCCCATTAGCCTTATAATCATTTTTGTTCCAAAGTTGGTACTAACAAATGCATCTGGCCCTCTACCTCCAAAAGGGAAAAACAAACAACCACCACAACAACAAAAAAAACTTCACTTAGTTCTGAGTCACTACAATTCACACAACAAAACAAAATGAAAGATAAATAATACACTATGGATTTTTTCCCCCAGGTAAAATCTCAAAGTCTAAATGGTTTTCACAGACCTGAAATCACAATAAATCCCCCAGCAGGTAACAGCTGTGGACTTATAAAGCAATACAAATTTCACAAACGTGACTGCGTACTTCTGGTTCAGCATTTTAGGCAAGACTCTGGACTCCATTAGAGTGTATACCGTAACATTTTGCTCGCCAGAAGGTACTAAGAGTTCTCTGTGTTCTAAAGTGAAAGTCACTCAGTCGTGTCCAACTCTTTGCAACACTATGGTCTGCCTGCCAGGCTCCTCTGTCCATGAAATTCTCCAGGCAAGAATACTGGAGTGGGTAGCTATTCCCTTCTCCAGGTGATCTTCCCAACTCAGGGATCAAACCCAGGTCTTCCATATTGCAGGGGGATTCTTTACTGTCCGAGCCACCAGGGAAGCATTCTAGAGACATATCATTTTTATTCACCTATTTTTGTATTTTTTTACTCATTTGTATGCTCATTAGAAAGAACATTCTGCCTGGTCTTCAGCTTCCAAAATTGAGAATCCTGTCTTTTGCTGCTAAATCATTTCTTTATTGGTTAAAACAACAACAACAACAACAACAACAACAATAGCTTATAGAAGTACCTCATAAAAATGATCGTGTTTTTTCCTAAATGGGCTTCTGAGGTGAATCATCAGTAAAGAATATGCCTGCAAATGCAAGAGGTCCAGGAGACTTGAGTTTGATCCCAGGGTCTGAAAGAACCCCTGGGGTAGAAAATGACAACCCACTCCAGTATTCTTCCCTGGAAAATTCAATGGACAGAGGAGCCTGGTGGCTACAGACCATGGGGTCGCAAAAAGTCAGACGTGACTGATCATTAATGCACATCTTCCCTCCTAAATATCAGTGGCTTATGACTTAATTATGATAGTTTTAAAGATTAACAAAGTAATCTAAAATTAATTAAATAGAATGCCATTT
This sequence comes from Budorcas taxicolor, assembly GCF_023091745.1. Taxonomy (NCBI): domain Eukaryota; kingdom Metazoa; phylum Chordata; class Mammalia; order Artiodactyla; family Bovidae; genus Budorcas; species Budorcas taxicolor. The sequence goes on from NC_068910.1 coordinate 98,037,307, forward strand.
GATATTCAAATTTAAGCTAATAATTGTTTGTTCTTTGTGGCAGAGATTAGTTGATGATTTTGTTTTTAATTTATTTTTTGATTGGAGGGAAATTACTTTACAGGGTTGTGTTGGTTTCTGCCATAGGTTGATGATGTTTAAGTACATAGTTCTGCCTACAAGAAAGGCATAGATAGGTTAAACATTGAACAAACCTAATCTTTCCAGTTCTAGATCTTTCATTCTGTAAAATGTATATATGTGTACATAACAAAGTATGATTTGATATCATCATTTTACCTGCTGTAAATTACTCATAGGAATGTTTTTCTTTTGGCATGAGTTTCTATTTGGAATGTTCATGTTGATTATTAGAGGAACATTAATAGCAAAAGATGCATTCTGTTTTTCCAAGTTTACTTTGTTAATACTCACTGTAAAAATCTAACAGAATCCTGGAATTAATGTAATTAACAAAAATTAAAATTTTAAAAAGTTCTCTGACAGCAACTTCAGACATCAATGTCTGGGGAATAAATCAATTTATAGCAATGCTATTTCAAAAGAGATAAAATGAATTATAAGAGTGCATACGGACTAAAAATCTCAGGACGTTATTAATAAATATTGTTTCTATCCTAAGGTTTAGGGAGCTATGAAGCTAGTACAAAACATTATGTATTAAGAATTAATTTAGTTTTCAACCAGGATTCCTACAGGAGGAAGACTTATGAAATTGCTCCAACTGTGCATTTCCCCTTACGACATTTGATCCCAGAGGCACGTTTTAACTAAATTTGACAGCAGGAAAGAAAGTCCAGGGCTAAATAGCACCACACAAGTTTTTGAAACAGGTGACAGCTAATGGCCCACACAGTTCATATTAATAATCAAATGCTGGCTACCCTGTGGATCACTACCATGTGCTAATGAGGAGAGCCTTGCTTTCTCTCTAGGCAAGCGGCTCTCTGTGAAGCTTCTAATACTTCTGAAAACTGATGGATACACACAGAGAGAATGCAGTGCTTGCTACCTGCTACTCGCAACTGATGCACATACAACTCACAGGAAATCCGATTAGTTGGGTCAAGAGTTGAGCTTTATTTATCTTTATTTCTCTAAACCAATTTAACAGGACTTTTTAAAGCAAAGTTAAAAATATTTAAAATGTTAAAATGCCTCTCCTATGAGCCACAGGATGTATTTCCAGAGTTATTGATTTTGCTTTTGTTTTTCCTCCTCTTTTAAGAGGAGGAAAAAAGATTGTAGAAACCAAAATTTTTGCTCACTTCTCATGGTCAAATATGCCTTTCTGATGAGAATACTTATTAGTCTCCTGCAACCTTGAGGTGAGGAGATGCTATCTGCTGTCAAGATGTGCAGTGGCAGCCACTTACCAGACCAGTGAATTCCTATATAGCTGTGGTCACTGGTTGGATGATAGCCTGCTTCCATGTCCTGTGGCTGAACTTATATATGAAGCCCCCACATTCCATACACAAAAAGCATCACAATTGATGAGAAGTAGTTCTGTGTGAGTCATATGGTGATAGATGTTTACTATTCTCTTCTGGTTATATTACTTTCTCTCTTAAGATAATTATTTACAAAATGCAATACATGTAGTTAAACATTATCTGTAATTTGTATTTAGCTTTGTGTGCCTCTCCATTCACGAATTAGTTACCTTGCTTTACACTATTCTTTATCTTTCACTCCTTTGTTCAAATACAGCAAAAATAGTACCTTATCATTGCTAGGTGTTCAATAAGTTTTTGTTGTTCAATCTCTCAGTTGTGTCTAACTCTGCAATCCCATGTATTGCAGAACGCCAGGCTTCCCTGCCCTTCGCTATCTCCCAGATTCATGTCCATTGAATCTGTGATTCTATTCAACCATCTTATCCTATCACCCGCTTCACCTCCTGCCCTTTCTTGCCAAGAATCAGGATTTTTCCATTGAGTCAGCTCTTTGCAACAGGTGGCTAAAGTATTGGAGTTTCAGCATCAGTCCTTCCAATTACTGCCTATGACACAGCATTTACAAATTGTATTTAAGATAAGAATTTCTTTCTTAGAAAAGCTCAAGTTTGGGGAATTTTTAAAAATATATTAGCAACATAAAATATATTTCCCTTTAACTAAACTTTGACACACTAATTTATTATTTAATGAAGGGTGTTATATATATTAAGGACATGTCAAGAAGGAAGATATTTACAAAAGAGAAGTACTCACAAACTGTCTTCTAACTGCAAACATAAACAAATAGCAAGTGATATTAAGAAAATAATATACTAAGAGTAATCCATTTTATATTTTGTAAAATTCCAATTTAAATGAACTAATTTCAGATAAAGAGTGAAGTAATACAGGTCCTATTTGTCTCTCTGTCTCTATTACTAAACTCCCTGGACATCAGTTTCCTCATCTGAGTTTCCTGCAAATACTTCATGTCTATGCTGTGAAAACTGTACAACCAAATTGCTTCCAAATCACCTAAGAGTATAAAATTTTTGAAAAACATCCCCTTTACAATAATTTTCATTGTCGTGTGTCATTCCAAGAATATATACATTCACTTGTGATTAAATAGTGAAACATAATCACAGGTTAACTCAGAGGTATTCTAATCCTCTGTTTAGTATGCAGCTGAAATGAGGCATTGACTGTTGTCTGTCAGTAGCAAAGATTTCATTGTTTCATCTCAGCTGTGGCTTTCTCCATGTTTAGTAACCACATTGAAAACTACATTTTGAGTGCTTTTGGGAAACATTTGTTAATAGGTTGTCCCTTCTGTCAAATAGATTCACATAATGTAATTATGGTCTGTAATGCCTCTTGGCCTTTATTTGTAATGGAGTATATTTTCTTGCTACTTAATTCATTTAATTTTAAACTTGTTTTAAAAAAAAATCATTAAGGTTTAGATTTGTTTACTTAAATAAGAAAAGGAGGAGTACCCTGGCAACATAGTGAACTGAGTTGACACATACTGGCTTCAGTTCCATTCATGTATAAATACTACAAAAAATAGAGCAGCTGAAACAAAAGCCAGTTAATTACAGCCAATCTCAGAAGAAAGTAAGGGGAATATTCCCAAGTGGCAAAATGGGGCAAGAGCCAAAAGCCAGGGTATTAAGGGCACAACCTAATGCTCTGGGAGTCTAGATGTGTGTTCCAATAACACAGAATGACTGTAAATTCAGTTTTGAGTTTTGATGCCAAGATTGATTTGAGTAACGTGGCTTTGAACCACTGTGAAATAGATAAAACTGAGATTTATGAGTAAACCTGGGAAACTGTGAGAACTGCCAATAGCCGTAAAGCTGCGATAAGAATAAAACTATTGTCAGGAAGAAGCTTGTCTGGATTTCTATATCACTGAGCGCTAAAAAAAAAAAAAAATAATTCTCTTTGATAAGTGTTACACAAAACTACAATGGGTGTGGTTTTCTCAGCTTTTATAATCAGTTAGGTACAAGCATGGGCTTCTCAGGTGGCTCAGATGGTAAAGAAATTGCTGGCAATGCAGGAGACTCAGGTTCAATCCCTGGGTTTGGAAGATCCCCTGGAGAAGGGAATGGCTACTCACTCCAGTATTCTTACCTGGAAAATTTCATATGCAGAGGAGACTGGTGGGTGTTCCATGGCGTTACAAAGAGTCAGATGTGACCAAGCAAGTAAAACACACAGGTACATGCACAAACCAAGATATCAATTAAATACCTCATTGGGAACCTGTGAAATTCCTAGGCAGATACATTTTGTAAAGATGTTGCTATTACCGTATTTGAGCCCAATCCCAATATGTTTAAAATATTAAACATATACTAATAGTAACAGTATATAAACTATATGAGGAAAAGCAGCCCAAAAATATATATAGATAAGTAACATAACATAAAGATTTGATAACAGAATCATGTGAAAGGGATAATGAAAGAATAATGTTTAACTCAAACAGGTTAAAATTTAAAATAATATGAAAGGGAGACATAACAAAAAAAGAGTCATATTTGAAATAGTATCTTCTAGACTTGAAAATGTAGACATCAATGCTGACTTTTAAACTATGGATTAAACAGTAGGTTGCAGAACAAAAGCAAACTATTGAAGTGGAAGATAGTATAAAGTACATAGGAGTAGCACTGAAGAGTAGAGGAAATAAATACATCAGGGAAGTGAAGGCATGTGGTTGTAGCTAAGTGGTGTCTGACTCTTTTGCAATACTATGGACTTCAGCCTGCCAGACTTCTCTGTTCATGGGATTTCTGAGGCAAGAACAGTGGAGTGGGTTGCAGTTTCCTTTGCCAGGGGATCTTTCACACTTGAGATTGAACCCATGTCTCCTGTATTGGCGGGCAGATGTTTTACCACTGAGCTACCAGGGGAGCCCAGGCAAAGACATATGAATGACAAATAGAGCAGTAAAAAGATAAGAAAAGAAATGAGGAGAGGAAATATATTTTAAGATAATGGCAGATCAGTTCAGTTTAGTTCAATCGCTCAGTCGTGTCCAACTCTTTGCAAGCCCATGGACTGTAGCACGCCAGGTTTCCCTGTCCACCACCAACTCCCGGAGCCTACACAAATTCATGTCCATCGAATTAATGATGCCATCCAACCATCTCACCCTCTGTCGTCCTCTTCTCCTCCCACCTTCAATCTTACCCAGCATCAGCGTCTTTTCAAATGAGTCAGTTCTTCACATCAGGTTGCCAAAGTATTCTCTTGGAGGGCACAAACAAAACCTTCTGAGTACCAGGACCCAGAAGAAAGGAGCAGCAACCCCACAAGAGGCTGACCCAGACTTGCCTGTGAGTGTCCAGGAGTCTGTGGCAGAGGCGTGGGTCTGCAGTGGCCTGCTGCAGGGTCCAGGTCACTGAGTGTGGCAGTGCATTCATGGGACCTTTTGAAGGAGGTCACCATTATCTTCATTACCACCACCATAGTTGGGCCTCAGGTCAAATAACAGGGAGGAAACACAGCCTTGAAGAAAATCAACAGAAAATTGGATTAAAGGTTTACTGAACATGGCCCTGCCCATCAGAACAAGACCCAGTTTCCCCCTCAGTCAGTCTCTCCCATTAGGAAGCCTCCATAAGCCTCTTATCCTCATCCATCAGAAAGAAGACAATGAAAACCACAGTTACAGAAAACTAACCAAACTGATCACATGGACCACAGCCTTGTCTAACTCAGTGAAACTATGAGCCATGCCATGTAGGGCCACCCAAGAAGAACAGGTCATGGTGGAGAGTTCTGACAAAACGTGGTCCACTGGAGAAGGGAATGGTAAACTACTCCAGTATTCTTGCCTTGAGAATACCAAGAACAGAAATAGCAGATAAATATCTATAGTTACAAAAACAGAAGATACAAATCCTAAATTTGAAGAGGCACATTTAGCCTTAACTTAGACTGAAACCTATTGTAATAACATTTCAGAAAACATTGATAGAAAAATAAATAAATCAAAATGGAAAAATAAATAAAAGATAACAAGATTTTTAAAGCAGTAGATTTCTTATCAGTAAAAAATGAATGCCAAGAAATAGTATAAATCTTCAGATTTCCTCAAGTACTCATTTCACATATGAATATTTTTTAAAAGTTAAAATTGAAGTAAATTGAACATCTTTATTTCAGTGGAATTTTAAAACTGACTTACAACATTCAGAGAAGTGATGAATAATGAAGTGGTATAGAGTGAGTAAAGCATTAAAGAATGATTCAGTGTATTAATTAAAACAAAAGACAACATTGTTAGTTTCTATTAGCATATCCATCATTAGGCTCCTTTTCTAATAATGTGATACAATTTAATATTATGTTTCATCCAACAAAATGAATAACATAATTTACTTATTAAATTTATTATTAACATGGCAACTGTAAGGCTCTTAACTTTAGATCATATGATTAAACCGTTGCTTCTTTCAAATAATGTTTTATGAGACAATAAAACTTAAAGGAGGAGCTCCATACATCCATTTTCTTTTTTAAAGTTAAGTGTAAATAAAAGTTTTTAAAAATTAAAATTAGGCTAAAAGCATGTTATAATAACAGATGTTATATTAGAAGTTCTGATGATCAATAATAATAGCTTTTATTTCAGTTTGGTCACTCAGTCATGTCTGACTATTTGTAATCCCGTGGGCTGCAGCATGCCAGGCTTCCCTATCCAACACCAGCTCCTAGAGTTTGCTCAAACTCATGTCCATCGAGTCGGTGATGACATCCAACCATCTCATCCTCTGTCGTCCCAGTCTTCTCTTGCCTTCAATCTTTCCCAGCATCAGCATCATTTTCCATGAGTCAGTTCTTCATATTAGTTGGTCCACGTATTGGAGTTTCCGCTTCAGCATCAGTCTTTCCAATGAGTATTCAGCTTTTATTTACCTAATATAAAATATTGGGCTTCCCAGGTGGCGCTAGTGGTAAAGAACTTGCCTGACAATACAGGAGAGAGAAGACACAAAGTTTCAGTGGAGGGGGTGGGGGAAGGCAGGGAGGAAAGATCCTAGAAAATCTCATCGACAGAAGAAACTGGCAGTCTAGCAACTTAGCACACTCACACACATTACATTTTAATCCATTTTGTCACTTACGCTTTGTCAGTCCCTTAACATAAGTACCATTAAAAATCTCCTTTTTACGGAAATGATACAGAAGTAAAAATAAATCAATTAATCTTTTTGTCACATTGCTATAACTAACATCATTACTCTAGAACAGTGGTTCTCAGCAAGGGAAAATATGTCCTGAAAGATGTTTTTCTTTCATAATATCTGGAGATTTTTTGTTTGTCTTAACTCAGGAGCAGGGATGCCCGTGGATCTGGTGGGTAGACATCAGGAATATTGCTAAACACCTTGCAATGCACAAGAAGATTCCCCACAACAAAGAATTATCCAATTTATAATGTCAGTAGTAACACAGCTGAGCAACCCTGCTCTCAATAATATCAAATGCTGATCAAATTGAGCAATAGAAAATATGCTTCATCTGTTTAAAACAAAGCACAGCAAAAATGCAACCTTCATTTTTCTGCAGTATTCTCTGTGGTTTAGAACAACTGACTTCTCATAGATGCTTGGTTCAGTTCAGGTGGGTTCACTAGCTCAGTCATGTCTGACTCTTTGTGACCCCATGGACTGCAGCACACCAGGTCTCCCTGTTCATTCCCAACTCCTAGGGTTTACTTAAACTCTTATCTGTTGAGTTGGTGATGGCTTCCAATCATCTCATCCTCTGTCATCCCCTTCTCCTCCTGCCCCCAATCTTTCCCAGCATCATGGTCTTTTCCAATGAGTCTGTTCTTCACATCAGGTAGCCAAACTATTGGAGTTTCAGCCTCAACATCAGTCCTTCCAATGAATATTCAGGACTGATTTCCTTTAAGATGGACTGGTTGGATCTCCTTGCAGTCCAAGGGACTCCCAAGCGTCTTCTCGAACACCACAGTTCAAAATCATCAATTCTTCAGCACTCAGCTTTCTTTGTAGTTCAACTCTCACATCCATACATGACTACTGGAAAAACCATATCCTTGACTAGACAGACCTTTGCTGGTAAAGTAATGTCTCTGCTTTTTAATATGCTGTTTAGGTTGGTCATAACTTTTCTTCCAAGGAGCAAGTGTCTTTTAATTTCATGACTGCAGTCACCATCTGCAGTGATTTTAGGGCCCCCCAAAATAAAAATCTGACACTGTTTCTGCTGTTTACCCATCTATCTGTCATGAGGTGATGGGACCAGTGATGGAATTCCAGTTGAGCTACTTCAAATCCTGAAAGATGATGCTGTGAAAGTGCTGCACTTAATATGCCAGCAAATTTATAAAACTCAGCAGTGGCCACAGGACTGGAAAAGGTCAGTTTTCATTCCAATCCCAAAGAAAGGCAATGCCAAAGAATGCTCAAACTACCACACAATTGCACTCATTTCACATGCTAGTAAAATAATGCTCAAAATTCTCCAAGCCAGGCTTCAGCAATACGTGAACTGTGAACTTCCAGATGTTCAAGCTGGTTTTAGAAAAGGCAGAGGAACCAGAGATCAAATTGCCAGCATCTACTGGACCATGGAAAAAGCAAGAGAGTTCCAGAAAAACATTTACTTCTGCTTGATTGACTATGCCAAAGCCTTTGACTGAGTGGATCACAATAAACTGTGGAACATTCTGAAAGAGATGGGAATACCAGACCACCTGACCTGCCTCTTGAGAAACCTATATGCAGATCAGGAAGCAACAGTCAGAACCAGACATGGAACAACAGACTGGTTCCAAATAAGAAAAGGAGTACATCAAGGCTGTGTATTGTCACCCTGCTTATATGCAGAGTACATCATGAGAAATGCTGGGCTGGAAGAAGCACAAGCTGGAATCAAGATTGCTGGGAGAAGTATCAATAACCTCAGATATGCAGATGACACCACCCTTATGACAGAAAGTGAAGAGGAACTAAAAAGCCTTTTGATGAAAGTGAAAGAGGAGAGTGAAAAAGTTGGACTAAAGCTCAACATTCAGAAAACGAAGATCATGGCATCTGGTCCCATCACTCCATGGGAAATAGATGGGGAAACAGTGGAAATAGTGTCAGACTTTATTTTGGGGGGCTCCAAAATCACTGCAGATGGTGACTGCAGCCATGAAATTAAAAGACACTTACTCCTTGGAAGAAAAGTTATGACCAACCTAGATAGCATATTCAAAAGCAGAGACATTACATTGCCGACTAAGGTCCGTCTAGTCAAGGCTATGGTTTTTCCTGTGATCATGGATGGATGTGAGAGTTGGACTGTGAAGAAGGCTGAGCACGTAAGAATTGATGCTTTTGAACTGTGGTGTTGGAGAAGACTCTTGAAAGTCCCTTGGACTCCAAGGAGATCCAAACAGTCCATTCTAAAGGAGCCCTGGGTGTTCTTTGGAAGGAATGATGCTAAAGCTGAAACTGCAATACTTTGGCCATCTCATGCGAAAAGTTGACTCATTTGAAAAGACTATGATGCTGGGAGGGATTGGGTGCAGGAGGAGGAGGGGACGACAGAGGATGAGATGGCTAGATGGCATCACTGACTCGACTGACGTGAGTTAGAGTGAACTCCAGGAGTTGGTGATGGGCAGGGAAGCCTTGTGTGCTGCAATTCATGGGGTTGCAAAGAGTCAGACACAACTGAGCGAGTGAACTGACTGACTGAACTGATGGGACCATATACCAAAATCTTAGTTTTCTGAATGTTGAGCAGAAAGCTCAGCATTCAGATGCTTGGTATTTTTCACATGACACAAACTACAGTATGAAAGTTGTCTCTCTGCAGGCAGCCTCCATAGTATGATTTCCATAGCTGTTGGCAACTGTCCCCTGACATCAGATTGGTTCAAGGAGACAGTCTTGACAACATAGCAGATGCATGCCAGGCCAACAGACTTCTGCTTTGCACCCTCCAGTTTCAGAATTTTACATCCATTTATATTGAGACAAAAATAATAAAATACATTGACACACTTCCTTTTAAGTATTAATGCCTTATCTTTTCCAGTGTCAGCAATCCCTCAGTAATGTAGGTTGCTCTAGTGCTGATAAAGCATTTATTTTGTTTTCTGTAACTTCCTTTTGGGGTCTAGCTCATTTATTTTTAATTCAAAATACTTTCCAGGATTTTATCACATGGATCACTGTATTTCAGATACCAGTTATCATGGTCCATATCTCTAAAAGGAAGCATATTGAAAATGAAATTTCCCACAGTGGTGACTTATTTTTATTTGATAACTTTAAAATTCTACCAGTATCTGCTATAATATTGTTCTAATTCAGGAATTTGTTATGTAAGTTGTAAGATGATACAACTAGTATTTTAAATGGAATAATATTTAGTTAGATCAAGAAAAATAAAAACTATATTTCTTAAAATGTATTCCTATTTATCTTTATTTTAGCTAGTATTACAGAGGTAGTGTCTATTGGTTAAAAATATCACTGTCTCTTTAAAATTATAGGAGGTATTATTTGTCCTCAATTTTATTTTTTTCATGTTTTTCCCAACAAAATATGGAAAACAATATGATTTGACCCTATTAATTTTTCATGAATTGGGCTTATGAATCTCAAGATCCATTTTTCTCATCTAAACTGTGCTACATAGGAGTCTTTGATCAGTCAGTACATGAATAAAGAATGCTGTTTTTCAGAATTAAGAGGAAATGAAGCCTAAGGAGATATGTTGCAGAATAATAAGTTCTAAATAAAATATAAAACTTCTAAATTTTAGATCTCATTGTATAAATACTATGTCTTTTTAAACCAAGTAATTTGTATTCCTGATGTATTTTTCCACACTTAAAACATGGAGTAGTATTTTATACATTTATCCTAAATCATATGTATTATTTAATAAACTAGAATCTATAGGTTTTGCCATTCTAAAAATGTTATTTACATATATATCCAAAGAACAGAAATATCTAGAATTTTGTGATAAATTAAGTCTAGAGTTAAGTAATGCTTTATGGAAGCAACTTATTTATCTGAGGTCAAAGCACATTTCAAAATATTATTAGTTGCAATGTAATATAAATGTCTTCTGATGAGTTTGTTAGTCTCAAAATGCTATGAAAATATAACTCAATATTACATAAAAATATAACTCTTAAAAATATCCAGTTTTATATGCCCTTCTTGTTTTAGAAAGCATATCCTGTTCTTTTTACCTCAAGATATTACTTTATTTGTTGTCATCTTTCAATCATGTCTTCATCTTTCCATGCAAAACTCAAGGCATGGGTTTCAGGCTCTACACTTGAACACACATCTCATGTACAGGAATGCTTTCTAATTCACAGCCTGTAATTCTCCTCACAAGGAGTCAACACCTTTGGTGAAAAGTGTTTCATTTGTACCTGTTGGCAGCCTGATGACATAAAGTTTTTGCTCATAATGCCACAATCCCTTGCCTGTGAATTGTCATCAGGCTCAGGAGACTGTTAGAATTGTCCATTCTGAAAGTGTAAACAGATAAGTATGCAAAAATAATGGGGAAAATAGTATATTGATTTCTGTTCTGTATATGACATCTTTAGTTTGTGTGTGTGTGTGTTTTATTATTTCTTTTATTCTTTTCCTTTTTAAGGAAATCTCTGTCTTCAGACAGAATTCTTGAAAATGGGCTCCAAGACTAATCAGTGAGACCCATTCTAATGATGTGGATATCTGAATGGAGCCCAGATCAGGACAAGGGTTAAGGCCTTCCAGAGAATCAATGACAAGAGGCTCTTGGATGGGACAAGAAGTTCAAACTTGTTAACTGAGAACTAATCCTTAAAGACATGAAATCACTTGCTACTCAGACACTTTGGGGTAGCCAGTAAAAGTCACTGTTGATTCCACGCACAATTATTGTCATTATTCTTTCATTGTGATGAGTCATCTCTGCCTGAGTTTCTCTAAGTCTGTGGATTTGTCCTGCCCATTTTAACTATTCATTTAAAATAGAGGGCTTCCCTAGTGGCTTCCCTGGTGGCTCAGATGGTAAAGAAACCACCTGCAATGCAGGAGATCTAGGTTCAATCTCTGGGTGGGGAGGATCCCCTGGAGACGAGAATGGCAACCTCCTCCAATATTCTTGCCTCATCCATAGGATGGCAAATGAGTGGGATACAACTGAGCAACTAACATTTGTAACACTTCATACAATTCCTACAAAGCATTTTTCTCTTTTTAATTCAGCCTTCATAGCCTTTCTAATCCTGACTCCCCATAGCATGGATTCTTGAAAAGTTGCTCACTTCATTTCTTCACTCATCACTCACACTGAAATCTAATGCAATCTCTATCTGTGATATAATAAGAATTGTACATTTAATCTTTATTCCAGGTCCTTGGCAGAGGGCTTCTAAAATCCTTAGAATTACCTAAGTCATAGAGGTATAAAGAGCATATATTCTTGTTCATAATTGCCCTTTTAACCAAACCTGCTGCTGCTGCTGCTGGTAAGTCACTTCAGTTGTGTCTGACTCTGTGCGACCCCACAGACAGAGGCCCACAAGGCTCCCCCATCCCTGTGATTCTCTAGGCAAGAACACTGGAGTGGGTTGCCATTTCCTTCTCCAATGCCTGAAAGTGAAAAGTAAAAGTGAAGTCACTCAGTTGTGTCCTACCCTCAGCGACCTCATAGACTGCAGCCTTCCAGGCTCCTCCATCCATGGGATTTTCCAGGTAAGAGTCCTGGAGTGGGGTGCCATTGCCTTCTGCAAACCAAACCTGCTGCTGCTAAGTTGCTTCAGTCGTGTCCGACTCTGTGCAACCCCACAGACAGAGGCCCACAAGGCTCCCCCGTCCCTGGGATTCTCTAGGCAAGAACACTGGAGTGGGTTGCCATTTCCTTCTCCAATGCATGAAAGTGAAAAGTGAAAGTGAAGTCGCTCAGTCGTCCGACTCTTAGTGACCCCATGGACTGCAGCCCGCCAGGCTCCTCTGTCCATGGGATTTTCCAGGCAAGAGTACTGGAGTGGGGTGCCATTGCTTTCTCCACCGAACCAAACCTGAGTTTATACTAATTTAGTAAAATTTGGAGGATAAGAATTGGTTGCCAGAGGAACCAACCACATTACCAGAGAGTTGGAACTCTAAAACCATTAGAGCTGGGAGATGGACTGGGCACTGAGTTAATCATCAATGGCCAAAGATTTAGTCAATCCTGTCCACATAATGTGAAGTCCATAAAAACCTAGATGAAGGAGATTTGAAGAGCTTCCAGGTCGCTGAACACATTGAGATTCTGGAGGGTGGTGCTCTTTGAGGACAGGGAAACTCCAGATTCCTTCTCACAAACCTTTTCATATGTAAGTTCATCCATTTGGTTGTTTCTAAGTTGTATCCTTTATAATAAACTGCTAATAGTTAGTGCAGTGCTTTTCTGAAGTCTGTGAGTCCTTATAGCAGATTATCCTACCCAAGGAGGAGGTCATGGCACCCTAAGGTTTATATTAATGGCAAGTGAATCAAGAGTACAAGAGATCCAAACCTGTGACTGACATCTGAAATGGGAAGCAGTCTTTTGGGACTCCACCCTTAACCAGGTGTTGTGGGAGTGGGGGATTTTGCTAAATAAGGAGAGTTTCAGATCTGAACTGTGGAGTACCAAGCTGGTGGTATCCCAAGAGCTAGAGAATCAGTTGGTATAGGAGAAAACCTACATATTTTGTGTCAGAAATGTTGTGAGGAGAAAGAGAGAAGTAGTTTTCCTTTTAGCTCGTATTCTTTACTACTTTCTTCCCATTCCTCTCAATATATTTCACAAAGTAAAAGAAAGTGAAAGTGTTATTCACTCAGTTGTGTCCCACTCTTTGCTATCCCATGCCCTGTAGCCTGCCAGGCTCCTCTGTCCTTGAGATTCTCCAGGCCAGAATACCGAAGTGGGTTGCCAATCCCTTCTCCAGGGGTTCTTCCTGACCTAGCAATGGAGACCAGTTCTCCTGCTTTGCAGGCAGATTCTTTACCATCTGAGCTGCCAGGGAAGCCCATATTTCACAAATCTTATCAACAACTTCCTTTAGACTGAGTTCAAAAGAAATCTTTAACACCTTACTTAAGCTAGACCTTTTTGACAGCATTTACTTGTAATTTTATAGATGTGTGTGTGTGTGTGTGTGTGTGTGTGTGTGTGTGTGTGTGTGTGCTCAGTGTGTCCAAATCTTTATGCAAAGTGCCCAACTCTTTGTGACCCCATGGACTGTAGCCTTCCATGCTCCACTGCCCATGGAATTTTCCAGGCAAGAATATTGGGGTGGGTTACCATTTCCTGTTCCAGAGGATCTTTTGACCCAGGGATCTTTTGCATTTCCTCCATTGGCAAGCAAATTCTTTACCACTGCACCACCTGGGAAGTCTGTATATGTTACCATATAGATTCACTATATATATTATACATAGAAATATATATTTCTTGAAATACTCTGTCCCTTTAACTTCTCTGTCTCAGTGTTTTCTTAGGATTCCTTTTACTTATCTTCACACTGATTTTTGGCCTCACATGCAGGTTCCACTTTGTTCTGCTCTGTTATACTGGTGTTCCTCCAGATTATGTCATACATAGCTGTCATCTCCTATCACTCAACAGTTCAGATCCCACTCATGATCTGTGTATTACACTGCCTACATGACAAATTCTGCTTGCACATACCATGGGGACTTTACATGTTCAAAACTAAACAAATCCTCCCATCTTCCTACCACATCTCTGTATAAGCCTCTGTCACCACCACAATATGCAATTACAAAATCATGTCAATTCTACCTCCAATATATTTCTAGAATCATTATACATGCTTATAGGAAACATCTCTGCATTTCATAATAATGCTAAAATATCCCAATTTTTAGCTAAAATATTAAAAATATATAAAATTACATATAAAAATATGCTAAAAATAAGTTGTTATCCTTGCTCCAGTATTCTTGCCCATTATTATGGTTTCTCTAGAAAAGTCAAAGTCATCTTGCTGAAGTACATGACTGATTAAACTAGCTTTCAATTCTTCCCATAGTAGCCTGTCTATTGCAGTATGAGGATAATAGTTGCTGAAAGAGTAAGGCTCTTGAAAGTATAATATGAAATTACCTAAGTAAAGTTCCTAATATAGAACCTAACATCCAGAATAATGCTGGCTGTACTATTGTTAATAAACACACTGTATTTATAATTCTTTCTACCCCTCTCATTAGCCTTCAGTAGTGAGAAAGTTAATGACTTAAAAGTCTATTATTGTATGTCTGCTGTATCTATCATAGTGCTGGTTCAGAAATTAATACTCAAGATATATTTGTTTAAATATGAATAACGAGAACAATGGAGATTTTTACAACTATTATTACTATTCACAAAGTGTTTTCACTCTTCTTTCTCTCTCTGTGAGGAAAATATACTTTTGACTGTTACTAGCAGCCTGGAAAATCCCATGGATGAAAGAGCCTGGTAGGCTGGAGTCCATGGGATCGCGAAGAGTCGGACACGACTGAGCGATTTCACTTTCAGTGTTTACTTTCATGCATTGGAGGAGGAAATGGCAACCCACTCCAGTGTTCTTGCCTGGAGAATCCCAGGGACGGGGGAGCCTGGTGGGCTGCCGTCTATGGGGTCGCACAGAGTCGGACACTACTGAAGCGGCTTAGCAGCAGCAGCAGCAGTATATGGGATTGAGACTCAACATATTTAAATCATGTATGCAAAGTCAAAGTCTGACACTGTTTCCATTGTTTCCCTATCTATTTGACATGAAGTAATGGGACTGGATGCCATGATCTTATGTTTTGAATGCTGAGTTGTAAGCCAGCTTTTTCACTCCTCTTTCACCCACATCAAGAGACTCTTTAGTTGTTCTTTGGTTTCTTCCACAAAAGCACTATATGAGGTTGTTGATATTACTCCTGGGAATCTTGATTCTAGCTTCTGAGTCATCCAGCATGACATTTTGCATATTGTACTCTACGTATAAAATATGCAGGGTTAAATAAATGGGGTGACAATATATATTCTTAACATACTCCTTTCCCAATTTTGAATCCATCCATTATTCCATATCCAGTTCTAACTGTTGCTTCTTGACCTGCATATACAGGTTTTACAGGAGGCAGATAAAGTGGTCCGAGATTGCCATCTCTTAGAATTTTCAACAGTTTGTTGTGATCCACACAGTCAGACTTTACCACAGTCAATGAAGCAGAAGTAGATGTTTTACTGGAATTCTCTTCCTTTTTCTATAATCCAATGGATGACTGTCTTTTTAAATTCAGCTTGTCAATCTGGAAGTTCTCTGTTCACATACTATTGAAACCTAGCTTGAAGGATTTTGAACATCACTTTGCTAGCATGTGAAATGAATGAATTCAGCTGTGAAGCCGTCTGGACCTGGGCTTTTGTTTGCTGGAAGATTTCTGATTACAGTTTCAATTTCCGTGCTTGTGATGGGTCTGTTAAGATTTTCTATTTCTTCCTGGTTCAGTTTTGGAAAATTGTACTTTTCCAAGAATTTGTCCATTTCTTCCACGTTGTCCATTTTATTGGCATATAACTGCTGATAGTAGTCTCTTATGATCCTTTGTATTTCTGTGTTGTCTGTTGTGATCTCTCCATTTTCATTTCTAATTTTATTAATTTGATTTTTCTCTCTTTGCTTCTTGATGAGTCTGGCTAATGGTTTGTCAATTTTATTTATCCTTTCAAAGAACCAGCTTTTGGCTTTGTTGATTTTTGCTATGGTCTCTTTTGTTTCTTTTGCATTTATTTCTGGCCTAATTTTTAAGATTTCTTTCTTTCTACTAACTCTGGGGTTCTCCATTTCTTCCTTTTCTAGTTGCTTTAGTTGCAGAGTTAGGTTATTTATTTGACTTTTTTCTTGTTTCTTGAGGTATGCCTGAATTGCTATGAACTTTCCTCTTAGCACTGCTTTTATAGTGTCCCACAGGTTTTGGGTTGTAGTGTTTTCATTTTCATTAGTTTCTATGCATATTTTGATTTCTTTTTTGATTTCTTCTGTGATTTGTTGGTTATTCAGAAGTGTGTTGGTCAACCCATACACACCAAGGAAATCAGAATTGAAAGAGACACATGTACCCCAGTGTTCATCGCAGCACTGTTTATAATAGCCAGGACATGGAAACAACCTAGATGTCCATCAGCAGATGAATGGATAAGAAAGCTGGGGTACATATACACAATGGAGTATTACGCAGCCGTTAAAAAGAATTCATTTGAATCAGTTCTGATGAGATGGATGAAACTGGAGCTGATTATACAGAGTGAAGTAAGCCAGAAAGAAAAACACCAATACAGTATACTAACACATATATATGGAATTTAGAAAGATGGCAATGACGACCCTGTATGCAGGACAGCAAAGGAGACACAGATATGTATAACGAACTTTTGGACTCAGAGGGAGAGGGAGAGGGTGGGATGATTTGGGAGAATGGCATTGTAACAGGTATACTATCATGTAAGAATCGAATCGCCAGTCTATGTCCGATGCAGGATACAGCATGCTTGGGGCTGGTGCATGGTGATGACCCAGAGAGATGTTATGGGGAGGAAGGTGGGAGGGGGGTTCAAGTTTGGGAACGCATGTACACCCGTGGTGGATTCATGTCATTGTATGGTCAAACCAATAAAAAAAAATAAATAAATAAAAATAAAGAAATACAAAGACTAATTAAAAAAAAGAAATGAATGAAACTGTATAGTAATTTCAACATTCTTTGGCATTGCCTTTATTTGGGATTGAAATGAAAACTGACATTTTCTAGTACTGTGGCTATTGCTGAGTTTTACAAATTTGCTGACACATTGAGTGCAGCACTTTAACAGCATCATCTTTTAGGATTTGAGACAGCCCAGCTGGAATTCCATCACCTCCACCAGCTTTGCTCATAGTGATGCTTCCTAAGGCCCACTTAAAGGCTTCACATTCCAGGATGTCTGGCCCCAGGTAGGTGACCACACCATTGTGGTTATCCAGATCATTAAGACCTTTTTTGTAAAGTTTGTATTCTTGCCACTTCTTAATCTTATATTAGTCTCTTATGTCCTTGTCTTTTCTATCCTTTATTGTGCCCATCTTTACATGAAGTGTTCCCTTGGTTTCTCTAATTTTCTTGAAAAGGTATGTAGTCTTCCCCATTCAATTGTTTTCCTCTATTTCTTTGCATTAAGAAGACTTCTTGTTTTAGGCTTTCTTATCTCTCCTTGCTATTCTCTGGAACTCTGCATTCATTTGGGTATATCTATAGCTTACATTGTGCTGAAAATTAATGACTAAATGAAACCTAAAACTAAAAAAAAAAAAAAAAATTCTGGAATAAAACATAGGTAGGGGAAAATATTGTTTGAACTTTATGTGATAAAATATTTGTTTTTAGAATACATGTTTAAAAACTCAAAATTCAGTAAGAAATGAAAGTGTTTTTAAAAGACTTGAGAAGACTTAACTTATTAATTTTAGCTTTTATAATAGGTGTTTAATATCAAATGTTTATAGGCAAAGTGGAGGACATGAAGTAGTTGTACATTGCTAATGTGTACATAAAATGTTCCAATAACTTTGGCAATTTCCTAAAATGTTAAACATCTATCCTTTATATAACCCAGCCGTTTTATATGTAGCTATTTACCAAAGAGAATGTAGTTATTCATGTAGCTTTCAATACAAAGATGTGTATACAAACGTTAATAGCTGTTTTGTGTGTATTAGCCACAAACTGGAAGTAATCCAACAATCCATCAACTGGAGAAAGCTTTATATGGACAGTGGAATACTATAACATAATGAACATTCAATACACATAATAATATTGATGAATCTCAAAATATTATGCAAAAGTGTAAAGAGAATATTTGCTGTAGAATTTTTTGTTGTTTAGTTGCTAAGTCATGTCCAACTCTTTTGTGACCCCATGGACTGCAACCCACCAGGCTCCTCTGTCCATATACTTCTGTTAAATTCTATAGTAACAGAAAATACATGAATGTTTGTGTGAAAAAGTGGGATTGATGAGGAACAAACAAAGGGTTTATAAAGGTGGCACAAAACAGTTTGAAAGTGATAAATATGTTTATTATCTTGATTGTGGTTACCATTTCATGGGTGTATGTTAGTTGTGCAGTTGATCTTTGTAGTTTATTCTGTAAATTATGTCTCAGTAAAACTCTTAAAAAAGAAAACACTATTCAGGTGTATACTACCATCTACTTCCGGGCTTCCTTGTTGGCTTAGATGGTAAAGAATCTGCCTGTAATGCTGGAGACCCAGGTTAAATCCCTGGGTCAGGAAGATCTCCCTGGAGAAGATAATGGTAACCCACTCTAGTATTCTTGCCTGAAAAATCTCATGAAAAGGGGAGTCTGGTGGACTCTGAAGTCCATGGGATCACAAAAAGTCTGATGACTGAGCAACTAACACTTTCCTTCATTTTCACTGTCTACTTTGCTACATTACCTCTAGTGTCAATGTAATTATGCCAAAGAAAAACTGCAATATACTCTTCATACAAATATGGCTTAATACATATAGTATAATGATAGTTTTAGTATATATACTATAAGCATATGTATATGCTTACATATATATGTATATATATATGCTTAATATATATGTATGTATATATATATGTATGTGCATATATATATATAAATACCAAAAATGCTAAAACTACAGCACAATTGCATTCCTCTCACATGCTAGTAAGGAAATGCTCAAAATTCTCCAAGACAGGCTTCAGCAATATGTGAATGGTGAAATTCCAAATGTTCAAGCTGGTTTTAGAAAAGGCAGAGGAACCAGAAATCAAATTGCCAACATCCCCTGGATCATGGAAAAAGAAAGAGAGTTCCAGAAAAACATCTATTTCTGCTTCATTGACTATGCCAAAGCATTTGACTGAGTGGATCACAATAAACTGTGGAAAATTCTGAAAGAGATGGGACTACCAGACCACCTGACCTGCCTCTTGAGAAACCTGTATGCAGGTCAGGAAGCAACAGCTAGAACTGGACATGGAACAACAGACTAGTTCCAAATAGGAAAAGGAATACATCAAGGCTGTATATTGTCACCCTGCTTATTTCACTTATATTCAGAGTACATCATGAGAAACTCTGGGCTGGAAGAAACACAGGATGGAATCAAGATTGCCGGGAGAAATATCAATAACCTCAGATATGCAGATGACATCACCCTTATGGCAGAAATTGAAGAGGAGCTAAAAGGCCTCTTGATGAAAGCGAAAGAGGAGAGTGAAAAAGTTGGCTTAAAGCTCAACATTCAGAAAACGAAGATCATGGCATCTGGTCCCATCACTTCATGGGAAGTAGATGAGGAAACAGTGGAAACAGGGTCAGACTTTATTTTTTCGGGCTCCAAAATCACTGCAGATGGTGATTGCTGCCATGAAATTAAAAAATGCTCACTCCTTGGAAGGAAAGTTATGACCAATCTAGATAGCATATTCAAAAGCAGAGACATTACTTTGCCAACAAAGGTCCGTCTAGTTAAGGCTATGGTTTTTCCAGTGGTCATGTATGGATGTGAGAGTCGCACTGTGAAGAAAGCTGAGTGCTGAAGAATTGATGCTTTTGAACTGTGATGTTAGAGAAGACTCTTGAGAGTCCCTTGGACTGCAAGGAGATCCAACCAGTCCATCCTAAAGGAGATCAGCCCTGGGTGTTCTTTGGAAGGAATGATGCTAAAGCTGAAACTGCAATACTTTGGCCACCTCATGGGAAGAGCTGACTCACTGGAAAAGACGCTGATGCTGGGAGGGATTGGGGGCAGGAGGAGAAGGGGATGACAGAGGATGAAATGGCTGGATGGCATCGCTGACTCAATGGACGTGAGTTTGTGTGAACTCCTGGAGTTGTTGATGGACAGGGAGGCCTGGTGTGCTGCAATTCATGGGGTCGCAAAGAGTCGGACATGACTGAGTGACTGAACTGAACTGAATTGATATGAACCAAACTTAAGCTCCTATCCACAGTATGAGAATTATTTGTTATACTTACTTAATATGAAAAGTTCTAGATCCAGCCCTCATCTATTAATTTAATGTTAGATAATTCAGATTTTTAGCAAGTACTCAAGGTGACCTTTCTGAACAATTAAGTTTAAAAACTCCTAATCTGGAGGAAATGACAAATAAAATCTTCAGATTATTCAAAATTATAAAATTATTTAAAAATGTAATAGTATTGAGTTTCTCAATGACATATATGCTTTAATGCCCAATTGATTTAGAAGAGTGACTTCTTGTGAAAATTGAGGACCCTAATGAAGATATTGCTAAAAGAAGACCATCCAACCTCAGTATAAAGAGTCGAGAGCATAATACCCCAGAAAAAAAAAATAGAATTCTATATTAATAGTATATGAATGGATCCAGTACTTTGGCCACCTCATGTGAAGAGTTGACTCACTGGAAAAGACTTTGATGCTGGGAGGGATTGGGGGCAGGAGGAGAAGGGGACAACAGAGGATGAGATGGCTGGATGGCATCACGGACTCGATGGACTTGAATCTGAGTGAACTCCGGGAGTTGGTGATGGACAGGGAGGCCTGGCATGATGCGATTCATGGGGTCGCAAAGAGTTGGACACGACTGAGTGACTGAACTGAACTGAACTGAAATAATTTGAGAAGCAAAATATTATCCCATGGTGGCTCAGTGGTTAAAGTGTCTGCCTGCAATGCAGGAGACCTGTGTTCGATCCCTGGGTTGGCAACCCACTCCAGTATTCTTGCCTGGAGAATCCCTTGGAGAGAGGAGCCTAGTAGGCTACAGTCCATGGGATCACAAAGAGTTGGACACGACTGAGCGACTTCACTTTCAAAACTATTAAAGAAATTATAAACCGCACTACTTTCAGTTTAAAAAATATTTTCAAGACAACATTAAAGTTGCATGGTGTGCCTATCTGTTTTATCTTCCAGGAAAAAATTGATAGTAATACGATTACCTTTGAAAATGAGTCAGATAAACTCAATGCTCATTTGAAAACTTTAAAATCATATCTATAAATAACAATAGACCTTATTCCAAAACTATTGATTCTTCTTTCTGGAAATACTGTCATTAGAGATCTATTCCCATCAGTCTGTGAAACCGAGTTATTATTATTTTAATAGTCCCACAGTATTATTTGCACATAAATAAAAACTTCAACTGTGGAGCTCAAGGAGAAGCCAGCATTTCTGACAGTTTATTAAAAAGTTAAACACACTTATTGTATGACCTAACCATAGTAACAATTGTATAAACTGAAAATGAAGTGTTTCTACATCTATTAGAAGACTTTTATTCTGATCTGCTTTTCTTGGTAGTGTTCAACTATAGATACAAGTTTGATGGCCCAAATTGAATATGAACTTCATGCAGTTAAACCTATGGTGGATTCCTGTCTGTTGAGAGAAAGCCTGAGAAAGTATCAATAAAAGTACCAAATAATCCAGGCTAATTGTTCAAAATGTGATTGCAGATAAAACTGGTCAAGAGTAGGTATAAACATACTTTATAGTACTGGATCCTGAGAAATTTCGGCTCTCAAGTTTTTGAATGAGAAAGTAACAAATATTTTGGGTTACCTATCATGGGAAGGTTAAAGTGCATTCAATAATGGAGGGCCTGAAAAAGATTAAACATGAGTAGAAACTTTTTTGTTAATAATTGATAATCTGATGCTGTGGATTTATTTTCATGTGTTTTCTTGGTTATAAAACTAATACATAATATGTATACCTATGACTCATTCATGCTGAGGTTTGACAGAAAACAACAAAATTCTGTAAAGCAATTATTCTTCAATTAAAAAAAATAAATTAAAAAACCTAACACATAGAATAGAAAATTTCATATTCACAAAATGAAAGAATGAAAAATATTTTAATAATCCTTAATTCTATCACCAGTGATAATCTATAATCTCACCACCCCAAATTTTTTCCTTATTCATACACAACTTTTGTGCATTTAGCTTTAAAGTCTCACTTTCAATGTACTTTCCCACTTTCTTATTAATATTAAAATCTTACCTATTGATGGGTATGTCTAGTGGCCTAAAATTTCTTCTTGGATTCCTCTGAAATTTAATACATAATCTCAGTCCTTTTAATTTGCAGGTCTCTTATCACATTTATGTCTAAAATAATTTTCCCAATACCACAATACTATATTCTATAGTTACATAGAAAAAAAATTGGAAAGTTTGAAAATTATACTGTGAAATTGAGCAGTAGAGGCTAGTAAAACTTGTCTTCTGCCCTCTTTTCCTCAACACATACACAACCTCAATCTGTACTTGATTATTAAGTAATTTTAATTTGCTCTCTGCACCAGCATTTTTCAATGAGTATGGTTTAAAAAAATTGAATTGTCTCTGAAAAACTGATCGTGTTTCAAAAAGAAGGATTGAAAAGTAACTTAAGGTACTTTATGTAAGTATCTATAAAATGAATCTTAGAGAAAATAAGTTTAAATTCTGGGTACCCACATTTAAACTTTCCAAGTGAGGGCTGTTGTATTTTACTATTTGTAAAAGAAAAAAAGCATCTCTTTAAATAAGTCCACTTTATCTCATCTATTGCTGCTTCTGTAGCTGGTGCCAGAAAACTTTCAGAAATGTCTACCTGGTAGCCTTTAACCGTGCATTGAAAAGTCATGCTGCTGAATTTAGGGATACTGGAAGCAATCCTCCATGGCCATGTATAAGATCAGAATTCATTAATAAGAATTTGCTGAGTTCCCAAGCAACTGTAAAAATGAAAGTTCAAAAATTAAAAAGAGACAAGCAAAGTTCCTGCTTTCAGCAAGGCTCAGTTTTTGAGAACACAGTATATGCTCAATGAGTGCTTATTGACTAACTAATAGAGGTTCTAGTCTCCTGCTTTCAAATAATTAAACACTCACTAACCCAAGCAGTTGTATCACAGTTATTCTTGAGCTAACCGTCCCAATCCAGGCCACTCAGAAGAAACAGTTATATGAGTCATAAGTGAGCCACCCAAAGCAGAATCAATTGTTTGAAAAAACATTTACAAAGCTAAGACAGCACAGTTTTACGGTGGTGTCTACTTACCTTTCCATCACTCTTCTTCCTCTTTCACTTCTTTTTTTTTCTTTATAAATTATAAACTTGTGATAACACATTTACAGGAGACTTGGAAAACACTTCCCTGGTGGCTCAGATGGTAAAGTGTCTGTCTGCAATGCATGAGACCTGGGTTCGATCCCCGGGTTGGGAAGGTCCCCTGGAGAAGGAAATGGCAGGCCACTCCAGTATTCTTGCCTGGAAAATCCCGTGGACGGCGGAGCCTGGTAGGCTACCGTTCATGGGGGCGCAAAGAGTCGGACACGACTGAGCGACTTCACTTTCACTTTCAATGAGCATAGTCAATAAATCAGAAATAGATGTTTTTTTGAAACTCCTCTGCTTTTTCCATTCTCCAGCAAATGTTGGCAATTTGATTTCTGATTCCTCTGCCTTTTCTAAAACCAGCTTGAACATCTGGAAGTTCACGGTTCACATATTGCTGAAGCCTGGCTTGGAGAATTTTGAGCATAACTTTGCTAGCGTGTGAGATGAGCGCAATTGTGCAGTAGTAGGAACATTCTTTAGCATTGTCTTCCTTTGGGATTGGAATGAAAACTGACCTTTTCCAGTCCTGTGGCCACTGCTGTGTTTTCCAAATTTGCTGACATATTGAGTGCAGCACTTTTACAGCATCATTTTCTATTATTTGAGATAGCTCAACTGGAATTCCATTACCTCCAATAGCTTTGTTCGAACAGATGCTTCCTAAGGCCCACTTGACTTCATGCTCCAGGATTGTCTGGCTCTAGGTGAGTGTGAGAGATCACACCATCCTGATTATCTGGGTCATGAAGATCTTTTTTGTACAGTTCTTCTGTGTATTCTTGCCAAGTCTCTTAATATCTTCTGCTTCTGTTAGATCCCTACGATTTCTGTCCTTTATTGAGCCCATCTTTGCAAGAAATGTTCCCTTGTTACCTTTAATTTTCTTGAAGAGATCTCTAGTCTTTCCCATTCTGTTGTTTTCCTCTATTTCTTTGCATTGATCGCTGAGGACGGCTTTCTTGTCTCTCCTTGCTATTCTTTGGAACTCTGCATTCAAATGTGTATATTTTTCCTTTTCTCCTTTGCTTTTCACTTCTCTTCTTTCCACAGCTATTTGTTAGGCCTTCTCAGACAGCCATTTTGCTTTTTTTGCATTTCTTTTTCTTGGGGATGAGAAACCTGTATGCATGTCAGGAAGCAACAGTTAGAACTGGACATGGAAAAACAGACTGGTTCCAAATAGGAAAAGGAGGACATCAAGGATGTATATTGTCACCCTGATTATTTAACTTATATTCATAGTACATCATGAGAAATGCTGGACTGGATGAAGCACAAGCTGGAATCAAGATTGCCAGGAGAAATATCTATAACCTTAGATATGAAGTTAACACCACCATTATGGCAGAAAGTGAAGAGGAACTAAAAAGCCTCTTGATGAAAGTGAAAGAGGACAGTGAAAAAGTTGGCTTAAAGCTCAACATTCAGAAAACTAAGATCATGGCATCTGGTCCCATCATTTTTTGACAAATAGATGGGGAAACAGTGGAAACAGTGTCAGACTTTATTTTTCTGGAGTCCAAAATCACTGCAGATGGTGATTGCAGCCTTGAAATTAAAGGATACTTACTCTTTGGAAGGAAAGTTATTACCAACCTAGAGAGCATATTAAAAAGCAGAGGCATTAATTTGCCAACAAAGGTTCGTCTAGTCAAGGTTATGGTTTTTCCAGTGGTCATGCATGGATGTGAGAGTTGGACTATAAAGAAAGCTGAACACCAAAGAATTGATGCTTTTGAACTGTGGTGTTGGAGAAGACTTTTAAGAGTCCCTTGGACTGCAAGGAGATCCAACCAGTCCATCCTAAGGGAAATGGGTCCTGGGTGTTCATTGGAAGAACTGATGCTGAAGCTGAAACTCCAATACTTTGGCCACCTGACATGAAGAGCTGACTCATTTGAAAAGACCCTGATCCTGGGAAAGACTGAAGGTTGGAGGAGAAGGGGACAACATAGGATGAGATAGTTGGATGGCATCACCGACTCAATGGACATTGGTTTGGGTAGACTCCAGGAGTTGGTGATGGTCAGGGAGGCCTGGCGTGCTGAGGTTCATGGGGTTGCAGAGAGTCAGACACGACTGAGCGACTGAACTGAACTGAGTGAGCATAGGCCTATATTATAGGGAAAGTTAAAGTTTTCAGTTTAAAGTGTGATCTACTAGAGAAATATGTCAGTCAGTGCTGCTTAGATGAAAATCTGTAGAAAATCCTGGTACCAAAAAATCCTAGAAAAATGTGTTGGTATCGATTTTTCCCTGAGTTTGTAGGCTTGACCTTTTAAATAATGGATAATATGGAGGAGATTTACTGACGTTCTTTCAGGACACAATCCGGGTCTATGAATTTAGAGCAGTTTGACTTAGTTACATTATTTCCATTTCTTATTATATAAAAATGAAGTGAAATGTATATATTACTTTCAAGTGAAAACTCCAATTTCTAAACAACTAAAGTGCTGTGTAAAATATATATTATTAGAGTCTTAAACTGAATTCCACATAATTTCTCTGTTATAAAAATATTGTGGAAACTCAAATAGTTAAAGGAAGATGAAAGATCCACTGCTAGCTTACAAGTAGGATTAAGGATTTGATTACAAAAACCCTCTAAACAGACATTCTTATCCCCATCTTTTAGTGTAATGATGTATATCCTGTAGGTAATTGATAGATAATTATGAATCATTGGGTGAGTTAATGTACTGTTCTCATTGTCCCATCAAGTATCTTCAACATTTTCAATACTTTCTAAGTAAAGCTTATTTCATACGTAAAAAAGTTATTTGCATACTTTATTTTTTCTCTTATTATTGCTTTTACCTCTATGACACATATGTATATCACCCTTTGGTACTAAACATAGTACCCTGTGAGTCTTAATCTTTGCATTACACACAGAATAGAATCTTGCACTGGAAGACTCAGTATTCAATGTATCAATTAAAGGAATAAATGGATAATTGTGTGAACTGATTTGAATAGGTGGATGATATGCTGAAATGGTGATATACATAAAAAACAATAAGCTTAATTTCTCAAAATATCTATATCATTCTTCTATTATTTGTAAAGTGAAGGTCATTTTAATACTAAGTATGACAGGGTATCTTCAGGTCACATTTAGAAAAAATTGATGGTTACATTGTTTAATTATAGACTAAATTTTGTATGTATATTATTTTTTTTAATGCTTAGGAATAGCTTTAGTGATAACATTCACTTCTGTGCATGCAAATTGGGTAATTGTGTATCAAATTGACCACTTAGTTTGTAGTTGAGTAATTATTATCGTCAACTGCCTCTTTGCACATTAAATGAAGACCAGGTGAAAATGTTAATTAGGTTAATGATTTCAAATAATTTTTGTTATTGAAGAAACATGTTTCTCTGTTCCTGCTGTAGTTTTGAAATTGTTACTGAAAATGTCTGTAACATGGTCTTCCAACATTGAAGACTCAGATCACAGCCTGAAATTCAAACAGCTGATTGGGTCACTACATCTCATTAAGGAAATCATTTTATAAAAGTTTATGATTGGTACAGAAAAAGATATCATGTCAAGTTAATTTGAGAAGAGCTAGTAATATGGGACAAATATTAGCTGTCCCAATGATGTATTCAAGTTGTCCATGTACTTATGGTTGCATTCTATTCAGTTTCTAAACCAGAAAAATCTTAGTGCATAAAATTAATTTCCTTATAATTGTGTGCCTCTGCAAAAGAGTTGAAAAAAAATCTTGTTAATAAAATATGACCTTCATTTCCATTAAACATGAAAAAGTAAATAATTTATGTGAACTATAACTGAAATGTAATACCTAATATTTGCATTTGAGGCAAACAAAAATAATTTGAAGGCCTACGTTTTTCATCATTTTTGCTAGGATAGCAGAAAACCTTTTATGTAGGCTTGCTTAGTCAACAACTTGTAATCAAATCTCTCCTGGAGCAAATGCTCAATGATTTTCTATTATTTTTTTCAAGTTATCAAAACTGCCTCGGGTAGTTGGGTCATTAAATAGCAATAGGTATCAACAAGAAGCAGCCTCACATCATTAGTGCTAATGATGTTTCAGGCTTATATCTGAAAAATGACATATGGACATCAGAATAATTTAGATTGACTTCAGTGAGAGATATTTATTTCAGGATGGTTTGTAACAGCAATTGCAAGCTCAGGGAAAAGGAAAATAGGAAAGATTTTGATAAAAAAAAAGTTTGTATCATAGTGTGATAGTGCATTTTTCCTGGTTAAATGATAAAGTGCAATAAGACAGTTAGCATACACCTATATTACTGCATCATTGGCTTGATTAATCACTTAACTATTCTCATACCTCTTAGCAAAATGAGTCTAAAACTTAACTATATTTTATGATCTTTTAGAGTAGGTGAAAATGTTGCTTCTACAAGTTTTTAAATATTATTATGCCATAATTTCTTTTCTTTTCTTTTTTTTAAATTTTTATTTTTACTTTATTTTACTTTACAATACTCTATTGGTTTTGCCATACATTGACATGGATCCACCACAGGTGTACATGAGTTCCCAAACATGAACCCCCCTCCCACCTCCCTCCCCATAACATCTCCCTAGGTCATCCCCATGCACCAGCCCCAAGCATGCTGTATCCTGCATCGGACATAGACTGGCGATTTGTTTCCTACATGATAGTATACATGTTTCAATGCCATTCTCCCAAATCATCCCACCGTCTCCCTCTCCCTCTCCCTATGAGTCCAAAAGTCCACTCTACACATCTGTGTCTCTTTTGCTCTCTTGCATACAGGGTCATCATTGCCATCTTTCTAAATTCCATGTATATGTGTTAGTATACTGTATTGGTGTTTTTCTTTCTGGCTTACTTCACTCTGTATAATCGGCTCCAGTTTCATCCACCTCATTAGAACTGATTCAAATGTATTCTTTTCAATGGCTGCATAATACTCCATTGTGTATATGTACCACAGCTTTCTTATCCATTCATCTGCTGAGGGACATCTAGGTTGTTTCCATGTCCTGGCTATTATAAACAGTGCTGCAATGAACATTGGGGTACATGTGTTTCTTTCAATTCTGGTTTCCCCTGTGTGTATGCCCAGCAGTGGGATTGCTGGGTCATAAGGCAGTTCTATTTGCAATTTTTTAAGGAATCTCCACACTGTTCTCCATAATGGCTGTACTAGTTTGCATTCCCACCAACAGTGCAGGAGGGTTCCCTATTCTCCACACCCTCTCCAGCATTTATTGCTTGCAGACTTTTGGATCGCAGACATTCTGGCTGGAGTGAAGTGGTACCTCATTGTGGTTTTGATTTACATTTCTCTAATAATGAGTGATGTTGAGCATCTTTTCATGTGTTTGTTAGCCATCCAGATGTCTTCTTTGGAGAAATGTCTATTTAGTTCATTGGCCCATTTTTTGATTGGGTCATTTATTTTTCTGGAATTGAGCTGCATTAATTGCTTGTATATTTTTGAGATTAGTTGTTTGTCAGTTGCTTCATTTGCTATTATTTTCTCCCATTCAGAAGGCTGTCTTTTCACCTTGCTTATATTTTCCTTTGTTGTGCAGAAGCTTTTAATTTTAATTAGATCCCATTTGTTTATTTTTGCTTTTATTTCCAGAATTCTGGGGGGGTGGATCATAGAGTTTCCTGCTGTGATTTATGTCAGAGAGTGTTTTGCCTATGTTCTCCTCTAGGAGTTTTATAGTTTCTGGTCTTACATTTAGATCTTTAATCCATTTTGAGTTTATTTTTGTGTGTGGTGTTAGAAAGTGATCTAGTTTCATTCTTTTACAAGTGGTTGACCAGTTTTCCCAGCACCACTTGTTAAAGAGATTGTCTTTACTCCATTGTATATTCTTGCCTCCTTTGTCAAAGATAAGGTGTCCATATGTGTGTGGATTTATCTCTGGGCTTTCTATTTTGTTCCATTGATCTATATTTCTGTCTTTGTGCCAGTACCATACTGTCTTGATGACTGTGGCTTTGTAGTAGAGCCTGAAGTCAGGCAGGTTGATTCCTCCAGTTCCATTTTTCTTTCTCAAGATTGCTTTGGGTATTCGAGGTTTTTTGTATTTCCATACAGATCTTGAAATTATTTGTTCTAGTTCTGTGAAAAATATCGCTGGTAGCTTGATAGGGATTGCATTGAATTTGTAGATTGCTTTGGGTAGTATACTGATTTTCACTATATTGATTCTTCCAATCCATGAACATGGTATATTTCTCCATCTATTAGTGTCCTCTTTGATTTCTTTCACCATTGTTTTATAGTTTTCTATATATAGGTCTTTAGTTTCTTTAGGTAGATATATTCCTAAGTATTTTATTCTTTTCGTTGCAATGGTGAATGGAATTGTTTCCTTAATTTCTTTTTCTACTTTCTCATTATTAGTGTATAGAAATGCAAGGGATTTCCGTGTGTTGATTTTATATCCTGCAACTTTACTATATTCATTGATTAGCTCTAGTAATTTTCTGGTGGAGTCTTTAGGGTTTTCTATGTAGAGGATCATGTCATCTGCAAACAGTGAGAGTTTTACTTCTTCTTTTCCAATTTGGATTCCTTTATTTCTTTTTCTGCTCTGATTGCTGTGTTCAAAACTTCCAGAACTATGTTGAATAGTAGCAGTGAAAGTGGGCACCCTTGTCTTGTTCCTGACTTTAGGGGAAATGCTTTCAATTTTTCACCATTGAGGATAATGTTTGCTGTGGGTTTGTCATATATAGCTTTCATTACGTTGAGGTATTTTCCTTCTATTCCTGCTTTCTGGAGAGTTTTTATCATAAATGTATGTTGAATTTTGTCAAAGGCCTTCTCTGCATCTATTGAGATTATCATATGGCTTTTATTTTTCAATTTGTTAATGTGGTGAATTACATTGATTGATTTGCAGATATTGAAGAATCCTTGCATCCCTGGGATAAAGCCCACTTGGTCATGGTGTATGATCTTTCTAATGTGTTGTTGGATTCTGATTGCTAGAATTTTGTTGAGGATTTTTGCATCTATGTTCATCAGTGATATTGGCCTGTAGTTTTCTTTTTTTGTAGTATCTTTGTCAGGTTTTGGTATTAGGGTGATGGTGGCCTCATAGAATGAATTGGGAAGTTTACCTTCCTCTGCAATTTTCTGGAAGAATTTGAGTAGGATAGGTGTTAGCTCTTCTCGAAATTTTTGGTAGAATTCAGCTGTGAAGCCATCTGGACCTGGGCTTTTGTTTGCTGGAAGATTTCTGATTACAGTTTCAACTTCCGTGCTTTTGATGGGTCTGTTAAGATTTTCTATTTCTTCCTGGTTCAATTTTGGAAAGTTGTACTTTTCTAAGAATTTGTCCATTTCTTCCACATTGTCCATTTTATTGGCATATAACTGCTGATAGTAGTCTCTTATGATCCTCTGTATTTCTGTGTTGTCTGTTGTGATCTCTCCATTTTCATTTCTAATTTTATTGATTTGATTTTTCTCTCTTTGTTCCTTGATGAGTCTGGCTAATGGTTTGTCAATTTTATTTATCCTTTCAAAGAACCAGCTTTTGGCTTTGTTGATTTTTGCTATGGTCTCTTTTGTTTCTTTTGCATTTATTTCTGGCCTAATTTTTAAGATTTCTTTCCTTCTACTAACTCTGGGGTTCTCCATTTCTTCCTTTTCTAGTTGCTTTAGGTGTAGCGTTAGGTTATTTATTTGACTTTTTTCTTGTTTCTTGAGGTATACCTGTATTGCTATGAACTTTCCTCTTAGCACTGCTTTTATAGTGTCCCGCAGGTTTTGGGTTGTTGTGTTTTCATTTTCATTAGTTTCTATGTGTATTTTGATTTCTTTTTTGATTTCTTCTGTGATTTGTTGGTTATTCAGAAGCGTGTTGCTCAGCCTCCATATGTTGGAATTTTTCATAGTTTTTCTCCTGTAATTGAGATCTAATCTTAATGCATTATGGTCAGAAAAGATGCTTGGAATGATTTTGATTTTTTAAAATTTATCAAGGTTAGATTTATGGCCCAGGATGTGATCTATCCTGGAGAAGGTTCTGTCAGCACTTGAAAAAAAGGTGAAATTCATTGTTTTGGGGTGAAATGTCCTATAGATATCAATTAGGTCTAACTGGTCTATTGTATCATTTAAAGTTTGCGTTTCTTTGTTAATTTTTTGTTTAGTTGATCTGTCCATAGGTGTGAGTGGGGTATTAAAGTCTCCCACTATTATTGTGTTATTGTTAATTTCCCCTTTCATACTTGTTAGCATTTGTCTTACATATTGTGGTGCTCCTATATTGGGTGCATATATATTTATAATTGTTATATCTTCTTCTTGGATTGATCCTTTGATCATTATGTAGTGGCCTTCTTTGTCTCTTTTCACAGCCTTTGTTTTAAAGTCTATTTTATCGGATATGAGTATTGCCACTCCTGCTTTCTTTTGGTCTCTATTTGCGTGGTATATCTTTTTCCAGCCCTTCACTTTCAGTCTGTATGTGTCCCTTGTTTTGAGGTGGGTCTCTTGTAAACAGCATATAGAGGGGTCTTGTTTTTGTATCCATTCAGCCTGTCTTTGTCTTTTGGTTGGGGCATTCAACCCATTTAAGTTTAAGGTAATTATTGATAAGTATGATCCCTTTACCATTTACTTTAGTGTTTTGGGTTCGGGTTTATACACCCTTTTTGTGTTTCCTGTCTAGAGAAGATCCTTTAGCATTTGTTGGAGAGCTGGTTTGGTGGTGCTGAATTCTCTCAGCTTTTGCTTGTCTGTAAAGCTTTTGATTTCTCCTTCGTATTTGAATGAGATCCTCCATAATTTCTTAAAAAGTGCCGTGATATTGGATTATCTACCTAAATAACTAGACTTTTTGTATCTTAATTTCTTTTTCAATGTAAGTTTAGCTTCCCCTCAAATATTGAGGTTAAATTAAACCATGAAAAAGCCATTAGAAGGTGTGGCTCCCCCCAATCATTAACGTGGTTACACATTAAGAGTGAAAAATAATATGAAGGGAGATGCCAGAAATAAATTATCCACTGTAATTCAGAGAGTTATATTTCCAAAAATTAATCAAAATAAAGCCTTCAAATTAACCACATTGACAGGAAAGTAACTTAGATCAAAATAGAAAAATGGGAAAAATTACTTATTGGATTACTTTTATGCTATAGATATGCACCAGAAAAAAAGATATGCAAAGAAAATAAAACCCTGTAAACTAAAACCATTTAGTCTCCCTGAGAATAAGTTTTCCTGTCAAACCACAAATTAATTTTTTACCATTTCTAACCCATTCTTGACACCTTCACTTCCAGCTGACATCTCAGTCCATTGCAATCTGGTTTCCATTGTCCACCAGCATTGAAATAAATAAATAAATTTTTAAAAGCTATCACAAGACAGCAATTAGCTCCTAATTTCCAAAATCAGTGACCTCCTGTTTCATATCTCTTTATTGTTTGGCCCTTCTGTCCATTAAATACTCTCTTTGCTTTTACTATCACTTCCTCCTTGATATTAATCAGACCTCTCCATCCTCTCCTTGTCAAGTCTTTTTTTTTGACTCTTAAAAAATGGTGCAACCAAGTTTATAGCTTCTGCCTTTTTATTTTGCCTTTATGATCTGCTTGCTCTTCTGTGAGGAGTTTGTCCATTTATATGGATTACATGATCTGTAATTTCAGCAAGATTGGATTCTTGAGTGTTTCAAAATTTCTCTGAGTAGTTCATGTATTTGGAAGCAGTATGGGGATTCCAGAGTCTGTTAAGTGAATTTTATTTTCTGTTTCTCTTTACAGTATAAATTAAAAGAGTAAAGCAAGCAACAATAAAACCACAAAAGGACAAACATTAAAAAAAAATGTATTGGGGTATAATTGATTTACAGTGCTAGTCCAGTTACACTTAAACATACACTCACTCTTTTTTAGATTCTTTTCCCATATAAGTAATACAGAGTATTGAGTATAGCTCCCTGTATTATACAATAGGTCCTTCAGTACAGTTCAGTCGCTCAGTCATGTCCACCTCTTTGTGACCCCATGGACTGCAGAACTTCAGGATTCTCTGTCCATTACCAGCTCCCAGAGCTTGCTCAAACTCAGGTCCATAGAGTCAGTGATGCCATCCAACCATCTCATCCTCTGTCATCCCCTTCCCTTCCTGTCTTCAATCTTTCCCAGAATCAGGAGCTCTTCAAATGAGTCAGTTCTTCGCATCAGGTGGCCAACATATTGGAGTTACCAGCTTCAGCATCAGTCCTTCAAATGAATATTCAGGATTAATTTCCTTTAGGATTGACTGGTTTGATCTTGCAGTCCAAGGGACTCTCAAGAGTCTTTTCTAACACCACAGTTCATAAAGCATAAATTCTTTGGCACTCAGCTTTCTATACAGTCCAACTCTCACATCCATACATTACTACAGTGATTTTGGAGCCCCAAAATTAACGTCTGCTACTGTTTCCACTGTTTCCCCATCTAATTGTCATGAAGTGATAGGACCAAATCCCATGATCTTCATTTTCTGAATGTTCAGTTTTAAGCCAACTTTTTCACTCTCCTCTTTCACTTTCATCAAGAGACTCTTTAGTTCTTCTTTGCTTTCTGCCTTAAGGGTGGTGTCATCTGCATATCTGAGGTTACTGATATTTCTCCCAACAATCTTGATTCCAACTTGTGCTTCATCCTGCCCAGCGTTTCTCATCATGTGTTAAATATGAAATTGTCATAATTTACCTTTAGAAACTTAAAAGTGGAAATTTTGTATATGAGAGATTTTAGGGGTTTTAGTAATTTCTTGCCTTTTTAAATATATAATTGTTCTTAACATTGATATTAAATAGCAAAGTCATAATAAGGAATAGTTGCTATGAATAAATTTTACATATGTATTTCATTACTAGAATTTTATTGTGCAATTGGAAACATATTTAATATTGTGACCATTTATTACATCTCACTCTCAACATGGCACTGGCCAATAAAGCTTGATTTAAAAGCCAAAAAATAAAAATGTTAAATTGTCACATCTTTAGCCTCAGACTCAAGCAAACATTCATATTTCAATGTGATGATTTATCTGATTTTTTATGTGTGGCACAGTGTAAATGATATGGTTTAAATCTAATTTTTATTTTTATGAATACTTTAAAGAGAAAGCCAGTTTGCAATTCCACAGATTCCTCTAAAAATACTGTCTTAAGAAATAGCTTTGTGAGCTGTCATATGTATCACAATTAATTGGTAATATAGAAAGAAATATGAAAGAAATACTTATATTATTGTAATTCATATAATTTCTAAAGCCTAGTGACTGAAGAACATAACTGAGTTACCCTCTCTGACCTTCAAATAACTGTTTATCATAGGATTTCTGCCCTCAGGTGAACCTGCTATATTCTAGAAATGGGCTTAACAAGAAAGCTGAATCAAACTCTCTAAATACTAGTTGCCACTTTGACAGTCTAGCCTTTGCATAAATGAAGCAAATGGACCAAGATCTAAGTATATTTGCAATCTTAGAAAAAATTCTAAACACTCAAATTATACTCTAGAGTATAATCCTAGATCCTGAGTAATAGAGCATGCAGAGAGCATACTAAATGAGCATTCGTTTAAAATAGAATTTTCATTTTCTCCATCTTGACTCTTTTCCTTGTTTCATAGGTTCTTTGTTTTACAGGTCCTTTTTATAAATAATGTTGTGACATTCATATTGTCTCACATACTTAAATCTCTTGAAACCATTTCTATATTAGTATCTAGACATTATACTTTAGGGAGATATTTAAAGTGTTCAAAACATTGCATTTTGTTACAGTCATTCAAAATACTGCCTTAAGCATCACTGCCTTCATCAGTGCCTCTGCATATGCCAAATATCTGGAAAGATCTATTAACAGATGCCTGTTTACTCTAAAGTGATATTAACATTCCTTATCATACTGAACTGAACTGATCATACTGAATTAATTGATGAGTATAGTAGAAAAATGACTTGCATAGAGGATGTGTGTGCCTGCAGGAACAGCAAACCTTATCAGCTGGTTACATATAAGCTTTTTCACACTAAAATTACCTGTCCATGTCTCTGGCAAAGCCTAGCACTCTGTATACAAAAAAGATACTTATTAGATACATGCTGATTTCCATCTGTTTAATGGAAATGATTTAGTAACTGCTTCATATTATCCAACTTTATACCTAGATGTATTTCTAAAACTATATTTTAATTTTGTTTAAACATTATATTAGTGGGCACAATCTTCAATCTTCATATGAAGTAATTATGAAATAGCTCTAGACAGAGCAGTAATATATAGTAATTTAATAATTATCATCTATTACTCTGACAACTTAAATTACATAATGTTGTAGTAAGTTTTATTTATATTTGCAATATTTTATTTATTTCAATAAAACCCCATGAGATAATATTTTTTGCTACATAGCAGATTCTCAATAAATCTTAAATTCTTCTTTTTTCAGCAGATTTTTGAATTTCCCAAGGTAAAGAGCTAGAATTTGGCAAAACTTAAAAATCCAGTTTTCCCGATTCTTAAGTATTCTTTTGTCTGACTGACGTTTTTACGACTGACTACTATAGGAACTGAAAATGCACTAACAATGATGACACAGGACAGTGGATTTTGGTTCTAGATTATTCAATAATCTCAATGAAATTTTAGTTACTTGAATAGAATAGAGGGGCCTAGTTAAATGTACTTCAAATATGTTGCATTTATTATGCTGCTAACCAGAAGAGTTAGCAGTTCAGTTCAGTTCAGATGATTAAGTTTTAAATAGTCTTTAATTTTCATCTAGTCTTTGGAAATTCAAAACCTAGATGAGACCAAGAAGAATCTTACACATTTGAGATAATTTAAAATGCCTTTGCATCACTCTGAAAAGTTTAAATCTGATAGCTAACCTTTATGATATAGTGAAGCTGTTTAAAATATTCAACTTCTGTGCTACTTGATTTGTAAAGAGATAATAACCCCATTTTAAAATATGTGCAGAGCACTCTCTACTATGTCTGCACATAGTAAATATGCATCAAATGTCAGATATTACTATTTGAATAAAAATAAATAATGCATCTCTAATAACCTAAAGACAAGCCATTTAAAGAACAGATTTAAAATACTGAAAGAAAAATGTAATTCTAAGAGAGTAAGTGTAATTACATATAGTGCATATTAAATAAATGGAGAATGTATCTATTTTTCTTTGTCTAATTTCTTGAGTCATTTCTTATTAATGGTATCTCTTGGTCTCCTCAGGAATAGAAATTTATGCAATTTAATCTCTTTTGTTTTTCTGTCTTTTGCTTCTTTTCCTTTTTTTCCCCTTTACTTTACTATTTAATTATTATTTTTCTTTTTTATTAATATTTTCTTCATGTGCCACAAACATTAAATTGCCAGCATTATCTCAAATCACTAGGTTAATTTTGTTGGCATAATTGAGTTTCCAAAATACCTTTAGTGACTTAGTATCATTCAGTTCAGTTTAGTTCAGTTGCTCAGTCGTGTCCCACTCTTTACGACCCGATGAACTACTGCACGCCAGGCCTCCCTGTACATCACCAACTCCTGGCGTCCACCCAAACCCGTGTCCGTTGAATTGGTGATGTCATCCAACCATCTCATCCTCTGTCATGCCCTGCTCCTCCTGCCCCCAATCTTTCCCAGCATCAGGGTCTTTTCAAATGAATCAGCTTTGCATCAGGTGGCCAAAGTATTGGAGGTTCAGCTTCAACATCAGTCTTTCCAATGAACACCCAGGACTGATCTCCTTTAGGATGGACTGGTTGGATCCCCTTGCAGTCCAAGGAACTCTCAAGATTCTTCTCCAACACCGCAGTTCAAAAGCATCAATTCTTCGGCGTTCAGCTTTCTTTATAGTCCAACTGTGACATCCATACATGACCACTGGAAAAACCATAGCCTTGACTAGATGGATTAGGCTATGCTAACTGTTTCTAAGGCATCGACTACAAGTCAAGTTTACCCAAAGTTTAGGATAATTATTTATATAAAGGAAATTTGGGGCCTTATTGTTCTGAGGTGGTAAGAGTAGTGGAAAAAAAATATGGCAAGCTATATAATCAATGGCTCCTTAGTGCTCAGTGAATATTTCTCCAAGAGATAAAGTTTCTTTTTCATTTATCTTAGTTCTAAAATCTCTTTTGATATTTTTAATCATTCTACTTTAATAATCTATGATACACCTGTATTGTATAAAATGAATTAAGAATTAATGAATGTCATGATTAAGGAAAACAGAATATTTAGAGCTTATTAAAATATGATATATTTTATTATTTTTCTGTAGAGAAGTCAAGGTAATGGAATACTAGAAAATCATATGATTTTTTTTCTATCAAATGAGTCATTGGGAATGGAGATAATAATTTGACTAACGGGTTTAGAATTGTCTGAAAAAGTGCATCTTAATGCTGCGTATATTTTTTAAAGTGTTGTATATAGTGATATGAATATAGTTTAGGACATATTGGATTTCTAATAGAATCCATTTGGCTACAAATTTTTATAAAGAAATAAAACCACTAAAAATGAAAGCACGTCATATGTGATGTTTAACAGGAAATTTTATAACCACATAATGTTCTCTGCAATTTCCACAGGAAGAAATTTTGGTGATTATGAAGAACTTTTTTTTTTCCCCTTGTGGTTGCTTCTAAGTGCTAATTCAAAAAAATTACATTCTCTGTGTGTGTGTGTACATACATATATAAGCATACATATGTGTATACATACCCAAACAAGTACCTATATGAATATTTGAATATATTGACAAAGCTAGTACTTGTATTTTTTTAGTATTTGTATCTTGAATGTATTTTTCATGATCCCTTTCTTTTTTTTATTTTATTGGTTTAATTTATTAAAAGCAAGATAACAAAACTTTTCTGAGCACCTCAGATTGATAAAAATGAGTAGAAAAACATTGAGGTTTTACTTTCTTAAAAATATCTTTAGCAGCTATGGGAAATATTGTCAATTTACATAGCTATTCTTATGTGAAAGCCCATATACAGAATTTAATAATCTTTGGAGGTGATGGATTTATGAAATGCTTGAAGAATAATCATCACTGTCTTTGGAGATTAATTATCATGTTATTTGCTGTCATTGATGAGACTTTTTAACTCATCCTGCATATATTCTGCAAAGTTCCCTCTACCCTCAAATTACCTTTAATTAAGGCTTACAAGGTTAGGGAATTTATCAGCAGAAAGCTAGAATATACATTTTTGTAATCTTAAAAACTCAGTCATTGTATTGCAGTTCTCAGGCCCCAATGCGACAATGGCATTAAAATTTATTATTCAGGGTCTTTTCCCCCCTTATGTTTATATTTCAGTTATCTCTCCTTTTTCTTTCAAAGCTTGTCACAAAATAAAGTGATACAAATAAATCAGTAATATACAGAACATAAAAACACTGAACAAAAAAATTTTTAAACTTGTAATGAAGAATCTGAAATTTGAAATGTTTTAGCTATTTTGGTATTTTATAAAAATGTATATTATATCAAGACTTTGAATTGAAGAGAGGAATGAGGAGGATGTGAAATGTAATTAAAGGTTAAAGGATATTGTCAAACTTGATAAAGTAAAGATGCTTTATTATCAAAAGAGGCATTTATTTACAGAATTTTAAAAATGTTAGCACAATATGTATTTGGCTCAACTGTCTCTCTGAGTTTAGCACACACACACACACACACACACACACACACACACAAGAACTTGGAAAAAATATGTTAGAAAAATTGCTAAATGCATCATATATAAATTCTATGAAAGATAAGAAATTAGAGCAAGTAATATTCCTTGCATGTATGAAGCTTAAAAATTAACTGGAAAGTAATGATGTCTAAAGACAGAAAGAATAAAGTTTTATTTATTTATTCAGTAAATATTGATAGTATTGTTTTATGTCAGTTACTTAACTGGACACTGGAGATACAAATTACTAAAAGAACCAAACATATTTTCTACTGAAAAGGAAATTTGATCCCCTTATAAAAGAATTCATTTACACATAGTGTAAACACTTAATGTGCATAGTGGAAAAGGCAAAATCTACCTTTTAATAGGAAAATTACCTTTTAAAATGGAATAATACAATATATTTATTCAACAAAATATTATTTTATAGATTATTACCTCAAATAATAGTCAATAGTTTATTAAAGCCAAATATTTGATTAGAGAAAATCACAACACAGCAAAGCAATCTAATTTAGTGAAGGAGACACAGAGGCAAAATGCAAGTAGAGCAAGATTTTTGAATTTTTCATAAGGGACATTTTTTGGGCAGGCCTTGTAAGATTAGAATGAGGGTTGGCATATTGAGTGTGGTCTTTGATCCTTATTAGTTGTGTGTATTTGGACAGGCTCTACTTTTGAGTTAGTTTTCTCTCCTTTTATGAGAAGTTATCTTAATTTTTAAAATCAAATCTTACAAAATGGAAGGTGAGGCTGAAAGAGTGGATATGAGTTTTTGTCACACACAAGCATATGTGAAAGTAGGAAGTGTTTCATCCCAACCTATGACACCACCAAAGGAGAGTCATATAAAGTCATTGGGGAGCAATCTGTAACTGGGGGTAGGAATTAATTTTACAATGCATCTCTTCTCTGCCTTTTTTAAATCAGTGAAGTTCTTGTCTGTTCTTATTTGTGCTGCTCAACTCTGCCATTTGCCAGCCTTCTTTCAACATCAGTATTTTATTTAGTGTGGCCATATCCTACTACAAAAACAGTTCTCAGTAACTGTCATTTACTTTATAAAATAGTCTGTGGATAACCACTGATTCAGGATATACTACCTTCATTATCAAATAAACACCTAAGTTACTATCTATTTTATCTATTATCTTCCTGCATCCTTGTTCTTGGCCAAATGAGGCAATATTTTAACTTACATATTACTTTATATATAAATGTAAATTTTTATATAGTCAGCTTTTACATTTTCTAAAATTCTAGAATCACTGAGTAAATAATTGAGTACCGTTTTGGTATTCTCCAACTGTACCATCATTGTTCCCCTAATAAAAAAAAAATTCCCAATATTTATTTAGAGATCATGTTCTACAAATTGAGCTTCACATTATAGACTTTTCAACCTTCTGATCTTAAACTAGTGCTAATATATACTAGTTATATATTGAGATGAGATGGTTAGACAACATCACCAACTCAATGGACATAAATTTGAGCACATTCCAAGAGATAGGGGAGAACAGAGAAGCCTGGTGTGCTGCAATCCATGTGGTCACAAAGAGTCAGGCATGACTTAGTGACTGAAAAATACTGATATATAATAGATGAGCACTATTTTTTTTTTTCTATAATGTATAACAACATCTAGACAGAATTTCTTAATTGAGGGTGGTTCTTTCTCCAGGAGACATATGGCAATGTCTGGAGCCATTGTTGAATGTTCGGAGTGGGAGTGCTATAGGCATCTAATAGGTAAAGTCTAGACTGTTACTAGACATCTTACATATACAGTACAGCTTCCCACACCACAGAATTATCTGTGTCAAGTGTGCTGTGGTTGAGAAATTCTGTTCTACATGGTGATACATAATAATTCATTTAAACCTCACAGCAGCAATTTAACATACATGCTAATATAACAAAAGTGAAGTGAAGTGAGCTTGCTCAGTCGTGTCCGACTCTTTCCGACCCCATGGACTGTAGCCCACCAGGCTCTTCCATCCGTGGGATTCTCCAGGCAAGAATACTGGAGGGGGTTGCCATTTCCTTCTCCAGGGGAACTTCCCGACCCAGGGATCCAACCCGGGTCTCCCACATTGCAGGCAGGCACTTTACCCTCTGAGCCACCAGGGAAACAAAGGTTTATAGCTAATAAAACTGATCCAAAGAGAGGTTATGCAAAAATTCCAAATTCATAAGACTAGAATAGGAACTCATAATCTGGGAAACCTCTTGCTTAACACTATCCTAGAGATTCTACATATCTTCTAGAATGAATCTTTCCTTCAAGTTATTCAAGAGCACCAAATATTTAATAGCACTTTTTATAAATGGGAACACAATAAGAATTTCCTTACTTTCTCTCCCCTCTCTAACCAACTGTTAAATCTTCTACTCAGTGTAGCAAATAAATCATTCATCCAACCCATCAGCATTCTCTCAGTCCCTGTTCTATTTTAGCATCACATTAGATTGTGGACTAAAAAAAAAAAGGTAGAAGATGAATAATATAAATAAGACATAACAATGTTCAATTGTGTTGGCTTAATAGCATCTACTGAAGTAAGTAAGTAAGTAAGTAAAGTCATTCAGTCGTGTCGGACTCTTTGTGACCCCATGGACTGCAGCCACCAGGCTCCTCAGTCCATGGGATTCTCCAGGCAAGAATACTGGAGTGGGTTGCCATTTCCTTCTCCATCCCCACCCAGGGATTGAACCCAGGTCTCCCGCATTGGAGGCAGACGCTTTAACCTCTGAGCCACCAGGGAAGACTAAGGTAGGTCATAAAAGAGAATCACAGACTGTTTGCATTGTGGAGGAAAACTGCAAAGAAGAAGCTATTTTGGATTTGAGACTTATAGTGCTCTTGATCTGTTTTGGCACTATCTTGTTTTTGTATCTATTTCACCCTCATAACATATTTCCTTTTTCAATTTTTGTTTTAATTTGGTTCCATTCTCTATATATTTATTGAGAATGTACTGTGTATTTAGCTCTTTGATAGACACTTTGCTGGAAGTATTTTACAGAAATTTTACCTGCAAAAAGATAAAATCTACTAAAAGACAAGGCATTATTACTACATGATTACTACTACTAAAATAATATGTAACAGTAAAAGAAAATATATGAATAAACTTAAGGTAGTATATTGTTGTTGTGTGTTTCATGCTCAGTCGCTCAGTTGTGTCTGACTCTTTGTGACCCAGAGGAATTTAGCCCACCAGGCTCCTCTGTTCATAGGATTATACCATCAAGAATACTGGAGTAGGTTGCCATTTCCTCCTCCAGGGGATATTCCCCACCCAAGGATTGAACCCATGTCTCCACTGACTCCTGCTCTGGCAGGAGGATTCTTTAAAACTGAGCCACCTGGGAAGCCCAGTATATAATTAAATGTTAAAATATTATATGAATAGTCAAACAAAATAAAGCAAAAACTCTCAGTCCCAAAATACAGAAGTCTTTTGTTTGTTTTTAGGATACAAAGAACAGGCAAGTATTTGAATGGAGATCGGGCATAAACTAAACTAGGTTAGATGGGTTGCTGTAAATACATGGGGAATTGGAAGATCAATCAGGATGAAGTCATAAGGTGTGAAAGTGAGCATGATAGTTTCTCACTGAAATGCTTTCTCTTTTTCTTTGC
Source organism: Budorcas taxicolor (assembly GCF_023091745.1). Taxonomy (NCBI): domain Eukaryota; kingdom Metazoa; phylum Chordata; class Mammalia; order Artiodactyla; family Bovidae; genus Budorcas; species Budorcas taxicolor. The sequence goes on from NC_068910.1 coordinate 98,080,366, forward strand.
AAAATTTGACTTATAAATATGTATTTCAAAATATATGTTCACAGTGTGAAAGACATTTTCACTTCTTGATACTGCATCAAGGTTGCTTACAGCAAATTCATTGGCTTTTATATATTTGCACACTCTTTATGTAGATTAATTTGCTCATTAAACAATTAACTATTACTATTGATTGTAGGATTTGTTTTAGGTAAGAAATTTGTAACTATAATTTTACCATAAACAATAAACTAGGACACCTAAACATAAACCTAGAATAATCTAGGGATAGATGCCTTTCTTAAATCCACCTGTATAGGAACTCTCCCTTTTAGCAGTCTAACAATGTCTGATTTATGGTAATACATAAATATCACTTACTCACATAATTTGTCAGATAATATCTTGGGAGATAGGTCTGAATGAAAAATGATTATTCTAGTACTTAAGAGCAGGGGCTCTGAAGTTAGACCAAAATGTTTAAATCCCAAAGAGATTTTTTGGTTTCTGCTTTTTAGAAATTGGCAACATAATGATAAAAATATTGTGAATATTAAAATATCTGTAACACAGTGTCTACTGTGTGGTAAAGGTTCAGTGCATGTTAAAATCTTTATTTTTTTTAATAGTTGGGTTGAGCCAAACACGTTTTTAAAACTTCAAAAATGGAAGTTTTAACACACATGTGCATGTTAACTCACTTCAGTCATATCTGATTCTTTGCAACAATATTGACTGTAGCTCACCTGGCTCCTCTGTCCATGAGATTCTCCAGGCAGATGTACTGGAGTAGATTGCCATGCCCTCCTCCAGGGGATCCTCCCAGGGATCAAACTCTGATTTTTATGTCTTCATGTTTAGCCAGTTATGAATAAATATGGAGATTATTTGGTTTGAAACCCTAGAATTTCTAATAATTGGACATGTTTTAAAATATTGTTTCAATTATGAACAAAAAGTATTTGCAAATATTTCTTTGTGAAATTCTGTGTGCACACATGGAACAAGACAGTTCTATAAATCTTGAGATAACCTTCACAGAGTAATTTATCTTGGGAGATAAGTTTTTTAAAATGTCATTTCATTAAATAATTTAGTTTTACTGGGAAGACAACATATTATGATTATTCTTTAGAATGCCATTTGAGTATATCTAACAACTTCTTATTGCAAATAACAGATCAATAAAGATGATCTGTAATGCTTAATGTTCCTTAATGATTCTCCTACCCTTCTAAATGCCTACCTATCTATCTGTTCACTTACCTATTTATTTATCTGGATATGGAGGGTGGTATTTAATCATGCAGGTTACTTTAAATATTTTTTAAAGATCTGATTCTTGTGAAGACAGAAATGTTGTTGAAAACAGCTCTATCTCTTAGATAATTTTTGTACAATTTCCAGAAACCATTTCACCTTGTTTTCCTTAATGTTATACTCAGTTATTGGTGAAAAAAGAGGACTGCTTGGCTTTTAAAAAATAGAGCACGGCCTGATTCCAAAAGTGATCTTTAGTAATCTTCAAATGTTAACCGTTCAAAATTATAATTTTCTGAGAACCAGTTACTCATTCAAATCATTTCAAAGAGAAAATACAGCTTAGGAAACTTGAAAATTTACCATTAAAGGCTTGTAATAAATACTATGGAAGATCCTAATGCTCTGGGAAAAGAAAGTCTTTTTGCCTTAACCACTTTGCAATCGCAGTGAATGAACTAAATGGATGTAACCATTACATACAAGAAAATATGAGATCTTTTGAAATATTCAAGTTGTACAAGGAAACTGGGGAGAGTGTTCAGAGAGAAGATGGATATGGAAGGAAGAATAACATAAACAAGGTGGGGGGGGGGGTGGCACGGAAATGATGAGGATGGCTGGAACAAAAGGTAGGACGAGAAAGACAGGGAGAACACTGTGGAAATAGTGCACAATCAAGTTCACCAAAGGTTAGAAGATGGTAGAAGCCTCTACTTTGTGTAGTCTTATGCTGCAAGATGCAGGGACACTTTGAGGCTCATTGGCAAACTTACTATTTTAAACAAGCAATTTTCCTTCTGCATTATCCCTTTCTTTTCCTCCTTTATTTTCTCCTTTCTTCTTCCTTTTCTTCTCCTCCTCCTCCCAAACCAACTTCTTTCCTTCCTTATTTCTGATGAGGAATTAATTTAAAAAGAAAAGTAAGAAGAAAAGAGAGCATAATTGATCTGTGAAATATATTAATAGGAGCCAAGTGAAAAGGTGACCAAGCAATATCATTGCTTAGTAGGGGTCGGCACTTATCAAGGTAGGAGGCTGAGTCGAGTGGCAGCCTGGCACAGTTAGGAAACTGGTTACTAATAGAGTAAATAGAATATATGTCACTAATGTGTGTCAAAATTTTCACAATTGGAGAAATTACAAATATGAAAAGCTTCAAAAAATGCCAAGATTTTCAAACTCTACCATTATATATTATAATCTTACATATAGATGGAAAAAGAAATAACTATAACTATATATATACATATATATATATATGTGTGGGTGTGTGTGTTGGGGGGCAGTAAGCACACATTTTCCTCGTTGAGAAGCCTTGTTATCTCAATAGCAAAGAGCAACACCTGACACCTAGATCTGGGTTTCTTCTTGGAGAAATGATTTATTCTAAAGTTCGGAGAGAAAAACTTTAAAATGAATAGAATCTTAGAATAAAATCCTAGAATATTTTGTTGTGTCAGAAATTAAAGAAGGGCTCAAAAAATAATAAGTCCCAACTGACCAAGTAAAGGATAATTTGAACATCAAAATAAATAATGGATGTGATGGATTATAACCTCTTAAATAAAATAAGAAACTCTGAATCCATATTGATGTAAATAAACGAATGAATCCTTTGGGAGAAGAGAAAACTCTTTCTTACGGGAAGATACTGTCTAATGAATGAAGGTGGAATTAGAAAAACAACACTTTGACTTTAGTCCAAACTGTTCAGCAGATGCAAAAACTAGTGGGAGAAAATCTGACAAAGAATGGAAGGATTATATAATTTCAGTGAATCCATCCCTAAATATGAGTCAAAAGGATGAGGAGTATAATTTTACATCTTTTGGGAGGAATCCAGGAATAAAATATCTTTAAAAGTAAACAAAGTTATCATCTCCAGTGGTAGGAAAAATCAAAAGCAGTGTCTTGATAGGATGCAATGAAAATATAGCATGACTTCTGTTTCATTTCTTTCCAAATGCATAATATGAATTTAACCATGGCAAAACATCCAACAAGCCCTAATTGAATGACTTTCTATAAAATAATTAGTCTTTAATTATTTTAAAAAATGCCAGTCATAAAAGTCAAGGAACTGTTTGGAACTGAAGGGAACATGGGAAGCTTAACAACTAAATGCCAAGCAGGACTGGTTTGGGTCTATTTGTTGTAAAGAGGATTACTGGACAATTAGTATAATTTAAATTTTTCTGTGAATTGGATCATATATAAACATCAGTTTCCTGATTTTAATTTTTGGACTGTAGTTTTGTATAGGATTATCCTTGCTTGTAGAAAATATGCACTGTAGTAATCAGAATAATATCAACTTGTTCAGAGAAAACAATAATATGAATACATTTATGTATGATAGAAAATTAAAGCAAATGATATAAAATGTCCATAATTGGGAATCTGGATTGGAAGTGTTAGGTAGTTAGACTAGGAAAAAGTAGTCCAAAATGGCAGTGGCTAAAAGACAAAGAAGGGATAAGCCCGTGAAAATAGAACAAAGGAAGATCTGAGGACCTGAGTGAGGACCTCAAGTAGACCAAACAGCCCTGCTGGCTAGTCCAATTTACATAGGGCAGGCTCAGGGGGAGGAGAAAAAGCATATAAAAAGAGGAGCCAAAATTGGGCCAGGAGCTTCCCTTTTCTTCAAATCTTTTGGGTCAGCCCACCCTCATGTCTCTAGGATGTATTTGGCTTTGCTTGCCAGTAAAACTGAGCTATAACTGGTCTGTCTGTTGCTTCAAATTTTCGCTGCAGTGAGACAGAACCAAGGAAATTACACACTCCCCTGACAGAATTTTTTTTTTTTCCTATTGGTTTTCTAAAGTTGAGATTGTTTTACAATAAAAGCTTTTAGGAAAAATTTTATAATAGAATCAAGTCACAGAGAAGATATTTCAGCAAACAGTGGAAAAAACCAATTGTGTTTAAAGGAAACAAAGGTATAATTTAACTCTACACTTAAATTAAGGTGTTGAAATCTTTATTAAAACTGTCTCCATTTCCCTGATAAGTTGCCATGAAATTCTCACACCACCATTTGAATTTGTTTTAAATAACTTTCTATAGAGAATAAAGTAGACAAATAAGACTGCCACTGAGTTGCTTTGAAATTTTCGTGGGAGAAGGGCACTATGTTTATAAGATTCAACACATGTTTTTCTTTATTTATATCTACGATAGACAATATTCAAACACTCATACCTTCAGTGAAAACTTTGGATGGCCCAATTGGTCAGATGCATAATAATGATTCTCAGTCAGGTAAAGGTACTTGTAGTTTATTTTATAGTCTATAGTGAAATAGTTGCCACAGAACACTTTTTCAGAATAAGGACAACAGTACTGAAGAAAGGTAGTAGGTTTTCATTACTCTCTGTGCATTTTTATCTGGAAAATAAATATACATATTCACTAATGGTTGTCATCTAGCAGTAGGAAAAGGGCAGATATTGGGAAATTATAAAATAATATACACTAATTCTTTTCAAAATCTTCAAAAATAAGGGAAATGATGTAATTAGCATATAAGCTAGAGGTAATTTTCAGTCCTTTTTGCTTATTAAGGAATAACAATAATTTTGGGGCATAATCTTTTAACAATACCATTAAGAAATTAAGAAAAGCAACCCATAGTGAAGAAAAACAATATCAAGTAGCTAATTTTTTTAGGACAGTACTGCTGCTGCTGCTAAGTCAAGTCAGTCGTGTCCGACTCTGTGTGACCCCATAGACGCCAGCCCACTAGGCTCCCCCGTCCCTGGGATTCTCCAGGCAAGAACACTGGAGTGGGTTGCCATTTCCTTCTCCAATGCATGAAAGTGAAAAGTGAAAGTGAAGTCACTCAGTCGCATCTGACTCTTAGCGACCTCATGGATTGCAGCCTACCAGGCTCCTCTGTCCATGGGAGTTTCCAGGCAGGAGTACTGGACGGGGGTGCCATTGCCCTCTCCAGTACTAGACAGTACTAGAGCATTTTATTATTTACTTAAATTAACTCATTCAACTAAGCCACTGCATGTACAAATGCAACAAACATATCAGTTGAAACTCTCAAACTTAATGTTTTGTTTAGAATTTGTTTTAAATGTATTCTATCATAGACTATGAAAAATTACCTATATTGAAGTTTCTGCAAAATTGGTAAATTTTTAATTATTATGGAATCCTTTCCTGAAGTAGTTTCAGGGAAGACAGTTGAGATATTGGAGGAGTTTGTGAGAATCATTAAATTTTTACATTAGAAAGTGAGAATTAGCAAGGTTTGACAGCACGTGTCTACATTTCAAATCTTCAGAAAAGTATACAATACCATACTTCAGGTAAATTTCAGATACCAAGGAAAATTGATTTTATGTCATAATAATGACATAATTCAAATTCAAATTTATAATTTGAAAGTATATGCCACCTTTTAAAGGCTTAAATTTTATTTTTTAATTTAAATATAGTTGATGTACAATGAAGTGTTAATCTCTGCTGCTGCTGCTGCTGCTAAGTCACTTCAGTCTTGTCCGACGCTGTGTGACCCTGTAGATGGCAGCCCACCAGGCTTCCTCTGTCCCTGGGATTCTCCAGGCAAGAATACTGGAGTGGGTTGCCATTTCCTTCTCCAATGCATGAAAGTGAACAGTGAAAGTAAAGTCGCTCAGTCATGTCTGACTCTTAGCAACCCTATGGACTGCAGCCCACTAGGCTTCTCTGTCCATGGGGTTCCAGGCAAGAGTACTGGAGTAGGTTGCCATTGCCTTCTCTGGTTAATCTCTAACATACATCAAAATGATTGTTATATATATAAACATAGAAATATGTTTTAATGTTTTTTTTCCATTATGGTTTATCACAAGATATTGAGTATAATTCCCTGTGCAATGCATTAGGACCTTGTTGTGTATTCATTCTATATATTATGTAATAGTTTGTATCTGCTACCTCCAAACTCCTAATCTATCCCTCCCCTCACTTCCCTCCCCCTTGACAGCCACAAGTGTGTTCTCTGTCTATGAGACTGTTTCTGTTTGTAGATATGTTCATTTTGTAATATTTTAGATACCATGTATAAGTGATATCATGTTGGAAATGACATTATTTCATTATTTTTTTATGACTGAGTAATATTCTAATACATATATATGTATCAGTTCAGTTCAGTTCAGTTGCTCAGTTGTGTCCAACTCTTTGTGACCCCATGGATCCCAGCACGCCAGGCCTCCCCGTCCATCACCATCTCCCGGAGTTCACTCAGACTCACGTCCATCGAGTCCATGATGCCATCCAGCCATCTCATCCTCGGTCATCCCCTTCTTCTCCTGCCCCCGATCCCTCCCAGCATCAGAGTCTTCCAATGAGTCAACTCTTCACATGAGGTGGCCAAAGTACTGGAGCTTCAGCTTTAGCATCATTACTTCCAAAGAAATCCCAGGGTTGATCTCCTTCAGAATGGACTGGTTGGATCTCCTTGCAGTCCAAGGGACCCTCAAGAGTCTTCTCCAACACCACAGTTCAAAAGCATCAGATTTTCGGTGCTCAGCTTTCTTCACAGTCTTACTCTCACATCCATACATGACCACAGGGAAAACCATAGCCTTGACTAGACAGACCTTAGTTGGCAAAGTAATGTCTCTGCTTTTGAATATGCTATCTAGGTTGGTCATAACTTTTCTTCCAAGGAGTAAGCGTCTTTTAATTTCATGGCTGCAGTCACCATATGCAGTGATTTTGGAGCCCCCAAAAATAAAGTCTGACACTGTTTCCACTGTTTCCCCATCTATTTCCCATGAAGTGATGGGACCGGATGCCATGATCTTCATTTTCTGAATGTTGAGCTTTAAGCCAACTTTTTTGCTCTCCTCTTTCACTTTCATCAAGAAGCTTTTTAGTTCCTCTTCACTTTCTGCCATAAGTGTGATGTCATCTGCATATCTGAGGTTATTGATATTTCTCCTGGCAATCTTGTTTCCAGCTTGTGTTTCTTCCAGTCCAGCATTTCTCATGATGTACTCTGTGTATAAGTTAAATAAGCAGGGTGACAATATACAGCCTTGACGTACATATATATATATGTGTATATATATATATATATATATATATATATATATATGCATACTGCATCTTCTTTATCCATTCCTCTGTTGATAGACAATTATATTGCCTAAATATCTTGGCTACTGTAAATAATGTGCATGTATCTTTTTGAATTATAGTTTCATTCAGATATATACCCAGGACTGGAATTACTGGATCTTATGGCAATGTAGGAAACCCAAGTTTGATCCCTGGGTTGGGAAGATCTCCTGGAGAAGGGAACCCACTTCAGTGTTCTTGTCTGAAGATTTCCATGGAGAGAGGAAACTGGTGTGCTGAAGTCCATGGAGTCACAAAGAGTTGGATATGACTGAGTGACTAACACTAGTGTGGCAACTCTATTTTTCGTTTTTTTTAGGAACTTCCATTCTGTTCCCGCACCAACTTACATTCACACCAACAGTGTGATAGCTTATGGTGAACAGTGTTGGATTCGTGATCTCCAAAGGAGATTTAGGTTCCAGACCACGGACTAGGCTTTGTCACTCAAGAGCTTTTGTGTACCAGAGTTTTATTAAAGTTAAAACGGACAGAGAAAGCTTCTGAAATATACATCAAAATGGGCACGGAGAGTGCCCCCCTACCCGCTGGTCTTAGCAAGGGAGCTATATACTTTTTAAATTGGTTATTACAATAAATCAAAAGAATGCCTCAAGGCTGTACAGATCTTACCAGGCCCACTCCCATCATATACATTTTAAGGTAACAGGATTAGTCAGAAGGTTTTTAAGAAGGAGAAACTGTCCTCAAGCAGGATACATTGTTGTTATACAATCCTTAGTACAGAATTTAACCTGGGTTATTTTGTTGTGCAATCACCAGCTCTGGGCTTAAAGGGGGAAAAAAAAAAAAAAAAAGCTTTATGTGACTAAGACTAAGGAATGTATTTTTGTCCTTTTTTCTCCTTGAGAATTCCAGACCCCTCTCTCCTCCTCAGGGACCTGGGACTTCTTATCAATGTACCTGGAAATTGACTTTCTCAAGTGTAGGAGGGTTCCCTTTTTCCAAACCCTCTCCAGCATTTGTTATTAAATTTATTTTTTTGTTCTACATTAAATACCAGAATTTTTTATGTGAGTACAAAAGACAAAGAAGAGATTTCTGACTGTGCTCCTTGAATCTTCTGTGCTTCGTTCATGAACAACTTTGAGTCAGAATTAAAACCTGAAAACTGGGCTTATTTCTCTCTTTAAGGACCATCCCTTCTCCTTCCTTGGTTCCTTCACAAATTTTATCTTTGTAAAGGTATGCTCAAAAACATAATTGTATTCTTATAGCCACTCTCTCTCTCTCTGTCTATCACACACATCTACCTCCCCCCCTGCCCCCCCCCCCACACACATACTTAAGGATCCAGTCCTCTGAATGAAATTGATGGCTGTAAATGGTGCATCCAAGGTACACCCAAGCCTTTATTGCCCCTATTTTAGGAGAAATCACCTTTATTGTATTAATGTTTCTGATTAGCTTTTAAATTCTTAAAAATGAAGTACAAATATTGTATTTAAAGAAGACATAAATGCTAGGCTTTTAAGACCTCAGGGCTTCCTTGGTGGCTAAGATGGCAAAGAGTCTGCCTGCAATGCAGGAGACCCAGGTTTGATTTGCTGGATAAGTTTGTAATTTCCTCAGTTCTGTTTTATCACAACAAAAATTTGAAGCAATGGACTGACCAGTGTTACAGCACCGTGTAATTTCCTTGGATGGACCATTGTTACAGCTCAGTTTTATTTAGAAAGCAAAGGAAAATACATCCTCCAGGCATGAGCACAGGCCAACCCAAAAGACTTGAAGAGAAAAGTAGATACCAGCCCAATTTGGCTCCTCTATATGTATTATTTTTCTCTTCCCCCTGAGCCTGTCCTATGAAAATTGGGCTAGCCAGGAGGGCTGTTTGTTTTACTTGAGGTCCTTGCTCCAGTCTTTGAACCTTCCTTTGTTCTATTTTCACAGGCTTTTCCCTGCTTTGTCTTTTAGCCACCACCATTTTGGGCTCCTTTTTCCTATTTAACTATCTAACAGATCCCTGAGTCCAGAAGATCCTCTGGAGAAGGGAACACTACCACTGTAGTATTCTTGCCTGGAGAAACTCATAGACAGAGGAGCCTGGCAGACTATAGTCCATGTGGTCACAAGGAGTTGGACATGACTGAGGGGCTAATGCTTTCAGTTTAAGACCTCAGCAAATATTTTTCAGTTATCATAATCAACCAATGAACAAGGATTACTGGTAGTATGACACAGGGTGGAAAGATCTGAAAGGAGGGTGTTGGGGAGCAGAATTCAGGCAAGACACTGAGCTTGACAGGGAGACAATTCCATGAGAAACTTTAGGCTGACAGGGATACCATAAACATGCATTTTTGGCTCCATTTTTATTTCCTATCTTTAATGTCTACAATAAGATTTAAAATAGTACTGCTCACATTTAAAAAATACAGAGACTGAAAAACAAGGTAAAATAAAAAAGCCAATGTTATTCAGATAGAAAGTAGCCATGCTAGGATTCACACTCAAAATTGTTTTATTCTACTGTTCATGCCGTTTGACTAAGCCATGCTTCAACAAGCAAACGTGGATCCCCGTGTGCATATGGAGAAAGCACACTGTCAAAACTGAGTAGAGATGTTGAATAAAGGCTACTGAAGCATGGACTAGAAACTTCAAAATCTTCCTAAGATATTTTTCAAATCTTAACTCTGTTATTTTTCTATTGCTTTAAAATGACATAAAAATCCTAAATACTCTATTGCAGTGACTGTCATAGTTAGGTACTAAAATTGTTCTAGACTGTAGTGCACCGATGAATCTACCCACAGACCTTTGTCCAGAGAAGTTACTAAGCCTGGAAATAGAGTAGGATCTTTTAGTACAAAAACACAAAAGCATTTACCTCTGTACTTTCAAGAAAATTTCCTTCCAGGGAGCTTACCTCCAAGCCAGGTTGTTGTCAGGCAAGATTATTAACTAAGGAAGGGAGTCATCAGATTCAACTGGCCCCTACTTCTGATGAATTCTTCCATCTCTCAGCCTCTCTTAACCTCCTCTCTTTCTCTTTCCTGCATCCCATCACCTTCTCTGAAGGTGTCACATTGTCATCAGGTGTGCAGTGCTCTGTTCTGCAGTCCCCAATCAACTGCAAAATGCCCCATTCCTTTTTATTCCCCTGATATTATCAGAAATAATAGATTTACCCCCATTCTTTCAGAGATATGCTTTCTTCAATCTTTATTTAGGCTAGGTCAGTTGCTAACAACTAATATTTTATCTGTTCATGTAAATTAGTTTAAAGTTCTCTGTTAATTGACCTTATGCATTAGTAATCATAATTCTTGAAATAAACAAAACCAATAGAAGAACATATAAGTTCTTTACTATTAGTTCACATAATTATGGAGGCTGGTGAGCCCTAAGGTCTGCAGGTGATTTGGCAAACTGAAAACCCAAGAGACTGATGATGTGTTTCTAGTCCAAAAGTCTGCAGTTTCAAGAACCAGGAAAGCTGGTTCAGATCAATTCAGGAGGTGGGAAAAATCCAACGTCTCATTCAAAAGATGATTAGACAGAAAATATTCTCTCTTATTCAGTTTTTTTTTTTTTTTTTTTAAATTCAGGCTTTGAACTAGTATAATGAGGTTTACTCTGTATTATAGAGAATGCTTTCATGCCCAGGCTCAGTCACTCAGCCATGTCCAACTACTTGCCCCATGGACTGTAGCCCACCAGGCTCCTCTGTCCATGCCTTTCTCTAGGCAAGAATACTGGAGTGGGTCATCATTTTCTTCTCCAGGGGATCTTCCTGACCCAAGAATCAAATCTATGTCTCTTATGTCTCTTGCATTGGCAGGTGGATTCTTTACCACTGTGCCACCTAGGAAGCCCCAGGGCAATTTGTTTTACTCAATATACCAATTTAAATGATAATCTTATCCAAATCAGCCTTACAAAAATACCCAGAATAATATTTGACCAGATATTTGGGCATTACATGGCCCAGTCAAATGACAAATAAAATAAAATAACCATCACATCTTAGCAAAGGAATTTCATGTAAGCCCCTTGGGATATCAATTTTTAGTAGTAAAGTTGTTTTCCTACAAGTATCCTTAAATGCAGTGCAACAAAATGAACAGACAAACAAAAATGTATACTCAGAAGCCCATTCTTGTTTATGAACTGCCAGTCGAAAGTATGACCCTATTGTTATGATAATAAGACCTATGAAATATTTAAATACCAACAAGCTCAGTTAGAATTAGGCGATAATGGGTGAAAGTATGAGAGTTTTAATACTGGGGTGGGAAGCCTGTTCTGTCTCCAGGGGATCTTCCCAACCCAGGGATTGAGCCCAGGTCTCCCACATTGCAGGTGGATTCTTTACCATCTGAGCCATCAGAGAAGCCCTGAAAAATGATAGGTCTTGTTAAAAAAAAAAAAAAAAATCATGAAAACCTTTAACCTAAACCCTACTCAAGAGATTTTAAAATGTCTTTTCTCTTTGTAAATAATATAATTTCATACCTTCAAAAGTGATTCATCCTTTTAATATGGGCTTCCCTCATAGCTCAGTTGGTAAAGAATCCACCTGCAATTCAGGAGACCCCGGTTTGATTCCTTGATTCCTGGGTTGGGAAGATCTGCTGGCAAAGGGATAGGCTACCCACTCCAGTATTCTTGGGCTTCCCTCGTGGCTCAGCTGGTAAAGAATCCACCACCTGCAATGCGGGAGACCTGGGTTTGATCCCTGGGTTGGGAAGATTCCTTGGAGAATGGAATGGCTACCCACTCCAGTATTCTGGGCTGGAGAATTCCATAGACTATACAGTCCATGGGGTTGCAAAGAGTTGGACATGACTGAGAGACTTTCACTTTCATATTTCATTATATTTCTTCTGTTCATTTGATTCAAGGGCAGAGAAACAAAGAAAAATAATATTTGCCCTATTAAACTCATAGTATTATTTTCTGTGATAACAAGGCTTTCATATACATTTTAAAAATCATAATTTTCTGTGTTTTCCTGTATTGTTAGAATTACCTAGTATGGAGTCTGTTTTAGCAATCTCTGTCAAGAAATTTGTAATGCGATCATTGCCTACACTGCTCTAAATGGAATGTTTTATCTCCTATTCAGAGATTTCAATTGCTCTCTTAAGAATCAGAGATTGTATTCTCTTCACACAGCCTCTCAGCATTTATTAAGTTTCAGTGTCCAGAGGTTTAACCATGAATGAGACAGTTAAATGAAATGAAGCTGTCTTCTTGGTCTAAGTGGCATTTCTTGCCTACTTCAATTTCTTCTGTTTCTTCATGTGTTTGTGTGTGAACTTCAGTGAAGCTGATACTAGGACATTAAATAGAAGTGCTGTAATTTTCAGGGTTTCATTGTTCACAAATGTTTATCCTAGGCATTTATTTTTAAAGCTAAACCTTTCTACTCCTCATTCCCTCCTCTTCCCATTTCTTTCTTCTTCAACAATCTATATTTACTTTCAACATTGAGGTGGGAGAAGGAAATGTCCCTATAATGTCCTGAGAATGACTATCTTTGTTTTACTTTTATTTTTTTCTCTTTGAATATATAAAAGTCCATTTGAATATATAATGTAAGTTGACTATGTCCTAAACTTACTCCCCAAATATCACCAATGCAACTTATTGATAAGAAGATAAGACAAATTTGAACGTATTGCTTACCATGGTGGAGGTAGAAAACAAAACTGACCCAAACCTAGATAGTACACATAGTGCCTCGTGGTGGAGAAGAGCAAGTCAGAATTTACTGAAAATTGGATGTTTCAAGCAAACATTTGTTCACTGCAAACAAAATTTGGATAATCAAACCCTTTGCCTGGTCAGTAGACTCTGAAATAATAAAGTCAAGCTAATGAAGACAGGAATAGCACAAAGTCCTATTAACATTAACAATTTGATGTGGTTTCAGATCTTAGTATCTCGGCTGACTATACAGCAAAGATATAATTATTAGTTCTCAAATAGCCAAAAAATACTTATGCTTCCTTATGTGAATTTGTTTCATATCCAAAGTGAATACAGAGTATTTGAAATTCATTGTAACTTGGTTCCATAATAAAATATGTGTCCAATAATGAGGCTACTTTTGAAATTGGTATTCACAAAATCAAATACATATCCTGTCATTCTTTTTGATGATTGCCATTTTTCTGTGAACTTTGATTTATTCCTAGTTTACTTAGAGTCATTACATAGTCAGTGCTTTCACATCTTTCCGTAGTGTACTTTTATTCAATTATCTTCCAGGAAAACCTCTTATTTTATTATTTTCCCATTTTACTGTAACATATACTACACTAAAAGTACTTATGTAATATCTGTCTTTCATTTATTCAATTATATTATTCAGAAGGTCAAAAATACTGTGTATTTAACATAAACTAAAGTATGGGCATGAAAAGAGAAGTCAGCCATATCTCCACCCTCAAAGAATATTCAATTTAGTAGTGAGACTATATCCATTCTCTGAGACAAGAAAATTTGGATTATTTTCAAGGAAAAATGGGGAAGGAGAAGTAGATAATTTCCCCACTTCATGGAAGAGGTGGCTTTATGTTGTCTTGACAGATGGGTTGATATTTCTCTGTAGAACAAAGGATAACTTGAAACAAGGGGTGTTTATTTGAAGCATGAGAGTATTGAAAGAATGTTGGTGATATTTTGAATATAGCTATGATCAAATAGAAAATATTTTCAAAGAGCAAGAAAAATGTTCTCAAACAGTCATTTTAAAGGCAAATCTCAGATATACTGAAGCAAGTATTTGATTTAATAGGCTATTTCTACCTTTTCATGTTTATCACTTAGTACTTTCCTCTGTGGAGTGTGTGAACATTTGATACATATATGCATTAAATCTACTGATTATTTGATGAACTATATTCCAGATGTTTACTCAAATAAAATATTCCTAAATTTGGCATGATAGAACTAAGTAAAAGGGTCACTTCTGACAAAGTGTTTCTGATTGAACTTCAAAGGTGGTTCCTATCAGCCGGTATTACTTACCACAGTGGAGGAAATATTTCACATTTACTCCTTCCAGTCAAGCAGGAACATCAAAATGGTTTCACATCAGAGTAAGCATAACTTATACGAAAAGCAATAACTGATGCTTCCTTAGGTTGTTGAAGTGATATAAGCTGGTAAAAGGAGTAAAGTAATGCTGCTTTTTCCTTCATGTTCTTTACATTTTTCCATGAACTACATTAAACTTTGTCCCTCAAGTGACCTTGAATATTTAACCACCTGCTCAGTTTAATAGGGAAATGCAAGACTCTGAAAAGCTGCCTGGGTAAGGCCTAACAACAGTATGCTTCTCACATATGTAAAGTTTCCTGCACAGGCTGAGGGAATGAGGGAATCGCTCAGCTGCTGGCGAATATGTCTAGTCCTAAAAACTTGGGAAAGTGATTCTAAATGAGCTAATAGTTTTTAAGGCCTAACTCTAACTGTATTTTATTAAAATGAGATTTAGAATATCATTCTCTTGGGTGGGATTGTCTTTTCAAGGGAGACTATATAAAAATTGTGGAGAGAGTTTTGCTTAATTAGTGAGTCACTGATTTCCTTGTATATTTACTCTCTTGGATGCGTATATAGAGCTAGAGCCCTTATTAGAACAAAAGTGAAAAATTATGTGTGTGTGTATCTGTTAATATGTATATCCTAAATATATATTCTTGGGTCGGGACGATCTGCTGGAGAAGGGATAGGCTACTGTAGTATTCTTGGCCTTCCCTTGTGGCTCAGCTGGTAAAGAATCTGCCTGCAATGCCGGAGACCTTGGTTTGATCCCTAGGTTGAGAAAATCCCCTGGAGAAGAGAAGGGCTACACGCTCCAGTATTCTGGCCTGGAGAATTCCATGGACTATACAGTCCATGGAGTCGCAAAGAGTCGGACATGACTGAATGAAGTCCATGGAGTTGCAAAGAGTCAGACATGACTGAGTGACTTTCACTTCATTTTCTGCATATTTCACTTCAAATATATATAAATATAAAATTTGTATATATATAAATGTATACATATAATGCAGTTATTTAGAAATACTGAGTAATCTATACCTTGAAGTTGACTTTATCTCCTTAAATGATCAATAATATACGATTATGATGTTTTATCCCTTGATGTAAAAGTGCATGTAACTCACATACTGGTGTAATTTCAATGGTTCTTAAAACTTCAGTAGTTAAAGCACTATAATTCATCTTACAATGATATGTTATTCTGATACATCCAAAATAACTTTATAGGATATGTACATATTAATTGTGTTATTTTCTGTATTATGGAAGTAACAGCTGAAAGCAAACACATTTAGAAAACAATACCAGTATACTTTTTATTCTAAGCTGTGTGTCTGACTTTAGTAGAACTATCGTGCCAAGTGAAATATAGGAAAATAACTGCAAGATTATCTAAGTAACAAGTTTATGTTAATATGTTAATTGTGGGAAATAGCAAATATCTTGTATAATTATAACATTTTAAAGTCAGCGATAAATGTAGTTTTCATCAAAAATTCAGACTTAAATGGTACTCTCACAATTTTATTTATTTGAAGAATCAGAACTTGACTTGATCTTCTTGTTTTTTTCTCAGAGTTAAATTGGTGCTGCTATTATTATTATTAGGGCTTCCCAGCTGGCCCAGTGGTAAAGAATCCACCTGCAATGCAGGAGATCCTGGTTTGATCCCAGGGTAAGGAAGATTCCCAGGAACAGAAATGGCAACCTGCTCTAGTATTCTTGCCAGGAGAATCACATGGACAGAGGAGCCTGGTGGGCTACAGTCCATAAGCTCTCAAAGAGTCATCCACAACTGAAGCAACTTAGGATGCACACATTGTTATTTTTATTTTTGTTTCCTTACTTTCTGTTTTGGAATGTGATGTACAGACAGTGGCAAAAGGGTAAAATACTAATGTTACTTCCACAGTATCCAGATCACTTACATATCTTTTTAGTGTTTATAATATTATGACTTATAGATAAAATCACCTTCTGTCTAAAGTGACTGAATGACCGTGTCAAACCCAGTTTAACTTTTTAAATAATGTTGTATTATCTGGATCTACTGCATCCATGCAGTTCTGGTCATTAATAGACTTGAATTGTTCTTCCTCAAAGATCAAATAACATGCTCTACTGATGTTTATAGACTCGTGTGAAATTTTAGAGAAATTTTAATTTAATACAAGTGAGTTCTACCTGGGCTTCCCTGGTGGCTCAGACAGTAAAGAAGCAGCTGCAAAGTGGGAGACTTAGGTTCGATCCCTGGGTTGGAAAGATCTGGAGAAGGGAACAAGCTACCCACTCCAGTATGCTTGCCTGGAGAATTCTATGGACAGAGGAGGCTGGTAGGCTAGAGTCCCTGGAGTGGCAAAGAGTTGGATACGGCTGAATGACTTTCACTTAGTGAATCCTTAAGTAGAATTTTTTTAAGGCAGTCTACACTGTTTTCTTGTTTTTCTACCCCAATGGGTTTCTAAAACTTTTATGTCTACACTATGACCATGTTCCACTGGATCTTCTCTAGGGTGAGTGCTAATCTACTCTTGCTGCTGCTAAGTCGCTTCAGTCGTGTCCGACTCTGTGCGACCCCATAGACAGCAGCCTACCAGGCTCCCCCATCCCTGGGATTCTCCAGGCAAGAACACTGGAGTGGGTTGCTATTTCCTTCTCCAAATCTACTCTTAGCAAATTTCTAATAGCAGAATTTGTTGCCCCTATCATTTTTTCTGGATAATATTTTTGCTTATTTTTTTCTGCTTTAAATAACTGAAGATGAAAGGCATATCTTATGGACTAGAAGAATCTGAAAATTCAGCCCACCGTTAACAAACTTGAAGTTGGCACCTATTGTAACTCAGGAGAAACATGCAGCAGGATCCCATCCTATTAGAACACTTCAGTAAAGAATCTCAGTTATGCAATTGCCCCCATCTGAATTACAATGTGGAAACTTTATGAAAATAACAATTTCTTCTAAATTTTATATTTCCTTCCATTTGTTCTTGCCCTTTCAACTTCATCCCTCACTCCTTTATTTCACATGCAAATACTCATAACTTTAAAGCTTAAAGGACACAATTTTGTCCTTTATTTTTCAGTTTAGTTAATTCGAAATGATATTTGGCTTCAAAGATTTTTTTCTGTAAGTTGTTCTGTCATAGTGAATCATTCTTAAAACATTTTTGGTTTCTTTTCCCTTGTATCTTGTTTTTCCCCTAAGTGAAAGTGAAAGTGAAGTCGCTCAGTCGTGTCCCACTCTTTGCGACCCCATGGACTGTAGCCCACCAGGCTCCTCTGTCCATGGGATTCTCCAGGCAAGAATACTGGAGTGGGTGGCCATTTCCTTCTCCAGGGTAATCTTCCCGACCCAGGGATCGAACCCAGGTCTCCCGCATTGCAGGCAGACGCTTTAACCTCTGAGCCACCAGGGAAGCCCCCCTAAGTTGTACTCATTTCAAAATATTTTCAGTTATCATATTCCAATGTAATTTGATTTCTATGTCAGTGGTAAAGTGCACTAATTATATGGCTTTCTTGCTTAGTTTTTTTTCTTTCCGCTCAATATTTTTTTTCTAATCTAGTTCCAAAATCAATGGATTTGAAGTTAGTGAATGATTAAGCAATAAATTACTTATCCTTGTTTTATAGTGGGCTTCCCTCTTAGATAAGCTGGTAAAGAATCTGTCTGCAATGCACGGGAGACCCTAGTTAGATTCCTGGGTCAGTAAGATCTGCTGAAGAAAAAATAAGCCACCCACTCCAGTATTCTTGGTCTTCCCTCACGGCTCAGCTGATAAAGAATCCTCCTGCAATGGGGGTTTTATAATAATTGTACTACTTGAATTCTACAAATAAAAATGTTTATATTGTTTAATTTTGTTTTGAAGACAGAAGAGAATACCAAATCTTTAATTTCAGTAAATTTTAGATTATTTTTGGCTCAAGAGGGATGCAATTATACATATATGTACATATATGTACTTTTTTCTTAATTGAAATCTAAGTGCAAATATAATCCTTTACTTTTAAATATAATTTTAGGAGGATATTATGAATCAGGAATGAAACAGATTTATAATTTTTGATGTATCAACTTTAAAAATATACCTATTTTATGTTCAAGTATGTGATATAATGAAAGGTTTTTATCTTTAGATAAACTAACATAACAAAATTATTGTTTTATACTGGTTAAATTATCCAATATTTATAAAGTCATTGATTCATATATGAAATTTTAGAAAATTAGTTATTCATATGCAAAATATATCTAACGAAAGTTCTTCTCTATTTCAGAGGCAAAGAAGTAAGTTTGTGTGCATATTTTTGTGTGCATATGTATGTTTTATTTATTTGTTTTTTAATTTTTATTTTTACTTTACTTTACTTTACAATACTGTATTGGTTTTGCTATACATTGACATGACTCCACCACGGGTGTACATGAGTTCCCAAACATGAACCCCCCTCCCACCTCCCACCCTATATCATCTCTCTGGATCATCCCCGTGCACCAGCCCCAAGCATCCTGTATCCTGCATAGAACATAGACTGGTGATTCGTTTCTTACATGATAGTATACATGTTTCAATGCCATTCTCCCAAATCATCCCTCCCTCATAGGGTCATCATTACTATCTTTCTAAATTCCATATATATGTGTTAGTATACTGTATTGGTGTTTTTCTATCTGGCTTACTTCACTCTGTATAATCGGCTCCAGTTTCATCCACCTCATTAGAACTGATTCAAATGTATTCTTTTTAATGGCTGAGTAATACTCCATTGTGTATATGTACCCCAGCTTTCTTATCCATTCATCTGCTGATGGACATCTAGGTTGTTTCCATGTCCTTGCTATTATAAACAGTGCTGCAATGAACATTGGGGTACATGTGTCTCTTTCAATTCTGGTTTCCTCAGTGTGTATGCCCAGCAGTGGGATTGCTGGGTCATAAGGCAGTTCTATTTGCAATTTTTTAAGGAATCTCCACACTGTTCTCCACAGTGTGTATGTTTTAAATACACATGCCATTGTATAAAAAATACCAGAAAGCCAAGCTTGTTATTTTGCTAAGATCACAAAAGTTAAACTGACTTTGTATGTAGATCCTGACTTTCAAAAGAATTAGACTTTTTTCTTTCAGTATAATTTAACAACACATTTTATCTAGGCCTCTTTTTCCATTCATTTTCTTTCACAAGTGTTTGCTGAGTGTTTGCTGTGTGTCAGGTACTATTCTAGGTTCAGGGACGAAGGAATTAAAGCTCACTTCACTCAAGAAATTTATATTGTACTGGATATATAGATGATAAAATGTGGTAAATGAGTTACATATTTAGTATAGTAATAGGGGTAAGAGCTAAGCAGAGAATAAAACAGGGAAAAGATGGAATTGTGATTAATGTAGGGTGGCTTTTGAAGTTATCTGAAGAAAGAATGTTTTAGCAATTGATAAGACACAAGGAAAGAGCAGGTTTATTGTTTTTGACAGTGAAAGAGCCGCTCTTGTTCAAGAAGAAAAGGATTGAGATAGCTGTTTGTTTACTCAGCTTGCTCTGAACAAATCTGGAGGCCTGCTGCCCAAGTTATATTTTTCTTGGAACATGAGCTGGAAATAAGATGCCTGGTCAAAAAATAGAGGGTCAACCCTAAACTTAAGTAGAGGTATGAATACTGTGGTCTGCTGAATAAGACATTTTAAACAATGTTTTGAGCTAATTAATTCATTCTAATACTATGGAACATGTCTTATAAACAAAATATATACAAATTATATCATAATTATATATTTATAAAGTATACACCTATTACTATACTAAATTATGTATTTTATAATTATATAATATATAAAACTATATATCTTATATACAAATTTTTACTGAAGTGAAAATTTTAATAGACCAGCTTTCAACATCTGCTTATCTAGTGAATATGTAGATACACTATCAAAAAATTTCAACAGAGGATATAGCAGGATGATTTAGTAAGCTAGGTAAAAATGTTCCATGCCACAGTGTTCAGGGATGTATTCCCATACAAATAGTTGAATTCTACAAGCAATATTGAGGAATGATTAAGAAATAGCATGAAGAAAAGCATTAAGAAAAGAACAAAACAAAACACTAAGGAATGATAGAGAGAGCTGTGGTGGGATGAAGGCCAGGGTATGCAGAGCTCCAGGAGAGAGTGAAGAGAGGTTGGAGAGCTAGTCTAAGGCCAATCCTCATCCTGAATCTGCAGGCTTGAGAGGGGCTCTGGTGGTTTGGTGATTGGAAAGTAGTGAAAGATTTTCAGTGAATAATAGTACGATAGGATCTGCAGTTTGAAAAAACACATAAAGTGTGTAAATTGTCGATGTTCAGTACCTCACAAGGTATGAGAAAGAATTACATTCAAAATATTCCTTTGCAAGGTACATTAACAAATTCCATAGTACAGATCGAAGCACTTCAATTAGAAATGTTCAAATGCCATGCCTTTAATACTCTGTTCAGTTTTGCCTTTGCATTTGTTTATTTTACCACTATTTTACTCAATTCCTACTATTTTATGAAGCCTCTAAAAGTAGCATTTCACACAGTGACAGAATACGATTATTTATAAATACAAAATTAAACAAAAGTGTTGGAAAATTTTAAATGGGTTCTCCAAGGTAAAATTCTAAATAGTTGTTTTAAAAACAAACTAAATGAGAGGAATTATGATGTCTTTGTCTTTCCACTTTCTACTGGCATAGAGTTACAGGGATTGATTATCACAAGTTTTTCTATGGTTAATAAGACTATTGGAAAACTTTTATTTATTTATTTATTTAATGTTTATATGCATAAGGTGAAAAGTGGCTCTAAGGGAGTGGGTTACAACCAGGAAGGTTTATAAGACAGAATGGCAATCAGGACAAGAACTTAGACTGTAGCATCAAATGGAGGAAGGGGAGCATGACAGAGAAACTCAAACTTCTCTGACTTCACAGTAGATTTCATGACCAGCCCTTATCCTATGTAACTCAAATAAATTTTTTTCAACTGGTAATACATAGTTTTTGTTCATTGTATGTGTATTAGGGTTTTTTATTTATTTATTTTTAATTGAAGGGCAATTACAATATTGTGCTAGTTTCTGCCACGCATTAACATGGATCAGCTATAGGTGTACACATGTCCCCTCCTTCTTGAGCCTTCCTCCCACCTCCCACCACTCAAATGCATTTTTACAGGATACTGTACACTAGAGTATCTCAATCTAATATTATTGGCATTTTAAACTGGGTTTTTCTTTGCTGTAGGAGACTGATCTATACACTAAAAACTGAGCAAAATCCCTAGTTTCTACCCACCAGATACTCAGTAGCAACCCCTCTCCCATTGTGACAATCAAAAACATCTGCAAACACATCCCCAGAGGAGCAAATTCACCTCTTTGAAAATCATCATTGTAAACTATTCCGAGTTTTGCTTTCTAGATTCACTTGTCTAAGAACTTGTTGGCTAAACCAAGGCAAGCCTTATTAACAAAACAGTGTCATATCCATTCTTTCCAAAGAGGTAATATAACGCAAGTCCAGGGAAGGGATTTTTACAAGTAACTTGTATATTCAGACTTTAATGAAATGAAGAGCAGCGAAGTTGACAGATTGTGCAGCAGTGCCATTGGTAGGTGTGAATGGGGTCAATTAAAACTGTGTGAGCTGAATATGCATTTTCACGTGCCTAATGATTTCTGAAAATCATTTGCTGTGATGCATTAAACTAGCCAACTTAAAGAGTGATTGACCAAAGGAAAGAAATTGCATAGCCAATAAAATTGATAACAAATTTGGGATAAAGTGAGCACTAATTTTAGAAAAGCTGTTTGTGTGTAACATCTGCAAGAAATATTCATTATGAAGACATATCCACTGCATGCTGTTAAGTAAATTGTAAATTAAGAGTATAATATACGTGTAGTACAGAAATGGATAACTTAAGATTTGGAAGCTGTTTTAGTGCTTGGTTAACCAAACATTGATTTCAATGAAAAATTGAAGCTGCAAACGGGAAAGAAGCTTGTAGACAGTGAGTTGTGCTTGATCTGAAATTGGGCAAAATCAACTGCAGGTTAGCATTTGGTCACTTTGGACCACTTTATAGTATGACAGTGGTGTTATGTAAACTCAAACAAATATAAATCATTGTCTGAAAAGTCCAAAGGGACCTGGCACAATCTATTCACCAGCACATTTTCTTTTACAGCCTCATTACACTTGCCAGTGATTCATGGGGGTTAGGCTTGACTGAGAAGGGTGGAAGGGGCTGAAGAACTCTGTATGCTATATTTCAGCCATGCAAATGAGCATGTTTACCTGGGAATAAAAGGCAACATTTCTATAAGAAATGGATTAATCTCTGTCTGGTCTTATTATCCTTTTGTTGAGATTTTCTAATCCATGAAGTAGTATTCTCAGTATAGCATTGTACTGCATCTCTAAAGTGACACAGAGCAGAGCACTTTTATCAAGAGGTACCCTGACATTGGACAAGGACAAGAATAACAAAGGGCAGAAACAATGTGCCTAGACTAGAAATGAATTAAGGACTAAACCTTTTGGAAATCAGATATTCCAAGATGTATTCTAGAGCATAATCTTTGGCCAAATTATGAGTCAGGGATTGGAACTCTTGTTGGGATAGGGAAGGGTCCTGACATCATAATAAAAACAAATCCCTCTTATTTTAGATCAGAACTAATAGTTCTTTTTATGATTCTCTTTTTTCCAGGCCAGTGTGGACACAGATTTGAGAGGGGAAAGGAGGGAGACTATAACTCTTATAAATCCACTAATGGACAATAAACAAATTGAAATAACAAAATTTATTAGGATCTGTAGCATCGTCCACTGTGCCTAGCATATTGTAAGTGTTACAAAAAATGTTACCCTAGGACTGTGGAAACAAAAACTTCCTTTAAAAATTAAATT
This sequence comes from Budorcas taxicolor, assembly GCF_023091745.1. Classification (NCBI taxonomy): domain Eukaryota; kingdom Metazoa; phylum Chordata; class Mammalia; order Artiodactyla; family Bovidae; genus Budorcas; species Budorcas taxicolor. The sequence goes on from NC_068910.1 coordinate 98,103,702, forward strand.
GTTATATTTAAACATTAATAATATTCTACCAGGCAGATTATCAAAGTCTGTTTAGGGAAACGTATCTTCAAATCTTCAGTGCAGTATTTAAATTCAGTTTTCCTGTAATGCTGGTGTACCCAGGGATTCTGATAATATGATAATTATTCTATATTATATAGGAAATTAAAATTAAAGCATAAATATTGTTCTTGCTAAGTCATGTCCGAATCTTTGCAACCCCATGGACTGTAGCCCACCAGGCTCCTCTGTCCTTGGGATTTCCCAGGCAAAAATACTGGAGTGGGTTGCTATTTCCTTCTCCAGGGCATCTTCCTGACCCAGGGGTCGAACTCACATCTCCCACATTGGCAGATTCTTTACCACTGAACTACCAGGGAAGTCCCAGAAAGTAATTATGCATACAAATGCATGTTCAATCGTGTCTAATTTTTTGTGACTCTATAGACTATAGTCTACCTCCTGTCAATGGGATTTCTCAGTCAAGAATAATGGAGTGCGTTGCCATTTCCTCTTCCAGGAGATCTTCCTAGCCCAGGGATATAGGCACATTCTTAATTGCTGAGTCATCGGGGAAGCCCCAAAATAAGTATATACACATTCAAAGATAAATACAAAATAATTTATTCATTTTTGAAAATACCAAATAGAACTTCTCTCAGTTTCTAGAATACAAATGACTTCAATAAAATAAGCAGATTAAATATTATAGATTATTACTAAAGATAGCATTGAGAACTGTTAGTAAGCAGAACATAGAAAACATGTATTTCTGACAAAGTTTAGGATTTACAATACTAGCCACTCATGTAATAGAGTTGCCTAATAACTAAACAGATATAAAATAAGTTCAAAAATAATGATCTTTCTATTATATTAAAAGGTAGTATCTTTAACAATATAAATATTCAAAACTTATGTATAAATTTAGAAGTAAGCAAAAACACAAATCTGACTCCCATAAATCAAATATTCTTTTCAGGCCAGACATATTTGGTCTTTCAGTCAGTCAGTTCGTCAGTTCAGTCGCTCAGTTGTGTCTGACTCTTTGCGACCCCAAGAACTGCAGTACGCCAGGCCCCCTGTCTATCACCAACTCCCGGAGTCCACCCAAACCCATGTACATCGAGTAGGTGATGTCATCCAACCATCTCATCCTCTGTCGTCCCCTTCTCCTCCTGCCCTTAGTCTTTCCCAACATCAGGGTCTTTTCCAATGAGTCAGCTCTTTGCATCAGGTGGCCAAAGTATTGGAGTTTCAGCTTCAACATCAGTCCTTCCAATGAACACCCAGGACTGATCTCCTTTAGGATGGACTGGTTGGATCTCCATGCAGTCCAAGGGACTCTCAAGAGTCTTCTCCAACACCACAGTTCAAAAGCATCAATTCTTCAGTGCTCAGCTTTCATGAACTCCAACTCTCACATCCATACATGACTACTGGAAAATTATAGCCTTGACTAGATGGACCTTTGTTGGCATAGTAATGTCTCTGCTTTTTAATATGCTGTCTAAGTTGGTCATAACTTTCCTTCCAAGGAGTAAGTGTCTTTTAATTTCATGGCTGCAATCACCATCTACAGTAAATTTGGAGCCCCCTCAAAATAAAGTCTGACACTGTTTCCACTGTTTTCCCATGTATCTGCCATGAAGTGGTGTGACTGGATGCCATGATCTTAGCTTTCTGAATGTTGAGCTTAAAGCCAACTTTTTCACTCTCCTCTTTCACTTTCATCAAGAGGCTCTTTAGTTCCTCTTTGATCTTTGGATTTATGCATTTCACTGCTGGGTGGTCATCATAACTTCTATAGCATATGGATAGTTGAAACTTAACAAATAATAACCGAATAAATCAAGTTTTCTACTATTAATAAATTATCCTCTTCTTGAACATTTAATTTTTGGTACAACCATTTAGAGTAAGCTAAACTATCACCCTCTCTTCCAAATCCAATCAATCAATTTAATCATTTCTACCAACACTACCTTGATGTGGCCCCTATTACATTTTATTAGAGCATTACAAGAGCATTGATTATTGCTATTCTCAGCTCTAGACTTTGTTGCCCTCAATATATTCATCCACCTGTTGTAGAGTTCACAAAACCATTCCCTTCCCTCAGAATCATCCTGCAGCTAAGAGACTCACCTGCTATATAACATCCTAAGCATATAATTTCTTGTTTATTGCCTTTGATCATGTTACCACCTACAGGTTTATCCTCCCTAACTCCCCCAGCATATACTATATCATTTATTATTCTGCATTTATTTATGTTTTTCTTGTCTAGATCATAAGGAAAAAAAAAAAAACCTGTGTCATAGTCATGTTTTATTCCAAAGAACTAGCACCATTCTTGGTCTCTAGCAAGTACTGAGTGATTATTGAATAGATTTTCTGAGACACAGTTGGCAAGTACAATAATCATGCTGACCTTCTGAGAATAATACGTGCAGCTAGAGCAAATATCTCCAAAATTATGGTGGTTAAGCAGAATAGATGCTATTTTTTTTTTTTCTTTTTTGCTACCTAACCAGCCAACATGATCATTGCATGTCAGGGGGTGGCTTTTCAGGATAAAACATCATTCTATCTTGTAGTTTCACAATGCACAGAGTCTTGAAATCTTTTTTTTTTTCCTTCTGGCCATCAGCAGGAATTTTAGAAAATGGAAAAGAAATACACTTCTTAAAAACCATACATTAGCAAAACTAGTCACAAGGCTATGACTGAAGTAGAGCAGGGAAATGTAATCATTGTCTGGGAAGTTATATCCACCAAAAGTCTTCCTTCTTAATATTTGTGAGATAGCTAGCCATCTCTACCACATGACTTAAGAAAGCAAGAATATAAGTGTTGTATTTCAGAAAACTAACATTTTCTGGATTTCAGTTATCTGGAAGAGATTCTTAGGTATAATTTTTTTTTTTTTTTAACTGACAATTCTGGATATGCTTTGAGGTAGCATCAGCTTTGGGAATGCTATTCAAAAGTAATTAAGCCCATGCAACTTTTGTTTGGACCTCCAGCAAATTGTAGGACCTGCCCAATGAGATTAGGCATATGGAATAGCTCAGATCTCCCTTCAGTAATTACATTTTACCTTCTTAAAACCAGATGTTCCCCAGTACAGGGAGAAGTGCATGTTTGCTGAAGCAGGTGGAATGTCTTTAAACAGTTCTACTTTCACATACTTCAATTTGGAATAAAAAAGAAAGTCTCTTTTCTACCTTTCAATATACTGCTCAAGTTTCACTTATCCAAAATGTAATTTTTAAATAAATTGCTAGATTTCTTTATACAAATATCAAAGAACTATATCTGCAATTGCCTGCACTCTGCCATTTGATATATGTGAAATTAAACGAAAAAAATTTACCCAATAGAAATAGGCAGGTGCTATATAAACACATCTGTAGGTCATTTAAAAATTACTATCATCACTCTTTTCATTAAATTGACATGCATATATTTAGAAACTACTTTTCAAAAACCTAAGGAAAGACTGTCCTTAATAACTTCCCTTTATGTTCACCTATAAATCAGCATTAAAATCTTTTACATAATGAAATGCACAAGGAGGAAAAAAAGGAGGTTTCATCTTGTTCTATTAATTTTAAAAATGTGAGCTGAAATGTGTATCCTGTTTGTTTATACCATTTATACATTTATTGTCATTATGTATATATAAAGGTGTTTCCTTCACATGTTGAGTCTTATTCAGTTATGAATATTCTAGTGTCACATTTGCAGTAGCACTGAGACAATTGAATTACAATATAAAAAGAAATACATAGAAACAAACAATTCATACACACATCTATGAGGAATATAAGTGTTTCATGTGAAGATTCTCAGGTTCTCAGGGCACCTTCTTTGAGTTCATTACATACTTTAAGTAAATCATTTATGCCAAAATGGTGTCATGGATAATACCTAAATTTGTACATGAGTTACAACAACTATTTTCTGCCTGAGTATTAAGTCTTATCAACATCTGTGTTTCATCCTGTATTTATGGAGTCCCTAGGTTACACAGTGCTGCATTGCAGTGGAGGCATTAAATTTTTAGTCAAATAGTGGGTTTTTGTGATCATCTCAAGCAGAATTTCCAAATAATTTAATCCTCCTTGTATAAAGTTTTATATAAGGTCATTTCATAGTCTCTGTATATTGAGAAAGAAGACAACCTACATAATTTACTGAAATAGACATCTGTTAGAGGTGAACCAAAGAGGTCATTTTAATTGAAATCCATGGGACAATGTATGGAAGCCAATTCTAATGCAAATTGAATACTAACTTCTATTTAAAACACCTGTGGGTTCAATTGATACCATTTCATGTTGAACTACACTAGAATTAAAGTTTCCAAACACCAATCTGCCAATGCTAGCAATTCAGAAGTCTCATTTGAAATCTCAGTTTAGTCTTTACCCAAATCATGTACATCTTAACATTTATGGTTTTCTACTATTGATTATGTAAAGTACTGTAAGGCCTTGATTCTATATTTTTATATGGACTATAGAAGCACTTGAGAGAATCTTCATTTGTTTCTTTGGTTGCTGTCATCGTCATTGTTTTACGGTTATAATATGAACTGACAGGTAGTGGAAATATAAAGGGGTTCTTGAAGTTCTTCGGCATATGCAAAAATGGACATTGAAATGTGGAGACTTGTTTATGTAAGACTATTAAACAACAGATAGCTTTTTCAGAGAAACATGCTGTGTGTGTCTCATTAGAGTGGCATTACTGTTTTATGACTAAAAGGGTAGATTTTAAAAATAATAATCAAGGAAACACTCTATAAAGTGTTCTTTCTTTAGTATCTTTATTTTTTTTGTCAATTAAATTTGGAAGTATATGTAATAAAAGTGATTAAATGCACATTATGATAATAATGTACATTTATTTCTCATTTTTAGTTTACCATTGTTTTTAAAATCATGCTAGTTATCTTTGAAGGTGAAACCACAGACTGTGTTTTCAAGACATGTTTTTCCTCAGTAGAATTATGTCATGGAGAAACACTATGGATATCCATCAAAGTGAAACCTACAAGGACAAAAGAGCTCATTATTAGTGAACATTGTTTGTAACCTTCAGATGGCTTCAGCATTTCTGTCACAAAATGGCAAGCAGAATGAGCGACTGAAGCACATCATACACTCAAAATTAACACCACTACATAAATTATGGCTTTTATATAAATCTAAAAGGATCTATTTTTTACTTTAAAGCAATGAATTATTACAACCTCCAATATTTGTGATAAAATGTTTCAGTGAGTTCAAGTTCAGTAAGGTCAGTGCTGGCTTCAGGTTGACATTATTGATTGAAATTTGCTAAAGCATCCTGGCAGATACAATGCTACAACTTCAGTCAGGAAACCAAGCCAAGGAACACATCATGGTTCTGATGCTTGTTCTGGATAGTATGCTTGTTCCTACTGCAAAAACCTAGAAAAAACAGAAGATAATCAAATGTAGAATTGTATAACACTGGTAAATGACAGATAATATTGTTCACATACTAATGCAAAATTTGGGAGTACAATGTGTGATTAGGTATCACGTCAGTTTCCGTTTTTAATAAGTAATTTTGATAAATGAATATTTTATTCTTATTTATATCCTAAAAAAATTAAAGCTTAAAAATGAGTAGTGTGACAGTTTTCAAATTTGTATCTGTTCTATATTATATATATATATATACATATAAACTACATATACTGTATATATTTTGAGCAATTATACATGTTCTTTATGGATGAAGAATTTGAAGGATTTTTTTTTCTTTTCTCTTTTTGTTTCTTTTAACATTATCCCCTCTTTTAAACAAAGTTGATGAGATGATGGAAAATATTCGAATGAAGGCTGCAATCTGCTCTAATGGAAGAAAGCTTTTCTCTTTGCCACCTTGACTGATACGGTTAATGTGTGCATCTATGACCTTGACAATTTTCAACAAATGTACTTGAATAGAAGAGAACTATACTTCAGGCAAAATATCATAGCAATCAAAATCTTTGGTGATTAAACTGACTAAAAATATTGGCCCATTATTCAATTTATTTCATTTCTGTTAGTAATAGCCGTGGATGACAAAGAGATTACTGGGTGCTTTCATTGAAATGTATAAACAGAATTCAAGTTTAAAGAAAGCAACCTACTACTGATTTTCTGAGGGACTTATCACTAAAATGATATTCCTTAACGTTGTTTGTTCATTGTTTGTTTACTCATGGAATGGTAATAAACTACAGAGATGACATTTGAAAATACATACATAAGTGGAAAATTCTAAAAGATGGAGCCATTTGCACTCCATCAGGCATACGCATAGACCTGATATCCACGAAAATGGGTAAACTCTCATATTAAAAATTTAAATAGCACTATTTGAACTTTTTCTTCTGTGAGCAGCTCTCAGGCAGATGAACATTCCTATAATTGAAATTATCATGCGTATTCTGACCCTAATTGGGTAAGCTTTATATTAGGTTCACACCAAACAATCATGGAAGCAATTATGGGCACTTGTCCTGGGGCTGCCATAGCCCAGGTGCTGCCGCCTGATTGTCATTTGGTAATTACCTTGGTACTTCCCAACTACTCCTTGGTATCAGTTAAATTATGCAGTATACTTCAAGTGAAGTCTCCTTGGAAGTAGAAGTAAATAATTATTTAGTTTGCTGCTTCATAAAGGTGATGCCTGGTTCACCTGGAATGTGTAGATGTATAATGAAAATTGTCTTCTGAGGAGAGCTGCACAGAAGTCAAATTGGAGATGAAATCTTTGCAATTAGCTACACAGTTCCTTCTGAAATATAGAAAACATCTTAAATAATAGTGATGATAGAGGCATTGCCAACTTTAAGATTTTTTTTTCAAGTCTTTGAAGTCTGACTTTGCAGAACAGATTGTAAATCTCTGGCCCATTACACACCTGCAGAGATTTTGGTGTTTTATTTCTCTTGGGTGAAACTGCAGAAGCCCAAACCATGTTAATCACTGTCAGAACCAGTTGTATAAAATGCCAAAATGCAGTGAGCCAAGTATTTTATAATAAATATGACAATACAGTCAGAATGTTATTTTGTTAGGCTTGTTATTTGTTGTAATTTTTCATTTATAGTCTTTGAAAGGAGAAAGTGCTAAAGCTTTTATCAGAAAAAAAATTTAACCACAGGAGAGATGTCACCATACTGTATAAATAAGACTCTTTGTATCCTAATTAATTCAAATAAAAACAGATACACTAATTTAATAGTAGCATTTGATTTAAATGCCTTAAATTTGCCTCTTTTAAGGAAATTCATGCCAAATATTACTAAAATTTTTATCTGTCACTCTATGAATGACATATAATTAATAGAAGAATTAATATTTTCACTATATAGTTTCATATATATGTATATTTTATTGTCTTTCTTTTTATTTATACCTATATCTTAGACTTCTCTTAAATAATAGGAATAAAAATTGGGGCATATAAAGAATAATTTTAATCTTCTATTAATGTTTTTATTTAAAATAGACATTGAAGTAACTAGATTTAAAATTATTACAACAGCTTAGTTATCTCATTGGCTATTATTTTTTAGATAGCACCCTTACATGTGTTTTTCACTGATTTCTCAAAGGAAACATATTTCGTGACAAAGAAATTAAATATGTCATATCATAAATTGTTATGTCTAATTCTTTTAATAATTTTACTTATGGCTGTGCTGGGTCTTTGTTGCTCCTTATGTGGGCTTTGTCTACTTTCAGAGAATGGGGGCTACTCTCTAGTTACAGTGTGTGGCTTTCTCATTGCAGTGGTTTTGCTTGTTGAGGATTACTGGCTCTCCACGAGGGCTTCAGTAAAGCACTGAAGCGACTCCTGGGCTCTAGAGCACAGGCTACATACTTGCGGTGCATGGGCTTAATAGTGGTGCACACGGCATGTGGGAAACTCTTGATTCAGGTATCAAACCCACGTCCCCTGCATTGACAGGTGGATTCTTTACGGCTGAACCATCAGGGAAACCTCTCAACTGTTGATGGATGTTTTGATATGTAATATCCGAATTAAGTAACATCCATATATTTCATATCATATACTCTCTGATTATATCATTTTAATGACATCATTAAATTTTGAGGAAGACTGTCCTTCTTATTGAATAACCAATTACATAAAAGTAAAGTATTTTTAGTTCACTTTCAGTCAACATTTGTTTATTGCTAATCAATTAAAAAGGAAAATGTATTATATTATTATTTCAGTTTCATAAATATTTATTTTTTACCTATCTGACACTAAAGTAATATGCAGAAGTGATACAAAAGAAATAGAATATACTCTCCTGAGCTTTTTTATTTAGAAATACAATAACACCAAGGCTTAGTAAATAAATCACTCTTTCCATGTGTTTCCACAATGTTAAAACTATTTTGCCATTGTCTATGAGCTGCTTGGAAACAAATGAAGATCACAAACTCCTTGGGAAGTGACCCTGTTTCTTTACCATTATATCATTAGCTCCCAGGGTAGTGTCTGGCAGTAATACATCAAATAATAGTTCTTTCACCGAGTGGGTTGACTAAATCCTTAAATGCTATAAGAATTAGGGGAAAACTAATGGAATGCAGAGTACTTACATACTACATATATTTCTAAGGTCAGCATTACATGCATTCTGTGCTGCTCTACCTACTTTTAACACTATGACTTGGATAAAAAGGAGTGAGACTCAAATAAATGTGGTTGTATAATACGAATCTTTGTTTACTACCATCCTGTCCCTAAGGCTCCTCAGTTCAGTTCAGTTCAGTCTCTCAGTCGTGTCTGACTCTTTGTGACGCCATGGACTACAGTACGCCAGGCCTCCCTGTCCATCAGCAACTTCAGGAGTTTACTCAAACTCATGTCCATTGAGTCAGTGATGCCATCCAACCATCTCATCCTCTGTCATCCCCTTCTCCTCCTGCCGTCAATCTTTCCCAGTGTCAGGGTCTTTTCCAGTGAGTCATCAGGTGGCCAAAGTATTGGAGTTTCAGCTTCAACATCAGTCCTTCCAATGAATATCCAGTACTGATATCTTTTAGGATGGACTGGTTGGATCTCCTTGCAGTCCAAGAGTCTCTCAAAAGCCTTCTCCAACACCACAGTTCAAAAGCATCAATTCTTTGGTGCTCAGCTTTATTTATAGTCCCAAACTCTCACATCCATACATGACTACTTTGAAAACCATAACTTTGACTAGATGGACTTTTGCTGACAAAGTAATGTCTCTGCTTTTTAATATGCTGTCTAGGTTGTTTATAACTTTCCTTCCAAGGAGTAAGCGTCTTTTAATTTCATGGCTGCAGTCACCATCTGCGGTGATTTGGGAGCCCCCCAAAATAAAGACTGACACTGTTTCCACTGTTTTCCCATCTATTTGCCATGAAGTGATGGGATCAGATGCCATGATCTTAGTTTTCTGAATGTTGAGTCTTAAGCCAACTTTTTTACTCTCCTCTTTCACTTTCATCAAGAGGCTCCTACCACACCACATATATCATATACTTATATAGGGATACAACCAGGAGTTAGCAATCTGCAGTTAGAAAGTACCTGAAATCAATCACTATAATCTCAAAAGTGTGGTGAGAGTTGGAACAGTTTTCTTCTGATCTCTATTCTCTTTCCCAATAAAATCCATTCACTCTCTTCCCAATAAGGTAGTGAAAGAAGGTTATTTTTTTTTTATGTAACCTGAAAATAAAAACTAAGAAAAAAGCAGACTTTAAATTGAGATCAATTCAGATTTCTTGTCTAATAACTACAGAATGTACAACATGTTCTCTTTTCTAAATTTTGTAATCTTTTTATTTCTGAACATTTTATATAAAAGACTTAGTTTCTAATTCCTTTCTCCAGATAACTCAGCCTATTAACCCCTCCCATTAATACTTTAATATCATATCCCCTAGGCAATTATATGATATTCATGTAATACAGTACAGTATATTTGTACCAGTGAATACACTTGCAATTATTCTATTATTTTGTATGTTTCAATAACCACATTTGAATTTATCCAAGTAGATCATAATAACTAATAGTCTCTGTGTGATCAGTTTTTATTCTAAGCATTTCATATACATAGGTAATAATTCTTACAGGGATTATATGAAATAGGTACTATTATTAACCCATTTTACAGGTAATAAAAATAATGCTTATGGGAAAACAAACAAACAAACACCCTAAACCTTGGACTGTAGGTCATCTACAGTAGATTGTTTTTAGGTGCACTTTTAAACGACATGCTCTGAATTGTTATGCATGTCTTCTAAATTTCATGCATGTTACCTAGCAGCACTTGAGTTTTAACATAACATCATTAATTATATCCCGATAGCATTTAGCAACTGAAGTAATAGTATAACAGCAGCGACATAAGATTTTTTGTAGAATTAGTAGCATAGAATTAGTCAGTTGATTAATCTGACTACTTGAACTTTCACCTTATCAGTCATGTTGGAATGTAGCAGAGGAGAAAAAAAAAAGTAAAATATATTAGAAATATAATATAAAAAAGGAAAACTGTAAAAGGAAAATGAAACCATTAAACATAAGAGAAGTCTTTCAAAGAACTAGGGTTTTAATATTGGGTAAGAAGATTAAAAGTAAACTATCACAAAAACTTTACAGGCATAGGTATTTGAAAATAAAAAGATATGAATGATGTCTTATTTTCTTTTTCAAATTTGTTGGTGTTTTTGTAGTTCAATGATATAACATCCTGATATGCTTTTAAGGGAGAATATTGTTTGGCTATCTCTATATTAAATATCAAAATTACCATGCATGTTGTTTAAACTTTGTAAGCAATGTTATTAAATTAATCCAATGTGAATATTTTGCCTTGAAGTGAAGAAACTAGAATTTTAATATAATATTTGAATTTAAAATATAATGCCACAAACACAAATTTTTCAATGAGCTAGAAGAAAAGTTTGGTATTTTGATGTCACAGAATTTGGAATATTTATCACTACTGAAAACCCCTTTAAGCAAATCAATAATAAATAACTTCACAACATTAAGCATTGATTTTTACTGCAGTCACCGCATCTTTTTATGGAAAATACTTCCTACACATCTGACTCTGTCCCAGCTTTCATTTAATTTGCTCTTACTTCTATAGTCTCCGTCTCCTAGAATAACAGCTTATAATAATGAACATGATATTCAGTTAATGAAGAATGCATTGCATATTCAGAGATATACATATTTATGTGACCTTCTTTTGTTCATAAATGCTAATATTTATTGCTTCTTTGTTGAGATTTTATTTTCTGTTTTGTGACAAACAAAAGTATGATTAGTGAAGCTGTAAAGTTCTCATGGTAGCTGCCTGTGTTCCCGAGATAGCAGCATTAGTGTCTACAGAAGCAGTTAATGCTGTTTATCATTACTGACAGAGGCTAGGAAGGTCCTTCTGTGGCTTTCATCTTTCACCTTGCCAATAGAAGTTGATGAGCTTTCTGATTTAAATTCATAGGTGATGGTTCAGGACTTACATGCACTTCACATGGACAAGCACACAGGTAAACCTATCATGCTGATGGAGACTAATTAAAATCATCCTAACACTCTAATACTGGATATCCTTATGAAAACTATTACTTTATCCATATTTAATGCCAAAGTTGCCTTATGAGAACATGAAATAGAATAGAGCTCATGGAGAAATTATCCCATTCATGCCTGAAAATGGGTTAATTGTATTATGAGTGACTTATTCAGGTGTATAAAAAGTAATGAATGTAAGGCATATTCTTAACATGAATGTAAGTTTTTAAAATTTAATTTTTTAGTAGTTAGGAATTTTGAAATAAAGCAAAAGAATTCCAATGATATGACTCACTTGAGTAATACTGATCACTTTTTTCTATATAAGTATTTTCCAAAGTGTGATTTCAGAAAGAGATGCCAGATACCACCAGAAATTAAACTTTGAGGTCAGATATATTTGGGGATTTGAGTAAAATTTTAAGCAACTTTTAACATTATGAGAATATTCTGTATTTAATGATACTGTGATTGCCCAAAAGTATAGCTTGATATCTAGCATTTTCTAAATTTTTCAGGAATCATTTTGTGTAGCTGGTTTCCCATAGAACGATAATAGAAATGTTCTATCATTGTTGTAAACACAATGTAGTGTTTTCAATAAATCTCCATTCCTACCACTCCTTCTAATTTGAATGGTTTCCTCTTGCCCAAAAAATGGAAGCTAAACTCCTTACTGGAAAGAATAGGAAGGTACCTGGCCCAGCTCTGTCTTGGTCCTTGACCTTATAGCACATCTGTCAGTCTGCTCTTTGCTTCACCCATGCTACTGTTTTCTTCCTTTAAACATGTCAAGTTGTTTGGCCCTTCAGTATCTTTTTAACTTTTTCCCTCCTGGCAGGAGGCTCTCTTTTCAACCCCAGGGTCAATTTTCTCTCTTCAGAGTGATCTTCCTTCCCTTGTCTTTTCTAAGGTCTGCTGTTCCTACTGATACCCCTCTTGGCACCCTGGGTAGTGGTTCCCACTTTCTAAAATTAGCTTATGTGTGACAATAAGCTATGTAAGGACAAGCTATATTTATCTCGTTCATCATCAGAACCCCAGCACCCAATGGCACCTGCCACAAAGTAGGTATTCTGAACATATCTTTGAATAAATACTCATGATTCTCTCATAAAAACTGAGAAAAATTGGCTAAGAGGAGAGACTTTTCTGCTACTTTTCACTCTTCCCTGAAAAGTAACAACTCAAGAAAAGAGAAACAAGGTAAACAGAGCAAGTTACTTTCAAGAAATAAGTGGTATTGACTAACTAAAAGCAATCATCAATGTAATAAATATTAACTATGATAAGGTTGTATTTTGAAGCTTTTACGAATGAAGATAATAAAATATAGTGAAGAAAAATGATTAAAAATATAGTATGAAGAATCAAGCAGCATGGCTTTGCTGCATTTGCAATAATAGAAATATTTATTTTATTGATAATAATGATAATAACATAATCAGGTGACTTCAAAATCCAAAACTGACCCCAAAACTTAATGTTGTTATTTATTTACAACTTCATGAAGATTGCTTGAGTGTTTCTAATAAGGAAACACTGTTATCTAAATAATATCAAAAAACTTGTCATACCAGATAGCTTTGCATTCTTGTAGAACTTATTTTTGAAGTAATATAACCCTTTAAATGGAATTCTATTTGTTTTAAACTGTAGGTTTTAGATTAAGGTAAAATAAATGTTTATATTTTCTTAACTAACTGGAGAAAAAGAACTTTGAAAATAAAGGTCAGCTGTTTTATTTTCCTTTGGGAATTGATCTCAGTTTACTCTTTGATGTGTTTCTAGGCTTGAGAAATTTAGATGGGGAGGCAGACTCTTTGACTTTCATGTTCAATTCTGAAAACATTTCATTTTAATGCAATTTTGTTCTTGCTTTAATGATATCAGCTGTATAATCTCATTTCTTTTTTGCCAGAGAAAAGTATCAGAATAAAGGGAATAGCTTTTAGTAATAACAAGACACTCCACAAATCAATATTATACCCTTCAAAGGAATCTGAATTCACAAGATCAAGAAATTGTGACCCACAAGATTGTTTTCTTTTTTCATCAACAAAAATACATTTTATTCAACTTGTTATGTTTTTGGTGCTCCATCAAATTCATTTTATACTACTGGCAACTGTTACACTATAAAGACTAAAACAGTGTCTTTTATTCTATAACTGGAGTCGATGCCACATTCGGCTTTCATTCTTTCCTGTGACCCATCCTATTCTCTGACATCTTTTGAAAAATGCACATCCTATGCTAGAGAGCTTTGAAAATATTCCTGTTTTTCAATCTGTTTGTAGAAGACAGCAGCAGCTGAATGGATGAGTATTTCTGGAAAATATGATGCTTAATGAGAAGCAGATTGCTGAGTCCCATTTCAAAAAGCAGAGTTTAGATATCTTCTCCATCTGCCTGCTGATGCAAGAGATGCAGGAGACACTGGTTCAATCCCTGGGTCAGAAAGATTTCAAGAGTAGGAAATGGCAAACTGCTCTGGTATTCTTGCCTGGAAAGTGCCATGAGCAGAGGAGCACAGTCCACAGGATCACAGAGAGTCAGACATGACTGAGCAGTCACACCTATTAAATAAATTACCTTGCTTATTCTTCCCTGGTGGCTCAGATGGTAAATAGTCTGCCTGCAGTGCAGAAGACCAGGGTTTGATCCCTGAGTCAGGAAGATCCCCTGGAGAAGGAAATGGCAACCCACTCCAGTATCCTTGTCTGGAAATCCCATGAATGGAGTAGCCTGGCAGGCTGCAGTCGATGGGGTCACAAAGAGTAGGACAAGACTTAGCGACTTCACTTTATTATATGCACATTAATATGGATCATAACATTAGATCCATATTATAAGAATATAGATGTCATTGATATTGTTATAATATATAGATAATATAAACAGTTAATAATATTTAATTAGGCATGCTTTTATGGTATGCAATGAATAAAATGTAAATATTAATTGAAACTATCAGTGGTATTAAATTTTCAAGAGCATAAAGCTTCTTCTGACCACCATGAAAAGTAAGAAGTCAGAGAAATGAGCAGTGATCCTTGATCAAAGATTTAGAATTACCACACCTTTTCAAGATAATGTTAAAATGTCATATGAAAGATAATCAGTTCAGCTCAGTTGCTGAATCATGTCTGACTCTGCGATGCCAGGAACTGTAGCACACCAGATAATCATAAGATTTTAAAAATGGATAAAAAAAATATGATATCTTTGCTTTACAATCAATGTAAATGTCAGTTTTCATTATGTGAATCATTAAAAGAACATCAATTATTTTAACAGTTTTAAGGGATAAAGTTATTTTGCATATACATTATATATAGCTATTTTAAGGGTTATATTTAATGTGAAATCTAACTTTAAATTATTTAAAATGTTAATTTAAATTAAGTATTGTAAACTCAAAAGTATACTCAGGAAAATCAATGTGTCTCTTACTTTTTCCCTCTTCTGTCTATAAATGAGTACAAACATATGCATCCAAATAACTACATGACAAAAATCCAGTTAAACCTTAACACATTTGTATTTTAATATCAAATAAGTGTGGATGTTTGTAAATCATTGCTTTTCTTAACTCTGGATAGTTTGCAATTCACATTCTTCTGATTCAGATAATCAGTTTTCTCTGAAAACAGATACTAAGAACAGAGCAAAATAATAAAAAAGCCATAAAAAAGTGTAGCATAGATATCATCCTTATTAATTAAAGGAAGTTAAAATAGCTCATATGAATCTCATACAATAACTGCCCAACTAATACCTTTATGTAATAGTGTAATCCTGGGGCTTCCCTGGTGGCTCAGCAGTAAAGAATCTGCCTACAACACAGGAGACATGGGTTTGAGCCCTTGGTTTGGAAGATCCCCTGGAGAAGGAAATGGCAACCCACTTTAGCATTTTTGCCTTGGAAATTTCATGGACAGAGGAGCCTGGTGGGCTGCAGTCCAGGGGGTTGCAAGAGTTGGACATGATTTACAGACTACACAGCAACAACAATAGTATAATCCTAAAAGGAGAAGGCAAAAATAAGAGCTTCTAACATCAAACATTATTTTAGAAAATGAAGACAAAATGAAAGTCCTTTTAGTTAATTAAATCATTAACTAAATGAAGAGCTAGTATTTACTAGTAAATATTTATGTTACTAAATACTGATGCCCAAATATTTTGTTTTTTTAAACATAGAACTTGTGTGTGTATTTATTCATGTATCACATATATAAAGGAGTAATACAAAACATGCAAAACAAATATGGTTGATTGAAACATTTCTGAGTGACACATTCTGCTTGTTTGGGGGCTTCAGATTGTACACTATCTGCGAGATTTTGGCTTTTGATTTCTTTGGAAATGAAACTGAGGGTAGAAAGATCAAACTGATAGGTCTGAATCGTATATAAAATAGTATCAAGTATAAAGTGTTTGGTTATTTATTTTAGGGCAGGCGGCTGCGAGCCGGCTCACTAAGTGCAGGCATAGAGGAAAACAACAGAATGGGAAAGACTAGAGATCTCTTCAAGAAAATTAGAGATACCAAGGGAACATTTCATGCAAAGATGGGCTTGATAAAGGACAGAAATGGTCTGGACCTAACAGAAGCAGAAGATATTAAGAAGAGGTGGCAAGAATACATGGAAGAACTGTACAAAAAAGATCTTCACGACCCAGATAATTATAATGATGTGATCACTAATCTAGAGCCAGACATCTTGGAATGTGAAGTCAAGTGGGCCTTAGAAAGCATCACTATGAACAAAGCTAGTGGAGGTGATGGAATTCCAGTTGAGCTGTTTCAAATCCTGAAAGACGATGCTGTGAAAGTGCTGCACTCAATATACCAGCAAGTTTGGAAAACTCAGCAGTGGCCACAGGACTGGAAAAGGTCAGTTTTCATTCCAATTCCAAAGAAAGGCAATGCCAAAGAATGCTCAAACTACCGCACTATTGCACTCATCTCACATGCTAGTAAAGTAATGCTCAAAATTCTCCAAGCCAGCCTTCAGCAATACTTGAACCGTGAACTCCCTGATGTTCAAGCTGGTTTTAGAAAATGCAGAGGAACCAGAGATCAAATTGCCAACATCCACTGGATCATCGAAAAAGCAAGAGAGTTCCAGAAAAACATCTATTTCTGCTTGATTGACTATGCCAAAGCCTTTGACTGTGTGGATCACAATAAACTGTGGAAAATTCTGAAAGAGATGGGAACACCAGACCACCTGACCTGCCTCTTGAGTAATCTGTATGCAGGTCAGGAAGCAACAGTTACAACTGGACATGGAACAACAGACTGGTTCCAAATGGGATAAGGAGTACGTCAAGGCTGTATATTGTCACCCTGCTTATTTAACTTATATGCAGAGTACATCATGAGAAATGCTAGACTGGAAGAAACACAAGCTGGAATCAAGATTGCCAGGAGAAATATCAATAACCTCAGATATGCAGATGACACCACCCTTATGGCAGAAAGTGAAGAGGAGCTAAAAAGCCTCCTGATGAAAGTGAAAGAGGAGAGTGAAAAAGTTGGCTTAAAGCTCAACATTCAGAAAACGAAGATCATGGCATCTGGTCCCATCACTTCATGGGAAATAGATGGGGAAACAGTGGAAACAGTGTCAGATTTTATTTTTTGGGGCTCCAAAATCACTGCAGATTGTGACTGCAGCCAGGAAATTAAAAGACGCTTACTCCTTAGAAGAAAAGTTATGACCAACCTAGAGAGTATATTCAAAAGCAGAGACATTACTTTGCCGACTAAGGTCCATCTAGTCAAGGCTATGGTTTTTCCTGTGGTCACATATGGATGTGAGAGTTGGACTGTGAAGAAGGCTGAGCACCAAAGAATTGAGGCGTTTGAACTGTGGTATTGGAGAAGACTCTTGAGGGTCCCTTGGACTGCAAGGAGATCCAACCAGTCCATTCTGAAGGAGATCAATCCTGGGATTTCTTTGGAAGGAATGATGCTAAAGCTAAAGCTCCAGTACTTTGGACACCTGATGCGAAGAGTTGACTCATTGGAAAAGACTCTGATGCTGGGAGAGATTGGGGGCAGGAGGAGAAGGGGACGACTCAGGATGAGATGGCTGGATGGCATCACGGACTCGATGGACGTGAGTCTGAGTGAACTCTGGGAGATGGTGATGGACAGGGAGGCCTGGCGTGCTGCGATTGATGGGGTCGCAAAGAGTCGGACACGACTGAGTGACTGAACTGAATTTATTTTAGATACTAAAATACATTTTAGAAATGGAAACTGTATGTATTCATTCTTTTTCATTAAAACAACCATAGGATTTTCCCAAAAGTCAGCTTGAAATGAGATGTGGTTTTAGTGATGAAGTAGTTTTGACAGTGTACACTTTGTCCAATCAAGTAACATTCCAATTCCGTCAGTTTCAGATTGCCACAGGAACTTGTAGTGGCCTGAGATGCAGGGTGAATTGTTTGCATACAAGGGCTCATTCTTCAGGGAGTGCCATGCCTTTGGCCTTCTTATCTTCATTGCTCTTTCATAATGCTGTTATCTTGGAAAGACTCAGAAAACAATTGCCTGGATCTCAGAAAGTCAGACCATGGAAAGAAGGCTGGAGGATTGGAGAAGATAAGGCCTTCTTGGCCTTTTTTTTTTTTTTTTTTTTAAGCTGTAGAAATGAGTCTGTGCCCCCATAAGGTGATTAAGGCAGAAAGGACCTTCATAGGTATGGATTTTGCTTCAGACATCATACTCTCTCCGGAAACAGCAGGAAACTACTGCCATGCATTTAGTTAAACTCACCAAACCCACTGTTTCATTGCTATCCTAAAAATCAAGTATGATCAATCAAAAATAAAAAGTCATTCCTAAAACATTGCAGTGAGTTTCTCTAAAAATGATTGTCTAAAAATTACAATCCTTTAATTACACTGGAGGTTTACTATATGATAATTCCTTTTTTTTAAATAAAAATGAAAAAAGCTAAAATAATAACAGCACAAATAAAAACAAAGTAAATTATATTCAAAAGGAGTTAAGATCATTCTATGCTATTGGTGACATTAGCCTGTAGAAAATGTTTATGTGGTTTATAGGGTAATCTGTACTGAAAAGAGAACTCTTGAGTGTAAACAACAAGCATAAGGATAGTCCTGAGGTCACAGAAGTCAATAAGCAGTAGATAGACCCACTTAAACAAAGGTGGAATTAAATAACATTAAAATAGCACCAGGTACCTGGTTAAACTCTATAAATAGTCTAAAAGTAGTGTTCTTACCTTTGTTCTGCTTCCTGACTCATGGTTACTGCATATTTACCTGGTACATTTTCAGTTCAATTTAGTCAACTCAGTCATGTCCAACTCTTTGCAACCCCATGGACTGCAGCACACCAGGCTGTCCCGTCCATCACCAACTCCAAGAGCCTGCTCAAACTCATGCCCATTGAGTTGGTGATGCCATCCAACTATCTCATCCTCTCTTGTCCCCTTCTCCTCCTGCCTTCAATCTTTCCCAGCACCAGGATCTTTTCCAATGAGTCAGTTCATTGCATCAGGTGGCCAAAGTACTGGAACTTCAGCTTCAGCATCAGTCCTTCCAGTGAATATTCAGGGTTGATTTCCTTTAGGGAAAATTTTTTCCTTGCACTTCAAGGGTATCTCAAGAGTCTTCTCCAGCACTACAGTTCAAAAACATCAATTCTTCAGCACTCAGCTTTCTTCATGGTCCAACTCTCACATCCATGCATGACTACTGGAAAAATCATAGCTTTGACTAGATGGACCTTTGTTGGCAAAATAATGTCTCTGTTTTTTAATATGCTGTCTAGGTTGGTCATAGTTTTTCTTCCAAGGAGCAAGCACCTTTTAACTTCATGGCTGCAATCATGTCTGCAGTGATTTTGGAGCCCAAGAAAATAAAGTCTGTCACTGTTTCCATTGTTTTCCATTTATTTACCATGTAGTGATGGGACCGGATACCTTGATCTCAGTTTTTTTAATATTGAGTTTTAAGCCAGCTTTTTCACTCTCCTCTTTCACTTTCATCAAGAGGCTCTTTAGTTTCTCTTAGTGGTATGTTTTATCCACTATCGAATTTTCAGTTAGTAATTGACTAATAACCAAACTATTACATTTACCACATGCTTCTCTCCATTGATGTTCATTCTTAAGATTAACCACTCATTTTTTTAATATTTCTTCCTTTTTATTATAAATATGTTGTAATCTTTAATTTTATATAAATGATTCCAAATGTATTCTTCTCTTCTCCTCTATCAATATTTCATTTTCATGACTTTTCCCTTTATTTATTCACTAATTGATTTTTCACTGCTATATAGTATTATGCTTAATGAATATAACTTACTGCAATTTATCCTTCCTTCTCTTTTGAATATTTAAGTTTTTTCAAGTTTTGTTTTCTCTTAAAAACTGTGCTTACCTGAAAAGTGTTATAAATGAAGTACTTGATTTCCAATAACAATATTGCTAGATTAAATAATAGGCTAATATTCAAATTTAGAGGACAGGATCAAATCATTTTTCAAGAAACTAACACTAGTTTAAATATAGCAACTATCTTCCATTGGATGTGGCTTTTCTTTTTGTATTCTAGCCTCTGATATATACACATTTTAAACTTCAGTGTAGTGGAATCTATTGATCATTTCCTTCAAGTGCATAGAAATAGTTTCCTGTATTCGCTGATAAAAGCTTCATTTATTTGTAACCATGCTGGCCAGTGCAAAACAAACAAACAAACAAACAAATCCGAAAACAATATGATGAATTTTCCAAAACAAAAGAAATATCTGTTGTTTGTGGGTATATGGATCAGGGAGATTGAGAATGTGTAGATTAACTGACAGCAGGAGAGAGAATCTGAGACGTGGCCCATTTGTTCATGTTTAGAGGTGCATGTCCTATGGCTTTACACAAACAAATAAAACTTAATCATGGGTATAGGTTGGTAAATATCGTGTTCATCCTTGTTTTATGAGGTTGGGCTATGATGTAGTAAAATCTATCAAATGAATAATAGCACAGGAAAAAATTGATTTTTTGGCATGTTCAACATTGTTAAGAGCCATTTATTTGAGAGATCCCCATTTTTTTTTTTCCAGCAGAGAGTGAATGTGATTTTTTTTAAATTATGTGGAACACTGACTTTTTGTAACCTGAAAATACCCTTTTAAGAAACACTTGACTATTTTACAAGTGTTTTCATGTTTTGGATACAGACCATTTTTGACAAACTGGACACCTTAAGATTGTAAAATTGAACAGCAGTTTCCCCTTGACTTAAAATTGTGTATGCTACTCTGAAAATGTTTCTACTGGGCATAATACACATGCTGATTTTGTATGTCACAATTATAGTTGCATTTTAAAGATAAGTGGAGACATTCTGATTTGTATCAATGATTATGCTTAAAACATGTAATATAAATATAGGACCACAGTCCATATGAAAAATTGTGTTGTATGGAGTTACATTATCTTTATGATGTGTTCTTTGTTGAAGGATTCTCTTTTTTCTAACTATTTTCATCTTTTTCCTGGTGCTCGCCGGGCTGCAAAGATTAGATTATACAAGTATTTTAGGTGTGATTTTACGCTTGGAGATGCAGCATAGTTAAATTCAATGTAGCTACTTAATTTGAAAGTCATTTGAGGGGTTGTTATTTTGAGGAATATACCCTCAGTGAATAAATCCCTCACAAACTAGCTGAGATTTAGGGTATGTGATCTCCTAGAAAAGAGGACAAAAGAAAGACTAGGACACTAGAGAAATGAGTTTACTATCTGGAAACTGAATGGGAGGGATGGAATAGAACAGCCAATAGGCAGGGCACCTGAACAAGCTCTGAATTATGAAATCAACACAGTGGGTTGGAAATGCAAAGTGTCTGTTTGCTTTTTTTTTTTTTTTTTTTAATATCTGTGTATCTGAGGGCCCAGATTCATAACTCATCCTTGTCCAGGTAGAATTAGGTAGAAAAAGAGAACATGCTTTCAAGCATTGGCTGGGCTCCTCATCAGCACTCTATTATTTATTAAAAAAAATATTTTTTTGGGGGTATAGATGATTAACAATGTTGTGGTGGTTTCAGATGGACAGGAAATGGGACTGAGACATTTCAATACATATATCTATGGTCCTTTAGTTTCCCCTTCTATCCAGGCTGCCACATAAAATTGAGCAGAGTTCCATGTGCTATATCCTTGTTGGTTATCCATTTTATCCTTTATCCTTGTTCCTTGTAGGTTATCCATTTTAAACTAGAAATGTGTACATGTACTATATTTAATGGGCAGAAAATTTTAAACGTTTTAATGCTTTAGCTTTTTGGTTTGATTAGTTTGTTTGTTAGTTTGTTTTTAATCTGGTAACTTGTGGTGCAATGGCCCAGGGTTGCAATGATAAAGGAGATAATGAAGTCTGGGCACCTTGATACTCTGTTTTGCATAATAAAGATCACTATTAAAAAATTAGAGCTTTGGTGGTAGAGAATGGAGGGACTGACAAATTTATTAAGCACAAATTTTAATTTAAAAAAATCCAATTTGCCCCAAACCCAGCAAAAAACCAAAAAACAAAACCAGGACAAAGTGTTTCGTTGTTCATTCCCAGTTTTCATCAGAGGGCAGATCCTATAGGCTAAGGTCAGGGTTCCTAAAGCAGTCGCCTTAAATTGGAGAGCTGAGATAATTTTAGTTTAAGCAGGGCAAACTCTGGGAGCTGGGATGGAATACTTGGGACAAGGGTACATAAATTAAGGTATCTGCCAAAAGCAGCGAAGTAAAAATCGTTCAGTCATGTCCCACTCTGCGAACCTATGGACTACACAGTCCATGGAATTGTCTAGGCCAGAATAATGGAGTGGGTAGCTTTTCCCTTCTCCAGATCTTCCCAACCCAGGTCTCCCACATTGCAAGCAGATTCTTTACTAATTGAGCTATCAGGGAAGCCCTGTCAAAAGCAACAAGGAGGGAGTAAAAGCAGATTAGATAATAAATGAAGCCTCCATGCAGTTCAGTCACTAAGTCGATTCTGACTCTCTGAGATCTCATGGACTACAATGCACCAGACCTCCCTGTCCATCACCAACACCCAGAGTTCACTCAGGCTTATGTCCATAAAGTTGGCGATGCCATCCAGTCATCTCATCCTCTGTCGTAACCTTCTCCTCCCGCCCCCAATTCCTCCCAGCATCATGGTCTTTTCGAATGAGTCAACTCTTTGCATGAGGTGGCCAAAGTACTGGAGTTTCAGCTTTAGCATCATTCCTTCCAAAGAAATCCCAGGGCTGATCTCCTTCAGAATGGACTGGTTGGATCTCCTTGCAGTCCAAGGGACTCTCAAGAGTCCTCTCCAACACCACAGTTCAAAAGCATCAGATTTTCGGTGCTCAGCTTTCTTCACGGTCCAACTCTCACATCCATACATGACCACTGGAAAACCTATAGCTTTGACTAGACGGACATTTGTTGACAAAGTAATGTCTCTGCTTTTCAATATGCTATCTAGGTTGGTCATAACTTTTCTTCCAAGGAGTAAGTGTCTTTTAATTTCATGGTTGCAATCACCATCTGCAGTGATTTTGGAGCACCCCAAAATAAAGTCTGACACTGTTTCCACTGTTTCCACTGTTTCCCCATTTATTTCCCATGAAGTGAGGGGGCAGATGCCATGATCTTAGTTTTCTGAAAGTACATCATGAGAAAAGCTGGGCTGGATGAAGCACAAGTTGGCATAAAGATGGCTGGGAGAAATATTAATTACCTCAGATATGCAGATGACACCACTCTTATGGCAGAAATTGAAGAAGAGCTGAAGATTGTCTTGATGAAAGTGAAAGAGGAGAGTGAAAAGTTGGCTTAAAGCTCAACATTCAGAAAACTAAGATCATGGAATCCAGTCCTATCACTTCCTGGATAATAGATGGAGAAACAGTGGAAACAGTGGCAGAATTGATTTCTTTGCACTCCAAAATCACTGCAGGTGGTGACTTCAGCCATGAAATTAAAAGACGCTTACTCCTTGGAAGGAAAGTTATGGCCAACCTGGGTAACATATTCAAAAGCAGAGACATCACTTTGCCAACAAAGGTCCGTTTAGTCAAAACTATCATTTTTCCAGTAGTCATGCATGGATGTGAGAGTTGGACCTAAAGAAAGCTGAGTACCAAGGAATTGATGCTTTTGAACTGTGGTGTTGGAGAAGACTCTTGAGAGTCCCTTGGACTGCAAGGAGATCCAACCAGTCCATCCTAAAGGAGATCAGTCCTGAGTGTTCATTGGAAAGACTGTTGTTGAAGCTGAAACTCCAATACTTTGGCCATTTGATGCGAAAAACTGACTCTTTGGAAAAGACACTGATACTGGGAAAGATTGAATGCATGAGGAGAAGGGGACACCAGAGATGAGATGGTTGGATGGCATCACCAAGGCAATGGGCAAGAGTTTGAGTAAACTCCGAGAGTTGGTGATAGACAACAGAGTCCTGGCCTGCTACAGTCCATGGGGTCACAAAAAGTTGGACATGACTCACTGACTGAACTGAATTGAACTGAATCATATATTGCTGCAATTATTTTTCTATTACTGACAAATAAATAAGTGATTAGTTAAAACTAAAATTAAAATTTGTGAGGCAGAATTCTCTAAAGTGAAATTTTATGTTAATTTTTTCTATATGTTTCATATAATTTTCATATGTAAAGTATTTTTTAAATAAAATTGTATATTTTAATAAATGTGTAGGAAACTATTATTATACGTATACCAACCAGTATGGGCTTTTTAGGTGGTACTAGTGGTTAAGATGGAGGAGTCAATGGCAACCCACTTCAGTACCCTTGCCTGGAAAATCCCATGGATGAAGGAGCCTGATAGGCTGCAGTCCATGGTGTTGCTCAGAGTCGGACATGACTGAATGACTTCAGTCTCAGTTTCACTTTCTTGCATTGGAGAAGGAAATGGCAACCCACTCCCAGTATTCTTGCCTGGAGAGTACCAGGGACGGGGAAGCCTCATGGGCTGCTGTCTATGGGGTCGCACAGAATTGGACACGACTAAAGTGACTTAGCAGCAGCAGTGGTTAAGAATCTACCTGCCAGTGCATGAGATGCAAGAAACCTGATTCAATTCCTGGGCCAGAAAGAACTCCTGGAGTAGGGAATGGCAATCCACTCCAGTATTCTTGCTGGGAAAATCCCATGGACAGAGGATCCTGGTAGGCTACAGTCCATGGAACTGCAAAGAGTCAGATATGACTGAGTGACTGAGAACATAACATTATAGGTATTTTCCTAAATAATTAAAAGTTCAGTCATCATTTCTTTCAAAATTATTTATTTTACTTAGTGCATATGAACTACAGACACAGAAATATAAAAATAGAAGCTTAAGTACAACATTGGAGATACTGGAATCTCTATGTAGCCACTTTGATTTTGCTTTTTAAGATTGTTCAATTCTTTCTTTTTGCTGTGAAACATCCACTAATAGTTTAGTGTCAGATCATCTTAGAGATAAGACAAATCAGGAGAGAAGAAATAATTTTCTAAGGGAATAGTCACTCTGAGAATAGGTTATTTCCTTAAAGCCTCAAAGAAAGTTGTTGATTTCTTTGTACAGCTTTTGAAGTTCTCAAAAATGCAGTTTTAAAGCATAAAAATAGTTTTAGGAAATAGCACATATGTGTGTGCATACATATGTATGCCTGTATGTATGTATATAGTATATACGACATCTTTGTGAGATGATAGCACTCTTCACTTTAATACCTTTTTTCAGGAAACTAAAGAAAGTTATGCAATGCATGGAATATACAACCCTATTATATACTATTTCTGATTATAGGGAACAGCAATTCCCAGAGTGATTGATGTTTTATCTAGTCCAACCTTACCATAGCTAGGAAATTTTGGCCAATTAAGAAGGAATAAGGAGAACCATCAATCAAATAAAAATTGACAACCACCCCACCTCCGCCATTAAAAAAAAACACAATTAGAAAAATCATATTTGTCCATCTGGTACCTTTTCAAATGGCATTAAGAGCTTTGATTTTTCTCCCCTGTGCATACCATAATAATGATTGCATATTAGGTAATATTTTACAATAAGTTGCCTTCTAAAGACAATACATATTTTAATGAAAGTACTTAACCTAGATCCACTAGAGGAACTAGATAAATGGAAGTTATAATATCCTTTCCCCAGTAACCTGGTAGACTTGATATATTTCCAATGGCACTGGAGTAATTTCTTAGCTGTTACTTAAAATAAATTCTTTACATTGATTCTCTAATTTAAACCTAAGCTTTGGAAAGCCCTCTTTTAGGCATGGCACATCATCCAGGTACATTTCTAAGATACTATAGAGTAATTAGATTGACTAATCATTCAAAAATTATTCTAGAAGGTCTACTGTGTGCCCATAATTTTTCTCAATAAAGTAGTCACAATCAGAACAGAGTAGTAGGGCATATTATTGAATGTAATTGTTCCAATAACATGATGCTCTAATAGTATAATAAGTAATGTGTAAAAAAAATGTCAGGGCAGCATTAAATGATTCAATAATGGTCTACATTTAAAGGAGGCTGACACTTATAGAAGGCATGAGGAACACTCTAGACTTTGGAATTGTGGGTGATCTAAGAGTATATCCAGGGGTGAAACAAGAGCTGCATAGTGTAACAAAGGTGCCGATTATAAAGAGCTAGGCAGAAAAGACATTTATTTGTGAGATTTATTTGTACAACTGTGAGTCAAAGACTAGAAACACCTGACTAGAACAACAAAGTTAAAATGAAGAATAATTAATCCAAGTTGTAATTATCTATTGAGTATCTTCTGTGTGTATATATATACACACATATATGTATATACATTACATATAATACACTTTATATTGTACTTACTGCAAGCATAGCTATATATGACAGTGATGAATAAGGCATAAGAAATCTAATTTAATGTGGAATGACAAATTATATTGATTCAAAGAATTTTTTTTTTACTCAAATCTTACTTTTTCCCTGATTGAAATAAAACTGTGGAAGTTTTTCTACTTCCAAGAACAGAATATTTTACTTATGAGAAAGTTAATGGCCACTTTGGGATATTTTGAATCTGTAGTTATGGGACACCCAAGAGATGATGTGTAGATAAGCTTCCCAAAATAGCAAGAATTATAAAAGAATTTGGGGTGAATTAGTAGATCCAAGAGGCATGTGCACAAGAGATAACCATGAAAATGAATGAGATGGCAAATGGTCAATTATAGAGAAAGGAGAAAGGGAACAAAGGAAAAACCTGGTGACAACTTGTATGTAGGGAATAAGACAGGAAAAATATATATATATTGAAAGGCAACAAGAATGGAGTTAAGAAGAAAAGTATAGCATCTTGGAAGCCAAGAGATGTGGTTCAAAAATAAGACAGTGGTCAACATAGGCCACCAGAGAAGGCAATAGCAACCCACTCCAGTACTCTTGCCTGGAAAATCCCATGGATGGAGGAGCCTGGTAGGCTGAAGTCCATGGGGTAGCTAAGAGTCGGATACGAATGAGCGTCTTCACTTTGACTTTTCACTTGCATGCATTGGAGAAGGAAATGGCAATCCACTCCAGTGTTCTTGCCTGGAGAATCCCAGGGATGGAGGAGCCTCATGGGTTGCCTTCTATGGGGTCTCACAGAGTCAGACATGACTGAAGTGACTTAGCAGCAGGAGCAGCAACATAGGCCACAGAGGGGGATGGTTCAGGCAGTAATGTGAGAGATGGGAAGTAGCAAATGAAGTTTTGTTTGCTCACCTCCTGCTGTGTGCCCCAGTTCCTAACAGGCCATGAACTGGTACTGATCTATAGCTTTGGAGTTA
The DNA here is from genome assembly GCF_023091745.1 of Budorcas taxicolor. Taxonomy (NCBI): domain Eukaryota; kingdom Metazoa; phylum Chordata; class Mammalia; order Artiodactyla; family Bovidae; genus Budorcas; species Budorcas taxicolor. The sequence goes on from NC_068910.1 coordinate 98,131,212, forward strand.
GGGACTCCTGTACTATCCTTCCACCAAGAAGGAGTTGATATCAAGTGGTCAAAGTCCCCACCCTAACTCATATGACCTTTCTCCTATGACTGGTCTTTCTATTGTGGCCAAACCCTCAGTTCAGTTCACTCTCTCAGTCGTGTCCGACTCTTTGCGACCCTACGAATCGCAGCACACCAGGCCTCCCTGTTCATCACCATCTCCCGGAGTTCACTCAGACTCACGTCCGTCCATCGAGTCCGTGATGCCATCCAGCCATCTCATCCTCGGTTGTCCCCTTCTCCTCCTGCCCCCAATCCCTCCCAAAAACACTACCCTAAGACAATTAGGTGAGGTCAGCCTCAACCTGAATCATCTTTTTAACATAAAACCACTAGGTGTGGTCAGAGGAGCTCACCTTGAATAACAAAGACACTCCTATCATTTAGGAAATTTCAAGGGTTTAGAGGTTACCTCTCACAAGCAAAGGATAAAGACTAGACCTGTTTGAGTAAGGCTGAGTTCCTTGTATGGGCTTCCCTGGTGGCTCAGCAGGAAAGAATCCACCTGCAATGCAGGAGCCACAGGAGACTTGGGTTCCATCTCTGGGTTGGGAAGATCCGCTGGAGAAGGACATGGCAATCCACTCCAGTATTCTTGCCTGGAAAATTACAAGGACTGAGGATACTGGAGGGCTACAGTCCATAGGGTTGCAAAGAGTCAGACACACTGAAGTGACTTAGCATGCAAATTTCTTGGTATATACTCTAACATGTTTTGGAGTCATCTCTTCACAAATGTCTACCAACCTGTGTTTCTAATCCAACTGGGGCTTCCCTGGTGGCTCAGAGGTTAAAGCGTCTGCCTGGAATGCAGGAGACCCAGGTTCGATCTCTGGGTTGGGAAGATCCCCTGGAGAGGAAATGGCAACCCACTCCAGTACTCTTGCCTGGAGAATCCCATGGAGGGAGGGGCCTGGTAGCTACAGTCCATGGGGTCTCAAAGAGTCGGACACGACTGAGCGACTTCAGTCACTCACTCAGTGTATGTATGAGTCTTCCCTGGTGGCTCAGATAGTAAAGAATCTGCAATGCAGGAAACATTAACGTTGACTTATTTGGAAAAAACAACATATCACTTATCTCATTCATAATAATGCTATTAGTATGCTTTTATATGTGTGTCCACAAGTATATTTCTATTGCCTTCCAGTTGCTTTCACCAATGTGCCTGTGTGTTCAGTTGCTTCGTCATGTTAGACTCTTTGTGACCCCATGGATTGTAGCCTGCCTGGCTCCTCTGTCCATGGGATTCTCCAGGCAAGAATAATGGACGGAATTGCCATTCACTCCTCCAAGTGATCTTCCAGACCAAGGGATTGAACCTGCGTTTCTTGCATCTTCTGCATTGTAGGAATATTCTTTACTGCTGAGCCACCAGGGAAGCCTTTTCACCCAATAAATTACGGCAGTTTCCTGAAGTCTTTATCCTAGACATTTCTTAGTGTGAACTTAGTATGTTATACCTTCCTTTCCATATTCTCCATACTGCTGTTGCTGCTGCTAAGTTGCTTCAGTTGTGTCTGACTCTGTGTGACCCTATGGACAGCAGCCCACCAGGCTCCTCTGTCTGTGGGATTCTCTAGGCAAAAATACTGGAGTGGCTTGCCATTTCCTTCTCTATCCTCTATACAGCTCACTTTATATTTCAGGTCAGACATTTTCCTCATCATACTTATTAGATGTTCTTGATAATAACCTAGCTAGTTCATTTCATTATTTTCCTATATTTAGTCTCCATATTACATTTTGATCTGTATTCTATATGTTCAGTAATCTATATGTACTCTATATTTTGCATTCTAAACCAAGTCCCAATCTTTTAGATTTAGAATAGACCACCTATGCCCCTCAGATACGTTTTTTGTCAGGGAATTTACAGTAAACAAAATATTTTCTTTTTCTGATTCTCCTTAACAACAGTTCTGTAGTAGAATATTTTTCCTTTGTCTCATTATATTATGCAGTATAAAAATATTAAATTCTATATAATGTGTGCAATCAAATGGAAAAACAAAAGGTTGCCTTCAAAATTTCAAGGCCAAGTATGTGACTATTCACTTGATATTTGCAAAGTACTTTTGTGATAAATGCAATTCATATTATTTCCACTCTTCCTATTTAATAATTTTCTGAAGAAAATCATTGATAAAAGGGCAAGTAAATGTTAAAAATGTATGTATATATTTTTTCAAATTCTTCTCAAGTAAAAAAATGACTCAGCACTGTGATTTCTGAAGCCACAACTGACAGGGTAAATCAAACCTGTGAAAATACCTGTACAAAGGAATAGGCAGATGATTTGAAAATATATCACAACATTTTTTATTATACATTTCTCTGTCAGATAATATTTATTTACTTAGTATAAGACATGATGGTAGACTCTGAAAAATATTTAAAAAAAATTTTTTTAAATGCATTTTGCATCTTGCTCTGAAGAAACAACTCCAATTGCCTTCACTTCCATTTCAAAAACTCACAACTTTAAAATCATTGGTTAGCTCTTTTTGATATTAACTAATTGTTCTTTTAACCATGGATCTTTTGGTTGTTTTCTTTCTCCTTTTAAAGGAATTGAAGATGAAAATCACACACATACACACACACACACACACACACACACACACACACACACACACATGCCTCTCAGTATTCCTAGAAGTCTCTCTCCATTCGTTATGTCAGCCTGGCCCAGGCTCCCTTAGACCTGTGCTGCAGCCTAAGACTTCCTATCTGACTCTCCTTTCTTTCTCATCTCATTTTCAGAGGCAAGAGACTTAAATCTGATTCAAAGACTCTACTTGCTTCCTCCTACTCCTTTTTGTTACAGACATTTCCTCTAATAATTATTTTGTAGGTTTAACTCTGTTTTGGTTCTGCTTATTTGTTAAAAATTAACCAGTTTTTGTCTTTAAAATGAATATACATAAAATGTATTCAAGTATATGATAAATGATCTCTGCCCTACTGACAGTTTTTAAGGGTAAAAACATTCTCAAGTCTCAAGCAACTTAAAGATAATTTTAAAAACTTCTCATCTCTATGAATTTCCCATACACAACAGTCTCCTCCATTCATAGCCAAATTTTAAAGATTAATTTTTACTTCTATCATTTTCAATGTCACTATCATATATCTGGGGCTTCACAGGTGGCTCAGTGGTAAAGAATCCACCTGCAATTCAGCAGGCATGGGTTCAGTCCCTGGGTCAGGAAGATTTCCTGGGAAAGGAAATAGCAACCCACTCCAGTGTTCTTGCCTGGGAGATCCCATGGACAGAAGAGCCCATAAAGAGTTGGACAGGACTTCATGAGTAGGTATAGAAGCACACACTATTTATTTAGGGCAGGTCTCTAGTTATATTCGTGAGATATTAGGAAGAAAGTGAAGAAAAATGTTTCAGAAAGATGAATATACCCACCTATGAGAAACCAGGTTTGGTTTAAATTTATAGTGATTAGAGTTGAAAACTGTAGTGTCTGGACTTCAGTACCACTTGTTGATACCTCTACTGAAGTACTTATCATCAGACTGAATTTGAAAGTCATTTATTTCTCCTTCCCAACAGGTTGAGAGTTTACAGAAGGTGTGAACTGTGTCTCTTGTCTCTATAAATGTATATTCTAAAGCTGATTTCATTTATGAAGTTATGAAGACATCAATTACTTTTGAAAGTGAAAGTGAAGTCACTCAGTATCGGACTCTTTGCGACCCAGTGGACTGTAGCCCACCTGGCTCCTGCGTCCATGGGATTCTCCAGGCAAGAGTCCTGGAGTGGGTTGCTATTTCTTTCACCAGTGGATCTTCCTGACGCAGGGATTAAACCCCAGTCTTCCGCATTGCAGGCAGACACATTACCCTCTGATGAAAAAATATACCAAAAAAAAGGATGACAAAAAAAAAAAAAAGTAGAGAAGAGAAATAGTATACTTAATTGTGAAAAGAGGGTACAGAAATTTTTAAACGAAAGACAAGTAGTTCCAAAGCTGTATCCATCAGCAAGATAAAGACAAAGAAGACTTTTAAAGGGAAGCTTTCAGGGATGTTCAGGAATAATTAGAAGAGATTCTCTGGTAGAAGCAGAGAATTTAATCCAGATTTTGTGGGAATAGGATGACTGAAATGAATGACAGAATTCAGGGCTTTTAGGTAAAAGTAAAAACTTGAGACTCATTTGTTTTGTTTTTGTTGTTGTGCTCTTCCTTAGGCAAGCTAGACCATGAAAGGACTGCAAAGTTAATAGAGCATAATATGGACCTCGTTTGAAAATGACAAGCCTAAAGGAAAATTAACAGTGCAGATTTGACAGAACAGAGGATGTAAATGGGAATTATTTTGTACTATATAGTACTGCAATCTGGGTTTTGGTAAGGATATTAAAATATTTCTTGATCTAAGTGTCAACTAAGCAGGCAGTTCATGACAAGGAAGCGTAACCATCTCATCCTCTGAAACAGAGATCAGTTACTTTTTTTTTTTTTTGTATTCTTTACCTGAAAATGTGATCTTCTCAGACATTTTAGAACCCACAAACGCGAAGGCAAGGTAGCTGATTTTCTCTCCCTCACCATTTGGGTTAGCTGCATCAATATTGATGCAAAAGGCTGAAGAGATTGTGGCTAGATCATTCTAAAACCTATCACTAAGAATCAATTCCCTCTACAATGAATTTGAGATGGGAAATACCAATCTCTGTTTTTATACTTAAAAATGACATATAACCTATATTTTAAACTGTGCATCACATTTTGGAAGGGTGTTATCATTGGAAAATGAGAAAATTGGGAGTTGTGAAGAGAAAAATTATAGATTAAACTGCTGGTAGAGGAGAAATAATAATATGTCTATAAAACAGTTTAAAAAAGATAAAATATAAAGAATACAGAACTTTGGAACTGCACTTTAAAATATTCAGTAAAGCTGAAGGTTTGAGTTATATAAGGATGTCTTGCTGGATTTTTCCTGATTTATCAAGGAGTGATCTTTTTTAAGCTAAATCTAAATATCCAAATCCAATATACAAAGTATTTGGAAAGAGATTGGAGAAGTCCTTTCACTCACCTAGATGTTTTCTCACTTGGTAGAGCTGAGATAACTTTCCTAATAGATATTAACTAAAGTTTTTCCACCAATGTAGATATATAACTGCAATGCAGGCTGTAGGAACTAACAGCTACAATTATTATCAATTTTTAATTTATATGAGACAAAAAAATTACTAATATCTTACTCTGTTCTCTAGAGTCTACAAAATAAATTTAATTTGTCTTCTACACGACAGCCTTTAAATATTTCAATAGAGCTATTATGAGCCTTCTAACTCTTCTCTTTAGGCGGAACATACATCTTTCTAACTCTTTTGCTTATGACATTTAGTTTATTACATTATGAAAGCAGCTCCCCTCCCCCCAAATTTAAAACAATTCTCAAGATACATTCTGGCCAGTATGAAGTAAAGTGGAGTTATTTTTTCTGGACACAAGAAATATTAACTCTCCTTGTGGGCAACTTCATTTCACAAAAAATGCTTAATAAGTTTAGAGTCAATTCAAGTCTACCTAAAAATCAAACAGAAACAAAACACAAATCTCTGTTCAGCCAGATTCCTGTCACCTAGAGTAGCGTTTTTCTTACCCATGTGGAAACCTTCATATTTAGTCTTATTAGCTATTATCATCTTTGATTTTGGCTCAGCTCATCCTGTAGCTTACTGAGAACGATATAGACAATGATTCCATGCTGCATTTAGCACATTGGGAGCAAATAAGGTTTTGATAAACTTGCAAGGCTAAGTTTCATGAACAATTTCTTTCAGAAGGTGTAATGTTCAGGTTGAAATGAAGTTCAGAAAAATTGGAGGCTAGAGGGATTGTTGGAAAATAATTGCCGTAGTCTGGATATTAGGTGAAACAGTCCTAGGCTAAGACTCTAGTAGTAAAAACAATAACAGAACAAAAAACAGTAAAAATTCAAATTAACAAAAATAGTGGCTTACTAGATGTATGTAATAAGGAAAAGGAATGAGTCAAAAAGTAACTAGACTGTTAGGTTTTGAGTTTGGATAATTAGAACCTGATAGTAATATTGACAGGTATATTGAAGCCCAAAAGAAAAGGTGATTGGAAAGAAGGGCAAATATTTTAGATACATTAAGTTTAAGTGATGGTGATGCAAAAGGAAATTTCCAAAACACATAAAGCTGGTAGGAGAAAGCTGTTATAAATTGCAGAATTAAGGTAAATGATAAAGGTAGATACCTAATTGTCATCTATGCAGAAATGTTATCTGAAGCATGAAAAAAGACTCAGAATCATCTAAGAGACATACATTTTCATAAAATTATAAACTCATGGGTATCATAAGTTGTATACCAGCCTAAAGAGAAAAATCTTAAGGAAGTGCTTAAGATTAAGAAAGCTCAAGCTTCCATATGAAAACCCGTGGAAAAGTTAATGTATAAGAAAGAGATGAATTGATATAGAACAGAAAATATTGAACTTGTCTTTCAAGTGTTCTTGCTAGTGGAGTTGTCTAATATTATTTAGAAAATAAATAATAGATACATTGTAACACTTTTTGCTGTTAACACAAATATTCATTACATTCATTTTTTAAATGGTGATATATTTGCCCTTACCTATTACCAGACAGTTTTATTCTCAAACCTTTATCTTTAAGAGATTAAGTGTATTACTATGCTCCTTAAATTCGGTATTAATTTTACAACTTTTTTAACCTTCAGTCCTCATATAGCTAATTAATCTGAATAAAGTTAACTGAACTGATTGTACTCATATAACCTTGGCCTAATTTAGACCCAGTCCACATTTTGCATTCTCTTCTTTGTATTTCATATATCATGATTAATATATGTATTGGAGCATTATTTATAAGCTAGTCATTGTGTCAGAGGGAAGAACAGAGTTTGTAGAGTATAATTACTGCTAAGTTCTTTTATCTATTCTCATCCCCATTTCTGCTTGAAAATGCTCAGCACATCTAACACGTAGAATTATAAGATGATTTTCAAGCAAAGAAAAAAAACACAATCTCCAGTTACAAGTTTATATTTACTGATCTTCACAAAACTACTTTTCCATATTTTTCTCCTAAGAGAACATAACATTCAACATCTGATACTTTGAAAATCAGCAAAAGAAGCCATTGTTTTTGACTATTTTTATAATGTTATCTTACTGCTGGGAAACAGAAACAGCCAAATAAAAAGGAATGAATAATTAAATATATATGTATGGTTTCAAAAAATCTTGAAAATTGATTATTTCAGTGCTGAAAATAATTAAATCTAATGTAATTGCTTTTTAAATGGATTGATTTCAATACAAATTTGAATAAATAAAAAAATACTATAATTTAAAATTGATAAATGGTCAGCAATAATTTAATAAATATAAGTGAAGATAATTCCCACATTAAAATACATACATACAGGTAAGGTTGAAACTTTACTTCACATGGAATTTTATGCCTCTCAGGAAAAGTTTGTGTATTCCTTACAGAAGAGTAAAAATACAAAGGAGAACATAAACTGTTCTGGGTAATGAGAACAATATTTTATGTATTGGCTAGATAAGTCCCATTGAAGCTAACATTCTCAAAGGATAATAAAGAATCATTGTGAAGTTTATATAATTTACGAGTTACAGTTATACAAATTATATGTGATTTAAAGTTATTCTTGACAAATTTTAGAACAACTTTCAATATTTCTTTAAGATTACAGTTTTTGCAATTACAAAAGACTATGCTCATGTTATAAATTCTTATCTGCCAAAGAGAATAAGCATACAGTTAACATTAACCTACTTTAAACTAGTGATAACTTGATAATTAATTGGTTTATGAAATAAATATCCAATTATACTTTCAATATTGTTTCTGTAGTCAGAAGTCCAACTTTCAACAGAATTTTTCCTCAAGCATATTGAGAACTTAACTATTACTTTTAAGTAGTTGAAGATTTTTAATAATTTACTGTTTGTTTATTTAACATAAATATAGGCAATGCTCAAATTTAATTTTTATTGACAAAATATGCTTAACTATTATCTAAATGTTTTGTGATTCACCGTTTCTGCATTTACTATAATAGCAGGAACAGTAAGTTGTTCTTTTATTTGATAATGTTATTAATAACTATTACTTAGTTTTAGTGTTTCTCAGCAGACTGATAATAATTATTATTTTATGAGTGCAAAAGATCACAATGTCTATATTTTGTAGTTATCCCATATTTACTGAGGTTCCATTTATACAGTCTATAAATATAACTGGTGTTAGCTTTATGTGTAACTTTCAAAATTATGAAGGCACACTATAATGTTTATCTTTTGAAATAATAAGATAATGGTAAAAGGACAGACTTTTCAACAAATGGTGCTAGTAAACTGGTTATGTACATGCTAAATATATTTGGCCACCTGAGCCAAAGAACTGACTCATTAGAAAAGACCCTGATTCTGGGAAAGATTGCAGACAGGAGGAGAAAAGGATGACAGGGAATGAGATGGTTAGATGGCATCACCACCTCGATGGACATGAGTTTGAGCAAGCTTTGGGAGTTGCTGATGAACAGCAAAGCCTGGCCTGCTGCAGTCCATAGAGTCTCAAAGAGTCAGACATGACTGAGCCACTGAATTGAACATGCTGAAGAATGAAACTGCACTGTTACAATACAAATATACCAACATGTATTCAAAATGAAACCTAAACATAGGGCTTAAACTATAAAACTCTTAGAGGAAACATGTGGGAAGCATCATAACTTTGTATTTGGCAGTAATTTATTGAATATGACACCAAAGCTCAGAAACAACAAGAAAACAGATAAATTGAACTTCACTAAATTTAAAAACTAAAATGAAACAGAACTTTTGTACATCAAAAGTACTTTAATTAAGAAAATGAACGGGGAGAGAGGAGGAAGGGGGGTTCAGGATGGGGAACACGTGTATACCTATGGTGGATTCATGTTGATGTATGGAAAAACCAATACAACATTGTAAAGTGATTAACCTTCAATTAAAATAAATAAATGTATATTTTTTAAAAAAAGAAAATGAAATAATTCCCAGAACAAATATTTGTAAAGCATATGGCTGATAAGGAATATCCAGAGTGTATAAAGAACTCCTGCTACTCAATAAGAAACAAATAATCCAATTCAAAAATGGATAAAGAACTTGAATAAGTATTTCTTTAAGGAAGATATACAGATGGTCAATAAGCACATGAAATGATGATCAATGCCACAAACCATTAGGTAAATTTAAAATAAAACCAGAATAAGATAGCATCTCACATGCATTAGAGTTAGTGAGGATATGGAGAAACTGGAATCCTGTGCAATACAATGTAAAACCATTGATAATTCTTCAGCTAAACATAGAATTACCAAATAATTCAGCTATTCTATAACTGGATATGGACCCAAAATAATTGAAAGCAGAGACCTAAAGAGATACTTGCACACAAGTGTTCATGGAAGAATTGCTCACAATAATTGAAAGATGGAAACAACCCAAATGTCTATCAACTGATAAATAAACAACATACATTGTATACATACAATGAAATGATATTCAGCCTTAAAAATGTAGAAAATTGTGACACATGCTACCACATGATGAACTTTGAAAACATGATGCAAAGTGAAATAAACCAGACACAAAAAGATGAGGCAACCAAAATAGACAAATTCTTAGAGACGGAAAGTAGAATAGAGAGTACTGGGGGATGTTGAGAGGCAGGAATGGGGTTCATTGCCTACGGTTACAGAGTTTCTGTTTGGAATTATGAAATTCCTGAAGATGGATAGTGGTGACAGTTGAACAACCATGTGAAGGTGCTCATTGTTACAGAGCTACAGACTTTAAAATGGGAAAAATGGGAAATTTTATATATATTTTACCACAGTGAAAAAACAAACACAAACCGCAGTGTTTAAAACAGAGACTGCAGATGCTGTCAGCTGTCTTTCTACCAGAGGAGAAACCTCAGAGAGTAAACTCTACCCACAGGCACCCAGAGACCTTCCTCTGCTACAGGGACACACTTGGGGACAGCAAGTCGGTTCCAATTTGAGGTTCCAGAGCACCCCGGCACCTGTAGCCCTGCCCCTTCTCCCCCTTCCAGTAGTCTTACTTTAACTCCCTATTTTGGCTTAAGCTGCTTGCTATGTGTTCGTGTCATCAGAGACCAGAGTCCGGACTAAAATCCTCTGTCTCTTCCTTCCTACCCCAGAGAGTAGCTGAATTCTTTCCTTTAAGAAACAGTCAGTGAGTCTCGCCAGAACCTCTGTCTACCACATCCACTGTGGCAGAAAGGGTGCTGAAGCCTGAAACCTGGTACACCTTGAGGATCAAGCTAGCAGTTCTCTTGTTTCTCACACTGTGTAAAGGTCCTGGGGATCAGTCACCCTTGTCTCAGGTCTCTGGAGGATGCTAGTATTTACTGCTATAGTGGTTTTTATATTAAAGAACTGACATATTTCAAAATAAAAATGCTACTCTAAAGGTTTTCTGCCTGGGTTGAAGTATCAAAAAATCAGTAAGAAGACAGCTAATTACACAAGCTATGAAGCCCTCAAGTTGCCTGTTGTGGCGGCCAACACTCTGAAGTTATAAATGCTGTATTTGGCAGCACTTAAAAATATGAACAGGTCATCACTTTAGGACACAGTTCAGTTCAGTTCAGTCGCTCAGTCGTGTCCGACTCTTTGAGACCCCATGAATAGCAGCACGCCAGGCCTCCCTGTCCATCACCAACTTCCGGAGTTCACTCAGACTCACGTCCATCGAGTCCGTGATGCCATCCAGCCATCTCATCCTCTGTCGTCCCCTTCTCCTCCTGCTCCCAATCCCTCCCAGCATCAGAGTCTTTTCCAATGAGTCAACTCTTCGCATGAGGTGGCCAAAGTACTGGAGTTTCAGCTTCAGCATCATTTCTTCCAAAGAAATCCCAGGGCTGATCTCCTTCAGAATGGACTGGTTGGATCTCCTTGCAGTCCAAGGGACTCTCAAGAGTCTCCTCCAACATCACAGTTCAAAAGCATCAATTCTTTGGTGCTGAGCTTTCTTCACAGTCCAACTCTCACATTCATACATGACCAGAGGAAAAACCATAGCCTTGACTAGATGAACCTTAGTCGGCAAAGTAATGTCTCTGCTTTTGAATATGCTATCTAGGTTGGTCATAACTTTTCTTCCAAGGAGTAAGCTTCTTTTAATTTTATGGCTGCAGTCACTATCTGCAGTGATTTTGGAGCCCCCCAAAATAAAGTCTGACACTGTTTCCACTATTTCCCCATCTATTTCCCATGAAGTGATGGGACCAGATGCCATGATCTTCGTTTTCTGAATGTTGAGCTTTAAGCCAACTTTTTCACACTCTTCTTTCACTTTCATCAAGAGACTTTTTAGCTCCTCTTCACTTTCTGCCGTAAGGGTGGTGTCATCTGCATATCTGAGATTATTGATATTTCTCCTGGCAATCTTGATTCCAGCTTGTGCTTCTTCCAGTCCAGAGTTTCTCATGATGTACCCTTCATATAAGTTAAATAAGCAGGGTGACATTATAAGCCTTGACGCACTCCTTTCCCTATTCGGAACTAGTCTGTTGTTCCATGTCCAGTTCTAACTGTTGCTTCCTGACCTGCATACAGATTACTCAAGAGGCAGGTCAGGTGGTCTGGTATTCCTATCTCTTTCAGAATTTCCCACAGTTTATTGTGATCCACACAGTCAAAGGCTTTGGCATAGTCAATCAAGCAGAAATAGATGTTTTTCTGGAACTCTCTTGCTTTTTCCATGATCCAGCGGATGCTGGCAATTTGATCTCTGGTTCCTCTGCCTTTTCTAAAACCAGCTTGAACATCAGGGAGTTCACGGTTCACGTATTGCTGAAGCCTGGCTTGGAGAATTTTGAACATTACTTTACTAGCATGTGAGATGAGTGCAATAGTGCGGTAGTTTGAGCATTCTTTGGCATTGCCTTTCTTTGGGATTGGAATGAACACAGTAGACTTCCTCAAAAAAGTATAGAAAAGTAAGCCTTTACACTTTCATTTCATAGACTGATGATGGTTTGCCTTCAAGGGCAGACAAAATCACTCAAAAATGCATCAGAATCCCCTCCCCACCCCTCCCAGTCACAAATGACTAATGGAAAAATCATCTTGAAAGCTTTTTAGACAAATGCAGAACCACTTTTGAAGAAAATAAGGAGGATTCAAATGAAAATACTCACCATATGGGAAGTCTGCAACTGGCTGCTCAAGAAAATGCAGGATGGAAGCAGAATGCAGGAACTGAAGGAACAGAAAGAAATGCCTGAAAACTCAAAATGCATAAGATGAACACACAAAGTGGTAGAGAGGCTATAAAAAAATCTCTGACAGAAACCATGCTGAATGTCATAAATTTGCCCAGTCTCTTTAGAGAATACTGCATGATTGATGGTGACTTGAAATTATACAAAAACACTAAATCAGAAGATGGGTCTAGCTAGAGTCAGGATTTGATCTGAGGAAAAAAAAAAATCAAAACAAAACTTACTGATGATGTTTTCTTAAAAAAAAAAAAAAAGAAAAAGAAAAAGTAACAAAAAGAAAGAATTACCTGCTGATCCAGTGGTTAGGACTCCCTGCTTTCACTGCTAGGGGCCTGGGTTCTATCTCTAGTCAGGGAACTAAGATCTCACAAGACGCTCAGCACGGCTGAGAAAGCAAAACAACAACCCCCCCCTCCCCCCCACCCCGCAACCCCCACCATAAAGCATCCAGGAAGTTAGGTGAATAAAATGAAATGAATGAAGAATTTACAGGAGAAATAAGAAGTCTCCAAACCGAGAAAGTATCTTTAGTCAGAAAATACACAAGTATTCTAAATCTTGAAAGTAAGATTGAGAAACTTTAGATGAAACATCAAATACTGCCCAAAGTATGAACATGGATTGCAACTTCATGGAAAATCAATTGAAGAAAGAATTCACTGCTTGGAAATAGAGAAGAAATATCCCAAAATGTATAGAAATATGAACTACACATATTTGAAGGGCAACTTCTATAGGATGATGCCCAAAGACATGGACAAAGAATTGGAAAGAACCATTTCCTTCTATCAAAATCAGAGTTTTTTCTATGAAGAAAGAGTTTAAAATTGAATGGTAGCTCTCTTGACAGAAAGATCACCAATCAAAGAAAAGATATTAGTGAAATAGGAGTGTAAGTTTCAGCCTTTTCTGAGTGACCTCTTTGATTCTGTTGGTTCCACTCACAAGCACACAGAATCCTGCAAGTATCAGAGGTCCCCAGGATCTTCCAGCTCCCAGAAAGAAGAAGGATCACTCATGCTGGAAAGGCTCAAGGATTTAGGGTCACATGCAGGTTTAATTCAACTTTCACAGTAGCCAACCCTGGACAGCCATGATGATATCATGACATTTGCTTGTGTTTTTCCTCTTTAAAAGTAATTTTGATTTATATCTTTAGTTTAACTGTTGTTATTTAATTGATACTATAAATGTTCTTATTAAATTGTGATAAAGTTTAATATCTAAGTATTTTTCAAGTACAGATTTGTTTAATATAATTCTATGGATACATAATTTCTACTTCATTGGACCTTCTAGAATAGTGTATGTGTTATATTTTTATTTAAATTAAAGAAACACTATTATTTAAATTATTACATGAAGACATTTGCAACAATAAAGGCCTTCTCTATTAAAAATGAAATTCAAAAAAAGGAGTTATAGTAGTATAAACAACAAACCAATCCATTTAGATTCTTAAATTTAACATTCAAAACACATTCTACTTTTTTTCCCCATATTCTATCTTCAACAGAATTAACCACTAATAATTGCAGGAAAGGGCAGGATTTTGCCACAGTAATAGTAGGTAGATTTTTGAAAATTAGATAAATTCAGTTATGAGTTCAATTCCTACCTAAATTTATGCTTCTTTTATATAACTACACTCATATTTGAAAGGACAAGCTAAAAACGTTTAGTAATTATTTGTAGGTCACCTCCTTTATAGATTTTCATCTTAGGATTTCTTTGTTTATATTCGGTGTTGGGTATTGTTCTCCATATGTTACTTTTTTGTGGGTCACAACAGAATATTTTTCTAAAGAAACTTTGAACCACCAAATATATATATGTCCATCAACTTGTTATTAAATGTATGAACAAGGAAGGCTGACCAAAGCAGTGAAACACAATGTCAGAACAAATTGTGACTTTGCAGTATGAGCCTGGGAGCTCACCAGAGGTTCTGCTCTGGACCAATTTATCTTAAAATGAGCACAGTCTTTCAAGTAATACCTCAAGATGCTGATGCCTATACTAGGAGATATGATCAAAAACTGTAAATCTTTTTGTCACCATGAATTGTACAAAGCAATCAATCTCAATCCCTTGGGACAAGAACCTGCAAAAACAAAAAAGAAATTGTATTTCACTCATTCTGAAGGACTAATAAATCATTTCCAAATTGATCTGTTGTCTAATGTTTACATAAACATGTATGCATATGTATATACACATGATATACATACACATAATTTCTTTTGATAATGTAATGGTTTAATGATTTTCTAGAAACCATGTTTTCAGCATCATTGTTACCTCAGTAAACATACTTGAAAGGCTAAAATGAAATTTTACTTTTTGATTTTTTTTTGCTGTGTATTTTATTTTCTGATGTACTAGATTTCAAGAAAATGTGCCTGTATTACTTTAGCTTTCTTTTTTTGTATTCTAGAACCCTACTAGATTTTAACTTCCTACCTCATACCACTTTTATATTGCTTGAGTTGTTTCTATGTGAATTAAATGACAATATATTCTTTAAATTTTAAAGATGTAGTTCTTCACTGCATATCAGACAGTGAAATTAAATAGAAAATGCACTGGACCAAACACTTCAGTGAGATCCTCATGTGCTGAAGTTCACATCCTCTTCCTCAGGGGAAGTTCTTCTTGTACCTAATTCCTCAACAGTTAATGCTGTACACCAGTATATTTGTGCATCTTCTTGGGAACAGTTTTGTGGGAAATAAAATAACTTGACCATATGAGACAGCAAGGATCTCTTCTAACTTATAGTTTTCATATAATATAATACAGAAACATCTTAGGAGAGATCTTGGTTTTGATAAGGAACATTTTCTGGTTTTGACAACAGGAAACTTACTAGAAGCCCTTTGATTAATGTAAGCAACTTAGATACTATCAGAACTCAAAGGCAGGCACTCAGGTTATTTATGGGAGTATATATATTTTGACATGTGCACATATCTTGATTCTTAGATTTCTAACTTTTAGAAGATCCTATACAAACTTCCCCTGTAGCTCAGTCGGTAAAGAATCTGCTTGCAATGCAGGAGACCTGGGTTCAATTCTTAGGTCAGGAAGATCCCGTGGAGAAGGAAATGGCAACCCACTCCAGTATTGCCTGGAGAATCCCATAGGCAGAGTAGCCTGGCAGGCTACAGTCCATAGGGTCTCCAAGTTTATGAGGTCACAAGAGTTGGACACAACTGAGTAACTAAGCACACACGCATATAAACAAAGCATTTCTTACCATGCTTTTATCTACCCTAAGTTGTCATATGTGTTCAGCTGAAGAGTGCTGAAGACAAAGGCTGTATTGATATGACATGCTAAAAATGCATTGAATTTTTAAGATCTATAAATATTGTACTTTTTGTCAATAACAACATTTTATCAACTTGAGTCTGTCAAGTTTTGTAACTGAATTACATATTATGTGAAAACTAATCAAATGTTCAAAAACTGGCCTCCACCAGTTAAAATGTAAAATGCAAGCATGGAATTTTACTTGGAAGTGGAAATCAAACATTTTAGTTACAGTCTATCTATAAAACATATATTACGTGTATATATATAGTATGCATATTTATAATATAGCCATAAGTAATCAAATTTTAAAATAAAGATTCAGTTCAGTTCAGTCGCTCAGTTGTGTCCAACTCTTTGCGACCTCATGAATCACAGCACACCAGGCCTCCCTGTCCATCACCAACTCCTGGAGTTCACTCAGACTCATGTCCATTGAGTCAGTGATGCCATCCAGCCATCTCATCCTCTGTCGTCCCCTTCTCCTCCTGCCCCCAATCCCTCCCAGCATCAGAATCTTTTCCAATGAGTCAACTCTTCACATGAGGTGGCCAAAGTACTGGAGTTTCAGCTTCAGCATCATTCCCTCCAAAGCAATCCCAGGGCTGATCTCTTTTAGAATGGACTGGTTGGATCTCCTTGCAGTCCAAGGGACTCTCAAGAGTCTTCTCCAACACCACAGTTCAAAAGCACCAATTCTTTGGCGCTCAGTTTTCTTCACAGTCCAACTCTCACATCCATACACTTTGTTTACCATTCTAGTTTTTAATTCTTTTATTTAGCTTGCAAGCTTGAAACTGCCTTGGAATTTTAAACTTTTGAAAGAGTCAAGAATTTTTTTTGGAAATTTTGCATGTCATCATCAGACCATCTCCCTCCCTGTCCCTCTCTTCATTTAGCATAGCCTTCTTTCTCTATGAGATATCTGTCTTGTCCATTTCATTTTCTCTGGCTGTTATGACCTAGTGATAGTTTTAGTGATTACATACAAATTGTACACTGCGTGGATGTGTGTACATTCTAATTCCTTATAAGAAATAATCAATTATAAAAAGATAGTTGGATTTTTTAATAAATTCAGACTTTGGAAAAGAGTACAGGAGAAGCATTAGGAATGATGTTTTCACAGTCTTTTTCAGAAAACATTTTCAATGATTATTGGAATTAACTATTTTTTACATTTATTTGATCATTCCAAACTTTCTAGACACTATAAGTTTCTATACATGTTAGAAAAAAAAGTCAATCTTGAAGGCAAATCTAAGTGAAGATTGTATGCTCTGATGTTCAGTTGTGCCCGACTCTTTGCAAATCCATGCACTGTAGCGCACAAGTCTTCTCTCTTCATGGGATTTCCCAGGCAAGAATACTGGAGTAGGTTGCCATTTCCTACTCTAGAGGACCTTCTGAACCCAGGCATTGAATCCATATCTCTTAGGTCTCCTGCTTTGGCAGAAAGGTTCTTTACCAATAGCACCACCTTGGAAGACCCATGTGATGGCAACCTTCTTTCTGTTTTGAGATCTAACTGCTTGAGTTAAATCTTCCTAAAACAAAACTGCCAATAAATCTGAGGACATCTGCATAGAGTAAATATTCATGGCCTTTTCTTTATATATCCTGATATGATAGTAATATAAGCATTATAAATGTGCAAAATTTGCTCACTTGCTTACTTTCAGTAAAAGTTTGATCAAACTTTATCTCTTTTAAAGTTTATTACTGCCAAAACCACTGTGGGAGAAAATGGTTTTGACACATTTTGAAGTAGTTAAAAAAAAACACAGTTTAGCAGTTTACATAGGTTTGCTTATGTTAAAATTGTATTGCACATGAGAGACACATAGAGAGTATATTGGACATATGCCACTGTCATGACAAATTATGAAAAGTAGAAATGATTTTAAGAAATAGTTAACTGTTGGATAAATCTTTAATGTAAATGTTCAAACATCTTCAGGAGTTAAACATGTAATACTAGAGAACTTGTGAAAACAGTTATTTTTTGGGGTCCTGTTACAATTGGTCACTCTGAAAGACCTCTCTTTATTTATTTAAACTAGATGGGCTTCAGTGGTCTGACCTAGGGTTCAGTTCAGTTCAGTTCAGTTTAGTCGCTCAGTCGTGTCCGACTCTTTGAGCCCCATGAATCGCAGCATGCCAGGCCTCCCTATCCATCACCAACTCCTGGAGTTCACCCAGACTCACGTCCATTGAGTCCGTGGTGCCATCCAGCCGTCTCATCCTCGGTCGTCCCCTTCTCCTTCTGCCCCCAATCCCTCCCAGCATCAGAGTCTTCTCCAGTGAGTCAACTTTTCGCATGAGGTGGCCAAAGTATTGAAGTTTCAGCTTTAGCATCATTCCTTCCAAAGAGATCCCAGGGCTAATTTCCTTCAGAATGGACTGGTTGGATCTCCTTGCAGTCCAAGGGACTCTCAAGAGTCTTCTTCAACACCACAGTTCAAAAGCATCAAAAGCATCAATTCTTTGGCGCTCAGCCTTCTTCACAGTCCAACTCTCACATCCATACATGACCAGAGGAAAAACCATAGCCTTGACTAGATGAATCTTAGTCGGCAAAGTAATGTCTCTGCTTTTGAATATACTATCTAGGTTGGTCATAACTTTTCTTCCAAGGAGTAAGCGTCTTTTAATTTCATGGCTGCAGTCACCATCTGCAGTGATTTTGGAAACCAAAAAAATAAAGTCTGACGCTGTTTCCACTGTTTCCCCTTCTATTTCCCATGAAGTGATGGGACCAGATGCCATGATCTTCGTTTTCTGAATGATGAGCTTTAAGCCAACTTTTTCACTCTCCACTTTCACTTTCATCAAGAGGCTTTTTAGCTCCTCTTCACTTTCTGCCATAAGGGTGGTGTCATCTGCATATCTGAGGTTATTGATATTTCTCCTGGCAATCTTGATTCCAGCTTGTGTTTCTTCCAGTCCAGCATTTCTCATGATGTACTCTGCCTAGGGTTACTGATTATTAATAATAAAAATAACTTAACTGAGTCATTACTCTATTCCTAACCCTGTCCTTGGAGATTTTTTTAAAATTATCTCATTTTATGTTCATGGCACAACTATTATTATCCTGGAAAGCAGCAGGAAAGATTAAGAGCCAGAGATTGGAACTAACCACCCTCTATGGTACCCTTTATGGGTGGAAGGCAACTTGAACTCTAATCAGTCATACTTCAAATCTTTAATATGTTTGTGATATAGTTTCTCTGACTCAAACCCTTAACAAACTCAATAATTTTTCTCAGTGTTAGCTTGACATAAATGTAATTATGAAAATATCATTGTTTCATAACTCAAAAAGCCTTTCCTGAGTTAGCACCTATTAAAAGCTCCTACATTTTCAAATAAAATGAGATTCTATATCCCTAATCTCTAAATATGTCTCTATATGGAATATTATGTAAAATATAAGCCATTAGAGATATATAGAGATAGTTCAGGTCTTCATAGTTTTAGTAATGAGTAACTTAAAAAAAAACTTTGTAGAAATTATTTAAAGTAGTTGATTTCAGTTCAGTTCAGTCACTCAGTTGTGTCCAACTCTTGGCGATCCAATGGACTGCAACACTAATGGCTTCCCTGTCCATCACCAATTCCCAGAGTTTGCTCAAACTCATGTGCATCAAGTTGATGATACCATCCAACCATCTCATCCTCTGTCATGCCCTTCTCCTATGGCCTTCAATCTTTCCCAGCATCAGGTTACTTTCTAATGACTCAGTTCTTCTTATCAGGTGGCCAAAATATTGGAGTTTCAGCTTCAACATTAGTCCTTCCAATGAATATTCAGGACTGATTCCCTTTAGGAATGACTGGTTTGATCTCTTTTTCATCCAAGTGACTCTCAAGAGTCTTCTCCAACACCACAGTTCAAAAGCACCCATTCTTTGATACTCAGCTCTCTTAAACGACTGAGCGACTTCACTTTCACTTTTCACTTTCATGCATTGGAGAAAGAAATGGCAACCCACTCCAGTGTTCTTGCCTGGATAATACCAGGGACAGGGGAGCCTTGTGAGCTGCTGTCTATGAGGTCGCACAGAGTTGGACACAACTGAAGTGACTTAGCAGCAGCAGCTCTCTTTATGGTCCAAATTCTCACATCCATATATGACTATTGGAAAACCATAGCTTTAATTAGATGAACCTTTGTCAGCAAAGCAATGTCTTTGCTTTCTAATATGCTGTCTAGGTTGGTCACAACTTTTATCCCAAGAAGCAACCATCTTTTAATTTCACGGCTGGAGTCACCATCTGCAATGATTTTGGAGCCCAAGAATATAAAGTCTGTTACTGTTTCCATTTTTCCCTACCTGTTTGCCATTAAGTGACGAGACCGAATGCCATGGTCTTCATTTTGTGAATGTTGACTTTGAAGCCAGTTTATTCACTCTCCTCTTTCACTTTCATCAAGAGGCTCATTAGTTTCTCTTCACTTTCTGTAATAAGGGTGGTGTCATCTGAATATCTGAGGTTATTAATATTTCTCTTGGCAAACGTGACTCCAGCTTATGATTCATCCAGCCCAGAATTTCACATGATCTATTCTTCATTTAAATTAGCAGGGCAGCAATATATAACTTCAATGTACTCTTTTCCCAATTTGGAACCAGTCTGCTTTTCCATGTCTAGTTATTTTGCTTCTTCACCAGCACACTGAATTCTCAGGAGGCAAGTAAGGCTGTGAGGATCCCATTTCTTTAAGAAAAATCCACTGCTTCTTGTGGTTCACACAAAGACTTTGGCATAGTCAATAAAGCAGAGGTAGATTTTTTTTTTTTCTGGAATTATCCTGCTTTCTATGATTCAATGGATGTTGGCAATTAATCTCTGGTCCCTCTGCTTTTTCTAAATCCAGCTTGAACATCTGGAAGTTTTTGGTTCACTTACTGTTGAAGCCTGTCTTGGAGAATTTTGAGCATTACTTTGCTAGCATCTGAGAGCAGTGCAATTGTGCAGTAGTTTGAACATTCATTGACATTGCCTTTCTTTGGGATTGGAGTGAAAAGTGACCTTTTCCAGTCCTGTAGCTATTGCTTATTGTTTTCCAAATTTGCTAGCATACTGAATGCACTACTTTCACAGAATCATCTTTTAAGATTTGAAAAAACTCAGCTGAAATTCCATCACCTCCACTAGCTTTGTTCATAGTGATGCTTCCTAAGGCCCACTTGACTTTGCACTCCAGTGTATCTGTCTTTAAGTGACTGATCACATCATCATGATTATCTAGTTCATTAAGATGTTTTTTGTATAGTTCTTTGTATTCTTGCCACATCTTCTTAATATCTTCTGCTTCTGTTAGGTCCATACTGTTTCTGTCCTTTGTTGTGCCCACCTTTGCATGAAATATCCCTTGGCATCTCTAATTTTCTTGAAGAGATCTCTAGTTTTTCCCATTCTATTGTTTTCCTTTATTTCTTTGTATTGATCACATAGGAAGGCTTTTTTTATTATCCTTTCTATCCTTTGAAACTCTGCATTGAGATCGGTATGTCTTTCCTTTTCACTTTTCTTCTTTTCACATTTTTTCTCAGACATTTGATTTAGGTCATATCTGAACAGTCAAGAGTTTTCTCCTGTTTTCTTTCTTTCTCTTGACTTCCTACTTTTCCATTCTGGTCCCCTGTAATGAAAAGAACATCTGTTTTTGGTGTTAGTTCCAGAAGGTCTTGTAGGTCATCATAGAACCATTCAACTTCAGCTTCTTCAGCTTTAGTGGTTGTGGCATAGACTTGGATTATTGTGATATTGAATGGTTTGCCTTGGAAACAGTGATCATTCCGTCACTTTTGAGATTGCACCCAAGTACTGCATTTTGAATTCTTTTGTTGACTGTGAGGGCTTTCCCATTTCTTTCAAGCAGTTCTTGCCCACAGTAGTAGATGTAATAGTCATCTGAATTAAATTTGCCCATTCCAGTTCATTTTAGTTCACTGATTCCTAAAATGTGGATGTTTACCCTTGCCATGTCCTGTTTGACCACTTCCAATTTACCTTGATTCATTAACCTAACATTCCAGGTTCATAGGCAATATTTACAGCAGCTGACTTTAATTCCACCACCAGTCACATCAACAACTGTGCAGTGTTTTTGCTTTGGCTTTCTCTTCATTGTGTCTTGAGTTATTTCTCCATTCTTCTCCAGTAATATATTGGGCACCTATCAACCTGGGGAGTTCATATTTCAGTGTCATAACTTTTTGCCTTTTCATGCTGTTCATAGGGTTCTCAAGGCAGGAATACTGAAGTGGTTTGCCACTCCTTTCTCCAGTGGACCACGTTTTGTCAGAACTCTCCACCATGACCCATCCATCTTAGGTGGTCCTACATGGCATGGCTTATAGTCTCATTGAGTTAGACAAGACTGTGATCCATGTGATCAGAAAGCAGTTGATCTGGGGGAAACAATTTTCTATCTATTTCACTAAATTTGTATTAAGCTTTATGACTGCTTTGATTATTCAAATGCTGCACAGTTGGTTGGTGTCATCTCAATTCCTCTAGAAAGCTCTTTCCCTTAGGACTTCATCATACTTCTGCTTTGGAGAAGAGGAAATACCATGAAGTTCTGTTTGAAGAATATTTACTACACGTATGAATTATTTTCTGAAAGATACTGTTTTTATTATATTATAAAAATTCATTTGAAAATATTCTTATAAAATTGTAGAAATGCTCCTACACTGAAAAATAAAATAAAATAAAATAAAAACAAAAATCCTGACCTTTCTTCAACTGAACGTTATAGTGTGTACTACTTTATTCTTAGCTTAGATAAAATTAAAATGCAAATTTAACATACAGCTGTAATAATAACTCTTTGCTGTGCTTGTTTGCATTATTTTCCTCTAAAAGTCAGAACAATATACTTAATTGTCTCAAAATAAAAGAAAAAATAAAAACAATATACTTAACTATCTAACTGAGTTCTTCTCATTTCCAAATATTAACTCATGATGTTCGTTCCAAATCTGGTCCTTCTCCAATGTCTTAGTAAATGAGACTACCTTCTATACATATAACATCATGTTGACACTGTTTTTTTTTTCATGTTCCATCACAAAGCCTATCCATTTGACCTACTTAGTATCATTCACATTTTCTATTTTTCTCTTTCTAGAACTGTCATTTCTTGACTGACCTATACTTGTCTTACTCTGGTATTTCTATGCCACTTCTTTTTATCCTTCAATTTCTTCTTCATACAGAATACATTCTTTTAATTGCAAATGAAATCTGATGACACCATGCCATTTTTAAAACCATTCATTGAATTCTTATTGATTCAAAGTATAGATCCAAATAGAAATAGTAAACTCTGTACAGTTTGGCCTCTTCTTATCATTCCAAATCCATTTTGTATTACTTTCCACATTGTTACTCACACACTGTTGACTTTGGCTTTACTGCAGGTTTTCATAGATAACACATTCCTTTTCTCTCATAACCTTTTACAAATTCTTTTACCACTTCAGAGTATAGCCTTTCCTTGCCCCACCCCCCATATCTTATTAGTGAGTTCCATATAATCTTTAAAAATTAAAAAAAAAAAAACATACATAATTTTCTAAAAACAGTCCTTTCTTCTTTACCAGATCATGCCTAGATGATTTTGGGGTCAAAAAGAAAGCTATTGAGCCATGATGTTTAGAGAGCTTCTAGAAAAAGGGAAGGATCAGTATGTTCATCTTCCATAGACATAAGAGTGTGAAGAACTAATTAGTAATAATTTTATGAGAAAAATGAGAAAATATAATTGAATTATACAATAGAAATATGGGAAATTAGCAAAAAAAAAGCTTGTGGGTTTTTTTTTGGGGGGGGGATTTATGAGGAAAAAGCAACGATGTATCATAAAGTTCAGGAATATTTTCCTTCAGATGGCTATAACAAAGACACATTTGTAAGGAGAGTGGACATTCCATGCACTAAGTGTAGCTTGGAGAACCAGAGTGACTTACCCATAGAAGAAAATACTAACCCTAAATGTTCAATTAGATGAACAAAAAGTGCATCAGTGTTTGAATGTAAAAGCCAGGCAAATAATAGTTGAAAGTGACTCTAATATAGCTCTAGAATAGATGACAAAGTTATTTTAAAATTTAACGTATCTTTTTCATACACCAGTTATTCCTTCATTTCTGAATTTGCTATGTTTAAATTTTGATGAATTAGAAGAGATGAAAGAGAGTAGAGAAATATTTTTTAAAAATTATTTCTATTATACAAACTACAGAGATATCACTTTTGTTTTTCTGCCATCCAACCAGAATTATATTGCCCATAATCCCCAGTCTGAGGTGCACCCAAGTAACAGGTGTCTAAGTAATAGAGTTATCCTCCTCATTCGAACAGTGGATAAAGAGATGTTCTCTCAGCAGGGGGCTGGGCTATTTTCTGTCTCTTAAGGGCATCTGTTTTCTTTTTTTATACATCTGTAAGAGCAAGCATATTTGAAAACCCCTTAAGGAGATATCTTGGTCCAATTAGATACTACCACAGCCTTATTTGGAGATAGAGAAAAATGCAACTAATAGTCTTTCCATAAAGTTTAAAAATAAACAAGCACAAAATATTAGCTAAAAGCCAACTTGTGGCTTTCACACAATTTCTGGCTTAATCCAGTGACCCACATTGTGGAGACTTTAATATTTGCAAGCTCTGAAAAAATACTTTTTGGCATTTTCAGTTACAAAAATGTCACATTATCTATGGTAAAGATCTCAAGTGTTTATTTTATTTTTCTCATCTTCTGGAAGGCAGGTATAACTGATGTAAGATTTTCCTCATGGAAGTGGAGACTTTAAATCAGATTTTCCTGAAATTTAATTATTGTCTGTATCATATTAAGTCCTGGGGATCAAAGAAAGTAGTAGTAGAGTTGAATCCTAATGAATTCAAGAGTTGAGAAGTTTGCTTGCTTGTTAAGGGGAGAAATGGTATTATAGAAATGTAGACAGGTGCCACATTACAAAGAAACTTTGTGCTATACCATGGAATTTCAACTTGGCATTACAAGTGATAATGATTCATCAAGGAAGTTAAAGGGAAGAATGGTATGATCAGATGTACATGTTACAGAACTACTTTGGAAAGCATAGCAGAGAATGGGAGAGGAAAGGGACTAGAGAAGGAAGACCTCTTAATAGACTGTTGCCTTAAATTGGGTTAAAGATGATGAAGGCCACTGTGAAGAGCTAACATTAAATGCAAACATATTCATAAAATTAAATTGAGCAAACCCTGTGACTAGATGTGAAGTTTGCTGGCATGTCAGAAGTTAGTTGGCCCCAAATTATCTAGAACAACTATATTTTAGAGAAATAAACCAAGAATTGATGGTAGATTTGAGAGTAGAAAAGGTGAAGATATTAACACCACTCTATTTTGCTTTCTGAGCAGTTTTGCATGCAAATTCTGCACTAGTGATGTCTCTTTTATACTCGGTAGTCACTCTTTTTCTCCTTTCAGCCCGCTGATTACTTCTCTTTGCATCTTCCCTAGTTTAATCATAGTACTTGATATGTAAAGGCAGAAGGACAAGAAGAAACACATGTTAGTTACCAAGTGTGATCCAGCAATACAAGAAGTAACACAGAGCTACTCCGGATTACGTTCTCATCTCAAACCTCAGTTAAAACAGTTAAGTGCCTAACAGTGTGCATTTGTATGCATACCACCCCTGAGGCCCATCATATCCCATGATTTGTGAACATATTTCTTACCAAATGACTTTTAAAGAATGTTTATGTTTATTCTGGAATTATGCCAAATCTAGAGTTATGCTAATATAGCCTCTAGCATTAGGGAACCTTTTAGGCAAATGTACTCCTGAGCATTTATCTGATTTCAGACTCATTTCTTTTTTATATCTATCTCTTCTTTTACTTTTTGAATTTCATTATATGCTGTTTGCTTATATAGCTCACTTTCAAACATTTTTGCCATTTTTGTGAAAGTTTCATATGCACTATTATCAGATTGATCTCCACAATTTTCTACTTTAATCACATAGCTTTTTAAATGAACTTTGCTTTTAAAAGAATTTAGTGAAACAAGCTAGTAAAACTATATATGCTGTCTCATTTGGCAAATTAATTAGAAACAGTTAATTCCATTGAGAACAAGTTGCTTTGAGAAGCAGTCAAGTTATACAATGAAAAAGATCATCAGAGTGAAGGAGTAAAAATATTTCAGAGATATTGAAGTATATCGTGAATTAAAACTCTTAGATGGTAGTAATGACAGACAAGAAATAAGTGTACTGAGTAAATATAATGGTATTGGTGAAGAAGAGTATATACTAGGAGAGAGGCAGAACCACAAAGAAAAAATAGTTTCAAACAATAGATCTAGTGACCCACCTGAGGGTTGTTTGGTATAGTTTGCTTCTAATGGCAGACCAAATTGTTTAGGCCAGTAGCCTTATCAATAGATACTCCATACAAAGGATGCAAAGCTGTCCCTTTTCAATATAAAGGATAACTGCTCAAGCCACACTTTGACAAGGGCACCCTGAAATACAAAAATGCATTCTGCCTTTGAAAATGTGTTACTGGAGGTTATATATAGTTTGACAGGGTAGCAAGAAGACATGCTGTTATAAACTGATCTATTGTATGGTGGCTGATAGAGTGAAAAAGCAATATGATTTAGAAAGGAGGTTACTCTAGGGGTCTTATTAGAGTATATAAAGGCTTAGGAAGCAAACACAAGACTTGGGAAAGTTGAATTTGTGCTGAGCTGCCATAGGATTCATGAACATGCCTCGAAATCCCAACAAACCACGTGTGCTTCACCTGCTGGGTTAAATGTTCATAGAAACTTCAAAGTTTAGAACTTTATAGTACTGGTAACATCAATAAAAGTTCTATATACTTCAGTGTGTTAAACTAGGTTTTGTGATTTAAAACATACCTATTTAAATAAGTGGGATTATTCATTTCTGAGATAAACTAATTACCATATCATGGATTATGATTAAAAAATAACATAATGTTAGTCTCTCAGTCATGTTGGACTCTTTGTGATCCCACATACTGTAGCCCGCCAGGCTCTTCTGTCCATGGGACCCTCCAAGCAAGAATACCAGAGTGGGTTGTCATTCTCTTCTCCAGAGAATCTTCCCAACTCAGGCACCACACCCAGGTCTCCTGCATTGGAGATAGTTTCTTTACCATCTGAGCTACAGGGAAGTTGGCATAATAGAGATAGTTTAGGTCCAATCCAAGTGGTATACTGGTAAATGCCTACTAAGTGACTCTCTGGGATCAAAAAGCCAGGATTTGCGCATTTACCAAATTCCATGGCTAAAATACTTCAACTCTAGCTGATTTCAAGATAAACTGGCATAAAACTAAAGACAGAGTTTTGAGAAATGATGCATGCAATGTGCTCTCACAAATCTGGTAGGAACCAACTCCAGAACATCATAGACTTTAGATTAAAAATGTCATTTCAAGAAAGATGTCATATCATGATTTTCTGTAAAAAAAAAATGCAGAAAAAGGGAATTTAGAATCAGAATAATTTGACTGAAAATGTTGTCTTTTAAATTAACATCAGTAATATAGTATAGATAAACTTTAGGATTTTAGAACTATCAGTTTTTAGGGATAGAAGGTCACCAGTCAAAACCATAAAATGAATTATCTCAATGGCATATGGCCAGTTTGTATTAACTTCATAATTGACATCTTCTAGCCCCAAGATATTTCAATGTTTTATTATGCTCTTCTATTACCAATATAATGGAAAAGTCATAATTAAATTAAATAAATGTCTCTACTAAAGGAACAAGTTGAAGTCTGGTGGAGATTAGAAATATCCTTGCTGCAAAATCATTGTGCTGTTGAAAATTATAATAAAAATAAATAAATACAAAATTAAGAAAATGGCATTGATAGAGGAAATGAAATTTGCTTAAGGTCACACAGTACAGGTAATTAGCAAATACATCATACTACAATTATGGATAATTTGGGTATGGGTTGCGAGATTGATGTGGGTTTTCATTACTAAAACCCTGATTTATTTTAATGTTATTTAATTGACATTTCAAGAAAAACATGAGAAACAAAAATATTTTCCATAGTTTGTGCATACGATTAGGCGAAGAAAAGTGCAATTGTAAGAAAATAAAACGGGAGGTAAAATAGTAAAAGTGTTGATAGAGGGACTTCCACCTCATTGATACCTGTTGCTATGGAAACAAAATTCCGTATTTCACAGATTTGGGTGGTGGCTAGGAGACTGGCTAAATATTTCAATAAATTAATTCACTTGTGGTATTAGTAAATGATCATAGCTAATCATAACATGTCCTTTAAGGAAGGGGCCCCCAACCTCCAAACTGTGGCCTGGTACCTCCTGTTAGATCAGCAGTGGAATCAGATTAGAAATAAAGCATAACAATTGTCTTCTACTGAATTGGTCCCTGGTGCCAAAAAGTATGGGGACCAGTGCTTTAAGGCAGTTTCTTCTCACAGTAAACCTTCACTGATTAATTAACACCATGGTGAATTGATCTTCAATACAAGTAAAGACTCCAAACAGGAGTCAACAAATAAAATTAGCCTTCAAATCCTACCTAGGTAAATTCTTCGAGCCACTAGGAAAGCCCAAAGTAAAACCAAAGCAAACTGGAAAAAAATTAACTCTTTACAGACATAAATTGTGGCCATTCAATGGTCAGAACCACTATGTAGTTTCATCTGTAGAGTAAAATGTTTGTTACATGAGTAAAGCTGAATTTGGAGGGTAGTTCTCCCCCAACTTCTGAAGCATTTTAGTTTTTCTTTTCTGTTTCTCTCCTCTCTCTCTCTCTCTCTCTCTTTCCCCCCTCTTTCTCTTTCTTCAATCTGTACGTGTTAGATTTTTCTTTTTTCTAGCTAAAGAGTAATGTTCAATCCTTTAGTCTCAGTTCTTTCTGTTGGCTAAGCAATCCAGGGACAACTTTTGATTTACATTCTTATCATGCAATTTTTTTAAGCTGATAATACTAATAAGCATTTCACTCATTCCCATATGGATTTATGCAACCATCTCAAGCTTTTCACATTTTCTATTCAAATTGTATTTTACATTGCCTGTCATTTCTCATATGTTTCTGAAACTCTCTTCTTTCTGCCTCTGTATTTTTGGGGAAAAGAGTGGAGCTGAAATGCTATTTCTCCTTTAAGCACAAAGTATTTGGTTTCGAGGCATACATTTTCCTGAGAACTCTTATCGAGTTGTTTTGACTTGTTAGCCAAAATTCTTACTATTAGCATGAAAAATTTGTGTTTATTAGTTTTGAAAAAGTAAATTGTGCAAAACTGAAAGTAGCTTGTAAAGTGCAAATACTTTCACCAGCTAACCAGGCAGTTTTGGTGTGACAGTAATTTGAAAGAACCTCATTCTGATCCTCTGGAGTTTGCTCTATGTAGTGTTGTAGTTTAGTCACTCAGTCATGTTCAGCTCTTTGTGACCCCATGGACTGCAGTCTGCCAGGCTCCTCTGTCCATGGAATTTCCCAGGCAGGAATACTGAATGGGTTGTCATTTCCTTCTCTAGGGGATCTTCTGGGATAAGGGATGGAACCCAGGTCTCCTGCACTGGCCGGTGGATTCTTTACCACTGAGCCACCTGGAAAGCCTATATGTAGTTTTACCTCCTCTATGAAACCTGTGTTTAACTATGTATACATATTTCTTATCATTATATCTACAAATAGAGTTACTCAAGGAAACTGGTGTCAGTTTGTTTACACTTTCCATCTTCAGGAAATGTAAAGAGTTACCTGACTAAATATTTGAACACGTTTACATATGTAGTTTAAGGCCATGGTTCTCAAATTTAGTGAGTTTAAAAATCACCTGAAGTGTTTGTTGAAATGTGTTTCCAGGGTACCCCAACCCAGGAATTCCAATTCAGGAAGGTTCACAAGCTGGCAAATGGACAGGCTTTGTAAAACCTGGCTTAGGAAATAATCAATTCAGTGAAGAAAAAAATCTTATCAAACTGTTCCCCTGACAGTTTTTTTTCCTTCAGATGATTTGACAAGATATAGTAGCTGATAAAAAATAACTTTTTTAGACAGCTTCTTCAGGTATTATCCCTCTGTTTACCAGATAATATTAGCCGTAGCTTACTTTAAAAAGCACACTTTACAAAATATTACTAATGTTGCACATTTTACAGCATGAGTTCATGAAAGCTATTAATTGCATTTCTGAGACAAGCTTTGTACTTCAAACAAAACTTTAGCCTAATGCCTTCATTTAAAGGTTATGATTTGTATACAAATAAGGGATTTAAGACTCATCTGCAGTAGGATCAAAGCCTGTAAGGGAGAGTTGTGTTGTCAGCATCATACATAAATATATTAGAGATTCTCCTAGGGATAAAGCAACAAGAATATTTAATTATTGCAAATTTGTGGGGGGAGCAGTGTATAATATATTATTTATTGTGGCATTTCATGCTAGATTAAGCAACATCATAGTAATGCCAAAGCCATTTAGAAGCTAAAGAATTAAAATAGAACTACCCACAGGGCAGAAATTCAACAGAAATCTTGCATTTTATACTAAAACTTTTCTTCGTCAAAAATTTAACTTTTCCTGTAGGTATTTCTTTATAAAATAGCTAGATGAACCACATGTTGTGATACAAAGTATTGTTCTTTTGTAATGAAAGAAATATCTGGAATAAAATCCAGCTATCTAAAATTCATTTAAAAAGTAGATACTCTAACAAACTGTATTTCCAAAATTTTCTGTTTAATAGGAAACTCATACTTGTAGCAAGAACTAAATATAATATTTAGAAATATTTTAATTATTTAATTATTTTTATATTTTTGATGATGCTTTTTCAGTTAAATTGTCCTTTTCTCACCAGTAGGACCAAACATAAATTAAATTTCATTAACTTACAATATTTCCATCTCAGAAGTTAAAATACTGTTAGACTTAGAAGTCCTTATACCCTCCAAAATAAAGATTTCAGCATGTATCCTTCAGAGACTAGAAAACAGGAAAAAATTCACATACAAGTATGTATACAATAGAGAAAGTTTATGGAACAGGGTGCCATGCATTTTCAAAGTGGTCTTAAATTGCCACTGCTCTTCAGGACTCTGCTTTGCAGTGAAAACAAATAAATTGAGTGCTGCTTATAGCAGTTAAGAACTTTTGTGTTGGTACCAGGGATGAATTTTAACTGTGGATAAGTTTCACAAATATCGGTCTGCATAATTTATTTTTTTCTAAGTAAATAGAAATATATATTTGTTGTTGATGGTGGTGATTAATATTGATGCATATAGATATACACCAAATACATAAATTGAAATTATTCATTAACAAATCGGAAGGTATGTATTATCATGAAAATGTCCTATATCCCAGGTGGTCTCAATACGCTGACTGTGCTAAGTTAATCTCAAGTGAAGTTAAAGGGATCATGAAAAGTAGGTTGAGTCTTAACTTTTGAGTATCTCAGCTTTACTTTTCAGTTCTGGGTTTATTCAAATAAAGTCTCTAGTTGTAAAAATCTGTGATGTGCATTTCCAATTTTGCAATTTAAGATTCTGCATAAGATAATTAAGTGTTAACATATAGAAAAATATTCAATTGTGTCTACACAATTGAATAGATAATTGAAAAGTTTATGCAAAGTTCATCAAAAATAGTAAGAAGAGAAAACAGGAAAGTTTTGAGTTTAAAATTTTAAAGTCACAAAAATGTACAATTTGTATTTATACATTCTTTACTAGTTATTGCATAGTGTATTTAACCCAAATCAACATGGAAACTAAATCCATTTGTCAAACCTGTTTGCAAATCCTGCCTTTTATTTCATTCTTGTTCATTTATATTGCACTTTGATTTCTCACAGTTCTAGAGGCTGGAAAGTCCAAATTCAAGGTATTGGCAAAGTAGATTTGTTCTTTAAATTTCCAGCCCCCAGAAATGTGAGAAATAAATAATTGGTGTTTAGCCACTCAGTCTAAGGGAATTTGTTTTAGCAGAGCAGACCAAGGCAAGTAGCAAAGTGTTACCAAGTCTGAACCATATGTTTTCATATGAATATAAGATTTACTGGAAGCATTCTTTAGATTTTAGTAAAGAACATGTATTAAATATCTCCTATACCTATTTGAAATAGATTTTAAACTGTTTTAACAATATAACAAAATTTAAAATTGTCTGGTGAGGAGATTTTAGGGCAGTTAAACTATTCTGTATAATAGTGGTCATTGTTGTTCAGTTGCTCAATCATGTGCATCTCTTTGCAAGCCCAAGGACTGCAGCAGGCCAGGCTTCCTTGTCCACCATCTTCTGGAGCTTGCTCAAACTCATGTCCACCGAGTCAGTGATACCATGCAACCATCTCATCCTCTATCATCCCATTTTCCTCCTATCGTCAATCTTTCCAAGCATCATTGTCTTTTCCAATGAGTCAGTTCTTCACATCAGATGACCAAAGTATTGGAGCTTCAGCATCAGTCCTTCCAATTAATATTCAGGGCTGATTTCCTTTAGGATTGATTAGTTTGGTCTCCTTGCAGTCCAAGAAACTCTCAAGAGTCTTCTTCAACACTGTAGTTTGAAAGCATCAATTCTTTGGTGCTCACCTTCTTTATGGTCCAACTCTTACATCGATACATTAACCTGGAAAAACCATAGCTTTGACTATATGGACGTTTGTCAACAAAGTGATGTCTCTGCTTGTTAATATGCAGTCTAGTTTTGTCATAGCTTTTCTTCCAAGGAGCAAGCGTCTTTTAGTTTCATGGCTGCAGTCACCATCCACAGTGATTTTGGACTCCCCCCTAAAATAAAGTCTGTCACTGTTTCCATTGTTTCCCCATCTATTTGCAATGAAGTGATGGGACCAAATGCCATAATACTGGTAGATTCATGTTATACATTTGTCAAAATCCATAGAATGAACAACACAGATAAAGAACCCTATAATAAAGTATCAATATTGGTTCATCAGCTGTAACAAGTGTACCATGTTATTGCAAGATATTAAAGGGAATGAGTAGTATAGGGGAACCCTCTGTCTTTTCAATTTTTTGCAAACTTGAAAGTATTTTTAAAAAATTATATTAATTAAAGAAATTCACCTAGGCAAGTGTTACAAATGTTACTGTTAAACAGTAGTGACAATTTAACAATAGTAGAATATATAGATTCTCTGTCTACACTTTTTATCACTATTAAGACTATGTTTAATTTATCATTCTAATTTTTTTTAATCTTACTGGCTCACTGACAGGATGAGAAAGATTAGAAAACAAAGAATGAAAAGATTTCAGATAAGTACAGTGAGTAATTTCTTTGCCCATGTTTCAGATTGACCTATTATATAGATGGCTTCCTGGTGGTCCAGTGGTAAGGGATCTGCCTGCCAATGTAGGAGATGCAAGAGACTCAGGCTCGATACCTGGGTCTGGAAGATCGCTTGGAGAAGGAAATGGCAACCTATTCTAGCATTCTTGCCTGGAAAATCCCATGGACTGAGGAGTATGGCAGACTAGAGTCCAATGGGTGTCAAAGAGCATACACAACTTAGTGACTGAGCATGCATATATTATATGGATACTTATATTTCCACCCTGCCAAAACTGGCCTCACTCATGTAGACCATCTAATTGTCACACTACTGACCATTTGTTGTAAGTAAAATATGGCTAAAGATATGTGTCACTTAGTATCATGAGCTGCTATTCTTGGGTTCTAGAATATCAAGTTTCAAAGGCTACTTTGAGTCTTGAATATTGAACAATATAAGCATAAGCTGGATGAAATGAAGACTCACTTTTCTCGTATGCATGAATGAATATCCTCTATCATATTATGACAGATGTCAATTAGCATTCCCAGTTTATTTTTCATGTGCCTTGAATACTTGTAAAAAATATAATACCTTACAACCCATTATAGAAATATGACTACTACTACTACTACAACAACAAATGACAATAACATAATAATAAACCGCTGTTTATCATTAAACTCGGCATCTACTAAAACAGTGATTCTGATTCCATAGATCAGGGTAGGATCTATGATGTGTATTTCTATAAAGCTCATGGAAAATGTGCCAGTGTTTTGACCTCAGGACCATGGCTTGAGAACCTCTATACTAAATCAAATCATTGATAACAAATCGTGTTTAAGCTTTAAGATATTAAGAAGTTTTCACAGTGGAAAAAGGTTCACTTATGACAGTTAGTCATTTGTCAAGGTTTTTTCCAAAATAGTTTTAAAGGAAAGTTGCCTAAGAAAGAGCTACTTGTTATTTAACATGTCTACATTGGTACTCAGGATTTTTTCAGAATTTTACTGGACTAAAATTAGAAATAACCCTTAATACATGTTATTATGACCTTATGAACAGATTTACTCACTCATATCTAATATAAAATCATTTTCTGATATATTTCTTCCAATCATTAATCTCTAAAATATATTTTAAATTTAGTTCTACATTTCATATTAGAAAAGAATCCATAAAAATAAAAGATAGAACATAAGGGACTTACTTTAATTTCCATAGTGAATATGTGGTAGAATGATGATTAAATTTTCAGGGTTTCTATTTGTATGTCCTTGGAAAGAAAAGTATAGCCCAAAGGACTTCTCTTCAAAGAAACAAGACTTTTTTTTTTTCTTTTTAGGTTGGAAATTGTTAGGAACAGGTGACAGCTGAGACAAAATATTGACAATCTGAAATAGTCTTTGCAGATTGGTAAAGGGAGACATAAAATATTTTTATTTATCACATTTCTTCAAACCAAAAGGAAAATAAAGCTAAAGAGCATTTCAAAGAAAAGGATGACAGTGACTGAAACAAACAAGTTTTTTTCAGCTTCATTTTTTTTTTTTTTAATTTGTAAGAGTTACTGTTTATTTTGGGGCTTCCCTTGTAGCTCAGTTGGTAAAGAATCTGCCTGTAGTGCAGGAGACCCAGGTTTGATCCCTGGGTTGGGAAGATCCCCTGGAGAAGGAAATGGCAACCCACTCCAGTATCCTTGCCTGGAAAATCTCATGGACAGAGGGGCCTGGAGGGCTGCAGTCCATGGGATCGCAAAGAGTCGGGCACAACTGAGCGACTAACACAACAATGCTTATTTTACCTCTGTTAGCTGATGTTGTGTTATGTTTGGTTTTCAGATGTTTAAAGATGAGGTAAACACACACACACACACACACACACACATATATATATATATATATATATATATATATATATGTAATTCTTAATTGGAGGATAATTGTTTTACAGTGCTGTGCTGGTTTCTGCCATACATCAACATGAAGCAGCCATAAATAAACATGTGTACCCTCCCTCTTGAACCTTCCTCCCAACACCCACCCCCAACACCTCTCCTCCCCACTAGGTTGTCACAGAGCACTCAGTTGAACTCCCTGAGTTATACAGAAAATTCTCACTGGCTATCTATTTTTTGTTGTTCAGTTGCTCAGTCATATCTGACTCTTTGGGACCCTATTGACTGCAGCATGCCAGGCTTCCCTGTCCTTCACTATCTTCCAGAGCTTGTTTAAATTCATGTCCGTTGAGTCGGTGACGTTGTCCAACAATCTCATCCTCTGTCGTCCCCTCTCCTCCTGGTTTCAGTCTTTCCCAGCACCAGGGAAAGACTGATGGCTCTTCTTATCAGGTGACCAAAGTATTGGAACTTCAGCTTCAGAATCAGTCTTTCCAATGAATATTTAGGGTTGATTTTCTTTATGATTGATTGGTTGATTTCCCTTCAGTCCAAGGGACTCTCAATATCTTCTCCAACACCACTTTGAAAGCATCAATTCTTCAGTGCTCAGTCCTGTTTATGGTCCAGCTCTCATATCCACACATAACTACTGGAGAAACCATAGCTTTGACTGTCTATTTTATGTATGGTGATTTACATACTTCAGTGCTACACTCCCAGGCTGCTCCCACAAGCCTGTTCTCTATGTCTGTATCTCTGTTGCTCCCTACAAATAGGTTCATCAGTACCATTTTTTTAGTTTTCATATATATATGTGTTAATATACTATATTTGTTATTCTTTTTATGATTTACTTCACTCTGTATAACAGGCTCTAGGTTCATCCACTTCACTAGAACTGACTTCAATTTGTTTATTTTTATGGTTGAGTAATTGTATATATGTACCACAATTTCTTTATCCATTAATCTGTCAGGGGACATCTAGGTTGCTTTCTTGTCTTGCCTATCATAAAGAGTGCTGCAGTGAACATCAGAGTATGTGGGAAAAACAAGGTAAATATTTTGGGGTACTTTTGTGAGCCACAGACCTCCTAACAGCATTTGTTTCACAGAATCTCACTTGCCATAGTATTAGCAAAATATGTGTAATTTGTGTTATTTAATTAGAAGAAGAATCAAAATTGATATATTCTTTACCCAAAGCACAGTATGAATGTCTGTCGGTATATTTAGACTCAGTGATTAAAAGATCAGACTTAAGGTGAAGAAAGATGCTATAATGTGACTTTAAAAAAGGTATATTCATGGTCAAAGAATTGTAGGCAACTAGACAGGCAGAGCTGAGGAATATCGGGGAATTTTGGTGCTTTTTACTTCATGGAGATTTGTTTTCAGTCCATCCTATATTATTATACTCTTCTTATGTTAAAGATGGAGTAATTCTCATTAAAAGTAATCGTCAGCTATTGCTTGTTGTTTTAAAATATTTCTGTATGCAGGTGTTTCTAATTTTATGAATATAGGCAGTATTTAGGAATTAATTTAAATTATGGTTGTCATTTTTCAAATTAATTATGTAACTTGTAGAAATTAATTCATGAAGAAAAATCATGTTTTCAAAGCCAAGAAGGATAAGAAACATTTACTCTCATATGTATCTTCTCAAGCTGCACATGATTAGTCAGAATTATTCTTTTGTGGTAAGTATCCTACAAACATACATGCAAACTGATTACCTATATCTGATGCTCTTGCATCTTTTCCTTTCCAATCAAGATATTTTCTTTTTTTATATTCAGGATACTATTTGTGCTTTGCTGATGTGTGCAGTGTTTTGGTTCATTTGCCATATTTACTCACATATTGGTCACCATGGGTAATTGTTGTCTGCATACTTTTGTATAGATTAATTTGTATTGAGTGGTTTACAAGACAAGAGAGAAAAGTGCAGTAATTATGTCAGTAACTATGGCATATAATTCCTTTTTTGTTTAATCAGTATGGTGGCATTAAGTATCAAAACAAATTTAACCTATTTCTTGGCATTTTCTGTTGCTATTATTTTATAGAAAAAGTTGAGAAAGAAAAAAGTTGAAAGTTTGTTTGTTCCTCATTTGTGACTGATAACTTCAGTTTGTGTCTTTGTTCTTTCCCTAAGGGACTGACATTAGAGTTCAATGCAAGTTTTTGTGTATACATACATATGTCACTCTTATATTTTAATTAAAAGTGTTAATTAATTATGTATTATAATCTGCACATATGAAACTTTTAGAATATCTATAAATATACATGAACCACACAGGATTGTAATAACAGTTCATGATATTTTTAAAGTTTTGTAATTTGCCTAAAAATCTCTTCAAAAAACAAAAATCATTATTATTCTTGAATGCCAGGAGTAAGATTAATCATTTGCAATTAAAATAACATCTCAGTCTTCTAAAATACTTCTGTATTATAGCTTCATTTCACTCCTACTTATATTAATGTTTAATAGGACTATTCATATATAAAGATTTTTGCATACTGGTATATATTTCAGAAGTGTATGACTAATTTATGAATATTAACTCATGTCTCTTTGCAAACCAGAGATAGAAAAGGGTAATAAAGTACCACAATAGGCCAACCTGTTTTTTAGTCACACAGTTGTGTCCAATTATTTGTAACATCATGGACTGCAGAACCCCAGACCTCTTTGTCCTTCCCCATCTCCCAAAGTTTCCCCAAGTTCATATCCATTGAATCAGTGATACTATCCAGCCATCTCATCCTCTGATGCCCTGTTCAATCTTTCCCAGCATCAGTGACATTTCCAATGAGTTGGCTGTTACCATCAGATGACCAAAATACTGGATCAGCTTCATCCATCCTTCAAATGAATATTCAGGGTTGATTTCCCTTAAGATTGTCTGGTTTGATCTCACTGATGCCCAAGCTTCCCAGGTGGCTCAGTGGTAAAGAATCTGCCAGGTAGTGAAGGAGGCCAACCTAGAATAATCTAATTTTACCTCTGAGACTTGACTTTCCCTGAAGGACTTGACTTTCCCTGAAGCAAATGGCATTAGTACAAAAGCTTGTATTTGTTGCCAGGAAGCAGAATTTGGGGTGTGGCTGTTGAATGTTTGTCTTAATTAGCAACTATTTGTTTTCTCACTAGAATTTTGCTAGTCCTTGTAATTTCTAGTGACCTGAGCCTTATGTGGCCTCTTAAAAGTTCAGTAGTGTGTAGCTCTCATTGCTATGCATTCTCTCACTCTTAGTTTCATTTACTGAATTTTAGATTTTGAATATGAATCTAATTATGCTATAATAATTTTCTGGTCTCCACATCAGCAGATTTGCCAGGTCTCAGACACTAATTTCTTTTCTGAAAATTTATACTTGGTCTTCCCTATCAGATTTAACGCCTGTCTTTTACTTACATGATCTTGTGATATCTGCCAGAAACCTCTTTTAACCTTTCCCTGCCTTGTCCTTTGTCACCCAGTTCTTCATAGGAGTAAAATCTGCCTGCTAGTACATTATATTTTAAAAACATAAGAAAATTATTATTATTATATTGTAACATGTAGAATGCTGCCAATAAGTTAACGCAACACTAGAAGATTTTTGTGAGAAATATATTTTATTTAGAGAAATTTTGATGTAAATTAGGCTCAGACTTTTAAAAAACTGCTCATCAGAGTCTCAAAGTAGCACTTTTAATTTAACTAATTTGAGATTACAAGAATATTGTGTATTATATTTGAAGCATATAGATTTAGTAGACTCTAATAAACAAAAATTCTACTTGGTAAGAACTTGAAAAATCATTTTATTTTATCTTCTTACCAAGTTTTAAACTTCTTCTCTAATACCCTGACAAGTAAGTAAGACAAAACATTATTTTTAAAATGGCTTAATTCTATACAGAGAAATTATACAATTATACAAATGCTCCTCAATATAAGAAAAGTTGAAAGTATGTAAGTTTGGCATTTATTAACATAGCAAATTCACTTTGGGATAAAAGAGGTATTAATTCATATCTGAAGAGATTCAAACACTGCAGGAAAAAATCAGAAGGTCAGACACTCCTAGTGGACAAAAGCTGAGTAAATATGTCAGTCAAACCATATATGACCCCAGATTACCAACAATATGACATGCTAGAGATAAGACTTTGTCATAGTATATCAAGGTTGTCCAGTGAAACAGCATAAAGACACAGACACAAACACACACAGACACACATACACACACACATGTTTGTCTTAATTGACAAGTACCACACAAAGCTGAAATAAAGGGCTCTGGATCTCCTGCCATGTATTCCAAACATTATCCTATCTGATGAGCCTAGGTCTGGATTCCTGGCTTCTTAAATGATTTTTAAATTGGGTCTGCCCTTCAAGAGATTATAACTTACTGTTATATGTATTACTGGGCAGTTTTCTTATGTCTATTTAAAAATTTCTTTGATTTTATGATTTCTAATGTTTAAATCATCACTTTTGTGACTAAAGTAAAACATACTAACCTATATAAAATATTTTCATAAACTTTTGAAAATATAATTAATTGAAAAGCATGTTTCCCATTATGTGCTAAACTTTATATATTAATATTTGATAAGATTTGATAAATATTGATTAATATAAGACTCTGTTTAATAAAAACAACAAGATTTAAGGATAGCAATGCTAAGAGGGCTAAAATAGAAAAATATAAAAAGAAAATCCATCTGGTATTCCTCCAAGTGAGAGAAGCACATGTCTCCTTGGTTGGTCACTCAGTCATGTCTGATTCTTTGTGACCCCGTGGACTGTAGCACACCAGGCTTCTCTGTCCTCCACCATCTGCTGGAGCTTGCTCAAACTCATGTCCATTGAGTTGGTGATGTCATCCAACTATCTCATCCTCTGTCGTCCCCTCTCCTCCTGCCTTCAGTCTTTCCCAGCATCAGGGTTCTTTTTTTTTTTTTTTAAGTTGACTTCCCATCAGGTGGCCAAAGTATTGGAGCTTCAGCTTCAGCCTCTGTCCTTCCAATGAACATTCAGTACTGGTTTCCTTTAGATGACTGGCTTGATCTCCTTGCTGTCCAAGGGACTCCCAAGAATCTTCTCTAGCAGCAAAGTTCAAAGGCATCAGTTCTTGGGTGCTCAGCCCTTTTTCTTGTGCAACTCTCATGTCCTTACATGACTGCTGGAAAAACATAGCATTGACTATATGGACCTTTGTAGGCAAAGTAATGTCTCTGATTTTAATATATTTCCTATGTTTGTCATAGCTTTTCTTCCAAGGAGCAAGCATCTTTTAATTTCATGGCTGTAGTCACCATCCACAGTGATTGTGCAGCCCAAGAAAATAAAGTCAGTCACATGTGTCAATTCATGTCTTATTAAGATATACATATGCTGCTGCTGCTGCTAAGTTGCTTCAGTCGTGTCCGACTCTGTGTGACCCCATAGATGGCAGCCGACCAGGCTCCCCCGTCCCTGGGATTCTCTGGGCAAGAACATTGGAGTGGGTTACCATTTCCTTCTCCAATGCATGAAAGTGAACAGTGAAAGTGAAGTTGCTCAGTCATGTCCGACTCTTAGTGACCCCATGGACTGCAGCCTACCAGGCTCCTTTGTCCTTGGGATTTTCCAGGCAAGAGTACTGGAGTGGGGTGCCATTTCCCTCTCTGAGGATATACATATAAGAGGTCACAAATGTACTGTTTTACTCAGATAATAAATTGGTACATTTCTAATCAGTTCAGTTCAGTTTAGTCGCTCAGTCATGTCCGACTCTTCTAATCAGTGTGTTTGCCTTTTTCCCCACCTTCTCCATCATACATACTTAATTTAATTTTAAATAGATAAAGTGATATAAAAAT
This sequence comes from Budorcas taxicolor, assembly GCF_023091745.1. Taxonomy (NCBI): domain Eukaryota; kingdom Metazoa; phylum Chordata; class Mammalia; order Artiodactyla; family Bovidae; genus Budorcas; species Budorcas taxicolor. The sequence goes on from NC_068910.1 coordinate 98,172,051, forward strand.
GTTCAGCTATAAATTTCCAGACTTAATGATTCTCTCTTGGGGACAGTAATGACTAGTTAGTTGAAGATGTACAGTGTTTTTATATTTTCCTCATGTCCTATTTTCTGCTTTTTTTTTCTTGAATAACCATGCACAGGGATAATGCAATAGAGATATCTTGATATCAGATTGTCTTTTAAGAACTCTTTTTGTGATAGGATTTCTAAGCAAGTTTCTGCAAAGCCGAAAATTTCTAGGAAAAGATCCAAAACTTCCTACTTGACCTGAAATATGAACACAGCTTTTAGAAAGAAATGCATGAGCACTTTAGGATTATGAAGAGAAGAAGTTGGCATCATACATTTAATCTGTGATTTTCTTTATGATTTTTTCTCAAATTGAGTCTTTAAAATTTAATAGGCATGATATTTTAAAATCATAATACTTCAGCTTGCTTACCACATTATATCTAAGAGGAGAATGATCTATTAAACTGTTTCCATGTTTATTATTAATTATATATTTAAATGAAATTTAATCTCCAGAATCACTTTAGTGACTCCTAAAACCGGAATAATTTATTAAGTTGTAACATTATTCACTTCTGTTTTAGAACTATATAATAAATTTGTAGCTATAATAATTTGGCAGGAAATTGCTGAATACATTTGGAGAAATACAAAGTAAAGAAACTACAGCTGACTAAACATTTGGACAAGTAGCTCAGATGGTAAAGAATTTGCCTGCAATGCAGGAGACCCAAATTCAATCCCTGGGTTGAGAAGATCCCCTGGAGAAGGGAATGACTCCAGTATTTTTGCCCAGAGAATTCCATGGACAGAGGAGTCTGGTTGGCTGTAGTTCATAGGATCACAAAGAGTCAGAGAAAACTGAGTGATTAACACTTTCACCAGTTAAATAAAATAGTACTTGAAAGAAAAACATAATAGCTCATTTTATCCAGGTCCATCTGCGGGTGGAATGTTAAAGCTGAATATATTTTTTGAGTCAACATTGTTTGATTAGCAGAACAAATAGTAGAACAGAAACTATCCACCACTCCTTCCTGAAACTCATTTACTAGATCCTAGATTTTGAGAGCATGCGTCTTTTTAAGAGTACAATAAGAACGCTCCAGTCAATCCACTGATAGTCTAAAAACCAACACTGTATGTCATAATTCCTTTTATTGGATCATTCAGGTTTAGAGTCATTACTTTTTGAATTCATAGTAAAATATTAGGAAATGACACAGCAGGTATTGTTTGTGTCTGAAATCCTTCATTCTGAATGGAACAGCTCTGTTATCAATTCATCCTTGGAAACCGCTGTAATCTTCCAGCAGTTTTTGAAAGTCACAGTAGTGTCAGCATTATCTCCAACCAATAATTAATTTCATGCAAAACTTCTGTCGTAATTTTTAATATGTTTAAATCTCCATGTAAAGGCTATTGAAAACAAGTTCCTACTAGTAGGTAATTACATTTTGCTTAGTTAATTCTAACGCTGAGGAGACAGTCATTGTTTATTTCTTAGAGATGAACATGGAAACCCTTGTTTTGTGCTTCTATAACTCCAATGGAATTGCACGATTTGCAATATGTCATTTGAAGCCATGAAGCAAGTTGTTTCCATTCTAGTTAACTCAGAGATAGCTTTTCTATTATTTCCACTGTAGCTGGGTCCTTACTCTTGTTATGCCCGTAGTGCTTCTCCATTAATGCTTTCCAAGTCACTTTGTACAAAATGTACCATTGTTGAGGTAATGCTAGTATTTCACTATTAACAATTGAATGCTTTCTCATATTCTAAAATTTATATTGATGATGAATATGTGTATAATTTATATCTAGATTGAAAAACTTAGAAGGCACAAGGTAAACAAATTCATAAAAAACATTCACCCTTAATGGCTAAACAACTTTCTCACTAAAGATGCAAAAATTGAAATAAATGTATTTATCAGTGACTAAAGGAATGTGCATTACACAAAACTGATTGTAAGGTATTTTTGTAACAATCGGCATGCATTATCCATTTCCAGAGTCTGGTGATCCAATGTAGTTTTTTCCTCACATTATTTTACCTTTTTAGATGACTTGAGTTATTGATAAGATTAGGGGCTATCCTAAAAGCTTAACCATGGCAGAGACCCTGTTTGCTGAATGGAAAAAAACAAAACAAAACATTTTTAGGCATTAATAGTGAACTTCTCTAATAAACACTGCAAACTCAGGGAGAAATTATCCCTTTGGCTGAAAAAATTTCAAGGTCCCAGTTTAATTGACTGTCATTTTGGCAATAAAATATCATTTGAATTTTTTTTATTTGAATTTTGAAAGTGCTTCATTAAGGAGTTCAACAAATGTTTCATTTTTGGTGTGGAAACAGCTCATTTATAATGAAGAAGTCCTAGATATATGGATCAGAAGACTGGGTTTGTGTCCTAATTCTGCCATGTTGCAACTGTGTTGTATTAGATAAGTCACACAATCTCTCTATAGTCAGTTTTATCATTTATAGTATAAGGATAACGGTATCTTCTTCATAGAATTCTTTTATGATGCAAAAATATATAATATATTAGAAAGCATTTTATGTACCACATGATGAAAGCAATTCCATGATTATAAATTATGTTTCTCAATGCTGAACTTACAATAAACAAAGGAATAATACAAAACCTTCTGTCTCAATGAGTAAGAAATATGCACTATAACTATATTATAGTGCACTGACAATATATTGTTAAGTATAAATGTATATTTATAATTGCTATAAACATTAAGCTATATTAACATTTTTCTCTATATAAGTTATTTATCTATAAATTGAAATGACTGCCTGCATTTTTGGCACAGACTCAAGATTAAATATCACTTATTTGCTTTATACTCAGTTCACTTTAGTCACTAAGTCGTGTCCGACTGTGACCCCATGAATCGGAGCACGCCAGGCCTCCCTGTCCATCACCAACTCCCGGAGTTCACTCAAACTTGTGTGTCCATTGAGTCAATGATGCCATCCAGCCATCTCATCCTCTGTCATCCCCTTTTCCTCCTGCCCCCAATCCCTTTTCCAATGAGTCAACTCTTTGTATGATGTGGCCAAAGTATTGGAGTTTCAGCTTTAGCATTAGTCCTTCCATAGGACACCCAGGACTGATTTCCTTTAAAATGAACTGGTTGGATCTCCTTGCAGTCCAAGGGACTCTCAAGAGTCTTCTCCAACAGCACAGTTCAAAAGCATCATGCTTTATATAAATTAATATCTATTAAATGAGCAATGTACACCAAATACTGAGGTAATCACTAAAAATAAAAAAAAAAGATAGAAGATACATTCTGTACCTTCTCACTGTAAAATGGGAAAAACATAAATTATAAAATTATTATAATCTAGGGAAAATATTGGCAAATTATGCCCTATGAACCAAATCATACCCACTGTTTGCTTTTGTATGGCTTGAGAGGTCAAAATTATTTTTTACATTTTTAAATATAAAGTGTGAAATTTAAACAGACTATTAGCCTTTCTGGGAAAAAAAGTTGCTAATTTTTGCCTGTAGACCCATATAGCATATAATCTGGCCCTCATAGGAGAGTTTTTTGAGACTTGATCCACAATGATGACAGAGTGAATGAAGTATGAATAGGTGCTTTGTAAAGGAAGTTAGAAAAACTCTACATGAGTATGTAATGGATCCTGTAATGTGGATAATATCTACAGTTAAATAGACAGGAGTGTAACTCTGTGTGTGTGTGTGTGTGTGTGTGTGTGTGTGTGTGTGTATGTGTATGTGATAGTTTGGGAAGAAAAGCAGAGTTTATGGGAGGTGAGAACAAGTCCAGAAAATTCAATTAGTTCAGGAAGACTGAAATGCAAGCCTTTTATGTCATGCCAGGAAAATTTTATCCTAAAACTAGTGGAATCCAGTAGTGGACAAAAAAAGGACAAACCGATTATGATTATGTTTTAGTTTTAGAAGGGATACTCAGATGACAATAAATATATTGGTAACAGATTATCACTATACTCTGAGAATTGTGAATAAGCAGAGAAACAGAGAGACTAGAAGGAAAGAGATAGAGAAACAACAGAAAAACAAAAATGCTTTTTTTAGTGTCACAAAAAATCACAAATGTTGCACCTTTGTGATAGCGAAAGGAGCTTGATGGGAAAATAGCTGACAAGAGTCCATGTAAAATGAAGGAGAAAAGATTGAAGATAGATAATGCCTTCAAGAATTTGGTCTAATAAGGTAGGATTGGGTGATATTTCCTCAATTATAAATGGAGATTGTATGGCTATTTACTTAATAAGCTTATCGAGAAGATTATGTTATTGAATAAAAAAGTTTCACTATGCCCAGTAAGTAGTAAGAACTAAATTAATATTATCTATTTCTACACAATTGGACAAATTTCAAAACCTGAATCTCAGATTTCTCTTCTGTAAATTTAGGATAACACTCATCTTTAGAGATTTTCAGGGACATATTGGTAAAGAGCTTATATCACAAGATCTGTGGTCAGTGAGAGTTTTTTTAAGTAGAGATGCTTGTTTTTATTCTTGAATCTTCTCTCTGCCTTTCTCTACAATGAATCAGATGCACACAGATATACACTCAGCCTACCAAACCACTGTACAGCATTTACATTATGTAGCTGCTAAGAGGAGTCTGTCAGTCAGTCAGTCAATTCAGCCGTCCAGTCATGTCCAACTCTTTTTGACCTCATGTACTGCAGCATGTCAGACCTCCCTGTTCATCACCAACTCCAGGAGTTTACTCAAACTCACGTCCATTGAGTCCATGATGCCATCCAACTGTCGTCCCCTTCTCCTCCCACCTTCAATCTTTCCCAGCATCAGGAACTTTTCCAATAAGTCAGTTCTTCACATTAGATGGCCAAAGTATTGGAGTTTCAGCTTCAATATCAGTCCTTCCAATGAATATTCAGGACTGATTTCCTTTAGAATTGACTGGTTGGATCTCCTTGCAGTCCAAGGGACTCTCAGGAGTCTTCACCAACACCACAGTTCAAAAGCATCAATTCTTCAGCTCTCAGCTTTCTTTATAGTCCCACTCTTACATCCATACATGACTACTGGAAAAACCATAGCTTTGACTAGACAGACCATTGTTGGCAAAGTAATGTCTCTGCTTTTTAATATGTTGTCTAGGTTAGTCATAACTTTTCTTCCAAGGAGCAAGTGTCTTTTAATTTTATGGTGGCAATCACCATCTGCAGTGATTTTGGAGCCCCAAAAAATAAAGTATGTCATTTTTCCACTGTTTCCCCATCTATTTGCCATGAAGAAATGGGACCAGATGCCATGATCTTAGTTTTCTGAATGTTGAGCTTTAAGCCAACTTTTTCATTCCCCTTATTCACTTTCATCAAGATACTTTTTAGTTCCTCTTCACTTTCTGCCATAAGGGTGGTGTCATATGCATATCTGAGGTTGATATTTCTCCCTGCAATCTTGATTTCAGCTTGTGCTTCATCCAGCCCAGTGTTTCTCATGATGTACTCTGCATATAAGTTAAATAAACAGGGTGACAATATCCAGCCTTGATGTACTCCTTTCGTGATTTGGAACCAGTCTGTATATATGATAAAGACATGGAGAAACTACAAACATGTGTTACAGTGGTTGGTTGATATGGAGGCAACCCTGAGGAGATGAAAAGGTTCATTTGAAGCCTAAACAAGATGAATGGAAAAAAAAAAAAAAAGATTACTGTTGATGATAATCTATCAGTGCAATAAGTTTACTGATGATTTGCACGGGATGTAGGCAGCAAGTTTAAGAATGGGCATGAAATTTTAGAGTGACTATGGAATGGAGAAATAACTAAGAATTAAAAGCACTTGTGAGTAACTGAGGGGCCAGCTGAGTTTAAAACCATTGACTTATGGTTAATTGCATAGCTTTCTTCATCCATTCTCTCTCCTTTGCCTACATCAATAAATGAAGGGGTAAGTTTTCAGGAAACAAACTAGAAAGGAGGATAAGATGAAGTAGAATCTTTGGTAAAGTTGAGGACATTGCTGACATATAAGATGACATGGCATCTTTCTTAAAAATTTAAATGAAGTATACTTGATATACAATGCTGTGTTAATTTCTGCTGTATAGCAAAGTGATTCAGCCATATAAGTGTAAATATAAATATACATATATAACCTGGTAAAAGTCACTGAATTGTGTCTGACTCTTTGTGACCCCATGACTGTAGCCTGCCAGGCTCCTCTGTCCATGGAAATCTCCAGGCAGGCATACTAGAGTGGGTAGCCATTCACTTCTCCAGGGGAATCTTCCCAATCCAGGGATCAAACCCAGGTCTCCCACATTGCAGGCAGACTCCTTACCATCTGAGCTACCAGGGAAGCTTATATATATCTATCGGAGAAGGCAATGGCACCCCACTCCAGTACTCTTGCCTGGAAAATCCCATGGACACAGGAGCCTGGAAAATCCCATGGACACAGGAGCCTGGAAGGCTGCAGTCCATGGGGTTGCTGAGGGTCGGACACGACTGAGTGACTTCACTTTCACCTCCATGCGTTGGAGAAGGAAATGGCAACCCACTCCAATGTTCTTGTCTGGAGAATCCCAGGGACAGGGGAGCCTGGTGGGCTGCCGTCTATGGGATTGCACAGAGGCAGACACAACTGAAGCGACTTAGCAGCAGCATGTATATATATATATATATAATCTCCACTTCTCCTGCACTGCAGGCAGATTCTTTAGCAGATGAACCACAGTGGAAGCCCAAGAATATTGGATTGGGTAGCCTATCCCTTCTCCAGCAGATCTTCCCAACCCAGGGATCGAACCCAGGTCTCCTGCATTGCAGGCAGATTCTTTACCAACTGAGCTCTCATGAAACCCATGATTATGACATAGTATGTTGATTATGAATATAACAGTGCCAGAATGTGGCTTTCTTAAAATTGAGAGAAAATAGAAGGTTAAAGGATTTGGAAATCTCTGTGAATTTGAAGAATTTGGGGATTGGCAATGAATGAGTAAGAGACCTAGAAAGACTTGGGCCAAGAACTGGTGGGTGTTATGTGTTAAGTCACTTCAGTCATGTCCAACTCTTTGCAACCCTATGGACTGTAGCCCAGCAGGCTCCTCTGTCCAGAGGATTCTCCAGGCAAGAATACTGGAGTGGGTTGCCATGTCCTCCTCCAGAGAACCTTCCTGACCCAGGGATCGAATCTGAGTCTCTTATGTTTCCTGCATTGTCAGGTGAGTTCTTTACCACTAGTGCCACTTGGGAAGCCCAAGATTGACATCAAAGTTCCCACTGAAAGTGTCAGATCCATTATGGCTTGTGATACATTCTAGGTATAGCTATGGGAAGAAGATATAAGTTTCTTCAGTGAACAGTGGAGGGTGAGTATACAGTCAGCAGAGGCCACAGAACAGTGGCAGAAGAATAGAGTTACCCGAAAACTGTTGCCTGAGGGGCTTGCATTTTGGAGCATAGTCAAGGATTTTGTAGAAATGATTAGCTTCAAGATTGTAAATAGAAAATTGGGCTGAGCTCCCTCTCCACAAATTGTAGGAAGGGTTAGAATGGTTGAATTCTGTGGTCGTTTCCAATTCTAGAATTTTGTGGTAATTTATACTAATAATAATTGAAATTAGAGGGTTTTATTTTATGCATTGGAGGAAGAGATGAGATCTATTTAGTGTAATTGTATCAGTATATTAGTGTACATAAAACATTGCCAAAAGAGTACTCAAAATACAAATTCCATATCCCAATCCTACACTTACTGGTTCAGATGCCTTTGAAAGGGCATCTTATATTTTTAGAAAAAAGCCTTCCTCGCAGCAATTAATAAGCTTTACACATATATACATAGCATATAAACTAAATCCTAAAATCTCTAACATTACCCTATTATATCTAGCTGTATTTCCAAGGTCATATTAATCTCATATTACTTAACTGTTTTCTGACACTACTACACAGAAAAAATAATCACTGTGTTCTGAGCATAATGTTCATTATTCCTTTGAGAGCAGAAAACAGCAAAATTCTGAGTGACTACAATAAACACTTGAGGCTAATGCATTTCATTGTCTTGACTTATAAGCAATAAATATATATTGATCAAATGGGCATTAAGATCTCAGTTTAAAATACAGACATACATTTATTTCTGGGTCTTTTTCTTTCTGAAAAGGAGGATTTTAAGCAGTAAAATATTAAATACAAAATATAATAAAACAACAAGCTCCTCTTTGAAGTCCAAATTTAGCCAAAGCCTAGAGATAAAGGCCTGAATAAATTGTTGTCCAAGACAACCCTATATCATGATCATTTCATCTATGCATTTCTTTTCTTTCTTTTTTTTTTTTTTAACAAAAGGAAAGTGTGTGTGTGTGTTTTCCTTCTTAAAACAGGCTGCTAGAATTACTTTTTTTTTTTTTTGCCTGTGGTTGGTGGATGGACTCAGTGAGGAAAACCATTATGGATTGCCTCATTAGAGGATTCCTGAAATTGCTTACTTGTGACTACCCGCCTGGAAAGCAATCTCTTGCTCCTTTGCCAGAGTGCTGGAAAACTGGGGGTTATTGAACCCTCTGTCATGTAAGAAGCTAGAAAATAAAGATAGGTTACGCTGAGAGAAATCACAAAACTCCACTGTGCAGATGAATTTTGATTTGCATATTGCCCCATAGACCCAGAGAATGGAATTGTTTTCTCCAATTATAGGTTATATAGAAATACGGCTAGACTAACAATCAGTTTTTTTGTTTTCTTTGAATAGTGCTTTAGAGCTACAAGTTTAACTACCTGTGAATTGTATTATTTTGAATGAATCAAAAGAGAACTTCTACAGGAAATGATGCTTGATGCTTAGAATCATACCAGCGCACAGACATCACAGCACTCAGAGATTACAATTTGAAGAGTATCTAATTCATTTTCTGGCTGGGTTCAGAATCATTCTTTTGAAAACCTGAGACCAGGTTACATCTCTAAGCTTTCTTTATATTTCTAGTGACTATTATAGTTTCTGATATCTGTAGGCAATCAGTAAACATTTTTTGTCATAAATGATGATATGTATCAATTTATTTTTTTACATTTCACCAAATTTTATTGTTTGCTAAATCTTAGCAAGATTAAAGATATGAAGTTTTCCTAATCTCTTCTTCAGTTTAAGAAAATTTCCTATTTTTTCAGTAAAAAAGAAATACATTTCTATAATTATTTTTATATTACTAACTTTATATTTTTAAAAAGACTTTTACTATTTTATCAACTAAAATCAATGTATAATTTAATTTTTACTTAGATATCAATTTCTTAATTTTATAGTATATCTTACCTGTCTCCTAACCTGGCTTAGCTTTTTAATTTGGGGCATGGGGAGTTAAACCTCCAATCTAAATATATAGTAGTTGAAACCAAAAACTATTGTTAAAATACTGTCATAGTTAAGAGTTCAACAAATAAGAGCTCATTATGTTTTAGAAACTTTTATGCACATTGGGAATATAGCAGCTATGGAAAAGCAAATTATTGTTTTATTCATACTGTTAACTGCACTTTGAAGTCTACATTCCTACAAGGATTGTTGACTACCCAAATTATATATTGTCAAGACTGAGTGACTGAACTGAACTGAACTGATTCTGCTTTGGCTTTGTACAATGTCTCTTATATGTCTTACAACATCTAAACTTAATGGACATTTTTAAACTAATCTCAATATTATCCTCTGAAATTCTAACCATTCTAACTTAATTTAGTATTATCAAAAAACAAAAATAAAATTATGTGGCCATGATCCCTGAATGCCTAAATTACTTGCTCATGTTACAGTGAGCCATTTTAAAGCTAAATGGACTCCTAATGTCTTTCTGTCTTACTGTCTCATTGTCTGTCTCTGGTATCTTCTATCCATTTCAGGGCAGATGTATTGTTCATGGAGATAGCAAGATACGTGTGCTGTGCTTAGTCGCACAGCTGTGTCTGACTCTTGCGACCCCATAGACTGTAGCCCTTCAGGCTGCTCTGTCCATGGGATTCTCCAGGCAAGAATACTGGAGTGGGTTGCCATTTCCTCCTCTAGTCCAACTCTTTAGGAGCCCATAGACTGTAGCCCTTCAGGCTGCTCTGTCCATGGAATTTTCTAGACAAGAATACTAGAGTGGGTTGCCATTTCCTTCTCCAAGTAAGGTTTACTAGAATATAATGATTGTTTCTAACTAGCCAATAACTTTCATTTAGGGATTATGTACAAATCTAGATTTGAATATTTTATTTTTCAGGTTCTTTTTTCAGTTATTCAAATAATAGATGACAATTCAGCATAATTACTATTCATAGAAATAATTTCATATTTTATTCACATGACATTCTTGACTATGATTTCTAGTTTTCCACATGTTTTTTGCCATATTGAAGAGCTGAAAAGCTCAAGTGGCACTAGTGGTAAAGAACCCATCTGCCAATTCAGGCAGACTTAAGATAAAATTAATGTTTGATGCCTGGGTCAGGAAGATCTCCTGGAGGAGGACATGGCAATCCACTCCAGTATTCTTGCCTGGAGAATGCCATACACATGGCATACACAGACTATGCCATACATAGTCTGATGGGCTATGGTACATAGCGTCTCAGAGAATTGGACACGACTGAAGCAACTTAGCACATAGAGTCAGGTACATCCAGCTTTTGGAAAAAGCTCTGTGACTTTATGGCCTGGTTACCTTGAGCAAATTTGAACTTCTCTGACTCTCAGTGTCTTTTTCTGTCATATTCCTACTTCTCCCTCAGTTGGTAATCATATAAATTGCTTTGAACTGTGTTTGGCACACAACTGATACTCAGTAAATGGTAGGAGTCATAATGGGGCTGCTACACTTTAAACTATTGAATCATTGAATCTTTAATGAATTGTGGGTCAATGGTTCTTTCAATCCAATAATAAAATGAAGAGGAAAGAGCACACTTTGATTTAAGGTAATGAGAAGATAATGTGTGATCAAATTAGATAAACATGGGGAGAGAGCCTTGGTATTTCTGTGATTAGGCTGGGCCTGATATAAATAAGTGCCACGCTCATTTTTTTAAAAAAATTTTTACCACCTTAGCCTGGATTCTGAAGTCCAGAGAGATGGAAATGACTAGAGAATACAATGGTTAAAAAAAATAAAATAAAAAGATACAAATTAACAATAGAACTTATTTAGTAAACTAATTATAGCACTGATTAAGAGTTTTGAAATGTTTTTTCTTTGTTGGAGTAGCTGAAAGACTTTAAACACTTGGTACATAGTCTTTAAATTCAGATTCCAATAGGGTTTTAGTACAGTGGAGGTGATTTTTATTTTTCTATTTTTATTTGAACATGTTTCCAGTAAAAAAAAGTAAAAATAAAAAACATTATACATGCATCTAACAGCTATCAGTGTGCATGCTAAGTCACTTCAGTTGTGCTGGACTCTTTGTGACCCTCTGGACTATAGCCTGACAGGCTAGATCTGTCCTAGAGATTTCTCAGGTAAGAGTACGGAGTGGGTTGCTGAGCCCTCTTCCATGGGATCTTCCTTACCCAGTGATGGAATTCTCATCCTTTATACCTACCTGTATTGGTAGGTGGGTTCTTTATAGCTAGCACCACCTGGGAAGCCTAATAACTATCAGCAACCTACCAGTATTATAAAAGTATAGTTTCGCAACAATGGGTAGATACCATGCGATTTTACTTTTGCTAAAGCTAAAAATGCAACTAAACTTCACTTCAAAAAGTATAATACAGCAAAATGAGAAGGAATTTGAAAATATAGGTAAACATTCTAGAAAACCAAGTGTTTTCCTTTGAATAAATATTTTCATTGAAGGTGGGCATCCCTTTTACCTAAATGACATTCATAACTCCATATACCAGAACTGCTATGTTTACTTTTCCATGATAGCCTTCCAAGTCTTTTCTCTTATATGAAATTGCAACAGAAACAATAGAAATCTTTCCTTATTAACTAAACATGTTTGTTTAAATAGCCATTTTATTAACGCATAGACTTTTTAAACAAAATTTTATTACTCTCTGAATATAAAAAGAAAGTATTATTCTTATGAAAACAATATACTGAGTGAAAGAAAAATCACTAAACACTTCATTGTGAAAAATATTAACAATACTCCTGATCCTCTACAATTGTTGTGCTGAAAAATATGTGTCAGTGCTTCAGTACATCTCAGTATGTTTTCTTTCAGTATTTTCTAATAGGAGCTAATATTAATAGTAATAATAATAATTTAAAATTGGAATCAAGGCAAATAATGACTGAATTCTTCTTTTGTTCTTATATTTTGCTTAATATTAGTTTTGAGTATATTTCTAACCACTGAAATTTATCAATGTTATAATTTAATTACCACAAATCTCCTACCATTATTTAAAAAAAATCGATTTAACCATCCCCTGAGGGCATTCAGTTGGCTTCTAATACTTCATCTATCTGCACCTTTGGTCTGCTGGGTTTTCAACTCCTAGTGTTTGAAAACAGCCACCTTTAACAATTTTCTGTGAACTTAAGTAAAGAATGATTAGTGTGTCCATCCTTTGGCAATCAACTTAGTAAGAATTATGGTTAATAATTTCCTCTCAGAAGCAGTTATAGGTAATCAGTCTTCTCCTACTTAGACAAAGGAATGATAGTTAAGGGCTATGTAGCATATAATGAAACATTTTAAAATTTTAATTATCTGTACTGTATATACAAAAATAGTCATGAAAGACAGATTGATAATCATTTTTTTGCTCAGTGATTATAGTTCCATTTTAACACTTGCTGTTCACAAAGACAAAGTTTTTGAATAGATAATTCATATATAGCAATAATTTGAAATAAGCTTTGGAAAATATCTTTTGATGGAAAATAGGAGGGAAGTTTACATATGACTTACTAATGAGTTGATTTTAGTAAGTGTGAAATTCTGATTGAATGTAAATTAATTTATTACCTTCTCTATGAGTTGCAAACAAGTTCTCCTTTTGTCCTGTAATTTTTCTCTGTAATATTGAAACTATTCAACAATTTAGCAGAAAATCAGCATATTTAATCACTTTAATTTCTCTAGCCAAAGTGATTTCAGTCAATTAACTCAATCAGCCCTTCTATTCTCCACTATGCCAAGTATTTTGGGCCACTTCACTGCCCCTGAAATTTGATAGACAATCTACTAAGACAAACAAAGAATATATATTTGAAAGAGCAATGTAGTGATGGTATTTGCATATTAGGAATTTTTCTAATCAAAATACTCAGTTATCAGGAACATAAAGTAAAAGGTTAAAGCAATTTAAATTCAGACTCAAAGTCTTCTTGCCTGTTAAGATATAAAATCAAGGTGGTTTTATTTCATGTAAAACATTCTTATAAATCAAAGTAATTATTTCATTTTATTACATTACTTTTGGAGGAATTCAATCTAATGTAATTCCATTAGGAGAACCACTTACATACAATATATTTTAAGATTAAAAGGTGAGACTAATGCATTGCAATTATAAGTCAGAGTACCTTAAAGTATTTCTGTGGCTTTTGTAGATACACTTCTAAATTCATGCATTCCCGCAGTAGGAAAGATGGCACAGATGCATGAACTTGTGTCTGATATTGAAGAAGTTATATCACTTGATCTGTTTCCCAGGTCCAAAAATGTTGTCATTTTCATTCTACTCATAATTAGGAAACTTGGTTGATACATAAGGTTGGAAAAACCTAGAGATGAAATGTGCCCCAGTTCATTATTCAGCTTCTCAGTCTCCTCCAGAGCATTCAAGCCTTAGCTCCTCTTGGTCTTAGGCTTCTATCTATAAAATTAACAGCCTTTTATAGGAATTCTTCTAAGTCTAAAAATCTATTAATCTACTTTACTAAAACACTGAGTGTAAAAATTTAAATGAAGAGGCAGCTAGGGGCAACAAGTACAATCACCAACTTAGTCTTTACCTAGCTCTGCTGCTGAAAAATTATGAGACCTTAGGTTTCGGTGTGAAAATGAAAGTTGCTCAGCCATGCCCAACTCTTTCGACCACACAGACTGTACAATCCAAAGAATTCTCCAGGCCAGAATTCTGGAGTAGGTAGTCTTTCCCTTCTCCAGGGGATCTTCTCAATCCAGGAAATGAACCAGGGTCTCCTGAGTTGCAGATGGATTTTTTACCAGCTGAGCCACCAGGGAAACTCAGGTCTCAATGTGGTCACCAAATTTCAGTCTTATGATCTCTGAGATTTATTTTCTGCCTAACACTAATGAGAATAGCATAGGTACTTTGATTTTCTTAGTTGAAAAATGGAGCTATGTGAATTGTTTCCATCACATTTTATTAATTTGTTTTTTGATAGTCAGTGTTTTAAATATTATATATTATTATGTTTTCATGTATATAACACGCATAACTAATTCACACATGAAGTCAAATATTTTGTATTTTTTTTTGCCTTCAGTATTTTCCTCTTTGGATTTTATTTTTATTGAAGTATAGTTGATTTACAAAGTTGTGTTAGTTTCTAGTGTATAGCAAAGTGATTCAATTATATATATTTATACTCATATACATACGCCATGAGGTTGCAAAGAGCCAGACACAACTGACACTGTGTGCACATGCACACACACACACACACACACGCACACACACACACACACACACATAACCATGATGGTGTGATCATTCACCTAGAGCCAGACATCCTGGAATCCGAAGTCAAGTGGACCTCAGGAAGCACCCCTACAAACAAAGCTAGTGGAGATAATGGAATTCCAGCTGAGCTATTTCAAGTCCTAAAAGATGTTGCTGTTAAGTGTTACACTCAATATCCCAGCGATTTGGAAAACTCAGCAGCGGCCACAGGACTGGAAAAGGTCAGTTTTCATTCCAATCCCCAAGAAAGGCAATGTCAAAGAATGTACAAACATACAAACTAACACAAAATTGCATTCCTCTCACATGCTAGCAAAGTAATGCTCAAAATTCTCCAAGCAAGAGTTCAACACTACGTGAACTGAGGACTTCCAGATATTCAAGCTGGATTTAAAAAAGGCAGAGGAAGCAATGATCAAATTGCCAAAATCTATTGGATCATCAAAAAACAAGAGAGTCCCAGAAACATCTACAACTGCTTTATTGACTACGCCAAAGCATATGACTGTGTGGATCACAAGAAACTGTAGGAAATTCTTCAAGAGATGGGAATACCAGATCACCTTATGTACCTCCTGAGAAATCTGTATCCAGGTCAAGAAATAACAGTTAGAACCGGACATGGAACAATGGACTGGTTCCAAATCGGGAAATGAGTGTGTCAAGACTGTATATTGTCACCCTGCTTATTGAACTTATATGCAGAGTATACCATGCTGGGCTGGATAAAGCACAAGCTCAAAACAAGAATGCCAGGAGAAATATCAATGACTTAATAACCTCAGATATGTAGATGGAACAACCCTTATCACAGAAAGCAAAGAGGGACTTAGCCTCTTGATGAAAGTGAAAGATGAGAGTGAAAACACTGGCTTAAAACTCAACATTCAAAAAACTAAGATCATGGCATCTGGTCCCATTACTTCATGGCAGTAGATGGGGAAACACTGGAAATAGTGACAAACTTAAATTTCTTATGCTCCAAACTCACTGCAGATGGTGACTGCAGCCATGAAATTAAAAGACACCTGATCCTTGGAAGAAAAGCTATGACCAACCTAGACAGCATATTAAAAAGCAGAGACATACTTTGCCAACAAAGGTCTGTCTAGTCAAAGCTATGGTTTTTCCAGTAGTCATGTATGGATGTGAGATTTGCACCATAAAGAAAGCTGAGTGCCAAAGAATTGATGTTTTTGAACTGTGATATTGGAGAAGACTCTTGAGAGTCCCTTGACTGCACAGAGATCCAACCAGTCCATCGTAAAGGAAATCGCTCCTGAATATTCATTGGAAGGACTCATGCTAAAGCTGAAGCTCTAATACTTTGGCCACCTGATGCAAATAACTGAGTCATTGGAAAAGACCCTGATGATGGGAAAGATTGAAGGCAGGAGAAGGGGATGACAGAAGATGAGATGGTTGGATGGCATCACTGACTCGATGGACATGAGTTTGAGCAAGCCCTGGGAGTTAGTGATGGAAAGGAAAGCCTGGTGTGCTACAGCCATGGCTCTTGGGGTCATGGGGTCACAAACCCATGGGCTCATGGGGTCGCAAAGAGTTGGACATGACTGAGCACCTGAACTTTTATATATATATATATATATATTAATCTCCTTGTTTTTAACAATGCCACTTAACATGATAATTAAGATTCATAAATTGATATTTTTTCACATTACTATTCAAAGTTTTATACTCATTTATAATTAATATTATTGCCAGAATTATAAGTACAAGTAAACATAATATTTATAAATTCATTTTTTTTTTGGATTGATGTTAGAAATAAATGAAATAGCATTAACAAAATGTTTTGCACTTTTTTGATTGACTCTCCTATTAGGTGGAGTTATGTTTTAATATAGTCTATGTAGGTTAATTTTCTTTATTTTAACTAACACTGCTCACAAAGATAAAGATGAATTTGATTTTAATTTTCTCTTTATTGACATTCTGGATTTATAAATTGGTACAAAATCTGCCCCTTCCTCCCTGTATGGCAATATTGCCTAAGCACCGAGAAAAAGCATGCAACCACACTTTTCTAAAAATATTTTTACAAGCAAGTATCTCATGTAGAGAGACTAGCCACAGTGGGGGCAAGAAAAAAATTACATGTTGAAAAAAAATGGAGCTAACTGACTGGAATAAGACAGGAGGTTATGACAGAGGAGATAGCAAAGTTATATAAAGAGCAACGTGGAGTTCATAAAGAACTTTAAACATTGTAGAATTAATAGAATTGTGTAGAAGAAGTAATAAAAGATAAGGAAGTGAGGAACAGAGAGAAGAGGCCACATTGTAAACATACAAAGAATAAAAAAAGAACAATAACGGAAAATCTATGTAAGCTTAGGCAGAGACCTACTCTAATTCTAATGTTATAGTTTCTGTTTCAAGTTTACTGCCTATAAATATTAATTTATGTAGACAAAGCTAGGCAAAGCATATTAAAATGGACAAAATCTGCCATGAGCCTAATTTTATTCACATAACATGATACAGATGCTCCAGGAAATTTTTCATGTACCTCTTTAAAAAGGAACTATTTTGGTCATCTCTCGTTATATCTTCCTTGCCCTCTCCCTAGCCTGACAATGTTTTCTCCTTGTTGATGATTGGTAAATAACTTGGCTTCCCTGGTGACTCAGATGGTAAAGAGTCTGCTTGCAATGCAGGAGCACTGGGTTCAATCCCTGCATTGGGAACATCCCCCAAATAAGGGAATGACTACCCACTTGAGTATTCTTGCTGGAGAATCCTGTGGACAGAGGAGCCTGATGGGAGTCCCATTGTGGTTGCAAACAGTTGGACACAACTGAGTTGTTAAACACACAAATACCTTACCTCTGGTTCCTCTCATGTTGTTCCTCTATACTGAGGAAACCACCCCTGACCTTCCTCCAGTGAACTTTAAAATAATTCACAGTAATCTATGCTACATGCCATTTGACTGAATAAAGCAGAGTAAATGGCTACAGAATATTTAAGTCTGCCAAGATGTCAAAGACATTGATTTGTACATGAAAAAGTGCACTCTGTGACTCTATGGATTGTAGCCTACCAGGCCCCTCTGTCCATGGAATTTTCCAGGTCAGAATATTGGAGTGGGAAGCCTATGCCTTCTGCAGGGGATCTTTTTGACCCAGGAATTGAACCGAGTTTTCCAGCATTGCTGGTGGATTCTTTACCAGCCAAGTTACCAGGGAAGCCCTCAAAACAAAGTGAAAGTCATTCAGTCTTGTCGGACTCTTTGTGACCCCATGGACTGTAGCTTGCCAAGGCTCCTCTATCCATGGAATTCTCCAGGCAATACTGGAGTGGGTAGCCATTCCCTTCTCTAGGGGATCTTCCCAAGCCAGGGATCAAACTCAGGTCTCCAGCATTGCAGGCAGATTCTTTACCACCTGAGCTACCAGGGATGCCCAAGTGCATATACCTAAATTAAGAAGGAAAATGCAATAGATAATTCTCTTTTGCTTCAAAGCAGAATGAGAGGAAATAGAATGGTAAAGAATATTTAAAATGTGAAATCAAAGCCCAAATTCTATTAAAAGTATTGCTTTCCAAAGTATTGCTTTCTATTTATGCAAAATAGATTTTAGTTGTTGAATGGTAGTGGGGGGTGTTGAGTCACTTCAGTTATGTCAGACTCTTTGCAACCCCAGGCTCCTCTGTCCCTGGGATTCTCTAGACAAGAATACTGAAGTGGGTTGCCATTTCCTGCTCCAGGGGAATCTTCCCAACCCAAGGATGGAACCTGTGTCTCTTACATCTCCTCCATTGACACTGTTAACATTTCACATGTTAACAAGTTAATGCTCAAAATCCCTCAAGCTAGACTTCAACAGTATGTAAACTGAGAACTTCCAGATATACAAGCTAGATTTAGAAAAGGCAAAGGAACCAGAGATCAAATTGCCAACATCCATTGGATCATAGAAAAAGCAAAAAATAAAAATAAAATAAATACTTCTGCTCAATTCACTATGCTAAAGCCTTTGGCAACAAACTGTGGAAAATTCTTCAAGAGATGGGAATATCAGATCATCTTACCTGCCTCTTGAGAAACCTGTATGCATGGCAAAAACAACAGTTAGAAATGGACATGGAACAATGGACTGGTTCCAAACTGGGAAAGGAATACATCAAGGTTGTATCTTGTCACCTTGCTTATTTAACTTATATGCAGAGTACATCATGCAAAATGCCAGGCTGGATGAAGCATAAGCTGGAATAAGGATTGCCAGGAGAAATACCAATAACCTCAGATATGCAGATGAAACCACCCTTATGGCAGAAAGCAAAGTGGAACTAAAGCGCCTCTTGATGAGAGTAAAAGAGGAGAGTGAAAAAGCTGGCTTAAAACTCAACATTCAGAAAACTAAGATCATGGTATCTGGTCCCATCATTTTGTGCCAAATAGATTGGGTAACAATGGGAGCCATGAGAGACTCGATTTTCTTGGGCTCCAAAATCACTGGTGAGAGTGATTGCATCCATGAAAGAAAAGACACTTGCTCCTTGGAAGAAAAGTTATGAAAAATCTAGACAGATTATTAAAAACAGAGACAATACTTTGATGACAAAGGTCTATGTAGTCAAAACTATGGTGTTTCCAGTAGTTATATCTGGATGCCTTGTGAGAGTTGGACCATAACAAAGCTGAGCACCAAACAATTAATGCTTTCAAACTGTGGTGTTGGAGAAGACTCTTGAGAGTCCCTTGGACTGCAAGGGGATCAAACCAGTCAATCCTAAAGGAGATCAGTCCTGAATATTCACTGGAAGGACGGATGCTGAAGCTCCAGTATTTTGGCCACCTGATGCAAAGAGCTGACTCATTGGAAAAAATCCTGATTCTGGGAAAGACTGAAGGCAAGAAGAGAACGAGAAGACAGCGGATGAAATGTTTGGATGGCACCACTGACTTAGTGGATATGTGTTTGAGCAAACTCTTCAGATGGTGAAGGACAGGGAAGCCTGGTGTGCTGCAGTCCATGGGGTCTGAACAATAAATTGTTTAAATCTGTTCTATAAATAATCACCATACAATTCTATAAAGTAAACCAATATACTCAATTGTTAAATAAGCTATATTGTAATAAATAACATTGGGTTGAATTCTGAGCAAGTTTGATTTCTTACATACCTCAAACAGGGCGTAAATGCTGCATGTTACACAGTTATTTCATGTTTTTTTTTTTCTTTTAATTGAATTATGAATTATTAAGTAAATTTAAATTATATGTATCACAAACCTAATATAATTTTGCCCATAAGTTATATGAAAACATACTTCACTGAATTGGTGCTATGGAACAAATTATAGGGAAATAATATTCATAAAATTCATGTTTCAGTGAAACTAACTAACCTTTTGAAGGGCTACTGTGCAGCCCAGTATATTCTCCAGCCCCACCTCATTTCTCTGCACACATTTACAGTCAAACTCCTCAAAAGAGATTACTTCAGTGCTTTCTTCTCTTTCTTTGCTCAGCTAATTCCCTTCAGACTTTAACTCCTATTCCTTTACCGATTGTGTTTTTGTTAAGATCACCAATGCCTTCCACACTGTGAAACCCACTTCTCTATTTTTCATATTATTTACTGATTGGCAGTTAGGACCTAGTTGATTACTCTGCCCCTCCATGATAACTCAACATTGATTGACTCTGTTTCAGCCTAAGTGGCCACTCCTGGGTGGTGGTGCTTAGTCATTCAAATGTGTACAACTCTTTGTGGCCCCATGGACTGTAGCTTGCCAGTCTCTTCTGTCCATGGAATTTTCCAGGCAAGAATACTGGAGTGGGTTGCCATTCCTTACTCTAGGTGATCTTCTCAACCCAGAGACAACCCATGGCTCCTGCAGCTCTTGCGTCTTCTGCAGTGGCAGGTGGATTCTTTACAACTAGTGCCACCTAGAAAGCCCAACAGGCACTTTATTCCTTCTCATCTTACTGATTGGTGACAGTGAAGCATCCAGTATCTGCCCATAAACCCCTTTTCCTTGCAATTTCTTGATGATCTCTTCAAGTCTCATAGCTTTAAGTTTATTTATATCTGTGGCTCAGATCTTTCCTTTGTTGCCTACTTAGCATGTCCATGTAGATAGCTATCAGACATCTCAGTCTTAATCAATCCTAAACTTTTCTCCTAATTCACATCCTCACAACCAATTTCCACCTACTGGGGGTCTTCCCAGGTGGCTCAGTGGTAAAAATCTGTCTGCCAATACAGGAAACCCAGGTTTGATCCCTGGATCGGGAAGATCCCATGGAGAAGGAAATGACAACCCACCCCAGTATTCTTGCCTGGGAAATCCCATGGACAGAGGAGTCTAATGGGCTACTGTCCATGTGATCACAAAAGAGTCAGACATGACTGAGCAACTAAGCAACAACATCAGCCACTCCAACTATCTAGCTGGTTGTGTCACAAAAACCTCTCTTTCGTACCCTACATGCTACCCATTAAGAATCTTGTTGGCTTTACATGAAAATATTTCAGGTTTTAAAAATTATATGTTAACAATCTACAGAATTGGTACTGTGATCCAAAGTACCACCATGTCTTTCTTGGGGTTACTGCGAAAGCCACAAGGCATCTTCTGGCTTCTACTCTCAAGGTTTGCTCCCCTAAATCAACTTGCATCACAGCAACCAGGGTGATCTTGCAGACACATAAGTAAGGGTAGATCATTTCCCTTCAGAAAGCATCCCATCTTGTGTCATTTAACACTGCAAGCCTCAGTTCTTACTTCCACTATTTCTATTATAATTTGCTGCATCTATTATCATATAATATACTATATAATTTACTTATTTCCTTCCTATATTGCCTATCTCCAAAATAGTAACTAAGGCCTATGAGTACTGTTTTTTTTCAGACTAATCTGCCCTATGATCACATCTACGACAGTTTTTGTTAGATGAATTAATTAATATAAATCATTAAAAAACATACAAGCACCATCTGTCCATGTCCAGCAGGGGTTGCAGTCCAAAAAGGAAGACATTCTTGACATGTTCCCATTGAACCTTAGATGGTAGATATAAATATTTAGAATAATGAGTGGATAACTGTAAGTGCTATGTGTTTGTTATGAGTATTACTATTCTCTATCAGTAATATCATCATAATCATTATCATAACTATTAGTAAATATGAGTACATAATAATGAGTCATTTTCTGTATCACAATAACCCTGAAAGAAAGTAGTATTGGGTATTATCATTTTGTTGATGAACAAGCTGAAACTTAGGGAATTTCAATAACTGCTGAAGGAAACATCTAGTCTGATGCAAAGTTAATATGAAAATTTAGATCTCCTTGCCTCTAGCACTTGCACTTTTTCATTATACTATAATTGATTTCCATTGTTTTGCTTCAAAAACAGTTTAATATACTAATAAAATATGGTACACTTTGTATACTCAGTGCAGAGTCTGAATTTGCATTAGTTTGTAGAAAAAATATTCTACTGTAAAACTGTAAAAGTTGTACCCTGACAGTAAAATTTAATCTGCCAAAATTCTTAAATTATACCATGTCTAATGGAATATTAGTAGGCTGTCTATAACGATATTTAGACAAATAAAAATTGGATACAAATATGTCAGTCTCATTAGTAAATCTCAAGGGTGATTTGATTCAATTAATATTAAACATGAGTTAAAATAGGATAGGAAATGTAGTTTGCTGAGGAACTCAGATTGTTTATGTACTATTTATTCCATTCACAAGTATTTATTGAATACCTGAAATACTTCAGTTGTATTCTAAATTTTGGAAGCAAGAGGACAACATTGAAGAGTTCCCATCTCAGGGGAGGGTCAGAAATGAAAAGGATTGAAAAGAAGAGATGATTACATTGCATTTTGATACAGGCTATGATTAAAGTATGAATGCAATGCAATGAGATAATAGATTGCCATCTCAGAAAAGGTGACCAGGAGCTGAGCATTAAAAATAAAAAATAAAAAAAAAAAGAAAAAAGTAAGCAGATGAAAGGGAATAACTCTTTTTTGAAATAATATGAAACTATTTGTTACATAAATACATTATATAATGTTTGTAAAATATGAGACTCTCTTGAAAATATGCTCATCCTCAGAAGCGCAGACCAGAAGCTGAACTTCTGCAAGTGTTTCTCTGATTTCAATACTCGCAAAAGGGATGGGGGCACCCTAGTTAGTCATCGCACCGTTTTATCTCACATGAACATCTGCTACATTTTACTCTGTGGTATAGTTGTATGATACTTCCTACTTTCTCCAATAGACTATAAGTTTGTTGAGGACAGATACCTGTTTCTTTTTTTTTTTCTTTTTTCTAACTCCACTGTACTTATCAGAGTGTTTTAAACATAGAAGGAAGTAAAAAATTAGTGAATTCATAAATTAATGAAATAAACTTTGTTATTCAATGATAAAAAATAAAGGCATAATCAGGGTTTGGGGCATTAATTTAATTAAAATTTACAGAAGAGTTATGTATTCAGCAAGTCTCACAAGGAGATATAACAATGTCACATACTTGTGTTTTTAAAGTATTATTTATGTCACAGTAAGACCATGGTCAGGTGGATCTTTCTGAATGAATTCCTCTGATTTCAGAAAATCTTTTTTGTAGCACCATTTAGCCACTGACTGACAGAAAGTTAAACATTTGCTCTGCTTTTCAGCTTTCCTTATTTGAAAAAGAGTTAGTGTTTGAAGATAAGGATAAAAAGGTTATTAGAATATTTTATGAAAGATTTTCAGTGCCTCTTTAGTAATGTGTTTATATATCACTTCTGTCAGCTAAATATTTAAATAACAGGATTTGTTTTTCAACTTTGTAGTTATAGTACATACATTAATAAAACTTGAAAGTATGTTGTGGGTTGAATTGATTTTAAGTTGCCATATTGTCCTGAGAGGAGAAGATCTACAATTCAAGGAGCAAGTGTCAAATCCTGGGGACAGGTGCCATAAAACAGAAATCAGCATCATCCTAGAAACTGTTTGGGAAACCTGCATATGGAGAAATGGAATATGACATGTAAGAGAACATTTTAGATAATCCGTTTTAGCAACTTACGTTTTCAATATTATAGTTTGAGATAACCTTACCATACGGCTTCCCACATGTCCGAGGGGTAAAGAATCCTCCTGTTAAGAGACATAAGAGATATGTTTGATCCCTGGGTTGGGAAGACATTCTGGGGGAGGAAAGGCAACCCACTCAGTAGTCTTGCCTGGGAAATCCAATGGACAGAGGAGCCTGGTGGGCTACATACAGTTCATGGGGCTGCAGAGTCTCACATGACTGAGGACACATGCGGCAGCAACCTTACCATAATGTTAGTTCTATGGTAAATTACTTGATTTTAGATTCCATTCAATATTTCCATTCTGCTAAGCTTAATAATTAATTTGCTTTTAATGTGACTTTAAAATATGGTCCCATTGTTCAGAATCATAAAGTTTTGCCCCCTAGACGTTAGATTCTGTAGTTCTGAACCCTACATAAAGAATGATAAAGCAGTGGTTACCCTTCACTTCATTCATCTTGTTTATTCAAGATTGCAATCAATCTACACCACAAGTTGTGACTAAAAAGAATTGCTTAAACATTTATATTTTGCAAACCTTCTCACAGAATTTTTATTACCTCCATGCCCCAGTGCTGTGACTAAGCAAATGACATTCAGTAATACATCACAGTCTGTTGTGCTGAATCAAAAACATTCCTGATTCAGGGGTTCCAAGGCTTTTACATATTTGTATTTAAAGGCATGGGTTCAATGTATCCTTTTCATTATGTCTATGAGATTCTGTTCAACATTAATGTCTAGTTAGTAATTTTATATTGGCCAATGTATTTTATAAGGCAGCAGTTCTTATTTGTTTTTAATTAAGGCAAGTCAAAAACTTTGTTATCTTAGGTCTTTCTGTGCCAGGTGTTATATGAAAGAATATAAAACAAAATGAAAGATGACGATTTAATTGTATATAATTTTAGCAAATATAGGTAACTGTATTTTGACTTACAACCGGTGTTCTTGTGCTTTTTATAATGCTATTTAAATTTTTATTGTCTATTATTTGAGTATGTATCTTCATGATTCTAAACAAATAATTGAAAAATTCAGTCTTACATGGCAGAGTGCCAGTTTATGTACAACACAGTCAAATCTAGTGATTCTCCCTTTAAAATAGTCGTTGTGCTTGGTGTTTGTGTGTTTACATGTGTGTGTGTCTGTGTGTGCACCCGCACATATAGTGCTACATCTTGATTTTTCCTTTAAACAGATTCATGACCTCATCCAAGTCACTTAGTCATTTAATCTACATAGACATCAGTTGTCTTATTCATCAAGCAGAAAGGTTAGAAACTGACTGCTCAAATCTTCTATAACTTTTCAATAAATAATAAATTCTATAATTGCATTATTCTATCAGCCTATGTTGATTCTCGGGTTCTTTTTTTGTTTGTTTTTAGGGATAAACTAGTCTTCAGCATTTCATTTTATAGTTTTTCATGAGGGCTATTAAATGAAGACCTTTTAAGTATTAAAAATATAAGGGTCTGGATAAAAATTTCTTTACTAAAAAACTAGCTCATCACAGTTAAATATTTCATAGAGGTTTAGAAAGTGTTCCTTTTATTATGTCAAAGTGCACTTATATGAATTATCAATGTCAAGAGAGGCATCATGGCTATTCACATAAGTTTAGCAATAATTACTTTGAATGAGGTTTCCTTATGTGTTACATAGTTTTAAAGAATAAAGCTAAAGAATATTTGGAAGCATGACCCTAAAATCTGATTGTAAAAAGTCTTTATCAGATACAATACAATCTTACAAATATGATTGTTTTTTCCTAAAACTAATTCTATTAATTTATATTAAAGTGAATGTATAAAATAGACTATCAGTTCTTAAATTTTAATATGTCGACGAGAATATTATGGGCCTAAGAAAATTTAGACATTAATCCAGATATTTCATTTTCCAGATAGTGGAAAAATGAAGGAAAAAGGATAGAAGTAGATTTCCATGGTCTCTCACTAAATGGTAGTACAGTTGATACTAGACATTTTTGTCCCAGTTCAGTGATCTTGCTAGCATACCAGACTGCTTCACTTTCAATGCAAATTGGTTCCAGTGGATTAATTTTAAATGAGTACTTGCCTTACAGATGGCAAATAAAAAGCCTGGGATGTCAGAATAAGGTTAGGAAATAGGTAAACAGAACAAGACTGAAAAGTTTTTTTTTTTTTTTCCCATCAAAATAAATGAGCTGCTTGCCTGGTTCCTGTGAGAAGATCTAAAGGATTAAACTTTCTATTCCACTGAAACCAAAAACATCAAATAAAGAAAAACCTATCAACCAAAGAAAGGTTTACTCTTGGTGCATTTGGACTGCATTATGTAGGGGACTGTTAAAAGCACCTAGAGTAAAATTTTTTAATGTCATGTATAATCACAACCTAATTTACTTGTCTCAGAAATACAATTCAATAAATGGAGTAAATACATCACCATGCCTACTTGCTGGAACTCAGGAAAAATTACTTTATTTGATTTTATCTGTTATAACCTTGCATATAAATACACACAAGTACACAAATGTGAGTTTTAATCTCTAATTAAATCATAGAAATTCATGTTGAACAATAGATTTAGGCCTGCTGTTCAGATTAACAATTTAGAACATAAATTGAAAATGCAAAATAAATAATAAATAAAAGAGTATAGAATAATGCTATAATAAATAAAAGATAGGTCAAATGACTAATTTTACTATATCATTTTGAAGTACACTTGATATTAGGTGCGCTGAAATTTTATATCAGAAAAGCATAAAACCTCAGACTATAGATCCATTGGTACCTTTATATAAGCAAATCATAATTTTATCTGAATATGTTCAATTTGTTAATTGCACTTTAGGAATTTTTTAGAGTGTTGTGCAATAGTAAATAATTAATTGAAACACCATGTCTGGAAAAAAGTGTGAAGAGTATGAATTTCAAATTCATATAGAGCTGGATTAGAATTCAGGTATATTTCTTTTTTTTTTCAGGTTTTTTTTTTTTTTTTAACTTTACTGTATTGGTTTTGCCATACATTGACATGAATCCGCCACAGGTGTACATGAGTTCCCAATCCTGAACCCCCCTTCCACCTCTCTCCCCATATGATCTCTCTCGGTATATTTCTTAAACAAATTTCCTAATCACCTTAATTCCTGCTTAAATATCATTAACTGGAATAGTGCTGAAAACTAGATGACAGATAAAAAGATAGGCTAATTTAGTTTTTTTTTTTTTTTTAAATAAACTCTAGACTCTCAACATTTTGTCTGGCTATAAATCTTAACTTATAAAGACTGCTGCTGCTGCTAAGTCGCTTCAGTCATGTCCAACTCTGTGAGACCCCAGAGATGGCAGCCCACCAGGCTCCCCTGTCCCTGGGATTCTCCAAGCAAGAACACTGGAGTGGGTTGCCATTTCCTTCTCCAATGCATGAAAGTGAAAAGTGAAAGGGAAGTCGCTCAGTCGTGTCCGACTCTTTGCGACTCATGAACGGCAGCCTACCAGGCTCCTCCGTCCATGGGATTTTCCAGTCAAGAGCACTGGAGTGGGGTGCCACTAGACAGTAGATAATTAAATATTCAATTGAATATTGAAGTCTAGCATTCTTAAGAGTAAATATTTGCACATTTTTATACATTTAAAGTGGGGCTTCCCTGGTGGCTCAGGTGGTAAAGAATCTGCCTGAAATGCAAGAGAGCTGAGTTCAATCCCTGGATCAGGAAAATCCCTGAAGAAGGGAATGGCAATCCACTCCAGTATTCTTGCTTGGAAGATTCCATGGACAGAGGAGCTTGGCGGGCTGCTGTCCATGGAGTCACAAATAGTCGGACATAACAGGGTGACTTTCACTCACTATACATGTAAAGAAAAACAGATTGTGGTCCTTTAATTTACATTTTCTTTGTATAATGTATTCAACATAAAATGAACACTTAAAAATGAGACAATTAAAAAGTTCATGTTGTTTCAGTTGGAGAATTGTGACTGCTTCTATATTTTAAGAAATTTTTTAAATTGTCAGAATTTATGGAGATCCAATGTGCAAAAATGAAATCACACAATACTCAAATTACTTATGATTGCACCAATACTTATCTCAGAAAAAGGACATATTTCAAAGATGTTTAATAATCATCTGTAATCTGCATTTTTATAACTCCATTGAAAATATTCCCTGTTTATTCTAACCAGAAGTCAGAATTCTGTCGCTGAAGACCCATCACATTTTCTTGTACATTTTCTGCATACCTCAATTACTCCCTTGTAAAATAGGGATACCAGACCCATCATATAGTCCCTTCCAGTCCATAAACTCATTGTCTTTTTCCTTTTGAAAAATCTGAGTCCCTAGCACAGCAACTTTCACAGTGCTTGCTCTTAATAATCTTTTTGGACAGCGAATGAATGAATTGCCAGTTTTCTGTTTGCTATTCTGTGGACAATGCTGGTGTCTTTAAAATGATATTTTATTTAAATTACTACCCAATAATGTTATTCTAGATATCTTTAAATCCATTTTGTATTTAGGAACACATTAACAGTGGTCAATAATTTAGCTATTAATGTGAAGTGTTATTTCACGAGGGATCCATCCTGTGAAATGGATGATATGGAAGCATTTATTTAAAAGAGTTTAAAAGTACTTATGTGCAGTCCAAAGCACTCAATTTCTAAGCTAAATGCTTCACTAGTTCACTCTAGATGACTTTGGCTTTAAATTAGAGAGCAATGCTTCCTTACATTCTAACTTGCAATATCTACATTACACAACACTTTCTCATGTGATTTTGTGGCTCAAATAACACTTTTCCTAGCATGTAGCTGTTTTAAAAGCTCTCAGAGTATTGTTTTGTTTGATTCATAGGACAGCACCAGTATTTTTTATCGGGATTTTTAAAGTCCATTTTACAGATTAAATATCCAAGAATTTCAGCTTTTTTGCCAAAGATTTCAACTGCTAGGTGAGTGGCAGTGTGAGAACTGGCAGGCAATACTAACAGTATCATGTCAAGTGCTTTTGCCCTGCTATGCTCTTTTCTTTAACATGATATAAAAATGTCATTACTAGAACAACAGCAGCAATAATGGATATTTAAAGACAAGGTAGAAAGAGAACAATTTGGATTAAAGAAAGCTTACTGATATCCACAAAACCTATAACATCACTTGCCTTTTTATTCTGCTTTTGTTCATTTGTTTTTGTTTTCATCTTGCATGTTTCATTTGTTGCATGTTTTCCAATGTATTCAACATGTACCAGTGTTGTTTAAGGCAATTTAAAAAGAGAGAGACAAATAGCTGTACCAAGCTATCAGTCTGTTCTTCGAAAGATCTTTTAAAAAATTCTCTTTCTTTAAGCCTCTGTAGATATTCTTCCCTGATTCATCCCAAGAAATAATCCACAGACAAAATGTCAGGGGCAGTTCCAGTTGCAGAAGTTGTCTTGTTGCAGAAGATGTGATGTACTGCCCATTGTTCTATTTTTTAAACGGTGACTATTTTGGGAAAGTAATAGAAGTTTTATCAAAACTTTGCCTAAAAGTTATGAGAGTATAATTTTATGAAAAGGAAGAATCACACTTATATACACAAACAAACATGCAGACTTAAACACACAGACACACACTCACATTTTGGTTAGAAGAGTCATTTGTAAACAAATGAATTTCCTAAACAAAATAGTATTTTACAATTTAAAGTGTCCAGTGTTTCACAGGTTGTAAAACTGTCAGTATTAAAAAAAACAAACAAACAAAAAAAAACACCCAGTTAACCTTTACATCTTTGGGCTTCCCTGATAGTTCAGTTGTTAAACAACACTTCTGCAATTCAGGCGACTTCTGCTCGATTCTTGATTCAGGAAGATCTGCTGAAGAAGGGACAGGCTACCCACTCCATTATTCTTGGCTTCCCTTGTGGCTCAGCTGCTAAAGAACCTGCCTGCAATGTGAGAGACCCGGGTTTGATCCATGGGTTGGAAAGCTCCCCGAGAGAAGTAAAAGGCTACCCACTCCATATGTTTCACAGGTTGCAAAACTGCCAGTATTTAAAAAACAAAACAAAATATAAAGTTAACCTTTACTTCTTTATTATAAAATGACTTCATTAGTATATATAAGTAGGTCATTAAAGACATAAATTATTTCATTTAACTTTTTCTTGTGTACTTTTTTCCTAATATGCAGTGATGAAATAAATATATGTAATAAAAATAATATTTCTTTTAAAAATAATTCCACAGTCCTTTTAACCCCTTTAACATGAATTTCATATATTAATATTATTTTTGTGTCTGTTTTCCTTTAGTATATTTAAAGTACTTAAATTAGTATGATTTTAGCTGTTATTTTCTATTTTTAGTTCAGTTCTATTCAGTCGCTCAGTCGTGTCTGACTCTTTGCGACCCCATGAATCACAGCTCGCCAGGCCTCCCTGTCCATAACCAACTCCCGGAATTTACTCAAATTCATGTCCATCAAACTGGTGATGCCATCCAGCCATCTCATCCTCTGTCATCCCTTTCTCCTCCTGCCCCTAATCCTTCCCAGCATCAGGGTCTTAAGTGATAGTAAATATATACTATGAAAAATGATTATATATGAATCAAAATAATGTAAAACATATTTATTTTTTGTCTTCACTTACCTGAAATTTTCTTTAATGTACAACTTTAAAAGTATAGGAGGTATATGAAGGAATTTTATTTAAAATATACTGATCTCAAATGATAGAACAATACTGTAATATATGAAAGGAAACAGTCACAGCTTCTCCACAGACTGAATACTTTGAAAGTTTGATTATTAATCTTTCACCCATTTCACTATAATATTACAAGTAGAAACAGCCATAAACATTAAAACTGAAAATGACAATATTTCATATGGTAAAAAATGTTATATGTGGTTGGTAATATTATACCTTAATAAAAGGAAAGTTTATTAAATGTAAATGAGTATACAAATTAAACCAAGCTTGCAGTTGCAATTTTTCAAAATACAGGAAAAATAATTAACACTTTTAGTAGCTAGAGTCCCACTGAGAAAATAGATATCAAACTGAGAGAGTGCTGAGTGAATGAAGGAGTTAATGATCAAAGGACTGAAAAAAATACAAAATCATTGAAGGCAAAAAAAAACGTTTGAAATGGAAACCAGATATGAATCAAAGTGTCTATTGGTGTCAAAAGACTGGCGTTAAATTATTCACTACATCAAAATGATAGTACCAAAATTCTTTACACAAAATAAAGATTCACATTCAATTTTCTTATTAAAAATTCACCCAATAATGTTTACCCACTAATTTAACAAACATTTATCAAGCACCTACTATAAACCAATCTAAAGTGCTTAAACATTGGATACAAGCATCATTGTTCTTGCATTTAGGGAACTTAGAGTTGAGTAGGGAATATTAGTTATTAAATAAGTATTGGCATATATAAACATATGCTATAAACATATGCTCTTGCCTGGAAAATCCCATGGGCGGAGGAGCCTGGTAGGCTGCAGTCCATGCGGTCGCTGAGGGTCGGACACGACTGAGCGATGTCACTTTCCCTTTTCACTTTCATGCATTGGAGAAGGAAATGGCAACCCGCTCCAGTGTTCTTGCCTGGAGAATCCCGGGGACAAGGGAGCCTGGTGGGCTGCCGTCTATGGGGTCGCAAAGAGTCGGACACGACTGAAGCGACTTAGCAGACTTAGCAGCAGTAGCAGCAGAGTTGAGTAGGGAATATTAGTTATGAAATAAGTATTAGCATATATAAACATGTACATAGATCATGATATATGCTGCAAAAAACAACGGTGCAATGTAAGTTATTTCTTCCTAAGGTGTTTTATTGTCTCAAAGCTGCCTTAGCTTTTGATGGTGACTTGATTGGTGTAAGCCTTTGCTCATTGCTTTATCCATATTCATAATCAAAACAACTTCCCTGTACTGACAAGCTCTGCTGTTGTCAGCACAGTTGTAGTCTATATTGTATTCTGAATAAGTTAATAAGTTTTAATAAATGCTTTCCCAATATAGTTTCCATGAAAATAATCTACCTCATTAATTTAGTTTAAAAGTTTAAAAATTTAAACCACAATAAAGCATAAATGTATAAGATTTGAAATTCTCTTTGGATTCAAAAGTAAGGGGTATTGGGGGAAATATTTTAAGTAACTCAGTACATGTTGCTAATTACACTAATTATTATTTTGTCACATTTATTACCTTCATCTTTCATAGCATGAGTAATTAAGTGACAAAAACAGGTTTTATATTGTGATCAAACACTATTCTGTTACATCTACCCTACTGATATCTTCAAAGAAAGTGCTGTCACAGTTTTACCAGTAAAGAACTTGTAAGTTGTTAAGTAGAAAAATATCTCAGTTTAAAGAACATAAGCCTGAGGCCTGGATGGACTTGATAGCTTGGGTAAAGATATTCAAAGAAAGACTTGCAACAGAAACCAATTTAACACAATTCTTACTGTCAGTGACATATTAATGCTCTTTTTAGTATGTCCATTATAACTCTTACTTAATATCATAAGATCCTGTAGGTGCAACTGGAAGCTTCACAAAGTTCTTCTCAGTAGAAGGGGTATTCTATTAATGATTGAGTTCTTTCAGTGCTGGACAGCAGCCAGTAGAAACACAAAGCCCATGAGCTCAAACAATTATATGACTGGCTTCCACAGGGAAATTAAAAAAAAAATACTGGTCAATCTGTAAGGAAATTTTGCCTCGTGATATCAAAGACAGAGGAGATAAAGTATCTAGAACAACCCAACCAAGACCAATATCATTTAAAAATATGTGAAATGAAAAGTAACAACTACCACAGACAAAAATTTAAAAATGACTTTAAATGACTTTCTTTCCATGCTCCATAGTGCAGAAAATTGCATCTTTACCTAACTATTTTTGTCCCAGAAAGAGATCAGAAGCTGTTTTCAAAGGAGTTTTTTGGATCTGCCTGTCAGTGCATCCAAAACACACCTCTGTTGATCTTGGCTGATTTTCTGATTTAAGCATTTTATAACAAAAAGTCAGCAGTGTTTAGTATCAGCAGACACCATTTTGAACCATTCATTATATAGTCAGCCTAAGCCTGGTTGAGACAAATGATACTTGAGATTGATAGTCTATTTGGCAGTCATTCTTAGACAGTGTCTGAGCTCTGACCCTATACCTACTTGAGTCACTGTAAAATTAGGTTTCTAGACCACACAATACCATATAGACAGTATCATGTAACTGTTAGCTATTAGGTTTCATGTGAGTAAAGATAACTGTATAAAATTATTCATGAGTCTTTTGTGTATCTGTTTAAGACATAGCACAAAATATCAATCTGTTTTCCTTATCTGAGTATCCATTTAATTATAACTGTACAATAATTATAAGATAATCATGTTTTCCCCTTTTCCTGAACTTCCAGGATGCACCAATATAATTTTGTGCTCAACCTTCTAGATTTTCTCTCTGCTTCTTGTACTTTAAGATTTTCATTGTTTGGGTGACTTTATTAGGAACAGCTGAAAATCCATTTTGAAAGTTGACAGGGTATATATGAAAAATGAGTAAACTGATTTAAAATTTAAATATATTCACATGGCTAATATCAATAATATTGAATATAATATTATGTTTTTACCAAAAGTTAGCAACAACACAATGTGTTTATGGTGTTGTTATTTTACTTTGCTATTTTAATACAAGGTACATTTTCAAAGGGAAAATTATTACTTAATTCTTTTGAATTTTTATTGAGGAGAATATTTTAACTCATTACTCAAATATAAAGTTTACTTTGATTTTTAAAATCAGTTTCATCATGATACTGTCTATGAAACCCAAGAAATAGTCAAATTGAAAGGCTAGCCTTATTCAGACACAGGACAAAGTTGATATACACAAAGCAGTAAGTATACAAATTTAAATTCAAAACTGCCAGATCATTTACTGAAAAATTACAAGTTTTCCTCACAAGATCACATTTGTTTTAGAGCTTCCTTTCTATAATGCAGGATTCAAACTGTCAAACTGTTTAATGGCAAACATAGATTTTCCACTTTTAAAACAGCTGATACTGTAATGTAGAGGCAAATTAGGGCAATTTATTTCTATACAACTTTGAGCAATTTTTATTTTCAGACATATGCCAATTAAGATGTACTGCTGAAAACCAAGTGGTGTTTTTTTGGACATTATTTATAGCCCTCCTAAAATCTGTTATCAGATTCTTTAAAAGAAAAGATTTATCATAAATCTCATATTTTAACATTTGAATATTAGCATGAAAGGAAGAATTAAAACATTAGTTAGTATGCCTTACTTTCTATGTTTCACTATTTTTAGTTTACCATTAGGTCTCAGCAGACATAGAGAATAGACTTATGGGCATGGGGAGAGGAACAGAGAGGGTAGAATGTATGGAAAGAGTAACATGGAAATTTCATTAACATATGTAAAAGAGATAACTAACAGGAATTTGCTGTATGGCTCAGGAAACTCACACAAGGGCTCTGTACCAACCTAGAGGGACGACGGGATGGGAAGGGAGATGGGAGGGAGTTTCAAAAGGGAGGAGGTATATGTATACCTATGGCTGATTCATGTCTGAGGTTTGAAAAAACAGCAAAATTTTGTAAACAATTATCCTTCAATAAAAATAAATTAAAAAATGAGCATCAAATGATCATGATTTTTACAGACAATTTACAATATATATAAAACATAACAACCATTATCTTATTTCTTAAACACTTAAAAAAAGTAGTTGAGGACCCAGTTACAAATATTATAAATTGAAGTCTAATGCAAACAGCTTTTCTATTTACTAGTGAACACTATTGGAGCTTCCCTCATAGCTAGTAGGTAAAGAATCAGCCTGCAATGCAGGAGACCTGGGTTCGATTCATGGATTGGGAGGATCCTCTGGAGAAGGAAATGGCAGCCCACTCCAGTATTCTTGGCTGGAGAATCTCTTGAAAAGAGGAGCCTGGCAGGCTGCAGTCCCTGGAGTTGCAAGGGTCAGACACGACTTAGTGACTAAACCACCATTGTACTGCAGGGGATTCCCCGGTGGCTCAGCGGTAAAGAATCTGCCTACAATGTGGGAGCTGCTGGAGACGTGGGTTCAGTGGATTTGATCCCTAGGTGGGTTCAATCCCTGGGTAGAGAAGAGATCCCCTAGAGGAGAGCATGACAACCCACTCCAGTATTCGTGGGAAATTCCATGGACAGTGGAGCCTGTTGGGCTACATAGAATAATAAAATCAAAAGATTTGTTTTAAATGTATTTTTATTTTATTGAAAGTATTTCAAATTTTTCATTTAGGCTGTATAATTTGAAATGATTTTGGATTTATTTTGAGGGGATCTCCAAATCAGAATTCTTTGTAGCATTCAAAGATTCCCAAAATACAACCTTCAAGTACTTTTGCACTTTCATTTCCCTTGGTTCTCTTTATGTTTTTGAAGTTTAAGGAAAAGTGGGCTACTATTTTACTCAGAATAACTTTATCATCTCTTCCATCAAAAACTCTCTTTACGTTTCTCCTTCTGACATTCAATCCCTCCTTCAAGGTCGATTTCAGATGTCTCTTCAAGTATATTCCTCCTTACATGATATAAACACTTGTTCTTAAAAAATGCTTTTAACTTATCTGGTGTCATTTATTTTCTACATGTATCTTGTGGTTGCTCACACTGTATCCTGTCTCTCCTACTAAAAAAACATTCTTTCTTAACAGGGACTGAGTCTTATCTACTCATTGTTCCCTGGAAATGCCTAGCTTGATGCCGTGCACATAACAGGGAATCCACAAATATATGCATTTACTATTTTATGTTATACCACTCCTTTGCCTGTAGGAAGGACATCTTTGCATAATGAAAAGTCCTGCTACAAAAACAACAATAAGCCTGGGCTCAATCTGCAACCCATTGGTCTAAAAACTTTATTCATTCATTCAACAAATATGTATTGATCTCCTGTGGTTATCTGTGTTCTACCTGAGTTGGAAGGTAGAGAATAAGAAAAGGTCATATTGACCTGCATTTTGCCATTCTTCTCCAGAATGTATTAGGTTGGTTAAAATATTTGTTCAGGTTTTTCATAACATGTTATGGGAAAACCTGATTGAACTTTGTGTCAAATCCCATAGGTTAGAGATCAATTTGATTTATCCTCTCAATGTCTTTTTGCTTCCACTCTGAGACTAAAAAAGTGATTTTAAATGTGTGTTCCCCACTTTCACTTAAGAGTTATTGAAAGGAAAAAGAATTGAGAACTAAACGGGGGAGTAAGCTCTGTGACTCTACCTTCTTCCTCTTTAACCAGGACATTCTTTCTTGTTTTACTATTAGCATTCTGGGGAAAAAAGGGGGAAAAAATGCAGCTGAAAACCAAGGTGGAAAGAAACAGTTCTAAGAAAGAAGGCAATCTCAGATATGTGAATTATACTGCATTATTTTATTGCATTGATTTTGTGATTAATCACTGTCAGTATTCAAAATGGAACTTTTTTGCAATGTTACAATTTAAAGAAAATTGTATCATTTAAGTTACTGAAAAGTGGGCATGATTATATAAGGTAGAGCTCAGTCGGTAAAGAATATGCCTGCAGGGCAGCAGACCTGAGTTTGATTCCTGGGTCAGGAAGATCCCCTGGAGAAGGAAATGCCAAGCCATTCCACTATACTTGCCTGGAAAATCCCAGGGACAGAGGAGACTGGTGGGCTGCAGTCTGTGGGATCACAAAGAGTCGGGCATGACTGAATGACTAACATACATACTATATGATGTATAGTGTTCC
The DNA here is from genome assembly GCF_023091745.1 of Budorcas taxicolor. Classification (NCBI taxonomy): domain Eukaryota; kingdom Metazoa; phylum Chordata; class Mammalia; order Artiodactyla; family Bovidae; genus Budorcas; species Budorcas taxicolor. Next base: position 98,208,643 of record NC_068910.1, read on the forward strand.
TGGAGAACAAATAATTTAGGATATATGCAGGGTTGAATTTATTTATTAATAAAAAGGTAAACAAACACTCAGTTGTTTTCTGACACAAGAATATTCAAGTAAAAGCTGCTTGGAGAATAGCTGGTTGGTTCAATAGCCCATCTTCTCTGAAATTCTCTGCATCTTCCTCTTTTGGGAGCAAGTTGGCCCCAAGCATCTTGACCTCTCAAGATTTTGTCATAAATCCAAGAGGGAAAATATATTTTCTTCATACCTGTTTCCTTTCGACAGGGAACAAAAATATCCCAGAATCTGTCAGCCCACCTTCCTCAGGTATGGGTTGATGGCCACACTCTTATTAATAAGAGAGACTAGAAATTGTAGGGAGCATGTTGGCTTTTCAGCTTCTATCAAATGTGGTGAACTCTGCCAGGAAAGAGAAGACAGAGAAATGACTGCTTTGCACTAAATAGCAATGGAGAAATAACACTGAGGAGGAATATTTAAAAAGAAAACAAAAAAAGCCAGATTCTTATCTAGATTAAATTAATATGCCCTAGCTAGATGCTGAAATAAACTATATTTAAAGCAGTTATTTTGAATAAAACTATATCATTTTCATTTATGATTTCCTTTTCTTACAATATTAATATTGCAAGTGGTTAATCGCATTTCACTTGTTTTATTGGTGATCCATTTTCAGTTTATTCATATTCATTTACTACTTTGCCTTTTGAAGAAAGATTAAAAATAAGTCTGTTTGAACTCTGCATGCATTTTTGATCGTTGGTGCCATTTATGTATAGTATGAATCAAGATGTGCTTATATTTTTCCCTTCTTTGATGCTTGTTTTTATGTCTACCAAGCATGGCCCTTTGTTACTGCATTGTTTCATCTCTTTATTTCTATTTTATATCTACCAGAGGAAAAAAAAAATATTAACATAGTTTAAATAGATTCACTTAACCAAAAGATAAATCATTTTTAGATTTTATGTGAGGAAACATTAGATACTATGGAAATATTTTCATCTCTTTCTACCATATAGTAACATTTTAAACTATAGTAAACCAGCTTGTAGAATTATAGTCTGAGAACTTAGCATTTATGTTTTCCATTTAATGTTCATAGTATATTTTACATGTGTCAAAGTTCAGAATTTCTAATGAACTCAGTGGTGAACACTTCTTAAAATAGTGAAACATTAGAGGTTCAGAAAGACTGCATTATCCATTTAATTTGTTTCCAAAATCCAACGACTACTCTGAAGATAGAACTCAACTTTATAAAATATGCCAATTTTTCAGCTTACAAAAATTAATAATTGATTTTGCACTCAGACACATTTATTGATCTATAATTAAAAGACCTCCAAAAGCTATTTTTAAGCTGTCTTGCATTTCAAAATGTAGCTGAAGTTTTAGAATGCAGGGAAATCTTTCGTTTTTGAAGGAGATTTGAAAGGATGCAAGCATACACTCTAATCCATATTTTCATGTGGATGTCTTTAAATTTCTCTTGTGAGATTTGGTATTTTGGTTTATCATTACGATCTTTTTCACATGAAAAGATTCTTGGTAATAGTATTTAGGAAGTCTGGTAAAATTAAATATCAAATTTAACTACTGCGTTTTGAATTGTTGTTAATGTAGTATATGAATATATAAAACCAACATCCTACTACCATCCCCATTCCCTTGAAAGGTAGATAAGGAAAATGTACACTATAAAATAGTTACAATGTTTTGGTGTACTTTATTCACATTTGTGTTATATGTTATCTTCAAGAAAAATGTGACCATCCTATAAGGTATTTTCTTCACAAAACTGGAAAGTTGATAAGAGGACAGAGGGGAGCTCAGATTTGTGGGAAATATGGACAAAGCTGTGCAGTAGTTTTTGGAGAGGCAAAGCACTGAAGCACCCCTCTAGAGAAAAGTACTAAAGCAGGAAAAGAAACAGATTGTTCCTTGTTGCAATGAATATGAGTTCTGTCCTCAATTGAGAAAATCAAAGATCTGGGAATGGAGAGGAGAAAGGTTGTATTATTTTTGCCTGTGATTTCATTCTCAATTTATCTTGTTTTATTTTGTTAATTAATAAACGTTATTTTTAAAGCAGTTTTAGGTTCATAGCAAAATTGAGAAGAAAGTATAGGATCCCTGTATACTCCCTATCCTCATTTATTTTCAGTTTTTATCAAAGAAGTACTTGCTCTGATTTTGGTATGAGAGGCCCACACTTTAAAGAAGAGTTTAAGCACAGCAGTTTTACACATAGACAGGCTTGCTCTCTCACCCAGACAACCCAACAAATGGTAATATTACACTTTCTCAGATAATCTCTTTGAGATTTCAGACACAAGTCAGCAAGTTTAGCAAAGACAAGCAGAGATCATATTAAGAGGAAAAGTAGTGAAGAATATCTTAAAATAATTTGAATTTATTATCCTTTACACTGTTTCCTACAACTTCTTATAACATACACTTTTATTGAGGTTTGTACTGAATTTTTACTGATATTTATTTTGTTTAAAAAAAAAAAGAAGTTTAGCTGCAATGTGTCTACGGCTCTGAGTACTCAGTCATATTATAACTCAACAGAAAAGAATTGTAATTTTCTATTCTCAAATGTTTTTTTGTTCCTGTTCTTTTACTTCCATCTCTAATTACCCAAAATCCCATGTCAAGTTCTCCATGCCTTTGGACTGGGTTTTACAATAATCTTTTATTTTTCAATCTTGACCTGTTTTGATCCATTCTATTTAATACCATCAATGAATATTCCCAAATCATGAATTTTACACAGCCAATTATCTGCTTTGAAAGAAAGACAAAAAGAATAAAACTTTTCTTGCCTATCTTCTTGTCCTCTATTTCTGGACATAAAATTTGATATTGATTAGACAGAAATAGAGGACAGGAAGATAGGCCTATGTCAGATAAAATTAATTTAATAAATATATAGCATATCTAACAGCATGGAGTAGAAGAAAGTAATGATTATTGAGGGGTCTGGAGTCTCTACTGGTTCTGTAGAAATAAACTGGAGAAAGGTGCTCTGATTCCACAGTACCTTGGCCCAGTTATTTAGATAGAAACATCAGCAGAACAGGCAGGAAGGGCAATTAATCAGGTTACTACTGCCTGATAAAATGATCCCTTAACATCACTCAATTCCCTTTGTTCTAAATTCTGTGCTCTCAAGAGAAACATCAAGTCTAAAATTTCATCTCCTCAGAGAATTTACCTACCCAAGAGGGTATGCCCTTGCAGATGACTTGTCCCAGTTGTCAAGCCCCAGAATGTCTCTCCAACATAATTTAAAACATTGGCATCCAATTTATGAATTAGCCTCATGTGACTTTATCTCTAGTGACTTGCTCTCCTAAGACCAGAACACCTGTAGCAATTTGACAAATCCACATTTCTAATTCTACACCAAGACATGGTAATTCCATTAAACTATATTTCTTGAGGCACATCCTGAAAAAAGTAATCTAAGTCACCCACAGATTAAAATATTAAGTTATTAAGAAATTAAGTCAGTTTGACACACTTTTTTTTTTAAGCTTCTGCTTAATTAATTCAGTGATGGTCTTTTTTGGACTCTGTGTTAGACATTATTTCTTGCTGACTTCAGCAAAATTATTTATCCTGCTGCAAAAATTTGTCTAGGTTAGTTTTAATCATCCCAACATCTGGACACTAAAGACACAAAATACTAATATTATACATCAATACCTTTGGGAATCATACTTCAGAAAGATCCCATCAGTAAATTCCTATGTAAGAAAAAAGTTCTCTGTTACTTTTAGTCTAAAATTGTATGTGCAATTATAGAAAATAAAAATGTTAAAGCATTAACACTGAACTCTAAGGTTTTTGGTGTGCACTGCATACTCTCATTAACCAGACTCATATCATGGAAATCTTTTGTATTGTGACAGTAATATGACCACATTTCCTTAAAACTGTCTCAGTGTTAACTTAGTAGATGTAGTTTAAGAGATATTTGTGTTAGAGAACTTGGTCAGAGTTTCATTTCTGACAAAGGATAGTTATCGTGCCATGTGATTCCTCAGTTTCCCCATCTGTTAAAGGAGGATACACTGTTGAGAGGTTTAATTTATTTAACACATATAGAGTGCTTAGAACATTACACATAGCAAATTTAGTTTTTGTTATTATGTATTCTCAAATGATGGCTATTGCAGCAGATTTGGAAGTCAGAGATTTTTTGCTTCACTTCTTTATAACTTTGCCAAGACCTCAGGAGTCTTGCCAATTTCAGGGGTCTTCTGAATGTAAAAAATTTTCCTGGGGTTAGAGCATGCTAAAATATTTCCTCATTATTCTAACAGATTTTAAAAAGCAGATTCTCTCAAAATGTATCTTCTTATATGCTTTCATTGTAAGGTGAGAGTGAGTATAATTTTATCTGGCTTGATTTGGTTGGTCTGAACAAATCTCTCCTCAGTCAGTCACCCAGCCAGTTCAGTCACTCAGTCGTGTCTGACTCTTTGGGACCCGATGGAATGCAGCAGGCCAGGACTCCCTGTCCATCACCAACTCCTGGAGTATGCTCAAACTCATGTCTATTGCATTGGTGATGCCATCCAACCATTTCATCCCCTGTTGTCCCCTTCTCCTCCTGCCTTCAATCTTTCCCAGCATCAGGATCTTTTCCAATGAGTCAGTTCTTCCCATCAAATGGCCAAAGTATTAGAGTTTCAGCTTCAACATCAGTCTTTCCAATGAACATTCAGGACTGATTTCCTTTGGGATGGACTGGTTGGATCTCCTTGCAGTCCAAGGGACTCTCAAGAGTCTTCTCCAACACCACAGTTCAAAAGCATCAGTTCTTCGGTGTTCAACTTTCTTTAATCCAACTCTTACATCCATACATGACCACTGGAAAAACCGTGGCTTTAACTAGACAGACCTTTGATGGCAAAGTAATGTCTCTGCTTTTTAAGATGCTGCATGCATTGGTCATGACTTTTCTTTCAAGGAGCCTCTTTTAATTTCATGGCTGCAGTCACCATCTGCAGTGATTTTGGAGCCCCCCAAAAGAAAGTCTGTCACCGTTTCCACTGTTTCCCCAACTTTTTGCCATGACGTTTTGGGATCAGTGCCATGATCTCAGTTTTCTGAATATTCAGCTTTAAGCCAACTTTTTCACTCTCCTCTTTCATTTCATCAAGAGGCTCTTTAGTTCTTCTTTGCTTTCTGCTATAAGGGTGGTATCATCTGCATATCTGAGGTTATTGATATTTCTCCCAGCAATCCTAATTCCACCTTGTGCTTCATTCAGCCCAGCATTTCTCATAATGTACTCTTCATATAAGTTAAATAAGCAGGGTGACAATATACAGCCTTGACATTACAGATTTCTCAGGAGACAGGTCAGGTTTCCTGGTATTCCCATCTCTCTAAGAATTTTCCATGTTTCGTTTTGATCCACACAGTCAAAGGCTTTGGCATAGTCAATAAAACAGAAGTAGATATTTTTCTGGAGCTCTCTTGCTTTTTTGATGATCCAATGGATCACTGGCCATTTGATCTCTAGTTCCTTTTCTAAATCCAGCTTGGACATCTGGAAGTTCACAGTTCACGTACTGTTGAAGCCTGGGTTGCAGAGTTTTGAGCATTAATTTGATAGCTCAGAGTAATGTGAGATGAGTGCAATTGTGTGGTAGTTTGAACTTTCTTTGGCTTTGCTTTTCTTTGGGACTGGAATGAAAACTGACCTTTTCCAGTCCTGTGGCCACTGCTGAGTTTTCCAAGTTTACTGGCATATTGAGTGTAGCACTTTCACAGCATCATCTTTTAGGCTTTAAAACAGCTCAACTGGAATTTCATTACCTCCACTAGCTTTGTTCGTAGTGATGCTTCCTAAGGCCCACTTGACTTCCCATTCCAGGAAGTCTGGCTCTAGGTGAGGGGTCTTCATGATTATCTGGGTCGTAAAGTTTTTTTTTTTTTTTTTGTACAGTTCTTCTGTGTATCCATGCCACCTCTTCTTAATATCTTCTGCTTCTGTTAGTTCCATAACATTTCTGGCCTTTATTGTGTCCATCTTTGCATGAAAAGTTCCCTTGTTATCTCTAATTTTCTTGAAGAGATCTCTAGTCTTTCCATTCTATTGTTTTCCTCTATTTCTTTGCATTGATCGCTGAGGAACAGTTTCTTATCTCTCCTTTTTATTCTTTGGAACTCTGCATTCAAATAGGTATATCTTTCCTTTTATCCTTTGCCTTTCACTTCTCTTCTTTTCACAGCTATTTGCAAGGCCTCTTCAGATAACCATTTTCCTTTTTTAATTTATTTTTCTTGGGGATGGCCTTGATCCCTGCCCCCTGTACAACGTCATGAACCTCTCCCCATAGTTGTTCAGGCACTCTGTCTATCAGCTGTAATCCCTTAAAACTATTTCTCACTTCTACTGTATAATTGTAAGGGATTTGATTTAGATCATACCTGAATGGTCTAGTGGTTTTCCCTATTTTCTTCAATTTAAGTCTGAATTTGGCAATAAGGAGTTCATGATCTGAGCCACAGTCAGCTCCTGTACAGTCAGCTCCACTTTGCTGACTGCATAGACCTTCCCCATTTTGGCTGCAAAGAATATAATCAACCTGATTTCAGTATTGACCATCTGGTGATGTCCCCATGTAGAGTCTTCTCTTGTATTTGGAAGAGGGTGTTTGCTATGACCTGTGCATTCTCTTGGCAATACTCTGTTAGCATTTTCCTTGCCTCATTCTGTAAACCAAGGACAAATTTGTCTGTTACTCCAGGTATTTCTTGACTTCCTACTTTGGCATTCCAGTCTCCTATAATGAAGAGGACATCTTTTGGGGGTGTTAGTTCTAGAAGGTCTTGTAGGTCTTCATAGAACCGTTCAACTTCAGCATTACTGGTTGGGGCAAATACCTGGATTACTGTGATATTGAATGGTTTGCCTCGGAAATGAACAGAGATCATTCTCTGATCAATCTCTTTCTCAGTGAATGCCTTTCCAATATTTCATAGACTTTAAGTCAAAAATTATTCATTGATTCAGAGTCAGAGCAAGCTTGAAGATTCACTGTTTTCAGCCCCAGTAGATTCCTGCTATCATAATGTCCTATTGTCTTTTTATTAGGAAAGGATTATAGTGGTTTACAAATTTTCAAAATGTAATCAATATATACCTACAGATGAGTGAGATAAAATTATCTGCTCTACATTTCAACCTCTACTTCTGCCTCTTGAATGCATAGATGTGTCATTTGCCTGAAATTTGCTTTAAAAATTGTTCAGGGAATGATTTTACAGGAGATTTCAAAAGTAGATTTAAAAAAAAGTTCAATATTGTTTTTATCATTTTCAGTTCTTCTTTAGTTCTTCAAAACCTTTATGCTACTATATTCTTTATATTCCTGCCAAGGAAAAGTGAAGGTTCAAAAACTGCAATAGCTTTCACATCTACTCTTACCTCAAACTTTTAAATATATTATTTCCATGGGCTTAATGTCATTGAAGTCTAATATCTGATACAAATGTAAATTTTACTCTTACTTTGATATACCACACATTCCTTTTTTCTACTTTGGGGATCAATATGTAATTCTCCAAGATGAGGTATGAGCATTGAAGCGTATGATTTCCTTTCCCCTCATAATGAGCATATTCTGGATATGAAGCTCTGAAAAGAATCTTGATGAGTAGTGAAACCTAGTTACTAAAACTTTTTAGGTATTTATGAATGACTGTGACATGCTAAAAATCTATATCTTTCCGTGTGTATATAAAATTTAGACAGATTTGAAGTGTGAGTATATGTCCTCTTTTTCAAGCTGTTTTTTTTTTTTCTTTTTTCTTTGCTATTCTGATACAAAAATGGTCACTTTAGATCAAACTCCTAGAACTTTCTTTTTTCCCTCTGCATCTTGAACTTTTTGCTTGGAGACATTTAATGAAAAGGACAAAAAGAAAAAAAAATCCCATCTGTGTGTCTCTTTGGAAATTCAGGTTTCTTGAAGATCAGGGATAGAACTCAATAGATCCCTCAACGTTTAAACTTTCTGAATATGACATGATTTGTAATGTAGAAGTAAAGGCACATCAAAGTTGGCAATTCAAAAATGTGACCTGTCTATTGTACTTAACTTTCAGGTGAGTTCATGAGTTTCTTCCTGCTGTGTCCCTTTCCTGTGCCATTTTAGGCAGACAGGAGAATAATAGAGTGATTTTTCTCTGTGTTTTAACAGCATAGTTTATTTGAGAATGCTATTAGTTTTACCTTTTGAAAACAAAGTACAATATCTGAATAATACAAGTTTACAGCCCTGTATCTAAAGTAAATATAAAGTTATATTTAGTGTTTTAATGTGGAAAAGGCTTTTCAGTTCTAAAGGGGAAAACTTTAGTTTGTTTGATTAAATGTCTTACAGCAAAATTCTGTTTCTTTATTCACCTGTGCTCCATCACCAAAGAATGATCCATTGGTTTTAAGATATAATATGCTTTTGTGTGTAGTCATATGGCAATATTAGCAAGCATAACTGCACAGTCATATAATAGATAGAACCCACTTTTTACTTAAATATTGTTTCAAAGAGCTAGAGATATCTGGTTTCAAGTACTATAGTCATTAACAGATGCACCACCATTCAGCATCTGGTCATATAGTGAAATTGAGATGTAAATGTTTATGATCAAAATATAACTTATGAGCAATGAAAATGCCAAATAACATGTCATATATATTTTTATATGTGTATGTGTATATATATATATATATATATATATATATATAAAACTAAATGACTTTAGTTCATAACACCTCTTTACCAAATCCAACTTGATGTATACCAAGTTTAAAAACATGTCACTATTTTCTATGAGTTATATTCACCTGTATAAAAAGATAAATCTTTTGGAAATTTTATGTCTTACACAGTTGAAAAGAAAGATAATATTTTTATGCTTAAATTGTAGCTTTGTCCTAATACATATCTTTGAAAATTATAGGCATATATGATTTTTCTTTGTTACTTTATACCCTTTCCCTATAATGAGAGAACTAGTCAATGACTACCTATTAGTAGTCATAATTACCATTCTGTATGTATAGACTTCGCTGGTGGCTCAAACATAAAGCATCTGCCTACAATGTGGGAGACATGGGTTCAATCCCTGGGTTGGGAAGATCTCCTGGAGAAGGCAATGGCAACCCACTGCAGTATTCTTGCCTGGAAAATCCCATGGATGGAGGAGCTTGGTAGGCTACAGTCCATGAGGTCACAAAGACTGGGACACGATTGAGCGACTTCACTTTCACTTTCACATTCACTTTCACATGCATAATATATAGAAAAGCTTAAGAGATCAAGTGAGCACAGTAACTCAGCATAATATATATAGGCCAAGCCTTTGTAGATTACTTGAAGGCTATCTAACTGCAAAAAGTTACTTAAAGACCATTACAGAAGGTACAGAAAATGAAATCTGTTCTAAAAGCAGGATATTGCTAACATATGAAATACTTGTGTTTGTCAAAGCAAGTGAAACCACATTTTCTAAAGAAGAATATATTTGATCTTCAATTCACTGATCTTATATCCTTGCATATATATTTTTTCTGTATGAATAGATGTAATTTTAAATACTGTGTGCTTGTCAGATCCATGAAGTGACTTGGAGAAGGCCTTACTTTCAAAATTATCTTGTCAATTTCATTGTGACAGTAACAGAGGCAGGTAGCAGCAGTTTTCTTCTGATTATGTTAAAATCTCATCTATTATTTAGTTTAAAGCTGACAGCATATATTAAGGCTTAATGAAGGCTTTCAGTAATTTCAGACTAAATTTATCTTCCCCAATTTTATACATTTTTTGTCATTTGAGGGTTATAATTTGATCAAAGGTTAATTTCAGGAGGAGTTTTTCCAAATTATTTTAACATTAAATAAGTAGAGCATGAATTTTTGGGAAATGTATCAATGTGAAACTATTTTTTTAGGAGAAATGGAATTATAAGACAGGTATTAAGAAAAGCATTGACTTTTTTCTAGCAGAAAAATGTAATTATCCTTTTTGTCTATATTCTCATTTAGCACTCATCAAGTCTAGCCTGTCCTCTCTCCTCCCTGCCAGTCATCTTAATTCATCGACTATAGATTGTTTTAATCTCAGTGGAAAACATGGAATTTTAATGATCTGTGTCAGTTCAGTTCAGTTCAGTCGCTCAGTCGTGTCCGACTCTTTGCGACCCCATGAATCGCAGCACGCCAGGCCTCCCTGTCCATCACCATCTCCCGGAGTTCACTCAGACTCACGTCCATCGAGTCTGTGATGTCATCCAACCATCTCATCCTCGGTCGTCCCCTTCTCCTCCTGCTCCCAACCCTCCCAGCATCGGAGTCTTTTCCAATGAGTCAACTCTTCCCATGAGGTGGCCAAAGTACTGGAGCTTCAGCTTTAGCACCATTCCTTTCAAAGAAATTCCCGGGTTGATCTCCTTCAGAATGGACTGGTCGGATCTCCTTGCAGTCCAAGGGACTCTCAAGAGTCTTCTCCAACACCACAGTTCAAAGGCATCAATTCTTCAGCTCTCAGCCTTCTTCACAGTCCAACTCTCACACCCATACATTACCACAGGAAAAACCATACCCTTGACTAGATGGACCTTAGTCGGCAAAGTAATGTCTCTGCTTTTGAATATGCTATCTAGGTTGGTCATAACTTTTCTTCCAAGGAGTAAGCGTCTTTTAATTTCATGGCTGCAGTCACCATCTGCAGTGATTTTGGAGCCCAAAAAAATAAAGTCTGCCACTGTTTCCACTGTTTCCCCATCTATTTCCCATGAAGTGATGGGACCAGATGCCATGATCTTTGTTTTCTGAATGTTGAGCTTTAAGTCAACTTTTTAACTCTCCTCTTTCACTTTCATCAAGAGGCTTTTTAGTTCCTCTTCACTTTCTGCCATAAGGGTGGTGTCATCTGCATATCTGAGGTTATTGATATTTCTCCTGGCAGTTTTGATTCCAGCTTGTGTTTCTTCCAGTCCAATGTTTCTCATGATGTACTCTTCATATAAGTTAAATAAACAGGGTGACAATATACAGCCTTGACATACTCCTTTTCCTATTTGGAACCAGTCTGTTGTTCCATGTCCAGTTCTAACTGTTGCTTCCTGACCTGCATACAGATTACTCAAGAGGCAGGTCAGGTGGTCTGGTGTTCCCATCTCTTTCAGAATTTTCCACAGTTTATTGTGATCCACACAGTCAAAGGCTTTGGTATAGTCAATAAAGCAGAAATAGATGTTTTTCTGGAACTCTCTTGCTTTTTCCATGATCCAGCATATGTTGGCAATTTGATCTCTGGTTTTCTGCCTTTTCTAAAACCAGCTTGAACATCAGGGAGTTCACAGTTCTCGTATTGCTGAAGCCTGTCTTGGAGAATTTTGAGCATTACTTTACTATCATGTGAGATGAGTGCAATTGTGCACCCAAAAAAGATGTCTTTTTCATTATAAGGGACTGGAATGCAAAAGTAGGAAGTCAAGAAACACCTGGAGTAACAGGCAAATTTGTCCTTGGAATGCGGAATGAAGCAGGGCAAAGACTAATAGAGTTTTGCCAAGAAAATGCACTAATCATAGCAAACACCCTCTTCCAACAACACAAGAGAAGACTACACATGGACATCACCAGATGGTCAACACCAAAATCAGATTGATTATATTCTTCGCAGCCAAGGATGGAGAAGCTCTATACAGTCAACAAAAACAAGACCAGGAGCTGACTGTGGCTCAGATCATAAGCTCCTTATTACCAAATTCAGACTCAAATTGAAGAAAGGAGGGAAAACCGCTAGACCATTCAGGTATGACCTAAATCAAATCCCTTATGATTATACAGTGGAAGTGAGAAATAGATTTAGGGGCCTAGATCTGATAGATAGAGTGCCTGATGAACTATGGACTGAGGTTCATGACATTGTACAGGAGACAGGGATGAAGACCATCCCCATGGAAAAGAAATGCAAAAAAGCAAAATGGCTGTCTGGGGAGGCCTTACAAATTGCTGTGAAAAGAAGAGAGGTGAAAAGCAAAGGAGAAAAGGAAAGATATGAGCATTTGAATGCAGAGTTCCAAAGAATAGCAAGAAGAGATAAGAAAGCCTTTTTCAGTGATCAATGCAAAGAAATAGAGGAAAACAACAGAATGGGAAAGACTAGAGATCTCTTCAAGAAAATTAGAGATACCAAGGGAACATTTCATGCAAAGATGGGCTCAATAAAGGACAGACATGGTATGGACCTAACAGAAGCAGAAGATATTAAGAAGAGGTGGCAAGACTAGATGGAAGAACTGTACAAAAAAGATCTTCACAACCCAGATAATCATGATGATGTGATCACTAATCTAGAGCCAGACATCTTGGAATGTGAAGTCAAGTGGGTCTTAGAAAGCATCACTACAAACAAAGCTAGTGGAGGTGATGGAATTCCAGTTGAGCTGTTTCAAATCCTGAAAGATGATGCTGTGAAAGTGCTGCACTCAATATGCCAGCAAATTTGGAACACTCAGCAGTGGCCACAGGACTGGAAAAGGTCAGTTTTCATTCCAGTTCCAAAGAAAGGCAATGCCAAAGAATGCTCAAACTAGTGCACAATGATCTGTGTAGTAGTATCAAATTTATTGCATAGATAAATATAAGAAAAAAATATTTAGCTGAAAAATATGTTTAAGGGCTAGACATTTTGTTGGGGTCTTCCCTGGTGGGTCAGTGGTAAAGAATCCACCTGCAGTACAGGAGACCCCAGAGATGCAGGTTCAGTCCGTGGGTGGGGAAGATCCCCTGGAGAAGGAAATGGCAACTACTCTAGTATTCTTGCCTGTGAATCCCATGGACAGAGGAACCTGGTGGACTACAGTCCATGGAGTTGCAAAAGAATTGGACATGACTTGACAATTAAACAGCAACAATAGCATTTTGTTAACAAAAATACTGACTTTAGTTTTTTGTTTTTTTCTTTAATTTTTTAACAGAAGTCATATTACTTTTCTGTAGTTTCCTTTCTTCAACAGTTTTCTTCCATTGGATGGTATCAACTGATAGAAAATGTTTGTGGACACTCTTGGAAAATATGAATTCCTAGATGCAGAAGAGAAAGAAATTGCTTTTACCTTCCTCTCACATTCTCTCTTGGAACTAACTTAACATTTTGATCCAGCAGAGAATTGGTCTACCATAGTCAATACTGTGGAGAAGGCAATGGCATCCCACTCCAGTACTCTTGCCTGGAAAATCCCATGTATGGAGGAGCCTGGTAGGCTGCAGTCCATGGAGTCGCTAAGAGTTGGACACGACTGAGCAAGTTCACTTTCACTTTTCACTTTCACGCATTGGAGAAGGAAATGGCAACCCACTCCAGTGTTCTCGCCTGGAGAATCCCAGGGATGGGGGAGCCTGGTGGGCTGCCGTCTATGAGGTCGCACAGAGTCGGACACGACTGAAGTGACTTAGCAGTAGCAGTAGCAGCCAATACTGTGAATAACTGCCAACTTCAATGCTTTTTTAGAATTCTCTAAATGTTATGTGGAAAACAATATCACAGTACATATGTTGGGGTTAAAAACGCTCCTGTCCAGATATACAACCTAAATTCTTAAAACAACTGCCCTATGTTGACAATAAGCTATAAAATCTCTTTTTTTTAATGTAAAAGTGTGCTAAGCCAGAATTTGTAGGGTAAAAACAAACTGAATTAAAAAAAAAAAAGGTGGAGAATTTGCATTATTTATTAATTATTTTTTGAGTGACACAATTTGTCTCTTACTGTATAACTGTTATAAACTAGAGTTTGTAATTTTGGTATGCTATAGTTATTAAAATTATTTTGTATCATATTATCACCTTGTGAAATATTGTGAAACAGTTCAGAAATGCTACTCATGTCGACCCTAAAAATGTATGGTTTTATAATATTGAATACCTCAAATATTGAAAAGTTAAGCATAGTTGTTATCATTGATAACTTGTCACAGGGCTACACAGTAAATTGCACATTTAATTCAAATTTTTCTGACCAGAAAATATGACCCAAGTCCTTGAGAAGCATTAGGTATATCAGGAAAGTTGAGCATATACCAAAATTACAGAACATACAAGATTATGAGCTTATTTTTAAAAATATTCTATTTATCTCTTTGAAATATTATTTTGGTACTTTGAAGAAACTACTAATGTTTTTTCCAATGTGTGAATTATGTTGGAAAACATGTAAGATTTATTACATGCATGCTCAGTCATGTCTGACTCTGTGTAACCCTATGGACTGTAGCCTGTCAGGCTCCTCTGTTCGTGGGATTCTCCAAAGCAAGAATTACTGTAGTGAATTGCCATGCCCTCCTCCAGGGGATCTTCCCCAATCAAGAATTGAACCTGTGGCATCTCCTGCATCTTCTGCATCTCAGGAGGATTCCTGACTGCTGAGCCACCCAGGAAGCCTAAAAGACATAACAAGACTGGTTAAATACATCGATGCACATGTCTATTCATCTTAACCATTGTTTAACTTTCAGTTCAGTTCAGTTCAGTCACTCAGTTGTGTCCAACTCTTTGGGTTCCTACAAAACCTGACCTGACCCTGAAGTAGAGACTTGTGTGCAAGTAATTGATTTAGGTAGGAATACGAGGAAGCACTGATCATATAATAAGGAAGTGCTTCTGTTAGGGGAAAGAAATAAAGTGGACATGTGCTAACAAACAGGTTACCACTGTGGGCAACTGGAGCACAAGCTTGTGGGCAACTGCTGGGGGAATGTGCAGAATCTGGCTCAGAGTCATCCTATCCAATGTGAAGAAAGTTGAGAGTTCCTGGATAGTTTGCCATCTCCCAGGCAGCAGACAAGTTGATAGACAGCAATCTCTGTCATTGGTTAAAGATGTTAATGCCCTGCCAATTAATGCCTGCTCCACTGCTTAATCCAAACCTATGAAAATCTGAAAAAGCTTTCAGGCTTAATGTTGCAAGAATTTATAGCAAAAATAAAAAGTGTGAGGGGTCAGTGAGTGCTATGGATAGGATATATGAGCAGAGAATCCACAGATTCTGTTAAACATGGGCTAAGTTTTTGATATGCAAATGAGAAGAGTAAAAAGCATCATCTTCACAGATATTTAGCATACATAATAAGACAGTGTGATAAAATGATTTGTGGAAGTGACATAATCATTTAAATTAGAATGGTGAACATAGTGGTACTTTGGCGACATGTTTTCTGTTCAGAATGTGATTGAACTGGAGTCAAACAGGAAGCTGCTTGTTACTGTAAAAATCTATAGAAAAGTGACACAGACCTATGTAGGCAGGCACGTCATGCAGGAATGGCATTCAACAGGACCCAAAAGTTTAATTCAAACAATAGAAGTGGTTAGGACTGGGTTTCGTCACAGCATCAAATAGGATCTGTAGGGTTTTACTTGGGAATAAGGCAGAAATGTGCAGCACTATAGAAACTTGGTAAGCAAAAGAAAGGAAAAAAATAATTCAATGTCAGTTAAGGAAAGATATCAAATCAGCTGCAACTCACAATTAGAAAGGATGTGTTGTGTACCATGTAATATCACAAATAAAAATTAAAAACAGAAAAACTAAACAGAAGTCTCATCTTTCAAGTAAGGCTAGAATTGACTACAGCATTTAAATACAAGAGTTAACATAGTCTGTTTATTCATAAATGTGTTATAAATGCCTAGAATTGTGTCTGACATACAGAAGGTGCTAGATAGGTATTAATAGAATGGACAAATGTGTATTCCCATCTGTTTGTTGGGGTGATGTAACATGATGACCCAGTCAAAGAACATTTTTGGAAAAGGAGATGGTGTTAGAGAAAGTCAGAAAAGGAATTCAGCAAAACTATTCAATATTCAGTACTGAAAAGTGACTTACTTCAAATTTTCATTGGAATTAATAATGTCTATTTATATTTGAACTGCCTATTTGAATTACACCTTGAATAAAATTTAGATTTAATTCAGTTTAGATTACACAATCTTAGAAAAATGAGGCATATCATTATTTAACATTGTCTTCAAATAACTCACAAAATTTTTATGGATATAAAGTATTTTTGCATTTTATACAATCAAATGACAATGCAAAAAATATGTACTTCATGAAGTGGTGATGCAGAAACTCATATGAAGAGTTAGCAAGCAGGGACCAGTTGGTCTGAAATAATTATAACCTAGGAATAAAGTTTAAAAGGGGGGATGTTGGGATAATTTCAAAATTTAAACAAATCTTTATGCTGAAATATAAGTGGACTTTGTGACTCAGTAGAAAAGGGAAGCAAAAAAGGAACAGAGGAAGGAATTACATGGAATTTTAGTACAGCTGGATTTAGGAAAGGGAGGGTTTGTGAGAGTTTCGTAATTTAAAACAGAAAAAATTCAACTGGTAATGTTCTGGAAATGTTCAAAGAGTAACTGATGGTTTTTCAGGATTTAAAGGAAAATTTTCAGCAACTGGAGATAGTAAGGAAATATTTTTCAAGGTTATTTGTAATATAAAATTCATTATTCAGTGATGTCACAAATGTGTTATTAGATTTCAGATGACAATATGACTAGGGTGGCACAAACAGGAACACTGTTATGGTATAAGAACCAAAAAGTCAGAAATAAATGGCTAATAAATAAATAAATAGAAGAATATTTCTTCATTTTTAGTTCCATCACAATCTCTTAAAATTACACTGTACATTCTTAGCCCTTGAAAAAATTCCAGTGTTTAACATATTGTCATACTCAATTAATGGGAAATGATATTTATGTGATATAAACAACTTTAGAATATATGAGAATTCCACAGCTGTATGCTGCAGATTTTTCATTTTACTCATGGTATTTTTAATTAATATGATATTCAGTGGTTCACTGTATCACTTAGGGCAGAGACTAAAGCTGTTCTAACAAACATTTTGAAATATAGTGATTTAAACAACATGGATTTTTATTTTTCTCTTGTGCAAAACCCTTAAAGTGAGGGAATGTTTCAAGCTGTTGGCAGTCTCAATTTTATATCATGACTCAAGGATTCAGGCTTCATCAATCTGGTCTGTCTTCCATAATACACAATGCTGAATTCTTCTCTACATGACCCCAGTGGTGAATCCACTGGTCCAGTTTCCACAAAGTGGTCTTGTTTCTTGGAAGAAAACAAGATCAAGGTGTAAAGTCTCTGACTCAGAAGTGATATGCTTTACTTCTTAATTCTGTCAACTAAAATTTAATTACACTGAACTTCAAGGGAGGCTGGCAGCCATCTGCCCTGCTAAGGAGAGATGGAAAACCAAAATCAGGTGAACAACAAGCAATCTGTGCCAAACACCTAAAATAAAAGGCAGAACATGAGGTATCAACCTACTCAAGTCGTCATGGTGTTTGAATTTTTTAAAGTTACATTTCCCTAAGAGTATTAATCTTTTCATAAACAAAGAAACATGAAATTATCATAGTTGATTTAAGGATAATCTAATCCCCCACCCTCATTTTCTTTCCTAGTTACATTTTTGGTGTCTTTGTGATTATACTGAGAAAGTGTCTCTGTCTGAGACAAAACAGAACTACTGGCATTAGAATTATAAAATATTATTTTTGTTTAGAATTTTTTGATAACTGTATTTTAAAAATAGTATCAATTTGTACAGGAAAGAAAAAAATCTCCTAATTCTAATACATCAGCTCATTTTATTCTTCATATTTTTTTCTATACTTTAGGGCTCTAAGAAACCCAAATTCAAATTTAGCCTTCAATCTCTAGGCAAGAATAAGAGGATTCTTTACAGAATGTATAGAACTTGATGGCAGAAGCTAGAAGTGTTTTAAAGCAATTCAGGCTTCTCTTATTTCTCGTGAAATAGCTTAATGGAATGATTTATTTTTAGTGATATATATTTTTTACACCACAGTATTCCACTTACTATTCAAAAAAATTTGAACTTGTTATTTACTATATAGTTTTCATTTCTCCATTATTGATCTCTTGTTCATTTACTTGCTTATTAAAACATAATTTTAAAACTTTTTAAATTATGGAAAATATTTTTCTTTACCGTTCTCACTTGCTCTGAAGTAAGTACATAAAATGTGGATTTTTATACACACACATATGTTTGTAGATAAAATATATAGATATGGATACAGAAATCTAGGTAATATTGGTGTCAATATACAGATAGATATAGTAATACAGAGATGGACAGGGATGTAGATATCTATAATTCTATTCTGTGTTCCTATATCTAATTTATGATATTGCCACTGATATTTACAGAATCCAAGTCATATTAGAAAATAGATTATACATTTATTAAAATTATACATTAAACATGAAAGATTTTAGATATAAACTTCAGTGATTATGTTTAAAATATTCATCATTCTTTGCTTTTAACTTGCTTAATTTGGAACTGGTATCGTGTTATCTATGTTGGAGGAGAGAAACATGGATTAAAAGCCTACTATGCCCCATGTGTTTTATGTACCTGTTATTGAAGCCACAAAATATCCACATGGTAGATAGTATTATTACTCCTCTCTTTTTCAAAAGACGGGAAATTAAGTCAAGGGAGGTTAAAGTAAACTGATAATTCTATTGAGCTAACATTTGGTAGAGTACCGGGCTTTAAATTTGGGGTCCTTCTATTCTATCACAATATGTACATCCCCTTTGTAAATTACTGCTACATTTTCACTTGCATATTGAGCTACTAGTTTCTCATGCAATAGCAATGACAATTATTTCAATAGTGTCTATCATATATGTGTATTAATACTGTATCTATCTCATATATTCAAAACAGAGTTTTATCAATAAACTGAACAGTTAATTATTTCATTGAATTTGTATATTGTTGGTTACTACAATGAGGATTATATTTCCATTGAAAATAAATATTATTCTTCAAAAATTCTGCCATTTAAAGTGCAATTTCAATAAATGACTGTATTAATTATTTTACTGAACACAGTGAGATATAATGGAGGATGTAACAATCATGGCAAAAATGCATTAATATTAAATATTTACTGCATAACTCAGTCTTATTGGACACAGCTGTCGATAAAATATGCCCTTACAGTTGACAAGTCGCTCCTGTGTTTTGCTTGTAGATTAGCTTGCAGCCCTGCTCTGTATTCTTTATCTTCATCACTGCACCAGTCCTTTAATTAGGCAGTGAAATCTTCTGCATAGTGATTAGGAAATCATAGTTAAGAAGGTGTTACAAAGAGATGTTTCTGGAAGCTACTCAAAATAGCTCCATGATTTGGAAATTTCTCCATGTACAGTATCAAGGAAACATGTTTGCATTTCAATAGCAAGAGAAAACTGACCTTCAGTTAATCAGGTTTACTAAACTTTTAATCCTCAATCCTGAAATGCTGGGTATAAATAGAAAAAGATTTGAACCATGGTTAGCAAAGAATGGCAACTTTATTATTTAATCTGTGAAATGAGGTGGTGAACCAGTTTTGTGGTGGGATGCAAATGGGTTTTAGATTCTAAGAGAATACTTGAACTTATATGAATAAATTTGCTACTATTGCATGCCAATAATTTTGAAAATATACCTTATAAAATTGAGAAACAAATCCATTTTTGTAATTATCCCATTACCAATACTTTAAATATGATACTTTATAAGAAGTACTGATTTTAGAATCAAAATTTTTCATTTCAGAATTTGAAGATATAACTAACCAAGGTAAATGACATAGGACTCGTGAGTCAGGACATATTTACAGATAGTTTTTATCATTATGGACAAATTATGCTTGTTATTATAACATGTAACATTCAAAGTTATTGCTATTAGATAATACCAAGGAAGGAAAAATATTGACACTATGAAAAATAAGTTTAAGACATAAAAATGACCCCTCCATCTGTTTATTTTTTATTTCTTTCATCAGTATCTTATAGTTTTCTGAGTACAGGTATTTTGCTTCCTTAGGTAAGTTTATTTCTAGATATTTTATTCTTTTTGTAGCAATGGTAAAAGAGATTGTTTCCTTAATTTCTCTTTCTGATATTTTGTTGTTAGGGTATAGGAATGCAAGAGATTTTTGTGTATTAATTTTGTATCCTGCAACTTTGCCAAATTCATTGTTTAAAATCAGCAGTTTTCTAGTGGCCTCTTTAGGATTTTCTATACATAGCATCATGATTTTGCTTTCAAATCTGAGTCACAATGTGTATGGACTTCCCTGGTGGCTCAGATGGTAAAGAATCTCTCTGTAATGCAGGAGACCTGGGTTCGATCCCTGGGTCAGGAAGATTCCCTGGAGAAGGGAATGGCAACTCACTGTGGTATCCTTGCCTGGATAATTCCATGGATAGAGGAGTCTGTGGGCTACAGTCAACAGGATCACAAAGAGTCAGACATGACTGAGTGCCTAACACATACACATACACAAACTATATGTATTAAGTCTCTGAAAGTTGAATGCAGTAATACAGTAATTGAACAAGATGTTTTTGAGTGCTGAGTAAATTTTGTTGGTTTAAGTGGCAGTGGGATTTGATACTTCATTTCACCTTCTTGACTGGTTGGAAGAATTGACCAGATATACACCATCAAAACATCAAAATACCTGTGATGAACAATTTTATCATACAGTCAGTCAGCATCAACATTTTGGGGAACAGTTCATAGTTTTTCTGTTTCTCATAGTTTTTTTTGTTTTTTGTTTTTTAAATCTGATTCAATTTTGGAGCCTGTATGCTTTGCTACCAGGGCTTCCCTGATAGCTCAGTTGGTAATGAATCTGCCTGCACTGTGGGAGACCCCAGTTAGATTCCTGGGTCAGCAAGATACCCTGGAGAAGGGATAGGCTGCCCACTCCAATGTTCTTTGGCTTCTCTTGTGACTCAGCTGGTAAAGAATCCTGCTGCAATGCTGGAGACCTGGGTTCGATCCCTGGGTTGGGAAGATCCCCCGGAGAAGGAAAAGTCTACCCTTTCCAGTATTCTGGCCTGGAGAATTCCATGGACAATCCATGGGGTCTCAGTCAGACACAAATCAGCGACTTCCACTTTCATTCTTTCCTACCAGGCAGTAAAGGGTAGTTATCCAGTGTAAAGACTGTGGATCCAAGCTTTTTATATGAAAATATCAGTCTCTATCATTTGGGCAAACGCTATAATATCTCTATGCTCCTGGTTTCTCATTGGGCTTCCCTGGTGGCTCAGACGGTAAAGCGTCTGCCCGCAATGCGGGAGACCCAGGTTCGATTCCTGGGTCGGGAAGATCCCCTGGAGAACGAAATGGCAATCCACTCCAGCACTCTTGCCTGGAAAATCCCATGGACAGAGGAGCCTGATAGGCTACAGTCTATGAGGTCGCAAAGAGTCGGACACGACTGAGCGATTTCACTTCACTTCACTTCACTTCATCACCTGGGCAAACTCTATAATATCTTTATGCTCCTGGTTTCTCATCTTGAAGATAAAAGTAATAAACTTGCCTCATTAGAGGTATACTGATGAAATGCATTAATATAGATTAAGTTCCTGGAACAGTGCCTGGCAAATGTTGGGCACAATTTTTCCTAGGCCAATAGAACTAACTAATGGATTGCTTTAGTTTGCTTTCTTGATGTATTTTCATAATGTTGTGTCATCTCTCCACAATCTAATTAATATAAAACAGAAAGGAAATCATTTAGAAGGGATAGTTAAATATTTGAAATAAAAATTTAGTTGCAGCATCCATGATGTATATTTGAAGTATTCTACTTTGTCCCAGACTCTCTCAATTCAGACTCTCTTGTTCACCTTATACAAGAATAAATCATCAGTTTTTACATGGGTAGAATGAGAGAGGGGTTTTTGTTAGTCTCCCGAACAGACATTACACCTTTTCACTCCACCTTCCATTTTGTAGCAGTGAGGATCCCTCCAAAGCCCAAGCTTTGGGGACATTTTGCTCTGCAAATCAATTTGGTTTGACCTTTACCAATTACCAGTTTAGGATTCTGTTCCATCCCAGGATCTAAGAAGCAACATACCGCATGTTTCTCTGTTTTCCAGATTACAAATATTCCTCCTCTTTTTCCCTCTCTTTTCTCCTCTGTTACCCTTAACTTGAGCACTTAATGCTTTTTAAGAAAATTATGTACCTTTCACATAGGGCTTGAGGAGGAAGTAAAAAGTAAATGTGTCAAATCAAGCATTTTGACAACCCCATGGACTGTAGCATGCCAGGCATCCCTGTCCATTGCCAACTCCTAGAGTCTATCCAAACTCATGTCCATTGAGTCGGTGATGGCATCCAACCATCTCATCCTCTGTCATCCCCTTCTCTGCCTGCCTGCAATCTTTTCTAGCATCAGGGTCTTTTCAAATGAGTCAGTTCTTCGCATCACGTGGCCAAAGTATTGGAGTTTCAGCTTCAACATCAGTCCTTCCAATGAACACCCAGGACTAATCTTCTTTAGGATAAATAAATTAAAAAATAATAAATACCTTCAAACCAGTATTTAAAAATAATTGAGTATATTTAATGAGAGATTTCACGTTGTTTTATGAAAAACTCTGCTGATATTCTGTCACATTTTCCAGCTCTTTAGAGGGTGAATATTGCTCAAGAATATAGATACAGATTACTGTGTCTTTTTTCAGGCAACCACTTATCCTAACCAGGGGCTTACATGAAGCCCTGATCATTGAGGTATTTGAGAGCCACTGCCTTGCATATGCTCTTCATTTTTCCTTTGTGACAGACTTTGAATTATCTTGTTTATAGACTGTAGAAGCAACAGAATAATTTAAGATATGGATAAATATATTTTATTTCCTTTGCACCTTTTAGGCCACATAAACAAGGCTGAAATTCTTTGGAGTTAGAATTCTTATATAATATCAATTAAAAGCGGAGGAAGAAACTTTTATTTAAAATGTTTAACCTCATTTTATATTTCATTTTGTCAAGGTGGTTTCCACAATGTGAAATTAAGAGAGAGGGAAGCTAGTGGAAAGGAGATGGTGTTAGTTTTCATACTTTTGTGGATACAAATTCAAACTTCTCTCATAATTTTTGTTAAGTTTAATAATAAGCGTTAACTGTAATTTTTTTCTTTTCTTCCTTTTTTTTTTTTCCAATCCATGGAGGGAAAGAAAAATATGAATATGGGGCATCACTTCTTTCTACCTCTGCAGTCAGTTCTCTTCTATTTGCCAAGGAAGAAATTATGCCAACTGAAATTATGTTGAATGGAGAGTGCTCATGAGCTTCCATTTCCGTTAAGGACCTGGGAACTGGAAAGCAATTACCAGCTTATGGAGACAAGAACAAAAGACCAGTAATAAGCAGTCGCTGGAAAAGACTGAGGGCAGGAGGAGAAGGGGATGAAAGACGATAAGATGGTTGGATGGTATCACCAACTCAATGGACACGGGTTTGAGCAAGCTCCAGGGAGACAGTGAAGGACAGGGAAGTCTGGCATGCTGCAGTCCATGGGTTTGCAGAGTCGGACATGACTAGTGACAGAGCAACAATAATGCCTCGAAACTTGAGCTCTCAGGTGGTTTATATAACCTCTTTCAGCTACAGTTCTCTAATTAATACAATATCATTAAATATAATCCTTTCCTTTCATTCCTTAAATATTGTTGTAAAGATCAAGTGTGTTTTTACTATCAAAAGAAATGAAAGCTTAAGTGATGGCATGCAATACTTAAAAGTATTATTATATCCTCTTTACCCATATTTGTCAGAATTCTTCATTAAAATAGAAGCAACAAGATGTGTATACACACAGAGAGAAGGGTGGGGGAGGTGGTGCTGTGCTTAGTTGCTCAGGCTCAGTCGTATCCTACTCTTTGTGACCCCATGGACTGTAGCCTGCTAGGCTCTTTTTCTATGGGAATTCTCCAGGCAAGATTACTGGAGTGGGTTGCCATTCTGTTCTCCAAGGGATCTTCCAGACCCAGGGGTCAAACCCAGGTCTCCTGAGTCTCCTGCAGAGCAGGCAGTTTCTTTACTGCTGAGCCACTGAGGAAGCCAGATATCCACTTAGAGGGCTGTTTTGCAGTTAATGAGTGGATCTGTGTAAAGCACTTGAAACAGCTAGCAAATTGTAAGGACGCTATATATGTTATAAATTATTATTTTCATAAAAATGATTTAGTTGGCATGTGACACAACTGTGTTACTCAGCTTCCCGGCCAACAGAAGAATTCCATGTGTTAATATTCCTCACCCACAGACTCACCATCCTTGGAGTTCAAGGAAGAATTTCGCAGGTGTACTGTCAGGCGAAATAACAGTAACACATGACTGGCAGACACCTACAAAACTCTCCAATCTACCTTAATATTGAGAAAATAAATCTCCTTGTGAAGAATAACAAATGGAAGACTAAGGAGGTTCTGGTTTAAGTCACAGGGAATTTTTCCTTTCCTGCAAGTTTGTTTTCAGAGGTTTATTTGGCAGTATAAGGGTTAGGCAAGTGTTCAGATTATTTTTACATGATTTTAATATTGGCAGAGTAAGTATAGAATACATAGAAAGTTGAGAATTCAGCTATTTAGACCTTTACAGTTGAGGTTTGCCTCAATTATTTAATTGCAATAGGAAGAAGCAGATGTTTGCCTGGGCATTGCCCTTCTTCTGGCTTGTGTGTATCTGACCTGTAATCTGTTCTGTTCAGTTCTGTGACTTTATCAATTGGTGTATAGTGTTATGCTAACCTTTATACTGAATGATCAATCCTGCAATAATCTAGAATTATAAATAATCTTTATAATGGAAAGAAATTTTAAAAAGACACATCTTTTCTACTTCTTTGATTGAGGACCCACATACAAGCTACATTTATCTGATTGGGTTATATTAGAATGTATTCATTCTTTATGTGTCTAGAATATGTGTAAGTTTTTGCTAAACTACATAGATTTTTAGGCAATAATGTATTGAGTTCTAAGGATTGTATCCATCCATCAGTAAAGACAGATCTACCTAATTATGAATATTTTAGAAGCAAATAATATGTTTATTTAATCATTTACTCAGTGCTCAGATTAAAAAAAGTGTTAAGCTCTAAAATTAATGGAAATTTATATCTATGAAGGAAAATTTTAGGAACCAAGCACTATTTTTGTTGTTTTAATTTTCTAAATGGGTTATTATTGCATTACTTTAATTAAAATCAATTGAAAGAGTTTATTATTTGGCAGAGCTAGAAATATTCAAAATATTCAGATTAGAATGTCTGTTATATTAATTGCACATGAGATACTTAGAAAAAAACCCAGAAACCTGAGTTCCTGCCTATCATCTAAGTAAGACAAAATAATGAATCATTGAAGGAAAATTGTCTGCAGGTTGTCTATATTTCAATCTAACTATACACTACCTCAAATGATTCACCAATCTATTGAGATGTTTATTTTGTTTTTCAAAAAGATATTTGCTTTAGCAGACCTGTTATTGCATCTATTGGGTAAAATTGTATAAATATATTGCATCTATTGGGTAAAGTTGTATTACTATGCTGGCATACAAAGTTTTGAGAATTGTTGAAAAGAGAGAGCGTCTTCATAAATCTTTATAAAAAGGGTAAGGGACACTTTTAACTTTTATTCTAGCCTAACAATTACATGGAAACATTTTCCAGTATTAAGTTATCTGTTTATGCTACTTTCTCTTTCATCTTTAATAATACATACATTGAAAAAAATATTTCTCCACTTGCGAAGTAATGTTGTTTTTAAAGGAATATAGGAGAGCTTCAAGAGAGACTAGAGAAATGTCAGGTTGAAAAGGATAGGTGAATAAACTCAGTTTCTGTTTTGTTTTTTGTTCACTCTTTCCTTTTAGACTTTTTCATGCCGCAGACACATTGCCTATTGTAGTCCAAGGTCAAAGATTTGCCAGTAAACACTACAAGATATCAGAGAAGAACAGATTCTGCAAACTTCACAACCTGCTAAAATCCATTCTTTCATTTTTATTAATCAGTCATATACACAATACACTCTTATTCTGAATGCTTGGCTTGCAAAATAATTTAGAGTCACAGAAGGAGCAAAATCTACTTTAAAACTCCATCATTAAAGATAATTATGCTAGTTTTGTCTGTCTGTCTATTTACTTATCTAACTATATCTATGAACATGTCTAAAATCTTAGGAGTATGGATATACTTCTTTAATAGATATTTTAGACACCTTTGCACCCTTCTGCCTGCTAATCTGGGGAGGGGCAGTTACAACATTTCGGACAGATAATCATTTCCTCTCTATTTTGGAATTTAACATAGCCATATAGGAAACCTCTTTAATGACCCTCTATTTTCAGCCCACATGGTTTGCAGCATGTTACATTGAACAGCAGATTAGTAGCTTGATTAGTTAAGACTTTTGCCTGAAGGTATAACCATTAGGTAAATGTTTTTCAAACTTGAAGAGGCAAGAATACCACATTGTCAAAAAATCATGTGTTTCCTTTCTATTAATGGCTAAAAGAATTGTTAAAAGTTTACTTTTCACTGTTTAACTGGTCTCATCCTCTTTTTTTAGATACCAGTATCTGCTATTTATGGAAACTTCTTTATTAATAGTCCCTTTCTCCAGCACCTGACATCAACCTCCTTGTATATTCATGTAAGCAAGAGATTTAAATGAGACAATTTATATAAGAAAAAAATGATATGTTAAAATTTCTAGAAGTGGATAAATGACACTGTAAATAAAGGTGGGTAGAATATACATAGCACTTTTATAGATTATGGAAGAGTAGATGAGATCCTATTCCCATCTATGTATTATTTTTTCTGCATCCTCACGGAACTTACATTTAAAGGAGATAAGACAATACAAAGGAACAAGGTGATGTTATATGGTGTTAAGTATTATAAAATAATAGAATGAGATGGAATGGTTTAGGTCCACTTCTTTGAAATGTATATTTCTCTAACAATTC
Organism: Budorcas taxicolor; assembly: GCF_023091745.1. Lineage (NCBI taxonomy): Eukaryota > Metazoa > Chordata > Mammalia > Artiodactyla > Bovidae > Budorcas > Budorcas taxicolor. The sequence goes on from NC_068910.1 coordinate 98,235,619, forward strand.
TTTAATGATCTTTTCTGAGCTATCTAGATACTGTACTGGACTTTCCTCTTACACAGATGATGATAGAACCCTGCACTATTTGTTCAATGAACAGATCACATAATCTGATATTTGAGTAGTTTAACAGCAGCTCCATCTGGCTCTGTCCTCATATATCATTCCAGTTGATGTTAGCAGCAAAGTTTTAAAATCCTTACGTATTTTAAGGTTTCATTTTAAAAACAGTTGGAAAGCTATTAACAATTCATCATAATGCAAAGAGGAGATCTTTTGAAATATTAAATTATTGAACCTCTATATAGTTTTTCTAATAAGCTTTAAATATCTTCTTGATATGACAATTTGAAATGAAAGCTCCAGATAGACTGATTATAATCATTTCCAGACCATGGAAACATTTTATATAGAAGTTATTTATAAAACTATTTTCATGCATTTGATAAAGTTTTCCACAACATATTATATAACAGTCTAAATGCAAAATTATCAATGTAGTCTAAAGTTCTCTGTCTGGAAATCTGTTGATTAAATGTGGAACAATTGTAACAATTTTAAAACTGAGATTTTTCGACAATGACAACAATGATGTGTTAAGCAACATGAAATCCTTTTGGTTTATATTAAATAAAAGAACTGAGCCCTTGATATTAACGATTTTGCTTTCAAATCTGAGTCATAATGTGAGGAACTCTCCTGGTGGCTCAGATGGTAAAAAGAATCTCTCTGTAATGCAGGAGACCTGGGTTCAATCCCTGGGTCAGGAAGATGCCCTGGAGAAGAGAATGGCAACTCACTGTGGTATCCTTGCCTGGACAATTCCATGGATAGAGGAGTCTGTGGGCTACAGTCAATAGGGTCACAAATAGTCAGACATGACTGAGTGCCTAACACATACACATACACAAACTATATGTATAAAGTCTCTGAAAGTTCAATGCAGTAATATAGTAATTGAACAAGATGTTTTTGAGTGCTGAGTAAATTTTGTTGGTTTAAGTGGCAGTGGGATTTAATACTTCATTTCACCTTCTTGACTGGTTAGAAGAATTGACCAAAAATTTAAAAAAAAAAAAAAAAAGGTGTTGTGGGGGGAGCTTATCCATTTCCTAGGGTAGGAAGCAACCTGGGGATTATTGCAGAAACAAGTTTAATAAGTTATAAACATTATAATGTTTTATTGAAATGAAACTCTTTCATTTTCCTAGTGTCTTGAGATTGCCTTGAAATCTGATGAGTTGTAAAGCTAGAGAAGCAGGATAGATGGAAAACAGGAGATGGACTAAGGAGGAGATACTGGACAAGGCCAAAGAAAAATTGGCAGTAGGAAACAGTGTATTGTTCAGTTCAGTTCAGTTCAGTTCAGTCATTCAGTTGTGTCTGACTCTTTGTGACCCTATGGACTATAACAGGCCAGGCTTCCCTGTCCATTGCTAACTCCCAGAGCTTGCTCAAACTCATGTCCATCAAGTCAGTGATGCCATTCAACCATCTCATCCTCTGTTTTCCCCTTCTCCTCCTGCCTTCTATCTTTCCCAGCATCAGAATATTTTCTGAGTCAGTTCTTCGCATCAAGTGGCCAAACTATTGAAGCCTCAGCTTTAGCATCAGCCCTTCCAATGCAGCCATGAAATTAAAAGACGCTTACTCCTTGGAAGAAAAGTTATGACCAGACTAGACAGCATATTAAAAAGCAGAGACATTTCTTTGCCAACAAAGGTCCGTCTAGTTAAGGCTATGGTTTTTCCAGTAGTCATGTATGGATGTGAGAGTTGGACTATAAAGAAAGCTGAGTGCCAAAGAATTGATGCTTTTGGACTGTGGTGTTGGAGAAGACTCTTGAGAGTCCCTTGGACTTCAAGGAGATCCAACCAGTCCATCCTAAAGGAGATCAGCCTTGGGTGTTCATTGGAAGGACTGATGCTGAAGCTGAAACTCCAATACTTTGGCCACCTGATGCAAAGAGCTGACTCATTTGAAAAGACCCCGGTGCTGGAAAAGATTGAGGGCAGGATGAGAAGGGGACGACAAAGGATGAGATTGTTGGATGGCATCATTGACTCGATGGACTTGGTTTTGGGTAGACTCCAGGAGTTTGTGATGGACAGGGAGGCCTGCTGTGCTGTGGTTCATGGGGTCGCAAAGAGTCAGACATGACTGAGTGACTGAACTGAACTGAACTTCCAATGAATATTCAGGATTGATTTCCTTTAGATTGACTGTTGTGACCTCTTTGCCATCCAAGGGGCCCTCAAGAGTCTTCTCCAACACCACAGTTCAAAAACATCAATTTTTCAGTGGTCAGCTTTCTTAATGGTCCAACTTTTATATCCGTACATGACTACTGAAAAAAACATAGCTTTGACTATATGGACATTTGACAGCATCGTAATGTCTCTGTTTTTTAATGTGCTATCTAGGTTTGTCATAGCTTTTCTTCCAAGGAGCAAGTGTCTTTTAATTTCATGGCAGTAGTCACCATCTGCAGTGATTTTGGAGCCCAAGAAAATAAAATCTCTCACTGCTTCCATTGTTGCCCCATAATTGACAGTAGGAAATAGTGTATCATTGTTGTTTAAGTACTAAATATTTACAATGCACCAAACTTTATGTCAGGTTTTTTATAAACATTTATTACTCTTTGGACTACATATGTTAAGTAGCAAGTGTTAAAGCCATTGCATAGTGAAAAATGTAGACATTGATTAGGAAGCCTTCCATCCAGAAGACAAGTTTCAGAAGAAATTTGACATAAGTGGAGTGATGAAGGGGAACTAAGCTGCTATGATATACCCACCTGCATTAACTGTTCTATTACATAAAATCCTGACAATACTCTTTCACAGGTGATATTTGCTCTTTCTGATTTTACATGAGAGAAATAATAGACTCAGAAAGACACACTAACTTCCCTAGATCACATAGTAAGATAGTACTATAGCAGGGACTCATATTTAGATTTGTCAGTCTGCCAGTCCCTGTAGTTTCATGACACCTCAGTGCTTCCCCACCACTGCTTCTCCCTTGAATTGATTTCTAATGTCAGTTATTTGAAATGCTGAGTTTATAACTTATTCACTCTAAGGCACAGATTGTCAGATCTCTCCACAGTAGATCTGTCCCAATTACCTAGGTAAGTGGTACTGTATTACTAAAGTATACTCTTACTGTCAACCTTCACTCCTAAACTTGGAGAAAAGGTGCTTTATTTTATTTTCCCTAAATTCCAAAACTTCTGGCTGAAGTGCAGCCAAATCTAGAATGAAAACAAAGATTGTTGTTGTCTGGTTAATTTGAAGTTGTGCTAGTTTTTCATTTATTATGTAACTTCTTGGTTTGTAGGGGACATAATTTTAGAGAATATTTATAGATTTTATGCCAATTTTAAAACCTTACATAAGGTGTAGAGGATACAAATATAATCCTAATGTGAGTTCATGGCTCTAAGATAAAACTAATTTTACCATTCAGATAGGAGAGGTGACCAAAATGCAAAGAGTAATATAAACGTCTATTGTTGTTTGGGTCATTGTCTGTACCACTGGATCTTTCCAGCTTTCATTTTTCTGAAAGAAAATTTAATCAGATTATTTTTACCCACTGCTACAATAAGTATTATAGAGGGTTTTGCTCTTTCAATTTCTAAATATAGCAATCTTCTTTGATTAGGCTGATCTGTAAACTAATAATATCTATATAATGTGTACTACTTTCTGTGTAGAATCTCATGACAGAGTCATTTTGTCTTTTGAGAGAAGGATAATGACACAGTCAATTTACTATAGGTTTAGTTCAGTTCAGTTCATCTGTTTAGTCGTGGCCGACTCTTTGCAACCCCATGAATCGCAGCACGCCAGGCCTCCCTGTCCATCACCAACTCCCGGAGTTCACTCAGACTCACGTGCATCAAGTCCGTGATGACATCCAGCCATCTCATCCTCTGTCATCCCCTTCTCCTCCTGCCCCCAATCCCTCCCAGCCTCAGAGTCTTTTCCAATGAGTCAGCTCTTCGCATGAGGTGGCCAAAGTACTGGAGTTTCAGCTTTAACATCTTTCCTCCCAAAGAAATCCCAGGGCTGATCTCCTTCAGAATGGATTGATTGGATCTCCTTGCAGTCAAAGGGACTCTCAAGAGTTTTCTCCAACACCACAGTTCAAAAGCATCAATTCTTCAGTGCTCAGCTTTCTTCACAGTCCAACTCTCACATCCATACATGACCACTGGAAAAACCATAGCCTTGACTAGACGGACCTTAGTCGGCAAAGTAGTATCTCTGCTTTTGAATATGCTATCTAAGTTGGTCACAACTTTTCTTCCAAGGAGTAAGTGTCTTTTAATTTCATGGCTGCAGTCACCGTCTGCAGTGATTTTGGAGCCCCCCAAAATAAAGTCTGACACTGTTTCCACTGTTTCCCCATCTATTTCCCATGAAGTGATGGGACCGGACGCCATGATCTTCGTTTTCTGAATGTTGAGCTTTAAGCCAACTTCTGTTATATGATGAACAGATATAGAATAACAACATTTTAGGGCAGATGAATGCATCATTTTATTTAAAAGCAAAGAACTCTTATATCCCTTGTATTTTATTTTTTCTCAAAATATTTACATTAGCAATGTTATCCTTTAGTTTTGGTAAAACATTTTTTTTTTTCTTATAAACAACACAGTTGGAGTCTGAACTTGATTGAATTTCATCTTATGATTTAAGGCCTATATTATCATACAAGAGGAGGTAGCAAAATAGAAATAAATGTAACAATGTTTTTAATTCCCAGTATATATTTGCTTACAAGTTTTAAATCTAATGATATAAATCTTTTAAATTACTATAATACATATATATATGGCATATATGTATATTGTATATTATGGGTACATCATGTCTTATGTTTTGTGTTGACAAGAAATCAATCCAGAGTGTTTAGTATTTATGTGTGTGATCAAAATTGTTCAAAATATATATTAAAATGATTAATTTATTACCAATTATCTAGAAAACTGCTCTCATATTGACAGATAAGTAATTTTTTCTTCATTCTTCTTAACCCTCTACTGTGAATTCTGTGAGTGAATAGACTCTTATTTAAGTGAGCAGCTTTCTTAGTTGGATATAATCTATTAACAGGATGACTATTAAGATGGTGAATAAAAATGCTGGAAAGATTTAATTGACAACTCAGGAAGGGCATTTTTATTTGTTTTCAAGTTGGTAAAACTTTTGTGATTCCCACCTGTAAACATGGGGAGTACAGGGTAAGAAACTTTTCCTCTATTATAATGAAGAGAATTACCATCAAGATTTTAGGGGGAAAAAGATTTCATATTCCCTAGCATAGTGTCAGGTGGCACTTGTGGTGAAGAACCTGCCTGCCAATGAAGCAGATTTAAGAGACAGGGTTTCAGTCCCTGGGTTGGGAAGATCCCCTGAAGGATGGCATAAAAATCCAAGGCAGTATTAGTGCCTGGAGAATCCCATGCACAGAGCAGCCTGGCAGGTTACAGTCCATAAGAGTCAGATGTGACTGAAGCGAGTCAGCACTCACTCAGCACAATGTCAGATTCTTTCAAGTATATTTAAATTCTTGTGCTAGAATTTCTGTCAGCACAAGATAACAATCAAAGTGAAACTTTCTTCTTTCAGGTATTGAAAAGAATTTCATTTTTTTAATCTTACTCTTAAAATATAAATACCCTGATGAACACTCTGTTGATGTTATTAGTGTTTTTTTGTGAGTTGGGAAAAAAGTCATACTTCAAAAGAACTCAGAGTTGAAAATGCAAAACAATAAACAGAGATCAATGGGACAATGTACACTGTTATCCTTCCTATTGGGCGATTTCGTATGTTACAAATGTAAAAAGGGAAAGTGTACAAGATGATTTGACTTATTAGAATACTCGTTAGAGAAAAAAAGACTGTTTTTGTTAATGTTTATTGATTTAAATTATTTCTTTTATTCTTAGTGTGCATTTAATATTCCTAATGTCGATTTATTGATTTGTAGCATTTCTGTAAATATGGGGAATTCTCTGCCGCATCACTAGTACCAAAATGTACCATAACACTACCTCTCTCTCAGACAGAGAGAAATGGAAGTCAACTAGTGAAAATACCAAATTCTATGTTTAATCAAACACTTTGGATTCATTTTCACTACAGGCATATTTATGGGGTTCTGAATATTCCATTGTTTTGGGAAATGTTTTAGGAATTCCAAAAATAGTGGAACAATTGAAGCCATTCCTTAGTTTCTCCTAAGAAGATTTTAAAGGCCTTGTTTTACCCAGCAGTCTTCTTAACTTTCTACCCCTGATTATGATGAGTGATTTTATATTTAAAAAGTGTACTACCATGCTGGACATGTGACTGGAGTAAGGTAACCTACAGCTGAAAGGTATTGATACAGATCAATTTAAACATGTTTTGTGTGCTGTTTAGTTTGATATTTTTCAAAAATACAATTCAATGCTTTTTTATTGATGGTTCATAAAGAAAGAAATGGTCTCATCTTAGGCTAACACTCATGAGATTATGATGATAAAGGGGACATTATCAACTAGAAAGTACATTCCCAATGCCTATATTTTATAGCCTTTTAACATAGAAAAGATACATACTTTGAGTAAAATAGTAATGAAGGTGGAAAAAATTAACTTTAAAATGTTTATATTTAAAGTGAAATTTTATTTGGAAATAATATCAAAGATATATTGAGACAACTTCTGTCATGTATGTACTAACAATTCCTTAAAAGTATTTTATGGATCCATAAATATTTAAGGAAATTATAAATAATTATTAAAATTGTTCCCTTGAGCTTACTGTTAGAATCTAAGCACTTATTCAGTTTTATAGTTCAATTTTTATTTTATATTGGCATATATTTGATTTACATTGTTGTGTTAGTTTCAGGTATACAGCAAACTGATTGTTATAAATATGCATACATCCATTATTTTTCAAATTATTTCACATACAGTTTATTATAGAATATTGAGTAGAGTTTCCTATGCCATACAGTCGGTCCTTGTTCTTTATTTTTATATATAGTACTCTGTATATGTTAATATCAAACTCCTAATTTATTCATCTCCCCATCTTTCTCCTTCAGTAGCCATAAGTTTTCTTATGTCTATGAGTTTGTTTCTGTTCTGTAAATAAGTTCATTTGTATCTTTTAGTTAGATCCCAAATATAAGTGATATCATATGGTATTTGTCTTTCTCTTTCTTACTTATTTCACTTAGCAGGATAATGTCTATATCCAATCATGTTGCTCTAAATGGCATTATTTAATTCTTGTTTATGGCTCAGTAGTATTCCATGGTATATATGTACCACATCTTCTTTATACATTCCTCTATTGATAGACATTTAGGTTGCTTCCTCAGACATATTCAATCCTGACAAATCAACACTTATAAAATTGCTGTTTCTGTATTCCCTTAAATCTGATTTGTCTGAAACATGATGTAGCATAGTATGTTTTTAAAATCATGCTTTTTTTCCTTCAAATTTGCTAAAATATATATAACACAAAATTTACCATTTTAACAATTTTGAGAGTACAATTCAGTGGTATTAGTTTTATTCATAATATTGTTCAGCAACACTATTAATTTCCTAAGATTTTTTATCACCCTAGACAGAAAATCTCCACCCATTATAATGAATAGTAAATTGTAATTTTTTTATTTTTAAAATTTAGTTTTCTATAATTTATAAAATATAAAATAATTATTCTGTAATTTGTATATGTATGCATACTTACATGTATATGTATACACATGTGTATGTGTGTAGTATATATATAAAATATCAAGAAGCAATTTTTGACTTACCCGTTTATCATATGGTCCATCACTGTGTTGCATATTTTGAGAATTAATTCAATTTTATATGGCATATTTTAAGTGCATCAGACATGGACACATTGCAGAGTATTTTTAATTCTATATGTACATATTAATATGCTTTACTGGTATATGGGAAGCAAAAATGAAGCAAGGCAAAGGCTAACAGAGTTTTGTCAAAAGAACGCTCTGACAAACACCTGTTTCCAACAACACAAGACAACTCCGAAAATGGACACCACCAAATGGTTAATACCAAAATCAAATTGATTGTATTCTTTATAGCCAAAGATAAAGAAACTCTATAGAGTTAGCAAATACAAGACCTGGAGCTGACTGTGGAGCTGACTCAGATCATGAGCTCCTTATTGCAAAATTCAAGCTTAAGTTGAAGAAAGTAAGAAAAAAAAAAAAAAAAAACTAGCCCACTCTGGTATGCTAACCTAAATCCAAATCCCTTGTGATTATACAGTACAGGTGATGAATAGATTCAAGGTATTAGGTCTGGTAGAGTGCCTGAAGAATTATGGATGGAGTTTCATAACATTGTAAAGAAGGCAATGACCAAAACCATCCCCAAGAAAAAATGAATGTAAGAAGATAAAGTAATTGAGAAGGTTTAACAAATAGCTGAGGAAAAAGAGAAGCAAACAGCAAGGGAGAAAGGGAAAGATATACTGAACTCAATGCAGAGTTCCAGAGAATAGCAAGGAGAGATAAGAAAGCCTTCTTAAATGAACAGTGCAAGGAAATAGTGGAAAACAATAGAATAGGAAAGACCAGAGATCTCTTCAAGAAAATTGGAGGTACCAAGGGAACATTTCATGCAAGGATGGGCATGATAAAGGATAGAAATTGTAAGGACCTAACAGAAGCAGACTTCCCTGGTGGCTCAGACAGTAAAGCATCTGTCTACAATGCGGGAGACCCAGGTTCGAGCCCTGGGTTGGGAAGATCCCCTGGAGAGGGAAATGGCAATCCACTCCAGTACTCTTGCCTGGAAAATCCCATGGATAGAGAAGCCTGGTAGGCTACAGTCTATGGGGTCGCAAAGAGTTGGACACGACTGAGCAACTACACTTCAACAGACGCAGAAGAGATTTAGAAGTGCAAGAATATGCAGAAGAACTGTACAAAACAGATCTTAATGACCCGTGTAATTGCAGTGGTGTGTTCACTCACCAAGAACCACACATCCTGAAATGTAAAGTCAAGTGGGCCTTAGGAAGTATTGCTACAAACAAGCTAGTGGAGATGATGGAATGCCAGATGAGCTATTTAAAATCCTAAAAGATGAAGCTGCAACAGTGTTGCACTCAATATGCCAGCAAATTTGGGAAACTCAGCAGTGGCCACAGGACTTAAATAAGTGGGTTTTCAGTCTAATCCCAAAGAAAGGCAATGCCAAAGACTGTTTAAACTACCATAGAATCGTGCTTATGAGAACTTCCAGATGTACAAGCTTCATTTAGAAAAAGCAGAGGAACCAGAGATCAAATTGCCAACATCTGCTGGATCACAGAGAAAGCAAAGGAATTTCAGGAAAACATGCACTTCTACTCCACTGACTGTGCTAAATCCTTTGGCTATGTGTATCACAACAAATTGAAAAATTCTGAAAGTGATGGGAATAACAGACCATCTTACACATCTCCTGAGAGACCTGTATGCAGGTCAAGAAGCAACAGAACTGGACATGGAACAATGAACTGGTTCAAAAGTGGGAAAGGAGTACAACAAGGCTGTATATTTTCATCTTGCTTAGTTAACTTATATGCGGAGTACATCAAATGATATGCCAGGCTAGATGAGTCACAAGCTGGAATCAAGATTACCATGTGAAATATCAACCACTTCAGATATATAGATGATACTACTCTAATGGCAGAAAGTAAAATATATATTTTTACTTTTAAATGTATTCCTGAGTTTATATTTGTATTATAACTCATTAATAGAAGTTACCTTTATATTATAGTATTTTCTGTCTCAAAAAGCTCTAATGTTTGTAATTTCCCAAAAAATTGAGTGACTAAATGTATCTACTACTTTTATTTTTAAACTATATAATATTCAGTTTTTTCTTCCTTTTCCATTAAAATGTCAGCTCTGAAAATATCCAGTATTTTTCCCCAATAGTTTACAGTAACTTAGAAGCAAGTCCAATGTATATATAGGTTATGGATTTTTCCTTTGTACTTAGCCTCTGTGCACTTTATTTTAACAAAGATACAGGCTACAAACTTTTACTTTCCTGGAGGTGTTTGAACAAAGTACTTTGAATTAGCTAATATATATTATTATGAACATCAAAATGCTCCTAAGGAGGCACCGACTTTAGTACTGAAGATTTCTTGGTGTTTGTGCTGCTTATGCTCAGTATTTACTTAAGAATATCCCTTTCCCTAAGTTAAAGGCCTTTGGCTTTATGCACAGCTATAGGATATGTATTTCTTAGAATTATATAAACCTAAAGACAAAGTATTTGATGAAGGAAAAGTATCAGTCCCATAAAATCTAGCCTTCTCCCAAATCAAACTCTAGTTATATATACATATATATTTCATTTTTAAGATTGATTATTTATTCATTTATTTGACTGTACTACACAGTATATAGGATTTTAGTCCCCTGACTAATAATTGAACCCTGTGGCATCTTAACCACTTTACTGCCAGGAAGGTCCTCTTTCCAGATTTTTTTTTTTTTTTAATTTAGTTTGTATTTATGAAGTGTCATCAACTACATTTAGGCTGATAAGATTTTTCTGTTGTAGGGTGTTTAACATATGACTAATAACTATTTTTCCTTTTAATCCTCACTGTTGCATTGAAATCAGAAATCTGCTTCTCACAACAATACCTTTAAAATCATATCCCTACCTCCTTAACATTTCTGACCTTATCAGCATGAGGATGAGTTTAATTTCAGATCTTAAAAATGCAACTATTGTAAATTACTCTGACATTCCTTATCCTTAATTCTTCATTGGCCTCATAGATCCTCTGATAAATTATTTTAAAACACTCAAATGTAATCTTATTTACATACATCTCCCATAATCATATAGTCATAGACTATATATTTTGATAGACTTTATATTTTTGCTTATGTTTAACTGAAATTGTCATTCATTGTCCTTCATGTGATTTTCCAATATAGAATAGCAGTGACTGTATGGCCTTTAATACTCAAAGATCCTTGTCAATATAGTAACATTTAAATAAAAACAGCAGTAGCATCTTTTAAAAGCATTGTAACTCTTCAGAATGATTTAATAGAATATAATTCATGTTCTGCAAAATGCAAAATAGGATTAATAATCAGTATGAGTATTTACACCCTCTTAATATTAACAATAAAATATGTTTTAGCATTCAATAAATATTCAGTGAGAATCTGTTATGTGTTGAGCATGATCACAGGTTTAGGAACACAAAAAGGCATCAGATATATCAGGTACCCATTAACTTATACTCAGATGTATAAATCTTAAGTGTTTCCGACTTTTAAAAATTAAAGCTATTGTTTTGAGTCCCATGTTTTGAGAATAAATTGCTGTGTATTTGAAGAAAAGACATTTTTTTCTCTATAATCATTTGGATTTACCTCTCTATATAAATTCATATTTCAAAGTTGGCCCAGACCCAAAGCATTGTTAACTTCCTTGCCTTTCTGGTTCACTGCACCTATTCAGACACAGGCTTCAAATTACTCCTTAAAGAAAACCAGCAAGTGATTGATAACTGGAAAAATAACCACGTCCATAGGAATAAATCAAACACATCATCATCCTGCATGTGTGGTAGGCCACAGTTATTTGAGCAACTACATGCGGCAATGGCATCCATAAATTTCACTGAGGCCCTAGAATTCAAATTGACATCAGCAAAATCAAAATTAATTGCCTATAAACTACCCTTTTGTCAACATAATTATATTTTAGTAACATGAAAAGTAACCATTTATTGCATTAAATAAAACCTATAAATTAAAAAGCTCTCTGATTCATTTTTCCCCTTCTAAAGAGTCATTATAAGAAGAAATAAAAGGTTTTACCCCAGGAGACATGTTTAACTCTGTGCCTATGGGTAATTCATTGGAAATTCAGTGGTGTTTATGGAAAAAGATGACGAGTATGTGGTAATACAAAATCTCATAATGTACTGTTTCAGAATTCAAAGCCTCTGCTAGCATCAGAAACAGTATTTTACATTCAGTACAATTCACACTTAAAGTTAATAATGACCTTCAAAACTTGCTCTTATTTATTGCTGCTGAGTTAAGAACAGAATAGCAGAGTGGAAAATGATGACATCAGGGTCACAGCAGGTAACTTAGGCACATTTACAGTAATACTCATTGGCTACTCAATGAAACATATAATTTATAATTTTTATATTGCAAAGTATTTAAGTGATCTAGATGTTAAACTGCTATCTTCAGAAAATAATTTCTTAAAAAGATTCATCTATAAGAATTATGAAAAAGAACTCCATCTTAATTTTTGTAGTTTATGCAATTTGCATTGCAAAGGTATGCATTTTCATATGCAATTATAGAAGGTAATAATAAGAAATGGAAACTTTTTTGATCAATAAGGGAAATGTATAAAGTCATGTTGTAAGACTATCATAATCTTTTTTAATAAATATGTTTGATTTCCAAATTGAAAATGTGTTATAATAGCTTGGGTGGAAAGATATTAATTAATCTAGTTAAGGCATAAATGCCTTAACTAGATGAAACCCAAATTTTATTTGCACTGTTACTTTCTTTAGTTGGAAATCTTTAAGTATTATTGAGAAAAAGCTATGTTTTCCCATTCTCTATTTTGTAATATCAAACTGCATCCTAGCAGTCGACTACAGAATAGCAAATGCTTTCCAATAGGTTCTATTAAAAAGGTTTCCAACAGGTTTAATTATCCTGCAGATGTAGGTGTACAATAGTGATATCAATTGAAATGCATATATTTTAAAGTTATTTTATGGTAGAAAATTCTCAGTAGGCAGAGAGAACTATATCTGAATCTAAGCAACTTACAGAATCCTAAAATAATAGAAACGAACAAATGTCATTCTCAAGCATGAATTTCTGTGGTGTGTGTCAAATCCAAAGAAATATAAGATCAAATCATAATCCTTAAGTTTTATTTCCTCTTTGAAAACAGAATGCTAATAGTTTTAATTAAAAATAAAAATTTGTAGTGGGGCATCCCTTCTATTTCACCGACTGGATGCTCCTTAAGGATAGGAAACCATTTGTTATAGTTTTATAGGGCTGAAAAAAATCTCTCTGAAATATCACTTTTTTTTTTTTGCCTTATTTTTCTCATTAGATAGTAGTCAATGCTACCACCAAGTCTGGGTTTCCAGAAATACTCTGATCTTTTTAATCTGCCAGAGATATGTTTGAAAAACCCTTTTCTCCCTGTATCAGTAGATGCAAGACTGGAAATTTTCAAAGGGACCTTTATTCTCTGTAAGTGTGTGTGCACACATTATGAGAATAAGCACAATAATAATCTAGTAGGAAACCAAGGCATTTAATGCCTAACAGAAGCTATCTGAAAAATAGCACCTTATTATTTACTTCCATCATCAGCAATCTAATTTCCACATTGGACCCATTCTTTGCTAGTATGAAGTTTTGTTTCTTTCGCCTCTCCAAATTGCAGTGGATGTAACATTCCCTTTACTTCACCTATTCTCTTTATTTGCATCCATTTTAGAAAGACATTATCCAGAATCTCATTGATATAAAATTTTTAAATGCTTTATACAGCAGTAATAAACCAATTATAGAAATTAACATAAAAATAAATTGAAATGCTATTTTCTGTATTTATATAATGAAGAATCATTCTTCTGTTAAAGAAAGACATTAAAAAATCACACACAATAGTGAAGGTAAGGTAGAAATGACTAAGCCTGAGAGCCACTCAATTTCTCCCTTGTTCAAATTTATGCTGACTATTAGATGAGGAAAAGAAGTATATATGTAAGTTAAATTAGTTTTTTCAATTCAAAAACTTTTATTCCACTAAAGGAATAAAACAAAGGGAAATCATTTTTACATATATTAAATATTTTATATTAAACTTGTATATTTGGTATATCTTTAGGACAAGTACTGGAGCATCTTCAGATACACTAAATGTAGAAACCATTAATAAATTTAATAAATTTGTTCAGCATATTATAGTATTTATTTATATTTTTCCATGGGTACTATCTTGAGAATCTTATCAGATAGTATCCATGCAAAGATATAAACGCCATAATATTCTGAAAAAATTTATTAAACTTAAGTGATACAAAGAAAAAAAACACTTTCTCTTTGTTATTAAGGTCTGTAATTATATTTTACTCTATCTTTCATGTATGAGGTACAAATACCATCTCAATCTTCAATCTTCCCTTGGTAATACTGAAGAAAAATAAAAAAGAAAAAAATAATAAAATTACCCACATCATCTCATCATTCTCAGAAGGACTGCATCTAAAACACACTACGTAAAATTGTTATCTGAAATTGTGTGTTATGAAGTGCTTTAAATGCTTTTTGATATTAATGCTTTTACATAAGAGATATAATAAATAAGGAGTAAGGAGAGCTAAAAAATAAGTAAAATACACCAAATGCTACTAAGTATTTCAAAACTTCAATCATGGGTCAAGTGCCATATCTATTTAACAATTGAAAACTTCAGTTTTATTATTGTCAACTCAGAATAATTAAAACTAACAACATTTTAAGAAAGAGGACTGTAAGCCTTATCATACATCACTTACATAATTTTTATAACTTGAAGTTGAAGCCTGAGGCATTTGTTTTTATACCAGCGTAGAATAACTGCTATGAATGGCTAAGTAAAAATTAACCTTGTGCTTCTGCAATTAGAGTAATGGAGAATAAAATTTCTAAAAATAAAAATAAAAGGATTCATTTGCTTACATTATATAGTACCTGTTTAGATTGAGATCATGAGAGCATAGTACACTCACTCTGTATATTTAAAGTAATGATGTTACAGTTTTTAGTTTAATAGATTCATGAGTTTGATATTCTTAAACTCAATAATCTCTTAAACATACTTTAAAAATTATTTTGTAATAATTTGTATCATCAATTAATATATCAGCATTAGTACTTTAGAGGAAAGAACTGCAGAATAATGAGCCTCCAAAAACTTATTTATTTCTATTTTTTAAAGAGGATAGATTCTAAATTTGGGGAGAGAAGTAATTTTGAACCAACCTAATATGCAGATTTATATGTACAAAATGAACCGTATATCTTCCTAGAGTCAGTACATGGTCAAACAAATCCTATATGCCTTTTATATTCATCACTGAAATTCTGTATAATGCAAATTTTTATTTTGAGTCATACTTCTAAAATTCTACAGAGATTCTGAGTCATTTAATGTAGTTGATTATATCCATCTAGCAAATCTTGTAAAATCTTAAGCTTCTTAAAGTCCTTTGCTTTTCATAAGCCACTTCTACATATATTTATTTTTAATTCATGCAAAAATCATTTGAACAGATATTCATATTCCTATTGTACACATGTAAAATCTAAACTCAATTGGACTAGACTATTTGCCTTAGATCCTTGATTTAAGGTACATACCTAAGGTCATAGATGCAGGACTTAAATCCTTTGACTTCAAATTTCTGTGTTTGACTGTACAAATTATAATATATCTGCTAACAGACATTTTAGGGGAAAATATCTATTTCAAGAGTCATTTTTTAAAATGTTTTAACTCAAAAAATTCAGTTAATCAAGTATTTCTTTCACTCAGTATTCTGCTTAATAAAAAACCTGCTGTGTTTAAATGACCCACTCTTATTCCTGATACCTAGAACAGAAAATTGAACATTTCTGAGGTGTTTTCACAATAAATGCTTTGCAAGAGTAATTGCAGTTCAGAGTTTTTGAATCACTAATATGTGATCTGTTTTTACCAAGCAAAATATTAACTATTAGCTTTAAGAGAAAAAAAAAATAGTACAAATATGCTTGAATGAAGATAGCAGCAGGAAAAAAAAAAATCCAAGCCCCATCTAGACAGGTATTTAAAATGTTTTTTTTTTTAATATTTTAAAAATAAACACAATTTTCTTGCTCTTTTTATCTGAGTTCTTAGATCACTGTTTGTCATTTTAAGTCAAAGCACTAAAGCATGTATTATGCCACATAACCTGCAACTTGAAGAACGTCTTGTGCAGATAATAGGTGTGTCTGATGATTGTGATACTTTGCTCATTTTCAAAGCAAACATGTAAAACCCTTGCCTTAGATCAAAGTATGGGATATAGACCAAATATGCTTGCAGTTCATGAAAATTGAGATGGAATCCTGCTTTTTTCCAGATGGAATGCACATTGGAGTTATACGGATTTGAAAATGTTTTTAAGTAATGTCAACATGGAAAAAAATATAATAAAAAGGCCAAGGAGGTTGCTTATTTAATTTGAATTTGTTTCCATAGTATTATAGCTTTTGTTTTATGGGAAATTAATTAACTTTATATTTTTTTCTAATAGTTCAGTTCAGTTCAGTTGCTCAGCCATGTCTGACTCTTTGCAATCCCATGTACTGCAGCATGCCAGGACTCCCCGTCCATTACCAACTCTCAGAGTTTACTCAAACTCATGTCCATTGAGTCAGTGATGCCATCCAACCATCTCATCCTCTGTTGTTCCCTTCTCCTCCTGCCTTCAATATTTCCCAGCATCAGGGTCTTTTCAAATGAGTCAGTTCTTCGCATCAGGTGGCCAAAGTATTGGAGTTTCAGCTTCATCAGTCCCTCCAACGAATATTCAGGACTGATCTCCTTTAGGATGGACTGGTTGGATCTCCTTGCAGTCCAAGGGACTCTCAAGGGTCTTCTCCAACTCCACAGTTTTCTGATAAAATCACAACTGTTAAAGCAACCCAGAAATACAGCACAACATGACAGCATATGTGGCATAAAAACTTTTGAAGTTTCAAAAGTTATTTCAAAAAAGTTTAGAATGCTTATTTAAATTGTGTGAATAGCTAGTTATGTATTCTCCTTTGCTTCACTTTTCTTAGCAATATACCAATTGTGGTCACATTCACTCTTGCGGCGAATCAAAGGTTTAATCTGGATAGCTTCGTTGTCTTCTATAAAAGATTTCAACATTTAAATAATTCATTACACTCTAATTTTATGGGTTTTAAAAATTATGTATATATTTATTTATCTATGGCTGTGCTGGGTCTTCGTTGCTTTGTGTGGGCTTTCTCTGTTTTCAGAAAGCAGGGGCTACTCTTCTTTGTGGTGCAGAGGCTTCTAATTTCAGTGGCTTCTCTTGTTATACACAGGCTTTAGGGCATGAAGCTTTTAGTAGTTGTGGCATTCAGGCTCAGGACTTTTGGCCTGTGGACTCTAGAGCATGCTGGCTTCAGTAGCTGTGACTTGTGGACTCTAGAGTGCGGGCTCAATAATTGTAGCAGAAGGGCTTGGTTGCTTTGAAGCATGTGGAATCTTCCTGGACCATGAATTGACCTGTGTCTTCTACCTACTGGCACCCCAGTCCAGCATTCTTGCTTGGAAAATCCCATGGATGGAGGAGCCTGGTGGGCTGCAGTCCATGGGGTCACGCAGAGTCAGACACGACTGAGCGACTTCACTTTCATTTTTCACTTTCGTGCATTGGAGAAGGAAATGGCAACCCACTCCAGTGTTCTTGCCTAGAGAATCCCAGGGATGGGGGAGCTAGGTGGGCTGCTGTCTATGGGGACACCCAGAGTCGGACACGACTGAAGCGACTTAGCAGTAGCAGCAGCCTCTACCTACATTGGCAGGAGGATTCTTATACACTGCACCACCAGGGAAGTCCCCATTCTAATCTTCAGTTCAGTTCAGTCACTCAGTCGTGTCCGAGTCTTTGCGAGCCCATGAATAGCAGCACGCCAGGCCTCCCTGTCCATCACCAACTCCCGGAGTTCACTCAGACTCACGTCCATCGAGTCCGTGATGCCATCCAGCCATCTCATCCTCTGTCGTCCCCTTCTCCTCCTGCCCTCAATCCTTCCCAGCATCAGAGTCTTTTCCAATGACTCAACTCTTTGCATGAGGTGGCCAAAGTATTGCAATTTCAGCTTTAGCATCATTCCTTCCAAAGAAATCTCAGGGCTGATCTCCTTCAGAATGGACTGGTCAGATCTCCTTGCAGTCCAAGGGACTCTCAAGAGTCTTCTCCAGCACCACAGTTCAAAAGCATCAGTTCTTCGCTGCTCAGCCTTCTTCACAGTCCAACTCTCACATCCATACATGACCACAGGAAAAACCATACCCTTAATTAGATGGACCTTAGTCGGCAAAGTAATGTCTCTGCTTTTGAATATACTATCTAAGTTGGTCACAACTTTTCTTCCAAGGAGTAAGCGTCTTTTAATTTCATGGCTGCAGTCACCATCTGCAGTGATTTTAGAGCCCCCCAAAAATAAAGTCTGACACTGTTTCCACTATTTCCCCATCTATTTCCCATGAAGTGATGGGACCAGATGCCATGATCTTCATTTTCTGAATGTTGAACTTTAAGCCTACTTTTTTGCTTTCCTCTTTCACTTTCATCAAGAGGCTTTTTAGTTCCTCTTCACTTTCTGCCATAAGGGGGATGTCATCTGCATAACTGAGGTTATTGATATTTCTGCTGGCAGTCTTGATTCCAGCTTGTGTTTCTTCCAGTACAGCGTTTCTCATGATGTACTCTGCATATAAGTTAAATATCAGGGTGACAATATATAGCCTTGAGGTACTCCTTTTCCTATTTGGAACCAGTCTGTTGTTCCATGTCCAGTTCTAACTGTTGCTTCCTGACCTGCATACAGATTTCTCAAGAGGCAGGTCAGATGATCTGGTATTCCCATCTCTTTCAGAATTTTCCACAGTTTATTGTGATCCACACAGTCAAAGGCTTTGGTATAGTCAATAAAGCAGAAATAGATGTTTTTCTGGAACTCTCTTGCTTTTACGATGATCCAACAGATGTTGCCAATTTGATCTCTGGTTCCTCTGCCTTTTCTAAAACCAGCTTGAACATCAGGGAGTTCACAGTTACACGTATTGCTGAAGCCTTAGGAACTATTAAAAAATAAATTCTTATTGTCTCATATTTTAAGAAACAACAGTTGTTCCTACATATTTATTTCTAAACAAAAATATTAAAATAAAAATCCATAAGTAAATTATTTAATTTATCAAGAAACTTTATACTTGAACTACACTTTTCAGGTTTTTTCTCCCCCTCCCCTTTACATACATGTAAGTAAGGCTTTTCACTTTGTAAATTAATTGTTTCCAGGTAGAGACATTCCATTCAGAATAAAATTATGTGCTTATTATTTTTACTAATCTAGCAAAGATGCTTATCATTGAAACATTATATCTTAATTAATAACTTCTATTAGTAAAGGCTTACATCTGAAAATTTAAAAAGAAATAATGCCAAAGGTTCTTGAAAAAGTGTCAGCCACTCAGTTGTGTATGACTTTTTGCAATCCCATGGACTGTAGCCAACCAGACACTTCTATCCTAGGAATTCTCCAGGTAAGAATACAGGAGTGGGTAGCTATGCCCTTTTCCATGGGATCTTCCTGACCCAGGGATTGAACCTGGGTATCCTGCATTGTAGGCCACAAGGGAAGCCCCAAAGATTCTTAGAATTTTTTGTCAAATTGCAAAGGCATCATCAAAGTTCAAGAAACATTTTATAGGAAAGGACAGGAAAGTCAAAAATGGGAGCATATGAGTTCTTGTTTATTCTGGTACTAGAGTAATATTATTTCAATAGCTGTATAAATTAAGAGATATTAACCAGTCAAGGAAGACCTAGAGGGAAGATTGGTTAGAAGGGAAATAATTGGTTATGGCTCTTTAGGCTACCCAGGCAAAAGAGTTCTATCCAATAAAAAATCAAAACCAACTGTTTAATGGTGGTTTTGCTTTTTCATTGGATATGCTAAAATGCATTTTTGCAAGCATTGTTAATAATAGTCATAAATGAAGTCCTTTAGTTTTATTTCAATATATATTGGCGTAGTGGTTTACAAAAACAAAAAAATTTTACCTGCAATGCAGGAGACACAAGTTCAATCCCAGGTTTGGGAAGATGCCCTGGAGGAGGAACTGGCAACCCACTCCAGTATTGTTGCCTGAAAATCCCCATGGACAGAGGAACCTAAGTCCACGGGGTTGCAAAAAGTCTAACATGATTGAGCAATTAAACAATAACAGTATATATTAGCTTCCAGTAAAAACAGCATAGAATAGATGTATCTCAAGAAACTGATTTTAATGTTTTTCCAAGTAATTTTTTGTTGTTACCAACTGAAATTTAAAGGTGTTCTTCATTGTATGTATAATTCTCTGTTATTCCCCAGTGTGTTCAGTTTTATCCTCTTGTTCTGGCACAACTATTAATCCTTATGAAAGGGCCAAGTTTAAATAATACGACTATTCTATAAGGTATATATCAATGTTTATTGAATTTCATGTTTTTATCAGGCACTGCATATTTTTTCCCCTGTGTAATATACTAGAGTTATCTGTGAAGGAACAATGTCTCTTATTAAAAATAGAACTTTGCCACTCAAACAAGCACAGGTGTTAAGTTGCCAATTAAAGTGAAGTAAACTGTCACACAAAAAATGTTAATTATGCTTTCTTCATCTTGACTTTGTCTTTTCTTTGTACTGAGTCCCAACTACATAAATTTGGTCATTCTGCTCTGAATGGTTCAGCTCCAGAGTTCTCTGAGGAATCTCTTGTTGCTCACCTGTCTTCAGGAATGTGGTCCTTGCTTTGTCTGTCTACTGATTTGAGACTATAACAGAATTAAACATTTAGATTTCTTGTTAGCCCTAAGATTTGCACTTCTGGCAGGAATAAAAAAAAATGTCACTTGAGCATATCCCTGCGTGGGACATGACTTTTCCTAACTGATGGATTACAAAAGTTCTATTTTTATGGAAACTGCCATTTAAATGCTTATGATGCCTTATTTGATGGAGAAACAAATCCTCACATGTAAGAATGCAAGACTGAAACGTTTATTGCCTAGAAATGCCATGACTTGGAGGTTTTAGTGCTTTTTGGAATAAGAGTATTTGTTAAATATGTTGCAAGATCAACTTTTCTGTTTTTTATAAACTTGGCAGACATGGGGAATTTGGAATTATTCTAATTTAAAGAAATAAAGTTTACTCAATTATGTAATATTTATTTTTATTACAATTTAAAAAGAAAACAAATTAGCTGGGCTTACTTTTAAATTAAAGTTACCTCCCAGTTCCTTAATGCTAAATTTCAGGAAAAAGTCTGAAATGTCACACTTCTTAAAGTATTGTGGTCAAATATATTTGTTCTATAATATGGTTCTCATTCATTTGTTGTTTGCCATTTATTATTCTACTTAAATTTATACAAAAATAGTCTCCATTTTAGTAACAAATTCAGAGAACATCTAAGACATGTTTACAAATTCCTAAAATGTAGAATCTTATATTTTACATTTTTGTATCTACTTCAAAAAGATAATTTTTAGTACATAATGTTCACTCCAGAATTGATTGTATGCAGCACTGTCTCAAGCCCGAGGTTGATCTCTGAGTGACCTTGAGGTTTATATCCTTAAAAGGTGAGAAACTAAAACCAAGCATTAGACATGTCTGTACTACATAGACAAGAAATTGAGGTGATGCATTAAGCCATCATTCCCATTGAGGGCTGTATTGACATACTGAATTATTTTAATCTTAATTAAAAATAATTGTGCTGCATGTGTGCTTTCTTAGCCTTTAATTAACATAAGCTCTTCAAAATCAAAGTGCCAGCATAATAATGTGTTCATCATTTATAGTATAAATGGTGGCCCAAAGGAAAAATGCATTGCTATAATTCCTGTGTAGGTTGTTGCTGATGTCACGCTGCTGAAGAGAAAGCCAATCAACTAGAGGATGAACAGGAAGAAAGAAAACGTTAGACACGATTTACATTTCAAAAAGTATTATATGGAAACTTACATTACCATATGTAAAGTAGATAGCCAATGGAAATCTGCTGTGTGACTCAGGGAACTAAAGAGAGGTTTTGTAACAACCTAGAAGGGTGGGATGGAGAGGAAGACGGAAGGGAGGTTCAAGAGGGAGAGGACATATGTTATCCTGTGGCTAATTCATGTTAATGTTTGGCAGAAAATAAAAAAAAATTCTGTAAAGCAACTATCCTTCAATTAAAAAAGAAATAATTTAAAAAAAAAGAAATAAAAGTATTATATTTTCTTGTTTTACCATTATACATGCCAATTAGTAGTTGATAGAGTCTTTTTTTTTCTAACCTGTGTACATGTGTGTGTGTGTGTGTGTGTGTATGTGTAATTTGGCTGTGCACTGTATGAAGTGGCACATTTCCCAATCAGGTAAATCTGGATGTGACAGTGAATTTAAACAGAAGACTTGATTAAACTTCCAACTAAATGGCCTGGAAATAGTAAAAAAGAAATGGGTGATTGCTGTGGTAAAGCAGACACTGACAGGTTCTTCCAAGGTACAATTAATGCTAATTTTCTGTTCCTCCATGAATATCTTTATTCAGCTCATGCTTGATGAGCTGCACTTTTGTAAGGGCTCAGTGGGGCAGATAATTTAAAATAACAGACATCCCCTTAAATCATTTATATACAACCTTGAAAAGATTTATAAAGTTTGGACAGAGCATAGATTCACATTATTGTTTCTACATTTAGCTTAAAGTGTAGTGTGAAGTGTCCCAAAGGAATTCAAATTAGAAAGGAAAAGTTCTAGAATTATCAATTCAGATTATGCATATGTGGATTGGTCTCATGTCATTCTGCTTTTTTCTCTAGCTAAGAATCTATTCCCTGCTTGATCTTTCTTATTCTGCTGATGTATTCTAGCCTGAGACCAAATAAATGGTCCCAGGTCAGGAGCTCTTCGGTCATCTTTAAACAGCATGGCAAAAGTATTCTGAGTATCCCATTTAAGATACTTTATGCAAAATGTGATATACCTTAATTTCTTAAAAGCTTTAGAACTTCTTTTTTGATTTCTGAAACATAGCACTCTTAGGAAACGTCTCAAATCAAGTAATGCATTTTTATTCATCAATATAGGAATACTTAGAGCTACCATTTTTTTTCTGCTTTATTTTAAATAAAATTTTGGATAATAACCATCAACTTAAGAAATTTCTTTTTTCGTTCATTCAGTTCAATTCAGTTCAGTCACTTAGTTGTGTCCAACTCAGTGCGACCCCATGAACCACAGCAAGCCAGGCCTCCCTGTCCATCACCAACTGTGGGAGTCTACCCAGACCCATTTCCATTGAGTCGGTGATGCCAAGCAATCATCTCATTCTCTGTCGTCCACTTCTCCTACTGCCCTCAATCTTTCCCACCATGAGGATCTTTTCAAATGAATCAGCTCTTCACATTAGGTGGCCAATATATTGGAGTTTCAGCTTCAACATCAGTCCTTCCAATGAACACCCAGGACTGATCTCCTTTAGGATGGATTGGTTGTATCTCCTTGCAGTCCAAGGGACTCTCAAGAGTCTTCTCCAACACCACAGTTCAAAAGTATCAATTCTTCTGTGCTCAGCTTTCTTTATAGTCCAACTGTCACATCCATACATGACCACAGGAAAATCCATAGCCTTGACTAGATAGAGCTTTGTTGGCAAAGTAATGTCTCTTCTTTTTAATATGCTGTCTAGGTTGGTCATAACTTTCCTTCTAAGGAGTCAGCGTCTTTAATTTCATGGCTGCAATCACCATCTGCAGTGATTTTGGAGCCCACAAAAGAAAGTCGGCCATTGTTTCCACTGTTCCCCTGTCTATTTCCCATGAAGTGATGGGACCAGATGCCATGATCTTCGTTTTCTGAATGTTGAGCTTTAAGCCAACTTTTTCACTCTCCTCTTTCATTTTCATTAAGAGGCTCTTTTCTTCTTCTTCACTTTCTACCATAAGGGTGGTGTGATCTGCATATCTGAGGTTAATGATACTTCTCCCGCCAATCTTGATTCCTGTTTGTGCTTCATCCACCCCAGCGTTTCTCATGATGTGCTCTGCATATAAGTTAAATAAGCAGGGTGATAATATACAGCCTGACATACTGCTTTTCCTATTTGGAACCAGTCTGTTGTTCCATGTCCAGTTCTAACTGTTGTTTCCTGACCTGCATACAGGTTTCTCAAGAGGCAGGTCAGGTGGTCTGGTATTCCCATCTCTTTCAGAATTTTCTGCAGTTTATTGTGATCCACACAGTCAAAGACTTTGCCATAGTTAATAAAGCAGAAATAGATGTTTTTTCTGGAACTTTCTTGCTTTTTCAATGATCCAGCGGATATTGGCAATTTGATCTCTGGTTCCTCTGACTTTCCTAAAACCAGCTTGAATATCTGGAAGTTCATGGTTCACATATTGCTGAAGCCTGGCTTGGAGAATTTTGAGCATAGAGAGTTGCCATTTCCTTCTCCATTTTATTTCTAGATTTAATTTTAAATATGTGTTTGTTTTAACATAGGAGCTTCCCAGGTGGGCTCAGACAGTAAAGAATCTGCCCATCATGCAGGAGAGCCAGGTTTGATCCCTGGGTCAAGAAGATCTTCTTGAGAAGGGCATGGCAACCTACTCCAGTATTCTTTCCTGGAAAATTCCATGGACAGAGGAGCCTGGCAGGCAACAATCTGTGGGGTCGCGAAGAGTCAGTCACAACTGAGTGACTAACATGCACATTTTAACATACCATGTTCTCCTCTCTAGGGAGGTAGAAATATTGATGTTATTTATCTTATATATAATTTATAGACAGATTTTGAGTATTTTCTATCTATATTTGTGGAAAACTAAATTTTATTATGTAATGCAGTCCCTTATTCATTAGTTACAAAATCTGTTTAAATTATTCTCTAAGACTCTCAATTTGCCAATCAATAGAATTGGTTCCACCAATAATTATATATTTGTTGAACAAGTCATCCTCAATATTTTTATTAATGCAATCAGTAGGATGATAATTGTTATTATGAGATTTACAAATCGTTACCTACTTCTTTTCTCAATAATTATTACGCTTTATGAAATGTGTTTGCATGTTGCAAATCATAATGGAAATGCATTTTATAAAGAATAGAATAATTTTGCCTTGTATATATTTGGAAATGATATTTTTGTTGAAAACCACTATATGCTAAGAGAAAAAAAAATGTAGAAAACTGGAATATACTTAGAAGTCGTCTCTCTCATTGGAGGAATTCTTTCTGCACCTTCTAAAACATGGGTCATTTCACTTTTCTCCTTTTCATCTATTGATAAATACTCACATATGACAAAAGCTAGATTCTTATTGGACATGTTGAATTTAAAATTTTTACTAAAATTGAAGGAAAATCTACTTTTCAGTAGCTTCTAACATTTGTTCCTGGTGTATATACCCTTAGGACTACAGTCGAGTATGTCTCCTGATTCTGCCTTGGAAAAATACTTCAGATACTTGAAAGGTGCTTTTATCTCATTCTAATTTTTCTACTTTTTAAGGTGAAAATCACTAGACTCACTAGATGCTTTCAGCTTTTGTTCATACCTTTAAGTATAAAGATTTAGTGTTTCAATGAAGCTAGTGACTTAAGACATTCAGCAGCCACCTGTCACTTCTGTCCACAATTGTATACTACAGTCCCTGTAAACTCTGCATAATCATAAGTTCTCTTTTATATCTTGCCTGATTGGACTGGCTTTCTTATCATTCTCTCCCCACCCCCGCCTTATTCTGAAATTTTCCAAGATAATTTGAAGGTCTTACCTTTCTTATTGAAGACTAGTTAAAATAAGAAAACAGAGGTCCCCTTCAAATGTATATTGATGTAATAATTCACATTTTTTTGTTAAAGTGTTTTAATTGCTGTAGAAGTATTTTGTTTTATGACCTTCAAATCATGTTCCTTCATCTCATTCCTGAAGATAACTAAAGATAATTGATACCATTATTTATGAAAATATAGATATTGTAGCTTGATTTATGGAACCCTCTTTAAAAATATTTGTGTGTATAGAAAATAAAAAGTGAAACAATTAGTTTGGCATAGGAAACAGCAATCCACTCTCGTATTCTTGCCTGGAAAATTCCATGAACAGAGGAGCCTGGTGGGCTACTGTCCATGGGGTCGCAAAGAGTTGGATACAACTGAGAAAGCCTGCATGCATATATTATTCCATGAATACACAGGAACTGAACCCAGATCTCCTGCACTGCAGGCAGATTCTTTACCGACTGAGCAATGAGGGGGCTTCTCCGCAGGTCTGGGACCAGACCTATTCATTTGCCTGTATTATGTACTTCCCCTATTATTCCTACATTAAAATTATCTTTTAGAGAAAATCAAAGCAAAAAGCAATTAAGCAACTATAGTTTTCTTTTTGTCTGTTAATCCTGCACCCTTTTCCAAAAACTATGGACCCCTAACTCTTTAATTATTTTGTTTATCAAGCATTGAATGGTTTATTTATAAATTCAAATCATTCAAAGATAAATAAGATCTAAGGATACCTGTAATATTCATTAATCTTTAGTACATTTTCTTCTAAAATTATAATTTACTGTAGTTTAAGCATTTTTCTTAAATATTATAGAATAATACTTTTTATTGTCATTAGAACTGGTTTATTTTTTGGAGTCTCTATGTTAATGGATTATGTTATTATTATTATTAATTTTATTATTTTGTACTTGACTTCAATTTGTGTGAGTCAAAGCAAAGAGTGGGAAGATCCAAGTTTACATATCTAGCACCTTTATTATTTTATGTCAAAATATATTATGTCTCCAACACATCTATTTTGGATTTTAGGACAATTAATATGGCCATAACTGGGAATCATTTATGAACACATTCATCTTTTTAAGAGAGGGAATAAACCTGTTCATCAGAGCAACTAGGATGCACATGGATACATATTTCATCCTCATTGATTATGGTTTTCATATTTGTGAAATCTAGTCACTAAAACTTATTTGTAACACCAAAAATTAAACCCATAGCATTTTCTTGCTCACTCATGGACATGCAGAATGGTAAAATTTCGAGCTTCCCCACCAGGATGTATTCTCAGCTAAACTCAAACAAAATGATATCTGTCTTTAGTTTCAGTTCTCATACTATAAAATGTCTTCTTCTTTCTATGGTCTATTTAGTGTAGATGTAATGTACTTTGCATTTTTATGTTTTATTGTTGGTGTTGGTGGTGCTTTGTTGGCTAAAACTGATCCCCTCAACAACATTGTACTGAAGTACTGCCTAATATTCCTAAGACAAGAAGCTTCTAATATGCCTTATAAGAAAAATGTCAGGCATGAGTATGATGCTGATGATCTTGAGTTAAATGCTAATCAATCCACAATATGGTACACCCAGAAAGAGAAAGAGAAAATTTATTATATGTACATGAGTCCTCTCAGAAAAGTGCTAAAGTAACATCTATATCATATGATGAAACTATGGTAAAAATGGAAATATGGCTAAATTTATTGCTTCATGATATTATGACTTACTAAAAACTGCACAGTAGATAACATTGTTGGACTGAAAGACAAGAAGTGTATGGTCATATCACCCAGAGTCAGGAAAACATTAAACCTTTCACAACTAGTGGTGTATTACAAATAGGTAGTGCATATTATTATTTATAAGAAATATATATTAAATAAGTTACCATGAAATAATGTCATATAATGATTGAATGACAAAAATGTTTTGAACCAGAGGCTCACGGGAAACTAATTCTGCTTTTACTGGGAGCAATGACTCAGTATTTATTAATTCAGTGTCCACAATGACACAATAGGAAATAACAACTATTAATAATGGGAATTGGCTACACATATATGCATACATAAATATAGATATATAAATATCTGTACATATATATATCTGGAGAAGGAAATGGCAACCCACTCCAGTATTCTTGCCTGGAGAATCCCATGGACAGAGGAGCCTGGTGGGCTACAGTCCACAGGATCCCAAAGAGTGGGACACGACTGAGTGACTTCATTTTCACTTTCACTTTCACTTTCACATATTCACTGAGTGTTATTGACTTTTTTGAGAGTCCAATATGTCACTTTAGAGAATTAACAGTAATAATGGATATTTGCATGGTTTACATGCTAGGAATTTACACTGTTCTCAGTTGTATTAGAGACAGGAAACCAGATTTTGTTGATATTTAAAATGTTATTCTGAGGCAACAGTGTTTATGTATGTATACTGAGTACTAATTCTGAGCTCGTTGTATCTTCAATTGTAT
The DNA here is from genome assembly GCF_023091745.1 of Budorcas taxicolor. Lineage (NCBI taxonomy): Eukaryota > Metazoa > Chordata > Mammalia > Artiodactyla > Bovidae > Budorcas > Budorcas taxicolor. Next base: position 98,263,845 of record NC_068910.1, read on the forward strand.
ATTTTGAATATAATTAGAACTTCTGTAATTATACATTTCAATTATCTCACAAATTTTAGACTGTTCTTATTGCTTCTTCCTAGAACAGCAAAAACACTGACAACAATCACAGTAATGACAACACTAAAACACACTGCTATATTTCAAGGACACAGTGTGACAGACAGAGTGTCAAAAATAATCACAGGGAATGATGGAGCATTCTCACATCATTTGAATTCTTTTTTAGTGAATTTCATAATCTGACAGTGTTTTGTTTTTAACGCACCATGATTTTTGGTTTGTGGTGAGGAGGTCAAGTATTTAAAGGTCACCTACTGGTTAAGCTGTCCTACTACTCCCTTGATAGATTCACTCTTTTGAGATACAAGTTGTCTCAACTTTGTAATCTGACATTCACATTGGCAGTATAATTTAAAAAAGTAATCACCTTATCTGCATGTGAAAATTGATACTGATATTAGTTTATTTGAATATGAACATATTTCTCATAAAGCTGTTGTAGTTTTTTGGTCTGGGTTCACATTTTGTTGTTGTTAATTGTTGTTTAATTGCTAAGTCATGTCCAATTCTTTGTGACCCCATTGACTGCAGCCTGCCAGGCTCCTCTCTGCATGGGATTTCCCAGGAAAGACAGCTGGAATGGGTTGCCATTTCTCTTTTCACAAATCTTCCCAACCCAGGGATTGAACTTGTGTCTCTTGCTTTGGCAGTCAGATTCTTTACCACTGAGCCATGATATTCCTTCATAAAAGGAAAGTAAGTACTTAAACAATTCTTTAATGATGGTTATTGTAGACAGGACATTGTTGCTAGAATATATCTGGGGTCGCTTTAAAATTTTATCATTTTATAATTTCCCTGCTAAGTCACGTCAGTCGTGTCCGACTCTGTGCCACCCCATAGACGGCAGCCCACCAGGCTCCCCCATCCCTGGGATTCTCCAGGCAAGAACACTGAAGTGGGTTGTCATTTCTTTCTCCAATGCATGAAAGTGTAAAGTGAAAGTGAAGTCACTCAGTCGTGTCCAACTCTTAGCGACCCCATGGACTGCAGCCTACCAGGCTCCTCCCATGGGATTTTCCAGGCAAGAGTACTGGACTGGGTTGCCATTGCCTTCTCCCTAGCAATCTACAAAATTCAGATTAGCTTTTTTTTTTTTTTTTTTCTGATTTTGATAGCTAGAAAATTCTGATTGGGGTTTCCAAAATATATGTACTTTAGGTTAAACTCTATATGGAGAACTAATAAAATCTATAGGAAACCAGATAAAATATTAATTAAAAATGATAAAATTAGTGAATGCTGCTTAGTTCTCTAATTAGACTTTATTGATATTATTTAGAAATATTGTGATAGAAAGATTTAACCTATAGATTCCATTTTTAATTTATTGATCAGTAGGTATTTTTGTGAGTAAAGATGTGATATTACCATATTTAACTACAGCCCTTTCCCTGGTGGCTCAGAGATAAAGAACTGGCTTGCAGTGCAGGAGACCGGGTTCAATCCCTGGGTTGGGAAGATTCCTTGGAGAAGAAAATGGCAACCCACATGAATATTCTTGCCTAGAGAATTCCATGCACAGAGAAACCTGGCTGGCTACAATCCATGGGGTTGCAAAGAGTTGGACATGATTGAGCATGCACCTTGCATTTATTTTACCTCTATACACTTTCCAACTAAGTTTGTCCTAATTCTATTAAAAGTTTATTGAACAACTTGTTACTACTATCCACTGCCTTTTGAAACACTTTTTGTTCCCCAGAGAGTAAAAAAGTAGAATATTTAGTGTTCAGTTCAGTTCAGTCGCTCAGTCGTGTCTGACTCTTTGAGACCCCATGGACTGCAGACAACAAGCCTCCCTGTCAATCACCAACTCCTGGAGTTTACTCAAACTCTTGTCCATTGAGTTGCTCATGTCATCCAACCATCTCACGTCTGTCATCCCCTTCTCCTCACGCTTTCAACCTTTCCCAGTATCAGGGTCTTTTCCAATGAGTCAGTTCTTCGCATCAAGTGGCCAAAGTATTGGAGTTTCAGCTTCAGCATCAGTCTTTCCAATGAATATTCAGGACTGATTTCCCTTAGGATGGACTGGTTAGATCTCCTTGCAGTCTAAAGGACTCTCAAAAATCTTCTCCAACACGACAGATTGAAAGCATCAATTCTTTGGAGCTCAGCTTTCTTTATAGCCCAAATCTCACATCTATACATGACTACTGGAAAAACCATAGTTTTGACTCGATGGACGTTTGTTGGCAAAGTGATGTCTCTGCCATTTAATATACTGTCTAGGTTGGTCATAACTTTTCTTCCAAGGAGCAAGTATCTTTTAATTTCATGGCTCCAGTCACCATCTTCAGTGATTTTGGAGCCCAGAAAAATAAAGTCTGCCACTGTTTCCACTGTTTCCCCAACTATTTGCCATGAAGTGATGGGACCAGATGCCATGATCTTAGTTCTCTTAGTTTTCTTTGTGTGCTGAGACCCCCTTCACAGCCTCACCCAGCCCCTGCCCTCTCTGGGAGTTTTCTTTTTTTTAATTTTTTTTCAAAATTTATTTATTTATTTTAATTGGAGGCTAATTACTTTACAATATTGTGGTGTTTTTTGCTATTGACATGAATCAGCCATGGGTGTACATGTGTCCCCTATCCTGAACCCCCCTCCCACCTTCCTCCCCATCCCATGCCTCAGAGTTGTCCCAGTGTACCGGCCCTGAGCACCCTGTCTCATGCATCTAACCTGGACTGGTGATCTATTTCACATATGATAATATACATGTTTCAATGTTGTTCTCTCAAATCATCCCACCCTTGCCTTCTCACAAGGAGTCTAAAAGTCTGTTCTTTGTATTTGTGTACCTTTTGCTGTCTCTGATATAGGGTTATCATTACCATATTTCTAAATTCCATATATAATGGTTAATATACTATACTGGTGTTTTTCTTTCTGACTTACTTCACTCTGTACAATAGGCTCCAGTTTCATTCACCTCATTAAAACTGATTCAAATTTGTTATTTTTAATACCTGAGTGATATTCCATTGTGCATATGTACCACAGCTTTCTTATCCATTGGTCTGATGATGGACATCTAGGTTGCTTCCATGTCCTAGCTATTGGAAACAATGCTGTGATGAATATTGGGGCACACGTGTCTCTTTCAGTTCTGGTTTTCTTGGTGTGTATGCCCAGCAGTGGGATTGCTGGTTCGTATGGCAGTTCTATTTCCAGTTTTTTAAGGAATCTCCACACTGTTCTCTGCAGTGGCTGTACTAGTTTGCATTCCCACCAACAGTGTAAGAGTGTTCTCTTTTCTCCACACCTTCTCCAGCATTTATTGCTTGTAGACTTTTTGACAGTAGCCATTCTGATCAGCATGAGATGGTACCTCATTGTGGTTTTGATTTGTATTTCTCTGATAATGAGTGATGTTGAGTATCTTTCCATGTGTTTGTTAGCCATCTGTATGTCTTCTTTGGAGAAATGTCTGTTTAATTCTTTGGCCCATGTTTTTATTGGTTGTTTATTTTTCTGGAATTGAGCTGCATGAGCCGCTTGTATATTTTTGAGATTAATCCTTTGTCAGTTGCTTGATTTGCTATTATTTTCTCCCATTCTGAAGGCTGTCTTTTCACTTTGCTTACAATTTCCTTCATTGTGCAAAAGGTCCTATTTCTTTATTTTTGCTTTTATTTCCATTACTTTGGGAGGTGGGTCATAGAGGATTCTGCTGTGATTTATGTCAGAGAGTGTTTGCCTATGATTTCCTCCAGGAGTTTTATAGTTTCCAGTTTTACATTTAGATCTTTAATCCATTTTAGTTTATTTTTGTGTATGGTGTTAGAAAGTGTTTTAGTTTCATTCTTTTACAAGTGGTTGACCAGTTTTCCCAGAACCACTTGTTAAAGAGATTGTCTCTTCTCCATTGTATATTCTTGCCTCCTTTGTCAGTGTTAAGGTGTCCATAGGTATGTGGATTTATCTCTGGGCTTTCACTTTTGTTCCATTGATCTATATTTCTGTCTTTGTGCCAGTATTATACTGTCTTGATGACTGTAGTTTTGTAGTATAGTCTGAAGTCAGGCAGTTTGATTCTTCCAGTTTCATTCTTTCTTAAGATTGCTTTGGCTATTTGAGGTTTTTTTGTATTTCCATACAAATTGTGAAATTATTTGTTCTAGTTCTGTAAAAACTATCATTGGTAGCTTGATAGGGATTGTATTGAATCTATGGATTGCTTTGGTTAATATATTCATTTTCCCTATATTGATTCTTCTGATCCATGAACATAATATATTTCTCCATCTATTTGCATCATCTTTGATTTCTTTCATCAGTGTTTTATATTTTTCTATATATAGGTCTTTTGTTTCCTTAGGTAAATTTATTCCTAAGTATTTTGTTCTTTTTGTTGTAATGGTGAATGTAATTGTTTCCTTAATTCTCTTTCTGTTTTGTCATTGTTAGTGTATAGGAATGCAAGGGATTTCTGTGTGTTAATTTTATATCTTGCAACTTTACTATATTCATTGATTAGCTCTAGTAATTTTCTGTTGGTGTCTTCAGGGTTTTCTGTGTAGAGGATCATGTCATCTGCAAACAGTGAGAGTTTACTTCTTTTTTTCAATACGGATTCCATTTATTTCTTTTTCCTCCCTGATAGCGGTGGCAAAAACTTCCAAAACTATATTGAATAGTAGTGGTGAGAGTGGACACCTTTATCTTGTTCCTGACTTCAGGGGAAATGTTTTAAATTTTTTACCATTGAGGATAGTGTTTACTGTGGGTTTATCATATATGGCTTTTATTATGTTGAGGTATCTTCCTTCTGTGCCTGCTTTCTGGAGAGTTTTCATCATAAATGGATGTTGAATTTTGTCAAAGGATTTCTCTGCATCTATAATCATATGTTTTTTTTTATTTTTTAATTTGTTAATGTGGTGTATCACATTGTTTGATTTGAAAATACTGAAGAATTTTTGCATCACTGGGATCAAGCCCACTTGGTCATGATGTATGACTTTTTTAATATGTTATTGGATTCTGTTTGCTATAGCTTTGTTGAGGATTTTTGCATCTATGTTCATCAGTGATATTGGCCTGTAGTTTTCTGTTTTGGTGGCATTTTTGGTATTAGGGTGATGTTGGCCTCATAGAATAAGTTTGGCAGTTTACCTTCCTCTGCAATTCTCTGGAAGAGTTTGCATAGAATAGGTGTTAGCTCTTCTCTAAATTTTTGGAAGTATTGACCTGTGAAGCCATCTGGTCCTAGGGCTTTTGTTTGCTGGAAAATTTTTGATTACAGTTTCAATTTCTGTGCTTCTTATGGGTCTGTTAAGATTTTCTGTTTCTTTCTGGTTCAGTTTTGGCAGATTATACTTTTTAAGAATTTGTCCATTTCATCCAATTTGTCCATTTTATTGTCACTTAGTTGCTGATAGTAGTCTCTGATGATCTTTTGTATTTCTGTGTTGTCTGTTGTGATTTCTCCATTTTCATTTCTAATTTTGTTGATTTGATTCTTCTCCTTTTTTTTCTTGATGACTCTGGCTAATGTAGAGTTTTAAGCCAACTTTTCACTTTCCATTTTCATGTTCAAGATGCTCTTTAGTTCTTCTTCAGTTTCTGCCATAAAGGTGGTATCATCTGCATCAGTTCAGTTCAGTCGCTCAATCGTGTCTGAGTCTTTGCGACCCCATAGACTGAAGCATGTCAGACCTCCCTGCCCAACACCGACTCCTGGCGTTTACTCAAACTCATGTCCATAGAATCGGTGATGCCATCTAACCATCTGATCCCCTGTCATCCCCTTCTCCTCCTGCCCTCAGTCTTTCTCAGCATCAGGATCTTTCCAAATGAGTCAGCTCTTCGCATCAGGTGTCCAGAGTATTGGAGTTTCAGCTTCAACATCCGTCCTTCCAGTGAACACCCAGGACTGATCTCCTTTAGGATGGACTGGCTAGATTTCCTTTCAGTCCAAGGGACTCTCAAGAGTCTTCTACAACACCACATTTCAAAAGCATCAATTCTTCAGTACTCAGCTTTCTTCACAGTCCAACTCTCACATCCATACATGACCACTGGAAAAACCATAGCCTTGACTAGACAGACCTTTGTTGGCAAAGTAATGTTTCAGCTTTTTAATACGCTGTCTGCGTTGGTCATGACTTTCATTCCAAGGAGTAAGCATCTTTTAATTTCAAGGCTGTAGTCACCATCTGCAGTGATTTTGGAGCTTCCAAAAAATAAAGTCAGTCACTGTTTCTACCTTTCCCCATCTATTTGCCATGAAGTGATGGGACTGGATGCCCTGATCTTAGTCTTCTGAATTGTTAAGTTTTAAGCCAACTTTTTCACTCTCCTCTTTCACTTTCATCAAGAGGCTCTTTTCTTCTTCTTCACTTTCTGCCATAAGGGTGTTGTCTGCTTATCTGATGCTACTGATATTTGTTCCAGCAATCTTGATTGTCATCTGCATATATGAAGTTATTGATATTTCTCTCCACAATCTTGATTCCAGCTTGTGCTTCATCCAGCCAAGTGTTTCTCATAATGTACTCTGCATATAAGTTAAATAAGCAGGCTGACAATATATAACCTTGACATACTCCTTTCCCTATTTGGAACCAGTCTGTTTCCATGTCCAGTTCTAACTGTTGCTTCCAGACCTGCATACAGATTTCTCAAGAGGTAGGTCAGGTGGTCTAATATTCCCATCTCCTTAACAATTTTCCACAGTTTTTTTGTGATCCACACAGTCAAAGGCTTTGGCATAGTCAATAAAGCAAAAGTAGATTTTTTTCCTGGAACTCTCTTGCTTTTTCAGTGATCCAGCAGATGTTGGTAATTTGATCTCTGGTTCCTCTGCCTTTTCTAAATCTAGCTGGAACATCTGGAAGGTCATGGTTCACTTACTGTTGAATACTCGCTTGGAGAATTTTGAGCATTACTTTACTAGGGTGTGACGTAAGTGCAATTTTGTGGTAGTTTGAGCATTCTTTGGCATTGCCTTTCTTTGGGATTGGAATGAAAACTGACATTTCCAGTCCTGTGGCCACTGCTGAGTTTTCCATAATTGCTGGCATATTGAGTGGAGCATTTTCACAACATCATTTTTTAGAATTTGAAATAGCTCAGCTGGAATTCCATCACCTCCACTAGTTTTGGTCATAGTGATGCTTCCTAATGCCCACTTGACTTTGCATTGCAGGATATTTGGCTCTAGGTGAATGATCTTAACATCATGATTATCTGGGTCATGAAGATCTTTCTTTATAGTTCTATATATTCTTGCCACATCTTCTTAATATCTTCTGCTTCTGTTAGGTCCATACCATTCCTCTCAATTATTGTGCTCATCTTTGCATGAAAGGTTCCCTTGGTATCTCTAATTTTCTTGAGATCTCTAGTCTTTCCCTTTCTATTGTTTTCCTCTATTTATTTGTATTGATCACTGAGAAAAGCTTTCTTATCTCTCCTTGCTATTCTTTGGAACTCTGCTTTCAAATGGGTATGTCTTTCCTTTTCTCCTCTGGTTTTTGCTTCTCTTCTTTTCACAGCTATTGGTAAGGCCTCCTCAGACAACCATTTTGCTTTTTTGCAATTCTTTCTCTTGGGGAAAACCAGTTAGTTTTTAGTAGCCTTCAGAGATCATTAAGAAGTCCTTTTCTAAGAAATTCCCGTTATAGTTCATCTATTCTAAGAGGCAATATTTTCCATCTCTGAAATTGAGATGTGTTTAGTAATAGATGATGCATTGTAGTTCAATTGTTGAAGCTTCTTTCATAGTGATACATAAAATTATGGTGTGTCTTATCATTGATGGCTTATTGTTTTTGCTGAAATAAATTCCTTTTCTGATACATTTTTGATAAGTGGGAGTAACGTTGTTTTTGTGTTGGCTTGAGTTCCTATAATTGGGATAATGTTTGCCATATGATCATTTACATTTCTCAAGGTCTTATTTCCTTAAAATGAGTTTCTTAATTCAGTCTAATAGTACAAACAAAAAATGGGCAATTCTCTTATAATAATTTCAGATATATTTTCAAAGACTTAATAATCCTTAGAGTGAATGAACATATTCCAAAGCAGTTGCAACTTAGCTTCACAACTGCCTTCAGTTTAGTTCAGTCGCTCAGTCGTGTCCAACTCTTTGTGACCCCATGAATCACAGCACGCCAGGCCTCCCTGTCCATCACCATCTCCTGGAGTTCACTCAGACTCACCTCCATCGAGTCAGTGATGCCATCCAGCCATCTCATCCTCTGTCGTCCCCTTCTCCTCCTGCCCCTGATCCCTCCCAGCATCAGAGTCTTTTCCAATGAGTCAACTCTTCCCATCAGGTGGCCAAAGTACTGGAGTTTCAGCTTTAGCATCATTCCTTTCAAAGAAATCCCAGGGTTGATCTCCTTCAGAATGGACTGGTTGGATCTCCTTGCAGTCCAAGGGACTCTCAAAAGTCTTCTCCAACACCACAGTTCAAAAGCATCAATTCTTCAGCGTTCAGCCTTCTTCACAGTCCACCTCTCACATTCATGCATGACCACAGGAAAAGCCATAACCTTGACTAGATGGACCTTAGTTGGCAAAGTAATGTCTCTGCTTTTGAATATACTATCTAGGTTGGTCATAACTTTTCTTCCAAGGAGTAAGCGTCTTTTAATTTCATGGCTGCAGTCACCATCTGCAGTGATTCTGGAGCCCCAAAAAATAAATTCTGACACTGTTTCCACTGTTTCCCCATCTATTTCCCATGAAGTGATGGGACCAGACGCCATGATCTTCATTTTCTGAATGTTGAGCTTTAGGCCAACATTTTTGCTTTCCTCTTTCACTTTCATCAAGAGGCTTTTTAGCTCCTCTTCACTTTCTGCCGTAAGGGTGGTGTCATCTGCATATCTGAGGTTATTGATATTTTTCCCGGCAATCTTGATTCCAGCTTGTGTGTCTTCAAGTCCAACGTTTCTCATGATGTACTCCGTATATAAGTTAAATAAGCAGGGTGACAATATACAGCCTTGACGTACTCCTTTTCCTATTTGGAACCAGTCTGTTGTTCCATGTCCAGTTCTAACTGTTGCTTCAATTTCATAATAGCACATTTTTGGCTCTCTCTGGTTTCTGTTTAACTTATATTTCAGGATATACTAACTTGAAAAAAAAAGAAGAGGGAAAGAAAATTTGTGGGTTAGTATTATAAAATAAAAAATTATTTTTTCCTGATTTACTTAGAGTTATAATAAATACTGAGAATACCGAAGCACTTTCAGTAATACCAAAATTCCCTATGCATTAGGTAGTTTGGAAGGGAAATAACAAGGGTAAAAAAAAATTGAAAATGATTCAGTTGCCTTTCAAATGTTACAGGACTTATTCCTCTTTACAAATAATACTTAAGGGCATTTATAATAAAAAAAATGTGCATATGTTTGTACATGCCCTCACAAATTATTAAAATGCTAATTATTTAAATCTATTAAAGTGCTAAATATTAAGTAATGATGTCATTTAATTTTGGGTTCTATGCATTTGTATGTGACCTTTGGTTTTGTGTGTGCCAAGTTGCTTCAATTGTGCCTGACTCTTTGCAACCCTGTGGACTGCAGCCTGCCAAGTTCCTCTCTCCAAGTGATTCTCTAGGCAAGAATACTGCATGGGTCACCATGCTCCCAAACATTTTAAACATGCCTGGAGGGGTTAACCAGAAATCTGAAGCGTCTATGCAGGTACTTGAATACAGTTTTACTTTTTTTCAGGTAAAAAACAGAAAAAAAAAAAAAAAAAAAAGATAACCAGAAATATCTTGTATCAAGTCCTACAGCATTTGGTCAAAGTAAATACTGAAGATTTACAAAAATATGATAATTAGAATAGTTTAACATCAATTTTATTATAAGGTCAGTAATAAATCATAATTGCTCAAAAAGTTTGAAAATTATTTCCTGAAAGATGGGAGAAAAAATTGAGCAGATGATGATGTTTTGCAGATGGCTAACTGACATATAGTAAAACAATTTCACCTATGTCTTTTGTCCCTTGTTATATTGGAAAAAATAATGAAAAACTAATATTTTTCAAAGAAGCTTATCAGGCTTTCTTTGTGATGAAAATAGTACTGGGATTATATCAGGTACTCAATAAAAATTTTAGACTAAGAGAACAAAGAATCATCATTAGAGCTCTGTGAACTTTACAGAATTACTGAGCAGTGATTATCAAACTTCAGATTGTAATCTTTAGTAAGTCATGATACAGTTTAAATGTTTATAACCAGTATTTAAAAATAAAGGATAATAAAAATATACAAATATATTAATATTTATAAAACTTGTATCTTAGTTAAACATTGATTATTAGCTTGAAAAATACAAATTACTAGAAGAGAATAAAAAATATTTATTTCAGCGATGGACAGGGAGGCCTGGCATGCTGCGATTCATGGGGTCGCAAAGAGTCGGACACAACCAAGCGACTGAACTAAACTGAACTGATATGTTTTGCGTGTATTTATATTTACATAATTTTTGTATTAGGCAGATTTATATATACATACACACATATGCATATCCTTATGTTTAACTGAACTGTCAGGGCTTTAGTGCCAAAGAGGGCATGTTTTTGGTTGTGATAATTAATTAATGATATAAAATGTATATTCCATGAGAATAATGTAATTGAGTTTGAAAAGGAAGTCAAATTAATAAATACTTATGAAGTCCTCTTCTCCTTAAACCACAAAAATCTATTTCTAAGATAGTATACAAAAATGCCATAAATTGATAAAAGTCTGATATATTTCTTCCTTTAAAAACAAACAAATTTAAACAGTGAAAGATGAGGAAAGTCTTATAAAAGCTAGAGAAGTAACAGACTCTAGGATTTAATAAAGTGCCTATCCAAATGAGACCTCATTGGTTTCAAGTAAAGGACACACATGGAGTGAGTAAGTGAGTAGATGAATTGAGTGACAAGAAATATTACTGAGATATAATGTAGTACACCTAAGCTGAGTTTATTTATTTGTTCTTCAGAAACCCTTAATCTACCTAGTTGCCTCGTAACTGCTATTTCTTGCCCCTTAGCGAATGAAGTTCAGAATGTTGTGGACTTCTGGTCTTGCAAAGGAAAACAAAATTGCTCAATGAGACTCTTGAGAAAGGCTTCATTTGTCATTGTGAATTACTTTGGTCATTGGCTACTATTAAGGAGGAAAAAGGAAAGGGAACAAGGGATCATGCTCTGTGAACAGGTCAGATTAAGCTAGCCAGATGGGTTCATGGTGTCATACATACTTCAGAAAAAAAAAAAAAAAAGCGTTGATACCTGATAATTTAATTATCTGCCACTATCAGTTGGAAGGGCTTTTAAACATGTCCAAAATGTCTACCAAATTTTCAGCAAGAGTGACAGCAGATTTTTAAACAAGGATAAAAATGCAGCAGGCTTTCTAGAATAAAACTCTGACAGACTATGATGAATTACCTTATTATAGTTGCTTGCATGACAAATGTACTTGATCAGTGTTTCTTCCTGGGAATAGCTGAGCTTATCCAGAGGCAAAAGTTGAAAGGAAATGAGAGCTAACTAGTAATCCTAAGTGTAATACATCAGCATTTCTATGAAAGTATTCAAGAAAACCTTATCAATTATTGTTTATGTCAACAGAAAGTACTTCCTCTATTCCCTCATGATATAACCTCTTTTTGAGGAGTTATTTAAGTGACTTTTTAAAAAAGGACTGTAGATCACAGAAGTTGTTGTTTTTTTTTTTTTAATGTGTGTGGTTTTTTTTAAACAGAAACTGAAAGTTACTTAGCTTTTAAAAGGATTTTCAGATGTGTTTCATATCCAAGCTTTAGATGACACAGTAGCCACACATATTTAATCATATTCCTATGGATTGCAAGGAGATCCAATCAGTCCATTCTAAAGGAGATTGGTCCTGGGTGTTCTTTGGAAGGAATGATGCTAAAGCTGAAACTCCAGTACTTTGGCCATCTCATGTGAAGAGCTGACTCTTTGGAAAAGACTCTGATGCTGGGAGGGATTGGGGGCAGGAGGAAAAAGGGATGACAGAGGATGAGATGGCTGGATGGCATCACCGACTCGATGGACGTGAGTTTGAGTGAACTTTGGGAATTGGTGATGGACAGGGAGGCCTGGTGTGCTGCATTTCATGGGGTCACAAAGGGTCGGACACGACTGAGCAACTGAATTGAACTGAATATATCTTTATTCAAGTATTTGTATATATTGAAAAATGAACAATTGGGAAAAATAATGGAACTAAGAAAAACTCTGGATTGTTAGAAACATTTAAATCACCAAGTAATAAATTTCTTCATAAATTAAAAAAGATCGTGTGCATATTTCTGCAATTGTATAACTTTGCTGCTCTTGGAAAACATGATCAGAAAATCAAAGGCATTGCCAAAGTAGTTGCATTAATTTTTATGTCACTATTTGACAAATTTTAAAAACATCTACCAGTTTTACAGTATTACATAAAGACCAACGTAAAGCTAAGATTGTTTTTTGTCATTACCTAGAAATAAATGGTAGAAAGTTAGGTTTCATTGTACATATTTATTTACTTCATGTGAATGTAACACCACTGTGATCATGCTGACATTGTTCTTTCTTTCTTTGAAGGAATGTTATTTTCTATACTGTTTGAATACTTTTATATGTATGTATGCATTAATTTGGAGAAGGCAATGGCAACCCACTCCAGTACTCTTGCCTGGAAAATCCCATGGATGGAGGAGCCTGGTGGGCTGCAGTCCATGGGGACGGGAAGAGTTGGACACAACTGAGCAACTCACTTTCACTTTTCACTTTCATGCACTGGAGTAAGAAATGGCAATCCACTCCAGCATTCTTGCCTGGAGAATCCCAGGGATGGCAGAGCCTCATGGGCTGCCATCTATGGGGTCGCACAGAGTCGGACAGGACTGAAGCGACTTTGCAGGAGCAGCAGCATGCATTAATTGTTGAATAGTAATTGTGCATTATTGATACACTGTATACTTTTGCACACATCTATATGGATAATAGATCAGGTCAAATGGTAAATATGTAGGTAGATGCTTAATGTTTTGCCACTTTTGCCTTTAAAAAATATGTGATGTAATGAGATGGTACATGTATTGGGCAATCAGCCAAGAAACTCCCAAACTCTTGTTCAATACACATGTTCATTGAGGTTTAGTTTTTGAATTATTATGTGTACATAAGCAACACAATGAATAACTATCTTCTGGAGTCTACAAACATAGGCAAAAATCTTTCCTGGGTTTTTCTAATTTTCTTAGAGTGCATTGTGTCCATGCATACATAGTGCGCTCCATGTATATGAAAAGTGAACAGTGATTTTCAAACTGCAGATTGTGATCTATTAGTAAGTCATGATAACAATTTAAATGTTTATAACCAACATTTAAAAATAGGAAAGAATAAAAATACTCAAGTATAAAATGATTATTTTATGAAGTGTATTTTAGAAAAAAAATATATAAAAACACACATATATACATATGCCACACATGCAAATATGTTCATTTGATCGCATCACACAGTACCTTTCTTAACTGTGGGTTGAAATTGCTATGAAAGTTGCTAGTGTGGAGACCAAGGGAGGGATCAGTGATTAACATAGCAACAACAATTAAACTAAGCCTCCATTTGAGAAAGTTAAGACTTTAGGAGAGGGTTCTCATCTCTGCTGCTGCTTACTAGAACTACCTGAGATGTTTTTGATAAGTATAGATGAATGGTTTCTAATCAAATCTATAAATTCCCACACTTGATATGAGGCCAGGTAGATGTGCTTTTTTTTGTTTGTTTGTTTTAGTGCTCTCCAAGTGATTAAGATGTGAAGCCAATTACAGAACCTCTACCGTAGAGTAGCAGTCATGATAATTTTTAAAAAGTCTTCTTTTTGCTTTCACTTTGTGATTTATGACAGTTTGTATCTTAGAAAGTTTGAGAATATCTACACATTGAAAACTACAAATTAATAAATGGAAAGGGATATTTGAGCCAAGTCTAAAAATCATTTAAGTGACTTTCAGATGTTATAAATATATTCTATGCTTTTACAAATGTTTACTTGTGTATCAGTCAATTAGAAGAGTATCACAGAGGAAAGAGTAAAAGTTTTGGACACATTAAGAATATCATAGTTATTTTTTTCTATCCTCCTTCAGTTAATTGCTGGTTCACTTTAGTCAAATAGTAATTGAGGAGAATTTCACAGATTCATCTTTCTTTTCACCTAAAGATCAACTTTTCTCTTATGAATCCTCAATGATTACATTATCTTCTTCCTCTTTTTTACAGTCAAGTCTGCTTTGTATTTTTACTCAAGGTGAATGACAACATTTTATTATGAGTACAAAATTTCTAGCATTAGTGGAGAGATATGCAAAGATTGAGGACACTGAATACTTGTGAGAAATAAACAGGTCCCCTGCATTTGTCGCTTATCACTACTTGCCACCTGTTGTTTTGTATGTAGGGTGTCTCATGTTTGGAAAAAATAATGTTTGCTGTGGCTTTGTTGTATATAGCCTTCATTATGTTGAGAAAGGTTCCTTCTATTCCTACCTTCTAGAGAGTTTTTATCATAAATGAATATTGAATTTTGTCAAAAACTTTCTCTGAATCTATTGAGATGGTTGTGCTATGCTTTAGTCACTCAGTTGTGTCTGACTCTTTGGACTATTAGTGACCCCATAAACTGCAGGCTACCAGGCTCCTCTGTCCATGGGGATTCACCACTCAAGAATACTGGAGTGGGTTGCCATGCCTTTCTCCAGGGGATCTTCCCAACCTAGGGATCAAACCCAGGTCTCCCACAATGCAAGAGGATTCTTTACTGACTGAGCCACTGGAGAAGCCCTTTGAGATGATTACATGGTTTTTATCTCTCAGTTGGTTAATATGGTGTTTCACATTGATTGATTTGCATATATTGAAGAATCCTTGAATTTGGGGGATAAAGCCATCTTGATCATGATGTATGATCTTTTTAATGTGTTGTTGGGTTCAGTTGGCTAATATTTTATTGAGGATTTTTCCATCTATGTTCATCAGTGATACTGGCTTGTAATTTTCTTTTTGTGTGTGTATAGTGGTATCTTTGTCTGGTTTTGGTAGCAGGGTGATGGTGGCCTTGTGAAATGAGTTTGGTAACTTTCCTTCCTCTGTAATTTTCTGTATTTCCAGTCTCTCACTTTTCATAGGGAAGTTTTCAGCTGTAATCTCCTCAAATATTTTCTCATATCTTTTCTTTTTCTCTTATTCATCTGGGACCCCATAATTCAAATATTGGTGTGCTTAATGTTGTCCCAGAGGTCTCTGAGACTGCATCCACTAAGTGAAATGAGTAGATTTGGACTTCAGTGTTTTGTTTTGTTTTTGTCCTGTTGCAGTTGGCTTTGTTCTGCTTAATTTAGCTGCTCTTTAGCTTGTAACTCTCAAAGTCAGTGGGAAGTCAAATTCAGAGAAGATCTAAATGATATAAACAAGTTTGACCAGCCCAAGTGATGTGAATAAGTTTGACATCTATTTAAAATGTGTGAGCAGGACCAGGTTATGCAAGGCTAACTTTCCAGCTTTAGTCCTGTTTGCTTTCAATAACAGGTCAGTCTTCAGCAGCACGCGTGGAAATTTAAAATGAACACAGCATGAATTTGAAAATAACTAATTTCAAATTTTTTACATTCATTTGACAAAATTCTGATATTTATTCTGCAGTCTGTTTGGGTTTTATGTTTTCCCTTTGTGTTAACTATACTTTAACTGTTACATACTTCATAAAAAATCAGTTGCCAAATTTCTAAATAAATGTTGGGTTGGTGGTTTCAATAGTTGTGGCAAAAACATTCATCTGTTTATTAAAAGTAAAATTATTTTATAGAATTAAATGCTAATATATATATTATCTAACATTTTCAAAAGTAACAGACCAAGCACAGATATCCTATCATGCAGTCTCTTTACTTGAAAAGTTTCTGACATAATTTATCCAAAAAAGTACAAAAAATATTAATTATAATAGTAAGATAAATGTATGAAGGTAACTAAGATGATTTTATTCAAAGCTTATATTTGAATCATTCTATACAGGTGCAGTTGTAAACCTGTTTATTATTGTGAATGAGACACATATCAACTTCTTTTTAAATACAGCAAGGTGGTAATATCTTTATTATGAAAGATCCTTTGTATTCAGACACTATAAAAATCTTCATATTTGTCAGTTTACAAGTCCAGCTCCTCTGTTAGAGAATATTTTCCTTCAAGAAAGAATTTTATTCTGAGTATTTGTGTTCATAGTTCTAGAGCCTCCCATGATATTTAAGAGAGTAAGTGGGAGGAAGGAGGAATTTAGTCCTTCAGCTTCCTCAGAAATACATTATTTATAGATTTTTACCTATCAATAGCCTCTCATGATCTCAAATATGTAAGAAAAATGTTAGTAATTATATCTGTCTTTTAGAAATAATTTAACCAGTAACTAATTTTACACTCAAGACAACATCCAATTTTATTGTATTGTATACAATTACAAATAGAATTTTCTAGCATTTTAAAGTGCAATTATTGTTTATCCAAGTTATAGGAGTTATAGATGTCTGTGGAATTTTGTCCTAGGTTTGTGCTTTGCTCGTTTTTACACCGTAATGAGTTTGTTTATCAATAACAATGATTTCTAACATTCTCCACCGTGCCTCAGTATGAAAGATATTCAGAGATTATTTTAGCCATCTTCCTTTAGTATATAGATCAGGAAGCAAAGTACAAATTGGTGAGACTCTGGAATTATCTTCATGGCTACTCCTGAAACACAGCTCCACAAATACATATTGTTTATTGTTTCTTTTTTGCTGTTTCTAACACATTATTTCACTTGATGCCCACAGTATTATGAGTTGGTAAGCTAGGTATCATTAAATCATTTTTTCCAAAATAGCTAATACCAATTTTTAGCATACTATATACCTTTATAGAAATAAGTGGCTGATCCCAGGCAACACGATGCTGTAAATAATGCATATTTTATAAAGAGAAGGGGCTTCTCAAGTGGCACTAGTGTTAAAGAACCTGCCTGCCAATGCAGGAGACATTAGAGACACAGGTTTGATCCTTGGGCGGGGAAGGTCTTCTGGAGGCAGACATGGCAACTCACTCCAGTATTCTTGCTGGAGAATCCCATGAACAGAGGAGCCTGGCAGGCTGAAGTCCATAGGGTCGCACATCATAAGACATAACTGATACTACTTAACACTCATGAGGGTACATAAAGAGACCACCAGTTGCTCTGTGCATAAAAATGTTTATTAGCAAATCTTGTTCAAAAGCAGGCATTATGCTTTAAAAAGACAAATTAACTTTCAACTTATAGTTACTTGGAAAGGTGCTAGAACCTGAGATGTGTTGGTGTGACAATAAAGACCTCAATTAAAGTGAAAAGAAAGTTTTTTGGAATGAAAGAATTCAAAAGGGGAAATGATCGAATGGGAGCTGATCCAAGTAGGAAGACTAATACCACTTAATTTGGGACTACAAGTTCAGTGGGAATCATGTAAGTGAAAAATGAACAATTCCTTGGTCTTGTTTTGAACTTTATAAGAGGAATTTAATCCCAGTAGTTCAGAACATGAGAGATTTTAATATTTGAAAACAGATCAGTAGAATTGATGTGCAGAGTGAATTAGAAATGAACACCCTGATCCCAAAAGGATGTCAGTGTAGTGTGTGTGTGTGTGTGTGTGTGTGTGTGTGTTTATACCTTTGACTCCATGTGAGAGTGTTTTCAGAAAGAGTGGCTAAAGATCATTGCCCAAATGAAGCCAAATTGTATATGTCACAAGTATGCTATGAATATATACCATATTTGATATTTTCTTAATAATTTATTTTAAAAGAGTGAAGAAGGGATTATGATGTCTGAACTAAAATGAAAAGGCCATTGAGCTAGAAATCAAGATCTGTAGGACTCAAGGCAAGTCATTCAATCTGTCTAGACATTACTGTTTCATATTTAATATGTAGAACATACCTAAGTTCCTTTCAGTATTATAATTATATATCTATCCAAGCATTATGGAACTAGGGTATATATAAATAAATCCTAATAAGAGAAAGTGGAAGTCTTTAACCATGAACTAATGGTGCAAGGTTTCCGTAAGAGCCAGACAGCAGAGTATGATGGAAACATAATGCCTGATGGTATCATTATCATTACTGTGGTCCAAACAACATTGCAATTTTTATCCTAGGAGGCCACTGTGGTCTTGTTAGGATAGTAATATACTATTTTGTTATCCCCAGTGATAGTATTTTAAAAAATAGACATAGAAACAATCAGATCACATGCCTAAAGGATTCAAGTCACCTTTATTGTTTTCAGTTTTTCAAAATATAATACCCCCATACATACAATTTAAAAGCATTTAATTGTTTTGTTTGTGAGATTAGGAATAGTCTGTACTGTGTTAAAAGTTACAGTTTGTTAACAATGCCATGTTTTCAAGAAGAATATCATGGAACATGTGACAATAGTAAATACATTAATTATTACATAAATGAAATAAAATTGGTCCGTAGATAAGACTCTTATTTCACATGAAAGTGTCACACAGTTAAAATTATATTATGTCCTGAACACAGTCTAGACATGTAGGCAGTAGTAAAATTTAAATGCTCTATCCATGTAATGCATCACTCATTTAAAAAGTATAGTATTTAGCTCATTATCAATAATGAGAGAATCTTCTTATAATCTCACAGAATGCCAATATTCCTGTAATTATGATAATAATAATTTAGAATATGCCCTTTGAAAAGAACCTAGGACAGTCTACAAATAATAAACAATGAATAAATCAATCTGGGCTCACTGCCCAGATTATCACAAATATGCAAAATGGAGCAAAGAAAGAAAGAAATACTTACAAGTACAACTGACTCCATGAGAAGAGTAAAAAACGATCAGTAATTGGATAAAACCATGGTCAAATATAAGTACAGGCCTCTCATGAATCTTTTTTTATAAAAAGTTATGTGTATCTGTATATTATGACTTTTTTCTTTAGAATTCTTTAGAAGTCCATTTGAGATAAATTAAAAAAAAAAAAAAAAAAAGGGAAGATACCTGTCCTTCCACCATTGACATGTAGGAGAAATATCACCCAAGGAAACAATGATCTACTCAAAATGTGCAAATCTGCCTTAACTATTTTAATTGGAAAATCAGCATATTCCAGTTAGAAATTCTACCTCTTAAAAGACACTATGTGAAATGAGTTACATTTTTATTGGTAAATAGCAAGCCGGAATTATTGTTTTACATGCCAAAAAGTGCTCCAAATTGCTCCCTAATGTCCTATTGATGTGCCATTTTCGTTTATTGAGCCACAAAACACTGTTGTTTTATTTCCATTTTTAATTTTTAAAAAACAGTGAAACAGTGTTCTCTGACTTTAATCAACTAAAAGCCAAATAACCAAATAAACAAAGATACCTTGGGTGTAGAGCATTCAGTTCTGGATTTCACTGGACAATAATTTAACTTCCTAATTTTAGTTTTTCTGTGATTCATTCAAATATTCTTTTATCCATCTGAAAAGAACATGTTTTGAGTTTCCACTACATATTTACACTGCTAGATGTTAGAGTCAAAAAAATACATAGGATTTCTGATCTCATGGCACACAAAACAGAATGAATGCAAAAAAGAAAGAATCCAAAGAAAGTTCATGGCCATTTCTTTTTTTATTTCATACACATAAACGTGTATAATGTACATGGCTTGCAATATGTAATTCATAGATGTGGTATAATTATAACATGTTATATAGTTATTTCCACTTCTGCATTCTTGCCTAGAGAATCTCATGGACAGAGGAGCCTGGTGGGCTACAGTTGATTGGGTTGCAAAGAGTTTGACACAACAGACTGACTGTCAGTTTCACACTTTCATTATTACTAAAACTGATAGAGTTTCACACTTTCACTTTCATTATTACTGAATTTAAAGATATCTGAATTGTAGAATTTTCCAGGCCGGTAAATGTGGATAGGATGATTGCTACTGTAGTAGAACCATGAAAAATACATCAATGGTGAAGATATTTCTAAGATCTGTGGGGAAATAATACAATTCCACAAGGCTTTTGCTGATTTTTTAAAAATTTGATACCTTATATGCTGATGACGTAAATAAATGACAAAAAAAAAAAATCAGTAAAAATGGACTCACTGCCAAGTCATCTGTAAAAGTCCTTTTCCTTTGCAGTTTTGGAAACACTTATACCGTTTGATTTTGTCACAGCCATAAAGATCTCTAGGATGTAAAGAAAAATAGAGATTGTAATAAGTTGTGATTATTTATTTGCTATGTCTTATTTTGTGTACTGCAAGCATCAGACAATTATTATTTTGCAACTAACAGCATATATTGTTTCTTTCTCTTTTAGGTAAGCACATTAATTATTCCTGGTATAATCAGAGAGCATCAAGGTAAATTTATGTTTCATAAGAATGATCCATATGTAAATATATATGAAGTTTTAGAAAAAATGGTTAAGACCAAGTTTCTTTTTGGAACTCAATACTGAAAATACCTTAGAAAACAGAAAATCTAAATGTTGTTTTTTGGTTTGTTTTATTCTGATATCAGAGATATAAACTAACCAATAAAAGTGTGTCCCATATGCAGTGTTAAAAATGTTTATTACTTTCTAATGCTATTAGGTTATTTCTCATATTTTAAAGAGAAATGCAAACCAGAATATTTTACACACAAAACATTATATAAGCACATTTGTTGTCAATATGCAAATTAATGTATTGATTGCACATATTTGATTTAAAAATAAACTGAAATATAACAAAGAAGTGATTTTCAAATATATGAATATGCAATACTTATTTTAAAGGATATATATTTTATGCATTAAACTTTTATCTAGGAAAAATAGAGTAATATGAATCAATTTTATTTGTCACTCTGAATATTAGTTATCAGCTAACATTAGAAAGTAATCTCTCCTGAAAATAAATTATTTTTCTAGGAGGAATGTGCTATGGTCCATAAAATTCATATTATTTTTTCTATAATTACTTAACTCATAGTTAAGCATGCTGTTTTGGTAGTCACAACTGAAAAATCCAAATTTAATAATAGTTACAGGGTAATATAAGTAATATCAATTTCTAGAAATACATGTAATGTTTATATTATATATTATAGGAAACTTGTTCCATTTCCAATTTTAATTTCAAAATGAAATAAAAGAGTGTTTATAATTATTTGCAATTTAGCTTGTTTCTCTAACTTTTTGCACTGAAGGCCAAGAGAATTCAAGTTTGTAGGAGCATATCCTGTGCAGTATAATCAGGCGTTCTTAGGGACACAAGACCAAATTATTTGTTTCTGTAACAAAGATAACAAATTGATAGTTCAGGAATCTACATTTCTTTAGAATTTATTGCTTTTGAGCCCAGCAGCTCCGGAAGGGGAGGTGAAGTCTCATTATCTCAGGAAAGGACAAAGTATTTTTACTTAGAAGAAATACCATCATTGTTCATTATAGTATATCAAAATTAAAAGATCTAAGTTATGCAGCAAAGGTGTTCTCCTTCTTCTAAACAAACATGTGAACCCAAGTAGTGAGGCTAAAATTTACTTTTATTATTAAATAATTATGTTCGATTGAGAAGCATAGAAGTATTGTTTGGCTAGTGTTTTGCTCCTCATTTACCATTTTACCCTTCCGATAATGTGAGTTGTTGGGACTCTGATAAAATATATGCTTTTTGTTTTAATTAGAAGCTAATATTTAATAAGTTAAATTGAGACTTGTTTCTATTAACATAGATAAATGTCTACAATGTTAGAAAGTATGAGAAACTTTCTAAATGCTTCCTAATTGTGTTTCGCTGGAAAGGTTTAGCAACATCTGTTTGAGTGAGTATTGCAGTTAATATTTGAAATCATACATTTAAGTAAAAAAATATTTTTCCTCATCTCAAAATGTATCAGCAAGGGAGAAAAAGTTCAAAATTTTTGCAAATGTGACCACTGTTTATAATGATAATCAGATATAGATAATTTTATAGAAATATGCATCAAAACTACATTATGGCCTCAAAACAAAATATTTTGACTTACTGTTAACATATTCAGAAACATAAAATTCAAGTGCATAATCTCATATTTTTGATTAAACAAATCTTAAACAGAAAATATTTTAAACTTTTTTCATAAAATTAGCATAGTTTTCTGTTTAACTGAAGAATTAGAAATATAATTTAAACTTTTTCTGATGATTGTGAATTATGCCACGTGTCAGGGTCCATTGTAGTAAACGTTTTAATAGAACATAATAAGAGTGAAAGATATAGGTAGATGTACTTTCACCAAAACAAAGAAAATAAGTAACAAAAGCAAAAAACAAAAATATGAAATGTTCTTAACTATGCCAAAATATTCTTAACTATGTAATTTTCAGTTCGCATTTCCTCTAAAATAAAAAGCACAACAAGGTTTTTTGCATTTATTGTTAGTTGGATTCCAACTAATTGGTTCTTTACTTAATGTTAGTATTCCAGAGTACATGATATATGTTCTTTGTCCATTTGAGGCTATACTTTGAATGTAAACACCTAACAATGACATTATGAGTTCAAGATTGATAGTTATTTGATTTAGCAACATCTGTTGTTGTCTGATACATGCCAAGCAGATGCTCTTCCTTGAAATTCAACATGCAGTTTGATTTACTCACATGACATGTAGCCTTGACAGAAGAATACTATTGCTATTTATGCACAGGTATTATAATTAGCAATTGTATGCAGCTTTAGTCAAGCAAATGTCTATAGACTGGGTCAAACATCATTAACTTTAATAAGAACAACAATGGGCAAACACTTTGAATCACTTACTCCATAAACTGATGTAGAGTTCTTTTATGTTTCAAGGCATCTAGAGTCATTTTTCCAATTAGCAATCCTTCCTTTTAATGCTCTTGGAGAATTAATGAAAACACAACAATATATGTCATCAAAATGATATTCTTTCCTATGTCTGTCATTGTATTTCATATCTGTCACATATACAGAGTTGTAATGAGAAAAATACCCAGAGACAAACACTACTGTTAATTTAATTCTCTATTCACGTTTTGTAATATGCAGCAACACAATAAAAACTGCTGTAACTGTAACTGAATTACATTGCTTCATAGTTTATGTGGGGACACAAAGGGATTTAGGATAAATATAAGAAGTGATCATGCTGAGTATTAAAGAGGTCTGAACAAGGCTTTTCTGACAGAATATCTGTAAAAATCAAACAAAAGTATATTTGTCCTAAAAAATATGAAACTTATATAATACCATGCCAGTGATTATGTGTATTGTAATTCTAAGGAAACCTAATGTCCTGTAATGGAATATGCATCAGATTCCCCTTTTCCAAGGAAGTTTCTTGCTCAGTGTTAACAATCCAATGATATCTTGTGAACTTTTCTATGCAAATATGAATAATTTCAGACTATCAGAGCCTCTAATGCACTACTCCTTAAAGGGACATCCTTAATTGCTTTTATAGTCTCAATTTTATTTTAACCTCCATTACCTGTAATATCTTCTTTGAAGCTTGAAATTAACTTTTCTTTCTTCACCATTTTATCCTTTCCTATTTTGGTAAGCCATGATTTAACTTTTCTACTAAAGTTCTAGGGGGTTTCATGCAACATAGACATGATTAACGTAATATGATAAAGTACATCTTTATTATATTATTCTATTAGTCACATTCACTGAAAAAGAAATACATCCTTTTCTTTGGAGATCATTCAGAGATGTGCCGTCTTTTGCATATGTAAGCAAAATTAATGGTACTGCCATAGTAGAATATATATATTATGCTGTTTATTTGGTAATAAAAGATTTTGAGCCATCTCAACTAGGTTCTTACTAACTCAACCTTTTTGTGATCAACAGATAAACATCTATTAAGAAACTGACCTGAAAATAAAAGCTGTGATCTTAGTCTACTCAGAATGGTACTCTAAACAATTAAGCTAACCAACCCAATCTAGGCTATAATTTAGGAGAGAGAATGAGATCAGATAACAAAGCTAGAGTTACCTTTTAGATTTTATTTTTCTACCTAAATGTTTCTCTGGAATAGATTGACTATGTCACCCCATCCTTAAAGTTAACATGTTGTTCTTTAAGTATATTCTCATCCCAGCTCAGTAATGAGGCAATACCAATATACATTTTCCTGTTCTAAAATTAAAATGAGGCAATTTAGCCTTTGTTTTTGTTCTTATAAGATGGTGGGAGGTTTAATTTTAAATGACACAGACCATCATACTTATTATGGAAAGGAAATAAAACATAATTGTAACAAAAATGATTAAGTATTTTAAAGTTTCAAGGGGACAATAAATAGACAGTCATAAAAATGTCATAATACTCATGATCATCCTGACATCACTGCTATAGACCTCAATTGTTTGAAGCTTTTATGTGAATAAGCAATGAATGGTCAAATTTAGTCCAAGTCACTGGCTGTGGCCTGAGTGGAGAAGCTGTGTCCCATTTCCCTTAGTGATTCTCTTTTACCTGGCACATTTTTAGACACTTATGAATATTTTTGTTGTTGCTATTGGCACATACATTTATTAGATTATTTTACAAAGAAAAAAATCTATATTGACATATGTCAGGTTTCATATAATCTAAGCATAATGGAATTTAATAAACTGTTTATTACAATTCATCTATCTTAAAGTCCTTACATGAGGCAAGGGAAAGTAGGTAGTCAGGCTGGTTCAAAGATACCTACCTTCCTACTTACCTACCCATCTACCAACATAGATGGATAGAAAGACAAAAATAAATAAATAAATAAAAGCTTTCTTTAAAAATAATTGTTCCTTATCATAGTCTTTTAGATTACTAGAGATTTTGGAAATGTAACCATTAGTATTAATACATTTTTAAAATAAGAAGTTAATCTGTAAATATTCACTGTGCAATCTTTTTTTTTTTTCTTTTTTCTTTCTGATTCTGGAAGCTATGTCAGGTTCTTAAGATATACAAAGGAGACAGCATGAAATCTGTTATCAAAAAGTCATGATCTATTGTTGAACAAAAAATAAGCATGTGAGATTTTTTTTTTTATGTATAAGAAGAGATGTAGGAAATATTGTCCAGTTGGGGCAAATAACTTCTAAATGAACAAGAATATTTTGGGGGGCAAATAACTTCTAAATGAACAAGAATATTTTGGGGGGCAAATAACTTCTAAATGAACAAGAATATTTTGTTTTAAAAACCGTATCTCCAAACTTGTAACTTTGAACTACCTGGTTTATCAGTATAACACTAACAATTGAATAAATGCATTTTATTCAGTCACGCAGTCGTGTCCGACTCTTTGCAGCCCAATGGACTGCTGCACGCCAAGTCTCCCTGTCCATAACTAATTCCTGGAGTTTAGTCACACTCATCTCCATCGAGTCAGTGATGCCATCCAACCACGTCATTCTCACCTCACCTTCACCTCCCGCCTCCAATCTTTCCCAGCATCAGGGTCTTTTCTTTTTTTTTAAAGTTTATAGTTTATATTTATTTTATTCCATGGTTTATGATGGGATTTAATTTTCTGTGCATTTTCTAACTTCTAGAAATTTATAGATTACTGACCTACAGGTTATCTTCCTTTCTAATATCTGAATTTAAAGTTATGAATTTTTATTTTATTTTATTAATATAAATTTTTTATTTGAATTGGAGGCTAATTCCTTTGCAATATTGTAGTGGTTTTGCCATACAATGACATTAATTCGCCACGGGTATACATGTGTTTCCCATCCTGAAACCCCCTCCCACCTCCCTCCCCTTCCCATTCCTCTAGGTCACCCCAGTGCACCAGCCCTGAGCACCCTGTCTCATGCATCGAATGTGGACTGGCAATTCATTTCACATATAATAATATACACATTTCAATGCCATTCTCCCAAATCATCCCACCCTCGCTCTCTCCCACAGAGTCCAAAAGACTGTTCTATACATCTGTGTCTTTTTCACTTTCTTGCATACAGGGTTATCGTTACCATCTTTCTAAATTCCATATGTATGCATTAGTATACAGGGTCTTTTCCAGTGAGTCAATTTTCCGCATCACATAGCCAAAGCACTGGAGTTTCAGCTTCAGCATCAGTACTTCCAATGAATATTCAGGATTGATTTCCTTTAGGATAGGACTGGTTGGATCTCCTTGCAGACCAAGAGACTCTCAACAGTCTTTTATAACACCACAGTTCAAAAGCATCAGTTTTTTGGTGCTTAGATTTCTTTATAGTCCAACTCTCACAACCATACATGACAACTGGAAAAACCACAGCTTTGACTAGACAACCCTTTGTTGGCAAAGTAATGTCTCTGCTTTTTATTATGCTGTCCAAGTTGGTCATAACTTTTCTTCCAAAGAGCAAGTATCTTTTGATTTCATGGCTGCAGTCACCATCTGCAGGGATTTTGGAGCCCCCCAAAATAAAATCTGTCACTGTTTCCATTGTTTTCCCATCTATTTGCAATGAAGGGATTGGACCGGATGCCATGATGTTATTTTCTGAATGTGAGCTTTAAGCCAAATGTTTTATTCTGCACTTTCACTTTCGTCAGAGGCTCTTTAGTTTTTCTTAATTTTCTGCCATAAGAGTGGTGTCATCTGCATATCTGAGATTATTGATATTTCTCCCCACAATCTTCAATTCATCTTGTGCTTCATCCAGCCAAGCTTTTCTCATGATGTACTCTGCATATAAGTTAAATAAGCAGCGTGACAATATGCAGCCTTGACATACTCCTTTCTCAATTTGGAACCAGTCTGTTGTTCCATGTCTAGTTCTAACTGTTGCTTGACTTGCATACAGGTTTCTCAGGAGGCAGGTCAGGCGGTCTGGTATTCCCATCTCTTTCAGAATTTTTCACAGTTAGTTGGGGTCCACACAGTCAAAGGCTCTGGCATAGTCAATAAAGCAGAAGTAGATTTTTTTTTTTTTTCTGGAACTCTCTTGCTTTTTTGATGAACCAACTGATATTGGTAATTTGATCTCTGGTTTCTCTGCCTTTTCTAAATCCAGCATGAACATCTGGAAGTTCACAGTTCATGTACTATTGAAGCCTGGCTTAGAGAATTTTGAACATTACTTTGCTACAGTATGAGATGAGTACAATTATGCGGTAGTTTGAACATTCTTTGATATTGCCTTCCTTTGGAATTGGAATTAAAACTGGCTTCTTCTAGTCCTGTGGAACTAGGACTCAGCCACTGCTGAGTTTTCCAAATTTGCTGACATACTGAGTGCAGCACTTTCACAGCATCATTTTGAAGATTTGAAATAGCTCAACTGGAATTCCATCACTTCCACTAGCTTTGTTCATTGTGATGTTTCCTAAACTCACTTGACTTCACATTCCAGGATGTCTGGCTCTAGGTGAGTGATCACACCATCGTGGTTATCTGGATCATAAATATATTTTTTGTATAGTTCTTCCTTGTATTCTTGCCACCTCTTAGTATCTTCTCCTTTTGTTGGGTGCACAACATTTTTGTCCTTTATTGTGCCCATCTTTCATGAAATGTTCCCTTGGCATCTCTAATTTTTTTGAAGAGATTTATAGTCTTTTCCATTGTATTGTTTTCCTCTATTTCTTTGCGTTGATCACTGAGGAAGGCTTTCTTATTTCTCCTTGCTATTCTTTGAAACTCTGCATTCAAACGGGTATATCTTTTCTTTTCTCCTTTGCCTTTAACTTCTCTCCTTTTCACAGCTATTTGTTTAAGTCCTTCTCAGACAACCATTTTGCCTTTTTTCATTTCTTTTCATTGGGTATGGTCTTGGTCACTGCCTCCTGTACAATGTCACGAACCTCTGTCAATAGTTCTTCAGGCACTCTGTCTATCTGATCTAATCTCTTGAATCTATTTGTCGCTTCCACTGTATAATCATGAGGGATTTGATTTAGGTCATACCTGAATGATGTGGTCGTTTTCCCAACTTTCTTCAATTTAATATGAATTTGGCAATAAAGAGTTCATGATCTGAGCCACAGTCAGCTCCTGGTCTTGATTTTTCTGACTGTATAGAGCTTTTCAATATTTGGCTGCATAAATATGATCAATCTGATTTTGATTTGACCATCATGTGATGTCCATGTGTAGAGTCATCTCTTGTGTTTCTGGAAGAGGGTGTTTGCTATAACCAGTACATTCTCTAGGCAAAAACTCTGTTCACCTTTGCCCTGCTTCATTTAGTACTCCAATACCAAATTTACCTGTTATTCCAGGTATCTCTTGACTCTCTACTTTCACATTCTGGTCCCCTATAATGAGAAGAACATCTTTTTTGGGTGTTAGTTCTAGGAGGTCTTGTAGGTCTTCATAGAACTGCTCAGCCTCTTCAGCATTACTGGTTGGGGCATAAACTTGGATTACTGTGATATTGAATGATTTGCCTTGGAAACAAACAGAGATCATTCTGTCATTTTGAGGTTGCGTGGGTAAATTCAAAATTAAATAAAATTTTTTTGTTTAACACTATTTGCAGTATATATTTTACCTAAACCCATTCTTCTTCCATTATTTTTCAGGCTCATATTGAGGAATACCTGTTTTCTGTTACTTCTTGAAGGTTTTGTCATCATTACTCATGCATTGTTCTCTAAAAAAATATACAAGCATATAGAGAAATAAACTGCTCTGGTTATTCTAAATTTAAAAGAATGCTCTTTGAATTATCTTATAGGATCATAAGCGTTAGATGATAATATAATGGTTAAGGGTTTTTTTAAATATTAACATTTGAATTTCAATTTTCTCCTATTTCTACATAAAGAAATTTAAGAAAAGTTTTCCATAAAAATCTTGATCTTACAGCTGCTTATAGTTAGCTTTAATACTTATAGTTTCAGAACGATTTCAAATTAATTCATTTTTAAAATTTTAGAATGTTCATCATTGAATATTAAGAAATTTTGAATACATTCTGGGATTCATATACTGAAACAATGCAAAAATACTATTTTTCTCTACTTACATGCCTCTCTATTAAATATAAAAACTCTGATATAAATTATTCTTAAGCCAAGTGCATAATCAGTAGGAATCTATTCCTATCCATATGTTCATTCTCAGCTAAAAACATACCCTCTGCGTTCCAGATTAAATTATTCAGTCATCTTGCATCAGGAATTTTGGGCTGTAAGTAATACTAGAATTGAATCATTGTCCTGATTTTTAAAACATGACAACTATGACTATCATTGACTCTATATTTCAATATTTTGACTTTTAGCTTGCTCTTTTAGTTTCGCAGTTTTATAGATAAAATTGGGGGTTTTTTGGTGACTCAATTGGTACAGAATCTCCCTGCAATGCAGAAGACATAAGAGATGTGGGTTTTATCCCTCAATCGGGAAGATCCCTTAGAGAAGGAAATGGAAACCCACTCCAGTATTCTTACCTAGGAAATCCCATGGACAGAGGAGCCTGGCGGGATATGTCAACGGGGTAGCAAAAGTTGGACACGACTTAACTACTAAATTATTACCATAGAGAGCATCAAGGATGCTTTCCAGAAACCTTTCCCTTTCATTTAATAAAAATATTTAATGACAGCTAGACTAATAAAACCCTGAAGAAGGGAATGGCTAGCTAATTCAGTATTCTTGCCTGGAGAACTCCATGAACAGAGTCTGGTGGGGTACAGTCTATGGAGTCGCAGAGTCAGACAAAGCTGAGCAACTAACACACACACACACACACACACACACACACTAATAAAAAATAAATATTGAGAAAGAAGTGTATACATTATATGTATCCCAGTTTCAAACACTGTGGAGATCATTGCCACTGAGTCAAATATCATTTCTCACGTGAGCACACCATCTATTTCTCCCTGAGCCAAATACTATCTCCCATTGTAAGTTCTGATTCGAATATTCTTTTAATGATAGTGAGTGCACAATCTTCTTAATTATTTGGAAAGACAAACACATAACTATACGATAGTTCAGTGAAGTTTTCTGCCATTATAAGAACCAACTTTTCTTCAGACTTCCATAACATGTACTTCATTTCCTTTCAAGCCCTCAAACAAAACATCTTTTAAATCCCTATTTCCACCAACATTCTATTTTAAATAGTCTAGTTTATTTCTATCAAATGTTTCAAATGTCTTTCAGCTTCTACCTGTTAGCAGATTCTAAAGTCACTTTGCCATTTTCAGGTATTTTGTATAGCATACTAGTTTTAATTATCAAAATTTGTATCAGTTGCTTGTGACTACTATAATAAATCACCACAATCAATGCATACACCAAAATATATATATATTCTCAAAATATAATATATATATAATATATAATATATATATATAATATAATATATAATATATAATATATAATATATAATATATAATATATATATATTCTCAAAATATATATATATTCTCCCACAGTTCTGGAAGCCAGAAGTTTGAAATTAGTATGACTAAGCCAAAACCAAAGTGTCTGGAGGGCTATGCTCTCTTTGCAGGCTTCAGAAATGAACACATTCCTTGCCCCTTCCAACTTCTGGTAGCGGCTGGCTTTCCTCGTGCTGCACTTGTGGTCACATACCCTCCTCTTCTTTTCTGTGTTTCAAATCTCACTGTTGTCTCTCATAAAGATATTACAGTAGCATTTAAGGCCCATAGAGATAATCCAGGTTAATCTCTCCATCTCAAGATATTCAATTTAGTCACATCATCAACCCCCCCCCCTTTATTTTTCTTATTAAGAAATTTACAAGGTAACTTTAGGACAACTATCTCCAGGGGGCACTTTCAGTTTACACAGGTACCATCTTAGAATTCTGCTTACCAGTTCCTGCTACTAAGAAAGTTGTATATATCTTTTAAATTACTTCAGGACTATCCATATTTTTATTATATTACTGAATATAATATAAATAATATATTATGAGCATATTTAAAGCCCAACATTAGGCAATAAAATAGATTAGGCATAGTAGAAACTTTTAATTTCCTTGGCCAATTCCAACTGAATGCTAGTGGCTCAATTAAGAAGCAGCTTCTGGATGCTTAGGGCTGGTGCACTGGGACGACCCAGAGGGATGGTACGGGGAGGGAGGAGGAAGGGGGTTGCAGGATGGGGAACATGTGTATACCTGTGGCAGATTCATGTTGATGTATGGCAAAACCAATACAATATTGTAAAGTAATAACCTCCAATTAAAATAAATAAATTTTTAAAAAAGAAGCAACTTCAAGTCCACATCCAAGCTTAACAGGAAATGGTGTTGTATGTGCGAGTTGTTGCAAAATCATGTCATATTTGCCTTTCATAGTCAACTGTAGTAATATCAGATACCCTATGATCATTGGAAAAATAAGCAATAAGAAGAAAATATATATGTAAACAGTGTCACCCCCTTCAAGTTAATGTATTATTTTATTCTTTATATAATATTGCAGATTCCTTTCATAAGAGTAATGTTGGATTTTCTTATCAGCTAGTTCCGACTCTTCCACTTATTAGATCTCTGACTTCGTGTTTCTTCTTTAGCTTAGAATAATAACTACCTCACATGTTCATTGTGAAAATCTACTATTATATGACTAACTTTTTGTTACTGAGGTCAAGCATTATTATTTTTGCTGCCATTTATCCTGATTCATTAAGACATTAATAAGCATGACATCTGATTTGTGTTTAAGTTGAAGTTCTGTAGAGAGGTTGGACAATAAGTCTGTGATTAAAACAGCATAAGCAGGGAAAAAACATTGAGTTGTAGAGTTAAATAACAGTTAACTTGATTTTCGATTTGGAGGAAATGCTACATTATTTGGCAAATGTCCTAGTACAATTTTAAATATATGAAGAGAAATTAGAGAAAACAATTCAGTACAGGTTGTTTTCTTTATGCCCACTGAATTTGGAAAGAGCTTGCATAATGTAAGAAGGTTCTACTTCAGTGAGTAAAAAATGCAAAATGCATCGCAAAACAGAACATGTATTTTTATTATTAATTAATATTAATTTTCTCAATCATACACACTAAAATATGCCAACAATGCTATTGTCCCTGGAGACATATATGAAATATCCATATGTTTATTCATTTTCATTTTATGCATGATATGCTTAATTAGTATGTATGATTAATTAAAGGGCATTGTTACAGATATAAAGTTTAACCGATTTATAACTGAGTGAACACACTACTTTTGAAATTTCATAGATACAAGTTCCACAAATTTTCATCAAATGTCTACTTTTAAAGAAACCCGATTATATATTTTTTTTGTGGAAAACTGTTATTTTAATAATATTGTTTGTGTTTAATAAATGAATAACACACATGCAAATAAAGTAGATTTTATCATTTCTTTACAAAAATGATTTTTGCAAGAATATATATAAATACACTAATTATTTTATGTATATAATGCAAATTTTGGATTTTCATAGCCAACAAATATGAAGGAAACTAATGTTTTTAAACACTTATTCTTTGTCTTGTACTGTGACATAGATATTCTGTTTGCCATTTCAATATGTTTCTGCAGTTATCTTATTAAGTACACCAAACAGTCCCAGTTTTCTACTTCAATCATGATTATAAATAATTGGACATTTGGGTGTTTGCATGGATTCATTTTCTGTTGTACCCTCATAAGCCATCTTTAGCTTAGGTCTTAGGAGAAAGCAATGGCAACCCACTCCAGTACTCTTGCCTGGAAAATTCCATGGATGGAGGAGCATAGTAGGCTGCAGTCCATGGAGTTGCGAAGAGTTGGATATGACTGAGTGACTTCACTTTCACTTTTCACTTTCATGCATTGGAGAGAGAATTGGCAACCCACTCCAGTGTTCTTGCCTGGAAAATCCCAGGGATGGAGGAGCCTGGTGGGCTGCCATCTGTGGAGTCACACAGAGTCAGACACGAGTGAAGTGAGAGCAGCAGCAGCTTAGGTCATATGGGAAAAAGTAATACAAATTAGTTTGATTTTCTTAATATATTCTTTCAAATGAATACATTAAAGAAAAAAAAATCATAGTGATTTTAAGTAAATTTGAATTAGAAACTTTTAGACACACCAGATAGTAAATTGTTATTCAGTCGTTTAGTCGTGTCTGACTTTTTGCACCCCCATGGACTGCAACCCGCCAGGCTTCCCTGTCCTCCTAGTAATGCACATGGTTTTGTGGTTTTATTGTTTTTTTTTTTTATTATTATTTTACTAAAAGCATCTTACTTCCATATTATTGTAGATGGGGAGGTAAATAACATGACTGCCCATTGCAGAAAAGTTTTTGGTATGATTTAGTCTTCCCAGAACAGCATATTAAACCTAGACAGTATTACTTTTGCCAACAAAGGTCTGTCAAGGCTGTGGCTTTTCCAGTAGTCATGTATGGATGTGAGAGTTGGACCATAAAGAAAGCTGCACACTGAAGAATTGATGCTTTTGAACTGTGGTGTTGGAGAAGACTCTTGAGAGTCCCTTGGATGGCAAGGACATCCAACCAGTCCATCCTAAAGGAAATCAGTCCTGGATGTTCATTGGAAGGACAGATGCTGAAGCTGAAACTCCAGTACTTTGGCCACCTGACGTGAAGAGCTGATTCATTTGAAAAGATCTTGAGACTGGGAAAGATTGAAGGCAGGAGGAGAAGGGGACAACAGAAGATGAGATGGTTGGATAGCATCATCGACTCAATGGGCATGAGTTTGAGTAAACTCTGGGACTTGTTGATGGACAGGGAGGCCTGGAGTGCTGCAGTCCATGAGGTGGCAAAGAGTTGGACATGACTGAGCAACTGAACTGAGCTGAGGCTTCCCAGGTGGCATGAGGGGTAAAGAATCTGCCTGCCAAAGCAGAAGATGCAAGAGACACAGGTTAGATCACTGGGTCGGGAAAAATCTCCTGGAGTGAGAAATGGCAACCCACTCCAGTACTCTTGGCTGGAGAATTCCATGGACAGAGAAACCTGGCAGTGTATAGTCCATGAGGTCAGAGAGTCAGACACAACTGAGAAGTTGAACACATCATCGTCATCAGTATGCTAAGCTCTGATGATTTAGATTGGATATTTCCAGTTTCTAGTGAGAATATGGGACTTCCCAGGTGGTGCTGCTGGTAAAGAAATTGAAAGTGTGAAAGTGAAAGTCGTTCAGTCATGTCCGACTCTTTGCGACCCCATGGATTGTACAGTACATGGAATTCTCCAGGCCAGATTACTAGATTGGGTAGCCTTTCCCTTTTCCAGGGGATCTTCCCAACCCAGGGATGGAACCCAGATCTGCCCACATTACAGGCGAACCCACATGCCATTGCAGGAGAAGTGGGTTGGATCTCTGAGTTGAGATCTCTTGGAAGACGGCATGGCAACCTACTCCAGTATTCTTGCCTGGAGAATCCCGTGGATGGAAGAGCCTGGTGGATTATGGTCTATAGGGTCGAATAGAGTTGGACACAACTAAAGTGACAGCACAGTGAGAATATGTCCTATTTCATTAAAAATGCTATGCAGCATAACCTATCTTCCAAAATGATTGAGTATCTACCATGAAGGTACCTAACATACCATATACTTTAATGCTGCTGCTGCTGCTAAGTCACTTCAGCTGTGTCCTACTCTGTGCGACCCCATAGATGGCAGCCCACCAGGCTCCCCCGTCCCTGGGATTCTCCAGGCAAGAACACTGGAGTGGGTTGCCATTTCCTTCTCCAGTGCATGAAAGTGAAAAGTTAAAGGGAACCTGGTCAGTTGTGTCCGACCCTTAGCAACCCCATAAACTGCAGCTTTACAGGCTCCTCCGTCCATGGAATTTTCCAGGCAAGAGTGGGGTGCCATTACCTTCTCCAATACTTTCCCATGTTAATTACTAAAATTATTCAGTAATCTACTTTGCCTAACGTAATCAGTTTTCCATTAGCAGAGTGAAAAATGAAAGTAATTGTCTAGAAAAAGCCAATGTAAAATTCACTCTGCTTCAAAATATCTAGAAAATTGAAAAAAAAAAATGAAGTCTTTTAAGACAGGTATCTACATGCTTATTTGGGTTTTCTGCTTAACTTTGGGTATATCTCAAGCATATATGATTCTATTTTTTCCCTTAACTCTAGGAAATCCATTATATAATTTAACTAAGACAACTATAATAAATGGCCTCTTCTCAAGAAATTAACATTTTTTCCCCTAGAAGAACTGTGTATCCATATATGAAAACTTTCTAGATCTTAGTTATCTGTATCCCATTTTTACACTCTTTATTATCAGCTACTTATGACTATATGTTTATTAACATCATTTGCATTTAAGTGTGATGATTTAAGTCACTCTTTTATGTTTGCATCTTTGTTTATTGAAGTAAAGCACTCTTTAGTCTTTGCTTGCATTAACAGTTGTAAGCTTATAATTTTCACTGAAAGTAATTCCTTTCTATAAATGAATATTTTGGAAATGGAAAGTAATTAAAGACTAACAAAAGTAAGCAAATGGATTTTTAAAGCTCCTAATTATTGTTTGAAGCACAATGGACATTTAAGATAACCCATCTTCTGCAAAAAATTTAAAACCATGTAGCTAATTTAGATATTCAGTAAGAGCATAGAATTCATTCACATTGACAGATGAGGAACTGAGGAATTCTGGCAGACAGTTTAGAAAATTTATGGAAGATCATTAAAAAAAATGAAACAGCAGAAATTATATAAAATATTATTTTTCTATATGCTTATAGGGTGATAGTCAAGTACGAAGTACATAATTAAAGAGTACTCTGATGAACCACTCCTACTAATGAGGAGTCCTCCTGCAAGGGTGTGGATCCAGGAGAAGCAGTGATAGCCATTCTTCAAAGGATGCTAGTTAGCAAATTATCTTCACAGGACACTGAATGAGGGCTTGTGGGTTTGGGAAAAAGCCTCTTTTGTTAAAGTCAGTTTGTGTTTTGCTATACTTAAAAGAGAGCATCTCTGAAGTAGCCTCCAATATGTAGTAGCCTCCAATATGTAGTGAGTTAATTTCATATCAATCATAGAGGAAGGAAGGCAGCATCAAGGATGAAGTCTGAGTATGTCTGACTTCTAGATTCATCATTTGTATATGAACTAGGGCAAGATATATAAGCTAATATTCTTTTCCCTTATAAAAAAAATGATTAATAGTTAAACATAACAGACGATTGGAAAATGAAAGTACAATTATTTAGATATAAGAGACTTAATATAAAGTAGTCAATAAAATGACAACTGTATATATTTAAATATGTATACACATGCATGTAATTTGTTACTGGCAAGGAAAATAACTTTTTTCCAAAATATATATCTAATTGTTTACTTATCTGAAAATTTTTCTCTAACTCCAATTACAAATATCCTTAGTAAAAGAAATAATATATCAATATGACTGAAAATTATAATAAACTAATTTTTTTCGTTTCTCTTTTCCTGGAGAGGAAAGCTTTGGAGTATAGGAAGGTACTGCATCTATCATGGGACAAGACATGACTATAGAGCAAAAATGGAAGCAGTAGTTAAATAGAGTTTTGTTTATCTATATGTAGATAATCATGGTGCATAGTTTTAGCCCAATTAAAAAAAAACATTATTTATTGGTTTGTCAAATAAAAAATACATTTACTATATTGTTAAGTAATTCAGTTCAGTTCAGTTCAGTCACTCAGTTGTGCCTGACTCTTTGCAACCCCATGAATTGCAGCACACCAGGCCTCCCTGTCCATCACCAACTCCCGGAGTTCACTCAAATTCACGTCCATTGAGTCAGTGATTCCATCCAGCCATCTCATCCTCTGTTGTCCCCTTCTCCTCCTGCCCCCAATCCCTCCCAGCATCAGAGTCTTTTCCAGTGAGTCAACTCTTCCCATGAGGTGGCCAAAGTACTGGAGTTTCAGCTTTAGCATCATTCCTTCCAAAGAACACCTAGGACTGATCTCCTTTAGAATGGACTGGTTGGATCTCCTTGCAGTCCAAGGGACCCTCAAGAGTCTTCTCCAACACCACAGTTCAAAAGCATCAGTTCTTCGGTGCTCAGCTTTCTTCACAGTCCAACTCTCACATCCATACATGACCACATGAAAAACCATAGCCTTGACTAGACAGACCTTTGTTGGCAAAGTAATGTCTCTGCTTTTGAATGTGCTATCTAGGTTGGTCATAACTTTTCTTCCAAGGAGTAAGCGTCTTTTAATTTCATGGCTGCAATCACCATCTGCAGTGATTTTGGAGCCCCCAAAAATAAAGTCTGACACTGTTTCCACTGTTTCCCCATCTGTTTACCATGAAGTGATGGGGATTAGGGACAGATATAATTTGACCAGCTATTCAGTTATAGATGTCCAGGTATAGAAACCCAGCCAGGTTATAAGCAAATCATTAAATCTTTTTCTAATATAGGTAGTTAATGCTATAAATTCCCTCCAAAGTACAGCTTTAGTCGTAAAGAACCCGCCTGCCCATGCAGGAGACAAAAGAGATGCAGATTTGATCCCTGGGTCAGGAAGATCCCGGCAACCCCCTCCAGTATTTCTACCTGGAAAATCCCGTGGACAGAGGAGCCTGGCAGGCTACAGTCCATAGTGTCACAAAGAGTCATACATGACTGAAGAGACTTAGCACAATGCTATAAATTCCCTCCGAACTACGCTTTAGCAGCGTCTCAAACATTGTCATGTATTTTTATTTTTATTCAATTTATTTAGATGTATGTTAGTTTCTGGGCTTCCTGGGCGGTACAGTGATAAAGAATTCACTTGCCAATGCAGGAAACTCAAGAGACGCTGGCTCAGTCCGGTAGTCAGAAAGGTCCCCATGAGAAGGAAATGGCAACCCACTCTGGTATTCTTGCCTGGGAAATCCCATGGGCAGAGGAGATTGGCAGGCTAAAGTCTACTGAGTCTCTGAGTTGGACACGACTAAGCAACTGAGTACATACATGTTAGTTTCTAATATTTGGGTATTAACAAGAAAATACTGTTTTTCAACTTAATTTCATTATTCAAAGGTACACTTTACCTGACTTAAATACTTTTAAATTTATGAAAGTTTGTTTTCCGGTCAAGTATATATCCTATCTTG
This sequence comes from Budorcas taxicolor, assembly GCF_023091745.1. Lineage (NCBI taxonomy): Eukaryota > Metazoa > Chordata > Mammalia > Artiodactyla > Bovidae > Budorcas > Budorcas taxicolor. The sequence goes on from NC_068910.1 coordinate 98,302,070, forward strand.
GTAAACGATTTTGTGTGCACTTGGGAAGAAAGTATAATAATCTGCATTTGGATGGAATGTTCCAAATTTGTCAGTTAGTTAGGTTAATTTGATTGATAAAGTTGTTCACATGTACTATATCCTTATTGATATTATGTCCACTTGTTAATCAAATTTTGATAAAGGGGTTATCTTAGTCTGTTCAAGTTGCTATAACAGACTGGCATAGATTGGGTAACATATAGACAACAGGAAATTTTTCTCATAGCTCTGGAGGCTGGGGAGTCTAATATCAAGATACTGGCAGATTTGAATAACCTACTTTGAGTTTCATAGTGACTGTCTTTTTTGTGTGTATTCTCACATTGCATAAGGAGCAAGGGAGCTCTATGGGGTCTCTTTCATATGAACACTAATCCTAATTGTGAAGTCTCCTTCCTCAGAAACTAATCACCTCCCAAAGGCCCTGATTCCTAAACCATCACATTAGGGGTTAGAATTCCCACATATGAATTGGGGTGGGAACACAAACATCGAGTGTATAACAGGAGTTTTAAAAGCTCAGGTTATGATTGTGGATTTCTTTATCCTTGTAGTTCCATCAACTTTTGTTTCATGTATCTGAATTTATGCTAGTATATGCAGATATTGTTAGGGTTCTATATCCTTGTGGTGCAATGCGGGAGACCTGGGCTCGATCCCTGGTTCGGGAAGATCCGCTGGAGAAGGAAACGGCAATCTACTCCAGTGCTATGGCCTGGAAAATCCCATGGACAGAGGAGCCTGGTAGGTTACAGTCCATGGGGTCGCAAAGAGTCAGACATGACTGAGCGACTTCACTTTCACTTTCACTTTCATATCCTCGTGACTAATGAACACTTTTATTATTGAGAAATGATATTCTTCTTTCCTGATAATATTTATTATCTGAAATCTACTTTATCTAACATTAATACAGTCAATTCATTATTATTGCTTTCTTATAACTTTTTTCATTTTAAAACTCTTTGAGGCTTATAGAAAAGATTATAAAGTACTACAGAGAGCCTCCATCTACCCCATAATACATAATTTCTTACTATTAATAAACCAATGTGGTGGTTTATTTGCTATGTTGTGTTCAACTCTTGTGACCCCATGGACTGTAACCGACCAGGCTCCTTTGTGTATGGGATTTCCCAAGCAAGAATACTGGAGTGGGTTGCTATTTCTTTCTCCTGAGGATCTTCCCAATAATAAAAGGTTATTATTAACTGTAATCCATACTTTGTTCAGATTCTTAGTTTTATCTTAATGTCATTTTTCTCTGCCAGCATCCCACGCAGGACACCTCATTACACTTGGCAGTTAGGTTTCCTTGGGCTTTTCTTATCTGTGATAATTTCCATCTTTCTTTTATTAGTGTTAGAATGCTGTGTCTTATATCATTACTTTTAACTTATTTGTGTCATTTTATTTAAAGTTTATGTTCCTTCTAGTTAGGTCTTACTTTTTTTTCCCCACTTGACAATCTTTGATTTTAATTAAGGGCAATTTTGACTTTTTAAATTATTTAAATACATTTAAATAAATGTAATTACTGATCTGGTAACCTTTAAGTTACAATCTTGCTATTTGTTTTCTCTTATTTAAATTTTAATTTGTTCTCCCTTTTGTGCTTTAAGATTGAATGTTTCTTTGATTTTATTTTTTCTATTTTTGGCTACTTATCAATAGCTCTTTTTTTCATTTTTTAGCAATTGCTTTAGTCTTTATAGTCTAAATCTTTAACTTTTCACAGTGTACATGCAAATGGTATTATGCCACTTCAAACAGAGTAAAAGAACATTACAGTTTTATTTTTTTCTCCTTTTGCAACCCTTGTGCTATTATTGCCACACAGTTAACTTTTACTCTTTATAAAATTCCACAGCATATTATTATAATTTTTATAAAAACTCAATTATCTTTTCTCTCCAGCACTCTGTTCTGAAAACTATGGCTACATTGGGAGTTAGCCAGGCTCCTCCTGGCTTTCTTATCCCTTCAGTGAAACTAGGAAACTCTCTCAATACAGTGAACTGGAGTATTTCAAGTTCTCACTGTGTTTATCCATCTTCAGGGCTCACTATCCTTTATTTGTTGTCCAATGAACAATGGTTTGCAAGCTGCTACTTCGTATGTTTTGTTTATTCCTGTGGAAAAGTAAATCCCATCCTTGTTATTGTCTTTTGACCATCTAAAATAAATTGAGTAGAATACATCTTGTGAATATTGGTATTTTACAAGTAATCTAGCAGAAAGTTAGAACCTCACAGAAACACACACACAGGAATTTAGCTCCTTAAATCCCATGCCTCCTTATACTAGGAATTACAGAAGTATATTTAAAAAAATAAAAAAGACAAGAAATTAATGCTATGTAGTCATAAGATATAAAAGGAAGACTGGGTTTGGGTCTGATAACCTGGATTAAAATCCAGGAATATAGCTTTGTATCTGAACAGAATATTCTCTAGAATAGGTTTTCTCATACGAAAAACCAAATTAATGATGCCAATCTCACAAGATTCTACTGAAGACCAAAACACCAAGCACACTACCTCATTACAGAGATTTTAAAATGCTTATTTATTTCTGCATTAAAATGGTTGTGATTTCATGTTAACATGCATAAATTTCAGTGCCTAATATGTTAAGCTACTGGTATATATAATAATTTGCCATCTTTAAACTCTAAAAATAAACTATCACCCCATTTTGTAGCTAAGGGAATCAAATCTCCATAACATAGTCATGGCTGAATATACAAAATGAGTAAGCATATTCTATAGGATCTGAACCCTCATTTTTTTTCCCTTTTTTTTTTTAACTTCTCCCTGCAGTTTAGCTTCCTTTACACAAAGTAATTTCCAAGGATATTTTCATGTTAGAGATATAGATCCAATATCAGAATATTCAAACACTCTTGACTACCACTTGCTATTTCATGTGCTAAATATTATATCCAAAATTATGTAAAACCTATAGTTATAAACTACTACTTCCATAAATCTGCCATTATAATAACTATTCAAAATGCTTCTCTCAGTAAGTGAGCTTAATTTTATACGCAAAATTAATATGTTTAACTAAAAGAAAAATGATAATTTTCTTTAAAATATTACTTTTGGCCATCATATGCTCAAAAAACTCTTGATTAAAGTCTGAAAAATTATCAAAATGCACACCCATGAGAAAACAGCTATCGCTTTTTATAGTTTATGATTCAGTATGTTTTGGTTATTCTTTATGATATAACATAAATTTCTGTTATATGCACTACCAATTGACACTATCAAAAAAGCAGCATTTTTGAGGACTGTCAGATGTCATAACCACTCTTAAAATCACATGCTACTATTTTATGATAGTATTTTAAAACATTTTGTATTAGAAGCACTCTGAATCATTATAGTGAGGATTTTACTTCCCCCTAACAGTAGTATTTTAGGCTTTTTCAGTGTGACATGTTTTTTTAGTCTATTTTGAGTTCATCTCCCTTTCTGTCAAATATTCCTTGGTAAAATATTATAACAGACCATTTTTCATATTATGATCTTTGTAGTTCTAAGTATGATTTCATGTCTCCTATCTGAACTTAAAGACAAATGCTGCTTTCTCCACAACCTCAGAAGCACAGAAATCCATCCTCGTATCACCTTTCAGATTTATATATTTTCCACTGATCAAACTCTCAGCAACATGTCATGTTATTTTTTCATATTTGTCTTCTCAGGAATCTCTCCTATCACCTTTTTCATGTGATTATAGTAGACACCCTAAGTGCCATGTACCAGTTTGATACCTTGCTTGCCCATTCTATTTTGAGAAGATCCTACAATTATTTAGCTCTAGGGAAATAGTAGGGAATCATCATCATATCCACAAACACATATGGACAAATACATATAAATCTTTCTCTTTATACCTTTCTGAGTTCAAAGCCCAGCTTTTCTTTTTTTTTTAATTGAAATATAGTTGATTCACAAATATTGCATTAGTTTCAATTGTAAATCTTAGCTACTTAAGAAATAATTGTGTAACATTTGACAAATTGCTTAACCTTGTGTTTCAATCTTCTTAGTAATAAAATGGGAGTAATTAATGTACTTATCTATGAGTATTGTACTTAGAAGAGGGCCTAATATGTAATAGTTATCATGTAAACATGAGTTATGATGACTGCTATAGCTAATGCTACTAACATTACCTTTGCATCGCTATCACAGTAAAAGTAAAGATTCATGTAGGCACAAGTGTACCAGAAGCAAAGTATTGATTTTGGAGATTTGTGTGACTCATGTCATGATTCTCTCTCATACTAACCCTGAATCTAGAGCATCCCTACTAACGTTATTTATTCCCTTCCCATAAGCATGTTCTCTTAGGAAAAACAAAATAATGAAATAATCAGAAGGCAAAATATGATTTTTAACCATGACAATAAATAATATTTATTTTAGAACTTTATACTTAAAAAAAGGTGGATAATAAAACAAGGAAAATAATTAGCTTTATTAAATACATTTATAAGCATTACAAAATTTTACATCTATTATCTTTTTAAGTCAGCTAACTACCCTTTCAAGGAAATATTATTGTACTATTTTACAAATAAAGTTTTCAAAGTTAATAAAGAGTAGAATTGTTTGTCCAAGACTACATACAATGTAAGTGTTGGTATTAATTATCAAGTCCAGTCTTTTCTGGTTCCAGAGATAAAGAGATGAAATCTTAAATACAAATATGGAATTTCTGATTGAGAAACACTAACTGATTGTAAAGGTATTTTGAGCAGCTAGCCATTTTTTAAGTACACCTGCAGTTTCTGTTTAAATTGACAACCTTATGTTTCTAGGGCTTTCTCAAGTCTTGTGAAACAGTTAAACCATAGACAGGGTAGCACACATCTTTTCAGGTCAGAGCAAAGAGAGCTGCCAATTCTTATCTTAAATCCATTGATTCATTCAATAAATTAGTTAATATTCAGTATATGAGACCTTATTTTTCTTTTAGTATGCTATTCACTTAGTGCTAAATAGTATTGCTATGATTATTTAAAATCATACATGTTATATCATTGTTTATCATTTATCATTTATATCATTGTTTTAGTTTGTGCTAATATAACAAAACACCACAGACTAGGTGGCTTAACAACAGGAATTTATTTGTCATAGTTCTGGAGGATGGGAAGTCTAAGATCAGGATACCCTGATAAGAGCTCTCTTCCTGGCTTCCAATCACAGACATCTGCCTTCTTTCTGTGAGGGTGAGCTTTGGTTTCTTCTTTGTCTTTTAAGGAAACTAATACCATGATAGCATCCCATCCTCATGGACCTCAACTAAACTGAAGTATCTCCCAAAAGATCTACCTTCTAATATCATTGCACTGAGGGTTAAGGCTTCAACACATGAGTTTGAGGAGGGACATAAGCATTCAGTCCATAACAATCATATTGCTTTTCTGTTTCTAACTCATCAATAAAAAAGAAAATTAAAGTGTGTTCCATTGTGCTCCCCCTAACTTAATACCGCAATTACTGCAGCCTCCTGTGGGGTCCCATGCTGTCATTCATTGCTCCTTTCCAGGCTGACCTAGTTCAGCTCTTGGAATGTATTTTTTACCTCAGGGATTGATGTTTCTTGAAGTAGTTCCTCCTTCCTGTGACATTCATGTTCACTCCCCTTCTATTTAATTCACCTTCAGGTTCCTTCTCAATGATTACTTCCTAGAGAGCCCCCTCTGAATTTTAATATCTCAAAAATTAAATCCTTCTCTTATTTTTTTCTATTAAACCCTTATTTTTTCATCATAGTATTTGTCAAAATACATAATGACACATTTATTACATTTATCTGCATAATGAATTAAATGCAAATGAGTAAGATGCAATGACTTCTGTTGCAAGATGCAACAGAAAATCATCCTGGAAGGACAGTACAGCTGGTGGAGGACTGGCAGGGCACAATTCCAAATAAATGTAGACAAGAACACTTCATCAGGGAAAAGCTTGTAATAACAATTTAAAGCTTCCTGAGGCAAGATATGTTCCAATTTAAAACTGTAGGAAAAGGTATCATCAATGAAAAAAGAAAAGTTTTCCATCTGGTAAAGAGATTTCTACCTGGTAAACTCTGTGGGGGAAAGTTAAACATCAGAATCTCAGCTCCAGGCAGAGCCTTGACACATAGAAGGCACCTAGTAAATAATTATTAATAAGGGAATATATAAATAAAAAGGTATATATTAACTTAACAAATAAAATTATATGGGCTTTAGAATAAAATTGGTATACATTAAAAAAAAAAGATAACAACTGTGTGATTTCAGGAGGATTTGTTACTATACTTGAAATTCAGATCCCTTGTTGGAAACATAGGTATAAATAACCCTCCTCATCAGAATATCTTGAGAATGAAATATAAACTTTCTGGCTCAGTAACTGTTTGTTTCCATTTCTTTCCTTTCAAAACTTAGTACTGAATTTTACGTGTGAATGATATTCACTGGATATCTTTTCACTACAATCACAGTTGCCTTGTAAGAGTAGTTCTCTAGTTTTCTTCTAATTGTTAATTATTTTGATTTGTTTATTTTTATTTATTTTTGTTTTTGCTCATGCACTCATGACTGGACATGGTATTAATTTCTCACTTTCAGTAAATTGTAGAATAATTATAGTTTTTAGTCACCTTTGAAGATGAGAAGTGTTTGCTGGTCATAGCAAACACCCTCTTCCAACAAAAAACTACCCTCTTCCATGTGCAGAGAAGACTCTACACATGGACATCACCAGATGGTCAACACCGAAATCAGATTGATTATATTTCTTGCAGCCAAAGATGGAGAAGCTCTATACAGTCAGCAAAAACAAGACAAGGAGCTGACTATGGCTCAGATCATGAACTCCTTATTGCCAAATTCAGACTTAAATGAAGAAAGTGGGGAAAACCACTAGACCATTCAGGTATGACCTAAATCAAAACCATTACAATTATACAGTGGAAGTGAGAAATAGACTTAAGGGACTAGATCTGATAGACACAGTGCCTGATGAACTATGGACGGAGATTCATGACATTGTACAGAAAACAGGGAGCAAGACCATCCCCAAGGAAAAAAATGCAAAAAAAGCAAAAATGGTTGTTTGAAGAGTCCTTACAAATAGCTGTGAAAAGAAGAGAAGCAAAGAGCAAAGGAGAAAAAGAAAGATATATCTATTTGAGTGCAGAGTTCCAAAGAATAGCAATGACAGATAGGAAAGCATTCCTCAGCAATCAGTGCAAATAGAGGAAAACAAGAGAATAGGCAAGACTAGAGATCTCTTCAAGAAAATTAAAGATAACAAGGGAACATTTCATGCAAAGATTGGCTCAACAAAGGACAGAAATGGTATGAATCTAGTAGAAGTAGAAGATATTAAGAAGAGGTGGCATGAATACACAGAACTGTACAAAAAGGATCTTCACAACCCAGATAAATGTGATGGTGTGGTCACTCACCTAGAGCCAGACATCCTGGAAAGTGAAATAAAGTGGACCTTAGGAAGCATCACTATGAAGAAGGCCAAAGGACATGATGGAATTCCAGTTGAACTATTTCAAATCCTAAAAGATGATGCTGTGAAAGTGCTGCACTCAATATGCCAGTAAATTTGGAAAACTTAACAGTGGCCACAGGACTGGAAAAGGTCAGTTTTCATTCCAATCCCATACAAATACAATGGCAAAGAATGTTCAAACTACCACACAATTTTGCTCATCTCACATGCTAGTAAAGTAATGCTCAAAATTCTCCAAGCCAGGCTTCAGCAATATGTGAACCGTGAACTTCCAGATGTTCAAGATGATTTTAGAAAAGGCAGAGGAACCAGAGATCAAATTGCCAACATCTGCTGGATCAATGAAAAAGCAAGAGTTCCAGAAAAACATCTATTTCTGCTTTATTGACTATGCCAAAGCCTTTGACTGTGTGGACCAGAACAAACTGTGGGAAATCTGAAAGAGATGGGAATACCAGACCACCTGACCTGCCTCTTGAGAAACCTATATGCAGGCCAGGAAGCAACAGTTACAACTGGACATGGAACAATAGACTGATATCAAATAAGAAAAGGAATACATCAAGGCTGTATATTGTTACCCTGCTTATTTAACTTATATGCAGAGTACGTCATGAGAAAACCTCGGCTGGATGAAGCACAGGCTGGAATCAAGATTGCCGGGAGAAATATCATTAACCTCAGATATGCAGACACCACCCTTATGAGAGAAAGCGAAGAGGAACTAGAGAGCTTCTTGATGAAGGTGAAAGAGGAGAGTGAAAATGTTGGCTTAAAGCCCAACATTCAGAAAATGAAGATCATGGCATCTGGTCCCATCACTTCATGGGAAATAGATGGGGAAAGAGTGGAAAACAGTGTCAGACTTTATTTTGAGGGGCACCAAAATCACTGCAGATGGTGATTGCAGCCATGAAATTAAAAGATGCTTACTCCTTGTAAGGAAAGTTATGACCAACCTAGACAGCACATTTAAAAGCAGAGACATTACTTTGCCAACAAAGGACTGTCTAGTCAAGGCTTTTTATTTTTCTAGTAGTCATGTATGGATGTGAGAATTGGACTATAAAGAAATCTGAGTGCCAAAAAATTGATGGCTTTGAACTGTGGCATTGGAGAAGACTCTTGAGAGTCCCTTGAGATCCAACCAGTCCATCCTAAAGGAAATCAGTCCTGAATTTTCATTGGAAGGACTGATGTTTAAGTTGAAACTCCAATACTTTGGCCACCGGATGCGAAGAACTGACTCATTTGTAAAGACCCTTATGCTGGGAAAGATTGAAGGTGGGAGGAGAAGCGGACGACAGAGGATGAAATGGTTGGATGGCATCACTTAATTGATGGACATGAGTTTGAGTAAGCTCTAGGAGTTGATGATAGACAGTGAGGCCTGTCGTGGTGCAGTCCATGGTGTCGCAACGAATCTGACACCACTGAGCGACTGAACTGAAGTGAAATGAAGATGAGGAACAGGAAGCTTTAAATGGGCATCTTTGTGTTGTGATGGTTGTTTCTGTTTTAACGTGTCTGTTTCCTGGCACTCTGAGCTCTGGTAAACTACTTGGAGATGCTAGTTTTTTGTGGTCTGAGAATAACTTACCACTTGAAAGAATAGATGTAAAAGGCATAAATGAGAGACCTTAAGAGTTTGGGAACTAGTCATATTAGTTTCAAATTTCACTCAGACCGATATTTTTAAGTAACAACATTTGCAAGAGTGTTCTTCCAACTATGTTTGTAACTCTCCAGTTTTCCTGCTCTATTTTCTCATACCCTCCTCTAAAAACATTTTATTAATAAAGGTAACTAGGAAAATACTCACTTGCAAAGTGATTTTCACCCAAATTTAAAGATATATCCATGTTCTATAAAGAAAATAAGTAAAACTAAGAAGTCAGAAAAAGGTATATGAAACGAAACAAAGTAGGTGTTCTCTATATAGGTCAGTCCTCCAATTGTCATAATTATGGTACATAATTAGGTTTTAAAAATTTTATAAATGACACAAATAAAGATATGGAGCAATGTAGGCAAGCAGTGTTTTAATGCTAATATTTAAGAAACTACAAGCAGGATTTTCCCTGCTCAAATTGTAATAATTCAAAGTACTCATTACTGTAGACTTCAAATATATAAAACTGAGAAAAACGCCATCTTCATAAGCATATGTGCACCATCCCTGTTCCCTAGAGCAAGGTTTTCATATTTTGTTCTTTAGTTAAATTTATAAGTGTGTTTAACACATTTCTTGCATTTTAGAAATCTTTGAATAGCTCAGTAGAGTAAATCACTATTTGTGAACTACAGCCCTCCAGTAGTTAACCCCACTCTGCTCTAGTTACTCATGCTTATTCATCTTTACACATGTAAAGACTGTTTTTTCTATTTTTTAAATAGAAGTGGTGGGAAATGACTGAAGCCTCCAGATTTCACTGGCTCTTCAAACAATATTATAGCCTTAAACACTCTCTGGACAGCTGTTTCTTTACATGTTGGCCATATCCAAATGAGTCATCTAGGAAACTTGGTCTGTGTGGTTTCCTTTGTAAGTAAACAATATATTTCCTATTTGCTGATGTCCAGAGGACAATAACGATGATCTTTTCTGAGGCAGTCATTTAGAGCACAAATAAGCTTGATTAATGTTGGCAGATAGGGAAGAGTCGCAGATAATCCTTCCTCATGGGTTTCAGGTCTCGGTAAGGACACCCATAGCAAAAACAAGTTTACTGAAGAAATAACAGAAAGAGCACCTCAAGGGGGAGGTAGTCAAGCCAAGAGAAGCACCGACACCAGAATGATGAAGTATGGGGTTTTTAAAATAGAGCTTTCACATATTTATCTAGGTGGGTGTGGACTGACAGTTTTGATTGGCAGTTGGAAGTTACATAGCAACAGGTTCCACTGAGCTTGTCTGTCCCATAATTAAGTCTGTTTATCAGATGTATGTTATGTATAGAATATTTGAAAGTGAAAGTGAAAGTCGCTCAGTCCTGTCTGACTCTTTGCGACCCCATGGACTATACAGTTCATGGAATTCTCCAGGCCAGAATACTGGAGTGGGTAGCCGTTTCCTTCTCCAGGGAATCTTCCCAACCCAGCGATTGAACCCAGTTCTCCCACAATGCAGGTGGATTTTATAAACCCTGAATAGGCGCCCTACTGCCTAAGGTCACTTGGGGACGCAGCCCTGCATCGAGGGCATATGTGCTGTTGTTGGAGAAGTCGCTGTGGCTAGTTTGCATCCACTGTGCACCTAGGGCTCATGTGTCGGAGTTGGAAAAGTCTCTGTGGTTATTTTGCAGCATGTCTGTGAGTTCTCCTGGGCTGCACTGGGGCATTTCTGGTATAGGATTTAGAGGTCAGCTTTTATTTATTTCAGCCAGCCCAGTTGCTCATGCCTAACTTCTTACCTAACAATTAATGATTTATATGAGAAATTTATTTATATACTTTAAAATGTCCAATATTGACACATAAATGAAAACTAATTTTTAAATATTTCTGAAGAGGCAAAAATATGGTTCCAGCAGAACAGATTTTTGGAGATTTCATCAAATTTAGACACAAATGAAAATTTGGCTTGTATGAATTTTATTCACATGGCAAGTGGCATGTGCCAAGACATAATCATTTCTAAAAAAAGAAAAAAATCAAGCATGTTTATTTCAGTGTCTTAGTGATCATTACAAATGCTTTTCTCTTAAAAGAAGTAAGGCCCTATGAATCCAGATAGAAATAGGACAAATAGCATGTTAAGGAATTGTTACAGCTGAGGGTTATTAACTATAATCAAGGGCCAGCTTTAGAGACAGATCAAGAAGCAGAAGGTTAGTTTGATTTCTAGCCAGATCAAGAGCCCTGTACCATGGAGGCCATCTGGATGCCGGAAAGTTAGTTTAAATTCTAGTCACTGATTTTTATTTAATTTGGGATAAGTCCTTAAATTCTAGAACAAGAAAGTCTTTCTATAAATAAGCTGGAAATCTCCCTTTCTTCAGATCTCTTATTATTATAGTAAAGTATTCTAAGTGGTATTTCATTTTAGAAATACCACTGTCATAGAATACAAGATACATAGACATAGTTCAACCCTAGCAAATCTGAAATCTTCATATTTACTCAGATGTGCACCATATGTCGATCTTTTCTTTTTTTGTATTCTTATTTAAAAAGTTCATTATCCACTTAGGAAAATACTAAATTTATATCTGTTTAAGCAACATTTATTGAACTTTTGTTATCTGATTTCTTAAAACACTCCATTGCCTGGGAATGATAATGTTTTTATAACTCTTGTTATTCAACAGTTGGTATCATATAGAACTTTCTATATCTGTACTGTTTAATACAGTAGCCACTGACTACGTATAGCTATTTAAATTTGAATTTAAAATATCTATAATTAAAACTATTAAAAATTAATTTCCTGTTACACTGGCTATATTTCAAGTCTCTAAAAGATACAGATTGCTTCCATCATCAGAGAAAATGGTATATGACAACACTAGTCTAGACCACTTGTCAGTAAACTATGGCCCACTAGTCAAATCCAGCACACTGTTATTATGAATAAATTTTAATGGGCATTCAACCATGCCCATTCATTAAGTGCATGCTTAACTCTGCAAAGGCAGTGTATAATATTTGTGACAGATAACAATATCTCCCGCAAAACCTAAAATATTTGCCGTTTGTCCGGCCCTTTGCAAAAGGTGCCTGTTGAATTCTGATCTAGACCATTGTCTAAAATATATTTTTAAGAGCTATGAAAATGAGTAGCTCTTGACCTTTGCTTTCCATTCTTTTAAGTTTTATGTAATGTATGTTTTATGTAAATATGTTTCAAGGTCTCTGTCTTCTCCTCTTTAGGGCTCTCCTTGCAGAGTGATAGCCTTAAGTGCCTTTTCAGATCCAAGTAGGAAAATGGTTGCAAGGAATGGCTACTTTTGTTGTTTATGTCAAATTGAAGTCATAAATTCTGTAGATACAGGGAATGCTGGGTATTACAATGGAAAGCCTACCGTTATAGCCACAAAATATATCATAAATCAGTTTGGATTGGAAATATTTACACATCTCTATTTTCATGTCTGTCTTATAATATGTAACAAATTCTGTTCACGATGTTCCTCAGTAATTTCAAGTTCATTTTGTATTTACAGATTCAGTTGCACTTTATATGCAAATGACTCATTATACTTTAGAAAAGCAGTATGTTAATTTGATTAATTTCTTACCTTATTTAAATCTTATGAAATATCACCTGCCATTCAATCTACACATCAGCTATAACAAAACAACAAACATTACAAAGAGCTGAAGCATTAAATTTCTGTTAATCAGAAGACAGATATGACAGGATTCACTTTATGCACATATGACTATTGGATATGCTGGGGATTTAAAACTCTTTACTATCAATTCCTCCGTGGGCCCTAAATAGCAAACTCCCTGTAATAAAATTGTTCATATAAAATAGACACCTGAGAATGCTGATTCCATTTTCCATGTGGTTTGCAATAGTTTGTGAATTAGGCAATTTCTGTTTGCAAGTCTGAAGTACAGCATAATAAAACATTGCTTTCAAGTATCTTTTGTGGTAACTCCTTGCATCTAACATGATTCCATCCCCTTTGAAGGAATTTGTTTCCTCTTGTCATTGCCTCTGGTCATGGGGAATGACAAGGATCGTTATGTTGTTTACCCCTGTGATCCTTGGTGCTGTATTTCCCCCTTGTAGGATGCCGTTATTTCTTCTTTTCAAACCAGCTTCTTTCAGTCCACTGACTCTCAGCTTTAGGGAAAGGGGAAATGTATAGCATGACTCTGCAGGCGAGAATTTATTCCTGAAAGCCACAGAAGAGAAATTAATGGTTAGGTGGAAAAGGAACCCTCAAATAGAGTAACCTTATAGGCTCAATTGTCCATTACATACTAACTCTGTGTTTGAAAGTGAAATTTTTAATCATTCAGTCGTGTCCAGCTCTGTGCCTCACAGACTGTAGCCTGCCAGGCTCCTTTGTCCCTGGAATTCTCCAGTCAGTAATACTGGGAAAACAGCCATTTCCTTCTCTAGGGAATCTTCCTGACCCAGAATCAAACTCGAGTCTCCTGCATTACAGGCAGATTATTTACCTTCTAAGCCACCAGGGAAGACCAGAAGGAATAATATTTTAGGGCTGTGGACTGGTGTCCTCATGTGGTCCTCGAAGCATTACTAAACAGTTTATGAAAAAGAGTAAAACTTGGGGACTCTTATTTGTCACAGCAGTGACATGAGCAGCTGTACTACAGGAGAAGGGATATAGTGGTGGGGGAGCCTTGGACCAGTGGGAAGTTCTGGGGTATTTAGAGAGCAAAATTTGGAAAGGAAACAAAGACGCTGTTTGTTTAAGTATTTAACTGATAGGAGGGAAACCCAGGTTGGAAGAAAAATGATAAGAATATGAGAAAAGTTGCAGAGAAGAGAGAATTAAATTAATATTCAAATGTGAGAAAGGATAACGCTAACCTGGGATTCATAAGGAAAGGATGAATTCTCCTTTGGAAGACTAAATAATCCAATAAAAGAGTAAAATAAATTATGGTATTGGCTTGATAAGTCCTTAGCAGACAAATATTCTTTTTGTTTTTTAATTGATGTTGATGTTTAAGATCGGCCTTTTTTGATACTTTTAATTGCTCTATTGTTTTCTTTTTTTCTTTAATCCAAAGTGAAATTTATTCTTTCCAAGTTTTGGAACTATTCTTATTTCTTGTTGATTACATCACATTTTATACAAGATACTCTTCTGAGGTAAACACTCCTTACTTTTTGTTTTCACTGAATTTCTTAGAAGTTTCATAGCTTTTTCACAGAAGAAAATTGTAGTGACCTTGAGTAAACTAGAAGTATGTAAGAAGACACCTGATATTTCAGAGATTTGTTTTCTGCACAACAAAGTTGGGGAAAGATTTAATAAATATGAGATATTTATACAGCCAGCGTAGTAGAATATTATTAATGACTTTAGACTATGGTACGTATTTTAATTGATGTTTATAAATAGCTTTACTCCCTGTGGTTTTGTAATATAACATTTACCAAACTTCTTTTTTGATGGAATTTACATATGGCACATCAGGATGATTAAAAGCCAGCAGTCTTTTCACAGCATGACAAAAAATAGGATTTGATTTATCTTTATGCCTTGCCTACCACTTGCTGTGACTATACTTTTGAAATTTTAATATTCTCATTTCTCATAAGGAGTTTGTTATGTAAAATATTATGTAAATAACCTTTTATACTTCTAAGAATTGTTTTTGAATTTTTACTTAATACAATAATTGTCTGATGAGAGAAAGAGCATGCTTGGTCCTCACAATTTGTAATGTTTTCTCAAGAGATAATGTTTTGAATTAAACAGAATTATACATATTCTAGCATATTGGAGTATTGAAATCACTAATACCAAGGTTTTTTAACAAGCATTTAAAAGGTTTTAAAGTATTCAGTGTATATGGAATTATCTACCTTTGCATATATTAGCATTGCTAGAACATTGTTAAAAATTAGGAAATTAACAGAATTGAATTTGCTATCCAGTTAGCAAATGCAATTCAGAATTCTATTGTTGTGATATATAAAGTAGAATATATTGGGTTGGCCAAAAAGTTTATTCAGGTTTTTCTGTACTTTTTTGGAAAACCCAATATGTCATTATATATGTGGTTACAAAGGCAGATTGATGATAATATATGTGTGTCTGTGTGTGAGAGAGAAAGAGATAATAAAATGGTATTATTAATATAACAAGAAAATGCTTTTCCTTCTATAAATATAATCATCATACTATATAGTGAATATTTTAAAGTGTCAGGATTATAACAAGTTAAATTGAGTGATATTCTAATTTTGGTAAAGTAGACTGCAAACTTAATTTAATGATTTCATCCCCTGATTCCATATAAAACAATGCTAGCTACTGTGAAGTAAGAACTCATTATGTGTGAGAAATTTAGCATCATCTTATTCTAGCCTTATCAGAATCTTGAATTAGAAGCAACATTTATACTCCATACTTGTGATAAATTTAGACTCAGAGGTTTGATTACTATGATAATGGTCACAGATAGCAAGTGGTAGTGTCAAGATTTGAACCCAGCTACCCTTGACAAAAGCTTGATTCAAACAAAAGTCTACACTGTTTTATTTAAAAGTTGTATCATTATTTTATTTATTAATGTAAATCAGGATATGTAAGATTTATTTGAATATTGCAATATTTTAATTAGTCCTCCCAATAGGTCCTCTTTGGGTATGGAGTTATGAGGTGATTATTTAGTCTTGGAGAGAAGGTGTAGGAAGTTGTTCTTTCAAGTACCAAGAGACACAATTCTAAGAACTCTCACCTATATAGTCTTTTAATAGCACACCACTTCATTTCCAGTGTCGGAAACACTTTCATTTTCATGGTTCCCTTTTGATCCTATTGACCTTGTCAACAACTCTCTGAAGAGAGAGTCTCATTAGATTCATGATACAGGTGCAGACGCTGAAGCTCCTTGTACAAGGGTACATGGGTGTGAAAGGACTGTGCTGACACTTAGCTCCAGGTCTTGAAAGTAGCTGTGCCCTTTCTACTTCCCCACAGTTGCTTATATGAATGAAAGTGGAAAAAGTCTGCTTTGTTCATGTTTGCTTTAATGCTTGGGGAAAAAAGAAAATATCACTGAGGACTTTGAGATGCTGGTAAAAATTTTGGAGATAAAACCCATAGGTCTGAAGGCCAGGGTCAGATGACAGACACTGTTGTATGAAATTTTTCTTAAGAATACTATTGTCAGGAAATTGTGGGTGCAATTTCTAGTCTTTTCTAATAAACTCATAGTGCTAAAATTGCTCCACATCACTGCTTCTGTAGATGCGATTCTGTTGGATATACTTGGGTTTCTGCCACGTCAGTCTGATGTAGAAGAGAAAGGGGTGATGGTTGGGATTCAGGAATGGATGTCTAATCAGCTACACTGACCTTTAAGTACAATAATACTATAAAGTAAATATATTAGATTACAGAGGAGGAGGCAGAGGAATTTGAAATGTATGCTTTACAAGATGGAATATATTTGTAAGTAGGAAAAGCTTTTTAATACAACACTCTGATTATGAGTTGCTTTGCCTTATTTTAGATAGGGAAGTCTGGATTTAATAGCTCTATGATGAATTCATAAGGGCTTCCCTCATAGCTCAGTTGGTAAAGAAATTGCCTGCAATGCAGGAGACCTGGGTTCAATCCCTGGGTTGGAAAGATCTGCTGGAGAAGGGAAAAGCTAGGAGATTTTCCCAATATTTTCAATGTAATTTTTCTTCAATATTTTCAATTCAGTTCAATCAATTATGGATTCATAAGCATCATATTCTTAGTTTAAATGATACTTAAGCTTTCATAATAACTACTATTTAGATCAAAATTATTAAAGTTACATTAACAAAACCAAACAACAAAACACAGCTTTGTGAGATTCTTCCAGTTGTGAATTGTGGTTTCACACCTTTGCTAAGTATGCTGACACATAACAATGCCATAGATCGGTGTGAGTAAGATCGATCATACTGACACATAAATCAACATCATTTGAAAAGTCACAGTGCCCTAATGTTATCAGTAAAGCAATATTTTAAGATGCCACTAAATTTTTGCAACAATTTCTCATTTTTAAGAATTGCTATAAAATGTTTCAGGAAAATATGAAACCTTTGAAATGTTAACGTTCCTCAGTTCTCCTGTTTGCTTCCCCATTCCTCATGATAAAAACTATACAGAAATTTATCTTCATTTCTATCCCTAGTTCCCCACTCCTTGACTTACTTGTGTTCATTCTCCAGCTGTATCATTCCCTACTCCATTCCATGTTGGTATATTTATCTATAACTCTATTTTGTTCAAAGTCTACCAGGTAATTTAATCAAATCTTTATAAATAATCCATTCATTCTCTTGTTGATTACTGATATGTTTTTGTTAAAATATTCCTCCATTCATCAGTTTTTTTTTTTCAAATAGAAATGAGAGGTGAAAATGAAACGAATCAGATAAGAAAGGAGGATCAATTAAAGATGACCAATGGTTTTGACTTGAGCATCTAGATGGATGCCAGTACTATCTTCTAAAATTAGGGGAAAGAGACAAAGTAAAGTGTAATAAAGAGATGTTGAATATTAAGTGTGAATTACCTCTGTGACTTCAAGGTAGAAATGTTACTAAGAAAATTCAATGTATAAGTCTAGAGTGAGAAAGAAAAACCACTAAGGGTAATAATATCTGATTTGTGGAAGAGTTCAGATTATCTCAGGAGAGAGTAAAAGAAAGACCAGCCTGGAACTGGGATCTTCATCATGCTAAATCTATCCTTCCATTAAGTGTGATTTTTATGAAATTTTTACTCTCAAGTTGCATATTATAACTTTTTCATATTATTCATATTATCACTAAAGCCAAATGAAATCCAATATGAGTATATTAATTTTCATCAAAATCTGTAGGATAAAGGTGATTAAAACCATAATAGGTTATCACCTGTAGCAAACAAGGCACACCCAAATCTCTTTTGATTTCCCAATATTTATACACCAGAGCCTATTACCAGCAGTCCACTTGGTACTTTGATTATTTTAGGTTCTGGATTTTTTGTAGGTTTTTGATGGACACAGAAGTGAACAGAGATTACTACAATATTTTATTGACATCTCTAAGAACAGATCATTTTCATGTTACACTGGAGGCTATTTAAAGCATATTGACTCTAAAATAGGTTAGAAATGACAAATATGATCATGCATACAGTCATTCTCAACTTTATGCCAGTGGAAATAAGATCAACATCTACAGCACAGTAATTTTTGAGTCTAGACCTGGGTTCAAAGTACTACACTGTACATCAAACAGAGGTTAGTCCAAAGTAGTATATTCAGTGTAAGGGTGAGTCCCATTTATCACCCCCAAACAATGAATAAATTTCATGTACAATTGTCAAATAATTATTTTATTGAAAGTTTTTAATGTGAAGATACTGTATTAGTCTGTAGGGGTACCATAGCAAAATACCCCAGACTGAGTGATTTAAACAACAGAAATTCATTTTCTCACATTTCTGGAGGCTGTAAGTTTAGGATGATGGTATCAGCACATTTGAGTTTTTCTGAGGCCTCTCTCCTGAGCTTGCAGATGGCTGTCTAAACCCTGTGTTCTCACATGGGCTTGTATTGCTGCACACATTCCTGGTGTCTCTTCCTCTTAAAAGAATACCAGTTCTATAGGATTAGAACACAGTTTTCTGATCCATTTAAACTTCATAGAGGCCCTATATCAAGTTATAGTTATATTTGGGGCTAGGACTTCAACACAGATTTTGAAGTGATACAATTCAGTTCATAATAAATATTACATTCAAGTAAATGATTATTAAAATATAATCTTTCCCCCAAATGCTCACCAGCCAATTTAACAAAAGTATATGCATTTATATATTCATAATATGCATTGTGTGTATGGACACATATACACACACATTTATATATATATATGTGCATTCAAAAACTTATAGAAGGCATTATATGGATTTTTTTTGTGATATGTATAAATTTTTCTCAGAGTTTAGGTATATATCACTAACAGAGAAATGACAGGAGGGACTAGAGCAGGATTTAGAAAGGAACAATAAGAGCAATTTTTTAAAAGTGACTGGAGGCAGTCAAGCAGGATGGTAGGTGTTATGCTTGAGAGGGAGACAGAATAGGTTTTAATTTTGGCTCTACTTAATGTATAATCTAGATCAGTTAATTCTTCCTATAATTAGTAATAGTAATTATAGAAACCTAAATTCTTAATGAAATTAGCTGCTGTTGCTGCTAAGTCGCTTCAGTCGTGTCCGACTCTGTGCAACCCCATAGACGGCAGCACATCAGGCTCCCCCGTCCCTGAGATTCTTTAGGCAAGAACACTGGAGTGGGCTGCCATTTCCTTCTCCAATGCACGAAAGTGAAAAGTGAAAGGGAAGTCGCTCAGTCCTATTCGACTCTTTGCAACCCCATAGACTGCAGCCTACCAGGCCTCTCCGTCCATGGGATTTTCCAGGCAAGAGTACTGGAGTGGGTTGCCACTGCCTTCTCTGAAAAGGCCCCTAAATATCCCTTACTATTATCTGAGGGTTTAAGGGGAAATAAAAAGTGGGCAAAGAGAAGGACAAGCAGTAGTATACTCAGTTAATATTTTCTTAGTAATTTAGAAAATCAACCTCTCCAAATATTCTCTTATTAAAGTATAGTAGTAGCTTTCACTCAATTGCTCTCCACTAACATAATCTATCTTTTCCTAGAATGACTTACTGCCTTTCTCTTCCTGTGAATTGATTGGATTATGACAGCCCATAAATTTTACTGGTCTTAAAAATGGAAAAAATTAAGATGCCCTGACATATCTCTCCCAGATTTCAGAGCTGTCTCTCACTGATTGAGCCAAAAAAAGCAACGATAACAAACAACACTTAACCTTGCCCTAGAATGTGGGCACAGTAGGAGAACAGTACCAAAGAAACACCAAGAGGAAACAACTTCTTACTGCCAGAATTCTCTAATCTATCCTCCATCAAGGAGTTCACCTTAATGTTCAGTTCAGTCGCTCAGTCATGTCTGATTCTTTGAGACCCCATGGACTGCAGTGCAACAGGCCTCACTGTCCATCACCAATTCCCAGAGTTTACTCAAACTCAGGTCCATCAAGTCAGTGATGCCATACAACCATCTCATCCTCTGTTGTCCCCTTCTCCTCCTGCCCTCAATCTTTCCCAGCATCAGAGTCTTTCCAAATGAGTCAACTCTTTGCAGCAGGTGGCCAAAGTATTGGAGTTTCAGCTTCGAAATCAGTCCTTCCAATAAGCATTCAGGACTGATTTCCTTTAGGATGGACTGGTTGGATCTCCTTGCAGTCCAAGGGACTCTCAAGAGTCTTCAACAACAACACAGTTCAAAAGCATCAGTTCTTTGGCAATCAGCTTTCTTTACAGTCCAACTCTCACATCCATACATGACTCCTGGAAAAACCATAGCCCTGACTAAATGGCCCTTTGTTGGCAAAGTAATGTCTCTGCTTTTTAACATGCTATCTAGGTTGGTCATAACTTTCCTTTCAAAGAACAAGTGTCTTAATTTCTTGGCTGCAGTAACCATCTGCAGTGATTTTGAAGCCCTAAATAAATAAATTAATTAAATAAAATCTGTCACTGTTTCCTGTTTCCGCATCTATTTTCCCTGAAGTGATGGAACCGGATGCCTTGATCTTAGTTTTCTGAATGTTGAGCTTTAAGCCAACTTTTTCACTCTCCTCTTTCACTTTCATCAAGGGGCTCTTTAGTTCCTCTTCAGTTTCTGCAACAAGGGAGGTTTCATCTGCATATCTGAGGTTTTTGATATTTATCCCAGCAATCTTGATGCCAGCTTGTGCTTCATCCAACCAAGCATTTCTTATGATGTACTCTGCATATAAGTTAAATAAGCAGGATGACAATACACAGCCTTGATGTACTCCTTTTCCTATTTGGAATCAGTCTGTTGTTCCATGTCCAGTTTCAACTGTTGCTTCCTGACTTGCATACAGATTTCTTAAGAGGCAGGTCAGGTGGATTGGTATTCCCATCTCTTTCAAAATTTTCTGGGAGAAATATTAATAACCTCATATGAAGATGACACCACCCTTGTGGCAGAAAGTGAAGAAGAACTAAAGAGCCTCTTGATGAAAGTTAAAGAGGAGAGTGAAAAAGTTGGCTTAAAGCTCAACATTCAGGAAACTATCATGGCATCCGGTCCCATCACTTCATGGCAAATAGATGGGAACATAGTGGAAACAGTGGCTGACTTTATTTTTCTGAGCTCCAAAATCACTGCAGATGGTGACTGCAGCCATGAAATTAAAAGATGCTTACTCCTTGGAAGGAAAATTATGACCAACCTAGACAGCACATTAAAAAGAAGAGACATTACTTTGTCAACAAAGGTCCGTCTAGTCAAGGTTATGGTTTTTCCAGTGGTCATGTATGGATGTGAGAGTTGAACTATAAAGAAAGCTGAGTGCCAAAGAATTGATGCTTTTGAACTGTGTTGTTCGAGAGGACTCTTGAGAGTCCTTTGGACTGCAAGGAGATCCAACCAGTCCATCCTAAAGAAGATCAGTCCTGGGTGTTCATTGGAAGGACTGTTGTTGAAGCTGAAACTCCAACGGTTTGGCCACCTGCTGCAAAGAGCTGATTCATTTGAAAAGACCCTGATGCTGGAAAAAATTGAGGGCAGGAGGAAAATGGGATGACAGATGATGGGATGGTTGGATGGCATCACAGACTCGATGGACATGGGTTTGGGTAGACTCTGCAAGCTGGCGATGGACAGGGAGGCCTGGCGTGTTGCGGTTCATGGGGTCGCAAAGAGTCAGACATAGCTGAGTGACTGAACTGAACTGAAGACAGGCAAAGGCTTTGGCATAGTCAATAAAGCAGAAATAGATGTTTTTCTGAAATTCTCCTGCTTTTCCAGTGATCCAACAGATGTTGGCAATTGGATCTCTGGTTCCTCTGCCTTTTCTAAAACCACCTTGAACATCTAGAAGTTCATGGTTCAGGTATTGTTGAAGCCTTGGCTTGGAAAATTTTGAGCATTACTTTACCAGCATGTGAGATGAGTGCAATTGTGTGGTAGCTTATCGTTTAACCTTATCATTAATGTAGTTTATTTTTATAAAATTCCAAGCACTAGTGATTATATTCCAGGCAGTGTGCTGAATAGTATTATAGTTCCTTTAGCATGAAATCTAAAAGTGTGGAAGCCCAAGCAAAAGATCAAAGAGATGCATGAAAATGGGACAAGTGATGCAATAAACCTACTACCAGAGTAGAATTTCAAGATTGGACATAATAGACAATGGATCACTTTTATGAAGTGTCAAAAAATAAAGAGAGGAGGCGATAAAGGGAGTTAAGGGAAGAAGATAGGGAGGATCTTTTGTATTCACCCATTCAGTCTCATATTACTTAGATGCTTTGCAACTTGTAAAAGATCTTTTTGTCATATCTAGGGTGAATACATCCAATATTGGCAGAACAGCCTTGGACAGAAATATCATCACTGTTACATATCCTGAATATCCATAACTGTTGCTTGGGTTCAGAACTATGAAACCTAATGCTTTCCAAGACATCATTTATTTCCTTTCCAACTTCCTTAAAAAAAAAAAAAAAAAAAAGAGCTGAGGTCTTTTTATCAACTAAGTTGGATGAACAAGAATCAGGAACTCTGTCTTAGACTCTCAACATACCAAACATCTAAATCTTAGAATGAAAATGTGTAGATAAGAATGCCTTCTAGTTTCAATTCAGTTTTTTTTTTTTTTTCTTTCTGTCCAGTTTCCTAGCACAAAAGCAGATGACCACATATGGAGAAATTCACACTTCTTAGGGGAAGATCTTATTTTCTTTAAATTAAGTAGTGCATACTACAGAGAGTAGTAATGTGGTTAACTGAAATAAACCTGACTATGGCAGCTCATAACACAGGAATAGCTCTTAAGAATGTCCTAAATTCTATTACTTCATTGCCTTTTGCTCCTCACTGGGATATATAGATTTTTACATACCTAAGAGGGTGATCTGATAAGGATGCTCTTCAAAATTCTAGTATCATGCTGAGCAAATCTTGGGTAGGCCTGTTGTTTGTCAATCTTGACATCTCTTTAATTTTTTAAGGCAATTAATCACCTACAGAGAAACTAAGGTTTGCCTGGAATTTTTACATTTTGAGTTGCTTCTTTGATAGCATCATCCAGATTTTATTTAAATGGGACTTCAAATGAACAATTAAAATGGCTAATCATACCACCTCCCTCTCTTTCCACTTGATGACAGATGTAGGAGGCATTTCTGTCTTCTTTGTTTTTTATCCTTCCCAGCTTATTCTTCTTTTGTTTTAAAAGCTGACCGGAAGAAAGATATTCTGAAGATATGCAACATAGCATTTGTTAACACTGGAATGTGTCCATGGAAATAAAAGAGGATACAGCTATCATTAATTTATATGAAGAAAAGAGTAATTGGATAAAAAGACTAAAAAAGGATAGAAAATATAGTAAACTGAGCTGCAGATTATCAACTGCAATTTACTCAAATAAAGAATCTAGTTGTCCAGAATCCTAAATGATAGCCACCTCATTGAGGTTAGTCCCTTTTAATGTCTATCTTCTTTGCTGGGGAAGCATGGATCATTCAATCAAAAGGAAAGAAGCAAGTTAAAGGAAGCTGAGAAAATAAATGGCACATTATATAATTTAAGGAGTAGTCAGTGAAAAAATGAAGGCAATGGCACCCCCTCCAGTACTCTTGCTTGGAAAATCCCATGGATGGAGGAGCCTCGTAGGCTGTAGTCCATGGGGTCGCTAAGAGTTGGACACGACTGAGTGACTTCACTTTCACTTTTCACTTTCATGCATTGGAGAAGGACATGGCAACCCACTCCAGTGTTCTTGCCTTGAGAATCCTAGGGACAGGGGAATCTGGTGGGCTGCCATCTATAGGGTTGCACAGAGTCGGACACGACAGAAGCAACTTAGCAGCAGCAGTGGAAAAACTTATGAGACATAAAATTAAAGACTCTATTTATACTTAGCAGAGAAAAATATATCAAACACTATCTTTTTCTATCACAGAGTTTTATATTTGATATTGTCCAACAAACTTTTGTTTTTTATCTTGTAAGCTTTTTGTGCTTAAAGTGAAAACAAGGAGATTTATTTTTTTCTTAATTTTAAAATAAGTCTTGAAGTAGGGATTCAAAGTTTTAAACATAATATATTTTGTTGAGTATGTATTAGTTTGATAAATATGTATAAAGTAAATTGAGCATTTTTTGATATAAAATTCCATTTGAAAAATAGTTTTTTCAAGCTAGTGGAAGTAGATCTGCAATTTACTATCCAGCAAATGGGTAGTTCTTTGCAAATATTTGTTCTGTACTAAGTACTTGGAAATTTTGGCATGGTGAGTTTATAAAATTCAAGCTGCTATTTATGATTGTTTGAATTATACAGTGCAATGGATGGCAGCAATTAACCAAGAAAATATGAAGTGAATTATCCAAATAATTAAATCAGAATCTAAGCAGTAATTACATATTGAAAATCCACTTGCAACATTTAATAATTCAGCAAGACTTGCTTTATTTTTTGTCATAAGATGCTGTCTGATATTGTGGAAAGAAAGTTGACCTCGCAATTAGGGATCCTGATTCTACTGTCAATTCCAAAACTAACCTATTTAGTGTCTGATTTCCTCATAAGTTATTTGGTTTTAAAACAGAAGGATTTGATGAATTATTAGGTCCATTCCAGGTCAAAAAATGTTGTAAGTCTTTGTAACACTTATTAAAAAAAATAAATAACAGGCACAAAGTTGAAACTCCACTTTGTCCAATGTGCGAAGTATCATTTAAGGTGACATAAGGTCTACACTTCTGAGTACTGATGAGAAGAGCTGACTCGTTGGAAGAGACCCTAATGCTGGGAAAAATTGAAGGCAAAAGAAGAGAGAGGTAGAGGATGAAATGATTAGATAGCGTCACTGACTCAACGGACATAAATCTGAGCAAACTCCGGGAGATAATGAAGGACAGGGAAGCCTGGTGTGCTGCAGCCCATAGGGTCACAAAGAACTGGACATGACTTAGTGACTGAACAATAACAGCAAGGGCTTCCCAGGTGGCTCAGATGGTGAAGAATACGTCTGTGGTGCAGGAGACATGGGTTTGATCCCTGGGTGAGGAACATCCTCTGGAGAAGGGAATGGCTACCCATTCCAGTATTCTTGCCTGGACAATTCCATGGAAAGAGGAGCCTGGCACACTACAGTCCATGGGGTCACAAAGAGTGGACACAACTGAGTAATTAACTCTTTTCTTTTTCTTTCAAGGTATTATTAACATGCTTCATGATTAAGACAGTCAATATTTAGACAAACATTGAAAATAGCAGCAAAGATCTTAGCATGGAGATCATAAGTCATCTCCACAATCATAGAATTTACTTTTAGAATAAATTAGCCTAGATAGATAAGGCAACAATCACTCATATCATTCAGTAACAAGACCAAGGCTGGTCTGGATATCACACTTGGACAAACAACTATTCTGCATTTGTCTGAAACAGTATGGAAGTCACTGGCCATTATGTTATGGAGTATGTTAAATGGAGTCAGTGAAATGATATATCTGAATTTTTTGTTTTAATATATTTAGGTTTTAAAACTACTAACTTGATTCAGTTATCAGAAAACATTTTTAAGTATGTTAGAAATTCGGGTATTTGAATCTATTTTTTCAACTGTACATTTTATGAAACCTACAGATCAGATAAATCTAAAACATACTTGTCTTTTAAAACAATACCAAAAGAGCAAAATGTCTCATTGTTTAAAATATTGTTAACACATTGAAATGATATTTTTGTTATGATGGATTAAATAAGACATATTTTTTTTTAAAGACCCATTCTTCCATTCAGTGGCTCGTCAAGGGAGGAGAACTTTATGTGGATAATTGCTACACATTATGAACATAACAGAGAATGTAGTGTCATGCTTTGTTTATGAACTAAATTTCAGTTATCAGAGTTGAGTTGCATCCAGCCTTGTCTCTGGCTCTTGTCACGTTAACTGAGCACAGTTATTTTACTTTGTAAGAGTTAGTTTCTCTATCTGTAAAATGGTTCCTACTTAATAGTGTTTTAGAATGACTAGAGAAATAATGAACTTTATAGAGGACTTCCATAGTGCTTACCAGACAATAAGTGCCCAGTAACTGAATTCAGAATTATTATGACAGAACGTATTTGTTGTGAAGGGAAAGAAGGATAGGAGATTAAGTTTGGATGAGATAAATTAATGCACATTGTCTTCCATCATATTCTCTAAATAGGAGAGAATTTACTCTCTCGTTACGCTGCTGAGATGATGAAATCCCTGGAGTTTCTGTATTTTTTTCCCAGCAAATTGGCCCATTTCCATTTGTTTGTGTTTTGTGTTTTAACGAATTTCCAAGAGTAAACTTCTAGAGTCTGGTAGGGGTGTGCTTATTGATTGAGGCTTTATGCATCCCTTTTTAAGTTAGACCAAATAGCTGATCTTTGTTCCACAGAATAGCATACAGTATAGAGGACAAAAGAGTGTTGACTGTTACAGAAAAAGCCTCTAATTCTGCTTTGCAAGATCAGGACACTGTTGAAAATGAGCAGTTTGTCTAACCACAAACCAGGGAAAACAGAGGCCCCCGAAACAGGCTTCTTCCCACTGCCTCTGCTACTGCTCTATGGCCTGCCCGAAGGGCACGGCCACTCATTCATGGTCCAGCCCCTCCTCCGCTCTCAGGCGTGGTGCTGCAGCATGGCTGATAACTCTCTATATTGAGAAGAGAAGTGGACCGTCCCATAATATATTTGTGTCTCTCCTGTGGGAGAACCTACCAAGAGAGGCCCCTATTATTTACCTACAGCCAGTATATAGATCATACAATGAATGGGAGAATTTCAGACCTTTTCTATGAAAGTTGAGAGTTAGTTACTTAGTCGTATCCGACTCGTCTGTGATGCCATGGACTGTAGACTAGCAGTCTCCTCTGTCCATGGAAATCTCCAGGCAAGAATACTGGAGTGGTTTGCCATTTCCTTCTCCAGGGGATCTTCCAGACCTAGGGATGGAACCAAGATCTCCTGCTTTGTGGGCAGACTCTTTACCAACTGAGCCACCAGGGAAGCCACAGTATCCTATTTTAGTTTAAAAAGGATCATAATAGACACTTTTAAGATTTTGGAGGAAGACTTAATAAACAAACCACCATCTGTCTCTGCTCCTTTGAAACACTTTTTTGTGGGTCTCAGACCTTCTCTGTGGTACTATTAAACACATACCATCTTTTTAAGTCACAGGTGATTTGGACTTCAAGTTGCTGGCAGCTTGCTTGGCACACTCATTTAATCCTCACATATATCTGAAGGCTCTACTGATTTCACCCTCTTTTACTGGGCTTGAGTGATTTCATGTTATGACCTCAGAGATAGCATGGCATAGTTTAAGATATTTAGCTAATATAAAACTGTTTTAGCCTGTAGCTTTGCCTAAGGGCAAATGTGTGCCACCCTAGCCAACATGAAGGGGAAATTTTCAGCAGTGAAAGCTCGACAGTCTAATTAATTATTTAGAGGTTTCAAGGGGGAGAAAGAAGTCTGGAGTCTCCAAGTGCCCATTTGCAATGCATTAAACAATCAGAATAATAATAAGAAAAAGCAGAGAAAGACAGTCCTGGCTGGAATGTGTAGGATGTAATTTAAGGGCCAAAATTAGAAATAACCTAGGATCTTAAAGACAATTTTAAGGCTGAAGATTACAGAAAGGCTAATCCTTCTAGAATTGCAATACTATTTTTTTCCCTCCTTTTGTCTTTATTTTTGTATCTTGAAATGCCTGCAGAACTTTACTTCCTTGCCTCCTAAATTGCCTTCATATATTAGAAGTCTTTGGCTGAGCATATAATTAAACAGTCCAAATGTGAACACCGGGGAGAAAGGTGTCTAATAAAGTAAGTGGCAAATATGAATTAGTTAAAAGTAGGTCACGCCATACATTGTAATAGCCTTCATTGACATCTCTCCTAACTTAGGAGGTAAAAGTAATGAAAGGACATTACACACTTAAGTTTGAGAAAGGCATTTGTTTAGTACTACATAACAGACACCTATAAATTAATTGGATATATACCTGAAAGAAAACTTGGTCATAGGAGTAAGCATAATCAATAAATGCAAGCCCTCTAAGTAGAGATCTGCAGGAAGAGTCTCAAGGGGCCCATATTAGCACATGTTAAGTATTTGGCTAATGACACACTCACATCTGTGGAATTCATTTTCTGATACCAGAATCAAATTAGTCAGGAAACACGCAGAAGGGCAAAGCAACCTGCAGAGTTAACAGCAGTGAAATGAAAGTCACAATGAATATAAACTAATATTAAGACAGAGAATACACAAAAGACAAATGTAACAGGAGTGCCTGGTCTGATAAATACTGAATTGGAGACACATGCATGACACAAGTGCTAGTTAATTTTGAACTGCTCTTGAACTTAAAAACAGTTATGTGCATAAAAGGGATAACAAGGACTGTTTATATATACACATATTCATATAATAGAGTTTTTCCATGTAGTTTATAGTAAGTGAATAATCAGTAGAAGAACACTAAGGAATAAGAACATATACTTGATTAAAGAAGGAACACAAGTGACTAATAAACATGTGTACTATTCATACTCTTTAGTTATTAAAGAAATTTAAACTGATTTATTTTTATTAAAAATGAGAAAAGAAAAATGATGATAATAATAATAGCAACACATACATCACTTATATATTAACTTCTTTAATAATCCCCACAGACTGTTGTTTAGTCACTACGTTGTGTTCAACTCTTTGCAACCCCATAGATAGTAGCCCACTAGGCTCCTCTTTCCATGGTATTTTCCAGATAAGAATATTGGAGTGGTTTGCCATTTCTTCTCCAACCACAGACTTTGGAGGTAGTTATTACCATAGACTTCTACAGATGAGGTAGGGAGTGGTGAAGGAGTAACTTAAGGTCACAAAACTTTGGTGAATTTAGGATTTGAACCCAAGTGGTATGCTCCCAGCATTTGTGCTTTAATTAATTGCTTTGTACTACAACTTTATCTGGAACTTCCCAGATAGCTCCAGTGGTAAAGAATCTGCCTGCCCATGCAGGCGATATAAAAGATGTGGGTTAGATCCCTAGGTCAGGAAGACACCCTGGAGAAGAAAATGACAACTCACTCCAGTATTTTTGCCTAGAAAATACAATGGATGGAGAAGCCTGGCAGCTACAGTCAAAGAATTGGACACAACTAAGCAAGTAAGAACACACATGCACACTACCACTGTCCAATATTTATGGGGTTGAAGAGATACAGGCTGCATTGTATATTTTAGATTCAAAGACAGTAAGCTATGAATTGATTTTGATCTAGTTCAGGAAAGCTCATAAAAGAATCTGATACTTAGGAGATTCAACAGTTTAGGTCTGTGACACATTCATTGAGATCAGTGGTTCTCCATATGTTGTCTCCATAGCAGCACATGACAGCACCTTAGAATCTGCTGCAAGTACAAATTCTCAAAATCTAACCTATACATATTGAATGAGAAATTTGATATTAAGTCCTCTGGGTGATTCCAATGTGCTGGGTAACACATGCTCTTTGCTATTGGTAAATTAGATTATCACAAATCAAATAAACTTATTCTTAAAATTCCCTAAACTCATATACAAGATTTTTAAAGCAGCTAATTGTATCGCTAAATCCAAAAAGCCTCTTTTCACCAAAAGTTTCCATTATTATGAATTAAAAGATAAAATTTCTTAACTTGACCTAGAAAATCTTGCTTTCTCATTCCTCTAACCTTCCTCTCTAGGCTCATCTTGAACTAAGCTCCCCTTGGAACTCTTTGTCCTGGCCACAGGCTGGTCAGTCCCTTGTGATAATGTCATTTCACTCCACAAGTCTTTGTACATGCCTTTCCCAAAGCTAAATAATAATATTTTTATCTTCTTCTCTACTAAAATCTATAAGTCTTAGACTTGAATTTAATGATTATTTCCTTAGAAAATCCTTCACTAATGGATGTGAATAGCAAACCCTTATTTTATAGCTGCGATAATGTCACTTTTGAAGGCTGTACTGTGTTTGAATTTTGTAATTACTGATATGATTAATATCTGTCCCTTCTGCTGGACTGTGAGTTTGGAATGTACCATAAGTGGCCTTCTTTCCTATAAAAAGGAAAAGGCCTTTGTTCAATGAATCAAAGGAATGCATGTATTACTTCCATTTTACTTCTTTTAATTCCAAGTGTTTTACATATAATTATTGATTTGGTAAAAGGAATCCTAAATTAATTAAAATGTTTTTGTGATTATACATGTGTATCTTTTTTTCACAGAAATGAAATATTTCAAATTTGCAGTATCATTCTTAAATTGTAAATAAAGATATATTGTAATTACTATTTAAAATTTTTATCATTCATGCTACTTTTTCAGTTTATCTGAGTCAGTCTGTGGGATAAGCAGTGTAAAATTTATTAAAAATAAATTTAAAAATGTAGTGCTTAGAATTCTAAAAATTTGAAAATGCAAAGAACTTTGAATATTAACTCTCCAGACATTTTATTTATAAGTGATGGAACTAAGATCTAAATGTGATAATTGATTCATTAGAGATCAAACAATTAGGAAGTAAAGCTAAAATTAGAAATCATTTCTACAGTGTTTGTTGCCATTAAAAAAACAAATTGGATACTGTTGTATTTTATCATATATCAAAATCCACAAATCTTATAATTGAATCACTCTGAAAACCTTTTAAGAAGACATAAATTATGTAGGTCAATCTCAGTGGAATGGGATGTTACAACTATTTGTTCCTTTAGAGATGCATCTTGGTTTTAACTTTTGGTACGGGGAGGGAAATGGAAGGGGGGTCCATGATGGGGAACACGAGTACACCCGTAGCAGATTCATGTTGATGTATGGCAAAACCAATACAATATTGTGAAGTAATTAGCCTCCAATTAAAATAAATAAATTTATATTAAAATTATATTTTTGAGTACATATGCTTGCTTACATATGTTAATTTATATTCTTATAAATGTAACTTCTTATTTTCTATAATGAAGGTAAAATTATTCACAAACATAATTAAATAAATGACACTAGGAGTAGCTAAGTCAGTAGACAGGTGAACATGAGAGAAGGAAGCATAGTTGCCCTTCTACGAAAGAGCTGGAGTTAGAACTGGAAAGTTAATCATGATGCTTTTGATGATAGTAATTAATTACTGAGCATCTACCATATATCAGATACTTTAGACATTTCATTGCATTCTGTTTTAAAAAATAGAGGCAGATAATATTCTTTCTATCTGTAGATATATGATTTTCCCATAGTTATGTAATTGTTCAGTGCTTCAGGGATGTCTGATTTTGAGGAAAACTGATTTGAGACACTTTGCTACCCATACTATGTGCTGTTACCTGGGAAAGTTACTTAGAATTATTTGATTTTGCTTAACTGATATTTGTGAAATCTGTAAAGCTTTCTAATGTTCTTAAATAAGGCAGTGGTTCTCAAACCAAAAATCCCAAGAAAACATTTTCAAAATGCCTTCTCAGGAGCCAGAGATTCTGATTCAGGACGAATGTGGAACCTAGTAATCTGTATTTATATATCCACATTAAGAAGTGAAGGTGGCCCCAGTACTAAGTGGCCTTAGTGACTAAGAAAACCATTAAAACTAAACTCTTAAAGCTATTAGAACATTAACAATAAGTACTATAAAAATTTCACTCCCTAGCTCTAGGAGTAAGCATCCAAAACTATCCCCGACAGGCATGAAACAAATTATTCAGTCGGCTACTTTATCAGAAAAGAACCAAAGCACTTGCTCAGAGTTAAAAGAGCTCATGGTATATGTTGGAATAAAAACTCAGTGTAGTAAATAGATAGTACATTGATCTACTGCTTGTACTTCAAAATTAATATTATCTGTGTTCTAGGATGTTTTGTATTATCTTTGAGATTTTATTGAATGAGATTTTTAAACATGGATGCTGGAAATTGGATATAGTTCAGATGAGCTTTATATATTTAAAATTTATCATCATGTATAGATGTAGAGGGGTGAAAAATTGTCATGTTTCTGTTAAAATGTGTGTCTACATAAAAGGGCATACAAGATTTTTTGTTCTTTTTTAACTTTTTAA
Source organism: Budorcas taxicolor (assembly GCF_023091745.1). Taxonomy (NCBI): domain Eukaryota; kingdom Metazoa; phylum Chordata; class Mammalia; order Artiodactyla; family Bovidae; genus Budorcas; species Budorcas taxicolor. Next base: position 98,334,536 of record NC_068910.1, read on the forward strand.
AATTTATTTATTATTATTATTTTTTACTTTACAATATTGTATTGGTTTTGCCACACATCAACATGAATCTGCCATGGGGTATACGCGTGTTCCCAATCCCGAACCCCCCTCTTACCTCCCCCCCCCCCACACACCATCCCTCCAGGTCATCCCAGTGCACCAGCCACAAGCATCCTGCACACTGCATGGAACCTAGACTGGCAATTCGTTTCTTATATGGTATTATTTAAATTTAATTTGTTTTAAAGCTGACATTAGCTTATTCTGACTCTGTGTGTATGTGCATGTTCAGTGGCTTGGTAGTGTCCTACTCTTTCCTACCCACGGACTGCAGCCTGCCAGGTTTCTTTGTCCATAGAATTTTCCAGGTAAGAATACTGAAGTGGGTTGCCCTTTTTCCTCCAGGATATCTTCCTGAACCAGGGATCAAACCCTCTTATCCTGAGTCTTCTGTATTGGCAGGCAGATTTTTTTTTTTAACCACTGCATCACCTAGGAAGCCCTTATTCTGACTCTGCTGCTGCTGCTGCTAAGTCGCTTCAGTCGTGTCCGACTCTATTTGTCTTTAAAAATATAATTCAAATTATTGTATTGCTCCACTTAAAATTGAGTGATTTTATTTAAATATATATGTATGCCATTGCCTTCATACTTAGTGTGTGTGTACATGGTCTTAAATAATTGCTAGTTGATGCTTTTCAGCAATTTAAAATAATCCGTGCTTCTTCCATCACACTCCTGTTGTCTTGGTTAGCATTTACAATGCAAGGTAGTACTTCCCTTCCCACCCCCCACCACCCCGCCAAGGACATAGATGCTTTTATTCTTGATTTAAAATAGCTACCTTGGTCTGGATACTGACAAAAATAGCGACAAAGATATACAGTAGCATTTCTTGTCTTTCAATGTGATTCAAGTTGATTTAATTTAAATATACTTTATGTAACCAAAAGTAATTATGTTGTAAGATGATACACATGAAAGTGGGAAAGAAATGAAACTTATTCTGAAATCTAGTGTTATTTTTATTTGCACCCTAAGTCTAAATTGCACTTTTAAATTGTTCCATATGTTTCCAAGGAAAATATTAATAAATTATATAAAACATAGAAATAGCTTATAATTTCCTATTGAATGCACTTTCAGGTTGTCATTTGCCTCACAATCTATTTCAAATCAAATCTCCAAAGCTACATGTAGGACAAGATTCATATATTATCATCTCAATTATTCTTTATTAACAATAATAACTATATTTATACACATTAGCTATAGATCAGATTTCAATGTTCATTTTAGAAGTCTGAAAGATTTTCACTATGTTCTTTTTTTTAAATTGGTGTATAGTTGGTTTACAATTTTGTATAATTTTCAGGTATATAGCAAAGTGAATATCAATCTGTTTTAGATTCTTTTCCATATAGGTCTACAGAGTATTGAGTAGAGTTCCTTGTGCTATACAGCAGGTCCTTATTAGTTATCTATTCTATATATTATATATATGTATATATACATATACAGGCATTGTATATATATACATACATATCTTGTATATATATATACACATACACATATATTGTATATATATATATATATATATATATATGTCAATTCAAATCATCCAATGTATCCCTCTCTGATATTTCCATCTTCAAAATATTTATCTTTAAGATTTAAATATTCTAAGGTTAATATTTTTATACATGTATAGATTTTTATATTTAACTAAAGCCCAGAGGTAGTCCTAACATTTAAATAACTTGTTTTGCCTAGATACATTTTATATATATAGAAGTATATCATATTTATTCTATATATCCTAAAAATACAACCTTGAAAACTATATTGTAAACTTTTAAGTGTTTATGGATTTATTTTAATGTTACTATTCATAATGTTTTAAGGAAAATTAAAAGAGCTATGTAAGATAAATAAATTGTAAAGTTCCAGGCTGTTTAGAGTGGTAGCAGTAGTTACTCAAATATTGAAACTTAACTCCCATAATTTTAATGTACGTCAACTCAGTTGAGATAGAGCATAGATTACTCTAGGTCAGCAGAGAAACTATTCATTTCACAATTGTAGCTCTCTGAATAACTTTGTATTCTCTCATTAAGAACAACAGTACAGAAAATCATGTACTGCTCATTTTACAATGCACGTAGTATCCTGTGCTTGCTTAGGCAACAATATGCTGATTTACAAATCAAGACAGGCATCAAAATTACTGAACTTAGAAAATAATTCACAGTGTCAATGTGAATAAATTTTTAGATTTTGAGAATATATTTAGTCCAATAAAATAAGGTTCTTTATTCATGAACAAATTTGAAAGGTATTCAAGCAGGACTCCTAAACCATTTACTCTGAATTATTGGCTTTATTATTTTTATACAATTTTCATGTCACTTTGTGGTAACCTTGTGACTACATAACAAAAACTAGAAAAAGAGATCAGCACAGGGGCAGAATAGCGTTACAAATCAACAAGTACATTTTTTTTTTCCTTTTAGTGAAGACAGAGGAAAATCATGTTACAATCAGATTTGCTTTAATGTTTCAAAAATTACCTATAAACATTAGCTGAGGTGACAAAAATAAATTGAAGTTAACAACATATATATGTATACATACATAAATGTATTTATATATGTGCAGGTATGCTTAATTGTAACTAAGATTAAAACTATGTCCACTACTTATGAATTTGAAGAGAACAGAGAGAACAGTGAAATGATATAGGAATAAAATACATGCTCAGTAGCTTCAGTCGTGTCAGACTCTACATAATCTTATGGACTATAGCCTCCCTAACTCCTCTGCCTATGGGATTCCTCTAAAATTACATAGGTATAAAAACAAAATAAGCAACTTATGACTATTGAAAGTATAGACTGTCAACTTTTCAAAATAATAGAAAAGCTTAAGTTGGTGTATACCATATTGATTTTATTCCTTTAATTCTTCTTTCCACTTCTGAACATGGATGTCTTAGAAAAACCGAAGATAATTAAATATAATTGTCGCTGATGTAGAACCCAATTTGTGGTTCTGTTTAAGAATTAAATAGAAAATACATCTCTGGTCATGGTTTCCGTAAGGGTAAGATCACACATATGCTTCCTTGGTGGCTCACAGTAAAGAATCCACCTGCAATGCAGGAGACTCAGGAGATGAGGATTCAATCCCTGGTCTAGGACGAGCTCCTGGAAGAAGGCATGGCAACTCACTCTAGTATTTTTGCCTGGGGAATCCCACAGTCAGGAGGGCCTGGCAGTCTACAGTCTATGGGGTCTCAAAGATTCATACACGATTGAAGCTACTTAGCATGCATACATCTAAGTATTCCACTGTAACAACAATAGTTTTGCACTTTTAAAAATTTATTTATTTTTAATTGAGCATAACTGCTTTACAATATTGGTTTGACTTCAGCCATACATCAACATGAATTTCCCACAGGTGTACACATGTGTTTGAAACTAGTGTTTTGACACATATAATTATTCACTTAGTTTTAGGAAACTCAATCCCCATTACTTAGAGAAAAAAAAAGCAGCAGGTAAACATACGCTCATTTTGCTACTTGAAGGCATTTGAGAGCACTTAATCTAATATTGAGTCTGCTCCTCATCCTATATCCCATGTTCACTGCCCACAAGACTTAGCTTTCATAAGAAATTATTTTACTGTTTTTATGATGATAATAGTTAATAGATGTTACTAATAAATCAACTTCTTGCTTAATCTCATAGAAATAAATCTTTATTTGTAAACACAAAGCCAGTCTTGAGACAAAGCATTTGACGACTAAGAAAAAGGAGCAGATGGAGTTCTTTAAGATATTTTTCATATTTACTTGTCTGCTCATAAAGCCAGTCCTAGTCGTACCTTAGAAACAGAGACAACATTTGCCGTGTGTGTGTGACAGAGAGAGAGGGCTAGAGGAATGATTGTGTTTTCTTTGTTTATAATTTCACAGTACTGTTATTAGTAATTTCTAACTAGTTACATGCTATTTGTTAGATAGAATCAAATTATTATAAGAAATGTAAATATATCTGAAGGAGGAAACCTCACTCTATTGTTTTGCATCTAAATTTTGTACCTTAAGGTAAGAATGAACTAATTTCATGGTTTGCAGCAAATAATAGCTAATAGAGAATAAAAAACAAATAGTGATAATGATGTTGATTCTACCATACAAAATCTAGAATGAATCTCCTTTTCAAAATGACATTTGAAATATCTACCTGTATACTTAATACAATAATGCTTTTTTTATAATAAGATTTATTTTTATTTAATATAAACTTATTTATTTTAATTGAAGGCTAATTTATACATTATGAATTAATTTAAAATTCTGCTTATATTTAAATCTACAGTTCCGATAATCTCATCAGTTTTACAAAGGAATATTTTCTAATATATCTTATGTTTTGAATATTTGCATATTATATCCTGGCAGCTTCATGGTAATAATAATTTGAATATATACAGAGTATCCCTTTATATTACTTTTCAATTTGGAGAAGTGTTATTGAAAAGCTATCCCAATATTTAGTATGTATGAGGCCCCATGCAGGGTACAGATGGCATTTTAACCCCATCCATATGGTGAAAGCATTTCCTTCATTTGGAAGTTACAGGCATCAAAACAATCATGGAAAGAAATGGTCTTTAAATTTTAATTTTATGAAAATAAACCAAATCTCATGTATAAAATATTTGTCAAAAATAAATTTTATTCAAAAGACAGTAAGCCATACCCACTTGTAAAGGCCAAGGAAAAGACAGATAATTATGCATGTAATTATATGAAAGTTAGATTGAATTATGTTTGTTTGGGTAATGTTATTTTTGTTTATGCATATACTTTCTTGATTATTGTAAAATAACTTTCAAATATCTTATGTCTGCTTTCTGACACCATCAGATTTTACTGTTTATTTGTTATGCTGTTATATACAGCATAATATAAACATATTATAACATATAAACATAGTATATAACACACATAAACATGTTCATGAACATATCTAATATATACATACTAAATATAAGCATACATCAATATTAAAAAACATAGATCATGGCATCTGGTCCCATAATTTCACGGCAAATGGAAGGGGAATATGTGGAAGCAGTCACAAATTTCCTGTTCTTGGATGGTGACTGCATGAAATTAGAAGACAGTTGATTCTTGGCAGAAAAGTTATTATAAACCTAGACAGTGTGTTAAAAAGCAAAGACATCACTTTGCTGATGAAGTTCTGTATAGTCAAGGCTATGGTCTTTCCAGTAGTCATGCGCAGGTGTGAGAGCTGGACCTTAACAAAGACTGAGCGCCCAAGATTTGCTACTTTCAAACCGTGATGTTGGAGAAGACTCTTGAGTGTCTCTTCGACTGCAAGGAACTCAAATCAGTCAATCCTAAAGGAAATCAACCGTGAATATTCATTGGAAGGACTGATGCTGTAGCTGAAGCTCCAATACTTTGTGCAATTGATGTGAAGAGCCGATTAACTGAGAAAGATCCTGATTTCTGGGACAGATTGAAGGCAGGAGGAGAAGTGGGCAGGAGAGGATGAGATGGTTAGACAGCATTACCGACTCAGTGGACATGAATCTCAGCATATTCCAGGAGATGATGAGGGACAGGAAAGCCTGGCATGCTGCATTCTATGGGGTTGCAAAGAGTCAGACACAATTTTGTGACTGAACAACAACACATAAGTATTTTATCTAAATCTTAATCAGTAATGGTTTTAATATGTAAAGTTATTTTTTATATTTTGTTTTTATGTACAAGTCATCTACTTGATAAAATATTCTGCAAATTTTCCTACTTAAGATCTAAATATAAATGACCTGTCTCCTTGAGTTTCTATTTTATTAGAATGCAGTATATATTTTATGGTGAAATGAACTATCAATGTTTTATTAAGTTCATAAGTTAATATATATTAACACACTCATAAGCCACAACTATTTCTGTGAGACTGAGGATTGGTGAGGAATTTTATAGTAAGTGTGGTTTTAGCCAAGCTTCTTTTCTTGTAATGGGAGCATTAAGCATCAGAACACACAGCTTTCTTGAAAATTATTTTTTTATTACCTGAACTGTGATTCTCCAACAACAATTGAAACTTCACTTCTTTTGCGTTGGAAACAAGCCAAGTGTTGTTGAGAGATAGACTGAGGAAAACTCCATTCAGTGATGGCAATATTTTGAATGATAATATTAATTCAAATAGGAAATTTAAAAGAGAAGAAATTTTCAGATTAGGGTTTTACATCTAAGAGAAATTTTACCCCAAATGCATCCTAATATGCACCCTTAAGGATGAATATAAACATGCCCATGTTAACAGCTGAAATAACTGGAAAAGGAAGTTATTTGAGTCCTGTTTCCAGTTTGAAGTCTTAACTCACTCTTCTACTAGTTCTGAAATGCATAAAATTATTTATGGATTAAGAGGGGGCTTCCCTGGTGGCTCAGCAATAAAGAATCTGCCTGAAATCCAGGAGCCTGAAGAGACACAAGTTTGATTCCTGAATCAAGAATAGCCTCTGCAGGAGGGCATGGCAACCCACTCCAGTATTCTTGCCTGGAGAATCCCATAGACAGAGGAACCTGGGGAGCTTCAGTTCATAGTGTCACAAAGAACTGGACACAACTGAAGTGGTTTAGCATGCATGCATGGATTAGGAGAATGTAGAAAAAAACCTTACAGAAAAAAATAAATCCTGGGAATGTCTTCATGCTTTCCTTGAAACATTCCTACATGCCTGTGGTTGCTTTCAACGCTAAACTGATGAACCATGAGGGGATTACAGTTTTATCAACAGCCTGATTCTGCTCAAGCAGCAGGTGCACTGGCTTGATGACCAGTAAGGCCACTGGTGCCACAGAATGTGAGTTTCTGGCAGTAGTCATTTTGTGTTAACACCATTATTGATGGTGATCCAAGCATGATACAATTTGCCAACGAATCGTTTGAGGTACTAGATATTGTTTTAAAAGCATAGAGAAAAGGAAGAATGAATTAAGGAAAACACACACACACACACATATTCAAGCGCTTGGCTTATTTCTTATATTATGACTGCCAAATACAGCCAACGCAGCCATGAGAGCTGCTGCTACTCCAGAAGCAGAAGCGCTGTGTAGAGGAAGCTGGAAGGACTGAAAAGTCAACGCCGAAACTGAAAGCAGACTGCTAACTCAAATTCTGAACTGTGCAAGAACAGGATGTCTTCCTTTTCTTCTTTCACAATGAGGCATTTCTTTTATTTCCTCCTGTTTAAATCAAAGATCAATGTTCTTAATTCTCAGTCACCAAATTGCTATGGTTTGTTTATGTATTTAGACCATATTTATATGTGTATAAGGTTAATAAAATAGCTTTACTTGTAAAATAATTAAACTTTAAAAAGTCAAGAAAAATAAAATGGCGGTCACTCATGAACCTAGCCCCAAATATCAAATGCAAACAAGTTTGCATATTGCCATATTTTCTTCAGATTTTAAAAAATGAAATAAACTTAGCAATATCACTGCCATGTGCATATTTGAATTTTGTTACATTGTTAGGTTCTCGTGAAAATATAAACTACTTAGTTTAAAATGCATATTGTTTGCTCATTCTATTACAACCCTTGCCTAGAATAGTAGCGTCTGCATGAAGGATTCTTCAAAGGGGAAATCAAGTGTTTTGACTGAACAAGTCTTAATGCACTGATGTTATCTCTCTGCAATTTTCTCATTCATTCAATAATATATTTATTTTATATTTATTCATGTTTAGGCTTTTAAGATGCTAGGTGGCAATCCAGTGTGTGACTAAACAAGTTTTTTTTTTTAATCACCTTAATGTCCATTTATGTTCTTTCTTTCCTTTTTTTTTTCTAACTATTTGAGAGTATCCAATAATCTTTAAATCAAAATTCCAAATTAAGGTAACCATCAGTCCCTTGCTACAATGTTTTTTATATGCAGTATAATTTGCTCAACTAGAGGATGTTAAATTACTTAGAATAATAAATATTATTATATTTTCATCAGTATCAGAAATAATCTCAGTTAATGCAGATTAAATGCATTTCTTAGCTAAGGAAATCCTCACTTAAAAAAAAATCAGCTTGACAGGACATGTAATTTCAGTCTCCCAGGGGTATACAAACAGACTGATTTGATCCTCCATAATAGTAAGACCCTGAATTATACAAAATTGTTTAGGAGTTCAAAACAAGAGGAAACTCATATGTTTTTGAGTGCCTTTCATTTACCAACTACTGTTGTGGGCAACGGGGATACAGTCAAGAAAAAAAAAATCTGTCCATCTTTTCATCACTCAATTCAAATGTATTATTCCTATACTTTTTGTGTACAGATATTGTGTTGAGTGCTAAAATGTTAAAGGCAAATAATATATAGGCACTTATAGCTCATCTAATTTAAGACCTTACTCAAATTTACTAAATGTCTTGCTTCTACTTACTAGGCCAGCTTTACTATTTTAAAGAAATAGCACTTCTTGGATTATAAGCAGAAAATAAGTAAGAAAGAATAAAACCATTTGGTTAGGAGGTGATAATAATAACAAAATCTGAAGATTATTTCATAAAACACTTCTAAGTGAAAGAATAGTTTCAGTAGGGCTAAAGACATTACCATATATTTATGTCAACCTTGGTACTTGAAACTGGATAACATTCAGTATGCACAGATAAAATTGTACCTTAAATACTATAGATGGTTTGGGAGGGAGTATGGAATTAAAGGGATTCCCTTATAGCTCAGTTGGTAAAGAATCCACCTGCAATGCAGGAGACCCTGGTTCGATTCCTGGACTGGGAAGGTCTTCTGAAAAAGGGATAGGCTACCCACTCCAGTATTCTTTGGCTTACCTTGTGGGTTAGATGGGTTCAGTCCCTGGTTGGGAAGACCTCCAGGAGAAGGGAAAGGCTACCCACTCCAGTATTCTGGCCTGGAGAATTCCATGGACTGTATAGCCCTTGAAGTCACAAAAGAGACAGGACTAAGTGACTTTCACTCACTCACTCACTTCATGGAACTAAAAACATCTAGATGTGAATCTATCAGTCTTATGAAACTTCTCATGACTATTAACTGTGAAATCAGAATAATAATGCCTACGTCAACTCTGAAGACATGCATACATTGTTTAGCATAATTCTAAATCATTGTAGAATTTTAATAATCACTAGTTTTCTTATTAATTTCCTAGCAAGATTAATTTCTCTCCACCTTTTACAGCTTTTTCTAAAATACACATCACTCATCTTTTTCCTCTATTCACTTTTTGGGAACTAAATGGTAACAAATGAATAAATAGACAATAAAATGGGGTTACTATAGTTTATTCCTGTTATAATACAAACTGTCAATAAATCCTAGAGAGTTGTTCATATGTAATTATGCCACAGCCTCTATTTTATTCTTCACTGTGAAGTTATCCGATGTGCAAAAATATCTAATTTGTGACTTAATAACATTTATTCCAATAAAGTTATTGTGCACAAAAGGAAAAGATGTCCTTACAACTTCTAATCAGTTTCCTTGAAGTGTCATCACAGTACTATTCTGTAACATTTGGTTTCTGTCGTCTTTCTCAATTTATAAATTGAAACTGATTCTACAAGATCATCATGGGAAAATAGATGCTATTTATTTGAAAATTATTAGGTAGCACAACTCTGCCAGAATGTTAAAGTCACCTAGCAAATGGCCTTAATAAATTATAAAAAACATGAAATTCTGTTGGGGTTAAGAGAAGGACAGTATCACATAAAATTAACTTAAACACTAGCAGAGTAGTGTTTCTGGCAGAGTACCTGCAGTAAAATCTGCTTATCTAATATTGATTTTCAGAAGTTGAGCGAGAAGACTTGATATGAAATAAAAAACCTACCTTCCCCCACCACCATTTTGGATTGTTTAAGACTTAGAGAATAGTTCTCTATATTGCAAGAACAGGGAATTTTTGTGGGGAAAAATAATTTACTTAAAACTTGAGACCAAAACTAAAGTGTTCAGTTAATGCTGCTTAATTATAATGAGACAAAATAAATAAAAGGAGGAAAACAGTGGAGTATTCTAAAGATGGGAAATTATGCATTCCATAGGTAGCTATTCTCACATAACATTTTTAGAATGGAGCCATGTCTTTATAATCTACCTTAAGTTTCAGTTAAACCAAAAATAGTAAATATTTTAAAGCAAAGCATGACAAATTTAATCAAGTAAGATTGTTATAAGACTGAAATAGGAGTGTAGTAGGACTTTTTGCATTGATAAAAATACATGATTTATTATTCTTGACTCAGTGGACATAAGTTTTAGCAAACTCCAGGAGATGGTGAAGGTCAGGGAGGCCTGACATGCTGCAGTCCATGGGGATGCAGAGTTGGACATGACTGAGTGAATAACAGCAATTATATTTGAAGACTTCGATAGCAGTGTATTAGTGCTTCAAAAGAAGAGGGAAACCACTTGTTTTGTTCCTTCCTAAAAGTTCCAGCAAAATAGTTAATTTTTATATGTGGAGATAATATAATTAATAATAGTTTTATTTTTCAAACTTGGGGAGAATCAGTGGCTACTACTCATTTTTAAGGCTTATGTCATGATGTGAAGGATGTTTTTTAGTTCTACAATAGAACTGAAACCAGGACATAGGGACTGAATTGAAATCTCTCAGAGAAAATACAACATAGAGTAATTTTTTTCATAAAGTTGGACCACAGTGAAGGCTGAGGGCCAAAGAATTGATACGTTCCAACTGTGATGCTGGAGAAGACTCTTGAGAGTCCCTTGCACTGCAAGGAGAGCAAACCAGTCAATCTCAAAGGAACTCAACCCTGAATACTCATTGGAAAGGCTGATGCTGAAGCTGAAACTCCAATACTTTAACCACCTGATGCAAAAACCGACTCATTTGGAAAGACCCTGATGCTGGGAAGGATTGAAAGCAAAAGGCAAAGGATGCAGGAGAGGATGAGATGGTTAGATAGCATCATTGACTCAGTTGTCATGAATCTCAGGGATGCAGGAGAGGATGAGATGGTTAGATAGCATCATTGACTCAGTTGTCATGAATCTCAGCATACTCTGGCAGATAGTGGGAGACAGAGGAGCCTGGTGTGCTGAAGTACAGAGGGTCACAAAGAGTTGGACAAATGTTAGCAACAACAACTTGAATAACAAGGACATAAGGACACAACTTGAATAACAACAATAATATAGATGCTTAAATAATTCCTGGTCCATACAGTGACTTTTTTTAAAATTAAGGATAGTTGTTTTACAATGTTGTGTTAGTTTCTGAATTACAACAGATGAATCAGCTATATATGTATATACATGTATTGCCTCCCTGTTGGAATTCTCTGCACCCCTACTACATCCTACCCATCTAGCTCACCACACAGTACTACGTTGAGCATCTTGCACTATATAGCAGGTTCCCACTAGCTATTTTACACATAGTAGTGTATATATGTCAATCCCAATCTCTCAGTTCATCCCGTAATTCCGTCCCCCACCCCATGTCTATGTGTCTGCATCTCTATTTCTCCATGCAAATAGGTCATAAGTACCATTTTTCTGGATTCAACAAATATGCCTTAATATGGAATATATACTTTTCTATTTCTGACTTACTTCACTCTGTATGATAGACTTCAGATCCATCCACAACTCTAAAAATGACCCATTTTTTCTCCTTTTTATGGCTCGTAATAGTTCATTGTACATCTTCTTTATCCATTTATCTTTCAATGGACATTTAGGTTGCTCCCATATCCTGACTATTATAAACTGTGCTTCAGTGAACATTAGGGTGCATGTGTCTTTTTGAATTAAGGTTTCTCAGGGTATATGCAAATAAAACCATAAACAAGATGTAAAGGCATCCCACATGTGGGAGAAAATATTTGCAAATGAAGCAACTAATAAGGATTAATCTCCAAACCCACTCCACAATTATAGCTCATGCAGCTCAATATCAAAAAAAAAAAAAGGGGGGGAGAACAATAAAAAATGGGCAGAAAACCTAAATAGACCTTTCTCCAAATAAGACTACAGATGTACAGAGGGCACACAAAAAGATGCCCAACATCATTAATTAATAGAGAAATGAAAATCAAAATGAGATATCATATCACACTACTCAGAATGGCCATCATCAAAAAAAAATCTATAAACAATAAATGTGAGAGAAGGTGTGGAGAAATGGAAACTCTCTTGCAATGTTGGTGGGAATGTAAATTGATACAATCACTATAGAGAAAGATATACAGGTTCTTTAAAAAGCTAACAATAGAACTACCATGTAACTCTGCAATCCCAATACTGGGCATATACCTGAGCAAAGTAGTTTTTAATAAAAGAGTTTGTATAGCTAAGACTTATTTCCGGTTCTATTGATGTATATGTACAGTCCAGAATGATCCTCTTGAACCCAGTCCCTAATCTATAAAGGACCAGTAGAAGTCACACTAAGGAGTTGTAGGGGCAATTCTCTGGGGAACTTAAAAAAAGGAAGCAGAATTCCAAGGTTTAAGTCAAGGTCTTTGGTTACATATGGAACCACAGATTTGTTCCAAGAATATCTTAACAATATTGTCCCCTCAATTCCTTTAGCAACATTGGATCTGTTCAAAGCTGTTAACTGAATCTTTCATATAAGTAACATGTAAAGAATGATGTGTCATATTTTTAGTGTTTTTATTGTAAATATATATATATATAGCAAAATATTTAACAGTTTAATCATTGTAAGTGTGCAATTCTGTGGCATGAATTATGTTCATGTTCATAAGCGTGCTTTCCTAAAACACTTGGACTTTAATAATAATTAGAGGATAGAAATCTTGGAGATGATATATGCCTCTAGGAAATGAGAAGTTGTGGAGGAGAGTTTAGCATGAGTGTTCCATGGCCAACCTTATCAAAGTTAACTCACATAGTAACTTCACAAATCAGTGAAGTTAACTCAGATAAACATCTCTATCACTACACAATTCTATCCCTAAATTGATACTCCTACAAACCTACCTCAACATGGAAATTATCTCCTACAATCTTTTGCTTGATTTTACAAATTCATAGACTCTTTATTCTACACTTTAGCTGCACAACAGTAGATATATGATGAATTCATTTTCAGGACATCAGATCACATATTTATATGCATTGCTCACTGGAAATAGTTCTAATATGCATGTTTATATGTTTTTCTATAAATAAGGAAATATATTGCTGGATTCTTTAAAAAAGTTACATGTAAATACTTAGATATTATAAATTACAGGAATAGAAATTCAAAATATGTTAGAGGTGTACTGATATATGAATTCATGATTGAAACATGAAAACTAACTTAGCATGTAAACACAGTATTGATGAGAAATTTGCAGAAACTAGTGCCTGTGACTGGAGATCTATTATGTAAGAGGATATTGAAACACCCCAGGCAAAAATGTATGGGCAGCAAAAGATATATGTATATGCCTCTGGTCAATAAGTGGTTAAGAAATAGTTCACCTAAGAAATACCTGTCTGCTAAACATGGACTTTGAGATTTGTGGACTATGTATGTTGAATAATTATTCCATTGATTAGTATTGAGCTATATATATATATAAAAACTTAAAAATTCTACACAGATGCAAGATATATAGCTCAAAATTCACATATATGTAGACCTAATTTATGGCAATCAGGATACATCTGGGAATTTTAGAGGCTGGACAAGGATTCACTAGCCATTGTGAACAAAACAATTAGCTGGGTTATGGTGTTCTTAGTTGTAGATGGTATCATGCCAATTTCTTCATACTTCATGAAGCTCTTATGTTTATGCTCAATGAATAGAACTGTTTATAACGGCTCATAGAGTTGTTTGGCTTCATAAATTGTTCATGTGTCTGCCAACCTGTTTGTCTAGGGAAAAATACTTTGAAATATAACTGAAAGCACATTTTAGGCTATTTGCATTAACTATCTTTAAGACAAGTTTAGAATATTTTAAGAGACTGACATTTAGAGTGCATAATCTTTCATGTAAGAAGTTTCATCTTTGTCTCCTGAGGCTTCTGTTTATATATGAAGAAAACAGCAATGTGACATTTGCTAATAATGTCTACTGAAAGAATGTTACATCTTCAGGGTACTTCTTAAACTTATAAATTATGGCAATTATTAATGAAATAAATGAATCCATTTTAGAGCACAGAACTGTTTATTTTTAGATTTAACTCATTACATTTGATGTATGCCAACTCTTCTACCCTATTAAAAAGTCTAGATTAATAAAAAAATGATATCTCTTTGTGAATCATATTTCTAATCTCCCTAAAAGGAAAAAATGAAGATTTTAAATGACTACTTATTAGCTGTGTAAACATGGAAAAAGACAATCTCTTCTTAGGTCTAAAACAATGATAATCAAATTAAATACATTTTTAGAATTATTTTATGCTTTATTTTTATTTATTTCCCAAACATCTTTATTTTATTTATTTATTTTATCTTATTTTTTCTGTTTATACTTGTTTGGTTTAGGAATTGAACTTGTTGATAAGTACTTAAATGTCTACCAAAATGTCAAATATAGAATATGACTCAAAGCAATTACTAGCTGGCAAACCATCTCTCCCCATGCCTCATTTGGGCTGTGTAATGACTTTGGAGTGCTAATAAGACACCAGTACATTTTAAAAATTATTGCTTGATATTTCATTTTGTTAACTAATCTAAATTATTGCTTGATAAAATATTCCAAGTTGTAATTTTGCAAATGGTCTATAAAGTTTTCAAATACATAGCACATTTTTTTTTTACATTTAGTTTTTTGTATCTGTTTCAAAACAGATTCCATATAAGATCTCATCAAAACATGTGTTAGTAATAAAAGAACAAAATAAGAAGTGATGCATTTTACTTAAATGCCTCATGGCAAATGATATATTTTTAGACTTAAAAGCTGAGAACTAATTTGAGTCTATCAAATTCATTTGAAGTATATTTTAAGTTATGAAAAAAAACCTCTCATCTTTTCACCCACTGTAAAAATAATCTATTAACTATTTATTTGGTTTTAACCTGACAGCATACTTTAAATCTTATTTGAAGTAAGTCCCAGACACTCTAAGGGCAAGTGAAAGACGAATCATTTTGTGAAGTAAAAAGTAAGCAACTAGAATCATATTTTAAAATATCAACTATATAAATGGGGAATTACAAAATAACAATTTAATCTCTGAATCATTCCTTTTCATTGTAAAAGTTGACTTGAATTTAAATAATTATTTCTCATATTTTAAGTTGAGTGTATATAACCTGATCTCCTATTTTTGGGTCAATGTGAAAATATATTAAACAAAGCATTTTCTCTAAAAAAAAAACAGAAACTTATTAACAAATCAAATTACCTCATACTGAGATGCTTCTTTAATTTATTTTTGGGCGTAATGATTGAGGAGAATATGGACTTTCACTTTAAAATTCTTCTCAGAAGTGTTCTAATACTTACATGAAGTCAAGTGGACCTGAGGAAGCACTGCTGTTAATAAAGCTAGTGGATGTGATGAAATTCCAGAACTATTCAAAACTCTAAAGGACAATGCCATCAAGGTGTTCCACTCAGTATGTCAGCAAATGTGGAAGACCCAGCAGTGACCACAGGGCTGGAAAATGTCAATCCTCTTCCCAATTCCCGGAAATGGTAGCAATTAAGAATGTGCTAACCATCAGACAGTTTCACTCATTTTCTGTGCTAGTAAGGTCATGCTTAAAATCTTGCATGCTCGACTTCAGCATTATGTGAATCAAGAACTTCCAGATGTCCAAGCTGGGTTTAGAAACGGAAGAGGAACCAGAGATCAAATTGCCAACATTCTCTGGATCATAAAGAAAGCTAGGAAATTCCAGAGAAACATCTACCTCTTCCATCAACTACACCAAATCCTTTGACTGTGTGGATCATAATAAACTGTGGAAAGCTCTTGAAGAGATTGGAATACCAGACCCTTTTACCTGTCTCCTGAGAAATCTGTACACGGGTCAAGAAGCAACAGCTAGAACCTGTGTGGAACAACTGGCTGGTTCAAGATTAAGAAAAGAGTATGACAGGGCTGTCTGCTGTCACCTTGTTTGTTTAATCTATATGTTGAACACCTTATGAAAAATGCCAGGCTGGATGAGTTACAAGCTGGAATCAAGATAGGCGGGAGAAACATCAATAACCTCAGATATGCAGATAATACCACTCTAATGGCAGAAAGGGATGAGGAACTAACAGCCTTTTGATGAGGGTGAAGGAGAAGAGTGAAATAGCTGGCTTGAAACGAAATATTAAAAAACAAAAAACTAAGATGGCGGCATCCAGCCCCATTGCTTCATAGCAAATAGAGGGGGTAAATGTGGAGGTAGTGACAGATTTCCTCTTAGTCTGTAAAATCACTGTGGATGGTGACTGCAGCTATGAAATCAGGAGACATTTGCTTCTTGGCAGGAAAGCTGTGACAAACCTAGACAGTGTTCTGAAAAGCAGAAACATTACTCTGCCAACAAAGGTCCGTATAGTCAAGGCTATGGTCTTCCCAGTTGTTACATACAGTTGTGAGAACTGGACGGTAAAGAAGGTAGAATGCTAAAGAATTAATGCCTTTGAACTGTGGGGCTGGAGAAGACTTCTGAGAGTCCCTTGGGCAGCAAGCAGATCAAGCCAGCCAATGTCAAGGAAATCAACCCTGAATTCTCACTGGAAGCACTGATGATGAAGCTAAAGCTCCCCATATTTTGTCATCTGTTGTGAATAGCTGACTCATTGGATAAGTCCCTGATGCTGGGAAAGGTTGAGGGCGGAAGGAGAAGAGGGTGTCAGAGGATGAGATGGCTGGTTGGCATCACCATTGCAATAGACATGAACTTGGGCAAAATTCAGGAAATGGTGAGGGACTAGGGGGCCTCGCATGCTGCAGTCCATGAGGTTCCAAAGAGTTGGATACAACCGGGGGACTGAGCAACAATACTTACACAGAACAAGCAACTTGCAGAATATATTACTCAGTTAGTCCCAACTTCAAACAAGTAAAATGTCTTGTTGAACACTAATTCTGCTTTGAAGAAGACAGTGATCCAAAAATGTAGTCTCTGAAACTGGATATTCAGCATGCTTGCTAAGCTAAGACTTTAAACTGCTAACAAGCTATATGGAAAATCAAGTATAAAATCACCTAACCTTAGTGATTCAAAATTTGGAAAAGCTTCTAAATGTATTAGAATCTGAAAGTTATGATTTTTTTTAAATTTAAGTTGAAATTGATTACAAATTTTTGGTACTTTAAAATGATCTATGCAGCATCATTTGATAATGTAGTTAATCACTATTGAAAATGACAAGGATGCTATTGGGGATTCTGTATACTGGTTTTAGTGGTTTCCTTTGTATTAGGAAGAACAGGCAAAATCAATCTGTTGCTAGTTTCGAGAACATAGATGGTTTTCACAAACAACTTTTTTTCTTTTTTTTACATAATGAACACTATAACATTTTAAGTGAGTCTGTTTTCCTCTTTGAATTGGCTCCTACAAAACTTATAGCCGTGAGTCTGAGTGAACTCCGGGAGTTGGTGATGGACAGGGAGGCTTGGTGTGCTGCAATTCATGGGGTCGCAAAGAGTCAGACACGAACTTTTGAGTGACTGAACTGAACTGAACTGTGTTTCCCATTTTAGGGGATTAAATGTACACTGTTTATAGTCAAGTAGACCTGGGTTTGAATCCAGTGTGTCACATTCTCTCCCTGAGCTTCAACTTCTCTGTTGTGTAAAGGAGATAATTATTTCACAGGTAGTAATCATTGAATTTTAAATGGACTGACATTTTTGAAGCATATAAAGTAATGCTTGATAGTTGGAAATATTGAAAGCATATTATTGATTGGTGCACACCTCATCAGGATGCTGCATGATTGTGCATGTTATAAATAAGGACTGTTGGAGTTGAGCAATATAGGACATGTCATCAATATATCTAACCCGAATCTATTTTCTTATGGTGTTTTCCCCTTTTCCCTTTAGTATATTTTTTGTAGTTCTTTTAAATTATTAAATTTGCTATATTGTCTGCATTTTGATGCTGATCTTAAATTATTTTGATAGTACCATGCAAGTAATTAAATAAATAAAAATTGAGAAAAATTTCCCCTAAATCTAGATTGTATACTGTACATCTTC
The DNA here is from genome assembly GCF_023091745.1 of Budorcas taxicolor. Taxonomy (NCBI): domain Eukaryota; kingdom Metazoa; phylum Chordata; class Mammalia; order Artiodactyla; family Bovidae; genus Budorcas; species Budorcas taxicolor. Next base: position 98,352,809 of record NC_068910.1, read on the forward strand.
TTTAGAGAAAAATATCTCATTTTTTTTTAAAACTGTCTCTTCTCTTCTTTGTGTCTATCATGAAATTGTTTGTTTAGTACGTATTGTTTTCGAGAAGAGGATGAAGGCTGTGGGCAGAAAGCATGTTTTTAGAATTTACTGGTACTGATTAAAACCACAGTATACATAATCAAAAATCACTCTAGTCAGGTGTAAGAGTGATGCAAGAAAGCTTTTACAGTTTAACATGCATGAAATATTGAAATATAGAGTAGAGGTAAGGAGAGGAAGCAAAGAAAGTAACAGTGATGAGAATAATATATGTGCAAATATTATATTCTGACAGCCCTTACTAGAATTTTGAGGAGATTGAACTACTTTCTGTAGGCACTGTAAAGTTATTACTGCTTTCTTGTTTGGTTGGTTTTAATAAAAGTTCTAGTTTTGAGATAGTTAGAGATACAAATGAAATGTTAAGAAAAAATACAGAGAAATCCCATATACCCTTTATCCAGTGAGATAAGGTGAGGTGAGGTGAGGTGAAGTCGCTCAGTCGTGTCCGACTCTTTGTGACCCCGTGACTAGTAGAACACAAATAATAAACATCTTGCATAGCTAGGGTATGATATCACAATGAGGATATTAACATGATACAGTCAAGACTCAAAACCATTCTATCACCACATGGATCCCTGGTGTGTCTGTTTTATAGCCACACCTACCTCCTTTCTGTTCCTATTCCTGATCGCTGGCTATCATAACAAACATAAATAGTTTCATATAGTATGTAACTTTAGAATTTAGTTAGTTGTTTTTTTTTTTTTTTTTTGCTTAGTTCCTATGGATCCATACAAGTTGCTGCATAACTCAATGATTTGCTCCTTTTGATCACTGACTAGCATTCTATGGTAACATATACTGCAATGTACTTATTCATTCAACCATTAAAGGATATCTGGGGCATCTTTCTCTGTTACAGTTATTTCGCTTAACCCAATACCCTCCAGGTCCATCCATTATGCAAACTCATTACATCTCCTTTATCCATTAATATCTCGTCGGACACTTAAGTTGCTTCCATATCTTAGCTATTGTAAAAAGCTGAACAAAGGGGTACATATATCTTTTTGAATTAGTGTTTTTTTTTTTTTAATCTTTGAACAAATACCCAGATATAGAATTGCTATATTGTATAGCCCTTCTTTTTTTTTTTTTAAGAACTTCCTTAACTATTTTCCTTGGAGGCTATGAATATTTACACTCCCTCCAGCATTGCTTGAGGGTTCTGTTTTCTCCACATCCTTGCCAATACTTTTTCTTTTTTTTTATCATTTTGATAACAGCTATTCTGATAGAGGGTTTCCCCAGCCTGCAATGCAGGCGATGTGGATTCAGTCCCTGGGTTGTGAAGATCCCTAGAGGAGAGCACAGCAACCTAGTCCAGTACTCTTGCCAGGAAAATCACATGGATAGAGTATTATTCTGTTAGGTGTGAGTTGGTATCCCATTAAGATTTTGAGTTATATTTCCCATTGATGTTGAGTACTTTTTCATGTGCTTATTCACCATCTGTATACCATCTTTGGAAAAATGTCTACTCAGGTCCTCTGTCCATTTTTAAATCCGTTTTTTTTTTTTTTAATAAAGAGTTATATGAGTTCTTTATTTACTATGGTCATCAACCCCTTATTGGAGATATCTTTTGCAAATATCTTCTCCGATTCAGTAGATTGCCTTTTCATTTTTTGGTGGTTACCTTCACTGTAAAAAAAGTTTTTAGTTTGACTTAGTCCCTTTTATTTGTTTTTGTTTTTATTGCGCTTTTCTTGGGGAATTTTTGTAATTCTAAAAGTAGCCTTAATAAACATGGGTTAATAGCTGATACATATGAAATAGCTACCACAGAAAATACCAATCATACAGAGAAAATATGTTATAAAGAAAAAAGGTAATAAGTTTGTGAAACACATAAGACTAACACAAAGAATCAAAAAAGGAGTAACATAATTCTTTAAGGAGCTTAACCAATAGGTTTCATCAATGCACAATAGAATACTATATTTAGTTTCACTTTTATAGACACAAAACAACCAATATCTAAATTATGCTATTAAAGTTCTCCATGCTCTAACATGGCCATCCCTGGTGGCTCAGATGGTAAAGAATCCACCTGACAATGCAGGAGACCTGGGTTCAATGCCTGGGTTGGGAAGATCTCCTGGAGAAAGGAATGGCAACCCACTTCAGTATTCTTGCCTTGGCAATTCCATGGACAGAGGAACCTGGCAGACTACAGTCCATGGGGTTACAAAGAGTGGGACATGACTGAGTAAATTTCATTTTCACTTTCATGCTCTAATGTGAATTCTTTCCTGGTGTATGGAATTTTTTGTGAGCACAAATTTAGGTAGCTTTTTTAAAAAACTGATTTTGAGACTTAGAGTATTGAAAAATACATAAACTAACACAATGATTGGATATACTGTACATTATTAGAGATGGTTGCCTTATTATCTAATGGAAAAATATAGAATTCTGGGTTCTTTCATTACAGATAGAATCTATTTTCACAAATCCAAAAATCAATAAAACTTGTTTTGGGAGAGTAAATGGTTACTTGATAATTTATCTGGTACACCATCTTCCAGTAATAGTATTACGGAGATTATGTGTAAGTCTAGTCATGTGGAGTATTACTGAAAAGTAAGATTTGCAGTTCAGAAAAGGTAAAGGAAAATTTTAAAGAACTATCTGAGAATTTTTTAATTTTGCTGTAATAATAAGCAAATATTAACACCATGATCATTGTTTTCTTATCCTTTTTAACTATGCAAAACTAATGGTAAAATATGGGGCTGCTGCTGCTGCTAAGTCACTTCAGCTGTGTCTGACTCTGTGTGACCCCATAGATGGCAACTCACCAGGCTCCTCCATCCCTGGGATTCTCCAGGCAAGAACACTGGAGTGGGTTGCCATTTCCTTCTCCAATGCATGCAAGTGAAAAGTGAAAGTAAAATCTCTCGCTCATATCTGACTCTTCAAGACACCATGGACTGCAGAGTACCAGGTTCCTCCATCCATGGGATTTTCTAGGCAAGAGTACTGGAGTGGGTTGCCATTGCCTTCTGGAACTGCTAAGAGGCTACTCTAGAAAACATCAGTATCAGTTCAGTCTCAGTCCTGTCCAACTCTTTGTGACCCCATGAATCACAGTACACCAGACCTCCCTGTCCATCACCACCTCCCGGAGTTGACTCAAATTCACGTCCATCAAGTCGGTGATGCCATCCAGCCATCTCATCCTCTGTTGTCCCCTTCTCCCCCTGCCCCCAATCCCTCCCAGCATCAGAGTCTTTTCCAATGAGTCAACTCTTCACATCAGGTGGCCAAAGTACTGGAGTTTCAGCTTTAGCATCATTACTTCCAAATAACACCCAAGGCTGATCTCCTTTAGAATGGACTGGTTGGATCCCCTTGCAGTCCAATAGTTCTTGTTTATTGCACACAAGGTTATTATTTGAATTTGTTACTCTCTGTACTTTTATTTGTAACATTCTGAAGTAATGATTCCACACAAAGATCTGTATTTGACATAAAATTCTAACAATTTTACCATTGAATCTGTGAAGAATATTAGCCTTATAAATTATCTATATGAATGTACTTTAAAGATGTTAATAATTCAGGCCAGGTTGTATCATTTTATATAATTTCTCTTCTCAAATGGCTTTCATCAGTTATAAAGCTTAGTAAAATAAAATTATGTGCTTGGATTTTGTTACACTTAAGAAAATTTGCAATATAATCTTCTAAACAGTATATTTTCTTATGAAATTTTGTAAGTACTCATTTAGGGAAATGATAATTTGAGATGTGTGTGATGTATATAAACATTAGTGAAAAAAATAGAATTATAAAAGTAACAAATTGGTGGCTTAAACTAATTGTTTATTATTAATGGTGATTCAGTTCAGTTCAGTCGCTCAATCATGTCTGACTCTTTGCGACCCCATGAACTGCAGCATGCCAGGCCTCCCTGTCCATCACCAACTCCGGGAGTTCACCCAAACCCATGTCCATTGAGTCTCTGATGCCATCCAACCATCTCATCCTCTGTCATTCCCTTCTCCTGCCCTCAATCTGTCCCAGTATCAGGGTCTTTTCAAATGAGTCAGCTCTTTGCAGCAGGCGGCCAAAGTATTGGAGTTTCAGCTTCACCATCAGTCCTTCCGGGGAACACCCAGGACTGATCTCCATTAGGATGGACTGATTGGATCTCCTTGCAGTCCAAGGGACTCTCAAGAGTCTTCTCCAAGACCAAAGTTCAAAAGCATCCATTCTACAGTGCTCAGGTTTCTTTATAGTTCAATTCTCACATCCAAACATGACCACTGGAAAAACCATAGCCTTGGCTAGATGGACCTTTGTTGACAAAGTAATGTCTCTGCTTTTCAATATGCTGTCTAGGTTGGTCATAACTTTCTTTCCAAGGAGTAAACATCTTTTACTTTTATGGCTGCAATCACTATCTGCACTGATTTTGGAGCCCTAAAAAATAAAGTCTACAAATAGCTCATGAAGCTCAATTAAAAAAACAAAAACAAAAAGCACTCCCCAGTCAAAAAATGAGCAAGAGACCTACAGAAAAATTTCTCCAAAGAAGTCATACACATGGCCAAAAAGTGCATGAAAAGATGCTCAACATCACTAATTATTCAGTTCAGTTCAGTTCAGTCACTCAGTCATGTCCAACTCTTTGTGACCCCATGAACCGCAGCACGCTAGGCCTCCCAGTCCATCACCAACTCCCGGAATTTACTTAAACTCACGTCCGTTGAGTCGGTGATGCCCTCCATCCATCTCATCCTCTGTTGTACCGTTCTCCTCCTGCCCCAATCCCTCCCAGCATCAGGGCCTTTTCCAATGAGTCAACTCTTTGCATGAGGTGGCCAAAGTATTGGAGTTTCAGCTTTAGCATCATTTCTTCAATGAATACCCAGGACTGATCTCCTTTAGAATGGACTGGTTGAATCTCCTTGCAGTCCAAGGGACTCTCAAGAGTCTTTTCCAACACCACAATTCAAAAGCATCTATTCTTCAGTTCTCAGCTTTCATCACAGTCCATCTCTCACATCCATACATGACCACTGGAAAAACCATAGCTTTGACTAGACGACCTTTGTTGGTAAAGTAATATCTTTGCTTTTGAATGTGCTATCTAGGTTGTTCATAATTTTCCTTCTAAGAGTCTTTTAATTTCATGGCTGCAATCACCATCTGCAGTGATTTTGGAGTCCAAAAAACTAAAGTCTGACACTGTTTCCACTGTTTCTTCATCTCTTTGCCATTAAGAGATGGGACTAGATGCCATGATCTTTGTTTTCTGAATGTTGAGCTTTAGGCAAACATTTTCACTCTCTTCTTTCACTTTCATCAAGAGGCTCTTTAGTTCCTTTTCACTTTATGTCATAAGGGTGGTGTCATCTGCATATCTGTGGTTATTGATATTGCTCCTGGCAATCTTGATTCCAGCTTGTGCTTCTTCCAGCCCAGCGTTTCTCATGATGTACTCTGCATATGAGTTAAATAAGCAGGGTGACAATATACAGCCTTGACGTCCTCCTCTTCCTATTTGGAACCAGTCTGTTGTTCCATGTCCAGTTCTAGTTGTGCTTTCTGACCTGCATATACGTTTTTCAAGAGGCAGGTCGGGTGGTCTGGTATTCCCATCTCTTTCAGAATTTTCCACAGTTTATTGTGATCCATACATCAGAGGCTTTGGCATAGTCAATAAAGCAGAAATAGATGTTTTTCTGGAACTCTCTTGAAATACAAACTGAAACTACAATGAGGTGTCACCTCTCACCAGAAAGAATTACCACTCTCAAAAACTACAAGCAATAAATGGTGGAGAGAATGTGGAGAAAAACAAAACCCTCCTACCCCATTGTTGGTAATGTAAATTGGTGCAGTCACTAGGTAGAGCAGTATGGAGATTCCATAAAAAACTAAAAGCAGTACTACAATATCATCCGGTAAAATAACTTAAAATCTATGCAAACAGACACATATATTTGAGTACATGTGCATAATGCTCTAAGAGTGTATCTAAAATAGTGACTTTAGTAAATGCAACTTTAGTAAAAATGACTCATTGTCAGAAGTGAGAAAGTTCTTATTCTTAGGCAAAAATGTAGTTTAATTCAAGACTCAAATGTTAGTAACAATAAATGCAGAAAAATGTACGTTTTTAGTGACTGTAGTTCTTTTTATGATAATCAGTATGATATAATGAAAGACACTGGATTATAAATCTCTTGAATTATAATCCAAGTTATGACCTTGTGCAAATATGTGATCTTGGGAAGGTAATTTTTCTTATACATCTTTGTCCATTGAATGAAGTAGCCTGATTAGCATCTAGACCTAAAATATCTACAAATAAACCGTGACATTCACAGTGGCTTGCTGACAACCTACAAGTTCATCTGCTCTTGTTCCCTGCTTTACCCTTTTTAGAATTTTCATCATTATAAATCATTTTGCTGTTACAGTTTTTATGACATCTCTACTGACAATGTCTAGTCCCCATCATCTCTCACCATATTACTGATATTTAATACCAATTGAGAGTCTTTTTTGTGATTTACATAGGAGGTAAGTACTGGTTCTAAAATTCAGACTCTGCTGTTTCTAGCTGTCCATAGTCGGATGGGCTATTCCAGATTATGCTCTAATGAATCTATCCATGAAATATTCACTTTATCATTTTGTTCTTTATCCCACTTCACCTAGTTTCCTCACCTATTTGGGGTCAGACCACCCTTTCACTTGAATTTCAAGCAAAGACTGTATTTCTCATCCTCAGCTCTGGCAAGGGTTTTAGTTTGGGACATTTCCTTACTCTTTATCCATGATGACTGGAATTTGGTCTTGATGCTCACTGTTGTCACTCAAAGCCTTATCATAAACAAAGGATAGGTTGGCTTTAGCAACACAGTTTATCTCCCTATCTAATTAATACATCTTTGGCTGGGGTACTGCTAAGGCAGCAGAAATTTGGCTTCTAGCTTTGTGGATTTTAATCTGCAAGTGTACTTTGCCTGTAGCAACTTGGTTTATTCTCTCCATTTCAGGTCCACTTATTATCAATCCATTACACTGTTCCATTTCTATAAAATAATACATAGTCACAAGATTGTGTTCCTGGTGTCTCTAGGGCAGGATCATCCACAAAAAATATTCCCTGGAGGAATCATGTACAGATCCACAATCTGTCTAACCTCCCATGACATTGCTAACCTTTAAGAACTTAGTGATTTCATTTCTTTCATCAGTACAGAAATATTCAAATATGAATCTATTTTAAATAAAAATGTGCAAAAGAAAATATATGCTCAGCCTGAAATCTTTTATTGCATGATATATTTCTTTAGTTATGCATCTCTGGTGGATATTTACTATTTTGTGTGTTAGCAGCCCCATCTATGCATTGGGAATTTTTGTTTCTCACTCATTCCAGGTGTTTCTGATGAAATTAATTATTGCACTGTACACTCGCTGGTCACTCAAGGGCACAACTGACCCCACCCTAGCCAATCACAAAGCTCATCCTTTTCTCCAGAGGAAGATTTATTAACCAAAACTGAGTCCCTCACTGAGATTAAATGGACCCTAAGGGAGTAAGAATCTCTTCTTTTTTTAAAATCACCTTCTGTAAGGATATTTAACTCTTTGTTAGTTAATGGCCATCTTTCCCTGACAGTGCCAACCTAAGTATGAAATGTAGCTGGTAATGAAGAAAGACATGTATGTCTAGATCAAGCCAGTTTTTAAATGAGACTACTCCTGTAATTTCCATTTTATGTACCAATAGGAAGTTTGTTTTGTTTGCTTAATCTAGTTTCAGTTAGAATCCTCTAAGCAAGAGAATTTAACTTGCCAGAAAACTACTCTTTAGAAATGATTGCTAATAGTTTGGAAATATAATAGTTTGGTAAATTTTCTTTCAGGATAAAATAAGATGGTATGGGATGTATCCATTAATATGATTTAGCATTTATTATTTGTAATTGCATGCTTGATAATAGTACAGAAAATTAATAACATCAGAACTGTATAAATATAACCTATTTGTGTACCGGATAGGTTTCTCCACAGAAAATATGATTTAAGATGACACTTGTAGGATAGTAACACGTTAAACTGCTGAGTAGAGAAAAGGAAGGATTCCTTTGAGTGGAAGCATACTACAAACGTATTCTTAAAATAACATGCACAAGTATGTGAGATGAGAATTTTCAGGAAGCTGCAAGTAAGTCAATATAGCATGAGTTTAGAACTAAATATGACACTCAGCATGTAAGCAGATGTTAGACTAGGAAGACATTTCTAACCTATCTGAACCTTACTTCCATTTTGGACATGGAGATGATAATGGTATCTTTCCTGTAGAGTTTTGTGAGTCTTAATACAAGTCGTGGAACTTGCTCAACCAAATGCTCAGTAAATGGCATTGCATTTATAGAGATAATGAATTATGTTAATCTCCTAGTATATCCCCCAGATGTCAATTTTGTTTTAACCACAATTTTTATATTATGAAAAAAAACCTAGTTATGTAAGCAATGCATTTGTATCTTTTCAATAAAATGATAATTTCTTGGAGAAAATCAACTCTATTTCTATATCATTTGCCTGAGGAGCTAGGCAAGACTGGCCTCTAGTGGTACTATCTTAGAACTGCAGACATATGATCCTCATAGCTGAGAAAGGGTTCAAAGTAGTGAAGATTACACTCTCTGACATAAATCACAGCAGGATCCTCTATGACCCACTTCCCAGAATATTGGAAATAAAAGCAAAAATAAACAAATGGAGCCTAATTAAAATTAAAAGCTTCTGCGCAACAAAGGAAACTATAAGCAAGGTGAAAAGACAGCCTTCAGAATGGGAGAAAAGAATAGTAAATGAAGCAACTGACAAAGAATTAATCTCAAAAATATACAAGCAACTCCTGCAGCACAATTCCAGAAAAATAAACGACCCAATCAAAAATGGGCCAAAGAACTAAACATACATTTCTCCAAAGAAGACATAAAGATGGCTAACAAACACATGAAAAGATACTCAATATCACTCATTATCAGAGAAATGCAAATCAAAACCACAATGAGGTACCACTTCACACCAGTCAGAATGGCTGCTATCAAAAAATCTATAAGCAATAAATGCCGGAGAGAGTATGGAGAAAAGGGAACCCTCTTACACTGTTGGTGGGAATGCAAACTAGTATAGCCACTATGGAGAACAGTGTGGAGATTCCTTAAAAAACTGGAAATAGAACAGCCATACGACCCAGCAATCCCACTGCTGGGCATACACACCAAGGAATCCAGAATTGAAAGAGACACGTGTACCCCAATGTTCATCACAGCACTGTTTACAATAGCCAGAACATGGAAGCAACCTAGATGTCCATCATCAGACGAATGGACAAGAAAGCAGTGGTACATACGCACAATGGAGTATTACTCAGCCATTAAAAAGAATACATTTGAATCAGTTCTAATGAGGTGGATGAAACTGGAGCCTATTATACAGAGTGAAGTAACCCAGAAAGAAAAGCTCCAATACAGTATAATAACACATATATATGGAATTTAGAAATATGGTAATGATAACCCTGTATGCAAGACAGCAAAAGAGACACAGATGTATAGAACAGTCTTTTGGACTCTGTGGGAGAGGGCAAGGGTGGGGTGACTTGGGAGAATGGCATTGAAACATGTATTATATGTGAAATGAATTGCCAGTCCAAGTTCGATGCATGATATAGGATGCTCAAGGCTGGTGCACTGGGATGACCCAGAGAGATGGGATTGGAGGGGAGATGGGAAGGGGTTCAGGATGGGGAACACATGTACACCCGTGGTGGATTCATGTCAATGTATGGCAAAACCAAGACAATATTGTAAAGTAATTAGCCTCCAATTAAAATAAATAAATTTATATTAAAAAACGAAAACAAAGTAGGAAGATTAAAACTACATGACAGCTTTATGTAAGAACTAAGAACATCTGACAATTACTGGAAACTTCAAATCTGAATTTTTGCCATATAAGTTCTCTCAAAGTCCTGAAACTGATATATATTATATATTTAAAGATGAGCTACAGTATTTTCCAAAAGCCACCTTCAAAATTCTGAGATCTCATATGATGCCCACATATCTATACATGTTTGTTGATGTAGTATGTTTTCTATCTCTTGGAATAGTGCCTTCTTTTGTAAAATTATAAAGTGCACTGTGGTTCTTTTTTTTATTCATATGGATTTAATATTCTAAGTTTTCAAATTAATGAGTTGGCAGTCTTATTTTAATTCTCACATTTTCATTCATAATTGTACTTTCTCCTCACACCAAATTTTTGAAAATATTTGATCTCTATTCATGTGAAAAATTTCCTTCATTGTATTTTATGTCCCTTAGCTTTCACCAAGAGCCACCAAGAAGTGATAACAACAACAGCAGATAATTGTGAACAACATTCTATTGTTAGTAAACTGAAATAAAGACCATTGTAACAGAAGTCTTCTAGATGTGGAGTCAAGGGAAAAGTCGTTTGTCTCTATCAATGACATGGCTAATAAACTTCCTATATAGACACTGAAGTCTGTTTAATACATCTGAATGTTTTTTTGTTTCTCCAGTTTTGCTGACTTACAATGGATTTTTCAGTTTACACTGTGGATTTTTATAATTTAAAAACTGCTTATAAATTTGCATTCCTTTTAGGTGCATTTTATATATTTTAAATATCTTAAATTTGATGCTTCCCTGATGGCTCAGATGGTAAAGAATCCTCCTGCAATGCAGGAGACATGGTTTTGATCCCTGGGTTGAAAAGATCTCCTGGAGGAGGACATGACAACCCACTTCAGTATTCTTGCCTGGAGAATCCCCATGGACAGAGGAGCCTGGCAGGCTACAGTCCATGCGGTCAGACATGACTGACTAAGCACAACACACACACAGCACACAGCACTGAAGCTGTGAAGTCTATTTTATGGTTGTTTTGTTATTTTTATTTTTTTAATATAAATTTCTTAACTATATGAAATAATTCTTTATAAACAGTTCTGTGTAAAGTCAGATGAATAGAAAACATTTCTTCAAAAACAATATATATTCTGTGTGGAAAATATGTGTTCATTTAATTTCCCAAATCAGGACCTCTGTTCCACTTCAACATTCTCAACTATTATTGGATTATATAAACCTTCCTTTTGGACTTTGCCTCATTTTTCCCATTATAACTTTCATGTACTAAGAAGAAATTAGCATAATTAGACATGCTGGTGATCATGTAATAGTTTCAAAATAAAAGTAAAAGTGAAAAGTATATTCTAAACATAGATCAAAAGTTACACCACTCAGCCCCAACCAACTCTCTACCATAGCATCAAATGGATTGTGTACAGTCTCATTTTGAGATGAGGCATTGAATCCTAGATAGAAAAGAATCTGCCTGCAATGGCTCAGATGGAAAAGAATCTTCCTGCAATGCAGGAGAGTTCAATGCCTGGGTCAGGAATATTCCTTGGAGGAGGAAATAAAACCCACTTGAGTATTCTTGTCTGGAGAAGTCCATGAACTGAAGAGCCTCGCAGGCTACAGTTCATGGGGTCACAAAGAGCTGGACATGACTGAAAGACTAATATTTCCTTTAAAACAGGTTTTCATACTGATATGATAGAGATGCTTGGGTATGAGAGCTAAAAGAGGTTAAAATTAGGGCAAAGGCCATACAGTTTTATTTGTTATTGTCGTTGTTGTTTTTTACAACATAAATAGATCAACACTCAAGTACTTTTGTTTAACAGCCCTTCTAGAAAGTAAATTTATATGCAGTTCAAGCACTTGAAACAATAATTTATTCATCAGTATCACTTTCTCTGTCTATTCTTCATGAAATGGCATTATGATATTTTGCAGTGGGATGTGATTGTGCAACCTGATATTACTTGTATGTGCAGATAAAAGGGGAACGATTGTATTCTTATTCTTTTGCCTACTATGAATTTAAATTTCAATTAAGTCAGATTAGATATTCTGTTCTATGCCATCTGTATTTAACATTAGCGGTGATTAGTATCTAATTTCGATTGCTATTGATATTAGTTTTTTACCTTCCCATCTGTGAATACAAAGTCAAGCTAGTCACACATTTCTTTCTTTCTTTTTTTTTTTTTTGTATTTTGAGTTTCCAGGGATTAAAATCTCTTAAAATTTAAGTGTGAAATGTTTCAAATTAAGAAACATTAAAGCACAATCTCGTATGTTGAAGCTTATAGCTGGTAAAAGTTTTAAGCTAACTTTAAGTTGTGTCTTATTTTCTCCTTAAAATGAATGAATAGAAGATTTTCTAGAACCTTAAATTCTATGCTAATATCTGAAACAACCATTTATAAGATATTTATATTAATTAATTTAGCAAATAGATTTTAATCATGAACCCAATGTATAGCACTTAAAACCTAATTGTATAAAAATACAAAGCTTCCCTACAAACCTTCATTCTTCCTCATTTCTTTGCAAGCTATTGGATCTCAGGCATCCATTGACTGTAAGACACTTTCCATACTGCTCTTCCTTATCTCTCCCACATTTATTTGGTTCCACTGTCACTGCCTCAGTTTAGAGCCTTGTCATCTCTCACTTTTCTGTCTGCAACATCCTCCTAGATGGCATATCTGATTAGCAAATTTACTCTTCACAGCTAAATCAACTTATCTCAAATGTAAATTTAGTCAGTGTAGTCCATGCCTCTCCATTGCTTAGTGATAGAATCTTGTTTGTGAAAATAGAATAAGATAGCTATTGATTTATTCCAGGTAATTATGCTTACTTTGATTTTGAGAGCATAATGGTAAAATTCTCAAAGTTATTGAAACAATGCCATAAACCAAAGGATGTAGAAAGTAAATATGGAAGTGGCTATTGATATGAATTAGATTTGACTACTTCCAAAAAACCAGTGCAGATATTATATAAATATCATTATAATTAACAGCATTTAGACTAAACATGTGTATACTATAAAAAAGTGTTCAAAATTCCTGGTTGTCCCTCTTTCTGTGTAAGGCAGTGGACAGGTTGCTGGTAGTCAGGAGACTGGCTGATTGACTCTCATTCGTTTTTCCTCTTAACTAAGTAATGAGTCCCTTCCCTTTGACTGCCTTGGTTTCTACATTCGTCAAATGGGGATAATAATGCCTAATGGAGGAAGTGAGAAAGATGTATCATATCACTATGAATCTAGTAATAACTGGAATCATAATCACTTAATGCTGGCAGTGTGTTTTCAGACATTTCAGGCCTTTTGATTGTCACTAAAAGGTCGTTGTTAAAACTTTATCAGATGCTAGTGTTCTGCACTTAATTATTCAATTGTGTCTGACTCTTTGAGACCCCCACAGATTGTATATATCCCATTGGGGATCTTCTGTCCATGAGAGTTTCCCAGAAAGAATTCTGGAGTAGGTTGTCATTTCCTCCTGCAGGGGATATCCAGAACCCAGAGATCAAACCTATTTCCCTGTCATTGCAGGCAGATTCTTTACTGCAGAACCACCAGGGAAGCCCCATCAGATGCTAAGCACCTTTTAAATACTTTGTAACTCTCTCATTGGGCTTCCCTGGTGGCTCAGCTGGTAAAGAATATGCCTGCAACGCAGGAGACCTGGGGTCGATCCATAGGTGGGGAAGGTTCCCTGGAGAAGGGAAAGGGTACCCACTCCAGTATTCTGGCCTGGAGAATATAGGCATGGAAAATATTCTAGCCTGGACTATATAGTCCATGCAGTCACAAAGAGTTGGACTAGCTCATTACAAAATGAAAGATAATACAATTTCAATCCACATAAGACTTTTATAATCAGTACATATGAGATTTTATATTAATATATAAGATCTATAATAAAAGGCATATTACTCAAAATTTTACAGTTACTGAAGTTGTTAAAGAAGTAATGTAAAATAAGAGGCAGTTTCCTAATAAAGCACATTTAAAATAATTGATGGCCTTGTACAAAAAAGGGGAGGGACTCAGTGTAGATCTCTGACTGAAATAAATATGATTATATGTGTCTGTATGTGTACATATACATACTGTAGTATACGTACATGTTTAATATTTATAGAGTAGGAAGTTATCAAACAGATTTCTTGATTGACAAATACCTTAAATTGGTAAATATTTCTACTTAACTAAATTATTGTTAGTGGCTTTCACATCAAAATTTCCAAGACAGCAAAGAATGAGTTCCATAATATTTTTCAGTTTATACCAGTTCTTTGAAATTTAGATCATTCATATAATTTAAAACTGGGAAACTTTGAAGTTTAGGCTATTTATTGACTCATTTAATCATTTTGTTGTTTTCTGCAATGCCATTAACCTAAAATTTAGATGTAATTTCCCATATTATATACAGAAGAACATTATCTTCACTAGAAACTATCAAATTGTCATATACCACTTATGTTTTAATATTAACTTTGTTTCATTTAGGAAAAAGGAAAAAAGAACTTTTTTGATGCATCTTAGCTTGAGAGAAACTGTGGGTGGTAGTTTAAAAGATGGTTAGAAAATTATCCCCTAAAGACATTTTAGGTTAAACAACATTTAGAAAGAGATTGGAACTAACCCAAAGGTATTGGAATGAAGGGGTGATGTGGGTGGTAAAGGTGGCTTCTGGCTAGAAACTAATTAGCATTGAATAAATTACTAATCAAATTTCCTTTTTCAAATATAGATATGATTTATTCCAGGGAGGGTCTTAGTGTAATTGACCTAAATATTGACCTATTTTTGCTATCTTTTCTGCTTTCAAATAAAAGACTTCTGATAAGTGGAAGTTTGTCAAGTGACTTTTCTAAGGTTAATTTATTAACAAATTTATGTTTTTGTTAATAATAATTTATGACAAATCTATCTACAAAATTTTTCAAAATACTGTCTACATTTTTGTTTATGAGAGTCTTGAGTTAGTATATTTTATTTGTGATAATTGAGTGATTTGGGGCTTCCCTGGTAGCTCAACTGGTAAAGAATCCATCTGCAATGCTGGAGCCGCTGGTTCGATTCCTGGCTCAGGAAGATCCCCTGGAGAAGGGATAGGCTACCCTCTCCAGTATTCATGGGCTTCCGTGGCTTAGATGGTAAAGAATACGCCTGCAATAGCTGGAGACTTGGGTTCGATCCCTGGGTTAGGAAGACCCGCTGGAGAAGGGCATGGCAACCCACTCCAGTATCCTTGCCTGGAGAATCCCCATGGACAAAGTCCCATGGGATTGCAAAGAGTTGGACACGACTGAGCAACTAAGCAAAACACAGTAATTGTAAGTATTTTAGAAAAAGATTTGTCAAATGCTAAGTGCTCAGAATGTTAGGTATTTTTACTTAAATGCAGATTCATTTCAATACATAAAGGTGTATTTTTCTATACATAAAAATTTTTAAAAAGCAGTATATTACATATCCAACAAGGTTTCAGGATTTTTTGCTCTTACATGTTGAGACTATTGAAGTTTAATTAGCATTATATGAAATATTTCTATTGATTGCTTTTTAAATTATTTCTTTTCACACTGCTTGTTAGAAACATGTCTGCTATTATAAACAGTGCTGCAATGAACATTGGGGTACACGTGTCTCTTCCAATTCTGGTTTCCTTGGTGTGTATGCCCAGCAATGGGATTGCTGGAAGCAACCTAGATGTCCATCAGCAGACGAATGAATAAGAAAGTTGTGGTACGTATACACTATGGAGTATTACTCAGCCATTAAAAAGAATACATTTGAATCAGTTCTAATGAGGTGGATGAAACTGGAGCCAATTATACAGAGTGAAGTAAACCAGAAAGAAAAACACCAATACAGTATACTAACACATATATATGGAATTTAGAAAGATGGTAATGATAATCCTATATGCTAGACAGCAAAAGAGACACAGATGTAAAGAACAGACTTTTGGACTCTGTGGGAGAAGGAGAGGGTGGGGTGATTTGGGAGAATGGCATTGAAACATATATACTATCATGTAAGAAACGAATCGCTAGCATAGGTTCGATACAGGATACAGGATGCTTGGGGCTGGTGCGCTGGGATGACCCAGAGAGATGATATGGGGAGGGTGGTGGGAGGGGGGTTCAGGGTTGGGAACTCATGTACACCCGTGGTGGATTCATGTCAATGTATGGCAAAACCAATACAGTAAAGTAAAAAAATAAAATTTAAATTAAAAAAAAAGAAACACGTCTGCTTTTCTACAATAATTTTCTGGATATTTTTTCAAAATATTTTCACTGCATTCTTTCATTCATTAGACCAACAAGCAAAAGTGATTCTGTATTGAATACTAGGTCTGTGAACAAATGTTTATAACATCCCTTTTAGGAAATAAGCAGAATGAATCATATGAGTAAAGATAATTATCTCTGGTTATAATTACTAAGCAGATATATACAAGAATTAGAGCAAATCCTTCTTGAATAAGTCAGAATTTCTTCAAGGAAAAGGAAAGTTCTTATGAGTAAGTAGGAATTTATGAAGCAGAAGAAGCAAGTGGTATGAATAGGAAGAAAGCATGTTTCAAGAATTCTGGTCACTTAAAGAGCATATTTTTTTTTCCTTTTATATTTGCAGCAGAATCATAAACAATCATTTGTTAAATTACTTTTCATTTAAGAAGGCTTTGGAATTGAACTCTGTAACACTTGAGAGCTTGTCCAATAATCCTCAGAGAAGGATAAACTTGCTTACGTGTGGAAAAGCTGGGATATCATGCCTTTATTTCCCAGTGATTTGATAATTACCTTTACAATTTTGAGACAAAAATGGAGACAAATAAAGACACTGTTAGATACTGAAAATGCTTAGTGAGCTTCATGAGTATTTCGGCTTCAAAGAAATGTGAATTGAAGGTTTTAAGGTAGTCTGGTTAACACATGTACACCCGTGGTGGATTCCATACAATGTATGGCAAAACCAATACAATATTGTAACGTAATTAGCCTCCAATTAAAATAAATAAATTTATATTAAAAAAAGATTAATTTTAAACCATGGTATTTAATTTGTGGTAGTTATTTCAGAGTCCCTCAACAATATTTTGAGAAAAAAATAAGCAGAATTAAATAAAATTAAACAAAGTATGAGAAGTAATAATGAGCTAGAAATAATTAGATAAACAAATCAAAAATGTTCCAGCAGGTGATAAATGACTGACTTAGTAAGGTTGGTAAACAGAGACTTTTTAAGACCTCTTATTACAAAGGTAGTATGAAAGTACTGTCTTAATCAACTTGGGCTGCAATAACAAAATACCATAGACAGGGGTGGTGGCTTAAACAGCAGAAAGTTATTTTCTCACAGTCTTGAATCTAGAAGTTCAAAATCAGGACGCTAAGATGGTCAGGTTCTGGAAAGCTCTCTTATTGATTGGCAAGTAGCTGCCTTTTCTGTGTTTTCACCTGGCAGAGAGAGAGAGGACATCCAGCACGGCCATCCCACCCTTCTGAGTGCATGCAAACCTAATTAATTCTCAATGGTTATAGGGGAAGGGCTTCAACATATGAACTTGAGTGTGACACAGTTCAGTCCATAGCAAGCACTTAGTTTAAGATTATCAGCATGTGAGCTAGTTACCCTGAGGAGTCTTTGGACTCAAGATGGAGAGCTAGTAGAGTGAATTAGATCACAGCTGTGTTGGTGATCATTGCAAAGTAATTTCTCTACCTTCTCTGTGCTCATTTCCTCATTTGTAAAATAAAGAAAATAATGATACCTACCAAAAAAGAAAATGCTTAGGATGGTAAGAAATGAAGTGCTTAGCTGTTTAGATAGTGCCTGGAATATAGGGAATGCTAACTAAATGTTTGTATTTATGTTTTCCATATATGTTAACAAAAGTAATTAAAATAAATGCCTAAAATTTATGAGAACTTTAACCAGAACACTTTCAAAGTCCTTACCAACTTAAGGGATTCCTTGGAGGTCTGAACCTGAATGTCTCCTATACCACAGAAACAATTATAAAAGCTCTAACATGTCTCAGCTTTGTGTGGTTTTACAGATTTGGGACTTCCTTTCATCAATTAAATCTTCATTCATTTAGTCAACCAGTTTTGTATAAGTAGTTTTTGAAAATTACTAGATTTTTATTGAAGTTAAAATATAAGCACAACAGTATATCGGCCAGCAAAGCTAATTTAACCTGATTCACAAAATTGTGTTTAGAACTGAACTTTTAAGTTAAGGATTCCTTTTTAGAAATGACTTTTCTGCAGAAGCAATAGTGATGGGCCAACACAGAGAGAAAGTTAAAACAGTATTTTTGCATATCTCAAATGATTTAAATATCATCATGCAAACAGTAAAAAAAATACATAAAAAAGCATTCAAGATATAGTAAAAACTGAGCAAAGGATTACATATCATAATCGTTCCAGAAGACTGAACCTAAATTTTTTTAACTGTCATTAGTTAGTTAGTTAGTTAGTTCAGTCACTCAGTCGTGTCCAACCCTTTGTGACCCCATGAATTGCAGCATGCCAGGCCTCCCTGTCCATCACCATTCCTGGAGTTCACTCAAACCCATGTCCAGTGAGGCGGTGATGCCATCCAGCCACCTCATCCTCTGTCGTCCCCTTCTCCTCCTGCCCCCAAACCTTCCCAGCATCAGGGTCTTTTCCAATGAGCCAACTCTTCACATGAGGTGGCCAAAGTATTGGAGTTTTAGCTTTAGCATCAGTCCCTCCAATAAACACTCAGGACTGATCTCCTTTAGAATGGACTGGTTGAATCTCCTTGCAGTACATGGAACTCTCAAGAGTCTTCTCCAACACCACAGTTCAAAAGCATCAGTTCTTCAGCGCTCAGCTTTCTTCACAGCCCAACTCTCACATCTATACATGACCACTGGAAAATCCATAGCCTTGACTAGATGGAGCTTTGTTGGCAAAGTAATATCTCTGCTTTTCAATATGTTATCTAGGTTGTTCATAACTTTCTTTCCAAGGAGTAAGCGTCTTTTAATTTCATGGCTGCAATCACCATCTGAAGTGATTTTGGAGCCCAAAAAAATAAAGTCTGACACTGTTTCCACTGTTTCCCCATCTATTTCCCATGAAGTGATGTGACCATTCCAGCTTGTGCGTCTTCCAGCCCAGCGTTTCTCATGATGTACTCTGCATATAAATTAAATAAGCAGGGTGACAATATACAGCTTTGATGTCCTCCTTTTCCTATTTAGAACCAGTCTGTTGTTCCATGTCCAGTTGTAACTGTTGCTTCCTGACCTGCATATAGATTTCTCAAGAGGCAGGTCAGGTGGTCTGGTGTTCCTATCACTTTCATAATTTTCCAGTTTATTGTGGTCCACACAAAGGCTTTGGCATAGTCAAATTAGAATTATAAATAAAAATGTTTATGCAAACTAGTACAGCCATTATGGAAAACAGTGTGGAGATTCCTTAAAAAAATTGCAAATAGAACTGCCATATGACCCAGCAATCCCACTGCTGGGCATACACACCGAGGAAACCAGAATTGAAAGAGACACATGTACCCCAATGTTCATCGCAGCACTGTTTATAATAGCCAGGACATGGAAACAACCTAGATGTCCATCAGCAGATGAATGGATAAGAAAGCTGGGGTACATATACACAGTGGAGTATTACTCAGCCGTTAAAAAGAATACATTTGAATCAGTTCTGTTGAGATAGATGAAACTGGAGCCGATTATACAGAGTGAAGTAAGCCAGAAAGAAAAACACCAATACAGTATACTAACACATATATATGAATTTAGAAAGATGGCAATGATGACCCTGTATGCAAGACAGCAAAAAAGACACAGATGTGTATAGCCGACTTTTGGACTCAGAGGGAGAGGGAGAGGGTGGGATGATTTGGGAGAATGGCATTGAAACATGTATACTGTCATGTAAGAATCGAATCACCAGTCTATGTCCGATGCAGGATGCAGCATGCTTGGGGCTGGTGCATGAGGATGACCCAGAGGGATGTTGTGGGGAGGGAGGTGGGAGGGGGGTTCATGTTTGGGATCGCATGTACACCCATGGTGGATTCATGTCAATGTATGGCAAAACCAATACAGTATTGTAAAGTAAAATAAAGTAAAAATAAAAATAAAAAATAAAAATAGTTAACCAAAAAAAAAAATGTTTATGTTATAATAGATAGTTATTTAAATGTGGAAATAAATGAGACAGAATATAAACTTTTAAATAATACTTTAAGTGAGAACAAAATATTTTGAAATGGGTAATATTTCAATTATTTCCATATATTAAGAATCCTTTGAAATCAATGTGTTAATTTTTTTTCGCAACCACAGACATTTATTTTTTTTAAGCTCTTTAAGATTCCACCTTTCTTAAAGGGCTCCAGAAATCAGATGAGGCTCCATGGGCTAATGCCATTTTTCTCAAGTACTGGCAAAGATTTTAGCTGGGAAAGCCTTGGTTTGTTGAATGAAAAAGGTATCACAGAACTGAGTAACTGATAATATTTAGATCTTCAATTGTTAGCCTTGATCTGCTTCTAGCCAAATGATCTCTTGAAATAAGTGAGTTGTACAATAAGATTTTAGTTCTTCTATGATTTTTTCTTGCATTTCTCTAGATCTCACACATTCTTAATTTGTTTTATAGATCACTCTTTTTTTTTCCTTTGGAATAAGCCAATGTGTGTAAGGGAAACAAAAAGAAGATTAAGAAGTGTAAAATAGCTTGATTTTAAGTTTTGGTGCACATTTTAAATACATTTTCACAGAACATATTGCTTTAAAGTTAGGGTTAAAGCAAAATTTTCCATTAGGATAATGAGCTGAGCCTTATGATCTTGTAACATGAGTACAAAAAAATACACCTTATTTATTCCCCAGGGCTATTGTAAAAATTAGATGAGAAAATATATGTGTAAAAGCTGTTAGTAAATATTTAGCCATGTGAACATAAATGTTACCATTCATTTAATGGATACGATACTACTTAGTGAAGCCTTATTATATTTCTTCTAGGAATTTTGCTCTGCAATTTAATGTGTGATTTTGTGTACTGGGGAGCCACCACTAATTAAAGTGTGGTTGATGTTCATGCTGTTCACATTTGTCCAGTTTTTTACCCATCACCTACTGATGGTAATTCATGAGCATTTAAAATGCACAGCAACAGTCTGCTACAGCATGGCCTGTCTCACATCCCTCTAGCTCATGCTGAGCTTTCACAATGGAGCCTGCTGAGACAAAACAGTTTCACAGTTTTCTTAGGGTGAATTGCTTTCCATTTATTAAGGATAAACCAAATGCTAATCAATTCATAGAAAAAGCCTAGATTTTTAAAAAACACAGTAAAGGCACACAGAATTTCTATGTAAAATCAAATGTATCATTTTTATTTTCTATGTAAAATCAAATGAAAATATGAATGATACAATGTAAGATAAAAGGATAATCACAAACACACTATTTCATAACAAAACTATTTTCCCATATAGATTTCAATAGAAAAGATGACATGAAAAATAAGTACAGTTACAAATATCTCAAACAACTTGTATTGGAGTATAGTTGATTTACAATGTTGTGTTAATTTCTGTTATACAGTAAAGTTAATCAGTTATACATCAAAGATCTCAATTTTTATAATATCTGAGAATAAAATTCATTTTTGGAAGTACAAATAACAATTAAAATAAGGCAAATATAATTATTTCAAATCTACAATTATTAATAAAGCTAGAAGAAGTACAGGTATATCTCCCAATGTAGCTAAAAGCTGCAATGTGACTAAAGCTTTGGCTTTAGTCAATGCGACTAAAGCTTAGTAAATAACATCTTAAAAATTTAAATGTAGGAGCATTTTGAAAATCCAGTGCTAAGCATTATCTCTGAATAATTATTTCATTACAAAAGGGAAAATTTACCCAGGACACTGTAGCAGGCAAGTACCCCAAAACAGTCTGTCTTCACAACCTTGTTTATACACCTAATGGTTTTCCATAACATCAGGAATTAACTTTCAGCCTTTATATAGTCAATGTGAATTGGCCCTATGAAAGTTAAGAGTTTGCCACATGAACATTCCAGTATATGGGAAGCAAAATGAAGACTGGATAGCACATGGGAATCACTGTAATAAAATGGTTTTGGTACTATACAAGTGAAATCCTAGTTTTATATTGGCCAATCTTGCTGAGATTTAGTTTTCTAATCTATAAAATTAGCATAGTAATACTTATCTCACTGGGAATCTGTAAGGACTAAAAATATTTCTTCTATAAAGTAGCTGAGATAGTGCCTGGAAGAAATGTGTTGTCAATAGAAGATACTAAGTGATTATCTCTGGAAAAAGGATGTTCAACATAAACCAAGGCCAGTTGTCAAAAATAAAGCTACTCAGACGCTGTTAATCCATCAAGATAAAACTGAGAACACAAGGAAAAAAATTATTTGCCCCAGTAAAACTAGGGTGTATTCCTAAGAAATGAATTCTTTCATGATTTTAAGCTAGGTGTCACTTCATCCACACACAAATAAAGTATCTTAGGTAGAGAATTTAGATCTTACTGTCTCAGGAAAACTGCTCTGATACAACTTGCACTGAACATCTATTAAAGTAAGATGACACTATTGGAATTACTTATGAGTCACAATAAATAGTCATCTTCTCTGATCCTTGAAATTGCAGGTCTGCTTTCCTTGCTTTTCCTTCAAATGGCTGCCCCTATTCCACAAGTTTCTTGGCCTTTCATGAAGTGCCTCTTCTGAGAAATATCCACAATGACAACAAGAAATAGCATGCCTGAAAAACCATGTGAATTAATCTAAATTTAATGGCAAAATTTTAATAGTAATTTGGAAAATCTAAAGCTGCCTCATTTCAGAAATGAAATGTGTCCTAGTAAATAATGCACCTTTCACCTATTGTGATTTCCTCAAAATATGACTAAAAACACAAATTCAGATAACAGAAAGATAACAAATGCGTTAAAAATCTGACCACTCTGATGGTACATAGAAAAAATTATTCTAAATCTCCGAAGTTTTAATTTCACTAGTTCTGGAAGGTGACCTACATGTGGTTAAGGATGCAGAGATGATGTCTAAAAAGCATGTTTGCTAGTTGATTGGAGGGAGAATGCTCACCCCACACTGACAGTTAAGTTTATGATACCAGTGTTGCAGGAGAGAGGACTGCAAGCAAGCAGCAATACGAGCCAGCAGATCTGCATTAACACTTTATATATTGAATTTAATAATGTATTTTTCATGCTAAATAACTTTCTGAAACTTATTTCATCTGATTTGAGATTTGATTTGAGAACTGCCAGTATGTTAGGCAATCTGCTGCAAAATTGTCTGTTTTCATCTAAGTACCTCTGCATCATCTTTAGCTGTACTGTGTACTGATTTTTTTTTTTTTTAATGCAGCCCTACTCAGCAAATCAGAGAGCTTAAACTTATGTTTCCAGTAGCAACAGTATGCTAGAGGGATTACTTTAGCTACATTTGAGGCCAAAGGAAAGGCAAATGTCAGCATTAGGGCAGACACTATGCCGTGTGTAAATAGTGCACCTGCACAAACAACCAATTAGATTAGATTGTAAAAGCAGAACACTGAGTGGGAAATTTAGGGGCTTTCCAGGTGGCACTAGTGGTAAAGAGCCTGCTTACCAATGCAGGAGATATGAGACTCGGGTTCAGTCCCTGGATTGGGAAGATGCCCTGGAGGAGAGCATGGGTAACCCACTCCAATATTGTTGCCTGGAGAATCCCATGGACAGAGGAGCCTGGCAGGCTACAATCTACAGGGTGGCAAAAAGTCAGACTTAGCACACACCAGGCACCGGTGGGAGGTAACTGCCCACCTAGTGGGATTTCCAATCTTGGAAATGCCTGTCCGTTCCACCTACTGCTGGTTGATGCATTAAATACCTCACTGGTAAATGTTCATTCTTTTCAGTCTTATATTCCCCAAAATGCTATCCTATTAAGTACAAACACCTCAGGGAGGGTTAAAAGGCCATAAATTATGTTAGACACAATTTAGTACGAACAGACTCACCAGAGCTGGTCCTGAGAGGTTTTGATTGGGGAAGCAGTAAGGAAAATCATAAATAAGAGAAATGTGTTTGTGTGTCAGTGCATGGGTGCATGTGTGTGTGGGAGGTATGTAATGAATGTTTCATTTTAATTACTTACTATTTTGTTTCCATATCTGCCCAGAAGTGAGAGCTGAAACCTCATTTGGGAGCTCCCATGTATCCTGAGTTTTGATGCCATAATATATGGGTTCTTGATTCTAAAAGCTGAATTATTGAGATGAAATAGCTTTAAGTTGAATCATTTCACTCTGGAAAGTAGTTGTGGTCCAGCTGAAAGCATAATAAAGTAATAGCCAGTTCCACTATTGCCTCACTGCAGGATCATTTAACTGTAACCAATCTATGATCATGCTTCTGCCATGTGACTTCCATATTGCAAAACTGCTCCTCTTTAGGAATCAGGACCATGTGCTTTGCCCATATCCTATGCTGGTTTACCACTGGTCTGGATCCTTGGCTGAACTTGGTGTATAGATATGACAATAACATCTGAATGTACACACTGAATATATAAAGAATATTTTTTAACATTGACATATATTTGTAATTTTATCTTTGCTTCTGTTAAAAAAAAGTTAAATTATTTTTAAATGCATCGCAGCTATTTAAAAAATAAAAACAAGAACAATTATAATCATCAGGAAAATCCTAACTAAATTATATAAAACTTAGTGGAATTAAGGTGAATATAAAGAAGGAGTAAGGCCATAAAGTTGAATGTATGTTACTGTAAGAAGTTAATAAAATATAGAAATGGAAATAAACCTAGCATATTTAAAGGCAAATGTCAGGAGGCTAACCTGTGTTCAAGAACAGGATTAGAAAATATGAGTGTTACTCCAAGGTTAGGAATAAGAAAAAAAGAAACATGGCACAAAGTATATCTTATGAGATAGTGTCATGAACAGTTATTTAAGAACAGACTCATAAAGTGTATGTTTCGTTTAGATCAGAGTAAATTTGGCATGAAGCTATTAGCTTAGTGGTCACTGAAAGTTCACATAAAAATGAGCCTTTCTGTAAAGCTTACAGAATCCCGGTTAAAACACTTTTAGAATAGGTACAGTCAACCAGAGAACTGGAAATTTACCTAGGGAAATATATTTTGCTAGTTACATCCGTACTGAAGTTGCCTGTGACATATCCCCAAAGATAGTGATTTAGTACAAAAAATAATTGGTCATAAATATCAAGGAGTGAAGTCTCAAGGCAACAAGTATAGAAGCTATAAGAAGGTAAATGTTTCCTTGTGCTTGACCACAGTGAACTCACTACTTAAACATTTCAAATTTTCAGATTGAAAGCAAGAAAATCACTAGGACAGGTAATGGACTAGAAAAATAAACACATGGTATGTTAGAGTGAATTGAAAGAATATTTGGAAGAAAGATTTGCAAAGAAAACAATTTTATTTACTGGGCACCGTGACAATAAAACAGCTAATTATACGAATTCCATTTTAAGTAAGAATGAAAATTTTCAGAAATGTTGTAGATGAATGTGTGGGGGAAAGAATTAAAGGAAAAACGCTAAGGAAAATAATGGGTGAAAAGGTCTGGAGGGTAGGTGATAAGGAATTATTTGCTACGCACAAAAAGAATAAACGTTATGAAGTAGAAATTAGCCTGTTGACCAAGAGTCCTAAAGGAAGCTAAAGTAATTGGTCTTCAATAAAAATAAATTTAAAGTTAACTGAAATATTTTCATACTATAAACAAAAGAGAACTAGGAAGAACTTTCAGGTTGCACTATAACCAATGCTTTTTAATGAATATCAAATTGAAATATTTGGGGATTCAAACTTTGTTTCGCTTGTAATGTTGTTTCTGGTGAGTTAGTTGATTGGTATTTTGGAATTCTTAATGTAGGATGATTCTAACTTTATCTTTTGTGAGGAAAACATGAGTTTACGGCAAAGCAGTAGCACCGTTTTTGCCTACTAATGCTTTAGAGTAAGTCACTTGCCTGAAAGTTAAAAGGGACAGTGGGACACTTGCCCCTGCTTTTCTAGTTTAGAGATTTTGAGTCTGTTACTCATCTGAGCAGTCAGATATTTTGCTTTGCCTTTAATTCCAATGAAACTAAACCTTTCCTGATGCTAAAATTCTGTACATTATACAAATCTGCAAAAATTAAAAAGAATTGAAGATGATCCTTTTTTTTTTTTTTTAATGTATGTGCTTTTGGAAGTTTGGACAAGTAGGAGTGTATTTAAAATGCAAATATTATACTGAGATGCTAAAATAATTTGCATTCTGAGACTGTAGTTTATATATAATTGCATTACATTAAAGCACAGTTGGGTTTATCGTGTGATATAAATTTGGTTTATTTCTTACAGATTTTTGGTGACTAGGATTTTGTTTTGATCTTGTAGTATATACAGAAATTTTGCAACCATCTCTTATAATTTGTGAGGCTTTAGCAGCAACATTTGTAAACACAAGGGGATGTTTTCACTTTTTAGTAGGGGAAGAGCAGATGGTTGGGATTAAGGGAATCACTCCTTCGTGTTTAATAATGCAGCAGGGAAGGCAGTGGCAAGCTAACTTTTCACCAAGAGAGAATAATTTTTCAGAGCATCAGCTGCATCTTTTCTAGCTAGAATAGAGCTCCTTCAGATGTGTACCATCTGCAAGGGAGTGAATCACACCAAAAGATCTAATAATACTTGTAAAGTACACTTTGTTCCCAATGAATTCTATATAGAGAAAATAATCTCTGTATTTGATGGAAAGGAATGGTGAGGAGAAATGTGTATGTAAGTAGAGGACTTGTGGATAGTAATTCAATAAGACAATAGAAAAGGCATAGACAAAGCAATCAAATATACAGGAAATCAAATTTGTTAAAAAATTAGGTAATGCTTTGGATCTATTGCAACATATATGATAGAAACAATCAATAGAGAAAAATGATTTTGAGATGTTATTTAAATATAGTTTAAATGTGTTTCGAGGCATCCAAAAACATTTTTTTTAGAAAAGTAAATTTATAGTGTCATTAAAATTATAAATTAATTGTACACTGAATATGACAGAATAGAAAACAAAATAATAGTAAACCATATTATTATGTAATGCAAATACCAATACAAGAGAAAATTATAAAGAGTTTTTAATGATCATAGATGTTTACTGTAATTGATCCTTATTACAAAGAATTTGATATACTGAAGATCAAGTGAGTCTCTCAACACCTACAGTTTCACATCCTCTACTAAGAAACATACAGCAAAATTGAGCCATTTAATGACTGACTCAGTTTAGTTGTCCAATATCAGATTCTAAGAAGGTGAAAGTTGCTCAGTCGTGTCCGACTCTTTGCGACCCCACGGACTAAATAGTCCATGGAGTTCTCCAGGCCAGAATACTAGAGTGGGTAGCCTGTCCCTTCTCCCAGGGATCTTCCCAACCCAGGGATCGAACCCAGGTCTCTTGCATTGCAAGTGAATTCTTTACCAGCTGAGCCACAAGGGAAGCTAGATTCTAAGAAAGTTACTTTCAAAACATCATTGATACAAATAGAATAAAAAATCTATAACCACAAAATCAGTAACCAAACAGATATTTGTTCTGAAGGAATCACAAATTGGAGGATGGAATTTAACTCTTTTTCTTAATTTTTGGTCAGCAATACTTTTGTGCTGCGATTCATGGGGTCGCAAAGAGTCGGACACGACTGAGCGACTGAACTGAACTGAACTGAACTTTTATATTGAGGCCTTCATATAAAAAATAAAAGGCATGTGTTGTGGTGAGTTTGATAGTATCATAGCCATTGATTTAGGCATGACTATAACTAGAGAAACTACTTTAATAAGAATTTTATAAGTCCTACATTTGAAAGGGACTTCATATAGGCTGTACTTCATCTGCTTGCAAGTGCTTTACCAGTGGCCTGTGTCATATAGTGCCTTGGTTTGAAGGAATATTTTTTTTTCCTATCATTTGAACATAGCTCTTACATTTTTCAGGGCTGTATCTCAATATACAGACTAAGCTTAGCTTTTTAAAAATAAGATTCTCTTTGTCTGAAAGTGTAGACAGTAGAATAAAAAGAAAATTAAAATCAGCCTCCTTTTTACCTCTTGAGTAACAGTCCTGCCAACTGAAATTCCAGAGCCTTAGTTCTTCATCTATAAAATGAACAGAGTGGATCAGATGATTATTAATACACTAATCATTTAAAAATTTAATACATAGATTCATTCTTGGCCTTTGTGAGGGATTTTTATAGAATCATGGACCGGTTGGTATGAACAAAGGAATTGTTCAAAGTGATCTAAAGATTAAAATATGTGAGAGGCATTTTGTATAGACAGAATAAACAACTGCACATATATAAGATTGTGGGTGCTACTGTGATTAATAAAATAAAAATTAAATGGTTTCTAGAATATCTGATATAAAAATGAGCGATTTAGATATCTTTCAAATTTATGATGTTCAAATAGTGATTTGTATACCCTAAAAGGCTTTGAATCTTTACATTATGGAGTGCTAAGCAGGAAGGAATCAAATGAGAGAATGTATATCATCTATTAACTGGGTCAAGGACTCTTTCCAATACTTGAAATGGTTCTCACTGTCACCCCTTTCCTAACACGAACAGAGGGAAGCACAACCACAATAGAGATTTATTTCTGTTAATCAGTAGACAAATTAATATAGGTTAATTGAAGATTAACACTGGAGTTGTATCAGCCAAATAGAGTGGAGGGGAAAAAAGGTAAAGCAGATTATAGTTAAATATCCGAAGGCTCTATTTCAATTCCTGGCCATAACTGGTTACCTGTTTGTTCATGCAAATTCAGAAAAACAGTGATTATAGTATCAGACTTCTCAGCTCTGTTCTTTGAAATATACCACCTTTGAAATAGTTTCATTATTAACCTAAAAACAGTAGAAAGGTAATTACAAATTGCATAAAAAATGCATAGATACATAAAGATCTTTCATCTGTTCAGCTCAAAGGTTCATAATGTTAACATATAAGTTTTTGTTTTGGACAAAATTAAGAACAATAAAATATGAAAATTCTAAGGATAATTAAGCAAGATTATTTAATTTATTTACTTAAATGAAAATATAGAAATAGAACTCACAGGAAATTTTTAAAAATATGATGTTATATTTTTCATACTTTGAAATGGAGGCAGTAGGGAGTTGTTTTGTTGCTCAAAAGTGACTGGCAGAAATGTGAATTAATAAAATTAGAAACATTTTCAAAAATCAGAAAGAAAGCACAAGAGCCAATGGTGTGTGAGTGTGTGTGTGTTTGCACTAAAAAAATTATATGAAAGAGATATAGTTTTATATAAAGAAGACAGTTGTGGTATAAGCAATATGTTACTAGAAATGTAAAATAATAGAGATCATAGAATATCATAAGTTATTCTGTGATTAGGGAGATATTTTGTGTTTTCATAAACAAAGTATATTAAAAAAAAAAAAGTTTGCCTCTTAAAATGCGATGACAAAGAGCCTAGCCTTTAAATTCTGTTGTATTTGAAATATTATAACCTGAGGCTGTAGGTTCATACATTAGCCATGCTTAAAGTATGCTTGTTACTACTTGGCACCGTCAGTTTTAATGCAGCTTTTGTTGGCTTTAAACACTGAAACAAATAGAAAACAATCAGGCTCTAGTGACTTGGAACCTGGATAGCAGCCCAGCTTTCATTTATTAGGACCCTGGGAAAATAAATTTAAAAGGAGAAGATTTTCAACTCTGCTTTCGGGTTACATTTAACAAGTACTTCTCCCAAGGATTTCCAAGCCTTTTTTACTTCTATTCATTCTGCTGATTGATTATATAAATTATAATAGGAACTAATGCATTTAAGGACTGAGTGTCTGTTCATATCATTCTTGGGATTGAATAGAGCAGCAGTATTTATAGATGACTTATAAATCATACAGATTTATCTATTAGTGTAGCAGCTGCAGCTAGATAGGATGGTATGTTCTCTAATGTTCACCTTCAGACATCTTTGTGTTTTTAATAGTATATTCACTGATCTACTTTGTCCACAGAAAATTATTCTGAGAATTCTAATATTGTGCAATTGAAGGACAAAGTTAGAATGGCAAGCAGTATATTAAACTATACTGAATTATTTCCATAGTTCTATCAATATTTGGCATATCCTTAATCTTACCACTTTGTGAGTAGTCTTTCAGTGAATAGACTGTGAGAAATTAGTCACACTGGGAATATAATTGTAAATTAACTACCATGCATAGTATCAGATGGGCTTTCCAGGTGGCGCTAGCGGTAAAGAAACTGCCTACCAATGTAGGAGACAGAACGCGGTTTCTGATCCCTGAGTCTGGAAGATCCCCTGGAGAAGGGCATGGCAACGCATTCTAGTTTTCTTGCCTGGAGAATCCCATGGACAGAGGAGCCTAGCCGGCTATAGTCCATAGGGTCGCAGAGCCGGACATGACCGAAGCGACTTAGGACACATGCCCTCACACACACAGTATTATATAGTATTCCTGTAAGGTGGATGAGAACCATAAGAATTGTCCTGTTTTAAATGCTTCAGATTCTGGATTATAAGATGAAAGTGAAAGTGGAGAGTGAAAAAGTTGGCTTAAAGCTCAACATTCAGAAAACGAAGATCATGGCATCTGGTCCCATCATTTCAGGGGAAATAGATGGGGAAACAGTGGAAACAGTGACAGACTTTATTTTGGGGGGCTCCAAAATCACTGCAGATGGTGATTGCAGCCATGAAATTAAAAGACGCTTACTCCTTGGAAGAAAAGTTATGACCAACCTAGATAGTATATTCAAAAGCAGAGACATTACTTTGCCAACTAAGGTCCGTCTAGTCAAGGCTATAGTTTTTCCAGTGGTCATGTATGGATGTGAGAGTTGGACTGTGAAGAAGGCTGAGCGCCGAAGAACTGATGCTTTTGAACCGTGGTGTTGGAGAAGACTCTTGAGAGTCCCTTGGACTGCAAGGAGATCCAACCAGACCATTCTGAAGGAGATCAGCCCTGGGATTTCTTTGGAAGGAATGATGCTAAAGCTGAAACTCCAGTACTTTGGCCACCTCATGCGAAGAGTTGACTCATTGGAAAAGACTTTGAGGCTGGGAGGGATTGGGGGCAGGAGGAGAAGGGGACGACAGAGGATGAGATGGCTGGATGGCATCACTGACTTGATGGACGTGAGTCTGGGTGAACTCCGGGATTTGGTGATGGACTGGGAGGCCTGGCGTGCTGTGATTCATGGACTTGCAAAGAGTCGAACACGACTGAGCAACTGAGCTGAACTGAACTGAATGTAATATAAAACTAGTCATGAAAATAGAGCCTCATAAAATTCTTGAATCTTCTATGTGAGGAAGGACCATATAGTAGAAGTTGAACACTTAGATATATCATTTCAATATGTCATTTCGTCTAGTAACTTCTCTTCTCTAGAACTGAAATATGTTTATCTCACTCATAATTTTAAAATGTCATATTTATTTATTTATTTTTTATTTTTTTTCTTTAATTTTAAAATCTTTAATTCTTACATGTGTTCCCAAACACATGTAAAATGTCATATTTAAACATAATGCATAGTAATCCTTGTCTTCAAAGATGAGGTCTTCAAGTATTAACTGCTTTTTTTTCTTTAATTTTTTTTAAGCCAGGAAGCTCTGGTAAATGAAAAAAACATCCCATTTCTGTGAAAGAATTTTGTAAATTATTAAAGTAAATTCAAAACATAAAATTAATTTTAAAATATGCTTTTGTATTTCTAAACTACATTATCACCACACCAAGTTATCTGTTGCATTTTCTTCAACCTAAAGTAAATTAGGGGGCTATTTAAATTAATTGTTGTTTTATTTCTTATGAGATTATTATTTTATATTTTTGTTTTTCGCGTATTTATTTACTTATCTACAAAATACATACCACTCATTTTTGAACCACATGTATCTCCATGACTCTGTCTTTCTGTTGGTTTATTTATGTATTTTATTACTTTACTATTTGACCACGAAGGTCCAATAAGTAACACACTTGAGATCTTTTACAAAACATAGCTCCAGCTTGATCTTGTCACTAAGGAACCAAATGACTAATTTACAAATCAGGAATGAATTATTTTCAGTAAAATGCAGATCATGGGTTCTTATGTTAAGAGTTTGCAAGTCACCATTCCATCTTAATAAGTAAAAATTTGAACAAACTGAAAAATCAACAACTCTTCTTAGATTCATCAGAGAGGGGAATACACAGGGCAGAGTTCTCACATTTAGAGGACAAGCAAATTAAGGATTTTGAGACTTATCCAAGTAGATACTCACAAGTAGAAATTGACTTGAAAAATTGGTGACAGGATAGGAAAACCTGAACTGTAATTGTTGAAATACTGAAGCTTAGTGTGTACAAATCTGAGAGTTAAAAAATTCTAGGGACCTCAACCATAAGGAGGCCCTTATAATATTGTGGGTTTTTACTGCCTGCCCCCCAGGAGCTTGAAGAGATTCCCACAGTAAATATCAGAGAAGAGTCTCCCAGGCAAACAAAAAAGGACTGTCTCCCCACCTCCTCCCCATCATCCACGTAGGGGAAGTGAAGGAAGCAATGTTGAAATATATTGGACACTTAACAAGGCCTACCCTCAGTACTTAAGGATAGCCAAACCTGCTCGTGTATGATCAGAGCCTAGCTGACCCAACTCCAGCCCTCTTCCTGTCCCATTGAAACCAGGAGAAACAAACAGCAATGAAAACAAGCCCTGAGAAATTGGTAAAGTTTACATTTCAGGGGCACAGGATCCCTACTGACTGGATGACTGAGACTTAATCATAGGAATACTGAATGTTTCCCCTCCCTGTGTATCTTCAGTTCAGTTCAGTTCAGTAGCTCAGTCGTGTCCGACTCTTTGCGACCCCATGAATCACAACACGCCAGGCCTCCGTGTCCATCACCAACTCCCAGAGTTCACTCAGACTCAACTTATTAAAAGCCTGATTGCATTAATTCATTTTTGCATAGTATTAATACATTATGCTCAGCTATCAAGAAAATACCACAGGACATGAAAAAAAGTGAAAAAAGCACAATTTAGACAGAGCAAGCATCATAATTAGACACAACAAGGATATTGGATAGATCAGACCTGGAATTTGTAGCAACAGTTATTGATATGCTAAGTGTGCCAATGAATAAACTAAATGGCAAGCAGCAGCAGATGGTCACTGGAAGCAGAGTGAAAATGTTAAGAAAGAGTCAAAAAGAAATACTAGAGATAAAAACCACTATAATAGAAATGAAGAATGCCTTTGATGGACTGAACACAGATGAGTAAAGAATCTCTGAGCTTGAGGATGTCTCAATAAAATCCTGAAAAATGAAAAGCAAAGAGAAAAAAGATTTAAAATATAGAATTTCCAAGGACTGTGGGACAACTACAAAAGGTATAATATGAATTTAATGAGAATACCAGCAAGAGAAGAAACAGAGAAAGGAAAAGAATATTTGAAATAATAGTGACAGAGAATTTCCTCAGATTAAATTAATGTCAGATACCAAACTACATGGGCTTCCTAGATAGCACAGTGGGTAAAGAATTTGTCTGCCAAAGTAGGAGACATAGGAGATGTGGGTTCAGTCCGTGGGTCTGGAAGATCCCTTGGAGGAGTGCATGGCAACCCACTCCAGTATTCTTGCCTGGGAAATCTCATGGACAGAGGAGCATGGAGGGCTGCAGTTCACTGGGTCTCAAAGAATCAGACACGACTGAAGTGACTGAGCACGTGCTGCTGCTGCTGCTGCTGCTGCTAAGTCGCATCAGTCGTGTCCAACTCTGTGCGACCCCGTAGACGGCAGCCCACCAGGCTCCCCGTCCCTGGGATTCTCCAGGCAAGAACACTGGAGTGGGTTGCCATTTCCTTCTCCAATGCATGAAAGTGAAAAGTGAAAGTGAAGTCGCTCAGTCGTGTCCAACTCTTTGCGACCCCATGGACTGTAGCCTACCAGGCTCCTCCGTCCATGGGATTTTCCAGGCAAGAGTACTGGAGTGGGGTGCCATTGCCTTCTCCTGACTGAGCACGTATGCACGCACAAAACTACATATCCAGGAACCTTAGAGAATACCAAGCAGGATAAATGCTTAAAGTACACCTAGAAAAATAATCTTTAAACCACAGAAAATAAAAGATAAAGATAACATCATGGGGAAGCCAGAGGGGAAAATTACCTTACCTATAGAGGAACAAAGATAAGAGTTCTATCTGATTTACCTTCAGGAAATATTCAAGCAAGAAGAGCATGAAAAATTTAAAGTGTTGAGATAAACATCCCACCAAGCTAGACTTTTGTACCTCGTAAAATTATCCTTCAAAAGTGAAAGTGAAATAAACACTTTTCCCAACAAACCAAAATTGAAGAAATTTGTCATCAGCAATTTTTCCTTGCAAGAATATTAAAAGGTCATTAGAGAGACATAAAATAATATGATACAGAAATTAACATTTACATGAGGTAAAAGCTCATAAGAAAAAAATAAGTTGAAGGTAAAATAGAATATCTTTTTCTTTTTAACTGATCTAACATGTAACAATTTGTTAAGAATAATAACATTTTTAACTATGTATGCTTATGTATGTGTATATATTTATACACAGATATGTACGCATATGTGTGCTTATGTATAAGTGCAGTGAACTATACAAGGAACTCGAAGAGGGAAAGAAGATCAGTCGTTGTTAGGGGTGAGAGGTTAGAGAGATAAAAGGGTGAGAGGTTAGTGAGATAAAATGGCAGAACATAGAGGATTTTTAGGGCAGTGAAAGTTTTTCATGTGATACTATAATGATGGTTATATGTTATTTTACATTAGTCAAATCCACAGAATCTGCAAATATCAAGAGTGAACCCTAAGGTAAGTTATGAACTTTGGGTGATTATAATGTGTCAATATAGGTCCATCCTTGGCAAGAAAAATGTCTCATTTTGGTAAGTGATGTTGATATCAGGAAAGGCTATACATGTGTGAAGATAGTGGGTATATGGGACAGCTCTCTACCTCCCTCTCAATTTTGAGGTAAAAATAAAACTTCTCTAAAAAAGAGAGTCTTACAAAGAATCCAATAGTATAGATATTTCATATTTTGTCAATAATACTTTAAGATAAAACTATTACTATAATAGTAGCCCCTCAAAATATATGATTGACAACATATACTTTTTAAAAAATTTTGCAGCATTGTTAAGGTATAATTGATGCACAAAATGTACAAATTTCCTGTTACAAATTGAATTTTTGATTATATATATATATATATATATATATATATATATATATATATATATATATATGGGCTTTCCTGGTGGCTCAGACAGTAAAGAATCTGCTTGCAATGCAGGAGACCTGGGTTCGATACCTTGATAAGGATAATCTTGCATAGAAGGGAATGTCAGCCCACTCTGGGATTCTTGCTTGGAGAATCCCCATGGACAGAGAAACCTGACTGGCTATGGTCCAGGGGTCACAAAGAGTCAGACACAACTGACAGAATGAAGCACACAGCATATATGTATATGTATATCTATATCTCTCTCTATAGACCTATCAAACCATCACCCCAATCATGGTAATAAGCATATCTATCAATTTAGAAAGTTTTCTCATACCTGTTGTTGTTCAGTCACCTAGTCATGTTAGACTCCTTGCAAAGTCATGTTAGACTCTTTAGCAAAGACAGACTCTTTGTGACCCCATATCCAATTTTTGGCGACCTCATACCTACCTTTTTAAAATTGTGGTAATAACAGTTACTGGGAAATATATCCTGTTTGAAAACTTTAAGTACATAATACTGGTGATGGGATGGTAAGAGTGTGAGTGTGTGTTAGTGACTCAGTCGTGTCTGGCTCTTGGCAACCCCATGGATTGGGGCCCACCAGGCTCCTCCATCTATGGGATTTTCCAGGCAAGAATAGTGAAGTGGGTTGCCCTTCCATTCTCCAGTGGATCTTCCCAACCTAGGGATGGAAGCCAGATCTCCTGCACTGCAGGCAGACTATTTGTTGTCTGAGCAACTAGAGAATAACGAATTGGTCTGCAATGCCTTATTCTATAAGGCATATAGACCATCAAGACAGTAGTGAGGTTCACATGCTTTGAGACTCTCTTCTCAGCCTGGATTTCACCCCTGCTTCTCTGATAGCTGTTCCTTGACCACCATGGTTGAGTTCACACTGTGATGTTTTATCTGCTTCTGTGTCTTTACCTAATCAGTCTCAGGTCAGTTCAGTTGCTTAGTCACCTCTGACTCTTTGTGACCCCAATGGACTTCACTATACCGGGTTTCACAGTCCATAACCAACTCATAGAGCTTGCTCAAACTCATGTTGATTGAGTCGGTAATGCCTTCCAACCATCTCATCCTCTGCCATTTCCTTCTCCTCCTACCTTCACTCTTTCCCAGCATCCGAGTCTTTTCAAATGAGTCAGTTCTTCACATCAGGTGGCAAAAGTATCGGAACTTCTGCTTCAGCATCGGTCCTTCCAATGAATATTTAGGACTGATTTCCTTCAGGACTGACTGGTTTGATCTCTTTGCAGTCCAAGGAATTCTCAAGAGTCTTCTCCAACACCACAGTCAAAAAGCATCGATGATTCAGTGATAAGCCTTCTTTATGGTCCAGCTCTCACATCCATACATGATTACTGATAAAACCATAGCTTTGACTAGATGGATTTTTGTTGGCAAAGTGATGTCTCTGCTTTTTAATATGCTGTCTAGGTTGGTCATAGCTTTTCTTCCAAAGAGCAAACATCTTTTCATTTTATGGTTGTAGTCACCATCTGCAGTGATTTTAGAACCCAAAAAAATAAAGTCTGCCACTGTTTGCCATTCTATTTGCCATGAAGTGATGGGATCAGATGCTGTGATCTTCATTTTTTGAATGCTGAGTTTAAGCCAGCTTTTTCACTCTCCTCTTTCACTTGTATCAAGAGGCCCTTTAGTTCCTCTTCCCTTTCTGCCATAAGTGTGGTGTCATCTGCATATCTGAGGTTATTGATATTTCCCTTGGCAATCTTTAGTCCAGTTTGTGCTTCATCCAGTCCAGCATTTCACATGATGTGCTCTGTGCATAAGTTAAATAAGCAGGGTGACAATATACAGCCTTGACATGCTCGTTTCCCAGTTGGGAACCAGTCTATTGTTCCATGTCTGGTTCTAACTGTTGCTTCTTGACCTGCATACAGATTTCTCAGGAAGCAGGTCAGGTCATCTGCTATTCCTGTCTCTTTAAGAGTTTTCCACAGTTTGCTGTGACCAACACAGTCAAAGGTTTTGGCATAGTCAATAAAGCAGAAGTAGATATTTCTCTGGAACTCTCCTACTTTTTATATGAGCCAATGGATGTTGGAAATTTGACTTATGGTTCCTCTGCCATTTCTAAATTTAGCTTGAATATCTGGAAGTTCTCAGTTCATGTACTGTTGAAGTCTTGCTTAAATTTTTAGGATTACTTTTCTAGTGTGTGAGATAAATACAATTGTGCAGTTGTTTGAACACTCTTTGGTATTGCCTTTCTTTGGGATTGAAATGAAAACTGACATTTTCCAGTCCTGTGGCCACTGCTGATTATTCCAAATTTGCTGGCATATTTAGTGTAGCACTTTCACAGCATTATCTTTTAGGATTTGAAATGACTCAACTGGAATTCCATCACCTCCACTAGTTTCATTTACAGTGATGCTTCCTAAGGCCCACTTGACTTCACTTTCCAGAATGTCTGGCTCTAGGTGAGTGATCACACCATCATGGTTATCTGGGTCATTAAGATATTTTTTGTATAGTTTTTCTGAGTATTTTTCCACCTCTTCTAATCATTTTAGGTTTGTGCTTAGTCACTCAGTTATGTCTGACTCTTTGCAACACAGTGGACTTGTACCCCACCAGGCTCCTCTGTCCATGGGATTCTCTGGGAAAGAATACTGGAGTGGGTTGCCATGCCCTCCTCCAAGGGATCTTTCCACCGCAGGGATCAAACCTAGGTCTCCTGCATTGCAAGATTATCATCTGAGCCACCAGGGAAGTGCAGTCTAGGTTTAAATATATTAAAAATGTACACACCAATTTAAAATATATGTACATATCTTATATTTTATATATATATTTTAAAATATATTAGTTAAAGTTGGTATATATATTATCAGCTGGTATATATGTATTTTAATATATATATTTATTTAAAATACACGTAAAAATATATAAAATACATGTACCAATTTAAAATATATATACCAATCTTATATATATGCCCAGTCTAGGTTTAAATATATTTTAAATGTATATACTGATTTAAAATATATATACCGATATCCACTCCCTAAGATGAGCATTGGATGGGTCAATTTATAATTTTATAGTAGTTATAAATTATTATTTTTAATGGTAATTAATAATAATAATAATTTTATATAATTTATAATTGACTCATCTAATTCTTATCTTGGGAAATGCATATTGGTATATAGAAATATCCTACACATGTGGCTAGAATGATTAGATGTAAAGTCAAAGGTAGTAGGTTATCCATATTCTACTCTGAATTGAGAAGAGTGTTCCCCTACTGAAGAGACAGAGGGTGTCCTATGGCCTCCATGACCTGACTTAAGATTCCAACCTTCTCATGTGAAATCCAACTGCATTCTTAAGGCATTTATAGCTTTACAACCAAGTCCTATGTTTTTCCTTAAATTAGGTCATGTTGGTTTACCTTAACTGAAACCAGACATGTTTTGATTAACATAACGATAATGAAAAATATAATGACTATTTTTTTCCATGTGCATTTAATAGTTAAGAGGACTGAATTATAGAATGGTGAAATTTTGTTTAAGGAAAGAAAAGAGCAATGATTTAAAATCAAATCTTTCGATCATTTTTTTAATATTATGCTATGTCTTTGGACCAAAAGAGGAGAGTGAAAAAGTTGGCTTAAAACTCAATATTCAGAAAACTAAGATCATGGCATCTGGTTCCATCACTTCATGGCAAATAGATGGGGAAGCAATGGAAACAGTAACAGACTTTTTTATTTCGGGGGGCTCCAAAATCACTGCAGATGGTGACTGCAGCCATGAAAATAAAAGACACTTGCTCCTTGGACGAAAAGTGATGACCAACCTAGATAGCATATTAAAAAGCAGAGACATTACTTTGCCGATAAAGGTCCATCTAGTCAAAGCTATGGTTTTGCCAATAGTCATTTATGGTGTGAGAGTTGGACTATAAAGAAATCTGAGTGCCAAAGAATTTGTGCTTTTGAACTGTGGTGATGGAGAAGACTCCTTCGGCCAGTAAGGAGATCCAACCAGTCAATCCTGAAAGAAATCAGTCTTGAATATTCATTGGAAGGACTGATGCTGAAGTTGAAACTCCAATACTTTGGCCACTGATGCAAAGAACTGACCCATTTGGAAAGACCCTAATGCTGGGAAAGATTGAAGGCATGAGAAAGGGATGACAGAACATGAGATGTTTGGATGGCATCACCGACTCAATGGCTATGAGTTTGAGTAAACTCCAGGAGTTGGTGATGGACATGGAGGCCTGATGTGCTGCAGTTCATGAGGTCTCAAAGAGTCGGACACAACTGAGCAACTGAACTGAACTTGGACCAAAAAAAGTGATCTAAAAGAAGTCATTAGGGACAAACAATGGAAAATTTGTGGAAAAACATGTTGTCCAGTTCCATTAAAGTGCAGAATAGTGTAGAATCATTCTATTTTTACATGCTAGCAGCAAGTAATTTGCTATTAAAAAGAATATGCTTCAATGGTATATACTTCATTTTCTGTTATAAAGATTCAGATATAGGAGATCTATTTTATAATATTTTCATTTTTTTCCTTTAATAGACTTTGATTTATTCATCTTTTGAGTATACTCTTAGTGTATAAACTGGAATAGACCAGAAATCCTCCACATTTGCTGTATATGATTATTATAGCCTTATATTGCCCAGGATTCTAGTGGTATATTAGATAATATCATGTTTTTGGAGAGAGGAGAAAGTAAATAATTTTTATGACATTTCTAGAAAGTTTTACAAGATTGTCAAGAGGTTAAAATTTACTCTATACAAGAAGTAACTCAATACAGAAAGCTTGTAAAACTCTCAAATCTATGTGGTACTTGAAAGGCTAGTTACCATCTTAAATTTATCTAAATGTGCTTAGTACCACAATAATGCTATGCAATAATGCAAGAAAACTGTGCCTTAAATGTGCTTTTCTAGATAGGTGCATATTTTAAATGCCGTTTATTAATGCAAGTGTGTATATACTGTACATCTTTTTTTTTTTTGCAAGTCACATTTTTATTCCACATCCTTCCTCTATGCTTTATCTATGTAACACCAATATTTTAGTTTCTAACTCTTGAGAGATTGTATGATAGTGGAAAACAAATTATCAAAGCAATTATGATGTTTTCATACCTATAGGAGCTAGAAATCTCTGCTTTTAAAATTAATTATTAGTTTCAACTTCTGAAATGTAGACAGTGCTACAGGTACTCAATCAAACTGTTAGAATGTGCTATTTTGAATCATAATGAAATTTTTTTTTGTCAGAAGTGTATCTTAATATATTTAGCTATCTGAAACATTTTTCAGACTTCAATTAAAAAATCATTTAAAAGCAGCACAGCTGATTAGAAGATATTTTTCCCTCCTTAAAATAAAAAAAAAAAATTACAAATCTAATCACTATCTGCCATAAATTCAAATAATAGTATGTTTCATGCTATATTTAACATCCCTTAAAACCATCTGTAGTTATTTACTTGGGCAAATATGTCTAAATATTAAGCAATTTTAAACATTTAATTATTTGCAGGTATGGGTTTGGAATAAATTAAAATTATAAATTCTTCACTTTGAAAATTGTTTAAATGATTTATCCTATCATTTTAGACTATATGCTAGATCTAGCAAGGTTGATATCTTAGCCTGATTCTCTCAGGTGTCTTAGGAGACACATTTTAGGAGACTTAAGACTGACACTGTGGTTGATATTTGTAAATGTGGACGCTGGGCTAATTTTTTTTTTAAAGCACCAGAATCTACATTCTGAAAGACACTTTAAAAAACTCAGATCCTATTTGGTTTCCGCATTCAGCATTCAGGCTGGGCTTTAATCTTTCTTTAGAAACTCTCACAGACCTCAGATCTTCCTATCAAGCCAAAACCAGATTTTTTTTGTGTGTATTATATGTGTGTTAAATTGCTTCAATTGTGTCTGACTTTGTGAGACCCTGCGGACTGTAGCCTTCCAGGTCCTCTGTCCATTCGAATCTCCAGGCAGGAATACTAGAGTGGGTTCCCAGGCCCTTCTCCAGGAAATCTTCCACCTAGGGATTGAACCTGCATCTCATATGTCTCCTGCATGGGTAGGTGAATTCTTTACCACTAGCACCACCTGAGATGGAGATGGATTTCTGCATTCAAGAGATGCAGAAACTTGAAGCAGTCCTGAAATTTACCTAAAGATAAACACCCTTTTTCAGCCTCTTCCAGGATACTATTTCATGAATATCCAGAATTAATACTATCTTGAAGTTCTTAAACACACTTATTTCTCCATTTTTTTGTCACTAATTTTCATGTTCTAGTGTAAAACATTTAATATACCATATTTGGAGCAAAATTCCCTTAGTTTCAGTAATAACTTAGTTTTTAAAAAGGGCACTAGATATTACTGCTTGATAATTAGAAAACTTGAACTCTAGCACTGGTTATGTGTCTATTGGTTATCTTTTAAAATATGTTTATTTGCATAAATAAGTATTATGCATGTGCCTGATATTCTATTTTAGGTGCTGATGATTCAGTAGAAAAAATAATTTACAAATTCTGCCATCTAATGAATTTACGTCTTAGCAATTATCCTTGTGGAAATTGCTTAATTTCCATATTTGTATGTAGCTATCTCTTTCATGAATACGTATACTTATGTAAGTAGATAGATAGATACATATAGATATTAATCCACGGCATTATATATACTGAGAACCCCTATAATATGCAAGGAAATTATTTTATTGTTAGTTTTAAATCAGCAATAATAAAATCAATTAAATTAACTAATCAAATCATTCCTAACACTTTAGAAACCTAATGAGCTTCCTATTTCAAATGCTGAGTTGCACAATACATAACTATTGTCTCTAGATTTGTTATTGTGTATAGCAATGACCTTTCTTTACTGTCATGTTGCATTTAGGGAAGACACCTGATTTGTTATCCACCTTAAGACTATTTTTGGCAATGTAACCTATTAATTTTCTTTTCTTTTATCCTTTGAGTCCTTACCTCTTAGAATTACTTGCTGTAAAAGTTATATTTGTTATAGAGCAAAGGTTAGCAATTACTCTGACTAGAGGCCACTATTAGTACTTAGGTATCTTTAAGGGCTAAATTATGACATTGTATTATGGTTAGAATTACAGTCTTTTTACCTGAGATGGATCTTAAAGATCATCTTGTTCTATCCTGTAATTTCACAGAGTTTTTAATCATCTAGCAGAAGGTCATATAGTCACTTGGTAGCAGAGCTGGAACTATGTCCAAATCTCTTATGTTCTTCATGACCATACAACTCATCATTTATATGAGCTAGTATTGCCTTCTTTCATATTTCTTCCTGATGTTAACAGTGTACTACTTTGGTATAGCATGTAATGCATTTTAACCATTTCTACATCAACAGTTCAACCCACTCCAGTACTCTTGCCTGGAAAATCCTATGGATGGAGGAGCCTGGTGGGCTACAGTCCTGGTGGGTTTGCAAGGAGTTGGACATGACTGAGCAATTTCACTTTCACGTTTATGCATTGGGGAAGGAAATGGCAATCCACTCCAGTATTCTTGCCTGGAGAATCCCAGGGACAGAGGAGCCTGGTGGACTGCCGTCTATGGGATCGCACAGAGTTGGACACGACTGAAGCGACTTAGCAGCAGCAGCAGCAGCAGCCAGCCCAACAGTTATTTTCTGTCATAATTATATTTCCTGAAAAAATCACATGCTTAAGAAAATTAGCTTAGCAACATAATTATTGGGCTCCCCTGGTGGCTCAGTGGTAAAGAATCCCTCTGCCATTGTAGGAGATGCAAGTTCTATCCCTGAGTCATGAAGATCCCCTGGAGAAGGAAATGGCAAACCATTCCAGTAGTCTTGCTGGTATAAGCCCACGGACAGAGGAGCCTGGCGGGCTACAGTCCATGGGTGTCACAAAGAGTTGAACTCAAGTTAGCAACTAAACACAAAACAGAATTATTATCAGATATGAGAATAGAGGCTAGGTGGTTCAGATGGTAAAGAATACACCTGAGATGCTGGAGACGTGGGTTCCATCCCTCGGTTTGGAAGATCCCCTGAAGGAGGGCATGTCAAAGCACTCCAGTATTCTTGTCTGAAGAATCTCCACGGACAGAGAAGCCTGGCAGGCTACAGTCCATGGGCTTGCAGAGTCAGACGCAACTGAGCACAGCAACACACGAAAATAGAGCAATGTTGATTGCAGATAAGCAGGAATCTGGTGGGTGTGAAAAGGCAAACTAACCACGAAATTTATGACTATTTCATGAAGCTTATGACTGAAACTCTCATATACCATTGTTTTATTCTAATGCGCACCTAGATTTATCTGAACTTAACACAGGACAATAAAATTTTATTTTTTAATATGACTAGAGATAAATGATTACATTAAATTTTGTCTTACAATTTTTGTGGACAGCTCCAAAAATTTTAAAAAAGATTTGTTTCCCCAGATAGAATGAAATAAAAATAATTTCATTCAGAAGTATATTAGTAAAATCATGAAAATAATAGTAATATTTAAGATGATGCAGTCCTAATGGACAATACAGCTTACTTGGTAAATTTTTCTATTTTCAAATAAAAATTAGTCCTTGGTAGCTCTTGACTTATGGTATCGCTTGCCATTTTAAGCATCCTTATATGCTTGAATGCCAACGTATATACTGCTTCTTCATATTAATGAAGAATTGTAGACCCAAAAGTAGCTTTGACAATCATAGATTAATTTAGACATTTTCAGATAAACTAGTTAAGGTCCTAAGGGATAAGTAGAACTATGCTCTGTGAACTCCATTAGAGCAGGAAAAATATTGTTTATATATAAATAATATTACATATATATATATATATAAAATTTGCTTTCAAATGAGATACAGGAGACATGAGATTCTGTGAAAGTGATGACTTTCTATACTGAATATTTGGAAATGTTATTCTTGAAATATGAGTTTTTATTGTTTGTGCGAGTGTGTG
Organism: Budorcas taxicolor; assembly: GCF_023091745.1. NCBI lineage: Eukaryota > Metazoa > Chordata > Mammalia > Artiodactyla > Bovidae > Budorcas > Budorcas taxicolor. The sequence goes on from NC_068910.1 coordinate 98,397,332, forward strand.
TGTGCTCAGTCCTGTCCAACCCTTAGCCAGCCAGGCTCCTCTGTCCATGGGATTTCCCAGCCAAGAATGCTGGAGTGGGTTGCCATTTCTTCCTCCAGAGGATCTTCCCAAACCAGGGATTGAACCTGCGTCCCTTGTGTCCCGGCATTAGCATGCAGCTTCTTTACCATTAGCACCACCTGGGAAGCCCATGACTTTTTATTAGAAGGGTATTTATTTTTAGAGTATTGAAAATAACCCATTGTTTTGCAGCCGTGACACATTAACTTATGTAAGTTGTTCTCAAAATATCAGAGTTTTGCAACATCACATATGATAGAATATTTCTTAATTCTGTAGGATGTTTTATTATTTTCATTATTTAAAAAATTCCAATTGTAGATCAAATCACAGAACTAATTAATATCATCATGTTTTTAGACAAGAAAATATTCAATTTTTTCTTCTTTAGGTTAATGTATACTAATTTAAGAATTTATTCCCAGGTTAATGTGTATTTGACTCTGTTTGATTTACTTGTTTTTTTTATTTACTTTTTATCTAGCTCATATCCTTATGTGATTTCTCTACTTCTTTTGAATTTTTGTGTATTCATTTATTATGCATTAAACTCAGCAATTTTCATGAGGCTGTTGTTCATATTACTTCACATTCTGTCTTTAATTGTGTTAATTTTTCCATTTCTGTTTTCTTTAGTTGCTATCCTCATTATCTTCTATTTATGTATTTAAATTTATTTAAACAGAATTGTGACTTAAAATGGATGCAAAGTCAGCTGAAATCTTAGCCTTAAAAAAATCAAAACTGTCAAATTAAAACTGTCAGCAGGAAACAACTTCAAACACACTTTCTTTTCAATGGCTACTATTGTAATTCAAACTTTCACTTAGAATTGAAAGCAATTATGATTAAAGGCTTTCAATTTTGATTTTTCATTAAAAAGTAGCAATATAAGTCTCTTAATGCTATCAAGGTAAATTTGTTTAAGAGTGCACAGTTGTGGATTTAAATAAAATGTGGTTATTTAAAACCCTTTTAATTTATGTTCCATCACTCCCTGCTGTTAGAACCTGTTTCAGAACTTAATTATCTTGATGACTATGACAAAATTCTGTGACAAATTACCCAGGAAATGTAAGAACATAATTTAGGACAAAAAGGTTTTAAATTAACTGGCTTTTGCTCAATGGAGTTCTGTTAGACAATTTTTGTTTTGTAACTGAATACTGATTGAGAGAGAAATGGAAAAGATTACAGGAATCATCATTCATTTTTGCAAAATAAGTTGTAGTTTCCACATGCCATATCAAATAACAAATCATATAGCACCATCTAAAATTTTGGGGCATTGCTTTTTTCCAAACTTGCTATTTTATAAAGAATTTTAGCTTTATGTTCACTGAACACCAAACAGAGCATGAGTCTCTCTTAGCTTGGTTGCTGAACATGTGATTTAAATAGGTTTTGTATATTAGAATGCCCTTTTTTTATTCTCATGGACCAAATTAATCTGAGCTCAATTGTAGAACTCTATAAAGTACTGCGGCGGAGGTGTCAGCAACACTAGCATCAAGATCAGCAAAGGCACTGTTAAATGTGACATTTTGCAATTAATTCTAGCAAAGGTGTTCAGTCACATCATCCCTTCAGTATAATTTGCATTTGACCCTTGATAATACCCACTTTCTTACATTTCAAGTTCATTGTTTTTAAGAAATGATTTTCTTCAGAACCTCCTAGACTTCTGGTCTTAACTTGGAGTGCTTTTTGCTTTTGCAGTTGTCTTTTCTTTGTACTGATTCATTTAAGCAGAGTTAAGCAAAAATATCTTTAAGCACCAGGTTTATTGTCTACTGTATCACTAGTGATAGTACTTCATTTATATTGGTAATGCTTTTTACTTTATTAGGTTATAAATTTCTTAATGCCAAAAACAATGTTTTTCATGTTTATATCCTTAGCACCTAGCATGATATCTGTCACATAATGGATCGAAAATATATGTTTAATGCCTGAATACATAAAGGAGTAGAAGTCTCCCATCCTTGAGACTGAATCATGCTTAAAGTCAGTTCCCATTGCCACATCTCTTCCACTAGCAGTATTGGCAGTACTTCTCTTGAGAGTATGGGAGATGTGGTCTGTATTTCGTATCTTTGAGCACTTGTTCAACTACTTAACTTTGCAAGCACAATATTTTTAAATGACTTCTTTTCATTTTTTCCAGAAGTTCTCAGCCTATAAAAATCTTTGTTTTTCATCATTTCTAAGAACAAATTCACATGTCAGCTCACAGGACTTTGTCAGCCTTCTTGTGTACTGCTACTGCTACTGCTAAGTCACTTCAGTCGTGTCCGACTCTGTGCGACCCCATAGACAGCAGCCCACCAGGCTCCCCCGTCCCTGGGATTCTCCAGGCAAGGACACTGGAGTGGGTCGCCATTTCCTTCTCCAATGCATGAAAGTGAACAGTGAAACTGAAGTCGCTCAGTTATGTCTGACCCTCAGCAACCCCATGGACTACAGCCTACCAGGCTCCTCCGTCCATGGGATTTTCCAGGCAGGAGTACTGGAGTGGGGTGCCATTGCCTTCTCCCTTCTTGTGTAGTTCCCTCAGAAACTCACTTGCTGTTACTGAATTGAAAAAATAAAGTAAAAAACTGGGGGGTCGTGGAAAAAGGGGTTGTGCACAGTTGTTAGTCACTAACCTCTTTTCATGGGTTCAGCACCTGTCTTCCCGGCAGATCAATTTCCATTTTATTAACATTTTCTGTTTCTTCTCTTCTTTGTTGTGGTCTGATTTCCTTCCACTTTGAGAAGTTGAATTTCAAGCAATATACTTGAGACATATTTTAAAAGTTCCCTGAATATTTTGAAATGGGGTTTTCCAAATTAATCAGCACAACAAAAAGTAGACTAGACTTCTTAAGAACTTTCTTCTCATCTGTTAGCTTTTTTGCTCTTTTTAATCCTTTCTCTTAAAAGAAAATTCTGCTATTGAAAGTATTTAAGGCTGTCATTTGCTTTCTCTCTCTCTCTTTTTTTTTGCATTTTAGTTAGGGTAAGGTATAAATTTAGAAAATATTTTCTTAAACCATTTTCTCCAATTAAAGAATTTAGAATATTGCTATAAATATTCAAGATGGGTTATTTTACTTATGCTTCTCTGATTTCCTTCCTTTCATTTATTTAATTATTATATGTAAGAGATGAAGGGTAAATAACATACTCCTTTTTATTTATTTATTTTTAATGGAAGAATAATTATTCTACAGAATTTTGTGGTTTTCTCTGAAACCTCAACATGAATCAGCCATATGTATACATATCTCCCCTCCCTTTTGAGCCTCCCTCCCATCTCCTTCCCTATCCCACACCTCTAGGTTGATACATAGCCCCTGTTTGAAATTTCCTGAAACATACAGCAAATTCCCTTTGGCTATCTATTTTACATATGGTACTGAAGAAATTATTTGCAGGACAGCAGTGGAGAAAGACATAAAGAATAAACTTATGGACATGGGGAGAGGAGAGTGTGAGATGTATGGAGAGAGTAATATGGGAGCAAACATGCTCCTTTTTGTACATGATTCATTTAATGCTTTAAATTTGTTATACTTTAAAATATTTAATCTTCATAATCACTCAATGAGATAGGCAAAGAAGATGACAGTATTTTCACTGGAGGATCTGATGCTCACAGAAGTGAATAACATGTCTGTTTTGAGGTCCTAAGGCTTGATTTCATCTTGAGTCAGATTTGATGCCTTTTTCACCTACCTCCTAATCTATCCATCACCAAATATTTTCATTTCTGTCACATATCCAGTGTCATTCGTAAAGACCGCTACTATCAAACGAACATTGTGAATCTTACATCAAGAACACTGTGTTAGTTTTTCCTTAAGAAATCTGTGTGTGTGTGTGTGTGTGTGTGTATGCAATATCTCACAATAACATTAACTTTGAACCTTGCAATTACTATATGATAATGAAAGAGGTATCAGTGAAAAGTAAACTTAAATATCTTATCATTTATACTTTGAGAAAGTTTAGTGGGTATTTTACCTGATATTTTAGATCAGTTTCATATGATGTTAAAGATCAAAGCTAGCATCTTTTCATTGTGATGTTAATTAATTTCTGCCTTGATTCTACTGCTCTTATATATTCTCCTAAAGTAATCCATCATCATGCTGAGGCAAGTGTAATTCAATCTATCACTGTTGGATTCTGATAGAGGGCTTAGGGGGAATGCAAGTCATCTCCCCAGCAGTAATCAAACAGCTGTGATACATGCCACTTTATGCTTATATCATCATATAATAGATGGCTTTCCTCTTCATGGAAGCTTGCCTCAAAATTTTCAGACAGATGGACCCTGATGCAAAGGTTTCATTTTGTGGAATTTAAGGCTATGAACTAGTTATTGACAAATACTACATCATCAGTTCCAGTTGAAGACACAGCCTAATAAGTAGAACATTGGCACTAATCCTTATTTAATCAGCCTTAAAATGGTAATTTCAAATTGATGAGGGCACAGGGAATAGATTTTGTACTCATAAAGTGCTTCTAAAAATACCAATAATGTGTGTATACAACCCAAGGATGAAATTAAAGAGTCCCCAGCAACTATAATAAGAAGAATAAACTATAAAAAGCATGAAAAAAGTATGACTGAAAGACCTTTTAAAAACACAGAGAGGAAAATTTCTTCCTGTCTCTCCAGTAACATGTATTCATATTTGTAGTCTGAAATTTAATCTAGGGAACAAATATTCATAGGATTAAAAGAGAAGGATTTTTAAAATGTGAGTATAAGTATCATTAAGAACTTCTGTCATGCTGAAGACAGTATAATCATATAAACAAGCTCAAATGTTGAAAGGGATTTTAGAGCTTGTATGATCCAAATCAGTTATTTAATAGATAAGCAGGCTAAGTAAGGTTAAATTATACAGATAGCAACTTTCTAAGCAAATACTAGAATTCAGGCCTCCAAATGCTCTGTTTTCTGTTTCTGTCCGGTCTCTGCAAACATATGTGCCAGGGTACAGCCCCCGCAGGATCCAGGGGAACCTGAAGGAAAAACGGCATTGGTGATTGATTTAGAGAGAGATAAGGAAAGAATATTGTAGACCAGAATTGAAAGAGACACATGTACCCCAATGTTCATCGCAGCACTGTTTATAATAGCCAGGACATGGAAACAACCTAGATGTCCATCAGCAGATGAATGGATAAGAAAGCTGGGGTACATATACACAGTGGAGTATTACTCAGCCGTTAAAAAGAATACATTTGAATCAGTTCTGATGAGATGGATGAAACTGGAGCCAATTATACAGAGTGAAATAAGCCAGAAAGAAACACACCAATACAGTATACTAACACATATATATGGAATTTAGAAAGATGGCAATGATGACCCTGTATGCAAGACAGCAAAAAAGACACAGATGTGTATAGCCGACTTTTGGGCTCTGTGGGAGAAGGAGAGGGTGGGATGATTTGGGAGAATGGCATTGAAACATGTATACTATCATGTAAGAATCGAATCACCAGCCTATGTCCAATGCAGGATGCAGCATGCTTGGGGCTGGTGCATGGGGATGACCCAGAGGGATGTTGTGGGGAAGGAGGTGGGAGGGGGGTTCATGTTTGGGATTGCATGTACACCCATGGTGGATTCATGTCAATGTATGGCAAAACCAATACAGTATTGTAAAGTTAAATAAGGTAAAAATAAAAATTTAAAAACAAAAACAAAAAAAAGAAAATAGAGTAAAGAAAGAGGCTGATATTTTTTGGTTTACATAGAAAGCCAATAAAACTTCGAGACAAGAAGTTTGCCCTGTTCACAGAGGCCACAGGTGCCTTCCCAGTCTCTCGAGGGAGTGAAGACGCAGAACGTCTTCCCGTTCAGGTCTTAGAAACCTGGGCAGGTAAGTGAACGCAGGGAGCCTCTATGCTCCAAGAGATCAGCCTGAAAAAGAAAGTAAGAGAGAAAAAAAAAAAAAAAAAAAGAGGAAAAAGAAAAACATGGGGTGACCAAGCTTCTTCAAGTGAGGCCCCTTGTTTTTATTTTTAAAAGGGTCTTTTATAATTTTACTTGTACATAGAGGGAAATGAAAGATGCAGAGTCATACAGAGTCAGCCCAAACATTACATCTGTTTTGTCTTTATCGAAACCAGGGTTTTTCTGCAAACCTTTCCCATAAACAATATTGTGTACATTATCTTCTGTCCTTGGAGGCCTGTGAACATTTTATGACCTTCTTTTGATAAAGACTTCTCAACCAGAAAACTTATTTTCCCCTGAAATGTTTTTTTCTTATATTTCTAATCTATGTCAGCCTCAAAAAGTATTAAACGAGTTACATTTCTCATGGAGTAAAAGTTACAAGAAAGAACCAATTGTCTCAAAAGTCTGATGTGGTTAAATTCAAGGCTACACTTGTTTTTCTTACATTCCAACTATGTTAACTAATGCACTCCCAGGTGCACAGTGGATAAGAGATATGGGAACTTAGCAACAAGCATTGGCCCAATAATGAAATCCTACATTAGCACTACTCTAATAACTTTTAACTCTTTGAAAGGCTCTATGTTTTAGGCTTTCTGTGCCTCTCACAGTTGGGAGGCTGTAAATAATCACATGCGTAGCTGCAAGAGTCTGGATATATCTGCCAAGCAAGCTAAAATGCTAACAGAGGGGTTTTGATTGGAAATATTCCTCTCATGTCCAGGAGACTTATTAGCTATAGCCCTAAGTTAATTTTCTCCAGAGAAAGGTGGTCAGGAATAGACCCCTGTTAATGTCAGAGGAGTTGGTGAAAGTCATGAAATAGTAAAACAGACAGATTCTGATTTGGGTGTAGATACTCAAGAAAGCCTAGGGAGCCCGTTGAGTTCTGAAGCCTTGCTTAACAGTTCTCTTCCACATGACCTTGTCATGGGTGGGATCTCCCGTGGTGGCTCCCGGCACATATGCTCATTAACAAAGAATCAGCTTGGATCTCTCTTGTGAGTACTCATAGCCCCATCCCCTAATTCTGAGTAAAACTGTAATGCAGAAAATTTGATTATTTATAAACCTTTCAGTTTTTTAAAAATCTTCTCCATGACCAGCTCTTCAGGTCATGTTGTTGCCACTCCCCTTAATGTTTTGTTACACCTGATTTCAGCAAAGGATACATGAACAATAATACATGATCACCTCACCTGTATTGAAATTTAAGGAGAATTCTTTCCAATTCTTTCCTGAGTAACAAACCTTGAAGATAAGGCCTCATGGCCCCAGGATAAGTCTAATTGTGAAACTTTAATAGTTAAGGAAGAATTGGACAAGAAGGTCAGTGAGAAAGACATACCTTCCTTCCTTTGCTTTCAGAGACTTTTTAGAAGCGGTTTTTTCTTAGGCACAATTGGACATTTTTCTTCAATAATAATAGCAACAGTCACAAATGCAATATAGACTGAACATGGTACTAAGAGCATTGCAGATATCAGCTTTCTCTTCTTTACACAGTCTATATATATATGAAGAAAGCGTGGAGATGTTAAGTAACTCACTGATTATCTTAAAGCTATTGAGTATCAGATTAGGATTTGAACTCTTCATGCATGCTCAGTCCCTCAGTTGTGTCTGACTCTGTGTACTGTAGCCTGCCAAGCTCCTCTGCCCATAGGATTATTGTTGTTCAGTTGCTAAATCGTGTCCAACTCTGTGACCCCATGAACAGCAGATGCCAGTCTTCCCTGTCCTTTACAATTTCCTGGAGCCTGCTCAAACTCATATCCATTGAGTCAGTCATGTCATCCAACCATCTCATCCTCTGTTACCCACTTGTCCTTCTACCCTCAGTCTCTCCCACCATCATGGTCTTTTCCAATAAATTGGCTCTTTGTATCAGGTGGCCAAAGTATTGGAATTGCAGCTTCAGCATCATACCTTCCAATGACTATTCAGAGTTAATTTCCTTTAGGATCAGACTCTCAGGAGTCTTCTCCAGCACCACAGTTTGAAAGCATCAATTATTTGGTGCTCAGCCTTCTTCATGGTCCAACTCTCACATCTCTACATGACTACTGGGAAAACCATAGCTTTGACTATATGGAACTTTGTCAGAAAAGTGATGTCTTTGCTTTTTAATACAATGTCTTGGTTTGTCATACGTTTTCTTCCAAGGAGCAAGTGTGTTTTAATGTCAGGGTTGCAGTCACCATCCACAGTGATTTTTGAGGCCCAAGAAGATAAAATCTTTCACTGTTTCCACTTTTCCCCCATCTATTTGCATGAAGTGATGGGATTGGATACCATGATCTTCATTTTTTAAATGCTAAGTTTTAAGAAAGTTTTCCCTCTCTCATCTTTCATTCTCATCAAGGCCTCTTTAATTCCTTTTTGTTTTCTGCCATTAGAGTCATATCACCTGCATATCTGAGATTGTTGATATTTCTCCAGAAAATCTTGATTCCAGATTGTGAGTCATCCAGGCTGGCATTTTTCATGATGTACTCAACATAGAAGTTAAATATGCAAGATGACAATTTGCAGCCTTGACATACTCCTTTCTGATTTGGAACAAGTCCCTTGTTCTATGTCTGGTTCTAACTGCTGCTTCTTGGCCTGAGTACAGTTTTATCAAGAGGTAAGTAAGATGGTTTGATATTCTCATCTGTTAAAGAATTTTCCACAGTTTGTTGTGATCCTCACAGTTGTTAGCTTTAGTGTAGTCATTGAAGGAGAAGATTTTTTGGGGGGGGATGGACTTCCCTTGATTTTTCTATGATCCAGCATGTTGGCAATTTGATTTCTGGTTCTTCTGCCTCTTCAAAACCCAGCTTGTACATCTAGAACTTCTTAGTTTATATACTGTTGTAGCCTAGCTTGAAGGATATTGAATATCACCTTGCTCACATGTTAAATGAGTGCAGTTGTGTGGTAGTTTGACCATTCTTTGGCCTTGTCTTTCTTTGGGATTGGAATGAAAATTGATATTTCCAGTCCTGTAGTCACTGCTCAATTTTCCAAAGTTGCTGAAATATTGAATATAGCACTTCAAGAGCATCATCTTTGAGGATTTGAAATAGCTCAGCTGAAATTGCATCATCTCCATTAGCTTTGTTCATAGAGACCCACTTGACTTCACATTCCAGAATGTTTGGCTTTAGGTGAATGACCACACCATCTTAGTTATCTGGGTCATTAATATCTTTTTGTATAGTTATTTTGTGTATCCTTGCCACCTCTTCTTAACCTATTCTTCTTCCATTAAGTTCTTGCCATTTCTGTCCTTTATTGTGCCCATCTTTGAGTGAAACGTTCCCTTGGTTTCTCCAATTTTCTTGAATAGATCTCTTGTCTTTCCCATTCTATTGTTTTCTTTTATTTCTTTACATTGTTCACTTAGGAAGGCTTACCATCTCTCTTTGCTATTCACTTGAACTCTGCATTTAGTTAGTTAAAGCATTCCCTTTCTCTTTTGCCTTTTGTTTCTCATCTTTTCTATCTATTTGTAAGCCCTGCTCAAGCAACTGTTTTGCCTTCCTGTATTTCATCTTCTTAAGAATGATTTTGGTCACCACTTCCTGATACCTTCAGAAATACTGAAGTGGGTTTCCATTTCCTTCTCCAGGGGATCTTCCCAACCCGAGACTCAAACCCACTTTTCCTGCATTGGCAGGTGGATTCTTTACTAGTACCACATGTGAAGCCTAATTTTTTCTCACGACTCAGTGGTAAAGAATTTGCCTGCCAATGCAGGAGAGGCAGGTTTGATCCCGGGGTTGGGAAGATCCCTTGGAGAATGAAATGGGAACCTACTGCAGTATATTGGACTGGGAAATCCCATGGACAGAGGCAGCTGGTGGGCTACAGTTCATGTCAATGAAGAGTCTGACACAATTTGGAGACTAAACAACTACAACCTTAAATTTATGAACTCTTATTAGTGTAAATGTCTCCTCCCAATAATCCTAATGCAATATTTGCTTTCCTAGACTACCCTCTGCATACTATAATTCTCTCCATCACACTCACTCTCTATTTTTACATTTCCCATTTACCAACAACTGAAAACTAATATATACATAACAAAATCCTATAGCACACATCTTAGTATCTATAGAACCATGATGTAATGTAACTCACTTTTGAAATAATATGAAATAAACACTTATATATGCACACATTGGAATGTTGAAATAGTATTAAAATTTTGTGACCAGGAATCACACTGAAATATGTGAATTAAAGGAATCAACCGTTTAGTTTTCCTGGGCTTCCATGGTGGCTCAGACAGTAAACAATCCACCTGCAATGTTGGAAACCTGGGTTTGATCCCTGGGTTGTGAAGATTCCCTGGAGAAGGGAAGGGCTACCCACCCCGATATTCTTGCCTGGAGAATTCCATGGACAGAGGAGCCTGTCAGTCTACAGTTCATGGGGTTGCAAAGAGTCAGACATACCTGAGCAACTTTCACTTTCCCTTTAGTTTTCTTATTATAATACATTAATTTAATTATAGTGAATAGTGAAGTCACGCAGTTGTGTCCAACTCTTTGTGACCCCATGGACTGTAGCCTACCAGGCTTCTCCATCCATGGGATTCTCCAGGCAAGAATACTGGAGTGGGTTACCATTTCCTTCTCCAGGGGATCTTCCCGACCCAGGGATCGAACCCGGTCTCCCACACTGGAGGCAGACACTTTAACCGCTGAGCCACCAGGGAAGCCCCTGTAATAGAACACACTATTTTAATAACTAATGTACATATATAGTATAAGTTTGCATATTTTATAATATTTAGAGACATTTGATTTCTTCTAGTCATTGTCTTAAATGATAAGAGGCAAAAATGAAATCTGAAGGTTTATGGAGCAGAAGAAGGAGATGATATCTACAGTGTGAAGCAGGTTGGGACAAGTGCCTTGAGGGTACTGCAGTGTCCTATAGGCAATCAGAGAATGAGACTACTCGTTTCTTACTGGGGTGATCAACAAAGGTTTCATGAAAGAGCTAGAGAGCCAGAGATGAATGTATATATAGATTTTTGAAAAGATGAAATGAAAAAACTGATTTTAGGCAAACACAGTGTAACAGGTTCATGTTGAAGGTTATATGAAACATACTGATTTTCTGAATATCTTTGGGGAATAGAGTGTGAATGAGCTAGAGAAAAAGACTGAATCTGCATAATTGGAAGTAGGGAATATTGAAGAAATTTGATCTTGGATATAGTATCTTCATGTCATTGGCAGAAAGAAAGTATAATGACTGAATATGAGAGAAATTAAGACGGAGAGACCAATGAGAAGGCAATGATAGCAAACAATATAATAAAGAGTGTTATTGAGCTTTTTTTGCAGTGGCTACTTTATGCATATGATTTAAGTTATTCAACACCTCTAAAAATTGGGAATCAACGTATTAAAAACTTTGAACTTCAGAGCAGTTAGATAATTTGTCTAAGCTCATACAAACCTTAAAAAAGAGAAATCTTTTTAGAGGCTTAAGAAAATGAAGAGTAGTTAACATATGATGGGTGAATGATCATTGGTAAGCAATTGTTTCACTGGGGTGAAGACTATAAACAGAACAAAGAATGCAAAAATAAAATTATATTTTCATAAACAAATGACAAGATGACATAGTAAGCTAAGGGATTCTTGTGTGTTCATGAAGACATGGGAATGAATGACTTGATGGTTGGAGGTGCAGGAATGGGAAAATAGGCTAATTAAGCAAGGGTAACAATGAAGTTGAAAGGAAGTGAAAGATTATGAGAGATCCCCAGAGAATTTAGAGTTTTGAAAAATTATTAATACTTGAGCAACTATAAGTTTATTTGAAACAAATGTTCTCTCAATTTATAAATTCATAATAAGATTAATTGCCAATATCCACTGGATCATCGAAAAAGCAAGAGAGTTTCAGGAAAAAACATCTATTTATGCTTTATTGACTAGGCCAAAGCCTTTGACTGTGTGGATCACAATAAACTGTGGAAAATTCTGAAAGAGATGGGAATACCAGAGCACCTAACCTGCCTCTTGAGAAACGTGTATGCGGTCAGGAAGCAACAGTTAGAACTGGACATGAAACAACAGACTGCTTCCAAATAGGAAAAAGAGTACATCAAAGCTGTATATTGTCACCCTGCTTATTTAACTTATATGCAGAGCATATCATGAGTGACGCTGGGCTGGAAGAAGCCCAAGTTGGAATCAAAATTGCTGGGAGAAATATCAATAACCTCAGATATGCAGATGACACCACCCTTATGTCAGAAAGTGAAAAGGAACTAAAAAGCCTCTTGATGAAAGTGAAAGAGGAGAGTGAAAAAGCTGGCTTAAAGCTCAACATTCAGAAAACTAAGATCATGGCATCCAGTCCCATCACTTCATGGTAAATAGATGGGGAAACAGTAGAAACACTGTCAGACTTTATTTTGGGGGGCTCCAATATCACTGCACATGTGATTGCAGCCATGAAATAAAAAGACACTTACTTCTTGGGAGGAATGTCATGACCAACCTAGACAGCATATTAAAAAGCAGAGACATTACTTTGCCAACAAAGGTCCATCTAGTCAAGGCTATGGTTTTTCCAGTAGTCATGTATGGATGTGAGAGTTGGACTATAAAGAAAGCTGAGCATAGAAGAATTGATGCTTTTGAACTGTGGTGTTGGAGAAGACTCTTGAGAATCCCTTGGACTGCAAGGACATCCAACCAGTCCATCCTAAAGGAGATCAGTCCTGGGTGTTCACTGGAGGGACTGATGTTGAAGCTGAAACTCCAAAAGTTTGGCCACCTGATGCAAAGAGCTGACTCATTTGGAAAGACCCTGTTTCTGGGAAAGATTGAGGGCAGGAGGAGAAGGGGATGACAGAGGATGAGATAGTTGGATGACGTCACTGACTCAATGGACATGAGTCTGGGTAAACTCCAGGACTTGGTGATGGACAGGGAGGCCAGGCATGCAGTGGTTCATGGGGTCGCAAAGAGTCAGACACGACTGAGTGACTGAACTGAACTGAATGATATTAATATTTAAAATGACACACAGTAGAGTTATTGTTTTAGCTATTACACATAAAGCTGCCTAACACTACCTAATATTTCAGTGCTCTATTTTCAAACTGTTGGATGTAATGAATCTATTCTTATGTTAACTGATTAATGTTAATTTGCAGTTTCTCTTTGTTATCAATCATCTGATAAAACCTTCTATTAAAAATAAGATTTATATTTTTAAAGCTGTATATACTCACATGTTACCAAGTAATATATTTTGGATAAATATATTAGACTGAAAGGTATATTCTCTTGAGTAGGATCACCTATTTATTAAGTTCTAGTTAGGTAGCTATTAATAGGCATATCTATTATAAATCACCACTCTGCTCTTAAAGTCTGAATTTACTCATGTTAAATTGCTTTCTGGTTAAGAATATGGAACGTTTGATTTTGTTTGCCTTTTATTTATTTGAACATTGTAGGGAATGTTAAGAAAAATATTGACTGGTTTTTAAAACTACAGTGGTCATAAGTCAATTAGATTTGCTGTATTTAGTTAATTCAGAACAGACACAAGCAAATGGCATTGTAAAATACATGGGATAAAGAATCCAAACACAGCAGCCATTTCAGCCTAAAAAGTCAAGGTAGTTCAGTTGTAGGTTATTATTTAAGAGACTTCAAGGCTAATCAAACTAATTATACACTGTAGAATACTCTCTAGGATAATTGAAGTTCTGTCTTATCACTAAGACTTCTCTTGTCTTGTTGCTTTGTTAGTAGTTAAATTTAATTTGAAGTTACTTTAGGATAAGTGATAATCTAGTCAACAAAAAAGCCCCAAATGAGAGGGGGAAAGATCAAACAAAATGTGTATTCAATAGCTTTGTTAGTGTCACTTTCTTCAGCTTGTCTGAGTTTGAAAAAAAAGTAAAATTCAAGTAAATTAACTTGATATTTTCAATACTACTTACCTAAATTATAATCTAAATGTTTATTTCCTTATTCTTAATTTCAATTGATTTTTTTGTTTTGTTTCGTTTTCATCGACCTGCATCCCAATGTCCTTCATGCTTTTATAATAGTTTGTCCTCAGCCTCCACTTTCTATCTCTGCTCTAGCAGAATGCCCAGTTTGTCTCACAGACTCATGTGAGAAATCCTCTCCCTGTCTCACCAGATAGACTTGCTCTAGATTCCAATACATGTAATAGATGATTTCCTCACTTGTGTTTCATAAATATTAACATTGAATTTCTGTAGTCTGAGAGGCAGTAGGAAGTTGACAGGCATCTAGTGTGGTAGTTCTCAATAAACGTTGTTGAATGTATGTTGAATACAAAAAAGGATTATAATATATTTAAGTTTACTTCTTCAGTTAAAAGGTCATACTTTGTTCTGATCCTTAAGTGGGAAGAACAGCTCACGATAGATTAAGGCAATAACTTCTGGTATTTTGGTTTAAATATTTGTACCTAATGCATATGTGTTTCCTCGGTCACTCAGTCATGTCTGATTCTTTGCAACCCTGTGTATTGTAACCCACAAGCATCCTCTGTCCTTGGAATTCTCCAGGCAAGAACACTGGAGTAGATTGCTATTTCCTCTTCCAGAGTATCTTCCCTACCCAAGGATCGAATCCGTGTCTGCTGTGTCTCTTGCATTGCAGGTTAATTACTGCTCAGCCACAGGGGAAGCCCTTTGCACCTAATACATCTCTGCAAAATGGGAAAGACTGTTTCTTTAAAATTATGACCAAAATATACTCAACCTATTGATAACTAAATAAACAATATCTTATATAAGTTGAAAATAAATAGTAGGCTGTATAATGAAAAAATGCATAATTTTGGAGAAATGTGGTGCTGTTATGGCTACAGTTATAAAGAGAGTCCCAACAATAGTTCGTATATATGGAAAAATAGAAACTCCCAGTTTACTTCCTCATTTGAAGTATTAAATAACTGGTTTTGAGAAATATGACATAGAATCAAATAGGAGATAAAGACCAACAAGTAGGGTCAACAATAGGTAATCACTTCCAAAAATTTAGGAGTATTGCCAAAATGTTCATTTATTCAGAAAAAGAAAAAAAAAAAAAAAAGTAAATGTGCCTACTGTAGTACCAGGATTTTTATTGCTTGGGATACAGCTACTCAGCACAAAATAAACTCCTTGTTCTCAATTCCTATGTTCTTGTGCTAAAAACACTTCCAAAGTAAAAATTATGTTCATCTCTTAACAAACCAGCTCATTTTATAGCTTTATTTTACCTGTAGTATTACTGGTGAAGTGAAAAAAGTGACAGTCACTCAGTTGTGTCTGACTCTTTGTAACCCCTTGGACTATACAGTCCATGGAATTCTCTAGGCCAGAATACTGGAGTGGATAGCCTTTCCCTTCTCCAGGAGATCTTCCCAACCCAGGGATTGAACCCAAGTCTTCCACATTGCAGTCAGATTCTTTACCAGCTGAGTCACAAGGGAAGCCGAAGAATACTGGAGTGAATAGCTTATCCTTTCTCCAGCAGATCTTCCTCACCCAGGAATCAAACCGGGGTCTCCTGCATTGCAGGTGGATTCTCTACCAACTGAGCTATCAGAGAAGCCCATTACCGGTGATTTTTTTTTCTTTAATTTTTATAGAATTTGGCACAGCAATAGGCACAAGATACATTGTTAAAAATAAGTGTCATCTGAATCTGAAGCCTTGGGTATTTAGAGCTTGAAATTTGAATATTAACACTATCTGTCTAATTGGTTTCAAGCTAAAATAACTTGTTTTGAAAAAAAAAGAGTGAGAAAATATATAACCCTGTTTTATAATCAAATCTATTTGGAGATCATGTCTGCACCCCTTAAGAGTTGTTCTGCAGCAGTCCTGGTACAAACTGAGGTTCTAAGCTGACAATTATAAGAATGTGTTTTGATTAAAAAAAAAAAATCATTGTAATCGAGTTTTATTTTCCAGAAGAATTACAGTAATAGAAGCAACAATCATAGAGGCAAAAAGAATGTTTTTAAAAAGGTCACTATATGTAAGAAGAAGCTCCAGAAGGGAATCACATACATTATCTGAATAATTTTTGCCACTTATTTATGGCATGCTTGATGTCAAACATCTGATTTAATTATAATTATTCTGCTATGATAGACATGATATGTGTGTATACATATATACACACACACTCAGACTCACGTCCATCGAGTCCGTGATGCCATACAGCCATCTCATCCTCTGTCGTCCTCTTCTCCTCCTGCCCCCAATCCCTCCCAGCATCCAAGTCTTTTCCAATGAGTCAACTCTTCCATGAGGTGGCCAAAGCACTGGAGTTTCAGCTTTAGTATCATTCCTTCCAAAGAAATCCCAGGGCTGATCTCCTTCAGAATGGACTGATTGGATCTCCTTACAGTCCAAGGGACTCTCAGGAGTCTTCTCCAACACCACAGTTTAAAAGCATCAATTCTTCAGTGCTCAGCCTTCTTCACAGTCCAACTCTCACATCCATACATGACCACAGGAAAAACCATAGCCTTGACTAGATGGACCTTAGTCAGCAAAGTAATGTCTCTGCTTTTGAATATACTATCTAGGTTGGTCATAACTTTTGGTGATGGACAGGGAGGCCTGGCGTGCTGTGATTCATGGGGTCGCAAAGAGTCGGACACGACTGAGTGACTGAACTGAACTGATACTTATTGTTTTGGGCAGAACTCCAAAGAACTAAAGAGACTCATCTACTTTGTAGATATTTATGTATTTCTAACAAAATGTCCAAACCTTAAAATACTTAAGTAAAAGTTATCATAAACATCTTACTGTAAAAGGTCTTTGAATACAAAGTGCTAGTGGTCTTTATTATGATATTTGAATTCAAAGTATTTAAACATATTTCACTACTTATGCTTATGTATAATTATAAAATGTTTCTTTTGGCAACTTAATTTTTAATTAATCTTTAGAACAAGTAATGATGTCAGAGAAAAGATTATATTAAAGAGTTGATATTAACAGATGTAATAGTCAATTGATTAAAATAAAAGCAAAGCAGGATAATGAGGCAACTCTTTTTAGTGCCTGTAAAGTATTAAGCATCCTTACAATTGCTTTATATGTTTTAATTCATTTGATTCATGTGAAATGTGATGGAAGTTAAGGCACAGAATACTGAAGGATCATCATCAAGCTCACACAGCTAGGAAGAAATATTTAGATCAAAAATATTGCCCCTTTGACTGCTGTTAACAACTTCATTATGGCAACCAGGAATAAATGTGTTAATTATACCTTTACATTGTTTTAAGAATTTTTAATTTGTTATAATTATTAAGGTGACATATTAAAATATCAATGTAGCAAAGATTTTTAAATATTTTGAATTGATTATGACAAATTTTATGTTTGATTTTCAGTACGATAATTAAATACAAATGATCCCTGACTTATAATGAATTAGCTTGAAATTTTTGACTTTATGATGGGTATGACTCACATACAGTAGAAACTGTACTTCAAATTCTGAATGATCTTTACCCAGGCTAGCAATATGTGATACAATACTGTCTCATGATGCTGGGCATTGGCAATGAGCCACAACTTCCAGTCAGCCACACAATCACAAGTATAAACAATGTATACACTTACAAATCATTCTGTACCCAAATATTGTTTTTCACTTTTAGTACAGTATCAATAAATTACAAGAGACATCAATACTCTATCATAAAACAAGATTTGTATTAGGCAATTTTGTCCAACTGTAGACTAGTGTTTAAGTGTTTGAGCACATTTAAGGTAGGCTCAACTAAGCTCTGCTTGTATTAACATCCAAGTAGACAGCGGCTGCTGCTGCTAAGTCACTTCAGTCATGTCCGACTCTGTGCGACCCCATAGACGGCAGCCCACCAGGCTCCCCCATCCCTGGGATTCTCCAGGCAAGAACACTGGAGTGGGTTGCCATTTCCTTTTCCAATGCATGAAAGTGAAGTCGCTCAGTCCTGTCCGACACTTAGCGACCCCATGGACTGCAGCCTACCAGGCTCCTCCATTCATGGGATTTTCCAGGCAAGAGTACTGGAGTGGGGTGCCATTTCCTTCTCCACTAAGTAGACTAGGTGTTTTAAATACATTTTCCACTTAAAATATTTTCAAGTATTGATGAGTTTTTCATGATAACCCCATCATAAGTCAAAGAAGAGCTGTATAGATTTTTCATTTGTATCACCCATCCTCAAGAGTGTTGAAACATGAGAAAATATCCTATACTCCTTTCTCTGGTATCACAGTGAAACATGAAACAATTGTAGGTCTCTGGGTTCCATTCATTACTCACTTTAGAATTAACAAATATAACTGACCACGTAGATGGAAACTTTATTTGCTGGCATAAGAATAATCATATAATAAAATTAAAAGAGATGAGAATATCTATTAGTAATTAAAAGAGAGAATATCCAGGGCATTAAGGAAATTCATAAATAATGCTTTTCAACATTCACTTCATGATTGGAATATAGAAAAAATGGTTTACTTCAGTAAAATGTTAGAATGTTTGATCACTGCTTTGTCATACATAATACAAAATATTTTTTCAATGAAAACATACATTTGTCTCATTCATGATGATATGATGGTGATGATGCTACCAAAATGTCTTCATTACCTATAAAATCATTCTTTTGGTAACTTTCCCAAATACTGCCAACTATTTATTAATAAAAAACCTCAGCAAATTACACACACACACACACAAGATTTCAATTTGCGAAGAATTAATTGAGTGCCTAACCTATAATAGAATGTGAAAAGGAATACATAAATGAATAAGGCCATCCTTGGCTCAAGATGGACTCAAAAAATTACGTTGAGTAAGTTAGGTTTATAACACAAGTTAGTGAATTTAGTATTTAAAAACTATAATGTCAAATTTTTTTTTATGCACTGTGAACAAAACAAAATATTACACATGAAGATCAGAAAGTCATATTCTATTTCAATTAAGCTTTGAACTTAATGGTTTAATATGAAGTATATTTATTGAAGAATAATAACTATAATATAGGAAAAAGTGGAAAAACTAGCTGTATTGGCAACACATTTTTATTATCTTTTTAGTTAAATCTCAGTAAGTGTATTAATCACACACTTATATATATTTACAATAAAGTAACCAACTTATTAAATTGACATCAAGTTTTTGAAAAGATTCTTAATTTGCAGTATGACCAGTCATCCTGATGATTACATGTTTAAGTATAGTCCTAATTGATCATGGAGCCTTTTGCTATAAATTACAGAGAGGGAATACAGATTTCACAGGCTGATTGTGGCTTAATGGCAAATTTCACAGTCTGAATAGAAAAAGGATATAAACACGCAGGAATAAGGTATTTACATGGATTCATGATGTGAAAAGTTCCTTTCCAATTTCCAGTGCATACAGATATACTGATAAATCAAATATGAGAATACAAAGGGAATATTAAGGGATGAGGAAATAAAAAAAGTATGCTATCAGTTGTATCTATCCAGAAATTTTATTTTAAAATAGACAGATATATATAGAATTTAATGTTGAAAATTTTGTAACATATTAACCCATAAATAAAAATATACTGTACAGTTTAATTAACTAAAATGCTAAGTAAATATAAGTGATCTAGAACTAGTTATTAACTTTTAGTTAATATTTCCTATGTCAATGTATTATTTCCCACCCAATAAGCCTTTGATATTTAAAAGAATCAGTTCATTGCAAGGATGAAACACTTCATAAAAGTTCAATGTCCTTCCTTTTCATACAACACTTAGGTTCTTGTATCAGATTCATAAATACCTGAACATTAACAGATTTATATTAACAGTTATATATTATTATATATATAAACAGTTATAACAGACATATGTTAACAGTTATAATCCATAACTTTGGATTTTGGTCAATTTCATAAGTGTTAATGATTAAAATGCCAGTGTTCAAGAAACAAAATTTTAATTCTTTTTGAGTTTTAGTGTGGAATAATGTTTAGTACAATTTAAAATTTCTTCTTTATGACTAGTGTTGTGTATCATTAAAATTACTAAAAAAAAGAAAAGAAAAAGCTAAATGATTGCTAATTCAGAACTAGATTATATAAAAAGGAAAGTTGGATTGTCTTACCACATTATTTAGTAAGATAAAATAATTAACATAGAATTGTGTTAATAAATTTTATTAATACCAGAGTATTAGTAACATAGTGTTTAGTCTGAGTTGGACGTGTCAGCATTTCAAAACAGCTGAGCAGTCAAGTGTCAGGCATGCTATATAAATTCATTAAGACTGAATATTTTTTGTCCTTAAATGGTACTACTTTCATATTTTAAGAAAAATAATTTTAACGTTTCCATTAAGAAATACTGTAATGGATTGAAAAGGAACTTGTTCAGCTTAATGGTCCCAGTTGGTTTACATTATGAATAAAGCAAAAGAGAAAAAAAAGCGATTGTTTTACTTATATTTTACTTCCCTTCACTTTAGAATGTTTTTCTTATAAATTTGTGTATAGTTTTCTACACCAATTTCAGAGTTTATTAATGCCACCAAAGTTCAGGTATTGTAGGATATACTAGTATCTTACTTATGATCGCTTACTTTGCTCTGTGTCTATATAATGCCAGATAACTACAAACATGCAAACTTCTCATGTGAAAAAGAGTTGACTTTGTGCATGTACAAAGTATCTGGGTACAAATCTGTGTGGCTTTGTGGCTACCTAGCCACTTTTTTATTTTATTTTGCTTTTATTGTGTGTTGGTGTCCTTATAGTAGGTCTTTTTCCTTTTCTTTTCTTTTATAGTTTCTAGGTGAACTTAGTGTCATTCATGTATATGTTAAGATGGCTACGTTCAATTCTGAAATATAGTTGTAACCTCTAATAGCCATTGATGAATTGTCTTTTGGCTAAATGAGGTGTGTGGCATTGCTTTTGACACTTAGGATAGCTGTTCAAAAGTTCTGCTGAGTGAACATCTGTACCTCATTCACTGACTTCCCTGGTGGCTCAGATGGTAAAGCATCTGTCTATGATGCAGGAGACCTGGGTTTGATCCCTGGTTTGGGAAGATCCCTTGGAGAAGGAAATGGCAATCCACTCCAGTACCATTGCCTGGAAAATCCCATGGACAAAGGAGCCTGGTAGGCTACAGTCCATGGGGTCACAAAGAGTCGGACATGACTGAGCGACTTCAGATTCAGTCACTGTTAATATATAGACATTGATATATCTCATGTTCCTTATGTAATTCTATTTCATATCTGTTATTTGTTTACATCTTTGACCCAGATGTCTTTGTGCCTCTGGATATTCTCTTTAATACCTATTTTAAATGAGAGAAAGAGAGAAGAAAGTCTTTGATGTCGTAAGGTCAGTAGTCACTAGAAAATGTTTCTGCTTCAATGAACTTTTGTGATGTTGTAAATTTTTCTGGTCTTTTCAGCCACTTCCACATTACAAAATTTGAATGACCCTCAATTATACAATGTACTAGAATAATAATTATTTATTCCCTCAAAAACAGGGCAGCATTGACTAATCAAAATAGATCGTATTAATTATATGTATTATAAATATTCATAAATTTTATTTATTACCTTAAATATGTAAATAGCTTTTTTTTAGTGCAGAAAACATATGCAGTGCAAACTAGAAGCAGAAGTAATGATGACATTTTTCTAGACTAAGATAATTTCTTTAAACTCATGGGATTTCATTTGCAACACCAATTCTGTATCCACCTGATATTGTCATCTGGATTCAAAGTTTTCTAAGTTCCCAAAAGACTTTAATATTTACAGACAGTCACATGCTGAAAAGATTGACTTTATATAATTTATAAATTTATAGAACTTAAAGCATCATTTAATTGTTTTCTATCTCATTTCAGACCTTATAAAAAGAGATAATATTATAAAATATAATTTCAAGGAAATCATTGATGCATCAGATTTTTGAAAATCCACTAAAAAATGTAATGTAGAAGGGAGAGGTCTGAGCTACCACCCTGGAAAGGGCAGGCTGACGTTTAAGTAATAGCTAATTAATTAGAGTTGATCGTGTGAAGTTATGAAAGGCAACGCCAAAGAAAGCTCAAACTACAGCACAATTGCACTCATCTAACAGACTAGCAAAGTGATGCTCAAAATTCTCCAAGCCAGGTTTCAGCAATATGTGAACCGTGAACTTCCAGATGTTCAAGCTGGTTTTAGAAAAGGCAGAGGAACCAGAGATCAAATTGCCAACATCTGCTGGATCATCAAAAAAGCAAGAGAGTTAGAGAAAAACATGTATTTCTGCTTTATTGACTATGCCAAAGCCTTTGACTGTGTAGATCACAATAAACTGTGGAAAATTCTGAAAGAGATGGGAACACCAGACCACCTGACCTGCCTCTTGAGAAACCTATATGCAGGTCAGGAAGCAACAGTTAGAACTGGACATGGAACGACAGACTGGATCCAAATAGGAAAAAGAGGACATCAAGGCTGTATATTGTCACCCTGCTTATTTACTTATATGCAGAGTACATCATGAGAAATGCTGGGCTGGATGAAGTCCAAGCTGGAATCAAGATTTCTGGGAGAAATATCAATAACCTCAGATATGCAGATGACACCACCCTTATGGCACAAAGTAAAGAAGAACTAAAGAGCCTCTTGATGAAAGTGAAAGAGGAGAGTGAAAATGTTGGCTTAAAGCTCAACATTCAGAAAACTAAGAGCATGGCATCACGTCCCATCACTTCATGGCAAATAGATGGGGAAACAGTAGAAACAGTGTCAGACTTTATTTTTCTGGGCTCCAAAATCACTGCAGATGGTGATTGTAGCCATGCAATTAAAAGATGCTTACTCCTTGGAAGGAATGTTATGAACAACCTAGACAGCATATTCAAAAGCAGAGACATTACTTTGTCAACAAAGGTCCGTCTAGTCAAGGCTATGGTTTTTCCAGTGGTCATGTATGGATGTGAGAGTTGGACTGTGAAGAAAGCTGAGCGCTGAAGAATTGACGCTTTTAAACTGTAATGTTGGAGAAGACTCTTGAGAGTCCCTTGGACTGCAAGGCGATCCAACCAGTCCATCCTTAAGGAGATCAGTCCTGGGTGTTCATTGGAAGGACTGATGTTGAAGCTGAAGCTCCAATATTTTTGCCACCTGATATGAAGAGCTGACTCATTTGAAAAGACCCTGATTCAGGGAAAGATTGAGGGGAGGAGGAGAAGGTGACCACAGAGGATGAGATGGTTGGATGGCATTACCAAGTCTATGGTTATGGTTTTGGGTGGACTCTGGGAGTTGGTGATGGACAGGGAAGCCTAGTGTGCTGCAGTTCATGGGGTAGCAGAGTCGGACATGACTGAGTGACTGAACTGAACTGAACTGATGCTGAGTGGGAGTGTGCTCAGTTAAGCTGTGGTATGTCAGGCACTTATTACTGAACTGATCTAAATTTAAAAATAATATTTGGCCATCTTTGTTAATGATACACACTACGATCTGAAATGCTATATCAATATTGGAATAAAAGCAGTTTACAAGAACAGAGGACTACTTTTTAAGTTAAATTTATTAAAGCAGTCATAATATTAATATCCAAATTACCCAATTTAATTCTGTCTTTTCAAAGCAAAATATTAATCATGATATAAAATCAGTTTACATAAATTCTGATGATACAGACACAAAAACAGAAATATTGTTTCCATTGTTTCTGTTAAATAAAGCTATCAGAAAACAAATAACTTCTACAAAGATAACTCTGGTTACATATAGTGGTTATAACATTGCATGGTTTTTTTTTTTTTTGGGGTGTGTGTTTTTTTTTTTAAATTTAATTTTATTTATTTTATTTTTTTTAATTTTAAAATCTTTAATTCTTACATGTGTTCCCAAAC
Organism: Budorcas taxicolor; assembly: GCF_023091745.1. Classification (NCBI taxonomy): domain Eukaryota; kingdom Metazoa; phylum Chordata; class Mammalia; order Artiodactyla; family Bovidae; genus Budorcas; species Budorcas taxicolor. The sequence continues at coordinate 98,421,295 of NC_068910.1, forward strand.
ATGAACCCCCCTCCCACGTCCCTCCCCATAACATCTTTGTGGGTCATCCCCATGCACCAGCCCCAAGCATGCTGTATCCTGCGTCAGACATAAACTAGCGATTCATTTCTTACATGATAGTATACATGATAGAATGCCATTCTCCCAAATCATCCCACCCTCTCCCTCTCCCTCTGAGTCCAAAAGTCCGTTATACACAGCTGCGTCTTTTTTTCCTGTCTTGCATACAGGGGGTCGTCATTGCCATCTTTCTAAATTCCATATATATGTTTTGTTTTAAAATTTGATGTTTCTGAATATCTTATCATTGTACCAGATGATTTTTATGTATTAAATCCTTAAGTAATTGATATTGTTCTCACTCTTCTATAGATGTGGACACAAAATCTAGCAAATATGAAATGAGAGAGTACATGTCTGTGTGATCTAGCTCTCAGTGGGTTTTTCCAACATAAGCACTATTTCAAAATTACATAATTTAATCATTTAAACTCTAAAAATTATAATTAATTTATATGTCTGCCTTAATAATGTCATTAAAATAGAATTTATTAACAGTTGTGTTAATATTTATGTTAACATCTAAGTGATTTCAGTGAAAAATAGTAAGATCTTTTAAAAAAATATGAATGTTTAAATACATGAAAAATATAAATATAAATAAAATTATTTCCATAAATAGCAATTCAAAAATTGTCTAGTGTTTATGTATGCTTATTGAAAATGGAGTATATGTAGGATAGAAAATAAGGAAAATCAATATTTGGGGAAACAAATATTCATTATTATATATAAACAAAGTGTTATAGAAAAATGAATCAAAGTATCTAAAATCTTTGGCATTAGAGGTTTAAGTTTCTGAAGCAACTGATTCTAGAATCAGAACTCATACATCCATATTCCTAGCTATTATTAAAAATAAGAATCCACCTCAAAAAATAGAGAGAGAGAGAGAGGCACTTTGAGAAACCCAAAAAACAAAGCAGCAAATGTTGCCTATTTTGTCATGTCTCTCATTGCCTTCAGGTTGCCTTGTCAAGAGAATGTTATTTGAGTTAATTTCTTTAAATTTTTTAACATAATAAGATTTTATTGTTATAAAAGTGATTGCCAAATCCAAAACTCTATTAGTGTCCAAATTTCTCATTTTATTCCCAAAATAAAGACCCAGATTCAACTACACACTTCTGTGTCATCATGTGCAGTGGTGTCCTCTGACAGAGCCAGTTCACTCATCTATTCAGATTGGCCCTTTTATTATGCATTGAAACTATCTGTTGCCATTTACCAAAGTATGGTATGAATCCTAGCCACACATTAAATTGCACCTGTTACTGCTTAACACAGTGGTTAAAAGTATGGAATCCAGTAATTATGGCTGAGTTCTAATCCACTTATTGGTCGTTAATTATAGATAATTTACTTAACCTCTCTCTGCCTTAACTTCCTGTTTGATAGAATGATGATAGTAATAGTATCATACAAGTGCTTGGCACATTTTAAGTACTCTAAAGATAGCAAGTAATGATTATTTTCTCATACATATATCTTCATCTCATTCTAACAATATTAACTGAACAAAGATTAACTCAACATCAGAGGGCCAGACACCATGTTAAATTATAAATGGTAAGAAAAACAAAACATATGCTAGAGCTTTAAAATCCTTAATATATAACAGGAAAACAAAAATGCCCCTGAAAAGGAAAAATACAATTTGATAAATCCTATTCCAGAATACATGCATAGCATAGGGTGTGTAGACAAGACTATTAAAATTGCAGGCACTATCACCGTACCTGTTACTTCAGCATGGAAGGCACCATGAGGATCAATCATCAGTAGATATAAACATAGGGCCTCCCAGGTGGCACAGTGGTAAATAATATACTTGCTTATTCAGGAGCCTCAGGAGACACAGATTCAGGAGACCTGGGTTGTATCCTTGGGTTGGGAAGATTTCCTGAATAATCTCTTGAACAGTGGAACCTGGCAGGGTACAGTTCAAGGGGTCACAGAGAGTCAGACAGGTCTGAGCGACAACTCGCACACATGGATGTAAATATGGGTATCATTTCAGACAGTATATCTCTTCAGATCAAAGAAACATACACGTCACCAGCACCAAGATTTATAGATATTTACTTGTTGGAAATGGATTCTTTAGGGGAAACAATGCTATGGGAACTGAAACTGTCAACAAAGAAAGCAAGGGAAGGGAGAGAGGAGTGGAAAGAGGAAAGAAGAAAAGAAATTATCCTTTTAAATAAAGTACACTGCCCTCATTTTACCAGTATTCTTGCCATGTCACTCAAGAAATCCTCTGGTCAGTACAGATCACTCTCTATCAGTTAGATAAGCACCTCATATTTGTTATCATAGGTTGTATTCAGTTTGGGTCTTTTGAGTATAAGCTCTCTGAGGGAAGAAACTGGCTTATCTGAATCTGACCCTTCAGCGTCATTTCAAGAGTTGGTGTGAAAGGACTTGTGAGAATTAAGATGCCCTGAAAATTATTTATTCCTTGCCTTTGCTTTTTTAGAAATGTTTTTCTTTTACACTCAAGAGTTGAAACTTAAAATTATTTTTCATCCTTTAGAAGAAAGATTTAAATAATGTGATCGTGCATCTTATCTTTAAGGAAGACTTCCACTGCCTCTGTCCTCAGTGCATGTCAATGAGTAACTTAAAATCAACATCTGATGTAATCAACATCTCTTATATAAGAGCAAAGAGAATTTGTAATTAAATCTCCTAAATCCCAGATTGTCAGAAACACTGAAAAGACAAACACAAACCAAACCATCTACTGATAAAAATCATTTTACAACTATACAAAACCAGAATACAAAGTTTGATTAAATGTCTTTTCATGAAACTGATAGTTACGCTCACATGTATGAACAGATACTATGTATATGATGCCAAAGCTTTAAGCTGTTGGCAAGCAGAGTTGATTCTTATCCAATAGCCTAGTATCCTCTCTCTTGTCAAGTCCATGGGTACCAGAGTGATGAATTCACATGGAAAGAAATTAGAGATGATATCAGGATGAAAAAACTAGAAATACTTATATCATGTACTGTTTTAAAACAAAGAACATAAAAGAGTCAATGTAATCAAATAAACAAGACAGCTTTGTTATTTGACTTCTATTTTACTATATATTATGATTTTATATTTATATATTTATAAAAATTATATGATTTTCATATTAAATTCTTAAAGCAAGAAATAAACACACACACACAAACATGTATCTATGTATAAGGATGATATAAAGGCATAAATTGGGACTACTACAAAAACTTAATGAGATTCTTTTAACAAATATCCATAATTTCAAATACAAAATTATGAATAGTGTTTCTTCATATTGCTACTGTCAATTATCTCAGTGCCAGCCAGAAATTTTGCTGAAGTGTTAAACTTAACAGGATAATATTTTTAAACAAAGAAAAACTCAATATTAAATATTTGCACAGTCCTTAAAACATAACCTTGTTAATAATGGACATGAGTTTGAGTAAACTCCAGGAACTGATGGTGGATTGGGAAGCCTGGAGTGCTGCTAGGGTCGCAGAGAGACGGACATGACTGAGTGACCGAATTGAACTGAACTGAACAATGAGTTTGATGTAATCTGGATTATGACACAAACTCTCAGTTCTGGGGGTATGACTATGATTAAAAATTTAAAATATCATAAAATGTATTTAGCCCCACCTCTTCCCATAGCTGGCATATTTTTGGTGGCTGTGCTGATGAACAGTTTGTAACTTTGACAGTCAAATACCTCTACAATTTGAAAGAATGCCATTTCATATGGGAATACTTTTGTTTGTTTTTTTGAGTTCTAATTGTTATTTTCAGGTGACATGCACTTTGCAATGACTTCCATTTTGAAATAAGATGATCTTTGTTAGTTTAAAAAAAATAAAGTCCAAAGAATGTCCTTTCAAGATAATGTTCTTCGACAGTGAGAGGAATCTTCTAATAATGGTGCTGCCGTCAAGCGCAAGTACATAAATTGTCTTCTGTTGTGACAGCAGTATGCAGTGGTTCTCTAGCAACATTGTAATGAAATAAGTATTTCTCAGATTATCAAAACTATGTTTTATAATTAGATATTTTAAAAAAGGAGTGAGAATGAATCATGCTTCATAAATATCGTATATAAACCAGTATATGAAGCTATTTTCAAGTTCTGAGTTTTTTTATGTAAAATATAATAATGTCTGTTTATGAATGAAATATTTTAAAAGAAATGGGGAACAAATAATTTTAAAGGCACATCATATTCCTGTGTTAATAATCTACAAACAAGCTACCTGTCAAAATTGATAACTGACTGAAAATTTGAATTAAAGTTTTGTTAAATTTATTTTGTTTAGTACCTATAATAGAAAGTAATTTATACTTGAAATGTATTATGTCTTTATACATGCTCTCTTGGTTCTTTACTCTGCAGTTTCTTTACTCTGTTGTAACAGTGAAAGCCTGTAATAAAATACTCAAGTGTGCTTTGAGATGATATTCATTTCCACTAAATCCTATTGCTTCAAGTCTTTTTTTATTTTCTTTCTCATGGAAATCTGAGAAAATCCTATGATTTGGATAATGAACATAGACTTTCCAGTTTAAAAAAAAAATTCATCAAATGTGTTTGACACATCAAGCAATCACAAAACCAGCACTGGCCTGAGCATTATGACAACTTATCAGACTGAATGAAGTACTGTGTCTACCAAGGCATTTTCACGTTTTGTAGATAACAAGGTGAAAAGTGAGTAAATACTGCACAACAAAACCACAAAGAATTCCCCATTTGCATTCCATTGCTTACATCTTCTCTAATGGTTACTTTGGTTTTAAAAATAGAAGTATGTAAGTTAAAATTGTCAAATGAAAAATATGAATGCATATAAAACTATGAACTTAGAAATTCAAACAATTGCTTGAAAGTGAAAGTGAAGGTGAAAGTGAAGTCACTCAGTCATGTCTGACTCTTTGCAACCCCATGGACTGTAGCCCACCAGGCTCCTCCGTCCATGGAATTTTCCAGGCAAGAATACTGGAGTAGGTTGCCATTTCCTTCTCTAGGGGATCTTCCCCACCCAGGGATTGAACCTGGGTCTCCTGCATTGTAGGCAATGCTTTACTGTCTGAGCCACTTACTTTAATGAAAGATAGCCTATTTTCATATGGTCACATATGGGTAAAAACCTAAGTCTTAATTCTCACAAATAGATTTTATTGATAGATATCCCCCCACCACTGAGAATAATGATTTGTGAGTTTTCTTTTGGAAGGAAGAATAGCATAACAATAGTTTACCATATAACCAAGACTATATATTCTGTCCTTAAATATGAAGCTGCTATCTAGTATTTCTTTTTAATACACAAAATGTAAATTCTGCATATAATTTTAATCTTATTTTCTGTTCCAAACTAATTTATTATCTCCAAATTAAAGGTATGTTGTAAAGTGTACATTTTAAAAATAGGATTTTTTTTTTTTTGTATTTTGTGGTATTTTAATTCATTTAAACTTGCTGGTATCAATTATGTGTTCTTATATTTTTCTATGTAGTTATCATTTGCAATCTTCTATACATTTTTAGCTGGTTTTTGTAGTTCATTCTTCCTCTGAAAATGTACTATTCTTTAACCATCTTTCCCTTTCAACAAATGTTAGCTTTAACCTACTGATTTTGTTTTCTTTGACTATTTAAGCTTACATACTTAGGCTGGTGACTCTAATTGTTCCTACTCTCCACTTCTTCCTCTGCTAGAGAATCATTCATACTTCCCACTTCTTTCTGCAATCAATTTACTTGTTTGTAACCACCACTGGTCAGTTATTGCAATATTAATGTGTGGTAAACAACTCCAAGACTCAGGTAGCTGTGTATTTATTTCATGAGTGTAGGATTTCTATGGTTCTTCTGGACTCATTTGGGATGGACTTCTGACTTTGAATTGTGGTTACGTCTGACTCTCATTCTGGGTCCAGACTGAAAAGCCAATGGGTTGGTTACTAGAACAAGTGCTTTTTATGGTGACTGGCAAGAGTAGACGAGAGCAAGATAATATACAAACACATTTAAAGTTTCTGGTGTGACAACATGGCTTATGTCTGCCTGTATTTCAGTGGTCAAAGCAAATCATACGGCTACACCCAAAATCAATGGGGCAGTGAAACATATTCTACAACAATGAAGTTATAGCATGGGCTGGCAATGTAGGCAGAATTGAGGACAAAATGTCATCAACCACACCTAGTAAAAAGACGTTTTTATTTCTTTTCAATGCATATATTAACTGCACACTACTCAACACTTAGCACCTGAGTTGGCTTAATCATGGTATCGGAGGGCTTCCCCTGTATCTCAGTTGGTGAAGAATCCACCTGCAATGTGGGAGACCTGAGTTTGATCCCTGGGTTGGGAAGATCCCCTGGAGAAGGGAAAGGCTACCCACTCCAGTGTTCTGAGTCGGACACAACTGAGCGACTTTCACTTCACTTCACTATGGTATTGGGCATTAACTTTGTTGATGTGGGAGGACTTTTTAGGTTTACAAGGTTAATTCAAAAACTTTTTTGAAAATTTTCTGTCTTTAATTATGTTTGCTAAAGACCCTTGACTCATTTTATTTAAATAAAAACATGTTATTTTAACCGTATAAGAACATCAGTACTAAGTAGTCTTCTTCCAAATGTAAAAGAAACAGACTATAGGCAAAGAAACTGAAAGATTCAGGCACACAATAAAAAGTGTGAAGTCCCTGGGCTAAGAATGGACAAAGGTACTTAGCTGTGTGAAGACAGGGTGAGATTAGAGTGCAGATGAAATGTTAGGGAAACACCACATATATGATCTTATGTTGAGTTCTTGTTTTGTTTTTGTAGGAACTTATTTTGTATGCCCATAAACAGGAAAATTTTGAAAATACAACACCAAATGTCAATTTAAGTAATATAATTACCTAGTAACTTTAATTTAAAAGACATTTCCATTCACAGTTCTCTTTTAAGCTTTAAAGTGTTATTTCAAGAGTGTTTTATTTTATGAATAGTCTAAAGATATAATATTTGAAAGTTTCTTAATAGTATCATTTTTCTTTTAAGATAACTAATTATGGAATCATTGTGGATTATTTGGAGATACACTCTCTACTAGGTAGGACTTCCCTGGTGGCTCAGAAGGTAAAGCGTCTGTCTGCAATGTGAGAGACCCGGGTTCGATCCCTGGGTTGGGAAAATTCCCTGGAGAAGGAAATGGCAACCCACTCCAGCACTCTTGCCTTGAAAATCCAGTGGATGGAGGAGCTTGGTGCAGGCTACTGTCCATGGGGTCACAAAGAGTTGGACACGACTGAGCGACTTCACTTTCACTTTTCTCTACTAGGAAAAGAGTTCTATGTATTGTCTTATTTTCAGACTGCTTTTTCTTGTTATTTATAAGAGTGTTTGAATAGCTGATGTATTTAGTGGTTGTAGTAGCTAACCGTCAGCAATGTTGGCTTAAGGTCAGCTACTTTAAAACCCAAAATTCCTATTTTGCATAATTCTTCAATATGTAATCGGCATATTTGAAAACAGGGCAATTCATGTAGCTATGTAGAAGTTTACTTTGTAACAGATGTTCATGGTAGTTTGAGAAGCTGCTATGCTTGATTACATATCCACAGTATGTATGTGGATATATACTACCTACACTTAGGTTATTTGGCAACAATTTTGAACTTGAACAATTTCTATTGAAAATTCAGTTAATTTAAAAAATCCACCCATGTAATGATATCATTAAATCAAGCCAGATGTTTGTAGACCTAGTACTTAATGGGTTGGCTTCCATAATACAGAATGCATTTATAGACACTCACCTTGGTATTATACCCCTGCCTTGTATGTAGGGACACATTAAGAATAAATCCTACAAACTGGTCTTTAAATTTACTTTAGAGAGTTATAGAGATTTTAATCTACTACTTTATTTGCATCATTCTCCACCTCTAAAGAGTAATTATAAAAATATTTCTGTCTCATGAACATCATTTATTGTGAGCCCATGTAATACACTGAGGAAGTAGATGAGTGTCACAATTAGAGAGATGTGGCTTCAAATATCTGCTTAATATTGGATAACTTTCTAGCTTATCTAAGCTTCAGTTTCCTTATCTGTGAAATTATACAATAATATTCCAAAATGATAGAACCAAATTAAAATTTTTTTTGATGTATGGCAAAACCAATACAATATTGTAAAGTAATTAATCTCCAAATTTAAATTTTTAACCCATGTATATTATTGTGGCTTTTAGTAAACATAAATATCAGTTTTATAACAGATGCTTAGAGATCAAATGTATTTTGCTCACTGGATTATATATAAACATGAATAGTATAGTAGTATTTTACACTGTGTATACATTGGAGATTTGCAATTCCAGTATGCTTTTTAGTTGAACTGAAAGGTCATAAGAAAGGAAGAAGATTCAATGATATCAGAGCGACAGCCCACCTTATGACAATAATTGCAAACATCCTATTTAATATGAATATAGTTGATCTATCAACTCACTGTTAGTCATCACTGATGCAGGTAGTACTGAAAATGTTGAATTAAACAGTTTCATTTACAATGAAATTAAATGAATCTCAGTAGAATAAATCAAATGCCTCACCCATGAAGGCTAATTATCTTTCTTTTGATAAAGAGAAAAAGACATCCATGACTGAGTAATGTCTTCTCCCACTTAGGAAAAAATGGAAGCTATTTCTAGGTAGATATTTATATCCATTATTTAATTTTTAATATTTTCTTATAATTATACCTGATTTTCTAAAAATATTGTCAATAAAACAGCAATTACTTTGTCAGTTCATGTTGACAGCAGAAACATCAGTTGAAAAAATATCACTTATTAACTCAATATCTGTAAATTGCAGGAACTGTAATTATTACTATGAATATCTTTTTTCCCCTAACTTTTAGCATTGTGAAATCTATTGTTAATGATGCCACATTTTTTCGCTTTCTTTTCCTAAAAGCAGTTAGATGCACATAAAAGAGAAGTTAAAATCGCCTGATAGCATATGAAGTCAGTGCACATAGCTTGGCTTCAATCACTGAGGGCAGAAAAGAAACCAGTTACTGTGGATGAATATTTAACTGTCTTAGCTCAAGGCTCTGGTCCTTCAAGTAGCTTGCACAGCCTCTCGGGTCAAACTGGAGAAGTTTTCATTGAAGAGTGCATAAGAATTTTAGTTAAATTGCTTTCATTAGTATTAGTAAGAGACTCAAAGAAAAGCCTGCATTGCACTTTAAAATAGTAGCACTAAACTAAAACCTTCATTAAAATTATTTTTGGTAAATATACCTTCATTATTTTGTGAGTGTTTAGAAATATTGTGTCTGGCTCTTGCAGTCAACATTACTCAGGTCAGTAAAGTGACCTTCCTATTACCGAATGTAACTCAGTCCCAAGAACAATGCAGCCTTCTAAATGCTGGCTTTGTAATTTCTTTCTGCTTCCTTACAGAAACCATTTCACCTTCATTACAGAAATTCACATTAAAGACCACTAATTTGGAATGGGTCTTGATTGTTTTTTTCTATAAAGTTCCAATTGTGTGTGTGTGTATGTACACACACTAATGAATTTCCTGTAGATATGTAAAAATGTAAATGATCATATAAGAAAACAGAAAAAGTCTATTTGAATCAAAATGATTTAGCCAACTTAGTGTTCTATATTGTGAGCCTATGAAATGACCAACTATACGGCTACAACATATGAAATATAATTTATCCAGAGGTGCTCAAATAAAGAAAACTGTGGCTTTTTCTGTAGTAAAATTCTGATACTCATTACTTAAAAATTGATAACAAAAAATAAAATGAGATTAAAAAAAACCCAACAGCAAAACAAAACAAAAAAACTACCCCCAAAAAAAGAATGTACAGCAAAGAAAATGCCATCCCCCCCACCCCCGGTCCAGAATTTCATTTCTTATTTTTGTTGAAATAAAAGTTTTTATTGAAGATATAAACTAGTTAGAGAATTTGGACTATTGTGTGCAGTCAACAGTTATAGCAAATTGATTTCATATTGGTATGACTCTGACTGGATTCCCTGGATTTTCTTATCCTGATGTAGTTCTCTGCTTTATTTCAAAATAAAACACTTGTAAACGCTTCCCCATGTGCTGGAGTTGTTTGAATGTTCGGCTGAACAGTATGAATCGGTAGTAATAAAAGCATCAGCAGGATTCATTTGCAGCCTCCTGCCGGGAGACACTTTACCTTCGCAGCTCAAATTATATTGAATCGTAATGAATGAAGAAGTGGATCCCTGCCAGGAAATAGTTTGTAACTTGGAAAAGTAGATATAATTACATAATAATTCTGCCTTTGCAGAAGGTGGCTCTGCTTTAGAAGTACCTGATGTTATTTACAGCTGTTACTTGCAGCTCTGTTTAGTCATCATGTTGGTATATCAATCAAACCCAAGAATTTTATGTTCTTTTTATTTCTACTTTACTGCTAAACAAAAATGTAGTGGCATCTATTTCACTCCTGCAATCGATCTAGGATTTCAGAATCTTAACTCCTAATACTCCATTGCAGTTTTTATTTATTAATCATAGCTATCTATGATATAGAAGTATTTTTATAGTTTCTCATTCTTTCTTCTCTTTTTCCATATACACATTTGATTGCTAAATATATATATACATACATATTCTGAGAAATATGTATACACACACACATATATATATATATATATATGCAAGTATCCTATAGCAAGAAAAAGCAAAGTTCAAAACACTGTTGCATAGGAATACTTTAGCTAAATTCACAGTGTCTTTTAAACGTATGTCTACATTTTTCTGTTCCTTGACTTTTTTCCTGATTTATTTTTTTCCCAAATACAAGTGGCTACCATGAGTGTTCTATAGTATGGCATAAATTAAAGACCAAACACAGACATAAATCAGAGACTTGGTTTGAGGAACCAAAGATTACTCTAGGCTCATTTGTTAAGATAAACAATGCTCAACAGTGGTTGTAGGACAAGAAAAACAGGAAAGAACAAAGAGTTTCCAACACAGTCTTTGAATAAATGAATGAATTTCCATTCTGACACATGACTGATCATCTTTAATTGTGTAACTTGTTGCATGAAAATGACTTTCCTTACAGTCTCTTCAGTCTGGCACACACTGACTTTTCATTCAAGATTCAGTTCAAGAATCTCTTTTGTTGGAATTCTTACTTGTAATCTCTACATTGTAGGAACAACCTTTTCTCAGAAGAGTGGTTCTTAAATGTTCATATGCATAAAACTTACCTGAGTAGTTCATTTTAAAAATATGTATTCCAAAGATCCATGACTAGTTGCTAATTCAAAACATATGAGATGAAGTCAAAGAATCTGCATTTTTGACTGAGTCAAGAGATATGTACACAGTCCAGGGCTATACTTTACGAAACCCTACATCAGGAGGAAATGTAAAGTTTATATTAAGAATTACTTTATAATTCAGTAGGCACAGTGTATGTGGCATTAAAAGTAGATTTCTGAAGAAATAAAATTAAGCATTAGCCTCTTCAAATCTGTAAATGCCAGGTACGTTTTCATCTTTGATTACATTTCTCCATATAATCCTCTACCCATAGAACAGTGAGTAGGCTTAGTTGCTCAGTCATATGTAACTCTTTGTGACGTTATGGACTGTAGCCTGCCAGGCTCCTCTGTCCATGCCGCTTCTCTCCAGGCAAGAATACTGAAGTGGGTTGCCATTCCTTCTCCAGGGGATCTTCCTGGCCCAGGAATCAAACCTGAGTCTACTGTATTGCAGAAAGATTATTTACTGACTGAGCCACGAGAGAATACTGGAGTGGGTTGCTATTTCCTACTCCAGAGTGAGCAATCAGAGAAATCTTTTAAAATATCAACTGAATCTCTTTTTAATTGCTTATAACCACCAAACTCATATTCACTATAAGGATTTTTGCCCCCACTATTCCCTAGGTAGGGAATCACTTTTTGCTCAGTCTCTTCATTTTTGGTCTCAGTCCCAACATAATTTATTCAGAGAGGCATTCCTGAACACCCTGTTTAAAGCATCTCCTACCACCTCCCTCCAGACTGTTGGCATGCTATGCCACAGTATTCTCAGCACCTAGGACAGCAGCTGACACACAAGAGCTCAATAAACAGCATTCAATGAGTGGATTACATATTGTAGAAGCTCTATTCTGTTATCTATTATCTGTCTATTACAAAAATCCAGGGATTACAGAATGTTATGTTTAAATTATTGATATTTGTGTGTTGAAATAAGTCTTTCAACAATTATAAAAAGGTAAACTGGGCCATAGGGGCTTCCACAAGTCAAATAACTATTTCTGCAGTTCAATCTACCAGTGCAGTTGTATGAAAATACAGATAAGGGAAATCAAGAGGTGAGCAGAAAATTAAGAAGACAGTCTCTCCAAACTTAACTTTTCATTAAAATAGCTACATGGGTATACTTGATTGACTAATTATTAAAAGCAATAAAATGCCAACAATCATTTAGAATTTCAGTGTATTTTTAAATTTTATTATTAATAGAAATTAATTTTTAAAATCTACAAAAAATAGGGAGATTTTGAACTATCATTACTTACTAAAATATATACCTCTGGTAAATGTTGTCCAGTTAAATCTCGAGAGATAATAGTGGTGCTGTTCCAATTCTATACAAATTTTATTTTGTTATTATTTACCAAATGTCAACAGATTGACTGGAACGTAGTCCTTTAGTTCTAAGACTTAGACTTTGTCTCATAACTTCGATTTTGTTATGCTTTGCTTTTTGTCTTATGTTTTGATTTTTCTTTGTCATGTAAACAATATTTAAGTGCCTTCCAGTGTGAAATAAGCAAATGAGTGGTAGTGCCAAAATCAGGATCATTTGATGAGCTGGTTTGTGACCAGATACTTTTATGGAAGAGAATGTTAGTTGGCTTAAATAAGCAAAGCTTTTTGACTGGTTCTCTAAAATATGGCTGATTTTCTCTGACACCATATGGTTTGTAACTTCAGCCATAAGTGCAGAAATTATAAAAAGCTAAATTTAGGCTGTGACCATGACAGCAATACATTCAGAGATTCCCATGAGGTAAATGCCTTACTTTTATAACTCCCATTATGGTACACTTTTGTGAGTATTTTGGAAATTTTCCAGTGCCTACAATAAGCACTAAGTACACAGTTAATATTTTTAGAGTCACGATGGAGGGAAAACTTTTCTTCATGAAATGTTAACTTGAAATTTCATCTCTTGAGAGTATAATGTTATCTTTGCATGTAAAATTAATGTGAGTTATACCATTCTGGACAAAAATCTAATAGAAAATAGAATAAATTGAGTTTTGTCTTTCTTGCAAGGTTACTGTTAATTTGGATGGTAGTGCTTAGAAATCTAGTCTAGAACTTCAACAAATCAGTGTAGTAAACTATTGGCAAGCACATATGCTATTGGTCAAATCCATTGACAACTATAGTAATTTCCATAGCCAGGGACAACATCAATATCAATATATGCAATTAATTCAGTTTTCTTTGAAAAGTAAATCTTGATTAATCATATTTATTGTTGAGCAATATTTGTGGCTCATTGTTACCTTGAGTTTACTTTTTTGCTGTTGTTACTTATGATCTTTTATAACTAATTTTATTTCACATTTTCCCATATAATTATTATGTTTCTGTTATGGTTGACTATTGAAAGTGATGGGACCGGATGCCATGATCTTAGTTTTCTGAATGATGAGCTTTAAGCCAACTTTTTCACTCTCCTTTTTCACTTTCATCAAGAGGCTTTTTAGTTCCTCTTCACTTTCTGCCATAAGGGTGATGTCATCTGCATATCTGAGGTTATTGATATTTCTCCCTGCAATCTTGATTCCAGCTTGTGTTTCTTCCAGTCCAACGTTTCTCATGATGTACTCTGCATAGAAGTTAAATAAGCAGGGTGACAATATACAGCCTTGACGTCCTCCTTTTCCTATTTAGAACCAGTCTGTTGTTCCATGTCCAGTTGTAACTGTTGCTTCCTGACCTGCATACAGATTTCTCAAGAGGCAGGTCAGGTGGTCTGGTATTCTCATCTCGAGAAGGGGACGACAGAGCATGAGATGGCTGGATGGCATCACTGACTCAATGGACCTGAGTCTGAGTGAACTCCAGGAGTTGGTGATGGACAGGGAAGCCTGGCGTGCAGCGATTCATGGGGTCGCAAAGAGTCGGACACGACTGAGTGACTGAACTGAACTGAACTGCCGACGCCCTGCAAAAAAAAAAAAAAAAAAAAGAAAAGAAAAGTTGTGGAAGTGTTTTGGAATTAACTCTTTCAGTTCAAATTCCAGGGATCTATAGGTGAGAGGCAAAGTCTCCTTTGCCTGAAACTGCTATTAGGGGCTTCTTGAGTCACACAGCTAAGAATCAAGATGAAGCAGAGATATCAGAAATGTAGGAGAGAAGAAAGAACTAGATGTAAACCTACCTATTTTTCAGTAAAGTATCAAAAATGCACTACTATCTTCTCATAGATCAAGTTGCTTATAAAGAGACTATCTTACATAATATTTTAAAAGAGCTGCAAATATGAATTTAAAGTTTTCTTGTTTCCAATACATATGTATGTTATGAGGTTGGAAGAATAAGCAAAACACTGAGTTCAAGACCTCCGAGGATTTCTTTTTATTTTAAATATTGCTTTAAAAGTTATTTATTTATTTATTTTTTCAATTCAGTTCAGTTGCTCAGTCGTGTCCAACACTTTGTGACACCGTGAATTGCAGCACGCCAGGCCTCCCTGTCCATCACCGACTCCCGGAGTTAACCCACACATGTCCATTGAGTCGGTGATGCCATCTAGCCATCTCATCCTCTGTCGTCCCCTTCTCCTCCTGCCACCAATCCCTCCCAGCATCAGAGTCTTTTCCAGTGAGTCAACTTTTCACATCAGGTGGCCAAAGTATTGGAGTTTCAGCTTCAGCATCAGTCCTTCCAATGAACACCCAGGGCTGATCTCCTTTAGGATGGACTGGTTGGATCTCCTTGCAGTCCAAGGGACCCTCAAGAGTCTTCTCCAACACCGCATTTCAAAAGCATCAATTCTTCAGCACTCAGCTTTCTTCACAGTCCAAATCTCACATCCATACATGACCACTGGAAAAACCATAGCCTTAACTAGACAGCTTTGTTGGCAAAGTAATGTCTCTGCTTTTGAATATGCTATCTAGGTTGTTCATAACTTTTCTTCCAAGGAGTAAGCATCTTTTAATTTCATGGCTGCAATCACCATCTGCAGTGATTTTGGAGGAAAAAAAAAATGAAGTTTGCCACTGTTTCCACTGTTTCCCCATCTATTTCTCATGAAGTGATGGGACCAGATGCCATGATCTTCATTTGCTGAATGTTGAGCTTATAGCCAACTTTTTCACTCTCCTCTTTCACTTTCATCAAGAGGCTTTTGAGTTCCTCTTCACTTTCTGCCATAAGGGTGGTGTCATCTGCATATCTGAGGTTATTGATATTTCTCCCGGCAATCTTGATTCCAGCTTGTGCTTCTTCCAGCCCAGCATTTCTCATGATCTACTCTGCATATAGGTTAAATAAGCAGGGTGACAATATACAGCCTTTCCTTTTCCTATATGGAAACAGTCTGTTGTAAAAGGAAGTTGCACCTAGTTATTGACTGTGATAATGTGAGGTTTAAATAGCTTCCCAAGAAGAAAAGAAGAATGTCTTTGTAGCAACCTATGTCATAAATGTTGAAATATTGCCGTCAAACCAAATTTAGCTTAGTGCATTTTTACATTTCTGGGGTATTTTTGCAAACCATTGTTTGCTGGGGATGATTACTGCATGGACCTCTTAAAAAAAAAGATTCATCTTTGGATAATACAATTTTATCCGTATGGGTTTGAGTATGTCTATCAGGGATGTATACCTAACAAATTCTTCATATGCTATATCAAATTAATCATCTTGGATATAAATTTATAATTTCAAGCTGCTAACTTTCTGATTGGACTTCCCTGGTGGTGAGTGGGAAAGAATCTGCCTGTCAGTGCAGGAGATGTGGGTTCAATTTCTGGTTTGGGAACATCCCCTGGAAAAGGAAATGGAAACCCACTCCAGTATTCTTGCTTGGTGAACCCCACGGACAGAGGAGCTTGGTGGGCTATGGTCCATGAGGTCTCAAAGGATTAGGCATGACTTAGTGACTGAAGAGCAACAACAACAAATTTCTGATCAGACAAAGGCAGATTTCATCACAGAAACTGTATAAGTAATTTAGAAATTATTTAGATACTCTGTTTACCCATTTAATTTTGAAATAAAAGATTCAAACACTTTTTGAATGTTTTGAAGATTTTATTTAAATTTTTTTCAAGTAAGTATTGATAAGAAAATAAGGCCTGAAGAAAGCTCCTAGTCCAGTAGAATCAAGTCTATTTAAAGATTCCAAACCTTCTAACAGTCATGTGTTTTGCGCTATATTCTGTTGATCATATATACGAGCAAGATAATATATCATCACATAAATAACATTTCTATAGAACAAAATTCTTGTGACAAAAAAATGACTGTTTAATGAAATAAATTCCCTTAAAGAATTTTGTTAGCAATTAAGGAATGTTTAGCGGGTTTTGATTTGTAACTATCACTATTATCTATTAATTGAATATGTAGATACTACAGATGTCTCCTGAGAACTCAATTTAAGTCAGAGAGAATATTCTTTAGAAAATTTCAATTTGAAAGTAAAGCTATAATTTAAACATTTATATAAAATGCATAAATTTCAAAGTACATTGAAAGAGTATTATATTATGAATAAAGACGTTTGCTCTAATTCTGGGCTTATTCCAAAAATTAAAATATTTTATTTCTGTATTTCAGACATTCAGATACCAAATAACTACCTCCACAAAATAGATGCAGCTCATGATATGAAAACATTCAAAATATGTTTTCAAACATTGAATGGTATTTGGCCAAAGTTATGATGTTTAGGACAAGAGGAATTTTCTTTCTATTACATACAATTTTTCCATGTTTCAGTAGAAATACTTAACATTTATGTCTTAGGAAATTCACAGAATGTCAATGTTTTAAATCTATTGCAAATCAAAGATATTTGCACTACATTTCATGTAAAGAATATATTTCAGATAATTTTTACTGACCTGATTCTTCATGAAGATTTTTTTAATAGATAGAACTTGAAAATAGTACTGAATGCATCTTAAATTTGATGTATGTACCATGAGTATTCCATATATATTTTCTTTTCTTGAAACTTTATTTCTGTCTAAAGAACAGTAATTTTTTCTTTAATCTCATAATATCAGCAACCCATAGTCATGTATGTAAAATACATAGAAGACAGATATTGTTTTCTTTACTATAATTTACAAGATATTTCCACCCAGTGTAAATTTAGAAAATAGGTTTGAAAAGGAGAGAAGAGAGGAGTGGAACACTTTTTAAATCAGGAATATTTGTGATTCTAAACATAGAAGTTACAGCATAATTCCTTTTAAAAAGTAAATAAGAAACTAAAAATTATTTTAAATTTAAGATTTGAAGACAAATTGATAGCTTGCTTTAAAAAGTTCATATTGAAGAAGTTAAAAATTAACAGTTTCTTTTAGTTTTTTTACTTTGATACACAATATAATAGAAGGCAATATGTGAATGTCCTCAAAGCATTCAAAATTAGAGATGTGTTTAAATAGTTTACAGTAATCAGATATTTTGGAAGATAGATTTATACATCATAATTACCTAAACAATACATCACACATTGGATTTACATGCTTGCTTTAATATGTTACACTACACGTGGAGCTCAGGGCCAAAATTTTCCAGGTATAGGAAAAGGTATTGACCACATGAAAACACTTTTTATACATGCCATTTACATTCTCAGGTATCAAATACAGTTAATTTGTAGACTCCTTTACACACTGGATTTGTCTTAGTTTCTTCACAGTATCATTTAACATGATGCTCTTATTTTTGTGCTTTCTAGAAACTGAAAAATAGGTCTATAATTTTCCTTCAAATTTAAGTTCTTATTAACAAATAAACTTTTTTGATACTATTAGATTAATAATTTAGAGTAAACAAATTTTCTTCTGATATATATATATATATATATATAATTGAAAACTGATCTTTTCCAGTCCTATGGCCACTGCTGAGTTTTCCAAATTTGCTGACATATTGAGTGCAGCACTTTCACAGCATCATCTTTTAGGATTTGAAATGGCTCAACTAGAATCCCCTCACCTCCACTAACTTTGTTTGTAATAATGCTTCCTAAGGCCTGCTTGACTTCACATTCCAGGATGTCTGGCTGTAGGTGAATGATCACACCATCATGATTATCTGGGTCGTGAAGATTTTTTTTTGTATAGTTATGTGTATTCTTGCCATAGAAAGAGGAGAGTGAAAAAGTTCGCTTAGAACTCAACACTAAGAAAACTAAGATCAATCTGGTCCCATAACTTCATGGCAAATGCATGGGAAAATAGTAGAAACAGGGACAGACTTTATCTTGGGGGGCTCAAAATCACTGCAGATGGTAACTGTAGCCATGATCTTAAAAGATGCTTGCTCCTTGGAAAAAAAGTTATGACCAACCTAGACAGCATATTAAAAAACAGAGACATTACTTTGTCAACAAAGGTCCATCTAGTCAAGCCTATGGTTTTTCCAGTGGTCATGTATGGATGTGAGAGTTGGACTATAAAGAAACCTGAGCGCTGAAGAATTGATGCTTTTGAACTGTTGGTGTTGGAGAAAACTCTTGAGAGTCCCTAGGACTGCAAGGAGATCCAATCAGTCCATCCTAAAGGAAATCAGTCCTGAATATTCATTAGAAGGACTGATATTGAAGCTGAAACTCCAGTAATTTGTCCACCTGATGCGAACAGCTGATTCATTTGAAAAGACCCTGATGCTGGGAAAGATTGAAGACAGGAGGAGAAGGAGATGACAGAGGATGAGATGGTTGAATGGCATCTTCAACTCAATGGACATGAATTTGAGTAAGCTCCGGGAGTTGGTGGAGAGGGAGGCCTGGCATGCTGCAGTCCATGAGGTCGTAAAGAGTCATACATGACTGAGGGACTGACCTGAACTGAACTGAATATTGAATACAGAATCTTTCTTCCTGACCTCCAGATTTCCTTATGGTACAAAACTTTAGGAAATAAGGCATTTGAAATAAAATAGTAGTGCAGTATCCAAGTTACCTTTTGCCTATTAATTTATTCATTAATTAATTCAAATAATATCTAATGAGGACATATCAGGCCATACCTCAACTGCTCATAGGATATTTTCCCTCAGTTCCCTCCATGCCTCCATGCTGCTCAAAGGTACTCTGCATCTGCCATGTGCTCCCATAGTATCCTGCGCATTTCACTGCTAGAGAACTTATTACTAGGTATTTCAGTCATATGTTTGCTTCTCTGTTTTCTTCCCACTAGACTGTATATCCTAAATCTCATTTTTGTATCTCTACTATTATACAATCAGTTCAGTTCAGTTCATTTCAGTTGCTCAGTCGTGTCTGACTCTTTGCAGCTCCATGAACCACAGCACGCCAGGCCTGTCAGTCCATCACCAAATCCCAGAGTTTACTCAAACTCATGTCGATTGAGTCAGTGATGCCATCCAACCATCTCATCCTCTGTCATCCCCTTCTCTTCCCACCTTCAATCTTTCCCAGAATCAAGGTCTTTTCAAATAAGTGAGCTTTTCACATCAGGTGGCCAACTTAATGGAGTTTCAGTTTCAACATCAGTCTTTCCAAGGAACACCCAGGGCTGATCTCCTTTAGGATGGACTGTTTGGATCTCCTTGCAGTCCAAGGGACTCTCAAGAGTCTTCTCCAACACCACAGTTCAAAGGCATCAATTCTTTGGCACTCAGGTGTCTTTATAGTCCAACTCTCACATCCAAACATGACTACTGGAAAAACCATAGCCTTGACTAGATGGACCTTTGTTGACAAAGTAATGTCTCTGAATTTTAATATGCTGTCTAGGTTGGTCATAACTTTCCTTTCAAGGAGTAATCGTATTTTAATTTCATGGCTGCAATGATTTTGCAATCATCTGAAGTGATTTTGGAGCCCAAAAAAACAAAGTCAGCCACTGTTTCCACTGTTTTCCCATCTATTTTCGATGAAGTGATGAGACCAGATGCCATGATCTTAGTTTTCTGAATGTTGAGCTTTAAGCCAACATTTTCACTCTCCTCTTTCAACTTTCATCAAGAGGCTCTTTAGTTCTTCTTCACTTTCTGCCATAAGGGTGGTGTCATCTGCATATCTGAAGTTATTGATATTTCTCCCGGCAATCTTGATTCCAGCTTGGACTTCATCCAGCCTGGCATTTCTCATTATGTACTCTGCATATAAGTTAAATAAGCAGGGTGACAATATACAGCTTTGTTATATCCCTTTTCCTATTTGGAACCAGTCCGTTGTTCCATGTCCAATTGTAACTGTTACTTCCTGACCTGCATATAGGTTTCTCAAGAGGCAGGTCAGATGGTCTGGTATTCCCATCTCTTTCAGAATTTTCCACAGTTTATTGTGATCCACACAGTCAAAGGCTTTGGCATAGTCAATCATGCAGAAATAGATGTTTTCCTGGAACTCTCTTGCTTTTTCCATGATCCAGTGGATGTTGGCGATCTGATCTCTGGTTCCTCTGCCTTTTCTAAAACCAGCTTGGACATCTGGAATTTCAAGGTTCACATATTGCTGAAGCCTGGCTTGGAGAATTTTGAGCATTACTTTACTAGCGTGTGAGGTGAATGCAATTATGCGGTAGTTTGAACATTCTTTGGCATTGCCTTTCTTTGGGATTGGAATGAAAACTGACCTTTTCCAGTCCTGTGG
Organism: Budorcas taxicolor; assembly: GCF_023091745.1. Classification (NCBI taxonomy): domain Eukaryota; kingdom Metazoa; phylum Chordata; class Mammalia; order Artiodactyla; family Bovidae; genus Budorcas; species Budorcas taxicolor. The sequence continues at coordinate 98,442,292 of NC_068910.1, forward strand.
CCACTGCTGAGTTTTCCAAATTTGCTGACATATTTAGTGCAGCACTTTTAGAACATCATCTTATAGTATTTGAAATAGCTCAACTGGAATACCATCACCTCTGCTAGCTTTGTTGGTAGTGATGCTTCCTAAGAGCACTTGACTTCACATTCTGATCCAATGCAATTACAGCCTTTCAAATGTTTGTTGAATGAAAGAGCAAAGGACAATCCTTGCTCTAGGAAGTGGATACAGGCTTATAAATCTTTGCAAAATAAGATTCAAAACCCCAAAGGGTGTTATTTTGGAGATTATGAGAGAGTATATTATGGGAGGGGGCTTCCTCGGTGTCTCAGAAGGTAAACTATCTGCTTGCAATGTGGGAAATCTGTGTTCGATCCTTGGGTTAGGAAGATCTCCTAAAGAAGGGAATGGCTACCCATTCCAGTATTCTTCCCTGGGAAATCCCGTGGACAGTGGAGCTTGGAGAGCTACCGTCCATGGGATCACATAGAGTCGGATATGACTGACTAACACTTTGACACTTTCCTTTCGGTATTACGGAAGATTTTATAGTATTTGTATAGAGAAAGTGACATTTAGGTGATTGTTAAATCATAATCAGATATTTTCCAGAGTTGAAGAGGAGGGGTCAATATAGTTATAAGGAGGCCACAATGTATAGGAAAGCATGACATTTTTAGAGAACAAGGGAATTGGCATATCTGGAGAATAGGACTGGTGGGCTGGAGAAGTATGTTGAGACCAGATTATGAAAGGACCCAGACATTACCCTAAATAACTTAGATGCTTTCCTAAAGGTAGCAGGGTGTCAGTGGAGGTTACCCAGTCCAGAAAAGAGAGCATTCTGTTAGCACCATACAGGGTAAATGAATGGAAAGGGATTGTTGGAAAAGAGAAAGTTTAGAATTGTTATAGAAATCCAAGAGGAAATTTATTAAGGTCTGAAGCGAGATTTTTATACTGAGTCTAACAGATACTCAGCAGTTTAAGGAAATCTTCAAGCTAAATTTCTACTTAGCTTCAGCAGGTAGGTCTATGCCATCCTAGTCTTTGCCTAATCTACTTTGCTTTATGCTTATTTTCTACACCCACCCAAACATTTGAACAGTCACACTAAGGAGGTAATATTGTTAGCCTGAGTTCAGAGTCCTGACACTGATTCAAGCTATTAAAAATAAGCTTTATAACGTACAGCATGTTTGAATTTAAATTAGAATTTACCCTGCAGAAGTAAATGTTGTCAACATATTTTTAAAATATATTACATTGAAATAAACTGGTAGTAGAAAATGCTATGTTTTTCCAATTCAGTTATCATCCACTATATGTTTCTTTCCTGCCCAACCCTCCCATCTCTAGCATCACATAGCACATAGAACTGCAGTAAAAAACTTCATAATAGAATGGTTCCCAGAATAAGTTTCCCAATAAGATGGTTTTCATGTGAAAGAGGGAATAATTAGAGCTGGGCATTTTCTGAAAAGAATAAAATCAGGTTGAAGCAGCTTACTATTTTAGTCTTAGGTCATTTTTTTCCAAAATTCTACTGTTAGTAGAGGAGGAAAAGAACCTTGAGGTAATATGTAGTTGAATTACATCTAATATTTTAAAGAAGATATTTTTGTTGAATCTGTGAAGGATAGAAATATCAGTCCTAATGGCTTGAGTATAGGTGTAAATGAGGTGTGTGCATTTGATAGAGTTCTGGAGCTTTCCTTCTTTTTGACCTTGAAAAGAGAACATTGAAATTCACTTCACAGAGCTCAGATGGAAGAAGATACATAAAAAAAAGAGAGAGAGAAAGAAGTCATTCATGCATTTGGCAAAGATTAATGGAAGTCTGCTACTGTTTGCATTGCAGAGTTGTATGGGGAGTGTCTTCTCATACTTTACTACAGAGGATTTCCTAATATTACTCTCTGATAGCTGGCTAAATTAGTTATTCACCAGTGAAATCATTCAAAGATAGAATATAGAATAAGGCTAAAATTGGAGCAAAATAAAGGTATTATTTGAGCTATAAGTCTAAGAGGTACTTGTTTACTACTAAAATTAGCAACTATAATATTAAACAATTACATAAGAAAAACACTAAGATAAAACTACTGAAATTAACAAAAATATGAACTTCATAGCAAGGGGGAAAAATAGAATGAAAAATTTAAAGAATAATTAATGAAAAAACTGTTGTCCTTCCTCATTACCTTGATGAATAGGGTAAAAGAATAAGACTTAAATTATGATGGTAAAATATTTAGGAAAAAAATCAAGCATCTATTACTTGCTTAGACAACCTAACTTTATAAGATATAAAGTTTCATATAACTTTACTTCTCAAGATACTGCCTGGAAATGCTGTTAATGAGGCAGTAGTAATAATGAAATACCTCCCAGAAAGATGATTCATTATTCAGTGCAGTACAGTCAAGCAAGTTTTCAAGTTGTGTAATTGTGATAGCAGCAGAGAGTGACAAAGATAGAAGAAATTGTACCCTTTTTTTACAGGGTACAATTTAAATATGGTGTTTGAGAAATGATTGGGAAAGACATTTTCCCTGAAATTAGAACCAACTCATTTGCCTTGCTTTCTTTTTCACAGTGTTTCATCATAATGTTTTCCCTTGTTGAATTTAAATGACTGTGACATTCTTCTTCCTACCTTGGCATATTTTTCAAAGAGATATAGTCTTAGATATATTAATAAATTTTAAATACGTTTTAAAGATTGGTTTTAATTGTCAAAATGATTATAATACTGATCATTCATGGGTCAATTTCTTGGAAGATCTTTCTTCTGCAAACTAATGTTGACCATAAAAACAAAATTGTGACTTTGAATTATATTGTATTTGTTTAATGTAGCATGTACATTTCCCTGGCTCAGAGTGGGCTGCTTCACAAAACTGTATAAAACTGGCTTACTTTTTAAATTCTCCAGCACAGGATGGTACACTGCATGCATAATTCAACTTGTTGAAACATCCTGGAAAATTTTTCTTTATTGTTAAAATTGTAGCAACAAGTAGAAATTAATTACTTGTTATAACACAAAGAGCTTTTATGCTATATTCCAAATGTTGTTTTATACTGAAGTCTTGATTTGCAAATGTGAGTGAAAGATTGACTTTAAATATCCAGAGATGATTAGCTGCCAGCTCTAATCAAATTGAGAAGTAATTAGCAAATCAAAACTTGATTAGCTCTTTGCTTGATTTACTAAAATTATAGTTTATGCAGTTTAAATAATGGGGGAGGGGAGTTTTCTATACTCCAGATACAGGAGAGTCTACTATGCTAGGGCAGGAGGGGTGCATGCATGCTAAGTAATTTTAGTCATGTCCAACTCTTTGCGACTCTACGGACTCTAGCACACCAGGCTTCTTTGTCTATGGGATTCTCCAGGCAAAAATACTGGAGTGAGTCACCATGCTCTCCCCCAGGGGATCTTCCTGACCGAGGGATCGAACCCTTATACTGCTGTATCTCCTGCAATGGCAGGTGGATTCTTTACCACTAGTGTAACCTGGGTAGCCCTATGTTAAGGCAGGAGAGGTATTCTGTACTTGCAGTACTTTCTAAACCTGACCATAGTTTTCTGTTCCTTTATAATACTGCAGTGCTATACATTAGTATTTTACTTTTATTTTTCTGGGAATGAAGCTTCTCATAATTGTTACATATAGTACAATGGTCTCTCTCTATATATGTACACACACACACACACACACACACACACACACATGCTGTGCTGTGCTTAGTTGCTCAGTTGTGTCCAAATCTTTGCGACCCCATAAACTGTAGGCCGTCAGGCTCCTCTGTCCATGGGGATTCTCCAGGCGAGAATACTGGAGTGGGTTGCCATGCCCTCCTCCAGGGGATCTTCCCAACCAAGGGGTCAAACATAGGTCTCCTGCATTGCAGGCAGATTTTTTACCATCTGGGTCAACAGGGAAGCCCATAAATACTGGTAGCCTATCCTTTCTCCAGGGGATCTTTCCGACTCAAGACTCTAAACAGGGTCTCCTGCATTACAGGTGGATTCTTTAACAGCTGAGCTTCCAGGAAAGCGCATATACATATATGTAAAGTTTATATATATATATATATATATATATATATATATATATATAGGATCATTTAAGGAACATTTTCAGGATCACTTTAACTATGTGTAGAATCATTGTTTAGTAATGGATACATCCAGTATATTTGGGGTTTTTTTCAATTCCTAGATATGAAAGCCTTGCAAAGTATACTGACCCATGACTAAATGATTGGGTATTTTAGATTCAGGTAAAGGAAAACAACAGGCTTCCCAGGTGGTGCAGTGATAAAGAATTCACCTGCCAGTGCAAAAGACACAGGAGACATGGGTTCAATTCTTGGGTCAGGAAAATTCTCTGGAGTAGGAAATGGCAACCCACCCAAGTATTCTTGCCTGGAAAATTTCTTGGATAGAGGAGTCTGGTGGGCGCAAATAGTTGGACATGATATCACACACAGTAATAATATAATAATAAAGGAAAACTGTACACCACTGTTAGTCAATGGGGACTGCAATTAGAAAATAGCAAAGGCTGGGTGGTCTAAACAAGAGAATCATACTTTCCTACATTTCTGGTGCCTGGAAATCTAAGATCACAGTGACAGGAAGATTGGTGTCTGGTGTGGAATTTCTCCTTGGGTTATAGATGGTCACCTTCTTTGGTGTCTTCATGGAGTCTTTCTTCCGTGTGCAAGAAAGTGGTGGGGGGTGGACACTGGTGTCTCTTCCTCTTCTTAGGACACAAGTTCTGTCATGTTAGGGCCCCACTTTTATCACCTCATTTAACCCTTATTACCTACTGTCTCCAGAATCATTGCAGATGGTGATTGCAGCCATGAAATTAAAAGATGCTTATTCCTTGGAAGAAAAGTTATGACCAACCTAGATAGCATATTGAAAAGCAGAGACATTCCTTTGCCAACAAAAGTCCGTCTAGTCAAGGCTATGGTTTTTCCTGTGGTCATGTATGGATGTGAGAGTTGGACTGTAAAGAAAGCTGAGCGCTGAAGAATTGATGCTTTTGAACTGTCATGTTGAGGACTCTTGGGAGTCCCTGGACTGAAAGGAGATCCAACCAGTCCATTCTGAAGGAGATCAGCCCTGGGATTTCGTTGGAAGGAATGATGCTAAAGCTGAAACTCCAATACTTTGGCCACCTCATGCGAAGAGTTGACTCATTGGAAAAGACTGATGCTGGGAGGGATTGGGGTCAGGAGGAGAAGGGGACGACAGAGGATGAGATTGGCTGGATGGCATCATGGACTCGATGGATGTGAGTCTGAGTGAACTCTGGGAGTTGGTGATGGAAAGGGAGGCCTGGTGTGCTGCTATTCATGGGGTCGCAAAGAGTCAGACACGACTGAGGGACTGAACTGAACTGAACTGAACTGAACCTACTGTCTCATTGGATCTGTCTCTAAATGCAATTGTATTGGTGGTTAAGACTTCAATATGTGAATGTGGGGAACACATTTAAGTTCATAACTACCCCTGATCAATGTCTCTATACATAACAAACTTATGAGAAAAAAACAAATGGCAGAAGAGAAGAAAATCATTACTGGCTGGGAACATCACTGCCAACAGCAGCTGTGGGGCCATGAGAGACACAGCAACAAATTTTACAGCCTAAAGTGTCCTTGCACTTCTGCAGAAAGCAGGCAGAGCTAAAGACATCTTTCTAGAGTTGACCCTTAAAGAATGGGGGTTATTGTCGCAGATACCAAGCATTTTTTTTTAATTTTTTTAAAAAATTTTAATATAAATTTATTTATTTTAATTGGAGGTTAATTATTTTACAATATTGTACTGGTTTTGCCATACATCAACATGAATCTGCCACAGGTATACACGTGTTCCCCATCCTGAACCACCCTCCTAATTACTTTACAATATTGTATTGGTTTTGCCATACATCAACATGAATCTGCCACAGGTATACACATGTTCCCCATCCTGAATCCCCCTCCCTTCTCCCTCCCCGTACCATCCCTCTGGGTCGTCCAAGTGCACCAGCCCCAAGCATCCAGTATCATGCATCGAACCTGGACTGGCGATTCATTTCATATATGATATTATACATGTTTCAATGTATGATTTAGGATGATTTGGGAGAATGGCATTGAAACGTGTAATATCAGTTTTTTAATTGATGAGTAGTATTTCGTAGTAATCTGGTTTCCTTTAACTATATCTATATATATATATTTTTTTTCTAAATGTGTGTACTTTTTAAAAAAAATTTTAATTTTTTTAATTTTTATTTTTACTTTATTTTAAAATATAAATTTATTTATTTATATCAAGCTTTTGTTCAACAGTTAACATGGTGACTCCTAGCCAAAATTAATCGAGGAACTGACTTGCACTCATTTTATGTATTTTCATAAATTTGAAGTCTCAATAACTGTCAAACCAGCAGCACATCATTGTCTGTCAGCTATTGTTTGGTAGTTTGGTGATTCAGTAATTCATCCCTCCCTAGATAAAGCCACTAGGCTTACCTAGTGGCTCAGACGGTAAAGCATCTGTCTGCAATGCAGGAGACCCGGGTTCGATCTCTGGGTTGGGAAGATCCCCTGGAGAAGGAAATGGCAGCCCACTCCAGTATTCTTGCCTGGAAAATCCCATGGACCGCAGAGCCTGGCAGGTTACGGTGCATGGGGTTGCAAAGAGTCAGACACGACTGAGCGGTTTCACTTTCACTTTAGGTAAAGCCAGAAGTTTCAAAATGTTTATATATTCAGAAAAACTTTTTTCTGGTTCCCTAGGAATACTAGCACAATTATATAATGATATTACTCATGTAGATTGTTTTAAGCATTCTATTTGTAAAGATACTTAATAATCCTAATGGGAGAGGGTGGGATGATTTGGGAGAATGCACTGAAACATATATAATATCATATAAGAAACGAATCACCAGTCTAGGTTCGATGCAGGATACAGGATCTTGGGGCTGGTGCACTGGGATGACCCAGAGAGATGGTATGGGGAGGGAGAAGGGAGGGGGATTCAGGATGGGGAACATGTGTATACCTGTGGCAGATTCATGTTGATGTATGGCAAAACCAATACAATATTGTAAAGTAATTAGGAGGGTGGTTCAGGATGGGGAACACGTGTATACCTGTGGCAGATTCATGTTGATGTATGGCAAAACCAATACAGTATTGTAAAGTAAGATAAAGTAAAATTTAAAAAAATAATAATCCTAATGGTTAAAAAGCTATTTCTGTGTTTTCAAAATATAAATTATAAACAAATTCCTCTATAAAATGTTCTAGGGGACATATGTAGGCATCATTCTTTATAGTTACATTAAAATTCTGATATATGGTAAATTAAAAATGTGTCTAATTTTATTTGATATTTAAGGGTTTTATCTTTTTTCCCATCTCGTCTGTTTTTCTATTCTTTCAAGTAAGGCATTTAAAACACAAATCAGCTTTAGAAATATGACAGAATTGTTGAAGCAGTTACAGGGTGAGCCTGTTTTGTTGTGTTTCATGTTGTGCTTCACAGATACTGCATTTTTTGCAGATAAGATTTGTGGCAACCCTGCATCTAGCAAGTCTATCAGTGCCATTTTTCTAATAGCATTTCCTTGTTCCTTGTCTCAGTTTCACATTTTGGTGATTCTCATATCTTAACATTTTTATTATAATTATATTTGTTATGGTGATCTGTGATGAGTGATCATTGATGTTACTCTTGGAATTGTTTTGGGACAACCTGAATCGCACCCATATAGGACAATATACTTGCTCAATAAGTGTATGAGTTCTGATTGCTTCAATAATCAGTCATTTCCCATCTCTCCTTCTCTTCTGGCATCCCTATTCCCTCAGACATAATATAGAAATAAGGCCAATTAATAACCTTACAATGACCTGTAAGTCAAAAGCTAGAAGTGAGTAAGCTTAGGAAGGAAGGCATGTCAAAAGCAAAAATATGCTGAAGGCTCAGCCTTTTGCACCAGTTAGCCAAGTTGTGAATGCAAGGGAAAAGTTCTTGAAAGAAATGAAAAGTGAAACTCCAGTGAACACACAGATGATAAGAAAGTGAAACTGTTATTGTTGACATGGGGAAAGTTTTAGTTGTCTGATTAGATCATCAAACCAGCCACAACATTCCCTTAAGTCAAAATGTAATCCAGAGCAAGACCCTAACTCTCTTCAATTCTATGAAGTCTAACAGAAGTGAGGAAGAAGTGGAAGAAAAGTTTAAACTAGCAGAGGTTGGTTCATGAGGTTTAAGAAAAGTAATCAAGCCATCTCCATAATGTGAAAACACAAGGTAAAGCAGCAAGTATAGATATAGAAGCTCCAGCAAGTTATCAAGAAGATCTAGCCAAGATAATTAGTGGTAGTGGCTACATTAGAAAGCAGATTTTCAATGTAAACTAAATAGACTCATATTGGAAAAGGACATCATCTGGTTCTCTCAGGAGAAGTCAATGCCTAGCTTCAAAGCATCAAAAGACAGGCTGACTCTTTATTAGGTTTTTTATACCAGCAGGTCCTTCCTGGGTTTAATTCAATCTACTTTTATAATTTCCTTAGTATCCCATACATATCTACTCCTTCATTTATTCTGAATTTCTATTCATTCCATTTATTGATTGATTTAATATACAATTGAAATAATTTATTTCTTGCTCATCAAACAATCATTTCTTAGAGATCTTGTCTGAACTTGAATACAGATTTCTGCCCATGTTTCCACAGTGTAATTTAGGTAATTGACAGAGACAAAGCCAGTTCACAAAGTTAATTAAAATTTTCCATCTCTTCACTTTCAATTAGTTTCATTGATATGACATATTTTCTCCTATTTATGCCTCACCATTATCACTAGGCAATACACGAGTTATGCTAGTCTGTCAAATAAATAGCAATTATGAAAGTAATCTTTAAGTAGATACTATCTTGATATTTTAATTGTCCTCTTGTCTATGAACAGCTGAGTGTTTTATTATTATTTACTTCATTTATGTAGCAATTGTAATTGGTTCTTGAAGGTGTTTTGTGTTTTTTCTTTCATATCTGGAAATCAGAAAAGGGTAATGTAAAGCCAAGGAAGTAAGGAATAGTAATTTAATATCTCTTACTACAATGTAGTAAATAAAATATTAGTTTAAGACTATAGGTTCCTTAGGGCTTCCCTGGTAGCTCAGCTGGTAAAGAATCTGCCTGTAATGTGGAGGACCTGGGTTCAATCCCCGGGTTGGCAAGATCCTCTGGAAGAGCATGACAACCCACTCCAATATTCTTGCCTAGAGAATCCCCATAAACTGGCAGGCTATAGTCCATGGGATCACAAAGAGTCAGACATGACTGAGCAACTAAGCACAGCATAGGATCCTTAAATTAATCCTGATTCTTTATGTCCTCCTTACTGTATAAAGATCACTTATGATATGGGACAGATAAGTATATTGGATTTGTTTGAACCCAGAAGAACTTTTATAGGAGTGTTATTAAGGAAATATCTATAGACTAATGTTATATTCACTCTGAGGAGAAGTCTAATACCTCTTAGACATTGAACATTTTATATAATACTGAGATTTTCCCTAAATGGCTTTTTTTACATACATACATGCAAACACAATTATAAAAATATTTTTTCTTTTGATTTTTTTTCTGAATTTTTCTTTTGTAAAAGCCATGTAATAGTCATAAAAGTGAATAGTCTGTCAAGAATGTAGTTTAGTTTCTTATAATTTTACTCATAAATTCATATTCATAAAAGTTCTCAACTTCTTTTCCCTCCCACAGTAGAATTTTTGTCATGTAACAAAGCAGAAATACCTTACTGTTTTGGTGATTTATGTATTTACATATTCCACTTGCCCTCTATTCAGAAAGAGAAGTTAATCAAGCTGGCTGGAAGAATTATTTTCTATAGTATAAATTTTTCTTTGTGGAAGTTGTGATCATTTAAAATAAAATGTATGTGTTGTAAAGCAATAGTAAAACCAATTTAGAAAATAAGCATACTACAAAAAGTGTTATTTGAATTTAGAATACTTGACTAACTCCTAAGAGAAGAGATTAGCATTATTTTTTTTTTCTATAATGGAGATCTCAACCCAAATCTGTACTTTCTGAGACCACTTCTATGTTCTTAAGAGTTCGTTCTAGTTATTTAAGAGTAAATAATTATATGTGCTCATTGGTTAGTGTAATCTTTTTGTAGAGTCCTTGAAATGTTCATTCTAAATTAATTATTTTATAGAACAGAAATGTTAACAAGTAGGCATATAGTATGTCTGTGATGTGCACTGCTTTTGAATTTTTATATTGCATTCTGTTTTTCAGGAACTTCTACTTTCCTTGTTTTGAAATATGTGAAGAAAAATATATTCTAAAAGCTAGCAATATTTAGTTGTATTCCATCATTTTTTAAGTCTGGATATTACTGTTTTAAAATGTCTTTAGCTCAATAAGTATATTTACTTGTTACCTTAAAGAGAAAGGGGATTTATTCTAAGGCTATGTATCTCATAGAACTAAAGGAAAACCTTAACAATGAATTTACCAGACCAATCCTAAGATCACCAAATGAAGTCGCTCAGTCGTGTCCGACTCTTTGCAACCCGTGGGCTATAGCCCACCAAGGGAACCATTAATTCTGTTGTGTTGAGTTCTGCCATTGATGTGACTTGGCTATGGGCTGATTCACATTTTGTGTCTCATGGTTTGAATTCTGAAAGTTGGTTGACTCAGTTCAGTTATAGATTGGTTCTTATTTGGGCAGATCCTAGTCAACTGCAGTTAAATACATTATTATGGAGTTTATATAATAGATATATCCGGAGACATAAATTTAGAAATAAACATTATATAGATGTTCTTTTTTAAATTTATAAGAGTATAAGCCCATCACCTGGACTTCCCAGGTGGTGCTAGTGGTAAAGAACCTGTTTGCCAATGCAGGAGACATAAGAGAGATGGGTTCAGTTCCTGGGTGAGGAAGATCCCCTGGAGGACAGCATGCCAGCCCACTCCAGTATTCTTGCCTGGAGAATCCCCATGGACAGAGGAGCCTGGTGGACTGTAGTCCATAGGGTCGCAAAGACTCAGACACTACTGAAGCAACTGAGCACATATGCATGCATGGAATCACCTAAGGAATAATTTCTATTAGAGAACTACTCCAAACATTGGAACAGCTTAACTTCAAGAGGTTTATAAAACAAGGCTAAGGCAGCAAGCAAGACTCAAAAGGAGCAAGTAGTAACTTAGGAGAAAATCTGAAGGTACTAGCCCCAAAAGCCAAGCAAAGAAAGCATTTTAAGTGCTTAAAGAGTGATTAATGTTGTTAAATGTTGGTGTAGTTTAAGAAAGACACTTTAGAGAATTGAACATTAGATTTAGCATCCCAAAAGTCACTCATGACCTTGATAAGAGAAACTCAGTGACTTTGTGGGGGCAAGTGTCTTATTGGAGCCAACTTAAGAGACTGAGAGTGGATAAATTGGTGATTGGATGACTAGGTAACTATTTGGAATAGTTCTGCAGTAAATGAAAGCAGAAAAACTAGGTGTTCACTGGAGGGGAGTTGGTCGAGAGACAGATTTATTTCATGCATGCATGCTAAGTTGCTTGAATCCTGTCCAGCTCTTTGTGACCTCGTGGACTATAGCGCACCAGGCTCCTCTGTCCATGGAATTCTCTAAGCAAGAATACTTGAATGGGTTACCATAGGAATCTCTTATCTCCCCTGCACTTTCAGGTGGGTTCTTTACCACTAACACCACCTGGGAAGCCCTAGGTCAAGAGGGGAAATAAGACCATGGCTGTTTGTCAATAGGGAATATCCAATAAAATAATAATAAGAAAAACTGATTAAGTAGTGGTAAAAGGTGACAGTTAATGGAGTAATGTTCTTGAGTTAACAGGAGGATATAAGAACAAATATATAACAGGAATACCAGATTTAAAAAGAAATACAGAAAATTCATGCATTCTAATAGCTTAACAGAAGATAAGGAAGTATATATGGGCAAAATAGTGAGTAGATGTGCTAATGAGAATTTACTATAGTTCTTTTTTTTTTTAAAAATTGAGCTATAGTTAATATACAACTCTGTGTTAGTTTTAGGTGTACAGCAAAGTGATTCAGTTATTTATATATTCTTTTTGAGATTGTTTTCCATTATAGGCATTATAAGATATGAAATATAGCTTCCTGTGTTATACAGTAAATCCTTGTGCTTTATTTTATATATAGTGATATGTACTAGTAATTGCATGTTACTATTTCTTCTCCCCCATTCCCTTTTGGTAGCCATAAGTTTGTTTTCTATGTCTGCTAGTCTATTTGTTTTGTAAATTAATTAATTTGTATATTTTTTTGCATTCCACATAAAAGTGATATCATATTTGTCTTTCTATGTCTGAGTTACTTGACTCAGTATGATAATCTCTAGGTTCACTCATGCCTCTGAAAATGGCTATATTTCATTCTGTTTATGGTTGATTAATATCCCATCATATATATGCATCTATATGTATGTCACATCTTCTTCATCCACTCACCTGTTAATGGACACAAGTTGCTTCTGTGTCTTAACTATTGTAAAAAGTGCTGCTATGAGCTTTGGGGCTTGTATATCTTTTTCAATTAGAATTTTTGTCTTTTCTGGATATGGTCAAAAGTGGGGTTGCTGGGGCAATATAGTACCTTTAGTTTTGATTTTTAAAGGAAACTTCACACTGTTTTCCTTAGTGGCTGCACCAACATACATTCCCACCAACAGTGTAGGAGGATTCTGTTTTTTCCTCACCCTCACTTGTAATTTTGATTTGTCGTCTTTTTGATAATAATCATTCTGACAATTTGCATTTATCTAATATTTAGTGATATTGAGCATCACTAAATATTGGCCAACTGTATGTCTTCTTTGGAGAAATGTCTATTTAGTAGTTCTGCCCATTTTATAATTGAGCTGTTTGTTTTTTAAATATTGAGCTGTATGAGCTGTTTATATATTTTGGAAATTAAGCTCTTCTGTTACTAAGTCATAGTGTTTGCAAATATTTTCTCCCAGGCTGTAAGTTGTTTTTTGTTTGTTTGTTTGTTTATTATTTTCCGTGGTGTGCCAAAGTTTATAAGCTTATGTTTCATTTATTTATTTTTGCTTTTATTATTTTTTTTCCCTTGGGAGACTGACCTAAGAAAATATTGCTAAGATTTATGTCACATAAAGTTTTGTCTCTGCTCTCTTCTAGAAGTTTTATGGTATCATGTCTTATATTTGTCTTTTGTCCATTTTGAATTTACTTTGTGTATGTGACGAAGTATTCTATCTTCATTGATCTACATAAGGCTGCCCAGCTTTCCTAACACCATTTCCTGGAGAGACTTTTTTCTCCATTGTGTCTTCTTGCCTCTTTTCTTCAAAAGTTAATTGACCATGATTCTCTTCTGAGTGTTCATTTTTCTCAGTGAAATTAAGAAGTATGGCTATCAGCTAGGAAAGGTTAAAGGAAGTAATAAAGAGGTTTGATGAGTGAGTAGAAGGTCTAGAGAGTCATCTAGGCTTGCAAAATGAATATCCTAGAGAAATACAGGAATTCTGCTTAGCAATGAAAACTTCAGATTAGTGGCCAAGAATTTAAAATTATATTAGACAGCCTCTGGTTTTTCCCCCCACTCCCAGGATTTTTTTTTTTTTTTTTGTCACTCCCTTGAAATACTACATACTGTCTTTAAAGTTAGTTAATCTTTCATGCACATATCCCAAGTCTAACTGTCACACATAGTGGCTTTTTGTAATTCTTATATTCTCTAAATTATAGCCAAAGTGTTTTAAACCTAATCGTTAATGGTTGACGACTGTAGTGATAAATGAGAGAAAATCTGGCATGTAGAATTGAAAAAAAAAATCTTAGCAATCATTAAGTCCATTCACAGTAACTGACATTGAAAAAAAATAATGATAGTATAGGTTAATGAACTGCCTAAAATCACAGTTAGTTCAGATTATTATAGAGTGGTGAGGAAATTCTTATGCTTTATTATAAACATCACACTTCATACTGGTTCCCTCTCTTAAAATTATCAATAATCTTTTCTTATCAATAAAAATGAGAGTCAGGAATAGATTTTAGTAATTTATCTGAGTCACATCTCTCTAATTGTTACCTTATTATAAGAATAATCATTGTTTACTTAGTGGCTTCCCTGGTGGCTGAGATGGTAAAGAACATGCCTGCAATGTAGGAGACCCAAGTTCAGTCCCTGGGATGGGAAGGCCCCCTGGAGAAGGGAATAGCTATCCACTCCAGTATTCTTGTCTGGAGAATTCCATGGACAGAGGAGCCTGGTGAACTCAGTCTATGGGGTCACAAAGAGTCAGACATAGCTGAACGACTAACACATTATTGTTTAGTGTCTATTCACTGCAGGCACTGCATTAAGCACTTTGTAAGAACTACTTTATACAATTCTAACAGTTACCCTATCAAGGGAGAACTTCTACAGATGGAAATTGTGAAACTTGCCCAATATAAGTCACTTATTTAAACCATATAGTTAGTAAAAGAATTGTGAATTCAAACCTAGAGCCTTGTTCTTAACCAGATGAAGACAGTGACTCTCAAACTTTGAAGTGCATCAGAATCATCAGAGGTGCTTATAAAACACAGTTTGTTAGACTCTATTCTCTGAGTTCTTCAGTCAGTAGATCTGAGGTGAAGCCTAAGAAAATTTATTTCTAACAATTTATTCCTTGATGCTGATGCTGCTGATCTAGAGACCCCATTTTGACAACCACTGTTAGAGTTTATCTTCCTTTTACAGAAGATGTGCTGTGCAGTGCTTAGTTGCTCAGTTGTGTAAGATTCTTTGTGACCCCGTGAACTGTAGCCCACCAGGCTTCTCTGTCCATGGAGATTCTCTAGGCAAAAATACTGGAGTGGGTTGCCATGCCTTCCTGCAGGGGATCTTCCCAATCCAGGGATTGAAACCAGGTCTCCCGCATTGCAGGTGGATTCTTTACCAGCTGAGCTACCAGGAAAGCCCTGTACAAAAGATACCTCCCTTATATTGCTTCAAGGGTCCTTCTTTTTATTCTCCTCTTCATTATCCTGTTTCAAGCCTTTAATCTCTTACTACAGTCTCCTTCACACCTTGAAACATGGATATTCTTAAAACATATATCTAACATTGGAGTACATGGATTTTTAAATAAATGTATTTACGTCTTTAATAGCAAGTATGATCTTAACAAGTTTGGGGGTATGATTATTTAAATTTCTTTGTGGTTATATATCGTGGTATAAATATATTTTTGTTCTTTAAAAATTATAAAAGAAAAAGATACAGCATAGCTAAAACTCCCATAGATCGATCTATATACCCTTATCAATCACCATTGCTTATTTGTAGAGATTTAAAATATTTAGGCAAAATAGACCAACTGTTAAAATTTCTTCCTATATGAGTATTCTATGTTCTATATTTTTCCGTTGTATTCAAACTGCACATCTTAATTAAATCAGTTACTCTTGAGTGTGATTTTCAGTGGTTCATGGCTCAGCTCAAGAATTCTTAGTGAATTCCGAATGACTAATAAAGTGTATACAAACTGAACAGTTTGAATCTAGAGATTTACAATCGATTAGTCTGTCCAGTCTTGTCTCCCAATTCTGTCTCCCTATGTTCAAAATGTTTGCACTACTTCTGAATATGTACAAAATCTACTATTAAGCCAGCATTCATACAATTCCTGGAATATTTTTTACTTTTTTGGAATTCTACCACTGCCCCTGGCCTTAGATTAACGGCATCTTCTCTATGAAGGCATTCCTAAATTCCTAGATAGTTGTATACTCTCTCCTGTTTAGAACTTTTATAGAAAATTTTGGTACTTTTTTCAGCAAACCATTTAAGGTGACACAGATATATGGATAACATAAACATAGATGGGTTTTAAACTCATATCTGAATAACTAGCTCCACTTTTAATTTCTCAGCCTAAATTTTTACAGTAAAATTAGGATGGTAATATTTATGTTGCTGCGTAGAGTGAATTGTAGAAATAAATCAAGTAATGAATTTACTAGATCATTGTATACTCCTACAAAATATTGTCAGTAATGTTAGTTCTAGTAATAGGTAGGAATCTTACATTTTTAAGTTATAGAGATCTAACCCGCACTACCATGCGTAGAAGTGGAATGCAATGTTTTACTTTCTTGAAAGACCAGGAATGGATTACAGTTAGGCATATCTAGACCCAAGGTTACAAATTATGTCATTATTGTTGTTTCTCTAAGTCTCCTGGAGTCTTTAATACGCTTCTTTCTGTCTGAGGACTTTTACTCATATATATATTGACAGATGGACTTCCCTGATGGCTCAGTGGTAAATAATCTACCTGTCAATGTGGGAGATTCAAGTTCAATTCCTGGGTCAGAAAGATCACCTGGAGTAAGAAATGGAAACCCACTCCAGTATTCTTGCCTGGGAAATCCCATGAACAGAGGAGCCTGGTGGGCTACAGTTCATGGGGTTGCAAAAGAGTGAGACAAGTCTTAATGACTAAACAACAACAGTATTGAAAGATATTTACACTGTTAGAAATAAATGTGTTGGAACAAATATTTGCATATATTCCTTTCTCTCCATATATAAGTTAATAGTTTGTGTCTGTGTTTGTATATATTTATCTTTCTTGATTCCAGTTTTTTAAAAAATTGATTTCTATTGTGATCTTTGTGTCATTTTGGTAGTTTCTGGTGGACCCTGCTTGAATCTCTTGCCCAGATTTGGCTGTACTGTGGAGAATATGGTCCTAGAATTTCCTTTCCTGGATCTTAAGCCCACCTCTGGAAAATATAATGAACAGGCTTATCATAACTGTAGTTGGTAAAAGTGGTGACATCCTCCAGGAAGATATTTTGGCATACTAGACCATGCCTAGTACACTTTCTTCCTTTATAATATAATGTTAATATCTGGTGCCCAAACACTAACTATGTGTTTGTTTTGAATTATCAGTTATTCTTCTCCTAATATTCTATAACTTGAGGATGTAGGCTATGTGTGGCTAATCTTTTTGTCTCACATAATAATATATTGCTCAAGAAAAAATTTCTATAAAAGCTCTCGGATAAACTTGACTTAACAGCAAAAGTAATTCAGAACAACATACAAATGAATCTCTCTCTCTATGTGTCACACGCACACACACACAGAGGCACAGAGAAATCACCAAAAATGTAAGGGAAAAGTCATTTCAGGAATGCATGCAATTAAAATTTTATTTCCTCACATAGTTCATAATTCTAGAGCAAATTTCCTAAAACATTTTGTAAGATTTACATTTATACCAAAAAATTCAGTGTGTATTAGAACTAAAACTTGACAGGTATCAAAAGCATGATCCCTCCAGGCTAGTGCTCCTCAAAGTTTGATGTTCATTCGTGTCACTCAGGATCTTGTTAAAATGCAGTTTTTGTTTAAAATGATCCAGGGTAGGGTCTAAAATTGGTGTATCTAGCAAGTTGCAAGTTGAAATTGATAGAGCTCATGTGTAGACCTCACTCTGAGTAGCATGGTTTAGACTGGAGCACAGAATGACAATCACATCTAGCTGCAGACATATTTTTGTGTAGTCAGCATAAAATTTCAACTTTTGAAAATGGATTTAAATACCTTCCTGTGGACTTAAATGTTCTCATTTATCCATTCCATACTTTGTTACTTAGAAGTCTATTCCTTCTCAAATGTAAATTATCAATTCTCCATGAAGAAATATTTAGAGTTTAGATGCCTATTCATTGCCTTTTTTCAAGTCAAATGATTCCATTGATTAATCTGACTGATTAATCTAAACAGGAGAGGTCCTGGGTGAGAGATGCCCTTTCAGGGATTATAAAATGTGAAAGATTCCTGTATTCTTGTTCAAAATATTTGAGTAGGCTGAGATCTTATTCTAATCATTTCTAGTGTTTTCTATCCTTTCTAATATGGATGAAATATATAGTATGTTGGTGGGAGGCAGGGAGGCAGTGGGGAGATGAGGTGATAGTTTGCTGGATTTTAATTTTTAGAGAACAGCAGACAGTCTGCAACCTTTCAGATTTTCTCTTTAAGAACTTGCCATGTCCAGATCAAAGGAATTTATTAGGCTTTTAGCGCTCCTGTTTTTTTATACCTCAAAATGAACAAATTTTCAAGTACAAAAGAAATGCTTTAAAAGAGCTCTTTTAGTCTTTATTTGAAATCTCCTGCTCTCCTTCGGTTCACAGATGTGTCCTACACTGAATGGAGGAATCAGACTACTACACTTTGATCATTTCACTATCTTGTTTGATTAGTGTTTTCAAACTATGGAGTTTATCAGCAGGGGGCAGGTTGATCCCTGTGGCTTATAATGGGCAAAGTATGGGGGGAACATAGATTTTTAGAAATCGTTTAAGATCAATCAGTTTCCTCCTTCTTCAAGGTTTAAAAATAACATCATGGACAGATAGACTTTGACACAGAATAAGATCAGATACTTCCAAAGGGAAAACTGACCAGCAGGTATGGTACACTTTTCCCCTCTTTTTCTCTTTAAAATTATGACTTCCAGTCCTTAGATGATTACAAACTATAATCAACTCCTTTTTAAAAAGAAAGCAAGAGGTACAACTACTCAATTTTAAATTTCATTTACTGTGCAAACATCATTTTCAAAATGAAGGTTAGGGTTATTAAATGAAATTTTAAGAATTCAGCCCTTTGAAAGTAGTGAACTTTAGAGCATGCAGTAATTTTAGGGTTACTTTTATGTGAACTTGCATTATTCATCCTCCACTTAGGAATTGGTAATTTGCAGTTCCGTAGCTTGTAATTCAGGAGAAACAGCTTTTCCTATGATAATAAATTAACATTAAAATATAGGCTTTCTTTGGTGTTTTGAAGATATTCTTAGTGGCAATAATGTGAAGATTGTCAGCTGCTGACCTTTCAATATGGCTGTCAACATATTAGATTAATGATTGATTTCACTATAGATCTTGGGGATGTGTCTAATTATAGATTTTTTTAAAATTTGGGATAAATAAGATCATGTGGGAGTTTGAGTTTAATTTAACTAGTTTTTGATTTGAAATGCAACTATGGGCACAGGGAATTAGAAGAAAAAAGATGCTGCTTAAGCCAGATTCTCAATGTACACATTTGCCTTGAGCATATCCCTGCTTCCTAAAGTTCTACTGTGAGACATCCAGTGGGAGCTTCATTGATAGATCCCTTAGTTGACCAATCCCTAGATTCTTCATGACACAAAATGTCTCTATGTCTTCTTTGTTACCCTTATTGTATAAAGAAGGGGGAAATTCTGGACAATCTACTTCATCCTAAAAAGTAACTGACTGCTAGCTCAGATGACTAAATGAAGAGAATTTTAGGAAAGACAATCACAAGCTGTTTTTCAAGATAAAATGAAGATACTATCAAAGCTTATAGTAGATTTTTGAATTTTTTTTAGGCATCACAATTCCATTTTTTTTAATGTTTTAGCAAAATGATCAATATCGATATTTAATTTCAGATGAAGTAAACATGTAATATGTTTAGTTCAGTCTCTCATTCATGTCTGACTGTTTATGACCCCATGGACTGCAACATGCCAGGCTTCCCTGTCCATCACCAACTCCTGGAACTTACTCAAACTTACCAACTCCATTGAGTTGGTGATGTCATCCAACCATCTCATCCTCTGTCATCCCCTTCTCCTACCTTCAATCTTTCCCAGCATCAGAGTCTTTCCAATGTGTCAGTTCTTCACATCAGGTGGCCAAAATATCAGAGCTTCAGCATCAATTCTTCTAATAAATATTCAGTACTGATTCCTTTTGGGATTGACTGGTTTGATCTTGCAGGGACTCTCAAGAGTCTATTCCGACACCATAATTCAAAAGCATTAGTTCATCTGTGCTCAGCTTTGTGTATGGTCCAACATGCATACATGACTACTGGAAAAGCCATAGCTTTGACTAGAAGGACCTCTGTTGGCAAAGTCTCTGCTTTTTAATATACTGTCTAGGTTGGTCATAGCTTTTCTTCCAAGGAACAAGTGTCTTTTTATTTTATGGCTGCAGTCACCATCTGCAGTGATTTTGGAGCCCGAGAAAATAAAGTCTCTCACTGTTTCCGTTGTTTCCCCATCTATTTGTCATGAAATGATGGGACCGGATGTCATGATGTTAGTTTTCTGAATGTTGAGTTTTAAGCCAGCTTTTTCACTTTCCTTTTCCATTTTCATCAAGATACTTTTTAGTTCCTCTTCGCCTCCTGCCACAAGGTTGGTGTCATCTGCATATCTGAGGTTATTGATATTACTCCTGGCAATCTTGATTCCAGCTTTTGCTTCATTCAGCCTGGCATTTCACACAATGTACTCTGCATATAAGTTGAATAAGTAAGGTGACAATATACAGCCTTGATGTAGTCCTTTCCCAATTTTGAACCAGTCTTTTTTTCCATGTTTGGTTTTAACTGTTGTTTCTTTACCTGCATACAGGTTTCTCAGAAGGCAGGTAAGGTGGTCTGGTACCCCCACCACTTGAAGAATTTTCAAACACTTGAAGTTTGTTGTGATCCACACAGTCAAAGGCTTTAATGTAGCAAATGAAGCAGAAGTAGATGCACTTCTTGTAATATACTGTTGTCTTGAACTGAAAGCAAAATGTCATTTTATGTTATTAATTCTCTCCTGTCATTAAATATAGAATAGGTAACTTTATTATTTATATGTTTCTTTACCTTTACTCCAAAAAGACTTAATATGTTTGAGTTTTTTGGTGACATTATCAATCTGTGACAAGTCCCTATGTCATTTCATGTCCCTATGTCATGTCATCTTCAAATTGAGATTGTTAACTACATCACATGCATTTGTTTGATAGTTTGATATCTGTTCACTTATTAATTACTGATTAACAATTACATTTTAACTATTTGAGGCAGTTTTTTAACTTCAAAGTGCTGAAATACAGGGTTTTTTTGTGTAAGGGATACTAGATATGCCAAGAATAGGATAATGATAGAAAAAACAGAATAGTAAAAACTGAAACAATTTCAAGAGATTTCTTTTAGTCAAGGATTTATCTCTTCTCCATCCTCATAATTGCTACTTCACTCCCAGTTGCTGTGCAGCTGTAATATCACTGAAATGGTCTTATTGTCTCAAATAGTCCCTCCCATTCTCTTTCCAATATATCCTTGAAATTGAGTCCAGTGTTTTCTTCATAAAATGCAAATCCTCCTATGCCACACCCCTCCCTCTCATTTTTAAATAGCTCTCCAGCTGTTCCCTGCCCACCTTTCTGTGTAATCTCTACACTTTCACCATTCTTCCCAGATGGAGTGTTGTCAGTACCCTGCAAGTGGCATTTTCCATGCCTTTGCACATGCTGTTCTTTACCTAAGGACTTTGTGTTCATTCTTCAAGAATCTGACTAATCATCTTACCATCTGGGAGGTATTTTTTGACACCTTTTCTTCCCACATCCTTCAAGGGTGGTGAGCGTTTCTCCTCTCTAGTTCCATTGAACATCAGTTTTAATTGCTTGTTTCTCCATTAAAATATGAATATTGTGAGAGCCAGAACCTTGTTCTATTTCAGAAAAATCCACAGGCCTCCTCCACTACTAAATTCCAATGATTTCTTAGTTCCTTCCTTCCCATACTTGAACTTTCTCCCATTTCTGCACTCTTTAACTTGGACAATGGTACTAAGATCATCTCATTACCCTGACCAGACACTTAGCGTATGCAACGAATACATAATTCATGAAAGCAGTAGGTATAGTGGTAAGTGTTAGAAGCTATGTATGGATTAGAATTCAGACTGACCCTTACTAATGCTGTGATCTTGGGTAATTTCCTTAATCACTCTTTGTTCCTGCTCTACAATGGGAGTGGTAACAGTACCTACCAAACAAGACTATTGTGAAGATTATCCAATACTCCCCTGAATTTCAATAAAGTTGCAAACGAGCACACACAAGGCATGTTGGTTGGATTCTCTTTAAATTTATGTCCACTAGCTTAGAAGGTTTCCAGGAATCATACCATATTCCCAGTCTGTTCCTTCTTCCAGCTGGGTGATCATGCTGTACCTCTCTCTTCTCTTCACCATCAACACCTCTCTCACTCTTACTTTCATCTGATGACTCTGTTTCTATTTTGCTGTGAACAATAGAAGGAATCAGAATTGAACCTTGCATACTCTGTCATCTATACTTCTATCCACCTATCAAACTCTGAGCATTTCCTCTGGCTGTCATTACTAGCTATCAGGGCAAAAACCAACACCTCCATTATGTACAGACCTCATCTTCTCTCATCTGTGCTGCTGCAAAGCCTCAGCAATTGTTCTTTGTCTTTCTACATCAGCATAAAAGTGTTCATCTTCCCACTTAATCTTTCCTATTTGCATAACAGCATGCTCTTGTTTCTCTCCACTTAAAAAATTATTTGCCCCAGTTCCTTTGTAGCTACTGCTTCACTCTCTCCTCTATTTGTTTACAACAAAACTCCCCAGATGAGTTGTCAGTACTGTTCATTCCCATGCTTTCATGCTAGCTTGAACTCACTGCAACCAAGTTCCCATTGCCACCACTCCGTCAAGACCGTTCTAGACAATGTCACTGGTAAATTTTGAATTTTCACCTTAATTAAATAGCAGTATTTTCCACAGTAAATCACTGACTCTTATTTTTCTCTTTTTTTAGTCACTAAGTAGTGTTTAACCCTTTGTGACCCCCATGGACTTGGGGGTTTGCCAGGCTTCTCTGTCCATGGGATTTTCCAGGCAACAATACTGGAGTGAGTTGCCATTTCTTTCTCTAGTGAATCTGCCCAGACCATGGATCAAACCAGTATCTCCTGCATTGGCAGGCATATTCTTTACTGCTAAGTCACCAGGAAAATGAATGATTCTTACTGGAAATGTTTTATTCACTTGCCTGCCAGTAACCCACCCTTCTGATCTCCCCTCCTTCCTCATAGGATGCTCCTCATCTTTTTGACTGTGTCTGCTTAACTCCCTAACATCTAAATTTTCAGCCGCTGGGCCCCTTCCCTCTTCTGCCTTCAGTTCAATTCAGTTCAGTTCAGTCATTCAGTCACGTCTGACTCTTTGCAACCCCATGAATCGCAGCACACGAGGCCTCCCTGTCCATCACCAACTCCCAGAGTTTATTCATACCCATGTCCATCGAGTTGGTGATGCCATTGAGCCATCTCATCCTCTGTCATCCCCTTCTCCTCCTGCCTCCAATCCCTTCCAGCATCAGGGTCTTTTCCAATCAGTCAACTCTTCGCATGAAGCGGCCAAAATATTGGAGTTTCAACTTCAGCATCAGTCTTTCCAATGAACATCCAGGATGGGTCTCCTTTAGGATGGACTGGTTGGATCTCCTTGTAGTCCAAAGGACTCGCAGAGTCTTCTCCAGCACCACAGTTCAAAAGCATCAATTCTTCAGTGCTCAGCTTTCTTCACAGTCCAAATCTCACATCCATACATGACCACTGGAAAAACCATAGCCTTGACTAGACAGACCTTTGTTGGCAAAGTAATATCTCTGCTTTTAAATATGCTATCTATGTTGGCCATAACTTTCCTTCCAAGGAGTAAGTGTCTTTTAATTTCATGGCTACAATCACCATCTGCAGTGATTTTGGAGCCCAGAAAAATGAAGTCAGCCAATGTTTCCACTGTTTCCCCATCTATTTGCCATGAAGTGATGGGACGTGATGCCATGCTCGTAGTTTTCTGAATGTTGAGCTTTAAGCCAACTTTTTCACTCTCCTCTTTCACTTTCATCAAGAGGCTCTTTAGTTCTTCACTTTCTGCCATAAAGGTGGTGTCATCTGCATATCTGAGGTTATTGATATTTCTCCCGGTAATCTTGATTCCAGCTTGGGCTTCCTCCAGCCCAGCATTTCTCATGATGTACTCTGCATAGAAGTTAAATAAGCAGGGTGACAATATACAGCCTTGATGTACTCCTTTTCTTATTTGGAACCAGTCTGTTGTTCCATGTCCAGTTCTAACTGTTGCTTCCTGACCTATATACAGGTTTCTCAGGAGGCAGGTCAGGTGGTCTGGTATTCCCATCTCTTGAAGAATTTTCCACAATTTGTTGTGATCCACACAGTCAAAGGCTTTGGAGTAGTTCATAAAGCAGAAATAGATGTTTTCCTGGAAATCTCTTGCTTTTTCCATGACCCAGCAGATGTTGGCAATTTGATCTCTGGTTCCTCTGCCTTTTCTAAAACCAGGTTGAACATCAGGAAGTTCACGGTTCATGTATTGCTGAAGCCTGGCTTGGAGAATTTTGAGCATTACTTTACTAGCGTGTGAGATGAGCACTATTGTGCAGTAGTTTGAGCATTCTTTGGCATTGACTTTCTTTGAGATTAGAATTAAAATTCATCTTTTCCAGTTCTGGTGTGGCATTTAGTTATTGATATTGTTTAGTCCATGCTTTTAAATATCATCCATAAACATGATTTTCAACTTTGTATCTTCAGTCGAGAGCCTCTCCTCTGATCTTCAGAATCACATATTCACCCAATGTCTGCTTCTGGTCTAAAGGCACTTCCAAATCAGCATGTGTCAAATTCATGTTTTTCCTTTTTTCTAAGATGTTCTTCTTTCATATTCTTCTACTTTGCAGATAATGACAGTTCCATCATTTCAGTTTCTCAGGACAAAGGACATGGAGTTATCTTTACAGCTCTTTAAATCACACCAACTTCACATGCATTAACAAGATTCCTAATGGTTCTACCATCATTATATACCCTGAATCAATCCAATGCATACAGCCATCCCACACAAATAACCTGGCACAATTCAGTTCAGTTCATTTGCTCAGTCATGTCCGACTCTTTGCTACCCCATGAACCACAGCACACCAGGCCTGCTTGTCCATCACCAACTCCAAGAGTTCACTCAGACTCATGTCCATTGAGTCAGTGATGCCATCCAAGCATCTCGTCCTCTGTCGTTCCCTTCTCCTCCTGGCCTCAATCATTCCCAGCCTCAGGGTCTTTTCAAATGAGTCAGCTCTTCACATCAGGTGGCCAAAGTATTAGAGTTTCAGCTTCAACAGCAATCCGACTGGTGAACTCTCAGGACTGATCTGCTTTATGATGGACTGGTTAGATCTCTTTTCAGTCCAAGGGACTCTCAAGTGGCTTCTCCAACACCACAGTTCAAAAGCATCAATTCTTCGGTACTCAGCTTTCTTTATGGCCCAGTTCTCACATCAATACATGACTACTGGCAAAACCATAGCCTTGACTAGATGGACCTTTGTTGACAAAGTGATGTCTCTGCTTTTTAATATGTTGTCTAGGTTCATCACCACTTTCCTTCCAAGGAGTAAGCGTCTTTTAATTTCATGGCTGCAATCACCATCTGCAGTGATTTTGGAGCCCCCCCAAATAAAGTCAGCCACTGTTTCCACTGTTTTCCCATCTATTTGCCATGAAGTGATAGGACCGGATGCCATGATCTTAGTTTTCTGAATGTTGAGTTTTAAGCCAACATTTTCACTCTCCTCTTTCACTTTCACAAGAGCATCTTTAGTTCTTCTTCACTTTCTGCCATAAGGGTGGTGTCATCTGCATATCTGAGGTTATAATCATTTTTTTTTATAACACTTCCCTTGCTTACTACCAATCTGCAGGATCTTAAATTGTACCTGGTATGTAGTAGAGTCTCATTCAATACTTGTGAATAATAAGTGAAATAGAAGCTCTTATTATTTCAAGTGTCTTTTCCATGGTTCTTTTATCAAACAAGTATTTCTTATTTGAAGGCTGCTTAGCAGCAACTGACATGTATATCCTTTGTAATTATAAAGTCTTTCTTTTTGTCACACATTAAATGACCATTTCTAAAATCTTAAAATTTTAAATTAAAAATATTAAAATCTCCAATTTTGCTAAGTATAATTTAGATAATTTGAAAAACATTTAAACATTGTAATATCTTGAAATCATGCTATCTTACAGAAGATGGGTATGAGCTTGTTCTTAATATGTATTGTTTTGTTATTACACATTAAAAGTTAGTTGCTATTTAAAATAGATTTCCAATAACAGCTAATTTTGTTTTTAATTTGGGTCTTTCAAATAAAAGTGCAGGGTAGAAATTTAGCTTTGATATCTAGGCTGTGCTATCTCATTACTTTACTGCCAACAGTTGTGATGAAAATAGCAATATTGTATTGCCAAGTGATCTTGTTCTTTTCAGTAAAGTCTTTTGTGTCTTTAAAAGTGTCCTTTATTTTTATTAAATTTTTGTAGTTCTCATTCTCACCAGGGATTATTATTCTTTGCTACTCCCCACACTAATCCTAATCTTCTCAATTAAGTCTCAATTATAAAATCTTTACCCTCAACTAATGATATGGAAGCTTTTGCTTTGTTATCCTCTTTGAGAAAACAAACCAGACCATCTCACTGTTGAACTGTTTTAACTTTGATCATGCTATCTATAATGATGTCCTAAAACCACAACATACAGCCCTTCCATCTCTTACCAGATTTAGACACATTACTTAGGTTTTCTTGTATATTCTGCAGAAACCCAAAGGGTTTTATATATATATACAAGCTTCCCAGGTGGCTCAGTGGTAAAGAATCTGCCTGCAAATGAAGGAGAAGCAGAAGATGTGTTTGATCCCTGAGTCGGGAAGATTCTCTTGACAAGAAAATGACAACCCATTCCAATATTCTTGCCTGAGAAATCCCTTGGAGTCTGGCAGGTACAGTCCATGGGGTTGCAAAGAGTCAGACACAACAGCACATGTGCACACATATAAAATATGTGTGTATGTGTATGGCTAACGGGATAGCATAGTTTTCCATGCTGACTTCTATTATTATCATTCTAAAATAAAACTGTCATTTCTTTTTTTAATAAAGGACTAGTGCTAATTATAGCTGGCAAATGAAAAAACAGGAGATTGTAAGGTAAGCAAGGGGGAATAACAAGACCCCTCACGCTCTTACAGCAAAAGAGTTTAGCTTAGACCTCTTGTTTCCTCATAAAAATTATTACAATGGGAACAAACAGGGAGTACAACTCACTAAATCTCTCCAAAAAGCAAAACTTGGAAGAATGCACTTTAGATCAACAATAAAAATATAATGTGAACCACATATATAATTTAAAATTTTCCAGTAGCAAGATTTAAAAAGTATGTTTAAAAGGCAACACTAATTATACTAAAATCCTGAGTTCAACATATCTAAAATGCTATCATTTCAACATATAATCAATATTCCTGAGATATTTTTTATTTTTCAGGTACTAAGTTTTTGAAGTCTATCATTTTTTATTTTTTGTAAGTATTTTCTATCTACAGTAACTTTACTTCAGACTAGCCACATTTCAAGTGTTCATCTGTCATTGGTGCATAGTGGTTGTTATATTGGACAGTGTAGCTCAAGGTAACATACATATAAGTAAAGAACACTCTTTCCTTGAAGAAAACGGTTTGTGTATCTAGAGACATCATCCAAGAAAGTCCAGCCAAATCTAGATAGATATTCCTCCTTGAATTTTCTCACAGTGGGGCACAGTCCCTGCTCAGGGAATATTCTGATTTTAGGAGCTACTACTAATCTTCTAATATTCTTGCCCCAAATGCCTTAAGTCTACTCAAAGCAGACAGAATAGATGTGTGGGAAAAGGATTTGTTATCTGTCAAAACTACTTACTGTCTAAGTAGTATTAATTCTGATTTTTAAAATCTCGATTTCCTAACCCATAAAATGGCATTCACAAAATTACTTTCCTCATAGAATTGCAGTGGAAATTAAATGATATCAAGAGAGTAAGAAGGGCTTCCCTGGTAGCTCAGTTGGTAAAGAATCTGCATGCAATGCAAGACACCCAGGTTAGATTCCTGGGTCGGGAAGATCCGCTGGAGAAAGGATAGGCTATCCACTCCAGTATTCTTGGCCTTCTCTGGTGGCTCAGTTGGTAAAGAGTCTGCCTGCAATGCTGGAGACCTGGATTCTATCCTTTGGTCGGGAAGATCCCCTGGAGAAAGGGAATGGCCGGAGACCTGGGTTCAATCCCTGGGTTGGGAAAATATCCTGGAGGAAGGGCTCCAGTATTCTGGCTTGGAGAATTCCATGGACACAGTCCATGGGGTCACAAAGAGTTGGACACGACTGAGTCACTTTCACTTACACTTTTTTTGAGAGTGACAGATAAGCACAGCATCTTTTTTTTTTTTTTTTAGCCAGAATCTTTGTCAACAGTTTTTGCTCAATAAATGTTAACTGAGTTATCTATCCTTTCATATTTCAAGACTAATTTCCTAAAATTATATATTAACAATATTGGTCACCTGATGTGAAGAAATGACTCATTTGAAAAGATGCTGATGCTGGGAAAGATTGAAGGCAGAAGAAAAAGGGGACGACAGAGGATGGGATGGTTGGATGGCATCACTGACTCAATGGACCTGAGTTTGAGTAAACTCCTGGAGTTGGTGATGGACAGGGAGGCCTGGTGTGCTGTAGTCCATGGGGTCTCAAAGACTCAGACACGACTGAGTGACTGAACTGACTGACTGATATGTTAACAATGTTGTCTCATAGTGGACGTTCAAAAGACATTTGCTACTGGGAAACTGCCTATCAATTAAAGGTCATTTTTACTACAAGTTTTGATTATTTTGATGTTTTATGAACCTTAGAAAACCACCACTTGTGTGATAATGGTGGACAGCGGTTAAGGTGTTGTTTTTTTTTTTTTTGTCCTTTTCTTGACTTCCTGCTTTTCTTCTTTCTGATAGCACAATCAGAAAATAAGATATCAAGCCCCGATCTTTACCAACATCTGCCCTGAAAATGGGAAAGACTGGTCATGTTTCCCTACTGCCCAAACAAAAAGTTCTAATAAACCTAGTTTTTAAACATAATAGATTAGATTACTGTTTTTCAAATGAACAGTGTGGTTATAACTCAATCTACTTGAGTATAAATGTACATGCCACCCAGCTTATGTGCTTTGATTCTGTACAAAGCTTCTGGTTATTCTCGTTGTCACAATAGTCAAATACATTTATTTCCACAGGAAGAAATAGATGTGGATTTCACAGATGACAGACTTGGCTCAACTTTTCCCTTGGTAGTAAAAGCTCAATTTCCATTTTTATTGTTTTAAAGAGGGAAATAATTTCACCTGATAAAATGTAAATGTGGCTAGCATATACTCTGTCTCCACCATTAAAGAATTTGTTGACTCCAGACTTGTTTACTGTACCAATTTCTACGCTTACCTTCATTTCCCATTATTTTATCTCAACATTTTTAGTATTCTCCTTGTGCTAAAGAAAGTTTCTTTCTTCAATAACTGATAAGATAAAGAAACCTAAGACTTCACAACTAGTTCATTTTTAACTCAGATGGTTTGCAGCAGAAAGCACATTCTTTCCCCGAGGCCAAAACAATTATCTGTGACATCATAAAGAAGTTGAACTGGCACATGTGAAAATTGCCTGATGTATTTCACTCACTGAAAAGAAAAGAGCAGTGAAAAGGTTAAAGGTCTTTTTGTAAGTGGTATTAGGAGATATTGAGCATAAAGAACATGAGTTACAATGCATAGATATAACTTTAAAAAAAAAGCACAATTTTACTTGTATTCTTGAAATCTGAGCAATGGTCAATCAAAAAGCAATTTTTATTGTCACAGAAGAATGCCTGTCTTTTAGAGCAATTTCAGAGAACAAAGAAGCATGCAATCAACAGTAATATGCAAAAAACAGTCATGATAGACAAAAGAATACTACATGCAGGATGTTCATGCATCCCTGGGCTAGCACATTGTCAGCCTATAGATAAGATCAACACAATTAACAAGCAGACAACAGAGTGCAAAATAAGCAGCATCAACCGAACACAGCAGTACCTCAGGTAGGGCCAAAAGCACAGAATACTCTTTCTGTTATATAAATTGTGTTCTTGCTAGGTCTGTACTTTTATGATGGAGGAAGATGGTATTTTGGAAATATTGCTCTGGGAGAAAAGAATTCTGCACTCTTAGCTGCACTACTAAATGTAATATCACTAAATTCAAATTCTTTTCTTGAGCTTCAGTTTCCTCATCTCTAAAATGAGAGAGCTTGATTGGATGCTCTCTGAGGTCTTTTCCAGCACAAACATGCCCTAATTCTAATGCCGTTGTAAATTTACTTCTGGTACCCATGGCAAGGACCTAGAACCTACCAGTCTGACCTTGGTGAACAGTGAAGAATAAAGAGCAGTAATCTTCAGGTGATTTCTCAGGTTCACGTGTGAATTACTTCTAATTCAAAACAAATCTATATATTTTTTTTGTTGTTCAGGAGGGAATAACTAAGTAGAAATAAACTAGGTTAACATATATTTGTTTTAATATATCAAAAAGTAAAAAGCACGCCTTAAATTGTCTTGCTTTTTCCAGCCTCAAGTGTCCCAAATACAATGGTTTTTCTAAGGTTCTGTCTTACTTGGTGTTCATTAGCCACAAGTTTCAAATCTCTGCTTCTTCTGCTGATGGCATTTTATTATTTTATTCTTCCCATTCACCAGAATCTATCCATGGGCAACCTCCCTTCATTCCTTCATAGGCCAGATCAGATCCAAGTCAACCAAATTCATTTCTCAGCAAGCTGCAAGACTATAAATCAACAGTAGTTAAGGTCAGTGTGAAACACCAACATGAAAAAAGAAAAAAAGAGTTGAATGTGATGGCATATGGTCACTGAGAGATTGTTACAGGTGAGCAGAGGACCTGTTTTCTTACAATGCATCGATTTAATTCCTTAAGATTTTCTACTGCACCTCTGTGTGCAAAGCAGTTACTCCTTTTTCAAAATTATACATGGTAAATAGTTGATAAGTGAATAAAGTTAGAAATGAAAACTGGATTGGTCTAGTCACTGCATCCTATAGTCTTTAAGCCAAGAAGACCCTATCTAATGTGACATCATGTTCTACTTTTTCTTTTTCCTCCTATAAATCTGCACCAACCACACAGGTTGTTTTCCTACTTCTTGAATACTTCAAATGATTCACTTCCTCATGACCTTTGCTTTTGCTATTCCCTATCCATGAACATCTTCCCTCATATACACTCTCTCAGTTTATTCAAATCTCGGATTAAAATTTTTCTCCTCATATATGCAGTCTTTGATCACTCTTCCAAAGTAGTGCTATCATTACCCTTTATCCGCTAATAGTTCCTTCTATTTTTTCATGGTTCTTAGTCATATCAAACATTAGTCTATATTGATTCATTTTATTTTATTATTTTAAAAATATGCCTTCAAAGTAAGATTTCATGAGTACAGAACTTGTCTCTCCTAGTCACTGTAGAACTGACAAAAACCACTGTAGCATCTGTCATAGAGTAGGTATTCAATAAATGCTTATTGAATGAATGAAGCAAAAGTTAGTATAGGAAAATAACTTGAAATTCTCGTAAAGTTCATCAAAGGTAAGTTAGGAGAGAAAAAAAAAAAAAACAGGCAAATAAAATCTGCATGACTCTAAAATGTACTTCTAGGTATTTTTTAATGAGTCTGATTACACTGATACTCAGGAGCTGGGTGAAAATAAGCCTTGGCTTTCTGGTTACTTAAATAGCAGTATCTCTTAAAGTAACATATTATTTAAATCAATATCCCTTTATAGGAGAAACGATAAACTATTCCCTTGAGTTTCTGATAACTTTTACGAATCTAAAAGTATTACAATTGAAACCATTCATTTAGCCACTAGATCAACTGATTTTTAAATCCTCTAGAATTATGCCATAAATATAAAAATGTTATAAAATACCTTTTCTTTTTTGATATGTTAACAGAAGTGGTTATGTATATGAAGCAGTGTTTAAACAATCTTAGTGATGGGTTATTTAGAAAATGTACCGATTTTTCTTCTTTATTTAATCTAAATTGCATAAGATTTTCTAAGTAAGCACTAATGGCAGTTTAAAAGCCTGGTAAAAACAGAATGAGTGCAGAGTGTTATAAAACCTCCTGCTTTTTCCCTTGACTGAATATAAGAACTGTGTTAATGCAATATTTCTTGCCTGCCTGTTTATCAAACCATGGTAGGGTCAGGCTTTCTGGGACTAAACTGGTAGCCTCTGAGTATAAAGAATGTCAGGTAAACGAATGTAAATTGTCTGTGTCCTGACCTGAGGGCTCAGACACAGCATCAAGGGACAAGTGTTCCACAAACCCAGCCCATTAACCAAAAAAGCCCTCTGCCTGTATAGGAACAGAAGGTTACCAACAACATGCAAGTTAAAAATCTCACTGTCACTTACTCACAATTTCTCTTCCATGTGTAAAAGAATGCATTCTGTGAGCCAACATTATTCAGCTTGCAAATTCTGTCTGCTCAGTTCTAAGACTAAAGTTCCACCTAAAAGGTCTGATTAAGAAGGAAAAATAGAGTAGTCTCCAGGGGCATACTAATTTCAAGCTTATGTGAGTGTTCCCATAGATAAATTTACCAAGATTACAATGTGCTTGCTTGGCAATTTATCTAGATTACTGAGAAGAGAGTGTTGTAGGAAAAAACTTTCTCTCAAACCTAAAATAATCATTTCTATCCATTAGGTATGAAGAAGTACCTAAAGACACTCCAATCCAAATAGAACTATTGAGTGATAAAGATATTGGTACTGATCTCTCTGAAGGACCTATATTTAGGATGTTAGTAGGGAAAAAAAAAAAAAAAAGAAGGGAGGAAGGGAGGGAGGGGAGTGGGATGCAAGACTGAGACTCAAAGAGAGAAAGAGATGAAAGTAAAATAGTACACTGCCTACTCTAGCTTACCAGCTCATTTAAACCCAAATCAATCTTGCTAAACCTTGTACTTTCTTTGAGATGTGTAGAATATAGGGAAAAAGATGCTGAACAGAAATGCTCAGTATTTTATTTAAATTAAGACCTTTGTGGTAGGATTGTGATTGAAAGATGTTGTCCAGAAAATCTGTAAATAAAAAGGAGTCTGGAATGCTATCTACCTGAGATTCAATCAAGTTGTTTACGTATGAGCTAACTTCACTCTTTGTTTCTCAGGGTCACATGTTTATTTAATGAATTCATGATAAGAGCCAGGCACTATATTAAGTTGGGAATATAACAGTCAATGAAAATAGAAAGGGTTCTTATGCTCTGGAAGACTACATATTAACAGAAAAGGCATATATTAATAAAAATATAACACCCACACAAAAAGGCACCAAGTTATTGTAAACACAGACACACAAGTATAAATAAAGGCAACTATATATATAAATTAAAAAAAGACATTATCAGTGTGATGATGGAAAAGTCCTCTCTTCTATGACAAGTATATACTTAGTCTGGAGGAACGAGTAATGCTTTTTAAAGATGTGGTATTTGATTGTAATTATGTGAGGAGGTGTTAACCAATCTTATGTGGCAATCATTTTGCAATACATATGTGTATCAAATATCATGTTGTACACTTAAAATATATACAATATTAGTCAATTTTAACTCAGAAAGATATTTGAAGAGCATAGAGGAGTGTAGAGGAGATAAACAGAAAGGCATCAGGAGCAGTCAGTACAGAGGCATAGCAGTGAGAGAAAGTGAACCAAGATAGCATAGAGGCCTGCAGCCCCAAGGAAAGCATCGCAAACGGCTGGCTGAGGCACACCTGCATCATCCAGAGCCTTTTCTTTCCCATTACCTGTAAAACACTGGAAGAATAATGTAAAGCAAATAAAATTCTGGATAGTTTCCCATAGTGATTTTAAAGTTGATGACATTCTAGGGTTATTACCATCTACCATCTTAAATACCTAAAACAAATGATAATTAAAAAACACTGGTTTGCCAATAATAATTTAGAATAAGATAATCTGAATTTTTAAAAATTTTACCTTTCTGAGATGAGGTCAGAAATGCATGTCCTCAAATGATTAATGAAAACTATATTGAATAGGTAAACATTTTATAAAATGTAGCTAAATATTTTAATTACTACATCCAAATTAATATTTTTGAGAGTTCTCTATTGTGTATTTGGTTCAAATAGTCTTGTAGAAATTATTTTTATTTTGTGTTTTGACTGTCTAAAGAATGAATTATTAGGCTTTACATTTGAGCTATGATATAATTGACTAAATAGAAATCTTTTAAAATCTCTATGGTATCTTGCAATGTCATCAGAAATGTAAATAAAACAGAGAAGAAAAATTGCTATAGAAATGTTTGGACTCTAAAGAGCTGTTTGCTTTTAAATTGATTTAGCTTTCTTGCTGTAGCTTCTTGGTTTTTGAACTATTAAAGTGAGATCATTTAAATAGATGAAGACAATATCATTAATTTGTTTGTGATGAACATGGTTGTCATGTGAGCAATAAATATGTCCAAGTATAATACTACCAGGATTTTTAGTAGTATTTTTTAAGTGATTTGTATTGATTTCCCTTCAAAGTTCATCATAAAATCTTTATAACCATATTAATACCCTTCTTGGTGAAAACAGCACTACTTTTGTGTCACTTATGTAAATAGAATGATGAACATCATAAGGGACATTTCATATTTAACTGTTTATAAAAAGTAAAAAGATTTTTGTCCTTTATGTCTATAAGTAAGCAGTTATATTTTGAGTACTTTTTTGAGTTAGTTACCATTCTTAAACTTTTCTGTGAATACAGCAAAAGTCCGCATATCTACACAGCTGAGTTTTATTTACATTTTACTAAATATTTGCTAATATTTAACTAATGTTTAGTTATTTGTCTCAGTCTTAACTACACCTATTACTTGAATAATTAAAAGTATTCACACTCCAGTTTTCACTTTATGTTGTTATGACAAATCAATTTTGTCAAATTCTAACAAATTCTAACAAATCTGATAGTGATGATAATTTTAAAAGTTATCAAGATATGGATGTTCCCAGTTTCCATTTTAAGGTTATATTTAGCTCTTCTATGGGGCTTCCCTGATAGCAAAGTGGATAAAGAATCTGCCTGCAATGCAGGAGACCCTGGTTCTATCCCTGGGTTGGGAAGATCCCCTGGAGAAGGGAAAGGCTACCCATTCCAGTATTCTGGGCTGGAGAATTCATGGACTGTATAGTCCATGGGGTCGCAAAAAGTAGACGTGACTGAGCAACTTTCACTTTCACTTTAGCTCTTCTACATCAGAACATTTAAACTTTAATAATATTTTACAAAATTTCAGAGATGATACGGTTTTGCAAATTTCAAACTTCCACTAGCCATAAAATCCATGCATACTGTTAACTATAGCTATTTTAACTTCTTGGGAAAATGCTTTCATTTTTCAAAATATACTTTTTAAATAAGAAATTTAGATATAAAAAGAAAAAAAGAGTAATGAATATAAGCATTGTTTTGTGTTTATACCACAGCATAGAGAACTGATTTTTAGAAGCCAAGTGATACACATGTGTACTGTTGTATCTATTCTATTTTCATGCCCACACATATACATCATGCACTTCTCTATTTTATACCTCTCTCCTGATATTTTTTCTAATGCTTGGTATAGAATAGTTATTAATAACATTTTTTGAGTGGTAATGAAGATGAAGAAATAGACAAGTCAGAGTGTCTGTGTGGTACAAGTTAGCAAAGGATTCCACATGAAGTTCTGGGGAAAGCTATCCACACTGCAGATATTCTTTGATCTCAGACGGTATAAATGTGTGACCATAAAGTTATATAAATTTTACCATAGAACTGTAGAGGTAAAAACAACCTTAAAATTAAAAGAGTAACTTTTTTTGTTGTATTGCATGCATGTTTTGTTTGGAGGGTAGAAAATGGAAGGGAGAATAAATAAGTTGCATAGCTTGAGTTTGACAAAATAATCCCTGCATATTTTAACTATCATCAGATTTTCAACATGTACAGGCTGGTTAGAGAGACCATCCTTTTTTAAAAAAGATCCAATATCATTTGACGTTTGGCATTCATTTGCATCAATGTAGAGAGCACTCACCAGACTGCTCATGGCTATTGACACCACAGCAGAGACCTCACTTTGGTACCTTCCTGATTCCCTTCCCAACCGACAGGTCTATTGAATTAGGCCTCCATGCTAAGTCTTGAGACACTGCCCATTAGTTCCATGGGACTGCTGTCCTTTATAATAAATAGGGTTACATTCCCCTTAAAATCAATTAGTTTTACATCATAGAAATCTAAACTCTGAGGGTGTAATGATCATTTTGTCTATTTTCCTCTCAAACCCCCATAGAAAGCTTAAATTTTGTTTGGCATAAAATCCCTGCTTCCCACTATCTATATTATTTATGAAACTCTTGATAATAATATCTCCCTAGGAACCCATGTCTATTGTTTAAAAATGTAATCCTATTTTGCAATGAAAAGTTTGAATGCTCTTCTTTTACTTTAACTTGTCTTACATTATTTATTTATTAAAAATATAATTTAGATTATTGCAACATAGGACAGAGTAGTGAAATTTAGAAGTCAGTTGTTAATATCATCTGAAATCTCATTTCTCAGTCACATAGGACCTTCTGTCTTGAGTGTCCTACTGACTATTACATATAACTTCCTTATATCAAGTTGATATTTATTTTCTTCCCATAGAATCCATTATAATCTATTCATAAAAAACATATATCATTCCTCCTCCCATGACAATCCTTCCACTAAATTCTTCTTTCCAAGCATCATTTTTTAATATAAATTTATTTATTTTAATTGGAGGTTAATTACTTTACAATATTGTATTGGTTTTGCCATACATCATCATTAATCCACCACAGGTATACATGTGTTCCCCATCCTGAACCCCCCTCCCCCCTCCCTCCCCGTACCATCCCTCTAGGTACTCTCAGTGCACCAGCCCCAAGCATCCAGTATCATGCATTGAACCTGGACTGGTGATTCGTTTCATATATATTATACATGTTTCAATGCCATTCTCCCAAATCATCCCACCCTCTCCTTCTCTCCAGGGACAATAATTACCCTGCCCAGGCACACATAGGACACTTCCAACAATGTAACCTAAAATTGAATGAACTTTTTTCAATTTTGTCACACTGTTTATAGATATTTACTTTATTGCTCATTAAAATACTTATGTTAAACTGCCTTCTATCTATAATATATATTTATTTAGTTGTGTATGTCTGTGTATTTAACCAGAGGAATCATTTTACAAGTTTTGGTACTGTCATCTGATTAGATTCAACCAAATGCTTGATAAGTCAGAAAGGTACATGTATTTTCTGCTTCTTTTTTTTCATTATTTCCAACTTTGAGTCATCTTTAATGTTTACCCAAATCCTCCCTCTATAATGTCCTTTATTTCTCCAGATGCAATGAGAAATGGTTAGTACTAAGAGATACACATAACAGTGTAGAGAAGCTATTTTACATGATAGTGAATGAGGAAACAGCCTCAAATTATAGAAAAAAATGTTTACTGAAAATATATCGTACTATATTAAGGTAAGCTAGGAGTGGAATAAAAACTAAAAGAAACACAGTGGATTCCTAGGCTAAAGTGTTTTATACATATTATAGGAAAATACGTAAAATAAGGGATCACTTTTGAGGAAATATAGTTGAACAAATACAAAGCAAATTGAGAAGGGCAAAATGTAACCTTAATGGTAAAAGATTGAAACTAAGGAGATATTCTGAATGGAATATGAATAGCTACACAAAGCATCCTTTAAGAGTTTATATTTGCATATCTTAGAAGAAATGTTCAAGGACAGACTTCCTAGAAGGTTGCTAGAAATAGACAAGCATCATCTTATTAACCATATTTCTGACGATTATGGTGGGAATTCATGAATTTTCTGATAGGTCTGATACCTGACCTCTGCATTCTTTCTATCTTTGATACCCTATGAAAATAAAGGACATGATAAAGTTTTTTAAAAAGCATTGCTTTCTTTACCTTCTATCTTTGATATTCTATGAAAGTAAAGGATAGAGTTAAAAAAAACTCATTGCTTTCTTTACCTACAACTGTGCTTATATATCTCAAAGAAATCAGAAAGCCTAACTTCAAAGGAAATTAACAAAAATGAAAGAATAATGAGGTAGTATGTTAAACAATGATTTGCCACACTACCTGGAACTGACAAGAAAGAAGTCATGTTTCTCAGAGATCAGAGATTTGTGTTGGCCAAGAGTCAGATGAGGTTTTCTTTGTTTGTTTGTTTTTGAGAGATGGGAATTGAGTGGTGATTTGAAGGCCAAGAATAGGAGAAAGATTGATGTTCCAGGGGAGATATTCAATAGATGGTAAGCCGTGGAAACATAAAGCAACAAGAGAGTGAAGGGGATGAGAAAGCCATCTGCATGGCATCTCACCTTAGTTCAAGACCTTATTCCCTCTAAGGGACTTTGCTACCCAGAAGTTGTAAAGATCCCAGGCTATTCTAGAATGGTACCTTTCAACTTGTACTGATTCATGGTTCCAGTTTCATGCTGATTGCCAACTAGTCTCCATACCTTTAGTTTCCCATTGATACTAATCATTAGGGTCCTTACCTTTTATTCATCCAACACACCATGTCAGAGCAATCTTCTATTAGAAATACTGCTTATTTAAGAATTCAAAATGACGGTCAGTAGTTCATGCCTGTCCCATATAGCCTGATAGTAAATTTCATTCATAATAATGTTGCTAGTAATTATTTACTGAAGATTTAACACGTATAAGGTACTGAACAAACATCTTCCATGCATCATCTTGTTTAATTCTCATAAAAAAATAAACTAAGAAACTGGCAACTTCAGTTTGGCACAAACTTTCTAGTATTTAATAGTATGATGTCTGGATCAGTTCCTTCATTCGATTACTAATTCAAAAGCATTTATTAAATGTGTATTATGTATTGGGCACTGGTATAGGATGGTGTACTTCAACTGGGACAATTTGCCCTCTTGGGGACATTTGGCAATGTTCAGGGGTATTTTTGCTTGTTACACTTGAGGGGAGTGGCTACTGACAACTGTTGGGTAGAATTCAGGAATGCTACTAAATCTACTCTACACAGAGCAGCCCTCACTCTAAAAGATTATCTGGAAGCACATGTCCCATCCCTTAAGGTTGAGATATCATGGTATAAGGTTAACAGATGTAATGCCCAACAAATCAGACACATCTCTGCCCTCGTAGACCTTCTGTTATTAGTTTGGAAGGCAGATATAAAATCAATAACCACTAAATTAAATACATAGTTATTAAATGTGATGAATCAATGGAAAATAATATATAGGGTGCTACAAAAGAATAAAACTGGAGGAGTTAATTTAGTTTCTGTTTCAGGGAAGTGCCAGGGAAACCTTTTAAAAAGGAATATTTAAACTGAAATCTAATGGAAAAGTAAGAATTCACAAAGCTACACATATGCAGAAGATCTGAAGAGGGAAGAAGCATTACTCACTTGAAAAATAGGAGAAAAGCCAATGTGAACGGACCAGAGTGAACTGGGTACGCATGGAGATGAGAGAGGAGCTTGTCTCTGATTTTCTTCTGTGTATCTTTTCTCTCAGAATAAGTTTGCAGATTTCCATGAGAAGAACATGACAAGTACAGTATTTGTTTTCTATCCTGTGGAGTGCTTAGAACAATATTAAGACATGATAGATACACAATAACTTCTTGTTAACTTGACTTGAACATTTTTCCTAGGAATCTAGTTTCTAAATCGTATTATGCCTATTTCCACTTTAGGGGAATTGTAACGCCTGTGACAAACTTTCCCATTAATTCAGGGATTGCTTCCCATTGCGGACTCAGCCTGAGCACTGCCATTTGTCAGGCAGTCACCGTGTCTGCAGGCCGCCTGGGGCTGCACTGAAGAAGTTTTTATGCAACTAGTATTAGTAAATCACTTGTTGTCAGCTGGCCTTATTTTAGAATATGAATAAAAACCATAGATTCTGTTCTTCTTGAAGAATTCTTACTAAGTGCCATTTTCCTTTCTAAGTATTTGTAAATTGTTTAAATATTAGGGCAAATAGTCACTTTGCTAAAAGAAAGATTCAGATGATTTATAAGATCCTGAATTATTACAATACATTTTTTACTAGGAGCAAGCTAACATAAATACTCATAAAATATTTTAAGATATAATAAAGAAAAGAAAAACCCTTTGTGATCTGAGATTTTCTTGTGAAAAATTTTCAGTTATTACTGACATTGGAGAATGAAATTTCTTCAAAAGTTCTTTTTAAGACATAGGGAGATGTTCTAAAAAGACTCATTTCAAATACTCCCAAATTTATTATTATATTTTGTAAAGGAAATGAAGGTGTCAGTTTATTTTATTTTTTTACTCAAGTAAAGAATAGTGTTTATTACAAGGAAACAAAGCTCTCACAGAATCAAAGGACATGAAATCAAGTGCGGTTGAGCATAGATCAGTGAAATACACAAATTCTTCACATTAAAAAAAAAAAGATTGGTACATGCTTTTTATAATTTTAAATAAAAGAATCATCTTGGGCTAAACTGGAATTTTGATTAAGCTTCTTCTAGAGAAAAGATACAAGTCTGATCTTTAAAATTTCATAAAAGGAATGACCTATTTTATTGTAATAAGTAAATAAAACACCTCCTTGAACAGCTATAGGGCTTCCCCGGTGGCTTAGCTGGTAAAGAACCTGCCTGCCAGTGCAAGAGTTGCAAGAGACATGAGTTCAGTCCCTGGGTGGGGCAGATCCCTGGAGAGGGAATAGCAACCCACTGCATTATTCTTGCCTGGAAAATTAAGCCTGATGAACTACAGTCCATGGGGTGTAAAGAGTCAGACATGACTGAGAGCACACACATACACATGAACAGCTATATAGTCCATATATAGTTGATCTCCAGTAACTTAAGTATGCTGTTTTAATATCTTGTTACATTACTTTCTTCAGTGTTTCTTAGTGTATTTAGCATACAGTTAGTGTTCTCTGTGCTCCATAAATATTTGTTGTATGATAGGATAAGTAAATAATTATTAAAGGCCTAATTTTGTCACACACCCTGAAATATAAATTGACAAATTACATGTGTATATATATGCATGCAAATATGCATACAGTCTTTTTAATAAAACTGCTTTAGACTATATTTATATTTACAGAAATTTTTAAAATCTCTATCACTTTGCTCTTTCTTAGTTTACTTGATTCTTTAATTGCTTGCTTTCTGGAGTTAGCCTGATATTCTTGCAAGGCTGCAAAAAATGGTGCAAACTTATCCAAAGGTCAGTTCAAGCTCGTATTCCTTTGGCCTCTTGCCACCCAAGGGATAAGTTTCCTGTAGAGGACTATATAATCACTTCAGAGAATATTGGTGTTTGAAGGAGCAAAAAGGACTAAAATATATGAAAAATTCATGGTCCTTCATTGGTATGCATGCTGTTAGTCAATTTTCATCAGACAGTAAATGAGAAGAACCTGAAGTCTTGTTTGTGTTAACAGAGCTCTTTTATATGCTGGACAGCCCCTGTAAATAAACACTCAGCATGTCATGAAAAATTCTACCACTGCATACAAGAATAGACTTTGTCACATTGGGGCCTAAATATAGGCAGTGATTCTCATGACTGACCACTATTAATAAAAAATTTACATTAATAACAAAACGCATGGAAGAGAAGATGCATCATGAGATAAAGTTACCATATAGGGTCCAGAGGCAGATGTGAGATTTACAGTTCATTAGGCATGCTGATTACATTCAGAATTAAATTAATATAGAGAGATAAGAAGAATATCAGTTTTTGCAAGTATATTTTGGAAAGCACTTTCTGTCTAATCTTTGAGCTAAGTGCTGCAGGTGAGGTTGAAGAATTTTCCATCTATAACAAAATTTAATGAACGTATTGAATTGCAGTACAGAGTTAGCAGCATACCTTAAATGTGCAGCTTTCTCTAGATGATAATCATCTTTAAGTCATATATATGTGAATGAGAGACAGTGTGTGATTTATGGTATTAAAAGAGCATAGCATGTTATAGCTGAAAGTGACCTTAGAAATCTAAAATTGTCTGTTTCATTTTGCAGATGATAAAACTGACACCAGTAGAGTCAAATGATTCCTCAAGTTTTCATGTTAAATTTCTAAAACTTTTTCTTTTTTTTTTCATATTATTTCCCCATGGCTCAGATGGTAAAGAATCTGCCTACAATGCAGGAGAACTGAGTTAGATCCCTAGGTTGGGAAGATCCCCGGGAGGAGGGCATGGCAACCCACTCCAGTATCCTTGCCTGTAGAATTCCCATGGACATAGGAGGCTGGTGGACGACAGTTATGGGGCTGCAAAGAGTCAGAAACAACTGAATGACTAAGCAGAGCATAATCAACCTATTTAGCTTCCTATAATCACAGGGAAAAAAATTTAAATAACACACTTTTACTTATAGAATTCCATATTATGTTCTATTTCATTGGTTCTTATTTATCATTTAATTTTTAGGTTAAAATCATTGCAAAAATGTAACAATGTGCTTATGCAAA
This sequence comes from Budorcas taxicolor, assembly GCF_023091745.1. Taxonomy (NCBI): domain Eukaryota; kingdom Metazoa; phylum Chordata; class Mammalia; order Artiodactyla; family Bovidae; genus Budorcas; species Budorcas taxicolor. Next base: position 98,484,908 of record NC_068910.1, read on the forward strand.
TGCATGATCTATTTCATATAGGTGGCTTGTTTTGGAAGTAAAGGGAAATGAGCTAAAGGGCTCAACATGTAGTTTGCAATATATAAGAGACAGTCATTTTTATTTAGCTGTTGATCTGTTGCTTTTAGCCATGAAGCAAGGAATGTGCTTTGGTTTGCTTTTCTCACAGCTTCATTCTTCATATGTCTCATAGTGACACAGATAGAGAGACTGACAACAGATTTATTACCTAAAGCTCAGCTGAAAAATTAAATGATACAGCTAAAAGTCATAGTCTGATTGAGCATCCACTTGCCAGTATAAAATCCAGAGCACTAAAAAATCCATAATAATAAAGTGGCAAACTATTTGGAAAAAAGAAAGATTGGGAATGAATCACTAGTTTGATCAGTCTTGAGTAACTGAATAAAATAGGTAAATAATTCTTTGAAAATCTGTCCACCTTTAAAATCTTTGCCTTTGTAAATACAGGAAAGTCTAGTTCTTTCCACTAATCTGTTAGGTTATCACCCCACATTTTTACAATGTGATAGAATTTTTAATAGGAATTTTCCTTATTTCCTGGATTATTCAAAAGATAACCAAAGGATTTGATTATTTTTGAGCATTACTGTAAGCTTGTTTCATCAGTGTCGTGTATGAAGTTATTCACCAAACTGAAGTTAGAGGCCAGAATATTTAATTTACATATTTTCAGATTATATTGCATATAAAGAATACATAATTTAAGATAGCTAAAAACAATCATTTGTACAGTAAATTGGCAATAATAATTTTTTTATTTTTTTAATATAAATTTAAAAAATGTTTTATTGACTTCTAATAATTTCTTAAACAAGCTTGACTGGAAAGCTTCCTTTTTAAAATATTGAGCCAAATTAGCATTCTGTATTTAGTAAAAAGACGGTCTGAAGTTCCACTTTATTAAATGCAGTTTTGCATATTTTTCCTTAGTATTGTTTCAAGCAGAACATTTAATGACTTTTGTGTCCTTCGTTTGTTTAATTTCCACAATTATGGTAGGATAAGAAAATAAAAGTAAGTTCAAGTCTGGAAAATTTTGGTTGGTGAGAACAACATGCTCAAAAATAAAATTAATCTCATGTCTTATTGAATATGGGCCAATACTTTTCTCCTTGTTTTATGATTAAGTTTTTAAAGTTATTTAGAAAGGGTTGCAGGATTCATTATCTCAGCATATTTATACAGTGAAGGTAGAATAATATGAACAGAATAAAAATATTTTTACTGTGAGTGCCACTTAGGTAATAAGTATATATGATCACATAAGTATATCTTAGAAGGTGCTTCATCCTAAATCATTGAACTTTTTTTTTCCAAGGTGAAGGAGTTGGGAGGGTATCTGGAAGGAAAACAGTTTTGACAGTTTGCTATTCCATCTAAAATCATCAAAGTTCCCTAATGTATTTATTCAGAATTATCCTCACACAACATTGTTCTTTATGGTTGTCTGATTTGCTTATGTGATACTTTCTCTGCCTTAGGTTAAAAAGAGAAGGATGGAATAGAGTTGTGTGTATCTTTTTTGATGAATAGAACTGTTAGTGGAAATCTAATCAATTTAGACATAAAATATTGATTGATCTTGCTCTACTTATTCTCATGAATTATCTTAAAATTATAACCTCTTATATTTTCAAGATTATATGAAAAGCAAAATATAAAGCCTGAATTTGCTCTCCAAATTATGACTGATTTTGCTTCCTGATGCTGAAAGTCTAATTATTTTATTGAATAATTATAGTAATATTTAACATGACAAAAATCCTCCGAATTCCTAGGATAATAATGAACCAACCTGGTACCAAGAGGAAACTAACTTTTTGTGCTTTTAACTATGTTCTTGATTCTCTCAGTTATATAAAAAAAAACAGTTGAAATGTTGGTAAAGTCCAAATACCCTAATTGTTTATCTTCCTCTTTACTTCTACAAGATGGTACTCATTTTTTTTTTCAATTTATTATTTTATATTGCAGTATGAACTTGGGCAAACTCTGGGAGATGGTGAGGGACAGAGGGACCTGGCAAGCCACAGTCTGTGGGTTCGCAGAGTCAGACACGACTGGGAGACTGAAGAACAACAATAGCCCTTAAGCAATGTCGTGTTCATTTCAGGTGGACAGCAAAGGAACTCAGTGATACATATACATGTATTGATTATGGTTTCCAGGGAGGTAATGGGGTGGGTGGGGGGGGAGGGATAGTTAGGGAATTTGAGATTGACATGCACACACTGCTATATTTAAAATGGATAACCTGCGAGGACCTTCTGTATAGCACAGGGAACTCTGATCAATATTATGTGGCAGCCTGGATGGGATGGGAGTTTGGAGGAAAATGGATATATGCATATGCTGTTGTTGTTATGTCCAACTCACTGTGACCCCATGAACTGTAGCACACCAGGCTTCCCTGTCCTTCACTGTCTCCCAGTTTGCTCAGACTCATGTCCATTTAGTCTGTAAGGTCATCTAACCATCTCATCCTGTCATCCCACCTTATCCTCTTGCTTTCAATATTTCCCAGCATCAGGGTCTTTTCCAGTGTATATTGCATGTATATGTAAGATGTGACTTTCAAGAAAATAAGCCCTTTAGTTAAGCTGTCACTATGATTATTCAATTTATATTATTAGTAGGTCTAGATCTGTGTGCCTTTGTGTATGTTTCTGTCTGTGCATGTAGCAGAGAGCTACCTTCTTCAGTAACACGTAGGAATCATTTCTCCTAAATATAATGGAAAGAGTATGATGCAGTGTGTCCACACTTATTCACAGACCAGCACTAATATTTGCCAGGCATATAAGAAGAGACAAATGGAAGCCCACATACAATTGATCTTAATATTTAAAAATTTGCAAATCATGATAATAAACTATAAATTAAAACATTATGAATTAACTACCTTGATAAATATATTGGCCTAGTGATCTGGAAGAATGGATTTGAATTTAGGATATTTGGATTCCTTTGAGTACTTCATTTAGCATGTGATGCAGATATAACTGGCCCCAGGTCCCTATCTAATAACTTTTCTACCACAGACTACTCATTTTGTTAAGAAGAGTCTTTGCTTGAAACTGTGGATGCCCCAGATCCTGTATCAGTTCTGTACCCATACACTTAAAAGACAATTGCTTATTAGTTTAGCAGTGGGCAAACCAGAAGAAAGACGCTGTACGTTTTGAAATGACTCAATGTCATTTGAACAGCTAGTTCCAGGATCTTGCGTACTTGGAAAATAGTCTGGAGACTTGCGATTCAAAATGGCTCCCTAATCCCTCAGAAGAAATGGAGTAGCCATCATGGTCAACAAAACAGTCCAAATGCAGTACTTGGATGCAATTTCAAAAATGACAAAATGATCTCTGTTTGTCTCCAAGGCAAACCATTCAATATCACAGTTATCCAAGTCTATGCCCCAACCAGTAATGCTGAAGAAACTGAAGTAAAATGGTTTTATGAAGACCTACAAGACCTTTTAGAACTAACACCCCAAAAAGATGTCCTTTTCATTCTAGGGGACTGGAATGCAAGAGTAGGAAGTCAAGAAACACCTGGAGTAACAGGCAAATTTGGCTTTGGAATGCAGAATGAAGCAGGGAAAAGACTAATAGAGTTTTGCCAAGAAAATGCACTGGTCATAGCAAACACCCTCTTTCAACAACACAAGAGAAGACTCTACACATGGACATCACCAGATGGTCAACACTGAAATCAGATTGATTATATTCTTTGTAGCCAAAGATGGAGAAGCTCTATACACTCAACAAAAACAAGACCAGGAGCTGACTGTGGCTCAGATCATGAACTCCTTATTGCCAAACTCAGACTCAAATTGAAGAAAGTAGGGAAAACCACTAGACCATTGAGGTATGACCTAAATCAAATCCCATATGATTATACAGTGGAAGTGAGAAATAGATTTAAGGGCCTAGATCTGATAGATAGAGTGGCTGATGAACTATGCAATGAGGTTCGTGACATTGTACAGGAGACAGGGATCAAGACCATCCCCATGGAAAAGAAATGCAAAAAAGCAAAATGGCTGTCTGGGGAGGCCTTACATATAGCTGTGAAAAGAAGAGAGGCAAAAAGCAAAAGAGAAAACGAAAGATATAAGCATCTGAATGCAGAGTTTCAGAGAATAGAAAGAAGAGATATGAAAGCCTTCTTCAGCGATCAATGCAAAGAAATAGAGGAAAACAACAGAATGGGAAAGACTAGAGATCTCGTCAAGAAAATTAGAGATACCAAGGGAACATTTCATGCAAAGATGGGCTCGATAAAGGACAGAAATGGTATGGACCTAGCAGAAGCAGAAGATATTAAGAAGAGGTGACAAGAATACACAGAAGAACTGTACAAAAAAGATCTTCACGACCCAGATAATCATGATGATGTGATCACCAATCTAGAGCCAAATCTCTTGGAATGTGAAGTCAAGTGGGCCTCAGAAAGCATCACTACGAACAAAGCTAGTGGAGGTGATGGAATTCCAGTTGAGCTGTTTCAAATCCTGAAAGATGATGCTGTGAAAGTGCTGCACTCAATATGCCAGCAAATTTGGAAAACTCAGCAGTGGCCACCGGTCTGGAAAAGGTCAGTTTTCACTCCAATTCCAAAGAGGGGCAGTGCAAAAGAATACTCACACTACCGCACAATTGCACTCATCTCACACGCTAGTAAATTGATGCTTAAAATTCTCTAAGCCAGGCTTCAACAATACGTGAACCGTGAACTCCCTGATGTTCAAGCTGGTTTTAGAAAAGGCAGAGGAACCAGAGATCAAACTGCCAACATCCGCTGGATCATGGAAAAAGTAAGAGAGTTCCAGAAACACATCAATTTCTGCTTTATTGACTATGCCAATACCTTTGACTGTGTGGATCACAATAAACTGTGGACAATTCTGAAAGAGATGGGAATACCAGACCACTTGACCTGTCTCTTGAGAAATCTGTGTGCAGGTCAGGAAGCAACAGTTAGAACTAGACATGGAACAACAGACTGGTTCCAAATAGGAAAAGGAGTATGTCAAGGCTGTATATTGTCACCCTGCTTATTTAATTTATATGCAGAGCACATCATGAGATACGCTGGACTGGAAGAAACACAAGCTGGAATCAAGATTGCCGGGAGAAATATCAGTAACCTCAGATATGCAGATGACACCACTCTTACAGCAGGAAGTGAAGAGGAACTAAAAAGCATCTTGATGAAAGTCAAAGGGGAGAGTGAAAAAGTTGGCTTAAAGCTCAACATTCAGAAAACGAAGATCATGGCATCCAGTCCCATCACTTCATGGGAAATAGATGGGGAAACAGTGGAAACAGTGTCAGACTTTATTTTGGGGGGCTCCAAAATCACTGCAGATGCTGACTGCAGCCATGAAATTAAAAGACGCTTACTGCTTGGAAGAAAAGTTATGACCAACCTAGATAGCATATTCAAAAGCAGAGACATTACTTTGTTGACTAAGGTCCATCCAGTCAAGGCTATATTTTTTCCTGTGGTCATGTATGGATGTGAGAGTTGGACTGTGAAGAAGGCTGAGCGCCAAAGAATTGATGTTTTTGAACTGTGGTGTTGGAGGAGACTCTTGAGAGTCCCTTGGACTGCAAGGAGATCCAACCAGTCCATTCTGAAGGAGATCAACTCTGGGATTTCTTTGGAAGGAATAATGCTAAAGCTGAAGCTCCAGTACTTTGGCCACCTCATGCGAGGAGTTGACTCATTGGAAAAGACTCTGATGCTGGGAGGGTTGGGAGCAGGAGGAGAAGGGGACAACCCAGGATGAGATGGCTGGATGGCATCACGGACTCGATGGACATGAGTCTGAGTGAACTCCGGGAGATGGTGATGGACAGTGAGGCCTGGCGTGCTGCGATTCATGGGATCGCAAAGAGTTGGACATGACTGAGTGACTGAACTGAACTGATAAGTGAAATCAGTAAAACAAGGAATGTTGCTACAAATGTGGAATCTCTGGCTGCACCTCAGAACTAATCAGAATCTTCATTTTAAAGCATCCAGTGATTCCTGTGTGCATAAGGGTTTGAGAACCATCTAAAAAATGGCAGTGACATTGTCATAATGCTAGCTGGGCAAATCTCCTTTGCCTCTCAGACTTTTCTCTCTGTGATATCACTAACTTCCAAATCTAGGCTGTAACATACATAAAGATGTATCTTAGTCACCACTGTAGCAACTGGCTATTTTGTTTCTTTTGTTTTTTAAATAAAATTTCAGACCAAAGATGTATTCTAATAGAGTAAATATATTGTACACTTCGAACATCCTGTCTCACGCTGACAGGAAATAACAATTATAAATGGAAGCCTCAATTTTAAATAATCAAATTACTTTTTTTGGCTGTGAAGATTTAAACAAATTTATTATTATTTGTTTTCTCCTTAAAGGCATGAGCTCAAGTTCTGTTTTATACATATAAAGACATACACTATGTTACATGAAGTATACAAGCAGCTGTTGAAAATAGCCCAAATGCTAGCTGCATAAATGCACAAACTATAGCACAGTGCCTTATGTTTAGCATTTAATGTGTTTCTAACATTGAAGACTACACTTAAAGTTTTATCGTTGGTGTGTTTTTTTTTTTTTTTTTAGTTTTACCTCAAGTCTTTCTTTACATTCTGCCAACATTAATCATGTACATATTGAAAAAATAATATAATGGCCAGTTTTTGTTGCAGTTACCTTACAAGTACTATTAAAATAAAAATACTAGTTGGTATCCTTAAATTGTTAATAAATTTATAAATTAAATATTTAGAAATATATTTTCAACATGTATCTTTAAGGATTATGTGATTGATGCCACTATTTTTGATAATGAATATTGACTTCTAAATCAAGAAGAATTACTGTTACAGGGCAAGCAATATTTGGGCTTAAAAATTGTTAATGAACTATGGTAATTAATTACTTAAAATATTAAAATCTCTAAATCACTTATTTTCATTTAATATAATCAAGTATGGTACCAAAAATTTGCTTAGAAAATTTTAATTTGCTATCAAATATCTAGTTAAAATGTAATATTTGTTAATAATAAATCTCAACTGAATTAAAATAGTGTATGTCATATAACTAAATAGATATAGATATAGATATAGATAGATAGATATTTACATTTACTAGGCCAACTGAATTTTAGCCTCATTAATTATGATTACTGACCACAGACTAGAATATTTAAAATGATTTGTAGCTAGGAAACTCAAAGAATGCAGTTATAAAAGGTCAAATATAATTGATCCAGCCAGTGTTTGTTATATTCATAATTATTAATAATCATGTTTAACTTTATATGTTAGGAAACACACAAAGAAATGAAAGATTGTGGAGATAAATTATTCTGATGAAAAGTAATTCAAAATGTGATAAGGGAAAATATGATAGAATGGATTTTTTTTATGTAAGAATGAAAAATTTGTTAGAAATAATTTAATTCAAAAGAAAATAAAGGAAATTGGAATTTTTACATTCTTAAAAGTAAATATGTGTATAAGTGTTGTGATTGATTAATAAGTAGCACATCAAATATTTTTATTCTACTCCCTGAAAGAGGAAGACATTCCACTGTAGAATAAATCTATGCACCAGTTGAGAATACAAAATTAAAATGCGTAAATCACTTAGATATCCATATTTCTTCTGCCGTTAACAGTCTAGAGTTCCTCAGCTTGATTTTACAGAAAGCTAGCCATTCCAAAACACAGGGACTCATGGACCATAGACACTAGGTACATGTACATTCACTCAAAACTCAATAATAAGATAAATATTCCATTCAAAAAGATGTAGAAGACTTGGACAATCACCTCATTAAAAATGATAAATGACGGCAAAGAGGGAAATGAATAGATGCTTCATATCATTTGACATTAGGAAATGAAAATTAAAACCACAGTGAGGTTCCATTACATACCTATTATAATAAGAGAAGAACTTTGAGCATACCAGGTGTTTGTGAGGATGACAGAACTGCACATGGAACAATGGACTGGCTCAAAATTGGGAAAGTAGTTTGTCAGGCTGTATATTTTCACCCTGCTTATAAACTTTATGCAGACTACATCATGTGAAATGCCAGGTTGGATCAGTCACATGCTAGAATCAAGATTGACAGGAGAAATATCAACAATCTCAGATATGTAGACGATACCACTCTAATGGCAGAAAGTGAAGAGGAACTAAAGAACCTCTTGATGAGGGTGAAAGAAGAGAGTGAAAAATCTGGCTTAAAACCAGTATTCAGTGTTAGTATATAGAAATGCAAGTGATTTCTGAGTATTGATTTTGTATCCTGCAACTTTGCTAAATTCACTCATTATCTCTAATAATTTTCTGATGCTATATTTAGGGTTTTCTCTAGGGTTTTCATGTCATCTGCAAACAGTGAAAGCTTTACCTCTTTTCCAATCTGGATTATTTTTATTTATTTTTCTTCTCTGATTGCTGTAGCTAGAACTTCCAAAACTATTTTGAAAAATAGTGGTGAAAGTGGACACCCTGGCCTTGTTCCTGATCTTAGGGGGAATGCTTTCAGTTTTTCGCCATTAAGAATAATGTTTGCTGTAGGCTTATCATCTATGCCGTTTACTATGTTGAGGTAGGTTCCTTCTATGCCCAATTTTTGATGAGTTTTAATCATAAATGGGTGCTGAATTTTGTCAAAAGCTTTTTCTGCATCTGCTGAGATTATCATATGATTGTTATCTTTCAATTTATTAATATTGTGTATCACATTGATTGATTTGTGTATATTGAAGAATCTCTGCATCCCTGGAATAAACCTAACTTGATCATGGTGTATGAGCTTTTTGATGTGTTGGTGAATTCTGTTGGCTAAAATTTCAGTAAGGGTTTTTGCATCTATGTTCATCAGTGATATTGGCCTGTAGTTTTATTTTTAGTGTGTTGTCTTTGTCTGGTTTTTGTATCAGGGTGATTGTGGCCTTGTAGAATGAGTTTGGAAGTGTTCCTTCCTCTGCAATTTTTTGAAAGAGTTTAGAAGGATAGGCATTAGCTCTTCTCTAAACATTTGATAGAATTCCCCTGTGAAGCCATCTGGTCCTGGGCTTTTGTTCTTTTGGGAGATTTTTGATCACAGTTTCAATTTCAGTGCCTGTAATTGGATTATTCATAATTCCTATTTCTCTCTGGTTCAGTCTTGGAAGATTGAACTTTTCTAAGAATCTGTCCATTTCTTCCAGGTTGTCCATTTGTTATCCATTTATTGCCAGAGAAATTAAGGAATCAATCCCATTCACCACTGCAACACAAAGAATGAAATATCTAGGAATAAATTTACAAAAGAGACAAAAGAACTATACACAGAAAATTATAAGACACTGATGAAAGAAATCAAAGATGACATAAACAGATGAAGAGATATTCCATGTTCCTGGGCAGGAAGAATCAATATCGTGAAAATGACTATATTACCAATGCAATCTAAAGATTCAATGTGATCCTTATCAAATCGCCAATGGCATTTTTCACAGAACTAGAACAAAAAATTTCACAATTCACATGGAAACACAAAAGACCCTAAATAGCCAAAGCAGTCTTGAGAAAGAAGAATGGAGCTGGAGGAATCAACCTTCCTGACTTCAGATTATACTACAAAGTTACAGTCATCAAGACAGCATGGCACTGACATAAAAACATAAGTATAGACCAATGGAACAAGGTAGAAAGCCCAGAAATAAACTCATGCACCTATGGGTACCTTATTTTTGACAAAGAAGGCAAGAATATACAATAGGGCAAAGAGAACCTCTTCAATAAATGGTGCTGGGAAAATTGGGCAACTACATGTAAAAGAATTAGGTTGGAACATTCCTAACACCATACACAAAGATCAACTCAAAATGGATTGAAAACCTAAATGTAATACCAGAAACTGTAAAACTCTTAGAGGAAAACATAAGCAGAAAACATTCTATGACATAAATCAAAGCAAGATCCTCTGTGACCCACCTCCTAGAGTAATGGAAATAAAAACAAAAGTAAATAAGTGGGACCTCATTAAACTTAGAAACTTTTGCACAGCAAAAGAAACTATAAGCAAGATGAAAAGACAACACTCAGAATGGGAGAAAATAATAGCAAATGAAATAACTGACAAAGGATCAATTTCCAAAACATTCAAGCAGCTCATACAACTCAATACCAACAAAAAACCCGATCAGAAAGTGGGAAAAAGACCTAAATGGACATTTCTCCAAAGAAGACATATAGATGGCTAACAAACACATGAAAAGATGCTCAACATCGCTCATTATTAGAGAAATGCAAATAAAAACTACAATGAGATATCACCTCACACCAGTCAGAATGGCCATCATCGAAGGGTCTACAACCAATGAATGCTGGAGAGGGTATCGTACTCTTAGGCATATACCCTGTGGAAACCAAGATTTTAAAAGACACATGTATCCCACTGTCCATTGCACTACTTAGAGTGGCTAGAACATGGAAGCAACCTAGATGTTCATTAACAGATGAATGGATGAAGAAGTTGTGGTACATATATACAAAGGAATATTACTCAGTCATAAAAAGGAACACATTTGAGTCAGTTTTAATGAGGTGGATGAACCTAGAGCCTATTATACAGAGTGAAGTAAGTCAGAAAGAGAAAGATAGTGTATTCTAACACATATATAAGGAATCTAGAAAAATGGTACTGAAGAATTTATTTACAAGGCAGCAATGGAGAAACAGACATAGAGACTAGATTTATAGACATAAGGAGAGGAGAGGAGAGGGTAAGATGTATGGAAAAAGTAACATGGAAACTTACATTATAATATGTAAAATAGATAACCAATGGGGATTTGCTGTATGGCTCAGGAAACTCAAACAGGGGCTCTGTATCAATCTAGAGGGGTGGGAAGTAGAGGGATATGGGAGGGAGATTCAAAAAGGAGGGGATATATGCATACCTATGGTTAATTCATGTTGAGGCTTGACAGAAAGCAAAATTCTGTAAAGCAATTATCCTTCAATTAAAAATATAAATAATTAATAGAAAATAAAAGAAAGAAAGGAGGAACCATAAAAATAAATCTACTTGATTGGGTGGTAGTGAAAAAAAAAATCAAAAATCTAACATCATGGCATCCAGTCCCATCACTTCATAGCAAATAGAAGGGGAGAAAGTAGAAGCAGTGGCAGATTTTATTTTCTTGGGCTCCAAATCACTGTGGACTGTGACTGCACCCATAAAATCAAAAGATGCTTGCTTCTGGAAACAAAAGTTATGACAAACCTAGACAGCATATTAAAAAATAGAAATATCACTTTGCCAAAAATAGCCCATATAGTCAAAGCTATGGTTTTTCCAATAGTCATGTAGGGATGTGAGAAAGTCACTCAGTCATGTCCGACTGTTTGCAACCTCATTGACTATAGTCCATGGAATCCTCTAGGCCAAAATACTAGAATGGTTAACCTTTCCCTTCTCCAAGGGATCTTTCCAACCCAAGGATTGAACCCAGGTCTCCAGCATTGCAGGTGGATTCTTTACCAGCTGAGCCATAAGGGAAGCCCTTGGTTGTGGGAGTTGGATCATAAAGAAGACTGAGTGCTGAAGAATTAATGCTTTTGAATGTTTCTGATGCTGGAGAAGATCCTTAAGAGTCCCTTGGACTGCAAGGAGATAAAACCTGTCAATCCTAAAGGAAAATAAACCCTAAATATTCATTGCAAGGACTGAAGTGGAAGATCTAATATTTTGGCCACCTGATGTGAAGAGCTGACTCATTGGAAAAGACCTTAATGTTGGGAAAGACTGAAGGCTAGAGGAGAAGGCGACAACAAAGGATAAGATGGCTGGGTGACATCACTGACCCAATGAACATGAATTTAAGAAAACTCCAGGAGATAGTGGAGGACAAAGGAGCCTGGTTTTGCAGTCCTTGGGATCACAAAGAGTCAGACATGACTGAGCAACTGAATGATGACAACGAGGAACTAGGACTCAAAGTACTGCTGGAAATGAAAAATGTTACAACTACTTTTGTAAACTACTTAGAAATTTATAAAATTAAAACACTCTTATCATAAGATCCAAGATTTCCTCTCCTAGGAATTTACCCTAGAGAAATGAAAATGTGTGTTTGTCAAGGCTTGTATGAAAATGTTCACAGTAACTATAATTTTATTAACTCTCAATTGTAAACAACCCAAATCTCCATCAACAAGTGAATGGATAAAAAATTATGACATTGTGCTATGCTTAGTCACCCAGTTGTGTCTGGCTCTTTGTGACCACATAGACTGTAGCCTGCCAGGATCCTTGGACCATGGGGATTCTCCGGACAAGAATACTGGACTGGGTTACCATGTCCTCCTCCAGGTATCTTCCTAACCCAGTCACTGAACCCAGGTCTCCCACATTGCAGGCAGAAGTGGGTAGCCTATCACTACTCCAGGGGAACTTCCCGACCTAGGAATCAAACTGGGGTCTCCTGCATTGCAGATGGATTCTTTACCAGCTGAGCTACAAAAGAAACCCAAAATTGTGCTCAGTTCAGTTCAATTCAGTCGCTCAGTCATGTCTGACTTTTTGCGACCCATGAATCGCAGCACACCACTCATACAAAAAATACTACTCCTGTTCCCCATCTTGAACCCCTCTCCCTCCTCCCTCCCCGTACCATCCCTCTGGGACGTGTATACCTGTGGTGGATTCATATTGATGTATGGCAAAACCAATACAATATTGTAAAGTACTTAACCTCCAATTAAAATAAATAAATTTATATTAAAAATAAAATACTACTAAGAAATACAAAGTAAACATCGGTCAGTGTGTGCAGCAACATGGATAAACCTCATTCTTACTGAGTAAAAAAATTCTGACCAAAAAAAGTCACATATTGTATCATTCAATTTATAAAATTCTAGAAAAAGAAAATTAAACTATAATGACAAAAATGTTAATGTTGCCTAGGAATGAAGATATGTGTAGGGAAAAGCAGGGGGGTGATATCAAATTGAAGGCTATTGTGATCTATAGCACAATAGATCATATTGTGTGACCTATTGCATGTAACTTTTACACTTCAAGCTATTTTAGAAAATACAGCAAACATAGAATAATGAAAGGGTGAGCACCAGTCACCCTTTCATTATGTTTTGAGCACCAGTCACAAAACAATAAAACAGCTCAACATTCTATATTTATGTGTGTGTGTGTGTGTGTATGCATGTGTGTGCGTGTGGAGAGAGAGAGAGAGAGAAGGAGAGATGGAGAGTGAAGTATAAAATGACGTTAGGGTCAAGGCATCATAGAGAACAGATAAGATGAAGTACTTCAGGACAGTTGACTGGAGCAGAGGTTATCAAGAGTTATTGAGGGCAGAATAAAAAGGTACAGAAAGGTTGAGGATAGATTGGAAAACAATATGGATTTTTCACTGAAAATAAGGAATTTCTAGGTCATGACATTTGATACAGATTTGATAGAAAAAAATAAAGATACTGAAAATGACCAGATCATTTATGAGGCAATTATAAAGGTGGAGGAAGAGCCAATAAAATCCAACTGTGCTTAAAGGCAGGGTCTGTGGAGAACATGATGAATACAGCATGATTCTTCCCAAAGACACACATATGAAATACAAGTATGAAGTAATTTAGGGAGTTATGAGAAGGTTGGTAAGACGGAGGCAATAGGAGTGGGGAAACAGAGCAGGTTCTAAAAAATAACTGAAAAGTTCAACATGTGGATATGATTGGATTTGGACAGGAAAAGAAGTCACAATGTGTGAGGTTCTATGCTGATAATCTTAAAGAGTGATACTAGGGAAATATGATAGACAGTTGATTAGGAAAAAGTCACTTCATGATTTTCTACTATAGGAAATATGATGGTACAGCTTTCTCAGGATTGGAGCTGATGAATTAAAGATTTGAATTAGAGACTTCTATCCCAGAGAGCAGATTAGAAAAGGAGGCTTCCTCTCCCTGGCAAGCAGGTGCACACTGTTGGGTGTAGGCCTTGGCAAAAGGATAGTAGCTTTGGAAGAAGCAAAGAAAAGATTTCCTTAGATTCCACACAGCCAGCTCTAGGGTCATGTCTTGGCCAGTTAGATGCAGGCTGAAATTTAGCAAGACATATTTATACAGTGCACATTTTGCATTATATATTAAGGTCATTGGATCAACAAGTTTTATAAAGTCTTGATTTTAATGTACTAAAAGTGTTGAAGTCACTAAAGAAAAAAAATATCCAGGTATAGAAAATATTGAGAAAAAGAGTGAGCATGTTATAATTTTTAGACTATATTTTAATTTTAATCCCTATTTTATAGACATTTTAATCACTAGTCTTTTATTTTTTGGAGAAGGGAATGGCATATCATTCCAGTATTTTTGGCTGAAGAATTCCATGCACAGAGGAGCCTGGCGGAGTACAGTCCATGGGATTGCAAAGAGTGGGGTACGACTGAGTGACTAACACACTTTTCTTTTTAATTAGTTCAACCTGCAGTTTAAATCTTTTTCTTGCTTCATTGAATTTTTTTATTTTGGAGTTTGGTCCAGTGGAATGATCAATTTAAACATGAGTTGATCTACAGCATCCTGTTTATATACAATCAGTGTTCAGTAACTTACTCTTTGGTTACTCATGACAAGCTATTTTCTATTCCAAGGTCCAGAGGCCATTAGGGTTTCTTATCAGATAAGAAATGTTTGGTGTGTAATCCTATTTTAGTACTTATTCCAGTTCTAGTTTATTCTCCCTAATGTAAGCTCATTAGTTTATTCGATGGTGCAAATTGAAAGGACACTTTCACCTTCTCCCAGTCGCTATCCTATCAGTTCTAAACTCCACAGGAAAATTACAAAGAAAGGAAACTATTTTCTTGAGAAATAGGTATAAGTATAGAGCTAACAGACTTTTACTTGTTTTTTGGAAATTCTGAGGTAAATATTTCTATGTCCTTTTAAGTATATCAGTTCAGTTCACTCGCTCAGTCATGTCCGACTCTTTGCGACCCCATGAATCGCAGCACGCCAGGCCTCCCTGTCCATCACCAACTCCCAAAGTTCACTCAGACTCACGTCCATTGAGTCCGTGATGCCATCCAGCCATCTCATCCTCTGTCGTCCCCTTCTCCTCCTGCCCCCAATCCCTCCCAGCATCAGAGTCTTTTCCAATGAGTCAACTCTTCTCATGAGGTGGCCAAAGTACTGGAGTTTCAGCTTTAGCATCATTCCTTCTATAGTGTTTTTTAAAAAGATATCAGATCTGTCTTCAGACTAAGGAGCAGTTTGTCTTTATCAACTAATATGATGATAACAACAGTGATTTAAATAAAATATAAAGCAACATATTCTCTGTTATGGACTAACCTATATCCCTCACTCCCTGAATGTGTATGTTAGATCCTTTACTCCCTAACATGACTGTATTTGGAGATGGGCCCTTTAAAAAGACAATTAAGATTAAATAAGATTATAAAGGTGGGTTCTTAATCCAGTATGACCAAATTCTCCTTAAATTAATAGGGAAAGACTCCATGGAGGCTTGCACACAGCCAAAAGTCTATGTGAGCACACAACAAAAAGCAGCTATTGACAAGCCAAGCAGAGTGGGCTCAGGAAAAACCCTGCCAGCACCATGTTCTTAAATTACTGTCTCTAGAACTGTGAAAAACATAAAATTTTGTTGTTTAGTCCATTCTCTCCTCAAAGACGTTCAAAATAATTACTTTAATAGTTATTGTTTCATGGTGATGATTTAATTTCCAAAAAAGTGAGAATTTTTTTATTGTTTATGTATATAATATATATAGATATAGCTGTATATATATAGCATATATCCTTTGCCTATTAACATTAGCTATATTAACACATTTCTATCAATTTTGTATTAACATTTCACTTCAGTTGATAGAGAAATTTTCAAAATTATGCATGTATATGACATATGCCTTGCCATTTTGAAGTTAGGAAGATAATATCAAAGGTATACTAAATAGTAAGTTAAAGAGTCTTCTTAGGCCAAGGATATTAATCCTGTTTTTGATTCTAGGTCCTTTCATTCTTCTTTTCTTGGGCTTCCTTTGTTTTGAAGTGTGTAGCACATAATATTTCCCCCAAAAATGCAAACTAAAAATTGAATTAGCAAAAAAGTTATCATTTTGGCCTTTAGTATAAAGAAATATGTTGCCTTCTTATTTATACTTTTCTTGACATAATTTATTTCAGGCCTTCATCATAACTTGTTTGAACTATTACAAAATCTTCATGAGTAGTCTAATTTCTTCATTCTTTTTACTAATGACAAAATCGCTTTCTTCATTTCAGTTCAGTTCAGTCATTCAGTCGAGTCTGACTTTTTGCGACACCATGAATTGCAGCACGCCAGGCCTCCCTGTCCATCACCAACTCCCGGAGTTCACTTAAACTCACGTCCATTGAGTGGGTGATGCCATCAAGCCATCTCATCCTTTGTTGTCCCCTTCTCCTCCTGCTCCCAATCCCTCCCAGCATCAGAGTCTTTTTCCAAAGAATCAACTCTTCGTATGAGGTGGCCAAAGTACTGGAGTTTCAGCTTTAGCATCAGTCCTTCCAAAGAACACCCAGGACTGATTTCCTTCAGAATGGACTGGTTGGATGTCCTTGCAGTCCAAGGGACTCTCAAGAGTCTTCTCCAACACCACAGTTTGAAAGCATCATTTCTTCAGTGCTCAGCTTTCTTCACAGTCCAACTCTCACATCCATACATGACTACTTGAAAAACCATAGCCTTGACTAGACGGACCTTTTTTGACAAAGTAATGTCTCTGCTTTTTTAATATGCTGTCTAGGTTGGTCATAACTTTCCTTCCAAGGAGTAAGCGTCTTTTAATTTCATGGCTGCAATCACAATCTGCAATGATTTTGGAGCCCCCAAAAATAAAGTCTGACACTGTTTCCACTGTTCCCCTATCTGTTTGCCATGAAGTGATGGGACCGGATGCTAATATTTTACTAAGGAAAAAGCATTTAAAAAATTAATAGTAAATTAGCTGTTCCTAGAATCTGCGAATTACAGTTCAATTAGTTGGCATAATATATATGGTCCTTCATTTTATCTTTTGGCTCTGAACTCTCTCACAGGTTCCTCATGTACTTCAGACTCAGAGTGGAAGAGTGTAACACTCCATGTTCAAACACTTCTTATTTGCCTGTGCTGTTTTGAGGTTTGAAGTACGCTCCTACCTGACTTGTACTTATTAAGATACTACTTATTTTTCAAATTTGAACTCTCATAACAATCTCCTTCTGATAGGATTCTCCCATCATCATTGTGAATATAAATTGCTTCTCACATTTGGATCTAATCCATTCTTCCCTGGATTACAGTAAGGAATCTGCTTGCAATTCAGGTGACCTAGGTTCATTCCCTGGCTCAGGAAGATCTCCTGGAGAAGGGAATGACAACTCATTCCAGTATTCTTGCCTGGAAAATTCCATGGACAGAGGAGCTTGGTGAGCTACAGTTCATGGGGTCACAAAGAGTCACACATAACTGAGTGACTAATAACAACATCAATCCTAGATTATAACTGTTATAACTGTCACATACCACATTGCACTATTAATTGCAGTCTCTATGGTGAACTTAAATTTTAGAGAACTGTCTTGTTTCTGTGAAATAATAGTAAGAAATGGATTGTATATATTCATTAATTTGACTCCAGATTTTAAAATTATTTGTAAAGTACGTTGCATATAAAATAATTGAAATATGGTTTCATATTAAAATATAAGCTATGTTTTATAAAAACATGTTAGCACATAGTATTCACTTTATTTAATGATTGGAACTCCTAGTGATTAATATTTAAGCATGAAACGCTTTTGTTAGTTGGTCAGTACATTTTTTGGTCCTTGGTATTTATGAAGAGATGGGAAGACCAGACCACCTGACCTGCCTCTTGAGAAACCTGTATGCAGGTCAGGAACCAACAGTTAGAACTTGACATGGAACAACAGACTGGTTCCAAATTGGGAAAGGAAGCTGTATGTTGTCATCCTACTTACTTAACTTATATGCAGAGTATATCATGAGAAACATCGGGCTGGAGGAAGCACAAGCTGGAATCAAGATTGCCAGGAGAAATATCAATAACCTCAGATATGCAGATGACACCACCCTTATGGCAGAAAGCAAAGAAGAACCAAAGAGTCTCTTGATGAAAGTGACAGAGAAGAATGAAAAAGTTGGCTTAAAGCTCAACATTCAGTGGACTAAGATCATGGTATCCAATACCATCACTTCATGACAAATAGATGGGAAAACAGTGGAAACAGTGGCTGACTTTGTTTTTCTAGGCTCCAAAATCACTGCAGATGGTGACTGCAGCCATGAAATTCAAAGACACTTACTACTTGGAAGGAAAGTTATGACCAACCTAGACAGCATATTAAAAAGCAGAGACACCACTTTGCCAACAAAGGTCTGTCTAGTCAAGGCTACGGTTTTTCCAGTGGTCATGTATGGATGTGAGAGATGGACTGTGAAGAAGGCTGAGTGCCAAAGAATTGATGCTTTTGAACTGTGGTGTTGGAGAAGACTCTTGAGAGTCCCTTGGACTGCAAGGACATCCAACCAGTCCATCCTAAAGCAAATCAGTCCTGAATACTCATTGGAAGGACTGATGCTAAAGCTGAAACTCCAATACTTTGGCCACCTCATGCGAAGAGTTGACTCATTGGAAAAGACCCTGATGCTGGGAGGGATTAGGGGCAGGAGGAGAAGGGGACAACAGAGAATGAGATGGCTGGATGGCATCACCGACTAGATGGACATGAGTTTGAGTGAACTCTGGGAGTTGGTGATGGACAGGGAGGTCTGGCATGCTACAATTCATGGGGTGGCAAAGAGTCGGACACGACTGAGTGACTGAACTAAACTGAACTGAACTGATATTTACAAAATTTAATATTGTATTTATTCTTTAAGTTTTCTTTAGATTTATTAAAAGTGTGAGATCTATAAAAGTATTGGTAATCAATAAGAATTATTATAACATCTTGTGTCTGTATTAGACTGTAATGTTGCATAGGTACCAAGTGATGACCAGGGTGGCCTATAAAATCTAGAATACATGTTCAAAAATATTTCACCTTATCTTAAAAATAAAGAAATAGATGTTGTGGTTCAAGTGTTACATCTCTATGAAACATTTACACAAACAGAGTAGTATTATTAAAGTTGTGATTATGTTACAAGTTGGATATCTGAAACACCAACTAAACTTGATAAAGCCCTATGTATTGTCACAAGCACTACTTTATTGTCTAAGTTTCTGATTGCAGGTATGAAGCAGCTCCATTTAGCTATTCTGCACATAATATGAACAATATTGCAGCTAGATTATATCTGTCATAGATGAAAGCAATATATTTTTCTTCTAGTAATTCATTCATGGTTTTCTAGATCCATAATTCCCTAAGGAGTGTCATGAATCTACATAATGTTCCCAGATACTAGATAATGCAATTGTATATGTGATTTAACTGACAGACGTATAAAATCACATGCAGCTAGATAACCTCCCAATGACTGTGAATTCAGCTGTAAATCTTGAAAAATGACAGTTATTCCAGCTGAGGGAGACATACAATATAATGAAAATAATCTAATTCCAGTTTATTCCCATGTTTTAATTGCATGAATGTTAAAGATATTATTAATAGTAAAAAAAAAAAAGACTTGCTTTTGAATATTTGTAAAATAGCACATAGAAACAATGAATAAAGAAAAAGAATTTTGCTTTTGTTGTGCCTCTTTAGTGAGGATTCTAAACTGTGTAATTCTTGATGTAGTGCATCAGTTATTTATATGGCAGTAGACAGAACTTTTTTATAATCTTCCTCTTTCCCTAATGATATAAAAGGAGATTGGGGTATGGAATAGGTGAGGAGCATATGTGTAGATGCAAATTATTTGTAATGTTCTATTTCTTGGATTGCTGTTGTATTCTTCTTCTTTATTACGTAATACTTTTAAACACTTGTGGTGTGTGTGCATAATTTTTTATAGCTCAAATATTATATTTAATGTTTATTTAAGAGGAAAAAGGAATGAGACGGACTTCTTTGCTCCTTCATCCTACATTAGTTATTGAAGTTAGCATGTGTTCTACCAAGAAACCAGGGAGGAATTGGAAGGTTACAACCACCCAATTAGTTGTATCTTTGAGTTGCTTAATCACCGATTCAATAACTTAAAGATCAACTACAGACAGACTTGACTCATCATTCTCACTGACCAGAGCTCATGACCTCCCCTAGCCTAATAATCTACCAAAACACTTAATGACTTAAGGAATAATCATTTCACTATATTGTGATTTCGAGGAACAAGAATTTAAGCAGGTCACTATTGTGGAATTCTACTTTTTATGGCATCAGAGAAAGTAACCCACTGATATTCAGCTGCAGAAGGCCTGATCTGTAGAGTTCAAGAAATTGTCATTCACAACTGACATGCCTAGTACCTTTTGGCTTCTGTTGCATGAATGTCTTAGGGCAGTAAAATTCTTAACTGAAGTCTCAGGCCGCCAAACAAAATGGAAGCTTCAGGACCTATCTTCCAAAGTCATGTAACATCTCCTTGGCTGTACTACACTAGGCAAAGATTACCTTAATTCAAAGGATCAGGGCAAGACCCATATCTCAGTGAGAAGGGTGTCAAAAAATTTGCAGCCATGTATTTAAACCACCATAGTCACACATACATACATTCTGTTTTGTGCCATCATTTTATTAATTTTACATAACTGTGTACCTGTGTACTTTTTCAGTCATGTTTCCTAGAGGTCTCTGCAGGTCAGATTCTAAACCGGTAATTCTACAAGGACCCATAAAGAAGCTCTGTAAAAAATGTGTCCTCTACTTTATTTATTTTCTTTAAATGTTATTGCCACCATTAAAGGCTCTTTCATCTGTGTAAATTGGTAAATTGGTCTATGATATGGTTCGGTAGTAAAGAAGCTGCCTGCCAATGCAAGAGACACAGGAGACATGGGTTCAATCCCTGGGTCTAGTAGATCTCATGGAGAAGGAAATGACAACCTATTTCCATTCTTGCCTGGGAAATCACATGGCCAGAAGAGCCTCACAGGCTATAGTCCATAGGGTCACAAAGAGTTGGACATGCTTGAACATGTAGGAAGTGCTAAATGCTATAACACAGATGTATGTCCTTCACTACATAGATAGATAGATAGATAGATAGATGATAGATAGATAGATAGGTAGATGAGAGATAGATGAGAGATAGAAGGAAGGAAGGAAAGATCATCTCTCTCTCCCAGTTTGTGTAGATGCTGCTGGAAACAAAGTCATGGCCTAAGCTTATGATGTGGATAGCTCACAGTTGTGCCTCCTGTCACATTAGCAAATGTGCCTTTATTCTTCTTGAAATTCCTCTCCAGTGTCACAGGCACTCCCTATTTGTTTTGTTTTTGTGTGTCTATTTCCATAGACTTCCAACCAAAAGTTGCTAGCCGATCTGGATTGCAGTCAGGAATACAGCTAATTCACTGTGCATCATTTATTTTTGTCCTTTTCCTCTTTATTTTCTCATACTTGTACTGCTGGCTCTTTCTTTTAGACTATTTCAGTTCAGCTTTTATTGCTATTATCCTCACTTTCTTCTTATGTGGTCTAAAACTAATAGGCTTTAAAAAATTAATACAACTACAAATGTAGATCTCCATATTCTCATGATCTGATTACCACAAATTGTCAATTCATGATCTGTCCAGTTTTATCTTTTCATTATCTATCCAGTTTTAGTTTTTATCCTGAAAAGATAAAAGAAGATTTGTTTGTTTTCCAAGAAAACAATGATATTCTATCATTTTTTCATTCATCCATGAACTTAAATACTTCTATAAAGTTAATTCAATCAATGATTTATATACCTGAATTGATGTTAATATGGGAAAGATACGATAAGTGTCTGATGCTTTTTGTTTGTTCTCGACAGTTTTAAAATCACCAGTTAGTATTCTGGCATCTTCCAGACAAGTTTGTCTCCTTCTTTCTTTGTTTTGAGGATATGTGTTCATAAATGTAAGCATATCTTATGTCTTGTAATCCACTGATGTGCTTACTCAAATAGTCTCATATTTGACCAGTGAGTGCCTCTTCTATTCTTTTCCTATAACATCAGTAGGCTTTTATGGCTTTCCAGTTTTCCAGGCTGTACATTTCTTCATCCTAAAAGCTACTTATCCAAGAGGTCTCATTTTCTTTTAT
This sequence comes from Budorcas taxicolor, assembly GCF_023091745.1. Classification (NCBI taxonomy): domain Eukaryota; kingdom Metazoa; phylum Chordata; class Mammalia; order Artiodactyla; family Bovidae; genus Budorcas; species Budorcas taxicolor. Next base: position 98,507,237 of record NC_068910.1, read on the forward strand.
GGAAATGTGTTTACAGAGCTCAGCTATTGTACTAGAGTTGCTCATTGCTGCTTGAATTGCTATTGTTTATGGCTCTCTTCTGTGACAGTACACATAAAAACATACAGGCGTAGACACATGCATGTGTATATTTTAAGACAGATACATTATATCTGTGTATTAATACTTCTGAATCAAATTTTGTGCCATAAAGACTTTATAGTACATAGATGAGTATGTAAATGGCTCTATGTTTCTATGTGTTTCATGTTCATTTCCAAGAATCAAGACCATCCCCAAGAAAAAGAAATGCAAAAAGGCAAAATGGCTGCCTTACAAATAGCTGTGAAAAGAAGAGAAGCCAAAACAAAGGAGAAAGGGAAAGATATACCCAGTTGAATGCAGAGTTCCAAAGAATAGCAAGGAGATAAGAAAGCCTTTCTCAGGGATCAATGCAAAGAAATAGAGGAAAACAATAGAATGGGAAAGACTAGAGATCTCTTCAAGAAAATTAGAGATATCAAGGGAACATTTCATGCAAAGATGGGCTCAATAAAGAACAGAAATCATAGGGACCTAACAGAAGCAGAAGATATTAAGAAGAGGTGGCAAGAATACACAGAAGAACTGTACAAAAAAACCTTCACGACCCAGAAAATCATGATGATGTGATCACTAATCTAGAGCCAGACATCTTGGAATGTGAAGTGAAGTGGGCCTTAGAAAGCATCACTACGAACAAAGCTAGTAGAGGTGATGGAATTCCAGTTGAGCTATTTCAAATCCTGAAAGATGATGCTGTGAGAGTGCTGCCCTCAATATGCCAGCAAATTTGGAAAACTCAGCAGTGGCCACCAGTCTGGAAAAGGTCAGTTTTCATTCCAATCCCAAAGAAAGGCAATGTCAAAGGATGCTCAAACTATAGCACAATTGCACTCATCTCACACACTAGTAAATTGATGCCTAAAATTCTTTAAGCCAGGCTTCAGCAATACGTGAACCGTGAACTTCCTGATGTTCAAGCTGGTTTTAGAAAAGGCAAAGGAACCAGTGATCAAATTGCCAACATACACTGGATCATCAAAAAAGCAAGAGAGTTCCAGAAAAACATCCATTTCTGCTTTATTGACTATGCCAAAGCCTTTGACTGTGTGGATCACAATAAACTGTGGAAAAAAAGAGATAGGAATACCAGACCACCTGAGCTGCCTCTTGAGAAACCTATATGCAGGTCAGGAAGCAACAGTTAGAACTGGATATGGAACAACAGACTGTTTCCAAATAGGAGAAGGAGTATGACAAAGCTGTATATTGTCACCCTGCTAATTTAACTTCTATGCAGAGTACATCATGAGAAATTCTGGACTGGTGGAAGCACAAGCTGGAATCAAGATTGCTGAAAGAAATATTAATAACTTCAGATATGCAGATGACATCACCCTTATGGCAGAAAGTGAAGAGGAACTAAAAAGCCTCTTGATGAAAGTGAAAGAGAAGAGTGAGAAAGTTGGCTTAAAGCTCAACATTCAGAAAACTAAGATCATGACATCTGGTCCAATCACTTAATGGCAAATAGATGGGGAAACAGTGGAAATAGTGGCTGACTGTAGTTCTGGGGTCTTGAAAATCACTGCAGATGGTGATTGCAGCCATGAAATTAAAAGACACTTACTTCTTGGAAGGACAATTATGACCCACCTAGACAGCATACTAAAAAGCAGAATACAGGATGCTTGGGGCTGGTACACTGTGATGACCTGGAGGGATGGTGTGGGGGTGGGGGTATGTGGGAGGGGGATTCAGGATTGGGAACACGTGTACACCTCTGGTGGATGCATGTTGATGTGTGGCAAAACCAATACAATATTTTAAAGTAAAAATAAATAAATAATAAATTAAAAAAATAAACAAATAAAAAGCAGAAACATTATTTTGCCAACAAAGGTCCAGTCTAGTCAAGGCTATGGTTTTTCCAGTATTCATGTATGGATGTGAGAGTTGGACAGCTGAGAGTGGAAAGCTGTCTATAAAGAAAGCTGAGTGCAGAAGAACTGATGCTTTTTAACTGTGGTGTTGGAGAAGACTCTTGAGAGTCCCTTGGACTGCAAAGAAATCAAACCAGTCCATCCTAAAGGAGATCAGGCCTGAGTGTCCATTGGAAGAACTGATGTTGAAGGTGAAACTTCAACACTTTGGCCACCTGATGCAAAGAGCTAACTCTTTTGAAAAGACCCTAATGCTGGGAAAGATTGAGGGCAGCAGGAGAAGGGGCTGTCAGAGGACGAGATGGTTGGATGGCATCACTGACTCAATGGACATGAGTTTGTGTAAACTCCAGGAGTTGGTGATGGACAGGGAGGCCTGGCGTGCTGCAGTTCATGGGTTCACAAAGAGTCGGACATGACTGAGTGACTGAACTGAACTGTCACAGAAAATACCCAGGAACCCAGTAATGATAGTCCTACACAATATTCCAGCAAATTTGGAATACTCAGCAGTGATTACAGGACTGGAATAGGTCAGTTTTCATTCCAGTCCCAAAGAAGAGCAATGCCAAAGAATGTTCAAACTACAGCATAATAGTGTTCATCTCACATACTTGTAATGTAATGCTCAGAATGCTCCAAGCTAAGCTTCAACAGTTTGTGAACTGAGAACTTCCAGGCACACAAGCTCAACTTCAGAAAAACAGTGGAACCAGAGATCAAATTGCCAACATTCACTGGATAATATTAAAAAAAAAAACAAGGGAATTCTAGAACAACATCTACTTCTGCTTCATTGCCTTTGACTGAGAGACTCACTACAAAGTGTGGAAAATTCTTCAAGAGATAGGAATACCAGACCACATTACCTGTCTCCTGAGAAAGCTGTATGCAGGTCAAGAAACAACAGTTAGAATGAGACATGGAACAATGGACTGGTTCAAAATTGAGAAAGGAGTGTGTCAAGGTTGTATACTGTCACCCGCTAATTTAATTTCTAATCAGAGTACATTTTTTGAAATTCCAGGTTAGATGAGGCACAAGCTGGAATCAAGGTTGTCTGGAAAAATACTAGTAACCTCAAATATGTAGGTGACACCACCCTAATGGCAGAAACTCAAGAGGAACTAAAGAGCTTCTTGATGAAGGTAAAAGAAGAGAGTGAAAAAACTGGTTTAAAACTCAACATTCAGAAAACTAAGATCAGAGCCTCTGGTCCCATAACTTCATGGCAGATAGATGGAGAAAAATGGAAACAGTGACAGATTTCATTTTCTTGGACTCCAATATCTGCAGAGGGTACTGCAGCCATCAAATTAAAAGACACTTTTTCCTTGAAAGAAAAGTTATGACAAATTTAGACAGCATATTAAAAAGCAGAGACATCACTTTGCCAACAAAGATCCATATAGTCAAAGCTGTATTTTTTCCAGTAGTCATATATGGATGTGAGAATTGGGCCACCAAGAAGGCTGAGTGCTGATGAATCCATGTCTTCGAACTATGGTATTAGAGAAGACTCTTGAGAATACCTTGGACAGCAGGGCGATCAAGCCAGCTGATCCTAAAGGAAATCAACCCTGAATATTTACTGAAGGACAGATGCTGAAGTTAAAGCTCCAATAGTTTGGCCACCTGATGGGAAGAACTGACTCACTGGAAAAGACCCTGAGGCAGGGAACGATTGAGGGTGGCACGAGAAGCGGATGACAGAGGATGAGATGGTTGGATGGCATCATCGACTTGATGCACATGAGTTTGAGCAAACTCTGGAAGATATTGAAGGACAGGAAAGCCTGAGGTGCTACAGTTCATGGGGTGACAAATAGTCGAACATAATTGAACAACTGAACAACAACAGCAACCATAAAGATTCTACTTACTGGTATTAATACTACCTTTCTTTCCTTGACACCATAAATGTGACACTATTTACATGCAAGTCAATGAATGAAAAGTCAGAAGAGAGAAGACAAAACACTTTTGTCATAATCTTACCTCAAAACCCAAAGAGCTACACATCATTCAGACAATTTAAGGATTAGTGTTAGGAAAAGTGAAAATTTAGGACTCCTTCAATTATCCTACATTTTTCTCCACTCTGCTTTTTGATGACTAATATTCCTTTAATTAAATTCAGTCATAGCTTCAGTAAATAGAGATTAAATACCTATATGCACATACCCAGTCCATATACAATATATCTAAAATACAGTCAGTAAGAGAATAATCAGTTTACCGAAACAAATGACTTATCAAAGTCTCTCCTGTTTTCAAATGGGGTGAAGGACCACAACCTGCAGATGAGGCAGATTCCTACTGAGCAATGCGGAAGAGAAAGGAGGGTCTGATGGTTCAGAATACACTGTGTGTAGTTCCTGATCCGCAGTTCCTACGGTGGCCTTACTGCCCAGTTACACATAAAACCCAGTTACAAGAGGCCTTATTCCCTGGTGGCTCAGCAGTAAAATACCTACCGACAATGCAGGAGATCTGAGTTCAGTCCCTGGGTTGGAAGGATCCTCTGGAGAAGGAAATGGCAACCCACACCAATATTCTTGCCTGGAGAACCCCATGGACAGAGGAGCCTGGCGAGCCACAGTTCATAAGGACTCCTAGTGTTGGACATGACTGAAGTGACTTCACACATAGGGCCACTCAGCAAGCATTTCATTGGAGGAAGGTTATCTTACCCTATTCTCCAGATGAGATACAGCATAAGAATGTGGAGTTAAGCAACTCTAACTGTGTCTAATACGGGATCTATTTATATGGCAATTACGTGTTCTAGTTACACTGGTTCATTTTCTTTTGTATTTTAACGTGAAGAAGATAATTGCCTCAGTGGCTTCTTATCTACTTTACATGGGGATTTTTTTTTTTTTCAAAGCAAAATGACTCAGTATTAGATAAATTGGAAAAGTTTGTTAACCACTTTTATATGTTTTTTATAGAGCACTTAAATGTGGTAAAATTGAAAATTATTTTGACTCTTCTCAAAGCAGAAACAAGGATAGAGGACATGAAAAATAACATCATTGTGTAGTAAAAAATGGACAAAGATTTTGTTGTTTTCATCTTTTATTTTTTCAGAGTTAATGGATGTGCTTGATAGATAGCAGGTATTCCATCTTTATTTATTCAAAAACCATCCTGAGTTCCTAGCACACACTGAGTTCTATATAAGAAAATGGGTTCTTAATAGTGAACAGAAAAAAACCAAGCCCTCAGTAAAGAGACAGAAAGGACACAGATCATTTATATACCAGGCCAATAATGACACAATAAAAATAGCAGTTTCTATAATGTTAGTCAGGACTTTCCAGGTGGTGATAGTCGTAAATAACCCACTTGACAGTGAAGAAGATATAAGAGACAGGGGCTCAATCTCTGGGTCAGGAAGATCCCCTGGAGGAGAGCAAGGCAACCCACTCCAGTATTCTTGCCTGGAGAATCCCTGTGGACAGAGGAGCCTGGCAGGCTAGAGTCCACAGGATCTCAAGGAGTCTTACATGACTGACTTGACTTAGCATATGCACATACTGTTAGTATGCTGCCAGACTCTGCTCTGAGTGTTGTGCTGTGCTGTGCTTAGGTGCTCTTTGCAACCCCCTGGACTGTACTCTGCCAGGTTCCTCTGTCCATGGGGATTCCCCAGGCAAGAATACTGGAGTGGGTTGCCATGCCCTCCTCCAGGGGGTCTTCCGAACCCAGGAATCAATCCCAGATCTCCCGCATTATGGGTGGATTTTTTTTACTGTCTGAGCCATGAAGGAAGCCCGTTCTGAGTGCTTTATGGATATAGATTCATTTATATTTTTATTATAATTATACAAGTCAGTACTGTTACTCTTATCCTATATTGGAGATGAGTTTGTGGCACAGAGAGGTGGTGTACTATGTTCAAGTTCACATGAGTAAGTGATGAAGCTGGTGCTTTGGACTGGGTGTTGACTGCTTCTAGAGCATAGATATGTTACATGAACATGATAAAAGACACTGTGTAGGCAATTGTAATAGAAAATTTCTCACCTGGCAGAAACCTGTTTCTGCATTTCCACTTCTTTCATGATGATTCCTTGATTTGTCTACTTATAGAAAGAGTCAACTGCTGATCATAAGCTCTTTGGGGGCTTCATTATGTGTTCTGTTGAACTTCACATGGGTGAGACATTTAACTAGACCTTGTTCCACCAAACTTCATGCTATTTGTGAGTCTGGCTCATTGAATATTTGTTAACAGTCTGAGAAATTTGTGATTTGACCTCCAATCCTCACATTCAAAAGGCCAAAAGAAGAGAAGCTCTTTGGAGTCTAATTTAACTTTGAAAAATGTGTTCTACAGTTTCATATTCCCCTCACATTTTATGTTTGATTATTTATGGTGAACCCCTTCTCATTCATATAATTTGCTCATCATGGCATAGGATTTAGAAAAAGTGTTCATGAAATATGTATACTGTTAGCATGACCTCAGATTAATCTGTTTTAAAATGTTGCTTAAAACTATACTCACACAAATAAATCCCTTTCATAGATTCTTTGTCTTTTTATTTTCCTTAGTAAATCTAATAATATGATTAGAGTTGCTCAGATAATCTTCCATCTCAAGGTTTTATTCATTTCTGATTCATTGTGTCTATTATTAAACCCAGCTGTTGATGTTTTTGAACAAACTGATTTCTGAATTAACTCTACATTGTGTTCTGTAATAACCCCACTTCAGTATTATCATGGGTTGCTCCCAATTTACTTTTAGATAATTAAAGCCTCTCTTTATTCCTATCCAAGTTGCCTGTTTTATTTCCCAGAACACAAGGATGTGATTTTATTCATGTTGCTCTAGGGGTCTAAAGTTGATAATCATTTTTCTACATCTGCCCTCATCAGTGTCTGCTTGCAAAATATGCTGCTCTATCCCCTTCCTTTGGTTCCTCTCATTAGCATTCACATTCCCACTGATACGGTGTGTTTTTCTGCCACAAGCCATTCCTTGTTGTTTTCCTATAAAGTCAATACCTTGCATTAAAACTGTCCTAATTTCCCTAGCATATTACATATTTTCCTTGTGCAGACTTTTTGTGTGAATTATGTACCTATGACTGCATCTGCTTCAGAATTGATGACATCTATTACTGAAATATGAAAAAAATGTATTTATTGCTCAATACCTGAATAAGCAATTCACAAGTTGGTATAGGAAGAGAAGAAAATCTAGGTCATCATAAAACACTGCTTATATCTCTTTAATTTTCATGAAAAAACCCCAAAACCTATTAAAATTTGTGTATTATTTGTTAAATCAGAACCAAGAATAAGTAGTCTAGATAACTGTCATAACCAAGACATTCTAGTGGGTAATCATTCATTTATGTATATATATTTGAATGTATACTTATGTAAGCACAGGTATATTTTATATTCTGTATACCTTTGCAGGTTTACTTGATATTTTATATGCTTTATAAATATTTAATTATGATCCCTGCTGCATATCAACCCCTAAAATGACAAAATGAAATAGTAAAATTTTCAAAGAAATTGTGGAATTGCTCATTCTCTATAGTTATGATTTGGAGCTGATATTTTAAATTAAGGTTTTTAGATTTTATACATTACTGTTATTTTCTTTGATCACCAAAATGCAAACTTCCTTGGAAGACTATGTTTTTGTATAGTTTTACTGTGAAATAGGCACTGAAAAATAAGTTGATATTGTTAGGAAATTTCCATAAAGGTGAAAGTCATTATCCACATTATATGTATGTATGTATATGTTTTTTAAATGACTTTCTTATTTGCCTTTTCTTAACCTGAAGAATAACATCTACACCAAAAGCAATATAACTGGAAAAAAAAAAAAGGCACATTTTGATATTGTATAAATTAATTTAATGTTATGTAGTCATATAAAAATACTTCAATTTTATCTCCTGGAGATATGTAAACCCCTATACTTTCCACAATTTTTATCAAGCAAAAAAAAGTATAAAATATCTTTTAAATAATTTTTTTCTTTTTCACATCTATATTAATCTAACAGCATGTACTTGAAAAGAATTAAAGTTAAAATATTTGTAATCTGGATTTTCCTCTAACTTTCCTATGCTCTTCACCCCTGTGGACAGTATCATGAGTACCATAATAGCTGGATGTGAAGGGTTTTTTGAAAGCTTCTCTGTTTTACAAAAAAGTACTTTGGAAAACACTTGCTTGCAAATGTAGGCCTCCTATCACTTGCTGGTAGGGGTATAAGATAGTTATAGTTATTTTTCTGCCTTTAGAATTTCAGAAATTTGATTCTAAGCCTGTGAATAGAATTTGAGTGGTGTTACTTGAGATGCGGATTTGATCCCTGTGTTAAGAAGATCCCCTGGAGAAAGAGACAACCCACTCCAGTATTCTTGCCTGGGAAATCCCATGGACAGAGGAGCCTGGTGGGCTACAACCCATGGCGTCACAAAGGGTCAGACATGATTGAGTGACTGAATACACACACAGACATCTGATGTCCAGAGACTTTTCCATGTATTTTTTGAAGTGTCATATATTTCCTGTACTATAAGCATCTCAAATCTCCTAAGTACATAGGAAGAATGTATATACATATATAGAGAGCCTTATATAGTCATCATGAAGATAGTTAAATGTGAAAATACAATCTTAAGCAATTTTTATTAACATTATTGAGGTTATAGAAATGACAGGAGAAGATTGATTATTATAGATAGACTTGCCCAAAGACACATAGGTTGTTAGTGGATGAATTAAAAAATAATCAATAAATAAGGTCAAATATGTGCAACAGTTTGTTGGGACAGTCTTTTTGTTTGTTTGTTTTGCAACAGCTTTCTCTAGCTTTGGATTCTAATGCCTAATGCAGTTATCAATTTTCATGTAAAAATTTCTCATTAAGTTTAACTCAGTGATTTTTATATTAGAAATAGAAAATTATTCATAACATTTGTTCATAATATGCAGTAAAAATTTAGCTCCCCACATTACCATGATCTTTAAAAAAAGTGTTATAATGTTTCCAAACATTTGATATTTTTCACTTAATTTTGGCATTTTAGTTTATAACTTTACCAGTTTTTCCAGTTTTCAGTAAGTTGATGAATTAAAGCCACATGTCCTAAACTAACTGGCAGTGTATTCACCTGTTCCTAAAAATAATTTTTGCTTAAATTTTAAACAAAAAATTATTTTTGACAATATCTCTTGGCATTCAAGCAGGTTAAAATGGTTTCTATCCTCTTCTATAAATAGCAGTGAAAAATGCAAACTTTGAGCCAGTGACACTGTATTACACTCTTTGAGTGTTTTTTTGCCTTACATACAAGGTTTTCCTTATAGTTTATTTCTCCCTAAGAGACAGCACTTTGTTAATATGGCTGTGTACAATTTTCTGACAAGTGCTGAACCTACGATAACAAAAAATGGTTCTTATTTGTGATATGTCAAATTACTGTTCTGAGAAAAGACCTTTTAGGTTGCATTCAGCCTTTAATTTGACTGAATTTAAATGGCATAAAATGCCTTTTAGTTGGGCCTTGGCTGGCATATCATATATCTCATTTCAATGAAAAACATTCACATGCAAATACAGTTTGTTTGGAGTGAGGACAAATGTGACTATCATGACTGATGAAGGCTTTTGATCACAGTTCTACAAACTGAAACCTTGAAAAAGAAGAAGCTATTTGGACTAGCATCTGCAATCCCATGAATTATTTAGTTCACTTTATTCATAAATCTCTTTGAAGAGGAGGTTTTATGAGGTTTTAAGGAGGAGTAGTCATAGTGGTGTTGCCAGTGTCAATGCATGCTGTAACTGCCTGCATGCATATGAACACTTCCTTTAAACATTGAAAGTATTCTAGAGCCTGTAAAGTGTGTTATCTGAGTACTCAAGCCAAGATGATCTTTTAGAAATGGAATCCAATGTCCAACCCTTCCTTACTCCATCCACCACTGGGTCTATTGGAAGAAAAAGTTGACTTAGCATAATATACCTCTTTAAGTGGCTCACAGGTCAAAGCGTCTGCCTGCAATGCTGGAGACCTGGGTTCAATCCCTGGATCAGGAAGATCCCCTGGAGAAGGAAATGGCAACCCACTCCAGTATTCTTGCCTGGAAAATCCCATGGATGGAGGAGCCTCGTGGGCTACAGTCCACGGGGTTGCAAAGAGTCGGACACGACTGAGCGACTTCACTTCACTTTAGCATAATATGGATCAGTTCACATAGATGATGTGTATGTAGAAGTGAGTGGTACCCATTAACAGAACACCCAGTTTCAACTCCTGCTTTGTAGCAGAGCAAGCTAAAAACCTTCCTTCCACTAACACCATGATTGTCTGCTCCTTAATACTTTTGCATGGATGTAGCTGCCTGGAAAATCCTCTCTCCTCTCTTTTTAGATTTCCAACCAGCTTTCTGTAGCTGATTGTTCTAAAACCTAATCCAATATTAGTAGTTTTATACTAAATCAACTACTAGTAGTTTTATACTTACATTCCTTTCAATGACTTGTTTACATATCTGTTTCCCTGAGGACAAGGATCTTATATTAATCACATTCTTTGTTTCAGAACAATAGGATCCCTGTAATTTACAGGGCATGCTCAATAAGTGGATGTTAGATTATCTTGAATTACCCTCACACTGTATCTCCTAAATGGAACAACAGATGTGTCGTATATTGCTCCCAGTTTGTATAAAGGACTATAACTTCAAAATTATTTTTATATTTGAAATATTGAGGGAAGTTTAATATTGGTTATGTTTTAAGAAAAACATCTTATTTAGGGATCTTCTTTTCACTTTCAGCTGGCACAGGGAGCTCATGTTTAGACCTAGTTTTCAGAGAGTGAGTTGAAAGGCTCGGTTGTAATTTGCTCATTTCAATTTTTAAGCAGTGCTTTACAGTTTTAAAATTAATGAACAGTTTCAGTTTATACAGTTGAATAAATGTCTCTTCCCTTCTATTCAGAGAGCACCATATTTGATAATCAATGCTGCAAAGGAGTTTAGACCACATCATCTTTAAAGGTATCATCTATCTCTGAGATTCTCTGAATTCATCCTAGGTGGAATTTTAGGGATAACAGAAGTGGATTCAAATGCAAACAACCTAAATTAATTTACTTACAGTTTGTCCATTTTAAAATCCTGTGAACTGATTTTATCTTCTCTTTAAAATATATTTCCCTATAAACTGTTGGGACTGTTCAACATTTTTATTAATATGTACATATAAAACTATTTGTGAAATTATGAAAATTGCATCATGACAGGAATATTTATTTCCTGGGCAGATGGATTATGTTCCATAGATAAGAAAAATCATTACATGGGTACCAAAAGTCAGGATGTATGATGTGAGGGGAAAGCCCCTGTACTGAGAATTGGAAGATTCAGAAACTTCTAGATTCCCCTCCAAATAGTTAATTAGTTCTGAGAAAATCTTACACTGTCTCTCAGACCTTCATTTCCACATCTACAATTAGGAATTAACTGGGTCTGACCTCAAGAGTTTCTTTGTGAATTACTTTTATAACTGGGAGATGTGCTAATATCACCTCTACAAAACTTAGGATAAAATATTGTATGTAAAGGAAGTTTTCTTGTTTTAAGAATTCATTTTCAATTTGATTTAATGAAGCTGTTGTTTTAGGTTTCTTGTCTTTCCTAACTTACATTTTAAACTCCAGTTGGTGTGTTTGAATATATCTGTCATTCAAGGAGATCACATAACATTTCAGTGTTAAAATGATCACTTTTTCATTTTGAATGTGACCATTACAGACTTTGAAGTAAAATGTACCAGCTTAAAAAAAAAAAAAAAAACTGTTAATAACTATGATATTATTTAACTATTAAGTATCTTATTAAATATAAACAGTTTAATATCATTATGATTATCTTATAGACATATATTTAAACTTTATAACTAATAATATTTGATATGTAAAATGAGCATATTATCCACCAACTGAGCATTATCTTACAATTCCAAACTAGCAGCTAACCTATCTGTAGCACAGTTTGATGTAATCTTCCCACTTAGTCTTAGTAGCAATCTGTGGCAGGTACCAGGAAAATGAGGATTCAGAACATATTTCTGTGTACTTGACATCACCAAAATGTATTTTGTTCTTCTTTTCAGGGAAAAGGCTCATTTCAAAGGGCAGTAATTTTAAACTGCCTGAAAGTGTGAAAGTGTTAATCACTCAGTCATGTCTGACTGTTTGCAACCCTATAGACTGTAGCCCATCAGGCTTCTCTTTCCATAGAATTCTCCAGGCAAGAATACTGGAGTGGGTAACGATTCCCTTCTCCAGGGGGTCTTCCAAACCCAGGAATTGAACTTGGGTCTTCTGCAGAGCAGGCTGATTCTTTCTGATCTGATCCACCTGGGAATCCCCAAACTACTTAATCAAAGTATAAAGTAAGAACAGTTTTCTTAACTGTTCTTGAAATCTAGATCACTGCTTTTTATTTCTAAGCTTTTTTACTAGTCTTTCTCCTAGCATTTTGCACTACCCTAAACATGACTATTCATGATGTTCTAAGGTATTTGTAACCTGATTTGCTTCTATCATGGCTCAGTTGTTAAAAAATTTGCCTGTAATGCAGGAGATCTGGGTTTGATCGCTGGGTTGGGAACATCCCTTGGAGAAGGGAAAGACTACCCATTCCAGTATTCTGGCCTGGAAATTCCATTGACTGTATAGTCGATGGGGTTGCAAAGACTCAGACACGACTTAGCAACTTTCACTTTCACTTTTGGAGAAAGGAATGGCAAGCCACTCCAGTATGCTTGCCAGGAGAATTCCATGGACGGAGGAGCCTGGATGGGCTACAGTCTCTGGGGCTGCAAAGAGTTGGACACAAATGAGCAACTAATACTTGCTTCTATATGTGAAATACAAAGTAGCTTGATTAGTATGTTGTAATTATGTATTTCGTAATTCAGTTCAGTTCAGTCAGTCGTGTCCGACTCTTTGTGACCCCATGAATCACAGCACGCCAGGCCTCCCATGCATCACCATCTCCCGGAGTTCACTCAGATTCATGTCCATCGAGTCAGTGATGCCATCCAACCATCTCATGCTCTGTCATCCCCTTCTCCTCCTGCCCCCAATCCTTCCCAGCATCAGAGTCTTTTCCAATGAGTCAGTTCTTCACATGAGGTGGCCAAAGTACTGGAGTTTCAGCTTTAGCATCATTCCTTCCAAAGAAATCCCAGGGCTGATCTCCTTCAGAATGGGCTGATTGGATCTCCTTGCAGTCCAAGGACTCTCAAGAGTCTTCTTCAACACCACAGTTCAAAAGCATCAGTTCTTCTGTGCTCAGCCTTCTTCTCAGTCCAACACTCACATCCATACATGACTACTGGAAAAACCATAGCCTTGACTAGATGGACCTTTGTTGGCAAAGTAATGTCTCTGCTTTTGAATATGCTATCTAGGTTGGTCATAACTTTTCTTCCAAGGAGTAAGCGTCTTTTAATTTCATGGCTGCAGTCACCATCTGTAGTGGTTTTGGAGCCCAAAAAATAAAGTCTGACACTGTTTCCACTGTTTCCCCATCTATTTCCCATGAAGTGATGGGACCAGATGCCATGATCTTCATTTCCTGAATGTTGAGCATTAAGCCAACTTTTTCACTCTCTTCTTTCACTTTCATCAAGAGGCTTTTTAGTTCCTCTTCACTTTCTGCCATAAGGGTGGTGTCATCTACATATCTGAGGTTATTGATATTTCTCCAATTACAGGGTTTTAATTTCCATGTAACTCCCTCTGCCATTTTGCTAAGACATTTAAATAACACTGTTAAAACTAACTTTGTCCCAAGATACTCTTTTGGTCAGAGTTAAGCATAAAGTAAAGTTTATCCAAAACTGATCTGAAAAAGATCGTGCAAAATACATCAAAAATAGATTTTCTGAAACTGAACTCCTAAGACCATTTTTCCATTTTATCTCCATCAGTTCAGTTCAGTCACTCAGTCTTGTCCGACTCTTTGCAATCCCATGAATCACAGCACGCCAGGCCTCCTTGTCCATCACCAACTCCCGGAGTTCACTCAGACTTGTGTCCATCGAGTCAGTGATGCCATCCAGCCATCTCATCCTCTGTCATCCCCTTCTTCTTCTGCCCCCAATCCCTCCCAGCATCAGAGTCTTTTCCAATGAGTCAACTCTTCCCATGAGGTGGCCAAAGTACTGGAGTTTCAGCTTCAGCATCATTCCTTCCAAAGAAATCCCAGGGTTGATCCGCTTCAGAATGGACTGGTTGGATCTCCTTGCAGTCCAAGGGAATCTCAACAGTCTTCTTCAACACCACAGTTCAAAAGCATCAATTCTTCAGAGCTCAGCCTTCTTTACAGTCCAACTCTCACATCCATACATGACCACTGGAAAAACCATAGCCTTGACTAGATGGACCTTAGTTGGCAAAAATGTCTCTGCTTCTGAATATGCTATCTAGGTTGGTCATAACTTTTCTTCCAAGGAGTAAGCGTCTTTTAATTTCATGGCTGCAATCGCCATCTGCAGTGATTTTGGAGCCCAGAAAAATAAATTCAGCCAATGTTTCCATCTATTTCCCATGAAGTGATGGGACTGGATGCCATGATCTTCATTTTCTGAATGTTGAGCTTTAAGCCAACTTTTTCACTCTCCTCTTTCACTTTCATCAAGAGGCTTTTTAGTTCCTCTTCACTTTCTGTCATAAGGGTGGTGTCATCTGCATATCTGAGGTTATTGATATTTCTCCCGCCAATCTTGATTCTAGCTTGTGTTTCTTCCAGCCCAGCGTTTCTCATGATGTGCTTTGCATATAAATTAAATAAGCAAGGTGACAATATACAGTCTTGATGTACTCCTTTTCCTATGTGGAACAAGTCCGTTGTTCCATGTCCAGTTCTAACTGTTGCTTCCTGGCCTGCATACAGATTTCTCAAGAGGCAGGTCAGGTGGTCTGGTATTCCCATCTCTTTCAGAAGTTTCCACAGTTTATTGTGATCCACACAGGCAAAGGCTTTGGCATAGTCAGTAACGCAGAAATAGATGTTATTCTAAAACTCTCTTGCTTTTGCCACGATCCAGCGGATGTTGGCAATTTGATCTCTGGTTCCTTTGCCTTTTCTAAAACCAGCTTGAACATCAGGAAGTTCACGGTTCATGTATTGTTCAAGCCTAGCTTGGAGAATTTTGAGCATTACTTTACTAGCGTGTGAGATGAGTGCAATGTGCGGTAGTTTGAGCATTCTTTGTCATTGCCTTCCTTTGGAATTGGAATGAAACCTGACCTTTTCCAGTCCTGTGGCCACTGCTGAGTTTTCCAAATTTGCTCGCATATTGAGTGCAGCACTTTCAATACCATCATCCTTCAGGACTTGAAATAGCTCTACTGGAATTCCATCACCTCCACTAGCTTTGCTCATAGTGATGCTTTCTAAGGCCCACTTGACTTCACATTCCAAGATGTCTGGTTCTAGATGAGTGATCACACCATCGTGATTATCCAGGTCGTGAAGATCCTTTTTGTACAGTTCTTCTGTGTATTCTTGCCATCTCTTCTTAATATCTTCTGCTTCTGTTAGGTCCATACCATTTCTGTCCTTTATCGAGCCCATCTTTGCATGAAATGTTCCCTTGGTATCTCTAATTTTCTTGAAGAGATCTCTAGTCTTTCCCATTCTGTTGTTTTCCTCTATTTCTTTGCATTGATCACTGAAAAAGGCTTTCTTATCTCTTCTTGCTTTTCTTTGGAACTCTGCATTCAGATGCTTATATCTTTTTTTTTTTTTTTCTCTTTGGCTTTTTGCTTCTCTTCTTTTCACAGCTATTTGTAAGGCTTCCCCAGACAGCCATTTTGCTTTTTTGCATTTCTTTTCCATGGGGATGGTCTTGATCCCTGTCTCCTGTACAATGTCACGAACCTCATTGCATAGTTCATCAGCCACTCTATCTATCAGATCTAGGCCCTTAAATCTCTTTCTCACTTCCACAGTATAATCATAAGGGATTTGATTTAGGTCATACCTGAATGGTCTAGCGGTTTTCCCTGCTTTCTTCAATTTGAGTCTGAATTTGGCAATAAGGAGTTCATGATCTGAGTCACAGTCAGTTCCTGGTCTTGTTTTTGTTGACTGTATAGAGCTTCTCCATCTTTTGCTGCAGAGAATATAATCAATCTGATTATGATCCAATTAATACTACCTATGAGCATTTTCCCAACTGAGGCAAACTATGTTTAGAAGATGTTTTCCTCCGAACATTGAAATAATTATCACTATAATACTCCATTCATAGAGTATTTGTCAGATGAAAATATGTATAATTCAGATATCAGTCTTTTTTTGCAATTAATATTCATGTATGCTGCTGCTGCTAAGTTGCTTCAGTCATGTCCAACTCTGTGCGACCCCATGGACGGCAGCCCACCAGGCTCCCCTGTCCCTGGGATTCCCCAGGCAAGAACACTGGAGTGGGTTGCCATGTCCTTCTTCAATGCATGAAAGTGAAAAGTGAAAGTGAAGTCGCTCAGTCGTGTCCCACTAGTAGCAACCCCATGGACTGCAGCCTACCAGGCTCCTCCATCTATGGGATTTTCCAGGCAAGAGTACTGGAGTGGGGTGCCATTGCCTTCTCCGAATATTCATGTATATTAAGACTATATTTGACACAGAAATCTGGACATGTTGAGTTTTTTTTTAATTTGTTTACATAATAATTTTAAAGTAAATTTTAAAATACACTTTTAAAATTATCTCAAATTTCTGAAGTCATCTGCATTTATGGTACATTTTGTTTCCATTCTTTGTGTGTCTTAAAATAGAGTTTTGAGACTCTCATAATATCTCTGAGGAATGTTACCTGTGTCACTCTTATTCTGGTGGATTTAAAATAAGATATGGTCAAAGTAGATCCTTAATTGCTCAACATTGGTTTTTATGTATTAAATCAAATATTAACCACATTTCAAAAGGAACCACAGTCCTTACTCTAAATTTCATGTTATAATTAGGATTAGTATATCAACGTAGAATGATAGTATCTATTGGCCCATCTATTAACCAAGAGAGTAATAGCACCTAATGAATTTTCATGCAAAACAAATTACACAGAAGAGGCTTACTATATCAATATAAAATAAGAGTGTTAAATAAAAGGCAAAAGCAGAGAAACATAGGAAGAGAAGTTACCATTGATATTCTCCTTAAAACACGCATGCTGCTGCTGCTGCTGCTGCTGCTTCTGCTGCTAAGTCTTTTCAGTCGTGTCCAACTCTGTGCAACCCTATAGACGGCTGCCCACAAGGCTTCCCCGTCCCTGGGATTCTCCAGGCAAGGATACTGGATTGGGCTTCCATTTCCTTCTCCAATGCATGAAAGTGAAAAGTGAAAGTGAAGTCGCTCAGTTGTATCCGACTCTTAGCGACTCCATGGATTGCAGCCTACCAGGCTCCTCTGCGTGGGATTTTCCAGGCAAGAGTACTGGAGCGGGTTATCATTGCCTTCTCCAAAAACAGGCATGAGCGTGTGCCAAATTGCCTCAATTCTGTCCAACTCTTTGCGACCTTATGCACTGTAGCCCACCTGGTTCTTCTGTCAGTACTGCCAGTAGACAGTATTCTCCAGGCAAGAATACTAGAGTGGGTTGCCATGCCTTTGTCCAGGGGATTTTCGCAAACCAAGGAATCCAACCTGAATTTCTTTCATCACCTACATTGGCAGGTGGGTTGTTTACTACTAACATGACCTGGGAAGCCATAAAACACACTGGGACAAAATATCGATGTACCAGTACTTATTTATCAACATAAAAGTACCACCTATTTACTGTTCAATCAATAATGAAGTTATCTTGTCACTCATTATGACTGTAAGTAAAATAGCATCTATTTGTCTGAAGACCTTAATTGTATAATATTACAGTAAAAACTACAAGAGATCCTATCTGAAGAATTTGAAACTGATGTTTCTAAATGGTCACATTCCCTTCCCTTGTTATAAACAAGTGATGTACAATAAATAGACTTCTAAGTGCTTCTTAAATTAGTATGCCTTAAAATGTATTAAGAATATATGGTCAGTGTATGTATTCCAGGTCTGAGCTATTATAGTGTGGATGACTTAATTTTAGGGAATCATGCTTCTTTCTGAAGTATGAGTCAGGATGAGATCATGGAAGCAACAGTGTCTGATGCACAACATTCTGGGGGTCACCTTTCACCTTGCTTGAGCTCCTCATTGGGATGATTCATCAGAGGTTAAAACCAAGCATTTCTTGATCATATGCTTATGCATGGAGAAGCTTGACTTGGCCAGCCCTTGGATCCCTTGGAAACTGAACAAGTTACCTGCTCTTATGCTGAGGTTGATTAGATAGATTCTCTTAAATTATTGCTAATCACGTTCTCTATTTTCACAGCTTTTCCAGAATTAACCCAGTATCTAGTAATTAGGAGTTAGGGTACATTGAGTTCAGGTTTACTTCATGACCATTTTCTTGAATGCTATAGGCCAAATCAGTACATGGTGCTGAGTTTCACATCACTCTGTATTTATACACCTTCTCAAAAATACCTCATGAAAACATCTGATTATTTCTGTCATTTTTTTTTTTTCTGTTCCCACTCCTTGACCCATTTCCTGTCACTACTCCACTGAAGTCCAAGCTGTAAACTCTTGAGGTCCATGTAAATTCCAAGTGGTATAAATTATTTCCCTTACATCAATGAATCCCAGTCATTTAAGATAATGATTTCAAATTTGCTATCAGTCAATAAATATGTTTTCTTGGATGCTACTTTGGTTCTCTGACTGAAAACTGTTCTCAACACTAGCACATAGTCCAGTTATTTTTCTAAATAGAAAGTAATAGATATCAATATAGAACTGAGTAAACTGTTATATGTGCATAGGATTATACAAAGTGATTACATAATATTGTATTCTGTGTACACACACACACATATATACACACAGGACTTCTCTGGTGGCTCAGCTAGTAAAGAACCTGCCTGCCAATGTAGTAGACACAAGCGGCCCAGGTCTGATCCTTGGGCCAGGAAGATCCCCTGGAGAAGGAAATGGCAACCTGCTCTAGTATTCTTGCCTGGAAAATTCCATAGACAGAGAAGCATGGCAGGCTACAGTTCCTGGGGCTATGAAGAGTTGGACACAAATAAGCACATGCAAACAGATACACACACAGACAAGCACACACACACACACACACACACACACAGATTATATATATATATATATAAACACAGACACACATGGAGAGAATGTTTGTGTCCTATTATTTTTCTCATGTCACCGTCTGCCTTGGAATGTGAACTCTTATTGGTAAATGTCATAACATTATTGGTTCTACATGAGAATTGGAGAACATTGATGGCTCCAAAAGTATTCAACATTATAAAATTGCTTTATCATTTTACCATTACTATTTATGGATAAAAAAAGGATCATTTACTTCAGTTCAGTTAAGTCGCTCAGTCATGTCTGACTCTTTGTGACCCCATGGAGTACAGAATGTCAGACCTTCTTGTCCATCACCAACTCTCACAGATGACTCAAATTTGTGTCCATTGAATCAGTGATGCCATCCAACCATCTCACCCTCTGTCATCCCCTTCTCCTCCTGCCTTCAATCTTTCTCAGCATCAGGGTCTTTTCCAGTGAGTCAGTTCTTCACATCAGGTGGCCAAGTATTGGAGTTTCTGCTTCAGCATCAGTCCTTCCAATGAATATTCAGACTGATTTCCTTTAGGAAGGACTGGTTGGATCTCCTTGCAGTCCAAGGGATTCTCAAAAGTCTTCTTCAACACCATAGTTCAAAAGCATCAATTCTTCGCCGCTCAGCTTTCTTTATAGTCCTACTCTCACATCCATACATGACTACTAGAAAAACCATAGCTTCGGCTAGATAGACCTTTGTTGGCAAACTCATGTCTCTGCTTTTTAATATGCTGTCTAGGTTGGTCATAACTTTTCTTTCAAGGAGCAAGCACCTTTTAATTTCATGGCTGCAGTCACCATCTGCAGTGATTTTGAAGTCCCAAAAATATGTTTAAACTAATAAAATAGAATATATTTTTAAATTATTGAGCAGAAAGTCTCTAATTAATGCAGCAAATTAATAGAAAAAAACTGAAAATATAATTACAACATCTAGAAAATAAGAAATATGACCAATCTCACTGATGTTAGAATTTAGTTTTCTAAGTCTTTTTATAAAACATGTCTTAAATATAATATTTTTCATGTACTTAGCAACAATCTAAGGAATGTATCCTAAATTTACCCATTAAAATTAGCCTCTGAGGATTTGGGGACTAATAGAAGACTAATCCTCAGTGCTATGTTTTATTCCAGTTATAGATTTAGGATATTTATAAAATAGCTTCCTGGTTTAGTAACAGACATAAAATATAACTTCAAAGGATGCCCATGTACTTTATATATTGAGAACCTTTTATTCTGGTACTGCCTCAAAGCTCTCATAATAATATATGACTGATATATCTAACAGTTTGAAGTTATTTTTTAGTATCTTTTAGAGGCATGAGTTTGAGTCCAATTTTTTTTTTTTACAAAGTCTTGAAATCCTCTTCCTATGTTTATCAAGGTAAAAGTCATAAGCCTCTGGGCAGTATGGAGTGTAGCAAAAGAAAAAGAAATTTACAAATTGGTAGTGAGTCATGAAGTTTAAAGAGACTCTTGACAGCAAAAGAAATAAATATAAGAGAAAGTAGTATAAATATTTAATGTGTAAACTATCAGTGCTAGAATCATAAAAACTGCAGATAAAAAGTCTTAATACAAAATAAGAGTTATTCTGATACATATAATTAATTCAGCATTATAGGCTGAGAAAACATGGAAAAGAAATAATTATATAGATCACTTAATTCTCAAAATACACATGAATAATGTAGTTAGAAGCTTAAAATAAGCTTCTGCTTCATTTCTGTAGAAGCAAAATGGTTATTTCACAGAGGAAATTACTGTGTCCCACATTTTGGAGACTGTTTCATAAACCAAAGTTATTTTGATGGTGCATGTTTGCCTTGCATATAACTGTAAAATGTTACTTACATGATGAAAGGATCTCATTGAATACAAATATTGATATATAATCAGTACTGTTCTGTTTTATATACACTACTGCATGTAATCATATTATATCAATATTGATGTCAAGAAATAAAGCTAGATTTTAAACTTAATTTATTATCAGAAGTTTCAATCATCTACAAAAATAGAAAACATCATAAACATTATGCATTTCAAGATTATATTAAAAGGAATCTCAACAACTGATCTGTTTTGATAATTTTGAGAAAAGGTAATCACCTAAAAATAAAGTTATTATAAGACATTAAAATTTTCATTAATGAAATTTCACTTGATGAAAACGAAAGAGGAGAGTGAAAAAGTTGGCTTAAAACACAACATTCAGAATTAGAAAGGCTATGACCAAACTTTCGTTCAGTTCAGTTCAGTCACTCAGTTGTGTTCAACTCTTTGTGACCCCATGAACTGCAGCATGCCAGGCCTCCCTGTCCATCACCAACTCCCGGAGTCCACCCAAACCAATGTCCATCGAGTCGGTGATGCCATCCAACCATCTCATTCTGTCGTCCCCTTCTCCTTCTGCCCTCAATCTTTCCCAGTATCAGGGTCTTTTGAAATGAGTCAGCTCTTCGCATGAGGTGGCTAAAGTATTGGAGATTCAGCTTCAAGGTTAGTCCTTTCAAAGAACACCCAGAACTGATCTCCTTTAGGATGGACTGGTTGGATTTCCTTGTAGTCCAAGGGACTCTCAAGAGTCTTCTCCAACACCACAGTTCAAAAGCATCAATTCTTTGGTGCTCAGCTTTCTTTAGAGTCCAACTCTCACGTCCATACATGACCACTGGAAAGACCATAGCCTTAGCTAGATGGCCCATTGTTGGCAAAGTAATGTCTCTGCTTTTGAATATGCTATCTAGGTTGGTCATAACTTTCCTTCCAAGGAGTAAGTGTCTTTTAATTTCATGGCTGCAATCATATCCGCAGTGATTTTGGAGCCCAGAAAAATAAAGTCAGCTACTGTTTCCACAGTTTCCCCATCTATTTGCCATTAAGTGATGGGACCGGATGCCATGATCATCTTAGTTTTATAAATGTTGATCTTTAAGCTAACCTTTTCACTCTCCTCTTTCACTTTCATCAAAAGGCTCTTTAGTTCCTATTCACTTTCTGCCATAAGAGTGGTGTCATCTGCATATATGAGGTTATTGATACTTCTCCCAACAATCTTGATTCCAGCTTGTGTTTCCTCCAGCCCAGCGTTTCTCATGATGTACTCTGCCTAGAAGTTAAGTTAGCAGGGTGACAATATACAGCCTTGATGTAATCCTTTTCCTATTTAGAACCAGTCTGTTGTTCCATGTCCAGTTCTAACTATTACTTCCTGACCTGCATATGGGTTTCTCAAGAGGCAGGTTAGGTGGTCTGGTATTCCCATCTCTTTCAGAATTTTCCAGTTTATTGTGATCCACACAGTCAAAGGCTTTAGCATAGTCAATAAAGCAGAAATAGATGTTTTCCTGGAACTCCCTTGCTTTTTCGATGATCCAGTGGATGTTGGCAATTTGATCTCTGGTTCCTCTGCCTTTTCTAAAATCAGCTTGAACATCTGGAAGTTCACGGTTCACATATTGCTGAAGCCTGGCTTGGAGAATTTTAATCATTACTTCACTACTGTGTGAGATGAGTGCTATTGTGCGGTAGTTTGAGCATTCTTTCAGTTTGCCTTTCTTTGGGACTGGAATGAAGACTGACCTTTCCCAGTCCTGTGGCCACTGCTGAGTTTTCCAAATTTGTTTGCATATTGAGTGCAGCACTTTCACAGCATCATTTTTCAGGAATTGAAATAGCTCAACTGGAATTCCATCACCTCCACTAGCTTTGTTTGTAGTGATGCTTCCTAAGGCCCACTTGATTTCACATTCCAGGATGTCTGGCTCCAGGTGAGTGATCACTCTATCATGAATATCTGGGTCAGGAAGATCTTTTCTGTACAGTTCTTCTGTGTATTCTTGCCACCTCTTCTTATTATCTTCTGCTCCTGTTAGGTTCCTACCATTTCTGTTCTTTATTGAGCCCATCTTTGCATGAAATGTTCCCTTGGTATCTTTAATTTTGTTGAAGAGATCTCTAGTCTTTCCCGTTCTATTGTTTTCCTCTATTTCTTTGCACAGATCACTGAGGAAGGGTTTCTTATCTCTCCTTGCTATTCTTTGGAACTTTGCACTCAAATGGGTATATCTTTCCTTTTCTCCTTTGCTTTTTGCTTCCCTTCTTTTCACAGCTATTTGTAAGGCTGTATTAAAAAGCAGAGACATGACTTCGCCAATAAAAGTCCATCTAGTCAAAGCTATGGTTTTTCTAGTAGTCATGTATGGATGTGAGAATTGGACTCTAAAGAAAGCTGAGCACTGAACAATTGATGCTTTTGAACTATGGTTTTGGAGAAGACTCTTGAGAGTTCCTTGGACCACAAGGAGATCCAACCAGTCCACCCTAAAGGAAATCAGTCCTGAATATTCATTAGAAGGACTGATGCTAAAGCTGAAACTCCAATACTTTGGCCACCTGATGCAAAGAACTGACTCATAGGAAAAGTCCCTGACTCTGGGAAAGATTGAAGGCAGGAGGAGAAAGGGACGACAGAGAGTGAGATGGTTGGATAGCATCACCGACAAGATGGACATGAGTTTGCATAAGCTCTGGGAGTTAATGATGGATATGGAGCCCTGGTGTGCTGCAGTTCATGGGGTAGCAAAGACTCAGACCTGATTGAGCGACTGAACGAACTGATTACACTTAAGTATTAACAACAGTTCTTAAATACTGTGAACTATCAAGTGTTCAAATAGGGATCCAAAGTAATCTGTATGTGTCATTTTTTCGTTTTGTCTCTTAAGTTTCCCCTTAAATTGGTATTTTTATCTCTAATATCTTTTTCCTAAATGAACAAATACTAAAATGTCTTGCATGTGGTTTCCATATTCAAGGTTAGACTAACTGCATTGACTTAATGCATTTTTTGTTCCTCGTGTGCACTGGACATTGGAAGTTCTATGTAGAGTCACAATTGCATCCAGATTTGGTTATATTGCAAAAAAATATTTCTTAAATGGTATTGTGTACTTCCAAGAATCTGATAGTCTTCATTTTAATGATGTTAACTTTATGTATTACTATGTATCTGCCTAAAGCTTGCATATAAAAACTTTTTTAAGATTGTAGAATGGTGGTTTTTGAGTTATATTATTTCCTCTTTATTTACTGACTGGGAGAGTAGTGTGAGGAGAAGTTTCCACTCATTAAATATTTGATTGCTCTTGAATATATCTCTTTTAGCAAGCATTTCTTTCTCAAGCATCATTTTTACACATTTTTCCACTGTGAAATGTGTGTAGTTATTGAGAAAGAAAAACTTGTGACAGCGATTAGATAAAGTCACACTTTTTCAAGTTTTCAGATTCTATTGAGTCTTAGAAGAAAATTCTCATGTTTAGATGATGTTAGTTGATAGCTAAGAAAAATGTTATTTTAAATAAATCTCAAGTGATTAGTATAAAAATATGTTTAACTTTGTTCTGGATAGTTAGTGAAGAAGGGAGAGATGTGGGTGGATATCTAGCTCTGAAATGCAATTATTTTAATTTCTATATCTTTAAAAGACTATAATAAGGTGGTAAGTGTCTGATGAATCAGATGTAGTACTTTTTAAATCAGTGTGATTTCCTCCTTTGTAAAAAGGAATAAAACTCACCTGTTATTGGTTCACATTACATTGCTATACTATATCTAATTATTGCATTTTGATATAGTGGATATGGGGGCTTCCCCAGTGGCTCAGCTGATAAGGAACCTGTCTACCAAAGCAAAAGATGCAAGAGACGTGGGTTCAGTCCCTGGGTCAGACATATCCTCTGGAGAAAGAAATAGCAACCTGCTCCAGTATTCTTGCAGGGGAAATTCCATGGACAGAGGAGTCTGGCGGGCTGCAGTCCACAGGGTGGCAAAGAGTTGGACACAACTGAGCACATGCACACACACACAGTGGATTTTAAAATATACATGCTCAGCATACTGTTTTTGGTTGTAATTTTACTACCAAATAGATTTGTGAGCTAGAAAAAGTCACGTCTCTTCTTCCCAGTTTTGTAATATTTTGGATCTCTTAGTTTTCACTTGGAAGTAATGTAATATATTCTCTCTTATTTTTGTAGTTTGCTCATATGTCTATAAGAGGAACTTTCTTATTTTAAAAATTATACTGTGCAGTGTCTTTCAATGACAATGGGATTTTGTTTGTTTTGTTTTGTCTAATTATATCTTGGGCAGGGAAAAACATAATGTATCTGAGTATGAAGTTACAGATGTCAAGAACCTCTGTCTCCTTGGAAAGTCAAAGCACTTGCTAAGTTTATTGCTTCTCTATTAAGAAACAATTCCCTAACTATAAATTTGTTTATGGAAGGAGGAATAAAAGAAAAAAAAAAACCACTGGGTAAAATACTATGGTATTTTTTAAAGGCTACATAATATTAGAATAAAAAGATCCATAATATTTTAGTGTTTTCTTCTGTGAATAAATTCCAGTAATATCTTTGCTATTTACTAAATGTTTTATTGCTAAGGAACCTTCGTAAAACACTTCTAAAGGCAACTACTAATCTAGTATGTTCTATATTATTCAGACATTGCAAACACTAACAAACATATCACCATTTTGTTATGACATTAATCTTAAAATTAGAATAGAAATTAAAGAATAAAGAAAATGTGACTAGGTCATACAAATTTTGAGGTAAGTAAAATTCATCTAATGTCCTCTGAGAATGCCCATTTCCCTATTTCTTGTTCCTATGACTCATTTTGAGAATCACTGTTTTAGATTCACCAATTTTCTGCAGAATTATTAGTGATATCTTTCAAATAGACAGTTGATTAATTCAATGAACTAATTAATTTGTGACAATGAATTAATTGTATTTTTACTTTTTGATCATCTGTATTGGGGATTTTGAAGATAAACCTCATTAATATAATACCTAATATTCATTAACTATTCAGCATCTATATGTAAATAACTCTGATGTTTCAATCATTATCACATGATTTTTCTTCAAAAAATACATACACAAATTTTCTCATTATTAATATAATTATTAGCAGTTACAAATTTAATATTATAACTAATCATCTCTGAAAAACAATGTGAACAACCATAATGTTATAGTTATAACTTGCTTTTATCATAAAGGTGAAGAAATGTTAATGTTATATCTAAAATTTTCTCTGGTAAAAGTACCTTTACTTCCTTTCTTTTCATTTTAACTGTGAACCACTAAAATTGTATTTTTTAAATAATTTCAGTCACTTTTGGGTAGTGTAGTATGTGCACTTTACAATTGACTTATAATTGGACTGTGCTGACAATGGAAAGTCTTACAAGTATTGAACATGACATTTATGACAGTCTTGCTGTCATCTTGGCTTCTTTTATTGAATATGCAGAGAATTATAATTGGGCTAACAAGCCTGGTAGCCTGGCCTCTTTCCAATTATATTAACCAGCCTAGTCTAGTATTAGCTGCCTGAACACACACAGAAACAAACATTGAGCTTTTGTTTTTCTTTCCTTTTTATTTTGTTACCTAACCAATAATCTAAGAATAAAACCACCTGCTTTCCTGTAATGTTTGACAACTTTAAATAATTTATCTTGGTCCCACTGAGAAATGTAAAGATTGCCTTCTCTATTTTTATGTCACTAATTTTTAATAAAAAGCTGATTTTTTGTGAAAGATTAGTTGTATCTGTTAACATATTTGGTACTGTAGCCTCAAAAATTTCTAAAGTCTTTTGGCAATTTTACTTTCAATTTGTGCTAAAAATGTTAAGTGATGAATTTGAATGTGATATAAAATTTCTTTTCACATGAACAATTCAATATACTGATACATTGAAATATTTTCTTTGAAATTTAGTCAAAGAATATTTTTTTTTATAATCTAACAGTAAGTCCTTCAGGTTTGTGTAATCTTTGAAACAACACAATTTAATTGAAAAGCAAATATTAAAAAAAGTTAAATGAAATAGCTTGTGGTTTAAAAGGTCTGAGACCATCCCAGTGTAGCAGTTATTTGGAGCACTAGATTCTGTACTTTTGTTTGCTTCTTTTGCTGTCTTCCTCTTATTTTAGAGCATATAATATAGTTGCATATTTTTATCTCAACTTCCTCTACAGTTCCATCAGCAATATTTAATGTATTCTTCTTTGTCAGTGGTTAACTGGATAGAAATATTTATATGAAACCAACCTGGGAATCTGTCCAATGGAAGCAAAACCCCAGTATGGTATATAAGGGATATGACACAGATTTGTGTTTTGCAGCTTTGTTATTAGCAGTAAAAACAAGCAAAAAACCTAAAGGCAACCTGATTTACTATAAATAGGGAAATAGTCCTATACTTCATACACATTATAGGAAAATATGCAACTATTAAAATTAGTGAATTAAAACTCTGTGTGTTAATCTGAAAAAATGTTCAAAAAGCAGACTGCAAAAGAATTATGTATAATATGATCTTGTTTTTGGAAACAAAATACACAAAGTATATATGTTATGTTTTTTGTAAGAATAGCAAAAGTGAAAGTCTCTCAGTCGTGTCCGACTCTTTGCAAACCCATGGACTATAGAGTCTATGGAACTCTCATGGCCAGAATACTGGAGTACATAGCCTTTCCCTTCTCCAGGGTGTCTTCCTAACCCAAGGATCAAACCTAGGTCTCCTGCATTGCAGGCATGAATCTTTACCAACTGAGCTATTAGGGAAGCCAAAAATAGTGAGGTTTTTGGCGACTAAGTAAGCATTGAATAAATGCAAATGGTCTGCCCTTGCTTTTTACCCAAATGTTATGAGTTGCACTTTAATTGTTAAATAACATGAAATATATCTAAACTATACTGGTATTTTAATTGAATTATTAACTAAAGTTTAGTTAAAAAGGACAGAGAAAGAAAGATACACAGTTCTTAGAAAGAATTCTGTGTCTTGCAGCATTGCTACTTACAGTCTGTGGCTCTTATCTAGTTTACTCTTTCTTTTCCAAAGACTTTAATCATATATTAACAAAATATGACCAACTGTCATTTTCTTCATTATAAGTCCTAGTCATCTGAAGTGTGTTCATCATGTAATCATAAATGTATCATTTAAGACTTTAAGTAATAGTGATAACAAATCTCTTTTTCTTGTTAGACACTATCTAATATACTAATATGCTTGTTCTCTTCTTGTGCAATCTTTTCTTGGTACCAGCGGCTGCTTCAAAGAATAAAGTTAAAGGTGAGCTACTGAGTGACTTTCCATTCTGCATGATTCACCATGTTTGTTTTCTGCTCAGTCTTCTGCATCCTCTTAAATAATAGAGCCAATTCTGTTCATGACAATACCAGTTCTGTGTGTAGATACTTGTAAATTTCTACAAATATATATTATTTTAATTATTTAGTTTCTGACATGTGCCTGTGTTTGCATGATTGTGTACTTATTTTCTTGTTTTATTTTCCACTTTATTCCGAGTGGAATAAGGTGCTTTTATGCCCAACATTTTGCCTGTTGACTTTAGTTTCCTTGATAAAATTGTGAATTGGAAAAATGCAGCATAAAGTAAAGCTGATGGAAAGTCTCAGAATTGAACGTGCCTTTATAGAATTATGTGAAAAGAAAATTTTATCCTTTAAAAATTGAATATTATGAACTCCAATTTTCTATTTATGGCTTTTCTTCTATTTCCTAGTTATATAAAGTTTTCATTTGCTAGAATCCTGAAAATACATTTTCATGAGAGAGGATGTGCTTGCCTAATACCAGAATGTCTCCCTGAGAGAAAAATAATTTTGGCTTGATGTATCAAAGTCTTTATGAGTTTTAAATAATTCAAATGTGTGTGTATATATATATATATATATACACATATATGTACATATAAAATACTATGTCATAAGTTTATAACTTGTGTGTTTCAATTTTATGTTCTCTAGAACAATCTATACATTTAAAAAATGTTTTCTCCTTCCTATATTTCTAATATATAATATTTTTCCTCTTTTATTTATTTTTATTTAGCAACACTGTATTAACCTTATTAGTCATACATTTGTTATTTTAAGTTTTCTCATCCACAGACTGTGAAAACAAATAATTCAAAAAGTTGTTGCTAGGATTAAGTAAAATATGTAAAACAACTCAGAAATTTCCTGATGCTACAAGCATTTAAACAATGCAAGCTTTTTCTGTCTATTCTTTGTGAGGGATTTCTGACTCTTCATCATTCCATATTGCCCTGCCTAATATTTTCTCCTGTGTTCTCAGGAGGAATGACCAGAGGGTTTTGTCTCTTTCTTAGCTTGTTGTATTCAGACTTTTTTTTTTTTTTTTTAATTTTAGTTGGAGGCTAATTACTTTACAATATTGCAGTGGTTTTTGCCAGACATTGACATGAATCAGCCATGAATGTACATATGTTCCCCATCCAGAACCCCCCTCCCACCTCTCTTGCATCCCATCCCTCTGGGTCATCCCACTGCACCAACCCTGAATACCCTGTCTCATGCACATGGACTGGCGATCTGTTTCCCATATGATAATATACATGTTTCAATGTATTCTCTCAGATCATCCCACTCTCGCCTTCTCCCATAGAGTCCAAAAGACTGTTCTATACATCTGTGTCTCTTTTGCTGTCTCACATATAGGGGTATCATTACTATCTTTCTAAATTTCAAATATATGTGTTAGAATACTGTATTCGTGTTTTCTTTCTGACTTACTTCACTCTGTATGATAGGCTCCAGTTTCATCCACATCATTAGAACTAATTCAAATGTGTTCTTTTTAATGGATGAGAAATATTCCATTGTGTATATGTACCACAGCTTTCTTATCCATTTGTCTGCTGATGAACATCTAGGTCTCCTTCCATGTCCTGGCTATTATAAACAGTGCTGCGATGAACATTGGGGTACAAGTGTCTCTTTCAATTCTGGTTTCCTCGGTTTATGTGCCTAGCAGTGGGATTGCTGGGTCATATGGCAGTTCTATTTCCAGTTTTTTAAGGAATCTCCACACTGTTTTCCATAGTGGCTGTACTAGTTTGCATTCCCACCAACAGTATAAGATGGTTCCCTTTTCTCCTCACCCTCTCCAGCATTTATTGTTTGTAGATTTTTGGATAGCAGCCATTCTGACCTTTATGAAATGGTACCTCATTGTGGTTTTGATTTGCATTTTTCTGATAATGAGTGATATTGAGCACTTTTTCATGTGTTTGTTAGCCATCTGTATGTCTTTTTTGGAGAATTGTCTGTTTAGTTCTTTGGCCCACTTTTTTTAAAAAATTTTTATTTTTACTTTATTTTACTTTACAATACTGTATTGGTTTTGCCATACATTGACATGAATCCACCATGGGTGTACATGCGATCCCAAACATGAACCCCGGCTGGTGCACAGGGATGGCCCACTTTTTGATTGGGTAGTTTATTTTTCTGGAATTGAGCAGCAGGAGTTGCTTGTATATTTTTGAGATTAATTCTTTGTCAGTTGCTTAATTTGTTATTATCTTCTCCCATTGTGAAGGCTGTCTTTTCAATTTGCTTAGAGTTTCCTTCGTTGTGCAAAAGCTTTTAAGTTTAATTAGGTCCCATTCGTTTATTTTTGTTTTTATTCCCATTACTCTGGGAGGTGTGCCTGCTGTGATTTATGTCGGAGAGTGTTTTGGTTATGTTTTCCTCTAGGAGTTTTATAGTTTCTGGTCTTATATTTAGATCCTTAATCCATTTTGAGTTTATTTTTGTGTGTGGTGTTAGAAAGTGTTCTTGTTTCATTCTTTTACAAGTGGCTGACCAGTTTTCCCAGCACTGCTTGTTACAGAGATTGTCTTTTCTCCATTGTATATTCTTTCCTCCTTTGTCAAAGATAAGGTGTCCATAGGTGCGTGGATTTATCTCTGGGCTTTCTATTTTTTTTTCATTGATCTATATTTCTGTCTTTGTGCCAGTACCATACTGTCTTGATGACTGTAGACTGTAGCTTTGTAGTATAGCCTGAAGTCAGGCAGGTTGGTTCCTCCCGTTCCATTCTTCTTTCTCAAGATTGCTTTGGCTATTCACGCTTTTTTGTACTTCCATACAAACAATTGTGAAACTATTTTTTCTTGTTCTGTGAAAAATACCGTTGGTAGCTTGATTGGAATTGCATTGAATCTACAGATCGCTTTGGGTATACTCATTTTCACTTTATTGATTCTTCTGATCCTTCAATATGGTATATTTCTCTGTCTATTTGTGTCCTCTTTGAATTCTTTCATCAGTGTTTTATAGTTTTCTATATATAGGTCTTTTGTTTCTTTAGGTAGATTTATTCCTAAGTATTTTATTCTTTTTGTTGCAATGGTGAATGGAATTATTTCCTTTATTTCTCTTTCTGTTTTCTCATTGTTATTATATGGGAATGCAAGGGATTTCTGTGTGTTAATTTCATATCCTGCAACTTTACTATATTCATTGATTAGGTCTAGTAATTTTCTGGTGGAGTCTTTAGGGTTTTCTATGTAGAGGATCATGTCATCTGCAAACAGTGAGAATTTTAGTTCTTCTTTTCCACTTTGGTTTCCTTTTACTTCTTTTTCTGCTCTGATTGTTGTGGCCAAAACTTCCAAAACTATGTCGAATAGTAGTGATGAGAGTGGGCACCCTTGTCTTGTTCCTAACTTTAGAGGAAATGCTTTCAGTTTTTCACCATTGAGGATAATGTTTGCTGTGCGTTTGTCATATATAGCTTTTATTATGTTGAGGTATGTTACTTCTATTCCTGCTTTCTGGTGTGTGTGTGTGTGTTTTTGTTTTTATTTTTTTTTAATCATAATCATAAATGGATGCTGAATTTTGTCAACAGCTTTCTCTGCATTTATTGAGATAATCATATGGTTTATCTTTCAATTTGTTAATGTAGTGTATTACATTGATTGATTTGCAGATATTAAAGAATCTTTGCATCCCTGGGATAAAGCCCACTTGGTCATGATGTATGATCTTTTTAATATGTTTTTGGATTCTGTTTGCTAGAATTTTGTTAAGGACTTTTGCATCTATGTTCATCAGTGATATTGGCCTGTAGTTTTCTGTTTTTGTGGCATCTTTGTCTGGTTTTGGTATTAGGGTGATGGTGGCCTTATAGAATGAGTTTGGAAGTTTACCTTCCTCTGCAATTTTCTGGAAGTGTTTGAGTAGGATAGGTGTTAGCTCTTCTCTAAATTTTTGGTAGTTTTCAGCTGTGAAGCTGTCTGGTCCTGGGCTTTTGTTTGCTAGATTTCTGATTACAGTTTCGATTTCCATGCTTGTGATGGGTCTGTTAAGATTTTCTGTCTCTTCCTGGTTCAGTTTTGGAAAGTTATACTTGTCTAAGAGTTTGTCCATTTCTTCCAAATTGTCCACTTTATTGGCATATAGTTGCTGATAATAGTTTCTTATTATCCTTTGTATTTCTGTGTTGTCTATTGTGATTTCTCCATTTTCATTTCTAATTTTGTTGATTTGATTTTTCCCTCTTTGTTTCTTGATGAGTCTGACTAATGTTTGTCAATTTTATTTATCTTATCAAAGAACCAGCTTTTAGCTTTGTTGATTTTTGTTATGGTCTCTTTTGTTTCTTTTGCATTTATTTCTGTTCTAATTTTTAAGATTTCTTTTCTTTTACTAACCCTATGGTTCTTCATTTCTTCCTTTTCTAATTGCTATAGATGTAGAGTTAGGCTATTTATTTGACTTTTTCCTTGTTTCCTGAAGTAAGCCTGTATTGCTATGAACCTTCCTTTAGCAATGCTTTTATGGTGTCCCATAGGTTTTGGGTTGTTGTGTTTTCATTTTCATTCGTTTCTATGCATATTTTGATTTCTTTTTTATTTCTTCTGTGATTTGCTGGTTATTCAGAAGCATGTTGTTTAGCCTCCATATGTTGGAATTTTTAATAGTTTTTTTTTTTTTTTCCCTGTAATTGACATCTAATTTTATTGTCTTGTGGTCAGAAAAGATGATTGGAATGAATTCAATTTTTTTTTTTTAATTTACCAAGGCTAGATTTATGGCCCAGGATGTGATCTATCCTGGAGAAGGTTCTGTGTGCATGTGAGAAAAAGGTGAAATTCATTGTTTTGGTGTGAAATGTCCTATAGCTATCAATTAGGTCTAACTGCTCCATTGTATCATTTAAAGTGTGTGTTTACTTGTTAATTTTCTGTTTAGTTGATCTGTCCATAGGTGTGAGTGGCATATTAAAGTCTCCCACTATTATTGTGTTATTGTTAATTTCCTCTTTCATACTTGTCAACATTTGCCTAACATATTGTGGTGCTGCTATGTTGGGTGCATATATATTTATAATTGTTATATCTTCTTGGATTGATCCTTTGATCATTATGTAGCATCCATCTTTGTCTCTTTTCACAGCCTTTATTTTAAAGTCTATTTTATCTGATATGAGTATTGCTACTCCTGCTTTCTTTTGGTCTCCATTTGTGTGAAGAATCTTTTTCCAGCCCTTCACTTTTAGTCTGTATGTGTCCCTTGTTTTGAAGTGGGTCTCTTGTAGACAGAATATATAGGGGTCTTGTTCTTGTATCCATTCAGCCAGTCTTTGTCTTTTGGTTGGAGCATTCAAACCATTTAAATTTAAGGTAATTATTGATAAGTATGATCCTGTTGCCACTTACTTTGTTGTTTTGGGTTCGAGTTTATACACCCTTTCTGTGTTTCCTGTCTAGAGATGATCCTTTGGGCTTTAGTTGAAGAGCTGTTTGGTGGTGCTGATTTCTCTCAGATTTTGCTTGTCTGTAAAAATTTTGAATTCTCTTTCATATCTGAATGAGATCGTTGCTGGGTACAGTAATCTGGGTGGTAGGTTTTTCTCTTTCATCACTTTAAGTATGTCTTGCCAATCCCTCTGGCCTGAAGAGTTTCTATTGAAAGATCAGCTGTTATCCTTATAGGAATCCCCTTGTGTGTTATTTGTTGTTTTTCCCTTGCTGCTTTTAATATTTGTTCTTTGTGTTTGATCTTTGTTAATTTGATTAATATGTGTCTTAAGGTGTTTCGCCTTGGGTTTATCCTGTTTGGGACTCTCTCTGTTTCTTGGACTTGGGTGACTGTTTCCTTCCCCATTTTGGGGAAGTTTTCAATTATTATCTCCTCAAGTATTTTCTCATGGCCTTTCTTTTTGTCTTCTTCTTCTTGGACTCCTATGATTCGAATGTTGGGGTGTTTAACATTGTCCCCGAGGTCCCTGAAGTTGTCCTCATTTCTTTTAATTCTTTTTCCTTTTTTCCTTTCTGCTTCATTTATTTCTATCATTCTATCGTCTATCTCACTTATCCTATTTTATGCCAACGTTATTCTACTGTTGGTTCCCTCCAGAGTGCTTTTGATATCATTTATTTCATTGTTTATTATCGATTAACTTTTTTATTTCTTCTAGATCCTTGTTAAAAATTTCTTGCATCTTCTCAATCCTTGTCTCCAGGCTATTTATCTGTAACTCCATTTTTTTTTTTCCAAGATTTTAGATCATTCTTAGGCAATGGCAACCCACTCCAGTACTCTTGCTTGGGATATCCCATGGACGGAAGAGCCTGGTAGGCTGTAGTCCATGGGGTCGTGAAGAGTTGGACAGGACTGAGCAACTTCACTTTCACTTTTCAGTTTCATGCACTGGAGAAGGAAATGGTAACCCACTCCAATATGCTTGCCTGGAGAATCCCTGGTATGGGAGCCTGGTGGGCCACCTTCCATGGGGTCGCACAGAGTCAGACACGACTGACGTGACTTAGCACAGCATAGCATACTATCATTAATCTGAATTCTTTTTCAGGTAGACTCCCTATCTTCTCCTCTTTGGTTTGGTGAGCATTTATCATGTTTCTTTACCTGATGAGTATTTCTCTGCCTTTTCATCTTGTTTAGATTGCTATTTTTGGGGTGGTTTTTCTGTATTCTGGCAGTTTGTGGTTCTTCTTTATTGTGAAGATTCCTCCCTGTGGGTGGGGTTGGATGAGTGGCTTGTCAAGGTTTCCTGGTTAGGGAAGCTTGTGTTGGTGTTCTGGTGGGTGGAGCTGGATTTCTTCTCTGTAGAGTGCAATGAAGTGTCCAGTAGTAAGTTTTTAGATATCTATGGGTTTGGTGTGACTTTGTGCAGCCTGTATATTGAAGCTAAGGGCTATGTTCCTGCATTGCTGGAGAATTTGTGTGGTAGGTCTTGCTCTGGAACTTGTTGGCCCTTGGGTGGTACTTGGTTTCAGTGTAGGTATGGAGGCTTTTGGATGATCTCTTATCGATTAATGTTCCCTGGAGTCAGGAGTTCTCTAGTGTTCTCAGGTTTAGGGCTTAAGCCTCCTGCCTCTGGTTTTCAGTCTTATACTTACAATAGCCTCAAGACTTCTCCATCCATACAGCACTGATGACAAAACATCTAGGTTAATGGTGAACAGATTCTCCACAGTGAGGGACACCTGGAGAGGTACAGAGTTACATGGAGAAGAGAAGAGGGAGGAGGGAGATAGAGGTGACCAGGAGGAGAAAAGGGGGGATCAAAAGGAGAGAGACAGATCTAGATAGTAATCAGTTCCCTAAGTGTTCTCCACAGCCCAGACACACACAGAAATTCACAAAATTGGGTAGAGAAGAGCAGAGGGAGGGAAGAGATAGAGGTGACCTGGGGGAGAAAAAGGAGAGTCAAAAGGTGGAGATACTAATCAA
The DNA here is from genome assembly GCF_023091745.1 of Budorcas taxicolor. Classification (NCBI taxonomy): domain Eukaryota; kingdom Metazoa; phylum Chordata; class Mammalia; order Artiodactyla; family Bovidae; genus Budorcas; species Budorcas taxicolor. The sequence goes on from NC_068910.1 coordinate 98,543,106, forward strand.
GCCAGTAATCACACTCCTAAATAAAAATGGGTACTGAAGATTGGATTCTTAAAGGTATAAAATTTATAACAAATACCAAAAAGTAAAGATTAAAAATCTAGAGTAGAGATTAGACTCAAAAATACAATATATTTTTTTAAAAATCACAAAAATTATAAAATATATATATGAAGTTTGCTTTAAAAATAAGGTCCTTTTTTTTTGCAAGGTAATAGTAGGTTATAAAAATGAAAATTAAAGGAGTAATAGAGGACATAAAAATTAAAAAAATTTAAATGATAATAGTAAAAATATATCTAGGAATTACTCTGGAGCTGTTGTGGGCAGTGTGGGGTCAATTCAGTTTCAGATAGTTCCTTCTTCCAGCTTATACTTTTCAAGATCTACAGGCCCCTTCCAGTGTAGTCAGTGCTAACTACCATGTTTTAATCTGTTGCACCTGTCACTTCCAAAGTGGTTCCCTCTGTTTATTTTGGCTTCTTCTGTTTGCAGATCTCTTCAGTGTCTAATTTCTGCCCTGACACAAGGGGGCAAAGGTGATCACTTACTTAGGTTCACTTGTTTAGTCATGCTGTGGGGAGGGAGGAACACTGCAAACAAATATCACTGGCATGTGAGGGGAGTGCTTTCAGTGTCTCAGCAACACTGGGTTTGCCTCCGCTCATGGAGTGTGTGCTTTCCCAGTCTACACTGCTCAGGCTTCAGGTTGCTCTGCATGTGAACTGTCTAAAATGGGCCCTGGGTTGCATGCACTTCCCAGGTCTAAGCATTTCAGGTTCAGGTTCTTAGGTACTCCCGAAAGGTGCAGACTCGGTTGGGCCTGTGTTTTGTGCCCTTCCCAGGTCCAAGCAGCTCAGGTGACCAGGTGCTTGGCGAGCACTCTCCTGATGTGGCGGGTGCGTCTTATCACCTCCCTGGTCCCAGCCGCTCGGTTTCCTAGGTGGCAGCAGTTGTGTCTCCTTCAGTGTGGCCAGTGTCTCTTCTGGGGAGCTGATGTCTGGCTGCGACCCTCCCGGCAGATGTCAACCATTCAGAATCCTGGGAAGTCTTGGTTAGCAACCAGAAGCCTGCCTGCAGTTTGGTAGGGAATGCCATCTCTGGGGCTGAGTTTGTCGCTGTCTGGCTCTGGCAACCTGCCTGCTTCCCTGCCTCTGGCGGAGGATGGGGCAATTCACAGCTAGCTAGCTCTCCTCTGGTATTGCTCAGTCCTTTGTTCTGTGAGCCGGCCGGCAGTGCCTTAGGTTAGGGCCTTTTCGCAGGATAATTCTCTCTCTCTCTCTTCTCTCCTCTCTCGCTCTTTCTCTGGCTGTCCCACAGTTTGGGTTGCTATCTCATGTTAGCTCCCTCAAACTGCCCCCAGGGCATTCAGGCCCGGTCCTTACCCTAAGCAATGAGGCCCGCTCCTCCCTGTTCAGCCCTGGCTTACCGGTGGCCTATGCTAGCCTCTGGGCTACTTCTCTGCTGGGAGTTGCTGTTAGGCACATAATCTGAGGGTTTTATTTATTTATATATTTTCCCCTCCCAGTTACGTTGCCCTCTAAGATTCCAAAACTCCCCACAGACCTGCCAGTGAGAGGGTTTCCTGGTGCTTGGAAACTTCTCTTTAAAGACTCCCTTCCCAGGACAGGTCTCCATCCCTAACTCTTTTGTCTCTCTTTTTATCTTTTACATTTTGTCCTACCTCCTTTCGAAGACAATGGGCTGCCTTTTGGGATGCCTGATGTTCTCTGCCAGCGTTTGCAATTTGTTGTGGAATTTGCTCAGCGTTCAAATGTTCTTTCAATGAATTTGTCAGGGAGAAAGTGGTCTCCGCCTCCTATTCCTCTGCCATCTTAGGACCGTCCCTCACGAGTTCAGATCTACCACAAGGCCACACATCTGTATTATCCCTTCCTCTCTCTCAGGTACTAATTTTACAGCTAGTTTTAGTACTGTGCATAGATTTATCTTTGGAGTGTTAACTGATCCCTAATTATAAGGCTAGGGCTTCCCTGATAGCTTAGTTAATATGCAAATACTATTTTCTTAGGAATTAATTTATCTTATAGAACACTAAAAGTGTAACAGATGAGATGGCAATTTTTTAACCCACTATTTAATCCTCCACACTTATCCTAGTCACTTTTTCAACAAATGTACTGAAATTAGCCAATTCTTGATATAGTAATTTTCTATGGACAAAAGAAATGCATTCACAAAACAAGACATTACTTGATAATGAATATACATTTATGAAATATATTACATAATAAGAGATTAAGATCTACATTTTAGAAATGAAGAGTTAAAAATGATGTAAAATATAGTACATTAATTGTGGAATATAGAATTTGAGTATAAAGGGAGTTAGCAAGATGTATATATTGAGGTTGGAGTCCTTGTTCTTGGAGAATGCTTTATGTGAGAAGTGGAGCTTAAACTGATTCTTGAAGGAAGGGTAGAATACATGCACAAAAAGTAGCATATAGGAAAACATAGGAAAACAGGAATTTGAAAGCATAAGTATAGAGGCAGGAATGAGTATCATTTATTTCATATAGTGAGGACATCTTTTAAAAGAATAAGACCTGTTTTTATGTGAGTGGAGGAAATTAAATTTGATGATGGAGTGATCATGAATTATAGCTTCTCATAATAATATCTGTATTCACTTTATAATTCTTAAAAACGATGGGCAATAATTACAATACACAGGAAAATAATTCACCACTGAAAAATTACAGCCATGCATTGCAAGTGTCTGCCAAGTCACATTAGGACTCAGACTGACTAGGATTTTGCATTATAAACATATTTAAGTGTTAGTTGCTCAATCGTGTCCAACTCTTTGTGATCCTATGGACTATAGCTGGCCAGGATTCTCTGTCCGTGGAATTTTACAGTAAGAATACTGGAGTGGGTTGCCATTCCCTTCTCCAGGGGATATTCTAAATACAGGAATAGAAACATGGTCTCCTGCATTGTAGGCAGATTCTTTACCATCTGAGCCACTAAGGAAGCCCACTGTGCCCCAATTAGGACATTTACATTGTCATTGCCTTGTCCCACACCTATCCACTTTATCTGAATTTCTCTCTCTCTCTCTCTTTTTTTTTTTTTTTCATTTCTGTACTAAATTGCAAGGGGATCTAAGACATAGTTTACCTTGTGTCTGCATTTTTGCATCTACAAGATGTTGCAGAGACAAGAAATAACTCTAAATGAACTATGACTTGAGAAGAAAATTGAAGTTTTATTTCTAATGATTGAAACAGATGTGTATTAGATAGATAACAAAGAGAACTACCCAGTGCTTTTACTGTCCAATTTCTATGTCAAAGCAAATGGTCTTCAAACAGAAAAAAAAAAAAAAAAAAGTGGATAATAGGAATAAAAACCCAGGATAATACAAGAGTAGGTTACTTAAAAATACTAAATTTCTCCTGGTCTACACAGAATACATTCTAGGGAATCTGAGGAAGTTTTGTAGAGGTTTACATTTCATTCATTCACTCCTATGGAATCATCCAAATGTGGGGAACTCCTGCAATATTGGACAGAGACATGTACTCTATTATTTTTTAAGGACAATGGATCATATTTGAGAAAACATAGACTGGTAAATTTTACATTAACTTCCCAATAGAATTATTAAACCCTTTAACCAACAATTTGTGAGTGCTTAGATTAAAAGAATTCACTAGGAGTGAGTTAGCTGTTACTAGTCATGGCATACAAAATTTCCCTAACTTTCCCCATCTCCTTATTTTTTGGGGGAGGGCATTAAACATTATACCAGTGTCTGAAGGCAATAGTATAGTATTCAAATAGTATACTATTAGAATTTCATCAAAACATGTGTCAACTCATTCTTTATTTTTCAGAAAATGTCATTCTGAAATTCACTAAGTATTCTTTAGTGGTCAAATCCAATGGTGGTTCCTCAGTCCCCAGAGTAATCATTGTTTTTCTGCTGAATATAATGTTTGTTTTTATTTTTCATTTCCTTTGGTTTCAGTGTCTCTGTTACAGACTTAATTTTCTTTTTAACTCCTCTTTGCTTCTTTTCAACTCCTCTTTGCTTCTTTTCTTTCTTCTTTTTTTCTTTTTCCTTCTTCTTTTCTATCTTGTTCTGGAATATAGGTTTCATTCAGGTTTTATCTTTGATCCCTGAAGAAATCACTTCTTGCAGTGTTGCAAGTCTCCACATCCTTTTTTGGAAGGTGATATTTACTTTCTACATTTAAAAAGCAACCATTTTTTGCATGATTATGCACCCACAGCTAACCTCTCTCACTATTGTTGACTGTTAAAAGAAAGACAAATGATTCAGATTCTTCCTCTAGAAACTTACAACGGAGAAGAAATAAAGGGGAGAGGGAAAGCCAAAAGGAGCAAGAGTAAGGAAGAGAGACGGGAAAGAAATTTTGTCATACTTTATAGCCATGAAATGTTTATGTAGACCAAACAAGAAGATGAGTTAATTCTGAGAAATAAAAGAAGAATGATGCAGGAATGTAAAAAGAGGATAAGAAAGTGCCCTCATGGTGTTGAAGTCCCTTGTTCTAATAGAAGGTTCTATTTTATTCTTACCCTTTAGGTCTCTGACACATCTCTCTTTTCATTAAGATATTTTAATAGGTTACTCTTGCTTGTAATCAAAAGACAACTCATTAAGACAACTGTTTTCTTTCTCTGTAGTTTTCTGTGTTGATTTCAGTTATCACTTTTCAAGACTTGCTCTTACTACTAAGCTCCTACTTATATTCCTGTCACCCTGTTGACAATTTCTAACTGAATATTAAAAGCTGAAACTCATTTTTTTTTGGTACATCAGAACCCTCATGATTTTATTTTTCTTCCAATGAACAAATATTTAATTCATTAATTTAAAAGCCTGGAAATATCTTGACTCCTTCATTTTAATGTTACCCATAACCAATTGATTATCAAATTATCCTAATTTTAAGAATAAATTATTGTCCTAATTTTATTATGGGAATAGAAGCATTTCCATGGATCCTTTTTTTCAAAACACTCATTCCTCAAAACTTGCCTGGAATAGTTCTAATATTTCTTGATTGAATTCTCAACACTCCTACCTTCAAATCACAGTGAATTCATATATCGCCATTATAATCTATCCTACATTCAGATATCAATCAGATCATCAAGGCTTTACCACTTAGAGAGAGAAAAAGGTAACCTAGAGTATTTCTAATTCTTTAGTATAAAATGATTTTATTTAACTCTATTACAAATGTGTAGACTAAATGTAACAAAATGACTTATACTGTTCCAGAATTACACACAATTTCTAAATGGTTTTAATCTAGTAAACATACATTTAGTGTTCAGCCTAATTTCTGGGCTTCAGTTTTGATTCAAAACAATGACTTTAATGGGGAATAGCATTTTATGGCATCACTAAGATACTAGCCATTAGCTATTTCAATCAAATAATCATACGTTAGTGCTCAAATAAAAATTAGCACAAATTATTCCGACATTATATAAGCATTTAAAGATAATACAGAATACTCAGCAATCTAAACTGAGATATATGTGGTCTAGAGAAAAATCAATATTGCAATTTACTGTATTTAAATAATAGCCATACAAAATATTACTAAATAAGTCATTTATTTAGTTGTGGATATAAAATCTGCTGTTCAACCAAAATATGACATTTAGTGTCCAGGGTTTCCCATCACATTTTTCAAGTGTACATTGAAAGACAAATATGAGTTTAAAACTGAGGCATTGCTTTGAACTATTGTTAGATTTTATCTAAATAAGACACATATTTCAGTTTGTACTATATATTAAGAAGCTCCACTTTGCAATCTGAATTGCATAGATCAAATCCTGGTTTTTCAACTTACCTGATTTCAATACCTGAACAATTTGATTACATTCACTCAACATTCAGTTGTTGTGACATTTATATGTGATTATGTATAAAAAGATATTAACCTATGGAATGGCATATAATAAACACTCAGTACATTTTATCTCATTATTGTTATTATCATCATTGTTATTTAAATAATGTCTGTAGAAAATGAAAAACCATGTAAAGACAAGTCTCAACTAAAATGTTTCTTTGAACATGAACTGTAGTTTATTTTTATGGTGTCATTCAGATATTTATATTTATTCTAATACAAAGTAAACATACAATTTAATGTGAAGCATCCAGTAAGTATATGTATTTTTCTTTCTTCATATTTAATTAAAATCCAAAGTATATAAATGATATCATTAAAGAATTTCAACTCAATATCAAAAGAAAGAAAAATTGCAAAAACTGTGTCCCAGAGAAGCTTATATAATGTTTCAAATGTAGAAAATTACTTGCTTTTACTATCAGTGAAGAAACTGAAGAATAAAGTTCTATATAATTCTTTTTGGAAAACATCTAAACTCGTTTTTCTTGAAACTATGTTTGATTTTAATTTTTAAAAAAATGCAAGGATTTATTCAAACTCTTGTGTAACAGCTACAAAATCTTCATCCAAAATAACTCAAGAAACAGTTATTGAAGCTTGTATTTGTTTATCCCTAAGGGTAATCTAAGGAAATATGATGGACATGTTAGAAATATGTAAGGAAATTTAAAAAATGTTATGTTTCAATGACATACACAAGGGTCCCAGGTTGAAGACCCTGAGATGGTACCTTTTATAAAATTAAGATTGTTTTCATTTTTTTAATGTCAATTTTATTGAAGTATAGTAGATTTACAAACATATTAGTTTCTACTGTTTCAGCAAAGTGACTCAGTTATACATATAAATACATGCATTATTTTTCATGTTATTTTCCATTATGCTTTAACACAGGGTATTGAATAGTCCCCTGTGTTATGCAGTAGGATCCTGCTGTTCACTTATTTATATATAATACTGTGCATCTGCTAATCCCAAAGTCCCAATCAATGCCTCCCTCACTTTCCCCGCTAGCAACCACAAGTCTGTTCTCTGTGTCTGTGAGTCTGTTTCTATCTCATAGGTAAGTTCATTTGTGTCACGTTTTAGATTCACATATAAATGATACCATATGCTATCTGCCTCTCTCTTTCTGACATACTTCAGTTAGTATGATAATATCTAGGATTATCCATGTTGCTGGAAATGGCATTATTTCTTTTACTATGGCTGAGGATTATTCAACTTTGTTTCTATATCTTGAACTATTGTAAATACTGCTACAATGAATACTGGGGTGCATGTATCTTGTGGAATTAGAGTTTTCTCCAAGTATATGTCCAGGAGTGGGATTGCAGCATCATATGGCAACTCTATTTTTAGTTTTTTGAAGAACCCCCATGCTGTTCTCCATAGTCAATGCACCAGTTTAAATTTCCATCTCCAGTGCAAGTGGATTCCCTTTTCTCTGCACCCTTCCCAGCATTTGTTATTTGTGGACATTTTAGTGGTGGACATTCTGGCTGGTGTGAGATGGTATCTCATTGTAGTTTTGATTTGCATTTCTCTAATAATTAGCAACGTTGAGCATTAAGATTGTTTCCTTAATCCATTTCTAGTTTATCTCACTTTATGAAAATTGCTAAAGTCATCACTATGTATGATAAATCACTGATGTTTTTAAAGATATAAATTATTAATGCAATTTTTCTCTAGATGACAACAATAATTATAACAGCAAATATGTTTCCTATATGCCAGACATTACACTAAACATTTGTTATGTGTTTTCTAATTTAGTCCTCCTAAAACTATTTGAGATAGGTGCTTTTATTATCCTGTTTATAAAAGTGAGGAAAATAAAACAAAGGGTTAAGAAATATGTTTAAGCTAACAAAATGATTAAGAGGCAGGGGAACAATTCCAAATCTGACATACTGACTACTGAGTTCAAGCTCTTAATTTTTTAAAACATCTAAAGATGTCAGGTTAATCAATACAATTCGTCTAATCCTATTCATTTGTTTAAGTGCATTTATCTAGGTTCCATCCACCCAGGTAGGGCTGGGGATGAAATGGCACTAAAGCAGAATAGTGGTGAGCTGTTATCAGGGGAAAAAAATGAATCGGACTTACCTTCTTGAGTATATTGGTGAAGAAAATATTCTCCCAGTACACTTTTAGTTGTTTTTCATACTTATTATTCTTTCTTTTGGTTTTCTCATTCACTTACCTCATGTTAACCTCACATTTCTTCATGGGAAAATGAGAAGGTAATTAGTATTTCAATAAGATGAATAATGTTCTAGGAAAGCTTTAGGCATAACTAATTTAAAATGTTTTACTCAGAAGAGGGTAGCAGCGTTAGAAAGTATATTCATGAAATTTTATTATAAGTCAGTGGGTCAAAATACAGATAATTTTACTTGTTTTTAAACTGAAGTTTTATTTGACCTCGTTTCTGGTTTTTACTTCTCACTGTACAAGGGTTTTGACTATATTTACTTTGTGGAGTTTCTCGGTATTTTGTTTCTGTTGTTCAGTCTCCCAGTCTGACTTTTTGCTTCCCCATGGACTGCAGCATGCCAAGCCTCCCTGTCCCTCACCATCCCCTAGAGTTTGCCCAAGTTCATGTTCACTGCATCGGTGATGCCATCCAGCTATCTCATCCTCTTATGTCCTCTTCTCCTTCTGTTCTTGATCTTTCCCAGCATCAGGGACTTTTCCAATGAGTCATCTGTTCACAACAGATGGCCAAAATACTGCAGCTTCGGCATCAGTCCTTCCAGTGAGTATTCAGGGTTGATTTCCCTTAAGATTGATTGGCTTGATTATGCTGTCCAGGTGACTTTTAGGATTCTTCTCCAGCACCACAGTTCAAAGGCAACAGTTCTTTGGTGTTCTGCCTTTCCTTATGGTCCAGTTTTCACAACCGTGTGTTACCACTGGGAAGATCATAGCCTTAACTACATGGACCTTTGTCAACAAAGTACTTGCTCTGCTTTTCAACATACTCTATAGGTTTGTCATCACTTTCCTGCCAAGAAGCAATTGTTTTCTGATTTTGGAGCCCAAGAAGAGGAAATCTGTATTCTCAGTATTTACTATTTTATAATTGCCCCTCTTCAGGTTGCACATGACAAACTAGTATGGTTCAGGATGGAAAGAAAATTTTATTTTCAAATTTAAAAGAATGTTATTTTTACTTGATTTTATGAAGCTTCTTTATCCCCCTCTCCTTTCTTCTTAAAATTCAAATACAGTCTTGAGTTTTCTTGTGGAAATGTGGATAAACTTAACTCATTTGTCACCAAAACATGGTACAATTTTGTACAGCAATTACTTTGTACACCATTACTTTAAGTTTATAGCCTCATTTTCATTATAAATAAATCATTGTAATACTTTTTATTCTATCTAAATACATCTCATCCGAAAGGCAAGATCTTCTGGGATGCTATTCAGTTGGCTCGCGTCATTCTATTATCTTAGTAAAGTTGGTATTTACTTATTCTAGAGCTGTTGTATGGTGGTTTAGAAAGTCTGTAATTAAACCCCAAGGTTTGGCTTCTTACAAGTTTCTAAACAGAAACAATCTGTAATAAGGAGAAATACACTGATCAATGTATAACAGTGAGACATTTCGGAGCATTTTCAGAACAAGTGCTATAAGGCTAACAGCTAAATTACACTAAAAATAAATTCAAGTATATTTTTCAAATCAGATAGAGTGATTACTATAGGATTTTAATGGAAAAAAAATCCTTTCACTTGACAGCATAGTGTAACGTATTTATCAGGAGCAAAGTGTAATGTTAAAGGCTTTGAAGGTTATCAGAATACCTGGGTTTTAGTATCTCCTCTTCTACTTATCTCATACCAGTAAAATAGGGATAAAAATATTAGTATTACCTATGTTATAGAGTTACAATGATCAAAAGAGTATATGAAAGTATCTTTAAAACAACCAATTAACATATAAGGTAATTTATTCTACTTTTTTATTTTAAATTTTTGTTAGAGTCTGATTGATTTAAAATTTTATGTTAATTTCTGCTGTATAATAAAATGAATCAACTATACATATATCCACTCTTTTATATTATTTTCTCATATAGGTTATTACAGAGTATTGAGTAGGGTTCCATGTGATCTACAATGGTGCTATAAAATTGTGGTTTAGTCTCTAAGTCATGTCCAACTCTTTGCGGCCCCATGGACAGTAGCCCACTTTCCAGGCAAGAATATTGGAGTCGATTACCATTTCCTTCTCCAGAGGACCTTCCCCACCCAGAGATTGAACCTGGGTCTCCTGCATTGCAAGAAGATTCTTTACCAACTGAGCCTCCAGGGAAGCTATGCTATGCAATAGGTCCTTATTAATTACCTATTTTATATATAATAGTGTGTGTACGGGCTTCCTATGTGGTGCTAGTAGTAAAGAACCCACCTACAAATGCAAAAGACACAAGAGACCTGCGTTTGATCCCTGGGTTGGGAAGATCCTCTGAAAGAGGGTGCAGCAACTCACTCCAGTATTCTTGCCTGGAGAATCTTGTGTACAGAGGAGCCTGACGGGCTATGCTTCATAGGGTGACAAAGAGATGGACATGACTGAAGAGACTTAGCACACACACATATATAATAGTGTGTATACGTAAAGGGCTTCCCAAGTGGCACTAGTGGTAAAGAATCCACCTGCCAATGCAGGAGATGCGACAAACTCAGGTTCGATCCTTGGGGTGGGAAGATCCCATGGAATAGGAAATGGCAATCTGCTCCAGTATTCTTGCCTGGAAAATTCCGTACACAGAGAAGCCTGGCAGGCTATAGTCCATGGAGCCACAAAGAGTCAGACATGACTGACTGAGCACACACATATGTAAAACTCAATCTTCCAATTTATCTTCCCTCTTTCTCCTCTGGTAACCATAAGATTATTTCCCACATCTGTGACTCTACTTTTGTTTTGTAAATAAGTTCATTTGTACCATTTTTTAAGATTCCACATATAAGTGATAATATGTCTTTGTCTCACATACTTCATCCGGTATGAAAGTTCTTTGTTGCTGTTTAGTTGCTAAGTCATGTCTGACTCTTTTGCAACCCCATGGACTATAGCCAGCTAAGCTCCTCTGTCCATGAGAATTTCCCAGGCAATAATTTCCTCCTCCTGAGGATCTTCCCTGACCCAGAGATTGATCCTGCATCTCCTGCATTGGCAGGCAGATTCTTTACTACTGAGCTACCAGGGAAGCCTATGACAATCTCTAGGGTTATCCATGTTCCTGCATTATTTTGTTCTTCGTTAAGGTTGAGTAATATTTCATTGTATATAACTGCTACATCTCCCTTATTATTCCTCTGTTAATGGACTTTAGAATGTTTCCGTGCCCTGACTGTTATAAACAGTTCTCCAGTGAACACTGTAGTGTACGTATCTTTTCAAATTATGATTTTCCCCAGGTATATGCCCAGGAGTGGGATGGCTTTGGTGTCACAGCAATGGCGACACACCATGGGAACATATGGTAGCTCTATTTTTAGCTTTTTAAGGAACTTCCCTACTGTTCTTCATAAGTACAAAGTGAAATTGTTCAGTTGTGTTTGACTCTGCAATCCCATAGACTGTAGCCTACCAGGCTCCTCCATCCATGGAATTTTCCTGGCAAGAGTACTGGAGTGAGTTGCCATTTCCTTCTCCAGGAATTTTCCCAACCCAGGGATTGAACCTGGGTCTCCCCCATTGCAGGCAGATGCTTTACGGTCTGAACTACCAGGGTAAACTACATTCCCACCAACAGTGTAGGAGGAATACCTTTTCTTCACACCCTCTCTAGAATTTATTGTTTGTAGATTTTTCATGATAAGCAATCTGACCAGTGTGAGATGATACCTTATTGTAGTGTTGCTTCACATTCCTCTAATAATAATAATTTTTAATGCTGAGTGCATTTTTACTTACCTTTTGTCCACGTATATGATTTCTTTAGAAAATGCCTATTTAAATCTTCCATACATTTTTTTGATTGGAGGTTTTTTGTTTTTTGTTTTTTTGTTTTTCTGATATTGAGCTGTGTAAGCTGTTTGTATGTTTTGGAGATTAATCCCTTTTTGGTCACTTTATTTGCATATATTTTCTCCCATTCTGTGGGTTGTCTTTTCATTTTGTTTAGATTATATCTTCTTTCCTTAAAATAATTCTTATCTATATTTTTCATTCTTATAATTGAAATGCTTCAGTTAGAAATAATTCAAGGAGGAGAAAATATTATTTGAAAAAAAAAGAACTTTTGAAGAATAACATGCTAAAAGTCATATAAGAACCTGCACATCTTAATTGCATATTTCAGTTATTATTATTGTTTAACACAACCAGAATAAACCTACTTATGCATAGATTCTTGACTATAATGCAACATGAGGTTATTTTAGTAACATCAAAGTAGTAATAAGATGTGTGGCATAAGCTAATTTGCTCACTATTTATGTACTTTTCCACCCTGGGTAAATAAAAGCCATCTGCTATCCCTGGTAGCTCAAACGGTAAAGCGTCTGCCTGCAATGTGGGAGACCAAGGTTCAATCCCTGGGTTGGGAAGATCCCCTGGAGAAGGAAATGGCGGCAACCCACTCCAGTACTCTTGCCTGGAAAATTCCATGGGCGGAGGAGCCTGGTAGGCTATAGTCTATGCAATCACAAAGAGTCAGACATAACTGAGCGACTTCACTTTGTACTTTTGTACTATCAGAGTAGGATTCCAAATTTTTTCCATGTAATTTGTTTTCTTCAAAATAGGATAATCATCTGATGGACATTGGGTTCACTTAATAAACACTCTCTTTAGATACAAGGCAGGAATACTGTTTAACTTGAACAATTACCGAATAGTGCATAATTATCTTCCATCTTAGCCAAAAGTCATCTTGCGAAAGATGGTCAAATCACTTGGCTGCCTAACCAGATTATAAGAATCCTAGTAATGTATTCTCAATGGCACGTGAACTAGTTTCTGATAGCATATTCAAATGGATACTGTGCAATAGGCAAATACCTGTGTATCCGAATACACCTTCCCCTAAAAATACAGATATTTTTATGTAATCTGATGTTTGACTCATTGTAAACTAGAAATTTATCTTCAAATAAAATGTTATGCTTTACGCATGAAAGTTTCTTCCTTATACAACTAGGGGATAAATTTAGATTTAGGTGAAATATAGCTAAAGAGAGATAAATTTTAAAACTCCTTAAAAGCCTTTTGGAAAGTATTAACAAAAACTTTGAGGTTTTTCACATGCAAATCTTATTTAATACGTCTATCATAACCAAGAGATCATTTCAGCATTATAATTTGACTTCATATTTATTAGAGCAAATTATTTAATGAATATTTTAAACAAAATATGTTAAACAAGTAAACAAAATATATTAAACAAAATATGTTTAATATTTCTTGTATAGCTATTTAAATCATCATTCAGTTCAGTTCAATTCAGTTCAGTTGCTCAGTCGTGTCCGACTCTTTGCAACCCCATGAATCGCAGCACGCCAGGCCTCCCTGTCCATCACCAACTCCTGGAGTTCACTCAGACTCACGTCCATCGAGTCAGTGATGCCATCCAGCCATCTCATCCTCTGTCATCCCCTTCTTCTCCTGCCCCCAATCCCTCCCAGCATCAAAGTCTTTTCCAATGAGTTAACTCTTCACATGAGGTGGCCAAAGTACTGGAGTTTCAGCTTTAGCATCATTCCTTCCAAAGAAATCCCAGGACTGATCTCCTTTAGGATGGACTGGTTAATTCACCTCAACTAGTTTTGTTTTTGTTGTTGTTGTTGTTGTTGTTTTAATAAAAAGGCAAATTGAGAGAAGTCAAGTTTTAAAAGGTCCTAGCAAGTTTTAGGAGATTTCTTAAAAACAAAAACAAATATTCTCACAGCCAATAGAGATATACTGAAATAAAATGTACATTCTTTATAAACTGCAATTGTTCTGTTTTAAAATGTAGCAACGTATGGAAATGTATTTAGTGACACATTCATTCAATCACATTTAAATATTCTTCTATTCATTTCCAAAATATTTGCTGAATGTGTGTGTAAATTACTAGTTAAAAATAATGATAGCATATTTTATATATAAAGTAAAATCTAAAATATTAAGACATGTTCAAACATGAATATATCTGTAGGATTTAGTTTCAAAAGATTACACTGGTTTTTGCAAAAACTTCTCCCCAAAAGATAAACATCACAATTTTGCCCTAGAGTATTTTGTTTATAATTGACTTCCACATAACATAATTGAATGGATGATTGCATTATCAGTTTACATATTTTGTTATTAAACTTTGACTAGTACTGATTTACATACAAAAGCAATTTTGAAAGAATAGAATCATGTTGTTTTTGTTGTCAAAAATTTCTCTGTGGCCTTAAAAGAAACTATCATCTTGAAATAGGTTAGAATATGGCCACTAAGTTTTAAGATATCAATCATATTATCACTTCTAAAACGGGCAGAGAAATGACTACACTACTGTGGGTTAAACATATTAAACAGGATTCATTTACTTTTAAAATTATATAACTGCTTCACTTCATCAGTATTTTGTACAAATATATATGAAAGATCCAAAATTAACTTGGACATATAATTGAGAAAGAGGAAAAGTAAGGGGAAATAATAAAATGGCTGGAAAATGAATAAGATGACAATAAAATTATTGAAAATATATATAAAATGCAAGTTGCATTCATTGTGGGAAACACAGTGTCAGAGAATGTTCTTATCTTGAAAATAATAAGACTACTTTAATTTTAAATGTCAAAGCACTTATATTTACAGGTGAGGAAGCACTGAGAATAGGTAAAATCAAACAATTGCCTCAATATGAATAAAAAATTAGATACCTCATAAGAGAATCTATTAATGGTAATTTTTTAAAAAATGTGACACCCAAGCCTGCATTCAAAACAATTATCAATTAATGTATTTCAGTTATTAAGAGTCATGAGCACAGGGCAGATGAGATCTCTGATATGAGATGAAGACATTTAATTCTTACTCTTTCAAATAGATTTAGCTTAATTGGATAATTTTACCTTGGAAACAGCTCTGCTACCTATAGATAAAGTATTCCTACTCACTTTAATTTATGGAATGTTTTACTCTTCCAATAGATAAACAATTTGCTGTGGTTGCACGCTTTATCCCAATGAGAGCTGTACTAACAAGCTGACTAGTTGGGTCCAATAGCTTAAGTCATAAATTAGGTCTAATAAATGTTTTCTGACAATGTGGACATCAAATAATTCACTTTTTTTTTTCACACTAATTCCAAAGGTTTGCTTCTGTGGGTATTTTTTCAATGTACAGTGACTTTTCTTTATATTTGTTGAGAGACTACTTTTTCTCCACTTGGGTTCTTACCATACCAATTTCACTGTCTTTTTATTCTCTTTACTCATCTTTGCTTCTCCCCTGAAACTATAAGGAATAGGAGGCCCTAATTATCTTGCATTGTCTGGCTGTTTACCAAAGTCTTCTAGTTTTTCCAAATTTCCATAACAATTCACATCACTATGTATGGACAAGTCCCTACTGTATCCAGTATCTTATGTAATGGAAAAGGACTGAATCACTTAGCTGTACACGAGAAGCTAACACATTATAAATAAATTATACTTCAATATAAAAAAAAATAAAACCTTTAACAAAAGAAATTTCAATTCTGTAAGTCAGCTGTCTTCGTTCCATTAATTGCTCTTCTCCTGTAGCAGGCATTTGCTCCACCGTTCATTTCAGTTCAGTCACTCAGTCGTGTCCGACTACTTGTGACCCCATGGACTGCAGCACACCAGGCTTCCCTGTCCATCACCAACTCCCGGAGCTTGCTCAAACTCATGTCCATTGAGTCAGTGATGCCATCCAACCCTACCACTAAATACTTGAAGCCAACTGCCTTCTGGCTTTCTTAAGTAGTTCTGTAGTTTCCCAGCTCAGATTAATTCCTCATATCTAATATTGATATGTATGTTTATTTTTAAATCATATTCTCTACATTCAGAGTTCAACTCTACATGCACTTGATCTAGAAACTGATAGCTTATGGTGAACAGTGTCGGATTTGTGATCTCTGAAGGAGAAGATTTACCTTTGAGACCAGGGACCAGGCTTGATCACTCAAGAGCTTTTGTGTGGCAGTGTTTTATTAAAGTTTAAAAAGAGACAGAGAAAGCTTCTGACATAGACATCAGAAGGAGAAGAGAGATTGCCCCCTCGCTAGTCTTAGCAAGGGAATTATATATTTTTAAAACTGGTTATTACAATAAATCAAAAGACTATCTTAAGGTTGTAAAGATCTTACTAGACCCACTCCCATAATATACAACTTACGGTAACAGGATTAGTCAGAAGGTTCTCAAGGAGAAACATGTCCTCAAGCAGGATCCATTTTTGTTGTATAATCCTTACTAAGACTAAAGAATGTAGAAAAAAAAGTTTGTCCTTTCCTCCTCCTTGAGAATTCCAGACCATCTCTCCTCCTTGGGGACCCTGGACTTCTTATCAACCTACCTAGGAATTGACTCTCTCATCCCCCACTTTTCTTTTAGGAGATTTATATTGCCAAGGGAAAGGGGCATCATTTTCATTTCATAACTACTTCCTGCTGTGATGGGGCACTGTCCCTAATTTGTTGAGGCAATATATTCTCCTAATCCTCATATTGAGGGTCTCTGATTCAGGGGCCCCAAGTAATAGTTGGGGGAGGTTGTGGCCTTCATAGGAGCTTGAACAACCATTTGTAACCTAAAAGCTTTCAGACGGTTAGAAACAAACCACATTATGTAGTTACAGATGTAAGGCAAAATAGTCATTAAGCCAAGTTAAAACATAATCAAAATTAAAAGTCACATTATGTCCATAGTTACATCAGTCCATTTTAGGATTGTTAGATGTCATCAGATCAAGAAGAGATGTCATATAATATTGTTGTTGGTGAAGGTTTTTGCAGAGTTGAAGGAAGTCCTTTCCTTGAAGCAGAGAAAACCACCATGGGAAGTCTTCAATTGATAAGGGTGGGGAGCACTCCACAGACGCAGCAATTAGACTGATTGTGGAGGCTGGGTCAGGGGTCACCTCCCAGAGTACTCATAATGTCTGTTAAAAAGCTGAAAGCTGGGTCACATAGTTAGCTAATTCTAAGGCTTCAGGATCTATGACAATATCTGTACACAAAAACAGTCTGTCATAGATACAGCCCCTTCTTAGGGGCAGTTCAAGCCCTCATTAAAGCTATGGGTCAAACTTTAAACCAACTGTCTTGTGTTTCCTGAGTTAGCTTACATGGGTGCCTTTTAATGTCATTAGCCTTTTCAACTTTTTCTGAAGATTGGGGTCTCCAGGAACAGTGTAAGTGATATTTTATTCCTAGAGCTTTCAACACTCCTTGAGTTACGGTAGCTCTAAAGATGGAGCATTGTTGCTATGAGGTTTAAAGTTTAAGGTCTCCTCCTTACATCATGAGAAGTCAGTACAGTAAGATTTCACCCATTCCTTAACCTCAGGCTTTATTGAATACTGCTTTTGATGTGAAAATAGGTGAGAGTCTTTGAGCTTGTTAAAGACAGGAACAGTATTTTGTGCTTCACCCACAGTTTTATTCATCAGTCCACACTCTAGGATTTAAATTAAAAAGAGTGGGTTCCATATTTATGAAAACAGAGACCTGGGCCTTGCTCAGTATATCACTCCCCAGAAGGGGTGAGGGAAATTCTGGCATATTAGAAACTCATGAAAAAATAGGAAAATAGCACATAGTCCCAGTTGCAGCTTAAAGGGTGAGTGAAATAATAGTATTTGGCTCATCCAGACAGCCCCATAATGGTAGGAATGCAGACCAGGGGCTTCAGTGAGCACAGAGAAAGTTGCCCTAGTGTCCAGAAAAATCTACTGATTGCCCTCCTCCCACCACAGCTATTAATACTCAGGGTTCCTCAGGTGTAATTTGGACAGGGGCTTGTATGGGGGCCCCCAGGCACCTTTAGTCCTGATTGTCTTGAGAGTTCAAACCCTGGAGCCTACGCCTCAGAGGACAGTCTCTTCTCCAGTGTGGTCCTAGCAGACTGGACATGGATGCCTGTGGCAGCCCATTTGAGATGCCCCTCCTTCCCACAGTAATAACAAGTCCGTCCCTTTTCACCTAGGTCCCTCTGGACATTTTTCCTCACACTGTTTCAGAGTAGATCTAACAGCCATTCTGGGGCTTCAGTCTTTTGCCTGGTTCTTTTTTGTCTCCTATTTTCCTGCTCATATTTTCTACCATAATATACCATCTAAGCCAGTTGCAACAGTTTTTTAAAGACTGACTTTATCCAAATGCCTTTTTTTCATAACTTACAGCAGATATCTGGAGCTGACTAAGTGAGAAATCTATCTTTTACTATCATTCCTCCCTCTACACTTTCAGAATCAGCATCATTAAACTTGCAGAGAGACTCCCATAGTCTATCTAGAAATTTACCAGGAGTTTCCTTCTCTCCCTGTTCTATGTCAATCAGTTTAGAATAGTCTAAAGTTTTACTGTGTGCTTGCTTGAGTCCTTCAAGAATACATCTGACAAACAGGCTCTGTTATGGGAACTTCTTGCCTCCCAGTAGGGAGGAGGGCTATTTCGTGTTCCCTCATTTCACTTGCCTTCAAGCCTTTCATCTCCAAAAGTAGTAGCTCCCCTAAAACTCAAGCTCATGAGTCAGGAGTCAGCATCTGTCCCAAGACATACAATACATCTCTCCAAGGAACCTCATAAAATAAACTTAGTCCTGTGACGGTTTCTCTGTACTTTTTGGATCCTTTAAAGAATCTTGACTTCAATTGGGACTGTTTGAATTTCTGCCAAGACTGAGACAACCCTTCCTGGAAGGGTGTCCTAATTCTCAGCCTGTTCAGTTGGGAGCCCCAGATACAGGGGCAAAGTAAGAGAACAGGAGGCAGCTGAATGTTTCACACCCAAATCTTCACCCTTAGGACATAAGTCTGGCATGCCTTGCAGAGAGAGAAGGAACAATTCATATGTCACTTCTACCCATTTCTCTTGTTTTCTACAGAACTGGTCTAATAGTAAAACAGTATTATAATTGAGATCTTTCAACAGGCCAGTGTTTCCCATTTTCCAAAGAATACTGTGGCCATTCAGTATCACAAAAGAATATCAGTTGTGTCTTTTTTAAACTCTGGGGATCAAACATCCCAGTTTTTTAAAATACATTTTAAAGAAATTGTTCTGGAACTGCTAGCTCCCATCTATAAGAAAGAAAAAAGTGGCATCCACAGCATGGCTTCTTTCCATTGGAGTCATCCCTCCCTGCTCTAGATGGGTTGTAGACAGACTTTCCACTGAAGCTTTCCTTCCCTGGTCAAACTTAGTCTGTCCCTACTGATGCAGGCACCTTACTCATCCCTCCTGGTTCTACCACCAAGGTGGGGTGGAGATGCACCAGGGATAGACCTGATGGCATCCCAAAATGATGCCTTTGATACCACCTGGAATGCATCAGAGTAGCCTTCCAGAATGCCTCCCAAGCTAGGACTACTAAGGGAAGCATCCGTGTTCCATGGGCCTGTGCACACTCTTGAATACAGTCTTGACTGCAATAGAAGCATTGAGTTACAAAGGGATGAGCAACAACCAAGATGTCCTTTCTGAGTGTCACCACACCAGTATAGCGAAAGAGGTGGTGGAGGGTTGACCAGCGAGGAAAGAGTGATTTGTATCCTCGAGCTATTAGGGCCAATTCTTCCAGTTCATTTCCACAGATTCCACAAAAAGAATATCTAAGGACTTCAGACAAAAGACATCAGAGAGCCTCCTCCGGTCCACTAAGAGCTAGCGTTACCAAAGAAACAAGCCCACTGTACTTCCAATCTGGGATTCTTGACCTAGAAACCTTGTGCTTGCTAGCAGCAGTTCCATACATATAGTTTGGAGACACAGCTATGACAAGGACTCACTTTTGGGACTCTGGCCCCTGAGGCAGGCAGCCAAGAGAGTGACTTCTAGCCTGAGAGATGTCCCTGGAGCTAGAGCTCCTCCTTGCTCCCAGATGTGCTCTTAGCAAGCCTGGGTTCCCCATGACTACCAAGTTTGGGGTCTAAGTAAAAGTACACAGCAATAGCATGTATCACAAGTCCCTTGGAAGTCTATGATTTGACAGATTAGATTAGTAGTTGTAATTCCCCATGCAATTATGAAATGGTCAGAGACCAGGAAAATCTGACTGAGAAAGGAAAGTTCAGTCCATACACTCACCCATTTCTGACCGCTCCCCTCACAGGGACGTTGGGTGTCTCTTGGCATTGGCAAGCTTGGATAAACTCTTGACAAAGCTTCTGTTATTGGGGCTGTCTTCAGTCATTACGAGGCACCTTGAAACAGCAGAGCAAGGCTTAATGGTTACTTCGAGCAGGGTGTATCATTCCTTCATACAAGCACACTGTAGAATTAGTAAAGTAAAGCAGAAAATGTGTATACTGAGAAAGCAGAGAGGCTAGAGCTCTTGAGTGTTCTTATCTTGTCCTGAAGATCCCAGATGAGCCCCTAAGATGATAGCTTACGGGGAACAGTATAGGATTTGTGACCTCAGAAGAAGGTTTAACTTTGGGACAAGGGACCAAGCTTGATCACTCAAGAGCATTTGTGTAGCCATGTTTTATTAAAATACAAAAAGGGACAGAGAAAGCTTCTGACAGACATCTGAAGGGGGATGGAGAGTGCACTGCCCCCCGCCCCACTAGTGGTTATTACAATAAATCAAAAGACTGTCTCAAGGTTGTAAAGATCTTATTAGACTCACTTCCAGAAAATATACTTTAAGATAACAGGATTAGTCAGAAGGTTCTCAAGAAGGAGAAACATGTCTTCAAGCAGGACACATTATTGTTATATAACCCTTACTAAGACTAAGGAATGTAGGGAAAAAAACCCTCTGTCCTCTCCTCCTCCGTGAGAATTCCAGACCCTTCTTTCCTCCTCCTCCTTCTCCTCAGGGACCCCGGACTTCTTATCAAACTACCTAGGAAATGACTCTCTCAAAACTATTCCAGAAGAGTCCAAATAAGCATCAGTAAATTGTCCAGGGAAAAAATTTGTCTTCCCCTTTCTACAAGTTGACAGAAACTTTGTGTCTTCATATGCCTTTCATATAGCTACTTACTGAGATACCTAATGTCACTTAGTATGACTTAATTGAATGTTGCTGTGAGCTTTGTTCAATTCTGAAATATAAATTAATAGAGCCATGAGCAAAGAGTTGAAATTCTTCAAGCATGTGACTTAAGCATCTTGGAAGTTTAGACTTTTTTTTTTTTTTTTTCAGTACAAGGAGATCATTTCAGCCAAGATGTACCCTATTTCTATTTTTAAAATTTCTTCATATGATTGATAAGTGCCTTAGTACAAAGTAACCTATTCCTGTCTCAGATAATTTAATTTCTCTTGGAGAAAAAAAATAATAATAAGAGCCACTCTTATTATTTGATTGCCAAATAAATTATCTCACATATGGAAAATTCTCCTACCTGTGCCAGGACCACTTATACTATTCAAACTGAGATTTAAAAATCTACTTGTTACTCCCCTTATTTGAGTTATATGTTTTACTCTTTCACTTACTTAGGAAACACAATTGAAGCTAAAGTATATATAATTTACTCTCCTTGAAAAGTTACCCTGTAGCTCATAAAGACAACTGGAAACTAGTATTTCATAAATCATTTGAATTTTAAGAAATCATGTAGAGGATTTCTGAATTCAAAACACTTCTTTCTACAAATTATTACTTCCTTAAAACTTCTTGAGGGATATAAGATATGTATTTTTTCTAATAAGTTGATTATCTATTATGTGTTAAGCACAGGTCTAGCTGGTAGGAACACAAAGGGCTTTGACTAGGAATATCTAATACTCTCTCATTTCCTATTCCTAGATTATAGAATACAAGAGCACACTGATATTTCAAGAATTTTAAAACGAGTATACTGTTATTTTATTTTCCTTGTTAAACGCTTGGTTTATTGATCTACTAGCATTATGACAGTGTCATCTAGTGGTTCCTACACCAGATCATAGGCACTTGCCTGTATAGGTATTTTACTTCCAGCCAATGAATTTCACCTGATAAAGCAAGTTATACATGTTATGCATACATATCTTTCTATACACACTAACCTTTTTGGAACCTTGTATTAAAAGCCACTATAAAGAAACATTCTCAATAGGTCACTTGAATAAAATGATCTGATTGTATCTGTCTCTCCATGCTATAAAGCCCATTGCGAACCTTTAAGAAATAGATGAAAATATAAGTTGAATTCGTATTTTTAAATTAAATATCATTAACTTAAATTATAACTGTATTGCAGTTTTTATTGATACTTTATTGATAACATTCAAGTGAGTGTATGTGCACTGCATAGTTGTTTCAGTCATGTCTGATTCTTTGTGACCATATAGACTGTAGCCCTTCAGGCTTCTCTGTCCCTAGGGTTCTCTAGGCAAGAATACTGGATTGGGTTTCCATGCAACCTTCTAGGGGATCTTCCTAACCAAGGGCTTGAAACTGTGTCTCTTATGACTCCTGCACTGGCAGGCAGTTTCTTTATCACTGGCACCACCTGGGAAGCCCATTCAAGAGAGTAATTACTTAGAACATTTAATCCTAGTAATTACTTAGGATTAAAACACATAATCTGTGACATCATGAAAACTATTTTTGGAGAACAGATCTGAAATTTATCTTTTCCACATTAAAAAGTACTTAAGTCCCAATACAGTTCTAGAGTTTCAATCAGCAACCCTGTGACAGCCTCGAATCCAAAGATAAAGGTCATCTACGGAACACAGATAAAGCTTCGTGATAGGGGCTTGTTGGAGCAGTTCTAAAAGTTTCTGTGCAGCACCATCATTCCACAATATTTTCTTTAAAAGATAATATATTTCTGCATGAGATTTTTCTCCTCTGTCTGCTTTTATGTACCTCATTAATTTTGTTCTACTTGCTATGTGATTGCATTTTTTTTTTCTTTCTTTTTCTGAGTCTACCAGTTTCTGCAAAGTTATGACCTGAGAAACGCACATTACTCTCTGGGTGGTTTATGTAAATAATAATAATAAAAACCCCTGAAGCTTTATTCCTGTTCCCAGTGGTATCCCACTGACCTCTTTTCAGCTTGAAAAGATTCTATCTATGGCTGATTTTTTGTATTTTTTCCCACTGGCAATTTTCAGCCTACTGTGCTTCTTCATCTGATTTCTTGACTCTTTCTTGACTTAAGAATTAATTATTGAAATGCATCAGATACACTCTGAAAATGTCAGTATATTTGGTTGGATTTACTAAGAAGCACAGCTTTTTAGCCAACATGATATTGGAACTGAATTTCAAGTAGTGCTTTTCTTCACACATCACTTTCACAGGCAACACAAAACATAATGCAGATGATCTGTACCATCTCTGAAAAGGTTTGTGTTGTAGAAAGCCGTTTGTCTCTATCACTTTAAAGCAGAATATTTACCTTTGCATTTTAGTGCCTTTTTTCTCATTGAAACTTTAATAAACACTTTGTATAGAACTACAAGAGACTCACAGAAGCTGTCCATCCTCCAAACCAGCCTGTAGCTAATTTAATCTGTCCAATTCAGATGGTTATTGATCATGGTATAAAAGGAATCCACAATCTTTCTTGTATTTGGTGGAATATTCTACAAGCCTATTCTCACAAACTCAGACATAAGAATGCATACACTGAATAGCACAACAAGGCAGCTTGAGAGTGAAAGCAGTTTAAACACAAAGATTAAAATCACCTGAAGAGAAATTCAAATTCATTTATTAAAACAGTCTAGGTGTGGGTTAAAGAAGGGAAGGGCTGCTTTAATTTACAAGACATAATTTTAAGAGAATATTAATAAGATAATGTTTTAAAAAGCTTATACTTCATACTTATTTATTAACTTCTAAAATAATTATTAGGCACATGGCTACCCACTCTAGTATTCTTGCCTGGAGAATCTCACAAACAGGAGTCTGATGAACTATAGTCCATGTGGTTGCACAGTCTGACACGAATAAGCACAACCCCCAAGTTAACTGTAGGCCAAACTCTGTTTCAGGTGTTTCATTTTCACTGGTGTATATCACAAAGGAGAAAACAATTTCTATCCTTACAGAACATACGTTCTAGTGGAGACGGCGGGTAGACAAGCGACAATACAGCAGAATAAGGAAACAGTACAATTGTGTTTGAAGGTGATTAGTACTATAAAGAAAACAGAGGCAATGAGGTTTAGATGTGCCTGGAGGTGGGAGGATTGCTATTTTTTTGAATTAATTTTTATTGAACCACAGTTGCTTTTCAATGTTGTGATAAGCATTGCTATTTTAAAATGAAGTAGTGAGGAGAAGGCTTTACGGAGAAGATGACATCTGAACAAACTGAAGACAGTGAGGGATCAGGCAGTGAGGATATTGAGGGAAGAGGATCACGTGTCAAGGGAAAGACCAGAGCAGAACAGTTCAGGATGTGTTACATACTTAAGAGCAAGGAAACTGGTGTGGGTAGAGCAGACTGAGGCAGAGAAAGAAAGTGAGATGTTGAAGGAGTAGAGGACATTAGATTGCCCACTGGACCTGTTCACAAAGGATTTTGGTCTGCTATGGACCAAGCTTATGGTTGGTTTATGGACTCAACTTTTAAACTAAATTTTAATGGGAAAGCATTAGAAGTGAAGAGTGACATGTTCTGCCTTATGTATTCAAAAGATAAGCCTGGTTGCTATATTGGGGTGGAGATAATAATGTAATATTACAAGAAAGTATTGGTGGTGGCTTTTATCAAGTGTTAGCATGAAGGTGGAGAAGAAATCGCAGTTGGTTTAAGATAGCCAGTAAAATGTTCTCATAGTTTGGAGGCAGAATACTAGAGAAATTAAAGAGTCAAGATGTCTACAAGACTTTGATCTATGCCACAGGGAGGATGACTTTCTGATTTGCTGAGGTGGAACAATTATAAGAAATAATGTACAAATATGTATATGGAAAAGTTTATAGTTGATATCCTATTTTTCACAGCTGAGGTAAATAGCCAATATATGCTATAGACATTATTCATACATATATATGTATATGCTATAGACATTATTCATATATATGTATGTATAAGATATATGCATAATATTCATAATGATACACAATTATATAATACTTCATAATATTAATAATCCAAAATATTTCCCTACTCATAGGGAGATATATGTTGTTTCCTCTCTCCTCCTCCTTTATACAAAGTGGTTCAATAAAGGTGCTTTAAATATTTCAATTTTTTATTTCTAGGAGTACCAAGAAGTTAGGCTGCTGGGTTACATTATACAGCTATTTGTAAAATCTGTTTTTACGTTATTCCAAATTACTTTCATATGAGATTGTGGATATTCACTTTTTACCAACACATATTCACAAATGCAAGAGTTTCCACTCCCATGAATCTTAGCTAATATCAGATAGAATCACTTTTTAAAAAGCATTTTGTCTAACTTGATAGCTAAATAATATTACATTCTTGCTTCTATAGTATCCATGTGTACCTGATATAACTTACTGGAATTCTCCAAGCATTTTTGAACCATTTTTCTGAAAGTAAATAATGATTACTCAACATGTGCTTCTAGCAAATTAAATTTTAAAATATCCTTTTTTTAAAAGTATTTCAAAGAAACAACAATATTTGTTAGAGTGCTAAGAACTTAATAGGTTTTTTTCAAATTTAATATAATATTTACAACTGATATCAGAAGGTTTTATATTCACAGATTAAGAAGTTGAAAGAATGACAAATTATACATTCTGCTCAATGTTATATTTATTGTTAGTTTACATTGGCTGATTTTTAAAAACAGAATCATTTTTAATAATAATGATAGGAAAGTTATATAAGTAATTGTAGATGAAATTCTGTGAATTAAAATTAGAGAGTCTTCCCTATTTTCTTTTTAAGGATTCCTCACATTTATCTGGGGCTTCTTTATCTTTCTCTGACTCAGAAGCTAACTGGTTCCCTAGTTCTCTCCTACTAACAGACTTTTCTTCTCGTGGGTATGTCTTACCGCCCATCCTCACCCCTATCATGTTTCTCTTCAATTTTTTTTTTTTTTACGTCCAAATTTAACTTCTTACGATCTAGGCCTTTAATATCTGAATGAACCAGAATAACTTAATTTCCTCTAATTTTTTAACATATATATTTTCCCTGTGTTGTTACATTGAACAGCCTAACTACTGCCTAGTTTAGGAGCGGGGATCAAGGTGAAGAAGAAACCTAAATCGATTAGGAGATGCATGAAAGAAATATGATAATAATATTTCAAGTCTATGCCACCTTATTACAATAACTACCTGAAGTATTTCAAGCAAAATCCTATACTTATCTGATCCTTAAATGTTTATCAAGAATTTTTACTTATATTTTAAAAATTATAATTCACCTAACCTTGTGAGATAACAGTTTTATAGATGAGGAATGCATGACTAAAAGATTTTAAGTAATTTATTTTAGGGTTATCTATGAGTAGATACCTAACACATTACAGAAATGCAGATCTTTGTTATTTCATGACAAACAATTTTTTATACCTACAATTTCTTAGATGTTTGTATATTAATAGAAATGTTTTCCTCCCTCCATTTAAAAGGAAATGGTGAATAAACACTTATAGTAAATAATGGGAGGTTGATAGATTACTGGATAAAATGGAGGAGCAATCAGTGGGAATAAGAGGGTGAAGGGCATAGGAACAATTCTGAAACATCAGTCTTCCGAGATGTTCCAGTGCCTTATAGCTGAGCAAATGATGTTAAACACTTATGATAGCAGCAGTGCAATAAAAAGTATAAATCACTAGCCCCAGATGTAATGTGAAGACTTTCATCATTTGAAATATAATGATATCTTCAGATTTATGAAAACTTTGGACATTGTTAGATTCACAAACATTCAATCTCTGTTAATAAGATCATCAAAATAGCATAATCAGTGTCATGTTTATTTCTTTTTATATATTACATAGTATGTGGGAAAGTTTTCTGGTAGATTATGTGCTCTAGGATGACATTAGTATGGAACCAATATACGCAGATATAGCAATTGATATATTAAAAACTTTGATGTAAATGGGTTTCCTCCATTAGCTGTAATAGCATGTGAATCAAAGAAATGCAATTTTTTAAATAATTTTGCTATGATATCCAATATCCTTTCAATGTGTCTTTAAAAATTCATGTGTATGAAATTGTTTTATAAGTTGAGAACTCTTTTTTTTTCTTTTTCTGCTGAAGCATGTCTCCATTAGTAGAAAAAGAAGACTCTTTACGAAACTCTTTAGAGATTTTTTTTCTCTATAAAACTCTTCAGGAACATTCCTATTCTACACTTCAAAGCCTTTCTCTTGTCATACTGTCTTTAATAGGTCTCAATATTGTTAGGTTTTGAAATAAAGGCATGGAAAAGTTCATTGTATTCTTCTTTTAATCAACTTTATCTCATTTATGTCTAGACAGCCATTAAAAAAAAATAAGCACACAGCACTGCCAAAAGAAAATGAAGCAGGCAAAATAGCTTAAATTGTCCTTGGCTCTTCTTTCTAGTCAATTTATTTTTCTACCCAGGTTTCTGATGGGTATCTGTGTTTGTGCAGGAACTCTGTCTGTATCTACTCCAGCTGAATACTCACTTATCTGAGTCTAATAACATCAGGGCTATATGAAGAGACTAGGAGAAAGAGAGATTGTGTTAGGCATACTACATATGGCTCAGTTTTACTTGATCTGAAAAACCTTCTCTGGCTGGTTTACTCCGCCTTTCAGCAGCTGTCCTCAGTTCAGTTCAGTCTCTCAGTTGTGTCCGACTCTTTGCGACCTCATGAATCGCAGCACGCCAGGCCTCCCTTTCCATCACCAACTCCCGGAGTTCACGGAGACTCACATCCATCGAGTCAGTGATGCCATCCAGCCATCTCATCCTCTGTTGTCCCCTTTTTCTCCTGCCCCCAATCCCTCCAAGCATCAGAGTCTTTTCCAAAGAGTCAACTATTCGCATGTGGTGGCCAAAGCACTGGAGTTGCAGCTTTAGCATCATTCCTTCCAAAGAAATCCCAGGGCTGATCTCCTTCAGAATGGACTGGTTGGATCTCCTTGCAGTCCAAGCGACTCTCAAGAGTGTTCTTCAACACCAGAATTCAAAGGCATCAATTCTTTGGCGCTCAGCTTTCTTCACAGTCCAACACTCACAGTCCAACTCTCACATCCATACGTGACCATTGGAAAAACCATAGCCTTGACTAGACAGCCCTTTGTTGGCAAAGTAATGTCTCTGCTTTTGAATATGCTATCTAGGTTGGTCATAACTTTCCTTCCAAGGAGTAAGCGTCTTTTAATTTCATGGCTGCAATCACCATATGCAGTGATTTTGGAGCCCCCCAAGATAAACTCTGACACTGTTTCCACTGTTTCCCCATCTATTTCCCATGGAGTGATGAGACCAGATGCCATGATCTTTGTTTTCTGAATGTTGATCTTTAAGCCAACTTTTTCACTCTCCACTTTCACTTTCATCAAGGTGGTGTCATCTGCATATCTGAGGTTATTGGTATTTCTCCTGGCAATCTTGATTTTAGTTTGTGCTTCCTCCAGCCTAGCATTTCTCATGATGTACTCCGCATATAAGTTAAATAAGCAGGGTGACAATATACAGCCTTGACGTATTCCTTTCCCTATTTGGAACCAGTCTGTTGTTCCATGTCCAGTTCTAACTGTTGCTTCCTGACCTGCATATAGGTTTCTCAAGAGGCAGGTCAGGTGGTCTGGTATTCCCATCTCTTGGAGAATTTTCCACAGTTTATTGTGATCCACAAAGTCAAAGGCTTTGGCATAGTCAATAAAGCAGAAATAGATGTTTTTCTGGAACTCTCTTGCTTTTTCGATGATCCAGCAGAAGTTGGCAATTTAATCTCTGGTTCCTCTGCCTTTTCTAAAACCAGCTTGAACATCTGGAAGTTCACGGTTCACATACTGCTGAAGCCTGGCTTGGAGAATTTTTAGCATCTCAAGTCCTTCCCAATTGGGTGGCTTTCTTTTATGGACTCTCAGGATCCCCTGTCCTTCCTCTCTCATAACACTTACCACAATTGATTTCTCTATTTATATGTTCCTTTAGCTTCAAAAACTGCAAGAAATTCTACTAGACTCTAATGCAGTGCCTAGTAATCCCTAAGTATTCACTGTATGTCTTCAGAATAAATGACTTATGAGGATATTCAAGTAGCACACATAAATAAATCCAAACATAAAATGTGCTATAAATATAAGGCTAAAAGTATCAATAATGAAAACAATAATAGCTAACCCTTATTGAACACTTACTACATGCAGATGCTTTCCTAGCCACTTTCAGGTATTATCTCATTTTATCTTTATTACAACCATAGAAGAAAGAGAATTGCTATGAGCTTCATTATTATGAAAATAATTTGCATGATAATTGTTCTTCTCATATCTCCACTTTACTAGTACAACCTATTTATTTTTCCTACTTATCTTCCTATTATTAAATGCTTTAATGAAGTGCAGATCAATTTTGTTATAAATTGCCAACCTAAGAAAGAGTATTACCTGCTCTAAAATAAGACACAATTTAAGATATATCTGCATCTTAGAACACTTTGTAGAAAATGACATTAAAAAAAATGTTGGCAGGGAAGTACATGCAGTAAGTAAAAGAATAGACACATTTTGTGTATTTCTGTATGATGCACTGGAAAGAGGGCACAAAGCCACCACAAAGCCACTATCATTAAACTCAGAATGTTTTTATATGCAGATGTTCAGAAATCTAGTTGGGATTAAAATAAAGTAAATGTATCATGATTCCATCATTCCATTTTTTTCAGTTCCAAATGCAAACATTTACTTATACTTAAATTATTTCTGTTTGTATAGTTAGAAGGATTTGAAGATACATTTGATATCAGTTTTTTACTGCTGTTGTTAATATTTATTTGTTCTATTTATGGTATTTGTTTTAATATATAACTGTTCTGTTTTCTATTTATTAATGATCAGGAGTGAATTGCAAACCTGTTTCTTTAAGGTGATTTTTTTTTTTTTCTCCACACACTACTCTTGCCATCCTCTACTAGATATGATTGTAAGCACTTTTAAAACTATGTTCCGAGAAATTTACTGAACTATCTTATGACACTTTTTGTGTTCTCTTGCTTTTAATATCAAAGTTCAACCTTAATCATACATTTTTATTTTGCTGAAAATGTCTAGTGATTTTCTAGCTAACTCCATATATTTCGGGATGTGTTTTCATATTGAGTGAGTTCTTTTTGACTCCTGGGTTAGCATTTTCTGAAACATGAGTGCCATCTTCTCTGCTACTTAATTTTGTGAGGTCATCCCCTAACCTTTCTAAAATTTTCTACTTGCCCTTCTGTCTTTAATCCTGCACATGTAAACCTGGGAATAAAGCTAAATTGTTAGAGCATACAGACTAAACATACACTCTTCCTCTTTTTGTTTTTTTCTTCATTTTTTCTATTTGGAGTGTTATTTGTATCACCATTCTACGCTAATTTTGGGGGGGGTTGTTTTTTCTTAATCTGTTTATTGTATGTTGGAGTATAACAGTGTTCTGTAGCTTCAGATATACAACAAAGTGATTCAGGTATACATATGCATTGCAGGCCATGTCTCCTGCACTGGAGGCAGGTTCTTTACCATATGAGCTACAGGGAAGTCCCATACATATACACGTATCTGTTATTTTTCAAATCCCTTACCCAATTAAGTTGCTACAAAATATTGAGCAGAGTTCTCTGAAACACTCTTCCTCTTGATTTCTTGCCACATTTGAAACATTTTGTAATTCACTGAAGATTACTTTGAGTTACAGCATTAGGCATTATGGCAAATATATTCAATATTCAATTTTTATGTTTTTAAAATATACTTGTAATACATATGAAAAATAGAATGAGAAACATTTTTATTATTTCTTTTTCCGGTGGTAAGAAGAACTAGATCTTTCAGCTGGACAGTTTTATAGTTTAATAAATCTATTTTATTAAGCCTATTTTAAAGTTTTATTAACCTGTTTTAAGGTTGAAAAAATGTCAAATGCAGTGGTGCAAGATAATTAGAGTTTTGGACACTGCTCTGATGTTGCTGTGACACTAAGAGAAAAAAAAAATTGGACGATTATTTTATCTCCTAATCTACTAAGCTACTTTTCCCCCATGCTATCAGCATGATTATCTATAGGAGAACAAACATTAAACTTCAAACAACTCATAATTTAATAAGCTGAGTATAAAGTTGATTCATGACATGTAAACATTTACGACTCTCTTTCTCAGAAGACTTATTACAAAATTAGATATAAACATTGAATTTGGAGTTCAAAAAAAGAGAGAAATTCAATATTAACTAAAATAACGGCAATATATCTTTTAAAAAAGTAATTAAGAATTCTTGAGAAAGATTAAATTTGGAAAGGTAAACTACGGAGATTCAGTCAGAACTAAGAAACTCCACAGCTGAGGCAAGAAGGGAGTAGTGGCAGTGAGTGCGAAAAGGCATCTAAATTTCACCCTCCCTTTAAAACCCCTGGCCCTAACATCTAACCCTAACCCTGTCCTTAGTCAATGAACCTAAAACTCAGGGAAGGAGCATGTCTGGGGAGGAAAAGGATGAAATATGCCTGATCATAAAGTGAGCCAGTTGTAAACTGAGCTTCATTTTTCAAAAAGAAAGTAGTTTTCAAATGTTTCAGTATTTTTAACGTTAATCTCTTAAAGATATTCTTGTCATGGTTAGATATATTCTTGTAGTAGCTACTTATCAGTGTAAAAATCCATATATATAAATTAGTATATTTTTAAAGTCCATTAATAAATGGTACTTTATGTATAATTCGCATAGTTCAAAGATGTTTTAGTCAAAGTTCTCCAGTATAATTTATCTTGGATGTCAGAGTCTTGTCACTGAAGCTACCTGAGTCACCTAGCATGATTTTCTTAGAGCACAGCTTCACATTTATCCAAGTTATTTAAGATATTACAAAACATTTTGATTTGATCGTAACACTGGAAATTTTAGTGCATGTCTAAAATATCTGTTATTCATAATTTACACAAGGTAATCACTTAATATGGGCTTCCTTTGTGGCTCAGCTGGTAAAGAATCCATCTGCAATGGAGGAGACCTGAGTTCGATCCCCAGGTTAGGAAGATTCCTTGGAGAAGGGAGATGCTACCCACTTCAGTATTCTGGTCTGAAGAATTTCATGGACTATATACAATCCATGGGGTTGCAAAGAGTTGGACATGACTGAGAAGCTTTCAAAATAAAGCTGAAAACCAGAAGCAGGAGGCTTAAGTCCAAAGCCTGAGAACATCAGAGAACTCCTGAATTCAGGGAACATTAAGCAATAAGGAGCTCATCAAACACCTCCATACCTACACTGAAACCAAACTCCACCCAAGGGCCAACAAGTTCCAGAGCAAGACATACCATGCAAATTCTCCAGCAACACAGGAACACACCCCTGAGCTTCAATATACAGGCAGCTCAAAGTTACTCCAAAACCATTGACGTCTCATAACCCATTACTGGTCACGCCACTGCACTCCAGAGAGAAGAAACCCAGCTCCACCCACCAGAACTCCAACACAAGCCTCCCTAACCAGGAAATCTTGACAAGCCACTGATACAACCCCACCCACAGTGAGGAAGCTCCGTAATAAAGAGAACTCCACAAATTCCCAGAATATAGAAAGGCCACCCCAAACGCAGCAATATAACCAAGATGAAGAGACAGAGGAGTACTCAGCAGGTTAAGGAACAGGAGAAATGCCCACCAAACCAAACAAAAGAGGAAGAGATAGGGAATCTACCTGAGAAAGAATTCCGAATATTGATAGTGAAAATGATCCAAAATCTTGAAATCAAAATGGAATCACAGATAAATAGCCTAGAGACAAGGATTGAGAAGATGCAAGAAAGGTTTAACAAGGACCTCGAAGAAATAAAAAAGAGTCAATATATAATGAATAATGCAATAAATGAGATCAGAAACACTCTGGAGGCAACAAATAGTAGAATAATGGAGGCAGAAGATAGGATTAGTGAAATAGAAGATAGAATGGTAGAAATAAGTGAATCAGAGAGGGAAAAAGAAAAACAAATTAAAAGAAATGAGGACAATCTCAGAGACCTCCAGGACAACATGAAACGCTCCAACATTCGAATTATAGGAGTCCCAGAAGAAGAAGACAAAAAGAAAGACCATGAGAAAATCCTTGAGGAGATAATAGTTGAAAACTTCCCTAAAATGAGGAAGGAAATAATCACCCAAGTCCAAGAAACCCAGAGGGTTCCAAATAGGATAAACCCAAGGCGAAACACCCCAAGACACATATTAATCAAATTGACAAAGATCAAACACAAAGAACAAATATTAAAAGCAGCAAGGGAAAAACAACAACTAACACACAAGGGGATTCCCATAAGGATAACAGCTGATCTTTCAATAGAAACTCTTCAGGCCAGGAGGGAATGGCAAGACATACTTAAAGTGATGAAAGAAAATAACCTACAGCCCAGATTACTGTACCCAGCAAGGATCTCATTCAAATACGAAGCAGAAATCAAAAACTTTACAGACAAGCAAAAGCTGAGAGAATTCAGCACCACCAAACCAGCTCTCCAACAAATTCTAAAAGATATTCTCTAGACAGGAAACACAAAAATGGTATATAAACCCAAACCCAAAACAATAAAGTAAATGGTAACAGGATCATACTTATCAATAATTACCTTAAACGTAAATGGGTTGAATGCCCCAACCAAAAGACAAAGATTGGCCGAATGGATACAAAAACAAGACCCCTCTATATGCTGCTTACAAGAGACCCACCTCAAAACAAGGGACACATACAGACTGAAAGTGAAGGTCTGGAAAAAGATATTCCACGCAGATAGAGACCAAAAGAAATCAGGAGTAGCAATACTCATCTCTGATAAAATAGACTTTAAAACAAAGGCTGTGAAAAGAGATAAAGAAGGCCACTACATAATGATCAAAGGATCAATCCAAGAAGAAGATATAACAATTATAAATATATATGCACCCAATATAGGAGCACCGCAATGTGTAAGACAAATGCTAACAAGTATGAAAGGGGAACTTAACAATAACATAATAGTGGGAGACTTTAATATGCCACTCACACCTATGGACAGATCAACTAAACAGAAAATTAACAAAGAAACGCAAACTTTAAATGATATATTAGACCAGTTAGACCTAATTGATATCTATAGGGCATTTCACCCCAAAACAATGAATTTCACCTTTTTCTCAAGTGCTCATGGAACCTTCTCCAGGATAGATCACATCCTGGGCCATAAATTTAACCTTGAAAAATTTAAAAAAATCGAAATCATTCCAACCATCTTTTCTGACCATAATGCATTAAGATTAGATCTCAATTACAGGAGAAAAACTATTAAAAATTCCAACATATGGAGGTTGAACAACACACTTCTGAATAACCAACAAATCACAGAAGAAATCAAAATATGCATAGAAACTAATGAAAATGAAAACACAACAACCCAAAACCTGTGGGACACTATAAAAGCAGTGCTAAGAGGAAAGTTCATAGCACTACAGGCATACCTCAAGAAACAAGAAAAAAGTCAAATAAATAACCTAACTCTACACCTAAAGCAACTAGAAAAGGAAGAATTGGAGAACCCCAGAGTTAGTAGAAGGAAAGAAATCTTAAAAATTAGGGCAGAAATAAATGCAAAAGAAACAAAAGAGACCATAGCAAAAATCAACAAAGCCAAAAGCTGGTTCTTTGAAAGGATAAATAAAATTGACAAACCATTAGCCAGACTCATCAAGGAACAAAGAGAGAAAAATCAAATCAATAAAATTAGAAATGAAAATGGAGAGATCACAACAGACAACACAGAAATACAAAGGATCATAAGAGACTACTATAGCAATTATATGCCAATAAAATGAACAACGTGGAACAAATGGTCAAAATCACTTAATATATTATTAAAGCCACTTTTAAAGAACAGACAACCATCCCCTGCAATTTTCGTCATATGCTTATGATTAAGTCCATGTTAATTTCTACTTTTAGTGTTCTGTCCATAAAGTTTGTGTCAGGTGATTTCTATAAGAGTTCAAAATTAGCACTAAATGGGGTTATTTGGTAAACATGTAGAGCCTTTCCAAAAACTGCTATCCCAGTGTGTGAGTATGAATATTGCTCATTTGTGTTCAACTCTTTGTGACCCCATGGAATTCTCCAGGCCAAAATACTGGAGTGGGTAGCCTTTCTTATCTCCAGGGAATTTTCCCAACCTAGGGATGGAACCAGGTCTTCTGCACTGCAGGCAGATTCTTTACCAGCTGAGCCACAAGGGAAGCCCAAGAATACTGGAGTGGATAGCCTATATCTTCTTCAGCAGATCTTCCTGACTCAGGAATGGAACTGGCACTTCCTGCATTGCAGGAGGATTCTTTTCAACTGAGCTATTAGGGAAGCCCACAGTAACTTTTCTTTTTTCTTTTTTTTTTAAACTGAGATATAATTGGATATGGGCTTCCCCAGTGGCTCAGTGGTAAAGAATTTGCTTGCCAATGCAGGAGATGCTGGTTCAGTTCCTGGATCAGGAAGATCCCCTGGAGAAAGAAATGGTAACCTTCTTCAGTATTCTTGCTTGAGAAATCCCATGGATAGAGGAGCCTGGTTGTCTACAGTCCACAGGGTCACGAAAGAGTCGTACATGACTTAGTGACTAAACAACAAAAACAATAATTAGAGGCACAATGTTACATATGTCAGGTGGATAACATAATGACTCTGTTTTTAAAGTTTACACTCTATTTATAGTTATTATAAAATATTGGTTCTATCTCCTTTATTATACAATACATCCTTGTAGCTTATTTATTTTATACATAGTAGTTTGTACCTCTTAATCCTCTACCCCTATCTTGATCCCACCCAACACCCTCCCCACTGGTAACCACAAGCTTGTTCTTTGTATCTGTGAGTCTGTTAACAGAGGAGTGTACAGTGTGTTGCAAAATCATAAGGGACTTTGTAGTACCCCATGGTTGGTAACAGGAAAGTTGTTATCAACCTTCAGTCTTAAAGTGAACTAGAGAAGATAATAACTTCCAAGATAAGAAAGAAGCAGTACAGGGAGGTCCACCTTTAAAGGTGAGAACTAGCTGGATATGACTCTATAGGAAGTAAGATTCTGACCTCTCTCTCCTTTCTTTGCTCTGATTTCCTGGAAGGGTCCAGTATTTGTCTAACTTAAATAGAAGCCAGAGCCTAAAATCCCAACCTGTAAGCCAGCCTCCCAGAGAAGAAACAGGATAAGGGTAGAATGTGGGCTAAAGATCTAGGTGTGAATCTCTCACAGGGAAAATTTAATCCCTCTTCCTCTTTGAATGTGTGTATGTGGTGCTCTATTTCTTTTCCATGGGGATGGACTTGCTCCCTATCTCCTGTACAATGTCACGAACTTCAGTCCATAGTTCATCAGGCACTCTATCTATCAGATATAGTCCATTAAATCTATTTCTCACTTTCACTGTATAAGGCATTTGATTTAGGTTATACCTGAATGGCCTAGTGGTTTTCCCTACTTTCTTCAGTTTAAGTCTGAATTTGGCAATAAGTTCATGATCTGAGCCACAGTCAGCTCCCAGTCTTGTTTTTGCTGACTGTATAGAGCGTCTCCATCTTTGGCTGCAAAGAATATAATCAATCTGATTTCGATGTTGACCATCTGGTGATGTCCATGTATAGAGTCTTCTCTTGTGTTGTTGGAAGAGGGTGTTTGCTATGACCAGTGCATTCTCTTGGCAAAACTCTATTAGCCTTTGCCCTGCTTCATTCAGTATCCCAAAGCCAAACTGTGCTTCTTAACTTCCTATTTTGCATTCCAGTCCCCTATAATGAAAAGGACATCTTTTTTGGCTGTCAGTTCTAAAAGGTCTTGTAGGTCTTCATAGAACCGTTCAACTTCAGCTTCTTCAGCATTACTGCTTAGGGCATAGACTTAGATTACTGTGATATTGAATGGTTTGCCTTGGAAACGAACAGAGATCATTCTGTTGTTTTTGAGACTGCATCCAAGTACTGCATTTAGGATTCTTTCATTGACCATGGTGGCTACTCCATTTCTTATAAGGGATTCCTGCCCACAGTAGTATATAGAATGGTCATCTGAGTTAAATTCACCCATTCCAGTCCATTTTAGTTCGGTGATTCCTAGAATGTTGACATTCACTCTTGGCATCTCCTGTTTGACCACTTCCAATTTGCCCTGATTCATGGCCCTAACATTCCAGATTCCTATGCAATATTGTTCTTTATAGCATCGTACCATGCTTCTATCACCAAGTACATCCACAACTGGGTACTGTTTTGGCTTTGGCTCCATCCCTTCATTCTTTCTGGAGTTTTTTCTCCACTGATCTCCAGCAGCATATTGGGCACCTACTGACCTGGGGAGTTCTCTTTCAGTATCCTATCATTTTACCTTTTCATACTGTTCATGGGGTTCCAACCAGTGTATTCTAAAGAAGATCAATCCTGGATGTTCATTGGAAAGACTGATGCTAAAGCTGAAACTCCAATACTTTGGCCACCTCATGAGAAGAGTTGACTTGTTGGAAAAGACCCTGATGCTGGAAGGGATTGGAGGCAGGAGGAGAAGGGGATGACAGAGGACTGTCCACCAACTCGATAGACATAAGTTTGAGTGAAATCCGGGAGTTGGTGATGGACAGGGAGGCCTGGTGTGCTGCGATTCATCGGGTCACAAAGAGTCGGACATGACTGAGTGACTTAACTGACATGCTGACTGACTGATGTGCCTCTGTGATAACAAAGTACCTGAGGCTGTTCCCAAGTTCATTGATATTTGGGATTTGAATTCCTGCTATATTAAATTTTTGAATCCAGAAAGAGAAAAGGGAAAGAATTACCTGGGGAGAGAGCATCCATTCTTTTGCCTCCTTTCTAGTAAGCCACTCTACAGTATAACCACCTAACTTCAAACACTAAAGTAATGCTCAAAATTATCCAAGCCAGGTTTCAGCAATATGGGAACTGTGAAGTTCCTGATGTTCAAGCTGGTTATAGAAAAGGCAGAGGAACCAGAGATCAAATTGCCAACATCCGCTGGATCATGGAAAAAGCAAGAGAGTTCCAGAAAAACATATATTTCTGCTTGATTGACTATGCCAAGGCCTTTGACTGTGTGAATCACAATAAACTGTGGGAAATTCTGAAAGAGATGGGAATACTAGACCACCTAATCTGCCTCTTGAGAAATCTGTATGCAGGCTAAGAAGCAACAGCTAGAACTGGGCATGGAACAACAGACTGGTACCAAATAGGAAAAGGAGTACGTCAAAGCTGTATATTGTCACCCTGCTTATTTAACTTCTACACAGAGTACTTCATGAGAAACGCTGGACTGGAAGAAACACAATCTGGAATCAAGATAGCCGGGAGAAATATCAATAACCTCAGATATGCAGATGACACCACCCTTATGGCAAAAAGTGAAGAGGAGCTAAAAAGCCTCTTGATGAAAGTGAAAGTGGAGAGTGAAAAAGTTGGCTTAAAGCTCAACATTTAGAAAACGAAGATCATGGCATCTGGTTCCATCACTCCATGGGAAATAGATGGGGAAACAGTATCAGACTTTATTTTCTGGGGCTCCAAATTCACTGCAGATGGTGATTGCAGCAATGAAATTAAAAGACGCTTACTCCTTGGAAGAAAAGTTATGACCAACCTAGATAGCATATTCAAGAGCAGAGACATTACATTGCCGACTAAGGTCCATCTAATCAAGGCTATGGTTTTTCCAGTAGTCATGTATGGATGTGAGAGTTGGACTGTGAAGAAAGCTGAGTGCCGAAGAATTGATGCTTTTGAACTGTGGTGTTGGAGAAGACTCTTGAGAGTCCCTTGGACTGCAAGGAGATCCAACCAATCCATTCTGAAGGAGATCAGCCCCAGGATTTCTTTGGAAGGAATGATGCTAAAGCTGCAACTCCAGTACTTTGGCCACCTCATGTGACGAGTTGACTCATTGGAAAAGCCTCTGATGCTGGGAGGGATTGGGGGCAGGAGGAGAAGGGGACGACAGAGGATGAGATGGCTGGATGGCATCACTGACTCGATGGACGTGACTCTGAGTGAACTCTGGGAGTTGGTGATGGACAGGGAGGCCTGGCGTGCTGCAATTCATGGGGTTGCAAAGAGTCGGACACAACTGAGCGACTGAACTGAACTGAACTGAACTGAACTTCAAATGCTAAAGCCAGATTGCCCCACCTCTGGAAAGGAAAAGAATCTTGGATGTTTTATTCTTTAAGAAATCAATTGGTTCAAAAGTAATTGCGGTTTTGCATTGCTGAACTTTGCTGTTGATATTGGAATACACTCAAATAAATGTGGTTATGTTATATACAAATTTAATGCACGTTTCTCACTTTATGGATTATTTTGCTAATAAGGTTACTTGTTATATATATTTATTTTATATTATAAAAATGATATTATCAGCTCAGTTCAGTCACTCATTCGTGTCCAGCTCTTTGTGACCCCTTGATCTTCAGCACACCAGGCCTCCCTGTTCATCACCAACTCCCAGAGTTCACCCAAACCCATGTCCATTGATTGGTGATGCCATCCAGCCATCTCATCCTCTGTTGTCCCCTTTTCCTCCTGCCCCCAATCCCTCCCAGCATCAGAGTCTTTTCGCATGAGGTGGCCAAAGTACTGGAGTTGCAGCTTTAGCATCATTCCTTCCAAAGAAATCCCAGGGCTGCTCTCCTTCAGAATGGATTGGTTGGATCTCCTTGCAGTCCAAGGGACTCTCAAGAGTCTTCTCCAACACCACAGTTCAAAAGCATCAATTCTTCAGCACTCAGCTTTCTTCACAGTCCAACTCTCACATCCATACATGACTACTGGAAAAACCATAGCCTTGACTAGACGGACCTTAGTCGGCAATGTAATGTCTCTGCTCTTGAATATGCTATCTAGGTTGGTCATAACTTTTCTTCCAAGGAGTAAGCGTCTTTTAATTTCATTGCTGCAGTCACCATCTGCAGTCATTTTGGAGCCCCCAAAAAATAAAGTCTGACACTGTTTCCACTGTTTGCCCATCTATTTCCCATGAAGTGATGGGACCGGATGCCATGATCTTCGTTTTCTGAATGTTGAGCTTTAAGCCAACTT
This sequence comes from Budorcas taxicolor, assembly GCF_023091745.1. Classification (NCBI taxonomy): domain Eukaryota; kingdom Metazoa; phylum Chordata; class Mammalia; order Artiodactyla; family Bovidae; genus Budorcas; species Budorcas taxicolor. The sequence continues at coordinate 98,583,436 of NC_068910.1, forward strand.
TTTCATTCTCCTCTTTACTTTCATCAAGAGGCATTTTAGTTCCTCTTCACTTTTTGCCATAAGAGTGATGTTATCTGCATATCTGAGATTATTGATATTTCTCCCAGCAATCTTGATTCCTGCATGTGCTTCTTCCAGTCCAGGGTTTCTCATGATGTACTCTGCATATAACTTAAGTAAGCAGGGTGACAATATACAGCCTTGATATACTCCTTTCATATTTGGAACCAGTCTGTTGTTCCACAGCATAAGAAGGGACTTATTGGTTTAGAAGCCTGATATATATATATAGAGAGAGAGAAAGAGAGATATTTAAATATATCTAGATATCTATCTATATAGAGATCTATCTATCTATCTATCTATCTATCTATATTTATATATATCACAACATAAGAAGGGACTTATTGGTTTAGAAGCCTAAAAAATCCAGGCTAAACCTAGCTTTAGACATAACTGTTCACATAAGTGTTCAAATAATACCATTATCATTGTAGTTCTCTTTTTTGAAAATATTTTAATAATTTTATTTTTATTTTTGGCTGTTTTGGTTCTTCATTTCTGTGCAGGCTTATCTCTAGCTGTGAGAGATGGGGTTGCTGTCTAGTTACCATGTGCAGGCTTCTCCTTATGGTGGCTTCTTTGGGTGTATGGACTTCAGCAGCTGCCGGTCCTTGGCCTGGTAGTTGTGGCTCCTGGAGTCTAAAGCACAGGCTCAACAGTTGTGGTGCATGGACTGAGCTGCTCCCCTGCACATGGGGTTTTACTGGATCAGAGATCAAGCTGTGGCCCCTATATTGTCAGGCAGATTCTTCACCAGTGAGCCATCAGGGAAGGCTTGTATCTTTTTCTTGGCAAATTTTAGCTCTACATTTTGCTAACTTCACTTTATTCCTAGATGATCTCTGACCATAGTAGTGAATGACGGATTCTTATAGTTCCAGGTTACATGGTTGTCTCTCCCAAAGTCAGAAAGTCAAAATCAGATAAAATCAGTTTCATGCCTGTGCATGCACTCTTTCCCCTCTCTCTTTCTCTCTCTTTTTCCTTATCTTCCACACACCTTCCCTCCTTCTCTTTGTGTGTTTCTATAAATCTCTGAAGGGAGAAGAAAGAAGGGAAAACCACTAGACCATTCAGGTGTGACCAAAATCAAATCCTTAATGATTATATAGTGGAAGTGACAAATAGATTCACGGGATTAGATCTGATAGAGTGCCTGAAGAGCCATAGACAGAGGCTACTAACATTGTACAGGAGGCAGTGATCAAAACTATCCCTGAGAAGAAGAAATGCAAAAAGGCAAAATGGTCACCTGAGGAGGACTTACAAATAGCTGAGAAAAGAAGAGAAGCAAAAGGTGAAGGAGAAAAGGAAAGATACATTCATTTGAATGGAGAGCTCCAAAGAACAGCAAGGAGAGAGAAAAAAGCCTTCCTCAGTGATCAGTGCAAAGAAATAGGGGAAAGCAATAGAATGGAGAAGACTAGAGTTCTCTTCAAGAAAATTAGAGATACCAAGGGAACATTTCATGCAAACATGGGCACAATTAAGAAAAGAAGCTGTTATGTGTGGACCTAATAGAAGCAGAAGATATTAAAGAGAGGTGTCAAGTATAAACAAAACTATACAAAAACGGTCTTAATGACCCAGATAACCATGATGGTGTGATCACACAACTAGAGCCAGACATCCTAGAGTGCAAAGTCAAGTGGGCCTTAGAAAGCATCAGTATGAACACAGCTAATGGAGGTGATAGAATTCTAGCTGAGTGATTTCAAGTCCCAAAAGATGATGCTGTGAAAGTGCTGCACTCAATATGCCAGCAAATTTGGAAAACTCAGCAGTGGCCACAGGACTAGAAAAGGTCAGTTTTTATTCTAATCCCATAGAAAGGCAATGCCAAAGAATGTTCAAACTGCCACACAATTGCACTTATCTCTCATGCTGCCAAAGTAATGTTCAAAATTCTCCAAGTTAGGCTTCAGCAGTTCATGAACTGAGAACCCCCAGGTGTTCAAGATGGATTTAGAAAAGGCAGAGGAACCAGAGATTGAATTGCCAACATCCGTTGGATCACAGAAAAAGCAAGATAATTACAGGAAAACGTTTACTTCTGCTTCATTGACTACACTAAAATCTTTGACTCTGTGGATCACAACAAACTGGATAATTCTTAAAGAGGTGGGGATACCAAACCACCTTAGCTGCCTCCTGAGAAATCTGTATGCAGGTCAAGAAGCAATAGATAGAATCAGACATGAAATAATGAACTGATTCCAAATAGGGAAAGGAGTGTGTCAAGGCTGTATATTGTCACCCTGCTTATTTAACTTTTATGCAGAGTACATTATGTGAATTTCCAGGCAGGATGAAGTGTAAGCTGCAATCAAGATTGCTGGGAGAAATATCAATAACCTCAGATATGCAGATGACACCACTCTCATGGCAGAAAGCAAAGAGGAATTAAAGAGCCTCTTGATGAGAGTGAAAAAGGAGAGTGAAAAGGCTGGCTTAAAACTCAATATTCAAAAGAGAAGTTCTTGGCATAAGGGCCAACAACTTCATGGCAAATAGATGGGGAAACAATGAAAACAATGAGAGGGTTTTTTGTTTTTTTTTTTTTTTTTTTGGCTCCAAAATTACTGCAGATGGTGACTGAAGCCATGAAATTAAAAGACGCTTGCTCCTTGGACCCTAGACAGCCTATTAAAAAGCAGAGACATTACTTCATCCACAAAGGTCTGTATAGTCAAATGTATGGTTTTACCAGTAGTCAAGTATGGATGTGAGAGTTGGGCCATAAAGAAAGCTGAGCACCAAAGAATTGATGCTTTTGAACTATGGTGTTGGAGAAGACTCTTGAGAGTCCCTTGGACTGCAAGGAGCTCAAACCAGTCAATCCTAAAGAAAATAAAATCTGAATATTCAATGGTAGGAGTGATGCTGAAGCTGAAGCTCCAATACTTTGGCCACCTGATGCAAAGAACTGACTCATTTGATAAGACCTTGATGCTGGGAAAGTTTGAAGGCAGGAGGAAAAGGGGATGACAGAGGATGAGATGGTTGGGTGGCATCACCGACTCGGTGGACATGAATTTGAGCAAGCCTCAGGAGTTAGTAATAGACACAGAAACCAGGTGTGCTGCATTCCATGGGGTCTCAAAGCATTTGACACGACATAGCAACTGAACTAAAGGCATATTTTGGCCACTTTGGGCCATGTGTCTTCTCTAGAACTAACTACCACTTCAAAAGAATTGGGATTGTTTGCTTTGGAAGGAATCAGAAACAAATGATTGCCTTTTGACACTCCCAAGCCCTACCTTTTTTGATGAATTTCTGTATCTGAAAGTAAAGGATGCTAGGGAGAACAGAAATTGGTAAATGTCCACTGCAAGTCTTTTGGAGATATTTCCCTGAAGCATTATTTTAAATGAAGAAAAGAAGGCAATAGTAAGACACTGAGCAGTATGTAGAACTTGAGGCAATTAAAGAAATAGAGACTAAAACCTGGAGTATTAGAGTTAGTCATTAAATATTAGTGAGAATAAATATTTCATAAATATCTCCCAGTTATTTTTATAGAAAGCTACAAAAGTATGTTTTATTGCTTCTAACAGTCTTCTTTCCAGAAATTTTTAAATGTCTTTGCAGAAATAAACTTGTGTTACTAAGTAGCCACTTCAACTGCAAGAGGAAGTTAATGTTTTGATTTTAAGCTTTGCTTTAAAATTAGAAAAATAATTTCCCTCAGTCTTTGAAAGGAACTGTTAATTTAGCATGATAATTGAACAAACTGAGACTTATGTTTCAACTCAGCATGTGATGTTTCTTGTTTATAAATTTGTTTTTAAGGATTTATGAAGGAGCTGATTAATTTTGATAAAGTCTTCTAGATCTCTAAAGATAGGAGGGTGAATATTTCCATGAGTCCTTCAACTTCTTATTTTGAAATGACATGTATTTAATGACTTGTAACAATTGGGGTATTTATTTTGTTCTTTTAAAAATAGATTTCAGTGAAAATTTTAATGTGAAAAACAGCAAGGTATGCAATTATATTCATTATGGTTTGGCAATAAGATATAAAAAGTAATTTCTAATTGACAAGATTGTTACAAAATGCATAATATTTGAAAGCATTTCATGTGGAATAGACATATGAATAATTTATTCAACTACACTGATCACAATAATTCTATTTCATATTATATTTATCCAAGTATGATATTTGTAAAAAAGAGTCATGTGATAATTGCTTGATATTTTGATCTTGACATTATGTCTTACATTTATTTTTCAGATATATAGACACTATATTAAATATGAAAACTATCAGACTAATGTGAAATAGTTGCTATTATTTCAAATTGTCTTAGCATAAATACATTATAAAGTTTTTTAGTCTTCTGTTATTTTGATCCATTTGAACATTATTGAATAGTTCCCTGTGATAGAAAATGGATTTCTGTTTTATTTTTAAATTCTTTAACTCTGTGATTTTAAGAACTTTTTTTAAGGTTGTTATTCCCAAAAGTTGGAAGTGTAAAATATGGAAAATTTTTATATAATTGAATCTCCTGAACATTAGAAAGAGAAGGATACCATGGTTTTAATAAAAATGTCATTTCAGATAAATCATTGATTTATGTTTGGGTTATATGAGCTCAAGAGAGGAAGATTATCTTCAGTGGAAATTGCTGAATATTAGCTGTTTATGGCTTCATAAAATATTAAGTAAATGATAGTCTCCACTAATAGAATTTGCCATGTACTTAGATTTAAATACAACAACAATTAGAAGAAGATTAATATTTATAATATACTTGAAATATTATATGAAAGAAACTAAAGATAAAACTTTGACTTGTTTATGTGTATTTCTTCATCCTTTTCTGTACTCATGCATCCTTTTTTTTTTTTTTAATTAAGCAGCTACTACATGAAAGGCAAATTGTGCTAAGTCATTGGAGTATAAAAGTAGAGAAACAGTCCAAATGTTTCAGGAACTACAGTTGAAGTGGCACAAAGACCTTGATTTTGACTTTATGAAGCAAATAATACGATCAATGAGATAGATAATTAAATGAATAATTCAAATACAGTGTGATACATTTTAGAGACTTATAGTCATTGGATGTTATACAAACAAAAGTAGAGGCATTTTTCATAGACTGGAGTAAGTGCTTGAATAAGAGGAGTGACGAGTAAGCTTTGAAAGATTGATAGAAGTTGAGACAAATGCCAAAGGAAAGTGCTACAGAAGACACATGCATTAGGAAGAGTCATAGTGTTGTAGATTCTGGTGACTTTGATTTTTTTTTAAAATATATATAATGACAAGTATATGGAACAGAGAGTAGAATGAAAGGAAAAGAGGCTGGAGAGTGAAGGATCATTCAGATACTAATGGAGGATTTTCAATTTAATCTTCATGATCCATTGTTGTCATTGTTGTTCAGTCTCTAAGTTGTGTCATACTCTTTGTGACCCTATGGACTGCAGCGCACCAGGCTTTCCTGTCCTTCACTATCTCCCGGAGTTTGCTCAAACTCATGTCCATTGAGTCAGTGATGCTATCTAACCATGTCACTGGACTCTTACAATTTTTGTCTCTTCACATCAGGTAGCCAAAGTACTGGAGCTTTAGATTCAGCACCAACCATTTCAATCAATATTCAGGGTTGATATCCTTTAGGATTGATGAGTTTGATCTCCTCATTGTCCAAGGGACTCTCAAAAGTCTTCTCCAGCATCACAACTCAAAAGCATCAATTATTGGTCATTTAGCTGTCTTAATGGCCCAACTATCATATCCATACATGACTTTCAGAAAAGCCATAGCTCTGACTATTCGGACATTTGTTGGAAAAGTGATGTCTTTGCTTTTTAATATGCTCTCCAGGTTTGTCATAGATTTCCTCCCAAGAAGCAAGTCTCGTTTAATTTTGTCACTGCAGTCACCATCCACGGTGATTTTGGAGCCCAAGAAAATAAATCTGTCACTGCTTCCACTTTTTCCCCTTCTATTTGCCATGAAGTGATGGAACAAAATGTTATGATTTTAGCTTTTTGAATGTTGAGTTTTAAGCCAGTTTTTTCAATGATTAATTTTTTAATTAGTAAATGACCTATTTAAATTGCTTCCCTGGTGGTTCAGATGGTAAAAAATCTGTCTGCAATGCAGGAGACCCAGGTTTGATCCCTGGGTCAGGAAGATATCCAGGAGAAGGGAATTGCTGCCCACTCCAGTAATTTTGCCTGGAGAATTCCATGGACAGAGGAGCCTGGCAGGCTACAGTCCATGGAGTTGCAAAGAGTCAGACACAACTGAATGACTAACACTATTCAAATTGATGTTTTAAAAGGATTTCTAGGTAATAGAGGCTTGCTTTATCCTAGACCAACCAAATTTAGTAAGTGGAAGTTTTATTTCACCAGGGTGTGGGAAGGATGTAAACTACTGCAAACCAACAGATGGAGAAGTATAAAGTTGAGTTGCTTTATTTGTTTTTTAATTACTGCAAATATATTACTGGCTTGGCAGTACTCACTTAGAGACAAAGGGAGGTGGAAAAACAATAATGAACAGGGATATATATATATACTGAAGAGTGTTTTCTTGGTAGCACAGAGTTCAGTAAATTAGCTCCAGGTTGATACTGTCACATAATTTGCTGGTAGGAGTACAACAGAGCAGCTTGTAAGAACAGATGAGCCAGGGCACAAATAAAGCAATGAACATAAATCAGAGAAACTTAATTTAGCATTGGACATCTAGATGGTGGTCAGTGAGCTGATCATTATTACCATACTGCCATGCACAGAGGAGACTCAAAAAATATTTGTTGATGGTAATTACAAACTCAGAAAGAAACATGACTAGCATTTCCCACCCCCATTTAGGGAAGAATTTAAATGTTTATTGTGATTAGTCAAAGGTGCTTTGTGGAGAACTATTTTGATGATTATCTAGACTGTAAGGTACTTCAAAATATCATGTGTTTCATTTGAAAACAGAGGCAAATTTATTTATGCATTTTATTTCCAGCAGAATGTCTTATCAGTGTGTGTTTCTGATGATTCAATATTTAGTTTGGTTTTATTTGAAAAAGAGGTTTATGTATACAATCCATTGAATTTAAAGATAAACATTGCTAAATATAAGTGAGACTTTCAATGTACCAATAGTCTCACCTAGGATTAATCTCTTTGACTACTATATTGCCAATTTAACTTGTCAATCTCACATTAGTTCCTCATTTTTTTGTGTGCACTGCAAGTCTCAATGTTCTTGCTTGACTATTGAAAATTTTGCCCATGTGTTTCTTTATTTTGCCCCCCCCCCAAAAAAGAGAAAAAATATAAATATCATTTTAATGCATGATCCTGAGCATGAAAAGAGTAGAGTAGAGCCGGGTCCAAAAGTTAAAATAAATCATTTATGTATGGTAAACTCAAACCTAATTAAATTTACCTTAATAATAAGAAATAAAGAACATTATTAAATATGTAGCTCAGCCTATTATCTGGGACAGATTCTCAGTCGCTGTTTGACTTGAAACTCAAATCAAGGCTGATTTCATTTTTATTTTTTAAGTTTAAGGAAAAAAAAATAACAATTGAAACAATTACAATAAATGCTCCAACTTTAATCTTCTTCATTATTGTTAGAAATTTTTATCTGAATATAAAGGCACTGTTTGAATTCCTCTTTTACAGTTGTTCATTCCTGCCTAACTCTCTTCTTCATTATCCCAACTTTCCTCAAGTGTAACCATTTAAAATTCAAGCAAAAAAAAAAAAAAAAAAAAAAAGAGAAAGAAAGAAACATAAAATTTAAACCATTTGATTGTGGTGAAATACAGTATACTATAATATCACACAACACAATAAAGTAACTTATGCTATTTTATAAGCAATTATAATCACTCTTACATATACATTTAGAAATACTGATCTCCAGAATTTTTCTAGTCTCTATTCTATTGTTGTAGATGGCAGTTAATTGTGGCATCAAGGAAGGGATAAATAGGTAAGTGGAAGGATTTGTATTCTGTTTATTCATAAGTTCACATAACACTTCTGCTTATATTCCACTAGCCATGACTATATCTGCACATCTATACCTGCAAGAGAATCCCAAAATATGGTGTTTATACTAGGAGTCACATGCTGAGATAAAGCTGGAGAAGGGAAAGCAGATATTGAGAAATGATTAGCAGTCTCTACCACATATAGTGCCTTGGGAATATTGTGTCCTCCCTCTACTTTGATGTTTATTTTCTAGTTTTTAAACAGCAGAATTGCAAACTCTTTTTCCCATGGACTTTCTCTAAACGCTATTATAAATATCTCCTATGAGAATAAAAGATTTATGGTAAATAAATGTTCATGGTAAATATAAAAACTTTAAAAATAACATATAGATTTATGAGAAAGCGACCCAAATACGTTTTTTCTGAGTGTGTTATTATTTCATAAAATATTATAAGGACCTATTGTGATTTATACTAGAATTTTTTTATAATTTCATTTTTTTATAAAAGAATCATCCATATATAATGTCAGATTTGTGAGAAATACAAAGTTTTCTGAACTCTCACTGCTCTGAAAGAAATGCTTTTCTAAAAATAAAATGTACATGTTGGGAAAATGTTCAAATCAATGTGCTAGTAGTTATGTTCAAAATTCCATTACTGTTAATGAGATTTGCAGGCATAACTTGCACCGCAAGTTTCTCTGAAATTTTTCCCAGCTGTGTCCTTAAAAGATGCCTACTTCTTCTTTTCCTTCTTTTTTAATTCATTTTATCAGAGCAGTTGGTTTTCAGATTATCCATTTGTGTGTCAGTGGCATTCATCCTACATAAAATGTTGGACTTAAATGTAAAAGAAAAATACTGTGCATCCAGTACATGTATATGAGTCACAAACAATTCATTGACATGAACTTCAGCACCTTAGCATAGTTCTGATATGGAACTACTGCATAATTCATCACAAAAGAACATGAAGCATTCAGAAGTCAGTGTTCATTCAGGGATGTGCTAAAATATTAGCAGCACAAGGAAATATGCTTTTTCTATACATAATTTACACAAAGCAGCTGATACATTTTATGGTTCCTAATAGAGTTATTTTGTTCTCTTTACAGATTTTTGGAAATATTTTAAAAGTAATACATTAAGAGAAAGTATATTAAAACAAATTTTCATGGCATATCTTATTATTTTCTGTTTTATATGCATTTCCTTGGAAGGCATTTAGTAGTGATTAAATTCATATTTCTTAAAAATATTTTAAAAATGTGTGATATAGTCACATGATCTAAAATGAAAAACTGTAAAAGGTATATAGTCTTTAAGATTTGTTAACATGATTTTTAGCTCATCATCTTTTTCTTGTACCACATGGACTTGCTACTTCCTAAGAAAGAGAAAATTGATTTATATCATGCACAAGTCCTGCTGGCAATATTTTATATTATCAGAGTTCATGCCTTTGGCCATTAGTTTAACTTGACTCTTTACAAAACAGGAGCAAAAGTAAGAATAAGAATCATCTACAGAAACATTCACAAAACACATCTCACCACCATCACATTCCCAAACTCTGCCTTACTGAGCCACACTTTTTTATCATAATTAGACATTTTGTGTTCTTTTGGTTTGGCACGTAAATAGGGCTGGGAACTTATTTTCTAGAAACTCTAAAACATGTTTATATTTTCCTTAAAAAAAAATTACCATATCCTTAAAAGGCAAAATATATATAATTTTTCTCCAAGTGTTAGTAGAAACACAACCAAAGTAAAAGCAATTAGTTCTATGAATAAAAACTGTTAATCCTATAAAATAAAATCTTGCAGAAAAGACATTATGTTAGTAACAGCATAATGAGTTCAGCAACATCATTTTACTCTCTTCCAAACATATCAGGTTTCTGACTCTTATGAACTCTGCTCTCAAGGAACTTAAAATCTTCAATGGCTTTCTGATGATCACCAAAAATATAAGTCAAACAATGGACAATAATCTATATGGCCAGATAAGAATCTGAGAAAGGTTGCTAAATAAATTAAACGTTAGATAAAAGCAATGCACTAAGAATTTAAATTATATATCCTAGTAGAAAGGAAAAATAACATTCGCCCATTGGTGGAATTCTCCAGGAAAGGACTCTGAGATAGACATTTTCATGCAAAGGAAGCAGGATTGGCCAGAAGTTAAAGTTGAAATGCAGTCACAGCAAGTCTCAGCCAATCTGTCCAGGGGTATAGAGCTAGGACAACTTTTAAAAGTTGTCCTTTTTGTAGTCCTTCACGTGCTTGTGGTTGGGGGGTGTGTGTGTGTGACATCAGTGAGTTAGCTTCTTTTTACTGAAGACAATTCCAATCAAATGACTCAGCTGAGAGTTGCTTAGTTATCCAGTTGGTGTGGAACGAGTGCCTCAGGCGTGATGTGGGATCTGGTGTGTGTGTTAATCACTGAATCATGTCCAACTCTTTGTGACTCCATGGACTATAACCCACCAGACCCCTCTGTCCATGGGATTCACCAGGCAAGAATACTGGAGTAGATTTCCATTTCCTTCTCCAGGGTATCTGGGATCTGGGGGATGCCCATCAGTATCTGTTCTCCCTAGCTTACTTTAAGATAGGGAGATGCTGGGCTTCTCTGGTATCTCAGATGGTAAAGTATCTGCTTGCACTGCAGGAGACCCAGGTTCAATCCTTGGCTTGGGAAGATTCCCTGGAAAGGGAATGTCTATCCACTACAGTATTCTTGCCTGGAGAATTCCATGGATAGAGGAATCTGGTGGGCCATGAAGTGGCAGAGTCAGACATCACTGAGCGACTAACACAGGGAGTTGTAAGTGACTAACCTTGGTTTATTAAGCAAGAGGGCATCAGAACGCAGACACACTGAAACCATACTCAGAAAACTAGTCAATCTAATCGTACTAGGACCACAGCCTTGTCTAACTGAACAAAACTAAGCCATGCCCATGGAGCAACACAAGATGGGTGGGTCATGGTGGAGAGGTCTGGCAGAATGTGGTCCACTGGAGAAGGGAATGGCAAACCACTTTAGTATTCTTTCCTTGAGAACCCTATGAACAGTATTAAAAGGCAAAATGATAGGATACTGAAAGAGGTACTCCCCAGGTCGGTAGGTGCCCAATATGCTACTGGAGATCAGTGAAGAAATAACTCCAGAAAGAATGAAGGGATGGAGCCAAAGTAAAAACAATACCCAGCTGTGGATGTGACTGGTGATAAAAACAAGGTCTGATGCTGTAAAGAGCAATATTGCATAGAAACCTGGAATGTCAGGTCCATGAATCAAGGTAAATTGGAAGTTGTCAAACAGGAGATGCCAAGAGTGAATGTCGGCATTCTAGGAATCAGCAAACTAAAATGGACTGGAATAGGTGAATTTAACTCAGATGACCATTCTATATACTACTGCGGGCAGGAACCCCTCAGAAGAAATGGAGTAGCCATCATGGTCAACAAAAGAGTCCAAAATGCAGTACTTGGATGCAATCTCAAAAATGACAGAATGATCTCTGTTCTTCTCCAAGGCAAACCATTCAATATCACAGTAATCCAAGTCTATGCCTGAACCAGTAATGCTGAAGAAACTGAAGTTGAACAGTTCTATGAAGACCTACAAGACCTTTTAGAACTAACACCCAAAAAAGATGTCCTTTTCATTATAGGGGACTGGAATGCAAAAGTAGAAAGTCAAGAAACACCTGGAGTAACAGGCAAATTTGGCCTTGGAATGCAGAATGAAGCAGGGCAAAGACTAATAGAGTTTTGCCAAGAAAATGCACTGGCCATAGCAAACACCCTCTTCCAACACAAGAGAAGATTCTACACATGGACATCACCAGATGGTCAACACCGAAATCAGATTGATTATATTCTCTGCAGCCAAAGATGGAGAAGCTCTATACAGTCAACAAAAACAAGACCAGGAGCTGACTGTGGCTCAGATCATGAACTCCTTATTACCAAATTCAGATTTAAATTGAAGAAAGCAGGGGAAACCGTTAGACCATTCAGGTATGACCTAAATCAAATCCCTTATGATTGTACAGTGGAAGTGAGAAATAGATTTAAGGGTCTAGATCTGATAGATAGAATGCCTGATGAACTATGGAATGAGGTTCGTGACATTGTACAGGAGACAGGGATCAAGACCATCCCCATGGAAAAGAAATGCAAAAAAGCTAAATGGCTGCTGAGGAAACCTTAAAAAATAGCTGTGAAAAGAAGAGAGGTGAAAAGCCAAGGAGAAAAGGAAAGATATAAGCATCTGAATGCAGAGTTCCAGAGAATAGCAAGAAGAGATAAGAAAGCCTTCTTCAGTGATCAATGCAAAGATATAGAGAAAAAGAACAGAATGGGAAATACTAGAGATCTCTTCAAGAAACTTAGAGACATCAAGGGAACATTTCATGCAAAGATGGGTTCGATAAAGGACAGAAATGTTATGAACCTAACAGAAACAGAAGATATTAAGAAGAGATGGCAAGAATACACAGAAGAACTGTACAGAAAAGATCTTCACGACCCGGATAATCACGATGGTGTGATCACTCATCTAGAGCTAGACATCCTGGAAGGGGAAGTCAAGTGGGCCTTAGAAAGCATCACTACGAACAAAGCTACTGAAGGTGATGGAATTCCAGTTGAGCTATTTCAAATCCTGAAAGCTGATGCTGTGAAAGTGCTGCACTCAATATGCCAGCAAATTTGGAAAACTCAGCAGTGGCCACAGGACTGGAAAATGTCAGTTTTCATTCCAATCCCAAAGAAAGGCAATGCCAAAGAATGCTCAAACTACTGCACAATTGCACTCATCTCACATGCTAGTAAAGTAATGCTCAAAATTCTCCAAGGCTGGCTTCAGCAATATGTGAACCGTGAACTTCCAGATGTTCAAGTTGGTTTTAGAAAAGGCAGAGGAACCAGAGATCAAATTGCCAACATCCGCTGGATCATGGAAAAAGCAAGAGAGTTTTAGAATAACATCTATTTCTGCTTTATTGACTATGCCAAAGCCTTTGATTGTGTGGACCACAATAAACTGTGGAAACTTCTGAAAGTGATGGGAATACCAGAGCACCTAACCTGCCCCTTGAGAAATCTGTCTGCAGGTCAGGAAGCAACAGTGAGAACTGGACATGGAACAACAGACTGGTTCCAAATAGGAAAAGGAGTATGTCAAGGCTATATACTGTCACCCTGCTTATTTAACTTATATGCAGAGTACATCATGAGAAATGGTGGGCTGGGTGAAGCACAAGCTGGAATCAAGATTGCCGGGAGAAATATCAATAACCTCAGATATGCAGATGACACCACCCTTATGACAGAAAGTGAAGAGGAACTAAAAAGCCTCTTGATGAAAGTGAAAGAGGAGAGTGAAAATGTTGGCTTAAAGCTCAACATCCAGAAAACGAAGATCATGGCATCTGGCCCCATCAGTTCATTGGAAATAGATGGGAAAACAGTGTCAGACTTTATTTTTGGGGGCTCCAAAATCACTGCAGATGGTGACTGCAGCCATGAAATTAAAAGACACTTACTCCTTGGAAGAAAAGTTATGACCAACCTAAATAGCATATTCAAAAGGAGAGACATTACTTTGCCAACTAAGGTCCATCTAGTCAAGGCTATGGTTTTTCCAGTAGTCATGTATGGATGTGAGTGTTGGACTGTGAAGAAGGCTGAGCGCCGAAGAATAGATGCTTTGGAACTGTGGTGTTGGAGAAGACTCTTGAAAGTCCCTTGGACTGCAAGGAGATCCAACTAGTCCATTCTGAAGGAGATCAACCCTGGGATTTCTTTGGAAGGACTGATGCTAAAGCTGAAACTCCAGTACTTTGGCCACCTCATGAGAAGAGTTGACTCATTGGAAAAGTCTTTGATGCTGGGAGGGATTGGGAGCAGGAGGAGAAGGGGACGACAGAGGATGAGATGGCTGGATGGCATCACCGACTCAATGGAAGCGAGTCTGAGTGAACTCTGGGAGTTGGTGATGGACAGGGAGGCCTGGCGTGCTGCGATTCATGGGGTCGCAAAGAGTCAGACACCTCTGAGCGACTGAACTGAACCGAACTGAACCTTGGTTTTGAAGAATTACACATTGAAAGGAAGAAGGCATCTTGATTTGGGTTGGAAAGATTGTTCAAATAACTAGTGTATAATTAAAAAATTTAACACTGGAAATCCTTTACATGTGCCAGTGAACCCAGGAACAAGTAATAGATGATGGAAGAAGAAAATTTGTAGTCCAGTAGGAAATCCCACTTCATAAAGCAGATGGGTTGGAAAGTCTGTGACAAATGAAAAAAGAATCCTGTTAACAAACAAAGAGATGCCCTGAAGGCCCTTCACCATTTGGCACCAGTTATATATCTTCCCCACTGCTGCTTTTTTGACACCACTCCAAATTTTTTCTTAAGCACTCATTATTTACTGGAATGAACACTAATTTCACAAACAAGATATTTCTCATGCTGCATTTCTACCTCCTTTTCTCTGTTTCAAGTCCTCCCATCTTTCAAGTCCTATCTCATTCCACATTTTCCTCCAAGCCTTCACTAGTATACTCCTTTCTTGAAACTCTCCTCCATTTCCTAGTCATGGAGTGCATGTTCCTGTCTCTTTTCCTTATCCTTTCCTCTCATGTCCTTGACTATGATCTTTTTCTCATTTCTTTCTTTCTATAAATTCATAATCTACACATCAGACTGGAGAATAACAGTTTCTATCCAAAACTTTTCTTCAAAGAGCTTTACATTTGTTTTCTCTGTCCATACCTCTATCTTTGCGGATATTTCTTGGTGATCTTAGTCACTACACCCTTTTTCACAATTATTCTCTTTTGCCTTCCTTTCTCTACTATGCATTATCTGACTTGTCTTGCAAGAATTCTGCCCTCCTTTATTATATTTTAATAAGCATATTCTATGATTATGTAATTTTGATATAAATAGAGGGAAGTAACAAAAGAATAAAAAAATTTATCATCTAGGAATATCTGTTATCGTTATGTTGTTACTGTTGTTTCAGTAGCTAAGTCGTGTCTCTTTAAAACCCCATGGACTGCAGCACACCAGGCTCTGTGTGCTTCACTATCTCCTAGAGTCTGTTCAAATTCATGTCCATTGAGTTGGTGATGCTATCTAATCATTTCATTCTCTGCTGCCCTTTTCTCCTTTTGCCATCAATCTTTCCCAGAATCAGGGGCTTTTCCAATGAATTGGCTCTTCTCATCAAGTGGCCAAAGTATTAGAGCTTCAGCTTCAGCATCGGTCCTCCAGTGAATATTCAGGATTGATTTCCTTTGACTGATTGATCTCTTTGCTGTCCAAGGGACTCTCAAGAGTCTCCTTCAGCAACATAGTTTGAAAGCATCAGTTCTTCAGTGCTCAGCCATTTTTATGCTCCAACTCTCATATCTGTACATGACTACTGGAAAGACCATAGCTTTGACTATATGGATCTTTGTCAGCAAAGTAGTTCTTTGCTTTTTAATACACTGTCTAATCATTATGTTAGCATGTTTCTTTTCCTCTTTCTGCATTACGTTAAAAATACAATCCCAATTTTATGCCTAATTTGTATTTTTTGGCTAAATTATTTAATTATTTTTCATATACTAAAAGTGCTTGTGAACGTCATTTTTCTAGAAGAAAATTAAAGTGTTTGGAGATACACTATACAGTATTCCATTCTATTCTGAAATATAATTTTAAATGAAATAATAGGCTTGAAAAATTCAGGTAATCAGTTTAAAAGTATTAATGATTATCAGTAATAAATGGAGTCATCAAAAGATAGGAAGTTTGAAACTACAAATAGAAAGACATCATGAATAAGCATGCTGTGTATAAGGAAAAAGTAGATAAAGAATTTGTTAAGCAGCTAGATTATAACTTAATAGGAACAAAAAGGAAGAACTTTGTATACATAAAATTGAGCAAGATGATCTGTGCTCAAAGTCAAATCTTTAGTACCAAGAGGTACTTGTTATACAACCAAACCTAAAATTAGCATTTGAAAGACTTAACTACTTAAACAGGATTGTTTTCCTGTGTGACATGCTTATTTGTTTCCATATTCCTTATTCGTTGAGAGAAGTATCAAAGCACCACAAATAGGGTCATTTCCAGAAAAGAATGTGAAAATGACTCTTGTTCTTAAACAATTTGCAAGCCCAGAAATGATTAATAATAGTTCCTTACATTTGTATAACAGAAGTGTTATAAAATCACTTTCATATTAATTATCGCCTTTTATGCTCACAACAAAACTGTGAAGCAGGGTATTATAATTGTTCTCTTTATAAATGGATAAACCAATGTCAGAGAAGTTAAATGATTTACTGAAGATGGCACTGTTAGCAAAGGGCATCCAAAACTTAACCTGATTAATTCTCTTTTGTTGTTGTTATGTTTCTCTACTAATGTTAGGGAGGTGGACTTTGTTGAGTTGACAAAAAATGTCATATTTTTTCTAACAAAGAAATTTCAATCTTAAATTCTCCATAGCTGTTTCCTTCTTGTTTGTTTGGTATATGTCCTGGTATATAGGAAATAATATATTACTAAACTCAATGAGGTACATTAGTGTGTATGAAATTTTTCTCTGAAACAAAGCTGTTATACTTTAGTCTTCTGGCAATTGCTACTGAAAATAAGTCATAATCCTCCCTCTTCTGAGAATTGACCCAGTTGGATGATGCTAAAGTTTTAAAATATATTCTTAAATATTAAACATTTCTGGTATCTGACTAATTGAGGGTTCATTAATGTTGCCTATGAGGTGATAAAGACATCAGTTTCAGATATTTGTATTTCTACTTCAGGATTTATTTTAATATTCACAGTCCCAATTATGCTTAACTGTCCTTCAGATTTTTCCAAAAGTTGAGTCCTAAACTTATCCATCATGTCTATCATCTTTTTTCCCACTATTTTAATTCAGTTGTCACATTATTTCTACATTCTTGGAAGCTTTTGATTATTTTTTCTAATTCTTTTAATTTGGTTTCTAGTGTTAAGATGCTGTTGATTACCTTTAAGTCAGATTTTAGTTCTTCAGTTGCTTTTTAAAATTTCCTTACAATTCTTTCTTATTTTATATATTTTCTTTTCATCCTATGGTTTTCATTTTTCATATCACTCTATTTATCATTCTTCTGTTTCACTGAGACCATCTTCCTTGTTTCCTATGTAGTATGTTGCTAAAATTTGCCATCTATGGAAGAATTATTATTCATGATAAGACACTATCTATGCTTTTGCTTTGTTCATTCATTCATGAATAGGAAATTTTATCCAATGTGTGCTTTGTGCTTCCCATTAGAGTTCTCAGATTGCCTTTGATTCCATTTTCTTTCAGCATGAATATTAGATGAATATCCTTTTTATCCAAACAAGATGGGAAAAGATATATACAGTTCCTGAACCAGTTGATGGTATCTAGTTGGCATATAAGTATTAATACATTAGACCTGTTAGGTTAAGATGTGGTCTTCTTCAACTCTTATCGTCTTTTTGCTTGATACTCTGAATGTTGGAAGTACTATTATGTACTAATAGTACAAAATAATAAAGGACATTTCTGAATTGTGTCTATTTTATTTTAAAATGTTGGGATTTCCTTCCTGATTTTGCAAGCAACTACCAATACCCCATCTAACCAGCTGTATAAATATTGTACCTAGAGCATATATGTTGTTGGTATGGACACATACAAGTTATTGTCCAAAAAAGGAAGGTCTGAGAGTGAAAAGGCCTCTATTAATATCCATGCCAGGAAACCAACATGTACTAGAATTATCCCAAACTGGGGAGTATATTCATCCTATTTCTAGGATGTTTCAGTTGGATCTAGAAGAAGAGGCCCTACTCTAAGAATGAAGTAGCTAGATTCTGGTAGTGCTCTGTGACATGAAATGGGAGTTGCCTTGTAGTAGAAGAATGGATACTAAGTATTCAGTGTCTCAAACACTGTACTTTGGGAGCAAAGAAACTCTTCGGAAGTTTCAGTTTTGTAATTCTAGAGGTTTGCTCCTATAATTGCATAAGATTGGAAGCTAGCAATTAATTATCTCAGTTCAGTTTTCTTAACCTAGTAATTCATAGATGTTTTCCTGAAATGCTTGTGATATATTGATGAGTCCCACTGTCTAGTTTTACCTTGAATATTCATTGTGTATGTATGTGGTTCTGTAATTAATTTTTGGCTTGATGAAAGAAATTGAATTCAGCTGTGCCAGCAAGATTTTATATAAATTTCTGTTTCTGCTTCATTCAGTTTGGTAATATCTTTATGTGTTAAAATCTACTCCATACTTTCTTTGCGTATTACATTTAAATGTGTTCCTTTTTTCCCATGATTTTTGCTGCAGATTAGCAATTCTTAGAGAATATGGAGCAACCAATAGATTCAATACATATTTATGTGTATATTCATTCTATATAAATATTAATATATTTAGCATATCATAGTTTTTACTTTCTTGGAAAGTCAACCCTCTACACCAATAAATAGGTGTCAAATGTTTTACTGCTAGTAACAAAATATGTACCTTAAAGTGAAAATTCACTAAGTATCATATTTACTTCTGTTAGTGGCCACCTTTAAATTTAATCTAATGATTTAAATATATTGTCTGATTCATCTTAATATACTCTTAACTTCTTAATGGCTGACTGTGTTAATGCTGAGCATGAGCCAGTAGGGCTCTGCTTTCAATGTATAAATAACCTGGATGGCTGCTTCAAAGGTACTTAGTGAAAAGATTAAAGTCTGCTTAAGCAAGAGAGGTTTCAAATGTAAAATCATGATCTAGCTCTAAATCATATGCTTAATTGTATACTAAGATGAACCCATGCCTATTTTTATTGATGAGGAGGAATGACGGTTTCAAAGTAGCCACAATATTAGTTTTCTGTCAATAAATTTGTTGCAGCTGGTGGGACTATGATGACCTTTTATTTCTTCAACTGATGTGTAATCTTCTCTGTCGCAGATGTCATTTCATCTAGGAGAAAGGGGCAACTTACAACGTGACCTTGTAGCACTTCCACTTTCCCCCAAACTTAAAAGTGGCATTACAGAAACAGTTTTAACACTTGCATGCACAAAAAAGCCTCTGGCCTCATTTCAAAACAAATTAGAAGATAGTCCCACTTGCCTTTCCCCCTTTATTCCTGTTGCCTCCAGAAGTCTAACCAAAAACAAAACATATAAGACGTTGGTAGTAGATCTGTATGGTTTAAAAAGTGGTCAAAACAGATGTTATTTTTAGAATCCTAAACTGATATATCTTTTCTAGTCTTCACTTTTAGTTTTTTTATTAAAAATAGTTTTATGTAATGCAAGGTGTAAAGTCTTAAATTTTTATTACATTGATCATAATTTATTATTGTCCAGAGGATCATGCATCTTTTTTTTGTTTGTTTGTTTTCAGTGCTTCTTTCTTGTATAGCTTCTATGATTATTCATCAATTAAAATTTATACTTATTCATTTACCATGAGATAGCTCATCAACAAGTGGTTTTCAGGTAATATGGAGATATGTTATCACTGAGGTAAATAAATCTATTTAATATGTCATTTGAACCCTTAAATCCTCATTATTGAGAAGTGAAACATAGGATGCTAGCTGTTTAGTATTTGACTAATATGCCATAATAACTGGTTTCATTCAAGGTCACAAGAGAAAAATTGTGTTTGTGGCTTTTCTTCTTCTTTTTTCTTTTCTTTTCCTAACTTGGAGCAACCAGTATTTAGCCAAACTTCTTGGCCAAATTGTTAATATATATCAAAACAATCACTATAAATTTTAACATGCGTATTTTAAAATTATCTTAGTTCCTAGATTGAAAACTATTTCTAGATATCTACTTGCTATGGAAACTAAGAGGTTATTTATAAACACATATATAGTATATTGTATATTGAGTTCAGTTCAGTCGCTCAGTCGTGTCTGACTCTTTCGACCCCATGAATCACAGCATGCCAGGCCTCCCTGTCCATCATCAATCCCAGAGTTCACTCAGACTCACGTCCATCGAGTCCATGATGCCATCCAGCCATTTAATCCTCGGTCGTCCCCTTTTCCTCCTGCCCCCAATCCCTCCCAGCATCAGAGTCTTTTCCAATGAGTCAACTCTTTGCATGAGGTGGCCAAAGTACTGGAATTTCACCTTTAGCATCATTCCTTCCAAAGAAATCCCAGGGCTGATCTCCTTCAGAGTGGACTGGTTGGATCTCCTTGCAGTCCAAGGGACTCTCAAGAGTCTTCTCCAACACCACAGTTCAAAAGCATCAATTCTTTGGCGCTCAGCTTTCTTCACAGTCCAACTGTCACATCCATATAAGACAACTGGAAAAACAATGGCCTTGACTAGACAGACCTTTGTTGGCAAAGTAATGTCTCTGCTTTTGAATATGCTGTCTAGGTTGGTCATAACTTTTCTTCCAAGGAGTAAGTGTCTTTTATTTTCATGGCTGCAAGCACCATCTGCAGTGATTTTGGAGCCCCCCAAAATAAAGTCTGACACTGCTTCCGCTGTTTCCCCATCTATCTCCCATGACATGATGGGACCAGATGCCATGATCTTCGTTTTCTGAATGTTGAGCTTTAAGCCAACTTTTTCACTCCCCTCTTTCACTTTCATCAAGAGGCGTTTTAGTTCCTCTTCACTTTCTGCCATAAGGGTGGTGTCACTTGCACATCTGAGATTATTGATTTCTCCCAGCAATCTTGATTCCAGCTTGTGCTTCTTCCAGCCCAGGATTTCTCATGATGTACTCTGCATAGAAATTAAATAAGCAGGGTGACAATATACAGCCTTGAGGTACTCCCTTTCTTATTTGGAACCACTCTGTTGTTCCACTTGCAGTTCTAACTGTTGCTTCCTGACCTGCATACAGATTTCTCAAGAGGCAGGTTAGGTGGTCTGGTATTCCCATCTCTTTCAGAATTGTTCAGTTTATTGTGATCCACACAGTCAAAGGCTTTGGCATAGTCATTAAAACAGAAATAGATGTTTTTCTGGAACTCTCTTGCTTTTTCGATGATCCAGCAGATGTTGGCAATTTGACCTCTGGTTCCTCTGCCTTTTCTAAAACCAGCTTGAACATCTGGAAGTTCACAGTTCACATATTGCTGAAGCCTGACTTGGAGAATTTTGAGCATTTCTTTACTAGTGTGTGAGATGAGTGCCTTTCTTTGGGGTTGGAATGAAAACTGACATTTTCCAGTCCTGCGGCCACTGCTGAGTTTTCCAAATTTGCTGGCCTATTGAGTGCAGCACTTTACAGCATCATCTTTCAGGATTTGAAATAGCTCAACTGGAATTCCATCACCTCCACTAGCTTTGTTCCTAGTGATGCTTTCTAAGGCCCACTTGACTTCACATTCCAGGATATTTGGCTCTAGGTGAGTGATCACACCATCGTGATTATCTTGGTCTTGAAGATCTTTTTTGTACAGTTCTTCCGTGTATTCTTGCCACCTCTTCTTAATATCTTTCTGCTTCTGTTAGGTCCGTACCATCTTTCCTTTATTTAGTAAATAATCTTCCAGTTTCCATGTATATGTGGATGAGTATATATGTATTTGAATGTGTAGATATATACATATAAACTGTTTTTCTGGTCCAGATAATACTGTTATACCACTGATTATTATAAAAGTTATGTAAAAAAACTTTACTAGGACAATGATATATGTTCTGTGCTTAATCTTTTCTTCTAGATTTTTTATATATAAATTTGATATTTCACATGTTATTAAGAACTGCATCTTTATTTCATTTTAATAGACAACAATGCTTGGTTTTGTTTGCTTTTATCCTGTAAGTAAAAAAAAAAAAAGAAAAAAGCAGTATTTTGTGACATCTACATTGCAGTGCCCAGACTACAATAAAAAGAGGAGGGAGAGAGAGAGAGAGAGAAAAAAAAGGTAGCAATTAGCTTTGTTTGATATTTTGCTGTTACAACATAAAATATTGATGGCTCAATTAAAAATATGAGTTCAAATGAAAAGTATTTGCTCACTGGAAATTTATATGTGATTCATGAAAAGACAGCTTTTCTACAGCCTCTTTCAATGGGATGTTGTAGAAAGAGGATACTGGACTGGGAAGCTGGAAACTTGGGCCTCAGCCAGCTCTCCCAGTAACTAGTTGTGCCATGGTGGCAATCACTGCACCTCTGGAGGCCTGAGTGTTCCCGTTTGGAATATGACAAAATAAAACTGCACAATCTCTAATGGCATTGCTAGATGAAAACCCAATGTTATGTGCTTATTTGGAAAAGAGGCTAAGCTTTCAAGTTATCTTCACACTGTTGTACAAACCACTAAAATTGAAGCCCCAAGTATAATAATTTTATACAGCAGTAAGATGAAACATGAACACTGCTTTATGATTGTTGTTCTAGAAATATGTGAAAATCACAGCCAGGTAAAAGTAGCAAGAGTATGGCAGATAATGGGAAACATATCTGGAGTATCTTTTCTAATTCTTTATTTTCCACTAAATGATATTATTCCCTTCTTGTTGATACTCTCATTCAAAACCAGTAAATGGCTTTCCACTCCTCTAAATCTAGGCATGTTTTTTCATACACTTTGATAATTTGCTGCATAGCAAGGGCAGGGATACAGTGTTCTTAATTGTGCAATGAAGTAAAGTACTATTTGGACTTCAGGTCTGTGATAAATATGCTCCATTATAGATGTCATTTACAATATGTTACTCTATGGCTCTGCTAACCCTTTTCTCATACAGAGTAAGACAGTCCTGTGATTTTTATGAATTAGAAAACAATAATTCTTCTAGTAAAGGTGTGTGAGCCCTGAAAGTAAGCACTTTATCAATCTAAATTAGACCCTAAGCATTTTGTTCAGTGAAGCATAGATTACAGTTCATTGGTTCAGTAACATTAAATAATTATCATGTTAGAATAATAGCACTTCCTGAACTTCTTAAACTCATTGGTCAGTCCATGAATCAATCCATATCGTTCTTTAGAGAAGTGAGGTAAAAATTAATGCTTATATGGATACATTAGCAGAATATGTTTTAACTACCTGAAGTTTGAATGAGCTGAAAATATTCTCGAGGGATATTCTAGAATTTAGTATTTTTGTGTTGTCTGGCTAGGGGAAACAGAGCTTATAAAGATTATAACTTTATAGCTTATTTTAAAAAAAAACATGGTTTATAAAGCACTGTAAGTTATTTGAGTAAAATATATATATGCCTGAATTTTTCATACTTATATTTTTAGTCTGGCCTCAGGTTTGGATTCTACACATAGATGTTACATGCTTTTAAAATTACATATATTTTTGAAGGAAATGTTTGGGGAAAATGAAGAAGAGAGGTAGATGAGAATGAACAAAAGAATCAAAAAAGGCTCTTCCTTGTCCAGTAAATATTCAAAAGATTTGGAGAATGGGTCAGAAATTTATGCCATGCTGATAGAATTATGTCCTAAAAGCATTTTTTTTCCTGCAAAATGAAATATCTTTTTCTTCATATTCCATCTATCTGAATAGTGGATCTATAATGAGCTAAAGAAGGGATTTTGATCTTTCCTAAGAGTGTTTTGTCAATGATCAGAAAGAACTAGTTCAATTTCTTTCCAAGTTGAACCAGAATGTCAAAAATCAAGAAAAGTGCAGTTTTTCAGCAAAGGGGTAGTAAAGGCACTAAACCTTTTCAAGCTGGTATAGTTTTGCATTTTATTTTTTGGTATATGTGTAAAATGTATTGATAAAAGGATCTGTGCACCTCTGACAGTATTGGAGGCAAGTGGAAATATCATGGTGAGAGAATGAAGTTGAGGTTAGCAGGATCATTCCTAACCAAAGCATTTATGAAACATAAAACAAGTTGGACCAGTTTTAAACCTGTGCAAGTAAAGCACGTATATTCATATGGAAAAGAGAAATTTCATAGTGTTAACTGAACTTTTTTCTTCACTAAATCTCTTTCCAATCATTTTTTGGTTTGATATTTTGCCTTTGTTAAAAATTTCTTTAGTTTAGTTAAATCTATATTTAAGTGACCTATGTGGAAAGTAAGTGTATGTTATCTTTGTCTCATATGAATATGTGTTTATCTAAGGAAAATTAATGGAATATCTAAGTTCTTAAATTTAAACCATGAATGAAGACACAGATTTTCTTTCAGAAACAAAGGACATTGTATATTTCTAATTCAGTTTCCTATCTTTTAGCACTGGTGACTAACTTGATACTTAGCAACTAAGTATAGCCCCAGGTATATTTACCTACATTTTCCCCCCCTTTAGTATCCAGTGGACTGGCATTTGTTGTCATTTAGTCATTAAGCCATGTCTGACTCTTCTGTGACTCCATGGAATGTAGCCCACCAGACTCACCTGTCCTTGGGATTTTCCAGGCAACAATACTGGAGTGGGTTGCTAGTTCCTTCTCTAGGGTATCTTCCCAAATGAGAGATTGAACCATGTCTCCTGCATAGGCAGATTCTTTACCACTGAGCCACCAGGGTAGCCAAATTTTTTTTTTTTTTTTTGGGGGGGGGGGGGCGGTGGTGGTCATACTGCCCAGTATGCAGATCTTACTTCCCCAACCAGGGATCAAACCCACGTTCCTTTCATTGGAAGCATGAAGTCTTAACCTCTGGACCACCAGGGAAGGGACCACTGGCATATCCAGTGGTTAAATAAGAAACTTAGTTTCAGAGAGGAGGATACTTAGGAAGACCTTAAAATACAAGGTGCTATTGAATGTCAACAAGTATCTACCTGCATTCCACTTCTATCTTGTCTAGTGTGTGCATACATGCTTAGTCTATCAGTCATGTCTTTGTAACCCCATGGACTGTAACCCACAAGGCTCTTCTGTCCTTGGGATTTTCCAGGCAATAATACTGGAGTGGGTTGCCAGTTTCTTCTCCAGGGTATCTTCCTGATGCAGGGATTGAACACACATCTCCTGCATCACCTGGTGTTTCAGGTGGATTCCTTACTGTTGAGTCATTGGGGAAGTCATCTTGGTCTGGTCTAGAGTCCAGATTTTCATTTTTCTCTTACTTTTGATGAATGCAGTCTTTATTTTCTGGCAGTTGAGGTCTCCTTTTGATCTGTTTTCATTCCCAGTTTTATTCATTCTTCATCCCAAACTTTCATCTTTGTTTTTGTTTCCATCTGAACATGTGCTTTTTTTGTTGGATGGATCTCTCATAAATATATGTATTAGGCAATGCTATGACACATAGTCCCCAGGTTGTAGGATGACTTAAACACATATTCAAGGTACTTTTTTTCTTGTTCACTTATTGATGATCTAAGTTGAGTGTTCCTGATCTGAGGTGTGGTCCTTCTCAAAAAAGGTTGAGAGAAACAAGAAACTGACCACCAAGGGCTTTGTCATCTTCTAAAAAAAAAAAGAAAAAGAAACCTCTTAGATTGTCATCTCAGTCAGCTGGAAAGAGAAAGCGGAGAAGGAAAGGAGAACACAGCAGAATGCTGTAAGACTTTTTAGTGGATCAAGCCTAAAAAATAAATCCATTGGTGTCACAATTCTTTGCTATTTACCCATTTGGTCACATTTAATTGAAAACCAGGATGGGCAATGCAGTCCTCTGTAAGAACAGAAAGGGAGGAAGAACAATAATTTCTCTGCATAAGAAATGACACTAAGTGCTACTTTTAGTCCAGTTAATTCTGCAAAAAAAAACCCTACCTCCCAAATCTATATTTTCAGATGAGAAAAATGATCATTAAAGTCTTTTGTTTCTGTATACAATATAGCAATGTATTTTTTAACCTTAAAGGCTAAATATGCTTATGTGTTAATTACTTCAGTTCAGTTCAGTCACTCAGTCTTGTCTGACTCTTTGTGACCCCATGAACCACAGCACACTAGGCCTCCCTGTCCATCACTAACTCCGGGAGTCTACCCAAACCCATGTACATCAAGTGGATGGTGCCATCCAACAATCTCATCCTCTGTCGTCCCCTTCTCCTCCTGTGCTCAATCTTTCCCAGCATCAGGGTCTTTTCCAGTGAGTCAGCTCTTCACATCAGGTGGCCAAAGTATTGGAGTTTCAGCTTCAACATCAGTCCTTTTGATGAACACCCAGGACTGATCGGCTTTAGGATGGACTGGTTGGATTTCTCTGTAGTTCAAGGGACTCTCAAGAGTCTTCTCCAACACCACAGTTCAAAAGCATCAATTCTTCTGTGCTCAGCTTTCTTTATACTTCAACTCTCACATCCATACATGACTACTGAAAAAAGCATAACCTTGACTAGATGGACCTTTGTTGGCAAACTCATGTCTCTGCTTTTGAATATGCTATCTAGGTTGGTCATAACTTTCCTTCCAAGGAGTAAGTGTCTTTTAATTTCATGGCTGCAATCACCATCTGCAGTGATTTTGGAGCCCCCTCCAAAATAAAAATCAGCTACTGTTTCCACTGTTTCCCCATTTATTTGCTATGAAGTGATGGGATTGGATGCCATGATATTAGTTTCCTGAATGTTAAGCTTTAAGCCAATTTTTTCACTCTCCTCTTTCACTTTCATCAAGAGGCTTTTTAGTTCCTCTTCACTTTCTGCCTTAAAGGTGGTGTCATCTTCATATCTGAGGTTATTGATATTTCTCCCAGCAATCTTGATTCCAGCTTGTGCTTCCTCCAGCCCAGCATTCCTCATAATGTACTCTGCATATAAGTTAAATAAGCAGGGTGACAATATACAGCCTTGACGTATTCCCTTTCCTATTTGGAACCAGTCTGTTGTTCCATTTCTGGTTCTAACTGTTGCTTCTTAACCTGCATACAGATTTCTCAAGAGGCAGGTCAGGTGGTCTGGTATTTCCACCTCTTTCAGAATTGTCCACAGTTTATTATGATCCACACAGTCAAAGGCTTTGGCATATTCAATAAAGCAGAAATAGGTGTTTTTCTGAAACTCTCTTGCTTTTGGAATTTAATTAGCAATTCACTTTTTGTATCCAGCTGTATTGTTTTCAGGTACATTTATTATGAGATTTGTCCAGCCATATAAAATATCTTTCAGAAAAAGACTGGAGACTACTGTGTATGGGTTTAATGTCCTTGATTTTCCCATACTTTAAGTTAAATGAATGTTAGGATCCATTTCATTACTGATTATTTTTGATACCTAACATTAAAGAAGATGCATTGTTCATGGTAAGCACTAAAATGATATGTATGAATATGTATCAAATGAGCAAAATACTAAAAATTGATAAAATGCAGTTTATTTTATGTAATAGCTATATTATTAACTCTATAAACTGGATATTTCCCTTTTAAAGGAATGAAATTATACCTAGCCAAAAAAAGCATTGCATTAGTTTCTGAAGTGATACTTCTTGTTTTGAAAGTTACCTTGTATTTGTGGAACCTGTCTTTGATTGTCCTTGGTATGTAGCTTTGCAGTTTCATTGCATTCTTTATCTGTGTTTATCAGCCTTACACGACTCTTTTTGTTACATCTTTTTACCTTCTCCAAAAAAGAGAAAGAAATTTTATGTCTCTATTTGAAAATATATCAAAGAATCTATTAATAAGAACAAACTTGATAGACATTGCCTATCAACAAACAAATGTATAGTCTCCTAGTTTGTATGAACAAAAGAAAATATCATTCAGTTGATTTTGTATGCATATGGATGTTTTAAATTAATGTGAGTAGCCTGAAGACATTTTATACAGTGTCATTCATGGTGAAATTTCTTGTCAAAGAAAGAAGAAATTAATAACAGAAAAGCAACTATTTTCACTAGTTTAAAGAAGATTTTATAAAACATTTATATATGTTCATATAGATATCATATAAAAAACAGCATACATGAAGATTCATTTTAATATAAAGATATTGAGGAAGTGATTTTCACTTTTAAAAACAGCTCCGATATATATTTTATTTAATGCCCATTCTTTGTTACCTTCAGTTGCAAAAATAACACCTTTATGAAACATTTGTACCAATCTTTTAAAACCAGACATGTTACTGATTTTTTTGTACTATGAAAAAATAAAGTTTCGTTTAAAACTTAATTTTTAATCTTTATTTTCCTGAAAGACAATGAAGACTGCCATTCTAATAGATCATCTTATTAAAGTCAGACATAGATCATGTCATACAGTAACTTTGGATTGCATTAGAAACTACTGTCAGGACTAAGAAGACCATGGAAAACCTTGGAAAGTAGCTGAGTTGTATAGTTTAAATTTGATATTCAGTAGGGCTTCCCTGGTGGCTTGGATGTAAACAATATGCCTGCAACAAGGAAACCCTGGTTCTATCCTTGGGTCAGGACGGTCCTCTGGAGAAGGGAATGGAACCTACTCCAGTATTCTTGTCTAGAGAATGCCATGGACAGAGGAGCCTGGCAGGCCACACAGACCATGGGGGTAACAAAGAGTTGGGCATGATTGAGAGACTAACACCCAACAGGCCTACCAGCCTTAGTATTATAAATCTTCATGGTATTCGAAAATGATTTAAGAAGCTTCTATTCAATTTTTCTGCATGTTTTGTTAAATTATTGCCACTCAGTTGAACTCAGAAGATATATTATGTACACACATATAATTTTATACCTGCACCTAAGCACAGACACACACGCCCATAAAAATGAAGAAAACTCCTTCACTGTAGAAATTCCACCATGTGATTCTAATAAACCTACATCAAAACTAAGTATAAACAAAATCAAATAAAGTAAAAATAAAAATCTAAAAAAAAGAAATAAAGCAAAAAAAAAAAAAAAAAAGGAATTAAATAGCATGTTTAACAGTCATGTACTTATGGAGGCATCTATATAGGGCAAGGCTTCCCTAGTGGCTCAGATGGTAAAGAATATGCCTGCAAAGCAAGAGACCCAAGTTCGATCCCTCAGTTGGGAAGATTATCTGGAGAAGGGAATGGCAACCAACTAAAGTATTTTTGCCTGGAGAAGCCCATGGACAGAGAAGCCTGGCAGGCTATAGTCCCATGGGGTTGCAAAGAGTTGGGCACAACTGAGCGACTAACACATTCACTTTCACACTATATAGAGCAGTAAGGAAGTTTAGTGCCAAATATTGAGACCCAAAACTTCAAATGCTTATTCACCGAAATTGCTTTGTAAACTTTGTAATTGTTTCACATCTTAAAGAGGAGTACCTTTACATTTTTGCAAAACAATTAAAATCATCCTATATAAAAGGTTTTTTACAATATAATAGTATAATAGCATTACTACTGTTGCTATTGATTCTATTAATTCAAGGAATAATAATATATTAGCACCTGGCTCAGGTCTTGAATACATTGTTTAAAAAATTTGCCCAGTATTCAACAGACTGTGATGATTATTTTATAGCTTTATAAACCTGAAAAATAAAATCCATTCAGAATGCTTTATTAAGATAATCATTTTCATTCAGAATTTTATAAACTGTTTTTTCTGTTTATCTATGCTGACTTCTGTTCTTTAATACCTAGATATTATTGCTTCTTCCAAATCATCTCTGTAATATAGATTCAGTGATACACTACGTGAATTTGTCTATTGCGTGATTACTAGAAGTTGGTCTTCCATTATTTCAGTTATATGCAGTCTGATACAATAAACTTACTCACTGACATGCAAAACGAATTATGCTCTCATTTATGAGAAAAGCATGCTCCAACACACAGTTACTATTCAGATAAATCCATTCATGTCTACATGTTATTAGGTACTAAATTACCTTTAAAATAATTCAGTAATTTAAAAAGTAGAAGATTTTTATTAAAGGATTTTTAAAGCAAAAGAAGAAATGTAATTTTAGTACAGGCAACCATTTCTAACATGAATTCACTGATCTAGAAAATTACTTTAATGCACATATCAATATACAAGCCAGTTGCTTATATTTCAGTAATTTTTAAAAAAAATCAATAAACTCCTTTTTGCATGTAATGAAAATATATGAGAGCTTTTCATAGTAAAATAATAATTATGTATTCATTATTTTATCTCAGTAAAATAAAAATACAAGCTTTTACTTAATTAAAAATTAGTAAATATTTTTAAATGGCAGAAGAATCACTCTAGGTTTACTGTAATTTTCCTATATTAAAAAAATTAAATATGTTGATAGAAAAATACATCTTCCACTTTTTTATGATAAAAAGACTTGGTAGCCACTTAAGATATGAAAATAGGGACATTGCAAATTTCAGAACACAGGATAGAAAGAAAGTCATGGAAAAAATGAGAACAAATGCTCTTTTATTAAATATCTCTACTTTGATGTCTCAAATTCATGTACAATACTAAACTCAATCACTTTTATTTTTAATATTTTATAACTTCATGCCTATCATAATGTTTGCCATACAGTGGACACTGAATAAAATTGGTTCTGAATGGAGAGTTGAATAGAAAATTATTTCATAAAAGACCTAGTTTGAAATTTGTATCATGTCATTCCTTGTTTACTTGTAGCTGTTCACATATGATTTATCTTAATTTATTTTGATGATGACAATAATATACACCTTTATATTAATTGTACTCTTTAATTATAAAGAAATACACTTTTGTGCATTACAGAATACTGTTTCAACAAAAATGGTAAATTATTTTTAACAAAATATTTGATTTCTAATATCCTATATAAACACTTATTGATAACTGTTTTAACATTCTGATCATTGTGATTTTATCTATTTAACTGAAGATTTCCACATTGAAATGTAAATATGAATCACAAATAACTATACTTGTATAGTAAGTGTTTGAAATCCAGACTGTATCTCTGATATGCCTAAAAGTTCTGCTAAATGATATAATTTGATTTGATATGATCTTTGAATCACAATTTAATTCATTCCTGGTTTTTTTTTTGTTTGTTTCTCTGTTATATATCGTTATACATTATTTATTCATGTTTCCTTTTAAACCATCTCAAACTCATTGCTTCTTATATTTCCAAAATGTATTTAAATATGCATATATTTCTTTCTCTTTCATATACTTATGCAAATTTTTCATTTTATATTTCATCATTATCATTTTCATAAGGAAATGGTTTTTTTGACATTCTTCTTATAACATTCCAGTGTATCCATTGGATACATTGTGTATCCAAACACATCCAAATGTATCCAGTTGCCTGGAACATATTTGCTATATTTTAAACTCATATTTTCATGGTTGACTCTTCTCTCACATTTGCTCATATTCCTCAGCTATTCCTTGTATCTTCTAACTCTATCTCATTTCAATATGACTAATTTAAGATGAAATTTAATTTATAAAATGCCATTCTACAATTTATGTTATTTAGTGTAAGTGTCTAAACTCAGTGTTCAGTAAGAATTTTATCTCAAAATATCTAACTTATAGGCAAACTAATTTTTAGAATGGTTTTATAAATGCCCCAGTCTGGGCATTTATATATACCCAGCCAGTCTGGGTCATGAAGAAATGATGAACAATCTTTGTGAAGCAAACTTTGAAATCAAAGTGGATGAACTCACCAATGTTATATCCTATCTCATTTTAATATGCATACCCTATAGTTGCATACACAGGATTGTGTGTTTCTATCATATACGTAAAGAAAATCAGATAGAAGTTGAACATATGTTAGAATTGTTAGTCACTGAGAAACTGCATTTCCTTATATTTTCCGTTAGATTTCTGTTTTTTGTTTTGTTTTTTTTTTTTAAGATCTGTCTATTTACTTTTGGCTGTGTTGGGTCTCTGTTGCTGTGTGCAGGCTTTCTATAGCTGTAGCAAGTGTGGGGCTTCTCTTCACTGCGATGCATGGGCTGCTCATTGTGGTGGCCTCTTTTGTTGACGAGCAGGGGTTCTAGGCCTGTGAGCTCAGTAATTGTGGCACACAGGCCCAGTTGCTTCACGGCATGTGGAATCTTCCTAGATAAGGGATTGAACCTGTGTCTGCTGCATTCGCAGGTGAACTCTCAACTACTGCACCACTAGGGAAATCCAGATTTCTTTACTCATTTCTTACGAATGAAAGGAATTAGTGCATTGCTGCTGCTGCTGCTGCTAAGTCGCTTCAGTCATGTCTGACTCTGGTCGACCCCATAGACGGCAGCCCACCAGGCTCCCCCGTCCCTGGGATTCTCCAGGCAAGAACACTGGAGTGGGTTGCCATTTCCTTCTCCAAAGCATGAAAGTGAAAAGTGAAAGTGAAGTCACTCAGTCATGTCCAATCCTCAGTGACCCCATGGACTGCAGGCTTCCAGGATCCTCCATCCATGGGATTTTCCAGGCAAGAGTACTGGAGTGGGGTGCAATTGCCCTCTCCGGGTTAATAATGATTAGGCTGGTAAAGATGTAAATAGCAAAGTAACATCTAATGGACTGATAGCATTTGACTCACACAAAAGGCTGAGCCAGTCCTGCCTGGCTGTGAATGTTTGAGAGTTTCCTGTGGAGGCATGGACCAACAGTGGCCTGCTGTGTGGACAGGAGCTCTGGAAGCAGCCATCTTGGGAGGCACAGTGTGTTGGCATAAGTCCTCTTGGAGAAGGTTACCATTAGCCCTCTCATAGTGACTGCAGAATCAGGACTGGGCTGCCTCACACCAAACTACAAGGAGGGAGCATAGCCCCATCAATCAGCAGAAACATGGATTGAAGATTTACTGAGCATGGTCTTATCCACCAGAGCAAGACCCAATTATCCCCACAGTCAGTCCCACCTATCAGGAAGCTTGAACAAGCCTCTTATCCTTATCCATCAGAAGAGAGACAGAAGAAACAAGAATTACAGTCCTATGGCCTCCAGAATGAAAACCATGATCACAGAAAACAGTGAAAATAATTGCATGGATCACAGCCTTATATAACTCAGTGAAGCCATGAGCCATGCCATGCAGGGCCACCAAGACAAACAGGGCATGGTGGAGAGTTCTGACAAAATGTGGTCCACTGGAGAAAGGAAAGGCAAACTGCTTCAGTATTCTTGCCTTGAGGACCCCATGAATATATGAAAAGGCAAAAAGATATGAAACTGGAAGATCAGCCTCCCAGGTCAGTTAATGTTCAGTATGCTACTGGGAAAGAACAGAGAATAGCTCCACAAAGAATGGAGTCTGAACCAAAGCAGAAATGAACCCAGTTGAGGAAGTATCTGGTGGTGAAAGTAACATCTGATGATATAAAGAACAATATTGCATAGGAACCTAAAATATGTGGTCCAAGAATCAAGGTGAATTGGATGTGGTCAAACAGGAGACAGCAAGAATGAACACTAATATTTTAGGAATCAGTGAACTAAAATGGATGGGAATGGGCAATTTAGTTCAGATGATCATTATATCTACTACTGTGGGCAAAAATCCCTTAGAAGGAATGGTGTAGGCCAGTCCTCATAGTCAACAAAACAGTCTGAAATGCAGTACTTAGGTACAGTCTCAAAAAATGACAGAATTATATTGGCTTGTTTCCAGGGCAAACCATTCAACAACACAGTCATCACAATAATCCAAGTCTATACCCCAACCACTAATGCTGAAGAAACTGAAGTTGAATGCTTACATAAAGAACTACAAGATTTTCTATAACTAACAACATCTATAACATCTATAATGAAAAGATGTCCTTTTCATTACAGGGGATTGGAATGCAAAGGTAGGAAGTCAAGAGATACCTGGAGTAACAAGCAAGTTTGGCCTTGGGGTACAAATTGAAGCAGGGCAAAGGCTAATAGAGTTCTGAAAAGAGGATGCACTGGCCATAGCAAATAATCTCCTCCAAAAACAGGAGATGAGTCTACACAAGGACATCGCCAGATGGTCAATACTGAAATCAGATTGATTATATCCTTTGCAGCCAAAGATAAAGAAGCTTTATCAAAGTCAGCAAAAACAAGACCTGGAGCTGACTGTAGCTCAGATCGTGAGCTCCTTAAAGGAAAATTCAGACTTAAATGGAAGAAAGTAAAGAAAACTATTAGATCTTTCAGTTCAGTTCAGTCATTCAGTCATGTCCAACTCTTGCAAATTGCAAATGAATTGCAGTACGCCAGGCCTCCCTGTCCATCACCAACTCCCAGAGTTCACTCAAACTCACATCCATCCAGTCAGTGATGCCATCCAGCCATATCATCCTCTCTCGTCCCCTTTTCGTACTGCCCCCAATCCCTCCCAGCATCAGAATCTTTTCCAGTGAGTCAACTCTTCGCATGAGGTGGCCAAAGTATTGGAGTTTAAGCTTTAGCATCACTCCTTCCAAAGAAATCCCAGAGCTGGTCTCCTTTAGAATGGACTTTTTGGATCTGCTTGCAGTTCAAGGGACTCTCAAGAGTCTTCTCCAACACCAGAGTTCAAAAGCATCAATTCTTTGGTGCTCAGCTTTCTTCACAGTCCAACTCTCACAACCATACATGACTACTGGAAAAACCATAGCCTTGACTAGATGGACATTTGTCAGCAAAGTAATGTCTCTGCTTTTGAATATGCTATCTAGGTTGGTCATCACTTTCCTTCCAAGGAGTAAGTGTCTTTTAATTTCATGGCTGCAGTCACCATCTGCAGTGATTTTGGAGCCAAAAAAAATAAAGTCTGACACTATTTCCACTGTTTCCCCATCCATTTCCCATGAAGTGATGGGACCAGATGCCATGATCTTCATTTTCTGAATGTTGAGCTTTAAGCCACCTTTTTCACTCTCCTCTTTCACTTTCATCAAGAAGCTTTTTAGTTCCTCTTTACTTTCTGCCATAAGGGTGGTGTCACTTGCACATCTGAGGTTATTGATATTTCTCCTGGTAATCTTGATTCCAGCTTGTGCTTCTTCCAGCCCAGTGTTTCTCATGATGTAGTCTGCATAGAAGTTAGGTAAGCAGGGTAACAGTATACAGCCTTGACGTACTTGTTTTCCTATTTGGAAGCGGTCTGTTGTTCCATGTCCAGTTCTAACTGTTGCTTCCTGACCTGCATATAGGTTTCTCAAGAGGCAGGTCAGGTGGTCTGGTATTCCCATCTCTTGGAGAATTTTCCACAGTTTATTGTGATCCACACAGTCAAAGGATTTGGCATAGTCATTAAAACAGAAATAGACGTTTTTTCTGGAACTCTCTTGCTTTTTCGACGATCCAGCAGATGTTGGCAATTTCATCTCTGGTTCCTCTGCCTTTTCTAAAACCAGCTTGAACATCAGGAAGTTCACGGTTCACATATTGCTGAAGCCTGGCTTGGAGAATTTTGTGCATTACTTTACTAGCGTGTGAGATGAGTGTAATTGTGTGGTAGTTTGAGCATTATTTGGCACTGCCTTTCTTTGTGATTGGAATGAAAACTGACCTTTTCCAGTCCTGTGGCCACTGCTGAGTTTTCCAAATTTGTTGGCATATTGAGTGCAGCACTTTCACAGCATCATCTTTCAGGATTTGAAACAGCTCAACTGGAATTCCGTCACCTCCACTAGCTTTGTTTGTAGAGATGGTTTCTAAGGCCCACTTGACTTCACATCCTGGATGTCTGGCTCTAGGTGAGTGATCACACCATTATGATTATCTGGGTCGTGAAGATCTTTTTTGCACTGTTCTTCTGTCTATTCTTGCCACTTCTTCTTAATATCTTCTGCTTCTGTTAGTTCCATACAATTTCTGTCCTTTATCGAGCCCACCTTTGCATGAAATATTCCCTTGGTGTCTCTAATTTTCTTGAAGAGATTGCTAGTCTTTCTCATTCTATTGTTTTCCTCTATTTCTTTGCATTGATCACTGAGGAAGGCTTTCTTATCTCTCCTTGCTATTCTTTGGAACTCTGTATTCAAATAGGTATATTTTTTCTTTTCTCCTTTGCCTTTCACTTATCTTCTTTTCACAGCTCTTCGTAAGGCCTCCTCAGACAGTCATTTTGCTTTTTTGCATTTCTTTTCCATGGGGATGGTCTTGATCCCTGTCACCTGTACAATGTCACGAACATCATTCCATAGTTCATCAGGCACTCTATCAGATCTAGGCCCTCAAATCTATTTCTCAAATCTATTTCTCTAGGTCATACCTGAATTGTCTACTGGTTTTCCCTACTTTCTTCAATATAAGTCTGAATTCGGCAATAAGGAGCTCATGACCTGAGCCACAGTCAACTCCCAGTCTTGTTTTTGCTGACTGTATAGAGCTTCTCCACTTTTGGCTGCAAAGAATATAATCAATCTGATTTCAGTGTTGACCATCTGGTGATGTCCATGTGTAGAGTCTTCTCTTGTGTTGTTGGAAGAGGGTGTTTGCTATGGCCAGTGTGTTCTCTTGGCAAAACTCTGTTAGCCTTTGCCCTGCTTCATTCCACATTCCAAGGCCAATTTGCCTGTTACCCCAGGTGTTTGTTGACTTCCTACTTTTGCATTCCAGTCCCCTATAATGAAAAGGACATCTTTTGAGGGTGTTAGCTCTAAAAGGTCTTGTAGGTCTTCATAGAACCGTTCAACTTCAGCTTCTTCAGCATTACTGGTTGGGGCATAGACTTGGATTACCATGATATTAAATGGTTTGCCTTGGAAATGAACAGAGATCATTCTGTCGTTTTTGAGATTGCATTCAAGTACTGCATTTCGGACTCTTCTGTTGACCATGATGCCTACTCCATTTCTTCTGAGGGATTCCTGCCCACAGTAGTAGAAATAATGTTCATCTGAGTTAAATTCACCCATTCCAGTCCATTTTAGTTCGCTGATTCCTAGAATGCCAACGTTCACTCTTGGCATCTCGTGTTTGACCACTACCAATTTGACTTGATTCATGGACTTGACATTCCAGGTTCCTATGCAATATTGTTCTTTATAGCATTGGACCTTGCTTCTATCACCAAGCACATCCACAACTGGGTATTGTTTTTGCTTTGGCTTCATCCTTTATTTCTTTCTGGGGTTATTTCTCCACTGATCTCCAGTAGCATATTGGGCACCTACTGACCTAGGGAGTTCCTCTTTCAGTATCCTATCATTTTGCCTTTTCATACTGTTCATGGGGTTCTCAAGGCAAGAATACTGAAGTGGTTTGCCATTCCCTTCTCCAGTGGACTGCATTCTGTCAGACCTCTCCACCATGACCCTCCCATCTTGGGTGGGCCCACAGGGCATGGCTTTGTTTCATTGAGTTAGACAAGGCTGTGGTCCTAGTGTGATTAGATTGGCTAGTTTTCTGTGGTTATGGTTTCAGTGTGTCTGCCCTGTGATGCCCTCTTGCAACACCTACCATCTTACTTGGGTTTCTCTTACCTTGGACTTGGGGTATCTCTTCACGGCTTCTCCAGCAAAGTGCAGCCACTGCTCCTTACCTTGAACGAGGGGTATCTCCTCACCACCACCCCTCCTGACCTTTAACATGGAGTAGCTCTTCCAGGCCCTGCTGCGCCTGTGAAGTCACCACTCCTTGGATGTGAGGTTGCTCCTCTTGGCTGCCCCCCCCCCCCCCCCCCCGCCGCGACCTCTGGTGGGGGGTAGCTCCTCTTGGCCACCACCCCTGACCTCAGACGTGGGATGGCTGCTCCTGCATTCAGGTATGACCTAAATTGAATCCCTTATGATTATGCAGTTGAAGTGACAGTTTCAAGGGTTTAGATTTGATAGAGTACATGAAGAACTATGGACAGATTCATAACATTGTATAGGAAGGGGTGACCAAAATTATCCCCAAGAAAAAGAAATGCAAGGAGGCAAAGTGCTTGTCTGAGGAGGCTTTACAAATAGCTGAGAAAAGAAGAGAGGTGAAAAGTAAAGGATAAAGGCAAAGATATACCGAGCTGAATGCAGAGATACAAAAAACAGCAAGGAGAGATAAGAAAGCCTTCTCAGGGGAGCAATGCAAAGATATTGAGGAAAACAATACAATAGGAAAGACTAGAGATCTCTTCAAGAATATCGGAGATACCAAGGGACAATTTCATGAAAAGATGGGTACAATAAAGGACAACAACTGCAAGGATTTAACAGAAGCAGAAGATATTAAAAAGAAGTTGCAAGAATAAACAGAAAAACTGTACCCAAAAAGGCCTTAATGACCTGGATAACCACGATGGTGTCATCATTCACCTAGAGCCAGACATTCTGGAGTGTGAAATCAAATGGGCCTTAGGAAGCCTTACCAAACAGTGTTAGTGGAGGTGATAGAATTCCAGCTGTTTCAAATCCTAAAAGATGATGCTGTTAAAGTGCTGCACACTATAAGCCGCGCAAATTTGAGTGCGCAAATTTGAAGCACTCACCAGTGGCCACAGGACTGGAAAATGTCAGTTTTTATTACAATCCCAAAGAAGGGCAATGCCGAAGAATGTTCAAACTACCACACAATTGCACTCATTTCACATGGAATCAAGGTAAATGATCAAAATCCTTCAATCTTGGTTTTAACAATATGTGAACTGAGAACTTCCAGATGTAAAAGCTAGATTTAGAAAAGGCAGAGCAACCAGAGACCAAATTGGCAACATCTACTGCATCATAGAAAAAGCAAGAGAATACCAGAAAGACATCCACCTCTCCTTCATTAACTACACTAAAGCCTTTCACTCTGTGGATCACAACAAACTGTGGGAAATTATCAAAGAGATGAGAATACCAGACCACCTGACCTGACTCCTGAGGAACCTGTATGCATGTCAATAAGCAACAGTTAAAACCGGACATGGAACAACAGACTGGTTCCAAATAAGGAAAGAAATGCATCAAGGTTGTATATTGTCTCCCTGCTCATTTAACTTATAGGCAGAGTGAATTTTTTGAAATGCTAGGCTGGATGAATCACAAGCTAGAATCAAGATTGATGGGGAAAATATCAGTAAACTCAGATATGCATATGATACCACGCTAATGGCAAAAAGCAAAGAGGAACTAAAGAGCCTCTTGATGAAGGTGAAAGAGGAGAATGAAAAAGCTGGCTTAAATTTCAACATTCAAAAAACTAAGATCATGGCATCTGGTCCCATCACTTCATGTCAAATAGATGGGGGAAATTGGAAACTATCAGACTTTATTTTCTTGGCCTCCAAAATCACTGAAGTTACTGAAGCCATGAAAATGAAAGACCATTGCTTCTTGAAAGAAAAATTATGACTGACATAAACAGTGTATTAAAAGGCAGAGACATCACTTTGCTGACAAATATCCATATAATCAAAGTTATGTTTTTCCCAGTAGTCATGTACCGATGTGAAACCTGGACAATAAAAAAAAGGCTGAATGCCAAAGAATTGATGCTTTTACATTATTCTGCTGGAGAATGCTCTTGAGAGTCCTTTGGACAGCAAGGAGATAAACCGGTCAATCCTAAAGGAAATCAACCCTAAATGTTCATTGTAAGGACTTATCTAAAGCTGAAGATCTAATACTTTGGCTATCTGATTGAAAGAGCCAAATCATTGGAAAAGACTCTGATGCTGGGAATGATTGAAGGCAGGAGGAGAAGGAGATGACAGAGGATGAGGTGGTTGGATGGCGTCACTGACTCAATGGACATGAGTTTGAGCAAACTCCAGGAGATGAGGAAGGACAAGGAACCCTGATGTGCTGCAATCCATAGGGTGGCAAAGAGTTGGACACAAACTAGCAACTGAAAAACAACAACATACAATAGAGAAGAAAGGAAATATTTCATGGCCTTTCACAGCACTTGAGAATGAATGTGGTGTGTGCTTAGTTGCTCAGTCATGTCCGACTGTTTGAGACTCCCATGGACTGCAGCCCACCAGGCTCCTCTGTCCATGGGGATTCTCCAAGCAAGAATGCTTCAGTGGGTTGCCATGACCTCTTCCAGAGTATCTTCCCAACCCAGGGATCACACCCAGATCTTCTGCATTGCAGGCAGATTCTTTACCAACTGAGTCACCAAGTAATTTCAAAATAAAGACATTATTTAAGAGAGATTTGCAATGTTAGGTCATGTGTAAATGTTCTAATTAATATTTACTTTTCTGATACTTTTTATTTTTAAGTTCTGTTAATGTTCTCATGCAAAAAAAAAATAAGTGTCACCGTCAGTCTATCACTTTTGTTGTAAGAGGACTATGCTGTCTAGACTTCTAACAATAATTTGCTACTGGTGTAAATATATGGCACCTGTTTTGCAGTGCTTGTCTTGAAGTGGTAGAACAATGGTCCTAATTCCTCTCACTCTTAACAGTCAGTCTGGTGTGTCCAAGCAAACATATGCGAAATAATTATTCTACAGAACAGACAGAAGTCAACTGAGTCTCACTGATGCTATGTAAAATTAATGCTACTAAGCCATATGAAAAAGTAAACAATAAAAGAACAAAAATCTCTCTCCAAACTCTATATTCTTTTGTGCTTGTGCTATGCTTAGTCACTCAGTGGTGTCCAACTCTTTGCAACAAATTGACTGTGGCCCACCAGGCTCCTCTGTCCATGCAGATTTTTCAGGCAAGAATACTGGACTGGGTTGCCATGCCCTTCCCCAGGGATCTTCCCAACCCAGGGATTGAACCCAGATCTCCCGCATTGCAGGTGGATTCTTTACTGTCTGACTTTTGTGGAATCTATTGTCAAGTTTCTTGAAAAGTTTTGGTTACATTTAATATCTTCATTTGATCACCTCTCATTCACTTCTTAAAACACTGTCATGCTTTCTGTTTGTATTTTTTAAGTTAACTTCTTCATAGCAAAGCCCGTAAGACATACTGGTGGTAAGTCCCCCTGGACAAGTGTCTGGCTTTTTATAAACTTAATTTTCCTGTGACATATGATATATAAAAATCTCTTTAATTCTTTTTTTTTTTTTTAACTTTGGGATATATCACTCTCTTTTTGATAATCAACTACTTTAGTCTTCTTATCCAAGAGCTGCTGTTTTGTTCATGTTACCCTGTATCCTTTTCCTTGGGTAGTCTCTTTCCGCAGTGACTCTGGGCTTGACACTGTAATTTGTTTGGGCCAATGGGATGGTAGCAAATTTAAAGCATGAAGAGACTAGAAAAATGTTTGCTGTACTCAATCAAGCAAGAGCTATGAAATCAAGCCCAGTCATCATCAGTCACCACTGCTGACAGCCAGCCTTCCCTCAGAATTAGAGCTCCCCAAAACAGATAATTGGCAACTAAAGATATGTTAGGGAGCACAGCTTAAATCAAAAGTACCCAGTGGAGCACTATACCAATTGTCACTTCATAGAACTGTGAATTAACCTCAAAAGTGGTTATTGATATAAGCCATTATGTTTTGGATTGACTTGCTGAAGAGAAAAATTTAACAGATATGCTAAGTTCCCTTTTGTAACTAAACCTTAATTAGAGGCATCATTATCTATCCTGTACTCTATCTGGACATCCAGGGTCTTTCTCAATTTTTTCCCCTATTTTTCTCTTTCATATAATAGGTTTTTAAGTTGTGCTACTATTTGTAAACCTCAAATTATTTTAATACTTATATGATTGAATATTTTATGAAGTTACATATGTTGATATGCTAGAATTATTAAACCTCAATAATTAGAAGTAGTGGATTTGTTCATTTAAATATGGATTTAAATGCCTCTCTCCCTCTTTAGATTATATATTCCACTTTCTCTTTCATAACACACAGTGTTTCTGACTGCCTTATATGATACAGGTATGAGCCTATTGTTAATTCTTTTATTTTATTTGTTATCTAATTAATTCTGAGCCTCTGAAAGTTTTTTGTAGTCTCCCTTCTAAAAGATTATATAGAGAATGAAAGTATAGTCTATTTGTTGTTGTTGTTGTTATTGTTGTTCATTATAAAAACCAGAAATTGTGTCATGGTTGTTTCACTCAGATGTAAAATCTCCATCATCTCGATTCCTCGTTTAACCAAAGACTGTTTGGACAGCTTGCAACGAATTCCTCAATAGGAAATTGACCTCTATAGTGTCTCTGTCTCATGGCTGTGTTTGCCAGCTTTCTTGCCCAGAATTATTCCCACTCACAAAGCGAAGTAATACCCACAAAATCCTTAAAGGAATTTAAAATTAAGCTTCTGAAATTAGAATAAAAGAGGGAAAAACTGTTAAATGTCTGGCATTCTAAACTTTTAAATAAATATCTTTTCTAACTACACCTTTCATAAATGCTACACCAATTTTTTTTTTTTTTTTTTTTTTTTTTTAGCTACTTACACTTTGCTATTTTGCTCAAAACAACATGCCCTTTCTAAAGTAATCATGGAAACAGATGAAACAAGCCTTTTGTAGAGCAGCCTCTCAATATGGCTTTTGGAGTTGATTGAATGTATTATAGGACATTGTTAATGCTGACTTTATTGAAGCAACTCCCATCAATTACTATACTAAGTTATGTGCTTCAACATTTAGTTATTTCTTTTTACTTGCTTTTAATGTGCCTTACTCATAGTAATATTCAATCAACAAGGGTAGAATAAATGAAAAATGAATCAACATTGTTATTTTTCTACTCAAATTTCTTCCATAACATTTTATCCCTTTTTCAGTGGGAAATATATCCTGATGTGTTAAAATAAATTGAGGCAATATATAGTTTTAGAGTCTAAGATATACCTCCACCTCTTTTAAAAAATGTTCTCTCTCTTTATATTAGTGTATTAGTTAGAGAAAACTTGCGTAGAGGCAAAGTAGAATTCTAAATTATAGAATTTGAATATGTGTGAGAAGAATCTAAATCATACAAAATTAATGGGCACTCACTCCACTGGGTCAGTGTAATTGAGTGTGGGGAGATGGAGGGAGAGATGAGGAACAACGACATGAGTTTAATCAAATTGTGTTCTTAAGAAAGTACATTTAAAATTCAATTGAATAAGAATTATCCTTAATAAAGAGTCCTAAGCTTAACCCTTTATTTAGTTTTTCTTGGAAATTGTTATGGAAACTGGGTGGGCCTATTATTGCTATTTTTAATATGACATAAAAAATGTAAATTGTTTAGTAAATTACAAGTTACAATTAGGTGGTTTTTCTATTTAGATAAGAAAAATTGTTAGAAATCAACAATTTTCCTACCTTATATATTCATATTCTTTTTTTTTTTTTTTTTTGGTTTGTATCTTGAAACAACTAGCATATTCAAGGATTAAATTTATAGGTTTAAGGTAAACACTGTTACATAAGAATATAAGGGTCTGTAGGGATTTGGTTAAATGAAATAGCAAATGCACAGAAATAAGCCATGAAAATGGCTCAATCATCAATTCAAACCACGGATGACTGCTGTTTACGGATAAGAGTGTACCCTGCTTTCTCACCAACCCTTCGGCTTCCTATTTGGTATGCTTCCAAATTTCTGCTGTGTTAACATTTGCTCCTGGGAGGAGATGAAGGAAAGAGGTCCATAAGGTTTCCATTGGCCCAGATAGTAGAAACATCTGCTGAATTCACTAGCAGCTTGCTGGTCCAAGTGAGGAGGGAGAGTTGATCCTTATCAACCCTGCCATATGAGTCGATATTTCCTGTGCCCTGGGGCTACACAAGCTTAATCAAGAAAGAATATGGAAGTACATTACATGTCAGAATTCCTGCATTAAACAAGCATGATATTTTTAAAAGTAACCATCATGACATTATAAATTACATGTTTAGTAGTAATGAAATTCAAATTTTAACAAATAGCTGCTTATTGGATCACTTTACCATTAATTAGATCATTTTGAGTAAGGATGGACTCCATGCTTCAAAACTTTACTTAGATTTGACCCTTAAACTGGAGGAGATGGTTATTGTTCTCAGTGAGAAAAAGTATGTTGGAATAAATATGTATCATTTTTTTCTTTCATAAGGTCATAAATATAGGTAACTCTAAGATTAGCTGGTCAAAGATTCTAATAATGAGAGTTGGGATTAATGTCCCCAAAGTGAGTTTAATGAATTGTTACTAAATGTAATTGTTAATTTTAACACACATACGCATATACTTGCCATTCTGAAAGTATTTTCATTTAAAACTGCATGCTTATTCCCATGTTGCTGCCAATACTCTAGTCCCTTGGAAATTTTTACAATTGCCCATTGAGTCTGTGGCTCATCCTATTGAGTGACCTACATTTGAAAATATTTGATAAATCATTGCAATTCAAATGATTTATTTAAAATTTTGAAAGCATAACACTTTAGATATTTAATGTTGAGCTATCAGATGAATAAGTTATTAAGACTAATGTATACCAGTGTCAAATATATGTGAGTATATATATAATTTATAAATATATGATAGCTTACAGTGAACAATATCAGATTTGTGATCTATGAAGAAGGAGATTTAGCTTCAGGACTAGGGACCAGGCTTCATACAATCAAAACTTTGTGTGGCAGAAGTTTTATTACACTGAAAAATGACAGAAAGCTTCTGATATAGACATCAGAAGGGAGACAGAGAGTGCCCCACTCTCTGTCTTAACAAGACACTAGTTTTGTCAAGCCTTATACACTTTTACCAGACCCACTTACACAACATACATCTTAAATTAACAAGATTAGAACTAACAACAGAAAGGTCTTACCAGACCCACTCCCAAAACATATATCTTAAAATAACAAGATTAGTCAGAAGGTTCTTGTTAAGAAGGAGAAACATGCCCTTGAACAATTATATTGTTTTTATATAATCATTAGCACAAAGCTTAAGGAAAAATATACCCTTGAGCAAGATGAATTGTTTTGCTGTATAATCATTAGCTCTGGGCTTAAAGAAAGTTAGTCTTAAAGACTGCTGTCATTAACAACTCAGAGTTTAAGAAAAAAACACATTATGTGACTAAGATAAAGCAATGTAGAAAAAAACTTTGTCCTTTTCTCCTCTTTGAGGGTCCCAGACCCCTTTCTCCCCCTCAA
Source organism: Budorcas taxicolor (assembly GCF_023091745.1). NCBI lineage: Eukaryota > Metazoa > Chordata > Mammalia > Artiodactyla > Bovidae > Budorcas > Budorcas taxicolor. Next base: position 98,628,297 of record NC_068910.1, read on the forward strand.
GGGTCCTGACTCCTTATCAACCTACTTTCATATGGCATATTATATATACAAAGAGAAAGTAAAGTCGTTCAGTTGTGTCCAACTCTTTGCAACCCCATGGACTGTAGCCCTCCAGGCTCCTCTGTCCATGGGATTCTCCAGGCAAGAATACTGAGAAAGATAGCTACATCTCTAAATCTGTCCATCTATTATAACACATATTTTGATTTCATATCTATCAAACATATGACTAGGATTTTGAAATGGAAATCTGTGGTTGCACAAATTGTATATAGAATTCATGAAGTATGCCATAGTCTATTTAGCTCCAATCAGATAAATAGAAAGGAAACAAATAGGAATAGTTTTCAGCATGAATCATAAGAGTACTCCTATTGAAGAGCCCTTATTCTGCAGACAGGTATACATACATTTTGACCTTTGTTAACTTGATGTTTTGGTCACAATGCCCACTTTCCTAGAACTACATAATTCTTGGTTTCATATATATGTGATAATGCTCATGAGACTCAAAAAGCTATATCTAACATCAGATTTACCTAAAGGTCACAAGACAGATGGCACAAGGATGCCAAAAACCAGCAGTGACTTTATGCCCCACTGAAATGCTTCCGCATAGGCAGTCATTCCTTACTAGAATGAATTTGTGTGGGCTTCATAATCTCAAGAAACCTCCAGCTCTGGAATCCCTTCAGCTTTTATGCCTTTTTAGGATTATGCCATCAGTTCCCATTATCTGATACAAGTTCATTTGATCAATATTGATAATTCATTATTGAATAAATAATCTTGAGAGTGAAATGTGGATGCTTAGCCCAGTATGTAGCAACTCATTCATTTTAGACCCAGGATATCCGTGAATTCCTTGAATAACAAAGACAATTCAGAGACAACTTTTTAGGATTTACTAAGACTAGAGAAAAGAACAAGAAACATCTGTTAATCTTTTCTTTTCAACACTATAGTAAAGAGGCCAGTGGTTTTGTTATGGATATATTTCCCATTTATCATTTTGCAACAATCTCTCCAGAACATTATTCAGAATTAAGGAGTTAGATATTTTAAAATTACACCTCAATTTATTTTATTAAAGTTTAATTTTAATAGTTTCCACTGAACACAATTTAATTTACTATAATTTTCTAATTAACAGATTAAAAATGTAGTAACCCCCAGAAAGGGTATTAGAAGATAGTATTAATTTGTTATTTGCCTAATCAAATATATAATTGTTTGAGCTGAGTTATCTGTATAAATCTATACAAAGTATCACCTTTCATTTAAAGTTTTTCCACAGCAGTTTTCACTTGCTATCATAGGGCAATGTTCCCCTAGATCTAATGTGGCAGTACAAAGGACTTGAACATCAAAGCATGTAAACATGGACAAGATGGGTGAAATCAACATTAATGAAATCTTTGTGCATTCAGAAATGATCAAACACTGAAAAACACACCCTATTAACCACTGTGTTTTTACATTTTTTTCAAAAGGGAGCTGTTCCTTAGGGAATATTCCAAGTTGATTCATAAGTTACTGCATATTGATCAACATTTAAATAATTAAGGTGATATCATTTTGAACACAGTGTTCTTGTGTTCGAAACTATGCACCCACAATGTCCCAGGCAATTTCTTATGCTCATTAGAGAATGAAAAGTGATATGCTTCTACCTCTGTTACGGAGTTTAAACATGTCTCAGGTTCAGCTGGGCATAAAATTTCAGTTATTGAAAAGGAAAACATTTATTTCTATGATATTAGTCAGAGCAATTACGCTATAAAGTTTATAAAATACAGTATTATACAGGAGAAAATCTCAAATATTTTGTTTCCTCACTTTTGTTGTGTTTTGGGAACTCATTATTTATTTGATAGCATAGTATTGCTATCCACCCAGGGAAATATATTTTTGAAACAAAGAAAGCTCTTTTAACCATAATATTTACATCTGTATAACCCAGATAACTATTGCAGCTTTAAAAACAAACAATGATATGAAAGTCCTTCATTATTAATAAGAGAAACTTCTCAAGGCAATGACATTTTAGGGTGAAAGTAAGAGATAAACTGTCCATCAAAGAGTAGGGGTTCTTTGAAAATATGGGCAACATTCTTGTTTTAGTATAAATTCAAGTCAATAAAATATGGATCTTCATTTACTAAAAAGTTATTTACAGTGTAGAATGAAAAATACCAAGAAGTTGGTTACTTTTGCAATATATCCCCATGAATTCATGGATTCTTTGCTATTTTCTCAGTAAAATTCTTTATTGTCAATTCAACTCTTAAAGTGATTCATCTCTGAGATTAAAAACCCTTGATTAAGGGATCATGATTAAGCAGCAGAAAAATCATATCTTCTGAGAGTATATATATTGAGCCATGGCACTTTCTGCAATGGCTTCCTTCAATACAATTGAATGTAGAAAATATATCAGCTTCTTATCATGATATAAAAACCCCTGCATGATTTGTCTTAACCTTCTTTCTACCTTATCTTGGGTCATCTCATCTGTTTCTCTTCATGGTTTGTTTGTTTCTTGGCAACCAATTTGAAATTTTTGAAAATTGAAATTTCAAACTGTCACTGGCAAACAATTTGAAATCATTGAAGGAATAGCCAAACTTTTTCCTGCTTCTGGCTCAGGACTTTTATATCAGCTAATTTACTTTTTGAAATACTAGTTCCCGCTCAAGTATTCTTGTCCTCTGCTGCTGCTGCTGCTGCTTAAGTCGCTTCAGTCGTGTCCGACTCTGTGCAACCCCATAGACGGCAGCCCACCAGGCTCCTCCATCCATGGGATTCTCCAGGCAAGAACACTGGAGTGGGTTGCCATTTCCTTCTCCAATGCATGAAAGTGAAAAGTGAAAGTGAAGTCACTGAGTCGTGTCCAACACTTAGCGACCCCATGGACTGCAGCCTACCAGGCTCCTCCATCCATGGGATTTTCCAGGCAAGAGTACTGGAGTGGGTTGCCATTGCCTTCTCTGATTTGCCATTTGTATTGCAGCTGAAATATCAACACTATTTTCCATTTATATATTTGCATTTTCTTTTCTTCCAGCCTTTATGCTGGAAGTTCTAAAGATAGAATTTTACATCATTTCTACCTTGTTCACAGTTTTTCCCCAACACCTACCATGTGAAGCATTCTCTAGGCATGAAATATATCTTTGTTGAATAAACTAATGTCATGGAAATATATTGCATAAGGCCAAATCCATTACAAATGGAAAGACAGCTTTCAGAAAGCAATAATAACAATGTATATGTTTATAATATAATAAATAATGTTTAACCAAGTAAATTTGAAAATTTCATTGACTTTATTAGGCAATTCATGAATGGGGCAGCATCCCATTAGCAATAAGCAGGACACTTTCAGGGAGTAGTACAAAATGGAAGGTTTTTATAAGAAGAAGTGGCATAAGGAAGTTGTTAGCAAAAGTAATTAAAGGATTATTGTTAGACTAGGCCATCTTCTTTTGAGTGCAAGGGGCCCTGAATAACTTATATCTGTAAATCATTTCTTATTCTGTGGACTGGCAGGATGGAGAGGGCCCATGTGCCAGATTACTTCATTGGTGCTGAGCAGAAAATTTCAAACTGGTTGATTAAGACTTTCTGAGGAAGGTCAAAACAGCAATTAGGTTAGGTATTAAATTTGAGTTTAATATCCTTGATTTTAGCATAGGTGATGATATTTTGGGCCTGCATTTTTTCTGTTGAACAATATATATATAGTTCATATGCCTAATATGAGCTGATTATACATGATTAAATGACAAATGTTTGATATCACATTTTTTCTCACCTGTATCTTGTATCAGTGTCATCTCAAAATTTCTGTCATATCCTATAATCGAAAGTTATAATCTAGACATCTATGTCACTCTTTTATATGAGTATCTCTATTGAGTACACCAATGCAATTATTTAATACATGAAAAATATTAAAATATAGGTAACTTGAAATTCTCCAAGCCAGGCTTTAGCAATACGTGAACCGTGAACTTCCTGATGTTCAAGCTGGTTTTCGAAAAGGCAGAGGAACCAGAGATCAAATTGCCAACATCTGCTGGATCATGGAAAAAGCTATACAGTTCCAGAAAAACATCTATTTCTGCTTTATTGACTATACCAAAGCCTTTGACTGTGTGGATCACAATAAACTGGAAAATTCTGAAAGAGATGGGAATACCAGACCACCTAACCTGCCTCTTGAGAAATCTGTATGCAGGTCAGGAAGCAACAGTTAGAACTGGACATGGAACAACAGACTGGTTTCATATAGGAAAAGGAGTACGTCAAGGCTGTATATTGTCACCCTGCTTATTTAACTTCTATGCAGAGTACATCATGAGAAATGCTGGGCTGGAAGAAACACAAGCTGGAATCAAGATTGTTGGGAGAAATATCAATAACCTCAGATATGCAGATGACACCACTCTTATGGCAGAAAGTGAAGAGGAACTAAAAAGCCTCTTGATGAAAGTGAAAGAGGAGAGTGAAAAAGTTGGCTTAAAGCTCAACATTCAGAAAATGAAGATCATGGCATCCAGTCCCATCACTTCATGGGAAATAGATGGGGAAACAGTGGAAACAGTATCAGACTTTATTTTTTTGAGCTCCAAAATCACTGCAGATGGTGACTGCAGCCATGAAAATAAAAGACACTTACTCCTTGGAAGGAAAGTGATGACCAACCTATATAGCATATTCAAAAGCAGAGACATTACTTTGTCAACTAAGGTCCGTCCAGTCAAGGGTATGTTTTTTCCTGTGGTCATGTATGGATGTGAGAGTTGGACTGTAAAGAAGGCTGAGTCCTGAGGAATTGATGCCTTTGAACTGTGGTGTTGGAGAAGACTCTTGAGAGTCCCTTGAACTGCAAGGAGATCCAACCAGTCCATTCTGAAGAAGATCAGCCCTGGGATTTCTTTGGAAGGAATGATGCTAAAGCTGAAACTCCAGTACTTTGGCCACCTCATGTGAGGGGTTGACTCATTGGAAAAGACTTTGATGCTGGGAGGAATTGAGGGCAGGAGAAGAAAGGGACAACAGAAGATGAGATGGCTGGATGGCATCACTGACTCGATGGACTTGAGTCTGAGTGAACTCCGGGAGTTGGTGATGGACAGGGAGGTCTGACGTGCTGTGAGTCATGGGGTCGCAAAGAGTTGGACACAACTGAGCGACTGAACTAAACTAAACTTGAAATGGTCAATATTATTTGATGCTGTCAGAGTTTGCAGAGATGTGATTCAATCTAAAAGAAAGATGTTACCAAAATATATCTACTAAATCTAAGTCAAATCATTAATTAGCAACAATATGTTAATAATTAGAGTTGGTATAGATTCTTTTTCTTTTTTTAACATAAATTTAATTTTTTCAACTGAAGGTTAATTACTTTACAATATTGTATTGGTTTTGCCATACATCAACATTAATCTGCCACAGGTATACAGGTGTTCCCCATCCTGAACCCCTCACCCTCCTCCCTCCCCCTACCATCCCTCTGGGTCGTCTCAGTGCACCAGCCCCAAGCATCCAGTATCATGCATTGAACCTAGACTGGCAATTCGTTTCATATATGATATTATACATGTTTCAGTGCCATTTTCCCAAATCATCCCACCCTCTCCCTCTCCAACAGAGTCCAAAAGACTATTCTATACATCTGTGTCTCTTTTGCTGTCTCTCATACAGGGTTATCATTACCATCTTTCTAAATTCCATATATATGCATTAGTATACTGTATTGGTGTTTTTCTTCTGGCTTGCTTCACTTTGTATAATCGGCTCCAGTTTCATCCACTTAATTAGAACTGATTCAAATGTACTCTTTTTAATGGCTGAGTAATACTCCATTGCGTATGTGTACCACTGCTTTCTTATCCATTCATCTGCTGATGGACAGCTAGGTTGCTTCCATGTCCTGGCTATTATAAACAGTGCTGCAATGAACATTGGGGTACATGTGTCTCTTTCTATTCTGGTTTCCTCAGTGTGTATGCCCAGCAGTGGGATTGCTGGGTCATAAGGCAGTTCTATTTCCAGTTGTTTAAGGAATCTCCACACTGTTCTCCATAGTGGCTCTACTAGTTTGCATTCCCACCAACAGTGTAAGAGGGTTCCCTTTTCTCCACACCCTCTCCAGCATTTATTGCTTGCAGACTTTTGGATTGCAGCCATTCTGACTGGAGTGAAATGGTACATCATTGTGGTTTTGATTTGCATTTCCCTGATGATGAGTGATGTTGAGCATCTTATCATGTTTTTGTTAGCCATCTGTATGTCTTCTTTGGAGAAATGTCTATTTAGTTCTTTGGCCCATTTTTTTGATTAGGTCGTTTATTTTTCTGGAACTGATCTGCAGGAGTTGCTTGTATATTTTTGAGATTAGTTGTTTGTCCGTTGCTTCATTTGCTATTATTTTCTCCCATTCTGAAGGCTGTCTTTTTACCTTGCTTATAGTTTCCTTTGTTGTGCAGAAGCATTTAATTAGGTCACATTTGTTTATTTTTGCTTTTATTTCCAATATTCTGGGAGGTGGGTCATAGAGGATCCTGCTGTGATGTATTTTGGAGAGTGTTTTGCCTATGTTCTCCTCTAGGAGTTTTATAGTTTCTGGTCTTACGTTTAGATCTTTAATCCATTTTGAGTTTATTTTTGTGTATGATATTAGAAAGTGTTCTAGTTTCATTCTTTTACAAGTGGCTGACCAGTTTTCCCAGCACCACTTGTTAAAGAGATTGTCCTTAAATAATGAATATTCTTGCCTCCTTTGTCAAAGATAAGGTGTCCATAGGTGCATGGATTTGTCTCTGGGCTTTCTATTTTGTTCCATTGATCTATATTTCTGTCTTTGTGCCAGTACCATACTGTCTTGATGAATGTGGCTTTGTAGTAGAGCCTGAAGTCAGGCAGGTTGATTCCTCCAGTTCCATTCTTCTTTCTCAAGATTGCTTTGGCTATTCGAGGATTTTTGTATTTCCATAATGTCAAAATTTGTATGGAAATACAAAAAACCTCAAATAACCAAAGCATTCTTTTGTTTTAATTAGGGAAAACTAGCATGAAAGCAAGAGAGAAGTCAATATTTTCTCAGTTTACAACTTTTCTCACTATTTATACCTTATTTTGCTAGTTATATTATGTGTATTTGAATCTAGGTATATTTGAAATTCAGATTTGGTATACTGGCTTTATTTTTTTACCTTTTATTTTTCCACTCAACTTGTTCCTAGAAACGTTACTAGGAATTTTTATTTTCCTTAAGATTATAAAATGTTTTAAAATGTACTGCAATTAAGTTTTTTTGCTTTTTAAAAGTATATCAACCTTCTAAAACCTATTGAAAAAAAAATATATGCATTATTTCTTCCCTTTTTAGTATCAGATTGAAGATTTCCCCAGGGGTTTCAATATTAAACAGTTATGTCCCACCCAATTCACTTTTTTTTTTTTTTTGTCTCCAGAAGATTGATTATTGTATGCTCAGCATTATATTACTCACCCTGTCTTCAGAAGAGTCTACCATCTGTGTGTTCCTTTCCAGAATATTTCCTCCAGGTTGACATCTCAATTTAGAATTTAGATATGTGATTGAGCTTCACTGTGAACCAGACTGTGATTGTGGTCATAAATTTCTTTTCTCTGGAAGGCTGCCTCTCAAATGTTCATCAGTTAGCAAGTAAAGCTAGTCAGTTCTAGATCTTGCTCATTCACCCTGAAAACAGTATTCTAGAAAGACAAAATGACTTTATACACACATGATAATTACCATGAAAGCCTGTTTTGACTTTATAGTAAAACCCTCTTATTCTTTTATATTGCCTTACAAAATATAGAGTTTCCTTTTCATTGAAAAATTATTTCCTTTGCATTTTATTCTTCCACATCATAAACTTGAAGATCTATCTCTATAGGAAGAAAAGAATATAAATGTGAACAACTCTAAACTTCACTTTTTCCTTCAAAAAATTGTATGTGCTCATTCAAGAAATTATTGTTTGAATTTTGGGGGAAAAAAAAACATGTTAGTGAATGAATTTACTATGGCTAAATTAATGAAATTTTAAACTAAAAATCAATTTTGGTTGTAAAGCCAGATATATTTTTATTTAATCTAGTTTACGAGGTCCATGGTATGTAAGCAAATTTTGTTTATTGTTCATTTTGGCAGGATAATAAACAGAAAGATAAGCTAAGATATGAGGAACAGAATTTGTACAGATACATGTTAAAAAGGTGTTGGGAATTTTTTTTTAATTGGATAATGTTTTAAAGCATTATAAAGCAATACAACCACTAAGCAAGAATATAAAGCGGCAATTAAACTTGTTTCCCAGAACTTTATAAATATTCTCTGCAGCTCAGACTATTTTTTTCTACTTAGGATTGTTTAATTTAGGGAAATCTTAAACTTTTTGATGTGATGTAGCAATATAAAATTAATGAAAGAAACTAGAGAAGCTTACTTTATAATAAAAAGAATAACTATGTTGGAAATATGTATAATACAAAAGGCTGAGGTATACAATCACATAAAAACATTTTTAAAATGCAAAGGAAGGCACATGAAATTTTATTTCACCTGTATTGAAATTGCTCTAGGACTAGCGTTGATCCTGATAATCAAGAATTAACTCGAAATTATAATTATTGTAATAGATGCAGCAGATGGTGACTAGTCTTGATATGTTAGTAGTTAAGTGGATCACCTACTCACAGTCACAGTGTAGGTCAATTGGTAATCACCCTATGGCTATCCCAGAAGTTTTCTGGTCTGCTAAGAGTGTCCAGGAAAACCTATCATCATAGTCTAGAAAAGAGAAAGGTGAAATTTCTGCAGGAAAATTATGATTCTTTGGTCAGGAGCTGTAGGAGCCACTGTAAATCTGAAAGAGCCTTTTGTCATGGATCAGAAGCCAACAAAGGACTAGGGCCAACCTTTGGGTACACAAGAGTTTCTGCTCCACGAGTTGGGAGCAGAATGGGTCTCTCACAATGGCCATGGTGAACACAGGATCTAGTCTACAGGATTGTATTTCTGAAGCTTCCAATTTGGCACTGTTACACTCTGATACCAGGATGAAAAAGCCCTTCCAACCTTTCCTGGCCTTCCAAGACCCACTGCCCGCCAGCTTTGTTTCTTCCCTGCATTGGTCTGGCAGTTACAAAGGAACACAGGTCTCCAAAGTACTTCCTGTCTCTATGGAAACTGGCAAGCAGCACCAGACTGATGGCCATGTTCCATGGCGGCTGGGCAGAGAGGTGGCACAGAAGGTGGACACCAGGTGTTATACTCTATAAGGCAAGCTGGATCTGAGAGAATGAAGTCGAGTCAAAGGAAAATAAATTATATGTGGTAGCCAAGGAAAAGAACATACTTAAAGATTTTTTAGACAAATCTAAAAGTTAGAATGAAATGAGGAAAGAAATGACTAGAGAATTCTAAGTGTTTGAAAGAACAGACCAGCATTCCCAAAGTGGAAACATTTTGCACTTAGTTATCAGTCTTAATTTTTGGAGGATTCATCGTACTTCTCCTGAGAATTATAAGCCTTCATTAATGACATCTGTGCTTTTCATGTCAATATGCTTTAGTATGCAATATGTGTTTCAGTCCATACAACTACTGAGCTACAACTTTCATCTTAAAAGTTTGTTTAGAATGCCTTCAGTAACTTAGTGGAAGTAATAGCATGCTGTGTGTTCATTTAGATATATATTTAGACTCTAATTTTAGCAACAAGAATAATCTTGAACTTTCTAAAATGAGGGTTCTTTGTGTAAGCACTCAGAACCAGTCGATAGCACAAATGAGGGAGAGAAAGAAGCACAGTGCTAAGAATAGTTGAGGGGAAGACCCTAAATAATAGTAGGCTATCTCTGTATTTCATTTAAAAATGAGTTACCTATTTCTGTCTTTTCTTATTGAGGCTGATATTTAAGAACATTTAACCTATTTTGTATCTACTGATCTATCTGGAATTTGGGTTTTATAACCAAAATAAGGGAACCTAACATGAGACTTGTATTCTACATTTAAAATAGAGCTCTTGAGAGAATACAAAAAGATTTTAAAAGAAAGCAAAGCATTATGCATGTTATTTGATACAGGTGCCAATACCTTGTAGAATTAAGTAAATTTTTAAAAAGAGTTTACAGTTTTTGCTATATATAAATGTATTCCAAAAGAAAGAATCAAAATATGTAGCATTTTTAATCTCATAACAAGTTTGCACTTTTTTATTGAAAAACTGTATCTTAAATTCTCTTCATATCTTGTTGTTTCCATTTACCCTTTTAAATGTGATTCTTCTTTGACAAAGTTTTGCTCATTTTCAGAAAGGAAAAAATAATGAAGTATGCAGTTCCTGTTAAATAACCCACAAAATTTGATCATTTACCCTCAAAAATCATTGGCTGTACCTCCGTCTCTGATGTGCAGGGCCTCAACCTCTGCCTGTCTGTCTAGATATATCTCAGGTGATTATTGTCCTTAGTAAACAATCACTCATGCACAGTGTGCACTGATCCACTGTTGTGGTCCACATTTAATCTTTAGCACAAGAAAAGAGCTGGAGAAACCCATTGCTTTCACTCATCATTCATTCAAAAGATAGCAAGGCTTGAATAATGCCATTTATGACAGCAGAGCCATGCTTTGGCATCAGTATTCAAGCATGTATCTTCACCTGTCTGCTCTCTTTCAGCACTACTGCTGGCTTCAAAGATCTCTCTTCACTGTTACGCTTATTGCTTCTTTATGCTAATGGCACATCACAGCCTGCCACCAAGGTTGAGGTGCCCATATCTTAGAACTTGTCTCTTTGTGTTCTGTGTGATAGTGTGCTAGACTCTTGGTGGTCAGACAAGAAGGCATGCATGAAAGTAAAAGACAACTCTTAACTAACTGAGGTCAGCAGGAGTCAAGTTTCAGGCCACTTGATTTTGAACTTGGTAATTCCTAATCTAGACAAATAACAATTTGAACAAATCTTTTCCTAAGTATATGACAGGTGGAAACATTGAAGGAATAATGGGAACTACTTAAAGACAGGGTCAAGAGAGCTATCTTTTCAAAATATTGACTAATCATTCTTCATTAAAGTGTCTTTCACAGAAAATAAATTAGAAAATTATTTACATATCATTACTGAAAGCATCCTAAATGGTTTTCAACCACTGACATGGATAGAGAGGAATAAATTCAATAATCTAAGTAAAACTGTCAGTTCAATGGGGGGAGGGATAAATTAGGAGGTTGGTATTAATATATATACACTACTATATATAAAGTTGGTAATGGACAGGAATTTAATATATAGCACAGGGAACTCTACTCAATATTCTGTAATAACCTACACGGGAAAAGAATATGCAAAAGAATATATATATATATATAAAATATATATAATGTATGTATGTATTATATGTATATACATATACACAAGGGTATATGTGTATATACACATACACACACACATGCAAGATCTGGAGCTGACTATGGTCAGATCATCAGTTCCTTATAGCAAAATTCAGACTTAAACGGAAGAAAGTGGGAAAACCACTAGGACATTCAGATACAACTTAAATCAAATCCACTATGATTATACAGTGGAGGTGATGCATAGATTTAAGGGATTAGATCTGGTTAACCATGCGTGAAGAACTATGGGCAGAGGTTTGTAACATTGTTCAGGAGTCAGAGACCAAAACCATCCCAAAGAAAAATAAATTCAAAAAGGTATAGCTGTTGTTTTAAGAAGCTTTACTGATACCTGCAGAAAGAAGAAAAGTGCAAAGCAAGGGAGAAAGGGAAATGTATAATCAACTGAATGCAAAGTTCCAGAGAACAGCAAGGAGGGAAAAGAAGGTCTTTTTCAATGAACAATGCAAAGAAATAGAGGGGGGGGGGGGGAAACAGAAGGGAAAGATTAGAGATCTTTTCAAGAAAATCAGAGATATCAAAGGAAAATTTCATGCAAAAATGGCCACAATAAAGGACAGAAACAATAAAGATCTAACAGAAGCAGAAGAGATCAAGAAGAGATGAAAGGAATACACAGAAGAACTCCACAAGAAAGGTCTTAATGACCCAGATAACCATGATGGTGTGGTCACTCACCTACAGCCAGACATCCTAGAGTGTGAAGTCAAGTGGGCCTTAGGAAGCAGTGCTGCCAATAAAGCTAGGAGAGGTGATAGAATTCCGCTGAGTTATTTAAAATCCTAAAAGATGATGCTGTGAAAATGCTACACTCAATATGTCAGCAAATTTGGAAAACCCAGCAGTGGCCACAGGACTGGAAAAGGTCAATCTTCATCCATTTCCCATGAAGGGCAGTAATAAAGAATGTTAGACTACCAGACAATTGCACTCACTTCCCATGCTAGTAAGGTTATGCTCAAAATCCGTCAAGTTAGACTTCAGCAGTACTTGAATTGAAAGCTTCCAGATGTGCAAATGGGATTTAGAAAAGGCAGAGGAACCAGAGATCAAATTGCCAACATCCATTGGATCATAGATAAAGCAAGGGGATTCCAGAAAGACATCTATTTCTGTTTTATTGACTCTTCTAAAGCCTTTGACAGTGTGGATCACTGCAAACTGTGGAAAACTCTTAAAGAAATGGGAGTATCAGACCACCTGATACTCTCCTGAGAAACCTGTGTGCAGCTTATGAAGAAACAATTAGAACCTTACATAGAACAACTGATTGGTTCAAAATCAGGAACAGAGTATGACAGGGCTGTATATCATCACCCTGTTTATTTAACTTATATGCAGAGTGCATCATGAGAAATGTTGGGTTGGATTCTTCACAAGCTGGAATCAAGATTTCCAGGAGAAATAACAACAACATCAAATAAACAGATGATATCATTCTAATGGCAGAAAGCAGAGAGGAACTAAAGAGCCTCTTGATGGGAATGAAGAGGTGAGTGAAAAAGCTGGCTTAAAAGTCAATATTAAAAAACCTAAGATCACAGCATCTGGTCCCATCACTTCATGACAAATAAAAGGGGAAAAGGTGGAAGCAGTGACTATTTCTCTTCTTGGGTTCTAAAATAACTGTGGATGGTGACTGCAGGGAAACAATGAAGACACAGACATAGAGAACAGATTTGTGGGACACAGTGGGGGAAGGTGAGGGAGGCACAGATTGAAAGGGAAACATTGAAACACAAACACTACCATATGCAGAATAGACAGTGGGAATTTACTGTGTGACACAGAGTGGAAAATCCCATGGACCGAGAATCCTGGTGCAGGCTACAGTCCATGGGGTGGCAAAGAGTCGGACACGACTGAACGACTTCACTTTCATTTTTCACTTTCACAGGGGGCTGAAACCAGGTGCTCTGTGAAAACCTAAAGTTGTAGGATGGTGTGGGAAGTGGGAGGGAGTTTCAGGGAGGGGGGCGGTATACATATACCTATTGCCAATTCATCTTGATGTAGAGCAGAAACTAACAATATTATAAAGCAATTAAACTCCAATTAAAAATATAAGGAAAAACTAAAAACAAAGATATTATATATTTCTTTTATAAGAGTGACTGAGTCGGAATTAAGTTCACTTTATTTTCAAAGTAATTCTAAGGCTAAGCATGTTAGGTTTGAAAACCCAGGGCAAAAGTTGAATACCTGGCTGCTGTACTTTCTAGCCACATGACTATGACACATCGTTGAATCACACGTTGCATCAGATCCCTGTCTTCAAGATTGAGATAATGACAAGGTTGACATGAAGATTTAATCCTTGATAATGGAAATGTACTTAGAATAGTGCCTACCATATTGTGAACGCTCAGGGAAGACTTGCTATGTTTTTCATGTTTACTGCTGGCTTAGTGATGGTTGAGCAAAGAGATAACATAGGAAGGGCACACAAAACCACTACCCATTCAGGTATGACCTAAATCAAATCCCTTATGATTATACAGTGCAAGTGACAAATAGATTCCAGGGATCAGATCCGATAGGAAGAGTGTCTGAAGAACTATGGACAGAGGTTTGTGACATTTTACAGGAGGCAGTGATCAAGACCATCTCCAAGAAAAAGAAAAGCAAAAAGCAAAATGGTTGTCTGAGGAGGCCTTACGAAGACCTGTGAAAAGAAGATAAGCGAAAGGCAAAGGAGAAAAGAAAAAACATACCCATTTGAATATAGAGTTCCAAAGAATAGCAAGGAGTGATAAGAAAGCCTTCCTCAGTGATCAATGCAAAGAAATAGAGGAAAACAATAGAATGAGAAAGACTAGAGATCTCATCAAGAAAATTAGAGATACCAAGGGAACACTTCATGCAAAGGCGGGCTCAATAAAGGACAGAAATGGTATGGATCTAACAGAAGCAGAAGATATTAAGAAGAGGTGGCAAGAATACACAGAAGAACTATACAGAAAAGATCTTCACATCCCAGATAATCACGATGGTGTAATCACTCTCCTAGAGCCAGACATCCTGGAATGTGAAATCAAGTGTGCCTTAGGAAGCATCACCATAAACAAAGCTAATGGAGGTGATGGAATTCCAGTTGAACTATTTCAAATCCTAAAAGATGATGTTGTGAAAGTGCTGCACTCAATATTCCAGCAAAGTTGGAAAATTCAGCAGTGGCCATTAGACTGGAAAAGGTCAGTTTCATTCCAGTCCCAAAGAAAGGCAAGGCCAACGAATTCTCAAACTACTGCACAATTGCACGCATCTCACAGGCTAGCAAAGTGATGCTCAAAATTCTACAACTCAGGCTTCAACAGTACGTGAACCATGGTTTTTCCAGTGGTCATGTATGGATATGAGAGTTGGAATGTGAATAAAGCTGAGTGCCAAAGAATCGATGCTTTTGAACTGTGGTGTTGGAGAAGACTCTTGAGAGTCCCTTGGACTGCAAGGAGATCCAACCAGTCCATTCTAGAGGAGATCGGCCCTGGGTGTTCCTTGGAATATGCGAAGAGTTGACTCATTGGAAAAGACTCTGATGCTGGGAGGGATTGGGGGCAGGAGGAAAAGGAGACAACAGAGGATGAAATGGCTGGATGACATCACTGACTCTATGGACATGAGTTTGAGTGAACTCCGGGAGATGGTGATGGACAGGGAGGCCTGGCGTGCTGCAATTCATGGGGTCACAAAAAGTCAGACACAACTCAGCAACTGAACTGAACTGAACTGAGCCATGAACTTCCAGATGTTCAAGCTGGTTTTAGAAAAGGCAGAAGAACCAGAGATCAAATTGCCAACATGAGTTGGATTATCAAAAAACCAAGAGAGTTGCAGAAAAACATCTGCTTTATTGACTATGCCAAAGCCTTTGACTATGTGGAACACAACAAACTGTGGAAAATTCTTCAAGAGATGGGAATACAAGACCACCTGACCTGCCTCTTGAGAAATCTGTATGCAGGTCAGGAAGCAAAAGTTAGAACTGGACATGGAACAACATACTGGTTCCAAATAGGGGAAGTAGTACATCAAGGCTGTATATGGTCATCCTGCTTATTTAACCTATATGCAGAGTATATCATGAGAAATGCTGGGCTGGAGGAAGCACAAGCTGGAATCAAGACTGCTGGGAGAAATATCAATAACCTCAGATATGCAGATGATACCACCGTTATGGCAGAAAGTGAAGAGGAACTAAAAAGCTTCTTGATGAAAGTGAGAGAGGAGAGTGAAAAAGCTGGCTTAGAACTCAACATTCAGAAAACTAAGATCATGGCATCCGGTCCCATCACTTCATGACAAATAGATAGGGAAACAGTGGAAACAGTAGCTGACTTTATTTTTTGGGGCTCCAAAATCCCTGCAGATGGTAACTGCAGCCATGAAATTAAAAGATGCTTGCTCCTTGGAAGAAAAGCTATGACCAATCTAGACAGCTTATTAAAAAGCAGAGACATTACTTTGCCAACAAAAGTCCATCTTGTCATACGTATGGTTTTTCCAGTAGTGATGTATGAATGTGAGAGTCAGACTATGAAGGAAGCTGAGCGCCAAAGAATGGATGGTTTTGAACTGTGGTGTTGGAGAAGACTCCAGCGAGTCCCTTGGACTGCAAGGAGATCCAACCAGACCATCCTAAAGCAAATCAGTCCTGATTATGCATTGGAAGGATTGATGCTGAAGCTGAAACTCCAATGCTTTGCCTATCTGATGCAAATAACTGACTCATTTGGAAAGACCCTGATGCTGGGAAAGATTGAAGGTGTGAGGAGAAGGGAACCTTAGAGGATGAGATGGTTGGATGGCATCACTGACTCAATGGACATGAGTTTGCATAAACTCCAGGAGCTGGTGATGAATGGGGAGGCCTGGCATGCTGCAGTCCATGGGGTCGCAAAGAGTTGGACACGACTGAGTGACTGAACTGAACTGAACTGAACCATCTCATCCTCTGTCACCCCTTTACTCTCCTGTCCTCAGTCTTTTCAAGAATCAGGGTTTTTTTCTACGAGTCCGCTCTTCATATCAGAGGGCCAAAGCATTTTGAAAAATACATTGAGGATGAATCCTTAGGCTGGTAACACATTAATTTCTCCAATTGGGAAAATTAGTAACGTCTTTAGAAAGGCTCTCTGAGATGGAATTAAATGACAACTTGTGAACTTTAAGGAAGGAGGGGGTTAAAAGAGAAAAATAGCAACAAACTTGATGCTGTCTCCAGGTTATAAAAGTAAAAGGCAGTATAAATCTTTGAGAAGTTTGGCTGCCTACAACATTGGTTTTTGAATTGATTTTGGAAACCACATATCCTAAGGGTATTTAGGATTAGTAAATTCTCAACATGAGTTTGCTCTTTTGAGAGAAACTAAATTATTTAACTTTAGGGATTTTAGGATGCAAGATTCCAGGGAACTGAAGTCAGTACTTTAACGTCTGAACCTAAGTGAGGAGAAGATGGAGAGGAGCCATCCTGATGGCATACTTGGAAGGATAAGGTATAGGTGTGCTGGAATCTGTATAGTCCCTGTCATGTAGAACACCCTGACAAATGTTAGTTTCTTTCTTCTATGGATGTATAAGGAAAGACTGAAATAATTATCATATAATAATTTCTAGATAAGATATGATATTGAAAGGAAATTAACATTGGCATCCTCCCTTATTTGATCTGAAGATGTAGTTCAGCTAGGTATGAATTCAAGGTTATTTTGCTAAAAGAATACCCTTTTCTTTTTTTCTTTTTCATTGTTATCTAACTCACATTTAAACAAATAGTGATATGATCCAGCAGCCTTTGTGGAAAAATAAGAATAAAACGTTGAACTTTCAGAACAAACCCCAAATGGTTCATTGACTCCATTTCACCATGGAAAAAATCACTTAACCTCCCAGTGTCAGTTTACCCATCTGTGAAATGAGAAGGATAATATTTTCTTATGGGATGTTTTGAAAATTATTTTGCAAATGCAGTGGATGAAATTGTTGCAAGCATCACTGCTCTTTTTCCACGTCTTTGAAGATGCAGAAAGTATTATTTATGTACCAGTTGATAGTCAAATCATCATCTGGGATGAACTATGTATATTTATTAACAGTTGTGCACTTTTTATTACTTAAAGGATCTCCTCCTCCCCTAGACTGCTCAGTTTATGCCTTATGTCAATAGCTGGGCACCTGAGCAAAGCATCTTAAAAACAATTTGAACTTCATATTTATGAGCTGCTAATCGGATATCTTTGGTTATTACCCCTTCCTTCTGTTTCAGCTCATGTTTTCTCTGATGCAGTTTTTCACTTCACCTCACTTCACAAGATTGATAGTTTTTCATGTTTCCCTGCTAGAGGTCACCTCTGAGCTGAAGGCAAAACACATCCCATTCTGGCTCCTGTTGACTTTCAAGTCAACTATCAAAGAATTTATTCCAGACATTGCCTAACCTCAATTTAAAAACTCTACCCTAAAGATTACAAGGAGATATCCTGGGGAGTTGCCATAGTGACTTAAAGAGGTTGGCATTGAGGAGACAAAGCTACTGATAGCAGATTTTTATACTTGATAGGCTTAATTATATAATGTGGTCACGAACTTCTGTGCTTGTGTCATTTAGGTCTGGAAAGAAATTTTCCCCTTCAGGCTCTTCTCTTCTCTTACAGTGCCAATCAACAGGCTTCTTAGTAATAAGAATCTTTATGCCAGTAGCTCCAGTATAACTTCAAATGGTGCTTGTAGTAATGACAGAATCATTATAAAATTAAAGAAGAAAAGGAAAATATATTTCCTGGGTGCTATTAAGTTATCATAATATTCTTGCATATGTAAATTGTCCTTGACTAAATGAACTACCCTACTCACATAATAGTATTTTAACCTGGCTTTAGAAAGTCATTTTTTACCCATGTTGTTAATTGTTTCCAGACTTGGCAGAGTTCATCTCCAGATCATCTTGCTGAAGTGAAATTTATATATTATGTTTCTATGTGCATGAATTTTAACTATTAGAAGTACTTTTACTAAGAAATGTTATTACATGAATTAATAATAAATAATAAATTAGTATGACACTTAAGAAGATAGAAAACTTGAATACATTATAATAATATCCAAATTGCCAATGATCTTTATAGATATTTTTTCCTTGATTGAAAAAGGGATATATATTCATTGGAAAAAAACATCAGAAAACAATAGAAAGAAACAAAAAAGAATATTATCTCTACCTCTTGGGCTAGAGTAATCACTTTAATATTTTGATGGATATTTTATAAGATGAACACTTGTTTTCCCCAACATGTTTTGTATTTATAAAAACAACTAAGTCTGCAAGAAACCCTGGTGTAAGAGGATTCTTCTTTTTTTAATTTTTTCTATCAGAGGTTGAATCTAACATTCTAATATCCATATTTTATACACTTTATTCAGAATTATAAAAGCTACAAGGGAAGTATTTAATGTATTTCTTCTGCTACTAAAAAGAGTTATATTCATCCAGAATTATTATTTTCAAAAATAGCCAGGTCTAGCACCATATCGGAGAAGGCAATGACACCACACTCCGGTACTCTTGCTTGGAAAATCCCATGGATGGAGGAGCCTGGTGGGCTGCAGTCCATGGAATCGCGAAGTCGGACATGACTGAGCAACTTCACTTTCACTTTTCTCTCTCATGCATTGGAGAAGGAAATGGCAACCCACTCCGGTGTTCTTGCCTGGAGAAACCCAGGGACAGAAGAGCCTGGTAGGCTGCCATCTCTGGGGTCGCACAGAGTTGGACAGGACTGAAGCGACTTACCAGCAGCAGCAGCACCATGTAATTAATGCAAGGCCAAGGGAAATTAATGATAATCACGTTACTATTTAAATATACATCTTTATGTGTGCCTAGGAGGAGAAGAAGTTTTTCTGGAGCATGTGAAGGAATGTAAAGAAGTCCTACTAGTATATCACACTGTAGGTTTTCAATTATCTTGCCTTTTTTCTAATGTATGGTTTTGCTGTTGTTTGGTTGGTTTAAATTTTACTTGGGGTGAGAAGTTAAGCCCATGTAACTCTTGGAAAGTTAATCATTTTATAAGTTTCATTTAATCAACCTTTTCTTTAATCCCTTTTTAGGCAGCCAAGGGCAGTTTCCACTCACACAGAATGTAACGGTTGTTGAAGGCGGAACTGCAATTTTGACCTGCAGGGTTGATCAAAATGATAACACCTCCCTCCAGTGGTCAAATCCAGCTCAACAGACTCTGTACTTTGATGACAAGAAAGGTGAATACATTTTCTTTTAAACATTTTAATCATATTCTAAAATATCCTAATTATAATGAATTTATTTTTCTGAGATGATTCAAATTATTCCTTTTGATTACCAAACTGCTGATGCTTGTATTTAAACATGTTAAATATTAAATACTTTAGTTTGCAAGTCATAAACACTAAAGATAACCTATGTCAACTTTTTAATAAAATAAACAGTTCTAATTCTGTTTCAAAAATAGTTTTATATCTTCTCCTAACAATTATTGTCTCTCCAGATACCACATGCTTTTGTTCTCTTTTAGATGCGTTTTATATAGATTGAATATTTTTTCCTCACTCTTGGCAATAGGATGTGTTAATTTTATTAACTTTAATTAAAATATTTAGAAAATACCATGTACCTTTGGAAAGTTTTTTTTTTATTTTATTCTCATGAATTGAGTTTAAAACTAAGAATTGTAAAGATGATATTATTCAATAATAAGTTTAAGTTACTCCTTGTTTCTAAAATAAACTAAAATTAAGAAGCTGTATTTACACACTGAGTTGGGCTTAACTGGGGTTTCTAACTGGGTGATAGATTTTGATTAAGTGTTTTTAGAGAACTAAATCACATTACATTTTATAATTCTAGCAAACAACTAAAAGCATATACTGAATGTTTAAGCAATTGTCTACTGGTATAAGCATTGGGAGAAAAGTAGTTCAGGAACTGTAATAAAAATATGGATCTATTGCTTTAGATAAATTATATAGGATATAAATATAAATATTTATATCCAAATATTCAACATCATCTTAATATCTTTATTCCTTATGTATGTATGTAGATAATAGTGAAATAATTTGAAATAGGATCCAATAATTGAAGTGTAGTCAAACTAGTTCAATAAATGTGCCTATTTCACCTAAAATATAAATTCACTATATTTTGTGCATTTCTATACTTTCCCTCTTTGATGTACTTTAAATTTAAAATCAAATACTCTATTTTTACCTTTAGTATATGAAGGATTGGTTAAAAATCTAATTAATTCAATGAATATATTTTGAGAGTTTCTTTGTACAAGGCATAAGAGTTAGAGACCAGACAGATAAAATCGCTGCCCATAGAGGATATACAGTCCAGTGTGGAAACCAGACAATTAAACAAGCATATGAACAAAATATATTTTAGAGTACGTTGACAAGAAACAAGTGTTCTCTTTCTCTGTCTCTCTAGAAAGCTGGTTGGCTAAAATAGATAATACATAAACATCTACAGAGAGAGAGGGAGAGAATGAGATTAATACCTAGAAATTGGCACAAGTGATTGTTGAAGCTGGCAAGTCTGAAATCTGCCTGATAGGACAGTAGACTGGAGACTCAGGGAAGGTTACATTGCAGCTCAAGTCTGAAGGCAGTCTGGAGGGAAATCTCTTCTTCAGGGAACCTCAGCTGTTCTTTTGTTTGTTTGTTTGTTTTTATTTTACTCTGAAGGCCTTATACTGATTGAATGAGGCCCACCTGCATTTTGCAGGGTGATGTGCTTTACTCAAAGTCTACTGATTGCAATGTAATCTCATCTAAAAATACTTTCACAGCAATAACCGTACTGGTATTTGGCCAAACATCCGGATATTGTGGCCTAATGAGTTGACACATAAACTTAACTATGAGAAAGGGTTAGGAATACTAGCATTTCTGTAGAACTTTAATATTTATAAAGGGTTTCTATTTTGCTGTCTGAAAGACAGAACAGTTATCACTAAACACCATTTTCATAGAGGCATGTGGAAGGGAGGGGTTAAAGTTCTCACAGCTATATAAGATTTAAAGACAGTATCATGACAAATATTGTGACTTAAATATTGACTAGACTTAAAGCCAATACTGTGATTCCATATTTATGTTTTGATTTGAGTGTTTGATGTGTAATCATTCATGTTTAACAGAGACTTCCAGTCATAGAGTTTTGTTGGTTTTTTTTGTTTTGTTTTATTTTGTTTTGTTTTTAGTATTTAGGGATATCTTTAAATGTCTGGAAATGGATTTTTAAACATCCATTTGCTAAACAGTTAATATAGCAATAATAATATAAATTGAATCCTTATTACTATTATTGATTACTTAATTATTCTGATTAAGATGTTTTTATTCCATTGTGAAAAATTTTAATACTGCTTTATGAGACTGTAAAGTGACTTGTTTTTCCACAACTTGAGAAATAGCTAAGGAATATCTAAATTTGATATTTTTAAGCCTTTTGAAAAATATGTCATTCAAGAATTAACAGTTAATTTTATGGATTAATTAGCTGTTTTAAAAAGTCACAAGTATAATCCACATAATTTAGTTTATATTTCAGCTATATTCAATGGAAATAAAAGCTATATAAATAGAAAACAAAACTTAAAGATTTCTTTTGATTTCATTTTTTTAGCAAAAATATATTTAAATTTTATCATACTAATATTATGTAAGCCTTATGGTTTGATCATAAATTCCTAGTGCTATGTGGATGGAAAAGGCACATCTATATGTATATGTACATGAAAATCTATATTTTCATGTATATGAAAAGAAAATTCTAGTGTTTAGTTCAGTCCTTCATGGTGGTATTTAAAGGAGTTTTAAATCAAGTGATCTATGTTGCTTTCCAGGAGGAAGTTCTGTTAGTTAAAAATTCAAATACATAAGTAACCAGACATATACAAACACTTAACAACTTCTTTGTGCTCATGGCAGTAATTGATTACAAGTATTTGTAAATAAATATTTCAGACATATGTGCCCAAATATAAAAAGACTCCAGTTTTAATGAAACCTCTCATTTGCCCAATGATATAACACAAAAGAAAATGTTTTGGGAGACAAGAGACTGTTACGGATGCTCATGGAACAATTAAACATATAGTATACTATTTAATTTATCAACTTGATTATATGTAAATATTTTAACTGGATTTTCCTGGTGGCTCAATGGTAAAGAATCCACCTTCCAGTGCAGAAGATGCAGGTTGGTGCCTGGGTTGGAAAAATTCTCTGGAGAAGGAAACAGCAACCCACTCCAGAATTCTTGCCTGGGAAATCTCATGGACAGAAGGGCCTGGTGGATTACAGTCCATGGAGTCACAAAAGAATCAGACACAAGTTAATGACTAAACATCAACAATAACATATTTAAACTAGTATAAAAATATATTAATTTAGCAATACTGCTTTTTTACACCCCTGCATTTAATGAAATAATCTTGCTTAGCAGTACTTTTGAAAAAGTATAACATACTGTCAATGAGAAATAAGTTTCAATCAACTGTATTTTTTTAACACTAAGTAAGTAAAGTCGCTCAGTCGTGTCTGACTCTTTGCGACCCCATGGACTGTAGCCTACCAGGCTCCTCCCTCCATGGGATTCTCCAGGTAAGAGTACTGGAGTGACACTAGGACAGTTATATTTGTTGTGCATTCATCCTGCAGGATTATAATAATGATTTCCACTATGTAACAATGTATTGTACTGCTCTTTAAGATCTTTGAGAATCATGTGTACAGTGACATTACAATTGTGAGGTCAAATCCTCAGGCACAAAACCAAAATCTATATGAAATGCCATTGCCTCCTCTTTTAGTCATTCTATAAAATATTCTCTATAGATTGTCTAAAATAAGCATTGATTCAGAGTATTTCAAGTTAATGCAACTTTTCTGTGGAAAATAGAAAGCAACTTGTAATACAGATTTGCAAAGACTTTGTTTCCAGGAAGCTCCTTTTTTTTTTCTGAAGGATAGTCCTGGTGATAAAAACCCATCATGGTATATCTGGGATATTTAGCAATATTCCTACATCTTTACACTGCTACAAACTACACCTGATCATATGAATTGTTGAAGTATTCTTTTTTTTTTTTAGTATTTGCTTAACAGATTTATGCTGAAAAAAGCCTTTGTGTGTGCATTTATGTGTGTGTATATGTGTGTAGTATAATAGCTTTCTATTTCTGTTATTAGACTTTTTTCTATTTCTGTTGTGGGTCTACCATCAGTTGCAACAGAATAGCGTAAAGTATTGAATAAAGCAACCTTTCATGAATGACAAACTAACATGCCTGTTCCTTCACAAGTCCTTGATTTGGTTCCTTGTGATATTGTAGTGGAAGGGATCCTCGATAGTGATGTCCCTCAAATGCAAGGGCTTGAAAATAAAAGTGTTTTTTGAAGATTTCATATCACAATTTCCACATACTGTCTTTTTGTCTTCAGACAAATGTGCTAAATTTTGCCAGTCTAAGTGTAGAAGTTAAGCATGGGTTAGCATGACTAAAGTAACCCATATGTCTTAGGCAAGTGACAACTGCTCAGGAGAACAATAGAGAAAATGAAAGGGCTGTCTGTGTCACTGATTGCACCAGCTTCTACAGGTGGCTGCCTCTGTTAATGGCTTTATCCATAGTTCTGTTCTTATTTCTGTCTCATATTTTGTTGCCAGTTGTTCACAGGAGCTTTCCAAACAGAGTCTTTCAGGCATATGCAGTATCACAGAGTTTTAATTGTGTCTCAAATGATTATAAAAGACAGCTGAGGTTGAGAAGCATTGGGTTTAGCAAGTCAGTTCTCGCCAGAGTTCTGTATCCCTGGGCTTTAATTTCTGTACTGACATGGAGTAATGAGAAGGAGGGGGAAAGGGACAGAGGGAGGGAAAGGAAGGGAGCAAGTGGGCAAGTTAGTCAGAACAACAACACATGTGCTTCTCATTGATATCGCTGTTGCCACTATAAGACCCAAAAGGCATTCTGAGTAGCCTTTCCTGCTACACAGGTCTCTGACTATTCTGGCTGTGGGGTTTGAACAAGGGTCTCAAGACAGTGACCCGTTGGTTCAAGTAAAACTAGAAAACCCTTCGTTGTTTACTTGGAATTATTAGCTAAAGAAAAGTATGCTGTGAGTGGACAATTGATCATCTGCTAAAGGAGAATTAAGCTGAACTCCTTTTCTTAGTTTTTCTCAAGGTGGTTGAATGTGAATATTCAGGACTTTCTTCACAAGGGAGATAAATGTCCAGGGGTAATTGGCTAAGTGAAGCTAATATTACAATATATATTATTCAGGTAAAATAAAGAGGGCAGTGATCTCAGGCTTTTGCTACTTTGAGAACATTCATTATGTGATATGTAAATATTCCATTTATAACTGGAGAAATTGAGTCAAACATTCAAGAAAATTTGTCCACAGACGTTCTGCTAATGACTGGTAATGAAGGAATTTGAATCCAGGTGTAGTAACTAGAATGCCCCTGAAAACAAAGGTATCCCAGCACCAGGTCACTTTAATTATAACCCAAGTGGCTTCTGCCATTGATCTTAGCAGCTGCCTTTTAGTTAAGAACAGCTGCTGCTAAGTCGCTTCAGTTGTGTCCGACTCTGTGCAACCCCATAGACAGCAGCCCACGAGGCTCCCCCGTCCCTGGGATTCTCCAGGTAAGAACACTGGAGTGGGTTGCCATTTCCTTCTCCAATGCATGAAAGTGAAAAGTGAAAGGGAAGTCGCTCAGTCGTGTCCCACGCTTAGCGACCCCATGCACTGCAGCCTACCAG
Organism: Budorcas taxicolor; assembly: GCF_023091745.1. Lineage (NCBI taxonomy): Eukaryota > Metazoa > Chordata > Mammalia > Artiodactyla > Bovidae > Budorcas > Budorcas taxicolor. The sequence continues at coordinate 98,653,590 of NC_068910.1, forward strand.
GCTCCTCCATCCATGGGATTTTTCCAGGCAAGAGTACTGGAGTGGGTTGCCATTGCCTTCTCCAGTTAAGAACAGCAGTTACTCCCAACTGTTGAAGATGTACATACAGTAAGACCGAGAGATGCAGTATAGTCAGCATTGCCCAATAGGACTTTCCACAATGATGGCAGTGTTCTAAATCTGTATTGAACAATTCTGTAGCCAGTGTCATGTGTGGATACTTGTTAATTTTAAAATAATTAAAATTTGGGTTTTTTTTAGTCATACTAACTATATTTCAAGTACTGACGAACCATGTGTATTTACTATTTTGGGAAGCACAGCTCTAGACAGTGATTCACTCTTTAGATGCCAAAATAGACCTTGCCCAAGTCCAGCCTTGGCTGCAGAATATGCATTTTTCAACAGAAAAAACCACAAGTCATCATAAAAAAGAATCAAATATTAAGTAAATGAAATTTTCCTGTTTAAATTGCACAGATTTAATGGGGACATTAAAAGAAAAGAGATGGGAATACAGACCACCTGAACCTGCCTCTTGAGAAACCTGTATGCAGGTCAGGAAGCAACAGTTAGAACTGGACATGGAACAACATACTGGTTCCAAATAGGGGAATTAGTACATTAAGGCTGTATATTGTCACCCTGCTGATTTAACTTCTATGCAGAGTGTATCATGAGAAATGCTGGACTGGATGAAGCACAGGCTGGAATCAAGATTGCTGGGAGAAATATCAACAACCTCAAATATGCAGATGACACCAACCTTACGGCAGAAAGTGAAGAGGAGCTAAAGAGCCTTTTGATGAAAGTGAAAGAGGAGAGTGAAAAAGCTGGCTTAAAACTCAACATTCAGAAAACTAAGATCATGGCATCTGGTCCCATCAATTCATGTGAAATAGATGGGGAAACAGTGGAAACCGTGACAGACTTTATTTTGGGGGGCTCCAAAATCCTTGCAGATGGTGATTGCAGCCATGAAATTAAGACACTCACTCCTTGGTAGGAAAGTTATGACCAACCTAGACAGCATATTAAAAATTGGAGACCTTACTTTGTCAACAAAGGTGTGTCTAGTCAAGGCTATGGTTTTACCAGGGGTCATGTATGGATGTGAGAGTTGGGCTATAAACAGGGCTGAGCACTGAAGAATTGATGCTTTTGAGCTGTGGTATTGGAGAAGACTCTTGAGAGTCCCTTGGACTGCAAGGCGATCCAACCAGTCCGTCCTGAGGGAAATCTGTTCTAGGTGTTCTTTGGAAGGACTGGTGTTAAAGCTGAAACTCCAGTATTTTGGCCACCTGATGCAAAGAGCTGACTCATTTGGAAAGACCCTGATGCTGGGAAAGATTGAAGGCAGGAGGAGAGGGGACGACAGAGGATGAGATGGTTGGATGGCATCACCGACTCAATGGACATGAGTTTGGGTAAACTCTGGGAGTTGGTGATGGACAGGGAGGCCTGGCGTGCTGCGGTTCATGAGGTCGCAGTCAGACATGACCAAGTGACTGAACTGAACTGAATGGGGACATTGTAGCGCAGGAGACATGGAGTCAGATTTGACTTCTAGTTCTGCCTCTGACACCAACCAGCCAAGAAATCAGAGAGGTTTATCAGCACCACCACCAAATTAGATGTATTGGCCTTTGGATTAGAGCTGCATCTTTAATATTTTCTCCATCTACTTTGCTTGCACTTGAAACCCAGAAATCATTAACCTATGAAGTAGATATTTAATTGCAATTACATTTCATGTCTGCATAGTTTTTTTATATGAAGTTTTTTTTTTTTTTCCTATAACACTTCAGAGCCTGCAGATTTAAATAAAAATAAAAATCAGGAGGAAAATTTATAGGGTCTTATGGATAAGAGGGACTTAGATCAAATGTTGTCACATATTCAGGCCCTCATCTGTTTCTTTTTACACGAAGTTTACTGTTCTGTTATAAACAGTATGTAAGCATTTAGAATAGAGTGGGTATAGGGAGATAGAGGGTCCTTCCCTGGTAGCTTAGCTGGTCAAGAATTTGCCTGCAATGCAGGAGACCCCAGTTGGATTCCTGGGTTGGGAAGATACCCTGGGAAAGGGATAGGCTACCCACTCCAATATTCTTGGGCTTCCCTGGTGGCTCAGATGGTAGAGAATCCACCTGCAATGGGGGAGAACTGGGTTCAATCCTTGGGCTTGGAAGATCCCCTGGAGGAGGGCATGGCAACCCACTCTGTATTCTTGCCTAGAGAATCCCCATGGACCAAGGTACCTGGTGGGCTACATGCAAAGAGTTAGAAACAACTGAGTGGCTAAGCATAGCACAGGGAGATAGAGAGAGTAGGGAGCTGAGTTCACTGAAACCTTACATTAATACTCTGTGATATTTGGCAATAGAAATAAAAAAAAATCAATTAGATCATTGTGTCTGTTTCTCTGCAGGTGTGGAAAAAAATAATTGAAGTAGTACAATCTGATCACTTAATGTTCAGGAAAGAACACTTCAATTCCATCTTATTATTGACAGGAAATGCTTTGTACAAACATCTCCAGGAGTGCATAGTATAGTATATGCATTTAACAGACAGATCTCTGTGTGCTTGTATGTGTTTTTACATAAAAATATAAAATGCATACCTGTTTGTGATATTTCTTTTTATAATAGTTTTGCCTTTTTGAATTATACTTCAATGATTCTCAAAAATATCTTGAAGGAAATTTTATTCCTGAATGAGTTAAAATAAATTTTATTAAGGGTATAGCCAAAAAAATATGCTGGTGTTAATTTTCTAATTATTCTGCTGATAATTTTGCATTAATACTGGGGAGAGAAGTAACATGAATAAGATATCCTAGAACAAGCAGTAATAAAGAGAATAAAAATGAGATGAACCTAAAATAATGATACAAGTTCTCCTGGCTCCATGCCAACCAGTGCCATCTGAGTGTCTTTCCCCATTAGTTTCAATCAATATGACATCCTTGAAAATAGCAAATATTAAACTCTGTAAAGCAGATATTTAAGTGGTCAATTTTACCCTTCCTTTTGCTTTCTTAAATAAAATCAAATATAATGTATAAGTTACAATAAAGATATGAAATCAGTGATGACAACTTACAGTTGCACAAGGCAATTTTTAAATAACTTCAGCATAATTAACTCTTCTCCTTGGATCTACAATGACCTATATAGTCAATATTCCCATTTTGTATATGAAGAAACTGAGGTTTGCAGATTTGAATGACTCTAGTAGTAAGCAACAAAATGATGGTAAGACATGAACTTTTTTAAGTGAAGCCTAATTCACTTCATGATATATCATACTATGAGGACTTCATTTTAACTGCTTTTTGAATTTTATCATTTTTTACTTTTCTTATGGAAATGATCACTTCTTTTAGGTCTTTACTCCAAAGTCAGCATCTCAATGATAGATCTGAACACATCATCTCTCATAGTTAATCATTTTATTTGTATTAGCAGATGTGCTAGCAAATGCATCCATATTAAATTAGAATTAAAGATTTTAAAATTAAAAAAATAAAAAACTATAAATAAATAAATAAATAAATTAGTAGGAATCAGTTCCCACTAGGAAATAAATGATACACTTGAGTTAATGAAGTATGGAACACACTGTTTACAGATGTGCAGCCATAATTAAGGAAACTCATCAAGATGATACAGCACCCAGGATCTAGCTACAGTGGGAAGCCAGCCTACCCTTGGGTCTGAAAGGGCAACAGAGAGAACTAAAGCTAAGTTTTGGAAAGAAGGCTTCTGGTTAGAAGCTGAGACTGTTTAGGAAGGAGGGATGTGTGGAAATACATAAATTGACTTCTCTTTCCTCCTACCCTTTGATCTGACTTCCATGAGCTGAGCCCAGTTGGAAAACACAGGTCAGGGAATCCTAGGTAGTTTAGTCTCCCAGAGCAAAGAGCAGAATAAGTAAAGGATCTGAAATGATAACTAGAAAGTAGCCAGCACAATTTACCAAATGTAAATAGATATTTCTCCCTCTCCAATTTTCAGTAAAGATAATTTCCATCAAAAACATGTGCCACTCTATGTTCACAAGTACTTTCCCATTGAATTGCTTCATTTTGAGAGAAATAAATTGCAACAATGCAGTACCCTTGCAAAACACATTTTTTCAATGCTGTATTCCTGATTTAACATATATGTTAAAGTGTATGCTATGATATTTTTTAAAGAAATAACTTGCTTTCACTTAATCTACTAATAATAAAGCCATCACTATAAATTCTCACTAAGCATAAACAAAATTTCAGTTGTATATTATATGATTACTATCTTCATCTCTCTATACTAAAGTCTCAACATCATTAAGAAAAACATAAAAATAATCATGTACACTATCAGTTCAGTTCAGTCACTCATTCGTGTCCAACTCTTTGTGACCACATGAACTGCAGCACGCAGGCCTCCCTGTCCATCAACAACTCCCGGAGTTTACCCAAACTCATGTCCATTGAGTCGGTGATACCATCCAACCATCTCATCCTCTGTCGTTCCCTTCTCCTCCTGCCCTTAATCTTTCCCAGCATCAGGGTCTTTTCAAATGAGTCAGCTCTTTGCATCAGGTGGCCCAAAGGATTGGAGTTTCAGCTTCAACATCAATCCTTCCAATGAATACCCAGGACTGATATCCTTTAGGATGGACTAGTTGGAGCTCCTCGGATCTATACACTATAAATTGTACTCATTTTGTGATATCTGTATCTAGATTTTTGGCATTCAAAGCTACAAGTATGTGTGAAAATGTTCAGCAAATTTTAATTTGAGCATTTTAGAATTCAACATAATTTTCATACTTATTACTACATTTTAGATAAATTAGGTTCCACTAATATTACTAATTTTTACGTACTTTGTTTTTGACCACTCTTCACAGCTTGTGAAATCTTAATTCCCAGGCCAGGGATTGAATCCATGCCCTCAGTAGTGAAAGCACAGAGTCCTAACCACTGGACGGTCAGGGAATTCCCTGTAATGATTTTATTTTAAAATAAAGAAAAATTTACTGCAAATAAATCAAGTGCCTCTGTGAAAATAAGTACATTCCTAAATTAAGGACTTTTAGTTTTTGCACGTTGCTGTTCACTAACTTTTTTTTAGCAAAACCTCATAAAAATGGAACTATGTGCTACCTTTTTCTGTATTTTCCAAGTCTCCTGTAAATGTGTTATCATATTTCATATTTAAAAAATACAAATAAAAAAACTCAAAAAAAGAAAAGTTATTTCTACAACACTGAAATATTTTATTCCACTTTCTGATGATTAACTTGTGTATTTACTTAATCTTTCATTCAATAAATATTTGCTATCTACTGTGTGATAGGCACTGTATTAGGTGGTTTATAGTTATTGTAGCTCATTGATTTTTGAGGAGTCTATTCTATGTTGAACAGAGCTACTTGAAAGATACCTTGACCTGATTAAAATTTGATATCCTTTCTCTACTAATCATGTATGCTTCTGGGAACATATTTTATATATATATATATATATATACACATATGTATATATAATCTTGGTAAGGCATACAGAGTCAGCACATAGTCAGCAAACCATCTGGGGAATACCACTTTTTACGTCATGGAGGTAGAAGTGGGACGATGCCTAAAGCTAGACTGGGTGGATAGCCATCACCATTGTGCCATGTATTTCCATCTCCCAAAACACTTTATAAAATTTAAACAATGACCAACCACTTTCTTGGTAATTGCCTTGATGTCTTTTGTGATATTTCAGATCCTCAGTTTTGGGACTCAATAGTCATTAAAGAAAGAAGTCTGCTAGGTAATGGTTCTTAATAGGTAAATATCTAAGCATGTGCTGGCTGTGTGCTTAGTCACTCAGTTATGTCTGTCTTCGTGATCCCATGGATCACCCACCAAGCTTATATTTGAAAAAGATTTCCAAGTCACAATTTCAGTTCTGTTCTGTGAATATTAGTAAAATAGTGCTGTGTCCCAGGAATTATGCTGGGCACTAGGACTACTAAAATAAATAAAACATGGATTTTGCCCTTAAGGAGCAAGTTGTTATATATCATCTATACATTGGAATGGTGGAGTATATAGAGGAAAAATAAGGGCTTCTGTGGTGATTCAGATGGTAAAGAATCCACCCGCAATGCGGAAAACCTGGCTTCAATACCTGGGTTGGGAAGATTTCCTGGAGGAAGGCATAGCAACCCACTCTAGTATTTTTGCCTGAAGAATCCCCATGGACAGAGATGCCTGGCAGGCTACAGTCCATGGAGTTGCAAAGAGTCAGACACAACTGACAGACTAAGTACAGCACACCAAAACAAGCTGTCATATATCATCTATATATTGGAACAGTGGAATATATAGAGGAAAAGTACTAGGTAAAGCATTTTAGAGATAGACAAATGCAATTCTACTTGTTGCATAATAAGCCTCATTGAAGAGGATACAACATGCCCAAATAATTGGTAAAAATACCATATATGAACCTAGGAAAAAGATGTGACTTGAAAATACGTATGATTAAAAACATACTTTTTTGATAAAATTATTTTTTAAAGAAACAACTGTAAATAAACTATAAATACTATGTGCTGTTTGTCTAATTTAGGAAGTATTAATGTGCTGTGCATGGACTTGATTTCCTTGTGATATATTGATATGGTCTCTATGTTAAATAGCTTTTTTATGAGGATTAGCACAGAGACTATGGAGAATTTAAGATATTTGTAAGTTTCAAAATAGCATTAGTGTTATAGCTCCTTAGTAAGTATAAGAAAATCTGAACAGGATCAAAAATAATGTCTGTAATGTATATGTTTAATTTTATTTATGACTACATAATTTTTATTCATACCAATATAATTCTATTTTAAATAAAATGTAGTATTTAAAGCTTAACTATTTAAAATTTTAGTGCATTTTATCATTTTGTGTGTGGTTTTTTAATATTTTACATCAGACTTTGAACGAGTCATAACTAGTCTATGATGGATCCACATTGCTGAAATATTGTTAATTTTTTTTAATTGAGGCTGATGAAAACTTAGGCCTAGAAGTGTGACATAAATGTCATTCTACTCCAAAACTTAGAGTTCACTGCATTACTCTGTTCTAGTTTTAAGTTCCTAGGAGAGAGAAATTAATTGGTTTAGCTTATCCTATATTCTTCTACTGTGCTTTAAGGTATAACCAGGGGTGTGTGGCCAGAGAGCCCAGGAATCAAAATAATTTATATCATTCAATGACATTCAATGACAGGTGCATTCAATGACAGGCCTACTCAGTAGGTTCAATATATAGAATATATGCAGAATTCTTTTGTCTTTGTAGCGTAATTATATGAAAATAATTGCAGCTTGAAGTACAGAATTAATTAAAAAAAAAAAAAAACTCATTTCAACATTATTGCTTGGATTTTCCTAGTAGGTACAGTCTCTTTTTAATCCCAAGGAGCTTTTTTTATAAGTAATTTGGAAATGTTGGTCTAAGTACCAAAAAGTAGAAGTAAAAACACACAGTATTTCATTAATGATGGAAAAGTGAGTTAGTCCCTCAGTCCTATTCAACTCTTTGCAACTCCATGGACTGTAGCCCACCAGGCTCCTCTGTGCATGGAATTCTCCAGGAAGAATACTGAAGTGGATAGCTATTCCCTTCTCCAGGAGATCTTCCTAATCCAGGAATCAAACCTGGGTTTCTTGTATTGATAGTAATACTAATTAAAATATTATTAAATTATGAATTTGTTGTGGTTAAAAAGTTACTATGATCTTTTCAATTTATTCACTTGGTTTTCTTCAACTATTTTAGTTATTTCCTATATTTATAAATACTGAATATTTCTCCTGCTCCATGACTCTTCAGGTAATATTTTTCTGCTATTCAAACAAAATAATACAATTTAGAAATACTTTTTCCTGAATAAATGTTTTTAATATATTGTTTGTATTGTGTGAGTATTAAGAGTTATAAATTAGAGTACTCTACTTTCCTTAATTTAGTATGTTTTAGTCCCCGCAGGCTCTTGTAAGTGATCCTTGGAAACCGCAGTAGATGAACATTTTGCTGTGAAATGTAGGAGGCAGTGTTGTTTTAGTACTGAGGTGTGGGTGATTGTAAGAATTAAGTCTTCTGGTTTTACAACTATTTATATTGAGGCTAGTAGGTGACCTCAAGTACAAATGGAGAGTGAGGGTGGGGAATGCTGACTGACTGGTATGCACATTCTAAAGTACTCACTTTTACATTTTAGAAAGAATGATTGTAATTTAGAAAGAATGATAGTAGTATGAATATAGATGTTATATGTTGTGTTTGGATTTCAAAACTTTCTTATATGTACAGCCCACCTTGTCTTTTAATGCTGAAAATTGTACGGCATGAGATTGAATGCACTATTTTCTAAATCATGAATTATGATAAGAAATATCTTCTAGGAACCAGAACTGTGTTCTCCTATGGAGATGATAATTGGCTATTAGTCACATATTTCTTTGTAACTTAAAATCTTACCTCACAAACATTTGCAAACATTACAGATGGATTGGATACTTGAGGTTTACATGCCTGGTAGTCAGGACAGCCACGATTGGATTCTAGTTTCATTATGGATTTGTATGTGATCTTGAAACAACCTTGAGAAAATACATAAACCAATCTTGGTTCCAGCTCGTAGGTCTCTTGAGGCCAATGAGTTGTGAGGGGCCACCTGCTTCTATGTACAGTTGTAATGGCAGAAACTCTTTCCAGAGGTTTTCCTTGTGTGTATTTGTGTGTGGTTTGAGATGTTTGAAAATCGATACTGCAACATCGAACAAAATAAAAAGCCAAACAGAAGTCTGCCAAATGTCATAAGTACTTTCTAACAGGAAACTGAGATCTTAAATACTACCTTCAGACTGAAAGTGACTGTCAATGGGTAAATACCTGAAGCAGTCCTTTTAGTTATTGAGACATAAAGCAGAGATTCTGTATTTAAATGGTATTATTTAGCTTCACCATTTCCTAGGTGCTATAACTATGTTGAAGGAGAAATGCAATGAAGGTTTCTAATGTGGAGGCTGCGTCATTATCCTCAGGGCTTTGGGGAAAAGAATACAAGTAAGGATGAAAGAATGTAGGATAAAAAGAGTTCTTTCCCTGCCCTTCTTGGATCATTTCTGTTATTTTTTTAGTTAATTTACAATGTTATATTAGTTTCAGATGTACAACATAGTGATTCAGTATTTTTATAGATTATCCTTCATTTAAAGTTATAAAATATTGACTATTTTCCCAGTAATGTACAATATATCCTGGTAGCTTACTTATTTACATATATATTTTCTCCACACCGTCTCAAAAACTTTTTTTTTAATATACGCTTATAGTCAATTAACAATGATGTAATAGTTTCAGGTGGACAGCAAAGGGACTCAGCCATACATATACATGTATCATGTCTCCCACAAACTCCCATCCCATTCAGGCTGCCACATAACATCAAGCAGAGTTCCCTATGTAGCTTATTTACCTTACACGTAATAGTTTGTGTTTCTGCCTCACTTCTTTTTATGTTGAGTGTGAGCTTTTATGGTGTGAGATTTTTATAAGGAGCTGAAAAGGCTATTTCATCTGCAGAGCTGCCACTGAGTCCATGTGACTAAGAGTGGCATGGAGCTAGTGTGAAAACCAGTTCTTGTGCCTCAACGCTGGCTGCTACTTGAACTGATGTCTTTGCCTCCTTTTATATACGGATTGGTTTTCTAGCAAATAAAAATGCACATTTCTATTTTGTTTATTACCTCCTTACTAGTTCTAATAGTGGTTTGAACTTCTTTGGGGGTTTCTCATTATAGTAGCCTGTGTTGTCTACAAATAACTGCTTCTGACTTTTCAACAGCTATAGCTCTACTTTCCTTTCTTACCTTAGCATATCATATATTGTAGGCATCCTTTTAAAATTAGGGAAATAAGAGGAAAAAAAAAATATCAGTACTTTTTGTACAGTTGTGGGAAAGGAGGCTTTGAGTAAGAAAGGTAAAAGGAGAATGAAAATGATTTTAGCAGCCAAGGTGTAATATGATGATGACCTGAAACAAAAAGAGAGCTAAGGTAATAGAGAGAAAGAATATATTTGAAAGGTATTCAAGCAAGGAATTGACTAGGCTTGGTCAACCAAAAATTAATTTCTAGTCTTTCAAACCAGGAGCAAAGGAGTTTAATTTTGAGTAGTCACATGATTGATTCTATTACTAATCTACCACCATCTATTTATGTCAGAGGAGGTGTGACAGAGAAAATTAATTTTAATTCTCAGCTTCTAAGGGATACTAAGATTATCAATTCCAAATAAATTAATAGACATCCATTTAATATGTCTTTACAATTTGACCTTACAGGCACCTTAAGTAATTAAGATTCAGCCATTCATTCAATAACACATACTGAGCTACTTTTTGCCAGAAGTTGTTCTAGGCTTTTTGAATATAGTAGAGAACAAAACAGGCAAAACTCTGCCCTTGTGTAACTTACATTCAAGTGGGAGAAAAATGACAATAAGTAGAAGAAGTAAGTACATATGTAGTTTGTCCAAGGGTGATGAATTCTACAGAGAATAAAAGTTAAGAAAAGGGAGAGAGGAAGTGCTATTTTAAATAAGGTATGAGGGAATGCCTCATTAAGGAAGTAACATCGGAGTAAACACCCGAGAGAGAGTAAAGATCTAGACATGCCACCACTTCCGGGGACAGAGAGTAATGCAAATGAGCATCTAGAATGGGTGCTCTCTGGATATATCTGGAGAAGAGCTCAGCCAGAGTGTGCAGATCAGAGGGAACACATAGAAGAAATGAGCGCAGAAAGATAAGGATATAGGAAGTGTGAGCATGTGAGGGCATTGAAGGATGGCTTTATCTCTGATTAAACTTAGAAACCATTGAAGATTGTTGAGCAGAGCTAGAAGGTATGAGGTGAGCATATGAACATTTTAACAGTATCACTCTTGCTATTATGGGGAATATAAACTATGATGATAAGGGATGGGATGAGAAGCAGAGACACCAGTTAGGAAACTATTTCAAATAAACCAGGTAAAAGATAAAGTTGACTTAGACCAAAGAGATTGAAATGAATATGATGAGAATAAGTGGAATTCTCTGTGTACTTTTAAAGTATTTTGACTAGCTAGTGACCAGAATGTGGGGTAGAAGAGTGAAAGAGAAGTCATGTATGACTTCAAGAGTTTTGACTTGAACACATAAAATAATTTGAAAAGGAGATGGGCAGGATTGCAAAGAATAGGGGTGATGACTATATTGAGATAGGTTCTGATTTGGCCTTGTTATATTTGAGCTTATTACACATACAAGAGTGGTTATATAATAAGCAGTTGGGCATATGAATTTGGAATCCAGTGACTGATTCAAGTTGAAGATCTTAAACACTGAGTATGTATATGTCATCAGAATGGATGGTTTACCAAGAGAGTCTAGGGAAGAGTAGTCCAAGAAATGAACCCTGGAATCCACCACTAACAACAGGTTAAGGAGGTGAGACAAAAAAAAAGCATTTGATTCATTAGTTTAAATTATATATATATATACTTTAAAGTTTACAAAAGAAACTTTCCCTATATTATGGCATTTGGCCTATGGAATGATTCTGAAAAGCACATAGTGATAGGACAGAAATTTGATTAATATTTAATAGTTGCAATTTAATAGTTGCAAACATTCTAACTTTCATTCACTTCCTTTGATGATCATTTACATTATATACATGCCCAGAAAACAAACTGATGCTACTGTGGTTCTCTGCATATGTCTTGCTTCCATGTTTCTTCACACTTATAAGTGTCTTAGGTGAGGTCCTTTATCATAAGTGTGCCCTTCCCTGTTTTATTCACCCTTAAAATCTTGTACTATATAGCCAGGAAAGAAAGCTTTGTCCTGTTTCCCGGGGAGACAGACATCAGTGACCCTGATAGAGAAATGACATCTACCAGAAGACCCTGGACATCCTCAAATGCTTCTAAGAACACCTGCAATTTATTATGGGATTGAACCATCTTACTTCTTACTCTTTTGTTAGCTTCAGTTTCCTCCTATCACTGAAAAAAAAACAGTGAGAACAAGAACAACCATAGCAAAGCAAAACATTCCCTCAACATGAATCTTCCCTCAGCCTAATCCAGTTTTCCTATAGGAAGTAGAAAGAAGGGGAGCTGTTTATTTTTGTTGCATACAGAGGAAGTTAGAATATGCTTCCTGAAACTTTCAGAGCAAGGTTCCAGGTGGGGAGCTGGACCATAAGAAATGAACCTCTGTCCTGGAGCCCCGTCAGTACTTCTGAGTCCTCTGTGGTGAGGGCCTTTTATTTTCCCTAAATCAAGCACAAGACATACTTTTGTAAAGTACAGTAAAAATAGCTTATTATAAAGTAAAAAAGTAAAGCACATAAAATGAAAGTTCTGACGTTTTATTGTTATGTCTTATTAACATGGCATATGAAAAGAGAACAGAATTACAAAGTTGTATGTATGCATTGAGTAAGGGGCTATTAGGGCAGAGAATTATTATAATGTTTGTAATTTCCTTTGTAACTCTGTAATCAATGCAAAACAAAAAGTAATAAAATAAACAGTAATTGTCCATGTTATCAACCTGTATGCACACTTTGACTGAACATCATATATATCAAGTATTTATTTTACTGTGACATATGCTTCTTTCTTATTAATTTATCTAATCTCCTTGGATTGGTTTTAGCATTTTTTTCAGGGAATAATGCATAATCTAAACTACTTCCAAGCTTTATATTATCAGAGCTATAATTATCAGCTTTATATTAGTCAGAGTAGAGAAGTGAATCTCACAAGAGTATGTTGGCAGGAATGGCAGAAGAGATTTTGAAGCAGTTTTAGTGATCTTAAACCAAAATTAGGCAAATTTTGCTGTATTTTCAAAATTCATTTTCATTTCTTTATGAGTGGCCAGTTCCAGGATTTAACCTGTAAAGTTATAGTTAAATACATTTTTTAATAAATATATTTCTTTAGGATCTATGAATATATGTGGGTCTTTTTGATGGACTATATCATACTATTTAAAGTATTATATCAGTATTGTAGAATAGTCTGTGATAACTTTTTGTCAATAAGTAATATCAAGATTATTAGCATATTTTACTGACAACTGTGCTCGGTTTATGAACTATGTCATAAACAATTATAGAAAATCTGTTCTCTTAAGCTTTGGACTTTTGCTTTGTCCTTTGACTTTACCTTCCATTACAGAACATGTTGCATTTCTTCCTTGAAAGTACTATTAAGATTATCAAAACACCAAACATATCAGACAAATAAAGAAGGATGGCTGTCTAGCTCACACATAAAAATTTAGAAATGGGCTGATTTCTTACCTGGCAGAAACAAGAGTTTTTGGGTTGTTCAAACATTCTCGACAGAAGTTCTCACATCTAAAAACTTTTGTGCCTCAGGGTGCAGTAGAAATGTATAATCAACTTTTATCTTGTCTAAGAAAGAGGATAATTTTTCATTTAATGCATTAGCTTTAACATAATTCACAAATTTTTACCACATTGCTAAGAATGCTGGTATTCAGCTGATTTTTCTTTTACCATGTAGCAAGACTTTTTTTGATGAAAGAAGAAGTACATTAGTTCATGGTCTGCATTTGCTCTATAACCACACTGTTCCAAAATGTTTCCCTGCCTTTGTAGCTTGCCAGTCTTTTTCTACAGAAAACTTGAGCCACAGAACAAATTTGTTGACAGCGATCACACACTCAGAGGTCATTGCAATGTCAAATTGCTGTCAAAGTTCCTAAGCATTTATTCTGAACTTCTGTAGTTATCCCTATGCTGGTAAGTAATTAACAGTTTGTAACTGGCACTTTGAAAAGCACTGTTGTGTATGAAATGGAGATAACAGCTACTTTGCAGAGGTGTGGTTAAGATTACCAATCATCTTGGAGTAGCGCCTATCAAGTAGTAGGCATTTGACTGAAAAGAACTATTAAATCACATTATACCATATACTCCATTTTAAACACATCTAAAGTTGCAAAAAATCTATCTGAACTTAAAAACGTGGACAGTCTTATAGAGAAATGTATGTGTCTACCTATACCTATGCATCTATATGTAGATATATAAAGATATAGGTAAAATATTAAGAGTGTTTCCTGTGAGAAAAATGAACAGACTACTAGAGAATGGTGACAGCATATGCAGAATGATTGCATCAAATTAGGAGGATCAGAAGAAACTCAAAACAGAAGATGGATTTTGAGATTGGCTTAAAAAGATGGCAGCTCAAGCTGCTGCAATTTAAGTCAAAGCTTTCTGTGAGTTTTGTTGTTATCCTCCTTTCCTGCCACATTCTTCTCCATATAGCAGATACTGGGGAAATCACCAGTGGTCTATCTTATCTGAGAGGTTTACAAAGTCCCTGGTGGCTCGGTGGTTAAGAGTCTGCCTGACAATGCAGGAGATGCAGGTTCAATCCCTGGGCCAAGAAGATAACGTGGGGAAGGAAATGGCAACCCACTCTAGTATTCCTGCCTGGGAAGTTGCATGGATGGAGGAGCCTGACGGGCTACAGCCCATGGGGTTGCAAAAGAGTTGGACATGACTTAACGAAAAACTAAACTTAAGTCTAAACTACAAAATACTCATATTGGAGGTATTGTTATGTGCATTTTACATATAAGGATACTGAAGCAGAGACAAGTTCAATCACTTGCTTAAGTGTGCTATGTAGGCAGTGACATAAGTATACAGTCCTTGGCAGTGTGACCTCACTGTGTGGCCCAGCACATTCCCCAGAGAGTGCTCTCTCCCGGGGAATAAGTGGGATTGGAGAAAGGAAAAGTTAGAGTGAATTTACACAGGGAAAATAATGGGCAAAGGTTCTTTCCAACACAACTCAAGGTGAGTTCATGGTATACAAGGTAAGCTGTGAGAGCTGGCTGAGGGAAGGAGGTATAACTGCCCTAGTGCTGGGAAGATCAAGCTGGCACTGCCACATGTGAGGAAGCAGGGCTACAAATGAAGAACTGAGAATAAAAGCAGGATGGCGCCTCATTTCATTCCTTGGTTAGGTCTAAAAAGTACATGAAAGTAAAAATCAACTTTAAGTTTCAATTGTTTGAAGTCATGAAACACCTGAAATCATCCCTGAATGTGAGAAGAAAGACTATATGAGGAAGGAGCAGCTCCGAATCCCTCATATCACATTTCCACTTTGGGTTATCGGCTTGGCTGAGTGGAGAGGCAGCCCTTCATATTTGGAGCAAGGCCAAGTAACTCAGCTGAGAAGAAGTAAGGACCCAAACCACCCAAATCAGAGAGCAGAAAAAGAAAAGAAAAAGAACTGTGAGGGGCACTGAGAACTTTGAATTTATGTTGGCAATAGCTGGTCACGTGTATGATTTGGAGGGAGTTGAGGATGAGAGTCAAAATAATCAGCGATAACTCAGGTCTCAAATTTCTGTGTATGAGATGCTCTAAATAGGAATAAAGACTTTAGAAGAAGATGAATGCAAGGAGAAGGATTAAATTGATGAAAACAGAGAAAATAATGTTTTTGAAAACCTTTCAAAAGAAAGAGTAATTTTTATTGAAAATTATGATCTGCATACATGAATGTATTATTGTATAAACTGAAATATGCTTGGTTTGAGTGTTTAACAATAGAAAACTAATAAACATTGAAAGTGAAATTACCTTGAGAATATGTGGTAAAATCACAGCAGAAAACACATGGCATCATCAAAATGTTCGAGCTAATAGGGTTTAATAATGAAAGTACCATTATAGAGGTGTGAGAAGGCTTAAGAGAATGAACAAAAGGCCAATGACTCAGGGACCAACAATGTGAGAAGCTGCCTCTAAACTTGAAAGGGCATGTGATGTAAATTGTAACCAAAATTGCAGCCATTTACAGAGCCAAAAGAAATACCCTACCTTGCCCTTCTTCACCCCTGGCATCTCCTGCCATTGCCTTTCTTTGCATAAACCTAACTGTAAGGCTGAGGACAGAGGCTGAGGACTGGGTGTTTGAGGAAATGCATTCCAGAGCAGTCAGTTGCTTAGGCCATGTAGAGTACAGAAGATAAAACTGGTGAAATCAGACATAACCACAATAAGTAGCAATATTATTCACTGAATAATCTTAAAAAGGACTATCTGTTGGATTCGGAATATATATTTTATTAACGCTTTCTAAGGAACTTTATCTTTTTTAAAGTCACTTTTGCAGTTACTTTGAAGTATGGTCAGGTATTAAAGCTTATGTTCAATGCTGTAAATGCCTTTTAGGTGTTTTCTTTACTGGTGAGAAAGGTGAACTATATGTAAATGATTTAGAGTATTAGTTATTTTAATTAATAAATATTGTGTTTCACAATCTGAGTCATAAATCTTTGGAAGCAAAATAATAAAGCTAAGAGATTAGTTTTGTAATTGTATCAAGACAGTATAATTACTGACGTTTTGTATTATCACATACTTTTATAGAAAATCAGTAGAATTTAAAAAATCCCTCATTCTGATATGACTCATTTATTATAAATTTTCCAAGTACAGTATCAATCATTTGGAACAATATACAGTACTAGTGAGTTAATCATGGCATATGGGTAAATATTGGCAAGTCTAACTCTTAATATTTTGTGTAAAGTAGCCCCCATACTATTTTATGAACAGACAGATGTAGACTTACTCATTAATTTGCACTTACTTCTGTTAAAATAATGACAAGTTGCATGTTCATAGTTGAATCATTAAAATAACAGTAACAAAATTAATAGGTTTCTTGATTGTAGGTTTTATTATAGTTTTTTTTCCAAATATTTTTCATATCACTTATATTTCATGATTAGCATATATGCATATAGTAGGGATTGTTTAAATAGCCAGGAATTGTTAAGGTAAGTGTGAAATACTTCCTCTTTCTCTTAATTGCAACATGAAAAAAATACCCCTACAGGTACCAAATGAGAGTAGAGAAATGAAGGATAGGGTGCAGAGAAGAATAAACACTTCTCTCTCTTTCAATTGAGGGGAATTTCTGGAAGATTTACAAAGATATTGGCTCATTGATTACTCGGATGGCAGAAAGATACTCTCAGTGTGTGCTCCTTTATCCAAATGAAAAAGGCTATTAACCCACCTCAAAATGTATATTGGAAGTTTCATTTTTGTTGAAGGGAGAGCTGTGTTTAGCCCATTTGGAGAATTGTACCTCTACTTGAAAATGAGCTGCCACTTTTAAAGAAGCATCACTACAATTACACATCGTGAAAGTTCAAACTGAGATAGTGTTGTTAAATGCAGATTGCAAGAAAAATGTAGTCAGTAATCATTGAGTTCTTTGCGTTCCAGAGATTTTGCAGAAAATTCTAATCTCACTAAGTTATCCCAATTGACCCCAAAATGGAAGATCACATAAGCAGGCTAGAAAATGCTTCAAGGATTCTGAAAAGCACCACTAATACTGCCTCTTCCAATGACCTTAAAGTGAGATTATTAAGGAAATCACAGCAGGTTTCATTGAAATCATTCTCTTTCTTGAATAAAATTGAACATTTAAGTAAATGAATAATCATTTTTGATAACATAATATGAAAATATATGACCATGAAATCTTGATAGCCCTCCAGTAGTGCTTGTGGAAATTTCAATCTCTTACGAATGTTATAGTGGCTGGTAACTCAGTAGAAAATTATAATGGCTGTCTAAATTCTAGTGCATTTCATTTCTAGAACATTTTATAAAATATGCATTTGTATTACTTTTCCAGGCGGTTATATACTACATTGGGCAGTGGGCTATGTAGATTCATAGAGAAATATTTTGTCTAGGATCAAAAACTTTGACAAGAAAATTATAAACTTTAGAAATTCAAGTGAGTCTCAGTAAATTAGGCACTTGGGAGATGATTTTATTTGTAGAAAGCTTAATTATTTTCAACTCATTTTATCACTTTAGAAAGTCATTCATTTTATTATATAGGAGTTATTCCAGATGCTACTAAAGGGACAGTTGATCAGGGAGGATCACTTGAAATGTTATACTTTATTAAGAAAACAAAAGACCAAAACTAGAGTTGCTATGATTGTCAAAGATTTTTTAAAGGCAAAATATCATGGATTTAATACTGATGTACATTTTTGCATTAGACTCTTAAAATAAGAGAAATTTTTACTATATTCTCACAAACCTTTTAATGTTCACAAATGTTGCACTACTTGTCCTTAAGAATCATAAATATAAGAAAAACAGGCTAAACAAATAGTATCCTATATGCCAATCAAAGATTTCCATGGGACTTTTAATTGGTTAGAGTTTTTAATTAGATGGCCTTGAGAAAATTGGCTATCACACAGAGAAAAATATATACAGGTTAAAAATCATCAATTAATGAGATGAATTGGGATATACCTAAATAGAAAAATGCACTTTCTACTTCTTAATCACATTTCTTTCATATTGTGGTTTGTGTTATTTTAATATACTGGGGGCTTCCCTGGTAGCTCAGATGGTAAAGAATCTGCCTGCAGTGTAGGAGACCTGGCTTTGATTCCTGGGTTAGAAAGATCCCTTGGAGAAGGAAATGGCAACCCATTCCAGTATTCTTGCCTAGAGAATCCCATGGACAGAAGAGACTGGTGTGCTACAGTCAATGGGGTCACAAAGAGTTGGACAGGACTGAGCAACTAACACTGTTTTACTTTTCACTTTCTTTTCTAATTCACTTGGTGTCCATCAACTATTTTTCTGGAAATAATGATATAATTTTTTCTCATTAGTGCTTACTCATTTTTTGGTCCTCTAATTGACATCCTGAGTTTGGCTATAATTACAGTCCCTGAGGCAACATGTGTGTTAGCTGCTCAGTCATGTCTGACTGTTTGTGACCCCATGGGCTCTGTAACCCACCAGTCTCCTCTGTCCATAGGCTTTTCCAGCAAGAATACTAGAGTAGGTAGCCATTCCCTTCTCCAGGGGCATCTTCCCAACTCAGGGATTGAATCCAGGTCTCCCGCATTGCTGTTGGATTCTTTACCATCTGAGCCATTAGGGAAGACCCCTGAGCCAATAGAACATGGTTAATCTACAGGACACACAGGAAGCAGAATGCTTACAACAGTGACTTGAGTACTACTTGCTCGTTGCTCTCCGTTCCTTTTATTGGAAAAGAAGCTTGGCCTTAGGTGTATGGTAATGGAATTAATATTCACAGATGATCTCTGCACATCACAGATGGTATTGAGTTTTCATAGACAACTGCTTATTTTCAGTTTCCTCAGTTTGAGAATACAGAGACCCAGAGAAGGTAAATAAGTTGTGAAAAATAACAGAACTCTTAACAGGCACAGTCAATATATAACTGTATTAGCCAAGAAATTAAAATGAATTTGTTGGATACGCACACAGTGTATGGGTATGTGAGTGTTGCAGCACACAAGAATGCATGTGTGTGAATAAGAAAGTCACAGTGTGCATGAGTGCTAAGTTGCTTGATCCCACTGTGCATGTTTCTGAAGTTGTTTCAGTCACGTCTGACTCTTTGTGACGCTATGGACTGTAGCCCACCAGGCTCCTCTGTCCAAGGGATGCTCCAGGCAAGAATACTGGAGTAGTTGCCATGCCCTCCTCCAGAGGATTTTCCTGACCCAGGGATCAAACCCGAATCTCATGTCTCCTGCATTGGCAGAAGGGTTACCACTAGTGTCACCTGGGGAAACTTCATCCCACTGAGATGATGCAAATTAAAATTAATGACAGTTTAACTCCTTTGAACCTGCAGTGGACAAAGAAACAAAAGAGAGGAAAAAGAAACGCTTTACTCTGCCTACAGCCCTAGTAATTTTGTTGGAGTTGCCTTTTCTTTTTCCTCATATTCTTGTGATTAATGTGTTGATAGACATATTTTGATAGCTTTTAAAAAGCTACACTTTAAAACTTGAAATGTGTTAGAGGTAGCTACTATAAGAACAGTTTCTGCTTCATTTTTTTCCCCTGACTTGTTGGCCTTATCCCGTTACTCACTGTTTACTCTGAGCTATAGGGAAATAATCAAAGATTGCCTAAAGTAGAGATTATAGGGGCATTTTTCATTTTGGAAACATCAAGAAGCTCTGCTAGGTACTGTGAACCTGTAGGCAAAGCAGAATCACTAAAATTTTTGTGTGAATTCTGAATGAATTTAGCTTTCCCTGTACATCAAGTGTATTTTAGACATTTATAATGTGTTTTGTTTGTTGTTTTATCTAAGGAACCTTATACACTGTGTTTTATTCTTTTTTTAGCAAAAGAATTTCCAATTTGATTCCTGAGGGGAATTGCAGAGACCTTGTTTGTAGCTATAGCAAGTCTCATATGTATATAGATTCCTTACTCACAAAAGAAAGATTAAGTATAGACTGATTTTACTACAGCATATTATCTTTGTCATCAACTTCTAACTAGTCGATTTTTTCCCTTTAATTAGGGTCTTTCATGTTATTCCTTTTATTTCTACTGAATGTCACTGTTTTCCTAGTAACTCCTGGATAAAGCACTGCATACATTTAAAAACCCTCAATGAAGAAAATATTTCCCTACTACTCTCATGCAGACAAATATTTTAAATTTCATAATTGCCTACAGATTGTCAGTTCTGAAAAAAAAGTTTTAGTTTTGAGAAGCCAAGTGGAATAAAAATGATATTATTGACTTGTAATGAAGGGACTGAAGCACACTGATAGTATCTGACCTTTTCTCATCACTATTTTAAAGAGCCTTCAGGGGAGAAAGAGAAAACTTCCTTTAAAGAGTATAGTAATTTGTTAGTGAAGTGCATTTTCTCCTAGCGTAGTGAGCTGAGAATAGTCGAAGGAAAAGCCCAGAAGGCATGATTGTAAAAATGACCATTTGTTAATGGTGTAGATGATAATTTATTCCAGTGAAGGAAAAGAGAATTTTGTGGTCACATATGGCTTCAGGTTCTGATGCCCTCTACCTTCTGCTGACTGCTAACAATAATTAGAAATTTTTAGAGGCAAACTGATCAAGGCCTAGATGATCAGGCTGCTTCTTCAAATGTCAATAGTGGAGGTCAGGATTAATTTGTTGCTTTAAAATGTGGAAATTGCTCTCTGTGTTTGAGAGCAGTATGTGGCACCCCTTAGCTACATGATGAAAAGGGCCTTGAATTTCACTGTATGTGTGTGACATAAAGGATATCTATTTGGAAAGATTTAATGGGCCTGGAATAGAGGGTAATAGAAATTGAACTGAAGTAATTTTTGTTGTGCACCCTAAGAAAGTGGTCTGAGAAACTTCAAAGAGGATCCCTCCTGCATGTCTGAAGCTGAATAGGCATTTACACATTATCTTCCTCTTGCATGAAACTAAGTATCAATCTTTTGACTCCAGAGTTTATACCTGTAAGGATTTTGATATGAGCAAAGTAGAACTGATACAGCTGTGTTAGTGGCTGACCAACTAAAAGCAAGGGAGCAAGTGTAGTTCAGATAACAGGCACACTATTTTACGTGACTTCTAATTAACCTTTTGAGAAAGAAACTGAACTTGTTGATCATGATTATCTTCAGAGAGAGACTATTATCTTCCTCATCCCTGAAAATAAAGGAATGAAAGTTTCAGTTTCCATATGGCATAGTTTAATAAATTAAAAAAAAGAAAAAAGGCAAATGGCAAAAACAACATACTATTCTCTGAATAGGTTAATAAGAAACATTTTACAGTCTGAGACATGATAAGGAATATATACAAATCTTTGTTTTAGAATATTCCTCATTCTTCATACAACACAAATACAAATTAACATAGCTAATTACATTTGATTTTATGTCTATTTACTTAAATTTGGGGATCTTTGCTTCATTCAGTGATGTGAACTAATGTCATGAAAATAAAGTGAAGATAAATATGCTATTTAGCTAAATTATGTAATATTTCCTGCTTCTGAAATAGAAACTCATCTAAGCATTTATAATAGTCTTTATCCTTTAGCCTAAAATTCCACTAGGAAAAGAAACTCAATACAGAAAAATTCCACAGCTTTAATGAAAAATAATTCATGGTGGTAGATTTAAAGTGACAGAATTTGGATAGAGTGAAGATAGCAAGTGAAAGAAAGACACTTTTGTACACAATGTTTTTTATTTTTCTTTTGTTTTGTCAAGTGCATGTCAGTTATGTCTTATCATCATTCTCTGGAACTGACTGACGTGCTTCAGCAATCATTTTTGAGGTTCTATACACACGAGACTCCTGGACAAGAGCAAGAAGCATTTCTTAAAAATATCTAAGTGAATTCAGACAAACACTAGGATATTTAACTAAAACATACTCCACTCTCTTGCTGTTCTGTTGGTATAAATATTTTTAGGGTGTATTTTTACCATAAATATGACTTCTGAAATTGGACTTTATTGAAAGATAACCATTTAAATATGCAGTTATCCTGTCTTTTATTTAACCGAGATACTGTGATAAAAGAAGACTGAAGTAAGTTGTCTTCCTGATGGCTAATTCTTCATATAGTTCCTTCCTCTGGAGCCCTTATAAGCTATATCGTACTGGTATAACATAAACCAATATTAATTCATGACTGTTGTTATTAGCACATGCTAAGTCACCTCAGTTGTGTCTGATTCTTTGAGACCCTATGGACTGTAGCCCACCAGGCTCTTCTGTCCATGGGATTCTCCTGGCAAGAATGCTGGAGTGGTTAGCCGTTCCCTTCTCCAGGGGATCTTCCCATCCCAGGGATCAAACTCAGGACTTCTGCATTGCAGGCAGATTCTTTACCAACTGAGTCATCAGGGAAGCCTGTTCAGTTCAGTTCAGTTCAGTCACTCAGTCGTGTCCGACTCTTTGCAACCACATGAATTACAGCACACCAGACCTCCCTGTCCATCACCAACTCCCAGAGTTTACTCAAACTCATGTGCATCGAGTCAGTGATGCCATCCAACAATCTCATCCTCTTCTCCTCCTGCCCCCAAATCCCTTCCAGCTCTTTTCCAATGAGTCAGCACTTTGCATAAGGTGGCCAAAGTATTGGAGTTTCAGTTTTAGCATTAGTCCTTCCAGTGAACACCCAGGGCTGATCTCCTTTAGGATGGACTGGTTGGATCTCCTTGCAGTCCAAGGGACTCTCAAGAGTCTTCTCCAACACCACAGTTCAAAAGCATCAGTTCTTCAGTGCTCAGCTTTCTTCACAATCCAACTCTCACATCCATACATGACCATTGGAAAAACCATAGCCTTGACTAGACAGACATTTGTTGGCAAATTAATGTCTCTGCTTTTGAATATGCCGTCTAGGTTGGTCATAACTTTCCTTCCAAGGAGTAAGCGTCTTTTAATTTCATGGGTGCAGTCACCATCTGCAGTGATTTTGGAGCCCCAAAAAATAAAGTCTGACACTGTTTCCACTGTTTCCCCATCTATTTCCCATGAAGCGATGGGACCAGATGCCATGACCTTCATTTTCTGAATGTTGAGCTTTAAGCCAACTTTTTCACTCTCCTCTTTCACTTTTATCAAGAGGCTTTTCAGTTCCTCTTCACTTTCTGCCATAAGGGTGGTATCATCTGCATATCTGAGGTTATTGATATTTCTCCCAGCAATCTTGATTCCAGCTTGTGCTTCTTCCAGTCCAGCGTTTCTCATGATGCACTCTGCATATAAGTTAAATAAGAAGGGCAACAATATATAGACTTGACGTACTCCTTTTCCTATTTGGAACCAGTCTGTTGTTCCATGTCCAGTTCTAACTGTTGCTTGCTGACCTGCATATAGGTTTCTCGTTATTAGCATACATAAATCAGATAACAGGTTTGGTGAAGCTTCAAGCTTTATTTTCCTTTCTTTTTTGGCAACTATATTTTCTAATGATTTAATCTATGTGCTTAATCTGAATTTTGAGTGACTGAGGAACCAGTCAGTGAAGCCAAATATCCAGTGTGGGAATCTCATTGCATCACTTAATATCTTTGTGAATTTAAATAATGAACTTGAAATTTCTGCATCTTTAAAAGAAAACAGAAATCAAAGTCTTAATTTCATGGATCAAGTGAATGATTGCATGTGGATCAAGACAAGCTACTTAATCTGCAGGTCTCAGCAAAATTGAAAATGTGTGGCCCTCTGTTCAAAATTCATGACCAATTTTAGGTAGCAACAATATGGTTAGCAACCATCAACAGCAGTCTTTTAGCCAAGCATGGAGCCCTTCTGCGCTGTGAGACAAAGCTTGGAATTGTGAAGATTAAATGAGTTTATTGGTAAAAAGACATAGACTATTTCCTAGCACATATAAAGCACTCAAAAATATTTTTGATCATTTTCTTCATTTTTTTAATCTTCAGTGATCTGTGTTTTTTTTTTTTAAGTACCTTAATTTTGTTTTTGTTTTGAAATTTTAATGTTATTGTAAGTAAACCAAACTACTATCTTGGAAAATCCAGGCTCTTTCAAGTGAAAGGTACTATTCATCCCAAAGAGATGTAAAGAACAGGAAGAGATGACAGATAAATCTTGTACTCAGCTTCAGTACAAGATTTTTTGGAGGGGAGATCTTTACAGGAAAGCAATGTTATCATGGGATGTTGGATTATAGAAAGATTGCTTAGATCAAGAATCTAAGATCCAGAATATTTTGGGCACAAGCAATGGAAACCCAAGTTGATACAGGTACACAAAACAGAAATATATTGGTAATATAATTTGGAGGATTGTGATGAAATTAGGCCTCAGAATCAACTGTAACCGTGGACTTAAACACCACTTGCTCTCTCTTTTTTAATATTGTTGCTTTTTGTGCTTATTGCCTCATGTTCTCAAAATAGTCACTGTCTTGTTGAACATGAAAAAAAAAAAAAGAGTTCCCAACAACTTTGATGTTTACATCATTTGCCTTCCAAGAGCAGAGAGGAACTTATTTCCCATTTTTGCTTTATGGAAAAGGTTTAAGGAAAGAGGTATGATTCTGTTGTATTTCGTCATCCATCCAAGTACTACACACAAGACTGCTAAATTATGGTTGAGTTTGAGATAATAGCTTTTAAGATATTAAAAGCATGGTTATTGAGAATTGAAGCTGTGTCCAGAGTATGGCAGCCATTGTGAAGCCAGACATGCTAATTAAGTTCCAAAGAGAAGCTAAAAACTTCTCTGAAGAAAGGAGAAATTAACCTAGAGATTTAAAATAGCAACTGAGTAAAATTTGGGGAAAAAAATGTCAAGTATTTTCATTGTAGCATAGCAGAAAGGAAGGGAAAGTGCTAGGTCAACCAGAGTCTATAGTAATTAAGTTTATCAGAAATTTCAAAAATTCTTATTAGAAACTTATTACTGTTGATAGATTTCTCTGACTATCCTACTGTCATTGACTCTCCATCTCTGCTGTGCCTCTGTATCAACAGGGGGAGATTAAAAAAAATACAGATGTACAGGGCTTACCTCTTGAGATTCCAATTTGATTGGTGGAGCAGTAGCTCTTTAGACATCCCCCAGGTGAGCTTGATGTGCAACCAAGATTGACAACCCCCGGGGTATTTGTCTAAATTACTTCTCATTGTCCTTGTGTAATATTTTTATATTTGAAATATATAGAATACCTGTCATAGATTTTTTTAAAAGCCTTTGTTTTTCACTCAGTTATAATAATAAAATAAGGATGGTACATATGTGGTACATACACACAATGGAGTATTACTCAGCCATTAAAAAGAATACATTTGAATCAATTCTAATGAGGTGGATGAAACTGGAGCCTCTTATACAGAGTGAAGTTAGCCAGAAAGAAAAACACCAATACAGTATACTAACGCATATATGTGGAATTTAGAAAGATGGTAACATAACCCTGTATGTGAGACAGCAAAAGAGACACAGATATATAGAACAGTCTTTTGGACTCTGTGGGAGAGGGAGAGGTGGGACGATTTGGGAGAATGGCATTGAAACATGTATAATATCATATAAGATATGAATCGCCAGTCTAGGTTCAATGCAGGATACAGGATGCTTGGGGCTGCTGCACTGGGATGACCCAGAGGGATGGTATGGGGAGGGAGGTGGGGGGGGGGGGGGGGGGGGCTTCAGGATGGGTAACACGTGTACACCCGTGGTGGATTCATGTTGATGTATGGCAAAACCAATACAATATTGTAAAGTAAAAAAATAATAATAAAATAAAATCTGAAAAAAATAAAATAATAAAATAAAATAAGGATGGGGTTATGAAGGTGATTGAGGTGACTTGGATGGTACAAAGGTGAATAAACAGTTATTGCTTTTAAAGGACTTATAAGCTACAGCTCGAAAGTAATTGAAAGGCCCCTACAGCAAATCCACTTAGGAATGCTTATTAAAATTTCAGATGCCTTGGACTTAACCTGACCTACTGAATCAAAATCTCTGAGGACAGGCCTCAGACTATGTATTTTACCAAGCTCCTCTCTTGAACATATGTGCTTGAAGGTTTAAGAGCCATGGTCTATTGCCACATGCCTACTTCTCATAGCTATTTTTTTCCTGACCTTTATCTTACAGCTGAGATTTTAGTACCTTAATTAGCATTGCTGCTCACCTGGTGACTATAACTCATTGTGTAGCATAGTGCCTTGGAGGAATAAAAAAATCTCCTTTTGTTTTTTTTGGTCTGACTGGCTGTATCAACCTCTTTTTAGTTACTGAAGTAGTGCAATTTCCCTTCTATTTATTTAAAGATAATTATTCTCGATTATATGGAAATTACTATTTTTATATACCATTGTCCCAGTTATAATATTTACAGTAATTATTCTAATGGGCTATATATATATAGTTTTTTCTTTGCACTTAGGCTTAAAAAAAGGGCTAATAATGAATGATGATAAACAATAAAAGCATGTGGTTATTATCCTTTGCACTTTTTCTGTTTTAACTTTACAACTATTTTCTTTATACTAGCTATTATGTGGTATATGTTATGGAGCTCAATGAATGCACATTGCAATTGGCATACTTACCTCATGTGCGAAATCCAGCTTTCTTTGTAATTGACATTAACATTTCTATCTAATTGACGGGAAATGAGACTGAAAGAGTAAAGGCAATCATATTTTATAGCCTCAAATATGGAAGTCAGGGTTATTCATTTTATGGTGAGAAGGAAAACATCAAACTCCTATGTCTGTGCATTGCTCATTCAAGAAAGTTACTGAATTCAGTTACCATCTCTTAGATTAAGTAAATGGCTATTAACTCTTTACCAATACTATGAAATAGTTCATTCAGTCAAAAAGAACCATTTTATCTTTACCATTTGGGAGTTGCAAGTAATTATAGGGAATAAAAGGGAAGTAATAAAGGATAGCATCATTTATTTCCCTTTCTTATGACTCATGGAGACATACGAACTAAAATCAAGATTCTATTAGAAATTGTGCGTTTCAACTTTCTCTTTATTTGTGCATAATAATCCAGTGCATTTTATGTTTTAGCCTTTTTCTGTAATTACTTGAAATTTATTCCATGTGTGTCCTTTTGTGACAGCCATGTTAGTTTAGTTCAAAAAATGTTATCAAGCATTCTTTGACTATTCCTATTGCATCAACCTTAATTAGTTTTTGATTATTCTTAATTTCACAGCATTTTCCTGTTAATAAGTTGCATCAAAATGCTTTCATTTCTGTAGCAGCAAGTTTAATTAGTTTTTGAGTCTTGTTTCTGTTTTCTCTTCCATTTTTAGGGGGAAAAAAAAGTTGACACCCACTTTCTTTGTTTTTATGAGAATATCCATGACTTACAACTTGGTGCTTGCCAGAACCCCTCACCTAAGACTTGCAGTACAAAGTGATGGTGACTTAGAGCCTTTTCATTTGCATTAGGAATATTCCCATGTACTTACATATTTATAGTTGCTTCTGACTATTAAAAAAAAATAGTAGACTTGATTTTCTAGTTTAAAAGGACTAAACTTAGTTAAAACAATTCTAGGATTTTCATTGTCCATCAATTTAGTTAAACTCATTAGTGCTTATGTATTCAATTATATAACATGAAATATCTATATTCTTTGTTCAAAAATGTATTGTGCATTTTGCCTTGGCAAACCAAACTGTTACTTATAGTATTCGTTAGATAACATAACACCCAGAGGTTCCCTGGTGGCTCAGTGATAACAAATCCACCTGCCAATGCAGGAGACACAGATTTGATGCCTGGTCCAGGAAGAACCCACATGCTGCAGAGTAAGTAAGTCCCTGTGCCACAGTTATTGAATCTGTGCTCTGGAGCCCAGGAATTGCAACTGCTGAGCCTATCTGCCTCAACTACTGAAGCACACTTGCTCTAGAGTCCATGATCCAAAACAAGAGAAGCCAGGTCAGTGAGAATCTCGTGCACCACAGCTAGAGATGAGCCCTCACACCGCAACTAGAGAAAAGAAAATGCAGCAACAAAGTCCCAAAAGTTAACAGCCATAAATAAATAAAATTATTTTTAAAAATGACACCCAAATTACTTTTTGTAACCGAATGCTAAGGAGTTGTGATTTTTTTTTTAATGTCTTGAATATATTTGCTCTTTTTAAATAATACGTATGTAAGTATTAGGCTAGTTCAGATATAATTGCTATTTCAGAACGTGGATTTTAAATCATTTCAGACCTAGACGCAAACACATCTTTATTAACCAAAATAGGAACCATTGCAATCAACACATTTTTGCCGACAAGAAACAAGGTTGTTTATTCCTGTAGCATAAAAGTCTATGCCTTGGAATTTGACTAACTCTTGGAAGGCATCATCTGCCTTCTGCTGGTTGTGGAAGCATTTTCCATGCAAAAAGTTATCAAGATGTTTGAGGAGGTCTTAGTCAGTTGTCAAGATGTCAGGTGAATATGGCAGATGAGGCAAAACTTTGTAGCTGAATTCATTCAACTTTTGAAGTGTTGGTTGTGCAACCTATGGTCGGGTGCTGTCATGGAGAAGAGTCAGGCCCTTTCTGTTGACCAATGCCAGCTGCAGGTATTGCAGTTTTTGGTGCATCTCACCAATTTGCTGAGACTCTCAGATGTAATGGTTTCACTGGGATTCAGAAAGCTATAGTGGATCAGACTGACAGCAGACCACCAAAGGCCATGATTTTTACTTGGCTTAAATTTAGCTTTGAGAGTGCATTGGCTATTCTTTTCAGTCCAGCCACTGACTTGGTCATTGCCAGTTGTCATATAAAATCTACTTTTCATCACACATCACAATCCCATCAAGAAGTGGTTTGTTGTTGTTGCATAGAATAAGAAAAGATGACACTTCAAAATTATGTGTATATATATATATGTATGTATATTTGGTCACCTCATGAGGCACTCAGTTATCAAGCTTTTTCACCTTTCAAATTTGCTTCAAGTGACAAATGATCATAGAATGATAGACATTGAGTTCTTCGGTGACTCCTCATGTAGTTGTAAGAGGATCAGCTTCGATGATTGCTCTCGGTGGGTCATTGTCAACTTATGATGGCTGGCCATTATGTTTCCCATTTTCAAGTCTCTTGTCTCCTTTGCAAAACTTCTTGAACCACCATTGTACTTTACATTCATTAGCAGTTCCTGGGCCAAATGCCTTCTTGATGGTGCAAGTTGTCTTCACTGCTTTACAACCCATTTTGAACTCAAATAAGAAAATTGCTCAAATAAGATTTTTGTCTAACGTAATTTCCTTAGGCTTAAATAAATATTTAAAAAACAGCAAGTAATAAGTCATTGGGCTTCCCTGGAGATTCAGCAGTAAAGAATCTGCCTACAATGCAGGAGCTGCAGGAGACGAGGGTTCAATCCCTGGGTCGAACGTTCTTTCTGTATATATATATATATATACAGTTAACTGAAGCTGAAACTCCAATATTTTGGCCACCTGATGCAAAGAGCTGACTCATTTGGAAAGACTCTGATGCTGGGAAAGATTGAGGGTAGGAGGAGAAGTAGATGACAGGGGATGAGATGGTTGGATGGCATCACCAACTCAATGGACATGAGTTTGAGTAAACTGCAGGAGTTGGTAATGGACAGGGAGGCCTGGGGGGTGCTGCAGTCCATGTGTTCGCAAAGAGTCGGGCATGACTGAGCAACTAAACTGAACTGAACTGGAGGAAGACATTATACATTCATACTATATATATTGTTAACTCTTTCATATTTTTCATGTGACTTGAATTATGAACTAGGTCACCTCTGGAAATTTAAAATTTTCAAATACTTCTCCCCCCACCCAAAAAAAAAGTAATAAATAAGAACAAAGTAATTGTGCATACAATCATTCAAATACTATGAACTGTTATGAATCAGTTTGCAATATTCTATATTGCAATCAATATTATAATAATTTTATCAGTAATAATCAGTATAACATAATTATTGTGTTTCAATATAAGAAAAGTGGATGCTCAGTTAGAGGATTGATTAAATGGAACATTATGATATGCTCTCTTGCTAACATAAAACTCTACAGAGAAAAATTTGACAATTGCAAAACAAAAAAATTGAGCTCTGCAGGTAATTGCATCCATTTGGTACATGTTTAAATGTGTTTTCCCAAGAGAGGTTAGAATTATTTGTTGGAAGGAGGGAAAGGGGAGTAATATAACAAAATAGAATTACAGAGGTGAGGAACAACAAGTCTAGTACCATATGAATTTAGTTTACCTTGCTTAGAAAATATGAATCCTGGAATTTGAAGGAGCTTAAAGTTCATCTAGACATAACTTCTTTCTATTTTTTTTTTAAATTTCTGTATTATTCTTCCAAACGCTCCTTCAAATTTTAGCTATATTTCTATTAGAGAAAACTTCCTATCTTTAAAGGTAGTTAGTTCATACTATCTTCAGCTAGTCCTGAAATACTGGTTTGAAGCTAAAATCTGTGATGATTTTACACTTGAGTCCCAAGTTTACCCAGTCAACCCATATTGGTAGTAACTGATCAGGCCAGGGAAATACAACTAACTGTTCTAGAGCTGTGTGTGCCCCAACTTTTTGCAATCTTAGGGACTTGGTCAGTAGTCAAGGAACCTACCAGGGACTGTAGCCCACCAGGCTCCTCTGTCTATGGAACTTCTCAGGCAAGAATACTGAAATGGGTCGCCATTTCCCGCTCCCGGAGATCTTCCCAACGCAGAGATCAAACCCGTATTTCCTGTGTCTCTTGCCTTAGCAGGCAGATTCTTTACCAATGAGCCACATGGGAAGCCCCCTTTTGCTCTAGTATACACTACATAATTAAGGTTCAGAATAACATGATAATTATTTAGATTAACAAACTTTATTAATAACTACATATCAATAGAGAGATTATATAGCAATGGAGATCTATGCCTATAAAATCTTTCCTTGTTTCATAGTTAGGCAGAGAGTCATAGAATCTATTACATCTTCCTTTGACCTCAAAATGTTTCTAATCTCACTAATTTCGTTGAAATGCCTTTATTAAGAAGCCCTTATAATTGTGTTAGAAAATTTTCAGGGCATGTGATTTGTAAAATCAACAGTTTCTGTTTTGTAACTAATTTTAATATATGTTTATTTTCTATAATAAACCCTCTATCACACACACACACACACACACACACACACACAATACTGATGTGTTATGTCTTTTACATGTTTTTTAAAAATGTTTAATTGCTTTAATGCACATATTTTTCAATCTTGCAGCTGCTTCAGAGGTTAAAAAAAGTCTACCAAGAAAACATCCACGATGAACCATCCTGATTAGTGCCTCTGCGTATTGCTCCAGAGAAAAACAAATTAGCACTAGAAGGAAAATCTGTTCTGGGAAGTCCCACACTGCTGGTGTAATGGCCTATTCCCACAAGAGGATTGAATAGAATAGATCCATTGTGACTTCCCAAATGATCCTGGCTGGCAGCCTCTGGGGATAAGGAACAACAGCTGAGGTGATAGAGAAAATAAAATGTTCTGCTTGAACGCAAGTGATATTTGCCTGCTTTCCCCAACCCTCTTTCAGAAAACCGTGCCCTTTCAGACCAGGACACGGGCTTTTTTTTTTTTTTTTTTTTTTTGGTCAAAGCTTCGTGGCAAAAGCTAGACTTGGATCAATGAGACTTATCTTCTTGGGTCAAATAATTTCCTGTTCATGGTCACTTAAATTAATCTCAAATATAAATTTCTTTCTGAAAGCTCTCCTATATACTAGGCCCCATTACATGTCTTCTTGGCAAGATAAGGGAGCAAGGAAGCCGTATCCCTATATGCCTTCTTCTCTGCAGGTCCCGCTGAGAAAGGGAGGATAAAGAGAGGATGTCACATATGTTTTAATTCAACTTCCCTTCTGATAATTGAACTCATCCTATGTCTCTCCTTCAGTTGTCATGATTTTGCCCTTACTGTTAGCTTTTTGCAGAAGTCAGGATTCAGATTTTCATAAATTGTTAGAGTAGCTACTCTACACAAAAATTATTTAGCATTGATCTCTATACTTTAAATAGCAGATTAAAAACTATAAAAATATATCATTGTGACCATGCATTCATACAGCAGCTAGTTACAGGTGCTATCTGTAAGAACCACATATAAGTGGCCAACTGTAATTGCGTACTAGTAGTACCTGTGTACATTTGCAGAGAAAATGGGAAAAGGAAATCATACAACTATGATGAAATGTTTAGTACAGTTATGGCTCTGGAAACTGCCATGACCTTAAAATAACCTAGAAGCATCTTTTTAAAAATGTATTTTGGAAAAACACAGAATAATAACCAAAATATATTGTTCTTTAGATCACATTTATAAAACTGATAAATCTTATGCTGTGTTGAGATAATTTTTGTTTTTTAGCTGACTTTAGGTGCATGAAATCAAAATAATAGCAGAATCTCTGCCTTCTAACTGAAGTTATCTTGATCTCTTAGGATATGATTGATCTCAATTTCTTTCTTTCTCTTTCTCCACCTCTCTTCTTTCAGTGCTTAGTATAAGTTTATAATAGGATATATGGTAATTCTTTAAATTGTCATTATGAAGTAAAAGGTTATTTATAACTTTAAAAAATCATCATGCATTATTTTACTGTTTAGAAAAAAACATGCAATAGAAAGGTTTTCTAAATTTAAATGATGTTTTCTAATTTTCTAACCATTCCATTATCTTGACTTTCAAAGATAATACATGTATAGTTTGACTTCCTCTCAACAGTTTAATAAATATGAGGAAAGTACCATCACAGAAGTGGGAGAGGGGGGAGAGTTAACTAACTATAAGCAAGATTATCATTAATAGACATTTAAGCTGGCTTTTTGCCCAAACCCAGCAGTGCATTTGAAGGTCACCTCAATCCTCCTGGTAAACAGCAGAAGCTGGAACTCCAGGAGGAACTCTGATGCAAATGTGCTTTATAACTTTCCAAAAATTAGGCTTGAACAAGAGTTCTATTAGAAATATTTTCAGAAAATGGTTCGCTTGTATATGTGTCTCAAAAGCAGTTAATTAAAAAAAAAAAAAAAACGGCACCTTTATGTTGTTATTAAATGTAGTCCTGTTCTTGGCCCCTTTCTCATGGAGGCATGAATGCATGTTCAACAGTGTCTGACTCTCTGTGACCCATGAAATCTAGCCTGCCAGGTTCTTCTGTCCATGTGATTTCCCAGGCAGAGTGGGTTGCCATTTCCTTCTCAAGGGGATCTTCCCAACCTAGGGATTGAACCTGTGCCTCTTACATCTCCAGCATTGGCAGGCAGGTTCTTTGCGTCACCTGAGAAACCCAGGCCCTATATGTCTGTTTTGTTTTAAATACAGACTCTGAGTATTGACTTTGTGTTAAAATTAGGTTTTACTGGTGACTCTAAAGCCAAGGTCCCAGTTGTGGGAGTAGGGAGACTGGCTGGACAGCACCAGATCCTACCACTGTGTCACTGGAAAGGGGAGATTCCAAGTGATGAGGAAATCACAGGCCATTTTTCCCTTAGGAGATAAATGTGTTAATGGAATAAAACATCATTATGATAGTATTGTATATTCTGGAAATCATTAAAATGCCAATATCTTATATATGTGTGTGTGTGTATATGTATATATATGTTGTTGTTCAGTCACCCAGTGGGGTCTGGCTCTTTGCGACCCCATGGACTTCAGCATGCCAGACCTTCTGTCCTTCACCATATCCCGAAGTCAGCCCAAGTTCATGCTCTATTGGCTTTTTCTTGGTTTCTTAAATTTTCAGTCATAATAAAATATTTAAAAAATAGTACATTTTATTTCACTATTTTTTCTAAATGGTGCTTTTTTCTTATAGTTTTGTTGAGATATAATTGACATATAGCACTGTATAACTTTTAAGGTATACAGCATACATGTTTTTACTTACATATACTATCAAATGATTGACACAATATGTTCCGTCAATACCCATCTTCTCGTATAGATACAAAATAAAAAGGAAAAAAATGTTTCTCATGATGAGAAGTAAGGATTTACTCTTCTTAACAACTTTCATATATAACTTACAGCTGTGTTAATAATGTTAATCATGTTCTACATTCTATCTCTAGTACTTACTTATAACTGGAAGTTTGTTCCTTTTGGCTATCTTTGTCTAATGCCCACCCTAAACCCCTCAGGCCTCTGGGAAATACAAACCTCATCACCTTTCCTATGAGCTTTTGTTTGTTTGTTTGTTTTTTGAAGGATAATTGACCTACAACACCATATTAGTCCTGTGCACAGGAGTTATTTGACATTTTGATGTGTTACAAAGTGATCACCACAGTGCGTCTAGTTACCGTGTCACCCATACAAAGATAGTACATTATTGTTGACTATTTTCCCCATACTACATTTCATACCCGTGACTCATTTATGTTGTAATTGAAAGTTTGTCACTCTTAGTTTTCCACACCTATTTCACTCATTTAATAATGTTTTAAAACAATTCCCCCCACCCAGATTGGAATATAAATTTAGAAAATACACAAAACAACTAGAATAAATTATGAATATTTTTAAAAACTTTATTTAATGAACAACTTCATGTGCTTACCATTTGCCAGATGTAACTTGTTTTTCATTTGCTAAGTTGTGTCCAACTCTTTGTGATCCCATGGACTACAACAAGTCAGTCTCATCTCTCCTCCACTATCTCCTGGAGTTTGCTCTAATTCATGTCCATTGAGTCAGTGATGCCATCCAACCGTCTCATCCTCTGCTGCCCCCTCCTCCTTTAGCCTTCAGTCTTTCCCAGCATTAGAGTCCTTTCCAGTGAGTCAACTTTTCACATCCAGTGGCCAAAGTATTGATGCTTTAGCTTCAGCAATAATTCTGCTAATATTCAGGGCTGACTTCTTTTAGGACTGATTGGTTTGATCTGCTTGCTGTCCAAGGGACTCTCAAGAGTCTTCTCCAGCATCACAATTTGAAAGCATCAATTCTTTGGCACTCAGCTTTCTTGATGGTCCAACTCTCACATCTATACATGACTACTGGAAAACCACAGCTTTGACTATATGGACATTTGTCAGCAGAGTGATATTGCTGCTTTGAAATAGGTTTGTCATAACTTTCCTTCTAAGAAGCAAGCGTCTTTTAATTTCATGGCTGCAGTCACTGTTCACAGTCATTTTGAAGCCCAGGAAAATAAAATCTTTCACTGCTTCCACTTTTTCCCTTTCTATTTGCCATGGAGTGATTGGACCAGATGCCATGATCTTAGTTATTTGAATGTTGAGCTTCAACATTCAAAGCAGCTTTTACACTCTCCTTTCACCCTCATCAAGAGACTCTTTAGTTCCTTTTCACTTTCTGCATTAGAGGGCCAAGCACGGTCTGCTTTATTTAGTCCTCATGACCAACCTAGAAATGAGGTCTTTTATTAAACTATGTTACGACAAAACTGAGCCTCAGAGAATTTTAAAAACTTTACTAAATTCACATAGTTGATAGTTTGGCAGAGTCAATATATGAATCCAGGCAGTCTACACTTCTCATAGCCTATTTAGTAAAAATGAATCATATGATCCAGGGAGATGAAAGCAGATTGGGGAATGTAGTCTCTGCCTCCCAGAGACAATTCCATAGAATTGTAGAAGACCCTGCATTTTAGGAGGGCAGCCAGCCATCTGTGTCACAGTCATGCTACCTAAACATGAGCCAATGTTATTTATGTATAGGGAAATGCTACTGGACAGTTCATTGATTAGATTCAGTCTCAGCAGTATTATGAAAGATCAGTTAAGATTGCATGCTTTCATAGAACCATATGGTTTTAACAATAATCATGCTGTTCTCTATTTGAACAATGACTGTTACTTTGGAAGTATATATACCACTGATTACTGAATTTGTGAACAATCCATTTTCTGAAGAAGTTTAACCCTAAATGAATTTATTTTAATTAAAATCAGCATTCTTGTAAAACATATTTTGAATTTCAAAATAACCTTTTCCCATAAAAGTACTTCTGGCTTCAAAATTTGGCAACAGTTACACCTTGTTTGTGAATTGATGGAATATATATCACACTCAGTTAATAATAAACCCTGTTAAAATAGCTTTCTATATTTTTTATCTGGTCAGCTCACTAGGAGCAGTTTTGACTATCAATAATTACACATAATCCAACCCAGCTGAGGTATTTACTTAGCACCAAGATTTCCAAATTAGGGAAATTATTTGTTGTTTAGTTTGGTTTTGTATCTATGGAACAATTTTGGGCCTTAATTTAACAGATGTTCCCTGAGGTAAATTTGTCCAAATTTAGTACATACTATACTCAAGAGAGTATAATAAATTGATTATGTACAGGATTTAGAGATGTTCTCAGGTGTTCTTCCACACAAAGTATCACCAAGAAAACGATTTTACTGATAGATGTTTCAGTTTAGGACACACTACTCATCTTGAACGTACCTGAATGTGTTTTATTTAATCAATTAATCATTGATTTAAATTGTGTTATTTAGTTAGTCATTTTGGCTGTGTGGGGTCTTTACTGCTATGAGAGCTTCTCTCTAGCTGCAGTAGATGGGGGCTGTGCTCCGGCTGTGGTGCTCAGGCTTCTCACTGCAGTGGCTTCTTTTGTCGTGCAGCACAGGCTCTTGGGTGCTGAGGCGTCAGTGGTTGCGGCTCCCAGCCTCTAGAACACAGGTTGAGTAGCTGCAGTTCACAGGTGTATTAGTTCCAAGGAGTGTGGGATCTTCCCAGACCAGAGATTGAACCAATTGGTCTTGTGCACTGGCAGGCAGAATCTTTACCACTGAGTCACCAGGGAAACCCCTGAAGGTGTTTTAAGTTCAGGCATACCATCAAGAGCATTAAGGATGACTGAATCTATAATAAGTAATGAAAACTTCATATATTGTACAGTCCATTAGCTCAATGCTTCCCAAGTGTTTCCCTGTCTTGGCTCAGATAGAAAATGACAAAATTTATATGACACATAGGGGTAAACAGATAAGGCTGCTCGTGGCTGGAAATTATGGGTGACAGGCTCTAGCTTACCCATAGCTTCCAACCACAAGCAGCCCTGTCTGGGGCTGAGGGGATTATCATCACTGTGTTGGTCAGTCACATTAGAACAGGTGGTATTTCCCAACAAAACTCAGGCAAACTCTAGAACAGTGAAGCTGTGTGACTGCTCTCTGTGTTGGTGATTTGATTGTCATTTTCCTGTCATACAGTGCATCAGTCATTGGATACTGCACCCTGCGCCTTGTGTGTACCTTTGAATTATTTCAATTCAAATGTGTGTGTCTTTGAATTATTTCGATTTGCAGAGAGTTGAATAATAATGAGTTCTTACTTACTGCATCTTGAAATGCTGAAAGCTCTTTTCTCCCCTTGCCATGTAGCACATGAACTGCACATGCCTCAGACATTCCCATAGTGTCTTGTGTGGTCTGAAGGTTCATCTTAATTACAAGCTTTATTTTACGGTCCTGAGAAAGCTTTGTGAAAGCAAAGATTCCTTCCAATATGTTCTGCACAAATGTGGCTGCTTGCTGCAAAACACTGGAAACAGAGTATGGTTATTCTGCCTTGCTCATCTGAGTATCAGTGGTCACATACTGGTTGCTGAGGCTTCCAGCACACTGTAGGACATTTAAAATCCCTTGAAGAAAGGATCTTACTTCTAATTTAATCCAACTGAAAGTAGTCCTCTCTTCAAGAAAATTGGATATAGCAGCATTTCCAATGTAACCCTGGAAATACTTACTCCCCTGTAAACTTTTTAATAATTTCAAGCCCATTGTTTTATAGAATACACTAAAACATTTGGATTGTGTTCACAATAACATAATGGTTTGGATTATTTTATGGAAAAATTTATAATCAAATGAGCTATTTCATGTTTAAATTTAGAGTCTAGAGGACAGTTGTGACATT
Organism: Budorcas taxicolor; assembly: GCF_023091745.1. NCBI lineage: Eukaryota > Metazoa > Chordata > Mammalia > Artiodactyla > Bovidae > Budorcas > Budorcas taxicolor. The sequence goes on from NC_068910.1 coordinate 98,692,002, forward strand.
TTATAATTGTTTCTTATGATTAATTGAAATAAGAATAGGGAGGCAAAGATTCTTCCCAGCTGTGATTTCTCTGTTGGTGTGATTTTTCTTAAATTACACACTGTTGTTCTACTATTTGTCTTTTCATGTAAAATAATTTTGCAAATAAGGGGGAAAGTTCAGCCACTTACCATGTCCCCAGGTTGTAAAATAATTCATATCTCTTCCTAGCAACTAGAATAGATTTTATGAACATGTCTTGTACCACTTTATAAACTCCAAAGGTAACAAAAATACTCCTATCATTCTAGTTTATCATTTTTCATGAATTTAATTTCTACTGTAAGCACAGCTTAATATAAATTTCCTGAAATCTATATTCTGCCATCAAAGGTTTTATCATACAGGCAAATGCAAATTTTAAGTTAGACGTCACAACCCAGATACATATTAACAGTATTTGTAAAGATATTCAGATTTTACAAAAATAATATTAAAAATCAAATCTGTACCTCTGACTATAAGTGAAGTCTCTCAGTCGTGCCCAACTCTTTGTGACCCCATGGACTGTAGCCTACCAGGCTCTTCTGTCCATGGGATTTTCAGGAGAGTACTGGAGTGGGGTGCCACTTCCTTCTCCATGGGATCTTCCCAGCCCATGGATTGGACCTGGGTCTACTGCATTACAGGCAGACACTTCACCATCTGAGCACCAGGGAAGGCTACCTCTGACTACAGAACTCCAAGACCAACCATCTGGTTTGTATAAATTCATGTTTACTTATAGTGGTGTTAGAATTGGTATGAACTGTTTCAAATATGAGCTGATTAGCCAGTTTAAAAAGTAAAAATAAAACAAAAGTAATTCTAAAAAAGAGGTTTTAAATGATTTGGTTGCTTCCAGAAAAGTATATATTTTCTATAACCAAACCTATCTGTTCATTGCCAGTGTCAATCTATACTACAGATTATTTCCACCATTACTTCAAAACTGATCCCTGCATTTCTGGGTATGTGCGTTTTTTTTTTTTTTTTTTTTTTCATTGTTTTGGTTACATTGTACAGTTTATGGGATCTTAGTTCCCCAACCAAGGATTGAAGTTGGGGCCATAGCAGTAAAAGTGAAAAGTCCTAGCAACTGGATTACCAGAGAATTCCCACTTTTATTTATTTGTCAGGATTAGGTTAATCTTCCTAAAACATTTTTTTTTTTTCAGATTATTTCAACTTCTGTAAAATCTCCAAAGCCTTTTAAACTGCGTATTTGCTAAGTACTTCATTTTACTTTTCCAGATTCTTTTTATTTTTTAATCATTCAGGGTCTGTTTCGCACCATTTTTCAAAGAAGAATCTCCTTTGTTCTGCTCTCCTAGGCTTTAATACCATATGCCTTCAGGGGATAATGGTTATTTTTGCTGTCCACTATTCAAACACCTTTCCTCCAATTTCCTTCAACCCTTATTCCTTTTCTTATTCCCAGGGTGTAGATTCACTTCTCAGTCATAACTTCTAGAGGAAACTTCTGTACAGGCTTTGTTTGAGTTTCTACGGGAGTGAAAACTGCCCATTTTTTTTGTGTCAGTTCCTAATTTTAAGTGTTGATGGCCATTTGCTCATTGAAAATATATTTATAGATTAAGTCTAAAGTTTGAGTACACATGGTTGCAGATAAAACAGTAGTGTTCTCTCCTTTCAACATGTTTACAGTCCAGTGACAGAGACAAATAATAAATACTTATCACAAGGAAATGGCAACCCACTCCAGTATCCTTGCCTGGAGAATCCCATGGACAGAGGAGCCTGATGGGCTATATAGTCTATGGAGTCGCAGAGTTGAACACGACTGAAATGATAGCACACACATAGAAACCCTGTCACATAAAACACAATTGTAAATTGTGAGAAGTGTTATCTTGACAAAGAGTCTACTAATGTAGACTAAGGGAGAATTTGGCACAAACAAGATTATCTTAAGAAATTGCATTTAGCTGAGATAAGAATAAGTAATAGCATTACTAGCTATTATTAGCTAAACTTTTAGCATCAGAGTGGCAGAAGGGATAATGAGAATAAACAGAATCAATAGAGATTTTGAAAGTAGAATTTATAAATTTTGATGAATATAGGAGATGAAGGGAAGAGAGAAATTGAAAATTTCTAGACTGAGGAACTTAGGTGGCTGGGGTGGTATTTAGTGAGATAATAAAGGATGAAAGAGAAGTGTGTCAGAGGTGGAGGGGAGGTTGAATAAGTGTCTTGTTTTAGTTGTTTCTTAAGTTTGAGATTCTTGTAATATATTTCTCATGGAAGTTTCAGGTAGGTTCATGAGTCTAGATGTATGAACTTATCTGCAATACTCCAGTAACCCTCAGAATAACTGGTATTTCTCTCCATGTGTAGTCTTTGTCATCTCCTGTAATAAGTTAGATTTCCATTTCATCTGTCCGGAGTGCATCAAATGCTAACTGTATTTGTTTGCTTATTAAATACACTACCTATCTGTTTGACTGGCCTCTCTAACCTATTTCCTTGAAGATAAAAAATGTTGCCTATAACTGCTACAAGTATATAATCGACACTCAGTAAATGTTTGTTTCATGCAAGAATGAGTGAATAGATAAACAGACTAAAGATTTCAGTGAGACATGTATATTTGTCTTTTCTTTCTCCAAAAGACTGATAGCTAGTTGCAGACAAAGATCCTGTCTTAATCGTCTTCCAGATCCATTACCATGTGTAACACACTAATGGACATTAAATAAATCCCCATTGATTCATGGATATTCAAGTGAGATACACTGGTTCAGCTGAACAGTTCCAGAATCTGTCTGCAAAAAAAAAGGCCATCTAATTTACTTTTTCACATTTCATACAAAATATTTAAAGAAAAAGTGTTAATATACAGGGATAAGACAAAGATACAGAAAAGTAAAGGTAATGAACCCTAGGGACTGGCAATATTAAGGCATAAAGACAAAGAGCAGAAGTTTGTAATAATGTCTGTGCAAAAAATTGTATCTTGTGACATTTTGTTTCAGCTAAAATAATCTAATTACCATTATTCTTTGCACATAAGAACTGAACACTTTTTCCTCTACTTATTTGCTTATAGATGATTTGCACAATGGAGTGCAAATTACTACTCTTCCCAGCACATGGCATACAGCAGTCAATGAACAATGAATACTTTTTTTTTTTCTGACTGAATTAGTGACTGCATACTAATTATTCATTTTCAATCTAAAAATTTAGCAAAAATCCTGGATACAGGTAAGAATTATTTTAAAATCCCAACTGGCCAAGTGATTTTAATTTTAAGCAATCTTTCTAAAAAATATTCTTTCTCTGCCAGCATTGTCATTAGAACATTAGCAGTAATTAAAACCATAAGTGGAAGTTCTAGATGACTGGGCAGCTGAAAAAGAGCAATAAAGCATCACAGGAAGGAAGGAATTTACATTTTCCACATAATCAATTGTATAGGTATTAAAAGAAGCTTTGGAGGCCAAGAGAAGCAAAACCCAAAATATACAGAAAGAAAGACATAAAAAATAATGGTAATGAATAGGAGGCTTATTTTAAGCTTTTTCATTATTTTAAATATATAATGCAAAATTAAAGGCAATTAAGCAAATTTGTATCAAAGCCTTAATATTATTAAGCTAAAAACACAAGCTAGATAATTCTCTTACCCTTGCAGTTTATGAAATTACTAGAATGACTTGATTAAAATGGCCTTGACACACATGGTTACTTTTCTTTTATCCCTCTTGTAAACATGTAATATACCCAAAGAGAAAGAAAAGAAAGAAAGAATGAGTTACTTAGAGAAATATGAAATATTTCTTCAGTGCAACAGAAACTGGAAACTATACAGTGAGATTGAAATAAATACTTGTACAAATTTTTTTAATTATGAGAAAACATACAGTAGTTTATCTAATATTTAGATATTTTAATAGAACATTTTAAAAAGGAGGTATTAGTAAAACAGGTAAATGCTATTGGTAGTTAGAATAGAATAAAATAATGCTTGATATTCTAGTTTTATAAAACAACAGAATATAATTTTCTGAGTCATTGCTCAAAGACTAACTTCTCCAGAAACCAACCTCCTCCTTTAGAGTTGGCAAACTTTAAATAAAATAAATAAATAAATGTAAAAGATATCACTCAGTGGTGATGTCATTAAAGATCTTAGAACCCAGTGAACCTAATAAAGGAAACAGATGCACGCATGGGCAGTTGACTGTAGAATTACCTAGTTTCTAGGATAAAATAAGAAATTATGTTTTATTATAGAAAAACAATGTGAAGCTCTGCAGAAAAGTTACCCGTTTATTTACCTTAGTCATTATATAAGTGTAAAGCAGAAATTTCCTCCCAGATGCCATATTCCACTATTACCCTGAAATTAATTCTAAAATAACACACGTGTATATCATGGCTCTAACTCAGATATCCACCTACAGTCCTGTTTTTGTGGGGTTTCTTGTTGGTTGGTTTGTTTGAGCCCCTTCAGATCAATTCAGTTCAGTTCAGTTGCCCAGTCATGTCTGACTCTGCGACCTCATGGACTGCAGCACTCCAGGCCTCCCTGTCCAGCAGGCCTTTGGCCCCTTAACCACGTGAATATATCTTAGTAACTTCCCAGATTGACCCAGACTATTATACTTTATGAATGTATTACGTAGAGTTTACCAAGTATTTGTAGTAAAAGGGGAGAAGTTTATATCTTATACCCATGAGAAACATTTTATCAGATTCCATCAAAAGCCCTTCCCCTTTCATTCTATCATGAGTTTTTTTCCTGATTTCTAACCTACTCTCCCCTGCCACTGGAACTTCCCAGGAGGTGATGGTGGTAAAGAACCTGCCTGCCAATTCAGGAGACATAAGAGATGCGGGTTCCATCTCTAGGTCAGGAAGATCCCCTGGAGGAGGGCATGGTAACCCACTCCAGTATTCTTGCCTGGAGAATTCCATGGACAGAGGAGCCTGGCAGGCTACAGTCCATGAGGTCACAAAAAGTCAGACACGACTAAAGCACCTTAGCATACTTCCCCTCCCATTACCACATCCTCTCCTCCACTATCCAGACTTACACAATTTTATCTCCTTAAATTCTTTCCTAGTCCATTCAAGTTGCTACCCAATGGATAGAATTTAGTGAAATCACCACCTATAGCTTTCTCAAGCTTGCCCTTCGGTGTCTTTCCAGAGCCCTGCTGCTGCTACTGCTGCTAAGTCACTTCAGTCGTGTCCAACTCTTAGCGACCCCATGGACTGCAGCCCACCAGGCTCCTCTGTCCATGGGATTTTCCAGGCAAGAGTACTGGAGTGGGGTGCCGTTGCCTTCTCCGACCACAGCCCTAGCTGCTGCTAACTAAGTCTTAAAGAAACGTGCTCTGCTCCTCAGAGGAGTCTGACAAATAAGATATGCACATGTCATTACATGATGATTATGTTTCTCTTCTCTTGTTAATTTAAAATTTCATATAAATCCAGAGGGTTCTGATTGAGTGAGCATGGATATCCAGCCTTCCCTATTCGAAAGAATGAGGGATTTATTCCAAAGGGATTTGGCAATATTTGCCATTTTTTTTTCATTCCATAAAGACTTCAAGGAGTTTAAAACAGTTATCATTTTTTCATTTTTAAGAAGGATTTTAATCTTAAGCAATCATACAGTACTTAAATGCTGATTAAGAGAGAGATCAGTGCAACACATTACATTAATTCAAGCTTATCCTTTAATTTCCTGCTTCTCTTTTACAATTCTTGGAATTGAAATATATTACATTAATAACAGAAATTATTTTCTCTTTGCTATAGTCTAGTTGTCATTGTTAGTGAAAAAAATATAAAGCTGTGTACTTCCACTTAGGTGAACACTATAAAAATGATATCTTTTTAAATGTAAATTTTAGCCTATCAGCAATATTTTACATTCATTCCTTTCAGAAATCTGTTACTCCATTTTTCTCCAAATATACAGATGATAAACCAAATATTCTATAGTTATTATATAGGAACATAGCACACATTTAGTTAACAACTCTGCTATTAAGTCACTCAGTCATGTCTGACTCTTTGCGACCCTATGGACTGTAGCATGCTGGGCTTCCCTGTTCTTCACCATCTCCTGGAGCTTGCTCAAATTCATGTCCATTGAGTCAGTGATGCCATCCAACCATCTTGTCCTCTGTTGTCCACTTCTCTTTCTGCCTTCAATCCTTCCCAGCATCAGGGCCTTTTCTAATAAGTCAGGTCTTCCCATCAGGTGGCCAAAGTATTGGAGCTTCAGCTTCAGCATCAGTCCTTCCAATGAATAGTCAACTAATTTCCTTTAGGATTAACTTGTTTGATCTCTTTCCTGTCCAAGGGACAGGAAATAGTTTCAAAACAGTTCGAAAGCATCCAGGAAACAGTTTCAAAACAGTTCGAAAGCATCAATTCCTCAGTGTTCAGCCTTCTTTATGATTCAACTCTGAAATTCGTACATGACTACTGGAAAAATCATAGCTTTGACTAGACGGACCTTTGTCAGTAAAGTAATGTCTGTTTTTTAATATACTCTCTAGATTTGTCATAGCTTTTCTTCCAAGGAGCCAGTGTCTTAATTTCATGGTTGCAGTCACCATCCCCAGTGATTTTGGAGCCCAAGAAAATAAAGTGTCACTGTTCCCATTTTTTCCCTATCTATTTGTCATGAAATGATGGGACTGGATGCCATAATCTTAGGTTTTGGTTTTTTTGCTTTTGTTTTCTTTACTTATGAGTTTCAAGCAAGCTTTTTCACTCTCCTCTTTCACCTTCATCAAGAGGCTCTTTAGTTCCTCTTCATTTTTTGCCATAAGGCTGGAGTCATCTTCATATTTGAGGTTATTGATATTTCTCCCCACAGTCTTGATTCCACCTTGTGCTTCCTCCAGCCCAGTGTTTCTCATGATGTACTCTGCATAGAAGTTAAGTAAGCAGGGTGACAATTTACAGCCTTGATCTACTCCTTCACCAATTTTGAACCAGTCTGTTGTTCCATTTCCAGTTGTAACTTGCTTCTAACTTGCTTTGTGACCACGTATGTGTTTCACAGGAGGTAGGTAAGATGGTCTGGTATTCCATTCTCTTTAAGAATTTTCTAGTTTGTTGATATCCACTCTGTACTCTTTCATAAAAAAATTATTGGATTTTGGCCAGTTTCTATAAACTTACTCTGAGCATGACTTATTTAACCTAAGGTGATAAAATACTTTCCCTACAGTAATAGATTACCTCAAACTGTATACCCGCAGTCCACAGCCCTTCTGGTATTAGGGGCCGGTTTTGTGGAAGACAATTTTTATACTGACTGGGTTGGGGGTTGGCGGGGATAGTTTCTGGATGATTCAGTGCATTGCATTTATTGTGCACCTTATTTCTATTATGATTACATTGTGATAATGCAGTAATGTGAGCGATGGGAGAGCTATAAATACAAATGCCGCTGCAGTCTCCCATCTACTGCTCACTTCCTGCTGCGCAGCCCGGTTCCTAACAGGCTATAGACTAGTACTGGCCTGTGGCCCCAGAGGTTGGGGATCCCTGCTGTGTAACCCATTGTTTCCTCAGGAACATCATAACAGATTTAAGATCTTCTTTTCTATTATGGTCTATATCATTCACTCACTATTGGAAATGTAATCAAGGATTACAGGCATCAACATATGCTTAGTCACGAATTCTTTGGAAAAGGTTACATGCAAAACTTAAGATGTTGACTTAGGTTTTCCTCCTGTGATGAGATGGGCAAAGCAGTGCTCTGAAGACTTTTTCTGAAGGATGTTGAGGTCAAAGGGCAAAATATACAAGCCAAGTCTAAGAGTCAAGATTCAAGCCAAACTATGGTAGAAAAGCTCAGGGAATCTAAGATTAACATGTTGATGTTTGGTAGAAACCAGCACAATATTGTAAAGCAATTATCCTTCAATTAAAAATAAAAATAAAAGAAGGGGAAGTGTAAAGAACACTTACAGCTGAGTGCTTTGTGCCTAATATAATTTCTTTATTTTCCTTATATCCATACCAGGGTCTCTTGTATAGTGAGTGCCTAGTTTGCTTAAGGGGAGTAAGAGAACAAATTGGGCTTCCCAGGGCCCCTAGTGGTAAAGAACCCACCTGACAATGCAGGAGATATAAGAGACGTGGATATGATCCCTGGATCAGGAAGATCCCCAGAGGAGAGCAAAGCAATCCACTCCAGTATGCTTGCCTAGAGAATCCCATGGAAGGGGGAGCCCGGTGGGCTACAATCCATAGGTTCGCAAAGAGTCGGACATGACTGAAAAGCCCTAGCTTGCACAATGCACATAAGAGAACAAGTCAGTGCTAACAAGATGCAGTCAGTTCTTTTAACAGTATTTCCATGACTTTGGAGCTTAAGAGCATTTTGACACTATTTTAGAGGATCCTGGCATCAATGTTTTCTTGATCATTAAAATATTTTAAATTTAATTAAATGTAAGTTTTACTACTGGATGGCATCACCAACGTGATGGACCTGAGTTTGAGTAAGCTCTGGGAGTTGGTGAAGGACAGGGAAGCCTGGCGTGCTGCAGTCCGTGAGGTCGCAAAGAGTCAGACACGACTGAGAGACAAAACTGAACTGATCTTCAGAGATTCAGATTAAAGGAGAATAAAAACCCTTGTTTACTTACACTTGCATTGTCAGCCAAAACAAAACAAAAATGTCTAATTCATTTCCCTTATTCTGGAAATTGTATTAAACTGATAATTAGAAAACTATTGCCATATTTGTAAAATTTACTCCTTTCATTATAAATGAATTTTTCATTCATTTATCTTTCCATTTTCATTTAACCTAGTCATGAAACATTTTGAAAACATATCGTTTCTCAGTGTTATTTTAATTAATATTTACGTGAATATTTTATCTAATATATCTTGAACTGGATTGCGTATTATGGATCTATAGACATATGTGTATTTATAATGAAGTGTAGAAACTGTTGCTGCTGCTACCGCTGCTAAGTTGTTTCAGTCGTGTCCGACTCTGGTCGATCCCATAGACGGCAGCCCACCAGGCTCCCCCTTCCCTGGGATTATCCAGGTAAGAACACTGGAGTGGGTTGCCATTTCCTTCTCCAATGCATACAAGTGAAAAGTGAAAGTGAAGTCGTTAGGTTGTTTCTGACTCTTCGCAACCCCATGGACTGCAGCCTACCAGGCTCCTCCATCCATGGGATTTTCCAGGCAAGAGTACTGGAGTGGGTTTCCATTGCCTTCTCCAAGAAACTGTTGAATCCTATATAATTTTAAGAGTCTCAGCATATACTAAGACATTATTTACATACTTAATAGCAAGTTCATTCATTCATTCAAAAATATTTCTTGAATATTTGTTGTATTACCATGCTCTCTTCTGGACGCAAGAGGTGTAGAAGTGGAAAGAATAATAAGGTTATTTATTGACCGTATCATTAAATTTCAGTCCTAATCATTTTACTTAGTTTTGTGTTACTAATGAAAAGAAATCTGATTACCCATTGATTTGATATAAACATATTTCAGTTGAAAAATTATAGTCTGGACCCTCACAATATCTATGACTTTAGATATGAGGGATGTGTCTTTCTAAGAGTGAAATATTCTAAGTTGTGAAATGCTTAATTGCATATGTTTGAGTGCTAATTAATAGAGCCTTCATGTCATGATATTGCAGTTGGTGAAATATGCGGTAAGATAGATTGTTCATTAACCCGTCAGGAATTATAACTTTTGTTTGTTCAATTATATTACATTTACTACAATTTTCTTGTTGTAAAATACCATCGGAATGTCCATTATCATTTAGACATAAGCAATTTAATGAACATATTAATGGGCTTAAATTAGTAAAAGTCAATGGCTTTCCAAAGTAAACTAACACTGCAGAATTACTTTCCAAAATGTACAGAACAGGTTTTTTAGTCTCCTACAAAAATAGAAAAAACAGTGAAATCATATTCAGCTCATATATTTCATTCATATATTTTGCTTGTATACCGCCCTGAGGAAGCCCAGATGGCTGAAATGTAGGCAGGTTTCTGCACCTGCAATGATAATAAACTACTCTGTTATTACCCAGTGTACGTGAGCTGAATAAAGTAATACCTTACTTGCTGCTGTATGCAACTGGCAAGTCAACAGTTTATATTGTATTTTTATGGGATTGGCAAATGTGTCTTGCTGGATTTTGTTGAGTTCACTTTACAATAGAATGCCAAAGAACACTAAAGAATCTTCCTGTTGACACATTAATCATGTACTGAAGCATGACATGGAGTGTATTATCACCACTATAATATACAGAAAAGAACAACTAAATGGGCTATTTGATAGGTCAATAAACAAATGGATGCTCCAAAGGAATGACTTGACTGTTATAGTTTTTATCTAATACCAGTGAACAAGAAGAATGTATTTGAAGGTCTCAGCCAAAAAGCTTTCCATTTGCAACATTTTTAGTATAAAAATAGAACATGCCTATTGCATTGTATTTGAGAGGTACAGAAATGATGAAAAGGAATAAGCATCACCCACAATCCCTTCACTATGATACAACCTCTGTTCACATTTTAGTGTTGGTTTTTTCCTTCTTTTTTTCACCTGTAAACATCACTGGGGATTTATATAGGTTTTATTATACTTTTTTATGTAACAAAACCTTCCCCCTGCATTAAACATTCCTGCAAATCCTTCTTATGAGGAACCCTCCTTCATGCTCAAACACATTCAACTTGTTGACTTTTAATTTTTTTCTTCCAATCCAAATTCAATCATAGCTTTCTCAGGGGTGATTCTTCTGACTTCCCTTGCTAGAGCAGTTCCTTATATTAAATGTCCTTAGAGGAAATGAAACATTTTCTTTGTAGTTCTTATGTCAGTTTTCATGTTATGCTAATTTGTGTGAGTTTTTGAAAAATAAAATCTGAGGGAATTTGGCTGGAATTGTGTTAACCTTTAATTTGGAAAGTATTGTCATATGATATTCATTCTTTCTATTTCAAAAGTGAATTTTCCATTCAGCTTTTTTTCTGTTTCCACTTAAGCCATCCATGAACTAAGTTTTGAAGACACACCTTATTCCTAAAATATTGTTTGTATATATGAGTGAAACTTTTATTCATTATATCTTGATCTTGATTATTATCTTGTGAATCTGTTGACATTTATATATTTATTATGAAATATAGAAATGGTTGAATTCTATCTATATTTTAAGAGTTTTTATATAAACTCTTAGATATTAGTTACATACTTATTATCACCTGACCTGCCTCTTGAGAAACCTCTATGCAGGTCAGGAAGCAACAGTTAGAACCGGACATGGCACAACAGACTGGTTCCAAATAGGGGAAGTAGTATGTCAAGATTGTATATTGTCACCCTGCTTATTTAACTTATATGCATAGTACATCATGAGAAACGGTGGGTTGGAAGAAGCACAAGCTGGAATCTAGATTGCCAGGAGAAATATCAATAACCTCAGATATGCAGATGACACCACCCTTATGGCAGAAAGTGAAGAGGAATAAAAGAGCCTCTTGATGAAAGTGAAAGAGGAGAGTGAAAAAGTTGGATTAAAGCTTAACATTCAGAAAACGAAGATCATGGCATCCAGTCCCATCACTTCACGGCAAATAGATGGGGAAAGAGTGGAAACAGTGGCTGACTTTATTTTTCTGGGCTCCAAAATCACTGCAGATGGTGATTGCAACCATGAAATTAAAAGATGCTTACTCCTTGGAAGGAAAGTTATGACCAACCTAGATAGCATATTAAAAAGCAGAGACATTACTTTGTCAACACAGGTCGGTTTAGTCAAGGCTATGGTTTTTCTAGTGGTTATGTATAGATGTGACAGTTGGACTATAAAGAAAGCTGAGCACCGAAGAATTGATGCTTTTGAACTGGAGAAGACTCTTGAGGGTCCCTTGGATTGCAAGGAGATCCAACCAGTCCATTCTGATGGATATCAGCCCTGGGATTTCTTCGGAGGGAATGATGCTGAAGCTGAAACTCCAATACTTTGGCCAACTTATGCAAAGAGTCGACTCACTGGAAAAGACCCTGATGCTGGGAGGGATTGGGAGCAGGAGGAGAAGGGGACGACAGAGGATGAGATGGCTGGATGGCATCACGGACTCGATGGACGTGAGTCTGAGTGAACTCCGGGAGTTGGTGATGGACAGGGAGTCCTGACATGCTGCGATTCATGGGGTCGCAAGGAGTCAGACACGACTGAGTGACTGAACTGAACTGAAGTGAGGCTTATGTAAATTGAGATTTACTTTAATCATAACAATTTTTTTGCATATTATTTTAATCTACTCTGTTAATTGTCCCATATGAGCGATACAAGAATTTAACCTTATAGAAAGTAAATAGGAGCCACTGGATAGCAAACTATTCTTTATAGACTATTTTGATTATAAGATGAAATGCAATATGCATTAGTTAACCTCGATTTGGTTTTTCAGTGACTGAGAACCAGTATTCTTTTTCTGTTTTTTTTTTTTTGTGTGTGTGTATTTTTAACCGAGATTAAGTTTTTATTTAATTATTGTAAAAACTAGCCTCAGTTTATTGAAAAAATATATTCTGTGTTAAAAGAAAGAAAAGCATTTTAGAGAAGCCAGAAATCATCAACGAATTATTTTTGATGATGAATATAATTTTTCAGCTACTTTGTATTTTAAGTTATTTTCAAAGGACCCAATATATAGTGAATCATATAACAAATATCAGTGTTTGCCCTATCCAGTATCCAATAAAAATTGTTTTATATTGTTATTTATTTCACATTTTATATAGAAAAATAAAATATCCCCAAATGAAGTCCCCTGTTTCCTCATTCCTCATCATGTTATTTTTCATTCTCTCTACAAAATAGTCAAAATTCTTTACATGTTTATCATTTCTTTGTGAGTTTTATGTTTTTGCTACATATGTTTGTATCAATAAGCTCTATTACTTTACATCTTTCAAATATCGCAAATAAAAGCACATTATATGTATTTTTCTGAAATTTTACTTTCTCATTTTGTTGTGTTTTTGAGATTTATCCACATTAATTTAGGTTTTACATTCATTAATTTTTACTATTTTTATTCCGATAGAAAAAAATACCATAGGTGCCTATAATTATCTATAAAAATAAAAAATAAAAACTTTACATTAAAACAGTATTATAAGGAAGGTTCTTACACATGTGAGAAGAATCTCTATAGCATATTTACTTGTATTTGGGAAATGGTTATTTAAAAAGTGAGACTGTCTTCAGCTTTTCTAGATATTCACTAGTTATTTTCTAAAGCATTTATATCAATTTACAGTCTTTCTAGCAAAGTATAAGAAATCAATGATTCTGTACTTTTGTTATTGTTTGCTTATATTGTTAATTCAATATTGCCAATCACAAAAGTGTATAACCGTTAATTTATGTTTTGTAGTCAACAATAGTCTCTATGTTTTGTGCTTTTGTGTTTTAAGAAAACTGTTACTATCTTGAAGTTACAAAGATATTTTCTACTAGAAGAAATATCTCCCTGCAGGCAGTTTATTACTTATTTGCTCATATCTAATTATGTATGGACACCTTGTCTGCATTAACTGCTATTTTAGGTACTTAGGCATTGTTTATGAACATAAGAAAGATTTTGTCTTTTTAGAGCTTGAATTCTGGTGGATGGAGACAGAAAATAAAGGAGATAAACAATTGTCTGATGATAATAACACTAAGGGGGAAAAAGACATGGAGAGAGAATGTGAAATGGGAAGGAACGAATTGAAATCTAGGAAATGGTGACAAGAGAAGTCTTTACTGAAGAGGTGGAATTTGAGTAATGATCTGGAGGGCATGAGGGAGTTACTGTTTCCCAGTAAAGATCTAATGAGAGAGAAGGTAAAGTGGCTGCTGAAAGAACACAGATAAAGTAGCAAGAGAGAATAAAGCTGAACAAACAATGAGAATATCAAAAGAAGGACTCCTAAAATTCCTCTAAGTGAAAGTTCTTGAAGTGTTTTGAACAAAAGAGTAACATACTCTTGATTTATGTTTTAATGGAATCATTCCAGTTGCCACATTGAGAACAGATGGAAGAGGGAAGGATAGAATCAGAGATGTGTTTAGTAACCCAGCAAAGATGTCAGGGTCACTTGGTCCATGGCGAAAAGAGTCAAGGTGAGCAGTGGTGAATCTGGGACATATTTTGAGTAAAAAGCTGTTAGCATTTGCTGACAGATTTGAAGCTTTGTAAGTGAAAAACAGAGGAAAAGGAACAGCTCAAAACATTTTTTTTCTTTTTTTTTTGCCAAAGCAAACTGTTAACTGGAGTTGTTAACTGAGATGTGGATGACTGAAAGAGCTGGTTTGAGGAGGAAATGATTTCAGGAATTCTGCTTTGGACTTATTAATTCTAAGCAGATTTTGAGACATTCAGTAGCAGTGTCAAGTTAGCTGAATAAATAGGTTGTAAATTCAGGAAAATAAGTTCAGTTGGGAGATATAAATATGGAAATTGTCAGCATATTAATGGTGTTGAAGTCATGAGATAAGATTAAATCATTTTATTTGCAGATTATAGGCATGAACAAAGTAGACCGAATTCTACTCAAGAATCAAGTGTGGAGATACTGAAGTAAACAAGACATGAGGAAGTTGTGGGTAAATAACAAGGGAGTAATCTTGGTTGTAGATGTATCCCCAGAGATCCAAAACAGCACTTGATAATAGACATTCGCTGAGTGAATAGATTAAGAAACTGTTTCTTAAGCTAGGAAGAGAGAAATGAAGAAAATATGTAATGATGAAAGCATGGTAGGATCAAAGTATTTAAGGCTCTGGCTAAATTAATGGAGTCCCAGAGGGATGCACTCTCTGGTATGAGGAGCTTCCTTGGTAGCTCAGACAGTAAAGCATCTGCCTGCAATGCAGGAGATCCGGGCTCAGCCCCTGGGTTGGAAAGATTCCCCTGGAGAAGGAAATGGCAACCCACTCCAGTACCCTTGCCTGGAAAATCCCATGGACAGAGGAGCATGGTGGGCTACAGTCCATGGGGTCACAAGGAGTTGGACATGACTGAGCGACTTCACTTATCACTTATTATCAGAGGGATGCACTGGAAAAGTTATCAGAAAGTGGGATGTGTGAAACATATGGAAGGGCTGCACGTATTGCACATTATGGCGAATTGAAGAGCACATCCACAAAGAGGGCCTGAGGAGAATGGAGGACAAGTTTTTCAGAAGGGAGATCAGGGACCAATGAGCGTGATAGGAATGATCATCTATGTGATAATTAGAATCACCAGTTCCCTTCTATCTCAAGATTTAAAAGTTTTACTATGAATGTTAATAATTTCATAAGCTACTCTTATGCATTTGAGGATTTTTCCTCCTTTATATTTGATGGTATGGCTAAAGACAGTGTTTGATTTTCCTATACTTATAAAGACTTTGCATTATTGAAATAAACCCAAATAGGTAAGGATAAATTATCATTTATGTATACCCATAGATTCAGTTTGTTAATTTTTCTCTATCTCTTTTTAGTATTCTTCACATTTATGTTCATGAGAGATTAGTTTGTAACCTCTTTTTTTAAAGTATATATTCAGTTTTGGTAAAGAATAGATATACTGTTAGACGTATGTTGAGGGTTCTGTGTAGCCTCTGCTTGTTCAACTACTGTCACTTACATGTGTAAATACCTCTGTCTTTCTGAGCTATTTGCCACTGAATTCCTCAAAAGTAGCTACAAATCCAATAATTCCAGTTTTAAATTTCAGTGACTGTATTCTAGCAGTTTTTAAGTTACTATTCTGCTGCTGCTGCTGCTGCTAAGTCGCTTCAGTTGTGTCTGACTCTGTGTGACCCCATAGACGGCAGCCCACCAGGCTCCACCGTCCCCAGGATTCTCCAGGCAAGAATACTGGAGTGGGTTGCCATTTCCTTCTCTAATAGTTTTTAATTTTTTTTTTTCACATTGACCTGTATATTATTTTTTCATTTCTGCCTGTTTTTGTTTTGTGATTTCTTACTTTTTCTTAATGGAAATTATAGTTTCATTTACTATTAGCAGTATCTTATACATACTCATTTCATATTCTTTATTCTACTAAGACACTGTATATATGCAATTTTGTTTTGAATATTCTTTGGAAGTGGGGAATTTTTTTCCTCAACATCCCCCACCCCACAACTTTCCCATCTCCTGTGTTTACCCTCTCCAGTCTTGAGGTGATATCTTATCTCTTATCACTGATCTCCCTGGGCCCTCTGCTTAGAATCACTTTATTTTTTTTAAATTAAGGCATTTCAGGGCATGGTGATCTAGTTAGAAAGCCAGCTTGCTCAGTTCTTGATTAAAAGGCTTTGTCTGTGTGTTCACAGTCTGAGACCTGTAGGTTATTTGAAGCCACAGCCCAGATGGTGATGAGTTCTATTTTTAGCTTACTTTAGAGTTGGGGAACCTCACTCCAGGCCTTAGCTTCAAGAATTTTCTATTCCTAGTCCTGTTTGTTTGAGAGCACTTAAATCCCTTTTACTCCATAGGAGCAAGCTTCAGACCTGAAGCTGAGCCACCCTGCAGCTTCGCTAGCACTCTCCACTTTGTTATATGGTCCTTCTCTGCTTATTTTATTTGTAGGGCCAGCTTTTTTTTTTTTTAACTATTATTATGTGCTTGCAATAAATATATGTGTCAAAATATGAATCCCTGCACCATCTTACCTGGAAACCCTGGTGTATTTGAATCAGTTTTTCCTAATGGGTTATATGTTTGCTGGTAAAATATAAAAATGCAGTACTAACATAACTTCTTAGTGAGCTATATTGATGAAAAACAGTTTTGAAAATATTGCAGCGGGATGTTGAAAAAAAGGTTGATTTCTGTTGAAAGGAAGATGTATTATAATGATAATAAGAATATAATATTTTTTAGTTGTTACAGAATATCTTTTTTCATGATTTTTATTAGGCTGTGAGGTAGACATAGATGAATCAGGCACATACAAAATATCACTCTTAAGGAACTTAAAGTAAATAAGAGACTATACTGACAGAAAATTATAATATAAAAATTGATAAATCACAAATTAAAACTACATTAAAAAAATAAGAGAAATAGAGCATCTTAATGAGATTGGGAAACATAGCTTCTGTGCAGAGTTGTTTGATAGAGACAGTTTTTCAAGATAAAGATTTGGAATTGTCAGTTTTGTAGGGAGACACCCCAGACAGAAGGAGCTGTGAGAACAGGGGACCAGAATAGGATAAGTTTGTAGGTGTTCTGGTAACTACTTACAATTAGCTGAGAAGGCATGGATGAGCAGAGTAGGTATGGATGAGCAAAAACCAGAATGTATTTATGTTTGTAGAAATACCCTTTTTCTGAACCCACCTACCCTGTACACTGAGACCATCTTCCTTTTGCTGAAGCTAATTCTCTGATCTGTGTCCTCCTCTGCTTATAGCTGCCAGTCTATGCATGGCTTATCCCCATGTTCAAAGTTTCCAAAATAGTTTTCTCAGCTCACTAGATTCCTATTTAATTACTTGCTCTCCCTTGCTCTGATTTAAGACTTTTTCACTGCATTATTATTCACTTGTTTTCATGTTCCTTTGCAATTATCACTTACATATTTTATATCTGTACGTTTAATCTCCTCCAAATAAATTGCAAGCTCTTAAAAATCACTACAGGCACTTACTACTTCTTTGGAACTTCCTCTATACATATTCAGTGTTTTGAACAAATTTTTAAGTAATTTTGTATTTGGAAGAAACATATACTAGAAAAAAGAATCCACATCTGAAGTATTTGTTTTTGGTTGTTTTTCTCATTTGTCTCTATTTCTCTGTGCTTCCTCACACTAGGACTGTTTTACTCTTTCTCTGCCTGAGTATTTAGATATGTATATGAACATATATACACACACACATGAGCCCAAATATAACATGTTCGAAGAGTTATGTCAAGAAGGGATAATATCTAAATGGGATAATGTGTAACTTTTTATATAACCGAACTATCAGTTCCTTTATTTCTCTTTTAGGTAAAGACAGCATCTTAGGAAGCTAGAAACATAAGGTGTCCTTAAAACCACCAATACAATACTTTTATATATGTATAAAAGGTAACAACTCTATGTCTAAGACAGTGTTTGTGTCTTTGTGCCATCAATCACCTCCTTCTTTTATTAATCTCAGATAGAAGATAAACAACAAGACTGACAGCTTCGTGTCCTTTGCTGTTTTGTGTCACCATCACAGACAAGGGTATTATGTCATCATTTAAATCTGTCACATTTGGTGTATTCTTCTATTTGTCTTAAAGACTGTTTTCCTCATAATCTTCATAAATTATGAAAACCTTTTATTATATATTATTTTGTCAGGGAAATATTTTCCTACAGTATGTTGTTTTCAACCACAGACGATAGCATTTATGCTTCTGCCAAAGCCTCCAGAATATAGAGGTGTTTTGTTTTAAAGAAATAAATAAATGAATTTCTTAAATAAATGAAAGCCTAAATAAGATGTGGATTTTACTTTTCTATCTTTCAATAAAGATTTACTTTCTATCTTACAATAAAGTTGTAAAAAATTTCTACATTTGTGTAACATGTAAATCAAACAAAAATCTTAATGCTTTTGTCATAAACTCACAAAATGTTTAGTGCTACAGCAAGAAATACTTTTTTTAAAATTTAAATTATGTTTAATTTATGGGAGATGGGGTAGTTATTTGAATAATGTATGTTTGTTCAGAAAATGGATATCTGAGCTGTAATAGTGATAAAATGGTAAAGTAGAAAGTATAAGAAGACTTTAATATGATCAATAAGATTATAGCAACTTCTTCCTTTTTTTTCTTTCTATTTTCTGGAGTGCCATCTACTTTTGTCCTGCTTCCATATATTACAATGAGATTTTTATGGTGTGTTTATTGCCAAAAAGCAGCCTAAATAAATGAAGTGGCCCTATAATTAGTTAATAACCAATTTCAATAACCATATAATAAAGTACCAAAATATAAATTGCTATTTATTCTGTATTTTCTAAAGTTTAATATTTTTAATATAGATGTGTTAATTGATGGAATGAAAAAATTCAGAAAAGTACAAAGAAGCAGGAAAAAAAGTCATCCAAAATTCCAACATTCCATTAGGTACTTTAAAATTTTATTTTATCATGAAATTGATACCATACTGAACATTTAATTTTGCATCCTTTTGTTTTCAATTAGGTTTATATAATTTCTCTTTGTTAAAGGTCTTCATGTGTATGATGTGAAGGCCTTTTTATACACCATCAAAGTTGGTTACCTAATATTGGATATTAAGTTTATTTATACTTTTTTGTTATTATAAATCATGTTATAACTACTAGTTTTTCTACATAAATCTTGGTTAAAACTGAAATGACTTTCACTTGGATGGAGAGACTAGGTCAATATTCCCCTATAATAGACAACGTGTCCTCTTGATTTTCTTCCTTTCTACAACAAAATATTTTCAAATGGTTTTCTTAAGAAAAGGAAATAGATGGTAGTCTACTAAGACCTTGCATATCTAGCAATTTTTTTTATAGCAATATCACATGGGAGATGAATTGTTTGGGTTATACAATTTTTGTTAAAAACCTTTCATTCTCAAAGTTGTGATGAGATTGCTCTTTTGTTTCAGAGATTTAATTACTTGTAGAATAAAAACACAGGTTAATTTTAGCCACAGAAATTATTCTGCAAGTATAGATACCGTTGTCAATGCATTATTTTTCTTACTAATTTCTCTCTGCTGGTACAGTCACACATATACACATACCAACAACAACAAAAAAAGCTATGTGTGTAATTTCCCTTGTTGCTTGTATTGCCTTTCCTTCTGCATTCTGATAGATCTCAAGATGGTCATCTAACATCTTTGTTTCCATTTTCACTATATTTACAATAACTCACCTTCCAGAACAGGGGACATAGAACATATGGGTTTGATCCCTGGGTCAGAAAGATACCCTGAAGAAGGGTATGGCAGCTCACCCCAGTATTCTTGACTGAAGAATCCCATGGACAGAGGAGCCTGGCAGTCTACAGTTCATAGGGTCAGAGAGAGTTGGACATTACTTAACGGCTTAGCATCCATGCATGCATATAACTTGGACTACTGCCTTTACTTTGGACTTGAATTCTTTTGTATTTTGAATCTATCTTATTGCTTCTCAGTCTTTTGATGAGGAGCAAATGTATTTTAAATCTATCTTCATCTTCATTTTTTTATTGTATCCTGTTTTCATTATATTTCATATTCTTTTCCCCAATAACTTTCTTCCTTTTGTAAAGTGTTTGTATTTTCTTATAGCCTACTGAGGTTTCTTAAGACTTAATATTTTTTTTTCTGGTTTCTATAACAAATCCTGCAGTAACTCTTTGGCATTATGTCCCTTTCTTTTGATCAATAGTATTTTTCATTGGAATCATATTATTTTTAACAAACTCACAAATTTCAGAAGTTAAAGGCAATAGAATTTTAATTTTCTCTGAAGTACTCAGTACAAAAGTTTTTTTTTTTTATCATCTGTGACCTTTTACTCTGTGAGGACTCAGGGATCCACAATTCTTCAGTTTTGTGGTATTTTCCTTTTCCAGTGCTTTGGAAACATCCACTTCAAAGCAGAAGGAATATTACCATATGTAAAATAGATAGCCAATGAGAATTTGCTGTATGACTCAGGGAACTCAAACCAGGGCTCTGTAACAACCAGGCGGGGTGGGATGGGGAGGGAGGTGGTAGTGAGATTCAAGAGGGAGGGGACAAATGTATACCTATGGCTGATTTATGTTGATGTTTGGCAGAAATTTACACAATTCTGTAAAGCGTTATCCTTCAATTAAAAAAAAAAGGCATAAAAGAAGCTCTGCCAACTTCTTAAAAGCCTCAGTAATGAAGTGAAATATATCACTTCATTCACATTTCATTGGCTTTGCTGTGCTGTGCTTAGCCGCTCATCATGTCTGACTATGACCCATGGACTGTAGTCCACAAGGCTCCTCTGTCCATGGGGATTTTCTAGGCAAGAATACTGGAGTGGGTTGCCAAGCCCTCCTCCAGGGGATCTTCCAAACCCAGGGATCTAACCCAGGTCTCCCCTATTGCAGGCAGATTCTTTACTGTCTGAGCCACCAGGGAAGCACCTTTCATTGGCTAAATCTAGTCAAATTGTTTTAATCCAAAATAAGAGGTTGCTGAGACAACACCTGCACTGGGCAATTATCTTCTTGATTTAAATATGCAAAGGAGAGCACTTTCTTTTGGTATAAAATTAGTCATCTTAGCCTCTGTCATTTCTTCACAGGCAGAGTTCTACCCAGATCCAATGCATGATGCCATTCAACATCCAAATATCTCTCTTCATTCCCTTCTTATTCTACAACTGGATGGTAGATAAATATGTTATCACCTAACACAGTTCTTAGTCTCTAACTTGCTTAATCAAAGGTGGCCTTGTTAATCTTAGATCGTATCTCAATTGACCTAATTTTTCTGGGATCTCAGTACCACTGCAGTCTTCCTGCCATATTTATAAAACTCTCCTTGTCTCTATCTTCTTCTAACATTTAACTTGTGAACTCTGAACCTCCTTGTGGTAACCCTGCTACTACCAAGTTGGATGTCAGGATATTGCTTTTAGTTTGCCAAACTAGTTATTATAACATAAGATCTCCAGGACTCAGTGGAAACATAATTCTGGTTGATTAAAAAAGGAGGGCTTACTTAGTAATTGAAGACCATTTTGGTGTCTCCAGCAGAGAAATCCCAGAAAGTATTCTCACAGTAAGACTGCTCCAAGTGTGTTGTGGAAGGTAAGGGAATACAGTTTTGTAGCGGATTGTATCTAAAACACATATTTTTCTTATTCTCTCCTGCATTGGAAGGCTGTTTTATACACTTTTCCCTTTCATATGGTACTCATTATCTCAGTGAAAGCTCTCCAAGAGAGAGCCAGGATCTTTTCCACAGGGTAGGCTGGTTGTTGGGCAGCCTCAGTCTCCAAAGCCAAGTCAAGCTCAAAGCTGTAAGTCCAGATCTCAGAGCTTCGTAGGAAAGCTGGGGAGTCAGGAAGTACAGGAGTCTTTGAAGCAGTGCATGTCACACTATGGATCTCCTTCCTGAGAATTAGTAAGAGTAATGTGTGGTTGTACTTTCTCTATGGGTTTCAGAAGGCACCTCCACAGTGTATCTCAATTCAACCCAGCTACAAAGTAGGAGTTCAAGGTTACTGCTGAACCATTGTATTTAATGCAATAAAACACAATGTGCTCTTTTATTATAGATTTCACATATGTCTAATTTGATGTATACTTTTTCTCATCTTTTCAATAAGTAGTGGAATATTACTTGTATGAATTACTGACAAAAACTCTCTTTCCATACTCACTCCTAAAAGCCTTTTATCAAATTAGCTTTCATCAGTCACTCTTCATGTGCCCTAGGCTTCTCAGCTTCAATCATTTTAGTTGTACAATGGATATTTTTCCTACTTTATTTTAAATTGCCTTATTTATTTTATGATTATTTATATACACATTGTATATCCCCAGAAGTACATATGCTTATATAAATTACATGAGCTTATATATACAATATAAATTATTGTGTACATATAAAATTATATATATAGTAGACTCTAAACATGTGAAAATTTTTTTTGTTTGTTTCTTTTTTTCTTTTTTTATTATTTTACTTTATTTTACTTTACAGTACTGTATTGGTTTTGCCATACATCAACATGAATCTGCCATGGGTGTACACGTGTTCCCAATCCTGAACCCCCCTCCCACCTCCCTCCCAGTGCACCAGCCCCAAGCATCCTGTATCCTGCATCGAACCTAGACTGGCGATTCATTTCTTATATGATATTATACATGTTGCAATGCCATTCTCCCAAATCATCCCACCCTCTCCCTCTCCCACAGAGTCCAAAAGACTGTTCTATACATCTGTGTCTCTTTTGCTGCCTCGCAAACAGGGTTATTGTTACCATCTTTCTAAATTCCATATATATGTGTTAGTATACTGTATTGGTTAAACATGCGAAAATTTTCTAAAATATTAAACTTTAGTTGCAGTGACTAAAGTGAAGGTGAAGTTGCTCAGTCGTGTCCGACTCTTTGCACCCCATGGACTGTAGCCTACTAGGCTCCTCTGTCCATGGGATTTTCCAGGCAATAGTCCTAGAGTAGATTATCATTTCCTTCTCCAGGGGATCTTTCCAACCCAGGGATCGAACCCGGGTCTCCTGCATTGTAAACAGATGCTTTACCATCTGATCCACCAGGGAAGTCTATAGTAAGATAAGTTGTATCTTATTTTTTAACCACATAATTTATCTACCTTTTGCTAAAATCAATTACAAGCAAAATTTGAATGCCATATATTCTGTACACATTACCAGATTTCTAAATGTTAGCATATTATTGAATACTAATTAGAGATTTTCAAAAACCAGTGTTTATGCTGTTCATGGGGTTCTCAAGGTGAGAGTACTGAAGTTGTTTGCCATTCCCAGTGGACCACGTTTTGTCAGAATTCTCCACTATGATCCATCCATCTTGGGTGACTCTACATGGCATGGCTCATAGTTTCAGTGAGTTAGACAAGGCTGTGCAACATGTGATCAGTTTGATTAGTTTTCTGTGATTACGGCTCTCACTCTGTCTGCCCTCTGATGGATAAGGGTAAGAGGTTTATGGAAGTTTCCTGATGAGAGTGACTAACTGGATCTTGTTCTGATGGGCGGGGCCATGCTTAGTAAATCTTTAATCCAGTTTTCTGTTAATGGCCAGCGCTGTGTTCCCTCCCTGTTGTTTGACCTGAGGCCAAACTATGGTAGGGATAATGAAGATAATGGCGACCTCCTTCAAAAGGACTTGTGCACACACTGTTGTGTTCGGTGCTCCTGACCCTGCAGCAGGCCACTGTCGACCCACACCTCCACAGGAGATGCCTGGACACTCACAGGCAAGTCTGGCTCAGTCTTTTGCGTGGACATGGAGATACTGTTCCTTTCTCCTGATGCACACAAGGTATTGTTTGTGCCCTCCAAAAGTCTGTTTCCCCAGTAATGTGGAAGTTCTGTAATCAAATCACACTGGCCTCCAAAGTCAAATTCCCTGGGGATTTTCAGTCCCTTTGCTGGACCCCCAGGTTGGGAAATCTGTTGTGGGTACTAGAACTTTCTTAACAGAGCAATAATTTCTTTGATATAATTGTTCTGCAGTTTGTGGGTTGTCTCACTCAGTCTTTGTGTGGTCTCTTGGTACTGGTGTGCACAACTTTTTGTTTGAGGCTTCCTAATGTCTCTGGCCAGTATAGCGTTTGACTCTAAAGGCAATTTTGCCCCTTCGACTGGATGCTATAAAGAACAATATTGCATAGAAACCTGGAATGTCAGGTCCCTGAATCAAAGTAAGTTAGAAGTGGTCAAACAGAAGATGGCAAGAGTGAACATCAACATTTTAGGAATCAGGGGATGAAAATGGACTGGAATGGGTGAATTTAAGTCAGATAACCATTATATCTACTACTGTGGGCAAGAACCCCTTAGAAGAAATGGAGTAGTTCTCATAGTCAACCAAAGAGTTTGAAATCCAGTACTTGGGCGCAACCCAAAAATGACAGAATGATCTTTTTTCATTTCCAAAGCAAACTATTCAATATCACAGTAATCCAAGTCTATGCTTAACCACTAATCCCGAAGAAGCTGAAGCTGAACGGTTCTATGAAGACCTACAAGACCTTCTAAAAAGTGAAAAATCACTCAGCTCTGTGTAACTCTTTGTGATCCCATGGACTATACAGTTTATGGAGTTCTCCAGGCCAGAATACTGAAGTGGGTAGCCTTTCCCTTCTCCAGGAGATCTTCCCAACCCAGGTATCGAACCCAGGTCTCCCACATTGCAGGTGGATTCTATACCGGCTGAGTCACAAGGGAAGCTCAAGAATACTGGAGTGGGTAGCCTGTCCATTCTCCAGTTGATCTTCCTGACCCAGCAATCGAACTGGGGTCTCTTGCATTGCAGGAAGATTCTTTACCAACTGAGCTATCAGGGAAGCCTGATAGTAAGACCTTCTAGAATGAACGCCAAAAAAAGATGTCCTTTTCAACATAGGGGAAAGAAATGCAAAGTAGAAAATCAAGAGATACCTGGAAAGAGGCACATTTGGCCTTGGAGTACAAAATGAAGCACGGCAAAGGCTAACAGAGCTTTGCCAAAAGAACACATTGGTCACAGCAAACACCCTCTTCCAACAACACAAGAGATGACTCTACAGATGGACATCACCAGATGGTCAATACTGTTATATTGATTTCATTCTTAGTAGTCAAAGATAGAGAAGCTCTAGACAGTTAGGAAAAATAATATCAGGAGCTTACTGAGATTCAGATCATGAATTCTTTATTGCCAAATTCAGACTTAAATTGCAGAATGTAGGGAAATCGACTAGACCATTCAGATATGATCTAAATCAAATCCCTTATGATTATATAGTGCAAGTGACAAATAGATTCGAGGGATTAGATTTGATAGACAGAGTCCCTGAAGAACTATAGACGGACTTTGTGACACTGTACAGAAATAGAGGAAAATAATAGAATAGGAAAGAATAGATATCTCTTCAAGAAAATTAGAAATACCAAGGGAATATTTCATGCAAAGATGGGCACAATAAAGGACAGAAATGGTATGGACCTAACAGAAGCAGAAGATATTAAGAAGAGGTGGCAAGAATGCACAGAAGACCTACACAAAAAAGAGCATAGATATGTATAACCACGATGGTATAATCACTCTCCTAGACCCAGACATGCTGGAGTGTGAAGCCAAGTGGACTTTAGAAAGCATTACTATGAACAAAATTAGTGGAGGTGATGGAATTCCAGCTGAGCTACTTCAAAACCTAAAAGATGATCCTGTGAAAGTGCTGTACTCAATATCTCAGCAAATTTGAAAAACTCAGCAGTGGCCACAGGGTTGGGAAAAGTCAGTTTTCATTCCAATCCCAAATTAACGCAGTCCCAAAGAATGTTCAAACTACTGCACAATTGCATTCATCTCACACATTAGCAAAAATGCTCAAAATTCTCCAAGCTAGGTTTCAACAGTATGTAAGCCAAGAACTTCCAGATGTTCAAGCTGGATTTAGAAAAGGCAGATGAACCAAAGATCAAATTGCCAATATCTGTTGGATCATAGAGAAAGCACAACAGCTCGAGAAAATTATCTACTTCTTCTTTATTGACTACACCAAATCCTTTGTGTGGATCACAAAAAACTGTAGAAAATTCTTCAAGAGATGGAAATATGAGACCACCTTACCTACCTCCTGAGAAATCTGTATGCAGGTCAAGAAGCAACAGTTAGAACTGGACATGGGACAACAGACTGGATCCAAATTGGGAAAGGAGTACATCAAGGCTGTATATTGTCACCCTGCTTATTTAACTTATATGCAGAGTACATCATGAGAAACACTGGGCTGGAGAAGCACAAGCTGGAATCAAGACTGCTGGAAGAAATGTCAATAATCTCAGATAAGCAGATGATACTACCCTAATGGTAGAAAGCAAAAAGAAACTGAAGAGCCTCTTGATGAAAGTGATAGAGGAGAGTGGAAAAGCTGGCTTGAAACTCAACATTCAAAAAACTAAGATCATGGCATCCAGTCCTGTAAATTCATGGCAAACAGATGGGGAAACAGTGGAAACAGTGTCAGACTTTATTTTCTTGGGCTTCAAAATCACTGCAGATGGTAACTGCTGCCTTGAAATTAAAGTTGCTTGTTCCTTGGAAGAAAAATTATGATCAAGCTAGTGAAGAGTAACTAAAAAGCCTCTTGATGAAAGTGAAAGAGGAGAGTGAAAAAGGTGGCTTAAAGCTCAACATTCAGAAAACGAAGATCATGGCATCCAGTCCCATCACTTCATGGGAAATAGATGGGGAAACAGTGGAAACAGTGGCAGACTTTATTTTTTTGGGCTCCAAAATCACTGCAGATGGTGATTGCAGCCATGAAATTAAAAGACGCTTACTCCTTGGAAGAAAAGTTATGACCAACCTAGATAGCATATTCAAAAGCAGAGACATTACTCTGCCAACTAAGGTCCATCTAGTCAAGGCTATGGTTTTTCCAGTGGTCATGTATGGATGTGAGAGTTGGATTGTGAAGAAAGCTGAGCACTGAAGAACTGATGCTTTTGAACTGTGGTGTTGGAGAAGACTCTTGAGAGTCCCTTGGACTGCAAGGAGATCCAACCAGTCCATTCTAAAGGAGATCAGTCCTGGGTGTTCTTTGGATGGATTGATACTAATGCTGAAACTCCAGTACTTTGGCCACCTCATGGGAAGAGTTGACTCATTGGAAAAGACTTTGATGCTGGGAGGGATTGGGGGGAGGAGGAGAAGGGGACGACAGAGGATGAGATGGCTAGATAGCATCACTGATTCGATGGACATGAGTTTGGGTAAACTCTGGGAGTTGGTGATGGACAGGGAGGCCTGGCGTGCTGCAATTCATGGGGTCGCAAAGAGTCGGACACGACTGGGCGACCGAACTGACCTGAAACAGTATATTAAACAACAAAGACATTACTTTGCTAACAAAGGTCCATCTAGTCAAAGCTATGGTTTTTCCAGTTGTCATGTATAGGTGTAAGAGTTGGACTGTAAAGAAAGCTGAGCGCCAAAGAATTGTTGCTTTTGAAATGGGGTGTTGGAGAAGACTCTTGAGAGTCAGTTGGACTGCAAGATCAAACCAGTCAATCCTAAAGGTAATCAGTCCTGAAAATTCTTTGGAAGGACTGATGCTGAAGCTCCAATATTTTGCCCACCTGATGGGAAGACTTGGATAACTATGATATTGAATGGTTTGCCTTGGAGACGAACAGAGATCATTCTGTCGTTTTTGAGATTGCATTCAAGTACTGCATTTCGGACTCTTTTGTTGACCATGATGGCTACTCCATTTCTTCTGAGGGATTCCTGCCCGCAGTAGTAGATATAATGGTCATCTGAATTAAATTCACCCATTCCAGTCCATTTTAGTTCGCTGATTCCTAGAATGTCTACGTTCACTCTTGCCATCTCTTGTTTGACCACTTCCAATTTGCCTTGATTCATGGACCTGACATTCCAGGTTCTTATGCAATATTGCTCTTTACAGCATCGGACCTTACTTCTATCACCAGTCACATCCACAGCTGGGTATTGTTTTTGCTTTGGCTTCATCCCTTCATTCTTTCTGGAGTTATTTCTCCACTGATCTCCAGTAGCATATTGGGCACCTACTGACCTGGGGAGTTCCTGTTTCAGTATCCTATCATTTTGCCTTTTCATACTGTTCATGGGGTTCTCAAGGCAAGAATACTGAAGTGGCTTGCCATTCCCTTCTCCAGTGGACCACATTCTGTCAGACCTCTCCACCATGACCCTCCCATCTTGGGTTGCCCCACGGGCATGGCTTGGTTTCATTGAGACTGCAAGGAGATCCAACCAGTCCATTCTGAAGGAGATCAGCCCTGGGATTTCTTTGGAAGGAATGATGCTAAAGCTGAAACTCCAGTACTTTGGCCACCTCATGTGAAGAGTTGACTCACTGGAAAAGACTTTGATGCTGGGAGGGATCAAAGTCTTTTGATGCCTCCTGCTTGGGGGCAGGAGGAGAAGGGGACAACAGAGGATGGCTGGATGGCATCACTGACTCGATGGATGTGAGTCTGAGTGAACTCTGGGAGTTGGTGATGGACATGGAGGCCTGGCATGCTGCGATTCATGGGGTCGCAAAGAGTCAGACACAACTGAGCGACTGAACTGAACTGAACTGATGGGAAGAACTGACTCATTGCAAAAGACCCTGATTCTGGGAAAGACTGAAGGCTGGAGGAGAAGGGGACGACAGAGAATGAGACGGTTGGATGGCATCATTGACTTGATGGAAAAGAGTTTGAGCAAGCTCTGTGAGTTGGTGATGGACAGGGAGCCCTGGTGATCACAAAGTGTTGGACAAACCTGAGCAACTGAACTGAACTGAAAAACTCATTTAGATAACTAAAATAAATAATAATCAAATTATATGATTTAAAGACTGAAAAATCAATGCCTTAATTTTAGCTTAGAATGTAGGATGTCACTTTTTAATTCTACATAGTAAATTGTTTTTTACTTTTTACTAGTCTAAGATTTATTATATCTCCTCTGAATGTTGATTTATATAACAAGACATTTTAAAAATAATATTCATGGTCAATATTTATTGGATGATTTTTCAGAGATAATATTTAATTTCTAAAGATTCACATGAACCTTCTTCCCACAAGAAGGGGAAAAAACAATATCAAGCAGAGAAACTGAGACCTCATGAACAGATGCAAGATCAAAGTTAAGTTCTTAAACTTCCAGTAACAAGTGCACATTGGAAATGAAAACTATTAAACATGTCTCATAGAAATATATAGACTAGTATTAATGAAATATTTATTATATTGATGATTTTTGTGGTTGTGCCTGAGTTTCAAATATATAAGTGATTTTCTTAAATGTACTAGCAGGTTTCTAGATTTTCAAAGTCTGTGTACCACAAAATTTATTTCATTAATATTTTCCACAGGAGGGAGGCAAAGCTGAAAATTTAAGCCAAATTTCAGGTTATAGGAGATGAGACTTTGGATTATCGGAAACATGCACAACATAGTCTTGAGTTATTTTCTCCTCCTATTTTACAAATAGCAATGCAAAGCTTTTGCAGGGTATGGGGTCCTGTAAAGTTGAAAGATGAAAAATACTAAAGGCTAGTTTCTGTAATGAAGGTAAATGTTTCCCATTCCCAATGTACCTTTGTGTATGCATTTCCATAATAGCATGGCATATAATCTTTTTGTCTCTGATAAAAATGCTTGATGAGAGTAATGTCACATGGCCACATATGGTGGTTTTATGGTGGGATGTAAAAAATAAATCTCATATGTCAACAAGGAGACCATTATATTGTAGGCTGTTGGAAAGAATGAGAGCTTACAGAAACTGTTCAGTTCAAATACCACATCATTTTCTTGTTCTCTGAATCCAGGCAAATAGTGAGTTGTATCAAATACTGAAAGATATTTTCTCAAGAAAAATAAGAAATAATGTGACAAATACCTAGAGAAATATTGTTTTGCAGAAGCAAACAAAATATTCACAGACTTTTATTTGGAAGAGACAGGGAAACAAGTTGTATAAGACCTTTGAAAATGTGTATCAGAATTTTGTAGTTGTTATATTATGATGATTGTCTATTAACAATCATCCTTCATAAAACTATCCATATTTTATATATGTTAAGTACAATTGTATGGTATTCATTTTAGGATAAGGCTTCTAGTAAAGCCTTATGAATAAATGAATAAATGGTCTTTATTCACCAGACTACAATGTAGTTGAACATATATCAGCATCTGGGCATTTGGTATTAGTAACAAATCACAGTTTATGATTTCAGCAACTTCAGATAGGCAGATAAAACCACTTTGATGGCAAAAAATGAAGAGGAACTAAAGAACTTCTTGATGACGTTAAAAGAGGAGAGTGAAGAAGCTGATTTAACACTTATCGTTCAGAAAACTAAGATCATGGCATCTGATCCCAACACTTCATGGCAAAAAATGGGGAAAAAGTGAAAACAGTGACAGATTGGATTTTCTTGGGCTCCAAAATCTCTGCAGATTGTGACTTCAGCCACAAAATTAAAAGACACTTGTTCCTTGGAAGAAAAGCTACAACAAACCTAGACAAATGTATTAAAAAGCAGAGACATCAATTTGCCAACAAAGGTCAGTATAGTCAAAGCTATAGTTTTACCAGTAGTCATGTATGGATGTGAGAGTTAGACCATAAAGAAGGCTGAGTGCCAAATAATTGATGTTTTTGAATCTTGGTGCTGGAAAAGACTCTTGAGGTCAGCAAGGAGATCAAACCAGGCAATCCTAAATGATATCAACCCAGAATATTCTTTGGAAGGACTGATACTGAAGCTCCAATACTTTGGCTACGGGGATGTGAAGAGCTGACTCATCGGAAAAGACCCTGATGCTGGGAAAGATTGAGGGCTAGAGGAGAAGGGGGTGACAGAGAATGAAATGGTTGGATGGCATCACTGACTCAATGGACTTGAGTTTGAGCAAATTCGGGAGATGGTGAAGGACAGTGAGACCTGGTGTGTTGCAGTTCTTTGGGTTGCAAAGACTTGGATACAACTTAGCAACTGAACAACAACAACAGCAGCAACAATGACATGGTTGATAAACATTTATAAATTATTTGAGTTTTAAGTTGTAAAGAGAATTCTTAAGACAAAATTGGACTTTGGCACTTATTTGCAGAATTTTTTTATTGATATGTTAGTACTAGTGAGTGTATATTTATTTGACTTTTTTCTAAATGCTTCATAAACAAAAATGATTTTTTGGCATTCAGTATGAATTTCATAAACTGAGTTTCTATTATGTTCTTATGTCATCTGACAGATGGTACATTATTATCGCCTCAACTTACTATTATTATTTGCAGAGCAATGCACTATTATTAATAAGAATGAAATACCTCTAATTTTTATCCAGCAAGATGATATTGGAGAAGAGGAATCATCTGATATAATACATTTTATATATTGCAGTTTTACATACACACACGTATACACAAATATATTAATTGGGGTATAGACACAGATAGAAAGATAGAGGCATTCAACTCATCCAAAATGGATTTTGTCGTTTAGGATTTCACCATAACCAACTAGACATGTGTGTCAACACTTTCATAATTTTATGCTGCTCTCCTCTAAATACTTACTTTTGTATTTATTTAATGAGAGTGCTCGGAGAAGGCAATAGCACCCTACTTCAGTACTCTTGCCTGGAAAATCCCATGGACAGAGAAGCCTGGTAGGCTGCAGTCCATGGGGTCGTGAACAGTCGGACATGACTGAAGTGACTTAGCAGCAGCAGCAGCAATGAGAGTGCTGACATCTAGGAGAAACAGAAAACATTTTGAGTGTATGTATACTAACTTTCTAAAGATGGAATTTTGAAAAATATTTGCTTATTTGAGCAGTTCTTTGTTGAATAATTAACATAAATGACAATATTTTCAGCATAGAGGTCAGTCTGATCACAAATACATACTGAGCACAAAGTGTAAATTAGTGTGAAATGATTTTAAAATGCAGATTAGTAATTAATTACTAATTTATTAGTAATTAATAAAATTAGGGTATAACTCACTGAAGGCAACTTAATAATCCTCTGAAGCTTTTTAATGGATAAAAGCATACACTGTGTATAATATACCATTGAGTTAGTGATTCCTGGTTACTAAAATCAGAACTTATTTGCCATTGAATAAATATATGAATTCAATTTATGATTGAAAGCATTAATAGTTACTCCTAAGTAAATTTCAGAAATAGATTTCCTAAAAATCATTATAAGAGATTTCAAAAGTCACTTAGGACATATTCTCATGCAATGAGAGAAAGACATTTAATCATTCCTGGCAGGAGATCCAATAGCCATTAATTAAACAAATTTTTTGACAGAGCTCATATCTTAT
The DNA here is from genome assembly GCF_023091745.1 of Budorcas taxicolor. Taxonomy (NCBI): domain Eukaryota; kingdom Metazoa; phylum Chordata; class Mammalia; order Artiodactyla; family Bovidae; genus Budorcas; species Budorcas taxicolor. Next base: position 98,724,667 of record NC_068910.1, read on the forward strand.
AAGTTTGCTCAGTACCAATGTGAAGAACTCAGTAAATAGAAAGACAGTCTCTATATTAAACCCAAATCAACATCTCAGTAGCTTCTAACATTCAATAATTTGAGCAGCATAAATATGATCTCATATTCAGGGGCCAATAACCACTTACTCTATTCAGTGTTCACTTTCTCAGTGAAAATGTTCCCAGAATGAAATAGATATATATATATATATATATGTATATATTTATGTGTATATGTATATTTTGAAAAATACTTAATTATCTGAGCTATATATATATATGCTTTGTAACATGAGCTTCCCTAGTGACACTAGTGGTAAAGAATCCACTTGCCAAGCAGGAAATAAAAGAGATGAGAGTTTGATCCCTGGGTCAGGAAATACCCTGGAGGAGGACATGGCAACCCACTCCAGTATTCTTGCCTGGAGAATCCCTATGAACAGAGGAGCCGGGCAAGCTAAAGTCTATGGGGTCTCAAAGAGCTGGTCACAACTGAAGCAACTTAACATGCATGCAGAATACATACATATATATATATATATATATATATATATATATATATATCTCATATAGGGTTTATAGATTTAGAACTACTTTTATTTTCTATCAAAATGTACAATAAGGATTGGCCAAGAGATGAAATTAGTACATATTGATAATATATGGGTGAGGTATATGTATCTGTGAGTATTTTCTTTTCCAGAAGTTATCTTAGCGAAAGTTTATTTGGAATTTTCAAGTAAAGTGTTCACATTTTAGATGATTCCATCATCGTATAGAGAATTTGTAGAGTTTTTCTTTCAAAATTGAAGTGGAGGTATATTATTAGTTAATTTAAGAAGATATATAGAATTTTATTTCAAATTGATGTCAGAAATGAAATAAATATTGAATTCTTTAATTGCCAAATATATATGTATACATATATGTACCTCTGCTGGATCATGGAAAAAGCAAGAGAGTTCCAGAAAAACATCTACTTCTGCTTTATTGACTATGACAAAGCCTTTGACTGTGTGGATCACAATAAACTGTGGAAGATTCTGAAAGAGATGGCATTAACAGACCACCTGACCTGCCTCTTGAGAAATCTGTATGCAGGTCAGGAAGCAACAGTTAGAACTGGACATGGAACAACAGACTGGTTCCAAATAGCAAAAGGAGTGCGTCAAGGCTGTATATTGTCACCCTGCTTATTTAACTTCTATGCAGAGTACATCATGAGAAATGCTGGGCTGGAAGAAACACAAGCTGGAATCAAGATTGCCGGGAGAAATATCAATAACCTCAGATATGCAGATGACACCAGCCTTATGGCAGAAAGTAAAGAGGAACTAAAAAGCCTCTTGATGAAAGTGAAAGAGGAGAGTGAAAAAGTTGGCTTAAAGCTCAACATTCAGAAAACAAAGATCATGGCATCTGGTCCCATCACTTCATGGGAAATAGATGGGAAAACAGTGGAAACAGTGTCAGACTTTAATTTTTTGGGCTCCAAAATCACTGCAGATGGTGACTGCAGCCATGAAATTAAAAGACACTTACTCTTTGGAAGAAAAGTTATGACCAACCTAGATAGCATATTCAAAAGCAGAGACATTACTTTGCCGACTAAGGTTTGTCTAGTCAAGGCTATGGTTTTTCCAGTGGTCATGTGTGGATGTGAGAGTTGGACTGTGAAGAAGGCTGAGCGCTGAAGAATTGATGCTTTTGAACTGTGGTGTTGGAGAAGACTCTTGAGAGTCCCTTGGACTGCAAGGAGATCCAACCAGTCCATTCTGAAGGAGATCAGCCCTGGGATTTCTTTGGAAGGAATGATGCTAAAGCTGAAACTCCAGTACTTTGGCCACCTCATGGGAAGAGTTGACTCATTGGAAAAGACTTTGATGCTGGGAGGGATTGGGGGCAGGAGGAGAAGGGGACAACAGAGGATGAGATGGCTGGATGGTATCACTGACTCGATGGACTTGAGTCTGAGTGAACTCCGGGAGTTGGTGGTGGACAGGGAGGCCTGGCGTGCTGCGATTCATGGGGTCGCAAAGAGTCAGACATGACTGAGTGACCTAACTGAACTGAACTGAACTGAATTAATATTCTTTTATAATTTATATAAACCATCCTGGATAGTTTTTATTCTAAAAACATAATTTAGTAAATAATACACAATAATTCACCTTCCATTTTCTAAAACTAGGAATATGTTTATCACTTTGAGAATTAACAGAAAATGACTATAGTGTTACTTCTATTGATATTTCTCCCTTGCTGAATCTAAAGTAGCAGTGAGAAGATATTCATTAAAAATAAATTTATATTTCTTTTTAATAATTTAGGAACTAGGTAGAATGTACCAAACATACTGAAATTATAACTATTTTAGATAAAATATATTATCTATTACTTTTTATCATTTCTGGATGCATTGATTTTTATATAGGTGCACTAGCATATGTAAATGTAGTGATACATATAAGCCTGCAGTATCAAGGCAGAAAGTATCAACTGCTCACTAGTATCTCTCCTTCCTATACAAACAGCCAGACTGTATTTACCAGTCTCCCTTGAAGTATGGCTGTAGGCCTGCACATGGAATGGTGTGTGTGTGCTATGTGTGCTCCCAGGCCTCTGCCATTAAAATTTTGTACACATGCTTCCCCAGGCTCACTTCCACTCAGAAGACATTCAAAGTCTCAAGATGGCAATGTTAGCATGTTACTGATGCTTGTAGAGTGTACATCGTAATCCATCAATGGCCTTGAGTAGTCCTTTATTGTTACATGTTAAAAAAAAATTCCTATGTTGTAAGCAACTGAAATGCAACATTTAATCCATACTAAAAATTTAGTGGGAATAATGATACCTACATGGTTATCTAGAGATATAAAAGAAGACATAAGTGTTTTTGCTTTGGTTTTACAAAGTTTTCTTGCCATATGACATTGTGAAAGTAGGAATAAGACAAACTTAGTGAAAGTGAAAGTTGCTCAGTCGTGTCCAACTCTTTGTGACCCCATGGACTATACAGTTCATGGAATTCTCCAGGCCAGAATATTGGAGTGGGTAGTGTTTCCCTTCTCCAGGGATCTTCTCAACCTGGGGATCAAACCCAGGTCTCTTGCATTGCAGACAGATTCTTTTACCAGCTGAGCCACAAAGGAAGCCCAAGACAAGCCTACTTACAATCTTAAAGACATAGAATAAGTTTTCAGTGTCTGAATCCATAGGTTTAGAAGATTTACAGGCATAAGCCACTATAGAGTTTAGCATGACAATTCAACTGTCTTAGATTATTTTAAATTTCAGTTACTTAAGTCAAGTTATATAATTAAGATGTGGTCTTACAAAAATGAGTTTTGTTAGAATTGTAAAATATCTTTTTATTTTTAAAATTTTGATCCCTATTAGCATTATTTTGACAATACAAAATGATAAAGCTAATCTAAAGATTTGAAAACTAAAAATCAAAAGCTCAAACTCCTTTTAAGTCAAATTTTGCAAAATGAAAATTTATCATGTCTATGCATTGTGCTGTGCTCAATTGTGTCCAACTCTTTGCAGCCCCATTGACTGTAGCCAGCAAATTTCCTCTATCTATGAAATTTTTCAGGCAAGAATACTACAAAGGATTGCTGTTTCCCTTTCCAGGGAATCTTCTGACCTGGGAATCAAACCCATGTCTCCTGCATTGGCAGACAGATTCTTTACTAATGAGCCATCAGGGAAGCCCAAAGGGTACATATGAGGAATGTACATGAAGTTCAACAATAATCTGAAATGGTATGCATCAGCATATAAATAATGGATCATATAATTTTCATTTTTACTCTTTCATTTTGTTCACAGTCGTGTCCAACTCTTTGCAACCTCACGGACTGCAGCACACCAGTCTTCCCTGTCCTTCACTGTCTCCCACAGCTTGCACAAACTCATGTCCATTGAGTCGGTGAAGCCATAATGTCTCTTCCTCTGTCATCCCCTTCTCCTCTTGCCTTCAATCTTTTCCAGCATCAGGGGCTTTTCTAATGAGTTGACTCTTAATATCAGGTGGCCAAAGTATTGGAGCTTCAGCTTCATCATCAGTCCTTCCAATGAGTATTCAGGATTGATTTCCTTTAAGGTTGACTGGTTTGATCTCCTTGCAGTCCAAGGGACTCTCAAGAGTCTTCTCCAACACCACTGTTCAGAAGCATCAATTCTTCAGTGCTCAGCCTTCTTTATTGTCCAACTCTCACATCCATATACTGCTCTTTCACTAGCTCAACAAATTATTATTAAGCTTCATGCACATCCCTGTCTGGAGGTGGACAGCATGAAAAATTTTATCAAGAAAGCAATATGTTAGATAGCTTGAGTGAAAAGTCTGATCTGGAGACTTGCAGAGGGAATATATGCCTTTAGTTAAAGAAGAATGTATTACTCACCATATTTGAACAAAATCTTATGTGTTTCTAAATGGTTAGGCATTTTAAGGAGGGATGGGGAAATAAGCTAGAAAATTAAACATGTTTCTGATATTTAGGGCCTTACATTACATGGCAAACAGTTTTAAAATCATCTTACAAAAGAGAAAATTGGGTAGGGATATAGGTGTATAGAAGATCCCCTGGAGTAGGAAACAGGAACCTACTCCAGTATTCTTGCCTGGAAAATCCCATGAATAGAGTAGCCTGTCAGGCTACAATCCAAGGGGTCACAAAGAGTTAGATACGAATGAGTGCACACACACAGAGATGTATTAAAGGATGCAGTCTCTTATTCAGGGCTTTAGGAATTTAATACAGTGAAAGAATAGAAAGGGTTCCCTCAGGATATGTCATGAGGAGGACACTGAGGAAAAGCGGCAAGCTTTACAAAGACAAGGAAAAGGAAAGCAGAAACGCCATGGACTCTATATTCATTCTTCAAACGTATTAATACGTTTTCCATACCCAAGTTTATTAATTTGGGGTACATTTTAGTTAGGTATGGCAATATTTTTGCCTTTTTAAATGTTTCATCATAACAGATTACAAATATAGAGAAGAGAGTAATGAATATTTGTTTTTTATACATTTGAAGTAAGTAAAGCTGTGGTTTAAAAACTGAAATTCTACCACTTGGAAAACATCCTTCAAACAGTGACACAGTTTCCAGATTTATTGCTTGGGATCTGTTCACATTTCTTTTCTAAAACTCCATTTACTATGGTTTCAGTAAAAATCTAGTCCCAGCTGAAACTTGGTATACCAAATATCAGCTCTGGAGCAATGGCTGTTTTTACCAATTTTCCAGGAGATTGATTTAGATTATTTTATGTTGTAGGACTGTAAAAGAACAAAACAGAAAAGGATTCAGTATCTTGTGATTTATTCCATCTGTATGTTTAACTCCTTTATTTCTGTCAGTCCATAGTACAATTACAAGTAACATATACTGAATGTAATCAGTGTATGCTTATGCTATTAAGAAATAAAACATTGTGGCTATTAACCAAAAAAAAAAAAAAAAAAAACAACACACACACACACATAATAAGAGTAAGAATTCCTCAATTTCCTTCTTTGTCTTTCCTGTTTACAATTTCTAGAGGCATATTTTGACATCATACATGTCAATACACTAATTTTGAGGTCCGATAAGAGTTAAGCCCTGAATATATGACCCATTTGAAACTTTATTAGAGCTTATTTGACTTATTTTTCTTTTCTGATTTATTAAGATACAGATTTAATATTAAAAAGCAAATAAACAAACAAACAAAAAATCCTGGTATACCAAAAGCCTTGGTGTTAAGGCTTGGTCACTGAAGCGTTAATTACTCAGCCAATTCTTACCCTTGGGAACAGTAGATATTCCATCTGAAAAAAACAGGGTTGGCAGATTGCCCAAGCCAATTTAGCTAGTGATCACTTCTGGAGAAATCAGTAGGGGCAAAGCCAGAGTAGGCAGTTTGCACAGGTCTAAGTGGATAACGTGCAGAGAGAACAGGCCTGTTGCAGAAGTTGGGACACAAAGGTGAGGGCTAGTCCAGACAACCTTAACACAACACAGCCAGAATCATGAGAAGGACTATATTAGTCAGCAGACAACAGTGAAGCTTGGTATTGAATCAAAGGGTATACACAGCATTCTTAATATTTCTTTTCCTACGCAGAACTTGGCTTGCACTGACCTATCTAAACTCCCTATAGGAATCAAATGGGGACACCTGGATGGTGAGGACTTGAGCTGAGAACAAGAATGAAGAATGACATATCTATGGTTCTTGAAATCTCATCACACAAGTGATGTATGATTGGAAAGTAACATGTTTAAAAATTGTTCTAAGTATATGCAGTGACTGCTTTGAGTAAAGCCTAGTGTAGGGTGCTATGCTCTTGGAAATATATGCTTGACATTGAGAATTTAAGTAACCAAGTTGACACTTGAAGTGTCTTCATGTGGGACCATGTGTCTCCCAGCTGGACAGGAGGTGGTTGGAAAATATTCTATTTTTAAACTCCTATTTCCTTAAGACACCTAGCATGGTGTCTGGTATATCATGAATTCTCAACAAAAACTTGTCAGTTGCATCAAATTTGGTAGCATAAACTACACATAGAGTGAGACATTTTATGCTTTATTTCTCTAAATATATGGCTAAGTATGTGTGCTCCTTAATAGCCATGCTGGGGAACTCTCCTGGATTTTTAAGAGATTAATAAACATCATTTTGATGTAGACTTTTTCTGTTAGTACTTTTTCTATAAGATATAGTGAATTATAATAATTAAAATCATTCAATATATAATACTCAATACATGGAAATTTCTAAAATGATGTTAATATGTATAATTATAGAACATTATTACATACAAAAGACTGATGACCCACATATTTAATTTAATCCAGTAAAACTTAATGGGCATCTATATATACCATGCTATGTGTAAAAAACTGTAGATAATATAAATATAAATATTTATGGAAATAAATATAAAGAGATAATCCTGATTTGGTAAAGTTTTAGGTCAGATGGATGAATTAGGAAAAAAGCAAACACAATGAAGTCATTATTTGCTGCATTTTCATAGTCTCTTAAAAGTGATTATATAATAAAATATGCATTTTATCATTATTTAAGCACCCTAAAGTTTGATATAAATTATTACTCACTGGGAATCAATTTAAAGATATTTGAAAATGTGACCACCTGGCAAGAAGTTATGTGACCACCTTCATAAATAGCACCTTTATAAATATCACACTAAAGGAAGGAGCACTATTAATACAAGTATACATGAATTTCTATTTGGTTCTTAAATGAATAATGTCAGATAAATTCAATAGTACTAGTGTTATTATGTTGATTTGGTTTAAAACTAATTAATAAACAAACAACTTATTAGCTATGCCAGTAACCTTTGCCAGAAATCAATATAAAATTTGTCTAAAATTCTTCACGTGATCATCTTAGGAATTTTTATTTTACTTGTTATGAATCTCAAATATGCGTGTATGACTGATGAACCATTTAGAACCAATGGTATGTTGGGAAAATAATTTTTATCTTGCATTAAGTACTGTTTAATGATTCTTACTCATTGGTTACTGCTTCTTATTTGCGGCTAAAATTAAATTCTCCAGAGGGCAGGGTTTTGAACTCTTAAGTCAACTCACCATTGGGTGGCAGGCACCTAATGACTGATGAGGTTTGACCTCAGAGTAGCTGCTTGGCTCATTGGCTCATTTTAATCTCCATGGTGTGTGAGCAGTTACCTTTCTTTTATTCTACACACTCATTTGTTCTCTTAATTGTTCCTAGGGTAAGTTTTAACAATTTTTTTCAATGAAATATTTGAGCTTTTATTGTTTAAAAAAGATATTTGGATAACCATGAACATTCTGTGTTCCCAAACTTCCATTTTATTAAAGATTGAATTCACTTCAACCAACAATATTATATTACAATTCTTTATTCAGGTTCAGTATCAATATATGGAATTTGCTATGTAGAAAGTAGGGATTGTTTCTAAGTACCTACTACCTTTTTTGTTCATTTGCAAACCATAAAGTAATATGACAATAACTTCATGGATCACTCATTTAGTATTTCAAATAATTGTTCAATGAATGTTACTTTGTTTAAAAAAAAAGTGTAGCATGTTTCTAGATCTTTTATGCTAAACAGTGTCTAAACATGACACCCTTTTCTTCTTTTTTTGGGCTTTTCTCCCTTAAGGGATCCCGTGGAGATTTATCGAAAAGGACTTCTTAATTCATTTCTTTTTCACTATGCTGTTATCATAAACAGACAGTTTGGCTCTCAACTTCAATTCAATAGTCATTCACTGAAAACCTCCGTGCAGATAGTGATGGTGCAGAGTGCTGAGATGAGCAAGACAAGGATCCTTCTCCCAGGGAATCCTTTGAGTTATATGACATCCCTCTTTGGACTCTAAAAGGTTTCTCTTAATTCTTTCATAGTTAAAGTGCTGTGATAAAGTGAACTGCAGATGGCATCCTATTTACAAAATTGAAAAGATAAACGCTGTGGATGTAGGATTTGTTTAAAATGTTCAGTCCAGTGAAAGTCTCCTCAGGCAGCTCTTTATGTTTTTTGACAAATGAATTATCAAGAATATTTACATGATAAAAAAATACCTTTACTAATTGTGTCACTTTCTTTTCAGGAATATGTTTTCAGGTTTTGAATATATATTCATGTATTCATTTCTCTAAGACATACTCCTTATATTTTCACTCAGTTATTATCTCCACTTAACACTCAGCAAACTGGGGTGCACAACAAGTGATTCACCTAAATTCATATGGTAACCCAAAAAGCTTCCATTACAATATAGGTATTCTACTTTTCAGAGCCTAAATTTTAGTCAAGACTGATAGCAATTATAAAACAACTCAAAAAATTATAGGATTTGGTAATCTCAATCAGTTGAGACATTTCAGACGAAATATTTGGTTTCTCATCAGGATTCTAAATACAAAATATTTTAGCATATCATTGCAGATTTGTTTTAAAATACTTTGTATGTAACATGATATTAAAGTTCTCATCATAATCCAAAGATAGAAATGAATCAGTAATTATTATCCACAGGAAACCTAACCTTATATAACTGCCTTAAGCAGATCTTTGATACTAAAGCCTGTGCTTTTAGCCTTACTCCACACAAATAATTTAAATATGAACATTTAATATCTGTATGTATCAGCTTGTATATGTAATTATATTACATGTATATGTAATATATTAGCTTGACTTTGATAATATTATATAGTTATATAGCTTATATTTTTATATATATTATTCAGTTTTATGCATATATTGGTTAACGTATGCATCACCAGAGTCAAGATGCAAAACAGTTCTATCACCACAATGATCCCCTGTGCTCTGGTTTTATAACCACATTCATGTCCCTTCCACTTCCCTCCACCTCTTACTAACCTTAACCCTTGGTAAGAATTAATCTTTTCTCCAGCTCTATAATTTTAGTTATTTCAAGACACTATATAAATAGACTTAATCTTAATTTATTTATAGAGTTTTTGAATGTATCACTTTGTATATTTTCTTAGTAGTTGCTCCAGGTATTGAAATGCTATACATATATGACTTATCACAGTCTACCAGTTTTACCACTTCTGATAAAGTATGAAAACATTACTTCTTTAGATCCCTTTGCCCTACCACTTTTTATTTGCTTTGACTAATCCATCTTTACATGTTGAACACTGCATCAGTTGATGGTATAATTTTTGCTCAACTATCAATAACTGGGGCAACACAGAAGAGTAGTCTACATTGTATTTACCCTTTTTTCTTTTTTCTGTCACTTGTTCTTTCTTCCTTCTTAATGCTTCACATTTTTTTTCTTTTCTGTTTGAAGAACTTTAACTTTTCTTTAAGACAGATCTGCTAGAAGAACATGTTTTTTAGTTTTCCTTCTTCCAAAAATAAATTTATTTCCCCCTGGTTCCTGAACGGTGGTTTCACTGGATAAGAATTTATTATCGATATTTTCTTTCAGCACTTGAAAAATGTGCCACTGCCTCTGACCTCCATAATTTCAAATGAGAAATATTAACATATTGTCATTTGAATTGGTTCTTATAGGTAATATGCCTTTCTCTGTGTCTACTCTTAAGGCTTTATTCATTTTCTTTGGATTTCAGAATTTTAATTTAGCTATATCTTGATATAGACTTTTGGTTTATCCTACTTGAATTTACTCTTTCTCTTGATTTTTTTTCCTTTGCCTAAGTTGTGAAGTTTTTGACCATTATTTCTTAAATTATTTCAGCCCCACTCTGTTTCTCATCTTTTGCAACTCATACGGTAACAATGTTGGATACTGTGTCATTTTCCCTCAGGTTTCTAAGATTCTGTTTTTTTTTGTTTGTTTGTTTTCCAATCAATTTTCTCTCTCTTGTTTGGATCAGGTGAATTATATTTCTCTATCCTTAAGTTCACTGATTATATTCTCTGTTGTCACCATTGTACTATTAATACAAGCCAGCGAGTTTTTATTTTGATTATTGTAGTTTTGACTTCTAAAATTTCCTTTTAGTTCTTTTTTAAATACTTCTTTACTTTGCTGAGATTTCCTATTTTGTGTTGTTAGAAGATAATTAGCAATTGCCTGTTAAAATAAATTTATGATGACTTCTTTAAATTCTTTTTGTCAGATAATTTTAACATCCATTTCAACTCAGTGTTAGCATCTGTTGCTTATTTGTTCTCATTAAAGATTTGATTTTCCCAGTATTTGGTGTGACCAGTAATTTTTTTTTTTTTTTTTAATCAGGTCCTGGACAGTTTGGCTATTATGTTAGGAGAATCTGGATACTATTTACATGTTCTGTTCTATATAGATTCATCACACAGATCTTAGCTTACATTTGTGGGCTATGGTACCACTGACAATTTAGTTTTCAGAGACTTTGTGGTGCTATTTGGTCAATTTGAGCAGACCTGGGAGTTATTTTCCCTGGTAGTTGTACCAGTCTTATCAAAGATCACTTCAAAGGGTGGGTAATTGCTTTAGAATTGTTATAGAATTATCCACTGCCTGTGCTGTCCAACTGATTGCTGTCTCTCAGTAGGAAAGGGAAGGGCTTCCTGATGGCCGCCCAAGGGAGAAAGAGATTACGTTCCATGGCAGTCGTACTTCCACTTGATTCCCCTTGGAGGTGGACTCATCTCTCCCAAAATTCTTGGTGGGAATCCCATTTCATCTGTGATAAAAGCGAGTCCACCTAGGCCAGAGAAACTTTCAATATGCTTAGGTTCATTGTTGGTTTCCTAGAAGGAAATGAGCAGTCATAGTTTTCCTAATTTTGTCTGTGCATAGAAGTCAATGATTTTTTTTTTTTTTTTTATAGCTTTTCTTGGTACTGGCAACTCATGAAAGACTGTGAAGGAAAGCCATTTTTATCATCATCAATATCTACCTCATCCAAAGCATCATATATACTAGATCCAATCACTTAATTAAAAAAAGTTATTTCTGAGAACACTAAGGAGCACAGTTCTACTTTGATTTAAAAACTCTGATTAAAAATTCAATATATGTAAACATTACTTTAAAATGTTTCAGGAAATAACATTTAGACATACTCATGGCCAGGAAGTCTTCCCTGATAGCTCAGTTGGTAAAGAATCTGCCTGAATGCAGGAGACCCCAGTTCAATTGCTGGGTAAGGAAGATCTGCTGGAGAAGGGATAGGCTACCCACTCCAGTATTCTTGGGCTTCCCTTGTGGCCCAGCTGGTAAAGAATCTGCCTGCAGTGTGGGGAACCTGGTTTCAAGCCCTGGGTTGGGAAGATCCCCTGGAGAAGTGAAAGGCTATCCTCTCCAGTATTCTGGCCTGGAGAATTCCATGGGCTGTATAGTCCATGTTTGTTATGTTGTGCTAAAAATATGTGGTCTTACAGTACTGACTTTGTCTACTGTTGTAATTCACATTTTCAATATTTTCTCTTTTCCAGCCTTAAGAGACAATAGAATCGAGCTGGTTCGGGCTTCCTGGCATGAACTGAGTATCAGCGTCAGTGATGTCTCTCTGTCTGATGAAGGACAGTACACCTGTTCTTTATTTACAATGCCTGTCAAAACTTCCAAGGCCTATCTCACTGTCCTGGGTAAGTGCAAGGGACTAACACTATGTGATCCCAAGCCAGAGAGATGTGTACAGATATAGCAACATGATTCAATAACAAATCTACACTTTGAGGATTATCAAAAGGCTTTTTAAAAAGTCACACAGTCATTTCCCCCATTTCTCAAATAGGTACAAAGAGGCGTAAAGGTCTGTATGACTTCCCAAGTGCACACAGCCATTTTGTTTCTTAACCAGGGACAGATAACAGGTTTTTTTGATTTTTCAGCTAAGTTCCTTTGTGTCAAACCAGCTCTTTAGTGGATGTATGGTGATTCTTTTATAAAGCAATAGAATAATGAGCATAATGAAATCAATATGTCTGTGTACTCATCCATCTTATCATCAGTTACCTGATGGGCTTCTCCTAATATTTTTTGACTTCCAAATATGACCCCCTTTGTATATCTAAGTGCATTTAAATGACCCTGACATTTCTATTTGAATTCTTGCTTTTTAACTTTGTACTTTTCTAGATTGCTAAATGAAATGAAATTAAGTTGCTTGTGTACACAGTTTGCAACTTCTGTGTTTTTATTCTCTAAGTATTGGGCCATTTTTCTAAAGGTTATGGTGACATCAGAAAGCAATACATTCATAGCGTTTCTGGGGAAATAAAGTTGCAGCTCAGAGCTCTGTGATTCCACAGACGTCAGTGGCCCAATCAGCTGAAATTGCTGCAGTTCTTTGAAACACACCTGCGTACTGAACAAGTTAGAGGAATTTAAAGATTGATTTTTTTTTTTTTTTTTTGCCTCAGCTTGTCTTCCGTTCTTTGATAGATAAAGGCATAACACTGTATTTAAAGTAACTAATGCATGCTGGGTTTTTTTTTTTTTTTTGGTTGAGAATATTAAAGTTAATCCAGCTAGTGAATTTGTTTTATGCATAGGATATGAAATATGCTTCTTTGCAAGTACCACTGAGACGATTGTATAAAAATCTTCACAAGTTTGCCACTAAGGACAAAATATACCCACTAAATGGAGTATTTCAGGATAGCAGATGCCTAAGGTTAATGCATTGTTCTGTAGAGAGCCAACTTGAGACCCCAAGAAATAGGCAATTGCCTACTTTCAGTTTATTAAATGGTGATGTAACATAATTTTTTTTAAAGCAGTATGAAGGTGAACAGAAAGAAATAAATAAAGCTAGCCAGCTAATGAAATATGTTGATTTGTCATTTACCTTTATTGTTCTTGTTGTTCTTTTAGTTTGCATTTCTTTTATTAGTGAGTTCCAACATTCTTATATTTTATTCTTTTCAAACTGAATTAAATAGTACAATAAAGAAGTTTTCAGCCTGCTTTTATTATTGAACACTTTTAGAAGAAATTTTAATAAATCTCTATCATGACAGCAGAATATTATTGTCTCCAAAATGTGTAATGTTCTATTATTTAAGTCATCCATGTCTATCTCTGCATATTAGCCATCTGTTTATTCACTGGATGATTTGGACTAGAAAAGGTAATAAGTGGCTAACATTAACTAGAATTAAAAATAATACATACCATGTTCCACAAAACTATAATTGTATTTCTAATACAAATGACATCAAGAGACAGTCTTTTCCTCAGAAGAATCAGAAAAATAAGTATAGTTGCAATTACTGATGAATCCCTTATTCCAAAATGCATTTTCTAGAAAAATGTACACAGAGGAAAACAATATCTTTTAAACTCTAAGAATTATGAAATCAGGAAAGAAAGGTGCTATTTTGGTTAAATCACAGTTTCCTAAAGGATGAAGAAATAAGGTTTGCAGATTTTTTTTTTTTTTCCTGATGCAAGCAATCTCCCTTCTTAAATACACATGGCGGTAAATCATAGGATACATTGAATATTTGTTTTTAAGATTTACAATGAGTATTTTTGCTGGTAAATTTTAATTAAAAAAACTAATTGGAATTAAGTGCATTTTAAATGCTTTCTGGATAATATACATACATACGCATATTTATACAGACACATACATATGTGTTTGTATGTATGTATGTATATGTTCTTGTTGTTGTTGAGTCAATAAGTCGTGTCTGACTCTTCTGTGACCCCATGGACTGTAGCCCACCAGGCTCCTCCTTCATGGGATATTCCAGGTAACAGTATTGGAGTGGGTTGCCGTTTCTTTTTCCAGTATGTGTGTGTGTGTATATATATAGTATATATATATAATATCTATATATCTATATTTCAAGTAACTTATTTATTATATAGCAGTTTTTTATTTATCTGTTTTATTTTATTTTTCTTGACTGAAGTTATTGTTGAACACCCAGTTAACTTGTTTGTGAAAGTAATAGTCACGAAAACAAATCAGCATTGGAGATTAATGTTCATTTCATCCATTTGCCTAAATTTCAGGTGTTCCTGAGAAACCTCAAATTAGTGGATTTTCATCCCCAGTTATGGAGGGAGACTTGATGCAGCTGACTTGTAAAACATCTGGTAGTAAACCTGCAGCTGATATAAGATGGTTCAAAAATGACAAAGAGATTAAAGGTAAGGATTGGGGGAAAGTCTCCTAATCCATATTAATATGTTGAAACTAGCATGAAATATTAGATCCACAGAGTTTTACATTTCCCTTTTCAAATGTAGTCAGTTTCTGATTAAGTGTAATTTGAACCAGATTTACCTTAAATTGGGTAATTTTACAAGGTATGTAAATACCATTTCTGTGCTCCATTTTTCTCTGATGTAAAACAGTTTTAAAATGATATATATCTAGTGTGAAAGTTGGAGAAATAAATGAGTTAATATACAAAAGCCACATAGGTTTGTGCTTGACAATAGTAAGGGCTAAGTATTTGTTAGATGTGGCCATTTTACAACTCATCTATAGTAGATTATAGACAGGGAAATTCCATGAATTATTTCTTCAACTTGTTGGTTCTGAAAATACAAATTTCTGAGAATAAAACTAGCTAAACATTAATAAATTTATTTTTCAGTAGTTCTCACAGAGGGCAAAAAATGTACTTGTTTCAGTAAAAATGCATAGAAATGTAAATGTTAACCATAGTTCTGCTCCTTCATACCCTTAAACACACACACACATGCATACACACACTCTTTTAAGGTGGAATAAGTTTATAGAGGAGATGACTATTAAGGTTAGTAGTGATTTTTCTTTTTTACCCCACATGCAGATATCTTGGACCTGAAATCATATGTCTGTTAAAACCCAAGTATCAGTTCAGTTCAGTCACTTGGTCGTTTCTGACTCTGTTACCCCATGGACGCCAGGCTTCCCTGTCCGTCACCAATTCCTGGAGCTTCTTTTTAAACCCAAGCATAAAAATCATCTGGGCTCCCTGATAGCTCAGTTGGTAAAGAATGCATCTGCAGTGCTGGAGACCCCAGTTGGATTCCTGGGTCGGGAAGATCCACTGGAGATGGGATAGGCTATCCACTCCAGTATTCCTGGGCTTCCCTTGTGGTTCAGTGGTAAAGAATCCGCCTATAACACAGGAGACCTGGGTTTGATCCCTGGGTTGGGAAGATCCCCTGGGGAAGGGAAAGGCTACTCTCTCCAGTATTCTGGCTTGAGAATTCCATGAACTGTATAGTCCAGGGGGTTGCAAACAGTTGGACATGACCGAGTGGCTTTCACTTTAATACAATCATCTATTATGCTTGTTGAAAATGTTTCCTATTATATAGCAATATGTATTATTCTCAGGGTAACCTTCTCAGTTCAGTTCAGCCTCAGTCGAGTAGGACTCTTTGTGACCTCACGGACCGCAGCGCACCAGGCTTCCCTGTCAACCAACTTCCAGAGCTTGCTCAAACTCATGTCCATTGAATCAGTGATGTCATCCAACCAGCTTATTCTCAGTAGTTCCCTTCTCCTCCTGCCTTCAATCTTTCCCAGCATCAGAGTCTTTTCCAGTGAGTCAGTTCTTCACATCAGGTGGCCAAAATATTGGAGCTTCAGCTTCAGCTTCAGCATCAGTCCTTTCAATGACTATTCAGGACTGATTTCCTTTAGGATGGACTGGTTTGATCCCCTTACAGTCCAAGGTACTCTCAAAAGTGTTCTCCAACACCACAGTTCCTTCTAGGAGATAGGTTTATGCAAACCATTCTGATTAACTTGCAATTCATGTATTTTACTTGGACAGGAAGGTCTAACAGATAGAATTGTCTATAGTATTGGGTTGGCCAAAAGGCTTATTCAGGTTTTTCCACAATTCTTGCCTCTTCTCTATTTTAGTTACTCTTTCTCTCTCTATATATTTTTTCCCCAAACAAGGAACTATCTGTAATTTATCCATAATCACTGTCTTGGCTTTAAAACTTTTAGTAAATACATTTTATTGGACTAAATTTAGAGAAATACAAGCACCCAATTCACAAGTCAGATACATCACTTTGCTAAATTAAACTTGCTCTTATAGTCTGCCAGGGCTCAGTACCATTCATTCTAATTCTATCCTTAGGGTTTATTTGTTTTGGTATGTGTGTTAAATGTCTGGTCTCGATTAGACCTTTTCTAAATGAAACCTTATGACAAGGCTCTAATCCAGCCACTTTTTCTGCATAAGCATTTCTGATGGAAAGCCCTAACCTGGAGGATAAGTTTAAAATCTGATTTCTTTGGCCTATAAGAAAGCTCCAGGCAGTGAATTCTTACAAAACAGATATTTTTCTATGTCAAAGACTCAGTTTATGCTAGAATGTTCTTAAATACTCTCCTTTAGTTAAATTATTACCTACATGCATCCTTTTCTGAATTCTGACATTAAATTTGTTAGTGAATTAGTCAGCTTCTCCTAATTTCTTGCCATTTTATTTGTGTTTTAGATAAATATAGCCTCAGGGAAATCAGAGACTAACATACTAATCATTAATATTGATTGATTGTTTTTAACATTGTAGCATTATGAGAAATGCATGGTATTTTCAGAAAAATATTTTTATAAAATATCTTAATTTTTGACAAACTTGGCATCTGCTCTGAATACTGGATTTGGTCATAGACTAAGTAGAGAGAGGACTTTTGTTTATATATAAAAACATGAAATTTTGATCTTATAAGCACCATAGTCCAAAATCATCTGAATCAAGGCTAGAATGAAAATCAAGACAAAACAGTATAACAGAATCAGCATAAGTCTCTAAGCTTGATTCAGAAGTACTGAAGCTTTCTTTTTCCTATTCTCACCAGTGCATGGCCATTAATAGAGCATTTGTTGTTCCTATACTTGGAGAAGGCAATGGCACCCCACTCCAGTACTCTTGCCTGGAAAATCCCATGGACGGAGGAGCCTGGAAGGCTGCAGTCCATGGGGTCACTGAGGGTCAGACATGACTGAGAGACTTCACTTTCACTTTTCACTTTCATGCATTGGAGAAAGAAATGGCAACCCACTCCAGTGTTCTTGCCTGGAGAATCCCAGGGACAGGGGAGCCTGGTGGGCTGCCGTCTATGGGGTTGCACAGAGTTGGACACGACTGAAGTAACTTAGCAGCAGCAGCATACTTGCATTTGTTTATATAGCTTTTTATTTGTTTATGACTCTTCTTTTGCATGCTTAAATAGTTTGTCTACACGATGACAGAGTGAACTTCCTGAGTCCTCTAAGCTGTTTGAATAGGAGTATATGCAAATTATGCTGTATGCAGTACTTGACAGAATGCACATTCATTACTACTGCTTGCTCTCTACCTGGGAAATGAAAATACACTCTAAAATCCGTCAGCAGACATGTCTCCCTAAAAGGAGTGTTCCATCCTTATCCTGTACTCTTGTCTTTTCAGAAATCAGAATTTGACTTCCTATTACCATATAGCAGTTTTTACTACAATATCACTTGAGACATTTTATAAAGACACTTCCTAGTGTAAAGAATGGGAATAGAGAGGCTAATCAAACCTAGCTAAATTCAATTAAATAAGAAATTGTTAAATATCTCCCAACTAGAATTATGGCACATGAGTGAATATCCAACTAAAGAAAACAAGAACTTTGACCTGGAGATGTTTAAGATGTCTTTGGTATGATAAAACCAGATATGAGGAATATTTTCCTATAAATAGGAATGTGTAGCATCATGTACAGTAAATCTCAAAGTAGCTATATTGTCGGGGGAAAGGATTATTTGCCATATGTTTTAACTAAACATCAACCAGTTCAACATATTGACACTGTGTTAAATTTCAAATTTGATTTAATAGAGTTATGAGCATTGAAAGTGACTTCTGATTTCAGTTCAGTTCAGTTTAGTCACTCAGTCGTGTCCGACTCTTTGCAACCCCATGAATCGCAGCACGCCAGGCTTCCCTGTCCATCACCAACTCCCGGAGTTCACTCAGACTCACGTCCATCGAGTCGGTAATGCCATCCAGCCATCTCATCCTCTGTTGTCCCCTTCTCCTCCTGCCCCCAATCCCTCCCAGCATCAGAGTCTTCTCCAATGAGTCAACTCTTCACATGAGGTGGCCAAAATACTGGAGTTTCAGCTTTAGCATCATTCCTTCCAAAGAAATCCCAGGGCTGATCTCCTTCAGAATGGACTGGTTGGATCTCCTTGCAGTCCAAGGGACTCTCAAGAGTCTTCTCCAACACCACAGTTCAAAAGCATCAATTCTTTGGCGCTCAGCTTTCTTCACAGTCCAACTCTCACATCCATACATGACTACTGGAAAAACCATAGCCTTGACTAGATGGACCTTTGCTGGCAAAGTAATGTTTCAGCTTTTGAATATGCTGTCTAGGTTGGTCATAACTTTCTTTCCGAGGAGTAAGACTCTTTTAATTTCATGGCTGCAATCACCATCTGCAGTGATTTTGGAGCCCCCCAAAATAAAGTCTGACACTCTTTCCACTGTTTCCCCATCTATTTCCCATGAAGTGATGGGACCAGATACCATGATCTTTGTTTTCTGAATGTTGAGCTTTAAGCCACCTTTTTCACTCTCCTCTTTCACTTTCATCAAGAGGATTTTCAGTTCCTCTTCACTTTCTGCCATAAGGGTGGTGTCATCTGAATATCTGAGATTATTGATATTTCTCCCGGCAATCTTGATTCCAGCTTGTGTTTCTTCCAGTCCAGCGTTTCTCATGATGTACTCTGCATATAAGTTAAACAAGCAGGGTGACAATCTACAGCCTTAATGTACTCCTTTTCCTATTTGGAACCATTCTGTTGTTCCATGTCCAGTTCTAACTGTTGCTTTCTGACCTGCATATAGGTTTCTCAAGAGGCCGGTCAGGTGGTCTGATTTCAGGAGGAGTCATTTTTCTATACATTGTTTTGCCATTATTCTTTATCATATGAGGAAAGTTGTTTCACATTCTTAGCTGGTCACATTTTCTTGGCCAGGGTATTTCCATATTAGATTCTAGAGCCGTGGTCCTTAAACATTAGCAGGTACCATCATTACCTCCAGGGCCTGTTAAATCTCAGGTTATAGGGGTCTGACCCCAGTTTTTCTGATTGAGTAGGACTGGGTTGGAAACCAAGAATGTATATGTTAAGCAGTGTGTTGAATTTGTGAGTGGTGATGTGTCTTGAATTTGTGAGTGGTGATGATGCTCCTATTTTGGGGCCACATTGCTATAAAGAACATAATGTTCAATATCATATAGAAGTATCAGTAACGTATAGAAGTCTTGCCTCTGTCTTTGAACTTTAGTTTCTCAGCCAGTAAATGAGGATTATAAAACTTGCCTCAAAGTGCTATTGTAGAGATTCTATACAAACCAACTTGTATGAAAAAACTTGACACTGTATTAAAAACCAGAGACATCTCGTTTGCCAACAAAGCTCCATATAGTTAAAGCTTTGGTTTTTCCAGTAGTCATGTATGGATTTGCAAATTGGACCATAAAGGAGGCTGAGTGCCAAAGAACTGATGCTTTCAAACTATGCTGCTGGAGAAGACTCTTGAGAGAAGGGACTCTTCCTCTGCAAGGGTGGACAGCAAGGAGATCAAACCAGTCAATACTAAATGAAATTAACTCTGAATATTCATTAGAAGGACTAATGTGAAGCCGAAGCTCTAATACTTTGACCATCTGATGCAAAGAGCCAACTCATTGGAAAAGACCCTGATGCTGGGAAAGACTGAGGGTAGGAGGACAAGGGGGCAACAGTGGATGAGATGGTTGGATGGCATCACCAACTCGATGGGCATGAGTCTGAGAAAACTCTGGGAGATAGTGAAGGCACAGAGAGACCTGGCATGCTGCAGTGCAGGGGGTCACAGAAAGTTGGACATGACTTAGTGACTGCAGAACAATGATATATATAAAGTATTTTCATAGTATAAGGAATCACTGCATATAGTTTAGATATTATTGTTATTATTGCTATCATTATTATTACTACCTTGAGCAAACCATGATTGATGAGCTCTAACAATCTCTGAATTAGTCCTTGAAATATAACCAAAACAGAATTACTCCTTTAAGGTATTCATTTTGGGAGGATGGACATGTAAGCATAAAATCTAACAAGTATAGTAATAGAATTATGAACTGGCTAGTTTTTGTACAAAACAAGAAGCAGAAACAAGCCGTACTTTGTGGTAGAGGTAAAGACAAGTGTTTATTGATGCATATTGGTACTCAGTAAATATTTGTTAAATAAGTGGATCTTAAGGGATGAATGGGATTCACCATATGGTTTGTGGGTAAAAGTAGATGGTAGAGCATTCTAAAGAAAAGAACTGTGTCTTTATGGAGAGTAAAAAGAATTTGATTGTTTGAAGGCACTGAAACTTTCTGTGATACAGACATGAGAGGTAAATGGGAAGATAGGGAACAGTTAATCATGGATATTTTATTCCAGATTAAGGAGTTTGAAGTTTATTTTGTAGGCAGTGATGAGACATTTTCTGCCATATGCTTTGAACAGTGGAATGAACAAGCATAATTTTCTTCTAACTGTTTTTCCTCCCCATAAGTCTGACTCAGAAATCCTTTGGTGCCTCTGGGCAGCTCTGTATGCAAAACTGCAGGGAGTTTCACTGTAGCTTTTAATCTTCTGTGGAGTTTTCAAATCTGAATATTTGTCATTTAGTATAGGGGAAAAAATGTGTTTTGCTTTCCTAAATCTGTCAGCATCCTGGGAACTTATATAAACTCTCCATTCCATGTATAAATTTAGTAAATTGTAATTTGAGAAGTTGTCATCATAAAATCTTAAGATTTTCTTTTCCAGCCAACTAGCTTTTTCATGAATGTGTTAGGCAGAATTCTATCAGAACCCTCAGTGACCCACATTTTTGTATAATCTTTTCCCTTGGAATGTAGAAAGAACTTGTGAATACATGCTATATCATTGCCTTGATCATGTCACCTTACATGGCAAAAGGGATTTTACAGATATAATTATGGATCCTTTTTGAGTTCATCAAAGGGAGATTATCAAGGGAAGCCCAACATAATAAGGTAAGACCTTTATAAAAGAATGAAAAATCAGACATTCTCCTCCCGGCCTAGAAGACTGCAAATAGTTACGTGTGAACTGACTGTAGGGGCCATGTGGCAAAGAACTGTGGGTGACCTCTGGGAGCTGAAAGTTGTTCCTAAATGACAGATAGTAAGAAAATGGAGACCTTGGACATACAACATCAAGAAAGTAAATTTGCCAACAATCAGTAAGTTTGTAGAGGATTTGAAACTTCGATGGGAATCACAGCCTCAGCCAAAACCATGATTTCAACCTGGTGACACTGGGAAGAGGATCACATTAAGTTCTATCTGGACTCATCATACATAAACATTGTGAGATAATAATATTGTTTTACGACACTAAACTCATTATAATTTATTATGCATCAATAACAGGAAGCTGATATCTAGAAAGGCAGAATGATTTCTCATAGTCGTATATTTGACAAAGACTGAGCTTGAATATTCTGATTCTAAGACCCAGTACTTGAGTCTGGGAAGAAAGCGGAAGGCTAGAAGAATATTTAAGGGACATTTCAAGTATGAACTAACACGGCCCTAAAATAATGGATGAAATGAATTTTTCAAATGGATGGATTTAAGAGAGAAGACAAATTTCAGGTGAACTTGGTGAATGAATCTGGGAGATGAAGCAAGGATCAGAGACAACAAAATTTGGGTGCCTGAGTGACTTTGTTAGTGCACATGTGGAAATAAGGCATTAGGAGAAATTGCTTCAGAAATAAATGATAATATGTGTATAATTTGAGGTTGAAATAACCATATAAAATCTAAAACTTAAGCTTAGTAGGCTTTTGGAGTTAGGTAATTTATTATTAAGACGGGAAATTTTACAATACAAAGGTCTACCATCTCCTAATACAGGACATTTTCAGTTTTAGCCTTTTTAGATAATCACCCTTTGTCTGTGCAGCACATTCCCAACAAAAACCCACTCAGGTCATTCTGATCCTGAGAATCGTGCTATGCTGTAACCTGCCTATCCATCAAAGTTTAACTTTGTGGGGAGTCACTGAAGCTTGTCAGTTCCTGATAGTATTGTCTGCATCTTCAAGTGTTATTTTACTTATTAAACAACATTTGTTTCAAATGTTGGACCATCAAGTTTAAGCTGATTTCAGCTGTGTTTCCCTGTGTGAACAGAAATTTTGATGTACACTTTAAATGTTAATCAAAAATAATGTCACAGCTCATTTTCAAGTTGGCTACATATAGTGTAATTGTACTATAAACTACTAAGTAAATAATTTTTCAGCATTTGGAAACATGAGAGTGAATTTCTGAAAGCTGTGTTTCTCAAAAGGTAGCCTCAAAACAGCTTAGAATTAGAATCACCTGAGGCACAGTTACGAAATGCAGATTCTTGGTCTCAATGAAGACTTTTAAAATCAGAATTCCTGTTGTCAAGCCCAGAAGTGCTAATATTTATGAAGTACCTCTGGCTCACCTGGTAAAGAATCCACCTGCAATGAGGGAAACCTGGGTTCAATCCCTGGGTTGAAAAGATCCCCTGGAGAAGAGAAAGGCTATCCTCTCCAGTATTCTGGCCTGGAGAATTCCATGGACTATCCATGGGGTTGCAAAGACTCGGGCATGACTGAGTGACTTTCACTTTACTTCTATTGATCCTTAGACTCACTATAGTTTAAGAATGCATTAGATTAGAAAGCAGCTAGCAAAACGTTAATCGATAGTTAAAGAAAGAAAGAGAGGAGACCTAATCCATAAGTTTAGAAAATGATTTGATATTTTGTGTTCTTTATGGATCTATCCTTAGAAGGAGATTCTCTAAAACTAAATAAAAAATGTATGTTAGTGCTTCAACATTCCTGAGAATAACTGTAAAAGTTCCATTAGCCAATATCTTAGCAATATTCTTTGGCTGGATGATTTTTAAAATTTGTGTTTCTTGCTTTGAACTCTGTGGACTCTACGTTGAGGAATGGTAGGCTATATATTTAATTTAAATAGTCTCTCTGGTATTGTAAAACTAGTTTGGGCCTAATGCTTCATCTAATGTCAGTTGCACAAAACCTTAATTTAAATGAGTGAAATATTAACATATTATACATAGATTGTGAATTCCCTGGAGCTAAACACAAAAGAAAATAAAAGGGAGATATCTGTGTCCCCTGAGTTTAAAGCTCCTGTATCATGCAGGATACAGATTAATTAAAAGTGTTGTCATTTAAACTTGCAGTGTACACCATTCAGTTCAGTTCCTTTCAGTTGCTCACTTGTGTCCAGCTATTTGCGACCCCATGGACTGCAGCATGCCAGGCCAGGTCCCTGTCCATCACCAACTCCCAGAGCTTGTTCAAACTCATGTCCATCAAGTCTGTGATGCCATCCAACCATCTTATCCTCTGTTGTCCCCTTCTCCTCCTACCTTCAATCTTTCCCAGCATCAGGGTCTTTCCCAGTGAGTCAGCTCTTTGCATCAGGTGCCCAAAGTATTGGAATTTCAGCTTCAGCATCAGTCCTTCCAATAAACAGTCAAGGTTGATTTTCTTTAGGATTGATTGGTTTGATCTCCCTGCTGTTCATGGGACTCTCAAGAGTCTTCTCCAACACCACAATTCAGAAACATCAATTCTTTGGTTCTCAGCTTTCTTTATAGTCCAACTTTTACATCCATATGCGACTACTGGAAAATCCAGAGCCTTGACTAGATGGACCTTTGTCAGCACAGTAATACCTCTGCTTTTTAATATGCTGTCTAGGTTGTTCATAGCTTTTCTTCCAAGGAGCAAGCATCTTTTAATTTCATGGCTGCAGTCACCACCTGCAGTGACTTTGGAGCCCAAGAAAATAAAGTCTGTCACTGCTTCCATAGATCAACGGATTTTTGAGTTTTTTGTTTGTTTGTTTAAATTTACCACTTTGAAAGTATCCTTACCATTTAAATCTGGATCATTCAGGACCCCATATTAAATCAGAAAAAGAAATAGCATTTGTAATACCTGTAAGTGAGGCATATGTGTGTACATACAACTTTGGGTTTTCTAAACACTGTTGAATATACTAGCTCAAGATTCTCTCAAGATACAATGAGAAATATAAGACATCTTTATGGAAAGAGATAAAACAATTGTTTAATCTGAGTGTGAATAGCTAATGAAAGCAAATGATAACCAACAATCTTTGAGAAACGTTTCTTATTTTTTAAAAGCAACTGTTGAGATATAATTGACAAAAAGCAATCTGCACATATTTTAAGTGTACATTTTAGTATATTTTCACCATGATCAAGATAGTGAACATATTCCTCATCTACAAAAGTTTGTTCATACACATTAATAATTCCTTCCTGCTGCTCTTCTTTGTCCACCACTCCCCCCACCTCATCTCACTTCCAGGAAACCACTTTTATACTTTATGCGATTATAGATTATGTTCTCTAGAATTTTATATAAATCAAGTCATATAGTATACACTCTTCTTTGATTTATTTCTCTCAGGATAAATATTCTGAGATTCATCCATATTGCATATAAAAAAGCTTTTGTGTGTTATTGATAGGTATTCTATTGTATGCATCTGTACTACAATTTGTTTATCCATTTATCTGGTATAGACATTTAGGTTGTTTACAGTTTGGAGCCATTAGAATAAAGCTGCTATGAACATTTAGATATAAGTATTTATATATAGTTCTACTTTTACTTATCTTGGGTAAAAATCTAGGAGTAGAATGGCTGAGTCATAGAGCAGACACATGTTTAATTTTTAAAGGTGTTTCCAAACTATTTTTCAAAGTGGTTGTACTACTTCATGAAGTTCAAATTCTTAGTTGTATCATTATTATTATTTTTTACTATTATGAATCATGCTTTGGTATATGTAAGGTGTTTCTGCCGATCCAAGATCAGAAAGAATTATTTCCAAAAATTTTATATTTTTAGGTTTTATATGTAATTTGAGAGCTTTTATATTTTCAATGCTCTTGTCTTTTACTTCTCTCAGCTATATTATTTCTAGGTCAGTTTAAAGAGATTGACTGATCTCATTATAGATAATATTTTCCCACTTCTTTTGAATGCAGACTTGTTTTTGACTGGATTAGGGACATTAAAATGTTCACTTTTCTGATGCTGAATATTCTTCTAATTCTATAAGAATTCTTAAGTTTTGTTCTGGTTAAGTAACTTAGAAAGAGTTTAATGCTTTCAGAAGTGAATGTGTTAGTTCCTCAGTCATATCCAGCTCTTCGTAACCCCATGGACAATAGCCTGCTAGGCTCCTCTATCCATGGAATTCTCCAAGCAAAAATACTAGAGCGGGTACCCATTCCCTTCTCCAAGGGATCTTCCTGACCCAGGGATCGAACCCAGGTCTCCTGCATTGCAGGTATCCATCTTTACTGTCTGAACCACCAGGGAAGCCCTTTCAGAGGATCCTTTAAATTTCTTAGGAGGGACAGAGCAGCTTTTATTGTAATAATTACTTAAATCCCATTGTTGTTGCTCAGTTGCTAAGTTGTGTCTAACTCTTTGTGACCACAAGCATTGCAGCACACCAAGATACCCTGTCCTTCAGTATTTCCGGGAGTTTGCGCAAACTCACGTCCATTGAGTTGATGATGCCATTCAACCACTTCATCCTCTGTCACCCCTTTCTCCTCATGCCCTCAATCTTTCCCAGCATCAGAGTCTTTCCCAATGAGTTAGCACTTCACATCAGGTGGCCAAAGTGTTGGAGCTTCAGCATCAATTCTTCCAAAATCTTCTGAGTACTCCAGGTATGAATTATGAGTTTTTTTTTTTTTAATCATGTTAGTTAGAACAGACACTATTTCTCTGTCCTATGTGAGCATCATGTACCATTTCCTCTAATTTTTTCCGATAGTTCTTGTCCTAGCTTCAAATGCTTTCCTCACACAGATTACACTGATCAATAATTACTTTGCCAAATACTGTGAGGGACACAGCAGATGTCCGGAGTCATCTCTTCATGTAGCTCTTTCCTTTTTGATATTCTGTCCCGTAAATTCTTAGAGGCTTCCCAAGGAATGACAACCCACTCTGGTAGTCTTGTGTGGAAAATCCCATGGACAGAGGAGCCTGGTAAGCTACAACCCATGGGGTCACAAAAAGTCAGACATGACTGAGTGAATGAGCACACAACCCTGTAACCTTTAGCCCTCTGGGCTTTTTAGACACCCAACTCTATCAGTATAACTCAGGGAGGCTGCCAGGTTATACATGGTTTTCCCTCCACACTTCATTGCCTAGAAAACCTCTCAAGGCATTAAGCAGAGACAAATTTTAAGGTTCATTTCATTCATTTTCCATCTTCCTGGGGTAACAGTCCATTATGATGATGTTCAATATCTTGGAAACTTGTTTTTTCCAGGTAAGAAGTAAATCCAGCCTCGTTACTCTGCTAGGCTGAAAGGAAATGTTATTTTACCTATGTTTTTGAAATGTAGAGAATAATACTTTTATTTAAATGGTGTTTTAATTTTGTTTGATTGCTTATTTGTTTTAAGATTATACAGTATAATAACTTTAAGAGGATGAACATGATTAAGTGTAAAATGTATTCATACTCACATTAGCAAAATATTTTAGATTAATAATTCTGATAGTTTTAATGTCAGAAGTTATTTTAAATAAAATAACAACAGAAATTCAGTGTTGGTATATGTTGTTCTGGGAATGGAAAGAGAAGTTCCAGTGTGTATATAATGATATCTTTGACTGGATTTCACTTATTGTTAAGAAGGAGAGTTATATCAATAACAAAAACTGTTTTATTATTTATTAATGCTTTTAGTCACTATTTTTAACTTGTGTTAAAGAAAGTGCAACTCTCACTTATCAATGAATTATCAGCCAACAAGCAATGTTGAGATACTATAATAACATAAATATTCAGATCTACTAACTTTTTAGCTCACATCTGCTGATGGAGAGACTGTTCACAATCTCCTCAGGTTCTTCTCAAAAGATAATTTATGATTTCTTCATGTGCTGAGAAAGATGCCTCTCCCATTCAAGAGCTTTAGATTTTTCATGAAATACAGTTTCTTATGATTTCGGTGCCATATAAGGAAAGATGGTCTCATTACCATCAGCTTTAGCAAATGATCTTCTTGGGACTCAGGAAGATATTTTATGAAATTTATGAATCAAATCTTTCTAAAAATGATTATTTAATTTTTTTATCAGACAGCATACAAAAGCACACACATCATTTGCTGGCAAAGGCCAATATAGTCAAAGCTATGATTTTTCCAATAGGCATGCACAGATATGATAGTTGGACCATAAGGAAGGCTGAGCACTGAAGAATCAATGCTTTCAAACTGTGGTGCTGGAGAAGCTCTTGAGAGTCCCTTGGACAGCAAGGAAATCAAACCAGTCAATCCTAAAGAAAATCAACCCTATATATTCATTGGAAGGACTGATGCTGAAGTTGAAGTTCCAATACTTTGGCCACCTGATGCAAAGAGCTGTCTCATTGGGAATGATTCTGATGCTGGGAAAGTTTGAGGGCAGGGGGACAAGGGAGCAACAGTGGATGAGATGGTTGGATGGCATCATTGACTCAATGAACATCAGTCTGAGCATATTCCAGGGGATATGACGGACAGGGAAACCTGGCATGCTGCAGTCCACGGGTTCACAAAGAGCTGGACACAACTAAGTGACCAAACAACAACAAAGAATAATGGACAACCTCGAGTGTGAGTCAAATGGGCCTTAGGAAGCATTAATACCAGTGCTAGTGAAGGGGACAGAATTCCAGCTGAGCTATTTAAAATCATATCAATGTATGGTAAAACCAATACAGCATTGTAAAGTAAAATTAAAAAATAAATAAATGTAATTTTAAAAAAAATGCTAAAAGATGATACAGTTAAAGTGCTGCACTCAGTATGTCAGCAAATTTGGAAAATTAGAAGTGGCCACAAGACTGGAAAAGGTCAGTTTTCATTTCAATCCCAAAGAATACTCAAATTTCCATACAGTTGAGCTCATTTCACAAGCTAGTAAGGTAATGGTCAAAATCCTAGGTTTCAACAGTATGTGAACTAAGAACATCCAGATGTATAAGGTAGATTTAGAAAAGGCAGAGGAACCAGATATTTAATTGCCAACATTCAATGGATCATGGAGAAAGCAAGGAAGTTCCAGAAAAATATCTACTTCTACTTCACTGACTAGGCTAATGCCTTTGACTGTGCGGATCACAACCAACTGAAAAATTCTCAAAGAGATAGTAATACCAGACCACCTTATCTTCCTCCTGAGAAACCTGTATGCAGGTCAAGAAGCAACAGAACTGCACATTGAACAACTGAAAGGGGTACAGCAAGGTTGTACATTGCCATCCTGCTTATTTAATTTATATGCAGAGTTCATTATGTGAAATGCCAGACTGGATGAATCACAAGTTAAAATCAAGATTGCTGAGAGAAACACCAACAAACTCATATATGCAGATGATATCACTCTAATGGAAGAAAGTGAAGCGGAACTAAAGAGTCTCTTGATGAGGGTGAAAGAGGAGAATGAAAAGCTGGCTTGAAACTCAACATACAAAAAACTAAGATTATGGTGTGCAGTCACATCTCTTCATGGCAAACAGAAGGGGAAAAAGTGAAAGCAGTGAAATATTTTATTTTCTTGAGCTCCAAAATCACTGCAGTTGGTAACTGCAGCCATGAAATTAAAAGACCCTTGCTCCTTGAAAGGAAAACTATGACAAATCTCAACAGCATATTAAAAAGCAGAGACATTACTTTGCTGACAAAGGCTCATACAGCCAAAGCTATGGTTTTTCTAGTAGTCATTTATGAATGTGAGAGTTGGACCAAAAAGAAGGCTGAGGGCCAAAGAATTGATGCTTTTGAATTGGAGCTTCAGCTCCAATACTTTGGCCACCTGATGTGAAGAGCCAATATATTGGAAGACTCTGATGCTGGGAAAGATTGAAGTCAAAAGGAGAAGTGGGGAGGGACAGAGAATGAGATGATTGGATAACATCACTGACTCAATGGATATGAATTGAGCAAACTCTGGGAGATAGTGGAGGACAGAGGAGTTTAGCATCCTGCTGTCCATGTGGTTGAAAAGAGTCACACACAACTTAGTGACTGAACAATAACAATAGAATAAAGGAAGAGTAAATGAAAAATAGTACTTTATTTAAGAATACATGAATTGTATTGAACCTTATGAATGTTCCAGTGTGTAGTTAGAATTTAAAAATACCATGTTCTTCAGAAAACAAGATAACCCCTGAAAAATAATGGTAGTAGGCAGTAGAGAGAAACTTGTATTCAGAAGGGTGATGTCACATTACATATGTTTTACTGATACAAATGACTCATTTTCAAAATAGGTTGATAAGGAGTATGCTTATTTTTCTTATATTTTCTAAATGCTATAAGATCTCATAAACTGGATTTTTGATAGCTAGAAAATTACATAAGTGTTTCAAAGGAGTCATACTTGCCTGCTACTTATAGAATTTACTTTACTGGATAGAGTTTTAAAAATTTTCTTATAGAGTTTACTTTAGTTCATGGGCTTTTAAACATTTTTGTGCCATCTTTTATCATCTTTTGGGCCTGCATTAAAACACTATTTTAATAGAAAATAAAAGAAATCTTTCAATCTTCAATAGAAGGAAGGACTTTATAATCTATGCAATTATAGTGCCTACCTTAAGGCATCAGGCTTAGAATTGGGTAATCATTTTTATAACATTTTTCAGTCAGATGGTATTATATTTTTCAGTCAGCTTAAGGATATAGTGCACAAAATATAAAATCTTTTCTTAGAAGAGGTTACAAGTGATAGTTGATTTTTCATGTCTAAACTTTTGTTTAATGGCACTGAGATTCACTCAACCTACTCTCAAGTGAAAGAGGTTATTATAAAGTTTTTCTGGCCACTGTCAAGTGAAAGGAACACAGGGGAATCTATTGATTACCGTAAAGGTTATTCCCTGGATATATAAATAGTTCACTGATTGACTGGCTTCATAGTGACTTAGTTTCTTTGGTGTGTAAGAACACCCTGCTCTCTCCTTCTTCTTCTATTTTGCTCACATTTTCTGTACATCATTAATCATATTCTCTCATTAGATCAGCTAAATCATGGCTTCCCTGAAATTAGCTTTCATATATATGTGTGCCTATGTTTGTATACGTGTGTGCTCAAGTATGTGTTTTTACTTCAGTTTCTTTGAACTCTTCAAGGTTTTAAATCGCGTTGAGATATATGAGAGAGATTCTGAAACAGGCTAGTTAACTACATTGGTTCTGTTTGGGAGTAAAGTTTCATACTTTCTACCCTGGATATTATGCACCTGGGAGTCAGGTCCTGGGAGTCAGGTACCTCTTCAGGTTTAGTTACATATAACTGGGGGTCAGATATGTCTTCAGGTTTAATCACACTTAATTTAATTAGGCTATGCTGCTGCTTCAGTTGTGTCCGACTCTGTGTGACCCCGTAGATGGCAGCCTACCAGGCTCCTCCATCCATGGGATTTTCCAGGCAAGAGTACTGGAGTGGGGTGCCATTGCCTTAGGCTACAGAGTATGGCAATTTCTAGGTAAGGAATATCTACAAAAGAAATTACATTGAAGAGGGATTTACTATTAAAAAGCAAAAATCTGATTATGGCAAACATTATGAAGTCAAATTCACCAAGTACAGACACTATAGAGGGTTACAGATTTATTTTTACATGTTAATAAATCTTTTAGATTTAATTACTATAATTCTGTTAAATACAAAATATTAAGGAGTCTCAAATAAAAAATATTGTGCCCTGGGATAAAACATAAAACATTGTTTCTATTTATCTGTACCCTACCTTCTTCTGAGGTTTTATTTGTGAACACTTGATAGGGTATAAACTAAGCCTAAAGTGCCCAAGATAAGTTCCACAAGTATGCTGAGTATATTAATACCTCAAAGCTCATGAACAAGGCAGGTAAGTCAGAAAGAGGAAAACTATGCTAAAACTGGCAAACTCTGGTTTTCAGCTCATTACATTAGTGGTACAGAAATAATAAGTAATATTCATATTGCTACTGGATATTCAAAGAATGTGCTAATAAAATTAAGATTTTCTTGAGAACCAGCTAATCTCTTGGGTGGTCACAATTAAGAACTAATTTCCTAATGAGCCATTTTTTTCTAAAATAGTCTGTCTGCCATACTTTTTTCAAAAGAGGTATCTGATAGGGTGAAGATCAGGGAGTGTATCTGATTATTATGAATCTTTAAACTGTTATTCTCTTTGGTATTTTGAACACACTAAAAGTTCTTTAAAATATTTAAATACCATGGCTACATATCTGTCTCTCTCAACAGACTGGGATTTCTTTCTTTAGGTTTTCACGTGCAAAATCTAACATGTCATCTAACACATGATATGAGCACAAGGTTTTTATATGGAGAATAAGTGAGTCATTTTAAGTTAAATTGCTCTCTGTCTTCACCTTAATAACTTTAAAGGAAGTGACTCTTTTCTCTTCTGAATGCTTTCCTGGACTGAGCAAACCAGTTCTTGGTATTCTTGTAAGGTGCACACCACTAAATAGATAATTAAATAAATATAAATATAGAATTAAATATAGAAATAAGCAATCACTTGGGGGAAAGTGATCTAAGACTATATACTTCAATAATCTTCAAGGGAGATGACTGTGGGGATTTTCCTGGAGATTCAGCGGTAAGGATTTTACCTACCAGTGCAGGGGGTACAGATTCTACACCTGGTAGGGAGCTAAGATCCCACATGCCTCACAGCCAGAAAAGCAAAAGGAAATAAAAAATAAAACAAATCAGAAGCAATATTATAACAGATTCAATAAAGACTTTAAAAAATGTTATACATCAAAAAACTTTAAAAATAAAAATTAAATAAAAATTTAAAGAGAAGATAACTCTCCTTCCTGATAATTCTTCTAAACTGAGCAGTATTCTTCTTAGTGATGTTCTAAAGTAATCTTAATAGAAATTTTCTATTCAAATATTTAAATTTTTGGAGCCATCAAGCAATGATTGAACTACATCCAATGTTTTTGAGGGAAAGTGACTCATACCTCATGTTATAGAAGAATTTGCATAAATACAAAAATACTGATAACATAAAAGGTAATATGAATGAATTGATACATGAATGTGATACAACCGCTAAATTATTGCAGAAAAATAAGATGAAACCTAAAGTGAAATCAATAAGCAATCTTGTTATAAAGCTTTTCACATTTTCACATTTGCCAGTGGTGAATCACAAGCTTTTATTAGTAGACTTTAGATGGTACAAAAAGAGAGACATGATGAGTTAAGTACTATGTTCACAAACCATTTGTACAAGAGATCTGACATTTCATGGTTCCAAGAGTCAAGAGAATTTCTCTCTGAGTTCATATGTTTTGGACAAAAGTCTATGTATTGAAATAATTTGACAATAAGTTCAGTCGGTAAAGAATCTACCTGCAATGCAGGAATCCATCTCCAATTCAGGAGACCTGCATTTGATTCTTGGGTCCAGAAATCCCTTGGAGAAGGAAATGGCAACCCACTCCAGTATTCTTGCTGGAAAATCCCATGGACGTAGGATCCTGGAAGGCTACAGTCCATGGGATCGCAAGAGTCAGACATGACTTAGGGACTAAACCACCACCAAGTTATATATAATAAATATCATAGAGTGGGTCCTTATATCACCTCTGAATATATGCCTGTGGGGTAACATTTATGAGGAATTTGATAAAGACTATAACATTTGACTCATCTGAATAAAGTTAAAGCAATTTTAGAATATTTAGATAAATAAATTATGCCCCCTTTATCAGTCCTCTGTAAATATTATTTTGCTCATCTGAGCTTTTGAAATCTATTAATAAGAACCAAGCATCAATAAAATTCCCTGTCAAGTGAACAAACATTTTGCATTGCTAGTGAATGATAGAGCCACAGCTTTACAAACCAGGATTATGAGTGGCACCTTCTTATAAAAGTAGACTATTGCAAAAAGGATTTGTAAAAGTCTGCTGCATTCTAGTTGGAGTTGTATGAAGGAAGGTGTATATGTATGTGTGTGTGTGTGTGTGTGTGTGTGTGTATCTGTGTGTGTTAGTCACTCAGTCGTGTCCGACTCTCTGTGACCCCGTGGACTGCAGCCCTCCAGGCTCCTCTGTCCGTGGAATTCTCCAGGCAAGAATACTGGAGTGGGTTGCCATTGCCTTCTCCAGTGTGAATTTTAGTAGTAGTAGTTTAGTCGCTAAGTTGTGTCTGACTCTTGCAACCCCACAAACTGTAGCCTGCCATGTTCCTCTGTCCATGGGATTCTCCAGGCAAGAATACTGGAGTGGTTGCCATTGCCTTCTCCAGTATGAAGGAATACTCATAGGCATTACTGAAATTTGCTTCAAGAATTTGTTTTGAGGTCTTCTCCAGTGAACAAACAAAAGTGGTTGCCAGACTTTAAAGTTTTACCATATAAGACATGGCCTCAGTATTTTTGGTCTGGAGAAACTTTGAAGCACCTATAAAACCAAATGCTTACCTTGAATAGTAAAAAAAATAATAAAAGATGTTTTGAAAAAAAAAATCCTGTTGTACACTTAAGCCATAAGAAAAGAAAAAGTACCAACATTAGTTCTAAAATATGCATCTATGTTACTGACTGAGTTAACAAGGCATAGTTACTTTATGTCATTTTTTTTTAAGTGATGGGAGAGTTGATTGCCTTCTAAAAATGATGCATTCACTTTTATAAATTTGGATCTATACAGCTTCTTTTAAACAAGAATTATATAATATACCCGTTTATCCAATATGGTAACTCCAAGTTTTTGGCAATAAAAACAAGTTATCTTATTTTATGCTCACATTGTCTCTCCTGTATGGCAAGACGACCTTCTTTCAGCTTACTAATAATGGTGTCATTTAAAGCACCATTAATAACAGTGTATGGATTCAGAATAAATTTATTGAAATCTCTTGTTGAAACTGTTATTTGATTCTTCAAAAAACACCTACAAACACAGACTCTGAAAACAATAGCAGAGTTCATATTCTACATAAGCATAGAAATTTGGGGTATACACTAAGATCTTGCAACTTTGCTCATGACCAAAAAATTTAAAGCCCAAATAGTTGAGAAGAAGTCACAAAATATACTACAAAATTCCAAGAGCTTTATCCCAGTTATGAGAATGTATGATCCTTCTAGTATTGGCAAGAAGACAGAACTGTATTTAAATCCGTACCTTGTTCCAAGTGTGGCTTATTGGCTTTGCAATCATTTAAAAGGAAACTGGTCCTCTTCAGGTGCAGGTCTGAAAGAAACGGCTAACCTAGGATTCAGGACAAGATTTCCTTTTATAAAATTGGGATTATATATGTTCTGGATCTGTTTAAAGGAAATCAAAGTCGCTAAAGAGCAGAAAGGAAATAGATCACAAAAGTTCAGATCACAACGCTCAGGGTGATTGGAACCATTGTGGAGGAAAAGTAACATCCAAAGAAACTTCACCTTAGAAGGATATTCCTTCTAAAAGTCTAGTACAAAGGTGACCAGAAGCTCCAGATACAGAGGCAGGTAACCTAATATTAGGGGTACTCAGGTTGTGCTGGTGGTAAAGAACCTACCTGTCCGTGCAGGAGACATGGGTTCGATCTCTGGATCAAGAAGCTCTCCTGGAGGAGAACATGGCAACCCACTCAGATATTCTTGTTTGGAGAATCTCAGGGACAGAGGAACCTGGCAGGTCAAGGTTCATAGGGTCACAAAGAGTCAGACACAACTGAAGTGACTTAGCATGCATGCAACCTAATGTTATAAATCTGGGAAAAAAATGGATCTAGAGATATCTCCTGAGATCTGACTTTTTAAAGAGATTTGAATGTAAAAGTGTCCAGATAACCTTTTGTTTCATTCCCTGGATAACTTGACTCAGGTTTTTTATTTATTTAATTTTTAAATTTGTATTTAAATATAGCTGATTTACAAGGTTGTGTTAGTTTCAAGTTTCAAATATTCAGGGTTGATTTCCTTTAGGATTGACAGGTTTGATCCCCTTATAGTCCTAAGGACTCTTACGAGTCTTCTCCAGCGCCACAATTCAAAAGCATCAATTCTTTGGCACTCAGCTTTCTTTATGATCCAGCTCTCTGATACAGATACATACTATAAATATTGATAGAAAATCTTTACTTTAGACTTCACCATGAAAGTTTCAAGAAAATAACTTTCATCGAGAAGCATACTTGAGGAATTTTCAGGCAGATATTTAAAAACAGTTCTTTATAGAAGATTTCTAAAGCCTGCAGTGAAAACACAGTAGTGTAGTGAGACAATTTGCAACTGTTAAGCTCCTGTGCTCAACAATGACACACAGTGAGGCCAAACAAACTGAAATGTCAGAGTTTGGAGCAGAAAAATTTTTATTGCATGGTCATGCAAGGAGATGAGGTGATTCATGTTCTAAAAAGGCTCAAGCTCCCCCCCAGGATTCAGCAAATGTTAGTCCTTATGTACTCTTGAACTGTGGTGTTGGAGAAGACTCTTGAGAGTCCCTTGAACTGCAAGGAGATCTAACCAGTCAATCTCAAAAGAAAATCAATCCTGAATATTCATTGCAAGGACTGAGGCTGAAGCTGAAGCTCCAATACTTTGGCCATCTGATGTGAAGGGCTGACTCATTAGAAAAGACCCTGATTCCAGGAAATTTTGAAGGCAGGAGGAGAAGGGGATGACTGAGGATGAGACAGTTGGATGGCATCACTAACCTGATGAACATGAGTTTGAGCAAGCTCTGGGAGTTGGTGATGGGCAGGGAAGCCTGGTGTGCTGCAGAGTCGGACATGACTGAGCCACTGAACTGAACTGACTGACGTGCTCTGGGTCATCAGATAGTTAACGTCTTCCATTTGGTTGAGGCAGGTAGGAGTTTACATCTGCAAAAGAATTCAGAAAATTTGCATCAAATACTGTTATCTAGGTACTTCAGAAGGAGAAGACAATGGCAAACCACTCCAGTACTCTTGGCTGGAAAATCCCATGGATGAAGGAGCCTGGTGGGCTGTAGGCCATGGGGTCACTGGGAGTCGGACACGACTGAGGACTTCACTTTCACTTTTCACTTTCATGTATTAGAGAAGGAAATGGCAACCCACTCCAGTGTTCTTGCCTGGAGAATCCCAGGGACGGGGGAGCCTGGTGGGCTGCCGTCTATGGGGTCACACAGAGTCGGACATGACTGAAGTGACTTAGCAGCAGCAGCAGGTAATTCAGAAAGGAGCTAAAGCAGAGGATATAGAGGAAGACTTACCACTCCACCTCCGCAGGCCCCATGGTATCTTACTGAGTTACACAATCACCACCAACCGAAAGCAATCACATTTCCGATTACTTGAGAGCAAATGCTCACATGTCCATAATCTCCTTTGGAAAAAGATGGAAGGGTGACTTCCAGGATATAATAAAAAGTAATCCTACAAATTCCTGTGTTTAATGTTTGCCCTTTGCTTCACTGGCCATTGAACCAACACATTATATAATACATGACATGACTATTTTCAAAAATGTAAATAAAAAGGAGAAATGTATGTTGAAATAGTGAAGGAATGCTAAGCTTACAAAGAGTGGCAATAAAAAGAGAGAGAGGGAGAAAGATGAGTCCAGTTAGTTCCAGTATTCACTCACCTTTGGTCATATCACCTACAGTGATGATGCATACATTATACCCTTGCTCTTGAAAATAGTTCTGTAGGCCAACAACAGACTTTTAGGCTCTGCCTCACCACTATTGAATCAGAATCTGCATTTTAACAAGATTCAAATATGATTCAGATGCACATTCCATTTTTTGAGAAACACTGTTTTAAATCACAAAGCAACGAAGTAATGTTGTGACTTGCCAAAGAAGAAAAAAAAAAGAAACTCTCTAAAACAATACAGAGCATGAAACAAGAATATATATGGAATCAACAGATTAACTATGCCATATGAAGAAATTTCTATGAATTCTGTAACTATGTAATACATCAGTCACTTTATAAAGCTAGAAAGCAAAATGAAAATAAATTTTAAGTGCTATTTCCTGTTTGGTGAGGAGGATGTCAGCAGAAATATGGACAAACATATTACAACTGGCTCTTCTCAGTACTTTTTCCTGTTTATCTTATGCCTTCTAGTAACCCTATAAGATGTCTCATAAGCTAATATTAAAAGCAACAAATTATACTTTTATTTATTCTGCTTGAATGATGCTCATTAATATTTTATGTTATATACAATTGCTATCAGATTTTATGTATCCAATTAATATTACATAAAAATGATATTTTTGTGAAGAAAATAGTTGAAGGAAGCAGATGTTGGGTTCTTAAAATGCAGCTGTTATTAAAATTAAAGAATATAAATAATATTTTGGAATAATTTTTTACATATTGTGTAACATAATTACAAAAGTATTTTGTCAAGAGATCTAAATTTTCTTAAATTTCTACTGCTTGGAACTTTCAACAAGAAAACATTGGCATAGATTTATAGGCAAGGATACAAAATATAAAAATGAGGCAACAATTTGTATAAATTTATGAGACATTGAAAAGTAAGAGAGCCTCATTTTTTTAATATGCCAAAGAACTATAAATACATCTGTACTAGCTTGACATATTTTGACTAAAATAAGATCATTTCATCTTTCACTCTAATATTTTTTAACTGAAGTTGAATCTAATTTTCAAATGCAAAAATCTCAGAAATGACTTTGGTTAACAAGGATGAGATATTTCATAGTAGACATGTTGATGGAAAGCCTTATACTCTATATGATTAATTTATAGTTAAAAAATAGATTTGAGATACTATGCTCTTTCCTCTCTTTCCAAATGTTAGAAATTCTTGTTCTGAAAATCTGCCGAAATCTCATAAAATTTTTTGTGGTAAAAATCTTAACTTAGATATTTCTGGACAAAATCATAAACAGATATTTTCCAAACAGGACATGGGATGTTTATCTAGGCTTATCCTTTATTACGGCTTCCCTGGTGACTCAGACAGTAAAGAACCTGCCTGCAGTGTGGGAGACCTAGGTCCCATCCTTGCATTGGGAAGATCCCCTGGAGGAGGGAATGGCAACCCATTCCATTACTCTTACCTGGACAATCCCCATGGGCAGAGGAGCCTGGCAGGCTACAGTCCATGGGGCTGCAAAGAGTCGGACACGGCTGAGCAATTAAGTGCATCCTTTATTAATTTTACTTTATTTTTAAAATCAATACGATAAAGACATTCTTCTCTGGAAATAAGTAAAACTCAATGGACCATGCAAATATCTTCCTGTCAAATACATAAAATTCAATATCTTTTTCAAGTCAAGTCTTTGCATAGAGCACAACAATAGAAAAGCTGAATTTATGTTAATTTGTTATCATTGATATATTTTTAAATAGCTTTAACATATTTAATACATGCTAGAATCAAATATTTTATGCAAAAGAACTCTTTTCCTAAACATATCATTGTTCATTTGAATTGAAACACTAAGAAATTGGAACAGCTTTCTCCTTCAACTATATTTAAGATCTTGTTAAAATGATATTTTAAACTTAGACTATCATTTTGATTTCTAATCCATTAAAATTACCCTCTTCTTATGAGCTACTTTAGATTTGAGAAATTTCAAATTAAATGAAAATATTATTGAATCTCTTTTCCATAGAGAACAAATAATCCCTAAGTGCACCATTTAATGTTGAATCTGAATCAGTGCACAATAAGTTTAAATACTGATATGTAAATTCACATCTTGAGGGAAGTGTTCTCATTCAGGCTGAAACAAATTCTTCAGCTAAGTGAAAAGCATTTATCTCAACAGAAATTTCATTGCAAATATATATATAGAAAGATAGATATTTAAATATTCAAAATGTTCACATGACTGTCCTCCTTCTCTACCAAAGATGACAACTTTCTCATTTTAGGTATTTTTTAGCAATTATGTTGACCTCACATTGTTCATGTTAAAAATCATAGCTCAAATGCATTGTACTTCCTTTTAGGCATACACAGGTGGCTCTTCTCACTGTGCTTGTGGTTCAGAAAATCAAGATTATGTTTTAGTAATATCTAAATCTAAAGAAAAGAGACTAATATTGTAAAATGGCCTGATTTTTCTAATGGAGTATTAAAAAGGGGGCTATGACTTGCCCTTTTATTTCTGTATTTAACTTTCAAAATATATATCTGAAGTAGTTTTATTTCTGTTTACTTGAAATGGGTTAAATGTCAAACTAACAAATATTTGCTTCTTATAATTAGATAAAGATAAGCAGAAAGCACTTCCAGTGGTGTCTTGAGTAAATGAGATCTGTTACATTTCAAAGAGAATTTCACAGATTTTTAAATTTTATATTTTATTTTCAGATGTAAAATATTTAAAGGAAGAGGATGCAAATCGCAAGACGTTCACGGTCAGCAGCACACTGGATTTCCGAGTGGACAGAAGTGATGATGGCGTGGCGGTCATCTGCAGAGTAGACCATGAATCTCTCAATGCTACCCCTCAGGTGGCCATGCAGGTGCTAGAAATACACTGTAAGTAAATGCTATTCCATAACTCTCTATTGTGGTGGCAAATCTCCGCATCTACATTTAAAATTATTTTTAAATTACATGGAAATTACAGCAAGTGTGCAGCAAAATCTGCAGCCAAATGAAGTAAAACTAACCTCCATAATATTAATCACACCCAAAGGAAAGGAGTCCTTGTACATTCTTGACAAAATAGAAAAACAAGGAGATATCAAAAGGTTAACATTCCTCATTATCTTCCAAATTTTGGCCAGGAAGATCAGAAATTTTGGCAATCAATGAGAGGTGGAAATCCGAGAAAGCCTTGATAAACTTTCTAAATGTAATGTTATTATATGCAAATATGGCTTCACATCTGTTCTTTTAAAATTAGACATATTTTTCCATTTTTAAAAATATACTAAATCTTTGTGAACACAAGGACATATCTATTATGTTTTTTTTAATCAATATAATTATTGTTCACAAGTGATAAGAACATAAATTGGATGACTCTGGTCAGCCTGGGCAGTACTGAAATGTTTTGCTGGCCTCATCTTAACTTGTATTATTTTATGTTAGGGCATCAGCATAACAGCCTGATGAACAGTTACTTCTCTCTTTACTCAGTTTATGAATAAGATCACTGAAGATTATAGTGATTGAATCACTTGGCCAAGTTCACACAACTAGCAAATATTCAACTTACAGTCATGACACTTAGGTAGTTAGCAATATCCTTGGGATATAGCAAGTGATCTATAAATATTTATTAAAATGAAGAGGAATGAACTGAAATATATAACAAAGTTGAAAAGTATAGCACAAATAATTATGTTTCTGAATCCTACTACTTGATTTTTTCCAATATTAGAGATTTTTTTATGGAGTTTGTTATCTGTGATAAATTACAGTTTGAGTTTAGGATTTGTGTGTGTGTGTGGTATGAAATTACATTAAATCTTAAATGTTGTCTAGGTCCTAGTCTTCTATGTCTCATATTTTGTTTTTGTTTATTTATTTAATAAGAATACATCAAGTACCTACTATGAAACAGGTGTTCTTTTGGGTACTGGGGTTACAGAGGTGATCAAAAAAGTACAACTTTAACAAAACAAGTTGAGATTGTCTCCAAGTACCAAAATCACCACTATCACTGCTGCTGCTGCTAAGTCACTTCAGTCGTGTCCAACTCTGTATGACCCCATAGACGGCAGCCCACCAGGCTCCCCCGTCCCTGGGATTCTCCAGGCAAGAACACTGGAGGGGGTTGCCATTTCCTTCTCCAGTGCATGAAAGTGAAAACTGAACGTGACGTTGCTCAGTCCTGTCCGACTCTTAGCGATAGCGAACCATGGACCACAGCCCACCAGGCTTCTCCGTCCATCGGATTTTCCAGGCAAGAGTACTAGAGTGGGGTGCCATTGCCTTCTCCGCACCACTGTCACAAACAGCAACGAACTCCAGTACCCTTATAGCATCTGTTCTAGGTGGAAGTGACAGAAAAGCAAAATAAATACAACATATAGAATGATAAGCATTAAGTGTGAGGGAAAAAACAAAGCAGGAAAGTGGTGAGTGCAACTAGAATGGAAGTCAAGGATAGCAAATGTGTGTTTGTATTAGTATGTAACATATATATAATGTATTTATATATAAATATATAATTTGTCACATATAATATCACATCAAATTATCATTATATACTGTATCATAATATTATATAGTATTAACACATTTAAATATAGTATTAGAAATATTTATATGAATATATTATATGATATATAAAATTTATTTATATATAATAAATACATAAATATATTTAAATATTTTAACTGAATTAGATGTTTAAATTTTAAATAAATACATATACAAAAATTAACAGAGAAGGCGAGTAAAAATGTCCTGGTATAGGAACGTGTGTGTTGTTTTTATGTTTCCAGAAATAGCAAGGATATCAGTGAGACCAGATTAGAGAGTAAAGTAGAGTATCATGAGAAAAGATCAGAGAAGTATCAGGAGGATGAGATGTTTTTTAATTTGTAACAGAGAAAATATCAATGAGATCATTATTTTTAATTATTGCTCATATTACTTTATTCTTAGTTTCAGTTCAGTTCAGTTCAGTTCAGTTCAGTTCATTCGCTCAGTCTTGTCTGACTCTTTGCGACCCCATGAATTGCAGCACGCCAGGCCTCCCTGACCATCACCAACTCCCGGAGTTTACCCAAACTTATGTTCACCGAGTTAGTGATGCCATCCAGCCATCTCATCCTCTGTCGTCCCCTTCTCCTCCTGGCCCCAATCCCTCCCAGCATCAGGGTCTCTTCCAATGAATCAATTCTTCACATGAGGTGGCCAAAGTATTGGAGTTTCAGCTTCAGCATCAGTCCTTCCAATGAACACCCAGGACTGATCTCCTTTAGAATGGACTGGTTGAATCTCCTTGCAGTCCAAGGGACTCTCAAGAGTCTTCTCCAACACCACAGTTCAAAAGCATCCGTTCTTCGGTGCTCAGCTTTCTTCACAGTCCAACTCTCACATCCATACATGACCAGTGTGAAAACCATAGCCTTGATTAGAGGGACCTTTGTTGACAAAGTAATGTCTCTGCTTTTGAATATGCTATCTAGGTTGGTTATAACTTTCCTTCCAAGGAGGAGTAAGTATCTTTCAAATTCTTGGCTGCAATCACCATCTGCAGTGATTTTGGAGCCCCCAAAAATAAAGTCTGACACTGTTTCCCCATCTATTTCCCATGAAGTGATGGGACCAGATGCCATGATCTTAGTTTTATGAATGTTGAGCTTAATAGTTATTAACTTATTAAAAATTTGACTACTTTCAAAAATATTAGTTTCATTAATTTTCTTCCTGTTCTCATTAAAGTGGAATTGAAGAAAAGCATATTTTAGACCCAAAATTGAGGTTATTTCCAAATTTCAAATTTATTTTCAGTGAGACCTTGTGACAATTACTGAAAGTGCTTGAGCTTTGGTTATAAATTAGAGAATATCTGTTAGGACCAAGCTAGACAACTGAAGTTTATGGCATTCAGTAAGCCTTAGATAAATATGAATTGTCTTTTTTCTTAGTTGGTTCAGGCTGCTGTAAAAAAAAAAAATGCTATTGTCTGGGTGGTTTATAAGAAATAGAAATTTATTTCCCATAATCCTGAGGACCAAAAATTGAAGATCAAGGAGCAGGCACATTCAGTGTCTGGTGAGGACCCTGACCTTGTCTCGTAGTAGACTATCTTCTATTAGGCACATGGCAGAAGAATCTCTGGGATCTCTTTTGTAAGGATGCTAATCCCAGTCATGAGCATCCAAAGTCCTTACCTTCTAATAACATCACATTGGTTATTAGGTTTCCACATGTAAACTTTCAGTTCCTTTCAGTTCAGTTGCTCAGTCGTGTCCAACACTTTGCAACTCCATGGACTGCAGCACTTCAGACTTCCTTGTCCATCACCAACTACTGGGGCTTACTCAAACTCATGTCCATTGAGTAGGTGATGCCATCCAATCATCTCACCCTGTTGTCCCCTTCTCCTACCTTCAATCTTTTCCAGCATCAAGGTCTTTTCAAATGAGTCAGTTCTTCCCAACAGGTGGCCAAAGTATTGGAGTTTCAGCTTCAGCATCAGTTCTTCCAATGAGTGTTCAGGACTGATTTCCTTTACGATGGACTGGTTGGATCTCCCTGCAATCCAAGGGACTCTCAAGAGTCTTCTCCAACACACAGTTCAAAAGCATCAATTCTTTGGCACTCAGCTTTCTTTATAGTCCAACTCTCACATCCCTACAGGTTACTGGAAAAACCGTAGCTTTGACTGGATAAAACTTTGTCTGTAAAGCAGTCTCTGCTTTTTAATATGCTGTCTAGGTTGGTCATAGCTTTTCTTCCAAGGAGCAAGGGTCTGTTAATCTCATTGCTGCAATCACCATCTGCAGGGATTTTGGAACCACAAAAATTAAATTCTCTCATTTAGTTTCCATTATTTCCCCATCTATTTGCCATGGTGATGGGACTGGATGCCATGATCTTAGTTTTCTGAATGTTTAGTTTTAAGCCAACATTTTCACTCTCCTCTTCCACTTTCATCAAGAGGCTCTTTAGTTCTTCGCTTTCTGCCATAAGCATGCTGTCATCTTCATATCTAGGGTTATTGATATTTCTCCCAGCAATCTTCATTCCAGCTTGTGCTTCATCCAGCCTGGCATTTCTCATGATGTACTCTGCATATAAGTTAAATAACCAAGGTGACAATATACAGCTTTGATATGCTCCTTTCCTGATTTGGAACCAGTCTCTTG
Organism: Budorcas taxicolor; assembly: GCF_023091745.1. Lineage (NCBI taxonomy): Eukaryota > Metazoa > Chordata > Mammalia > Artiodactyla > Bovidae > Budorcas > Budorcas taxicolor. The sequence goes on from NC_068910.1 coordinate 98,769,112, forward strand.
TGCTGTGGCCAGTTCTAACTGTTGCTTCTTGACCTGCATACAGATTTCTCAGGAGGCAGGTCAGGTGGTCTGGTATTCACATCTCGTTAGGAATTTTCCATAGTTTGTTGTGATCCACACAGTCAAAGGCTTTGACACAGTTGGTAAAGGAGAAATAGATATTTTTTGTGGAATTCTGGTGATTTTTTTATGATCCAATGGATGTTGGCAATATAATTTCTGGTTCCTCTGCCTTTTCTAAACCCAGCTTGAACATCTGGAGGTTTATGGTTCACGTACTGTTGAAGCCTGGCTTGGAGAATTTTGAGCATTTTTGTTAGTGTGTGAGATGAGTGCAATTGTGCAGCTGTTTGAACATTCTCTCGCATTGCCTTTCTTTGGGATTGGAATAAAAACTGACCTTTTCCAGTCCTGTGGTCACTGCTAAGTTTTCCAGATTTGCTGCCATATTGAGTGCAGCACTTGCACAGCATCATCTTTTAGGACGTAAAATAGCTCAACTGGAATTCCATCACCTTCATTCAGTTCAGTTCAGTTCAGTTCAGTTCAGTTGCTCAGTCTTGTCCGACTCTTTGAGGCCCCATGAATTGCAGCATGCCAGGCCTCCCTGTCCATCACCAGCTCCTGGAGTTCACTCAAACTCATGTCCATTGAGTCAGTGATGCCATCCAGCCATCTCATCCTCATCCTCCCCTTCTCCTCCTGCCCCCAATCCCTCCCAGCATCAGAGTCTTTTCCAATGAGTCAACTCTTTGGATGAGGTGGCCAAAGTATTGGAATTTCAGCTTTAGCATCATTCCTTCAAAAGAACACCCAAGACTGATCTCTTTTAGAATGGACTGGTTGGATCTCCTTGCAGTCCAAGGGACTCTCAAGAGTCTTCTCCAACACCACAGTTCAAAAGCATCAATTCTTTGACACTCAGCTTTTTTCCCAGTCCAATTCTCACATCCATACATGACTACTGGAAAAACCATAGCCTTGACTAGATGGACCTTTGTTGGCAATGTAATGTCTCTGCTTTTGAATATGCTTCCTAGATTGCTCATAACTTTTCTTCCAAGGAATAAGCGTCTTTTAGTTTCCTGGCTGCAGTCACCAACTGCAGTGATTCTGGAGCCCCCAAAAATAAACTCTGACACTATTTCCACTGTTTCCCTATCTATTTGCCATAAAGTGAGGGACCAGATGCCATATCTTCGTTTTCTGAATGTTGAGCTTTAAGCCAACTTTTTCACTTTCCTCTTTCACTTTCACCAAGGGCTTTTTAAGTCCTGTTCACTTTCTTCCACAATGGTGGTGTCACCTGCATATCTGAGGTTATTGATATTTCACCCGGCAATGCTGATTCCAGCCTATGCTTCTTCTAGCCCAGCGTTTCTCATGATGTACTCTGCATATAAGCTAAATAAGCAGGGAAACAATAGACAGCCTTGACGTACTCCTTTTCCTATTTGGAACCAGTCTGTTGGTGCATGTCCAGTTATAACTATTGCTTCCTGACCTGCATATAGGTTTCTCAAGAGGCAGGTCAGGTGGTCTGGTATAGCTTTGTTTATCGTGATGCTTCCTAAGACCCACTTCATACTCCAGGATGTCTGACTCTAGGTGAGTGATTACACCATTGTTGTTTTCTGGTTCATGAAAATCTTCTTGTATATTTCTTCTGTGTATTCCTTCGACATCTTAATATATTCTGCTTCTGTTCAGTCCATATCATTTCTGTCCTTCATTGTTCCCATCTTTGCATGAAATGTTCCCTTGGTGTTTTAATTTTCTTGAAGAGATCTCTACCTAGTCATTCCCTCTATTTCTTTACATTGATCATTGAGGAAGACTTTCTTATCTCTCCTTGCTATTCTTTGGATCTCTGCATTCAAATGGGTATATCTTTCTTTTTCACCTTTGCTTTTAACTTCTTTTCTCAGCTATTTATAAGGCCTCATCAGACAACCATTTTGCCTTTTTGTGTTTGTTTTTCTTGGGGATAGTCTTGATCACTGCCTCCTGTACATGTCACGAACCTCCATCCATAGTTCTTCAAGCATTCTGTCTATTAAATCTCTTCCTTTGAATCCATTTGTCACTTCCACAGTATAATCATAGGGATTTTATTTAGGCCATATCTGAATCGTCTAGTGGTGTTCCCTACTTTCTTCTATTTAAGTCTGAATTTTGCAATAAAGAGTTCATGATCTGAGCCACAGTCAGCTCCCAGTCTTATTTTTGCTGACTGTATGGAACTTTGAGGAAACATTAGCATTCATTCTCTAGCTCCTTCATTTTTCTATGTCTTCTTATTTAATCAATATATCATTCAAAATATGAAATGTTACGTATTCAGTATATCAAGAATACCCTGATTATCAGTATTTTAATTTTAACTCTATTTTTACTTTATACAAAGCCAAATAAGACTGTTTAAAAATATTTGTGATCATTAGGCTAGCTGCAATTTTCAACACATAGTAAAAGAAAAATAATAATAATTGTCTTAAAGAATGTTAAAGATCACCAGCCAGAGATCACCAGAAACTTACCAACAGTCTAGCAAAATCATACAGAAGACGATTTGAATCTTTGGTTGTACATAAGAAAGAGTTAGGAGAGATTTGTTAGAGAATTTAGGTTTGTTCTAAATATTCTGAGGATTTCCCTGGTGGCTCAGATGGTAAAAAATCTGCCTGCAATGCAAGAGACCTAGGTTTGATCCCTGAGTTAGGAAGATAATCTCGAGAAGGCAATGGTAACCCACTCCAGTATTCTTGCCTGGAGAATCCCATGGATAGAGAAGCCTGGTAGGCTACAGTCCACGGAGTCACAAAGAGCCGGATACAACTGAGCAACAAACACTTTCATTATTCTGAAGAGGTTCTGAATTAGATTCTGGCAGAATTGGGGACAATTCAGTAATGTGTATGCTGATAATTTTTACCTACAAAGCACAAATATTAAAGCAGAACTAGACCTGCTATTATAAAGACATGGGGTTAATCATGCTAATTTCTATAATTGCTAAACATATTAGTCTCTGTCCTCTTTTAGAGCTGGTCATAGAATAAACTTGCCTTTTCTTTTTCCACCCCCGAAGCATAGAGTGACTTTATCTGATTATTTTTTAGACTCTAGAGAATTGTTTGGAGAAGGCAGTGGCACCCCACTCCAGTACTCTTGCCTGGAAAATCCCATGGACAGAGGATCCTGGTAGGCTGCAGGCCATGGGGTCACTAAGAGTCGGACACGACTGAGCGACTTCAATTTCACTTTTCACTTTTATGCATTGGAGAAGGAAATGGCAACAGACGCCAGTGTTCTTGCCTGGAGAATCCCAGGGATGGGGAAGCCTGGTGGGCTGCCATCTATGGGGTCACACAGAGTAGGACATGACTGAAGTGACTTAGCAGCAGCAGAGAATTGTTTATGACTGTTGAGATTATTCAAGGAGAGCTGTAAGATGCCAGTTGTTAACTTCCAAAGTCCTTTTCACTTTCTTGGGGGTCCAAAATGGAACTATTTTCTGGGCATTTTTAGCTGTTTATCACATTTCAGTGTGCATTATTAAGCAAACTTCATCTTCATGGAGGAACACAATTGAATTGCCTAATTTTTATTTAGTTTTACATGACAAATATTATACTTGATGGCCAATTAAAAATAAAAACTCATCTGTCATGGTTTAATATGTAAATGGTTAGAAGGCAGAGACCAGATCTATTTAAATTATTTTTTCTAGCGTCTCACATACTATCATTCAAGTATGTGAAGTTAATTAAAACTATCTGATGATAATACTGAATGTTCCTCTAGAGATGCAGACCATTCCTCAAGGATGAATGAAGAATGAAAAGTGAAGAGGGACATTTAATACCACTTTGCCTCAAAATTAAAGCAAACTGATCAAATTGGGTGTGGTCTTCCTAAACACCTATGAATAGTGATTAAAGGATCTCGGTAAATACGTCCAGAGACAATACATTATGACTCTATATAAGTCCACATGTACAGTATGCATGATGTGGAAATTCTGTGGATGCAAGTGGGGGAAACTAGAAAGAAGAATTGGAAAAGTGAAAAGATGATGAGTCTCTACTTTGTGGAACATAAATTTAGAAATTCCGTAAATTTTACAATGTTCCTGATTATGACTAATTGCAAAGACTGGCCTGAATAGAGGAACAGCTTTTGGATTCCTAGAGCAGAAGAGATGTCATTGTTTTCTGTGGCAACTGACAAGAGTAAGTATACATTCCTGCACTTGGGAAGTTATGACTGCACCTGAAATAAAAATTTTGTGTTATTGTGGAAAGGTAAGTTTGATGAAAAATAAGACATAAGCATTAAACACATAGTGCTAAGGAGCATAATGAGAACACACTGGATGAGGAATTATGTTCCTAGAGCTAAATGTTTTGATTCTGTAACACTATGACATACAGTTTAGTAGGACTCAGCCTATAAAATATGTCACAGCAACATTCATTGCTTTATAAAATATTAATCTTAAATTTTAATGTCATAGATGGAAAAGAATTTCTTTAAACTTGAAACTTAAGAAAATATAGACTTTTCACTGTGTACCACAAGTGCTTTCAAATTTCAAATAATAGGTAATAGCATGTGTTGCACCTGAGCAGTGGAAAAAGTCATTCTTTTTTAAATGGAATTTCCAATTCATCTTACTATTTTATACAAATCCCTTTAAAACAATAATATTTTATTTTTCTGATTCAATTGTTAAGTGAATACATTGTATGAGTCATATTTTGTTTAATTCTCAGTAGGAATATGTTATCTCCACTAACAGAATTATGTAAAAGCACGGAAAATAAGAAAATAACTAAACATTCAATGTCTGTGTGTGATATTGACACAATTATGTAAAAATCAACTGTTATTGAAAATGAAAACACAAGAGACAGATTAGTAGAATATTTCAGAATAATGAGTGTTTTGATAAAACATTTTAGTACTGTGACACTGAACTGCCGATTGGATAAATAAGAGCCCAGGTTTTAAGTGTTATGTGTATGTGTGTTGTAAGGTATAAATATACATAATCATTGAGCCATGAAATCTCACGCTATCAATAATATTTGTTTAGTATTTTTATTGTGTAACATTGCCATGATTTGCCTATACAAGAAGTAACTATTCACACATACACAGACATCAACTTCTAAAACAGTACCTAGTTTAAGTTATTGAAGACCCCCTGCTTGTGAGCCTAAACAAATTCAGTGTGAGAATTTGTGAGAAACCTAGAAGAAAAAAAAGAGAGGAAAGGAGGGAGGAAGGGATGGAGAGAGTGACTTAGGAAGATTCAGTGCTGAAACTTGTGTTTAAATGAGATCAATTAGGTTAATGACTAAAAATAAGAAACCCATTATGTACTTTTAATAGCCAAGAAGCTCCTGGATTCATTTCCATAATAATATAAGGAGTTAAATGGTCAAATTACAGTCCTGATCTTTACCTTCTTGAGGTTCTTATTTCCATTCTCGTTAACATGCAAATAAATAATACAATTAATCCTTTTTCTTTTTAACATGTTATATTACAATTTTGTATTTCTAAAGAGTTTTCTTTCTTATTTTGGTCTTTTAGAGAGAATTGCTTTGTTCCTATAGGAACTGAAGTCTTGACTATATATATCTACTATTTTCCGGGACCATCTCTTGTACTTGATCAGTTTTACTTTGATTCTACTTGTCTCAATAAAATAGAATAAAAAATAAAATTCTGTTTATAGTAGGAGAGATTGAATACAAATGAGCTTGGAAGCTTTGATTATTTTTTGTTTGTAACTTTATTTCTGAGGAGAGCATGGCAACCCACTCTGGTATTCTTGTATGGAAAAGACCATGGACAGAGGAACCTGGTGGGCTACAGTCCATGGGGTTGTAAAGAGTCAGGCATGACTGAAAGTTTATTAGACATAAAAGTGAATGTTACAAGTTGCATTTTAAAGTAGCATCTCTCACTCCTCTGGCATCTTAATCTATAAAATGTTGGTTTTCTAATTATCTTATCTACCACAAATTTTCTATGGTACAGAAGCACAGATATAAATGGAAAACTGTTAAAGGTGAAATGAAAATTATCTTTAGATTAAATTTTCCACATAAAATAAAGTTGTTTTGATTAACAAAATGCCAATTTATGCATGAAGGTGCTTTGGAAGTGTGTTTAATAGAACAAGGCTCATAAAACATATACATGCTAGAATCATAAAATGATCTATGTGTGTGTATGTGTGTCACTTAGAAAAAAAATAGAGTTAATTGTATTATTAAAATTGGCCTAATGTACAACCTCTATTTTTCAACTTTTTCAGGGGAAATGCATTCATTTAGTATATCACCCATAGTAATATATTATCAGCACATGCTGGTTATGAGTTAATTTTCTATATATGTAATGGGAATGTTTTATTTAGTCCCTGCAATACCTAAATGTTAAAAGTAATTGGATCACCAAATATTTTAAGTGATCAAGGTGCAGGAATTCAAAGTGTTACTGCAAAATTTATATTATTAATAGAATTAACATTTCTTGTGTTATTAAAGCCCAGTGAAGAAGAATATATATATTTGTGAGTAGAGATTCCATAATTTAAAAACAACAAATTCATAGGTCAAAATAATATAGTCTCAAGTGGTCTTTCTTGGATCAAGCTTATCATAAAATAGGTATGTAAAAAACATTTTATAAGTTTTAACATTATTTTAAGCATAGAAGTTAATTTCATAAAAATATGTCAAAAAGGGTCCCCAAATGATATGATCCAGGTATAGTATAGATGTTGGTGTATGTTTTGAAGAAAACTTTAAGTCATTTTAATATAGAATAAAAATTGGATAATAAAATGAGACTGAAATGATTTTGGCAAGTAAAAGCTACTATTGAGAAAATAAATATAAATCATTAATACCTTGTATTTTAAACTTTCAATTTAATAACTAATTCCATTTGATAAATCTCTTTTCCTTTACCTTTTTCTTTTTTTATTGAATTATGGCTGATTTGGGTTTCCCTGGTAGCTCAGATGATAAAGAATCCACCTGAGCTGTGGGTTTAATCCTTGCGTTGGGAAGATCCCCTGGAGAAGAGCATGGCGACCCACTCCAGTATTCTTGCCTGGAGAATCCCCATAGACAGAGGATCCAGCGGGCTACACAGTCCATGGGGTTGCAAAGAGTTGGACACGACTGAGAGACTAAGCATAGCATGATTGATTGATCATATTGAGTTCATTTCTATTGTACAGCAAAATAATTCAGTTATACATATATACATATATATTTTCTTTTTCATATTTTTTATTAGGGTTTATATAGGATATTGAATATAGTTCTCTGTGCTGTACAGTAGGTTCTTTTAGTTTATTCATTCTCTATATGATAGCTTGCATCTGGTAATTCCAAACTCCTTATTCATCCCTTCCCTAGCCCCCATTCCCTTGGCAACCACAGATCTGTTCTCTATGTCTGTAGGCCTGTTTCTATTTTGCAGATAAGTTCATTTGTGTTGTATTTTAGATCCCACACATAAGTGTTACCAACTGGAAGATTAGGATTGACATATATACACTGTTATGTGTAAAATAGATTATCTAGTGGGAAGCTGCTGCACAGCACAGGGAGCTCAACTCAGTGCTCTGTGATGACCGAGACGGGATGGGAGAGTGGGAGTGGGGTCCACTCGAGAGGGGATCCATGTGTACCTAGAGCTGATTCACTTCATCTTACAGCAGAAACACAACACCGCAAAGCAGTTATTCATGGAAAAAATAGATATGTCTATTTTTAAAAGATAAAGCGGCTTATTTTTTTAAGAGGCTGCCTATTCAAGGTCCCAGTACTTTCAGATTATGCTAGCCCTATTTTCTGAATGAACTATAATACACACAGAGATATTTTTTAGAGAAAAACATATGGTTAGAAAACTAGTATAATCTATTGATATATTCAGCTTTATTGTATCAGCTGTTAATATATCAGCAGAGATGGTTTTTGCTATCTGGGTTCATAGACTTTTTTTTTTCTTTCTTTTAAATCAATAGGCTTTATTCTTTAAAGCAGATTTTGTTTAACAGAAGGATGGATTGAAAAGCAAAGTTCTCATATACACTGGTATCCCATCTCCTCACAGTTTCTCCTATTATTAATCTTTTGCATTATTATAGTATAATTTTTACAGCTGATGAACTAATATTAATAGATTATTGTTAACTAACACTTATAATTTACTTTATTGTTCATTCTTTATGTTGTATAGTTCTTGACCAATGTATAATGCCATGTAGCCTTATTTATAATATCATAGAAAATAATTTCACTGTCCTTAAACCCCTGTGCTTTACTTCTTGATTTCCCTTTTGCTCTCCCAGATTCCCTGATAATCACTGATATTTTAATTGACAGTGGTTTTGCTTTTTTCTAGGATTTAACTTAGTTGGAATTATATAGGATATAACCTTTTCAGACTGCCCTCTTTCATTTAGCAATATGCATTTAAGATTCCAATATATCTTCCTTGGACTTGATAGCACATTTCTTCTTACTGCTGAATAATATTTCACTGTCTGTATGTACCTGCTGCTGCGAAGTCACTTCAGTCGTGTCCGACTCTTTGCAACCCCATGAACTATAGCCTACCAGGTTTCTCTGTCCATGGGATTTTCCAGGCAAGGATACTGGAGTGGGTTGCTATTTCCTTCTCCAGGAGATCTTCCCAACCCAGGGATCAGTTACTTCTAATTTCTGGCAATTATGAAAATAACGACTGTATATATTCATAGGTAACATAAACATAAATTTTTGACTCCTTTGAGTAAAGTTATTTGAATTTTAATTATAACACATTTTAGTGAAAGGGAAATAAATTAGGTGAATATAAAGAGTAATATGTTTATCTTGTACTACATATATATTATTATGGGAAGGCATGTTAGTTTTCAGGAAGCTGCAAACTATCACCTAAAGTGGCTGAACCATTTTGCATTCCCACAAGCAGTGAATGAGAGCTCCTGTTGCTCTAACTACTCATCAGCATTTGGTGGTGTCACTCTTTTGGATTTTGTCCACTCTGTATAGTGTGTGGGTTTCCCAGATGACTCTGTGGGTGAAAGAATCCACCTGCAATGCAGGAGATGTCAGTTCAGTTTCTGGGTCAGGAAGATCCCTTGGAGGAAGGCACAGCAACCCACTCCAGTAGTCTTGCCTGAAGAATCCCATGGACATGAGGAGACATGCAGGCAAGAGTCCATAGGAACCCAAAGAGTTAAACACTACTGACTAGCCTGAGCACACACACACAGGCAAATAATGTGTAGTGGTATCTCATTGTTGTTTAAATTTGCAATTCCATAATGACATTTGATGCTGAGCACCTTTTCATATGCTTATTTTCCTTTTGTGTATATATTTGTTGAGGGGTCTGCTTAGATCTTTGATGATTTTTTTTTTTTTAAATTGGGTTGTTTTGTCTTTCTTTTTGTTGAGTTTTAAGAGTTTTTTGTACATCTTGGAAAGCAGTCATGTGTCACATTTTTTCAAATTACTAAAATCTTTGTTAAAAATAGAAAATCCATTCCACTGGATCAATATCTTTACTTTGATTCAAATACTGAATCACTCAAATAAAATAGGAGGTATCTTTACATCTCAAGTTCACAACAATTTAAAATTTTTGAATAATAATTTAAAAGCTAATATTTTGTCCATTAATCTCTCTCTTGAAAGTAATTGTGCTTCTTTATAAATGAGAGCTGGTAACTCAGCTGGTAAAAATCTGCCTGCAATTCAGAAGACCCTGGTTCAATTCCTGGGTTGGCAAGATCCCCTGGAGAAGGGATAGGCCACCCACACAGGTATTCTTGGGCTTCCCTTGTGGCTCAAATGGTAAAGAATCTGCCTGCAATGCAGGAGTTCTGGATTCAATGCCTGGATTGGGAAGATTCCCTGGAGGAGGGCAAGGCAATCCATTCCAGTATTCTCGCCTGGAGAATCCCCATGAACAGAGGAGCCTGACAGGCTACAATCCATGGGGTCCAAAGAGTTGGACACAACTGAGCGACTATGCACATACACAGAAATGAGGCCTAGAATCTTTCAGATAAGTAAAATAAGTAATACTTTAAAAATGTGTGTTTTAAAACATCTTTAATTTTAAAGACGAATGCTAAAGTATATTTTTGCTATAGAAAAAAGCTTAGGGAGGAAACATTACCCTTTAAAGTATCTGCATATTTTGCTTGTCAATAACTACTGAAAAATAATTTGTAGATGAATGACTCTATCCCTATATTTTATATACTTCTGCTAAACTTCCTCACTTGATTGCATTTTGAAAGAAGTAAGAAGTAACTCATTCATATATTCATCTAACCTTTAAAGAACTCTTCCAACGTAGCAAGCATTTTGTTAGGATCTGACAACACACAATTGAATAGGTTAAGGTCTTAGATTTTGATGTTCAAAATGTGATGAATGAAGAAGACGTGAAAAAATATATATTTTACTAAGTACAGTGTTTTATAATAGCAGTATATATCCTGAAATAACTTAAATCTAATTATTTACTGTTCCCTGTCATTCATCTGTGTATATATAGTAACATATGGTAAACATATGTTTACCATATTATATGCAATAAATATTATATTACTGTATGCATAAATTTACGGTTAGTAAATATGATATTGTTAGAGTTGGCTTAGTTCGATAGTTCGAAGACATCTTAAAAACAACATGGAAATTATTACTTTGCAAAAATCTGAGTTTAACATAGAGTATAAAGCAAGTGTGAATTAGTAATGGTAATAATAATACATTTCTACTAGCTCCCTAATTTTTTAATGTTTAATTGGTATAGTACAATACATTATATCAGTAATTTTAAAACAGAACATCATACACATCCACAAAGTATTGAAGAAAACGATAAATTATGTCATTCCCTTTTGTGAAGAAGTGGAGCAGGATGAAATGCAGCTCACATTGCACCTAGACTGGAAAATAGAGAGATTATTTCCAAAGCAAGCATGGAATTACTGTACAAGTAAACTTTGTTTAAAATATATTCCCTATCTTTTTGAAATGAAAAAGTACAACCAAGAAGAAAATCTACAAATAACCTAAATATGCTGTTGCTGCTAAGTCACGTCAGTCATGTCTGACTCTGTGCGACCCCATAGATGGTAGCCCACCAGGCACCCCTGTCCCTGGGATTTTCCAAGCAAGAACACTGGAGTGGGCTGCCATTTCCTTCTCCAGTGCATGAATGTGAAAAGTGAAAGTGAAGTCGCTCAGTGGAGCCCGACTCGGCGACCCCATGGACTGCAGCCTACCAGGCTCCTCCCTCCCTAAGATTTTCCTGGCAAGAGTACTGGAGTGGGCTGCTATTGCCTTATCTGAACCTAAATATGGACAGGGACAGAAAAAATTTCTTGACCACACCATGCAGCATGTGGTATGTTAGTTCCTGTGACCAGGGATAAACACATGTGCCCTGCAGTGGAAGCATGTAGTCCTAACCATTGGACCTCCAGGAAAATCAGTGTAATTCTTTATACTAACCTGGTAAAGACATGCATTGAAAGGCTTGGACTACTAGTCATATCTGGATTATAAAAAAGAAGAATGGAATAATATATGCATAAGTTTGAATACTATTTTAGAATATTACTATATTGTGCATTGTGCTGCTACTGAAAATTTCCCATTTATTTTAATATATAAATAAAAGAAAAATATGTTTACATTGGGGTTGTAATTATTAAATATTTAGACTAAATCCTGGAAACATGATTCTTAAAATTAAATCAGTTTTTGAGATGACTACAGTTTTTTGGGGTTTTTTATTTTTTTTTTTTTTGTTGTTGTTGTTGGCTAACAGATTTCTGAGTAAGAATAGGAGCTCTATACTAATTTAAAGATATTTCTAAAATGTTATTGATAATTTGGTAACAGTATTGAATCAGCTTCTTATGGACACAATAAAGTGAGCAATGAAAATATAATAGGAATCGTAATGATAGAGATATTTGTTTTTAAGTAAAAATCTCATTAACACCCAAGTGATTTCGTGTTTTTAAAGAAGAATATTTAAGAGTCACGTTTGGGATAGTAATTACATTATTGTAGTTTTGCTGTGGTAAAAATGTAATTCTGAGTACATAGAAAACTTGAAATACTGACATTTCATGGAATTATAAACTAGAATTTTGACTGATTCTATAACAGAAAAGCCTCTTCATAATTGAGTACTTCCCTTGTCAAAGTCAGTTGAGGAGAGAAAAGTCATTTACTTATGTGGTATATACATTAAAAACAAATTGTCATTTGTATAGTTATGGAAAGTTGTTATCTAATATTATCTAATGTAGAAAATTTATACCAGGAAAATAATCAGCAGTATACAATTAAATTAAATATGTGCTAAGAATAAAAGCCAATCTAAGTTTTGTAACATGAATATTTAAGATTAATTCTATATACAAATGCAGAGCTCAATAACATTTCAAAAAATCATTTTTTTAATATTTTAAAATTAATGTATTAAAGTGATAAGGAAATAAATTTAATGTGTTTTTTCATTTAATAATTTATTTATTAAGTACAGGTTCTGTATAAAGCACTATGCTACACACTGAGGATACAGCAATGCTTTTTAAAAATTGCACATGGGTGAAAAAGAGAAAATGCAACAGAGATATCTGACCTAATATAAGGGTAATAAATGTTTGTCCACAGTAAATGATGTTTGGGTTAAGGTTTAAAAGAATTCAAAAGGCAAACAATCCTCCCCAAATGAAGCATTTCACTCAATTTGTATAAAGTTAAGATGAAACATGTTCATTACAGTACATGGAAGAAAATATAATTACCTGGAATTCAAAGAATGAATGGAGTGTTACAAGGTATGAGAGTAAAGACCTGTGTAGATCGAGAGAGGACTTAAAGGTCATGCTGATTATTTTGCTTTTCATCTTAAGAGTGAAGACTTAACATAAAAATTGATATCATCAGGTATATGTTTGAGAAAACAATTTTGTTTAGTTCCAGAAGTACAATTTAGAGGTATAAAAAGTGGACACAGGAGGAGACCATTCACTGTTATGGTAGACTAGATGAAAGAAAGGTTGTGGAGCTATAAAAATGAAATGAGTAAATTTCAAAATTAATTAAGAGATAAGTTAACCAGACAATGGGGTCCCAAAGAGTAAGACATAACTCAGTGCCTAAGCACAGCACAGCACATTATACGACTTGATTTTGCTAACTTAAAGATTATTTAGTGATCTTCCTAGAAGTTTAATGATTATTTAGTGATCTTGCTAAACATATTATCTGCTTTTACATTTGCCTATAACACAAATTCTGTATTTTGTATCTAGAGGTAATGCTGAACCATGCTTCAAGAGACTGTATGTTATACAAATTCTCACCTCTAATAAACTGTGCTGTGCTGTGCTTAGTCATGTTCGAATCTTTGCAACCGCGCCAACTGTAGTCCGCCAGGCTCCTCTGTCCCTGGGGATTCTCCAGACAAGAATACTGGAGTAAGTTGCCTTGCTCTCCTCCAGGGGATCTTCCCAAATCAGGGACTGAACCGAGGTCTTCCACATTGCAGGTGGATTCTTTACCATCTGAGCCACCAAGAAAGCCCCAGAATACTGATTGGGTTGCTTCTCCAGGGGATCTTCTCCATCCAGGATTGACCCAGGGTCTCCTGCATTGCAGGAAGATTCTTTGCCAGCTGAGCTACTGGGGAAGTTCCTCTAATAAACTACTTAGAATTAAGAGAAATGAAATTATATTCTGTTTTCCTCTCTTCTAGCAACTCCTTGCCACTATGTATTTTACCTCGCAGAGGCAGATACTGGGGGGACTCCCATATCCTTTTGATATACACCATTCCTGTGCACTGAGTAGACCAGGGGTCCCAGGAAAATAACACCCCCAGAAATCCTCAAACAATCTATAATGAGTATTGGTCAATATTCCCTAAATACTCGTCTCCCTTATCCATCAAGTGGAATGACTTTGCAGCCTTCCCAAATCTGTCTGAGTTCCACTGCAGGACTGAATGGCAAGTGCCTATGGTGTAATCAGCTCAGTAACACACGCTTGATCTACTTCCTTCTATTCCTGTCTTTCTAATGCACCCTGAGGTCACTCCCCATGAAAGAAATATCTCAGGGTATGTTTATAAGGATTCTGTATTTGTCAGGATTCTACAGAGAAACAGTACACAGTCCAAGATGTGTAGGCTGAATTGGTTAGTTAGAGACCCAGAAGAGCTAATGACTTAGTTCTGATTTTGAGTGGCCGTGGCATGAAGTTGCTTGAAGAAGGGCTTCAGTTCCCAGCCAGGTATTGAGGTTGGGTCACAATAAGAGTACAGAACCCTAGCCAGTAGAACAGTAGTCAGTGAAAGGCCCTGACCCTTTGACTTAGCAGAAAAAAGAATTCCCAAGAAGAGGAAAAGTAGTGAAATAAGTGAAATATTTATTAGGAGGAAAAAGAGTACAGGTGTGTGAATAGACACATGGTGGACTCAGAGAGACAGTTGTGCCTTCGTGGTGGTTTCAATCACTTTATGGGGACTTTTTTTTCCTGGGTTTCCTTTTCCAGTCATTTTGATTTGCCTGGTTGTGAGTCTGCATTTGCTGTATCTTAGGAACCTCCCACTTATGGATACTCATCTCTTAGCCAAAATGGATTCTAATGAAGAGGCTTATGGGTAGTTGACATCACTATGAGGTGATACCTCCTCCCTTTTTGACCTCCAAGGAGCTTTTCTGCACTTGTGTAGTCATGGAGGTCACCTTGACTTTGAGACTGAGGAATGGTCTTTTGTCTCCTACTTAGGCAGGGCCCAGCCTCCTCCATCATCCTGCTTTTATAGAGTTTCTGCTATTATGGATTTCTGTCCACAAGGGAGAAACTGTTCTGCCTGGATCCCACCTATCCCCTGCCTCAGTTCCAGTGTGAGTCCAAAGGTCTGGAGAAACCAGAAGAGATGATGCTGTAGTTCTAGTCTGAGAGTCAGTAGGCTCAAGTCCCAAGAAGAGCAGCTATTTCACCCTGATCTGCAGAAAGAAAAAGACTGATGTGCAAGCTCAAATGCTAGCAGGAAGAATTCTCTCTTATTTGTGAGAGGGTCAGCCTTAAAACTAATCATTTAAAGAACTAAGATAATGGCATCCAGTTCCATCACTTCATGGCAAATTGATAGGGAAGCAATGGAAACAGTGAAAGGCTTTATTTTCTTGGGCTCCAAAATCACTGCAGTTAGTGACTGCAGCCAGGAATTTAAAAGATGCTTGCTCCTTGGAAGAAAAGCTATTACCAACCTAGACAGCATATTAAAAAGCAGAGTTATTACTGTGCTGACAAAGGTCCATCTAGTTAAAGCTATGGATTTTCCAGCAGTCATGTACAGATGTAAGAGTTGGGCCATAAAGAAGTCTGAGCACTGAAGAATTGATGCTTTTGAATTGTGGTGCTAGAGAAGACTTTTGAGAGTCTCTTGGACTGTAAGGAGATCAAATCAGTTAATCCTAGGAAATCAACCCTGAATATTCATTGGAAGGACTGATGCTAAAGTTGAAACTCCAGTACTTTTGCCACCAAAATATGTGGTGGCCAAATACTTTGTGAAGAGCTGACTCATTGGAAAATACCTTGATGCTGGAAAAGATTGAGAGCAAGAGGAGACGCAGGCAACAGAGGATGAGATATTTGGATGGCATCATGGACTCAATCCAGTGGTTGTAACTTTGAGCAAACTTTGGGAAATAGTGAAGGACAGGAAAGTCTGGTGTGGTGCAGTCCATGGGGGTCACAAAGTTCCAGACCTAACTAAGCGACTAAACAACAATAGCATTTTTGTTCTATTCTGGCCTTAATTTTATCAGATAAACTTTACCCATATTATGGAGAGAAATCTGCTTTACTCAGTCTACTGATTGAAATGTTAATTGCTTCCCAAAACACTCACTAGAACACTTAGAATAATGAATGTTTGGTCAAATATCTGGATACACCATGGTATCAAGTAGATATGTGAAATTAATCATCACAGATACACACAGAGGTACACTTTGCCAACAAAGACCTTTTAGTCAAAGCTATGGTTTTTCCAGTAGTCATGTATTGATGTGAGAGTTGAACAATAAAGAAGGCTGAGCACCAAAGAAGTTATGTTTTTGTACTGTGGTGTTGAGAAGACTCTTGAGAGTCCCCTGGACTGCAAGGAAATCAAGTCTGTTAATCCTAAAGGAAATCAATCCTGAATATTTTTGGAAGGACTGATGATGAAGCTGAAGCTCCAGTATTTTGGCCACCTGATGTGAAGAACTGACTCCTTAGAAAAGACCCCAATCCTGGGAAAGATTCAAGGCAGAAGGAAAAGCAGAAGGGGAAGATAGAGGATGAGATCAGTTCAATTCAGTCACTCAGTCATGTCCGACTCTTTGTGACCCCATGGGCTGCAGAACACCAGGCTTCCCTGTCCATGGCCAACTCCCGGAGCTTACTCAAACTCATGTCCATCAAGTCGGTGACACCATCCAACCATCTCATCCTCTGTCATCCCCTTCTTCTCCCACCTTCAATTTTTCTCAGCATCAAGGTCTTTTCAAATGAGTCAGCTCTTCACATCAGGTGGCCAAAGGATTAGAGTTTCAGCTTCAGAGTCAGTGCTTTCAATGAATGTTCAGGACTGATTCCCTTTAGGATGGACTGGTTGGATCTCCTTGCAATCCAAGGGACTCTCAAGAGTCATCTCCAACACCACAGTACAAAAGCATCAATTCTTCAGTGCTCAGCTCTCTTTATGGTCCAACTTTCATATATAAGCATGGGTTTGACTAGATTGACCTTTGTTGTCAAAGTAATGTCTGCACTTTTTAATATGCTGTCCAGGTCGGTCATAGCTTTTCTTCCACAAATCAACTGTCTTTTAATTTCATGGCTGCAGTCACTGTGCAGTGATGACTGCAGAGGATGAGATGGTTGGATGCAAGTGACTGCAGAAGATGAGATGGTTGGATGGTATCACTGACTCAGTGGGCATGAGTTTGAACAAGCTCTGGAAGATAGTGAAGAGCAGGGAATCCTAGCACACTGCAGTCCATGGGGTCATAAAGAATCAGACACCCCTGATTGAACAGCAACAACAGATACACACGCTAACAACTCTCTTTCCAAGGATCACACTTTTCTGATCTTCTGTAACATTCTTCTCTGGAACTGAAGCTTTATTTTTATGTCAAAATGAAACTGAACTTTGTATGTGTTGCTGCTGCTGCTGCTGCTAAGTCGCTTCAGTCGTGTCTGACTCTGTGCGACCCCATAGACAGCAGCCCATCAGGCTCCCTGTCCCTGGGATTCTCCAGGCAAGAACACTGGAGTGGGGTGCCATTTCCTTCTCCAGTGCATGAAAGTGAAAAGTCAAAGTGAAGTCGCTCAGTTGTGTTCAAATCTTAGTGACCCCATGGACTGCAGCCCACCAGGCTCCTCTATCCATGGGATTCTCCAGGCAAGAGTACAGGAGTGGGCTGCCATTGCCTTCTCCTTGTATATGTTACATATGGTCAAAATTTAAAATATGATAGCCCTCATTTTCTCAGAATCATTCTGGTTCATATTTGTTTCTCTGTATAATTAAACTGATATTTCCTCTTCACTTTTAAAAGTGTTCTACTTGAAGGGCAAAATTATATGATCATCATGGTAACTGGTTCCATTAATATGATGATGGTAATAAAAATTTGAGTATATTTCAATTCTTTATTAAATGATTTTTCTGCTGCTGCTGCTGCTAAGTCACTTCAGTCGTGTCCAACTCTACTGTTTAAAAATATGACAATATACATCATATTTCTTTGAAGTAATTTTTCTTCCTGGGTTATTTTATGCTACAGTATTTTACCATGGTATACATGGAATGCCTATTTATAAATGGGATATTATTGTTGATTGTCTTCAGTGTATTTTTTTCTTTAGAGGATTTAGAAAAAAATGTATTTGAAAAGTATAAATAATTTATAAGTATGATATAAGGCCTTCCATGGGATCTTCTTTACTGTTCTCAATTCAGTTCAGTCACACAGTCGTGTCCAACTGTTTGCAATCCCATGGACTGAAGCACACTAAGCTTCTCTGTCCATCACCGACTCCTGGAGCTTGCTCAAACTCATGTAAATTGAGTCGGTAATGCTATTCAACCTTCTCATCTTCTGTCATCCCCTTCTTCTCCCACCTTCAATCTTTCCCAGTATCAGTATCTTTTCAAATGGGTCAGTTCTTTGCATCAGGTGGCCAAAGTATTGGAGCTTCAGCTTCAGCATCAGTCCTTCTAATGAATATTTAGGACTAATTTCCCTTACAATTGACTGGTTTATCTTGCTGTCCAAGGGACCCTGAAGAGTCTTCTCCAACACCACAGTTCAAAGGCATCAATTCTTTGGCGCTCAGCTTTCTTTATGGTCCAACTCTCACATCCATACATGACTACTGGAAAAACCATAGCTTTGACTAGATGGACCTTTGTCTGTAATGTCTCTGCTTTTTAATATGCTGTCCAGGTTGGTCATAGCTTTTCTTTCAAGGAGCAAGCGTCTTTTAATTTCATGGCTGCAGTCACCATCTGCAGTGATTTTGGAACCCAAGAAAATAAAGTCTGTCACTGTTTCCATTGTTTCTCCATTTATTTGCCAGGGAGTAACGGGACCAGATGCCATGTTCTTAGTTTTTTGAATGTTGAGTTTTAAGTCAGCTTTTTCACTCTCCTCTTTCACTTTCCTCTTTCTTTTTATAATTTCAGTTCATTATTCTCTAAGGACAAATCTGAATAATACTTTCCTGAATTAGACAAATAACCTAAACAGTACCCAATTGATTGATACTTATTTAATTGCCATCAAAGTCAGAGTGTGAATATAACCCAAGGATAGTTCACAACTAAGGGAAAGGTGAGAATAGCTGTGACTTCATGGAGCATTCATAGCTTATTTTGTTTATTGTTGAAGATATGGAAACAAAAGGAGAGAGTTCCATGCTGACTGGGAGCCACACAAAACTAGGGCCAGCAATGTTCATAAAGGAATGAACCTGTTTACACTCTTTTTTTTAGTTTATTTCCCTTTTTATCTATGTAGTATGATTGATTCCATAATGTAATTATGATGTAAAAACAGTGACTGATTGGTTAAAGGACATTACATGACATAACTCAGTGGGTATGAGTTTGAATAATCTCTGAGAGTTGATGATGGACAGAGAAGCCTGGCATGCTGCAGTCCATGTGGTCGCTAAGAGTCAGACACTACTGAGCAACTGAAATGACTGACATGGCATACAAGTTATAAATATAAATGTCTCAAGGTATTTTTGTATCTTCTTGCACCAAGGATGATTTTATTGTTAAATGGAAATAACTTTCTAACAATTATGTTATAGCATATACAACAACATTTTAATATTTATTAATGTTCTAAATAACTATTTCAGATAATTTGCCAACTGTGCTTTATTTATTTTTTTAATTTTTAAAATATAAATTTATTTATTTTACTTGGAGGTTAATTACTTTACAATATTGTATTGGTTTTGTAATACATCAACAAGAAGCAAACAGTGTGTGATAAGGGCTGCATTACTGCATTTTCAAAAAGATTCTGCATAATTGTTGTGAGACAGTGGTCTCAAGTTCTTTTAGGGTTTCTTATTGTGAGTCCTTGGTATTCCCGCAACAATGAGAGTGTTGTTATTCAAATGTACATAAATGCATTCAGTCCATAATAATAGTATTCATAGCCATCTATAATAGTTGAAGAAACAATTGTA
Organism: Budorcas taxicolor; assembly: GCF_023091745.1. Classification (NCBI taxonomy): domain Eukaryota; kingdom Metazoa; phylum Chordata; class Mammalia; order Artiodactyla; family Bovidae; genus Budorcas; species Budorcas taxicolor. The sequence continues at coordinate 98,788,971 of NC_068910.1, forward strand.
TGAAATGCTTGATATTCATCTGAACTACTTTTGCAATTTTACTTTTAAATTCAGATTTCAGAAATAATACAGCAGTGGCCCTCATAAGATACTCAGATATTTTTGTAAGCTTTTCCTGGACAGGATGGTAGCTTCTTAAACTTCAGACCCTGTTTCACTAAGAGACCTTTTATAAATATATACAATTATAAGAAATGGCTTGAACATATACCCTGATATATAGTTATTAAATATATAGCTTTACATGTGTTTAATGACCTTTCTTAATATTCCTTTTTTTTTTTTCTAGATACACCATCAGTTAAGATTATACCATCTACTCCTTTTCCACAAGAAGGACAGCCTTTAATTTTGACTTGTGAATCCAAAGGAAAACCACTGTAAGTGATTTAATGAGCAATAAAATTTTTTACTTTTTATCCTATCTTGCTTTGATTGCAGTATTTAACTGCAGAAATCCACAATTTGTGTCTTTTCTTGCTGGGCAAAATGATCTCAGAAAAGAAATCCCCCTGAACCATGTCTTCATTAAATGTCTGTGGAAGATTGGTCTTGTATTTTATCATTTAGTGAAATTTCTGGGAAGATTTCCAACTGAGATTTTTCCCCCCTTTTTTTCCCCACTATTTCAACTTGAAAGGAGTATAGACTTCATCAATCACTGTTTTCACATCATCAGATTGATAGAAGTCACATATGCTGAACTTAATTCTCTCATGAAAAGCTCTGAGAATATTGAATCCTCAAAATATGTCCATGTTTTAGTTACATGGAAAATCATTTTCATAAGAGAAATCAAATCTACACTTTTAATGTAACCCCATGAGACATAATTTGTTGATGTGTTATAATTGGAGGTAATGTGAATGAAAGGGTCACAGACTAAATATTTTCAATTAAAAAGAGATTTCATTTTTAGCATAATGAGTTCTAACATCGCTTTGACTCTAAAATTTTATGTTTGACATTCATGTTTATAGAAAGTTAACTCTTGGAAATATATCAATAGAAAATATATTAATAGAAAATTCAAGTATGGGATGTCAAATAAGGATTATTTCTTTGGAAAGTGCTTTGATCACTCTATGGTAACACTCTACTTGGAACTGAAAGTCATTTATTTGATCTTCTAAGATATTTCCATTGATTTGCATTTCTGTTTAAATTATAATGGGAGGTATTTTATTGTTCTCTGTATATAACTATAGGCTTCCCAGGTGGTAAAGAATCCACCTGCCAATACATGAAATACTGGTTCCATCCCTGATTCAGGAAGATCCCTTGGAGAAGGAAATGGCTAACCACTCCAGTGTTCTTGCCTGGGAAATCCCATGGACAGAGAAGCCTAGCAGGCTACCTTCCATGAGGTCTCAAAGAGTCAGAAACAACTTAGTGACTAAACAACAACAAGAAACATATATAACTGTATGGGATAGTTTTTGTGCAAATCAAACTTATTTATTAAAAATTTTTTTCTAATAACAATTATATTTAAGTGTAGATTTCATAGTAACACATGTGAAACTTTTCTAAAGTAATTTTAATACAGAAGCCTGAAATTTCAGCTTCCTGAATTTTATTGTCTTATACTTTTTAACACACTATGTGAATTCATGCTTTTGTTGTCACAGAATTGATATTTTAGAACTGTTCTCTCTTCCAGTAATTATTTTCTAGAGATTAAAAATATACTGACAAAGAGCATTTTACAAATTTATCTATTTTTTATTTTAAGAAACATTTAAGGCATTTTAGGCCTTAAAAGGGAGGAATTTTTTTCAAAGTAGCTTTACTCTATATATCCTGTGCAATTCACTTTCATAGTTTTTACCACTGATAAGCTTAAATTGCTTATACAAAACACTTTTCAACTATCAACTAGTATGCTCTCTAAATGTGACTGCATTTCAGTATTACAGCTACAGCAGACTTTTAGTTATAAGTTCAGTATTTTAGGGGCTTCCCTCATAGCTCAGTTGGTAAAGAATCCGCCTGAAATGCGGGAGACCTGGGTTTGATCCCTGGGTTGGGATGATCCCTTGGAGAAGGGGAAGGTTACCCACTCCAGTATTCTGGCCTGGAGAATTCCATGGACTGTAAGAGTCAGACTTGACTGTGACTTTCACTTAATCATTCAGTACTTTAACTAAGAAAGAAGTGTAATCAACTCTAGTCTGCTTTCAGTTCAGTCGCTCAGTCATGTCCGACTCTTTGCGACCCCATGAATTGCAGCACGCCAGGCCTCCCTGTCCATCACCAACTCCCAGAGTTCACCCGGACTCGCATCCACCGAGTCAGTGATGCCATCCAGCCATCTCATCCTCTGTCGTCCCCTTCTCCTCCTGCCCCCAATCCCTCCCAGCATCAAAGTCTTCTCCAATGTGTCAACTCTTCGCATGAGGTGGCCAAAGTACTGGAGCTTCAGCTTTAGCATCATTCCTTCCGAAGAAATCCCAGGGCTGATCTCCTTCAGAATGGACTAGTTGAATCTCCTTGCAGTCCAAGGGACTCTCAAGAGTCTTCTCCAACACCACAGTTCAAAAGAATCATTCTTCGGTGCTCAGCCTTCTTCGCAGTCCAACTCTCACATCCATACATGACCACAGGAAAAACCATAGCCTTGGCTAGACGGACCTTAGTCAGCAAAGTAATGGCTCTGCTTTTGAATATACTATCTAGGTTGCTCATAACCTTTCATCCAAGGAGTAAGCATATTTTAATTTCATGGCTGCAATCACCATCTGCAGTGATTTTGGAGCCCCCCAAAATAGTCTGACACTCTTTCCACTGTTTCCCCATCTATTTCCCATGAAGTGATGGGACGGGATGCCATGATCTTCGTTTTCTGAATGTTGAGCTTTAAGCCAATTTTTTTGCTCTCCTCTTTTACTTTCATCATGAGGCTTTTTAGTTCCTCTTCACTTTCTGCCATAAGGGTGGTGTCATCTGCATAACTGAGGTTATTGATTTTTCTCCCGGCAATCTTGATTTCAGCTTGTGTTTCTTCCAGTCCAGCGTTTCTCATGATGTAATTTGCATAGAAGTTAATTAAGCAGGGTGACAATATACAGCCTTGATGTACTCCTTTTCCTATTTGGAACCAGTCTGTTGTTCCATGTCCAGTTCTAACTGTTGCTTCCTGGCATGCATACAGATTTCTCAAGAGGCAGGTCAGGTGGTCTGGTATTCCCATCTCTTGAAGAATTGTCCACAGTTTATTGTGGTCCACACAATCAAAGGCTTTGTCATAGTCAATAAAGCAGAAATAGATGTTTTTCTGGAACTCTCTTGCTCTTTCTATGATCCAGCGGATGTTGGCAATTTGATCTCTGGTTTCTCTACCTTTTCTAAAACCAGCTTGAACATCAGGAAGTTCACCGTTCACGTATTGCTGAAGCCTGGCTTGGAGAATTTTGAGCATTACTTTACTAGCATGTGAGATGAGTGCAATTGTGCGGTAGTTTTAGCATTCTTTGGCATTGCCTTTCTTTGGGATTGGAATGAAAACTGACCTTCTCCAGTCTTGTGGCCACTGCTGAGTTTTCCAAATTTGCTGGCATATTGAGTGCAGCACTTTCACAGCATCATCTTTCAGGATTTGAAATAGCTCCACTGGAATTCCATCACCTAGTCTGCTTTAGACATAATGAAATCCAATTTCTTTACTCCCAATTCTGTATTTGTCATACCAGAGGTTCTTTCCTAACTTTCCCTTCCGTTTCCTCTCTTGTTCCTTTTGGTTTTTTCCCCCATCTCTCCCTCTTCCCTTCTCCCTGTCTCTCTCTTTTGCTTCTGTTTCTCCTGTAACCTCAGAGGTCAACATTTGGAGATATGAAGAAGAAACATGATCAGGGTCAGGACATAGCAAAGGAGTTTGACTTTTACCTTCTCTCCATAGTTCTGCCCCCAAATACATATGTGTACCTATAGAATATGTGTACAACTTACACAATTAAATGAGGTGAAGATGGGAAGTATAATATATAGAATGCTTGAGAGTTAATACATTCCAGCTCAAACAGCATCTAGTTACCTGTCAATGATCTTCTCTTTAATTCTATATCCACTTTCACTATCTTCTTTTTTTTTTTTTTTTTTTCGGTGACTACTTATGTTGTGATCTATGTAATTAGTTATGTAAATAGTCCATTTTCCTCAGCTCAGATATGGCTGAATAAAAGTGCCTTATTGTGGGTCTCTGTTTCAGTTACCTGGAAATAAGCTTGGATATGCAATAATCCTTTGCACTGCAGATGAATGAAAAACAGTAATCTCATATATTTATTTTATTTAAAAATACAAAGGCCCCAGAAGTTTAAGAAATAGAAAATGTCATCTTTCTCAGAAAGATCCTGATTAATATCACTTTGCTATCAGCAATGGAAATAAGAAGGCTTCTTATTTTACAAAAAGGAAAACTAAAGCTCAGTGTTAACCAGTTTTACCAATCCATCCAGATTTTAAATGGATGAGTCAGGATTTAAACTTAAGTTCATGGCATTTACCTAGTGTCCAAGTTTGAATGCTAATCAAAACCTAATTGTCATTATAAGCAACAAGAACCAAACAGTAACCTTTCCTTGCTATCAATACCCAGGTTAGAGATCTTCTTTAGAAATAAAAGAATGATGTTATAAGTAAAAAAAAAAAACCAAAAACTTAGTTCAGTCATTGCCCCAAAATTACATTTCTTCAGCTATTTTCCGCTACTTCAGCTGCTGAGTCTAAATTGTCACTTATGTTAGTCAATGTCACTTATGTTAGTCAAAGTCACTTTTGAAAAATTAGGATTGGTCCTACAATAATGAGCAGCACTGACACTAAAGCTCTAGATGCTTGAGAACTGGCTCATCTCAAAACACATTTCACTGTTGCTATTTTTTTTGTATCAGACTTTCTTCTGTATTTATGCTCATTCTGGAAACTTGCCAAAGTCCTACCAAGCTGACCATTTCTAGCACAGTCTACAGTCATATAAAAAATTCTCAAATTAGTATAGTATCTTCTGAGCAATTAGCTCCTAAGCTTCGTATGGGTTAAAATGATTATTATATTCAGTTTTTATCATTATAGATCATACTGTTTTATTCTATATGCTATGGTCCAAAAGTAAATGTACACTGACTTATTCACTTGTATTATATTCTTATTCCCAACTCTCTTTTTACCATCTTCTTTCCTTGTAGACCTTCAGGCCATTGACATTAAAGATACAGCCAAATTCTCTGACTCCCTTTTGCCTTTAGGCCACTACTTCTCTTGTGTCCTAATTATGTTAAAATCTACCCTTCTGCATTTTCAAAGTAACTAACATTTCCTACAAATGAAGATATTAGCATTTTTAAAGACAGTTTCTTTGCTAGCCTCTCTAGTTTACATTCCATCTCCAACAATGCCAGATGAGGCAGATAGGGCCAAAAAAACAAGAGAATACTCTTTCTGATTATGAAGAAAACAAATCTCACTAGAGCAAATAGAACAGAAAGGAAACTGAAATGGATTAATCAGGGAGTTATTATAGTCAAAGCTATGGTTTTTCTAGTAGTTACGTATGGATTTAAGAGTTGGACCATAAAGAAGGCTAAGTGCCAAAGAACTGATGCTTTAGAATTGTGGTGCTGGAGAAGACTCTTGAGAGTCCCTAGAAGTGCAAGGAGATCAAACCAGTCAATCCGAAAGGAAACCAACCCTGAATATTCATTGGAAAGATTGTTACTGAAGCTGAAGCTCCAATACTGTGGCCACCTGATGTGAAGAGCTGACCCATGGGAAAAGATTCTAATGCTGGGAAAGACTGAAGGCAAAAGGAGGAGGGGGCAGCAGAGGATTAGATGGATAGATAGTATTACCAACTCAGTTGTAATGAATCCGAACGAACTGCGGAAGATAGTGGAGAACAGAGGAGCCTGGTGTGTTTCAGTTTGTGGGGTCGCATAGGGACAGATACAACTTAGTGACAGAACAATAACAACAATCAGGGAGTTAGGTGATGGGAAGGCAAAGAAAATGAGAAGACAATCCATTTCAGAAAATGAATCATGAAAAATTGAAAAGAGCTGAGAAAAGAATGCCACATCAAACAGAAGTTTTAAGATTAAAAAAAAAATAGTAGAGAGGCTGTTCATATTTTAGATCGAAAGAGCCTGTAAAGAGTATGACTAAAAATGAAGTTGTAATATCACATTTACCCAAGGGTCAGGTTAGAATTTCCTATTTTAATCTGTTAATCACAGTCAAAGTTCTCCATTACACCTGATTCCTCATTCTGTTATTTTGGATTCACTGAGAAGCAACACTGTGCCTTAGCTTCTAAGCTTCTAATTGACTCCTGAAGTACCTAATTTCTGTTATTATTACCATTTATCTGATCCCCCTTTAATGAGCAGGTGAGAATCAGGAATGGATAATAAATCTATGATTTCTTCCCATTTTGTTGCTGACTTCAATAATTTCTTTAGCACATGAACAAATCTTTATTGTTTCTTAAAAATATTTGACCAATGTATGATTTCCTAAAGAATGAATCAATTAATGATTATTATGCAAGGTAATAGACAAAAAACTCACCGCTGCTTTTTGTATAAATCACAAAACGATGGTGTGACTCATCTCATACTGAGACTCATGTTCCTAACCTGGCCTCCTGTATGCTAATACTGTTTTCTTTGTTCTAAATGTGAGGGCCCCAGTGACTGTTTATGAACAATCATGCCTTATTTGCCTGCTTTGGACTGAAGCCTTTTGCTATTTTGCTGTGGAACAGCTGTATAACTTGGGCCAGGATCAAATTGTTCCACTTGACATTACTATAGAGGCATTCTATTCTTTCTTTAAAAGAGAGATTACTGTACATGTCTGTCTTTTATTTTAATTTTAGTTTAAAGTGAGGACCAAGCTAATGCCAGCTACCTTTCTTTCAAGTCCCTAGAGTTTTTGCAACCTCTTCTTTCTTTGGCTGAATTCCCAGACAGCTTTCAGGCAGCACTGTTCTCCATTTATAGAAGTACAGGTGGAAAAAAAGATGTTATATTATAATAAAATTATGACTTTAAATGGTGTGGGGTTACCCTCTACATGCTATAGCTAAATAATCATCATTCATTTTAATCAAATGTTTAAAACACTCTAATAAGTAGGCCAAATAAATGCATATTTGGTATTTATTCTATAAAAGAAAATAATTATGAGTATTGATAACTTTTTCCATACCTCCAGCATTATGTTCATGTTATATTTATTGTTTTACCTCTGGTAACCACAATTTTTTTATGTTCTTGATTTGACTGTAGTTTATATAATTGCATTGCACATACCATTGCTATTCTGTACAAGAGGAAAGATTTTAATCCTTAAGAAGATAAATCACATGTTATAGTGAGGTGTTTTAAGGGAACACTTAGAGGAACACATCCGTTTTCAAAATGATCTAGAATTTAAGAAGGAATCTGTTAAGAACATACTGGTGCATTGTCCTGTTAGCATAACAGAGATTTAAAAATGTGTTGTACATTAAGGCAAAACAGTTTTATATCATCTGTTTTTTTTTTTTCAGTCTAATATGTACCTTTTTACAAATCACAGATTATTTCCTATCACATAATCCAATCACAGCCCAAAGAAATGAGGAAAACAACCAGGAATTAAAGAAAGCAATTTATGCCAAGTGAAATGTTCTACCCCAAACAGAACAAAATTTGAATTTGTCAACTGAAAAACAGTGCAGAAGGCTGCAAATAATAAAATAGTTTATATGGGATCTTAGAAATTACAATTCAGTAGACAGAGATTCTGGTTAAACCAAAAGAGTGTTCAGGTGAAGAGAAAAAATCAGGGGCTTGTAAAGCCAAAAAGCCATGAGGTTGTTAAAAGTTGCCTGCTGAGAATTGTAACTGTTTCTGACGTGAATCAGGAAATATTTGTATGTAAGGAAACACGTATTATTTTAGGATAGTCAAATAAGTAGATAGACTGCTACAAGTTATTTTAGGATATGGATCCAATAATTATCTTGAGTTTTTAGCTGATGATCTGTATACATTAACTAGGACAATAACAGATCAAAAGGTTAGATCCCATTCAGGCTGAGATATGTAAAAGTCACGTTTCTTAATAGCCTCCTGGCTCCACTTTAGGGAACTCTATCAGCAATTCAGGCTCCATTTTGATTTTTATTTCCCAAATTTTGAGAAAAGATGATGATCTATAGTGATAACAACTTAATATGATTTGACCTAATGCCTAATAGATGTTAATTACACAATAATTGTCTCTCTCCTTCCATCTGTACTATAGAAAGCCTACTAAATAATCATCTAGGTCTCTGTTTATGTTCAGATATAATGCCTAAGTTATCATGCTCTGGGGTAGAAAAAGCTGTGTGAGTGGTAGAAAGAGAAATAGAAGTAACTTTGAATTATAAATCTGTAGATATCTGTGGCCTGACTGGTCTTGAAAAAGTCACATAATCAAATCAATTTTTTTTAGTTAATAAACTTTACTTTTTAGGTTCACAGTAAAACTGAGTGGAAAGTGCAGATTTTCCCTGTGACCTTCATCCCCACTCATGTACAACCTGTCCTACTATTGACATCCCTCCTGGCAGTGGTACATTTATTACAGTGAATCTGTATGAACCTATCATTTTTACCCCAAAGCCCATAGTTTGCCAATGTAAATATACCAAGTATTTTTAATTCTCTAAAATTAGAAAATAAAACCTTATAAACAAATTGCACATATATTTCCATATTTAAAACACTTTCAGCTTTCAAGTAATTTCATAATAAGTAATAGCCATGAGGATGATGTTATTATTTTGTCAAAAAGTACATAGTGTACCTCATCAACTTTTAAACTTTGAAGTCTTGCTTACGTATTTAATATATATGCTGATACTGGGCTACTATGGCAACCCTGGGAACAGAGTTATTATCTCACACTTCTTCCATGGTTCTGAAATTCAAGGTAATAAGCAGAATAAACACATTCTTTGATGATGATCTGTGACTTTTCAAAGCATGTTTGAACAGCAAAGGAATCCAAACTAAAGTCATGGCAAAACTGGCAGGCAGCATGGCAGTTTTGTTGAGGTTTAATAATAATAATCATGATAATAATAATGAGCTATAGAAAAGAAAGACAGAGGCATGAATAGTTGTTAAGGAATAAAATGTGGCTAGAAATGAGAAAGTCCTGGGACATAGGAATAGCCCCTCTATACTGTTATGGTAGAAAAAACACTTAGAAAAATTGGAAAGGACTAGAATGGGTAGAGAATGAGTTTTGCCTCCCCAAAGTGGAAAAGTCAATGCTATGAAGAAGTTCAGCTGGGATGAAAGAGATTAACCATTAGCTAGTTTGGCAGAAAGCTAAAGAAGAGATCTGGAAGGTTTTAAGAAACCAAGACTAAGTGATTAACACGGTTCATGAGTGGTTGATAATCCAGGGTTTGCAATGTATAAAGCCTCGTTCTAGCATAAGTTTCCCAGTTCCCTTATGCTAGTCTTATTTTAACCACAAAATTACCCTGTTGTAAAAGGTTTACAAAGACCCTTAGACTGTTTTCATTTTATCGATAAGGACAGTGGGCCTTGTGGAGGTTATATGACCTTTTCTAGTCACACAGTAAATAAATGATAGAATGGGGATTACAAAAACACTTTAAGAAATTTTAATATCACTGATGGCTACATTTTCTTATTTTCACAGTATTTTCACTTCTGTCACGTTGGCTTTTCAGGATAACCCAGGGAAGTTGACAAGGATGAGAAAATTCTTATAAACTTTAGGAATGCCTATGTTTTAGTTAATTATAGAAGATTATCAGTTATGAATGAAATCTGCATTGGCATATCCAAATATTATATAAAGAGTTTCTACATATATCTAAATAGTTCTGCCTAGATTTTATGATTATATACATAATAATTATTCCATTATTAAATATGTTTGTTTTTAAAAAGCTAATTATATTATGCTCTTAATTTTATATATTTGAGATGATTAGGCCTGCACGTTGTAACTACAAAACAATATTAATGCAAACATAATACCAGTGTATTGGACTACAATGCACAGCCTCAGGGGTTGACTATAATAAGCAGGAAGCTCAAAGAGAACACTCCCCCAAAGTGCGTCTTTCTTGCTAAAAGCAATCCTCAATATGTCACCAAAATAATTCGTGGGATAAACATGAGGGACTCATCTACAAACTCTCATAAAGTCAGCCCTTCATTAATAAATGTTACAGAGAATTTAAATCATTTTTCCCCCCACTTTCTGTCCTGATATCTAGAGAAGTATAAACTTGTCTCAATTAATTAATTAAAAATTAAAGGCAGTATAATCAGTTTTTTTGTAAAGTGTTTTAAAGGAATAATACTGGGCAATTAGTTCTAAGTGCTCATAATTTAAAATATACATATATATATATCCATGTGCTGTCCTTTCATATGAATTACTTTTCTGAGGCCCATATGGTCTTTTGCTTCCATCTCATGGCTTCAGAATTTAATCACACATTGACACTCTGGAAACACATAAGTGGTTATCTTGGAAATGAGACCGAATATATTTGTTTTTGTTTTTGAAACAAGAAGCTGACTCCTGGTAATCTCCACTGCTGTTATTTAGGCTGGGCATCTGTGGTGTGCTGGGCACTCAATCATTTTCAATTAAATGAGCCTATGTCTCATGAAAGTTACACGAGAGCTTGCAGAATCATGATTATAGATCCATAGAGGAAATGTACTTTTGAACATTTCCAGGTAAGCAATTTTCTTGCAACAAAAACCCAATTATTTTGAGGGATTATGTAAATGTTCAGTGGAAAACTCCAACACTAAAGAATCCTCTCTATTTTTAAGACTCCATTGTGGAGCGATGTCGTCATTTACTTGATTAAATTTTTGAGCTCATGGACTTTAAAATGTTTTTTTGATATATTAATTATGAGATTGCATCTAAGCATGTTACCCTTTATTTAAAGCTCTGTAAACACTGCTTTTGTGTTTATATAAAACAGTCATCAAAATGGTAATTGTAGAAAAGGTATAGAAACAAAAATCACTCTTAATGTATAAAAGTTGAAATATTATACTTTATCCTTGATTGAAAAGCATGTTAACCCATTGCTCAACAAGTCCCATTCAATAAGAATTGCTTTTTCTTTTTGCATTTTTTCCCATAATATTATTTGTTTCATAAAGCTATAGTTATTAATAATATCCTTCTAGTGATCACCAGTTAGCTTACTCTGAAGTGCATTACTTTGTGCTTGTGGTAAATCTCTTGACTATAATTTTTGCAAATAAATGTAGAGAACAAAATGTGAATTAATTCAGAATCACTGCATATATTTAGTATTATTTCAATTAATGGTGCAACTGAGAAAATTTTTATACTGTGAAAAGCCATTTATTTGAATGACCTAAAGAAATTTTCTTGCATTATATGTGTTTTAACACAGTATGGTATATAGTAACTCACTTTTCTAGATATAACTTTATCATTCATGAACCTCTAAACTTCGAAGTTTAAAAAAAATTTAAACAGCAAGTTCCCAAACTGTAGAAAGTGAACATGTACAAATACCTCCAATTAGAATGAAGAGAATCTGTCAGTGATTGTTGATAGCCTTGAAAGCCAAACTCTTTCAAATACAAAGTACCAGAAATCTCTGGGAAACTTTAAGGAAAGGAGAAAGGAGAGAGAAAGATGAAATTAAAAAAAAAGGCAGGAGAAAAGGACAGACTCTTGTGACTTGTGATCAGCAGATTTTTCTAAAATGGTGAGCTGTGATGGACTTTAGCACCACCCCTGAAAATTACAGGTACACAGATGAACATAGTGAGGTGGCCATAAGGAAACGAGATTAAAACTATAATAGTTTTGAGTTTAGGGACAAAGGGGCTTTCCCAGGTGCCTCTAGTGGTAAAAAGTCCACCTGCCAATGCAGGGGATGCAAGAAATGAGGGTTGCAGGGACAGAAGAGCCTGGTGGGCTACAGTCCGTGGGGTTGCAGAGAAATGACGAAGCAACTGAGTACATTGCATGCTGCACACAGGCACAAAACGACCTAGAGACCATAGGAACTCACAGTAGGTCACAAATTCGAAGTTTCAAAGAGTGACATTAATGAGTCATCAGATTAATTTTAACTGCCACCCCCCACTTTTAAATTCTGACAGGCGTACACTTGAAACTAAGAACATTGTGAATTAAATATACTTCAGATTTAAAAACTGAATTGCATTATGTCCGACTTTTTGCAATCCCATGGATTGGGATTCTTTGTCCATGGAACTTTCCAGGCAAGAATACTGGAGTGGGTTGCCATTTCCTACTCCAGGGGATCTTCTTGACCCAGGCATCGAACTGATGTCTCTTGTGTTTCCTGCATTGGCAGGTGGATTCTTTACCACTGGTGCCACCAGGGAAGCCTAAAAATCCTTTTTAAAAGCCAAGATACAATGGAAAAATAATATTGAGCCGGCCAAAAAGTTTGTTTGGGTTTTTCCATAAGCTATTACAGAAAAATATGAATGAAATAGAATAGGAAAAGAACACGCTTTTATTTCTTGTACATATGCTTATGCATTATGTAAAGTTGTAAAATATATTTTTTCCTGTAGGATTTGAAAAATGTTAAGTTAACCCTAACTGGTGAAACTGGGTCTTGGGGACATTCAGGAAAAGAACAAGCTAAATCCTGATCACTTTAGGTCCTCTAAAACTATCAGTACACAAAAATGTGTGTTCTAACTGAAGAGATCTTAGCTCCAAAAAACCAACTGAATGGCACTAAGTATGTTGTGATTAATAATGCAGAAAAATTCCATCCTTTGAGAATGATTTCATTCAAATGATTAAAATATAGTTGCAAATGTTTTCATCTTAAATTTCAATTATCTCCAGCATTTACTTACATGGAGGATTTAATTCCCCAGTTACCAGATAAATGATGTGCACTTTTACTTTTCCAAGACCATTGGTTTTAATATTAGCAAAGAAATAAGTCATGGAGCAGAAGCAGTTCTGTAATGGTGACACAGTGTTTAACATAAGTATTAGATCTTATAAGGTCAATTAACACAATTTTATAGTAGTGAAAGTAATGGATTGTAAAGTAACTCTTATATGAAAAATAGGACCCTCTTATTGCAACATGCCCTTTAATCTGAATGATTTTCATACATCTGGCTGAATAGAATGCTTATAGATACATTTCATATGGTATCAAATTGATTTTATAATGTACACAGGTTGAGAAAGTGACAGATTCTGAGAAACTCAGACTCATAAGTTCTTGATTTAAACAACCTGAAAATGTTCCAAAGTCTGTCTTAGTCAAAGGAAGTTTCTAGGAATTACTAATTTTCAAAGACATTGAATATTTTCTTAAGAAAATATTAAAAAAAAATCATAGTGATTTTAAGCTTAATATACATACACAGAGGGGCTTATTATTGTATGGATGAGGGAATGAATGTTTACTTAAGATTTCTTGATCTTTTAACCAGGAATTAATATTCTGTGTTTACCAAAGTGGGGGAAAAAATGTTAAGTGTAGATAAGGGATCGGTAATTGTTTTGCTTTAGCACAAAGTCCTTGAGAGATTAGCTTAAGCATTTGTCACAAATTTGAATGTTTTTCCTTCAGTGCTAAAATCTGTCACTTCTTCAGGATCATAGCAATCTTATCTTTTCTGGGGATAATCTTTTATTTGTTGTGCCACAAATTGTCTGGAATTATACAGTTTATATTGTGAATTCTCTGTTTCTCAAAAGTGTTACAATAATTATCAGTGAACACTACCTTATCAGTAAGAAGTGGTCCAGGATTTCACAGGCACTCTAAAAAAATGCCATTATTTTCAAGTTGTCTAAAGAGCACTTACCTCTTGCATATAGGTTATTTTCTATTTCTACTGCAAGCCTCTAAACTTGTAGGCAAGAAGTACCTTAAAAAATCAGAATTAAGTAGCATGTGCTCAGATTAATCAGGATGGAAGAAATCCATTTTATATTTTCACTTGAGATTTTAAGTCTAATGATGAAGTTAACATTGATGATATTGTCCCATTTACATTGAATCTTTAATGTAATGATACTCCTCCTACCTGACACTATACTAGTACAATTATTGATTTCCAGAATTTACATGAGTAGATACGTTCAGAATCAGACTTTCAACTTGTAATTTAATGAAACAAGCAGCCTGGATTTTCTGCTTCAAACCAACTTCATTCGTCACTGCATTAAACACCTTTGACCCTATCAGGCAGAAGTACCGATGATGGTATTTGAGAGGGGACTTCATTGTTGATCCTTTCAACAGGAATCACTGGGATTCTCAAACTGCCATAGAAGGGAAAAAATTGCTTTTCATAGAAAAGAATTTTTCAAGTATGGGAAATATCATGTTTATTCTGAGCAAGAATTAAGGGTTATAGCAAGGATACAGCAAGAGATTGAAGAACACACCCAGAGATGTCTAAAATCAAGAGAGTAGAGACCAATGAAGAAGAAAGCTACAGAACCCTTTTACTCTTTCTCCCTCTCTCTCTCTCACACACACACACACAAATACACAAGGACATATTTATTAAATGAGATGCAAATAACTTCAACAAGCTAGAAGTACAATGGAAATTTACATATTTTAAGGAGAAGCAGTTAAATAATTTTCTTTAACTGTGTGATTTCAAGTCATATTTTTTTTCATTTTGTCCCCTCTTCGCTTACTGTACTAATCCAGCCCTAAATATTTGAAATGTTAGGACAGAGCCAACTTAACAGTTGATGATACCATCTGTATCAAAATATAGATTGTGAAAAAATAAATATTTAAAATATTATGTTAAAGAGTTAGAAAAGGCAGAAATGTGTAGATATAATCATATTTTAATCATTTATGATAATTCTTGAGGCATATTTCCACCTATCAGAAAAACAAAACAATTTTTTTAGTCATGAAAGTCTCAAAGACCCAATAATGAAGTTTATTTTGCTTTAAAATCGCCTTTCATTGCTCTTCGTGTGCATTTTTCCATGATAATTTCAAGAACAGTATTTTTAAAACAAGCCATTCACCTTTTCATTCTTTTTTTTTTTTCAATTAGTTTAGATATTCTGACAGAGAAGACAGAAAAGTTGGGTTCATTAGGGCTGATAATTAACCAGTTAACTACCATGGATGGGAAAGGAAAAAAAAGTATTAATAGCATAGTAATACTAATGAAAGACAGGTAAAATTAGCAAGGGATCAGAAAATAAAGGTAAATGGTGGGCTCACTAGTTAGGATTGGAGGCTTTGATGATGAGCTGAATAGTGAGCTGAAAAATGGGAGGTTGAGATTGAAAAAAACTGAAATAAACAAGAAAGTGAAGAAATGATAATGACAAAGTTTAGTGCGGGGTTATGGCTGAGTAGTGCTAACATAAGATTATTGGAAATGAGAAGTTTGGGGAACTGAGAGGTCAAGATATTGGATGTGATTTAAATGTAAGTATGTAGGTCAATGAATATTTAAAGAAATTCTTTTTCATTCCTATGATATTAGTTTCTTTTGACTTCTCTCAGACATACTGGATTTCATTCTCTCTTTTCTCATTTCCTAAATAAAAGTATTCTAATGTATCTGGTAAAACTGCTCCTTTGTGTTCTTTCCTCAGCTTGGACACTTGCTTGGCTCCAATCTCTCTATAAAAAACTCCAGTCCTGCCCTATGCTCAAATTTCCAATTTCTCATTCCCTTATTGCTGGATAGATATGCATTTCTTAACTTTCTTCTAGCACTGAATTTAGCTTTTCTCATATGGTGCTAGTGATAGAGAATCCTTTTGCCAAAGCAGGAGACATAAGAGACCCAGGTTCAATCCTTGGGCCAGGAAGATAACCTAGAAAAGGAAATAGCAACCCACCCTAGTATTCATGGGTGGAAAATTCCATGGACAAAGGAGCCTGGCAGGATGCAGTCCATGTGTTCACAAAGAGTCAGCCAGGACTTACGACTAAACAACAAAATAATGAGATCATCAGCTTTTCCTTTGTGCTGTAAGTGTTTGTTTCCAATCTGGTTTGTTTTGCTAGTTTGTCATTTATTTGATTAGTTGGGCAGTCTTGCATCGTTATTTTTTTTTCCTATTTAGGACTAGAATTGTTCTTATGATACAGATTAGACTCCATGAAGAGAGTTTCTCCTCTCTTTTCATTCAGTTGTTTAGTTGCTCAGTTGTGTCTGACTCTTTCAGACCCCATGGACTGCAGAACACCACGCTGCCCTGTCCACCACCAACTCCCAGAGCTTGTTCAAACTCATGTCCATGAAGTCGGTGATAGCACCCAACCATCTCATTCTCTGTTATCCCCTTCCCCTGCCTTCAATCTTTCCCAGAATCAGGGTTTTTCCAATGAGCTGGTTCTTTGCATCATGTGGCCAAAGTATTGGAGCTTCAGCTTCAGCATCAGGCTTTCCAATGAATATTCAGGACTGATTTCCTTGAGGATTGACTGGTTAGATCTCCTTGCAGTCCAAGGGACTCTCAAGAGTCTTATCCAGCACCACAGTTTAAAGCATCAATTCTTTGGCACTCAGCTTTTTTTATGGTCCAACTCTCACATCCATAAATGACTACTGGAAAAACCATAGCTTTGACTAGATGGACCTTTGTTGGCAAAGTAAAGTCTATGCTTTTTAATATGCTGTCTAGGTTGGTCATAGCTTTTTTTCTAAGGAGCAGGCATCTTTTAATTTCATGGCTACAATCACCATCTGCAGTGATTTTGGAGCCCCCCCCAAAATAAAGTCTGTCACTCTTTTCATTGTTTTCCCATCTATTTGTCATGAAATGATGGAACTGGATGCCATGATCTTAGTTTTTTGAATGTTGAGTTTTAAGTCAGCTTTTTCACTCTCCTCTTTCACTTTCATCAGGAAGCTCTTCAGTTCCTCTTTGCTTTCTGCCATAAGGGTGGTGTCATCTGCGTATCTAAGGTTATTGCTATTTCTCCTGGCAATCTTGATTCCAGGTTGTGCTAGATCCAGCCCAGCATTTCACATGATATACTCTGCATATAAGTTAAATAAGTCGGGTGACTATATACAACCTCGACATACTCCTTTCCCCATTTGAAACCAATCCATTGTTTCATGTCTGGTTCTAACTGTTGCTTCTTGACCTGCATGCAGCTTTCTCAGGAGGCAGGTCAGGTGGTCTGGCATTCCCATCTCCTTAGGAATTTTCCACAGTTTGTTGTGATCTACGCAGTCAAAGGCTTTGGCATAGCCAATAAAGCAGAAATAGATGTTTCTGGAACTCTCTTGCTTTTTTGATGATTGACTGGATGTCGGCAATTTGCTCTCTGGTTCCTCTCCCTTTTCTAAATCCAGCTTGAATATCTGGAAGTTCATGGTTCACATGCTGTTGAATCTTGGCTTAGAGAATTTTGACTATTACTTTGCTGGCATGTGAAACGAGTGCAATTGTGGAGTAGTTTGAGCATTCTTTGGCATTGCCTTTCTTTGGGATTGGAATGAAAATTGATCTTTTCCAGTCCTGCGGCCACTGCTGAGTTTTTCAAATTTGCTGACATATTGAGTGCAGCACTTTAATAGCATTATCTTTTAGGTCTTGAAATAGCTCAGCTGAAATTCCATCACCTCCACTAAATTTGTTTTTAGTGATGCTCCCTAAAGCTCACTTAACATCAGACTCCTGGATATGTGGCCCTAGGGGAGTGATCACACCACTGTGGTTATCTGGGTCATTAACATCTTTTTTGTATAGTCCTTCTGTGTATTCTTGCCACCTTTTCTTAATATTTTCGGCTTCTGTTAGATCCATTCTGTTTCTGTCCTTTATTGTGCCCATCTTTGCATGAAGTGCTTCCTTGGTATGTCTAATTTTCTTGAAGAGATCTCTAGTTTTTCTTATTCTATTGTTTTCCTCTATTTCTTTGCATTGATCGTTGAGGAAGGCTTTCTTATCTCTCTTTGGTATTCTTTGGGACTCTGCATTCAGATGGATATATCCTTTCTTTCTTCATTTGCTGTTAGCTTCTCTTCTCTTGTCAGCTATTTGTAAGGTCTCCTCAGACAACCATTTTGCCTTTTTGCATTTCTTTTTCTTGAGGATGCTTTTGATCACCGCCTCCTGTGTAATGTCAGGAACCTCTTTCTGTAGTTCTTCAGGCACTCTGTCTATCAAATCTAATCCCTTGAATCTATTTCTCACTTCCACTGTATAACTGTAAGGGATTTGATTTAGGTCATACCTGATTGGTCTAGTGGTTTTCCTTACTTTCTTCAATTTAAGTCTGATTTTGCAATAAAGCATTCATGATCTGAGCCACAGTCAGCTCCCGGTCTTATTTTTTCTGACTGTATAGAGCTTCTCCATCTTCAGCTGCAAAGAATATAATCAATCAGAATTCAGTACTGACCCTCTGGTGATGTCCATGTGTAAAGTCATCTTTTGTGCTGTTGGAAGAGGGTGTTTGCTATGACCAGTGTGTTCTCTTGGCAAAATTATGTTAGCCTTTGCCCTGATTCATTTTGTACTCCTAGGCCAAAATTGCCTGTTACTCCAGGCATCTCTTGACTTCCAGCTTTTGCTTTCCAGTCTCCTATAATGAAAAGGACATCTTTTTTGGGTGTTAGTTCTAGAAAGTCTTGTAAGTCTTCATAGAACTATTCAACTTCAGCTTCTTCAGCATTAGTGGTTGGGGCATAGATTTGGATTTCTCTTATATTGCATGGTTTGCCTTGGAAATGAACAGCGCTCATTCTGTCATTTATGAGACTGCACCCAAGTACTGCATTTTGGACTCTTCTGTTGACTTTGAGGGCTACTCCATTTCTTCTAAGGGATTCTTACCCACAGTAGTAGATATAATGGTCATCTGAATTAAATTCACCCTTTCCAGTCCATTTTAGTTCACTGATTTCTCAAATGTCTTTTCATTTACACCATATATTTTCTGGTTCCAAAAAGTTATGTTTATTTTCCCAAGGGCTCTCCTATTTTATCCTATTATTGTGTGTTTTCTTTTATTATTGTTCCAAAATTATGTAAAACTTTATTTTCTATCTTCAGAACTCTGTATACTGGCTCTGCATTGAATTTTTCTTTTTCTGATATTTCACACTGGTATTTTTAAAGAAATTAATAATTTTATCAGATATATTATTTAATAACATAGATATCTCCTATCAGAAATATTTACTTCTTAAAAGCCTTAACAAAGTATTTTTATTTTTAATGAATATCTGGATTTTTCACATGATACCCAAAGCCAGGGTTGAGTGCCAGGCTAACTAATGTACCATTCTAAATGTATTATGTTTTTAACTTGCACATTTCTATTCCAAACTTTTCTGTTTCTTTGCTTTTTTTCACCCTCCTCTTTATGATCAGAATTTTCTCTACCATATTTCATTTTGTCTCTCATGTTAGTGGCACCATCCTGGTCTAATACTAAAATAATACTTTTTCATGTTTAGCTTTATATCATATTAACTTTGTCTTGGACTAAGCTTCTTAGCATATTTGATCCTATTCCTTAATATCAACTTACATCTTGGCTTTTGATTTTATTACTTCCAACTCAGTCATTACATCAAGCACTTTTAATTTTGCCCTTTCTTAGTTTGTTATCTTAGCCTATAACAATATCACCTATTAACTCTATACTCTTTCCTGGAATTCATGATATTTAAATTCATCTCTTCAACCATATGGCCCCTGGAAGGCAAATATAACTAGGATTCTGACTGTTCTTGAGTTGGCATCTTCCATTTTTAACACTTAAAATCCTGCTATAATTTAAGACATGAATCAAGAGCTATATCTTTCATAAAGCCTGTTGCAGTACAGTGCTGTTAATACAGATATGATGAATCTTTATTGTGTTTTATAACTCATTTATGCCACTTACTATAACCTGCCAAATATTATGCTTGATTATATATATCTTATATAAACTACTGAAATATAAATCATAGAGAACAGATATTATATTATTTTCCTTATATCCCTCATAATTCCTGGTTTAAAACTTGTATTGATTTGTTTATGGATCCTTATTAGATAATAATTGTGCAAACTTATGAAGTAACTAGTCAAAAATATGTAGGAAAATTTAAATTAACAACAAAAATATTCATTGATTTCTTATGTGTGTTAGGATGTAAGTGTAAGAATAGGATATTTTCTGGTAATTAAACCCTTCAAGACTTATTGAAGATTACTATAAGCATGTCTGAAGTTTTGTTTTGCCTTAAGCAAAATCATATCTATAAAGACAGACACATAAGTGTTTAATCGATCATGTTTTTAAATAAACCTCAATTGTGACAAGTAAAACATTCAAAGTTAAGTTGGCTAATAGTAAAAGTTATTTGATGTTTTAAGAATTGCTCCCATGAAAAGTATAAAATCAATATCAGAAAAAAAAAGAAAACAAATTTCATTATGATTAAGTTGCACAACAATAAAATCTGAGGAAAAACCACAGCTTGATGTATTCTCCAAAGGCCTAGATCTATATTTTACAATAATTAAGAATATGCCTTTGAATAAATATAAAAAGTTACTTACAAACTATGTCAGAAATACCTTGTTTGATCCTCAGTAACAAAATAACTCTTTATGTATCTTTAACTTTGAAATGATCAACATAATGAATAACTCCAAAGTAATCCTTTTCAGTCTCTTAGTTTATATACCATGTCCTTTGCCTAAAACTAAGACTCATTATAAAATTATAGCTTGAATTAGTTTCACAGCTTCAAGAAAGGCTACTCCTTGAACTTCCTTTGTGTTTTTATTTTAAATTTTAAAAAAGGAGGAAGCAACCCCATCTTCTGTTTTCATATTTTCTTTTTGTTTTTCTCTTCACTTGGCTGACATAGTTTGACTGTGGTTTATGAATGTAATCTCCATGTACCCAACAGAGATTATCTGGGCTAGATTTTTCTCAGAATACTCCCTATAGGAACCCAATAAAATTAAAATTCTAAACTTGAACCCGATTTCGAACCCACTTGTCGATTAATTTGCATTTAATTTCTCTACTTCCAGTTCTCTAAAAATTTGATAGCATGATGCTATGGTTTTGATAACAGACTCTGTGGTATAATTTCTTGACTACAAAGTTTATTTAAAACAAAAAAAAGAATCAAGATGTTTATATAACTCTCACTACCTTCTTTTTCATTAGGGTAAAAATATGATAAGAATTAGAGGGTTAAAAATAAATTCCAGATTATGGAAGCTTCAATCACATTTACTGCCACCTGTGGAATTTCTAAACTGAAATAAAAGCATCAGTCATCTTCATGTGCCATAAAAGTGCATAAGGTCCCAAGTTATTAACTATGCATTCATGTTTTGTCTTATATTAAAGGAAGTACAAGATATATGTAATTATAGTATGTAACTTCTTTCCTTTTCTTTGAACCAGAACAAGACATTTACTTGAATGCTATTACAGTGACTTTTTTTTGTTTGTTTGTTTTTGCTTTCATCTAGAAAAAGTAAGTTAATTTTCATAGGATTAATTTTAAAATTAGAACCCAACATGCACTGTGCTTTTGGAGGAAAAGTCACTGCAGAATTCAAGGGGGATGTAGCCATTCAGGAAAAAGAAGACACCAGAGCATATATCCATTCCAAAATCGGAAGATATTTTACTACTATCCACTTTTTAAATTTTTGTTTTTTTATTTTACTGGGTTTTCATTACTGCATGGGCTTTCTCTAGTTGTGGTGATTGCAGAGAATCACCTTTTAGTTGCAATGTGTGGAACTCCTCCTGTTGCAGGACATGGGGTTTAGGGTGCACAGACTTCAGATGTCGTGGCACATGGGCTCAGTAGTTGTGGCTCCTGGGCTCTAGAGAACAAGCTTAATAGCCGTGGTACAGGGTGCTTAGCTGCTCTGCTCCATGGCATATGGAATCTTCCTGGATCAGAAATTGAACCCATGTCTCCTGCACTGGCCTGCAGACTCTTTACCACTGAGTTACCAAGGAAGACTCCACCCTCCATCCAAATTTGTAAGGATATTAAAATTCTTTCCTTAGAAGATCTGTATTATGGGATGGATATTTCTATAACTGAACTGCTTATTCTTTATTCTTCTTGAGCATTAAAGAGAAAAATGAGAGCTTTGAAGGCAAAACTCATCAATAGTCTCAGCAATAGGTATTCTCATCAATACCTAGGGAGTGAATGAGTTCATGTACTGTTGGGAGAGTTAGAGGGATTGTTACTGTGGCATAACTTTACAGAATAAATATCTGAATGACTACCTCAAGAGTTTGGGTGGATATTAGTAATCATGTTTATATCAAGGTCAAATTTTAAATAAACCAATAGTCTGAGAAAGTTGTGGCAATTCCTTCCAACACTAATTTATAAATAAGGAATTGTTAAAGATAGGAGATTCTCCTATTCAGTTCAGTTCAGTTCAGTCCCTCAGTCGTGTCCGACTCTTTGCGACCCCATGAATGGCAGCACGCTAGACCTCCCTGTCCATCATCAACTCCCGGAGTTCACACAAACTCATGTGCATCGAATTGGTGATGCCATCCAGCCATCTCATCCTCTGTCGTCCACTTCTCCTCCCAGCATCAGGGTCTTTTCCAATGAGTCAACTCTTTGCATGAGGTGGCCAAAGTACTGGAGCTTCAGCCTCCGCATCAGTCTTTCCAATGAACACCCAGGACTGGTCTCCTTTAGAATGGACTGGTTGGATCTCCTTGCAGTCCAAGGGACTCTCAAGAGTTTTCTCCAACACTATAGTTCAAAAGCATCAATTCTTCAGCGCTCAGTTTTCTTCACAGTCCAACTCTCACATCCATACATGACCACAGGGAAAACCATAGCCTTGACTAGACGGACCTTTGTTGGCAAAGTAATGTCTCTGCTTTTCAATATGCTATCTAGGTTGGTCATAAGTTTTCTTCCAAGGAGTAAGCGTCTTTTAATTTCATAGCTGCAATCACCATCTGCAGTGATTTTAGAGCCCATAAAAATAAAGCCTGACATTGTTTTCACTGTTTTCCCATCTATTTGCCATGAAGTGATGGGACCTGATGCCATGCTCTTAGTTTTCTGAATGTTGAGCTTTAAGCCAACTTTTTCACTCTCCTCTTTCACTTTGATCAAGAGGCTTTTTAGTTCCTCTTCACTTTCTGCCATAAGCGTGGTGTCATCTGCATATCTGAGGTAATTGATATTTCTCCTGGCAATCTTAAATATCTAGAAAACAAAATAGTGAATTAATAAAAGATTTTTTTAAAGTCTGTTGAGGTAAAAGCAAGTTAATAAGACTTTAGAATACAATATAGTAAATATACAATCATATTTGATTCCTTTTTAAAAAAAATTAATTTTCTTGCTGTTTTTCTTCTTGCCCTAGGAAGAAACTGCTACACAGCTATCTTTAGGGGTAGAAGAAAAACAAACATCTTTTCAGCCTTATAGATTTGGTAGACAGAACATAGTTCTAATTTTATCTCATATGAAAAATTTCAACTTTTAATTGAAAGTTAATTGCTTTGAAAGGGGCAACTCTCCAGATTGAGGATGTTAAAATTCTTGCTGTGGGGTTATACGTGTGGAGTTACACAGTGTTATCTGATACCTGATGCTCTGTCACCGTCCTGTGACTCCTGGTGTCTGGCTCCTATTCTTTCTCAGCCTTATCCCAGAGTAACTGTAGACTAGAACCACTTTTTAAATGATCTCCTTTGGTCGCCTGAACAGCAGGGAAGATTTTTATTCCTTTGCAGCAAGAAACTCAATCATTTCTAGGTTCCAATTAGAGAAAGCCTAGGGGTCCTTTTTATTAAGATGAAACACAAATTGTATCAAGACTTGCTAAATCACTCAATATTTTTATGGTGAGATTAAGTAGCTTGACCATTTTAAGTACTAATTCAAATATGTGTAGGCTATTTTTAATTGATGCATAAACTCTAACGTCCATTTTGTTAAAATTTCATTTTATGGTATTAACTTTCTTTTGCCACCTTGAAGATTTATGATACAGTGTATGATAGAGAATCCTGTAATGTTCGGTGTCAGCAGTGCCTTATACTGCTAGAATCTCCTGGAACTATTTGTCCAGGTGTTTGTTCATTATTTCCTAAAAGGGAGAATTATCTTTTTTAGAAGAAAAATTTTAAATTGCAACAATGAATAATTTTTCTAGATCTTTATTTTATACACAAATTTAAAATATATATCTAAATTTAATTACATATTTATAGACCGATATGTTTTAGATGTGACTTCAAGCTTACAAACATTAACAGAGAAAAAATTATGACAGTTTGGATTTGGGGAGTATAATTTATTTATGGAAATGCATAGGTATGTGTGTACAATTATCAGCGTGTTTAAAAATCCTAACTTATACATTAAGAAAACATTGCCTCTTAATATAAAATATTTCTGTTGAGCAGTATTTTAAAGATTAATTTTCTAAAATTCAAATTATCCTTAATGTAACCATTATTTTAATGTTGGTCTTATGTGGCTTTGTAGAAAGGACACAGTTTTAATTATTTGTTATATGCAGTAAGTCATAATTTTATTGTGCCAGCTTTTTTCTTCATAAAATGTTAAGGATGAGAATGTTTCAAGATTATCCCATTTATCAGTTTTAAAATAAGAATTAGTAAATTAAAACAGCAACAATAAAATGTGGGATATATGAAGAAAGTTGAGAAGTATTAAGGTTTGACTTTTATTAAAGATGCTATCAGAATAAGTTGTCTATATAACTGGATGATGACATAAATTAGTGTATTATTCTAACTTTTTGGAGAAGTTTTTACTAAAAGAGTAAGTGATTTTCCATCACATTGCTGATCTGCTTATTTTGATACAATTTACAGTATTTATTATTAATTGTTTTACAACTTTTGTCTTTTTTGTGAAAGTTTGCAGAATGAAAAAATATTCTTCATCTTAGAAAAGCTGCCAGGGTCATAGGCACCACTATCAAGACCTATGTTCTATTAATAAATGTATTCACAGCAACAAAAAAGAAGTTCAGTTTTTCACCAAAATAAATAATTAAAGCTTTTTTGAAAATAACTTCCAATGGTAACATAAAATCATGTTTAAAGTTGAAAATGTTAACATAGAAAAACTAGGAAAATATTCATCATGTTAGAATACAAGGGATAGTGGACAAAGCATTGATTGTGCAGTCAGACCAGGGTCTGAGTGCATCTCTAATGTTCTATATTAATATCTGCATTACATTTTTTAAAAACTTTGTTCTTATGAGGATTATAGAAACTACGTAAAGTAATTAGGATAACTACCATTATCAAACATAGTGATAGATACTAATAATTATTTCTATGATTAGTAATTATGTAAGAATGAAATCTTTGAAGACAGAGATTCATGATTCATTTATCCTTTCTTCCCAAAAGCAGGTTTTGAGAATTCTTTGCAAGTATTTGATTAAAGGAAAACTGTCCATTTCTATGAGCTCAGGTTTTTTAGATTCCACACATAAATGAAGTCATATAGTAGCTGTCTTTCTCTCTCTGGCTTTTTCACTTAGCATAATGCCCTTAAGTTTCATCCATATTGTTACAAGGGTCGGAATTTATTTCTTTATGAATGACTGAATAATATTCCATTACTTGTAATTTATTTTCTTTCTTTTTGTAACTACTCAAGTATCTTTTATTTTGCACTTAGGGGCCTCCCTGTCCCCTGTAATTTCTTTATTCATTCGTCAATGGATAGTTTGGTTGGGTCTATGACTTGGCTATTGTGAATAGTGCTAAAATGAATATAAGTACAGATACCTCTTTAAAATAGTGATTTCTTTTCTTTGGATATATACCAACAAATAGAATCAGTGGATCATATGGTAGTTCTATCTTTAATTTTTTGATGAATCTCCTGTGTTGTTGCTTAGTCACTAAGTGTTGTCCATCTTCTTTTGCAATCCCATAAACTAGAGCCCACCAGGCTCCTCTGCACCCGGGATTTCCCAGGCAAGAATACTGGAGTGGTTTGCCACTCCCTCCCCAGGAGATCTTTCTGACCAGGGACTGAACCCACATCTCCTGCATTGACAGGCAGATTCTTTACCAATGAACCACCAGGGAAGCCCCTGAGGAACCCCCTTACTAATTGTTATAGTGGCTGCATCAATTTATATTCCCACTAATGATTTAGGAGGGTTTCCTTTTCCCATAACCTCCTCAACTGTTATTATTTACTGTCTTTATGAAGATAGCCATTCTAGTAGATGTAAGTGTTATCTCCTTCAGGCTTTGATTTGCATTTCCCTGGTTATTAATGATGATTCACATTTCTTCATGTACCTGTTGTCCATTTGTATGCTTTCTTTGGAAAAATATCTCCCGATTCTCTATTTTTAATGAGGTCATTTTTTGTTATTGACTTATGTAAGTTATTTCTTTATTTTGAATATTTACTCTTTATCCTATTAACCTACACATAATAGTTGCAAATAACTTCCTTCTTTCCATAGTTTGCTTTTCATTTTTTAAGTGGTTTCTTTTGCTATGCTGAAGATTTTTTTTTGTTTTTAATTAATTTTTATTTTTACTTTATTTTACTTTACAATACTATATTGGTTTTGCCATACATTGACATGACTCCACCGCGGGTGTTAATTTAAAGTGTTCCTATATGTTTATTTTTTAATTTTTGTTGCCCTTGCTTTTAGTGTTAAATCCAAGAAAAATCATCACCAAGATCAATGTCAAGGAGCTTCTTTCCTGTTTTAGGTTTCCAGTTTTACATTCAAGTGTTTAACACATTTTGAGTTGACTTTTATGATGTAAAACAGAGGCCCAGTTTTACTTTTTGCATGTGGCTATTCAGTTTTTCCAGCCCATTTACTGAAGAGACTGCCCTTTTTGCATAGTATATTCCTGCTTCCTTTGTAAAAAATTAAATGACCATATATGTGTGAGTTTATTTTTGAATTTTCTATTCCATTGATCTATGGGTCTGTATTTTTGCCAATATCATACTGTTTTAATTACTATATCTTTGAAATATCATTTGAAATCAGGAAGTGTGAAACCTCTAGCTTTTTTCCCCTTTCTCAAGATTACTTGCCTATTTGGGGCTTTTTGTTTTTCTGTACATATTTTAGGATTGTCATTTTTATATGAAAAGTTGCCATTAGAACTTTGGTAAAGATTACATTAAATTTGCAGATTGCTTAGGGTACTGTGGACTTTTAATATTAATTCTTTCAATCTATGAACACAGATTATTTTTCTATTTATTTGTCCTCTTCAGTTTCTTTCATTAATATCTTATAGTTTTCAGTGCACAGATCTTTCACTTTCTTGGTCAGGTTTTCTTGGTAAGTATTTTATTCTTTTTGATGCAATTGTAAAATAGGTTGTTTTCTTAATTTCTGTTTCCAATGTTTCATTGATAGCGTTTATAAATTTAATTGATTTTTGTATATTAATTTTGTATTTGTAACTTTAAATTCATTTATTAGTTTTAGCAGTTCTTTCAGTGGAATTATTAGAGTTTCCTGTGTTTAGTTGCTAAGTCATGTCTAAGTCTTTGTGACCCCATTATAGCCCACCAGACTCCTCTGTGCATGAGATTCTCCAGGCAAGAATACTGGAGTGGGTTACGTTTCCTTCTCTAATATATGTTCTCATGTCATCTTCAAATGAAGACAATTTTACTTCTTCATTTTACTTCTTCATTTTCAACTTGATTGTTTTCCTGCTTAAGTGCTATGGCTAGGAATCCCAGTACAATGTTGAATAAAAGTGGCTGGAGGCAGGGGTAGGGGTAGGGGAAATGGGTGAAGATGGTTTAAAGGTACAAAATTCCAATTATAAGATAAGTTCTGAGGATATAATGTATAGCATGCTGATCATAATTAATAATATTTGATCATAAAAGGTATTAAGAGAGTAGATCTTAAAAGTTCTCATCAAAAGAAAAAAAAATATAACCATGTGAGGTGATGGGTATTAAGTAAATTTATTGTGGCAATCACATTTCAACATATATATATATATCAAATCATTATTCTGTGCACTTTAAATTAGTTTAATGTTATGTGTCAATTATATCTCAATAAAACTAAGGGAAATAAAAAGAGAACTTTCAGGAAAAAAAGCCTCTAGGGAGATGAGAAAACATCTAGATGAGAAAACATCCCTAGAAAGGTGAGAGGGAGAAGTTTTAGGTGGTTTCAGGCAAAGCTGTGCCATTATGGTGGCCCCAAATGCAAAGGTATAATTCCAGGTATTTCTGTGAAAGGCTGCTCCAATAGCCCAAAGACAGTCTTCCAGAAGCCAGTAGGTATGAATCATTTAGCCACAGAATCTGGTCCCAGGACCTGTTGTCTATTGGTGACTACTCTAATGACTCTACTAATTAGTTCCTTAATACATGTCTCCTTCGTTAAGGAGAAAAGAATTAAATTATAATTGTTATATCTCCAAATCTTCTGAGTGAGTGTATTATGGTTCTTTTGGCATCTTATAGAAGTTAGCAGGGCTTCCCTGGTGGCTCAGATGGTAAAGAATCTGCCTGCAATGTGGGACACCTGGGTTCTATCCCTGGATTGCGAAGATCCCCTGGAGAAGAGCATGGCAACCCACTCCAGTGTTCTTACCTGGAAAATCCCCATGCACAGAGGAGCCTGGTGTGCCAAAGTCCATGGGGTCACAAAGAGTCAACACGACTGAGTGACTAAGTACAGCACAGAACAGAAATTAGCAAGCCCATGGCTATCCACAAAATGGGTGTTAAATATAAACTGTTTGATTTATTTGAGTCACACAATATGTAACATTTCGTGTATATATTTCTTTCTTTTTTTTTTAAAATCTATATGTATGTTTAAATCCAATAGGCCAGAACCTGTTTTGTGGACAAAGGATGGTGGAGAATTACCAGATCCTGACCGAATGGTTGTGAGTGGTAGGGAGCTAAACATTCTTTTCCTCAACAAAACGGATAATGGTACATACCGATGTGAAGCTACAAATACTATTGGCCAAAGCAGTGCAGAGTATGTTCTCATTGTACATGGTGAGTACCTTTTTGACATTATTATACATGTAAGAATGAATGACCTGAAAAACTGCTAAAATTTATCAAAATCTTTAGAATAATAAACAAATTTAAACAGGTTTTCTTTTTCTTTCAGAAGAACTTCTCATGAGTGTAAATATCTCCAAAATTCACAATTAACATGTTTAAAATTAAATAATAACATAAAATTAAAGCATATATTAGGAAATAAAAAGCTGTTTTGTAAATGATTTTTAATTGCAAATATACTCTATATTATTTGATGGTGACTAGTAAGTCATATTAATGGTTTTCTTTATGCTTTACAAATAAATGCTTTTAATAATAAATCAGAATCATGAAAACTTTCCTTAAGTTAATTTTGGTAGAATTATCATAAAAGTATATTTTATAATCACTATTAGTAGTTTTAGAAAGAATGATAGTATGTCATCGAGATGCAGCAAAGACAGAGCTATACAATACTAATGATAACTGCACTAATTTCTTACGTGTAATAATTAAAACGCCCACAAACATTTTTTTCTCCTCTCATTAGTCTCATATTTTGAGTATATAGAGCAAAATGGCAAAAAGACATGCCAATTCCCAAGATTAGAGAGAATTTCCATTTTCTGTAAACTCCAAAAGTCAGGACAAATTGCTCATGAAGTAGCTTTAACATATTGTTATGAAGATGAACTTTTATGAAATTGATAAATATCACAATAAATGAAGTTAGTCGTTTTTTTTTTTTTCAAGACTTCTCAGAGTTTATTTACAGGGTATAATGTGAATCTCAAGTAGAAAAAAAAGCATTATAGAATGTAAGATTTTTCTCATATATTTCACCAAGAAAACATTTTCTAAGACTAATATGTTCTACATAATATTACAGTATTTGAATGAGTATTGTGTAAAATCTATACAAAGCTGTAATAAATCTAGTGGATCTTAGAAGTTACAGAGTACAGTTATTTAAAATGTTACTCATGAATATAAGTATAAAATAACTGTAAGAAACATGGATTAATTCTATAACTTTCCAAAAAGAGGAATTTGGGGGATAAGTTCCAATTCTTTGTAAGATGATTTAATTTTAGGGGAAAAATAACCCCATTTGTTTTTCCAAAGATACTTATGTTGTTATGATACAGGCCTCAATAATATATTAAATCAATTTACAAAACTTTCTTATTTTCAAATTGCTTTAGTGTCTACCATTTCTCAGTTCTTAGCAACAATTTGCTCTTGAAGGTAAACAACGGCTTGTGCTGAATAGACTTTCCACATATAAACATCTTGAAAACAGTAGAGCTGAGAGAGTAATTTATGGTATCTCATGAATTGTGCAAATTTCAGTTTTGGGGAAAGTTCAGCCTGATCAAGTTAGACTGATAAATTGGAATTAAATGTGGTAACCGCCTGTAGACAAGCCCTGCCAGGCTCACTGCCAGAGAGAATGTAACAACCCTGGGTGTGTCAAGAAGTTAGATCCTTAGAGCAGGATCCAGGAGTCACTTACAGTTCATGCTGACCTGGAGGTTTAGATACTACAGTCATGGAAGTGAAGTCTGATTCACCCTCAACTTTAAGTGCTTGATTCACTTAACAATTTTTGGGAAACTTGGGGCATGTTGCATAGTATGTCACATTGTCGAAATGTGACACATTGTCAAAAACAATATGACATAAAATATAGACAATTAGAAGGGAAGTGACAGAAGAAATAATATACTTTGATAAAAAAATGTCATTCTTTTTTTAAGTAATTAAAATGGGGAAAAATTCATGTTTTCTCAGTGTTTGCAAGCTAGCCAACAGTATGATTTCCTAAAGAGCCAAGCTACCTTTAGGTAGTTGGCAGTTGACATATTTCTAATAAATATTTCTCTAAGCAGTTTGTAAGAAGTCATTTTTGGCTTTGCTTTTTGAACTACAGTTCATGAAAAGCACCCCATAGATTAGTGCTATTCATGCTGCTAGATAAATGCTGTGAAGTTCAACACTGGTTTACCTAGGATTATTGACACAAGTAATGAGAGGCTCGATGAAACAGTGAAACCACATTACACTGTGTTTTAAAAGGGCTCCAATTGGGTTCATTACAAAATAAAGTTTAGTTTTTTTTCTCTCCTTTGCACACAGGGTATAATGCCTCATTAGTCACTGGTTGTATAAATATAAAAAGCTACTCTCTTCTATTAATGGTTTGGCTGTTTCAAAACCCGACTAAATGATGAAATTTGAGTGACATTTCGATCTATAATGAATGCTGTATGCATTTCGGAATGGAGTGATAAGTGATCGTTTGTGAGAACTTTACCCTTTTATCTTTTACACCAAGTTTGATTTTGCATCAGCTATGATAATTTAATATAGCTCTAGCACAGAAGGGCCTTTCATGAGCTGAGACCATCTTTGACTCTACCACAGTTACCTAAGTTCTATTGATTCTTAACTTGAGGAAGGTCGGAGCACTTTGCTGTGAAATCATCTGCTATCTAGATGCCATCCTAATAGATTTTATTCTTTGGGTGTCAGTGCAAGAGGATTATTGAAATGTTTTCACATTTAATCGTTAACAGCACTATTTTGTGTCATCAACACTGGAGGGTCCCCACCCCCCTCACTCCTTATAATGACCCCTTTGGAAATTAAAGCATTAGAACTACAGACAGTAATTTGAAACTACCAGTCTGAATCTCATTCTCAGTGAAAGGCCTAACAAAATTCAGTATATAAATACCTGTAAGATAAAACATTGCGCTTTTGAAACATTTGTACTGTAGAGATCCCATTAGGAAAAAAAAATAGCATTTTTCATTAACAAGCTCAGCAGTGGAAACATTAATCTGTTAAATTGCTAGCCATTGTTATACTATTAATTCCTGTGAACACAATAGTTTTGTGTTTTCTGCTGCTATGTAAAAATATTGAACTTAGTCTCATATTGTTTTGTTATCATGCTATTTATTTCTTTTGAATGGTTAATTACTCCCATATTAATGGTCCCATATTAATGGTATGTTGTTCTATTGCTGTTCTTGCTACTTGAAGAACTCAGATCCACAGAAATATTCCTTCATTAACCAAATAAATATTTAACATTTATCCACTGAAAGCAAATGCACTATAGGAGCAAAAGTGAATAGCACTCAAGGACTTTAAACATGGAACATAAGCATTCAAGTAAATATAGTACAAAAATCAAAGAGCTCTAGGAGGATGAATATACAATAGTGTAAATGTCAGGGTTTGTGACAACATGGCCCCAGTGTCTGGAATTAATAAAAAAAAAAAAAGTAACACTACTCCTGGATTATTCATAAACAAATGGCATACAACATAAATAGAAGTGTCTACCAGTGTCAGTTACATATATAATAAATCAGAGTTTTACTATTATAATATTGCTAGTGGAACCAGACATCAAATTGCCAACATCCACTGTATCCCAAAAAGCAAGACAATTACAGAAAAACATCTACTTCTGCTTTGTTGATTACGCCAAAGCCTTTGAGTGTGTAGATCACAACAAACTGTGTGTGGAAAATTCTTCAAGAGATGGGAATACCAGACCACCTTACCTGCCTCCTGAGAAATCTGTATGCAGGTCAAAAAGCAACAGTTAGAAGCGAACATGGAACAACATACTGCTTCCAAATTGGGAAAGGAATACCTCAAGGCTATATATTGTCACTCTGTTTATTTAACTTATATGCAGAGTACATCATGAGAAATACCAGAGTGATTGAAGCCCAGACTGGAATAAAGATTGCCAGGAGAAGTATCAGTAACCTCAGATACTCAGATACCACCCTTATGGCAAAAAGTGAAAGGAACTGAAGAACCTCTTGATGAAAATGAAAGAGGAAAGTGAAAGAGGAGTGTGGCTTAAAACTCAGCATTCAGAAAACTGGTCCCATCACTTCATGGCAAATAGATGGAGAAACCATGGAAACAATGACCAACTTTATTTTTTGGGGGCTCCAAAATCCCTGCAGATGGTTACTGCAGCCATGAAATTAAAAGACATTTGTTCCTTGGAAGAAAAGCTATGATCAACCTAAATAGCTTATTAAAAAGCAGAGACATTACTTTACTGATAAATGTCCATCTAGTCAAAGCTATGGTTTTTCCAGTAGTCATGTATGTATATGAGAGTTGGACTATAAAGAAAGCTGAGCACTGAAGAATTGATGCTTTTGAACTGTGGTGTTGGAGAAGACTCTTGAGAGTCCCTTGGACTGCAAGGAGATCCAACCAGTCTATCCTAAAGGAAATCAGTCCTGAATATTCATTGGAAGGACTGATGCTGAAGCTGAAACTCCAATCCTTTGGCCACTTGATGCTAAGAACTGACTCACTGGAAAAGACCCTGATGTTGGGAAAGATTGAAGGCAGGAGGAGAAGGGGATGACAGAGAATGAGATGATTGGATGGCATCACCAACTCAATGGACATGAGTTTGAGTTAGCTCCAGAAGTTGCTGATGGACAGGGGAGCCTGGCATGCTGCTGTCCATGGGGTTGCAAGGAGTTGGACACAATTGAGCAACTGAACTGACTGACTGACTGAGTAGTCTTATGATACCAAAGGCAATCTCAATCCAATCCTCTGGTATAAAATTTACCCAAGAGTTGTATACAGTTTATCATCCATTTTCTTCCCTGAGTGGTACCCAGAGCATAAATTAAATTATCTATTAAAGAATGAGGAAATTCTATATTCTTATTAAGTAAGCAATAGAGGAGATCATAAAAACATAAACACTACAGCAAATTAGTAATATAGAGAGAGCAGAGTGGAAGTTATAATTATTCTTGTTCCTCTGATGCAACATTGAATTCAGAAAGTATAGATAAAATATTCTTTCTTCAAAGAGAGACTACCCAGACCTGCATCTTTTTGTATAGATACAGAGATCATAGAAGATACCTATTCATCACATAAAGAACAGCTGTCAATAATTGCAATTGGTCTGATACCAGTCTTATTTTATGCTTGGAAGCAATTTAAATTCTTATATTTATTTGTCATCCACTGATTTAAAAATATTCTTTTGGAAGTGTCAGAAATATGCAGTACCTGGAACACTTTGAAAGAATATCTCTGAAGAGTGAAAAACACAAATTGCCACGTCCTTCCAAGTCCTAAACTACTTCCTCCTTAATTATTCCAGTGCCTTTGACCTCCCTTCACATTCATGCTAGAGAAATGCATAACCAACATCTTAGAATACAAATGAAAGATGGACAGAGTTGTTGGAACTCTTTTATTATCATCTCTAGCCTCAAAACCCTTCCCAGAATTCGAGAAGAAATACAGTAATATAAGTAGAAAACAACAACAACAACAACAACATGAGTAACTTATTTCTTCTTCTGCCAGTAGCTGCACTAACTATGGCAGGTCCACACTGTAGAGGGGAGTAACAGGGATTCCAGTTTGAGTTTCAGCGGAGAACCCACTCCACCTGTGACCCAGCTCAATGCTGTCTCATATAGTCATGGCAGAGTTGAGATGCACTATTCCAGAAAGTTTTTCATGATATTCCCCATCTGTCTTTTGAATTTACTTTTCACATTACCATAGTCACTTTTATATGAAATTTAAAACTATTTTGCCACTGTTTTTGTTCCATCACTTCATTGTTTATCAACTTATGTAAATAAACTTTTATAACAATTCATTGCTTCTTCATTATCTTAACTCTTGCTATTCTTATTTTGAGTAAACTTGCTCACCTTGCACTTTCCCACATTTTTAGTTTTCTCTCTATATACGTATTTTGCTTTTTCTAGCAAATTTCATCTTTATGACAAGTAAAACTCTCCATAACTAGTGTTATTATCATAGTAGAAACTGAAATAGTGTAAAAAGCTTTTTTATGTAATCTCAACCAGTTTACTGACAGTTGCTGGCTTTGTATCCCTAAAACATCACTCGACAGTTACAATTTGTTTTACATACTTGTTCATGTATCTATTGAAATAAATACGGGTGAAAAATGTGATATTGATTTTTGTTTGTTTCCAGGATAATTTACCTCAGAATAACACATATGTAGAATAAGATCCATCACATTTTATCATTAGCTAGTAAGAACAATTATAACAAAATGTTTCAAGTTTTTAATTTTTATAGTAAGAGAGAATATTACTGCTAGAAATATCTGTGTGTTTTGGTTTAGTGAAAGGCATCAAGCTATTAAATATGCCTTTACAACTTAAAAAAATCAATGCTATTTTCATTTCACTCTGCTTTTATTGTTAATAATAAATGTCAGAAATGCAGAGAGACAGAAAGTTACACCAAGATTTTGCAGATTTTTGCATCAAGACAAACTTTGAAGCTATGTTGTTTATTTAGATTCTGTTTCTTTCAGAGACTATAGGTAAATGCAAGTTCACTTCCCATTTTAGGTACTAATTCTTCCTTTTAGTCAATTTGCTTATCATGGGAGAGAGACAAATTGAGTCATGGAGTGTAGCCTTTCTTTCACTTTAACAAACATTTCCAGGCCATTTGTTATCTCCTTCAAATATTTAAAAAATGTGCAAAGTATATATTCAATTGCTCTATTGTTATTAGTATGTGATTTTAAAGTTAGCAAAATAAATAATACATATATAGATGCATGCAGTACTAATTATGAAACAGATTAGGACTACTATAAAGTAATATCTTAAATTTGTTTTTAAATTTGTCTTTAAATTTGTCTTATTCTGAGAAGTCAGTGGCACCCCACTCCATACTCCTGCCTGGAAAATCCCATGGATGGAGGAGCCTGGTGGGCTGCAGTCCATGGGGTCGCTGAGGGTCAGACACGACTGAGCGACTTCACTTTCACTTTTCAATTCCATGCATTAGAGAAGGAAATGGCAACCCACTCTAGTGTTTTTGCCTGGAGAATCCCAGGGATGGGGGAGCCTGGTGGGCTGCTGTCTATGGGGTCACACAGAGTCAAACACCACTGAAGTGACTTAGCTTTGCTTAGAACAGAGCAAGTGTACATACTTTACTAGTCTTATGCTTCACATATTCCTGCTATGATTATCAATGTTTTGAGAGTTAATAACTCTCATCAATTAAAATTAAAATGCACCTCAGTTCTTCATAGTAAATATGTAGCTAGACTAAAAATTCGGCAGTCACACCTACATTTACTGATATAATTATCCAGCAATAAACATTTAGAAACATTGAGAATCTGCACGATTTTTTTTTTAACTTAACTGTGCTGTTAGGAAGGGTGATACAGATCTGAATGAAAGTAAGAGAGTGAATGTTTGAGCTCAGATGAATGGGTAGGGAGCAGGAAAGAGAAGACTGGATTATGGACAGATGTACAGCCTAGCAAACATTCAAAAGGGATTCAGCTAAAATCTGTTTCCTCATATAGAAACAGACCTGCCAGTTGGTAAATTAATTCTGTGTGCTCATAATGAGCATTTTCCTTTGGAGAAGTTTTCTTTAGAAGTATAGATGGAAAAATATACAGTGTAGGAAGCAAAGGGTAGAAAAAGACATCCATATGGAACAACAAACAGTGCACTAA
The DNA here is from genome assembly GCF_023091745.1 of Budorcas taxicolor. Taxonomy (NCBI): domain Eukaryota; kingdom Metazoa; phylum Chordata; class Mammalia; order Artiodactyla; family Bovidae; genus Budorcas; species Budorcas taxicolor. The sequence continues at coordinate 98,825,607 of NC_068910.1, forward strand.
TGGAAGAGCCCCATGGTTGCTGCTCTCATCTTCAGTTGAGAGTTTCCAGACAGTAAACTAGTCGGATGACTCTTAAAACAGTACCTTCTTTAATCGCTGAGATAAAGCATAGCATCTCCGGACATGAATAAGCAGGGAGAACTGTGATGCCTGTGGGAAAGGCGTACCTCTGACTGGATGAATATGCTGTTGAACTCTACAGAGAGAAGTGGAACGGATCAAATAGTGGAATCAAGGGCACTGCTTTCATTATAAAGCTTTTTGAAAGGTGGATTTGTGCAAGCATACTCAACATGGAGCTGAGGCTCAATTCCATCTCTTTAAGATGAACATAAAGTGAACAAAGTTTCACTTTTCAAGACAAAAATTCATTCAGAGATACCACTCTGCAGTATCAGTAAGTGTGTCTGTGGTACCTAGATGGGTCACTGATTAAACTCTGAGGAAAACCCTCATTCCTGTCTGAAGGGATGAAAGACTTCACCACCCAACAAATGCAACATTTAAAATATTTTCTCTTGCACTCTTTATATATGATTTTTTCCATCAATTGCAGTAAGGTAAGCTGAACAGAAGTATTATACCTGTGGCATTTAGGCTTTCTAGATTTTTTATGTGCAAAAAAGCCTAGATTATAGCTTTATAAAATGTATAGAACTCTTCTTCTTGAGCATCTATGCATTCATTCATTAGCAAATTCAAGCAGTATTCAATGGCCCATGGGGGACATTTTTGGCATTCCTTTTTAGAAGCAATGGCATTTTAAACTAGAGGAAGGTATTACATAAAACCTGCTTTGTAGCTTCTTACAAAAATGTAGTTTTTACAAATATTGTAACAACAGATCATGTACTTATTCCAGAATCTAAGAATTATTCTCTAATTTTCTCTGCCTCTCTTTCCAATTCAACAGCATATCCTGCTGACACTATTTCATGACCATCTTCCGAGTATGTCTCCTTCTTTCCACCATCCTCTCTCGCCTAGGCTATTGTAACATTGCTAATGGGTTCCTTGCTTCCCCTGCACCAATCTAGTTCCCACATGGATGAAATATATAAATATTTTATATTCATAGTCTTCAGTCTTACCCTATTTACATTTTTCCAAAAGCATTTCATACACTTAGTATAAAACCCAAACCTTATTGTAGCTTATCAGTCCCTGATTTACTTGTTATTGTTCAGTTGCTAAGTCATATCTGACTATTTGTGACCCAATGGACTACAGCACAACATGGTACCCTGTCCTTCACAGTCTCCTGGAGCTTGCTCAAATTCATGTCCACGGAGTTGATGATGCTATGTAACCATCTCATCCTCTGATGTCACCTCCTCCTTTCGCCTTCAATCCTTCCCAGCATGAGGATCTTTTCCAATGAGTCGGCTCTTTTCATCAGGTGGCCACAGGATTGGAGTTTCAGTTTCAGCATCAGTCCTTTCGATGAATATTCAGGGTTGATTTCCTTTAGAATTGACTGGTTTGATCTCTTTGCAGTCCAAGGGACTCTCAAGAATCTTCCCCAGCACCACAATTCAAAAGCATCAATTCTTCAGTGCTCAGCCTTCTTTATGGTCCAACTCTCACATCTGTACATAACTGCTGGAAAAACCATATCTTTGACTAGATGGACCTTTGCTGGCAAAGTGATGTCTCTGCTTTTTAATAACTGTCAAGGTTTTTCATAGCTTTCCTTCCAAGAAGCAAGAGTCTTTCAATTTCATTGCTGCAGTTACCATCTGCAGTGATTTTGAATCCCAAGAAAATAAACTCTGTCACTGCTTCCACTGTTTCCCCTTCTATTTGCCATGAAATGATGGGACCAGTTGCCATGATCTTGGATTTTTGAATTTTGAGTTTCAAGCCAGTTTTTGTACTCTCTTCTTTCACCCATATCAAGAGTCTCCTTATTTCCTCTTTATTTTCTGCCATAAGAGTGGTGTCATCTGAATATCTGAAGTTGTTGATATTTCTTCTGGCAATGTTGATTTCAGCTTGTGATTACATACATCAAAAAGATTCTATTATTAATATACTTGCACAAAAAATATTTAGTAAATAGCTCTTTTTAGTTTTGTTAAATTGTAACTATAATAATAATATTTTTGAAACATTCCCAAGTCTCCTTTAATTTTCATTTAAATAAGCTTCTATATTGCAATATTGAATATTATATTTCAATGTGTTTTATTCAGTTCAGTTCAGTTCAGTCACTTAGTTGTGTCCAACTCTTTGTGACCCCATGAACTGCAGCATGCCAGGCCTCCCTGTCCATCATCAACTCACAGAATTTACCCAAACTCATGTCATTGAATCAGTGATACCATTCGACCATCTTACCTTCTGTCGTCCCCTTCTCCTCCTGCCCTCAATCTTTCCCAGCATCAGGGTCTTTTCAAATGAGTCAGCTCTTTGCATCAGGTGGGCAAAGTATTGGAGTTTCAGCTTCAGCATCAGTCCTTCCAATGAACACCCAGCTCCTTTAGGATGGACTGGTTGGATCTCCTTGCAGTCCAACGGACTCTCAAGAGTCTTCTCCAACACCACAGTTCAAAAGCATCGATTCTTTGTCACTCACCTTTCTTTATAGTCCAATTCTCACATCCATACATGACTACTGGAAAAACCACAGCCTTGACTAGATGGGCCTTTGTTGACAAAGTAATGTCTCTGCTTCTTAATATGCTGTCTAGGTTGGTCATAAATTTCCTTCCAAGGAGTAAGCGTCTTTTAATTTGATGGCTGCCATCTGCAATGATTTTGAAGGCCCCCAAAATGAAGTCAGCCACTGTTTCCACTGTTTCTCCATCTATTTTCCATGAAGTGATGGGACTGGATGCCATTATCTTCGTTTTCTGAATGTTGAGCTTTGAGCCAACTTTTTCACTCTCTTCTTTAACTTTCATCAAGAGGCTCTTTAGTTCTTCTTCACTTTCTGCCATAAGGGTGGTGTCATCTGCACATCTGAGGTTATTGATATTTCTCCTAACAATCTTGATTCCAGCTTGTGCTTTTTCCAGCCCAGCGTTTCTCATGATGTATTCTGCATATAATTTGAATAAGCAGGGGTACAATATATACAGCCCTGATGTAATCCTTTTCTATTTGGAACTGGTCTGTTGTTCCATGTCCAGTTCTAACTGTTGCTTCCTGACCTGTATATAGGTTTCTCAAGAGGCAGGTCAGGTGGTCTGGTATTCTCATCTCTTTCAGAATTTTTCACAGTTTCTTGTGATCCATACCATCAAAGGCTTGAGCATAGTCAATAAAGCAGAAATAGATGTTTTTAGGAACTCTCTAGCTTTTTTGATGATCCAGCTGATTTTGGCAAAATTTGATCTCTGGTTTCTCTGCCTTTTCTAAAACCAGCTTGAACATCTGGAAGTTCACGGTTCACATATTGCTGAAACCTAGCTTGGAGAATTTTGATCATTGCTTTACTAGTGTGTGCTGCTGCTGCTGCTAAGTCGCTTCAGTCATGTCCAACTCTGTGCGACCCCATAGACGGCAGCCCACCAGGTTCTGCCATCCCTGGGATTAGCTTGTGAGATGAGTGAAATTTCTGTAGTTTGAGCATTCTTTGGAATTGCCTTTCTTTGGGATTGGAATGAAAACTGACTTTTTCCTGTCCTGTGGCCACTGCTGAGTTTTCCATCTTATTCATTTTATTACCTGTAAGCATTGATCAGACAACAAACAGATGTGTGAAAATTAGAATTCACCAAAATTAATGCTGTGTGATAAACTCCAATTTAATGACAGCTTTTTTCAACTTATACAAGTTGGTAACATAGTAGAGTAGCACAACTTAGTTACACCTTAAGGATATTTGGTTCAAAATCCAGAACCCATAGTTATTCTTTCATGGAATCTGTGTATTAAATAGGAAGAGGAATCAAGATAAAATTGGAAATATTTCTACACAATGAGAAATATATATAGTAATGTGTGTGTGTGTGTGTGTGTGTGTGTGTTAGTTGCTGTTTTGTCTGACTCTTTGTGACCCCATGGACTGTAGTCTGCCAGTCTCCTTTGTTCATGGGATTCTACAGGCAAGAATAATGGTGTGGGTTGTCATTCCCTTCTCCAAGGGATCTTCCTGACCCAACAATCAAACCTGGGTCTCCTGCATTGCAGGGAGATTTTTTGCCATCTGAGCCAACAGAGGTGCAGCTCTCTCTCTGTATATATATATGTATATATACACACACACATACATATATATATATATACTATATAATATATATAAGTTAGTATGAGTTACAGAAATACTTTGCATAAGAGCAAATGAACATTTCTAAACAGGCCCAAGCAGAGAAAGTTTGATAGATTTTAGTCATAAGCATGACATATTTAAATAGGAGAGTCTTGATGTGAAGAGTGATTTTTGTCTCCTGAAAGTTCACTTATTTTAGCATTTCTTAGTATTCCATTCATGTTATCATTACTTTTTCAAAGCGCACATAAGATTATCTTGAAGTTGGGAGAGATATAATTTACAATATGAAGCGAACTTATATGCAGAGCACATCATGAGAAATGCTGGGCTGGAAGAAGCACAAGCTGGAATCAAGATTTCTTGGAGAAGTATCAATAACCTCAGATATGCAGATGATACCACCCTTATGGCAGAAAGTGAAGAAGAACTAAAGAACCTTTGATGAAAGTGACAGAGGAGCGTGAGAAAGTTGGCTTAAAGCTCAACATTCAGAAAACTAAGATCATGGTATACGGTCCCATCACTGCATGGCAAATAGATGGGGAAACAGTGTCAGACTTTGTTTTGGGGGGCTCCAAAATCACTGTAGATGGTGATTGCAGCCATGAAATTAGAAGACACTTACTCCTTGGAAGGAAAGTTATGACCAAACTAGACCAGCATATTAAAAAGCAGAGACATTACTTTATCAACAAAGGTCCATCTAGTCAAGGCTATGGCTTTTCCAATGGTCATGTATGGATGTGAGAGTTGGACTATAAAGAAAGCTGAGCACAGAAGGATTGATGCTTTTGAACTGTGTTATTGGAGAAGACTCTTGAGAGTCCCTTGGACTGCAAGGAGTTCCAACCAGTCCATCCTAAATGAGATCAGTCCTGGGTATTCATTGGAAGGACTGATGTTGAAGATGAAACTCCAATACTTTGGCCACCTGACGTGAAGAGCTGACTCACTGGAGAAGACCCTGATGGTGGGAAAGATTGAGGGCAGTAGGAGAAGACGACAGAAGATGAGATCGGTGAATGGCATCACTGACTCCATGGACATGGGTTTGGTTGGACTCTGAGAGTTGGTAATGGACAGGGAGGCTTGGCATGTTGTGGTTCATGGGGTCGCAAAGAGTTGGACATGACTCAGTGACTGTACTGAACTGAACTTCCTTGCATTTTTAAGTCTGTACCATCTTTAAAGACTGAATGAATCTCCTAAAGTCATACAAAATTTTTTCACATCTACAAATTTCCTGAGTGAATATATTTGCTTTTAGGAAATCAACTGTTACTCATCACTAATAAAGAAACTTGGTCCAAAATGACTTATATAAAAGACCAGATCTGAACTCTGTTTTTTGGATGAGGAAGCACAAGTGAAAAAGGATTAAACTGTAGGCAAAATGTCTCTATTATTTTGTCACAGAACCTAAATAAAAATGAAAACATCTTGATTTTTCAAGCACTACTTTTTTAGTACATCACACCACTCCTTGTTGTATATTTATATTTGATTTAAGTTTTTTCTTCTAGTGGGAGGCATTACTAGTCTCCCAAAGGAAACTGACATCCTTACAGAACTTAAAAAGTATTTGATCAAATCATCTGATTTACTTTTTGGTAAAGTAATTTTCCTGGAGAAGGAAATGGCAACCCACTCCAGTATTCTTGCCTGGAAAAATCCCATGGACAGAAAAGCCTGGTGGGCTATATAGTTTATGGGGCCACAAAGAGTTGGACACAACTGAGAGACTGAGAACAAAGTACTTTTAGGAAGAACTCCCAGTATGGAAATAGGTGGGGCTAAATAATGTAGAATCATACATTTCAAAGGAATTTTTCCTCCATTTTAAATTTCACTTTCCTTTGTCAGCTTGAAATGTAAAAGAATATTTTTAAAGAGAAAAAAGCATACTTTTTTTTTCAATAACAGGCTGATATTATTCATCAACTTTTCTTGTAATTACATAAGACTTTATGTTGCCACCTATAGTTTAAAATTGCAGTAGTTTTCATTTTTCAGCCTTTTTTTTTTTTTAATTATATAAGGATTTCATTCAGTATGTGAAGCCAGTTGAAGCTATCAGAGGAGTGAAAAGGGAGGCATTCAAATCTAATTTTTGAAAGGGTTCCTTTTTATGAAGCAGATGAGGTTAGCGTATGGCTCTGGAGGAGGAGGCAAGCTCTGGCTTGTTGAGGCCTTGTCAACCTGATGTTAGTCATTTAAGTAAGAGCCTTGGTGCTGTTATCCATTCTTATGCTCTAATCGAAATAGGCTGTTATAAGTAGCTGAACATAATGGGAACAGATAAATGTCTTCTGCACAGGCAAAAAAAGCAAATACAGTAAACTTTTCCTCTTACAGTTGCTTCCAATGGCACTGTAATTATTGGTAAAGTTTAAGATGCCTTATTATTTTTAAAATTAGAGAATGTGAATAATTTCTATCAAAAAGATACTTCTTATATTAATATGTCAAGTTCTGGCCAACAGTATTCCGCTAATGATATTCTGTATCTCCAATAATAAACCCTGGTTTGGATTCACTCTTGATTATCCCAGGACCATCTAGGGGAGTTAGTGACAGAAAGTGGAAAGGAAGTAGACACATGGAATCCAGACTAAATGGTAGCAGTTTTTCTCCCTATTGAATACTAGTCCTTGGAGAGGAAACAAGCAGCTTGGGCTTCTGGGACACTTTAGACTTAATTTTGCTTCAAAAATCCAATCTGAATGGGCCAGAATGCCATTTTTAGAAAGAGAAACTGCCATAAAACAAAACAGGTTGACAAGTTAGAAATTATTGTACACTGCATTTGTAGAGAACAGAATATACCTTTAACCTGAAAAGCTCATTATTGGAAAAAAGGTGCTGTAATACTCAGGAGTTTATTGTATACAGTGCTTGTTGGAAGTGATTTCATTTTGACAAGGTTATACAGGATCTGTTGTGCTCTAATAAGCTCCAATAACAAAATATAGTTGAATTTTTTGAATTCCTTCATTAGAATGTGAAAAAGGACCCTTTTTCTATTATTTTGAATTGAGTATGATGACTTAGAGCTCTGACACTTTTAAAAACATTGAAAAACTGCATTTGGAATGTAATATTCTTCAGTAGGCTGCATTTTAATTTTTTAGACTGGAAGATTCTTAGCAAAAATTCCTAAAAATAACTTCATGAATGGTAAAAGGAGAAGGGATAATTTTTTGCAGAGATCCACCATGTGTAAGGCTCAATTACTGATCCATATCTTTAAAATTGATGCCATTTCCTATGTACTGACAACATTGCTATTACCACCAAAAGATGTATTATTTATAAATTATCAGTCAAATTCAAAGCCTAGAGCTAAGTACCCTAAGGAAGCACTGAAATATACCATAGATTTGATACCTATTTCCTCTGTTATCTTATCATCTTTTATACTCATAAATAAAAAACAAAAAATTAGTAATGCATTAATTGCCAAGTAAATGTGATAGCTTCCCAGTTTTCAACCACTAATTTCATAAAGAGCTATGGTATGTATTCTGTTTACTGTGAACTTTATTATTAATTAGAGAATAGTTGAGTGTATTAGTGACTATGTTAATTAAAGTAAATTTTAAAATTTTTACCTTAATATTACTCATGTATTTTGATAGATGTTCTCCACTGAAGGAAAGATAGAGCTATATAGCTAGCGAGAGGCACATAACTCTGGGTGGGGTCACAATAGTGTGGTCATGACTGTAAACAATATTGTTATGGCAATACACCAGGGTCCTCTGTCCATGGGATTTTCCAGGCAAGAATACTAGAATGGGTTGCCATGCCCTCCTCTAAGGGATCTTCCCAAACCAGGGACTGAGCCAGGTCTCCCTCATTGCAGGCAGATTCTTTACCATTTGAGCCACCAGAGAAGCCCATAATTTTATGGTAGAGGGGTATTGGTAACAAAATGCAGGAACACTAGATAAACTCAGAAAACGCGAGAAGTGTTCAGAAAAAGGAAATCAGTTGGGGTTTAGTTGATCAAGGAAGTCTTTGCAGAGCAGGTAGGAATAAGGCTGAAAGTTGAGAGTAGCATTTCACTAGGCACATCAAAAAAGGAAAGGCTACTTTAAGATGAAAGTGAAGTCGCTCTGACTCTTTGCAACCCCATACTGTAGCCTACTAGGCTCCTCTATCCATGGGATTTTGCAGGCATTTCCTTCTCCAGGGAATCTTCCTGACCCAGGGCTCAAACCCAGGTCTCCCACCTTGTAGACAGATGCTTTACCATCTGAGCCACCAGGGAAGTCCTAACTTTAAGATGAGACTGTGTGATACCGATGGGGTGGATCAGAGTAAATTTGTACCAAGGCAAAGTTGTATTTTTAAGAGCAAGAACACGCTGATTTCTAAAGATTGAGCTTACAGTTTATTAGAAACATAGGTACGTAAATATATGTGTCAAGATAATATGTAAAACAAGCATGTATAGAGGTGCATGTAAAGTGCTTGAAGGCACATTGAGGGAAGATATTACACATACAGAGAAAAGTAATGAGAAACAGGATGTAACTCTGAGAACATGCAACAAAGAGAACAGAAACAATCGAGTCTAAAATCTGGGGAAATGACTTGCGTCAGGGCAGATGGCTTGTATCCCAGGCTTTGGCTTTTCTGTTTACGCTAACTGGTGTTATAAGAAATAAAGAAAAGAAGCCAAGCATGCATGTGCTGAAGAACTCTAGCCCCTGTTGTTCCAGAAAACTTTAACACTGAGGCAGCTCAAGTGAGTATAGTTCGGAGTTCACATGAGAATCATAGAGGTTAAGCAGGAGACGTGATGGACAATGGACTGTCATAGCAAAGTTTAGCCATGGTCCCTGGGAACACAGAATTTAGTTTCCTGATTCAATAGCTTTTTTGTATGAGCAGAAATTGTGTTTCTGAAAATGAATAGGTTCTTATAGAAGTAACCCACAGTATTTACACTGCATTTATTTGTACTCAATATTCACTCACATGAATAACTTTTGCAGCCAACTCAGACTTTGCCTTCATAATATGCAATTGTGCAATTGACTAGATTTGAGGTTTTGTCTGACATTATTGAAATACTCCTGAATTTTCCTTATATGTTAGGGTAACACTTTATATAGGTTACAAGTAAGATGAAAATTGTAATTTATTTTAATTTACCTCTTATGTGTAGGTAAAACTATAGGCAAATATTTTCATGTCTTAGACCTTTATTTTTCTCAGCTCCCCATCAATACAAATTCTCAATTTTTTTCTTTAAAGGAAATTCCTGATTTTATTATGGCTACTATAGTTTTCTAAAACAATAACATTTTATTAACAAATAATAAATAACAAACCATGGACCTCTATAAATTCATTTAAATAGCTTATTTAAACCACAAAATTATTTTAGCAAGTTTTATCCATGATAGTATATAGTAAATGAGTAGTTTCCTAAGATTTAATCTGCTAGGAAAAGATTTAAACACATAATCACAATTTTAGAGAAATCAGTGTTACACATTTGTGTATATTTTGATAATAATTTTTTTAACAACTTAAGCTATTATTGTTTCACATTCAAACTTCTTACTAACTACAAGATGTTTTATTATTTCTGATTTTGAAGAACTTTATTGGAATTTCTCTTTTTGGTTTTAGGTCTATATACTAATTTCTATGATCAGATCTAAACTAAAATAAACAAAATTTAATTATTTTCACTTTGCTCATTTCTGAAGATAGCTTTTTTCATCCACTACATATTTTATCAGTTGTTAGGTCATCATTTATATATTAATATCTAGAAAATATATTATACAATACACTAAATTTCTTTCGTAAATTATAAATGCTGAACTTCTTAGCCACTTATTTTTCCCAGGCAAATAAACAATATTCAATTAGATTAACATGCTCTCCAAGGAAAATGACAATGAAAAATTTGAGCCAGTCTTTGTATTGTAGAAAACAGAGATGAAATATCATGTAGTTAATTGACTTATTTATTAGATAGCTTCCATTTCTGAATGTTAATATCCATAAATTACTTACCATTGATTTTTTCTGTTTTTTATTTATAGCTATTTTTGTGTCCCATTTAAATACTCTTTAATCATAGGATGTGAACATGTAAGGCAAACTCTTCTAAATTGATGTCATATTTAGCATATTACTTATAATATTAATATGACTGCAGATTATGTGGCTTTATGAACAGAATTAATAAATTGATGTTGAACCAGGATTAAGTTACTTTTATTATGTATGGGCACATTTGTAATTCTTCTGCATATGAATCAGTGTATTTTTATTCTACACAATGTATTTTTTTCAACAAGGAGAGATAAAAAATGAATGTGCTGTAGAAAAGGAGAAAGCGATCTTCATTTTTTATCCTGTGCTATATTTGGTTGAGTATGCTTTATACTAATAGCTTAATGATTTTAAAATATACAAGATTCTAGACACCTCAAGAATAAGGTAAATGACTATTACTTGTGTTTCCAATTTTGTTTTTCCTTATGGGAATATAGCTTCATTCTCATTGAAGTGAAGTGAAGTGAAGTCGCTCAGTCATACTCGACTCTTTGCAACCCCATGGACTGTAGCTTACAAGGCTCCTCTGTCCATGGAATTTTCCAGGCAAAAGTACTGGAGTGGGTTGCCATTTCCTTCTCCAGCGGATCTTCCCGATTCAGGGATCGAACCCAGGTCTCCTGCATTGCAGGCAGATGCTTTACCATCTGAGCCACCAGGGAAGCCCCTTCATTCTCATTATCAATGTTTTTATCAATGTTTAAATAAAAGGCCAAAACCTTTAAAATAATTGCTGAATGATGCCAAATGTTGGTGCTTACATGTAGGGGTAAAAACTAGAGAGGTAGGTGTTTGAACTTAGTAAGACAGCTCAGAATTTTACTAATTTCTGCTTTGACAAGAGTTATAGTCAGGTAGATAAATCATCTTGAGATGGAAATAATGTTAGAGAAATTTGTCTCTGCAGTATGCTTATATATTTAAGAAAATTCTTTCTATGATACAGCATTTGTGTAATTTTCAAAGCAAGGAAACTATCTAAAAATCTTCTCATCCATTAAGTGGGGATAGTAATAGACAACTCGCAATTTTGCTTTGATCATTTACTGCTGATCACAGTGAGTTACTCAGTGGTCCCTCCTAGCCTTTCACCCTTTCTTGGAAAGTCTCAAGTCAGGTGAAAATGGAGGGAGTTCCTAAGGAGATGCAGTGTGCATGAAACTCAGGTCAGGCTCACACAGCTTTCAGAGCCGCAGAATATGTAGGGAAAGACAGTTTGTTTTGTTGTTTGTTGTTGTTGTTGCTTAATCACTAAGTCTTGTGAGACTCTTTGTGGCCCCATGAACTATAACCCACCAGGCTCCTCTGTCTGTGGAATTTCCAGGGGAGAATTGTGGAGAGGATTGCCATTTTCTTCTCCAGGGGATCTTCTTGACCCAGGATTCAAACCTGCATCTCCTGCATTGGCAGGCGGATTCTTTACCTCTGAGTCACCAGGGAAGTCCTCATTTTGTTAGCAAGGATATTTACTGAAAGAAGTTTTAGGTCATAGTAGTTTTAGGTTGTCTTGAAAATGTATGCTTCAGAAAATAAAAAGTTTCTGTAAGTAGTAAGGAGAGAGAACTTTTTGTGATCAGCCGTAATGAAATATTTTAGTTTTATATTAACTAGTCAAAAAGTGGACTTTTCTAGATCCCCTAAAATAAATTAAATGCTTATAATGCTATGAACAAATTCATTTAGTAAATTTTTACTGACCTTCTAAACTGTGCTACGTACCAAAAATAAAGCAGGCAAAATTCTTCCATTCAAAGCTTCATTGCCCAGTGCTGAAACTGACATAAATAAAATCATAGCAATAGAAAGTTTAGGCAAAAGAAATATCACTCTATTCTCTTGATCTTTCTGAGAATTCTAACTAATTCCAGCTAATCTTACATGGTTGAGTTGTAGTTGATTCTGATTAAAATCCTGGAATTGAATATTAAGATTAAATGTTTGCTGTTTCACAATAAAGTTGAAATAATTGAATGCTGTCCATGTGGTGAGAAGAAAGAACAGAATGAAGAAGCCCTCAATTTTTTCTTTTTTTCAAGAACAAAAATGTTTCCAAACAAGTTAGCTGAAATAATGTTCAGTTCAGTTCACTTCAGTCACTCAGTCGTGTCCGACTGTTTGCGACCCCATGAATCACAGCAGGCCAGGCTTCCCTGTCCATCACCAACTCCCGGAGTTCACTCAAACTCAGGTCCATTGACTCAGAGATGTCATCCAGACATTTCATCCTAGTCGTCCTCTTCTCCTGCCCCCAATCCCTTCCAGCATCAGAGTCTTTTCCAATTGGACAACTTTTTGCATGAGGTGGCCAAAGTATTGGAGTTTCAGCTTTAGCATCAGTCCTTCAAATGAACACTCAGGATTGATCTCCTTTAGAAAGGACTGGTTGGATCTCCTTGAAGCCCAAGGGACTCTCAAGAGTCTTCTCCAACACCACAGTTCAAAAGCATCAATTCTTTGGCACTCAGCTTTCTTCAAGTCCAACTCTCACATCCATACATGACCACTGGAAAAACCATAGCCTTGACTAGACGGACCTTTGTTGGCAAAGCAATGTCTCTGCTTTTCAATATGCTAGTTAGGTTGGTCACAACTTTCCTTCCAAGGATTAGCATCTTTAATTTCATGGCTGCAGTCACCATCTGCAGTGATTTTGGAGCCCAGAAAAATAAAGTCTGACACTGTTTCCACTGTTTCCCCATCTATTTGCCATAAAGTGAGGGACCTGATGCCATGATCTTAGTTTTCTGAATGTTAAGCTTTAAGCCAACTTTTTCACTCTCCTCTTTCACTTTCATCAAGAGGCTTTTTAGTTCCTTTTCACTTCCTGCCATAAGGGTGGTGTCATCTGCATGTCTGAGGTTATTGATATTTCTCCCGGCAATCTTGATTCCAGCCTGTGCTTCTTCCAGCCCAGCGTTTCTCATGATGTACTCTGCATATCAGTTAATTAAGCAGGGTGACAATATACAGCCTTGACGTACTTCTGTTCCTATTTGGAACCAGTCTGTTGTTCCATGTCCAGTTCTCACTGTTGCTTCCTGACCTGCATACAGGTTTCTCAAGAGGCAGGTCAGGTGGTATGGTATTCCCATCTCTTTCAGAATTTTCCATAGTTTATTGTGATCCACATGGTCAAAGGCTTTGGCATAGTCAATAAAGCAGAAATAGATATTTTCCGGAACTCTCTTGCTTTTTCGATTATCTAGCAGATGTTGCCAATTTGATCTCTGGTTCCTCTGCCTTTTCTAAAACCAGCTTGAACAGGCTTGGAGAATTTTGAGCATTACTCTATTAGCATGTGAGATGAGTGCAATTGTGCAGTAGTTTGAGAATTCTTTGGCATTTCCTTTCTTTGGGATTAGAATGAAAACTGAAATTTTCCAGTTTTCTTGTCTCTCCTTGCTATTCTGTGGCACTCTGCATTCAGATGCTTATATCTTTCCTTTTCTCCTTTGCTTTTAATTTCTCCTCCTTTCACAGCTATTTGTAAGGCCTCCTCAGACAGCCACTTTGCTTTTTTGCATTTCTTTTTTCGGTGAGGATGGTCTTGATCCCTGTCTCCTGTACAATGTCACAAACCTCTGTCCATAGTTCATCAGGCACTCTGTCGATCAGATCTAGTCCCTTAATTCTATTTCTCACTTCCACTGTATAATCATAAGGGATTTGATTTATGTCATACCTGAATGGTCTAGTGGTGTTCCCCACTTTCTTCAATTTAAGTCTGAATTTGGCAATAAGGAGTTCATGAGCTGAGCCACAGTCAGCTCCTGGTCTTGTTTTTGCTGACTCTATAGAGCTTTTCCATGTTTGGCTGCAAAGAATACAATCACTCTGATTTCAGAGTTGACCATCTGGTGATGTCCATGTGTAGAGTCTTCTCTTGTGTTGTTGGAAGAGGGTGTTTGCTATGACCAGTGTGTTCTCTTGGCAAAACTCTATTAGCCTTTGTCCTGCTTCATTCTGTACTCCAAGGCCAAATTTGCCTGTTACACCAGGTGTTTCTTGACTTCCTACTTTTGCATTCCAGTCCCCTATAATGAAAAGGACATCTTTTTGGGGGGTTAGTTCTAAAAGGCTTTGTAGGTTTTCATAGAATGGTTCAAGTTCAGCTTCTTCAGCGTTACTGGTTGGGGCATAGGCTTGGATCACCATGATATTGAATGGCTTGCCTTGGAAATGAACAGAGATCATTCCGTCGTTTTTGAGATTGCATCCAAGTACTGAATTTTGGACTCTTTGTTGACCATGATGGCTAATCCATTTCTCCTAAGGAATCCTGCCCGCAGTAGTAGATACAATGGTCATCTGAGTTAAATTCACCCATTCCAGTCCATTTTAGTTTGCTGATTCCTAGAATCTCGACATTCACTTTTGCATCTCATGTTTGACCACTTCCAACTTGCCTTGATTCATGTACCTAACATTCCAGGTTCCTATGTAGTATTGCTCTTTACAGCATCGGACCTTGCTTCTATCACTAGTTGTATCCACAGCTGGGTATTGTTTTTGCTTTGGCTCCATCCCTTAATTATTTCTGGAATTATTTCTCCACTGATCTCTTGTACATATTGGGCACTTGCCACCCTGGGAGTTCCTCTTTCAGTTTCCTATCATTTTGCCTTTTCATACTGTTCAATAATGAAATAATGGTACTAGTGATTAAAAATATGTAAAAGTGACAGATTTGTTATTTGACAAGTCATTTTCTTGACCCAGCTGTCATATCAGCCAAGGTGCTTCCCATCAATTGTTCTCGTCCAGTTTCTTTTTAGGTGCATATGAAGTCAGATATGCAGATGACACCACCGTTATGGCAGAAAGTGAAGAGGAACTAAAAAGTCTCTTGATGAAAGTGAAAGAGGAGAATGAAAAAGGTGGCTTAAAGCTCAACATTCAGAAAACTAAGAGCATGGCATCAGGTCCCATCACTTCATGGGAAATAGATGGGGAAACAGTGGAAACAGTGTCAGACTTTATTTTTGGGGGCTCCAAAATCACTGCAGATTGTGATTGCAGCCATGAAATTAAAAGATGCTTACTCTTTGGAAGGAAAGTTATGACCAATCTAGATAGCATATTCAAAAGCAGAGATATTACTTTGCCAACAAAGGTCCGTCTAGTCAAGGCTGTGGTTTTTCCGGTGGTCATGTATGAATGTGAAAGTTGGACTGTGAAAAAAGCTGAGCACCGAAGAACTGATGCTTTTGAAGTATGGTGTTGGAGAAGACTCTTGAGAGTCACTTGGACTACAAGGAGACCCAACCAGTCCATTCTAAAAGAGATCAGTTCTGGGTGTTCATTGGAAAGACTGATGCTAAAGCTGAAACTCCAGTACTTTGGCCACCTCATGCGAAGACTTGCCTCATTGGAAAAGACTCTGATGCTGGGAGGGATTGGGGGCAGGAGGAGAAGGGGACAACAGAGGATGAGATGGCTGGATGGCATCACCAACTTAATGGACCTGAGTATGAGTGAACTCCAGGAGTTGGTGATGGACAGGGAGGCCTGGCGTGCTGCAATTCATAGGGTCACAAAGAGTCAGACATGATTGAGTGACTGAACCGAACTGAACTGAACTGAAGTCAAGGGGAGAAGATTACAGAAAATGATGATCAGATAAGCAAGAGCCAGATTTTGGGTTTATAATTGCTAGTGGTGGACATTGTAAAAGACTCTAGGGCAGGTGTCTTAAAGTAGGTTAGCAATTATTAAAACTACCCACTGTTTTTATATTTTTTTAATATTAGCATGTGGTTGGAAGCCCTTATATATCATGCATCTTCATATGGAAAATAGAATATTGCTTGTTTTATAAAAGAATGCTCAAGAAAATATATAGATTGTCTCCGAAACTAATCAGAGTTAGTTATTGCCCATCTTTGTTAATACACAGTAAGGTAAAGAAATCTAAACAATGTGATATTTCTTGCTATACAAATAAATAAATAAAAACACCAAATACTGTTATTTGCATCTGAGAATCAAATGACATAGATGCTTTTGAAAAACTGCTTTTCAGAGCCAATGAAATTTTCTTCACTCCAGTGTCTGATAGCAAATAATCTAATATTTTATAATCTGTGATAGTTTTGTAATATCAAGTTCTTTCCACTGAGTTTTAAGGGACTAATATTATTGTACATTCTTATATTTGATAGCCCTGTAAGATATTTCCCTTTACACTAATTAAATACATATATTTGGAGATCCTAATGAGAAAATGATTTTGCTAACTGACAAAAAGTGTATTATTTTCTAATTTTAATATTTGTAAAAGTTCAAATTACACTCTTTTTTTTTTTTAATTTAGAAAATGTCTTTCATTTATCTCTAGCATGCCTACCCTATTTAGGAAGCTTATAATGAAAATAAGAAGGTATAACAGAAATTAGCAAACAAGAGATGAACATGCATGTATACATAATATTTATTCATTCATAATGTTGTTCAAGTCAATTCTACTTTATGATCATGGTAATTGCACTCCAGGCAATACCCATTTTCTCTAGTGACTGATGTAGCACCATTGGATTTTCAGAAGGTTATTTTCTTAATTTGACTGGCCAGGAAGTATTTTCCCTGTTGAAAAACAGGTGTAAACATCAATACCAAAGATAAGAGAGTAATCTCATGCTGTTTTCTGATGTCTCCAGCTTAGACAATTCAGCAGGTTGAAGTCTGAGGATTGAGTAGGGCTATTTATCAGAAGTAAGGAACTAGAAAAATTCTGGTGTGACTCACAGGGTTTAACTGAGGGAATGACAAGAAGCCTTTTAATAGCAAAATAATCTGTCAAATGCTCTGAATATATAGGGGCTGTGTAACAAACATGTGAAATCAAACCCCAGCACAGTAATTACAGGTAATTTGTGAACTGTTTCTCATTTTCTCACTGTGTAAATTATATGCCTATACACCTGAGACAAGAGTTGACTCTTAGGATCTTACTGAAATTCTCATTGCTTGACACTGGCTATATTGTTTCAGTGTTTATGCTGCTTTTCCAAATTTCAGCTGCTTTTGAGTGAAAGGAAGGAAAATCTTGTAAACTCTGAGCTATTTCTTCAGTTTATTATGTCCTCTGTACTTGAATCTACTGTCAACTTTTGCCACTTTGACTATGGACTAGGGGTTGAATATTATGGTTCAAATCTATGTTCAATAACTTCTCCTAGGTATGCCAAATAATATGAATCATAAAAATTTCAGATATTGAGTTCCATGCTAGTTGATCCAATACTTGTTAAAGACTCCTATGTACTGAAAAATTGTTAGAAGGCGTTACCAGCTAACCAGGGTAAGAATTGCAAGATTCTAAGCTGTACATTAACACCATTTTTGAGAAAAGGAAAAGCAAAATAATAGTAATAATAATAACAGTTGGCTTCTTTTTTGTTTGTGTCTAAAGATTGCTTTCACCCTATTTCCTATCATTGTTTGCCTAAAAATATCAAAAAATATTTAACATGCATATACTCACCCATCGTTAATGTTTATTTAATCTTATATGGTGGTGTTATTTGTGTATATTTTCTGTTGTGTTGTTTCTTTGTTTACTTCTTTGACAAAGCATGTCAATTTTTGTTTTACCTATCTGTATTTTGCTACTGCATGTCAAACATTTTAAATGACTCAGTGAACAAATGAATTCTTGTCATTTTAAATTTCACTCAAAATATTGCAAGCAATCTGCTTATCTTCAAACATTGCTCCAGGTTTTTGCTTTGTGTAAGAGCATGAAAAATAAGTGAATAAAAAATGACAAGAACTGTGTGGTACAAGGAGCTTTGTACCAGATAATCTGTTTAAGCCTGTTAAATTTAAACCTAAATAAGATATATGTATTTATAATTTGAATCATTTATGTTTCTGTTTTGTTTGCATGATATGATTTTGTTTTATATTTTGTTTTTTTCCACTCACCAGATGTTCCCAACACTTTGCTTCCCACTACTATCATCCCCTCCCTTACCACTGCAACAGTCACAACCACTGTAGCCATAACAACCTGCCCAACCACATCTGCAACAACCAGCAACATAAGAGGTACGGTATGCTTCTTTGTTATGGCCTAGAAAACACGTTAAATAGAAATTTATAGGGCTTACTTTTTTAAAGAGTAGAGGAATTGAGATCCAATTTTACTTAATTATAAGGAATAATTAAATCAAGTCAGTTACTGTCAGTTAGGGTTATTGTAATACAATATAAGACAAGATGGTATATTTTAATTTTTCTTAGTGTCATATGATTCACGAAAATGTTCAGAATATAGGTAAAAAATATATGAAGCTCTGAAACATTGACAATTTAAAATGTGAACATGGGAGCCTTTTTTTTTTTTGGTACTTTATCTTATAAAAACAAGCAAAGAGATAAGATGTTCAAAAATGCAGAGGTAGTTTTTGCTTTTCTATGACCCTACTTTAGTGTTAATGATTTTTTATTTCTCTGCAACCAGATTAAAAAGCCTGCAGTGTTGAGTTTGTTCTAAAATTAGCATGACAGGGGTCATTATAAGTTATTTACCACATAGAACTTTTAGGTATATATTTAACATATCATCCTAAAGTGATTAGCTGAGTGGAGCTACTTCTTGTAATTAGAGAGTGTTCCAGAAGCAAATGTTCTAGGCTTATCCAGGATGACAGGAATTGACGGTTGGCTCTAGGAATAATTTCTGGTGTCTGATTACTAATAAGATGTTTTTCTGAAGCACAGCAAGCAAAAAGATATTGAAGGAATTCTTAAGGGCAAAAAAAAAACCCAAGAAATCATTATATCATGGTTCAAAAACATAAAAAAAAATATTTCTGAGTAGTTAAGTCATTGTTAGATAATGAAGAAATGAAAAGTTTTTTGAGATTTTTGAGCACATTATAGAAACACACGATTTAAACTTTATTTCTGTGTTCAGAGACAATGTGTCCTATTTAAGTCTGTCGTTTACTCTTATACATGGTTATACATGTTTTATGTCATGTTGGCTGTACTAATATGTGTTAAATGTAGCAACTTAATTTGAGCTCATAAGGACTTTACAAAAATATATATCTAAAGTTTCATCAGGGATACACTTAACATTGTTTTCACCTATAAAGACTATTCAATTAGACTTCTGTGTTTCTTAGAATTTTTATTAATTCTCAGTATTATGTTGAGTTGCTGCTAGCTTTTACTTAGTGTTTGTAGTATTTTTTCTCTTGTTCCAGAAAAATATTTTAGTATCTGGTAAGTGTTCATTACGTTTATTCTGTTATGTAGGGTACAAGATTGATAGCTAAAACTTGATGGTGATAACAATAAAAATCATTAAAAATACCTAGTATTACTAAAAAAAAAACTGTATTTGATTTAAATCTAAAAGTAGAAGAGTTTAAAGATCATTCTTATATCAATGTGTATGAAATGGGTGGGAATATACTAAAAATGAAGAAAAAAACACTTTATGATAATATATGAAATGTAAAATATCTAATGTTCTACTTTGCTTTACTTATTGTTTTTCTAAAGATTTTTACAAACAGTAATTAAGATGAAATGTAGCTATTGCTTACCCACAAAATCTCAATGGTAATGTTAAGTTCTAAGTGTACAAAGAAATCACTTTGATGGAAAAGGCTATGTTGGTTTAATTTTTTTAAAAAGACATACTTAAAAAAAGTCTAATTAATTTCTTCAATGAGTATTTGTTAAATACCTGTTATATATATTATAAAAACAGCACTATGCCAAGGCTAAAATTATGGATATTAAACATATTGTATCTAAAAACACTAGCAAATTAATGCATTTTCCCCTAAATAATCAGTACCTGGGCTTAATTAGTTAAGGCATTCATATCTTTTGCGAGTATATGTACATTAGGCCAAAATAAGATAAAATATTTTATTTCAAAGTGAAGTGCTTAACAACGTTTTATATTTATTCACATGTATCTTAAGTGAATCTTACCGGTTCCATTTTAATCAGCCTGCTAAAAATAAATCAGTTTTCTGCTTTTTCAAGTAAATTCATTTTTTAAAGCTTTCCTAAGATGTTTTATAAACTTTACACCATGAAATTTAAAAATTATAAAAAAACTGTTTTTCCTTCAAAGGAACACATGAATAAATAAACCTCAAAGAAGACAAACAAACACACAGATACACACCATTCCCTCTTTCTTTACTTAACAGTTGAAACATGTCATTTTTCAAATGGCATCAAGATATGTGAAAAGAAAACATTTTATGAGTTAGGCAATTCATAGCATCTATTTTATACAGAAAAAAATAGTAACACTGACATCAAATGTTAGTATAAGTCTATTTTCCGTGCTAACTTCAGCAAACAACTGGGAACTGAAGAAAGTCACCAAGCATGATTAATGTTCTAGTCCATATTTGAGGGAGTTGGGAATTTTGTCAATATATAAATATTTTATGATTTTTGCACTCTGTTGCTTATAAGTTATATGATATTCACTCAGCCATGCATTACCTATTAAATTAGAGCTTTCAGATGCAATTATATTTTAGTGGAATTCATTTATTTATGAAATGGCAAAAGATGTTACAAAATTATCATTTAAAAGATATCATAATAAAAATATGTTGTCTAAGAAAAGCTAAGGACTAAATATTTCCAGCTTGCCAATTTTTTTAAAGTTTATCTGCTTCATCCCTGTCTTTCATTTAGTAATCTTAAGTAAACTAACTATATTTAATCTTATTAGCTTTAAATATCATTTCTTCAGATTTCATAAATACAACATTTATCTCTATCTGTACAGACATATTTAATAAGTTACCACAAATAAATCACCATTCATATCTCCATTTCTACTCTTTCACCACCCCTGCCATTGCTAGGTTTTCTTCTCTATGATAAACATCCAGTTTAAAAATGAAGAATCGTTCTGCAGCTGTATTAAAAATCAAAATAAAATAGAACAAAATAAGCTACTCAAATTGTCAGTTATAACCTCGAGAATTTGCACATCTCTTCAGTTTGTACATGAAATGCATCCTCGTGTGCAGGAAGAAGGGCTTCAACCATAAGGAAGAAAGCTGGCAATTAGCAGTATCTTGTTACAAATAAGTGTGCTAAAAGAGAGAAAGGAGGAAACCTTACCAAACATGGGAAAGACAGAGAATAAGCGAGTCCAGGAGACATCTTTAGGTGTGAGCTGTGGTTCTTCTGTTTACACAGTCTTTGGTCGTAAATGTTGAACCAAATTTAGTACTTGCATTTTCATCAGAAAAATGAGAAACACTCGATTCTGATTGTCTTGAGGACTGGATAATATTTAGAGTTCTGGCAACATAATCAGCACTCAATGTATGACAATTATTGCTTAGTTCTTTTAAGTAAAATGAATATATTCACGTTTGCATCATACAATTAATGAAATTGTGTATTTTTCCTACAGTAATTCTAGTTTTGACAAAATTATTTGGTGTTAGTGCACTGATTGCATTTTAATTTCAAACCTACTTTTAATTAGTTAAAATCAAATAATAAAATGGCACTAGAACATATGGAATTTACCTATCCTTGAATATAACAATTAAGAAATTGTCTAAGAAGTTCATAATATTTTTGATTTATATCATATATCTAAAATCTGAACATTTTATAGATCTCTCAAATATTTTTCATTACAAAACATCATTGCTATAGCACATTTTCTGCTTATAGAACTTGCAACTTTTTAAAGCTAGTGGCCTGATTAATGCTATCAACTAATTTAGAAGATATATATCTATATATCTGTATCTATATCTATCTACCCATCCATCTATCCATATATACTTTTTTATGAATTTGGGGTTTTCTTATCACTTTAATAAATTTTTAATGAGATAAACTTTGATGAGTTAAATATGATCATTTACAAAATGCTTCCAAATGACCTGATGTGATTTCTAGAATTAATATAATTTTTGCATGGTATGCTTACTTTGAAAGCATTTTTAATTCTTTAAAATAATGTCTTTACTTATTCACTTATTTTTAGCTGAGCTGGATCTTCCTTGCCATGCAGGCTTTTCTCTAGTTCCAGCAAGCAGGGCCTACACTTTAGTTGCAGTGCAAGAGCTTTTAATTGCGGTGGCTTCTCTTGTTGCAGAGCATGGGCTCTGGGGCATGTGAACTTCTGTAGTTGCAGTGGGCTCAGTAGTTGCAATTCCCAGGCTCTGAGCACAGGCTCAGTAGTTGTGGCACATGGGCTTGGTGCTCCACAACCTGTTGGATCTTCCTGGATCAGGGATGGAACCTGTGTCTCCTGTATTGGCAGTCAGAATCTTCACTACTGAGCCACCAGGGAAGCCCTAAAATTTTTTATCATATTGTATATTTTCAATTTTATATAAACTATCTCATAATCTAGGCATCTTTAACAGCACCCTCATTTACAGGTCATGATATAAAGATTTGAAAATTCAGGAAACATGTATGAGACATAGTGAGATAAATCAGTGATTATATCTATTTATTATGATTTTTAAAAGTAGAATTCAAAATTGAAGCCTTTGTGCTTACCAAGACAGAAAAACTCCTAAATGCCTACTTATCTGTCTCTGCCTCTTTAAGACTGTAAGTAAACTACAAGTGCAGAAATGAAATGACATATATGGAGAGAAGGTATAAAATATCTAATATACTCCCTGTCCTGTTCAAATACTTCATGCATTTCAATGTTTTAGATAGAAAAAAAAAATCCTAAAAGTGATGATGACGTTGTTTATACAATCCATGTAAAAATCCAAATGAATTATTGGTTCAAGTATTGATTTATTTTACATCAGACTTAAAAATGGAAAACTAATTTTTTGTTAATAAAATTGTACAATTTTGCTTATGATTACAACCAATTTGTTAACTATAATGAGGTAATTGGACTGGACCTTACTGCAGAATGGGCTTCCCTGGTGGCTCAGAGGTTGAAGCGTCTGCCCGCAATACAGGAGACCTTGGTTCAATCCCTGGGTTGGGAGGATTCCCCTGGAGAAGAAAATTGCAACCGACTCCAGTATTCTTGCCTGGAGAATCCTATGGACAGAGGAACCTGATGGGCTACAGTCCACGGGGTTGCAAAGAGTCAGACACGACTGAGCAAGCTCACTTTCACTTTCTTTACTTCAGAATGGCACTGCAAATTTTTTTCTTTAAAAATACATTTTTTAAAAATTTACCAAATCAACTATTATCAAATTATCTACAACCATAAAAATATGACCAATATAAAAAAATTTAGAGATGAGTTACTGTTTTGGTCCCAGCCTATTGATAGTGATGCTTTTGGCTATGACTGCTTGAGAAACTTGCCTCAGCTCCTGTTGCGTTTAGGAGCACCTACAGGCATTTCCTGATACTGAGGCCAGTAGCATTGGACCAGCCCTTGTTCTTAATATGGTCATTGGATGCCCTTCAGCAAAAAAAAAACAACAGAGAATGTTGAGGAACAAAATTACTACTCACAGATTCTGAAGGACCACCTAGAGAAATCACGGTTAGAAAGACACAGCAGACTTGGTCTCTGGCTTTATTAGAGTTCAAAGGTGGGGTGTCTAGAGTTTTGTGGACTCACATCATTATTGTTAAATTTGAATTGTTAAGAATGGGAATTAGGCATAGGAAGGGAGAGCCAGTTTCTCAAGGTGATCAGTTGTCTGGGTTATCCAGGACTTTCTGAAAGTAAGAAGTTCACAGGTGGGGCAGCCTAGTTCCTTACCTGGTTGTTTTGCTAGGCTGACAATGCATTTATTCAAGATGGATTTCTTTTGAAGTGTATATCTCTGCAATCAAAAGCTCAGTTTCAAGCATTAACTTAATGTAGGGTTTCTCTGGTGGCTCAGAAGGTAAAGAATCTGCCTACAATGTGGGATACCTGGGTTCGATCCCTGGGTTGGGAAGAACTCCTGGAGAAGGGCATGGCAACCCACTCCAGTATTCCTGCCTGGGAAATCCAATGGAAAGAGAAGCCTGGCGGACTATAGTCCATGGGATTGAGAAGAGTCAGACACGACTGAGACTAAGCACACAACACAACTTAATATAAATTCTTCACAATTAAATTACACATTAATTTTGTTAGTTATGTCTGAAAATGTAATATCAAGTAAAATATTTTAGATTATTCAGGTAGAATTGAATGAATTTAGCATACATCTACAGTGACTATAGCTCCACTCTAGGATAAAAGGCCAATAATTGTTAGTCCATATGCTGCCCTTATAATTTAAAAATCATACAAATCATACAAAAATTGATTATTTAAATGTTTATAAACCTAGGAACATGTTTGGCTATTAAATATAATCCTATTAAGTGTATTCCCAAAATATTGCTACTTGAAAGATCTCCCTTCTCTAAAGATTTCTTGAAGCAATCTTAGTTACTTGTGGAAAAAAAAAAATCATATGCATGAAGCTAAGCTGTGTTCAATGAAAATAAATTGCTTAAGTATTTAGTTTATGCCAGTATAGAGAAATTGAGATGAATTGTAACATTCAACTCATATTTAATGTGGGCATTTTTAGTGAACTATAATTGCCTAAAATGTTGTTTGTGACATAATAGTTTTGTATGCAGATTCTTTACTTCAGTTGTTGTTTTATTTCTCTAGTTTCAAAATAAAATATGCTAACATAAAATAAACACAAATTGCATACCTGAGCACATCAAACCACTGTCTGAAGCATCTATTTAACTATGTCAAGTTAAAAAGCAATAATGATCTGACTTGTGCTTCTAAAGTCTATTTCCTTTATGTCAAAAAAATCTAGTCTATATTTTGTTTTTATTTGGTTTCATTAATGTGTGCCCTCCTCACTCTTTTGGCATAGATACTTAAAAAATAGAATATAAAGTGATAAAGAAACATTTTTCAGAATACAAGAAAAAGCATCCTAGCACTGAGAAAGAATGAGTGGAGTAAAATCATTAAAGCTCTGATTTGTAGAATAAATGCATTCAAATAGAGCATTTGCAATGGTAAAATATATCATCTTGACACAGTTAAATCCCTAAGTGTGCAAATCAAGAAATTGTTTATGAGCTTGTATTATGAGTGTTTAGCTATTTAAAATGTTTCTGATTTTATTGGTGGTAATAAAACACAATTTGCATGGTGTTGTGAGCTTTTAAAAATTAAGTGTCAATATGTTGGGCTTTTCTAAGCTTGGAAAAAATTAAGTAATAGTTCAGTCTCCAGATGGTCCATATAGAGGGACCTGCTTATCTGCAAAAAGACAGGGTTCCACATTTAGACTGCTGCTGCTTCTAAGTTGCTTCAGTCGTGTCTGACACTGTGCGACCCCATATACAGCAGCCCACCAGGCTCCTCTGTCCCTGGCATTCTCCAGGCAAGAATACTGGAGTGGGTTGCCATTTCCTTCTCCCATGCATGCATACATGCTAAGTCGCTTCAGTTGTGTCCGACTCTGTTCCACCCTGTGGACAGCAGTCCACCAGGCTCCTCATTTCCACAGGATTCTCTATGTAAGAATACCACAGTGGGTGGCCATTTCCTTCTCCAACCAAGTAGCTAAATTTCCACTAAACTTATACAAAACAATAATTATTATATAAAGTTGACTCTGTTTCAAAATTAAATATGTGAAACATAGTTCTTATTGGAAATAAGATATTTAAAATGCTTCTTTCTTGAAAAGAATAAGCACAGTATATACTTTGGAAAGAATAAGGACAATGTACGCTCACTGTCAATCTTGTTACAGGTACCAATATTAATACTGAAGGTAGTGACTACAGGCCAGACATGGGTGGGAGTGTTTACTCGGGGTCCTGGTCTCTTTGTCAGCTACGATCTATGCATTGGAATAGCAAAAGTGTTTCAGATTAGGTTATTCCAAGAGAGCCCAAGATGCTAAAGTTATTATTTCTATTCTAGTAGATATTCCTTGGAGTAAGAATCCCTTGTAATGTATAACCATTTCTGAATCTAAATGGAGCATTTGCCTTGGACTTGAATGAAGTTGAACTCTGAAAAAGTTTGAAAATCTTTAAATATTTTCTTATTCTTTAAGCAGTGAGGAAAATATTTGAAGAAACTGGTATTCATATTTTTCCCCATACCACCTAGTAAGGGAAGCAGAACACTTATGCTCTATTCTGTTTTCCAAGGGCATTCTTGTGGCTTGTACAATTTAAAACATCAAATATTTTTAAGAGTTTCATTTTAAGCTTATTTATTTCTTTGGCTTTAATCAATTTAAACAGAAATCTTTGTACCATTAGTTTATATTTCTTTTGAGTAAACAGTTCTATTAATATTGTTTCTACTATGACTGTGGGAGTGTCTTCACTGATTTTATGGTACTCTAGATTTAATATAATTTAATAATGTATACATTTCCTGCAAAACAACCTCTAAGAAAATGTTCCATAGTAGAATATGTGCCCTTTTCTTGAATTCATTTTATATAATATGCAAGTACATATAAATATTAATTTTAAAATTTCCATAATTATTATATTCCAGAAAGCACATCACATAAAATATTAAGACTAAATGAGTTACTTATTATTAGGAGGATAATTTGTCTTTTATTTAAAAATTTGGCCTGCATATGTGAATAAATGTATTTCTAGAACATCTCTGAAATTATTTTTAAAATCATTAATAAACTAAACAGGTTGTATCTTTCTTACTAGCCAATGAATTAAATTTATGAGTTGTGCCTTTGAAGCTGAAAAGATTGCCGGCATTGCCTTTGCTTCTTTGACACTCTACATGAAACACAGTTAATAACCTCCTGTGTAAGCTTGGAGAAACACTGAATTGATACTAATTATACCAACTTTGGGATAGAAGGTGACCTTGACTTCAGCTGGAACTTTCTGCCAGGACAGTAAATAAGAGCAAATGCCACAAAGCATGATTTCTGAAAAAGGTCTAACACAATCTATTAAATAAGTTCATGAAATTACAATAAGTACTGGGATAATTGTAATATTTTAAAACATCTCTTGCTTCAATAGTAAGTAGTTTCTTATTTCTTTAGATTTTAAATTATCTCCCATTAGTTTTCTGTACTCATTTAAATTAAGCTATGATCAGAAAATTAAAAGCTACTTGATGCAAAGTATATGTAAGGTGATTGCAGGGCAAGGAGACAGATTTTTCCAAATGTCTTCTCAAATACATACATAATATTTATACAATTTTAGTATCAGAATTGCTTATGCTGAAGTTGTGATAACACTGACTCTTAACTAAAGGCATGTCTTTATAAAATTATTAAGAAAAATGACTAAGAAAAAGCATTGTCCCAGTTAGGTGCACAGGTTTAAATTATTGCCAGGAAACCTGTCAAGACCAATGATATGTAGCAGTTTCACATAAAAATCTGAGTTAATAGTGTTAAAAGAGAGTCAATAAAGTTACTATAAATGCTAAGAGATGAGTAAAAACAGAAATTAAACTTTCTTCACCAATACTGTTTAAAGAATTACATTAGTGTAAAGGTAATTCTGTTCAAAGTGTTCAATAAAATAAATGGGAATACCCAATTTAAAACCAGTTATTTTTCAGTTTAGAAAAAGAGATGAACTCAAATATTCCCAGGCCCTTTTATTTTACCCATTAGTAAGCAAGGGATGCTAATCAATGAAAGATTAAGTAGGAAAGGAGAAATGAATTTTGAATTAACGTGAAGAATTGCATTAGATTCCCTGAGAAACATTTTTTTTTTTTCAAAAGCATTTGAACCATTTTTGATGTGTAAAACCAAGATTTTGTAGTAAAGAAGCATGGTGCTCTTCAAGGATAGTCTGTGTCAAACTAGGAAAATTACGATGGTCTTAATAATTTTATTTCCCTTGAAGCCATGTTTTCTAAATACTGATTATAAGATTCTTATTTTTTACTCATTAGATTGTGTGTGACTCAGGATATCAACAGGAACTGACGGCAGTCCCGAAAGGTAGCTAAAGGGTTTTTAACGAGGACACTTTCACAGAAATATAGGCAGAATTTGGAGAACTCATAAAGGAGAAGCACAATCAAACTTGTAATAGCAAAATGCTGTTAACCAGCCCTGGGCCTGAAAGACCAAAGTGAAGAGGTTATCCTGGTCAGAGAAGAACTGGAGCCAGAAAAGGGGTTGTATTTGCAAAGAGAGGTAGTCAAAGGATACAGCACAGGGATCAATTTCAGATCTCCCTCTCTTCTCCTGTCTTCTAGTAACTTTCCATTAATTGAATCCTTCTGAAATATCAGAGATTAAGTAATTTAAGTGGAGCAGTGCAGGGAAGTTGGATTTCTAGAGCACAGTTGAAGGCCAATTAAAAAAAAAAAGAATGAAGGATGGATTGGGGGAACAAATATAGCATAAAGAGTGGAAACATATTTAGAACATCATCTAATTTGCTTAAAATAATATGTAATTTGTCCACTAAGGGTGATTAAATGTCAGATTTTATTTTAGGTTTGGATTTCTCTCACAGGCATGCACAGTACGAGTATATAATAGAAAACAAGTGATGGGGCTAGAAATGATGGTGAAACAGCAGCCTTCCCAATTAATTTTAATATGTGATTTTCCTCTCCAGCCTAAAGGTAGAAAGAGACAACGCTTTAGATGATAGAAGGCAGATTATGAAGCTTGATAGAGTTGGCTTTGTTATTAGACACAAAGAAATCTAAAAATAGATGTGTGTATTATTTAAATAACTTACTTCAGAAGAGAAAATCATTTTTAATCTTGATGTAAAGAGTATCCATTTAATTCATTGAGTAAGTAGAGAGAGATTCCTCATTTGAAATAGTCTCAAATTTATGTGTATGGATGCAGACTATTTCTTTTGTTTGAATTAAGAACCTTGAAAACATTAGTTGCAAGAGGAAAAATTCTAAAAACGAGCCAGCCATAAATTAATAATAAGCTGATACAGATATGTCTTATTAACTTTCTATTTAAGGTATTTTCGTGTCACATAGAAAAATAATTTTCTGTCCTGAGATAATAGCTTTTCAGAATAGAAAATCATTTTCTTGAGAGAAGAATTTAGAAAGAGTGATCACAGTTTTTAACATATAATGTTATGTATCTCCCTTTGATGTCTTTAAAGTATGTGTACATTATTAATTAAGTTAAGTTGGTAAATTGGAAACATGTAAAATAAAAGCAATTCAGCTTGTTTTTACTCTAAACTATACTTGTTTGCCCAGGCTATAGCTGTGTCCCTTGGCATTTTACCACAAACAGGCCAGAACGTTTTGTTCAGAGTAGGATATTAGAATAGTTTTTCAAAGGGACCAAGAATGACAGTCTAATTTTTCTGGTATTTCTAGTTATTCTATCACCGAGTTTTGAGATTTAGTTGGCTGGCAATCGAGCATTGCATCTCAAAATGCTGCTTTAGGGAACCAAAAATGAATCTTCATATTTCTTACTCTTACAACTTAAATCCAGATATATTCCATCTTAATTCCAAGTTGGAAAAAAATGATATGTACATAAGACGGAAGTTCTAAGGGATCATTTTGCTACTTCATATTCATACTTCTGGGCTTCACTGGTGGCACAATGGTAAAGAATCCTCCTGCCAATGCAGGAGATGCAAGAGACGCAGTTCAATCTCTGGGTCTGGAGCTACAGCCCGTGGGGTTGCAGAGAGTCAGACATGACTGAGCACACATTTTCGTATTTCTAATTTCTCTATTCAGTTTGGTAATATATCAGTGCAGGAGTTTTCCTTGATAATTCATCAATGTAGGATTTTTAAAGTAATGATTTCAAAGAAATGATCCTTTACTAAAAACTGAAAATAGTGCACGACCCAATATTGATTACTAGGTTAACAAAATATGCCACATCTAGACTCAGTATGAGATGGTAACAGTAACTTCTGAGCACAGAATATTTTTCTGTCCCCCTGACTTGACCTCTGGACATGTGATCTCAGGCAAGTAAATTCATTTCTTCTTATCCTAGTGGGCACTGTCGGAGAAGGCAATGGCACCCCACTCCACTACTTTTGCCTGGAAAATCCCATGGATGGAGGAGTCTGGTAGGCTGCAGTCCATGGGGTCACTAGAGTTGAACACGACGGAGTGACTTCACTTTCACTTATCACTTTCAAGCATTGGAGAAGGAAATGGCAACCCACTCCAGGGTTCTTGCCTGGAGAATCCCAGGGACGGGGAAACCTGGTGGGCTGTCATCTATGGGGTCGCACAGAGTTGGACACGACTGAAGCGACTTAGCAGCAGTGGGCATTGTGAATTCTAAGGTGTTTCTTAAGTTGAGTCCTCCACCACTATTTCAGGAACCAGTCTAATTTCTGGTGTTTTAAAATGAGAACTTGTAGCTAAAATCCCTTTGTCATTCGAAATACTGTCAGTAACGTACTTAACATAATTCTTCACTTCCAACTCATTTCTGTTTGAATGTTCTGAAAAGCTAAAAGATTAGAGATGAATTATCAGACTCTGACCTTAGTTCAGGAAACAAAGATCATGGCACCTGGTGCCATCACTTCATGGCAAATAGATGGGGAAACAGTGGAAACAGTGACTGACTTTATTTTTATTTTTATTTTTTATTTGTTTTTTTTTTGGGGGGGGGGGGCTCCAAAATCATTGCAGATGGTGATTGCAGCCATGAAATTAAAAGACACTTTCTCCTTGGAAGGAAATTTATGACCAACCTAGACAGCATATTAAAAAGCAGAGACATTACTTTGTTCACAAAGGTCCGTCTAGTCAAGGCTATGGTTTTTCCAGTAGTCATGTAAGGATGTGAGAGTTGGATTATAAAGAAAGCTGAGCACAGAAGAATTGATGCTTTTGAACGGTGATGTTGGAGAAGACTCTTGAGAGTCCCTTGGACTGCAAGGAGATCCAACCAGTCCATCTTAAAATAGAACAGTCCTGGGTGTTCGTTGGAAGGACTGATGTTGAAGCTGAAACTCCAATACTTTGGCCACCTGATGCAAAGAGATGACTCATTTAAAAAGACCCTGATGCTGGGAAAGATTGAGGGCAGGAGGAGAAGGGGATGACAGAGGATGAGATGGTTGGATGGCTTCACTGACTCAATGGACATGGGTTTGGGTGGACTCCAGGAGTTGGTGGTAGACAGGGAGGCCTGGTGTGCTGCAGTTTATGGGGTTGCAAAGAGTCGGACACGACTGAGTGACTAAACTGGACTGAACTGACCTCAGTATTTCGTCCTATGGCCACAGTTTCCTAGCCATATGCCCATCTCTACTCCCATCACTTCAATTTACACACTCATTTCCTTCCAGTATTTTCTCAGAAACTTTATATATACCTGAACATTGTCCTATCTGTAAAATTTCTAACATCATGTTATATTAGTAAAATAAATATTGAGTTCTAGCTGTAATGTACATAAAACTAATGTATACGGTCCATTTTCACAGTTCTTCAACTGATTACAGGTCTCTCATGATCAATCACTTTGTAGCCAAAATCCACAGCTTAGACATACTTTCTGATGCTCTTTCCTATTTTGGTTTGACATCCATGTTCATTGAATTAAAATGATTATTGAAAAATGATAAAAATCATGGCTTCTGGACTCACATTATCTGGGCTCTTTTTTCCACTTTGCTGTCCCAGGTATGTGGCCTTCCTTAAACTCTCCGTGCCTCCATTTCCCAATCTAAAAAGCATGGTAAATTATAATAGTATCAACCTTATAATGTAGTTTTTAAAATTAAATATGTTTATACACATGGCTGAGCGACTTCACTTTCACTTTTTACTTTCATGCATTGGAGAAGAAAATGGCAACCCACTCCAGTGTTCTTGCCTGGAGAATCCCAGGAACAGGGAAGCCTGGTGGGCTGCCATCTATGGGCTCGCACAGAGTTGGACACAACTGAAGCGACTTAACAGAAGCAGCAGCAGCATACACTTAATATATTTCAAAAGTGCTTTACTCATAACAAATACTCAGTAAGTGTTATATTTTATAATGTTTCTTATCAATTTTCTTCCAATTAACCAGCTAAACAATATAGGACAAAAATGGCTGCACCTTTGTGAATGGCAATGAGATTAACTGGCAATTGCTAAGTGAAGGTTATAATATGTGGTCAATAGATCATCCTTTAAATCATGTAAATCCTCTTCAAAATCTAAAACTTAAGGATTTGTCATGTGATTAAAGTGAATAAGATAAGGCAGAGTCCCAGTGCAATTGCATATTGTTTAGTTCAACCTATCAATTGTCAAATCAGAAACATTTTTAAAATAAAAGTAATTTAATTTATAATTGGCTTTCTAACAACATATTAACAGGCATTTAAATGTTCTTCAGTAGCAGAAACACCTAAGTTGGATCCCTGGTCCATGGTATGTGAGTTATACCTTAAATTCCAATTTCCTTATCTCTAAAATGATTACACTATTTACTCATAAGGTTATTGAGTATTGATTTTCTGGTATTGTTACAATATGGATGATTTGCTAAATATGGAGGATGTATCATTACAATATATGTTGAAGTTATATACTATTAATCATTTTTAGAATTCAGGCTTATTAATTTCTAATGATACCATTTTCATGTTAAAATATTTTATTACTATAATTAGTACAACTTAATATTCATCTTTGATATATTGACCTAATGAAGCCACTTAGCATAAAACAGCCCATTAATGAATTCAGTTGATTAAAATATATTTAACATCCTCCAGTAAATTAAAGAACTCTATAAAGTGTTTGGGAAATTACCTAAACACATTCAAGATTTAGCAGACTTACTTCTCATTGATTACTTAAATTTCAATTTTTTCTTATATTTCTAGTAATTCTAAAACATTCTTCTTTGTTTCTTACTTTAAACAATTTTATCACAGATAAATTAGTTTAAAAACTGTTAAAATTAAGGAAAAGGTTGATCTTTATTTCAGATGCTTGAGACAAACTGCTACATTTTATAAATATTATCATAGAAATTTTTTTAAAGTATATATATGTTTAATATTTATTAAAAATTGTTTATGTGAAACCATTTTGTATTTTCTTCATCACTTTTCTATTATTATCTTACTATGTGAATGATTCTAATTCCACAACTTTTTTGATTTTGTGACCTTCTTCATGTAAAAGGACAATTTTTTTTGAAACACTTATACCTGTATAGAATTCTTGTTACTATTCTTTCAGGAATACACAGATAACAGACATGCTCAGTCACTTCAATCCTGACCAAATCTTTACAACCCTATGGATGGTACCCTGTCAGGCTCCTCTGTGCATGGGATTCTCCAGGCAAGAATACTGGAGTGGGTTGCCATTCCCTTCTTCAGGGGATCTCCCACCCCGGGACTGAACACATCTCTCTTTTGTCTATTGCAGTGACAGATGGGTTTATACCACTAGTGCCACCATATTCTGAGATAAAACTCTTCTTCATAAAATTTAGCAACTACACTTTATATGTTAGTTTCTGTATATCCCTACCTCAACCTGACAGGACCTAATTTTTAAATCTGAACAAAACATTATTGGGTTTAGTTATTTTACTGGCTTTTCCTAAATATCTAGTTTTAGCAATGTATTAGTTAAAACAAGATAAAGGGTTCCTTCTGAAAATCCTGTCCTCACAGTGTTGATCATTCCCACTATTCTTAATCTCTCCTTTACCCCATCCTAGTCCTGAAAGCCTCATTTTATTATCAAAGTGGAGCTGTAATTGTTTTATTTTTTCCATAAATGACCTTTGTAGAGTCTATCCAAGGCCTAGGCTGTCACGTTCTTCTCTCAGTGCAATTTGACTTTAAAATGAAAGTGTTCTTTGAAATTACAACTAACGGCTTAAGTGTTCAAAAACTGAACGGAAAATCTTTCAAAGTTTGATCAATGAGACACAAAGATAAAACAACATAAATATAATTACCTGAATAAAGAATTAATTTAAGCCTCCAAGATGAACCTTCAGTGAAAGCTCATTGTATTATTTGCATAACTAAAACTTTTTTTTGTTATTAGAATCATTAAATTTTACATCTTCTTGACTATATAGCCATAATCTGTAAACCAGGAGTCATAATTATAAATGTGAGAACTGTCTAGATATGACAGAGTACTGCAAATATATCTTTCTCATGACTGTTCTATTTTTTTAAACCTTATTTCAAACTGCCATTGGCCAGGAATCAATCATTAATATTTTTAATTGGGAAAAGAAAAACATTAATATTCTAAGAAAATCCCAAAAAAATATATTATTTTTTAATGGGATTTTTTTTAATTTAGTCAATTGAACTTTTGCCTCCATAGTATTTGGTTAATATAAGTCATCTATATAATATTGAAGTTACGATTTAATAATTTAAAATGTAGTGAAGGTGATGTTTTCACACTCCTTAAGCCATTCATCATTAGTTTTGTTTTTTGCTTTTCATGTACTTTTTAAAAATAGTCATCAAAGCCCATAATTTGGGTCTTTACTTTGATCAGTAGGAAAACTAGTATATCAATGAATCCAGGGAAATCAAGCCCTTAGAAAAAAACAAATATATAATTTTTCATCAATTTATTCTTTATATATTTTTTGAACCTTTATTTTACCATAAGCATTCAGTAATGATAAGTAGTATATGAGGTCTACCTTTCACTGAAAAAAACACATAACTTGAAAGAAGAGAAGGGTGAAATGAATATTAAATGAAGAAGCTTCTTAACGTAGTGATCTCACCAGATAAAGACAGGATAAGCATAATCAAAATAATTATGAAATGGTAGTAGAGAAGCATACATGTGTAATTCTTGCAGGTGATACGTACATGTTTCACTTCTGTTTTGAGGTAATCCTGTTTTCATTGAGATAAAACAAATAGAATGACAATTTAGATTTTGTTATTTCTGCAGCTAATTTTCTAAATTTTGACACTTTTTAATGACATTTCTGGCAAGTGCAATTTGACCTTCTCTGAGAACCTAGGGAATAATGCTTCCTCAGTTCCTCCAACAATGTTTTTATCTGGAAGATATGTGTCTTCAAATGCAATTAGGCTTTGGAAATGTAAAAGATGAGGGGAAGAGTAGAATGTGCAAAGCAACATTTTATAGATACAGTGTTACACACTCAATTTGGCTAGCATTAAGCATAAAAAGGAACACTGGTGAAAGATAAGCCTTCAATTATTTATCCATGCATTTATTGATTCAATAAGCAGTTATTCTATGACCAGGAAGGAGCAAATTATAAGAAATTGTGTAGGTCATGCTTAAAAGTTTAGAGTTTACTCAAGAGCAATAGTTTAAAATGAAGAAAGTTTAGATTAGATTTTTGAAAGATCAGTCTGAAGAGTGTGATGGTAGGTGATTGAGGAAAACAGAAAGGCAGGAAGCCGTTGAAAAAATCCAGGTAATTAAAAATGAGGACTTAGAGAAGAGCAGGTGCCAAAGGCATGGAGGAGAGGGAAAGGCCAAGAGATTTGGGAAAGTAAAACTGACAGATTTTGTAAGTGATGAGGTAAAAAATTTTATGTAAAAGGGTAGGAAATACAAAAATGGCTCCCAGGATTTCAACTTGGATTCTGGTGTATTTGGTGTACTTTATCAGAGTAAAGAATAAAAGATTGGTGTTTTAGGGGAAAATGAGACATGTTCCATGAGATGTTCTATGAGAAATGTTCTCATTTAAATGAGATATGTTCCATGTTTTTACATGTAAACATGTAATTTTAAAAATGCCTTACCAAGAGCTAAGTGAAGTTGTTTAATCATTAACTAGAACATAAGATATAAATTATCCAGGATAGAAATACAGATTTTAAACTTTTCTATAGGTGAAGTGTAAGTTTTTTATTAACTATAACTTTTATTAAAATTATATTCTATTAAATGTGTAAATTAAAAAGAGAAGAATGCTAAAGTTTATACTCTGATATTTAAAAAGCAAAATAAACAACACACACACACACACACACAAAAGATCTAAAGGTTATGTTAAGAAATGCAAAGATGCAGAGTTGTGGCCAAAGTGGTAAGATGATATCTGGTGAGCCTAGTGTGTGAAATTCTTAGAACTATCAGGGAGGCCCATAGTGCCAAATCACTCGGAGAAGCCAAGTGTTACAGCACATGAAAAGTGGTTTTTTATTTTTATTTTTTACTGGGAGAGTTTGATGAGTTTTGAAAAAACAGTTTTAATGAAATGGTTGCATAAAAGTCAGATAATAGAATTTGAGAAGTGAATGGGAGGTAAAAGGTAGAGAAAGTCAGTGTAATCTATCAAGAGCATTGTCTGAGAAGAAAAGTAGAGATACAAAGCAGATAGAAGGCAGCATGAAGTCAATTATCATTTTTGAAGAATAATATAAATATAGCACTTCTTTTTTAATGGTTAAGAATAGAGCTAGGAAAAAAAGAGAGGTTGAAAAAAATGTTTTTAAACAGATAAGCAGATAAAATAAATCCCCACATATTGAAAATGTCATGATTTTATATATTTGTAGATCTATCTATAAAATCTAACATTATTTTAAAATATAATATACTTTATATAAGTTATATCTGACTGTAAGCATTACTGTTGATCACATAAGACCCTCTGTACAATGAGACTGAGGAAAGAAGATAACAATAATGGGCAGATACCAATTTGCCAACAATGGGAAGTGTGTTCAGGAAATAGAGTTCTTACTTAATGTCCTGTGCTTTATCTGTAAAGTAGGAGAGACAATTTACCAAGATGGATAAAAAAAATTGCATAGAAGGGATATTTAAGAAAGCAGTGAAGTTTTGAAATGAATGCCTTAGAAATTAAAAAAAAAAAAAATACATTGGAGAGGAACACATTGAAGTTTCTGGGAAACATGTCTTCCTTCTTTCCACAAATAAGTATCATCTACTCCTATCAGACACTATGCTAAACTATGGGGACTGAAAAAAACCAAGGTAGAGTCAGTGTCTTTTTTTTTTTTTCCTGGCCACATTGCAGGGCTTGTGGGTTCTCAGTTCCCCAACCAGGGATTGAACCCAGGTCACAACACTGAAAGCCCAGAGTCCTAACCACTAGGCTACCAGAAGAGCCTCTGTAAATGTCCTCATAAATGCTATTTAAAAGATGTACAGCACCCTCTTGCTTTGCTCCAAGAAAGATTACCTCATAGGTAATCTTCCTCAGGAAGTGATATTTGCTGGATATGAAGGATTTGTGGAAGATGTGATGTTGAGGAATTAAAAGACAAGGATGAAGACGAGTATTTCGAGAACAGGATGTAGCCAGTACACAAGTCCTGAAGTGAAGAAGAAGGTAGCTATTTAAAAAAAATCCAGAAAGGGTATCACTGGGACTGGAATACAGATTGTCGAAAAAAATAGAATGAAAGTAAGTGGTAGTTAGTTGGGTTAGATCCTGCAGAGCCTTAAACTTATTTTCAGGATTTGAGCTTGTATCCTAAGAAAAACTAGAAAATGAAGAAAGAAGTAGGAAGGGAAGGGAGGATAGGAGGGAAAGAAGAAGGAAAAAGGAAACTAATGAGTTTTAGGCAAAAAATAATATTGATACTATAATCAGATATGTATATTTCTGGCTACAGGGGAACAAATTTATGAGATGGGCAAGAGAGGACAGTGGGAGAAATGTTAAGGACCTATTCTAATGAGAGGGGACAGTGGTTTAGACAAGGCTGTTAGAACTACTGACAAAAGGGTAGAATAATTTAACATGTAAATCTGCAGTTTTTCTAATTCTTTGGTTCTATGGACTAAAGAACAGGATGTCACAAGCTAGGTTACCAAACATATAAGTTTTTAGAGAAACACCATTAATAGATGGCGGAAATGTTTACTGAGATAAGTAACACTGGTGATGTAGAATTGTGAGCTTGTTTTAAGTGTATTAAGCTTGCATATTTGATATTTCTAAATAGAGGCATGATATTGAGCACATGATTAAGTATACAGATTTGGAACTCAAGAGTAGTTATCAGGTGTATGTGTGTGCATGCTGTCGCTTTAGTCATGTCTGACTCTTTGCAACCCCATGGACTGTGGCCCACCAGGGGGTTCTCTAGGGAGGAATACTGGAGTGGGTTTCTATGTCTTCCTCCAGCGGATCTTCCCCACTCAGGAATCAAACCTGTCTCTCTTACATCTCCTGCATTAGCAGGTGGGTTCTTTACCACTAGCACCACCTGTGAAGCCCATTGGGTGTATAGAATCAGTTAAAGCTGAGCTTGGGATCATGTAAAAGAGTATATAATGAGCAGAAAATTCAGTGTTCAACTGAGATTGGGTTCCACGAACTTGTAGTAGTTCAAAATTACAATTTTTTATTGTTATTCTTGGATTTCTGAATAGGTCATGTTTTAAATGAATGTACAGATTCTTTATTGAAGAAGCAAAGGCACAAAAATTATGCAAGAAACGTAAAAGGAAGAGATCAAGGGTTCTAATGAGTGATGATTTTTAATACAAAGTGGAATAATAGACTAAACAAACAGATGGACTTAATAAGAGGAGTAGAGAGTGAAAGTAAAGGAGTATAACATCTCAAAATTAAGGGCATGTTGGCAAATAAAGACTATTAGAATTAAAAATCTGAGGTGGAAAACATCTAGGTATTCCAGAGGGTGGCTATATGAATGGTTTTCCCAGCTGCTATTCAGTCAGAATAGAAAGGTTTTAAAGCAATGAAATAATAGTTAAATTAGAATTTAATATTTAATACTAGGATATGCAAGTCTGGAGCTATGAGTTTGTAAGCCATTGATATAGAGCTGTGGACTTCTGAATGTCTTTTTCAGCTGGATATGGGAATTTCCCAAGGTCATTATAGGATTTCTATTAGAAAAGTTAATTGTGAACTTGATAGAAAAATTGTTCAAGAAAACTGGAAGTTTTATCACTGAATTAGGAAGAGTTATGATGGATGGCAGCAAGAGTCACCAAGAAGGAGAGAAAGAATCTAAAATATTGATGAACCTTGAATGGCTTATTTAATCCAGGACACTTTTATCTTAATAGCAGTGTACCTGGGACAATTAACTATTAATCACGTAAGCATGGATACAAAGATATAAAAACATAAGGAGTCAATTTCATCAGCTTGTATTTGCCTGATGTGCTGCTTCCACAGCTTATACCTTTCGAATAAACAAGTTCTCGAGTCCCCAAGAATTCATGGAATATTTATGAATTAATATAGAAGAGTCTATTCTTTGGGCTTTCCTTACATTTTGACACTGCACTATTTGTTAACACACATTTTTCACAGAGTAGAAAGATGTATTAATTTTATTATTTCCTGAAGTACAATCATTATTCCATTTTACTTCCTGGAGGTGATACACAAGTCACCTTGATTCAACTTCACTCTCCTACTTGGAGATCACCCTTCAGAACTACATGATCTCCATGCTCTCTTAAGACTACAAATCAGATTCTCCTGGGGAACTTCCTAAAATTAAATTTTAGCTTTATTTTTAATATATAGACCTATGGTTGACTCATAGAAACTATGATTTTTAAAACTATCTGGAGCAGAAAGATTTAGGAACTACTAGTCAAAGTTGGTTCATAAATGGGATACTTTAAAATGATGTTTCAGTAGTCTCATTTTATTCTCAAAGTTTATGTTCCCATTAAACTTAATACAATATTGTAAAGTAATTAGCCTCCAATTAAAATAAATAAATTTATATTTTTAAAAAAATTTGTAGATGTCTTGTTCTCTCCTCCATCTACTGCCTACAGCAGGTTTCTATATCAAATCTATAATGCTATCATTGTTTAGTGCAAGAAAATTGAAATGTTATTTGAAAACAAAAGGTTTAAAGCAATATATTAGTCTTTATTTATTTATCCTCTCTGTCTCAGACCATTGTAAAAAGACATCCTTCCATTTAAAAAATGTTTGTTTAGCCAACAGCTTTAGAAGATAGAGACAAAATCTCCCTCTTGGCAGACAGCTGGTTTACTGGCCAGCTCAGTCAAGATGATGTCTGCTTCAGGACAAATGGCAGATGTGGGCCAGTCTTCTTGCAGTCCATTACAAAAGACTGAGGGTATCTGACCTCGGCTGATAAACGCATACTGTGTGCCATAGCACCCAGGAATCCACCGCTCGCTGTAGCCATGGCACTTAAGTGGAAGAGAAATCAGGGCACGCTGCAGTGCTTGCAAGCTGCTGAATGACAATACATTCCTTTGTCTCTAACCCAAGAGCCTCAGATCTTCTGCTGGCATCTATGAGGCTGTGACAAGTTAACTTGTTAGCTTGTGACAAGGATAAAATCTGAGAACATTCATAGTTCTCGACACAACCATAATTAAAAAGTGAGAACACTACGTTGTAGAATTTTTGTGACTGTAATATTGCTATGAGTATACTGAAATAATAAATGTAAAGTGTTTAGAATAATGCCTGTTATATGTGGAATAATATCAAAAACATCTTATCAACTAATAATACTAGTATTAATAGCTGCAGAACCACGTCCACTCTCTGAATCACTCACAGATGCATGGCAAAAACACACTCAAATTTCATGTTTTAAGTAATGAACCCTAACTTAAATCTCTCTTGTCACATTATATTGGGACAAACTCCAGTAACTACTAAGACCAGTGTGGAGTAAGTTAGTAGGAACTGTGCCAGAGTGAGGAGAAAAACTTTCTTCAGAAGGGAGCAGCCTGTGTTTTCTGCTGATTGTTGCTATGCTGGAAAACTGTAAGTCAAGTGTTGTCAAATTATCTGACTTTAAAAGATAGTCCATAATATTACAGTGTACAATCTTTATGGATAAATTTACTTACATGTATATTTGAACCCAGCCCATGGGTTCAAAATAAAATATGTCTATGGGCCAGATGCTTAAAAGCTCAATATTCAGAAAACTAAGAGCACGGCATCTGTTCCCATCGCTTCAGGGCAAATACATGGGGAATCAGTAGAAACAGTGTCAGACTTTATTTTTGGGGGCTCCAAAATCACTGCAGATGGTGATTGCAGCCATGAAATTAAAAGACTCTTACACCTTGGAAGGAAAGTTATGACCAACCTAGATAGTATATTAAAAAGCAGAGACATTACTTTGCCAACAAAGGTCTGTCTAGTCAAGGCTATGGTTTTTCCAGTAGTCATGTATGAATGTGAGAGTTGGACTGTGAAGAAAGCTGAGTGCCGAAGAATTGATGCTTTTGAACTGTGGTGTTGGAGAAGACTCTTCAGAGTCCCATGGACTGCAAGGAGATCCAACCAGTCCATTCTAAAGGAGATCAGTCCCAGGTGTTCTTTGGAAGGAATGAAACTCCAGGACTTTGGCCACCTCATGCAAGGAGTTGACTCATTGGAAAAGACCCTGATGCTGGGAGGGATTGCAGGCAGGAGGAAAAGGGGATGACAGAGTATAAGATGACTGGATGGCATGAGTTTGAGTGAACTCCAGGAGTTGGTGATGGACAGGGAGGCCTGGCGTGCTGTGATTCATGGGGTCGCAGAGTCGGACATGACTGAGCGACTGAACTGAACTGAACTGATGGGCCAGATGCAGACCATGTATCCTTTTCTCTAGCAAGAATCAAACTCACAGAAAAAGGTGAGATTTGTTGTTACCAGAGGCAAGGTTGAGGTGGAAGGGAAAGCAGATGAAGGTAGTCAAAAGGTACGAACTTCCAGCTGTAAATAAAGAAGTACTAGGGATATAATATCCTGCAATGAAGGAGGCCTGGAGTCGATCCCTGGGTCAGGAAAATCCCTTGTAGAAGGGAACAGCTACCCACTCAAGTATTCTGGTCTGGAGAATTCCGTGGACTATATAGTCCATTGGGTTGCAAAGAGTTGGACACTACTGAGCGACTCTCTCATTCCATTATTCATAAAACTTGAGAGTAAATCTTGAGTTTTTCTCACAAGGAAAAATTGTATATTATTTTCTAGTTCTTTAATGTTTTATCTATATGAGATGAAGAGTGGTCCTTAATCTTATTGTGAGCCTCTTTTCATGATGTACATAAGTCAAACTATTATGCTGTACACTTTTAATTTATATAGCACATGCTCAGTCACTCAGCTGTAGCTGATTCTTTGCAGCCCCATGAACTATAACCCACCAGACTTCTCTGTCCCTGGGATTTTCCAGGCCAGATTAGTGGAGCTGGTTGCTATTTCCTACTCCAGGGGATCTTCCCTACTCAAGAATTGAACCCAATCTCTAGAATCTCCTGCACTGACAAGAGGATTATTTTCACCTCTGAGCCACCTGGGAAGCTCCAAATTTACATAGCGTTGTATGTCAATTATATCTCAATAAAACTGGAAGAAGGAAAAAAAAAAAAGAATGACAAGGAGTATCCAAATTCTCTTATAATTGCACTAGATAGGAAGGAAGATTATAGTTAATGAATGATAGAACTGATGGAGAATCTTACAAAAGACGAAACAGAACAAAACAGAAATAAAAGCCCAAAATGTTCCTTTATAGTTTTTAAATGTCAAAATAAGTAAGATTCTAGAAAAAAATGGCATATGATTTACCCATTGCTATTTACATGGTACTTGCTTTTTATCACAGCAGATACTGAAACCCCAGATTCACAAAGTAATGGCACCACAGAGAGGAATGTGGAGCGATCTAATATTGAAACCCTGATCTGTCACTGGCTAGTAGTTCATGTGGTGTTCAACAAATACTGCTCTGACTCTCTGACAAATCTAAAATGTTCCACAGTGCTCTTGTGAGGTCACTGTGGTCCCATGGGGTGCTTCAGCTCACAGTTAGGAAACAAAACCATGGCGCTATGCCATACTCCAATGTACAGAGATAAAGGGATGCAAGATGAATGCCGTGCTTCATGAAGAGTTAAATCTTTATCTAACGTTTGCCTGGAGTTGAATCTGCAGGTTAATTTTATCCTATTCATAAAATAAGCCTAGTCTAATTCTTAGCAAAATAATAATAAACATAGAGAAAAAAATATCCTTGCTGTTGGCTATTTCTGCAGTAGCCACGTTTTCCCCCGATTGCAAATTTTATTTCTTCTCTCTCATACTCCACAAAGCATTTAGAGACATCTTCATAAAATGTAAATTTATGCAAAACCCATCAGTTTCTCA
Source organism: Budorcas taxicolor (assembly GCF_023091745.1). Classification (NCBI taxonomy): domain Eukaryota; kingdom Metazoa; phylum Chordata; class Mammalia; order Artiodactyla; family Bovidae; genus Budorcas; species Budorcas taxicolor. The sequence goes on from NC_068910.1 coordinate 98,868,972, forward strand.
CCAATGCCCTTGGACTGACATAGTCCCTCTCAGGGCATTTTCTACCCCACAGGAACACCCTCCACTGACCAGAATAGACCACCTTTCTTGGTCCTTGAGATGCGAAAGGATCTTAAGTTTCTTCCAAAAGTCTCTCTCATGCCTAAGCCACATGCTTTCCTCTGCAAAGAACATCCTTCTTCTTCCATCTTGCTAACTCCTAATAAAAGCAGGAATCATTTCTTGCTCCATCTACTGTCACCTTTTCTCCCAGCACCACAATCAGGACACGACCTGGTGTATTTATCGTAATAGGACTCCAGGAGCAGTCATAAATGGTTTCTACTTATAGCTTTTCTAAAGCTTTTTCTTTTAATAACCTGTTATCAATGTTTGGCTCAGTACCAAATCATGTAATCTTCCCAGAAGTATTTCAGTATCACATTTTGCAAATTTTTGAAAACACTACTCTCTGGTTAACTAACATACTATAAGGAATTAATGTGGGATGTTGCTTTGTCAAAATGTGTCCCCTGAAGTGGTCAATCACAAGCCTTAGTGCATTGACACAACAATTTTCATCTATGATGACAGAATTGTCAGTGTGTTGGCAGGAATCAGAGGAAAGATTCTGAGTTTAGAAGTATATACCTCATCCCATTACATGGGTAATCCTTTCCCTACCAACAGGGAAACTCTGCCTGACCTGATGAAGTTGTGAAGAAGCACTTAAACTGTTGAATATTTTATTTTTATTTTAGAGAGTAATGGATGAGAAGAGGATGAGATTTTAGAATCTTGAAGGCAAGTGTATCTTTAGTCTTGAAAGTTTTTTCCACTAGGAGTAAGCTGCCAATTGTAACAAGTGAGGATTTGCTAGAGATTCAGGTGACTTCTACCTGGAGGTGACCTTAAACCTATTGAAATCATGAGCAGAATGTTTTGAGGACCATTCTGCTTTAGGAATTCCTCTGGTGGTAACTTTCCACCACCGTGAGTTTTACTAATTTGAGAATATGAACAGACCCCTTTGCTCTGCTTCTCCTGTCCTCCTCCTGCTACACGCTTTATCCCCTAAATCTTTTTATCTTTGTCAGAGCAGAGGAACAGGCTGAGCTACACAACTTCCCAGATTCCAGCAATTTATTAGTATTTATTTAAACTATGCCTATATTCAAAAACTAAATATAATGCATATTGCAAATAATAACAACAGTTATACTAGATGGTAAAAATAATAATAAGTGAGGATGTACTTGGGTAGGGGGAATAAAGGAAAGGAAGAATAAAGTGACACTGAGAGTAACGTTAACAGGCTGCTCTTTCCATGATCCAAGGGCTTTCCTGATGGCTCAGATGGTCAAGAATCTGCCTGCAATGCAAGAGACCCAGTTTTAATCCCTGGGTGGGAAAGATCCCCTGGAGAAAGGAATAGCAACCCACGCCAGTATTTTTGCCTGGAGAATTCCATGGACAGAGGAGTCTGATGGGCTAGGGTCACAAAGAGTTGGACACAGCTGAGTGACTAACACTTTCACTAACACTTTTCATGCTCAGAGTTCTACACACTGTTAAATCATGGAATAAAAACTTAAACTGAGTCTCCTGCTAAGTCGCTTCAGTCGTGTCCAACTCTGTGTGACCCCATAGGCAGCAGCCCACCAGGCTCCCCCGTCCCTGGGATTCTCCAAGCAAGAACACTGGAGTGGGTTGTCATTTCCTTCTCCAATGCATGAAAGTGAAAAGTGAAAGTGAAGTCGCTCAGTCGTGTCTGACTAATCTTAGCGATGCCATGGACTGCAGTCTACCAGGCTCCTCCGACCATGGGATTTTCCAGGCAAAGAAACAAGTCTAGTTACACAGTTTGTTCTATTGCATCAGGCTGTGAAGTACAAGATCTAACTCTTATTGCTTAATCCACACTTTTCTTTTGCCAAGCAAATGACACTTTCCTGAAAGAGCAAATGAAAGAGAATTTAGCAGATTATCAGTGTTGGCTAATGAGTTGAACCTCTCCAGCTTACACACTCCAAAAGCTATCAAACCCAGGGAAATGTTTAAGTTGCTACAAAGAATTTTTGTCTCCTCTAAGACTTTGAAATTTCATGTCCTGTTCAATAAGTGTGGGAAGAATAATGAAAGACCATGACATTTTTATACCAACTGCAAAGAAAAAGATATTTTTATCTTACATTTTAAGTGAATAATGTCTTGCTCTTTCTACTGAACATCTCCTGCAAATTAATCTCAGACAGACCAAGACAGAGTTAAGAGGAAAATGTGAGCTGTAGCTGAAGAAATCAGAAACAGATTTTTTCTGACATGGCCTTATGATTTGTAACTTGAAAGTTCCAGTTCATCATATCATGAAATTCCAGCTAACCATGGCATTCTAAAACATCACGTGTAGGATAATTTTAGACTTGAGATTCAATTTTGTTTTTCCCAATTGAGGATATTTAAAAAAGCAGTATGCCAAAATATAAAAATTAGTATCTTTCCTAGTCAAATGAAACTTACTTTGTAGGCTGGGAACAAAAGAGATGGGCAGCTTTTTCTCACATTCATATCAGAAGTGAAACAAACTGGGTGTTAGTTTTCTCTTCAGTTACATATCCATTGAAAAGGAAAATAGGACACCAAATCTTTAGTTTAGAGAGTACATTTGAACATTATGCATATCTGATTACAAACTGTGCAAAAAAATGACAATCATTATAGAATCATTATACTAGATTGTGTGATTTTGAAACATGAACTGGAGTTCTCATCATTACATTCTCTCTGTATAAATGTAATTTTCAGACAAAAAATACTAACCTTATGTGATGCTTAATCCAATGCTTGGGTGAGGTGGAAGAAGTCAGTGTGTAATCTGTGCAAACTAAAATGACAATTTCAAAAATCCCTGGTAACCCCAGAGGATTTAAAGGGCTAATTTTTAATTTTCCGTCTTGATCCATACTAATTAAAAAGCAAACAGGTTCATTTTGATGTTTTTCTAGTTCAAGGACAATTTGGCTCTAAATTGACCCAGATGAATTTTATGTAATTTGATTAATAAGGTTATCTTCTCATAAATTTATGAGGATTATACCTTGAAAATGCTATTAATTTTAATCTTTTATTTCAGTTTTCAATTATATGGAGTATCATCTACCAATGTTAAATTACCTTGAATCTTCTCAATACATAAATGCATTTGAAATAAAATGTCCCTTATTTTTCCCAAATATTCCCTTCTGTATGAGAAAAAGAACTATTAGTACAGCAATACAGGGTATTTGGCAGTAATGATTTTCACTGTAGATATATATGTAATGTTTATTACATATTAAAGGATAAAAGCTTGAATTCTAGCAGTTTAAGAAAAGCAGACCTGATGCTGTATTTTTTGTATTCTTCCTTGTATTTGAATGATCAAAAGGAAAATGGTATATCTGCTGTAGACATTCGCCTCACTGATGACATTACCTGCATACATGGATAGCAGAAAACATTTGTTTCTCAAGACCCTGATCTTCAATTATCTCAGAACTTTAGGGCAGAAAACCTGTTTTTAAGGCTTTGACAAATTTATTTATTTCGTTAGTTTTCTATTTTTTTTTCTTTGACATAAGAAGTTAATTGTATTTTTGGAGCTTGTGCACTCTACTTCTGATAGGTTGTTAATTATATTTTTTTAAAGGGAAGATTTAAATGATATTTTGTTAAAACTCCAAATTGTGTTTATGTGACTTATTTTGATAAGATATAGCCTACTTTGGCATTTTCATCATAGGAAGTAGTTGACAATATAACTATTTAATTACAAAAGCTGGTGCTCCTTTTACACAACATAAAAGCTAATATTTTTTTTTTCAAGAGCTGTTCACAAACATTTTTTTTTTTAAATTGTCACATGAAGATTCTGAGACAAGTTCTTAATTGGATTTTATTTATATTACTTTTGAATTTTACATTTTCTCATTTATATTTTATATTTAGGTAGTGCCCTAAGTGATGGACTTGTTACTTGGTTATCAAGTAAAACTTGTTACTTGTTGGTTATCAAGTAAAACATTGCTTGACACTTGTGAACTTTGCTCCCCCTTTTAAGACCACCTGGAAAATTTCTCATTAGCCACTGCTCTATATAATCTTTTCAACCCTTTAATTTGAGTTCAGGTAGCAACAATACATGAAATAAAGATGGTCACTTCAAATTGACAGTAGTAGGAAGAAGAGGAGCTTCCCAGGTGGTGCAGTGGTAAAGAATCCTCCCGCCAATGCAGGAGATGTAAGACACAGGTTCAATCCCTGGGTCAGGAAGATCCCCAGAAGCAGAAAATGGCAACCTGCTCCAGTATTCTTGCCTGGAAAATTTGTGGACAGAAGAGCCTGGTGGGCTACCATTCATGGGGTTGCAAAGAGTTGGACACAACTGTGCAACTGAGCACACATAAACATGGATTGCAAAGATAATTATCTAGAAATTGTGTATGTGGCATTACGTGTTGTAGAAACATACATTTGACCTTAACAGGTCAAATAATATTAACTATATACATAAGCTGAATAATAGCAAAAATATAATTGATTGACATATAAAAAATTCTGCCTTAAAAATAAGGGGTATTTTTTATATATGACTAATTTTTTAATCAATTACCTATGGAGTAGCAAAGAAAACAGCAATCAGTAAAAGATAATGTAAAAGCAGTATTATAAATTATTTTCTCTGTCATGAACTCAATAATCCCAGAATATAATGACAATGAAAGAAAATATTTAAGTGGCAATATAAACAATATTTAGAAGTAAACTCATGAGTCAAACATAAAGAAAAAACCTTTGATTAAAATCTAACTTGAAAACAGAAAATCTATAAAATACATAAGGACTGTCTGAAATGTCATTCACAGGAAAAATCATAGTGCTGAACATGGTTGGGAGAGAGAAAGAAAGGGAGGGAGGAAGGGAGGAAGAAAGGGGAAATAAAAACAAGCAGATATAAATCTTTAAAAACTGTATATAACCAGAATATTTTAATGTAAAAATCTAGAAGAGAGGAAATAAAGATAAAAGCAGAAATTAACTAGTTAGAAAGCAAACTACAGAATTGGTAAGGTCAGCAAAGAAATCAGTAAAGATTTCAAATGCTTAGTTATCTTTCTAGAAAAAAGAAAAGATCAACAACATATAAAATTAATCAAGAGAGTAAAGATTTCCAATAAAGAAGAGATTAAAATAATTAAAGGCATACCATAACTCTAGGCAGAAGGATTCGAAAACCTATATGTAATAGATATGTTTCTGCTGCTGCTGCTGCTAAGTCGCTTCAGTCGTGTCCGACTCTGTGCGATCCCATAGACGGCAGCCCACGAGGCTCCCCCGTCCCTGGGATTCTCCAGGCAAGAACACTGGAGTGGGTTGCCATTTCCTTCTCCAATGCATGAAAGTGAAAAGTGAAAGTGAAGTCGCTCAGTAAGTGTCCGATTCTTCGTGACCCCATGCACTGCAGCCTACCAGGCTCCTCCGTCCGTGGTATTTTCCAGGCAAGAGTACTGGAGTGGGTTGCCATTACCTTCTCCAAGATATGTTTCTAGGAAGATATAATTTATAAACATATATTTATAAATAGGCAAAATTACAGATACTGTGTAAGGATATGCTTTATATCACAGCTCTGCTAACTATATCAAATCTTAAATAGGTGCTATTTTAAAAGTTTTCCATTTTCTTAATATAATGACATCAAGACATCAGTAGTTAAAAGTCTTATAAAGATAGAGCAGGGGGAAAAAAGAACACTGGAAGTTACTTTGTTTAATTGAATGATAACTGCTTTACCATGGTGTGTTAGTTTATGCTATACTACAGCCTAAATCAATTATAAGTAAATAAATATCCCCTCCTGCTTGAGCCTGCCTCCTATTCACCCCCTTCCCAGCCCTCTAGGTCATCACAGCACACAGAGCTGAGCCCCCTGTGCTACACAGCAGCTTCTCACTAGCTATTGTACACAAGGTAGTGAGCACATGTCAAAGCTACTCTTTCAGTTCTTCCCATCCCCTCCTTCCTCCATTGTGACTATCATGGAAATCACTTTTAACTTACAAATACTGAAGGAAAAATCCTAAATGAAATACTAGCAAATATTATACAATAACATGTTAAAAAAAATCATGCTTTATCAAAATTAATTTATCATCAATAATTAAACTATGGTTTAATATTAAGCAATTATAAATTGTTTATATAATTTTATATATAATTTATGTATAATTAACCACTTTTTTAGAATTTATATAATTAACCACATTAATAAGTATAGTGAGAGATTTTGAAAAGTGGAAGATTACAAACTCAAATTCAAAATTCAATAGCTTAGAAAACAGCAAAAAATTTCCAGCCTTTTAATTGTAACAAAATCGCTACATAAAAGCTTAGAAAAAAATATTAATGCTCTATACATTTTAGAGGAACTCAAATGTAGAATTGAATAAATAAAAAGATATGCTTTAATGTTGATTAGAAATATAAAAAGTTGTACTATATAAATGCATGCACATATTATTTCTTATTTTTAGCTGTGACTGTATAAAAGACATACCAATCAAGAATTCTGTTAAAAGACATACACTCTTCACGTAACTATAACTCATACTAAAATAAAATATGTAAGTGCTGAAGTTTTCTCCACTTTTAAGTGTTGATAGATCAATTTTAATATTAAATAACGTCTCTTAAGCATAAAGATATATATATATTTATTAATAAATTCAAATTTACTACAAATATGTCTTATAATTTAATATGATTAAATATATGGTATGTTTGGTACTGTATAGTGTCTTTATTACACAGTGAAATGAAATGCATATTGTAGTAGAATAACATAAAAGATCCTGGAAGCCATCTTGTTCAATATATTTGATTTAATTCATACTCAAGTCCCTTTCGCCTGTTATAGCTGTGGTCTCATCCAATGAATTACAACATTAAAGAAAAGTTAATAATTTCATTATCTAGATAAAACAAATCATTTTGTAATTACCTTGAAATTTCCTTAATATGTAACAAACTCATGTCATTCTATGAGTAGACATCACTTCTTTTGTTACTTTATAAAATGCCATAATTTATATCATATTGGCATAGAAAAAATAGAAGTAATATATAAAACATGTTATGAAGCTGTTCCTTATACATTTGTGTAAACACCTACTATTTTATATACTGTATTTTTCATATTTAATAACTAATAAGTAACTTTTATGAGATAAACTGTCATAATTATTTTCTTTGTAGCAATCTATCATTTAAAATTTTTGTATGCAAACATTTGGGTACACGTGTGTCTTTCAATTCTTGGTTTCTTCCATGTGTATGCCCAGCAGTAGGATTGCTGGGTCATAGGGCAGTTCTATTTCCAGGTTTTTTTTTTGTTTTTGTTTTAAATATAAATTTATTTATTTTAATTGGAGGTTAATTACTTTACAGTATTGTATTGGTTTTGCCATACATCAGCATGAATCCACCACAGGTATACACGTGTTTCCCATCCTGAACCCCCCTCCCTCCTTCCTCCCCGTACCATCGCTCTGGGTCGTCTCAGTGCACCAGCCCCAAGCATCCAGTATCATCTATCGAACCTGGACTGGTGATTCGTTTCATATAAGGAATCTCCAGACTGTTCTCCATAGTGGCTGTACTAGTTTGCATTCCCACCAACAGTGTAAGAGGGTTCCCTTTCCTCCACACCCTCCCCAGCATTTATTGCTTGTAGACTTTTGGATTGCAGCCATTCTGACTGAAGTGAAATAGTACCTCATTGTGGTTTTGATTTGCATTTCTTTGATAATGAGTCATGTTGAGCATCTTTTCATGTGTTTGTTAGCCATCTGTATGTCTTTTTTGGAGAAATGTCTATTTAGTTCTTTGGCCCATTTTTTGATTGGGTCGTTTATTTTTCTGGAATTGAGCTGCAGGAGTTGCTTGTGTATTTTTGAGATTAGCTGTTTGTCAGTTGCTTCATTTGCTATTATTTTCTCCCATTCCGAAGGCTGTCTTTTCACCTTGCTTATAGTTTCCTCTGTTGTGCAGAAGTTTTAAGTTTAATTAGGTCCCATTTGTTTATTTTTACTTTTATTTCCCGTATTCTGGGAGGTGGGTCATAGAGGATCCTGCTGTGATTTATGTCGCCAGTCAGGTTTGATGCAGGATTCAGGATGCTTGGGGCTGGTGCACTGGGATGACCCAGAGAGATGGTATGGGGAGGGAGGTGGGAGGGGGGTTCAAGATGGGGAACATGTGTACACCCGTGCTGGATTCATGTTGATGTATGGCAGAACCAATACAATATTGTAAAGTAAAAACACAAAATAATAATAATGAATGATAAATGGTTAAAAAATATAAATAAATAAATAAAACTGGGCAAGGAGAAAATAAAGTTGAATATTAAGTAAAAAAAAAAAAGAAGAAAAAAGAAATGACTTAATCAGAATAGAAGACCAGATCTCACTTAGGAAGAGATAATAGAGGATATACACATAAGACAATTGTTTAGGGAACCTGACCTCAACATTCTGTTAGTTCTTTGAGACCTGTAGAATTCTTTTGAGTAAATCACTAAATGCTTGTTTCACTTGTTTATTTCTCAGAGTATAAATAAATGGGTTTAACATGGGGAAAATGGAAGTCATAAGTATTACTACTTCCTTATTGATAGTCATTTCATCTTTTGATGAAAGTTTGATATAGACAAGCATGCAGCTGCCATAGGTGATAGAAACCACAACAAAGTGGAAAGAACAGGTGGGAAAAGATTTTGTCTTTGGCTGGGCAGAGGGGAATCTTAGAACTGTTCTGATGACACATATGTAGGACAGAACAACACATATAAGAGTCATGATAAATATCAACACACAGCAAACAAGAGTTATCTCTTCCATGAACCATGGATCTGAGCATGAGATCTTCAGGAGTGGATAAACGTCACAAAAAAACGTGATCAATGACAGAGTCACAGAATTCCAGATTCAGTCCCAAGCAAAACGGTGGAAAAACAATTAAGAAAGTGGTTATCCAACAGCAGAAGAAAAGCATTTTGCAGAATCTGTGGTTCATGATGGTCATGTAATGCAGGGGTTTGCACATGGCAACATAACGATCATAGGACAGGGTGACCAAGAGAAAGAATTCTGTTACACCAAACATAGATGTAAAAACTAGTTGGAACAGGCAAGCGTTATAAGTAACGGTCCTGTTTCCTGTTAATATACTGTACAAGAATCTAGGAATGCAGGCAGAAGTGAATGAGATTTCTAAGAAGGAAAAATTTTGGAGAAAAAAGTACATCGCAGTTTTAAGGTGAGAATCCGCTAATATGAGGGTTATGATGACCAGGTTTCCAATTATATTCAACATGTATGTGATGAGTAGAAATATAAAAGTCAAAATCTGCATTTGCAGGTTATCTGTTAATCCCTGGAGGATGAAACTGAATACTGATGTGTGGTTTCTCATTTCTGGGTCCTGACTTCTACAGTCTTCCTGTAAAACTGAGGGAGGTACAATCTGAGAAGACAGTGAGAAAATGTTTTACAGTAGCTTTTGTTTAGAAGAGCTAAACAATATTATCTTACATGTATTATCTTACAATATTATTCTTACATTATTATTATAAGTGAGTATTTTTAACTTAATTCAGAGCTGTAAGCCCTGTTGATATATGCCTTGATAGGTTGGAAACTTGGCGTTCAGTTTTGACACAAAATATGGTGAGATATACAGTTTATATTGTAATTTACTGTACATGCAAACACACACAAATATATATACTTACACAGCTTTGCAACGAGAATTTCAGTAAAATACTAATCATCAGATGCCCTGTTTTCTGATATTATATATGTAATCTATGAAGATATCAACCACTATGCTGTATATCTGAAACTAATATCAACTATACTACAATTTTTAAAATAAATAAATGCAAATATGATCACAAAAAACAAAAAAATAAAATTTTTGTAGATAATACATAAGAGAAAATTATGTACACATTTTGTCATTTTACAGCAAAAACTTATTTAAAGATAGAGGTTAATGACAGATAAGTAAAAATTTCTGGTGAATGAGGAAGAAATATAATTAAATGATGGTATGGTAATGTTAATATAGCTACCAGTTGTAACTCCCACTTCTTTCTCTGAAGCCTAAAAGCTAGCATGTTTTGTTAATCACAACCTACCAAATTATCATTCTCATCAGCCTAGAGCTACAAATGTGAGGAGATGTAAAAAACTTAAATTTACCCTTTTATTGTCCCTTCAAATAATTTCTAAAATCTTAACATTCTGAATTGTCCTGGCATTTTATGATAATGTTAACACTTAGGAGAATCATTATGTTTTATTGTTATTTAATGATGATTAATATGTCTTTACTATATAATCAAGATAAAATAATACAGTTCTCCCAAATTGTTCTTTTTTATAATAAAGAAAACAGAAATTACCAAGGATGCAATTAGGGATTTAAATAAATGTAAATGTAACAAAGGATTTATTTTAAAACTTTCACCTTTATCTATTGAAGAGACAAAGTTGGAATGGGAATATTTAGATAGAAAAAGAAGTTACAGTTTTTTCAGAATAAAATGAATTCAAAAGAAATATACAGTAATTCCTTTCTAACCACAGTATATTAAACACTATTTTGATTACTTTCAGCTGACCTGCAGGCCTCTTTCTGTCCCCTAAAGTTAAGGTGGGCTCACATCACTCTAAACAGGCTGAAAGAGAAATTATTTTGCAAACTTGTACCTAAATAAAACTTCAGTTTGGAGTAACATATAAAAAGAAGAATTTTAGAATAGCATAAGTAAAACACAACCAAGAAAAGATATCTATTTGTGTCTTCAGGTTCTTATGATTTGATCAAATGAATATCATTCCCTAATCCTACTCTAAATATGCTTTGCCAATTAACTACATGACATCTCAACATTGTCTTTTGATTTCTCAAAGAAAAGTTGTAAAATATGTTTTGCTGTTGTTCAGTCTCTAAGTAGATTCCAACTCTTTTCAAACCCATGTACTATAGCACACCAGGCTTCCCTGTTCCCCACTATTTCCCGGAATTTACTCCAACTCATGTCCATTGAGTCAGTGATGTTATCTAACAATTTTGTTTTCTGCTGCCCCTCCTCTCCTTTTGCCTTCAATCTTTCCCAGCATCAGAGTCTTTTCCAATCAGTTGGCTCTCAACATCATGTGGTCAAAGTATTAGAACTCCAGAGATAATCCTTTCAATGAATATTCAGGGTTGATTTCTTTTAGGATTGACTGGTTTGATCTCCTGCTGCCCAAGGGACTCTCAGGAGTCTTCTCCAACACCACAGTTTGAAAGTATCAGTTCTACTCACAGACTTCATGGTCCACCTCTCACATTCTCACATGACTGCGGGAAAAACCATAGCTTTGACAATGCAGACATTTGTTGGCAAAGTGATGTCTCTGCTTTTTAACACATTGTTTATGTTTGTCACAGATTTTCTTCCAAGGAGCAAGGGTCTTTTAATTCCATGGCTGCAATCAGTCTGCAGTGGGTAAAGAATCTGCCTGCAATGCAGAGAGCCAGGAGACTAGAGTTCAATCCCTGGATCAAAAAGGTACCCTGAAAGAGGAAATGGCAGCCTGCTCCAGTATATATATATATATACACACACACACACTCTTTTGTGAGAGTCAGTATTCATCATGTGGCCAAGTCTCTTACATTATTAGAGAAAATCCCATAATTCAAGAAGACAATTATCTTGGATGGGTTTTTAGCTCTTTTTTAATACCTTTGAGAGAATTCCTTGCATTTCTGCTTCACTTCTGAAAGAAATGTAGTGGCTATCTTCCAGGATTACTGTTCTAAAAGTTTGTTCATCACTTTTAAAGAACAGTGTTTATCTAAAAGCTGTTAGGTTTTAGAACTACCAGCTCTTCTTTAATGTCAGCCCCAATTTCAAAGTTTTTCTGAAATAGGAATCTGTATTAAGGACAATGATGAATTCGAAGTGAAGGTTGCTCAGTCCTGTCTGACTCATTGTGACCCCATGGACTACACAGTCCGTGAAATTCTCTAGGCCAGAAGACTAGAGTGGGTAGCCTTTCCCTTCCCCAGGGGATCTTTCCAACCCAGGGACTGAACCCAGGTCTCCTGTATTGCAGGCAGATTCTTTACCAGCTGAGACAACAGGGAAGCCCACGAATACTGGAGTGGGTAGCCTATCCCTTCTCCAGAGGTTCTTCCTGACCCAGGAATCCAAGTGGGGACTCCTGCAATGCAGGCTGATTCTTTACCAGCTGAGCTACCAGGGAAGTCAGTCTAATTTAATTCTTTCCTTCCGTTAATTTCTCACTAAGTCTTGGGTGACCCAAAGAGGTAAATTCATAGGCATACCCCATATTCTAATTCTCTCTTGTCTATTCTTCTGTTTCAATTGTTGCTGTGCTGCTAAGTCGCTTCAGTCATGTCTGACTCTGTGCGAACCCATAGATGGCAGCCCACCAGGCTCCCCCGTCCCTGGGATTCTCCAGGCGAGAACACTGGAGTGGGTTGCCATTTCCTTCTCCAATGCATGAAAGTGAAAAGTGAAAGTGAAGTCACTCAGTCGTGTCCAACTGTTTGCAAACCCATGCACTGCAGCCTACCAGGCTCCTCCATCCATGGGATTTTCCAAGCAAGAGTACTGGAGTGGGGTGCCATTGCCTTCTCCATTTGTTTCAGTTGAAATTTGCCCTAATTTTTCTCACCAGCCCTAAACTCTACTTGCAGCTTGCCAATGTAAACTTCACACAGCTTGATAAACTAAATCACATTAGTATGTGAATGGGACACTTTTCACCTTAGAATCTTCTTTTTCCCAAATAGCAGCAGTAAGTTGCAGCCTTTGGGGAGCAATGCCCTATTTTCATTACCTGCTGGACCCTGTGGTGTTAGATTAGCCCCTTTAACAGGTCTAAACCTTACTGTATTGATTCTGACCTACTTTTCACTTACAGCCGGACAGACCACGTCTCTAACTTTATCACCTCAATGTATATTCGTATTCTGAAATTTATTATTTTTTACTTATCCTGGCTTAGAGCATCATTAATTTTAATTTCTACTCCTGGAATATACATTGGATTCTCATATCAAACAGTAGTTGAAATAAAGGAAAATTACATTCCTTCCAAAATATACTTTATAAAACATTATAGAACCTACAGGTAAATTATCTGAGACCAGAGGTCTACTTAAATTAGAACATTATTAGTAATTGGGAGCAATTATATATTGCTCAGATATTAATACATTGACAGTACAATTGTCCGTGTTATGTGATAATAAATCTGTAACAGCACAAATCAAAATTGGCTTGATTAGATACCAGCAAAACTTGGATCATGTTAAGCACTTTTGCAAATATTTCTCTTAATAAGCATATCTGGGCTTGCTTCAGTAATATTGTAAAATTGACTATATATTTAGGAGTAATTATAAAAATAAATGATGCACTATTAGTTTCAGTATTCTTAACACTGGTCAGGACATTAGTCTCCACTAGGAGCTTAAGCAAGCATACTCACCTAAATTTTATCTTTATCTTTAAGATGTTTATACAAATGAATGTACTATATCTTCCTTCAGTCTTCATCTGATAAACTCTTCCTTCATCTTTAAAAGCAGATTGTGGGATAATAATGATGAGGAATATAGTAAACTGATTTGCTTATTTGGGGCATGGCAGGTAGATGTCAGATCTTAAGTTTATAAAGTAATTCATCATTTAAATTAAATAATAAAATATAACAAATATAATTTACATTACACAACTATTATATGACAAGATTTTGTTTATTTCCCTCAATTTTTTTTTTTTTAATATCTCAGCCTTGCAATAATAGTGGAACTAAACATCAGGAGTACAGGAATAAATGTTTACTTATTCATAAGGAGTTTAGGGACTAAAAATAAAGAAGACAAGATAATTTAAACAGACAAATGCAATATAACGTAGCATAAAACAAGTTTGAAAATATTTCTTAGCAAACCAAAACAGTGATTATTTTTGAAAGATATGCATATCTCATGTAAAATAAAATAACAATGATAGTGATAATCAAATAACTATCAGTTCATTTCAGCTGCTCTACCACGTCCAACCCTTTGTGACCCCATCGACTATAGCACACCAGGCCTCCGTGTCCATCACCAATTCTGGAGCTTGCTCACACTCATGTCCATTGAGTCTGTGATGTCATCCAACATTTCATCCTCTGTCATCCCCTTCTCCTCCTGCCTTCAATCTTTCCCAAACTCAGGGTCTTTTCCAATAAGTCATTTCTTTGCATCAGGTGGCCAAAGTATTGGTTTTAACTTTAGCATCAGTCCTTCCAAAGAATATTCAGTACTGATTTCCTTTAGAATTGTCTGGTTTGATCTGTGTGCAGTCCCAGGGACCCTCAAGAGCCTTCTTTAACACTATAGTTCAAAAGTATCAATTCTTCTGTGCTCAGCTTTCTTTATAGTCCAACTCTAACATCCATACATGACTACTGGAAAAATAATATGTTTGACTAGACAGAACTTTGTCTGTAAAGTAATATCTCTGCTTTTTAATATGCTGTCTAGATTGGCCGTAGCTTTTCTTCCAAAAAGCAAGCATCATTTAATTTCATGGCTGCAGTCACCATCTGTGCTGATTTTGGAGTCCAAGAAAATAAAGTCTCTCACTGTTTCCATTGTTTTCCCATCTCTTTGCCACGAAGTGATGGGGCCGGGTGCCATGATCTTAGTTTTTTGAATGTTGAGTTTTAAGCCAGATTTTTCACTTTCCTCTTTTGCCTTCATCAAGAGACTCTTCAGTTCCTCTTTGCTTTCTGCCATTAGGGTGGTGTCATCTGCATATGTGAGGTTATTAATATTTCTGCTGGACATCTTGATTCCAGTTTATGCTTCATCCAGTCTGGCATTTCGCATGATGTACTCTGCATAGAAGTTAAATAAGCACAGTGACAATATACAGACTTGATATACTCCTTGCCCAATTCGGAACCAGTCCTTTGTTCCATGTCTGGTTCTAACTCTTGATTCTTGACCTGTATACAGATTTCTCAGGAAGCAGGTAAGATGATCTGGTATTCCCATCTGTTGAAGAATATTCCATGGTTTGTTGTGATCCATACAGTCAAAGGCTTTGGTGTAGTCAATAAAGCAGAAGAAGATGTTTCTCTGAACTTCTATTTTTTTCTATGATCCAATGGATGTTGGCAATTTAATCTTTGGTTCCTCTGCCTTTTCTAAATCCAGTTTAAATACCTGGAAGCTCTTGGTTCATATACTGTTGAAGCCTGGCTTGGAGAATCTTGAGAATAATTTTGCTAGCATATGAGATAAATACAATTGTGCAGTGCAATTGAACATACTTTGGTATTGCTTTTTCTTTGCGATTGGAATGAAACCTGACCTTTCCCAATCCTGTGGCCACTGCTGAGCTTTCCAAACTTGCTGGCATATTAAGTGCAGCACTTTCACAGCATCATCTTTTAGGAATTGCAATAGCTCAGCTGGAATTCCATTACCTCCACTAGCTTTGTTCATTGTGATGCTTCCTAAGGCCCATTTCCCTTTGCAATCTAGGATGGCTGGCTCTAGATGAGTAATCACATCATCATGGTTATCTGTGTCATTAAGATTTCTTTTTGCAAATAACAATAGCCATCATTAACTGAATATTTATTATGTATCAGTGAATGTTCTGTTTTATAAGTTTAGAAATATTTTCCAAGAAGTTAAGAATTAAAATCAATGCCATTTTCCCAAATCATCCCACCCTCGCCTTCTCCCACAGAGTCCAAAAGACTGACACAGAGGGATGGTACGGGGAGGGAGGAGGGAGGGGAGTTCAGGATGGGGAACACGTGTATACCTGTGGTGGATTCATGTTGATGTATGGTAGAACCAACACAATATTGCAACATAATTAACCTCCAATTAAAATAAATAAATTTATATTAAAAGAAAGAATTAAAATCAAGTTCTTTCAACAAGACCAAGTCTGTGATTCAAATCCAGGTCTGCCTAATTCCTGAATTTCTTTGCCCTTTCTCATTACTTTGCATTTTTGTGTCTGATATTTGAACGTGTACGAATGAGAACTAGAGCAGAATTTTGTTGTAGGAAAAAAAAAAACCAACAAACCAAGAGCTGGGACACCTGAAATTGTAGCCACAATCATGTTATTTCCTTGCTGTATCTCTGTAGGTAAGTCATGCTTTTCACTGAGCTTGATAAATAAGAGATAGTCATACTTGCATCCACTGTTTCATGTTTTTTTTTTTCCCCCTTTTTTTGGTATGCAGACCAATAGAAACCATGGTGTAAACAATAAAGTCCTACAGAAATAGAGGTCTTCCACAACTTCAGCTAAAATCACTCTCCTACAGACATATTTTCCTTGGCTTTTTTTTTTTTTTTTTTTTACTTTACAATATTGTATTGGTTTTGCCATACATCAACATGAATCTGCTACGGATGTACACATGTTCCCCATCCTGAACCCCCCTCCCACCTTCCTCCCCATACCATCCCTCTGGGTCATCCCAGTGCACCAGCCCCAAGCATCCTGTATCATGCATCGAATCAACTGGAGTTTGGTTTCACATATGATATTATACATGTTTCAATGCCATTCTCCCAAATCATCCCACCCTCGCCCTCTCCCACAGAGTCCATAAGACTGTTCTATACATCTGTGTTTCCTTGGCAATTTATTGACCATTCCATGCTTTATTGGGTTATGCTACTGGGTATGTCTTTTCCCTGCCTTGCCATCTAGAACACTTCTACTTATGCTTCAAAACCTCCTGAAGATGTCAGTATCTCTAATATACCTCTTCTGTTCTCATACTGTGTGTTTTCATAGCACCAGTTAAAAGAGAGAATTAGAGCACTTAATGACTCTGTATTGTTGTGATTGCTCTTGGTCTGCCAAATTCTGCCACTAGACTATGTATCTTTAATGACTTAATGCATCCTTAGTGGTAGAAAAAAATGCTCCTTAAATTTTTGTTGATGTTAAATCTAAATATTAAAATTATAAACATTATTTCAAATATATGCATTCTTACAATTAATGGTTATGCGAGGACCTAGTCTCAGAGCTTGTAAACAATGAGAATATCTTGCAAGAGAAGAAAAGGGCCCCTGACTAATTCTTCTCAACAGAATTAGATTTGTAATCCTCAAATATACAAGCCAAAAGAATGAACAGAATTCTGACTCTCTTTTCTGAAACAAACAAAAATAATAAATTAATAATAATTAAAAGGATTGTGTTGTTGTTACTGTTTGTTGTTTAATCACTAAGTCCTGTTTGACTCTTTTGCAACACCAAGGAATATAGCCCACCAGGTTCCTCTGTCCATGGGATTTCCCAGGCAAGAATACTGCAGTGAGTTGCCACTTCCTACTTCAGAGGATCTTCCCAATCCAGGGATCAAACTTGTGTTTCTTGCATCTCCTGGATGGGCAAGCAAATTCTTTACCACATCACCACCAGGGAAGCCCAAAGGGATTGATCATCATTCATTTCTAAATGTGTTAAGAAATTTTTCAGTTTGATAGTCCAATGTAGTACATTCACCTTGCTCTTCACATTTCACTCTTTTTTTTTTTTCAAAGCTAGCTTATTCTCAGATTTTCTTGAACAACACAGATATTTATATGCAGTATACTTCTTTCTGTTGAGTATAAAGTGTCTTCCCAATAATGCATATCACATATTGGAATGGAAGAATATATCCCATGATATGTGATTTATAATTGAAGGCAAAATGAGAAAACAAAACAAAAAGAAACCTCACATCCACAGCAGAGAGATGATAATTTATCATCTCTCTTTTCTGTGTGTTTATCATAATTATTTTAGGACACACCTTTTCAACGCATAGCTGCTCTTCATTAGATCCATATTGTCATAGGAAGTAGGATTCTCCTTCTGAGTGTGGCCACCAGCAGCAAAACATCCATTTGCCTATAATTGATTTTCAGGTTTATTTAAAATGCTCCATGAAGCGTAGCATATTGAAATGACTCATCATGTTTATTGGAACATCTTGAGGATAAAAGTTATCTTTGAATGATATTAGCATAGTAAATGTAGTATAAAAAGATAGTTCTTTAAAAAAAATATTTAAAAATAGTTTTACTATTCATCTTTTAATTTTTTCCACAATTTTTAAACTACTGCTCTTTATGAGAATATGAGTAGTCAATTCCAAATGCATCGGTAGGAGGATCTAAGTGAACTAGTAGGCAGCCTTTCCTCAAAAAATTGCAAATAGAACTGCCTTATGACACAGCAATCCTACTGCTGGGGATACACACCAAGGAAACCAGAATTGAAAGAGACACATGTACCCCAATGTTCATCGCAGCACTGTTTATAATAGCCAGGACATGGAAACAACCTAGATGTCCATCAGCAGATGAATGGATAAGAAAGCTGTGGTACGTATACACAATGGAGTATTACTCAGCCGTTAAAAAGAATACATTTGAATCAGTTCTGATGAGATGGATAAAACTGGAGCCGATTATACAGAGTGAAGTAAGCCAGAAAGAAAAACACCAATACAGTATACTAACACATATATATGGAATTTAGAAAGATGGCAATGATGACCCTGTATGCAAGACAGCAAAAAAGACACAGATGTGTATAGCGGACTTCTGGACTCAGGGAGAGGGAGAGGGTGGGATGATTTGGGAGAATGGCATTGAAACATGTATACTATCATGTAAGAATCAAATCACCAGTCTATGTCCAATGCAGGATACAGCATGCTTGGGGCTGGTGCATGGGGATGACCCAGAGGGATGTTATGGGGAGGGAGATGGGAGGGGGGTTCATGTTTGGGATCACATGTACACCCGTGGTGGATTCATGTCAATGTATGGCAAAACCAATACAGTATTGTAAAGTAAAATAAAGTAAAAATAATAAAAAAAAAGAATAGATAAGAAAATGACAGTTGACTTGTTCTCTTATAAGCATCCCAGTGCAGTTCAGTAAATATCCATATTGTCTTATTATTGCCTAGACATTCAAAAGACCTAGGATACAAGTTATACCATTTAACTTACTTTAGAAAATTCGGATATCTCTTTTCTTTGAGAAAGAACTCACAATCTATTTTGAAAAGTTAACATCTAACTGCCAGGTTATATAATGCAATGAATTATCTTTCCTAGAGATACTGAGTAACACACAGTTGAATTTCATTTCTTTAACTTCATATAAAAGTGTATATTTTACATTCTGTTTTCAGCAGAAAAATAAGATTTTATAATTGACATATAAATGATTGTAGAGAAGCAACATATGAAACTACACGTGGAGAATAAAGGGTGATGGCATTATTTGAATTAACATAACCCCTTTGTGTAAAATTATATGCTTACTACAGAGGTAGACTCATGTATTCATTTAACTTTATTTGAGTTGTCAATATTATGAACAATAGAAACTGAGTAAGACATTGTTAATTACTTTCAAATAGCTTCCAATCTAGTAAAGAGAACTGTGGCTAGAAATTGCTATAAAAATTATTTTAAACTATCAAGAAGCACAAAAGGGTTGGCAAATTTCATCATGCAAAAGAGGTTCAGCTATTTTCCAAAAAAATGTTTCTCTAAGTATATTTTCTTCTTTTATCCTTCTTTTCTTAAAAGAAAGAGAGCCAGGCAATGGGGCTTACAACCTGCACATTTTACTTCTTCCTTTTTCATTGTATATCTTAAACTCCTGGTACTTGCAAATCACATTAAATAGTTTGAAAACAACTGCTATGAAGGAAAGAACATGAGGTTTAAAGCCTAACACAGATGAATTGAAATCTCTACTTTTAGGTTGTAGCTAAATGAATAAATCATACAATTTTGTTAATTGTCTGTATGCGCCTTTGTAAATTGGGGCAATAATACCTCACTTAACCTGTATTAAATTATAGAATGCATCTATAGTAGCTAGACTACTGTTCTACTATATTAACAGCTGTTCTTATAGCTTGAGTTCTACTCTGGGGAAAAAGGATTAATTGACTGCTTACAACTACAGTGGGAACTAACTAGATAGATTAGGATACAATGAATTGTGGGATACATGGTGAAAACCATGAAAAAAGAACTAGAAGGTGAAATCCCCCTTATGCCAGCTCCACTGGAAAATAAAAGCTTTGATACTGAGCAGAGAGGAAATAAACCTGCAGAGTATGAGTTCAGGAACATTCTTGTGATAGGTCTTAAATGCCATGCCAAGAAGAGAGATATTTAGCATCCTAGGCAATGGAGAATTACTGAATTTTTTTGGATGGTGAAGTGCCATGATCATAATTTTGCTTTAAGCACATTAAAATTATACTTGGCTTTTGAACAAAAGAGAGTGAGAAAAGTCTAGAGGCTGAAAGACAATTTAAGAGATGTTTGTCCAAGACAAAAAAAAGGAGGACATATCAGAAAGTGGAATACAACAGAAAGGAGGAAGTTGATAATATGGGAATTTGAAGAATTTAATGTTATTATTTGCAGAGAACAAAGAAAAATGAATATATATATATATTTTTAATGTAGTGAGAAGTAGGAGAGATTTTGTATTGTAAGATAATAGGATTTATTTTGGGAAAATATTTAAATAGTGCTTGGCATTTTTTTCTGAGCACTTTCATCTCTTTTCTTGGGCCAAGTACAGTGGGATCAGGGGAAAGGTTCTTTGTCTCAACTTATCAACTGATCAATGAGTAAAGGAAGGTTAAGAAGATAACTGACTTGGCCTTGTTCCCACAGCTAATAACAAAGACTGTAAATTTCTGGCTCCTAGACCACAACTCTATTCACTACTCTGGATTATATATTAACATTCCAGGGAACATCTCAAGAGAAAATGGTTAGCATTATACTGACATTTGAAACTTCTATTTGTACACGGGTGAGGCAAATTATTATGTGAGCCACCAACACAGACTCTTCAGCCATAAGGATAACATTGTTAAGAGAACGGGTAATAAAGGAGAAATAGTTTAATCCCTGAGGAATATGAATTCTTAGAAAGTAGGTGGAGGAGAAAGACAAAAGAAATTCAATCTGGTTGACAAAAGGTAATTTAAAATAAGGCAGATATCTGTAGATTAAGGAAGGAGAAAACTTTTAAAAGAAAAAAAATAGAGTGGTTTAGTGGAAAAGGATTAGGAAATGCCACTTATTTGGGTCAAGTTATTTGAAAAATATGTTTGAGAGAATGCTTTTATTTCTCTAATGGGAGATGAAAGGAAAATTAAGGTTCTACTGTAATAGCCTGAAACCTGGAAACAGAGAATGGCTATGCTGGGATATAATAACAGCTGTTTGAGTTTTGGTGTTTTTGTTGGTCAGTTGCAAAGTTGTGTTTGACTCTTTGCTGCCCCATGAACTGCAGCACACCAGGCTCTTCCATTATCTCCTGGGGTTTGCTCAAATTCATGCTCATTAAGTCAATGATGCTATTAACCGTTCTCATGCTCTGCCACCCCCTTCTCCTTTTGCCTTTAGTCTTTCCCAGCATCAGGGCTTTTGGATTGACTGGTTTGACCTCTTTGCTGCCCAAGGGACCCTCAAGAGTCTTCTCCAAAACCACAGTTCAAAAGCATCAGTTCTTCAACCCTCAGCCATCATTATGGTCCAGCTCTCATAGCCATGCATGATTACTGGAGAAACCATAGCTTGGTCTATCCAAATCGTTGTTGGCATAATAATGTCTCTGCTTTTTAATATGCTGTCTAGGTTTGTCACAGCTTTTCTTCCGAGGAGCAAGCATCTTTTAATTTCATGGGTATAGTCACCATCTGCAGTGATTTGAGAGCCCAAGAAACTAAAATCTATTACTGCTTCAACTTTTTCTACTTTATTTGCCAGGAAGTGATGGGACAAGATGCCATGATCTTAGTTTTCTAATGCTGAGTTTCAAGCTAGCTTTTTCATTCTCCTCTTTCAGCCTCATCAAAAGTCTCTTTAGTTCCTTTTCACTTTCTGCCATTAAAGTGGTGTAAACTGTACATCTGAGATTGTTGATATTTCTCTTGGCAATCTGAATTCCAGCTTATAATTCATCAAGTCCAGCATTTCATGTGATGTAGTATGCATATAAGTTAAATAAACAGGGTGACAATATACAATTTTGTCACATGCCTTTCCCAATTTTGAACCAGTCAGTTGTTTCACGTCCAGCTCTGTTGCTTCCTGACCGATATACAGGTTTCTTTGGAGGCAGTAAGGCAGTCTGTTACTCCCCTCTTTAAGGACTTTCCACAGTTTGCTGTGATCCACACAGCCAGAGGCTTTACTGTTATCAATAAAGCAGAAGTATATGTTTTTCTGGAACACCTTGCCTTCTCCATGATCCAGCGAAAGTTGGCAATTTGATCTCTGGTTCCTCTTCCTCTTTGAAACCCAGCTTATACATCTGAAGTTTTTGGTTGACATACTGTTGAAGCCTAGCTTGAAAGATTTTGAGTACAACTTAGCTAGCATGTGAAATGAACACAACTCTATGATAGTTTGAACTTTCATTGTCATTGCCATTCTTTGGGATTAGAATGATAACTGACCATTTTTAGCCCTGTGGTCACTGCTGAATTTTTCAAATCTGCTGAAATATTGAGTGCAGCACTTTATTTATTTATTTTTTTGATTTTTGTTTTTACTTTTACTTTTTTTTAAATTTTATTTTTACTTTATTTTACTTTACAATACTGTATTGGTTTTGCCATACATTGACATGAATCCGCCACGGGTGTATATGAGCCCCCAACAGCATCATCTTTTAGGATTTGAAATAGCTCAGCTGGAATTCTGTCACCTCTTAGCTTTTTCAGGAAATCATAATGTTATATGAGAATTATGTGTGTGTGTGGTGGTGAGGGGGAGGAGATTCATTGACAAGAAGAGTGTGTGCATGAGTGTTAAGTTGCTTCAATCATGTCCAACTCTTTGTGACTCTATGGACCATAGTCCACTTGGCTCTTCTGTCCATGGCATTCTCCAGGCAAGAATACTGGAGTTGGTTGCTGTGTCCTCCTTCAAGGGAATCTTCCTGATCCAGGGATTGAACCTGCATCTCTTACATCTTCTGCATTTGCAAGTGGCTTCTTTACCACTAGCATCACTTTGGAAGCCCCAACAAGAATAAACTTAAACAATTTATTAACTTAGATGTTTTCTCTTCTCTATATGTGAAAAAATAATCGTTCTTCTATTGTTACTGGGTTTGACTAAATGCATAGTTTTGGGGTGGATTTTGATTAAAATTCACAAATGAAGTGAGCAACATATAGACACTGTGAAACTTCTCTAAGAAATCTCAAATATGTATTTCATCTAATTTGAGATAGAGAAGGCCATTTTTTTTCTGGCTAAAACTGTTGGTAATTTGTCTTCCAGTTATCAAACAAATACATAAAGTTTAAAAACAGCTGGTATTTCAAAAAGGACATCCATCTTATGGCTAGAACAGACATTAAGCATTTAGTAAACAGTGCTATAAAATATAAACTAGGCTTTTAAAGGATAAAAGATTCTTCCTTGTTTTAACAATTGATACAATAAAATATAGCAGACAGCAATAACTAAAAAGAAACTTTTTAATGCATTTCAGATATGCCTTTCTTTATGTAGCTATAAAGTATATTGATAGCTTTAAAGAAGTTAAACTCAATGAACTATATATATAAGCTTGTAGTAAGAGCAGAAGATGGAATTGCTTCAACTCCTTCCTTATAACTATAAATGATAAGAATTTGTTATCATATAATTCACATGATAATTTAGATGTGACTGAAGGATGATATTATGATTGATTGCTGGTTTGGAGCTACACATTGATATGAAGCTTACATGCAACTGATTTTACATGTCAAACTTAGAATTTGTAGGAACTGGGAAATTAAACCTATTCAAATATTTTGTGAACCATTTGTTCAGAGCTGACTATGATATATATGAGAGAGACTTTTTTCACTCAAATCACTTTAAAACCAACTCTGCCTTTCTCATTATCTGTATATTATCTCATCTCTTATTTTCCTGAAAATACTGAGGTTCTTTTAAAAAAAGATTTATTTTCTTTATATTTAAGGTCATATTACATTAATCTTTTTATTTAATCTTATCTCTGCTTTAAAACTAAAAACCTCTTCCCCTCCAAAATCACTCTTTTAATGACCCCTTCATTCCTTAAATCCTGTGGCCATCTCATTTTTCTCTCCACTCCCACAGTGAACAAAGTTAGTAGAGGTGATGGTATTCCAGCTGAGCTATTTCAAATCCTAAAAGATGATGCTGTGAACGTGCTGCACTCAATATGCCAACAAATTTGGAAAACTCAGTAGTGGCCATAGGGCTGGAAAAGGCCAGTTTTCATTCCAATCCCAAAGAAAGGCAATGCCAAAAAAATGTTCAAAGTACAGCACAATTGCACTGATCTCACACACGGGCAAAGTAATACTCAAAATTCTCCAAGCTAGGATCCAACAGTACATGAAAAAAGAACTCCCAGATGTTAAAGCTGGATTTAGAAAAGTCAGAGGAAACAGAAATCAAGTTGCCAACATCTGTTGGGTCATAGAAAAAGCAAGAGAGTTCAGAAAAATATTTACTTCTGTGTCATTGACTACTCTAAAGGCTTTGACTGTGTGGATCACAACAATCTGTGGAAAATTCTTCAAGAGATGAGAATACCAGATCACCTGCCTCCTATAAATATGCATGCAGATCAAGAAACAACAGTGAGAACCAGACATGGAACAATGGACTGGTTCCAAATTGGGAAAGGAGTACATCAAGGCTGATATTGTCACCCTGCTTATTTAACTTATATGCTCAGCACATCATGAGAAATGCTGGACTGGATTTATCACAAGCTGTAATCAAGATTGCTGGGAGAAATATCAATAACCTCAGATATGCAGATGACCCCACCCTTATGGCAGAAAGTAAAGAGGAACTGAAGAGCCTCTTGATGAAGCTGAAAAAGGAAGATCATGGCATCCGGTACCATCATTTCATGGCAAATAGATGGGGAAACAATGGAAACAGTGAGAGACTATATATTTTGGGGATCCAAAATCCCTGCAGATGTGACAGCAGCCATGAAATTAAAAGATGATTGCTCCTTGGAAGAAAAGGTATGACCAACTTAGACAGCGTATCAAAAAGCAGAGACATTACCTTTATGACAAAGGTCTGTCTAGTCAAAGCTATGGTTTTTCCAGTAATCATGTATGAATGTCAGAGTTGGACCATAAAGAAAGCTGAGCACTGAAGAATTGATGCTTTTGAACTGCGGTGTTGGAGAAGACTCTTGAGAGTCCCCTGAACTGCATGAAGATCCAACCAGTCCATCCTAAAGGAAATCAGTCCTGAATATTCCTTGGAAGAACTGATGGTGAAGCTGAAGCTCCAATATTTTGGCCACATGATGGGAAGAACTGACTTATTGGAAAAGCCCCTGATGCTGAGAAAGATTGAAGGCAGCAAGAGAAGGGGATGACAGAGGATTAAATGGTTAGATGACATCATTGACTCGATGGATATGAGTTTGAGCAAGCTCCAAGAGTGGATGACAGCCCAGGAAGCCTGGTGTGCTGCAGTCCTTGGGGTCACAAAGAGCTGGACTCAACTGAGAGGCTGAACTGAAACTCAGGGGTATGTGACAGATATGGAGACCACTCCACAAAAGCATCTCACCCATCAGAGTAATCCAGGACTCCTATGGTCCCAGATTTGCTGATGCTTATCTTACAATACTTACTAAACTTTTCTCTCCCAGTGTCTAATGCGATTAAGTGACTGAACAGCAGCAACAAAATATGTAAAAACTTTCCGAAGTTTGTACACGTTTCAGATTGCTCTTTGGATTTGTTGTTCGGTCACATCAGGTGGCCAAAGTATTAGAGCTTCAGCTTCAGCATTAGTCCTTCCAATGAGTATTCATGATTGATTCCCTTTGTTATGAACTGGTTTGATGTCCTTGCTGTCCAAGTGACTCTCCAGAGTCTTCTCCAGCACTGCAATTTGAAAACATCAATTCTTCACTCTCTGTCTTCTTCATAGTCCAACTCTCATATCTGTACATGAGTACTGGAAAGATCAAAACCTTGATGGTCTTTTTAATTACTGCCTTGTCATGTCAATGAAGGTATAATCCATGCTGCTCAGGACCCAAGACTGGTCACAGCGGAGAGTTCTGGCAAAATGTGGTCCACCGGAGGAGAGAATAGCAAGCCCCCAGCATTCCTATGAACTGTATAAAGAAAGACTTGATACATTGTGTCTGTATCCACTGAAAATTTGTCACCCACTCATTTTAGCTTCCTTATAATCAACTATGCATCATTATTTCTCATCCTCAGTTCTCTAAAGAATCCACTGGCTTTTTATAGTTAATATCTTTGACCATTCATTTGATAACTTTTGACAAACACTTTCATTTTGTACCTTTTTTCTGAATAGTGTTCTAAGCATCTTCCTGGATTTTTTAGTAAGATTCAATCACTATACTCCAATGTCTTCTTACTCCCTCTCACTAAATTTCTTCTGCTTCTCTCTCTTCTGTCTCTCCTTTAGTTTCAACATCATGACAATAAAACATCTTTTTCTTTAGTTTAAATCTCTCTCCATTGTGTTTAACAACCACATCTCTGTTTAAACAGTCTCCAGAACTCAAGGCATGGCCAAAATTGATGTCAAATTATTTCTCTATCAGTTCAATCCAATTTATAAATTCCTTTTCTAGTTTTGTGACCATGGGAAAGTTATGTCTATATCCTTATCTGTAAAATGGGAATAGAATAGTACTTACTCATAAATTACTGTCAGGATTAAAGGAGTCACTGCATGAATCAGTTATGGACATAATAGAGAAGGTACTATATTTTTAACAATTCCCTTTTGCTTTCTTTGCCACTGGTTCAAATATGCAATATTCAGTTCTTTCTAGCATCAACCTTCACCATTCTTTGCCAAAGTCCTAGTTATTATTATTTTCTTCATTATTTTTTTCCTATTTTTATTATTTATACTCAATTTATCTCTGTGCTTTTAGCTATTGCCCCTCTCTGCATGAACTGCCTAGCTTATCTTTTTATGTTTCTTATATATTTAATAGACAAGTCTTAAGTTGATGAGAGTTATTGTCTTTCAATAATATTGCCTATACATTTTTGGTACAATTAGATATTTGTTAATTTTCATTATCTCTAACAAGTAGTTAACATAATGGTTTAATGTCAGTCTGCCATATCCACCTTTGCTACTTTTTTAAACAAAAATATGTAACCATACTGATGACACATAACATGAAAATATAAGTACAAGTAGAAAAGTTGGCAGTGTTTATTGCAGGCTATATTTATTACAGCCTATATTAAGCATTGGCTGTCATGGGTGTGTCAGGGGAAAATTTAATCATGGTTTTTCTCCATGTGATATTTAACACTTCAGAGGGGACAGCAATACCTTTTAGACAGAGAGAGACAGCACTATAGTGACAGATGAATGGAAATATGATTAGGGACTTTTTTTTGTTTTTTTTTTTTTTTGAAAAATAAAGGTACCAAAAATGAATTGAATAAGGCATTAAGAGAGATGGAATTTCTGTAGTTAGATTTTGTAAAAAGACATGCATAATATATAAGTACATCTCAAAAGTTTAGATTTTAAATGAACAGTGAATAATTATGAAGTTCTTAGAAATGTATTTTACTTATTTCTTTTTAAGATTAAACAAATTACATTCTTTACTGGAATACCTTTAAGCATAAAACTAAAGTAAAATATACCATAGGCCAAACATACACTTCCAGAGACTACTAGAAAGTAATAACTTAGGGCTAAGATTTCTATTAGGTTGAGGGTTTTTTTCCTATTGTGAATAAAAAGGAAGTTCATTTTCAGAAAAATAAACTTTATGCTGTTTTTGCAACTTCTTAACATGTGTTAAATCTACTGAGTGAGGTCTTTTAGCTACAAGGGACTTCTAGGAAATGAGAACTATCAAGAGAGCCTGGAACTCTGGGAATAAGGAGCTTCAGTTGGCCTCTTAGGAGTTATCAGAGAAACCCTATGCCCTCACTCAGTAGAAGCTCTTGTTGAAGCTCTTGCTGACCCAATGATAGTTTATTCTGACTCAAAACCTACCTAAACCTAGCTTCTTTGGACCCTGCCCTTCGAACTAACTAATCCTCATGTGAGATACCTCCTTTGAAACTTATCCTACCTGACCATAGCCTGTTTTCAATTATAGTTGTTCTCACTACCTCCTCAGCATAACATTCTCCTTCTAAATGTTCTCAATAATAAATGTCTTACAATTCTAAATTCTGTGACTTTTTTCAAAGCTAGAGTAAGAAAGTAGAGCAACGTGAGTGAGCACATTTTCATATTTCAACTTAAGTGGCAAAATTTAATTGGTGCCTTCCCTCCTCCATCACCACCCTCCTCTGCCCCTGCCTAGTTACATGATGCAGAAGTTACTTTATTTACACTTGAGGGAAGCTGAATACAGCACTCTTAAGCAATTTTCCTAAGGGTAGTGTTAATCACTCAGTCATGTCTGACTCTTTGTGACCCTGTGGACTACATGTAGCCTGCCAGGCTCCTCTGTCCATGGAATTCTCCAGGCCAAGAGTAGTGTAGTGGGTTTCCATTTCCTTCTCCAGGGGAGCTTCCCAACTCAAGGATGAAACCTGGGGTTCCTGCATTGCAGGCAGATTTTTTACCTAAAAGTATGTGGTTTGTAAATTGCCTATGTGACATTCAGTCCACGCCTATTTGATATTTCCATCATACTCTCCTGCCTCTAGTGATAGATATTTGGAAATTAGTATCAGAATGAACATTTAGAAGAAAAATATGGAACGTAGAACAGCAGTGTGGAAATTGTTCTCTGCTCTCCTCCATAGTTGTCAGTGCTTCCATAAGTTCCTGTTAGTCTTTCTATCACTGTTTGAAGATAATGTAAGTGTGCTTGCATGCACAGCAAATGCAAACTTATTATTTCCATAGGAAGTCATTTTGGGGAAGGGGGAGGATACCTAATAAGTTTGGGTGCTGTTCTTGGTGATTTCAGTTGATTGGCTGACTTGTTCTACCAGTCTTCCTAGAACTCGAAGATAATTATATTGGTCTTTAATCTCTAGAACCTCCCCTTTCCTTTTCCATTTATAAAGGTAGAGATCCCAAAGGCTCCTTTCTAGTTTCCAGGCATTCTTAGTCATTAAGAGTTATAAATGGACTTACAATCCAATTCTCAACTACCCTGGAATATGTCACCATGTGCTACTAAACTGGGCTATAAACTCAGATATTCCTTGAAACTGCCTTCTCATTTTGTTTTCATAAAATTGTCTTTGTTGTACCTTCCCATCTATCAGAAATGAAGTGGGAAGACCCACTCCAGTATTCTGGCCCGAAGAATTCCTTGGACTGTATAGTCCACTGGGTCGCAGAGTTGGACATGACTAAGGGACTTTCACTCACTCACTCATACAGTAAATACTATTTTTGTCCTCAGTTTACCCTTAAGGAGACTCAGAGGCAAAAAGCTTGTATTTGTCCTACATCACAGATTAAAATGTCAAAGTCAGATTCTAACTCAGAAAGTTTAAGGCTAGTACCCACATTCTCCACTCTTATGCTTTTCTTCCCAGCCTCATTTTCTTCCTCAAAGTTCAACTTAAGGCAAAGAATGCAATTCAGTTCAGTTCGGTAAATACTCATTAAGGCCAATTATATTAAAAAAAAATTTTTAATCCAGTTTTATATAATTCCATTCTATGGTTTATGTAGCTAGTTAACCTAGGTTATGTAGTTTTTCTTTCCTCCTTTAGTTTTCCTGTATACACCTTAGTTAATTATTTTGTTTGTATCTGATCTTTATAAGCATATTTTCTCAAACTTAGTAGTATTTTCAATTGTGATCTTTTATTCTTAAAATATGTAACCTGTATGCCATTTGCATAAATTAAGAATTAAGGACCTTAATAACTGATAGTTTATTGTACTATTTTTTCTTATCCTTCATAGACCTTCTGCCTCTATTAAGCAAATTTACATAGACAATTGGTTCTGGACTACCACAGATTTGGCCCCATAGGGAATATTTGGAAATGTCTGGGGAGACTTTTTATTATAACCACTTGGGAAATACTGGTATCTATTGAGTAGAGGCCAAGGATACTGCCAGCCATTCTATTATCACAGACTAGCGCTCTGCAATAAAAAATTACCCACCTCAAAATAATTTAGATTGGAAAATCCTGAGTCCTAGACTATTCCCGAGGCCTTTAAGATTAGCATAAGAACTAGGAATGGGCTTTTTTTTTTTTTTTTTTAATCTCAGGCAGATATCTGTGGTTTGATTTTCTTTATTTATACCCTACTCCAGAATACCCCCGCCCCAAATCCCCTCACCATTTCTACTGTTTATCAGTATTTTTAACTAGAAACCAATATACTAGGTTTTCTTCCTTTAAAACAGAAACATGTTGTTGTTAACAGTGACTGACACAACATCTGTGAAATTTTCAACCAAAAATTTGCTTAGCCCAATGCTTTTACTATACTACTGCTGTTGTTTTCTAAAGTAAATATCCAGACTTTATTCATTTATAAAAATTTCAGCATCTTCTGATGCAACCAAATATTTATCTAGTATCTTAATTTTCAGTCCCTTTAGATATAGTCTTCTGTCATCAAGAACAAGTTTCTGGCTGCTATGATATTGAGTTTGCCTTTTTCAAATAGTTTGAGTACAATTGTGGTTTAATAAAATAAACATAGCTCCATTATTTCTTAATATCTTCCTTAACAAGTGTAAGATTAGACATCTCAGAAACTCCCATTGGGCAGCACTTAAGAAGTGACTAATATTTCTGTCTGCCTAAGTCAAGTAGTCCCAAATGAAGTAATTTACAGGAAGGCATTAGGGACTGTTACAATAGACATATTGCAATATGTCACTGGAAATCAGCATCTCCCCACATGTTTGATCAACAGCCAGATGGAAGCTTTTATCACATTTATTTAATCTGAAATACACATGGTAATTACACTGGACCTTTGATTCAAGGCCTTGTTAGTGTCTCAAGAGAAGTTAAAAAATGAGTTTGTCAGTTGCAAACTGATGTAGTCATGACCCTCTGGGTAGAATTTAACATCTATCACTGCCTAGACGAAAGTATTGCTACAAATCACATTGTACCTCAAGGAAGTAAGATAAAGAGCTTTGTTAACATATGTAACATGAGGAAAGGACTCCTGATCAGTCCAGAATGTCACTTATCCACCTTTCACTCATGTTACTCCAATTTGTCTCCCTCCATTGAGTAGTAAGTAGTAAGAATACAATGTATCATAAACTATATGGCCAATGTCTTAACAAAAAATTAAAGCACAAACCAAGGTATGTTGAAGTAAAATGCGTTCACATTTCTAACCCCAAGCCCAGGATCCTGAATATGTGTAACACTAAAACTTAGTGAACGTGAATGTATATGAGGTTTCCTTTGTATTGCTATAGGAAAAGGAAGATATCCCAAAACCCACTTCTCAGAATTTTTCAGCTAAGACAATTCTAGACAGAAAAACTTTAATCCTGAATGAGTTAATCCTGACTATTCTACTTCAGTATATTTACATAGCACAAAACCATGAATAAGTAACACAGAACCATGTCACTATGTATAAAAAACATTGAAATATATAACTTTAAAAAGTAGATGGAGGTTACTGGAGGGTGGGAGTAATGGAAGACTTCAGATTAACATTACATTTTTCTTTATATTTGGAAATTCATATTATGGTTATGTTATTTTATCTTGAAAGTCAGGAAAAGGAATTTTAAAAAAGAAATACACACAAACAGAGTCTTTCAAAAGTCTTCACAGAAAATATGGCACTTTCTAATAAATTTATGATGTTTTTCAAGGGAAAAATGTAATTAAGACTTTGAAATTCATAAAGAGATGATTATTAAAAAATAATGTTTCTATTTATATATGATGATATAGCTAATTAAAATGAGAAATAGCTAATTGAATCATAAGTACATTCTGAAATGAATTAAAAAATTGTATAGCTTGATCAAAACTCTATTAATGGTTATTACTATTGTCCTAATAAACTTTCATAGGAGTTTTTAATTCTAACTAAAATTCTAACTAAAAAACAAAATCACCCTATCAGCAATTTATCTTTTTTTTTTTTCATTGTTCGCTAATATTGTATACACCACAAGTATTTTGTGATCCTCTCACATCTCAGTTCAAAATGTCTTTAAGTCTGGTCACTCATTTCTATTGAAATCACTACTATCATCTCAAATTAGGGTAGATCTTGAAAAGTATCAATTATATAAACAAGACTAACACATATTGGGAGAAGGCAATGGCACCCCACTCGAGTACTCTTGCCTGGAAAATCTCATGGATGGAGGAGCCTGGTGGGCTTCAGTCCATGGGGTCACTAAGAGTCGGACACGACTGAGCTACTTCACTTGACTTTTCACTTTCATGCATTGGAGAAGGAAATGGCAACCCACCCCAGTATTCTTGCCTAGAGAATCCCAGGGATGGGGGAGCCCAGTGGGCTGCCGTCTATGGGGTCGCACAGAGTCGGACACGACGGAAGCGATTTAGCAGCAGCAGCAATATATATTGACTCTGTGCTGGGCACTGTACTAAGAACTTTACAATTCAAAACCTGTTTCACTTTCACAATATTTCTATAATACAAGACAGATGATCAGTAAAGATAATAGTTAAAGAACAGTAAACCAAGTTTCAGTGAGAATAAAGTAGGTAAGTTGTTAAAGATCATTCAATCCATACTTGACTGAATCCAGTTTGAGCTTCTCTGACTGTAAGAGAATATGTAATTGAAACAGTGATTCAGTTAGTGTCATATTTTTATTGTGTCTTTGGTAAAGAACTCTCTTAAGACTCATTTTTTTCCTTTTTTATACTTACAGGAACATAAAATCTTACAGGTAATATATACTGAAAATTCTTTTCGTATATAAAGTTAAAAAGCATTGATGAGTCAGTGAACAAAAGAAGAAAGAAATATTGACATTCTGTTGTTGAGCAGTCTGTAGCCTTACCAGATGACCTTGAGAAAATCACTTAGTTCTTTGCTGTTTCTTGATATCTTGCTGTTTTCTTGTTATCTTGGAAGGCAAGTTTGAATCTTGATGAATGACAAATTCTGGTAAAAGAATGCAGAATAAATTATTTTATATGGAGATGTCAGGAAGAAGGAAATGAAACAGCATTCTACTTATTATAGAAGCAAACAATTATGCTAAATTTGGAAGAATAATTATCGCTACATTAGATTTATAGTCACATTAGAATATGCTTTATTTTAGGTTATATATTTCTGATTAAGTAAGTGTTAGTTGCTCAGTTGTGCCCGACTCTTTGCAACCCCATGGACTGAAGCCCACCAGGCTCCTCTGTCCATGAGATTTCCCAGGCAAGGATACTGGAGTGAGTTGCCATTTCCTTCTCCAGGGGATTTTCCCAACCCAGAGATCAAACCCTTATGAATAAACAGTGGAAGTGAGAAATAGATTTAAGGGCCTAGATCTGATAGATAGAGTGCCTGATGAACTATGGAATGAGGTTCGTGACATTGTACAGGAGACAGGGATCAAGACCATCCCCATTGAAAAGAAATACAAAAAAGCAAAATGGCTGTCTGGGGAGGCCTTACAAATAGCTGTGAAAAAGAAGAAAAGGGAAAAGCAAAAGAGAAAAGGAAATATATAAGCATCTGAATGCAGAGTTCCAAAGAATAGCAAGAGTGATAAGAAAGCCTTCTTCAGTGATCAATGCAAAGAAATAGAGGAAAACAACAGAATGGGAAAGACTAGAGATCTCTTCAAGAAAATTAGAGATACCAAGGGAATGGTTCATGCAAAGATGGGCTTGATAAAGGATAGAAATGGTATGGCCCTAAAAGAAGCAGAAGATATTAAGAAGAGGTGGCAAGAATACACAGAAGAACTGTACAAAA
The DNA here is from genome assembly GCF_023091745.1 of Budorcas taxicolor. Taxonomy (NCBI): domain Eukaryota; kingdom Metazoa; phylum Chordata; class Mammalia; order Artiodactyla; family Bovidae; genus Budorcas; species Budorcas taxicolor. Next base: position 98,903,088 of record NC_068910.1, read on the forward strand.
AAGATGTTCACGAGCCAGATAATCATGGAGATGTGATCACTCATCTAGTGCTAGACATCCTGGAATGTGAAGTCAAGTGGGCCTTAGAAAGCATCACTACGAACAAAGCTAGTGGAGGTGATGGAATTCCAGTTGAGCTGTTTCAAATCCTTCTGTGAAAGTGCTGCACTCAATATGCAGCCAATTTGGAAAACTCAGCAGTGGCCACAGGACTGGAAAAGGGCAGTTTTCATTCCAATCCCAAAGAAAGGCAATGCCAACGAATGCTCAAACTACCACACAATTGCACTCATTTCATGCTAGTAAAGTAATGCTTAAAACTCCCCAAGCCAGGCTTCAGCAGTACATGAACTGTGAACTTCCAGATGTTCAAGCTGGTTTTAGAAAAGGCAGAGGAACCAGAGATCAAATTGCCAACATCTGCTGGATCCTGGAAAAAGCAAGAGAGTTCCAGAAAAACATGGATTTCTGCTTTCTTGACTATGCCAAAGCCTTTGACTGTGTGGGTCACAATAAACTATGGAAAACTCTGAAAGAGATGGGAATACCAGACCACCTGACCTGCCTCTTGAGAAACCTGTATGCAGGTCAGGAAGCAACAGTTAGAACTGGACATGGAACAACAGACTGGTTCCAAATAGAAAAAGGAGTATGCCAAGGCTGTATATTATCACCCTGCTTATTTAACTTATATGCAGAATACATCATGAGAAACGCTGGACTGGAAGAAGAACAAGCTGGAATCAAGATTGCTGGGAGAAATATCAATAACCTCAGATATGCAGGTGACACCACCCTTATGGCAGAAAGTGAAGAGGAACTAAAAAGCCTCTTGACGAAAGTGAAAGAGGAGAGTGAAAACGTTGGCTTAAAGCTCAACATTCAGAAAAGGAAGATCATGGCATCCGGTCCTTTCACTTCATGGGAAATAGATGGGGAAAGAGTGGAAACAGTGTCAGACTTTATTTTGGGGGGCTCCAAAATCACTGCAGATGGTGACTGCAGCCATGAAATTAAAAGACAGTTACTCTTTGGAAGATAAGTTATGACCAACCTAGATAGCATATTCAAAAGCAGAGACTTTATTTTGCAGACTAAGGTCCGTCTAGCCAAGGCTATGGTTTTTCCAGTAGTTATGTATGGATGTGAGAGTTGGACTGTGAAGAAAGCTGAGTGCCAAAAAATTGATGCTTTTGAACTGTGCTGTTGGAGAAGACTGTTGAGAGGCCCGTGGACTGCAAGGAGATCCAACCAGTCCATTCTGAAGGAGATCAGCCCTGGGATTTCTTTGGAAGGCTGCTGCTAAGTCACTTCAGTCGTGTCCGACTCTGTGTGACCCCATAGAAGGCAGCACTCCAGGCTCCGCCGTCCCTGGGATTCTCCAGGCAAGAACACTGGAGTGGGTTGCCATTTCCTTCTCCATTGGGAGGAATGATGCTAAAGCTGAAACTCCAGTACTTTGGCCCCCTCATGCGAAGAGTTGACTCATTGGAAAAGAGTCTGATGCTGGGAGGGATTGGGGGCAGGAGGAGAATGGGACGACAGAGGATGAGATGGCTGGATGGCATTACCCACTCGATGGACATGAGTCTGGGTAAACTCTGGGAGCTGGTGATGGACAGGGAGCCCTGGCGTGCTGTGATTCATGGGGTCACAAAGAGTCGGACTCGACTGAGTGACTGAACTGAACTATATGTTTAATGATAATGAAGAGCCTAATCTCTTCCTCTAAATTGTGTGGGTATTGCTTAAGTAGAGGAAAGATATCAACTTTTGTCATTAAAATTCTAAGAATTTCTTATGTTTTAGGTACCACTTTGAAAATAGTTTAGACTCTACTCTTATGACCTTAAGAATTAATTTATAACATAAAGTACAGATATTTCAATGTTTGCATCTAAATTTTTCTTCAGCTTAGTTTAAATGACTTCAGCGAATTCATCTCAGAGCTTTCAGTGAGGTTTTCATTTGCATGCTTGGACCACAAGTGCTGTGAAATAATTGTTAAAATGAATATTTGCATTTTATGCATAACAGGGATTTAGACCCAGTATTTTTAACAATAATGTAGGACTGAATTTACATATAATCATACTTCATATTAACTGGTAAGAGCACAATTATTTTATGGGCATATTTGCTACTCATTTAATATTTAAGTTAATTTTCTCTAAAGAATCTGTTAGTTTGTTTAGTTAGTTTTGTTTTGCACACTTGTTTCTTAAATTAAAAATAAATCATGACCCATTAATTCATAAAATTGGAAATTTCATGTATGCTCAAACTGAAGGCATTATCATAACTTAAGCATGGCATGTTTTTAATTCATTTCTTCTTATTCACTTTGGGAACAGTGGAGCTTATTTCTTATCCACAAACATGAAAACAACTATTTCTGCCATTACATCAGTGTCTAGATCTGCAAGCTAACAATCTGATTATGAAATTATTAGTGATAGTAAGGATAGAGCAACTCCTGACAGTTTTAAAGTATATAAATTACGTACAATGGAGCCAGATCTCTGAGAGTTAACTACACTGAAGTTTTTTAGTGATATTTTTCTCAAAATTCATGTTAGAAGAAATTACTAAGTTTGATGTAGCCCTCATTCAATTCTGTTCTATTTAAGTAAGTGTACTTACTCAATAGATCCAGTAATAATAAGTAACATTCTGAATTGCTTTTGATAATATAGCATTTGAGATATATTTGAGTATTTTTTAAAACTGTAACTCACCAATTAAATTAAGAAACTGATTTTTTCTTCTAAATCAATAGACTGAACTCTAAACATATTTCTCTATATTACCTGTTGGATCTAAGTAGTTTATGTGTAATCTTGCCAAATTTAGCCACCATTTACAACACTGGCCATTTTGGAAAATAAATTCAGAGTTATGGGATGAGAATAAAACTCAGTGATGCATGATCTTTGACATTTTTCTTCCAGTTCTTCATGAAGTGATTTCAGAAGAGAACACAACACAGACCGTGAAATTTCTAGAAAAGAATCCCATTGAAACATGGGAAATGTGTTCACAATACAATTTCTGTTTAGATAACCATGTCAGGCAGACAATTTTCAGTACTTATTAGTCACGATATATCCTCTTGATAGCACTTCTCCTCTTGTGAAGATTCTTTCATACAAGTCTAATTCAGCTTGCGTTAAGTTCTGTTTTCCATTTGGAGCTTATTACCCAAGTTATAATGAAAAGAGCATTTATCTACTAAATCTACTAAATTTAGTATAAGATTAGTAACTATATGGTAAGATTGACTTGTGGATAAAATTAATTCATATTTTATAAATTTAAAGTAATGTTGTTTTTAATAAATTGTAGTGATAATTATTGTCTTTTATGGGACAGGTGTTTACTAAGAACTAGTGCTACCTCATAAAATTCACACGAACGTTCTGTGTGATTCATACTACTGTTATGTTTGTTATGTACCTTATATATGGAGCAGAGAGAGGTTTGGTAATATATTAGTCACACAGAGAGTGTATAAAGGACCAATAAGGAGAGATTTACTATCTATTTGACATGATTTAGTATATTAAAGAATAAGGTAAGATTCCAATAAGCTTAAGATATTAATACTTAGAATATGCACAAGCCTTTCCCAGTGTTATGTGATGGTCTCTCCTAAATGGTGAATATAGAGGACTAGTTTATATTGTTCTGACTATATATTCATTTTTCTAACCAAGAAACTGGTTCAACAGTCAATATGACTATTTTAATTGTCACTAGAATGATCAATCAAAAATTATAACATGAGATGTTTTGGCTGGACTTAATATTAATATTGACATACACATTTTAGAGCTGTTGGTTCTAAAGGGAAATTATTTAGTAGCAATGATGTTTCCAGTGTATTGGCCCATAAAAATAAACATGTTAAAATATTTTTAATCCACCATTTTATAGATTTATTATTCCATCCCAATTATTCTTGCATATGGATAGATAAAAAAACAATTGGCACAGAATAAACTTTATAGAATATCATTGAACATTATATTCTCACTGTCAAACATTTATTCTTTATATTTTTGTAAGTATTAAAAAAAATAAACCTGTCATATTCAGGTTGTTTCCTCTGGAAGCATATTTCACATAATCATCAGCAGGTCAGCTGCCTTTTTGGTCGTTGTTAGTTTAGTTTAAGAAGAAATGTAATTGCCAAGATTTACTTTTCTGCAGAAATCATTGCATATAATTTATTTAACCTCTAGTCTGCTTAAAAATAGGCTTCCCAGGTGATTCAGTGGGTAAAGAATCTGCCTTCAATGCAGGAGACTTAAGAGAAATGGGTTCAGTCCTTGGGTCAGGAAGATTCCATGCAGGAGGGCATGGCAACTCGTTCCAGTATTCTTTCCTGGAGAATCTAACGGACAGAGGAGCCTGGCAGGCTACAGTCCATAAGATTACAAAGAGCAGGACACAGCTGAAGCGACTTGGCATGCATGAAAAATACTTTGTCATCCTCTTAGATTTGCAGAGAGTGTATGTGTTAGTCGCTCAGTTGTGTCCGACTCTTTGCAACCCCATGGACTGTAGCCCACCAGGCTCTTTTGTCCATGGGATTCTCCAGGTAGAGTATATTGTCAAAATAGAAATATGCCAATGTCATATACTAGTCATTTGTCTTCCTTCAAATGGTTGTTCCTATTTACTCACCTTATGCATACAGGCCGACACTAATGGTATGCAAAGAGTTAAGTATTGTTGAGAATGAAGGCAGAACAGTTTCAAGTTAGAAAGATATAGGCAACAACATAAAAAAAAAAAAACAGCAGTTTCTTCAGATCACATAAATATAAAAGAAATTGGACACTGTAGAACGAATTTGAGTATATTTTTTCCTGAAGAAGAATAAAACTGCAAAATACAAGCTTTTTTTTTACAGCCTCTAACTTTATTCATTAAAGTCTCTAACCTCATTATTTTACTCATATATGTGAAAGTGAAAGTTGCTTATTCATGTCCAACTCTTTGGGACCCCATGGACTATATATACAGTGTGTGGAATTATCCAGGCCAGAATACTGGAGTGGGTAGCCTTTTCCTTGTCCAGGGGTTCTTCCCAACCGAAGGACCAAACCTGGGTCTCATGCATGCAGGAAGATTCTTTACCAACTGAGCTACTCACTCACCTAGAGCCAGACATCCTGGAATGTGAAATCAAGTGGGCTTTAGAAAGCATCACTATGAACAAAGCCTAGTGGAGGTGATGGAATTCCAGTTGAACTATTTCAAATCCTGAAAGATGATGCTGTGAAAGTGCTGCACTCAGTATGCCAGCAAATTTGGAAAAACTCAGCAGTGGCCACAAGACTGGAAAAGGTCAGTTTTCATTCCAATCCCAAAGAAAGGCAATGCCAAAGAATGCTCAAACTACCACACAATTGCACTCATCTCACACATTAGTAAAGTAGTGCTTAAAATTCTCCAAGCCAGGCTTCAGCAATACGTAAACCATGAAATTCCAGATGTTCAAGCTGGTTTTAGGAAAGGCAGAGGAACCAGAGATCAAATTGCCAACACCCGCTGGATCATCGAAAAAGCAAGACAGTTACAGAAAAAACATCTATTTCTGCTTTATTGACTATGCCAAAGCCTTTGACCCTGTGAATCACAATAAACTGTGGAAAATTCTGAAAGAGATGGGAATACCAGACCACCTGATCTGCCTCATGAGAAATCTGTATGCAGGTCAGGAAGCAACAGTTGGAACTGGACATGGAACAACAGACTGATTCCAAATAGGAAGTGGAGTACATCAAGGCTATGTGTACTGTCACCCTGCTTATTTAACTTCTATGCAGAGTACATCATGAAAAATTCTGGGCTGGAGGAAGCACAAGCTGCAATCAAGATTGCTGGGAGAAATATCAATAACCTTAGATATGCAGATGACACCACCCTTTTGGCATACAGTGAAGAGGAACTAAAGAGCCTCTTGATGAAAGTGAAAGAGGAGAGTGAAAAAGTTGGCTTAAAGCTCAACATTCAGACAAGTAAGATCATGGCATCCGGTCCCATCACTTCATGGGAAATAGATGGGGAAACAGTGGAAACAGTGTCAGACTATTTTGGGGGGCTCCAAAATCACTGCAGATGGTGATTGCAGCCATGAAATTAAAAGACGCTTACTCCTTGGAAGGAAAGTTATGACCAACCTAGATAGCATATTCAAAAGTAGAGATATTACTTTACCAGCAAAAGTCCGTGTAGTCACGGGTATGGTTTTTCCAGTGGTCATGTATGGATGTGAGAGTTGGACTGTGAAGAAAGCTGAGTGCTTAAGAATTGATGCTTTTGAACTGTAGTGCTAGAGAAGACTCTTGAGAGTCCCTTGGACTTCAAGGAGCTCCAACCAGTCCATTCTAAATGAGATTAGTCCTGAGTGTTCATTGGAAAGACTGATGCTAAAGCTGAAACTCCAATACTTTGACCACCTCATGCGAAGAGTTGACTCATTGGAAAAGACCCTGATGCTGGGAAGGATTGGGGCCAGGAGGAGAAGGGGACAACAGAGGATGAGATGGCTGGATGGCATCATCGAGTTGATGGACATGAGTTTGAGTGAACTCCGGGAGTTGGTGATGGACAGGGAGGCCTGTCATGCTGCGATTCATGGGGTAGCAAAGAATTGCACACGACTGAGTGACTGAACTGAACTGAACTGAACTGAGCTGCCCACTTATTAGATGTGACTTATATGTACAGATTCCATATTAGCTGATTTTATTAGTGACTCTTTGAGGAAGGCAGAGCAGGTGTACACACTTATAAATGTAAAAACCTCTTAGAAGGTCAAATTTATGGCTTTGAGTCTGATACTATTTCAGATCTTCTCTGATCTTAAAGAGAAATTATTGTGTTATGAATATAAGTTATACTGTGTATCACATGCCTAATGTATAATATAGCAGACTTTTACAAGCCTCAAATAACTCCATGTGTACCTCAAAACTTACATTGTTCCCATTTTGATCACTTGCATAACCTTGAAAACCCTTCCTCTCCTTCACCTCCATATTTTCTTACTTCTTCTGGCAGGTTCTCTCCCCTTTTGTATGTCACTGCTAAAAGAAGTGAAGCATTTTGTGAAGGGCCCTGGTCCTACTAGCTATATTACTCTGTTGATTGAGAGTCCTCTCTGGATTGTTAAAATTCTTCAGAGTTAAGGATGTTCCTCTTTCAAACTAGTCAAGGAAATATTATCTTGGGTTCACCAGAGAAAAAAGACCTGCGAAGTGAAGAGAATTATGCTAGAACCGACTTTATCCAAAAATATTATCGCATATGGAGAAAGTTTCTACTTAAATTTTTAATTCAAGAATAGATGAAGTATTTTACTCAAGTAGATATTTTGTTCGGGCCTAGCACACTATTAACTATTTATAAATTCAAGCTAATAAAATCAGTTGTTATGTAATTGGGAAACATGTAAGTCGTAACAAATGAGGGCTGGATCTTGAGGGGGTAATCCTCAGAAGAGGAAATCTATTGCTTAATGTGTGAAATTACTCTACACCTCACTTCTGTACCTCTGACAGTCACACTTCACTTGCTGAAACATTTTATAAATCGATTATATCGAGAAGCTTAAACAACCTTGAAACACCAAATTCAAAATGAAGCAAACAAACAAAACAATGACTTTATAATTATGGTCAAAACTTTCTGATGAGGAAGTCTTTGGGCTAGCAATACATAGAAACATGGGATGGCATTTGTTGTTTATGAGCTTTGTATGCAAAGAAATTTATAGCACAATAAACTTTTATGAGGTGAAAGGCTAAGTGTTGGGCTTCCTGGGATTTTTTTTTCTTATTATTGAAAACCTGTTGTATGATGTAGCATTAATTTAGAACTCTTAATTTAGAGTCTGAGTACACATTGTTTATAGTTTAAAAAAAGTACATATAAATCACTATACACACAAAGGACAATATATTTTCATGTTTTATAACCTTTAGAGTTTTGTCTTAAGTGTTTCTGTCAGAAACAGTAACTGTACATAAAATTTAAAAATAATAGATGAACTTTGAGTGAATATGGTGATTTATTTTTTGCCAGGGAATTTCCTAATGTCATATACTGCCGAAGGACAGTATATTTTTTCTTCATAAATTATGTATAACTATTTTTAATGTTTTACTATACTGACCCTCTTTCTGAAGCATTACTATTATATTTAAAGCAGGGAAAATAGAATTTTAAGTGCATGACAATATTCTAGTTTATGTTAGAATCGAATTATCCAATGCATTAGGTACAAATATAGATTGGTCATTATTTCTAAGCACTCATCTCTAAAATATTTAGATAGTAGCAGAATTATTATATTTAAACAAATAATTTAATACCATGAGAGTAGCCATCTATTGGTCAGCAGAACAAACTGGTGTCTAAAGATCTCAGTTTTCTCTGGAATTCAGTGTAAATATTGAATATTATCCACTCTTCACTCAATTTTCTTGGTTTCAAGAACTGTGTAAAAGTGCTCTTCCAACTATGTTATGACTGTGTTGTTGTTGTTGCTCACTCAGGTGTGTCCAACTCTTTGTGACCCCATGGGCTGCAGCAAGCCAGGCTTCCCTGTTCTTCACTATCCTAGAGTTTGCTTAAACTCATGTCCTTGAGTTGATGAAACCATCCAACCATCTTATCCTCTGTCACCCCTTTCTCTTCCTGCCGTCAATCTTTCCCAACATCAGGGTATTTTACAGGAAGTTGGCTCTTCACATTAGGTGGCCAAAGGATTGGAGCTTCAGCATTCGTCCTTCCAATGAACATTCAGGGTTGATTTCCTTTAGGATTGACTGGTTTGATCTCTTTGCTATCCAGGGGACTCTCAAGAATCTTCTCTAACACCACATTTAAAAGCATTAATTCTTTGTGGCTCAGCTTTCTTTATGGTCCAATTCTCACATCCATACATGACTACTGGAAAAAGCAAAGCTTTGACTATACAGAGCTTTATCAGCAAAGTTATGTCTCTGCTTTTTAATCTGCTGTCTAGGTTTGTCATAGCTTTTTTTCCAAGGAGCAAGTGTCTTTTAATTTCAGGGCTGCAGCCACCATCTGCAGTGATTTTGGAGCCCAATAAAATAAAGTCTGTCATTGTTTCCATTTTTTTCCCCGTCTATTAGCCATTAAGTGATGGGACTGGATGCCATAATCTTGGTTTTTTAAAATGCTGAGTTTTAAGCCAGCTTTTTCACTCTCCTCTTTCACCTTCATCAAGTGTCTCTTCAGTTCCTCTTTGCTTTTGTAAGACCCAACTTTTATCTTCAAGAAACCTTATATCTTTTGGAGAAGATAAAACTAAAGCAAGTGAATTAATTCAAGATAAAAAGCTTCTGAATGAAGTAATTCATGGCTGATTGGCATGGAGACTGCTCACTGTTGTTTGGACTTCACATACCCAAAAGGAAAGAAGAATATCTCAGTGAATGAAGAACTAGCACCAGCAGGAAGGTCATTTAGCATGGATGGACGTTGAATTCCTCTTCATGACAGAAGAAAAGAGAATGAAATTATGTGAAAAGATACAATGCCTGGAAAAATTGCCTCAACAAACTCTTGTTCTCAAAATAGGAGTCATCTGACACATCTTACAAACTAATTTTCATAATAATTTCAAAAAACTCTTCAAAAAGTTAATCCCAAAACTTGCTTAGGCAAAGTGTTCCAGAGTTTTTCAATCTTTATGTTAACAATAACTGTGAGTCTCTAAGTCAACATTTTACATGTATTGGATAAAGTAAGCCATTTGCAATACAGAACCTGGCACAGATTAAATATTCAATAAATTATTCTTTCATTTAATCATCCATTGTCAGACTCCCATAAGATTCATTTTATCCCATGCTCTCATGTTAAACAAATCTTCTGCTATTCATATCCCCACATCTTTCAAACATTCAGAAGCTTAGAAAGCTTCACCATTACTGCATAGAGTCAAAGTCCTAAAAGAATCTTTCTAAAAACCAAAAAAAGAAACATGTAGTTTCTACACAGAAGGTTATACTTTCCAACTTCTTCTCCCTCATTTAACTAGTGTTTAGATAGTGCATATATTACAATGTGTCAGATATCCTTCTAAGCCCTTCATGAAAGACAGCACATAGTCTTTGACAATCCTAGAAAATAAGAAGTATTCACATTCTAAAGATGAGGTTACATGCACCCCAATGTTCATCACAGCACTGTTTATAATATCCAGGACATGGAAGCAACCTAGATGTTCATCAGCAGATGAATGGATAAGGAAGTTGTGGTACATATACACAATGGAGTATTACTCAGCCATTAAAAAGAATACATTTGAGTCAGTTCTAATGAAGTGGATGAAACTGGAGCCGATTATACAGAGTGAAGTAAGCCAGAAAGAAAAACACCAATACAGTACACTAACACATATGTATGGAATTTAGAAAGATGGTAATGATAACCCTGTATATGAGACAGCAAAAGAGACACAGATGTATAGAACAGACTTTTGGACTCTGTGGGAGAGGGAGAGGGTGGGATGATTTGGGAGAATGGCATTGAAACATGTATACTATCGTGTAAGAAATAAATCGCCAGTCTATGTTTGATACAGGATACAGGATGCTTGGGGCTGGTGCATGGGGATGATCCAGAGAGATGATATGGGGTGGGAGGTGGGAGGGTGGTTCAGGATTGGGAAATCATGTACACCCTTGGCTGATTCATGTCAATGTATGGCAAAACCAATACAGTATTGTAAAGCAAAATAAAGTAAAAATAAAAATAAAAAAAAAATTAAAAAATAAAGAAAATCAGGATTTTCTAATTATCCTACCAAAAAAAAAGAAAAAAAAAGAAAAAGAAAGAAAACCACTCAGAGCCAATCTGATAGTAGAAAGTTCTCTGAGGTTTGGTGTAAACGATTTGTAACTCCTGGATTTTGTGAGCAATATCTTCTACTTGAAAAAATTTCACTGACTTTTCTGTTTCATTTACCACTTTTTTTCTCTTTGTGTACAACATAGTACAACAGAGTGTCACCCCAATTCTGATTTCATCTGATATTCTTGACATCACTCACTGCATCTTAACCACTATGAAACTGGTGTGTGAGCAGAGAGAGGACAAGGTTTGTAATGCAACTCACTGCAGCACCTAATACAATGCACAAATGAATTACTTGTAGGTCACATAAAGGACCTGTGCATAATCTGTGCAGTCTTAGGTGTTCTACTTGTCTGTAGGCCATTGGCTGGGGATGAAAATATATTTCCAGAATTCCCCAAATCTATTTTCCATCACCTGAAATTTTCACATAATTCAACTGAGCTAATACATGAAAAACAGCATATTATAGTTTCTGTATTAGTGCAGGCTGTAACAAAATACCAGAGATATATTTATAAATACACATATGATACAGAGTGAAGTAAGCCAGAAAGAAAAACACCAATGCAGTATACTAACACATATATATGGAATTTAGAAAGATGGTAACAATAACCCTGTATGCAAGATAGCAAAAGAGACACAGATGTATAGAACAGACTTTTGGACTCTGTGGGAGAGAGTGAGGGTGGGATGATTTGGGGGAATGGCACTGAAACATGTATAATATCATATAAGAAACGAATCACCAGTCCAGGTTCGATACAGGATGCTTGGTGCTGGTGTACTGGGATGACCCCGGAGGGATGGTATGGGGAGGGAGATGGAAGGGGGTTTCAGGATGGGGAACATGTGTACACCCATGGCGGATTCATGTTGATATATGGCAGAACCAATACAATATTGTAAAGTAATTAACCTCCAATTAAAATACATTTAAATTTTAAAAAATAAAAAAATAAAGTGATATAAAAAATATTAAAATAAATTATAACTGATAATCCAAGTTTGGCTTTGAAAACATTTATTTTACTATATAAGGATCATCATTAAAAAAAAATCGTCTCAGAACTTAATTTTAAAATATTTACATAAAAGTTTCATTTCATTACCATTTTATTACAATGAAAAATCATGTATAATAAAATATGTTTGTAAAATAATTCTAATACTTGGATTAAAAAGTGTGCAGTGTTTTTAATTTCTCCTTGCTTGACCTTGGAAACTTAGGTATTCTTTCTTTAGTGTTTTCACTTCTTATTTATAGGAACAAAACATGACAGATTAGACACATGATGGTAGAAAACCCCAGCAATGATTTTAGAGATATAATTAAATAATTTAGGGCATGCTGTGTGTGTTAAGTCACTTCCGATGTGTCCTGTTCTTTGTGACCCCATGGGCTGTAGCCTGCAGGGCTCTTCTGTCCATGGGATACTCCGGGCAAGAATACTTGAGTGGGTTACAAAGCCCTCCTCCAAGGGATCTTCCCAACCTGAGGATCGAACCAGCATCTCTTAAGTCTCCTGCATAGTCAGATGGGTTCTTTACCACTAGCACCACTTGGGAATCCCCACATAGTTTAGTACTTGTCCATATTATGATTGTTAAATAAAATTATACTTTAAGGTTATTTTCTACTCTTCTAAATGCCATAATTACTAATCACAAATATTGTTATTTAACACGATTGTCTCTTTGGAATCCTCTATTGAGAGTCCAGTAACCGTAACTGAACGATTTTATTCTCAAAAAGTTTTTTTTTTTTTTATTCTACTGAGCAGCTTGTGGAAGTTTAGTTCCCAACCAAGGATCAAACCAGTACCCCCTGAAGTGGAAGCATGAAGTCCTAACCACTAGACCACCAAGGATTTACTCCTCATAAAGTTTTAATTCCACAATATTCACTTTCTGTGCATTGTCTCAAGTACAAAAGATTTCTAATATATTGCCAAATCTATTGGAATTTACTGGCTCCCATGTTAACAGGCTAACTCCAGCAAGTCTTAAGGTCAATGCTTGATAATGAATAATGGTCTTTAAAGACACAGGAAATTTTTATCTGAATAATAATACATACTCTGAAACCTATACAGAGACTTCAGAAGGTTATACTTCATCTTTTCAGTGCTATGCCAGTAGGAGAGGGATGAGAGAAAGGATGTATGAGAGATTCCCACTGAGACTTAGCCATTTATGTTATATATTATCTCTGCCTTGTTCAAGTGATATTTATCTGGTCCTAAGTCTCAATCACTTGTTTCAGTTGCTAAAAATAGAAATTAAGGATAGACTTTGAGTTCTAACAGTTATGGGGGAAAAATAAAGAACATAACCAAAAGTGTTAGCTTGAAAAACTAGATTTACAAGTAGACATGCAAAGTAGCAGTCTCTATAACTATGCTAGCTTTGAAATCTTAAAAATCCTAGGACTATATGTTGATTTATTTTATGAGATGAAGGCTAACGGTTGAAATCTTTCTTTTATAGATTATAAAAATATATGCAGAACACTGATCAGTAAGGTCAAATATATATAAATATTATGATTTTTTCTGCCTTATTTCTATTTATATAAATGCATGTGAAAATATTCAATAATGAACATAATAAATTTTAATTGATCTAAAGTGAATTCTAATCTATCAAGTTTTCTTTGTATAAATTGTACAAAAAAGGGTGATAGGTTACATGTTATCTGAAACTTTACTATGAAAGTGAAGATTTTAAGCAAAAGTGTATAAAATCAATGAAATCTTTCACCAAGAGTGATTTACATCTCAAGGCACTTTCTTCAAACCATTCACTAGTTAAAGATGTCATATGATTCATCTAACAGTTACAAAAATCTCTTTTGTAGCTGCAGTGGTCCATGGCATTACAACTGAGCAGGAATGAACACCAGCCTCAGGAAAGAGAATCCCTCTTCTGAACATGTCAACATTAAGAATGAAAATAAGAAAAGAAAATGCAATGATGTGTAAACATAATTTTAAAATTCAATCTGCATCCCATGAAAAATGAGTGCAATAAGAGAAATAATACATGCATACCAGGAAAAATCATTGTCCCAGACATTTAAATAGAATTATTATACTAAAATGAGAAAAATATTGTCAAACTATCACTTTTTCTTGTCAATCATATAAAAATAGTTAAAATATTCACTAAGTAAGAACAGAGCGATATTAAATAGATGGTGTGGTTAAACCAAAGTCAGCGAATAACAAACCTTTAGGAAGAAATAAGGAAAAATTGTGATAGAAAGTAAAACCATCTAAACAGACAACAAGCCTGGAAAACGTGATACAGCAAAACACAAAATTAGTAAAATAATTTTTAAAATAGGAAAGAGGGAAAGACATACATGGAACATAAAATATGAAGTTTCTCAGTTCAGTTCAGTCACTCAGTCGAGTCCTACTCTTTGTGACCCCATGAATCACAGCACACCAGGCCTCCCTGTCCATCACCAACTCCCGGAGTTTACCCAAACTTATGTCCATCGAGTTTGTAATGCCATCCAGCCATCTCATCTTCTGTTGTCCCCTTCTCCTCCTGCCCCCAATCCCTCCCAGCATCAGGGTCTTTTCTAATGAGTCAACTCTTTGCATGAAGTGGCCAAACTATTGGAATTTCAGCTTCAGCATCAGTCCTTCCAATGAACACCCAGGGCTGGTCTCCTTTAAGATGGACTGGTTGGATCTCCTTGCTTTCCAAGGGACTTTCAACAGTCTTCTCCAACACCACAGGTCAAAAGCATCAATTCTTTGGCACTCAGCTTTCTTCACAGTCCAGCTCTCACATCCATACATGACCACTGGAAACACCATAGCCTTGACTGGATGGACCTTTGTTGGCAAAGTAATGTCGCTGCTTTTGAATATGCTATCTAGGTTGGTCATAACTTTCCTTCCAATGAGTAAGCGTCTTTTAATTTCATGGCTACAGTCACCATCTGCTGTGATTTTGGAGCCCCCCAAAATAAAGTCTGACACTGTTTCCACTGTTTCCCCATCTATTTCCCATGAAGTGATGGGACCGGATGCCATGATCTTAGTTTTCTGAATTTGAGCTTTAAGTCAACTTTTTCATTCTCCTCTTTCACTTTCATCATGAGGCTTTTTATTTTCTCTTCACTTTCTGCCATAAGGGTAATGTCATCTGCATATCTCAGGTTATTGATATTTCTCCCGGCAATCTTGATTCCAGCTTGTGCTTCTTCCAGTCCAGCATTTCTCATGATGTACTCTGCATAGAAGTTAAATAAGCAGGGTCACCATACACATCCTTGATATACTCCTTTTCCTATTTGGAACCAGTCCGTTGTTCCATGACCAGTTCTAACTGTTGCTTCCTGATCTGCATACAGATTTCTCAAGAAGCAGGACAAGTGGTCTGGTATTCCCATCTCTCTCAGAATTTTCCACAGTGTATTGTGATCCACGGAGTCAAAGGCTTTGGTATAGTCAATCAAGCAGAAATAGATGTTTTTCTGGAACTCTCTTGCTTTTTCGATGATCCAGCGAATGTTGACAATCTGATTTCTGATTCCTCTGCCTTTTCTAAAACCAGTTTGAACATCTGGAAGTTCACGGTTCACGTATTGCTGAAGCCTGGCTTGTTGAATTTTGAGGATTACTTTACTAGCATGTGAGATGAGTGCAATTGTGAGTTAGTTTGAGCATTCTTTGACATTGCTGGAGTTTCTACCAGTATATAATTCAATTTTCCAAGAAAGAGAATGGAAAGAACAGTTGTTAATCAAAAATAGAGTGGAAAAAAAAATCATAAGTCAAAAGCAAATGATCTTAACTGATTTTAATAAAAAAGTATGTTTGCAAGCAAAGCAAACTTCTGACTAGAGACAAAGTACAAAGTATATTCAGCTAAAAGATCCAAATATAATGGAGCAAATCCCAAATGTTTCAATAGCAATAATGTGAAAAATGCAGGTTACTTAAAAAAAGTCAACGATTTCAGATTTATCTTTGAGGAGAAGGAAACAAGATAAATGCAAATGATTTCAGAGTTATTTAGTAGGAAAGGGAGTCAAAACCAATTGTCAAAACACTAACAATTTGTTTTTCATTATTATCAATTCAAAAAGATAAAAACCAGGGATTCTTTAGCTAGTTCAGTGTTATTGACAATACACTAATTCTCAGATATTCAAGAATCAAAGATACTGTCATCATGAAATTTTCTTTTGACAAGATGTGTGGTTCATATGATCAAGGGTTGATATGAATTTCTTTTTTTATCTAATTTTAGATCAATGAAAACTGTAAAAGTAACTCTATGGTTAACTAACTTATGGTAAGTGACAAAATTATTGATGAAAGAAATAATGTGGGATACAACTGTCTGTCAAAGAAGAATTAAAGTCATTGTATGCTTCAGTCTCAAATCACAGACCAAAATACATTTTAGATAGATTAAAATAAAATAATAAAAGTGTTAGATGATAACAGCATTCTTATGTATAATATTATCATTACAAGAGCATTTCAAATCAGGATCCACAAGTCAGACATCATAATACAAAACTTTGATAGATTTGATTACATAAAATTGTAGATGTATCTATGGATGAAAAGACCATAAAATGAAGGTATATAAAAACAGGCAGCTTAAAAGGTTAATCATTTTTATGGAGACAGCCATTAAAACATACATAAATTTTGAATGGAAAATAGATTTCATAAATAGTACAAAATTAATGCAGTAACGTGGGAAATATATATATTTAGACACATTTATGTTAGCTTATAATTTAATAATACTAATATTTAACACTTCAATATTATATTAGACATTTTTTCTCAGTTGTGTCTGATTCTTTGTGGCCCCAAGAACTGTAGCCCACCAGGCTCCTCTGTCCATTGAATTGTCCAGACAAAAGTACTAGAGTGGGTTGACACTAGAAGACCTTCCCAACCCAGGGACTGAAGCCGTATATCTTGCATATTCTGCATTGGCAGCAGATTCTTTACTGCTGAACTTCCTGGAGTATCTGCTGTTAATACTATATGGGAAATCTTCGTGGAGGATGAATTTATACAATTTTTATGCAATGTAATTTGGCAGTTTATCAAAATTATTTTATTTTTTAAAATTTTTAAAAATATAAATTTATTTATTTTAATTGGAGGTTAATTATTTTACAATATTGTATTGGTTTTGCTATACATCAACATCAATCCACCACAGGTATACATGTGTTCCCCATCCTGAACCCCCCTCCCACCTTCCTCCCCATGCCATCCCTCTGGGTCATCCCAGTGCACCAGCCCCAAGCATCCAGTGTCATCTATCAAACCTGGACTGGTGATTCATTTCATATATGATATTATACATGTTTCAATGCCATTCTCCCAAATCATCCCACCCTCACTCTCTCCCATAGAGTCCAAAAGACTGTTCTATATATCTGTGTCTCTTTTGCTGTCTCACATACAGGGTTATCGTTAACATCTTTCTAAATTCCATATATATGTGTTAGTATACTGTATTGGTGTTTTTCTTTCTGGCTTACTTCTCAGCTCCAGTTTCATCCATCTCATCAGAACTGATTCAAATGTATTCTTTTTAATGGCTGAGTAATACTCCATTGTGTATATGTACCACAGCTTTCTTGTCCATTCACCTGCTGATGGACATCTAGGTTGCTTTCATGTCCTGGATATTATAAACAGTGCTGCGATGAATATTGGGGTACATGTGTCTCATTCAATTCTTGTTTCCTCAGTGTGTATGCCCAGCAGTGGGATTGCTGGGTCATAAGGCAGTTCTATTTCCAGTTTTTTAAGGAATCTCCACAGTGTTCTCCATAGTGGCTGTACTAGTTTGCATTCCCAGCAACAGTGTAAGAGGGTTCCCTTTTCTCCACACCCTCTCCAGCATTTATTGCTTGTAGACTTATTGGATTGCAGCCATTCTGACTGGAGTGAAATGGTACCTCATTGTGGTTTTGATTTGCATTTCTCTGATAGTGAGTGATGTTGAGCATCTTTTCATGTGTTTGTTAGCCATCTGTATGTCTTCTTTGGAGAAATGTCTATTTAGTTCTTTGGCCCATTTTTTGATTGGGTCGTTTATTTTTCTGGAATTGAACTGCAGGAGTTGCTTGTATATTTTTGAGATTAGTTGTTTGTCACTTGCTTCATTTGCTATTATTTTCCCCCATTCCGAAAGCTGTCTGTTCACCTTGCTTATAGTTTCTGTTGTTGTGCAGAAACTTTTAAGTTTAATTAGGTCACATTTGTTTATTTTTACTTTTATTTGCAATATTCTGGGAGGTGGGTCATAGAGGATCCTCCTGTGATATATGTCGGAGAGTGTTTTGCCTATGTTCTCCTCTAGGAGTTTTATAGTTTCTGGCCTTATGTTTAGATCTTTAATCCATTTTGAGTTTATTTTTGTGCGTGGTATTAGAAAGTGTTCTAGTTTCATTCTTTTACAAGTGAGTGACCAGTTTTTCCAGCACCACTTGTATACCACATTAACAAGTTGAAAAATAAAAGATTTAAAAAAAATAAAATAAAAGTTGAAAAAAATATGATTATCTCAATAGATGCAGAGAAAGCCTTTGACAAAATATAACATCCGTTTATGATAAAAACTCTCCAGAAAGCAGGAATAGATGGAACGTATCTCAACATAATAAAAGGTATATATGCAAACCCACAGGCAAACATTATCCTCAATGGTGAAAAATTGAAAGCATTTCCCCTAAAGTCAGGAACAAGACAAGGGTGCCCACTTTCACCATTACTATTTAACATAGTTTTGGAAGTTTTGGCCACAGCAATCAGAGCAGAAAAAGAAATAAAAGGAATCCAAATTGAAAAAGAAGAAGTAAAACTCTCACTGTTTGCAGATGACATGATCCACTACATAGAAAACCTTAAAGACTCCACCAGAAAATTACTAGAGCTAATCAATGAATATAGTAAAGTTGCAGGACATAAAATCAACATACAGAAATCCCTTGCATTCCTGTACACTAATAATGAGAAAATAGAAACATAAATTAAGGAAACAATTCCATTCACCATTGCAATGAAAAGAATAAAATACTTAGGAATATATCTACCTAAAGAAACTAAAGACCTATATATAGAAAACTATAAAACAATGGTGAAAGAAATCAAGGAGGACACTAATAGATGGAGAAATATACTATGTCCATGGATTGGAAGAATCAATACAGTGAAAATGAGTATGCTACCCAAAGCAATGTATAGATTCAATGCAATCCCTATCAAGCTATCAACGGTATTTTTCACAGAGCTAGAACAAATAATTTCACAATTTGTATGGAAATACAAAAAACCTCGAATATCCAAAGCAATCTTGAGAAAGAAGAATGGAACTGGAGGAATCAACCTGCCTGAGTTCAGGCTCTACTACAAAGCCACAGTCAAGACAGTATGGTACTGGCACAAAGACAGACATATAGATCAATGGAACAAAATAGAAAGCCCAGAGACAAATCCACGCACCTATGGACACCTTATCTTTGAAAAAGGAGACAAGAATATACAATGGACTAAAGACAATCAAAATTATTTTAAAATGTTTACATTCTGTGATCCAGCAATACCAATTCGCAGAATTTACCTTCAGGAAAGAAGACAGGTACAGATGCACTAGCAAGAGCAATTTCACAGCTTCCAAAAAGGTGCTCAGTTCTGAGAGATATTTAGCAAATGAAATGGACATATTTATATGCAGATGATACCACCCTTATGGCAGAAAGTGAAGAACTAAAGAGCCT
This sequence comes from Budorcas taxicolor, assembly GCF_023091745.1. Lineage (NCBI taxonomy): Eukaryota > Metazoa > Chordata > Mammalia > Artiodactyla > Bovidae > Budorcas > Budorcas taxicolor. The sequence goes on from NC_068910.1 coordinate 98,922,775, forward strand.
CTTGATGAAAATGAAAGAGAAGAGTGAAAAATTTGGCTTAAAGCTCAACATTCATAAAATGAAGATCATGGCATCCACTCCCATCACTTCATGGCAGATAGATGGGGAAAGAGTGGAAACAGTGGCTGACTTTATTTTCTTGGCTCCAAAATCACTTCAGGTGGTGATTGCAGCAATGAAATTAAAAGACGCTTACTCCTTGGAAGGAAAGTTATGATGAACGTAGACAGCATATTAAAAGCAGAGACATTACTTTGCCAACAAAGGTCCATCTAGTCAAGGCTATGGTTTTTCCAGTGGTCATGTGTGGATGTGAGAGTTGGGCTATAAAGAGAGCTGAACACCAAAGAATTGATGCTTTTGAGCTGTGCTATTGGAGAAGACTCTTGAGAGTCCCTTGGACTGCAAGGAGATCCAACCAGTCCATCCTAAAGCAGACCAGTCCTGGGTGTTCATTGGAAGGACTGATGCTAAAGCTGAAACTCCAATACTTTGGCCACCTCATGCGAAGAGCTGACTCATTGAAAAAGACCCTGATGCTGGGAAAGACTGAGGGCAAGAGGAGAAGGGGATGACAGATGATGAGATGGCTGGATTGCATCATTGACTCGATGGACGTGGGTTTGAGTGGACTCCGGGAGTTGGTGATGGACAGGGAGGCCTGGTGTGCTGTGGTTCATGGGGTCACCAAGAATAGAACACAACTGAGCAACTGAACTGAACTGAACTGAATTTGGGAACCTGAGCAGGAGGTGGAATTTGAAACTGACTCTGATATATCTAAGCTAGGAATAGGGTATTCAGAGGAATGGCAGATTTATTTTTTCCTCCTGTGTATAATAGGAAGCTAAATTAACAATAGCTGCTGTGACAATTTTACTTTTTTCAATGTTCAGTGTTTGAAAATAAAGGTTTTATTTTTCTCCTCAAGCAGTCTGATGATGCCCATATTATTAGTTGGGCAACAATTTTCTTCCAGGTGGAGATTCAGTGACCTGTGGCCTGACTTATTCTTGTGGTTCTCTTAATCTCAACTCATACCTCCTGCTATCACTCTGGATGGTTACATGGGGGAGATTTTTATTAGCTGGGCCTTCCTTCACCTGTCTAGAACACAAATCGTATGGTTCAGATGCAACTGCCAGTGAAGTTGGTAAATGTCTAGCTCTGTGCACTGAAAAATAAAGGAAGCAAATTTGTTATCAGCTAGAAATCTCTGCCCATATTAGCCTTCTGATCACCAAATATTTTTTACCTTCTTTTTGTCACATAAACCATTGTCCTATCCTGTCCAAAGAGATAACCTAGAGTCCCATCAAACTTGTGTACCCAGCTCCATGACCAAGGTCCTCAAATATGCACAATTATTTTCATCATTTCCAAATGCATTAGCTCAGGGATAAATGAACCAAAACACAAGTTTCAGTGCTCTTTTCCACCCCATGTACAAAATACAGTGATAGAACAGAGTCAGGAAAAGCCCTGTGCTGTGCTTAGTTGCTCAGTTTTGTCCGACTCTGCAACCCCATGGACTGTAGCCCCACCAGGCTCCTCTGTCCATGGGGTTCTCCAGCCAAGAATACTGGAGTGGGTTGCCATGCCCTCCTCCAGGGGAACTTTCCAACCCAGAAATCAAACAGGAATCTCCTGCATTGTAGGTGGATTCTTTACCAGCTGAGCTACCAGAAAAGCTCCAGGAAAAGTCCTCCTTAATATAAGTGCTCTCTTTTGGAAATAGAGGAATAATGGGAAACACCGAGTGGTCACTGATCCATAATAATTATGAAAATATTTCAGACTGGCATGAAAAGTTCCCTTTGCCTTGGCAACAGTTATAGTCCCTAAAGAAACTAGCTTCTCTTCTGATCATTCTTTTTGCCTTCCTCCAAGTCTATCTTACAGGAAGTTCAGCCTTGTCAGTCATGCTCTGTGGCCACACTGAAAGTGGGTGTTTGGTCATATGCTCTCATGGGGACTACACAGGTCTTATAGGCCACTTCTTGTTTTCACCACGTTTGGTAGTCTAGACGTTTTTGATTGTTCAATTATCAGACTTTTCTTTCTTTTTATTTCTTTTCTAACTAGGTACAGGCTTCTTTGGTACAGTAGTTCCATTAAAAACAAAGTAGACTCCTAATCTATTTGTCAGATTCTTGTACCTATAACCATATTTCAAGACTTTTTGAATGTGGAATTACCAGACCTAATTTATTTATTTCCTATCTCCCTCTGAAACTCTCTTGTAGATTGTAGACTATACGCAGTTCTCCTGAAGCTATGCACACAATGGACCCTGGATGGTAGGCAGTATACTCAATCTGACCTTTGCCACAGAGCTGAGCCTTAGTATGTTTTGTTGCTCAAAACTTCATTTAGTTTTATCTCTTATTATGCAACTTTTATAAATAGTTTATTTTTCCAAACTTTTAAGTACTCACATCTGAGCTTCCTTTGATCTTTTTATTTCTGCTTGAAAACTGGCCATCCTCTACTAGGCTCAGCTCTCTCCTATAATATCTTAACAAAAGCAGAATGTAAAAGTATATCAGTAATCTAATATTTCCAACCACTTCCCTTAAAGCTACAAGTGCAACAGACATTTAATCCTCAATGTTGAGTATTCATCTTCCTCCCTCAATCAATAATACAACACAGCTTGTAACACCACCCCCCCCTTACAAAATGATCTTTCCTTTAATCAATTACTGTTTGCTCACCAGGATCTCTTCCTACCCCACTTTTCTCTCCTTCTCAATCTTCTCTGCTGGAAGCAACTTCTGTCAGACTTTAAATATGGGAACTTTTCAGGTCTCCATTTTCAGACTTTTTCTGCTGTCTATCTAGACTCTCTCCCTTAGGGAATTCATCAGTTTCCTCAGCTTTAAATGATATTTGTATAATGTATTTGTATAAAATAATAATATATGTATAATTTTTATAATATTTGTATATTTGTATAATTGTTATAATCTCTAATCCCAACCTTTCCTATGCATAATTGTATTTTTAAATGATATAGTTGTGTTTGTCACATTTAAAACTACACATACTTTCAGGTGGAGAAGAGGAGAAAGAAAAGGCATATAACTATACAAAGTCATATATGTATATTTGTTTACTGTCTCTCCCTTAAAATGTAAACTCAGTGGCAATGGTAATTTATGTGTCAAATTTTATTTCCTCAATATCTGTTGACTAGATGACTGGTGTAATGCACGTTAAAAAAAAAAACCAAAACTTTATTTTAATGTGCCACTTTCCAAAACAACTCATTCTAATGCAGATATGTAGTCTATGTCTAAAATCACACTAAAACAATATTTTTTTCTCTTTTTTCAAGATCCCAATGCTCTGGCTGGCCAGACTGGCCCTGATCATGCTCTTATAGGAGGAATCGTGGCTGTAGTTGTATTTGTCACTCTCTGTTCTATATTTTTGCTTGGACGATATCTGGCAAGACATAAAGGTAGGTTATATATAATAAGGCATTCTTAAATTTCAAAAAAAAATTCTAAAGATTAGCCTCATCATGAAATATTATTCTATGTGTGTGTGTGTGTGTGTGTGATGAGGGTTGAAATTGAGAGATCTGAATACTAAATTATTTCAGAGAATTCTTAATTATTTTACTCAACGTTAAAGTTGGATTGGCTTAGCAAAATAATACTTAGCCAATAGCCAGAAGTCACAGAGTGAATCACTGGTCAGGAAAATAAAAAAAAATATGGGAGCGAGTTTGTAGTATATCTCTAGAACTGAAATGCAACTCTAATATTAATAATTTGGTAATGTTTCTGTTTGTAAGTTTATGGACACATATGTGGCCATATTAATGAGGAAAATATGTGATATTTTTGCAATGGGTTAGGTAGAAAACTATTGGTATAATCTACTTTTAAATGGAGTTACTAAAATGAATGTTGACACATTTGATGTGATCATTATTAACATCTGAACAAAGGGCCCTGATTGCTACAGATGAGTGGATCACATGGTCTGTAGCCATCATTAAATAAATCAAAGTACTCATTACCCATGCCAGTTTGGCAGTTGCTTCTAGTTAACCTGCATACAGCTTCATCTGCAACATACACCTGAAAACCAAAAGACAGTGTACAACTTTAGAAGGGTGAATTGTATGGTTTCTTACACCTCAGAATATGTTTCAACATATAAGAAATCTGGCATAAGTTTCTTCCTAAATGAATATGACTTTAACACTGGTTATTTTACCACTCTGACAAAACTAACATGGTTTTCTTCCAACACCCACAGGAACATATTTAACAAATGAAGCTAAAGGAGCTGAAGATGCACCAGATGCTGACACAGCCATTATCAATGCTGAGGGCAGCCAAGTCAATGCTGAAGAAAAAAAAGAATATTTCATTTAAAATGCAGGCCAAGATTCTGAATTTTATGTACCAGGCTGGCTGCTGGAGAAAACTGGCTATCATCTTTCAGAATTCATTTCTACCATCTTCTGCTACCTTTATTAACTTCCATATCGTACTGCTATCCGTAGCCAGTGTATGCCAACAATCAGCTGTCAAAAGCATCATTTTTTAATTACCGTACCATCCATAATGCAGGACATTTATTACCGTGTAAATTCCACACCATTGCTCTTTTAACATACAGTGCTTGAATATACAGCCTTAACAATGTTAATCATCTCCTTGGATCATGATATTGAATTGTTTTTGTACATTGAAAAAAAAAGTATGCAGAGCTTTTCCCACCCCCTCATTTTTGGCTCCCTTTAAATCAAAGACCTTGTAAATCTGCCACTGGACAGCTTTCACAAGGAACAGGATTAAGTGAAGACCTAACATGCTTAAGTTCAATTCGGATGTTAGAGGTTTATGATGTTTTCTACATGTCTATCTTCAAAGACATGTTTTGGAACCATAAGCCCTAAAAAATACAAACTGAAATACATTATTGGAGAAAAGATTCTGGAATATTTGAGATTATACTGATAAAGCTGTATCAATTTGCTACTTAAAAATATAGTATTTGATACAGGAGCCATGAATATGGATTACAGTCATGACATGCTGTCTTATATAATTATATAGATCCTATCATTATCTTATTTTAGCTTCATCTACCAATAAATTGTTACAAATATTTTACCATTTTGGGAATCACAAAGACTTCATTCATTTCTCTAATTTGATTCTGTAATTTATTTGCTCCATAAATACTCACCTGCCTAAACAAAACCGAAATATCCATAGGGCACAATTTTGAAACATTTTAGTATCTGTATATAGTGCATATAATAAATCCAATTAAACATTATTTGATACATATTTAACTTTTTTGGCTGTAGGTAATCAGTCATGAGTAAGCATTTTCTAATGTCCATTATATCCCTTTAGATATTACTTAAACCAATATTATAAGTAGATAACATGTATTAGTATTTTTGTCTGTATGTCCTAGCACTGTTCAACAACAAATTTTTCTAGTTCTTGTTAATTTTTGTTATACAATGGAAGCACAATGTTATAAGGAAAGGTAATTTTAAGCTAACAACCAGTGCACAGCCTCAGGTTTTAAATTACAACCACAGTTGAATAATAATCTAAAAATAAACTCTTAGTTTGCTAAAAATTTACAAATTTTAATTTGGCAGTTCCAGAGCTGCTTATCTATGTTGGTTTGCCAAAAAAGAAGTGTTTGAGATATGTTTTCTGTATAAATGAACTAATTCTTTATATTAAATTCCTGTCTATGCATTTTGTGAGGTATAAACATATGAAACAGTGAGTGATAGAGAATTTCTGCCATAATTTTAACTTTCAAGGTGAAAGTCTCTTTCTCTGGATTATTTCTGAAATTTCAATGTATTTAACCATTAAGAAATGCTGTATTCTTAAATATGACACAGAGTCAATGAAGTCATATCATTTCTCCTAGTAAAATACAATACTACTAGATTAGCTGTCATTAGGTTTATTGATACTCTATGCTAAAGATTAAAAATCCAGTTAGATAAAAATTATTTTCCCATTGACAAGAATTGCACCTTTAGGAAGAAAAAGAATATGACAATATGGAAGCTATACTTGTGATGTCTGAAAGCATGATGGCCTATGTTTTTAAGAATAATATCTTGGAATTTATTTTTGGGAAATGAGAATGGTTGAGTATGACATCATGTATTAATATCAAATGAAAGACAAGGGTGCTGTATCTTAGATTATTTATCAGAAAAGTATAAATCTTTTAAGGACGTTAGACTCTTAATTTTTTTTGATTGTTGAAGCATTTATCTTGTTGATTTCTTTCAAAAGAAAAAGGACGATGTCAGTTAAGCAGCACTTTTTCAGAATATACAGAAAATAAATAATATGATGTGGTTGAGTGTTAACATAATAAATCATATACAGTATGACAATTTTAAGGAAATAAGTCTGCATTGATGTGATTGCATGCTTGTTTTTACAGTTCACTCCATACCATCTGTGGAAAAAATGCAATAATATGTTAATATAGTATGGTAGTTTGAGAGAACCAGGTAGGTGCTACTAGACACATTGAAACTAGAATAGGTTTATAAACTGTTCATATCTTTCAATGCATAATCTTTAGAAAGACTCCACAAAGCAAAATTCATTCTGTTAGTACAAAATGGAAAGGTTCTTATTACAGAAGTAAGTTGTATAAACTGCATCATCAATTACTATTTAAAGCCTAATTTCAGGGTGCATTTACAAAATTGCTCCTCTCCACCGATGCTGTATATACATTCCTCTTCATTTCATCTGTATTCTACTTGGCTCCAACTGCTAAACTTGCCTAAATAACTCAATCATTATTTATAGCACTATAAAATTAGAAATACAAAATTGGTTACAGTTCAAGACTTTTGACTCTTTTAACCCTTGACAGTAATATAAAAACTCATTGGAAGCCTTTAAAAGAAACTAACTGGTGTATTATGATTTGTGAGCTCTAATCAAATATTTTGACAGTTAAAATAGATATGAATTAGATATCATTTCAGTTACTGAAAGTAAATAGCAATGGAGTTATATTTTCCTATCTTAAAAAGTTATTTGATTTCCACCAATGAAAGAAATTGTAAAAATTCTGTTCATTTCTATAAAAATCAGAAAAAGAGAAATAAATATATAAATGAACCATTTCAATTACCATGACTGAAATGTGCACATTTTATGCCCAGAGAGCCAAATTCGGTCATTGCTTAGTGAGCACCATAGCCACAGAATGTAATGAAAAGAGTGCACACAGACACACACCCCAGTAGAATATGGAACATTATTCTTTACCAAAAGTAGCTATTCTCTGCCAGTGTACTGTTTACAGAGTAAGTAGTCCTCCATCAAAAAAGTGTAAACAGCATTCTTTTTTTTTTTTTTTTTGGTTTCCATATTTGAATGTCCTAGATAAAACAATTATCAAAATTAGGGAGAAAAAGAAAGTTTATGAGTGCAATAGCAAAGATAGAGAGCATGAACAGAGTAGTGTGTGTGTGTGTGTGTGTGTGTGTGTGTGTGTGTGTGTGTATGAGAGAGAGAAAGAGATTTCAACTTGTTTTCCTTTACCAGAGAATCCAAGAAGCAGTTTAAGGAACCTGATATTGAAGTTTAATCTAGAAACTGGATGATCTCATGTTGATTCAAGATGCTTAATCTTGCATTGAAACCCCACAAATAAAGAAACAAATAGAGAAAGAAAACTAACTTTCCTAAATATGGCAAAGAAGCCAAAACCTCATTTATTTTTATTTCTTTGTAAAAATATAAATATCTCAATCAAAAGGACAGGCTCACTTGTAATTATGTACTCATAGTTGTAATGGCATTGAGACTCCATATAGGCCCATGTACAGCAGCTGTTTGATGGTGATGGTTCTTCCATGTAACATAGCAGTTATCGTGTAATTTAGTGCCACTTATTGCAAAGTGTTACCAAGGGGAACATCTAAAATACTTTTTTTTTGGATATAAGGATAATTGAATTATAAATATGAAATTTAATGTTACTTTTTTTAAATGTGGAGAAACTGCAAAACCTCATATTTTACTGCAAATTCCCCATCACATTGCTGATTATTTAGCGCCCTCTAAAAATGCCCACTGTAATCCCCCTTTGCAAATGGTGGCCTGTGATGAATATACAAAACAAAGCAAACAGAAAAACAACTGGCAACTACAGAAGAAATAAATAAAACACTTAAGGAGAATTACGGAGTAATGCTTTTTATTAAGTGGCACAAAGTACACACTAAAAACTATGCAAATATAGGTAACTACAGTGTACGTACATGTAAGTATCTTGTACTTGCTGTGTATGGATGTTGGAAACTCATGTAATTATAATATGCATTTTGAATATTGGGAAAGAGGAAATCTTAGTGTAGATAATAGAACTTGTTTTGAAATATACACTGGCAATATTGAAATACACTCAGTGCAATATCTGCAATTCTATTGCTGGATACTTAATGCAAAGGGATTTTAAAGAATTCTTCAACAAGATCTAAGAGGTTGCTAATCTTCACCTCATTAGTTAAAACTACAACTGACATAACAACACATTAAGTTTCTCTTGCTTAATCATTAACATTGCACAATACAATTATCTCGCCTAGTTTTTAGTGTTACGGGAGAGAAAGAAATAACCTGAGTTTTCAATTTTGATTCAGAGCTAATGAATTTGGATTTCTTATGCTTTCTTTGAGTGTACGTGTGTTTTAATAGGTTGTGGGACTTTTATTACAAGTACAAATCTACTCAAAGAATATAGGTTACCTTTAATAGTTAGAATCACTATATCTTAATAGAAATTTCTTATGCATTTAATTTTTCAATTCCTTATTCTCTTTCTCTCTATTTCAATCCAAACATGCCCTTTGTACTTCACTTATACCCTTCCAAAGGCAATGGATTGAAGGTAGCAAGATTATAAAGAGAGCTAAAGGGGACAACATGTAAAAATGGGTTCTAAACTCATCAGCATTTTTATGTATTGAGATTATTAATATTGAATGCAATAGTTATTGGATAGAGCTGGTAAATTATCTGCCATGCATACTTACAATAATCCTTCTACCTCTCACTTTTAACATGGGCTATGATACTTCGATATAAATAGAAGAAATAATTATTTACAAGATATCCCAGGAAGCACTCTTTTGGGACTATCCTAACAGTCCACTCCCCACCCCCTGGGACATCTCAAAAGCCAACTTTACTTTTAGTGTAACTCAGTGGTGTATGGATCTGCATTTGTTTTCCCTTTTCTGTCATTAACTTTTCCTATAAGCAAACTACAGTAACTTTAAAAGGATAGTTCCTCTCATTCCTATTTACTATTTCAATGTGATATAATTGTGCTGATTAAAAAAATTAAGTGGCAACACTTTGCAATCCAACTTGACATTTCATTACTATTTAGGATGAAACAATTTCTTATAAATTAATACTATGCTTTCAAGTAAAAATCATATATGCAATTTTATTTTCCCAAAAAGTGTTATTGTGTAAGATAAATATTTAAGTATTTAAAACGGCCTCCTTATTAACAAATCATCCCAGAATAATGAATGCAAAGTATTGCCACAAATACTCACTTTATTTTGTCTGCATAGAAATAATATGAATTCTTCAAATCATATAATTTAATTATTCTGAAAGAAAATGGCATTTTAAAAGCAGATTTTTCTTTAGGAAAAACATGATACAAAAATTATCTCAAAGTATGATGCTTAAAGTAAGATTTTTCTGTTATGTGGTTATGTTATAGATAATGTTTGTTGTATTTTCTACCACCATATATATATATATATATATATATATATATATATATATATGTATATATATATTTCACAAGAAATGTATGGTTATTTTGGAGAGAATGGGCCCAAATGTGAAAACGATGTAAAGCAAAACCACTATTTTCCCCTATGAATATACTGTATATTTCAAAAGAAGAAACTTAAAAGATATTTGAAGATTGCAGGGGCAAAAGAAAAACCTACCAGGGCTCAGCACTTAAGCACTTTTCCCACATCCAGGGTCGGAACAGCAGTGATTCCTACATGAACTTTTAAGTGCGGTATGAAATGCCACATTACACTTCTCTTACACACAGTACTGTCAAACCTCAAATGTTTTCTTTCTTCAGATACTTTTCCTGTACATGAAACTAGTAGACACTTTCTCTTTATATTTGCTGATAGTGAAAGTTATATGCAATAAAATATTTGATGGTTGAAAGTAATGTTCACCAGTTGGTTAAAAAAATATGAAATGTAAACTGAATTGTTATCTCTTTATCCTTTTTGCTTTTCTCTGTGTTTTTAATGTATGGAATGAGTCTCATACATAGAAAGAAAAATAAGTTAGAAAATTTTCAAAACTAGTACTCTTTCTCCTTACAAGTGTATAAAACTAATCTCTTTATGAATTTATTTAACTGTACCTGCTGTAATTGTTGTAGATTCAATGATGGAGTTAAGTAGTAACCCAAGGGTTTATGAGTTCGGGATTACTGGCATTTTTTTTTTTTTCATACTATGTTCACATCAATATTTGTGAATTGTTTGTTTAGCTTTTCATTTAACCAAAAAATATTCCCTCAACAAAGCTCCATTTTTATCATAAATATTTCAACATAACTAACATCAGAACAAGTCTGCCATGTTAAAAAGAATTTAAAGACTTATCTCTGAAGATGGTACCCAGAAATGCGGGTGTTCCCAGTAACATAGCTTCAAAAATAAAATGTTCTATTTATGTGACATGAAATTCATAGCTTTTGGAAGGGTATATATATGACAGCATAAAAATAAATTCTGTGCTGTAAAGAAGATGCACTGAAACAAAACATATTGCACAGAAGATAGAGAAACACAATTATTGAATCTGCTGTTATCATTAACATTTTCAAAAACCAAAATGCATATTGTAATATTAGGTACATGACACTTGCATGTTAATATGCCTATATACTTACAAGTATTCAATGTGTACTTAGTGGCGCTTAAAATATGTCATGTACTACTCTTATAAACATTCTTACAGGGTTCCCATTTGCACCTCATCTTTCAGTACAGTCTTGTCAGAAAAAAATTGTCTGATACATATGGAAAAATAAAATTTGAATTTTAGTTATCTGTTGGACATTACTGAATTGTCTATTCATTTAGTTCATTTTCTTAGGCTTGTTAACAGAAAGGTGGACATTTCTTTTCTCCCATTGACACATTATAAAATATACCACAAAACATATTTCTTTATGCCAACACATTATTTTGCATAACTTTTTTCAACTGCATACATTATCCATTCATTTTATACCTCCTCAGTGATGCCCATTTTCTTTGTAAGTTTCAAATGGAAGTTTTTAAAAAGTTAAGCAGTAGTAAAATAAATGTTATATTATTTGTACAACATATAATTGTTACTCTTTGGAATGTGTGAACCTTGTAACATGCTGACTAAGGGTTAAAAAAATGTTGCCGACTTAAGGAAATTTGCTTGAGATTGCCAAAATTCCAAAATTCTGTAAAGATAATTTTACAATCACTTCCATGTGTTTACTAATGTTGACTAGGAACAGAAGCAAAAATACTTACACCCTTTTAATTTTCACACTCTAACCAGTATTATATATTTCAACTACCTAAGATAATGCAATTAATAATATATTCATCCTAAGCTTATGCCAATAAGAATTTGAGATAAGCTTTTAAATTTATGGAGGATTTTCTTTGTGTCTTTGGAAGTTCACTTACCATAAGGTATTTTATAATCTACTTTAAATAACAGATTTTGTTATACAGGGTAAGCCAAAGGCTGTACAAGAATTAGTGTCTGGGTCTGATATTTGTGTTAGACCATAAAATATTCCATTAAAATTTATCTGTAAATACAAGGCAAGATTTTGTATCTGGTTTATTTTATGAAAAAAACATTTACTTATTTTAATTAATTTTTCCTAGCAAAAGAAGCCCTGCGATACATGTTAGCAAATGTGATACTGTGTGTAAAAGCAGGTTCAGCACCACAGAAAATGACATCTAAAATAGTACATTCATAGACACAATTCTTTATTTCTTTTAAAGTTACCAAAAATGCCCACTTTTCTTCAGCTCTACCACCAAATACATATATGACATCCTCATTTCCAGATCAATCAATTCCATCAATTTTCATAATAGTAAGTCATATTTCAGTCAAAATATTCTTTGGTATTTTTTAAATCAAGGGAACATACTGATAAACTTTAATTAATAATTGTATGGCAGTTTTCCGCTTTGAGAGGGATTTTCATAATGTGATAATCCCAGGATGATGCCAAAAAATAAGTGTACATTCTATTAAAACAAGAATTTCCAGGAAATAGTTTTAAAAGGTTTTCAAACCATACTGTTTTGTGAAATTTAATAATTAAATTTTCCTTCCAAGTAATGACCACTTTCTTTGCTTTGGCATTGCTATGCTGGAAGAAGAAGTGGGAGAATTGTAATCAAAAAAGTAATTATAAAAGGTCTTATGATTTAATCAAACTGAAAAACAAGTAGCCTATTTTTTAACCATTGTTCCTAGTCTCAAATTCAATGGGTATTTCTATGGAGGTTTTCTATTTGACTTTTTAATAGGTCTGATTAATATTAAATCTTTACTATGCTAGAAAATTTAAGAAATTAACTCATCTTCTGAAGAGTGCCTGTAAGAATGACCAGAGTCAATACATTATTAAAAGACCTAAAAACATGTGTCCTGCACATACTTTTAATACTTTAATTCATTTTGTTTTTACTAAACTGGATCCTTACACAGAGGGAGGGTGCATATAATATGAACACATGGCAGATTTAAGGAATACATATTCAGGTAGATTTGAGTTGGTATACCATAATAAAGTAGTGCAGGTTTTTTAAAACTAATATGGTATTTCTGGAAAGCAACATTATATTCCTGGAATGTGGTAATCATTCACTCTACTATTTGAAAATATATTTAGTAAAATGGTTGTAACATGAATATATGAGAGTATATCAGGAAATTTATTTCAATGTGTTGGGAGAAAAAAAATAATTAGAAGTCAACTGGAAAATTTCTAAAGATAAGGTTTGTGCATTTGGCAATATTACCAAATAAAACGTGCCCTAATACCCTTCTGCCAGAGATCAGAGAAATTTACTGAAATGGGATCACAAAGGGTCAGCAATCTCACAAACATCTCAGCTCAGTGACAAGGTGTTTTGGAGATCTAAGGACTCCTATTTTAACTACAAAATCCACCAATGACCTCTTCATTTACTTCAAAGTCTTCCCAGGTGGCTCAGTTGTAAAGAATCCATCTGCTATTGTAGGAGATACAGGAGATGGATGGTTTGCTCCCTGGCTTGGGAAGATCCCCTGTAGGAGGAAATGGCAACACACTCTATATTCTTGCTGGGAAAATCCCATGGACAGAGAAGCCTGGTGGGCTATAGTCTATGGGGTTACAAAGAGTCAGACATGACTAAGTGACTGAACACACACACAAACCTATCAAAGTTGCACCTCTTGCTATAAATTATTCATTCTTGTGATTCAGACTATTTCCTGCTCTTAAGCATCAAATAACACATATATTGTCTCATGTGGCTCTAAATTATTTTCTATGCCCTGTAAGTAGAAAGAAGGCCTTAGTATTTTAAATCCTATTTTGCTTACAAATTTTTCTGCTAGTCTGGTGGAGTCATGTAAAATCAGGCATAGGCAGAGTATTTTGTATAGAGATTAGGGAATATTTTAAGTCTAACTGTAGTTGAGCCTAGCCAATCACAGTCCTTAGCATGAGGCAATTGCTGTTCATGTTTACTCGATGCCTTCTTACCAAGCAAAGGTTACCAGGGACCATTAGTGCTCCTGCTCAGCCATTGGTCAGTGCTGCTGTGGGCTCCTCCCCCAAGCGACCTTCAGTGAACAACCTTTAGTGAGGGCATTCAGCGAAAGTTTGGCAAAGTGGTGGTCATCAGGCTGACAGTGGATTAAGAGGAAGATTCTGACCTTCTCCCAAGGCCCTTTAGCTCATCCGGCCTTGGGGCCAGAGGCAACCTGGGAGGCCAAGGGAACAGGCTGTGCAGGGATCTAGGGCCACACACTGGACAGCACCAGGCCTTGAAGCAGCTGTGAACATCTCCCCTACCCTCACCTCTGCAACCTGATAGATGTAGCCTGTGGGACATGGCTCCCTCCCTGCCCACAATTTGGGCCACCTGAGGAGCCTGAGGGTTGGCACCTGGTTCCCTCAGCCATGACAGCTGAGCAGGGTCTGGGGACCTGGCCCTGAGGAAGCCGCCAACTGAGCTCTGCCTCCTCTTAGCCAGTACCAGGACCTTGGAAGGGAAAGTTTGTGCCTTCAGACCTTGCTCTTCTTTCTTGTTGAAACAGATGATAACATTCCTTTGATAAGAGATTTGCAAGAATATCATTACTTGACCTTTTTCCTGAGAGTCCACATGTCTCCTTTTAGCCGTGAAATTAGCTCATGAAAGAGGCTATCAGAAGTCATCAGTTAGGTTCAGTTCAGTCACTCAGTCATGTCTGACTCTTTGCAACCTCATGGACTGCAGCAGGCCACGCCTCCCTGTCCATCACCAACTGGCAGAGTTTACTCAAACCCATGTCCATTGAGTCAGTGATGCCATCCACCCATCTCATCCTCTGTCGTCCCCTTCTCCTCCTGCCTTCAATCTTTCCCAGCATTAGGGTCTTTTCTAATGAGTCAGTTCTTCGCATCAGGTCGCCAAAGTGTTGGAGTTTCAGCCTCAGCATCAGTCCTTCCAATTAATACTCAGGACTGATTTCCTTTAGGACGGACTGGTTGGATCTCCTAGGTGTCCAAGGGACTCTCAAGAGTCTTCTCCAACACCACAGTTCAAAAGCATCAATTCTTCGGCACTCAGCTTTCTTTATAGTCCAACTCTGACATCTATACATGACTACTGGAAAAACCATAGCTTTGACTAGATGGACCTTTGTTGGCAAAGTAATGTCTCTGCTTTCTAATCTGCTGTCTAGGTTGGTCAAAACTTTTCTTCCAAGGAGCAAGGGTCTTTTAATTTCATGGCTGCAGTCACCATCTGCAGTGATTTTGGAGCTTCCAAAAAGAAGTCATTGTGGTGGTTTAGTTGCTATGTCATGTCCAATTCTTTTGTGACTCCAGATACCATAGCTCACCAGACTCCTCTGTCCATAGGATTATCCCAGACAGGAATGCTGTAGTCGGTTGACATTTCCTTCTCCAAGAGATTTTCCTAACCCAAGGACTGAATCTACTTTTCCTGTGGCTCCTGCATTGCAGGCAGTTTTTTTTTTTTTTTTTTTTAAACCACTGCACCGCCAGGGAAAGGATCATTAGTCAATCCCTAATGATGAGCTGTCTAATTTACTATGCCTGTGTAATGAAGCCGCCATTTAAAAATCCATAAAGTATGGAATTCAGAGAGCTTTCAGGTTGGTGAACATGTGGAGGTGGTAGGAGGGTACAGAGCTTGGAGAAGCCATACAAACTCTGTTCTATTTTGCTTATACCTCGCTGTATGCATCACTTTCATCTGGCTGTCCCTAAGTATATCCTTTTGCAATAAAATTGTAATGAACTGATAATTTGGTAGGTAAACTGTTTTACTGAGTTCTGTGAACCATTCCCAGGTGGTACATTGGTAAACAACTCACCTACCAATACAGATGCAAGAGATGTGGATTTAGTCCTTGGGTTGGGAAGGTCCTGTGGAGATTGAAATGGCAACTGACTACAGTATTCTTGTCTGGGATAATCCCATGGACAGAGGAGTCTGGCAAGCTACAGTCCATGGGCTTCCCAAGAGTCAGACACAATGTGCTCAGTCACTTTTATCATGTGTGTCACTTTCATCATGTCTGACTCTTTGTGATCCCATGGACTGTAGCCACCAGGCTCCTCTGTCCATGGGATTCTCCAGGCAAGAATATTGGAATGGGTTGCCATGTCTTCCTGCAGGGAATCTTCCTGACTCAGGTAGCAAACCCACATCTTTTGCATCTCCTGCATTACAGGAAGATTCTTTACCCCTGAGCCACCAAGGAAGCCGCTACCTGACTATGATCTGACCTCAAGAACAAAAGTTCTAACACCCAGAAGTTTGCAACAGCTAACAACCATCCCCTCACCCCTTCCGCTTTCCTAGAAAAGGGCTTTGCTGAAAGCTTTCTGGGAGCTTGGGGTTTTTAAGGCATGAAATACCCATCCCCTTATGTGTCTCTGCAATAAACCTTTCTCTGTTCCAAACCCTGACATTTTGGTGTTATTTCACCCCTCTGTTCATTGGGCACAGGGACTTGCATTTTAATAACATAACCTTGAAGCACAGACTAAGATTCTCTGCTTTAACCTTGTAATGTCCGCAGCTGTAGAAACATTCCTCATTCATGTTTGTCTTTTTTACACCTAGCCACTACCTGTGATCTGGGGGCTAAAGCACTGAAGTATCCCCCTGTTTTATATATATATATTAGTTCCTGTGACAATATCACCACCTCCCTCCTATGCACACACCTCTTTCTAGCAAGAAACGCTTGGAATCTCCAGACGTGATGGGTCTTTTGGTATGTTAGGTGAAATGACTGATGGTTGAGGGCTCCCAAATGGCCTCGTCTTGGAAGCTGGTTGTCAGGGGAACCAATTACGGGATTATGTTTTTGAAACTTTTAGTCCCAACCACTAAATTCCAGACACAGGAGAGGGGTTGGAGGCTGAGTCAATCACTAATGATGAGCTGTCTAATTTACTATGCCTGTGTAATGAAGCCGCCATTTAAAAATCCATAAAGTATGGAATTCAGAGAGCTTTCAGGTTGGTGAACATGTGGAGGTGGTAGGAGGGTACAGAGCTTGGAGAAGCCATACAAACTCTGTTCTATTTTGCTCATACCTTGCCGTATGCATCACTTTCATCTGGCTGTCCCTAAGTATATCCTTTTGTAATAAAATTGTAATAAACTGCTAATTTGGTAGGCAAAATGTTTTACTGAGTTCTCTGAACCATTCCAGCACAAGACTCAAATTGAGGAGAGGCTTGTGGAGACCTCTGATTTGCAGCCAAGTCATTCAGAAGCTGTAGGTAAACTGGAGGGGCACTCCTTGCAATTGGCATCTGAAGTCAGGGGCAGTCTTGTGAGAATGAGCTTTTAATCCATGGGGTCTTATACAAACTTCATGCAGTTAGTGTCAGAATTGAGCTGAACTGTAGAACATGCATCTAGTATCAGAGAATCGATTGGTGTGGGAATCCCTGCCTCCACCCCTGCCCAGATTTGTATTACAGAAGTATTTAGTGACAGTCTTGTTGCTTTTCCCTTCACCCACACATGATTCTTTAGATCCATATATCTTATGCTTTCCCAGAGACATAGAAGCAATATAATTTTCCCACTAGAAGATAATTTTGAAAAAAAAAATCTCCAAACTAGCACCACATTTAAAAAAAGAGTATATGCAACCATAAGAAGTCACATACATGCTTATTTAGTGCAAGAACCAGATTAAAAGCATATATCTTTCTCTCTCTCTCTTTTTTTTTTTTTGCCACTGGGAATACATTCTTCTTTCCCCAACATTGTTTGTAGAATATTACTGTGCTTAGTCGCTCAGCCATGTCTGACTCTTTGCAACCTCATGGACTGTAGCCCACTAGGCTCCTCTGTCCATGGGGATTCTCCAGGCAAGAATGCTGGAGTGGGTTTCCATGCCTTCCTGGAATCTTCTCAACCCAGGGATCAAACCCAGGTCTCCCACATTTCAGCCAGATTCTTATCAACTGAGCCACCAGCGAAGCACTTAAAACGGTGTCCCCCTTTCAGAACATATGTCTGCATTGAAGTGCTGTGCTGTACGCTGAGAACATTTACTAAAAGTGTTCATCTGTCAGAGATAATATCTATATTGCTGGAATCTTAGTGACACCATTGTTAAACTTGTAAGATTTTGAGCTTCTCTTGGTATCTTCACAAATGAATGATTAAAATACAGTGTGATATAAATTGTGTATAATGAGATTGCCTACAATAAGTAGGAACCAAATCAGAGAACGTAATAATTGATGGTGGGAAGAACCCAATGATTTTCTACTAAGAGAGGCGTTGGATACTCCAGGAGAGCCTAAAGCTACTGGGAAGTGCACAGTGAAGATAAGAACATCTTCCCAATTTATTGTACAAGTTGTTTCAGAGCTCTGAAGGCAAAACTACTAAATACCACTGGAAATGATCATATCATAGGTAATCAAAGCCCAACATTACAAAAGCAACAAACTCCATTTATTGAGAAAATAGTCACATTTCATCACATATACAAATATGAATATGTTCAAATCCAGACTTATTTAGTTAGCAATCTACTTACATTATAATCTCAGGCAATACTACTAGTAGTTTTCATTGGAAGGACTTGCTCACTGAAGCTGTATTTCAATGCTTTCCTTCATGGCTGGTTTTATGGGTGGTGACCAGTAGTGGAGTTTGACCCAGGACTTCCAGCTTCAATGGAGCACCATACTTAAGATTTAATGGCCTGTAGTGGCCACATTGACGTTCTTAATAATCTTAACTTAGAATTTGTGAAGTCCAGTGGAGTGATGGACCATGTGTGTGGAGCCGGGAGCTTTGGTTCCTGTGTGACTCTGCCTCTCACCACTGCTTTGCCTCCCCTGACAGTTTCTCAACTTCCCGCTCCCTAACTCATGCTCAGTGACCACTAAAAGCCATGCCAGGTAGGGCCCCAGGTACAGACATGGGGAGATTAGGATCAGGATGTTCTTGCCCATATGTGGGATTGCAGTGGTGGCTGTGAGGATCTACATTGACCCTTTGAATATCTGTGTGCCAAGGGAAGACAACATTAAATAGCAAATAAAGATAAGTCTTACAGGTTAAGAGAAAGAGTCCAAGAAAAAGTTTTTTTTTCTTTTTTCCTTCCCAGTTTTGAACAAAGTATGTCACATCACATTTACATTTTGAAATTGGTTCAGTCACTCAGTCACGTCCGATTCTTTGCAACCCAGTGGACTGAAGCATGCCAGGCCTCCCTGTCCATCACCAACTTACAGAGCTTACTCAAATTCATGTCCATAGAGTCGCTGATGCCATCCAACCATCTCATCCTGTCCGTCGTCGACTTTTCCTTCTGCCTTCAGCCTTTCCCAGTATCAGGTTCAAATGAGTCAGGTCTTTGTATTAGGTGGCCAAAGTATTGGAGTTTTGGCT
This sequence comes from Budorcas taxicolor, assembly GCF_023091745.1. NCBI lineage: Eukaryota > Metazoa > Chordata > Mammalia > Artiodactyla > Bovidae > Budorcas > Budorcas taxicolor. The sequence goes on from NC_068910.1 coordinate 98,942,051, forward strand.
TCAGCATCCATCCTTCCAATGAATATTCAGGATTGACCTCTTTTAGGATGGACTGGTTGGATCTCCTTGCTGTCCAAGGGACTCTCAAGAGTCTTCTCCAACACCACAGTTCAAAAGCATCAATTCTTTGGCGCTCAGCTTTTTTATGGTCCAACTGTCACATCCATACATGACTACTGGAAAAACCTTAGCCTTGACTAGACGGACCTTTGTTGAAAAAGTAATGTCTCTGTTTTCTAATATGTTGTTTAGGTTGATCATAACTTTTGTTTCAAGGAGCAAGTGTCTTTTAATTTCATGGCTGTAGTCACCATCTGCAGTGATTTTGGAGCCCAAGAAAAGAGTTTCTCACTCTTTCCATTGTTTTCCCATTTATTTGCTATGAAGTAATGGACCGGATGCCATAACTTTAGTTTTCTTAATGCTGAGATTTAAACCAACATCTTCACTTTCCTCTTTCACTCTCATCAAGAGGCTCTTAGTTCTCCTTCGCTTTCTGCCATAAGGATGATGTCATCTGCATATCTGAGGTTATTGATATTTCTCCCAGCAATCTTGATTCCTGCTTGTGTTTCTTCCAGTCCAGCGTTTCTCATGATGTACTCTGCATAGAAGTTAAATAAGCAGGGTGACAATATACAGCCTTGACGTCCTCCTCTTCCTATTTGGAAACAGTCTGTTGTTCCATGTCTGGTTCTAACTGTTGCTTCCTGACCTGCATACAGATTTCTCAAGAGGAAGGTTAGGTGGTCTGGTATTCCCATCTCTTTCAGAGTTTTCCACAGTTTATTGTGATCCACACAGTCAAAGGCTTTGGCATAGTCAATAAAGCAGAAATAGATGTTTTTCTGGAACTCGCTTGCTTTTTCCATGATCCAGCGGATGTTGGCAATTTGATCTCTGGTTCCTCTGCCTTCTCTAAAACCAGCTTGAACATCAGGGAGTTCATGGTTCACATATTGCTGAAGCCTGGCTTGGAGAATTTTGAGCATTACTTTACCAGCATGTGAGACGAGTGCAATTGTGCGGTAGTTTGAGCATTCTTTGGCATTGCCTTTCTTTGGGATTGGAATGAAAACTGCCCTTTTCCAGTCCTGTGGCCACTGCTGAGTGTTCCATATTTCCATATTGAGTGCAGCACTTTCACAGCACCATCTTTCAGGATTTGAAACAGCTCCACTGGAATTCCATCACCTCTACTAGCTTTCTTCGTAGTGATGCTTTCTAAGGACCACTTGACTTCACATTTCAGGATGTCTGGCTCTAGATGAGTGATCACACCATTGTGATTATCTAGGTCGTGAAGGTCTTCTTTGTACAGTTCTTCTGTGTATTCTTGCCACCTCTTCTTAATATCTTCTGCTTCTGTTAGGTCCATACCATTTCTGTCCTTTATCAAGCCCATCTTTGCATGAAATGTTCCCTTGGTATCTCTAATTTTCTTGAAGAGATCTCTAGTCTTTCCCATTCTGTTGTTTTCCTCTATTTCTTTGCATTGTTCTCTGAGGAAGGCTTTCTTATCTCTTCTTGCTATTCTTTGGAACTCTGCATTCAGATGCTTGTATCTTTCCTTTTCTCCTTTGCTTTTTGCCTCTCTTCTTTTCACAGCTATTTGTAAGGCCTCCTCAGACAGCCATTTTGCTTTTTTGCATTTCTTTTCCATGGGGATGGTCTTGATCTCTGTCTCCTATACAATGTCACGAACCTCATTCCATAGTAATAACTAGTATATATAAATGCTTTATAGGATAAAACTAGAAAGGCTTACTTGGTGAGGTGCTATAATCTGAGGGAGAAAAACTTGAGATGATACTTGGAGTAACTGGAAGGTGTTAACCAGGTGAATGTAAAAGGAACCTAATTGAGGCAAAGAAAACAGCAAATATGAGGAGCTGAGGCAGGGTATTTTGGGAAAAATGTTTTTAAAAATGGCTAAGGAGAATTACTTGATCTTTCATCATTATTGTATCTTTCCCTGGCATGTTTTCTTGTCATATCAGCATTACATGTTTGAAGTGAAGTGAAAGTCACTCAGTCGTGTCCAACTCTTTATGACCCCATGGACTGTAGCCCATCAGGCTCTCTCCATGGTATTTCACAGACAAGAATACTGGAGTGGGTTGCCTTTCCTACTCCAGGGGAGCTTATTAATGCAACGATTGAACCTGGGCCTCCTGCATTACAGGCAGACTCTTTGTCATCTGAGCCACTAGGGAAGCCCATCTAAAGTGAAATGAAAGTTGTTTAGTTGTATTCAACTCTTTGTGACCCCATGGACCCCATTTCATGTTTAATCTCACCAACTATATGCATTTCTTTTCCTAAGGGATGGTCTTGATCCCTGTCTCCTGTACAATGTCACAAACCTCCATCCATAGTTCATCAGGCACTCTATCTATCAGATCTAGTCCCTTAAATCTATTTCTCACTTTCACTGTATAGTCATAAGGGATTTGATTTAGGTCATACCTGAATGGCCTAGTGGTTTTCTACACTTCCTTCAATTTCAGTCTGAATTTGGCAATAAGGAGTTCGTGATCTGAGCCACAGTCAGCTCCCAGTCTTGTTTTTGCTGACTGTATAAAGCTTCTCCATCTTTGGCTGCTAAGAATATAATCAATCTGATTTTGGTATTGGCCATCTGGTGATGTCCATGTGTAGAGTCTTCTCTATGTTGTTGGAAGAGGATGTCGGCTATGAGCAGTGTGTTCTCTTGGCAAAACGATATTAGCCTTTTCCCTGCATCATTCTGTACTCCAAGGCCAAATTTGCCTGTTACTCAAGGTGTTTTTGACTTCCTACTTTTGCATTCCAGACCACTAAAATGAAAAGGACATCTTTTTTGGGGTGTTAGTTCTAAAAGGTCTTGTAGGTCTTCATAGAACCATTCAAATTCGGCTTCTCCAATATTACTGTTCAGAGCATAGACTTGGATTACCATGATATGGAATGATTTGCCTTGGAAATGAAGATAGATCATCCTGTAATTTTTGATATTGTATCCAAGTACTGCATATCAGACTCTTTTGTTGATTATGATGGGTACTCCATTTCTTCGAATGGATTCTTGGCCGCAGTAGTAGATATAATGGTCATCTGAGTTAAATTCACCGATTCCAGGCCATTTTAGTTTGCTGATTCCTAAAATGTCAACACTCACTCTTTCCATCTCCTGTTTGACCACTTCCAATTTGCCTTGATTCATGCACCTAACATTCCAGGTTCCTATGTAATATTGCTCTTTATAGCATTGGACTAGCTTCCATCACCAGTCACACCCACAACTGGGTGTCGTTTTTTTCTTTGGCTCCATCTCTTCATTCTTTCTGGAGTTATTTCTCCACTGATCTCCAGTACCATGCATATTGGGCCCATAACGATCTGGGTAATTCATATTTCAGTGTCCTATATTTTGGTAATTTTAAACTGCTCCTGGGGTTCTTAAGGCAAGTATATTGAAGTGGCTTGCCATTCCCTTCTCCAGTGGACCACATTTTGTCAGAACTCTCCACCATGACCCTTCCATCTTGAAAGGCCCTACATGACATGGCTCATACTTTCATTGAGTTAGACAAGGCTGTGGTTCACATAAGCAAAATGGCTGTCTGAGGAGGCCTTACAAATAGCTGTGAAAAAAAGAGAAGCAAAAAGTATAGCAAAAAAGGAAAGATATACTTATTTGAATACAGAGTTCCAAAGAACAGCATGGAGAGATAAGAAAGCTTTCCTCAGTGATCAATGAAAAGAAATAGAGGAAAACAATAGAATGGGAAAGACTAGAGATCTCTTCAAGAAAATTAGAGATACCAAGGGAATATTTCTTCCAAAGATGGGCTCAGTAAAGGATAAAAATGGTATGGATCTACAGAAGCAGAAGATATTAAGAAGAGGTGGCAAGAATACACAGAAGAACTGTACAAAAACAATCCTCATAACCCAGATAATCACGATGGTGTGATCACTCATCTAGAGCCAGACATCCTGAAATGTGAAATCAAGTGGGCCTTAGAAAACATCATTATGAACAAAGCTAGTAGAAGTGATGGAATTCCAGTTGAGCTATTTCAAATCCTAGATGATGCTGTGAAAGTGCTTCACTCAATACGTCAGCAAATTTGGAAAACAGCAGTGGCTACAGGACTGGAGAAGGTGTTTTCATTCTAATTCTAAAGAAAGGCAATCCCAAAGAATGCTCAAACTATTGCACAGTTGTGCTCATTTCACATGCTAGTAAAGTAATGCTCAAAATTCTCCAAGCCAGGCTTCAGCAATACGTGAGCTGTGCACTTTCAGATGTTCAAGCTGGTTTTAGAATAGACAGAGGAACCAGAGATCAACTTTCCAATGTCTGCTGGATCATTGAAAAAGCAAGAGAGTTCCAGAAAATCATATTTCTGCTTTATTAACTATGCCAAAGCCTTTGACTGTGTGGATCACAATAAATTGTGGAAAATTCTGAAAGAGATGGGAATACCAGACCACCTGACCTGCCTCTTGAGAAATCTTTATGCACGTCAGGAAGCAACAGTTAGAACTGGACATAAAACAACAGACTGCTTCCAGACAGGAAAAGGAGGATGTTAACCCTAACCCTAACCCTAACCCTGCTTATTTGACTTATATGCAGAGTACATCATGAGAAATGCTGGGCTGGAAGAAGCACAAGCTGGAATCAAGATTGCCAGGAGATAACCTCAGATATGCAGATGACACCTCCCTTTTGGCAGAAAGTGAAGAACTAAAGAGCCTCTTGATGAGAGTGAAGGAGGAGAGTGAAAAAGTTGGCTTAAAACTCAGTATTCAGAAAACTAAAATCATAGCATCTGGTCCCATTACTTCATGACAAATAGATGGGGAAACAGTGGAAACAGTGGTAGACTTTATTTTGGGGGGCTCCAAAATCACTACAGATGGTGACTGCAGCCATGAAATTAAGACACTTACTCCTTTAAAGGAAAGTTATGACCAACCTATTGGTCAGCATATTAAAAAGCCTAGAAGTTACTTTGCCAACAAAGGTCTGTCTAGTCAAAGCTATGGTTTTTCCAGTAGTTATGTGTGAATGTGAGAGTTGAACTATAAAAAAAGCTGAGAGCTGAAGAATTGATGCTTTTGAACTGTGGTGTTGGAGAAACTCATGACAGTCCATAGGACTGCAAGGAGATCCAACCAGTCCATCCTAAAGGAGATCAGTCCTGAGTGTTCATTGGAGCATTGACGTTGAAGCTGAAATTCCAATACTTTGGCCACCTGATGCAAAGAACTGACTCTTTTGGAAAGACCCTGATGTTGGGAAAGATTGAAGGCAGGAGGAGAAGGGGACAACAGAGGGTGAGATGGTTGGATGGCATCACTGACTCAGTGGACATGTGTTTGATTAAACTCTTGGAGTTGGTGATGGACAGGGAGGCCTGGCGTGCTGCAGTCCATGGGATTGCAGAGTCAGACAGGACAGAGTAACTGAACTGAACTATATGCAATGAATTGTACTGTATAATGTAGGTAAAACATGAAAAGAAATGCAGTAGACTGGGTCCAGCCACAGAAACAAAAATGACTCTGTATTTTTTAAATTTGTTAGTGACACAGGTGAGAAGGCAAACAAGGATGGCAAGAGAACCCAGGATTAGCAACATTGGGAAGCTGCTATCTCTCCCAGGCTGGAGAGATACTAAAACTCCCCAAGGCCAGCATCTTTTGCCATGAGTTCTACAGTCGTTGTGAAGCTCTGACACAGAATAGGTTAACTGTGAATTGAAGGGGACTCTTTCTGATGTGTTCTCAAGTCAAGAAGGAAACTAAGGTGTCCCAGAAAAGGAGTGGGAACAGCATAGTTTCGCCCCTTCTCTAGCTGTTTAACCTTTCATTTAAGCCTTCCGGGTGACATATGCAACCCAGAGAGAAAGGAGGCTTGGAAACCAGAACTTGTTGGGGGAGGGGGAGGAACACTTAGCACAAGTTTTCTAAGAGCAAAGCGTGGGCTTACCAATACCAAATATTTCCTATATTTATAAAACTTACCATCTAGTCAAGGAAATTCATTACTTTATAGTGATGAGTATGTCATGTGAGTGTATGTTCCTCGGTTCTTTGTCTCATCACAACAAAGATTTGGAACGATGGACATTAAAACCCTCTGTGTGTCATAGCTCTCAGGTCTTGGACAAACCATGTTATAGCTCTTAGGCAAATCAGTGTTACAGCTCTATTTTATTTAGAAGATAGCAGGATAATCCATCCTTGAAGCGTGAGGGCATGCCAACCCAAAGACTTGAAGAGAAGAGAGTGGAGAAGCGAGCAGGGGAGGGAGAGAGAGAGGGAGAGAGAGAGAGAGTGCATGCACATGTGAAAGAGAGAGAGAAAGCGCTTTGGCTCCTCCTTTTATATGTTTTTTCCTCCACCTGGGCCTGCCCTATGCAAATTGGACTTAGCCAGAAGTGCAGTTTTTTCTACCTGAAGTCTTTACTCGGGTCTTCGGACCTTCTTTTGTTCTATTTTTGTGGGCTTTTCCTTTCCTTGTCTTTTAGCCACCACCATTTTGGACTCCTTTTCCCTATTCTACCTACCTAACATTCCCCCCTCAAGAGATGGGAGGCCCAATTCTTTAGGAATAGGGGCATCGAGATCTTTTTGGCCACTTCCTGCTGAATTGGGACGACGAGGGGTATTGGGCCTCCCGCTCTTGCTAATCTCAAGCCTCAGAGTCCTTATAGCGGTGTCCATCTAAGGCTGTGTGATATTTTCCATGGTCGGCTGCAGTTTTATATCTTTGTTGAACTGGCACTGCATGTTGTAGCTTGTTGACCTGGGCAGACACAAAACGGGTTAGACAGTTGACAGTACATGGAATAATCATAAGCATCATCAATATAGCATAACAAGGACTAGCAGGGGCATTAGTCAATTTTAAACTCACATTGCCAGGATGGCTCAAGGCCCTCCTTGTTCAGGCATCAGTAGATCTATCTCCTGTCTGTTTTGGAGTACAATCTCTATCAAGCTGTGTTGGGTCTTTAGAGCGATCCTGAGAAATCTTATCCCCAGGAAACAGATTTTGGGGTTGTTCATTAGAATGGCACTCATTGGTAGTCCTGAATAGGTATCTGAGATCTCCCAGGGGCTCACAGGTGTATTGAGTGTCCTCTTCTGTCTTCTTCCATGGCTTGACTCATGAGTAGTGAATCCAGGAATCATGTCCTGGTACCCTGACTGCTGTGGGGGTAGAAAGTATTACAGGGTAGGGGCCCTTCCATGTGGAATGGAGTTGAGCCTTTGGGAACCCATCTTTCAAGACTTTAATTAGGACTTGAGGTCCTGGAGCATATAAGTCCTGGTTAATAACCCACAAGCGTATATCCTGTTGGAATTGCCCAATGGCCATGGTATAAGACTGGAGGGTCTGAACCTCTGGATCTAGGAAGAAGTAATTGACATAAACAAAAGGTCTCCCATATAGCATCTCATAAGGACTAAGACCAAGCTGTTCCTTAGGGACAATGCGGGTGCGGAGGAGAGCTATCGGTAAAGCCTCCTTCCATCCCAGGGAGGTCTCCTGGATTATCTTTTTTATCGCTGATTTTAAGAATTGATTGGATCTTTCTAATTTTCCTGAAGATTGAGGCCTCCAGGCACAATGGAGATAATAAATAATGCCCAATGCTTTCGAGACCCCTTCAGTTCAGTTCAGTTCAGTGGCTCAGTCGTGTCCGACTCTTTGTGACCCCATGAATAGCAGCACGTCAAGCCTCGCTGTTCATCACCATCTCCTGGAGTTCACTCAGATTCATATCCATCGAGTCCGTGATGCCATCCAGCCATCTCATCCTCCATCGTCCCTTTCTCCTCCTGCCCCCAATCCCTCCCAGCATCAGAGTCTTTTCCAATGAGTCAACTCTTCGCATGAGGTGGCCAAAGTACTGGAGATTCAGCTTCAGCATCATTCCCTCCAAAGAAATCCCAGGGTTTACTTCCTTCAGAATGGACTGGTTGGATCTCCTTGCAGTCCAAGGGACCCTCAAGAGTCTTCTCCAACACCACAGTTCAAAAGCATTAATTCTTTGGCGCTCAGCCTTCTTCACAGTCCAACTCTCACATCCATACATGACCACAGGAAAAACCATAGCCTTGACTAGATGGACCTTAGTAAGCAAAGTAATGTCTCTGCTTTTGAATATGCTATCTAGGTTGGTCATAACTTTTCTTCCAAGGAGTAAGTGTCTTTAAATTTCATGGCTGCAATCACCATCTGCAGTGATTTTGGAGCCCAAAGAAATAAAGTCTGACACTGTTTCCACTGTTTCCCAGTCTATTTCCCATGAAGTGATGGGACCGGATGCCATGATCTTCGTTTTCTGAATGCTGAGCTTTAAGCCAACTTTGTCACTCTCCTCTTTCACTTTCATCAAGAGGCTTTTTAGTTCCTCTTCACTTTCTGCCAAAAGGGTGGTGTCATCTGCATATCTGACGTTATTGATATTTCTCCCGGCAATCTTGATTCCAGCTTGTGTTTCTTCCAGTCCAGTGTTTCTCATGATGTACTCTGCATAGAAGTTAAATAAGCAGGGTGACAATATACAGCCTTGACGAACACCTTTTCTTATTTGGAACCAGTCTGTTGTTCCATGTCCAGTTCTAACTGTTACGTCCTGACCTGCATACAGATTTCTCAAGAGGCAGGTCAGGTGGTCTGGTATTCCCATCTCTTTCAGAATTGTCCACAGTTTATTGTGATCCACACAGTCAAAGGCTTTGGCTTAGTCAATAAAGCAAAAATAGATGTTTTTCTGGAAGTCTCTTGCTTTTCCCATAATCCAGCAGATGTTGGCAATTTGATCTCTGGTTCCTCTGCCTTCTCTAAAACCAGCTTGAACATCAGAAAGTTCACGGTTCACGTATTGCTGAAGCCTGGCTTGGAGAATTTTGAGCATTACTTTACTAGCATGTGAGATGAGTGCAATTGTGCGGTAGTTTGAGCATTCTTTGGCATTGCCTTTCTTTGGGATTGGAATGAAAACTGCCCTTCTCCAGTCCTGTGGCCACTGCTGAGTTTTCCAAATTTGTTGGCATATTGAGTGCAGCACTTTTACAGTGTCATCTTTCAGGATTTGAAATAGCTCAACTGAAATTCCATCACCTCCACTAGCTTTGTTCATAGTGATGCTTTCTAAGGCCCACTTAACTTCACATTCCAGAATGTCTGGCTCTAGATGCAAGACCCCTTAGGTGACCTTAGAAGTAAATGATGTCCCATTGTCACTTTGTAATGACCTAGGCAGACCAAATCTTGGAATGATTTCATGGAGCAGTTTTTTTACCACCTCCTCAGCCTTCTCAGTCCAAGTGGGGAAGCCTTTAATCCATCCTATGAATGTATCTATCATGACTAATAGGTATTTATACCCTTGAGAAACTGGTATCTGGATGAAGTTCATCTGCCAGTCCTCTCCTGGTTAGGTCCCATGTCGTTGAACTGGCTGGGCCAGCTGGGGTCTTTGAGCTCCTTGGGGGTTGTTTAATTGGCAAGTGGGACAAGAGGAGACCACCTGTCTTATAGTTGTTTGGAAGTCTGTTCCTCTGAAGGACCTTTCTAGTAATCTTTGGAGGGCCTTTTCTCCTAAATGAGTAGTGGCATGTAAGGAGTTAATCAACTTCCATTGGAGGTTACCAGGCAGAAAAAGGAGTCCCTCCTTTTGGAACCACCCCATATGATCTTCTTGAAAGCCCTCGCTCTTAGCTTTAAGAGTCTCACTTTCAGTATATGAAGGAGTTTCTGGCAAATTAGTCTGTGGAACTAAGGTGGCAACCCCTTAATAGGTCATGGTTCTGTAATGCTGCTCTCCTAGCTGCCTGATCATCTGCTTGGTTCCCTCATAACACTTCTGTGCTCCCTTTTTGGTGTCCTTTACAGTGGGAGACTGAAACCTCAGTGGGCAGATGGACTGCCCCCAGGAGTTGAAGAATCTGATCATCATATTTAATTGGAGACCCTCGGTTGGTCAAGTAGCCCCTTTCTTTCCAAATAGCCACACGTGCATATAGCACCAGAAAGGCATACTTGGAATCAGTGTAAATGGCTATTCTTTTTCCTTTTCCCAGCTCTAAAGCTCGAGTCAGGGCTATGAGCTTAGCTAATTGGGCTGAAGTACCTGGTGGCAGGGGCTTAGCCTCTATGATCTCAAAATTGGAGACTACTGTATACCTGGCTCTTCTTTTTCCATCCAAGACAAAGCTGCTTCCATCAGTGCACCAGATTTCCTCAGGACTGGCCAGAGAATCTTCTGACAATCCCTCTTGGGGTTTTGTCCAGTGGTCCAAGGTTTCTAGACAAGAGTGAAAGGGGAGAGAGCCCTCGGGGGTAGGTAAGAGGGTGGCTGGGTTAAGAACCCCACAAGGGTTAAGAACCCCACTAATGAGGCCTGGATTTTCCATCAGCATTACTTGATATCTGAGGATTTTTTGATCAGACATCCACAAATGGCCTCTCCCATTTAGGAGTTGTTTTACTTGGTGGCTGGTAAAAATAGCTGGTTTGCCCCCAAAGGAGAGTTTTAAAGCATCTTCTATCATGATTGCAATAGCTGCAAGATTTCGAAGGCAGGGGGGCCAGCCTCAGGTAGTTGGATCAAGCCTCTTGGATAAGTAAGCTACAGGCTGGGGCTCAGATCCCAATCTTTGAGTTAACACTCCCAAGGCTATTCCCTCTCTTTCATGGACTTAAAGTTGGAATGCTTTTTCTGGGTCTGGCAACCTCAAGGCAGGTGCCTTAGTTAAAGCCTGTTTTAGTGTAGCTTCTGCCTTCTTTTGAGGAGTTCCCCACATCACTAGGATTGAATCATCTCATTCCTTTATGCTTTCATATAAGGGCTGGGCAGTTAGACCACAGTTGGGTATCCAGATTCTGCAATATCCAGTTAGCCCCAGGAAAGCTCGTAATTGTTTTCAAGTCGTGGGGGAGGGCAACTGGAGGATTCCTTGTACCCAATCAGAGGACAGCCTCCTGGACCCGTGTGTAATCTGAACTCCCAGGTAAGTGACCTTTGTCTCATCCATCTGTGCCTGAGCATGGGAGACTTTATATCCCCTTTCTGCCAAGAAGTTTAGAACATGAATTGCATGTTGTTGGGCACTTTTCTCATCTGGAGAGCAGATTAGTAGGTCGTCTATGTATTGTAATATTTTTCCATTAGGTCCCAGGTCCAGATCTAGGAGATCCTGGCTAAGGGCCTGTCCAAACAGGTGGGGGCTATCTCTGAACCCCTGAGGTAATACTATCCAAGTCATCTGTTGGTGTTTCTCTCCTGGAGCCTCCCATACAAAGGCAAAAAGATATTGGGATTCTTTAGCCAGTGATATGCAAAAAAATGCATCTTTGAGATTTAAGACTGTAAACCATTTGGCACTGGGTGGGATTTCTCCCAAGATTACATAGGGATTGGGTACTGTGGGATAGAGAGGGAAGAATTGATGCTTTTGAACTGTGGTGTTGGAGAAGACTCTTGCGAGTCCCTTGGACTGCAAGGAGATCCAACCAGTCCATTCTGAAGGAGATCAACCCTGGGATTTCTTTGGAAGGAATGATGCTAAAGCTGAAACTCCAGTACTTTGGCCACCTCATGCAAAGGGTTGACTCATTGGAAAAGACTCTGATGCTGGGAGGGATTGGGGGCAGGAGGAGAAGGGGACAACAGAGGATGAGATGGCTGGATGGCATCACTGACTCGATGGACATGAATCTGAGTGAATTCTGGGAGTTGTTGATGGACAGGGAGGCCTGGCGTGCTGCGATTCATGGGGTCGCAAAGAGTCAGACACGACTGAGTGACTGAACTAAACTGAACTGACAGCTTCATTTATGATCCAGAGCTCTTGAACCATTGGCCAGGTTTCATCTTTTTTCTTTACTGAGAGGATTGGGGTGTTACATGGTGAACCTGGATAAATAAATTCCTATGCCCACAAGCAAGGAATTTATTTATTAAAGGCTGGAGTCCCTCCAGAGCCTCTCTTTTGAGAGGATATTGTTTCCAGTTAGGAAACCGAGTGGGATCTCAGAGGACAATGATGACCAGCTCAGCTTGGTGGGCTCGTCCAGGAATCCCGTGGTCCCACACCTGGGGGTTAATTTTGTCTTCCCATAGTTTTTGGTCCCTCTCTATTGAAGGTGTAATTAGTTCTTCAGTAGTAACCAGGAGCTGCAGGGCTCTAGGGGCTGAAAAACTTCCCATCACATGGGTGGTCTCCAGTTTAGTGAGTATATCTCTTCCCAGTAAGGGAGTAGGATGCTCAGGGACCACCAGAAACTGGTGGGAAAATATTTGTCCATCCCAGCAACAAAGAAGTGTTCGGGTGAATCTTTTAGTAGTTGCTTTTCCTGTAGCACCCAAAATGGTACAGTTTTGGGAAGAGAAGGCTCCGGAGTAGGAGATCAAGACAGAGTAGGTAGCCCCTGTGTCAACCAAGAAATTCTCAGACCTATCTGCCACATCCAATTGCACCCTTGGCTCCAGCCCCGTGATGGTTACCTGTGACAGGTGGGCTGGCTGGAGCGGGCTGCTTCAGTCCTCTTGAATCGTCGAGAGTGTAGGCTTGACGCTTGACCTTGAAGCTCTTGGGTCCCGAAGGCAGAGTGTCACCCAATGTCTCAGTTGATGGCATTCGTGGCAAGCCATTCTAGAAGACTTGTCATGGTTTGGACACTCTTTGGTCCAATGCCCCACTTTACTACAGATCAGGCATTTGTCTCGTGCCTTGTCCTTCAAGGACTCGGGGTTTGCCATGGGGCTTCTCTGGAGGGCGGCCAGAATCTGGGCATGGCTTGTCTCTTTCTTTCTCTCCCTCTCCTTGGCCTTGGCCTCCTTCACCTGTTCTCTGTTATAAAAGGTATTGGTGGCTGTCGGGACCATCTCATCTAAAGAGGCAGCAGGGTCCTGCTGTCATAGCTGTTGTAACTTTATTCTGATATCTGATGTACATTGGAACAGGAATTTGTCCTTTAAAATCACCTGTCCCTCGTAAGAGTTTAAGTTCAGATTGGTAAACTTTTGGAGTGCCTCTTTTAGCCTTTCCAGAAAGGCGATGGGGTTCTCATTGGGTTGCTGAGTTATTGTTGAGACTGGGCACAGTCCCACAAGTAATAGGCTTCTTTTTGTTTCCATGGGTGGACTTCCTTAGGGCTGAGTCTTTCTGAAGCTTATCCTACCCAGAACTGTTGCAACCTGAGAGCCAGGCATCCCTGGGTCAGGGTGCAGATCCCCAGGCAGGCTGAGGTGTGACAGCCTCCTAGAGATCGAATCCCTGGGCAGGTCGAGGCATGACGATCTCCTGTGACCCCTGGGACTAGTAGATCCCCGAGCAGGTTGAGGTGTGACAACCCTTCAAGGACCAGATCCCTAGGCAGGTCAAGGCATGATGACCTCCTGGGACCCCCAGACTGGAGTTGGGCATCCTCAAGATCTCTAGTGTGACCAGTACTGGGTAGGATTAGGGGGTTGGATATTATAGAGTATTTCCCTCCCAAATCCAGCTATTTTCTGGTTATCTCTCCAGAAGATTGTAGGTCTGGATGGGGCTCAGGAAAAGAGCATGAAACAGGAGGGAAAGGGGCAGAGCACAACCTTTGAAAGAATGACATAGCACAAGGGTATAATGTAAACCAATTAAAATCGGTTGGGTCCAAGACAACAAGTCAAATTCAAGTAAACCTTAATCTCCAATCTATGAGCCAACAGACACACCCAAATGTGGCAGGACAGCTCAAAGACACTGTCAAAAAATGGAGGAGTGGGTGGTTCCCCAAAGGCTGGGATGATCCTCTCACTCATTAGCATATGAATTCATCCCACTTGCAAAACCTAGCCAGCCACATTCCATGGCCAGTACCCTGTAGAGTGGGCACTTCTCTCTGAATTTTAACAAGTCTACCTCTTATCTATTGTTTGCCTCTCAATGAATTTTTGCAATGAGACCTCAGATTCTGAGCTTTATTAGATACCCAAAGCCATTCTGGGTTTTGGTTGGGCTCAAGTCCCAGTAGAGGGCTGAAGGACAGGAGGGAAAAGCAGTGGGAAAAACGTGCCAAGGAATCCCCTTCATAGCCTGCCAGAAAATTTGTTAAATATCTGACAGGTGCTCACAGTTTCATTGGTTTGATCCTTGGCACAAAGAAGAGTAAGGACAGAAGAGTAAGGACACAAGCTGTTACCAGCTTGTGTAACAGTTACTGGGGCTTAGCAGATAGTGCCTTTGGGGCATGGTGAGGAGTAGCATGTTCACAGAGGTTCGAGAAAATAAGAAACGAGAGATTGTAAAGGAATTAAGATTTTGTTAGGCATGTCCCTCCAGCCATAGGAGTGAGGCCCTCTTACCTTAACCAGAGGTCTTCTTGAATCTGAGACTGGGCTGCATGGGCATTCTGCTGAGCTTGTTTTTCGCTGTCCCAGTTTCCAGCACGATGGGCCTTCCCCTGCACTGGATTTTCTGTTCCACCTCTACCGCAGGAGCTTCCCTGAGTTGGGCTCGTGCTCTACCTAGGCTCTTCTGCACAGAGGTTGTTTCAGCCAGGTGAAACCTGAGTCACGGCACCATAGATGTCACGTGAGTGTATGTTCCTCGGTTCTTTGTCTCGTCACAACAAAGATTTGGAGCAACGGACATTAAAGCCCTTGGCGAGTCACAGCTCTTGGGTCTTGGACAAACAGTGTTATAGCTGTTAGGCAAATCAGTGTTACAGCTCTATTTTATTTAGAAGTTAGCAGGAGACTCCATCCTCGAAGCATGCCAACCCAAAGACTCCAAGAGAAGAGAGTGGAGGAGCGAACGGGGGAGGGAGAGAGAGAGAGAGGGAGAGAGAGAGAGAGAAAGAGCGCACGCATGCGGGAGAGAAAAAGAGAAAGAAAGCGCTTTGGCTCCTCCTTTTATATGTTTTTTCCTCCACATGGACCTGCCCTATGCAAATTGGGCTTAGCCAGGAGTGCTGTTTGTTCTACCTGAAATCTTCACTCTGCTCCTTGGACCTTCTTTTGTTCTATTTTTGCAGACTTTTCCCTTCCTTGTCTTTTAGCCACCACCATTTTGGACTCCTTTTCCCTATTCTACCTACCTAACAAGTAGATACACCAAAGATGCAAGTAATTTGTGTACTTCAGTCCATGGGGTTGCAAAAGGTCAGAAACCACTGAGCAACTGAAATGAACTGAACTGAACTGAACTGGACTGATAAATGCTTGTGTTAGTGCACAGGAGATTTAAATCAACATCCACATAATAGGGGAAAAAATAGCTCTAAATTTTATATTGATAGATGTTTGAGGTTCAATATTATAAATATTTGATTACTGTGCTTTTAAATTATTTCATTATTTTGAGTATTCAACATATTCACATATGTTGAACCATTTTTACTTATTTGAAGTTATCCTCGATCAGTTTAAGGAATGAATTTTACTGAATGCCTACTATGTGCTGAGGATTTTTCATTTACTACCATATGAACTCTTGGACTGCAAGGAGATCCAATCAGTCCATCCTAGGGGAGATCAGTCCTGGGTGTTCATTGGAAGGACTGATGTTAAAGCTGAAACTCCAATACTTTGGCAACCTGATGAGAAGAGCTGACTCATTTGAAAAGACCCTGATGCTGGGAAAGATTGAGGGCAGGAGGAGAAGGGGATGACAGAGGATGAGGTGGTTGGATGGCATCACTGATTCAATGCACATGAATTTAGGTGAACTCCGGGAGTTGGTGATGGACAGGGAGGCCTGGTGTGTTGTGGTTTATGGGGTCACAAAGAGTCGGACATGACTGAGTGACTGAACTGAACCGAACCGAACTGTATGAACATGACAAAATCTTATCTATGTTCTTGAGAAGCAGAATTGGTCGACTATAAATATACTTATGATAAAGATTATTGAACACTGCAACAGAAGCTTAAAGAAAACAGTTAAAACACTGACTGGCCCTTAGAGACAAAGTAAAAGTATACAAGGAGGAGAAGATAGTAAAATATTTTTAAGCTCAGGGAGTGGTACTGGCAAACACACAGGCCAATGAGACCTTGACATATTTTAGCAACAGATCAGTTTGAGTCGGGGGTTTATGGCATTTCTTTGCAGCGGTTGTAAAAAATGAAACTGATGAGGGAGGTTGGGTTTTATTTGCCTGTAAAAGAGGGTGCATTTCATTCTGTAAAACATGTTGTAAGCCTTTGCTTTTGTCTTCTTTTTTTTTTTTTTTTTTTTGTTTAGTTGTGGAAACTTGTTTTTCTTAACAGAGTCCAATGCTGAAATCTAATGTGCAGGATAATGAAATTGTAACTTTTGTGAATTGACTTGGAGAAGTCTATCTTCCCTTTTTACCAGTCTTTGCTTTGCCAACCAGAACTAACTAAACTCTTCAAACATGGGATCTATAGAAAATTATTCCTAGACATTATAGAGTCAACAAATGTATTTAAATAGATAAATGACTTTTTTTTAAACAAAGAAAACACTTATGACAGCAAAGAAGAAAAAAAGAAAAGAGATAGAGATCCATTCATTACTTTGCTTACTAATCCTCGGCTTTTTGCTATATGCTAAGCAAGGGGAACACCAGGTAACCAAGATCCAGTTTCTCCTTTCTATATGTTAAGGAGGGAGACAAAGGTAAACAGATAGTCCCAACTCATGGTACTAAGGTCTATGTTTGGGCTAAGTTCAGTGTAAATCTCACTTCATCCTGAGAAACCAGAAAGACCTCTGGGGAAAGTAAAATCTAGATGGAGATGAAGAGAGTGAGTGGGAATTCTTCTGGTAGAGAGATGAGTAAGAGAAGGGAGAACATTTCAGGTTGATGGAGCATCATATTCAAGGACAGAAATAAAGGCATTAAGAAAAATGTGGAGATTTGGTGGAAATGCTGTTCAGTAAAACTATACAAAGAAGATTGGAGTGGTGAATTCAGAAAAGTAAGCAAAAGCCAAATCAGGAATTTTTGTAAGCTTCATTAAACATTATCTACTTTACCCTTGGATAAATCCTTTGTCATCAAAGTAGCTCAAGTGTTTGGAGATAGCAAGAGTCTACTAATAGACTGCTAATGACAGGGACTTGCATATCTGCAGAGGGATTCCAACATTTTAGAAGCAATAATATTTGAGTTTTTTGCAATAATATTTGTTGTTTTTACATATCAACACATCATAGGGGACAATCTAAAGTGAAACTAGCTCCACCCAAAGTACAGATGGAGAAATGTGGTTAATATTCTCATCCTTCCTCTCTCTGATTCTATTTGCCTAAAAAGCCTCTTGATGAAAGTGGAAGAGGAGAGTGAAAAAGTTGGCTTAAAGCTCAACATTCAGAAAATGAAGATCATGGCATCCAGTCCCATCACTTCATGGGAAATAGACGGGGAAACAGTGGAAACAGTGTCAGACTTTATTTTTTTGGACTCCAAAATCTCTGCAGATGGTGACTGCAGCCATGAAATTAAAAGACGCTTACTCCTTGGAAGAAAAGTTATGAGCAACCGAGATAGCACATTCAAAAGCAGAGACATTACTTTGCCGACTAAGGTCCGTCTAGTCAAGGCTATGGTTTTCCCTGTGGTCATGTATGGATGTGAGAGTTGGACTGTGAAAAAGGCTGAGCGCCAAAGAATTGATGCTTTTGAACTGTGGTGTTGGAGAAGACTCTTGAGAGTCCCTCGGACTGCAAGGAGATCCAACCAGTCTATTCTGAGGGAGATTAACCCTGGGATTTCTTTGGAAGGAATGATGCTAAAGCTGAAGCTCCAGTACTCTGGCCACCTCATGCGAAGAGTTGACTCATTGGAAAAGACTCTGATGCTGGGAGGGATTGGGGGCAAGAGGAGAAGGGGATGACCGAGGATGAGATGGCTGTATGGCATCACCAACTCGATGGACTTGAGTCTGAGTGAACTCTGGGAGTTGGTGATAGACAGGGAAGCCTGGTGTGCTGCGATTCATGGTGTCACAAAGATTTGGACACGACTGAGCGACTGAACTGAACTGAACCATTCATGAAGATACCTTTAACTTCATACTATTAGTCCATTTACTGTGATCACTTTTATTTATTGAGGTCCTCTTTAGTGTTAGTCACTCAGTCCTGTTTGACTGTTTGTGACTCCATGGACTATAGCCCGCTAGGCTCCTCTGTCCATGGAATTCTCCAGGTAAGAATACTGGAGTGGGTTGCCATTTCCTTTTCCAAGGGTTCTTCCTGACCCAAGAATGGAACCCAGGTCTCCAGAGTTGCAGGCAGATTCTTTATAGTCTGAGCCACTATGGAAGCTGCCTTTTAGGTCCTCTATTCTTTGTCAAAAAACAAAAGTTAACTTTAAAGGAACTTTTGTTATCTTTGCTCAAAACTGATAGTATTCATATTAATCCTTAATTCACTTCTTTGTTCTTTGTTGATGCAACTGAAAATGCTAAACATATTACACACAATAGGAAGTGTCCAAGCCCAGGAGAGGAGCATATACTGAGGTTCCCGGGGAAAAGCAGAAATTCTGGATATCTTAAAATCCAGTCTGTATTCAAGAAATATGTATTGAATGAGTGAATGGTCCATTCACATTATTTTCTGTATTTCTGAAGGATGGTACATTCATTTACTCATTTAACAAGAGTTTATTAAATGCTTCCTGTAATCCAGACACTCCTCTAGGCACTGATTACATATTTATATATAGGATTATATTTAAATTAGACTTTTATTTTGTTGTGTGTGGTTAATTATGTAATTTAAAGACCACTTTTTGGAGAAATGTTGTGGGACCAACCAAATAATGCCATTAGAGGCATGAAGGTTTGAGGTGTGGGTCCCTAGAGGGTTTGGGTTGCCCAGGGGCCTGGATCCCTGCCCCGACATGGTCATCCATCTGTCCTATTTGGAGGTCCAGAGCAGAGCTAGGGGCTAGATTCAGAGATGGATGTTCTTGTATGGTGAGGGGTTGTAGTCAGGCTTGGTTTTAGGTCTAATGTTCAAGCTTCAGTCCCTTTCGAATTAAATCCTGTGTATGGATAGTTACCTGTCTTCATCATGCCATTGTATGTGGCTCTCAAGTTTCTCAGCATCATTTATTGAAGAGACTGTAACTTTCCCCATTGATATTCTTAACTCCTTTGCCGTAAATTAATTGGCCATATATCTGTGGACTTTTTTGGGCTCTCTATTCTCTTACTTTGATTTATGTTTCTGTTTCTACCCTAATACTATACTATTTTCATTATTAAAGTTTTATGATGTATTTTGAAATCAGGTTGTGGTTCATCTAGCTATTTTTCTTTCTAGAGATTTTTTTCTACTGTTTGGGATCTTTTGTTGTTTCATTGTTGTTGTTTAGTCGTTAAATCGTGTCTGACTCTTTGTGACCCAATAGACTGCAGCACTCTGTCCTTCACTATCTCAGAAATTTGCTCAAATTCATGTCCATTGAGTCAGTGATGCTATCTAACCATCATATCCTTAGCCATCCCCTTCTCCTTTTGCCTTCAGTCTTTCCCATAGGCCATCCCTGGTGGCTCAGATGGTAAAGAATTCACCTGCAATGTGGGAAACTGGGTTTGATTTATAGGTTGGGAAGATCCTCTGGAGGAGGACATGGCAACCCACTCCAGTATTCTTGTCTGGAGAATCCCCACAGACAGAGGAGCCTGGTGGTCTATGGTCCACGGGGTTGCAAAGAGTCAGACACTACTGAGAGACTAAGCATTTCCCAGCATCAAAGGGCCATTTTCTATGGAAAATTATAATGGGATTTTGATGGGTAATCAGTCAGTTCAGTTGCTCAGTCGTGTCTGACTCTTTGCGACCCCATGGACTGCAGCCCGCCAGGCTTCCCTGTCCATCACTAGCTCCTGGAGCCTACTCAAACTCATCTCCATCATGTTTGTGATGCCATCCAAAATCTCATCCTCTGTCATTCCCTTTTCCCCTTGCCTTCAATCTTTCCCAGCATCAGGGTCTTTTCAAATGAGTCGGTTCTTCGAATCAAATGGCCAAAGTATTGGAGTTTCAGCTTTAGCATCAGTCCTTCCAATGAACAGTCAAGGCTGATTTCCTTTAGGATGGACTGATTGGATCTTCTTGCAGTCCAATGGACTCTCAAGAAGGAAAGGCGTAAGGAAAGGAAAGGATGAAGAAAAGAAATAGGGGAACTATTCTCTTGCAGTCCAAGGGACTCTGAAGAATGTTCTGTAACATGACAGTTCAAAAGCATCAATTCTTCAGCTCTCAGCTTCCTTTGCTTCCCTGGTGGCTCAGAGGTTAAAGCGTCTGCCCACAATGCGGGAGACTTGGGTTCGATCACTGGGTCGGGAAGATCCCCTGGAGAAGGAAATGGCAACCCACTCGAGTATTCTTGCCTGGAGAATTCCATGGGCGGAGGAGCCGGGTGGGCTACAGTCCATGGGGTCGCAAAGAGTCAGACATGACTGAGCGACTTCACTTCACTTCACTTCAGCTTTCTTTATAGTCCAACTCTCACATCCACAAATGACTACTGGAAAAACCATAGCTTTGACTGGACCTTTGTTGACAAATTAATGTCTCTGCTTTTTAATATGCTGTCTAGGTTGGCCACAGCTTTTCTTCCAAGGAGCGAGCCTCTTTTAGTTTCATGGCTGCAGTCACTATCTGCAGTGATTTCAGAATCCCCCAAAATAAAGTCTCTCACTGTTTCTATTGTTTCTCCATCTATTTGCTATGAAATGATGGGACCGGATGCCTGATCTTAGTTTCTGAATGTTGAGTATTAAGCCAACGTTTTCACTCTCCTCTTTCACTTACATCAAGAGGTTCTTTAGTTTTCCTGGCTTTCTGCCATAAGGGTGGTGTCATCTTCATATCTGAGGTTATTGATATTTCTCCCAGCAATCTTGATTCCAGCTTGTGCTTCATCTAGCCCAGCAATTCACATGATGTACTCTGCATATAAGTTAAATAAGCAGAGTGACAATACTTGACATACTTCTTTCCCGATTTGGAACCTGTCTGTTGTTCCATATCCAGTTCTAAATGTTCATAGGGAATTACACTGAATTTATAGATTGCTCTGGGTACTTTTAATTCCCAAAATGGACATTTTAATAATAAGTCATCTAATCCATAGACCTGAAATATCTTCTTTTTAAATTTTTGTCTTTTTCACATTCTTTCATCAGTGACTTACAGTTTTCAGTGTATAGGTCTTTTACCACCTTGGTTTAAATTATTTTTAGGTACTTTATTCTTTTTGATGAAAGTTTAAATGATTGTTTTCTTAATTTCTTTTTCAGATTATTTTTTGTTATTAGTGTATAGATATACAGCATATTTGTGTGTAATGATTTTGTATCCTGTGATGTTAATGAGTTTGATTATTAGCTCTAACAGCTTTTTAACGGAGTTTTTAGGGCTTGTTATATATAATATCAGGCCATCTGCAAATAGTGACAGTTTTCCTTTTTTTTAATTTGGATATCTTTTTACTTCTTTCTTAACTATATTGCTGTGGCTAGGAATTCCAACATTATGTTGCATAAAAATGATGACAGTAGACTTTCTTGTCTTTTTCCTGATCTTAAAGAGCTTCAGCTTTTCACTGTCTACTACAATGTTAGCTGCAGGCTTATCATACTTGATCTTTATTATGCTGAGATACACACCATCTATAGCCTCTTTGTTGAGAGTTGTTATCATAAATGGATTTTGAATTTTCTCAAATCCTTTTTCTGCATCTATTGAGAAGTTCTTTTGATTTTTGGGCTTTGTTTCATTAATGTGAGTCCCTGGAATAATCCCAGTTGATCATGTCCTATGACCCTTTTAATGTATTGTTGAATTTGGTTTGCTAATCTTTTGTTGAGAAATGTTACATTTTTTTTCATCAGAGATGTATATGTGTTAGTCGTTCAGTGGTATTTTACTCTTTGCAACTCTATAGACTGTAGTGCTCCAAGTTCCTCTGTCCATGCAATTCTCCAGGCAAAAAAACTGGAGTGAGTAGCCATTTCCTACTCTAGGGCATTTTCCCAACCCAGGGGTTGAACCTGGGTCTCCTGTATTGTAGGCAGAATTTTTACTATCTGAGCCACCAAGGAAGGAGATATGGCCTGTAATTTTCTCTTCTGTAATGTCTTTGGTTTGGGTATCGGGGTAATGGTGACCCTGTAGAATGAATTTGGGAGTGTACTGTCCTCTTCAGTTTTTTGCAATAAATTGGGAAGGCTAGGTATTAGCTCCTCTTTATATGTTTTGTAGAATTCCCCTGTGATGCTATCCTATCCTGGCCCTGATAATTTTTGGCATGTTGTTTGTATTTTCATTTGTCTCAAGGTATATTTTGATACTTTTTTTTTTATACTTTTGATTTCTTTTTTGACCCATTGATTGTTCACTACCATGTTATTTAATCTCTACATATTTGCAACTTTTTTAGTTTTCTTGTAATTAATTACTAGTCATTATCATTGAGGTCAGAAAATACACTTTGTATGATATTGACCTTCGTAAATTTATTAAAACTTGATTTGTGGCCTAAAATATATGATCTGTCCTAGAGAATGTCCCATGCATGCTTGAAAACTGTGTGTATTCTGTTGCTTTTAGATGAATGTTCTGTACGTCTGTTAAGTCTTTCTGGCCTAACATGTCCTAGAAAGTCACTGTTTCTTTATTGATTTCTATATGGATGATTTATCCATTGATGAAAGTTTAGTATTAAACTCCCCTACTATTGTTTTTGTTTAGTTGCTAAGTCATGAATGACTCTTTGACACCCCATGGACTGTAGCCTACAAGGCTCCTCTGTCCATGGGGTTTTCAAGGCAAGAATACTAGAGTGGGTGGCCATTTCCTTCTCCAGGGCATCTTCTTAATCCAGGGATCAAACCTGAGGTTCCTGCTTGGCAGGTGAGCTCTTTACCATTGAGTCACCAAGGAAGCACCCCCACAATTGTTACAGCATTGCTATCACTGTAGTATTTCTCTCTTTAGAACTGTTAATATTTGCTATACATTACATATCTCTCTCTCTTTATATATATATGCTCCTAGGTTGAGTTCATAAATACTTACAAATTTTATATCATCTTCCTTGATTGACCTCTTTATCATTATATTATGTTGCTGTTCAGTTGCTCAGCCGTGTCTGACTCTTTGCAACCCCATGGACTGTACTACACCAGGTTTCCCTGCCCTTCATCATCTCCTGGGGCTTGCTCAAACTCATGTCCATTGAGTCGGTGATGCCATCCAACTATCTCATCCTCTGTCATCACCTTCTCCTGTCTTCAACCTTTCCCAGTATCAGGGTCTTTTTCCAGTGAGTTGACCCTTCATATCAGATGGTTGAAGTATTGAAGCTTCAGCTTCAGCATCAGTCCTTCTAATGAATATTCAAGGCTGATCTCTTTTAGGATTGACTGGCTTGATCTCCTTGCAGTCCAAGGGACTCTGAAGAGTCTTCTCCAACACCACCGTTCGAAACCATCAACTTTTCAGCACTCGGCCTTTTTTTATGGTTCAACTCTGACATCCATACATGACTACAGGAAAAACCATAGCTTTGATTATGCAAACCTTTGTTGGAAAAGTAATGTCTCTGCTTTTTAATATGCTGTCTAGGTTGGTCATAATTTTTCTTCCAAGGAGCAAGCATCTTTTAATTTCATGGCTGCAGTCATCATCTGCAGTGATTTTGGAGCCCAAGAGAATAGTCTTTCACTGTTTCCATTGTTTCCTCATCTATTTTTCATGGAATTACAAGACCAGATGCCATGGTCTTAGTTTTCTGATCATTATATAATGACCTCTTTATCTCTTATTCCAGTTTTTGCCTGAAAATCTATTTTGTCTGATATATGTATAGCTACTCCAGCCAGCTTTTGATTTTCATTTGCATGGAATATCCTTTTCCATTCCTTCACTTCCAGCCCATGTGTCCTTACTTCTGAAGTGAGTCTGTTGTAGACAGCATATAGACATTTCTTTTGAAAAAAGAAAAAAAAAAAATCCATTCTGCGACTTTATGTCTTTTCATTGGAGAAACAGTCAATTTGTATTTAAGATAATTAGTCATAGATATGTAGTGATTGCCATTTTGTTGTTTCCTGGCTCTTTTGTAGTTCCTCTATTTCTTCTCTTACTCCTTTCTTTTCTGGTTTGATGACTTTTTGTCATGGTTTTCTTAGACTGTGTATATGCTCTAGTTCTTTGTTTTGTCATTACCTGGAGGTTTTCAGGGAACAACTTATATTTATAAAAAGCTAATTTAAGTTCATAACAATCTATGTTTGAGTACATTCAAAAGCATTACATATAATTATACAAAGTCAGACATATATGATACATATATTATGATTCCACTTATGTGAATTTCTGAGAGTCAAAACCATAGTGACAGACAGCTAATCAATACTTTTGCAGGGATGAGGTTGGGAAGGGAACATTTTTAAATCATTGAAATATTCTATATTGCTGTGGGCCCCAACCATTTTAGCACCAGGGACCAGTTTCATGGAAGACAAGTTTTCTATGGACTGAGGTAGGGGGGATGATTTTGGGATGACTCACATGGATTACATTTATCATGTACTTTATTTCTATTATTACTATATTAGCTCCACTTCAGATCACCAGGCATTAGATTCTGGAGGTTGAGCACCTCTACTATATTATAACTTTTTATAATTCTATGCTTGCATTTGTCAGTAATTTCAAACCATACATGTAAAATTGGTGAAATTTATTATGTATAAATTGTATCTCAAAGAAGCTAATAAAAATATTAGTGATAGCATAGAATATATGACAAGTCATGGTGGGATGATTTATATCCATGTGGGAAAATACAGTTTTCCTATATCATACCATGTTCAAAAGTGAATTTTAGGTAGATTAAAGAAGAAGAGATAATATATTGGGGAAAATAATCCAGGGTACTTTTGTTTTAGGCCAAAAATTTTAATGAAAGAGTTAGAGAGCAAAGTGAAAGTGAGAGTTATGGAAATGTGATAAAAGATATGAAGAGAATGTGACAAACATATCACTATCATTTTTATGCCGATTATTAATAAATAGGTATGTATTATGTTTATTATGCAATATATGATAAATCTACATGTAAGAGTTTTAAAAAAGGAATAAAAGGAAGCAAATGGGCAAGCAGATAGACAATTTGAAAGCAGCAGTAACAGTTGTTAAGCATAGGCCCATCCATGCTGCTGCTGCTGCTGCTGCTAAGTCGCTTCAGTGGTGTCCGACTCTGTGCGACCACATAGACAGCAGCGCATCAGACTCCACCGTCCCTGGGATTCTCCAGGCAAGAACACTGGAGCAGGTTGCCAATTCCTTCTCCAAGGCCCATCCATAGCCAAAGATAATTATTAATAATTCAGGCTCAAAGCTTGATCTTTCTTGAAGCACAATAAATAATTATAGAACCCTGCTGGATCATGGAAAAAGCAAGAGAGCTCCAGAAAAAACATCTATTTCTGCTTTATTGACTATGCCAAAGCCTTTGACTGTGTGGATCACAATAAACTGTGGAAAATTCTGAAAGAGATGGGAATACCAGACCACCTGATCTGCCTCTTGAGAAATCTGTATGCAGGTCAGGAAGCAACAGTTAGAACTGGACATGGAACAACAGACTGGTTTCAGATAGGAAAAGGAGTACGTCAAGTCTGTATATTGTCACCCTGCTTATTTAACTTATATACAGAGTACATCATGAGAAACGCTGGACTGGAAGAAACACAAGCTGGAATCAAGTTTCCCGGGAGAAATATCAATATGCAGATGACACCACCCTTATTGCAGAAAGTGAAGAGGAGCTAAAAAGCCTCGATGAAAGTGAAAGAGGAGAGTGAAAAAGTTGGCTTAAAGCTCAACATTCAGAAAATGAAGATCATGGCATCCAGTCCTGTCACTTCATGGGAAATAGATGGGGAAACAGTGGAAACAGTGTCAGACTTTATTTTTTTGGGCTCCAAAATCACTGCAGATGGTGATTGCAGCCATGAAATTAAAAGACGCTTACTCCTTGGAAGAAAAGTTATGACCAACCTAGATAGCATATTCAAAAGCAGAGACATTACTTTGCCGACTAAGGTCTGTCTAGTCAAGGCTATGGTTTTTCCTGTGGTCATGTATGGATGTGAGAGTTGGACTGTGAAGAAGGCTGAGCACTGAAGAATTGGTGCTTTTGAACTGTGGTGTTGGAGAAGACTCTTGAGAGTCCCTTGGACTGCAAGGAGATCCAACCAGTCCATTCTGAAGGAGATCAGCCCTGGGATTTCTTTGGAAAGAATGATGCTAAAGCTGAAACTCCTGTACTTTGGCCACCTCATGCAAAGAGTTGATTCATTGGGAAGACTCTGATGCTGGGAGGGATTGGGGGCAAGAGGAGAAGGGGACGACCGAGGATGAGATGGCTGGATGGCATCACTGACTCAATGGACGTGAGTCTGAGTGAACTCTGGATATTGGTGATGGACAGGGAGGTCTGGCGTGCTGTGATTCATGGGGCCACAAAGAGTCGGACACGACTGAGCGACTGAACTGAGGTGAATCCTACTACAAGTTAACTGCTGTTTTCAGCAGATGTCTGAAAGCAAAACAGATTTTCTGGGACAAACTGTAGTTTTCCGCTGTCACGAGAGCAATATTTGCAGTCAGATATCACACTTTCTTTCATGGACAAATGGTATCTCTGGTCCTTTCTTTTGAATCTGGGAAGGGGCTTGAGACTGCTCCAAACCAATCAGTATCATGGAAGCCCTACTATGTAAATTCTGAGGCAATGTCATTTCAAGGCCACAATTTCCTCTTGGCCACTCTTGGTACGCATGCTTGAAGCTTGAGTCTCCATGTAACAACTCTCAATTACCTTGAAAATGCTATGTTGGAAAATTACATAGAAGTAAAGAAAGACATCTAAGGACTCCTGGCCATTCTCATGCTTGGGCAAGACTTCCTGCCAGAAGAATCCCAGTCGAGGTAACGGCATGTGAGTAAAAGAGATTTCAGGTGATTCCAGACTATAGGCTTCAAGCTTCCCCAGCTCAGGTTCTGCTGAGGCACCAGCCCAGTCTCCAGATCGGTGAACAAAGTAATTGTCATTTTACATGACTGAGTTTAAGGGTTTTGTATGCAACATTAGATATCCATAACTTTTGTCTAAAAATATAAAGTGGATTGAAAACGTAAATGGAAATACAATCATCAAGTGGGGAAAGACAGTTTGTTTTTAACATGACTTTCATGAGGGAGTGGGCATTTCATGTCTGTGTCTTCAGACAAGATGTAGAATGCAGAATAGAAGCTTAGATAAAACATCTAGAGGGCTTGCAGATTTGGAAGACATTAGCTGAAAAGTGATCTCTCTGATGAAGGTATATGTACTGCACCTTTGTGTTTCCAAGTATCTGATAACTCCTGATTCAGAGTATCTGAAAAAAATGAAACAGGTAAGGAGTCAAGATCTGGGACAGTGCTGTCTATTCAATTTTTTGAGGAAAACAGTATCATTCCTGGAGCATACCCAGTGGAATTCTTTCAAGAATTGACTAATGGTCACCTGTCCCTGTTGCATAACCAGGGTACATGGCTATCATGTAACTGGACAAAATGCAGCTATAACCAACTATGCTTCTATTAGTAAAGAAGGAAGAGAAAATAGATATTGAATAGTTAATACATAGTCTGCCAAATTTGGTGAGAGGAATATTGAAGTCTAGAACTCCTGGAAACAGAAGAAGCCCAAAAGAGAACAGGGTAGTCACAAATCTTCCAGCTCCAACCAAGTTCTGATGATTCTGTTTGAAATTCTGAATCCAGTGTGCTGGCCAGCTCTACCCTGGAATTTTCTGACTTGAGATAAGAGGAATTCAGATAATTCCTGGGTATCTGTTTCCTTGAAATTGAAAAGGTCCAAAAACACCAGGCTGACCCCCTATGAGCCTTCTAGTTATCCCAGGTTTGCATCCTGCCACGGTAGAGATCCTCATAAGAAAATGACAGCAGTTAAAGTTTAAGGTGCCAAATTCTTAATCTGTCCATTACTCATAACTCAATACTCCACTTCCTTATCTACACTAAACATTAAACTTTTGCAAAGAACTTGTCTATGTAGAAGGTTTCAGATTTGTAAAAAGAAATATAATGATCCTTGGCAAAGATTATGGAATGTGAAAATGGACTTAGTATACAAAAGATATTTTTGAACATATAGAAACCTCCTAAAGAGATTACTAGCCTAGTAGATTATTAGAGATTTGGAGTACACAGTTGCTGTTATGGTAAGTAAACTGAAGTAATGAAACATCTCAGTGAAAGAAAACAACATAGTGAAATACAAGGATTGGAGGAAAAGTGAGATATTGCAAAGAAATGAAAAGTTATGTGACAGAATTAATATCTATTTATAAAGGAGAAAAGTGTCATTATAGAAGTAAAATTTACATTGGGCATAACAATTATCATGTTAAAATAGGGAAATGGGCTTTCCTGGTGGCACAAATGATAAAGAATCCACCTGCAATGTGGGAGACCTGGGTTCCATCCCTGGGTTGGGAAGATCCCCTGGAGGAGTGTATGGCAACCCACTCCAGTATTCTTGTTTGGAGAATCCCCATGGACAGACTAGCCTGGTGAGCTGCAGTTCATGAGGTCACAATGAGTCAGACACAACTGAGAAACTAAGCCAAAGCAAAAATAGGGAGATAAAGGAGAGAAAATTAGGCCAAGTGAAATGTAAAAGCATGTAAAAGGTTTTGAAAAAAAAGTAGTAACTGTATGATAGAGAAGATTTTCTAATGTACACATTATTGCTGACACTTTTAAAGAAACAAAACAAGTGGAATAGGATACATAAAAGCAGAAACAAATGGAAAAATTTTTCAAAGGGACAGTTTAAAATACTTGCATGAAGTAACTGAAAACTTGATGCTTCAAGCTAAAACCACATCAATTAACACGTGTACTTTAAGAAAATAATAAATAATCTTATGGCATTCAGGAGGAAGATTCAGTTTTTCTGTAAACCAGAATAAATAAGGCTGGTTGGAGAAGACTCTTGAGAGTCCCTTGGACTGCAAGGAGATCCAACTAGTCCATTCTGAAGGAGATCAACCCTGGGATTTCTTTGGAAGGAATGATGCTAAAGCTGAAACTCCAATACTTTGGCCACCTCATGTGAAGAGTTGACTCATTGGAAAAGACTTTGATGCTGGGAGGAATTGGGGGCAGGAGGAGAAGGGGACGACAGATGATGAGATAGCTGGATGGCATCGCTGACTCGATGGACGTGAGTCTGAGTGAACTCCGGGAGTTGGTGATGGACAGGGAGGCCTGGCGTGCTGAGATTCATGGGGTTGCAAAGAGTCGGGCACGACTGAGCAACTGAACTGAACTGATTTTAATAAACAGGGAAATATAATGGTAACTCAAATAAATGAAATCCCTGCTCGTACAGATGTTGCTCTATTATCCACCTATTCATCTTCATTCTTATTTAACTACCTATTGAGTTGTATTTGCCGACTAACGTCCATCTAGCCAAGGCTATGGTTTTTCCTGTGGTCATGTATGGATTTGAGAGTTGAACTGTGAAAAAGGCTGAGCGCCAAAGAATTGATGCTTTTGAACTGTGGTGTTGGAGAAGACTCTTGACAGTCCCTTGGACTGCAAGGAGATCCAACCAGTCCATTCTGAAGGAGACCAGCCCTGGGATTTCTTTGGAAGGAATGATGCTAAAGCTGAAATTCCAGTACTTTGGCCACCTCATGTGAAGAATTGACTCATTGGAAAAGACTCTGATGCTGAGAGGGATTGGGGGCAGGAGGAGAAGGGGATGACCAAGGATGAGATGGCTAGATGGCATCACTGACTTGATGGACGTGAGTCTGATTGAACTCCAGGTGTTGGTGATGGACAGGGAGGCCTGATGTGCTGCGATTCATGGGGTCACAAAGAGTCGGACACGACTGAGTGACTGAACTGAACTGAACTGAGAACCCAATTGTAACAAGATACAAATCAGAAAAGGAAGTAGCATTGTTTCAAAATCAAATCATCAGGCAAGTAAAGTGTTTTTCAAGAATTTTAGATCAAGATAAACTCTTAATCAAATATGGAAGTAATAGAGAAATTTGTAAATTTGGGAAATAAGATGCTAATAAAGCAATTTAGACAGCAAGCTTTAGCAAAGATGAATGGGGCAACTTGATAAAATTAGTGAATTTTTGTCTTTATAAAAGCCAATTTAACTACACAAGTCTAGTAATTAGGGTGACAGAAGGTGAAAGGAGACAAATGGGAAACATAGTGGTGATATGTAAATAATTATATAAACCAAAGCCTTGGCTCTGCTTCTTACCAGCTCTGTGACCATGGTTTGACCCTTGTGCTGCTACTTCATATCTGTATGAAGTTGGGTCATAGTGGATCAACCACATATGGTTGTAGCATCATTAGACTAAAATGAATCAGTATTTGCAGAGTTCCCTGGTGGCTCAGAGGTTAAAGCATCTGCCTGGAATGTGGGAGACCTGGGTTCGATCCCTGGATTGGGAAGATCCCCTGGAGAAAGAAATGGCAACCCACTTCATTACTCTTCCCTGGAGAATCCCATGGAGGAAGGAGCTTGGTAGGCTAAAGTCCATGGGGGTGCAAAGAGTCAGACACAACTGAGCAACTTCACTCACTAGATCAGTGCTTGGCATATTTTGTCCCCCAGAAAAGTAGCATTTAACAAAAATTACAGAATAATGCTTATGAGTTTGGTCTTTAATATTGCCCTGGTTAAAATCTGAGTTCCACACCCAGTTCTTTCTAAAGAGTGTCTAAAATTTCAATTTTACCTTCTCTTACCCTCTTGGAGTCTCAGAAAGAGAAATACACTTAAACTCCCCCACCAATATAAATATCTATTTCTCCCTAGTTTGGAATAAATAAAATGCCTACAGTAATTCTTTTGTAAACTGCATGCATGTATAAGGGCATTCTGGTTTAATAATGTATAGATCTTTGTTCTGTATTACATTGAAAGCCCTCCTTCCAAGCCATTTACAATGTTCACTGTATCATTCAAAATCATATAATGTTCTACTGGATATACTATAATTTATTTTAGTGAGACCCTTATTAAAAAAAACTGAGAGCTTCAGTTTTTATTTGTCATTTTAAAGAATGTTGTGAATAAGAATCCTGTAATGAAATCTTTAAGTCCATCCATCCATATTTTTTGAATAAATTATTAGAATTGTCTCAAAGGTATTGCTTGACTGTTGATAATTTCTTTAAAAATATTATTCACAAAAGTTATAGTAACTTTTGTTTACCTTAACACAGAGTCTCTGTTTCTACCTCTGCCAACACCAATATCAGCATTCACATTTAAGCTGAATCATTACTTGATTTTGCATATCATCTGTTAATAATAGGACTATATAGAATACATGTCAAGACATTGGATTTGAGAATCGGAACCTTTTATATTCAAATCCTGGACTTGCCAATTTCTGGCAATGTGCCCTTATACAAGTTAACCTCACTGAGACTCAATTTCTCTATCTGTGAAATAGGAAAATTACAGTGCCTTGCTGTATTTTTAGAGTATCACTGATATATTGTATACAGGGTTGCTTGTACATAGTACATGATTCATAACTGCACCTAATGTAAATATATCTTAGTGTGTGTGGATGTGTATATGAGTGTGTCTTATTTGTAGATAAACAGCATCTTCATGTTTTTTACACTTTTTATTGAGATATGTGTCATAATCCTCTTTTCTTTCTCTCTCTTTCTCTATTTTTTTCTTTTTTTTTGGTGTGTGTGTGTGAAGAACTAGTAAATCCAACTGACATTCAAGAGATTGGCCTGCTCCCTGCCAGATTTCAGTTTGCTGTGATTTCTTCCTGGTGGCTCCCAGAAAAACTGCTTTGGAGAACCTCTGATTGTCAAATAATGGTTGTCATTTCTACATCTCTGCCTAGCCTGCCCTTTTGTCCATTTCTTACAGGCCGGTATCCCTGCTTCCTCCGTATAATTCTGCTTTCTCCTGGAGGGCAACTATGAATGTGGCCTTGCTGCCTTCTTTCTCTCTGGTCCCATCTGTAATGTGACTAATGGAAATTAATCCATGTTCCTAGAAGGTGTATGTTATTATTTCCTAGTGTAGAGTTCAGATGCAGGTTTCTTTCTTCGAGGATTGGTTCATGATGAACTTGTATTCCTGTTCATACCTTACTCAAAGTTAAACCAGGAAACATATCCAGACAGTGTTTATAAATATTGTTTTTGTCAACTTATGTCCTTTCCTCCCCAGGGAAACAATTAATTTGGAATGAATCCTTCAGATGTTTTTGGCTAGCTTCCAAGTGTTTGAAAATAGATAAAATTTGTGAAAGCATGTTTGTGTCATGTTTGAGTGCAATTATATGTCCTCTGTTTAACTGAGCACTCTATTTAATGTAAATATTCTATTACTTTTGTTTTTCATTAACAGAACTAGAAAAGAATGTTGTTTTGTTAGAGATTTAGTTCTCCATCCAAAAGTATTTCCAACTGAGGGAACAGTACACTATGAAACAAAATGTGGATTTTAACAAATTGCTAATTAAGATCAGTTATTCTGTATTTTTGTGCTGAGTGGGAGACAGAAATACTGAAAATTATTTAAATATCACAACTATGATAAAAGTAATATAAATTACTTCTACTTACTTCTGTTTATATATATATATTTTAATAATACATATATATTTTAATAGCTTAGTAAAAATATTTTTATAATCATTAAGATCTGTTATGCTGTTTTACATTCCTGATGTTTGGTACTGATAATATTTAAAGAGAATTTTAAAGAAGCAGATAACATACATTTAAACATTTATATAGTGATTTATTTTTTATTTTATTTTTTTACATAATTTTATTGTTTTAGAGGCTATATATGCTTTATGTAAAAAGGGAAAAATCTTCAAATGTAAGAAAAATATAAAATCTGAGCTTTGGAGAATGTGTATATATAATGGAATTTCTTTTGCACCTCTAAAAGCCTAAGCAGAGTCCTGCTTATCAATTCAAATGTTTGTCAAAGCTAAGCCTTTATCGTAATCCATTTGTATCTGAATAGAACAAGTAAAATCTGTTGTCTGCCAGTACACTACTGTTACCCATTATTTTTGGTTATTTTTATTCCAACCTGGACTTATAAAAACACATAATATAGTTAAGTTTCTCTACTGGGCTTCCCTAGTGGCTCAGACAGTAATCTTCCTGTGATGCAGGAGACCCAGGTTCAATCCTTGGGTCACGGAGATCGCCTGGAGAAGGGATTGGCAGCCTATTCCGATATTCTTGCCTGGAGGTTTCCATGGACAGAGGAGCCTGGTGGGCTACAGTGCATGGAGTTGCAAAGAGTCAAGCATGACTGAGTGACTAAGTACACACACACTGAGGAGGAAGGTTTACTATGTTCTGGCATTATTTTTAGTTCCTATTAACTTGACCCTCTTCATGAGCTCAAAGTATCCTACCATCTCTCCATCCTCCAAGCAAACCCTTTCCTTTTGGTTGGTTGCTACTAAATCAGTTGAGACATTTTACAGATTTTCTATCTATAAGTTTGGTCTATCTACCAATTGCAGTGGTATTACCCAGGAGCTTTTAAACATGCAGAATCAAATTCTGCATATCAGATTTAATGAGTCAAAAAACACTCAGCCAGAACTGCTTGAATTGTAGCATGTACCGGGTAGGTGTCAAAAGAGTAGCCCAGCATTGGCTTATTATTATTTTTTTAATTTCTCCCATCCCCACCTTCTGCCTCTGGCAACCACCAATCTGTTCTTTGTATCTATGAGCTTGTTTTGTTTTTTAAGTTCCACATATAAGAGAGATGATGTGGTATTTGTCCTTCTCTATCTGACTTATTTCACTTAGTAAAATGCTCGTGATCCATCCATGTTGTCACAAACAGCAGGATTTGATTATTTATGGCTGAATAACATTACGTTGTGTGTATTTATATATACCCTGCTATATATATAAATAAACACATGCACACACACACCACAGTTTCTTTATCCATTCATCCACTGATGGACACTTGGGTTATTTCCATATCTTATTGTAAGTAATGTTGCAATGAACATGGTAGAGCCTACATTTTTTTGAGTTAGTGTTTTTATTTTCCTCAACACTTCCCTGGTGGCTCAGATGGTAAAGCTTCTGACTACAATGCAGGAGACCCAGATAGGATCCCTG
Source organism: Budorcas taxicolor (assembly GCF_023091745.1). Lineage (NCBI taxonomy): Eukaryota > Metazoa > Chordata > Mammalia > Artiodactyla > Bovidae > Budorcas > Budorcas taxicolor. The sequence continues at coordinate 98,976,317 of NC_068910.1, forward strand.
AGTGGAGAAAATCCTCCGGAGAAGGAAATAGCAACCCATTCCAGTACTCTTGCCTGGAAAATCCCACGGGAGGAGCCTGGTAGGCTATAGGCCATGGGGTCGCAAAGAGTCAGACACGACTGAGCGACTTGACTTCACTTTACTTCACTTTTATTTTCCTCAGATAAATACCCAGGAGTGGAATTGCTGAATCATATGGTAGTTCTATTTTTAGTTGTTTGAGGAACCTCCTTACTTTTTTCATAATGGCTGCACCAGTTTCCATTCTCACCAACAGTGCACTAGAGTGTCCTTTTCTCTACATTCTTGCCAACAGATACTTCTTGACTTTTTGATAGTAGCCTTACATTCTAACAGGTGTAAGGTGGTATAGTTTTGATTTGCATTTCCCTGATGATTACTAATGTTGAGCAGCTTTTCAAAACCTATTGGCCATCTGTTTTTCTTCTTTGGAAAAAGTCTATTCAGATTGTGTGCTCATTTTCAAATTGAATCATTTGGATTTTTGCTATTGAATTGTTAGAGTTCCTTATACAGACAAACCTTGACTTAATTGCATATTGATTTATTGTACTTTGCAGATATTGTATTTTTTACAAATTGAAGGTGTGTGGCAACCTTGCATTGTCAGACATAGTTATCATACTTTAGCAATAAAGTATTTTTAATTAAGATTTGTTCATTGCTTTTTTTATACATAATGCTATTGCACACTTAATAGACTACGCTATAGTGTAAACATAGCTTTAGTATACATCAAGAAAAGAAACCATCAATAAAATGAAGCAGCAACCTACTTAATGGGAGAAAATATTTGTAAATCATATATCTGAGAAGTTGCTAATATCAAAAATATACCGGCTTACCTTAGAGATACTGCAGGTTCATTTCAAGGCCACCACAATAAAGCAAATACTGCATTAAAGTGTGGAGAAGGCAATGGCACCCCACTCCACTACTCTTGCCTGGAGAACCCCATAGACAGAGGAGCCTGGTAGGCTGCAGTCCACTGGGTCACAAAGAGTCGGACAGGACTGAGCGACTTCCCTTTCACTTTTCACTTTCATGCATTGGAGAAGGAAATGGCAACCCACTCCAGTGTTCTTGCTTGGAGAATCCCAGGGACAGAGGAGCCTGGTGGGCTGCCATCTATGGGGTCACACAGAGTCGGACACGACTGAAGTGACATAGTAGCAGCAGCAGCAGCAGCATTAAAGTGAGTTACATATGTTTAATTGAATGCACATGCATGGGTTTATTTCTGGGCTCTGTATTCTGTCCTAATGAACTGTGTGTCTGTTTTTACATCAATGACATATTGTTTTAAATACTGCAGCATTGTAGTATCATTTAAAATTAGGGAGTATGATCCCTGTAGCTGCCTTGTTCTTTTTTAAGATTGCGTTGACCAGTCAGGATTTTGGTGATTCCATACAAATTTGATGGAGATTAAAGTGAATCTGTAGTTTACTTTGGGTAGTATGGTCATTTTAACTATGTTAATTTGTTCAATCATTAAATATTAAATACCTCTCCTTTAATTTGGATATTCTTCAATTTGTTTCATTAATATATAGGTCTTTTTTACCTCCTTGGTTAAACTTATTCCTAGGTATTTTGTGGGGTTGGGTTCTGTAATTATAAATGGGATGATTTTCTTTGTTTCTCTTTCTGATATTTTGTCATTATTGAAGATAAACTCAATTTTTCATTGTATGTTGATTTTATATCCTACTTACAACTTAATAAAATTTTTTAATGGAATCTGTAAGGGTCTCTCTATATATAATATCACGTCATCTACAGATAGTGACAGTTGCACTTCTTGCTTTCCAATTTAGATTTCTTTTAACTTTTTTTTTCTCTCACCTAATTGCTCTGGATAGGTTTTCAAATACTATATTGAATAAAAATGGTGCTCTACTTTGTATTTTCTTTCTTCTAATCTGCATTTTAATGTCATGATCGTATGCACATTGAAGTTCAAATCAAGCTCAGTTCAGTTCAGTCGCTCAGTCATGTCCGACTCTTTGCGATCCCATGAACCGCAGCACACCAGGCCTTCCTGTCCATCACCAACTCCCAGAACCTACACAAACTCAGGTTCATTGAGTTGGTAATGCCATATAACCATCTCATCCTCTTCCGTCCACTTCTCCTCCTGCCCTCAATCTTTCTCAGCATCAGGGTCTTTTCAAATGAGTCAGCTCTTCGCATGAGGTGGCCAAAGTAATGGAGTTTCAGCTTCAGCATCAGTCCTTCCAATGAATACCCAGGACTGATCTTCTTTAGGATGGTCTGGTTGGATCTCCTTGAAGTCCAAGGAGGCTTGTCCAAGGCAGTCCAGTCTCAAGAGGCTTTTCCAACAACGCAGTTGACAAGCATCAATTCTTCAGCCCTCAGCTTTTGTTATAGTCCAGCTCTGACATGCGTACATGACTACTGGAAAAACCTTAACTAGACGGACCTTTGTTGACAAAGTAATGTCTCTGCTGTTTTGTTCTGTCTGGGTTGGTCATAACTTTCCTTCAAAAGAGCAAGTGTCTTTTAATTTCATGGATTCACTCACCATCTGCAGTGATTTTGGAGCCCAAAAAAATAAAGTCTGACACTGTTTCCACTGTTTCCTCATCTATTTCCCATGAAGTGATGGGACCAGATGCCACGATCTTCATTTTCTGAATGTTGAGCTTTAAGCCAAATTTTTCACTCTTTTCTTTCACTTTCATCAGGGGGCTCTTTAGTTCTTCTTCACTTTCTGCCATAAGGGTGGTGTCATCTGCATATCTGAGGTTATTGCTATTTTCCCCAGCAATCTTGATTCCAGCCTGGGCTTCATCCAGCCCAGCGTTTCTCATGATGTACTCTGCATATAAATTAATTAAGCAGGGTGACAATATACGGCCTTGATGTACTCCTTTTCCTATTTGGAACCAGTCTGTTGCTCCATGTCCAGTTCTAACTGTTGCTTCCTGACCTGAATATAGGTTTTTCAAGAGGCAGGTCAGGTGGTCTGGTATAGCCATCTCTTTCAGAATTTTCCACAATTTATTGTGATCCACACAGTCAAAGGCTTTGGCATAGTCAATAAAGCAGAAATATGTTTTTCTGGAACTATCTTCTTTTTCCGATGATCCACTGGATGTTGGCAATTTGATCTCTGGTTTTACTGCCTTTTCTAAATTCAGTTTGAATATCTGGAAGTTCTAATTTGATGTACTATTGAAGCATAGCTTGGAGAATTTAGAGCATTAGTTTGCTAGTGTGTGAAATGACTGCAACTGCAGTAGTTTGAACATTCTTTTTCATTTTCCTTCTTTGGGACTTGAATAAAAACTGATCTTTTCTAGTCCTGTGGCCATGGCTGAGTTTTCCAAACTTGCTGGTATGTTGAGTGGAGCACTTTCAAAGCATCAGCCTTTAGGATTTGAAATAACTCAACTGGAATTTGATCACCTCCACTAGCTTTGTTCATGGGGATGCTTCCTAAAGCCCACTTGACTTCTCATTCCAGAATGTCTGGCTCTAGGTGAGTGATCACACCATCGTGATTATCTGGATCATGAAGATCGTTTTTATATAGTTCTTCCGTGTATTCTTGCCACCTCTTCTTAATATCTTCTGCTTTTGTTAGGTCCATACCATTTCTGTCCTTTATTGAGCCCATCTTTTCATGAAATGTTCCCTTGGTATCTCTAATTTTCTTGAAGAGATCTCTAGTCTTTTCCATTCTATTGTTTTTCTCTATTTGTTTGCATTGATCACTGAGGAAGCCTTTCTGATCTCGCCTTGCTATTCTTTGGAACTCTGCATTCAAATGGGTATATCTTTCCTTTTCTCCTTTGCTTTTGGCTTCCCTTCTTTTCATAGTTATTTGTAAAGTCTCCTAAGACAGCCATTTTGCTTTTTTTGCATTTCTTTTTCTTGGAGATGGTCTTGATCCCTGTCTCCTGTACAATGTCATGAACCTCTGCCCATAGTTCATCAGGCAAATATAGTTACCAATATCTAATTATTATCAACTTTTTTGTTTTTATAACTTCTTGCTTCATTTATGTCCCACCTAATATTGAGTTTCATTTGAGCAAATTTATGAAAAATTCTGTAATAATCAGTTTTTCACAGGTCACCTCTTGTTCCAGCCTTTTTCCCATATCCTTAAATGTTAGCCAGTGTTTTTCTCTGAAGTTTTCTGACACTTTTATAGTAGTTGTGGGACTTCTGTATCTTCTCTTGAAACCGTGCTGCTCTTGTCCCCATCTCCCTATTCTCTTCTTTCGAATACCAACCTTAGGATCACTCCAATATTATGGATTTTGTCTTCATTTTTGTTATACTCCATGATAAGATTACCTTCATTCTTAAAACTTGAATAATTACTTTGAAGAGCATTATTTCCAAATCTTTATTTCTGCTCTACTTTTATGTCTTGATATCTCTTTTATCTTGAACAGTTTGATTAACATTCTAACCTGGACATCCTCAAGGTCAGCGAGTTAAAACTGAATTTAGAGCATTTCTTCCCAAATGAAGTATTTTCTTCCCTTTTATCTTTTGTGTAAAATGTCATGTTTTATTTCTCAATACATTGTAAATTCCTTACAGTTGTTAATCAGTTTAATGTCTTTACCACCTTACAATGTGAAGGCAGGATGCAAAACAATTACCATATAACTCTCATGAATATACAAATTCTACCATTCAAATGTAAGTTTAGTTCTATTCTACCAAAGTGGTTCTTTGGTATATCTGACGGGGTTCTGTGGATTTGGATTATGATAATAGCATAGCAAAGGTTTAGTTGAACTAAAATCACTCTATAGAATGAACAATATGGAGAATGCCAAATAACTGTCTCAAGTACTTATATATGACATGTTCCTGAATTTCCATAGCTATTCATCTCTCTCAAACTATATATCTCTACATCTATTAAAAGCTACTGGAATAAGCCAATAGCATCCTTTTTGAGGAGTTAATGGATGCATTCACCAAAAATTATAGATGTAATCTCTATACACTATTTGTGGTACAGGTCCTTTTACTTATTGTACTGTTGTTTCCATGTTTATTCATCTTGCTAAGTGCTATACTTACAACGTCTGTGTTGATAGACTTCGACATATCTTTTTCAGGTTGTCATGCAATCTACTGAGAAATTTTGGTTTCTTTAATGGCTCACACCTGTGGCGGATTCATGTTGATGTGTGGCAAAACCAATACAATATTGTAAAGTAAAAAAATAAAAATAAAAATAATAAATTTAAAAATAAATAAAATAAAATTCCAGACTTACAAAACATCCATATTAAAGAAAGAGAGAGTTGTAAACAATCACTTTTACTGTATGGTTCACAGGAAGGAAGAGGGTTCTTATCACCATATAGAAACACTAATGAAGGAAATGCCTGGATTCCTCAGTCCTGGGAGAGGCTTGCCTCTCCTCTTAATTCCTGAGTACTCAGGAATTAATAAGGAACAGAGAATTCCTGACAGATACAAAACAGCACACAGAAAAAGAAAAAAAAAATAGTAAATTCAAAATCCAGTAACTCAATTTCTGCACATTTTCTATTAAAATATATGTTTATAAGTGCAGATACAATGCCTGTCTTATACATTGAAGGGCCTAAAATGCCATGGAGGCTGAGGTCAGTGAAAAAAGAGACCATGTTTTGAACTTGACTTAAAAATTTGTGCTCTGATTGTCTTTGTAGTCTAGTTAAGTAACTTAAACTTTCTTTACTCATAAAAAGTAATTATACATTCTTTTGGGTATGCTAAAGAATAAATGATGTTATTTTACCTTGGTTAGTAGCACAGGCTTTGAGGATTAGTTAGATCTCAGTGGAAAACGTGGTTCTAATAGGTATCATCCATACAATCTTGTATAGGTTACACTTGAATTTCTGCAGGGTGAAATAGTGATAAGATGCTTTGGCTCATATGGTTATCAAAGCTATTAAACAAGTTAATGCATGTTAAACACCACAATTTTTTTCCTCTTGTATTCTTTTAAAAAACTTATTTATTTTAACTGGAGGATAATTGCTTTACAATATTGTGATTTTTTTTTCTTGCCATGCATTAGCATGAATTAGTCATAGGTATACATGTATCTGCCCCATCCTGAATCGCTCTTCCAACTCCCTCTCTACCCTGTCCCTCTAGGTTGTCCTAGAACACTGACTTTAGGTGCCGTGCTTCATGCATCGAACTTGCACTGATCGTCTGTTTTGCATATGGTAATGTATATGTTTCAATGCTTTTCTTTCAAATCACCCCACCCTTACCTTATCCCGCTGATTCCAAAAGTCTATTGTTTATGTCTCTGTCTCTTTTGCTGCCCTGCATGTAGGATTGTCGATATTATCTTTCTAAATTCATATATACAGTATTTGCCTTTCTCTTTTTAACTTACTTTACTCTGTATAATAGACTCCAGGTTCATCCACTTCATTATTAGTGAAGTCGCTCAGTCATGTCCAGCTCTTTGCAAGCCCATGGACTGTAGCCTACTAGGCTCCTCTGTCCATGGGATTTTCCAGGCAAGAGTACTGGAGTGGGTTGCCATTTCCTTCTCCAGAGGATCTTCCTGACCCAGGGATCGAATCTAGGTCTCCCACATTGTAGGCTTTACTGTCTGAGCCATCAGGGAAGTTCTAATCCACTTCATTAGAACTGACTCAAATGCATTCCTTCTTATGCTGCTGCTGCTGCTGCTAAGTCGCTTCAGTCGTGTCTGACTCTGTGCGACCCCATAGGTGGCAGCCCACCAGGCCCTACCGTCCCTGGGATTCTCCAGGCAAGAACACTGGAGTGGGTTGCCATTTCCTTCTCCAATACATTAAAGTGAAAAGTGAAAGTGAAGTCGCTAAGTTGTGTCCAACTCTTTGCAACCCCATGGACTGCAGCCTACCAGACTCCTCCATCCATGAAATTTTCCAGGTAAGAGTATTGGAGTGGCTTATCATGGCCTTCTCCAGTCCCTTCTTATAGTAGTGTAATATACTATCTTGTCTATATACCACAACTTCTGTATACATTCAGATACAGTGGACATCTAGGTTGCTTCCATTTATATATAGTGCTTCATTGAACATCGGGGTAAATCTGTCTCTTTCATTTCTGGTTTCCTCAGGGTGTATGCCTAGCAGTGGGATTGCTGGGTCATATGGCATTTCTATTCCCAGTTTTTTAAGGAATTTCCACACAGTTCTCTATAGTGGCTGTACCAGCTTCCATTTCCACAATAGTTTAAGAGGGTTCTCTTTTCTCCACACCCTTTACAGCATTTATTGCTTGTAGACTTTTTGATGATGGCCATTCTGAAGGTGTGAGATGATACTTATTGTGGTTTTGATTCGTATTTCTCTAATAATAAGTGATATTGAACATCTTTTCATTGTTTATTAGCCATATGTATGTCTTTGGATATATGTCTGTTCCGGTCTTTTGCCCACTTTTTGATTGGGTTGTCTGTTTTTCTGGTATTGAGCTGCATGAGCTGCTGGTATATTTTGGAGATTAATTCTTTGTCAGTTGTTTCATTTGTAATTATTTTCTCCCATTTTGAGGGCTGTCTTTTTACCTTGCTTATGGTTTCCTTCATTGTGCAAAATCTTTTAAGTTTAATTAGGTCCCATTTGTTTCTTTTTATTTCCATTACTATGGGAGGAAGATCATAGAGGATCTTTCTGTGATTTATAGGCAGAGGGTGTTCTGCCTATGTTTTCCTTTAAGAGTTTTATAGTTTCTGGTCTTACATTTAGGTCTTTAATCCATTTTGATTTTATTTTTGTGTATGGTATTAGAAAATGGTCTAGTATTATTTTACAAATATTAGCATCACTTGTTGAAGAGATTGTCTTTTCTCCATAAAAATTTTCGCCTTATTTATTAAAGATAAGGTGTCCATTCAGTTCAGTTCAGTCACTCAGTCGTGTTCGACTCTTTGCGACCCCATGATTTGCAGCAATCAAGGACTCCCTGTCCATCACCAACTCCCAGAATTCACTCAGACTCATGTCCATCGAGTCAGTGATGCCATCCAGCCATCTCATCCTCGGTCGTCCCCTTCTCCTCCTGCCCCCAATCCCTCCCAGCATCAGAGTCTTCCCAATGAGTCAACTCTTCGCATGAGGTGGCCAAAGTACTGAAGTTTCAGCTTTAGCATCATTCCTTCCAAAGAAATCCCAGGGCTGATCTCCTTCAGAATGGACTGGTTGGATCTCCTTGCTGTCCAAGGGACTCTCAACAGTCTTCTCCAACACCACAGCTCAAAAGCATCAATTCTTCAGTGCTCAGCCTTCGTCACATTCCAACTCTCACATCCATGCATAACCGCAGGAAAAACCGTAGCCTTGATTAGACGGACCTTAGTCAGCAAAGTAATGTCTCTGCTTTTGAATATGCTATCTAGGTTGGTCATAACTTTTCTTCTAAGGAGTAAACATCTTTTAATTTCATGGCTTCAATCATCATCTGCAGTGATTTTGGAGCCCCAAAAAATAAAGTCTGACACTCTTTCCACTATTTGCCCATCCATCTCCCATGAAGTGATGGGACCAGATGCCATGATCTTCGTTTTCTGAATGTTGAGCTTTAAGCCAACTTTTTCACTCTCCTCTTTCACTTTCATCAAGAGGCTTTTTAACTCCTCTTCACTTTCTGCCATAAGGGTGGTGTCATCTGCATATCTGAGGTTATTAATATTTCTCCCAGCAATCTTGATTCCAGCTTATGTTTCTTCCAGTCCAGCGTTTCTCATGATGTACTCTGCATAGAAGTTAAATAAGCATGGTAACAATATACAGCGTTGACGTACTCCTTTTTCTATTTGGAACCAGCCTGTTGTTCCATGTCCAGTTCTAACTGTTGCTTCCTGGCCTGCATATAGGTTTCTCAAGAGGCAGATCAGGTGGTCTGGTATTCCCATCTCTTTCAGAATTTTCCACAGTTTATTGTGATCCACACAGTCAAAGGCTTTGGCTTAGTCAAGAAAGCAGAAATAGATGTTTTTCTGGAACTCTCTGGCTTTTTCCATGATCCAGCGGATGTTGGCAATTTGATCTTTGGTTCCTCTGCCTTTTCTAAAATCAGCTTGAACATCAGGGAGTTCACGGTTCACATGTTGCTGAAGCCTGGCTTGAAGAATTTTGAGCATTACTTTACTAGCATGTGAGATGAGTGCAATTTTCGGTAGTTTGAGCATGCTTTGGTGTTGCCTTTCTTTGGGATTGGAATGAAAACTAACCTTTTCCAGTCCTGTGGCCACTGCCGAGTTTTCCAAATTTGCTGGCATATGGAGTGCAGCACTTTCACAGCACCATCTTTCTGGATTTGAAACAGCTCCACTGGAATTCCATCACCTCCACTAACTTTGTTCGTAGTGATGCTTTCTAAGGCCCACTTGACTTCACATTCCAGGATGTCTGGCTCTAGATGAATATCACACCTTTGTGATTATCTGGGTCGTGAAGATCATTTTTGTACAGTTCTTCTGTGTATTCTTGCCACTTCTTCTTAATATCTTCTGCTTCTGTTAGGGAAATACCATTTCTGTCCTTTATCGAGCCCATCTTTTCATGAAATGTTCCCTTGGTATCTCTAATTTTCCTGGAGAGATGTCTAGTCTTTCCCATTCTGTTCTTTTCCTCTATTTCCTTGCATTGATAACTGAAGAAGGCTTTCTTATCTCTTCTTGCTATTCTTTGGAACTCTGCATTCAGATGCTAATATCTTTCCTTTTCTCTTTTGCTTTTTGACTCTCTTCTTTTCACAGCTATTTGTAAGACCTCCCCAGACAGCCATTTTGCTTTTTTGCATCTTTTCCATGGGGATGGTCTTGATCCCTGTCTCTTGTACAATGTCACAAGTGTGTGCATTTCACCCCAGACTTTGTCTTTTGTTCTGTTGATCTATTTTCTGTCTCTGTACCAGTACCATGCTCTCTTGATGATTGTAACCTTGCATTATAGTCTGAAGTTGGGGAGATTTATTCCTCCTGTTCCATTCTTATTTCTGAAGAGTGATTTGGCTATTTGGGATCTTTTGTGTTTCCATACAAATTGCAAAATTATTTGTTCTAGTTCTGTGAAAAATACTGTTGTTAGTTTGATAAGAATTGCATTGACTCTATAGATTGCTTTGCATAATATACTCATTTTCATTATATTGATTCTTCCAATCCAAGGACATGGTATATTTCTCCATCTATTTGTGTCTGTTTGATTTTTTTCATCACTGTTTTATAGTTTTCTATATACAGGCCTTTTTTTTCTTTAGGTAAATGTATCCCCCAATAGTTTATTCTTTTTCATTGCAATGGTAAATGGGATTGTTTCCTTCATTTATATTTTTGATTTTTTCATTGTTAGCCCATAGGAATGCAAGGAATATCTTTGTATTAATTTTATATCCTGTGACTTTAGTACATTTATTGATTAACTGTAGTAATTTTCCGGTGGCATCTTCAGTGTTTTCTATGTAGATGATCATGTCATCTGCAAATAGTGAGAGTTTTACTTCTTTTCCAATCTGAATTTCTTTTATTTCTTTTTCTTCTCTGATTGCTGTGGCTAGGGCATCCAAAACTATGTCAAATAGTAGTGGTGAGAGTGGGTACCCTTGTTTTGTTCCTGATTTTAGAAGAAATGCTTTCAATTTTTTGCCCTTGAAGATAATGTTTTCTGCGGGTTTGTTACATATGGCTTTTATTATGTTGAGGTGTATTCCTTCTATGCCTACTTTCTGGAGAGTTTTTAATCATAAATAGACGTTTAATTTTCTCAAAGGTTTTTCTGCAATTATTGAAATTCTTAAATATTATCTATAATTATATTCACTTCTAAAGAAGGTCAGTGTATATTCATTTTTCCCCTTAATTTTATCTAACAATTTCCTTATACTTGTTGTGCTGTACAGATTAGGTTCAGAAGCTCTGGTTTCATGTATTACTCTGATTACTTCTGGCTGTGTGTCAATACTATTTCTGAACATTATTTTTTATTTGTGGAATTGAGATCATTATGCTTAGATGATATAAAGTATGTAAAAGTGCTGTGGCAACTCTAAAATGATATAAACAATGTCAATTATTATTAAAATAAATTGAAATGATAATTGGTCATCTACTAATTTTTTATACATTAAAAATTCTGGATGATATAACCATATTCCCTGGAGCTGCAATAGTGTGCTGTATTCATGGTAGAGTAGGCACAAGATAAATAAAGGATAACCTTCCATTGAGTACAACTAGAATTCAATTGACTGAATTCAAATGAAAATATTGCAATCAATGGTTAATTGTTCTTCTTTCAATAATTATCTCCTGTTTTGTCTATATGATAGTTAATTTGATGTGGCAATTTGACTTGTTCTAGATCTGACTGTGAAGGAGTTTATGGATGATACAAATCATTTCAATTGACTGAGTAAAACATGTTGCCTTCCTTGATATTGAGGGGGCCTCATTTTATCAGTTAAAGATTGGAATAAAACAAAAAGACTAAGTAAGATGGGACTCCTCTTGTCTGACTGAATAAACTGGGATATTGGTCTGTTCCAGCTTTCAGACTCACACTGGAGCACTGGTTCTCCTTGGGTCTTGAGCCTGCTGTGTTTTGGCATCCTAAGCTCCATAATCACATATTATTACAAAGAATTGCCTCGTGCAATTATGGAGCCTAGCAAGTCCCAAGATCTGCAGCCAACAAGCTAGACATGTAGGAAAACCAGCGGTATATGTTCTAGTCCAAAAGCCAGCAATATGTACACACACACACACACACACACACACACACACACACTGGTTCTGTTTCTCTGGAAAACCTAGCTTAGTACACCCCGTTTTTAACCTAGTCATCTATTTTGTCTTCCGTTTAATTCCTTACGTTTCTCTCATATGGTTAGATCTATTAAATAACCCAATCAAAATAAATGGTTTCATAGCTAAATGAGAAAGAACTATTTTACTTGGCAGGTAGGGGACTATAGAAAAATTGTGAGGAAAAAAATGTGTGTACCAGTTAGTATGTTTGTCCAAATTTTTTTCCAAAAAAAAAAATGCCTGAAGGCCTTATGCCATTCTCATCTCTACTGGTATCTTGTAATTTTTCCTTTCATCTATACCTGTCCAGGAAGTGATGACCTTTTATCTTTAACTTCAAAAGACATATTCTTAACTTAGCTCTATCCCTGAGTAAAAATTACACAGAATCTGCGCAACTACCACTGATGTGAGAAACACTGATGCAAAAGCTGTTAGCTTCTTATTCATATCCTTTTATTATTATGTTTGTTTTCATGGTTCAAGAGATGCCAAATGCAAAGTTTACAGCAGTGGCTGATAGAGAGATTCTTTGCCATCAGCGAAACAGTTCAGCTGAGTTGTAAAATCTTCATGGTCACATGGAATTCAGAGAAAGTTTCGCGTAACTCCCAGCAGCAATGATTAATTTCATTAGGGGGAAAAATGCCACAAAGTTAGTCTGTCAGTAACAATGTCTGATTTCATTGAAATGCTTTAAATATTACGAGATATAAAGCTTGGTTCTCTGTGAATTCTCAAATAGTGGAACTAGAACACAGATTGTGTACTAACAGTTAACTGTATATGAGGTAGGTAAGGATATATAGTTGCATATCAGAATATATTGTCTAGACTTAACCATTAAGCCACATTTTCAAAGAAGTGTTCCTGGGGGGCTAATATATATAAGAATGCATTTAACACACTTTTTTTTCCTTAAATAATACATGATATTTTTGAGCATAAACTGCGCTTGGGGTTTAGAATCACTATCAAAAAAATTAGAGACAATTATATAAAACTGAAGCTAGCAGAAAACAAATAAGAGAGAGAAAGGAAGCTTTGTGAAAAGGTGTACTTCATTCGTACTTTATTCCTACAGTGTTAATCATTAATTGTGTGTGTGTTCATTACACAGAGAAAAGAACAGTGGGCTGAAAATGTCTGAGTGACTTATGTCACTAGAAATGAGAGCTTTGGCTGGACGATATCAATATCTCTGGTAGCTCTAGAATTTTAATTGTCTTTCAGTATGTAAAACTTTATTAATACAGAAATATCAGTCTTTGAATTTCCTTACTTATACTGCTGAATTTTGAATTATTATATGGCCAAAAAGTTTACTCTTGAAAGAAAATAAGGATATAAAATAATGAACAATTATATGTTGGCTCAATATTTGTTAATAGGTCATCATTTCATTAATAAACACATTTTTACATGAGCTGACATAATGTTATTTGCAGATGCTAAAATTATATTTGATTATCAGACATTATTACATTTAAAAATCAGAAAAATATTTTAAAGCTTTATAGATTCAAAGATTAAGTAATAGTGTATCTCTTTTCCAGGATCTCATATTAAATTTGGGTTCCAATTTTACTTACTCCTTGGAAGAAAAGTTATGACCAACCTAGATAGCATATTCAAAAGCAGAGACATTACTTTGCCAACTAAGGTCCGTCTAGTCAAGGCTATGGTTTTTCCAGTAGTCATGTATGGATGTGAGAGTTGGACTGTGAAGACGGCTGAGCGCCAAAGAATTGAAGCTTTTGAACTGTGGTGTTGGAGAAGACTCTTGAAAGTCCCTTGGACTACAAGATCCAACCAGTCCATTCTGAAGGAGATCAGCTCTGGGATTTCTTTGGAAGGAATGATGCTAAAGCTGAAACTCCAGTACTCTGGCCATCTCATGCGAAGAGTTGACTCATTGGAAACGACTCTGATGCTGGGAGGGATTGGGTGCAGGAAGAGAAGGGGACAACAGAGGATGAGATGTTTGGATGGCATCACAGACTCGATGGACATGAGTCTGAGCGAACTCCAGGAGTTGGTGATGGACAGGGAGGCCTGGCGTGCTGCAATTCATGGGGTCGCAAAGAGTCAGACATGACTGAGCGACTGAACTGAACTGAACTTGGAAGAAAGAGTGAGAGATAAATGGCCAGTTCTTTTTCCATTCCAAATTTTAAGAAAATATTTCATAAAAGAATTTTTGTGTAATTCTAAAAATTTATGTTAATGGATGCCTGTCACATATGTATATGTTGCTGCTGCTGCTAAGTCGCTTCAGTCGTGTCCGACTCTGTGTGACCCCAGAGACGGCAGTCCACCAGGCTCCGCCGTCCCTGGGATTCTCCAGGCAAGAACACTGGAGTGGGTTGCCATTTCTTTCTCCAATGCAAGAAAGTGAAAAGTGAAAGTGAAGTCGCTCAGTCGTGTCTGACTCCTAGCGATCCCATGGACTGCAGCCTACCAGGCTCCTCCGTCCATGGGATTTTCCAGACAAGAGTACTGGAGTGGGTTGCCATTGCCTTCTCCACATATGTATAAACATTTGGATTAAAATAGGAAGTGTAATGGATTAGGAACGAAAAAGCAGGGATTTTAGATTTCAGAAATAAATATGTGTTGCTTGTGCTTGATGATGCAAAAACTCGGAGGTGTGAGTCCTCCAATTTTTTTTTTTTTTCTTTTTAAAGACTGTTTTGGTTATTTAAGTTTTCTTGCATTTTCATATGGTTTTTAGCATTATCTTGGTAATTTAGGGGAAAAAAGTGTTAGCTAGTATTTTGAAAGGAATACATTGAATCTGTAGATCAATTTGGGGATATTGCCATCTTAATACTGTATGAATGGGCTGTATTGCCTTTTTTAGAAAAAAAAAAAAACACTTAACATGATTTGTTTCCATTTTAATTGTTTATATAAGAAAAAGTTACATTTATTTTCACCCACAATAGGTATTCTGTGCCTACGATAGAATTACTGACAGCAGTCAAGTGGACAACAAATCTTTCTCCTTCACCTTGTAGGATAAGGCACATGCCCTCTGAAATAAAAATTAAAGAATGGCAAAAAGGTACATCTCACCTTCAGGGTTCACTTTATGAACAGAAAACTCAGGGGCCTAAGGCTTGGGACTTGAAGAGAGTCCTAACACCTTCACGTGGTATTCCAAGAGAGCAAGGAGAAAATCATCTTGTTGAGTCTTTCTCTTTCTTTCCATGAGCCAAGAGACCCAGGAGACAGTAAAGATATTTACATTTCTGGACACTGAGCATAACCTTCTTGCTTTCAAACAAGAGTTTTCTCAGCAGCAAGTGTTCTGTGCTTATATAAGATAGGAACACTTCATGTTTTATTACAGTTTTGTAGCTTTCCAAGCATTTTCACATAGTGGATCACATATCTCGGGGTTTCAAAGACTAGTAAACTTACAGAAAGAAAAAAATCCGCAATGTCAAAAGAGTATCCAAATCTGTGTTTTATTAAATAAGGATATTTGAGAGATAAAAATGTTATTATATACCATCACCATCACTCACAAAGGACGTGATCATAGCAAAGTAGTAAGGAGCAGAGGATGCACTTTGCTGGAGCAGTCATGAAGAGATACCCCACATACAAGGTAAGAGAAACCCAAATAAGATGGTAAGTGTTGTGAGAGGGCATCAGAGGGCAGACACACTGAAACCATACTCACAGAAAACTAGCCAATCTGATCACATGGACCACAGTCTTGTCTAAATCAATGAAACTAAGCCATGTCATGAGGGGCCACCTAAGACAGGAGGGTCATGGTAGAGAAGTCTGACAAAATGTGGTCCACTGGAGAAGGGAATGACAAAGCACTTCAGTATTCTTGCCTTGAGAACCCCATGAACAGTATGAAAAGGCAAAATGATGGGATACTGAAAGGGGAACTCCAAGGGTCGGTAGGTGCCCAATATGCTACTGGAGATCAGTGGAGAAATAACTCCAGAAAGAATGAAGGGATGGAGCCAAAGCAAAAACAATACCCAGTTGTGGATGTGATTGGTGATAGAAGCAAGGTCTGATGCTGTAAAGAGCAATATTGCATAGGAACCTGGAATGTCAGGTCCGTAAATCAAGGCAAATTGGAAGTGGTCAAACAGGAGATGGCAAGAGTGAACATTGACATTCTAGGAATCTGTGAACTAAAGTGGACTGGAATGGGTGAATTTAACTCAGATGAACATTGTATCTACTACTGCAGGCAGAAATCCCTTAGAAGAAATGCAGTAGCCATCATGGTCAACAAAAGAGTCCGAAATACAGTGCTTGGATGTAAATCTCAAAAACGGCAGAATGATCTCTGTTCATTTTCAAGGCAAACCATTCAAATCACAGTAATCCAAGCCTATGCCCAAACCAGTAACACTGAAGAAGCTGAAGTTGAACGGTTCTATGAAGATCTACAAGATCTTTTAGAACTAACACCCCAAAAAGATGTCCTTTTCATTATAGGGGACTGGAATGCAAAAGTAGGAAGTTAAGAAACATTTGGAGTAACAGGCAAATTTGGCCTTAGAGTATGGAATGAAGCAGGGCAAAGGCTAGTAGAGTTTTGCCAAGAGAATGCATTGGTCATAGCAAACACCCTCTTCCAACAATACAAAAGAAGACTCTACACATGGACATCACCAGATGATCAACACTGAAATCAGATTGATTATATACTTTGCAGCCAAAGATAGAGAAGCTCTATACAGTCAGCGAAAACAAGACCAAGAGCTGACTGCGGCTCAGAACATGAACTCATTATTGCCGAATTCAGACTTAAATTGAAGAAAGTGGGGAAAACCACTAGACCATTCAGGTATGATGCAAATCAAATCCCTTATGATTATACAGTTGAAGTGAGAAATAGATTTAAGGGACTAGATCTGATAGACAGAGTGCCTGATGAACTATGGAATGAGGTTCGTGACATTGTACAGGAGACAGGAATCAAGACCATCCCCATGGAAAAGAAATGCAAAAAAGCAAAATGGCTGTCTGACGTGGCCTTACAAATAGCTGTGAAAAGAAGAGAAGCGAAAAGAAAAGGAGAAAAAGAAAGATATAGGCATCTGAATGCAAACTTCCAAAGAATAGCAAGAAGAGATCAGAAAGTCTTCTTCAGTGACCAATGCAAAGAAATAAAGGAAAACAACAGAATGGGGAAGACTAGAGATCTCTTCAAGAAAATTAGAGATACCAGGGAACATTTCATGCAAAGATGGGCTCGATAAAGGACAGAAGTGGTATGACCCTAACAAAAGCAGAAGATATTAAGAAGAGGTGGCAAGAATACACAGAAGAACTGTACAAAAAAATCTTCACGACCCAGATAATCACGATGGTGTAATCACTCACCTAGAGTCAGACATCCTGGAATGTGAAGTCAAGTGGGCCTTAGAAAGCATCACTATGAACAAAGCTAGTGGAGGTGATGGAATTCCAGTTGAGCTATTTCAAATCCTGAAAGACAATGCTGTGAAAGTGCTACACTCAATACGCCAGCAAATTTGGAAAACTCAGCAGTGGCCACAGGACTGGAAAGTGTCAGTTTTCATTCCAATTCCAAAGAAAGGCAATGCCAAAGAATGCTCAAACTACTGCACAATTGCACTCATCTCACACTCTAGTAAAGTAATGCTCAAAATTCTCCAAGCCAAGCTTCAGCAGTATATGAATCAGGAATTTCCTGATGTTCAAGCTGGTTTTAAAAAAGGCAGAGGAACCAGAGATCAAATTGCCAACATCTGCTGGATCATGGGAAAAGCAAGAGACTTCCAGAAAAACATCTATTTCCTCTTTATTGACTATTCAAAGCCTTTGACTGTGTGGATCACTACAAACTGTGGAAAATTCTGAAAGAGATGGGCATACCAGACCACCTGAGCTGCCTCTTGAGAAACTTGTATGCAGGTCAGGAAGCAACAGTTAGAACTGGACATGAAACAACAGGCTGGTTCCAAATAGGAAAAGCAGTACATCAAGGCTGTATATTGTCACCCTGCTTATTTAACTTATATGTAGAATACATCATGAGAAACACTGGACTGGAAGAAGCACAAGCTGGAATAAAGTTGTTGGGAGAAAAATCAATAACCTCAGATATGCAAATGACACCACCCTTATGGCACAAAGTGAAGAGGTACTAAAAAGCCTCTTGATGAAAGTGAAAGTGGAGAGTGAAAAAGTTGGCTTAAAGCTCAACATTCAGAAAATGAAGATCATGGCATCTGGTCCTATCACTTCATGGGAAATAGATGGGGAAACAGTGGAAACAGTGTCAGACTTTGTTTTTTGGGCTCCTAAATTACTGCAGATGGTGACTGCAGCCATGAAATTAAAAGACACTTACTCCTTGGAAGAAAAGTTATGACCAACCTAGACAGCATATTCAAAAGCAGAGACATTACTTTGCCAACAAACGTCCATCTAGTCAAGGCTATGGTTTTTCCAGTAGTCATGTATGGATGTGAGAGTTGGACTGTGAAGAAAGCTGAGTGTCAAATAATTGATGCTTTTAAACTCTGGTTATGGAGAAGACTTGTGAGAGCCCCTTGTACTGCAAGGAGATCCAATCAGTCCATTCTGAAGGAGATCAGCCCTGGGATTTCTTTGGAAGGAATGATGCTGAAGCTTAAACTCCAGTACTTTGGCGACCTCATGTGAAGAGTTGACTCATTGGAAAAGATTCTGATGCTGGGTGGGATTGGGGGCAGGAGAAGAAGGGGACGACAGAGGATGAGATTGCTGGATGGCATCACTGACTCAATGGATGTGAGTCTGAGTGAACTCCAGGAGTTGGTGATGGACAGGGAGTCCTGGCGTGCTGCGATTCATGGAGTCACAAAGAGTCAGACACTACTGATTGGCTGAACTGAACATCTTTTGCAAATTTTTGGCATCCTTTGAGAATAGGTATTACCTCTTCTGCCGGGGTCCAGCCCCAGTGGATCCAGGGTAATTCGTAGTGGGGACGGAGTCAGCGTCCTAGGAATTAATTGCTTAATTAAAGATATAGAGGGAGATTAGAAAGAAATAGCATAGTAGGAAAATTAGTGGAGAAAAAGAAGCTGAATAATTGGTTTACGTGAGATACCAATAAAATTCCAAGACAAGGAATTTGCACCATCTACGTTGGGCCACCAGTGCCATTTGAATATCGGAAGGTGCCCCTCCTTGGGCTCCTTCTCACAAGGAACTTAAAAACCGGGGAAAGTAAGTAGACATGGTGAGCACCCATGCTCCAGATGGGAATTCAGCCAGAAAAACGGGGGGCAAGAAAGAAATGACATGGGAGAATCAGTCTTTCCAGAAACTGATCCTCTTTCTTTATTTTTCAGGTTTGCTTATATACCTTTTGTTATACATAGAGACAAATGGACATTTTAAAGTCACGTGGGGGTCAGCAGTCCTGACCTTTATCAAAATCAGGTGCTTCACATAAATGTATTAAAAAAGTCTTAGGGTTTTTACATCATCTTCTGGCCATGAGGACTGCTGACATTTTATGATCCTTTCTTTCTGATAACCAAAAAGCTTATTTTTCCAAGGGTGTTTTTTCTTAAACCAGGCACCACCCTCTGAAGGTACCAGATAAAGTTGCATTCCTATAGAGTGAAGGTGTAGTGAGTTACAACTAAGAAAGGAATTTATTTAACCTAAGGTTAACATGATTAATCTTAAAGGTTAATACTTATTTCTCCTATATGCTAGTTATATTCATTATAAGGGCAGGGAATATGGAGATTTAGCAGCAAACATCAGCCCAACAAATGAAAACCCTTCACCAATGTTCCCCTTGAGATCTGTTTAGTCTTAAGATAGTGATAAAGTTACATTTTTACACAGCAAGGACACAGTGACTTACAACAAAGTACAGTTATCTATAACAAAAGAGAAAATTCATTAACTCAAAAAGTCTAGTATTGCTAACATCAAAAACTACTATATTTACTTTTCTATATTCCAAATACATTGATTAATATATTCCCAGATGCCTAAGGATATGGAGGCCTGGCAGCAATCATTGACTCAACAATGAGAAAAGCCCTATGCTAATTAAAACTTTCAAAATACTCCCAACTCTCTGTGCTGTTTATGGTTGAGAGGTAGTAAACAATCATGTGCATAGTGGCAGGAGTATGGATAATCCTGTCACACAAACTAGTTCACCAGCAGAGAGTTTGACCTGAGACACCCTTGTCACACCCAGGGCAGGGAATTAGCAGCAATTATTGGCACAACAAATGAAAAACCCTTAACCAATATAATTCCTAACCAACCCACTATACCAATAATTTCTAACTTCCCAAAAGAATGTGCCTTTAGTAAGTCTAAAACATATCGTGCCTCTCATGACTGGGAGGCTGTAAACAATCACATGTGGCCAGAGGAACCCGAACAGGCAGGCTAGATAACGTTCAAAAGAGTTCATAAGTTGAAACACTCTTGTCACTCCCAGGAATTTTTATTGACTTGGAGCTGTAAGTTAACTCCTTCTCTGAGAGAGGTAATGGGGGTCAGCCCCCATAAAGTCAGAGGTATAGGTGAGAGCAGGAAACAGTAAAATAAGTAGACTCTGGTTTGGGGGGTAGATGCTCGGGAACAGGGTGTTTCCTGAGGCTCGATCTGCCTTTACGTATGCTGAAGCCTCCTTCCTCACGACCTTCACCATTGGCGGAGTTCCCCACACAGGCTCCCTGCACTCTACTTCATGTGTTTGTTAGAATTCCCCTGTGAAGTCACCTGTTCCTTCTTTGTGTCTACCAAAAATTTTTGTTTCAAAGTCAATTTAATGTATGTCATAGTCATTACATGTCTGTTTATAGTACTGTTTGCCTTTTAAACTTTTTACATCTTTATATTTCAACTTATTTGTTTCTTTAAATGTATCTCTTACATGATAATATATGGTTGAAGTGTCTGAAATGCAGTACTTGGAGGCAATCTCAAAAATGACAGAATGATCTCTGTTTGTCTACAAGGCAAACCATTCAATATCACAGTTATCCAAGTCTATGGACCAACCAGTAATGCTGAAGAACCTGAAGTTGAATGGTTTTATGAAGATCTACAAGATCTTTTAGAACTAACACCCAAAAAAGATGTCCTTTTCATTATAGGGGACTGGAATGCAAAAGTAGGAAGTCAAGAAACACCTAGAATAACAGGCAAATTTGGCCTAGGCATGCAGAATGAAGCAAGACAAAGACGAATAGAGTTTTGCCAAGAAAATGCACTGGTCATAGCAAACACCCTCTTCCAACAACACAAGAGTAGACTCTACACATGGACATCACCAGATGGTCAACACCAAAATCAGATTGATTATATTCTTTGCAGCCAAAGATGAAGAAGCTCTATACAGTCAACAAAAATAAGACTGGGAGCTGACTGTGGCTCAGATCATGAACTCCTTATTACCAATTCAGACTTAAATAGAAGAAAGTAGGGAACACCGCTAGACCATTCAGGTATGACCTAAATCAAATCCCTTATGATTCTACAGTGGAAGTGAGAAATAGATTTAAGGGCCTAGATCTGAGAGAGTGCCTGATGAACTATGGAATGAGGTTCGTGACATTGTACAGGAGACAGGAATCAAGACCATCCCCATGGAAAAGAAATGCAAAAAAGCAAAATGGCTGTCTGGGGAGGCCTTACAAATAGCTGTGAAAAGAAGAGAGGCAAAAAGCAAAGGAGAAAAGGAAAGATAACAGCATCTGAATGCAGAGTTCCAAAAAGAGCAAGAAGAGATAAGAAAGCCTTCTTCAGCAATCAATGCAAGGAAATAGAGGAAAACAATAGAATGGGAAAGACTAGAGATCTCTTCAAGAAAATTAGAGATACCAAGGGAACATTTCATGCAAAGATGGGCTAAATAAAGGACAGAAATGGTCTGGACCTAACAGAAGCAGCAGATATTAAGAAAAGGTGGCAAGAATACACGGAACAACTGTACAAAAAACGTCTTTACGACCCAGATAATCATGATGATGTGATCACTTATCTAGACCCAGACATCTTGGAATGTGAAGTCAAGTGGGCCTTAGAAAGCATCATTATGAACAAAGCTAGTGGAGGTGATGGAATTCCAGTTGAGCTATTTCAAATCCTGAAAGACAATGCTGTGAAAGTGCTACACTCAATATGCCAGCAAATTTGGAAAACTCAGCAGTGGCCACAGGACTGGAAAGTGTCAGTTTTCATTCCAATTCCAAAGAAAGGCAATGCCAAAGAATGCTCAAACTACCGCACAATTGCGTTGATCTCACACGCTAGTAAAGCAATGCTAAAAATTCTCCAAGGCAGGCTTCTGCAATACGTGAACCATGAACTCCCTGATGTTTAAGCTGGTTTTTAAAAAGGCAGAGGAACCAGAGATCAAATTGCCAACATCTGCTAGGTCAAGGAAAAAGCAAGCGAGTTCCAGAAAACATCTATTTCTGCTTTATTGACTATGCCAAAGCCTTTGACTGTGTGGATCACAAAAAACTATGGAAAATTCTGAAAGAGATGGGAATACCAGACCACCTGAGCTGCCTCTTGAGAAATTTGTATGCAGGTCAGGAAGAAACAGTTACAACTGGACATGGAACAACAGACTGGTTCCAAATAGGAAAAGGAGTACGTCAAGGCTGTATACTGTCACCCTGCTTATTTAACTTCTATGCAGAGTACATCATGAGAAATGCTGGACTGGAAGAAACACAAGCTGGAATCAAGATTGCTGGGAGAAATATCAACAACCTCAGATATGCAGATGACACCACCCTTATGGCAGAAAGTGAAGAGGAGCTAAAAAGCCTCTTGATGAAAGTGAAAGTGGAGAGTGAAAAAGTTGGCTTAAAGCTCAACATTCAGAAAAATGAAGATCATGACATCTGGTCTCATCACTTCATGGGAAATAGATGGGGAAACAGTGGAAACAGTGTCAGACCTTATTTTGGGGGGCTCCAAAATCACTGCAGATGGTGACTACAGCCATGAAATTAAAAGACGCTTACTCCTTGGAAGAAAAGTTATGACCAACCTTGATAGTATATTCAAAAGCAGAGACGTTACTTTGCTGACTAAGGTCCGTCTAGTCAAGGCTATGGTTTTCCCAGTGGTCATGTATGGATGTGAGAGTTGGACTGTGAAGAAGGCTGAGCGCAGAAGAAATGATGTGTTTGAACACTGGTTATGGAGAAGACTCTTGAGAGCCCCTTGGACTGCAAGGAGATCCAACGAGTCCATTCTGAAGGAGATCAACCCTGGGATTTCTTTGGAAGGAATGATGCTAAAGCTGAAGCTCCAGTACTTTGGCCACCTCATGCAAAGAGTTGACTCATTGGGAAGACTGATGCTGGGAGGGATTGGGGGCAGGAAGAGAAGGGGACGACCGATGATGAGATGGCTGGATGGCATCACTGACTCGATGGACATGAGTCTGAGTGAATTCTGGGAGTTGGTGATGGACAGGGAGGCCTGGCGTGCTGCGATTCATAGGGTCGCAGACAGTCGGACATGACTGAGTGAGTGAAATGAACTGAACTGAACTGAAGTGAAAGTGTTAGTTGCTCGGTTGTCTTCAACTCTTTGAAACCTCAATGATTGTCACACACCAGGCTCCTCTGTACATGAAATTCCCCAAGCAAGAATACTGGAGTGGGTAGACATTCCTTTCTCCAGGGGATCTTCTTGATCTGGGGTTCAAACTTGAGTCTTTGCATTTTAGGCAGATTCTGTACCATCTGAGCCATCAGGAAAACCCCTGAGCCAGTTGGGAAGCCACCAGGGATTATGCGGGTAATCATTTTTAAAATTCACTGTTAATTTCTTTGTCTTTGAGTTGGTGTGTTTAGCTCATTTACATTTAATGTAATTACTGATAAGGAGCTTCTCAGGTGGCTCTAGTGGTAAAGAACCTTCTTGTCAATGCAGAAGATCAGGCTTCAGTAAGATCCTATGGAGGAGAGCATGGCAACCCACTCCAGTGCTCTTGCTTGGGGAATCCCTTGGACAGAGGAGCCTGGCAGGCTACAGTCCATGGGGTCACAAAGAGTTGGACATGAATGAAGTGACTTTTAGCACACACTTACACTGATGAAGTATGATTTATGTCTTCCATTTTGTTATTTTCTTTTTTCCTTTATTTTTCATTTCTGTCTTCTTTTATATTAAAATGATACTTTTTTATACACCAGTTTAATTTTCTTAGTGTTTCTTTTGCTGTATGTATTCTAGTTATTTTCTTAATGACAACCCCCTGGATTAAAATTGACATTTTATTTCAAAAAATAACAATCACTTGATCTTTAAAAATAATATATTGTGAAAACTCTGAAAATACCACCTCCTTCCAAGATATGTTGTTTTCACTGCTTGATGTTGCTTCTGTTTGTTTATTGACTTTCCTGGACTACTTCTCTGAAGTCTGCATTCTATTGTTCATGAAGTCATTGAAGTCTGTGGTTATTTCAGTTATCATCTAATAATTCGATGGACCATTAATCTTCCCAGCCTTTGCCGAGGAGTTTCTTGTGTGTGCTAAGGTATGTGTCTAATGGTCTGACAGATACTTTACAACTCTTCTCTAGTCTTTGCTTGCTTGAGCAGAACCTTAAGGTCAGTCAGAAGAGAGAGATTAGGGTCATGTTTTCCCTGGGCATGCACAGAACTCTTCATATATTCAAGACCTTCTAGATTCTAAGCATTAATATTTTTTGTCAGACTCTTGTTAGTTCCACCTCAGGCAACTTCAAAGTTTAACAATTAGCCCCGATAATTTGCCACAAATACCTTAGGGATGGGACTAATTCCCATGGAGCAAGCTTATAGTGTTAGTTTAAATTAAGATAGATTCTGATAATAAATTTTTCAGCAAGCTGCCAGACAGGGCTAATGGTAACAATACTTTGGGGATGTCTTTGTGGCACTGCAAATCTTTTCTTATTTATCTAATAGCTTTTAGCATGCTGGTCTTCATAGCTACCATAGTTGCAAGGCTATTGGTTTTCAAACCTACAGAAAAGTTGGAGAGGAGTGGGTTTTGAACAAATTAAAATAATACAATACAAAAAGAGAAATGGGCTGTCTGAGTAGGCCTTACAAATAGCTGTGAAAAGAAGAGAAGTGAAAAGCAAAGGAGAAAAGGAAAGATATAAGCATCTGAATGCAGAGTTGCAAAGAATAGCAAGGAGATATAAGGAAGCCTTCCTCAGCGACCAATGCAAAGAAATAGAGGAAAACAACAGAATAGGGGAGACTAGAGATCTCTTCTATGAAACTAGAGATACCAAGGGAATATTTCATGCAAAGATGGGCTTGATAAAGGACAGAAATATTATGGACGTAACAGAAGCAGAAGTATCAAGAAAAAGTAGCAAGAATACACAGAAGAACTGTACAAAAAAGATCTTCACTACCCAGATAATCACGATGGTGTGATCACTCATCTAGAGCCAGACATCCTGGAATGTGAAGTCAAGTGGGCCTTAGAAAGCATCACTACGAACAAAGCTAGTGGAGGCGATGGAATTCCAGTGGAGCTATTTTAAATCCTGAAAGATGGTGCTGTGGAAGTACTTCACTCAATATGCCAGCAAATTTGGAAAACTCAGCAGTGGCCACAGGACTGGAAAGTGTCAGTTTTCATTCCAATCCCAAAGAAAGGCAATGGCAAAAAATGCTCAAACTACTGCACAATTGCATTCATCTCACACGCTAGTAAAGTAAAGCTCAAGATTCTCCAAGGCAGGAATCTGCAAAACGTGAACCGTGAAATTCCAGATGTTCAAGCTGGATTTAGAAAAGGCAGAGTAACCAGAGATCAAATTGCCAACATCCTCTGGATCATGGAAAAAGCAAAAGAGTTCCAGAAAAACATCTATTTCTGCTTTACTGACTATGCCAAAGCTTTGACTGTGTGGATCACAATAAACTGGAAAATTCTGAAAGAGATGGGCATACCAGACCACCTGACCTGCCTCTTGAGAAACCAGTATGCAGGTCAGAAAGCAGGAGTTAAAACGACATGGAACAACAGACTGGTTCCTAACAGGAAAAAGAGTACGTCAAGGCTGTATATCGTCACCCTGCTTATTTAACCTATATGCAGAGTATATCATGTGAAACACTAGGCTAGAAGAAGCACAAGCTGGAATCAAGATTGCTGGGAGAAATATCAATAACTTCAGATATGCAGATGTCACCACCCTTATGGCAGAAAGTGAAGAGGAACTAAGAAGCCTCTTGATGAAAGTGAAAGAGGAGAGTGAAAAAGATGGCTTAAAGCTCAACATTCAGAAAACGAAGATCATGGCATCTAGTCCCATCACTTCATGGGAAATAGATGGAAACAGTGGAAACAGTGTCAGACTTTATTTTTGGGGGCTCCAAAATTACTGCAGATGGTGATTGCAGCCATGAAATTAAAAGACGCTTACTCCTTGGAAGGAAAGTTACGACTGACGTAGGTAGCATATTCTAAAGCAGAGAAATTACTTTGCCAACAAAGGTCCATCTAGTCAAGGCTATGTTTTTTCCATTGGTCATGTATGGATGTGAGAGTTGCACTGTGAAGAAAACTGAGCACTGAAGAATTGATGCTTTTGAACTGTGGTGCTGGAGAAGACTCTTACAAGTCCCTTGGACTACAAGGAGATCCAACCAGTCCATCCTAAAGGAAATCAATCCTGAGTATTCATTGGAAGGACTGATGCTTAGGCTGAAACTCCAATACTTTGACTACTTCATGCGAAGAGTTGACTCATTGGAAAAGGCTCTGATGCTGGTAGGGATTGGGGGCAGGAGGTCAAGGGGATGACAGCAGATGAGATGGCTGGATGGCATCACCAATTCAATACACGTGACGTTGGTTGAACTCCGGGAGCTGGTGATGGACAGGGAGGCCTGGCATGATGTGATTCATGGGGTCACAAAGAGTCAGACATGACTGAGCAACTAAACTGAACTGAACTGAACTGAACTGAAAATAATACAGGGTGTACCTTTTTTTAAACTGAGATTTGGCTGTTTAATTTCTTTCTATTTTTAAATAAATGCCTCTGAGATTGTTACCAGTTGTTAGTAATTTCCAGAGTTCTCAAGAAGTTTATTTTGACAGTTTTCCTGGGTGCTCCTTGTGCTTTTATGGATAAGTGGATTTTCAGAGTCCTTTACTCTGTCATTTTGGACCATTTTTACATTTTGTAGTTTCTGTTTCAAAATTCACTACATTTCTTGTCTCAAAAATATAGATAAGTAGCTACTAAAGTACAGGGGAAAAAATCAGAGTTGAGACTGACTTGAGCATGAAGGAGAGGATATTGGATGGAAAGGAGGACTGAGAGAGATGTCTGAGAGTGAAATTCATATATATCTTGACAGAAGCTTTGGTGACACAACTGTAAGCTATGTCAGAAAATTAATGAGTGCAATTTAAAATTTGCACTTCGTGTATGTATGTTTTTTTCAAAATAAAAAACTATAAATAAATACTGAATTCTAATAATGCTGCACGTTCTAAAGTATCTAGAGGAAAATTCACTGACGTCTGCAGTTAATTTACTTGAAATGTGTCCAAAATAAAATGGATCCTTGGATTGATAGAGGAATTGGTGTGTGTGTGCATGCACACGCTCAGTGCCTTAGTCATGTTTGACTCTTGGCAACCCCATGGACTGTAGCACCAGGCACCTCTGCCTATGGAATTTTCCAGGCAAGAATACTGGAGGAGGTTGCCATTTCCCACTCCAAGGGATCTTCCTGACCCACAGATCGAATCCATATCTCTTGTGTCTTCTGCGTTGGCAGGGAGATTCTTTACCACTGAACCACCTAGGAAGCCCCAGAGGAATTGATAGGTGTGTGAATAAGAAAGTCAAGTGAAATTTAATCATAAACAGTTATTCACTGTAAAAATTTTTCAAAATCTTTAATTTTGAAAAATAAATAGTAAAACGCTAGGGTAAACACTTAAAACTAGAAGATAGGCAATTGGTTTGAAACATATTTTGTTTGTCTAATAGTGTCCCCATATAAATTACTATTATTTTCTCAGAGTTAAAAATGTTGGAAATGTTGATAGAAATCTAAAAAGATAGAAGTGAATTCTTTCCAGACTATAGGTAAAATCTTTCAGAAATTTATATCTCCTAAACTGTGAAGAGAGAAATTAGTATCACTTACAGCTCTACATAGGTGACACTTTAGAGGTTTTTTCCTGTAATAGAATAAAAATATGAAACATGACTTTCCATTTTTCAGTACAATTTCTGTAAAAATAAGAGAAGTGGTAGCTGAATCAGATATCAAACTTTTATGAGGCCAGTGAATACAATGGTTTAGTTCAAACCTCTTAAAATAAAATAGGCTCATAGGAATCCCATGAGGTGAAAATTGTACATGCCAGCATTTACAATCCAGTTAGTGTATATGAGGACCACCTTCATTTTCCCAGCAACTTTATTAGCTAATAGTTTAAAATTTAATGTAAAGTATGTTTTGTCATCCAACCTAGATTGTTTCCCTTTCTTTTGCAGAACTGCTTGGTTGTCATTTAATGTGATTGCACGATAGAAAGCCTGGCTATACACGGTAAAAATGTTAACAGCAGTCATCACCACAGCAGAATCTATTACATAATTGGAAGAGCAGCATAGTGCCTTTGGAGTTGAGAGGAAGAAATTGAATAGCTGGCTCGTCATGCTGTTTAACAGAGCAGGAATCAGGACTGTAGGCAATAAAACACTGACATCACAGGTCATCCAAGCTGTGTGGATCTCTATACCTAAGAGAGCAAATGGAGCCCAGACACACAGGGCTGTTTGAGTGCTTTTTAATCACATTAGGAGATGTCTGTACTGTGTTTATCTTTCTCGCTTTTATGGACAAATAGAAATTCTTAGCACAGTAAATGTGCTGACTCTCTGGCTATAGAAGTAAATAAGAGAAAGAACTTTGTGATAACCAGAAAAGACATTTTAATACTTAGTTTTAATGTGGAACCAGGCCCATAATAATGATCCAGGCAATGTTTGCTGATTAAATAAAGGCATGAATGAATTAATGAATTTTTAACACATCTTTATGAAATGAGTGCCATTTGCAAGGATTCATTCTGGATTGCTTTCAAGCACAAATATTCATGGTTTCAAGAAACATACAAATTGTCACAGAAGATGAAATATTACAAATATTTATACCGCAAGGGAGAAAATCATAAGAGCTATATAAAGGATAAATTTGAGAGCTACTGGAATAAAGCTAGGGTCATCTTAGAAGACTTTGTGAATTCAGTTGCATTTGGAAGGGTACTAAGATATTAATGCAGTATTTGGATGCAATCTGAAAAACGACAGAATGATCTCTATTTGTTTCCAAGGCAAACCATTCAATATCACAGTAATCCAAGTCTATGCCCCGAACAGTAATGCTGAAGAAGTTGAGGTTGAAGAGTTCTATGAAGACCTACAACACCTTCTAGAACTAACACCCAAAAAAGATGTCCTTTTCATTATAGGGTACTGGAATGCAAAAGTAGGAAGTCAAGAAACACTTGGAGTAACAAGCAAATTTGGCCTTGGAGTACAGAATGAAGCAGGGCAAAGGCTAATAGAGTTCTGCCAAGACAATGCACTCATCATAGCAAACATCCTCTTCCAACAACACAAGAGAAGACTCTATGGATGGACATCACCAGACAGTTGACACTGAGATCAGGTTGATGATATTCTTTGTAGCCAAAGAGAGAGAAGCTCTATACAGTCAGCAAAAAAAAAAAAAAAGACTGGGAGCTTACTATGGCTCAGATCATGAACTCTTTATTGCCAAATTCAGACTTAAATTGAAGAAAGTAGGGAAAACCACTAGACCATTCAGATATGACCTAAATCAAATCCCCTATGGTTATACAGTGGAAGTGAGAAATAGATTTAAGGGAATAGATCTGATAGACAGAGTGCCAGATGAACTATGGACTGAAGTTCATGACATTGCACAGGAGACAGGAATCAAGATCATCCCCAAGAAAAACAAATGCAAAAGAGCAAAATGGCTGTCTGAGGAGGCCTTACAAATAGCTGTGAAAAGAAGGGAAGTGAAAAGTAAAGGAGAAAAGGAAAGATATATCCATTTGAATGCAGAGTTCCAAAGAATAGCAAGGAAAGATAAGAAAGCCTTCTTAAGCAATCAATGCAAAGAAATAGAGGAAAACAACAGAGTGGGAAAGACTAGAGATCTCTTCAAGAAAATTAGAGATCTCAAGGGAACATTTCATGTAAAGACGGGCTCAATAAAGGACAGAAATGGTATGGACCTAACAGAAGCAAGAGATATTAAGAAGAGGTGGCAAGAATACACAGAAGAACTGTACAGAAAAGATTTTCATGACCCAGATAATCACGATGGTGTGATCACTCACCTAGAGCCAGACATCCTGGACTGTGAAGTCAAGTGGGCCTTGGAAAGCATCACTACGAACAAAGCTAGTGGAGGTGATGGAATTCCAGTTGAGCTATTTCAAATCCTGAAAGACAATGCTGTGAAAGTGCTGCACTCAATATGCCAGCAAATTTGGAAAACTCAGCAGTGGCCACAGGACTGGAAAATGTCAGTTTTCATTCGAATTCCAAAGAAAGGCAGTGCCAACGGATGCTCAAACTACCGCACAATTGCCCTCGTCTCACATGCTAGCAGAGTAATGCTCAAGATTCTCCAAGGCAGGCTTCCACAATACGTGAACCGTGAAGTTCCAGATGTTCAAGCTGGTTTTAGAAAAGGCAGAGGAATAAGAGATCAAATTGCCAACATCCGCTGGATCATGGAAAAAGCAAGAGAGCTCCAGAAAAAACATCTATTTCTGCTTTATTGACTATGCCAAAGCCTTTGACTGTGTGGATCACAATAAACTGTGGAAAATTCTGAAAGAGGTGGGCATAACAGAACACCTGACCTGTCTCTTGAGAAACCTATATGCAGGTAAGAAAGGAACAGTTAGAACTAGATATAGAACAACAGACTGGTTCCAAATAGGAAAAGGAGTGCATCAAGGCTGTATATTGTCACCCTGCTTATTTAACTTCTATGCAGAGTACATCATGAGAAACGCTGGACTGGAAGAAACACAAGCTGGAATCAAGATTGCCAGGAGAAATATCAATAACCTCAGATATGCAGATGATACCATTCTTATGGCAGAAAGTGAAAAAGAACTAAAAAGGAGAGTGAAAAAGTTGGCTTAAAGTTCAGCATTCAGAAAACCAAGATCATGGAATCCAGTCACATCACTTCATAGGAAATAGATGGGGAAACAGTGGAAACAGTGTCAGACTTTATTTTTCTGGGCTCCAAAATCACTGTGGATGGTGATTGCAGCTATGAAATTAAAAGACACTTACACCTTGGAAGAAAAGTTATGACCAACCTAGACAGCGTATTAAAGCAGAGACATTACTTTGCCAACAAAGGTCCATCTAGTCAAGGCTATTGTTTTACCAGTTGTCATGTATGGATGTGAGAATTGTATGGATGTGAAGAAGTTCCTGCAAAGTTCCTCTTACCACAAGGGATGAGGGGCATTTTTGAGCTTACCACATCCACTTTTGATTCTATCCTTTGTCTGAACCCTTGGACCTGGGAATCACTGATCTACTTTTTATCACTATAGTTTTATTTTTTTTGAAATACAGCATCCAGCAGTCTGTTGTTTCTGGATTCTTTTACTTGGTATGATACTTTTGAGGTTCATCCATACAGTTGAGGTTAA
Organism: Budorcas taxicolor; assembly: GCF_023091745.1. NCBI lineage: Eukaryota > Metazoa > Chordata > Mammalia > Artiodactyla > Bovidae > Budorcas > Budorcas taxicolor. Next base: position 99,007,909 of record NC_068910.1, read on the forward strand.
GAGAAGTGTTTTATCATTTTATTGTGAAATACTTATCATTGCATGAGTTTCTCACAGTTTTATTCATTAAACAGATGGTGGTCTTTTGGGTTTTTCCCTGATTTTGACTTCTATGAATAAAACTGGGATGAATATTTGTTTATCAGTACTGTTGCATGCCAAAGCCTTTGACTGTGTGGATCACAATAGACTGTGGAAAATTCTGAAAGAAATGGGAATACCAGACCACCTGATCTGCCTCTTGAGAAATCTGTATGCAGGTCAGGAAGCAACAGCTAGAACTGGACATGGAACAACAGTTCAGTTCAGTTCAGTTCAGTCGCTCAGTCGTGTCTGACTCTTTCTGACCCCATGAATCGCAGCACGCCAGGCCTCCCTGTCCATCACCAACTCCCGGAGTTCACTCAGACTCACATCCATCGAGTCCGTGATGCCATCCAGCCAACTCACCCTAAGTCGTCCCCTTCTCCTCCTGCCCCCAATCCCTCCCAGCATAAGAGTCTTTTCCAACGAGTCAATTCTTCACAAGAGGTGGCCAAAGTACTGGAGTTTCAGCTTTACCATCATTCCTTCCAAAGAAATCCCAGGGCTGATCTCCTTTAGAATGGAATGGTTGGATCTCCTTGCAGTCCAAGGGACTCTCAATAGTCTTCTCCAACACCACAGTTCAAAAGCATCAATTCTTCGGTGCTCAGCCTTCTTCACAGTCCAACCCTCACATCCATATATGACTACGGGAAAAACCATAGCCTTGACTAGATGGACCTTAGTTGGCAAAGTAATGTCTCTGCTTTTGAATATGCTATCTAGGTTGGTCATAACTTTTCTTCCAAGGAGTAAGTGTCTTTTAATTTCATGGCTACAGTCACCATCTGCAGTGATTTTGGAGCCCCCCAAAATAAAGTCTAACACTGTTTCCACTGTTTCCCCATCTATCTCCCATGAAGTGATGGGACTAGATTCCATGATCTTCGTTTTCTGAACGTTGAGCTTTAAGCCAACTTTTTCACTCTCCACTTTCACTTTCATCAAGAGGCTTTTTAGCTCCTCTTCACTTTCTGCCATAAGGGTGGTGTCATCTGCATATCTGAGGTTATTGATATTTCTCCTGGCAATCTTGATTTCAGCTTGTGTTTCTTCCAGCCCAGCATTTCTCATTATGTACTCTGCATAGAAGTTAAATAAGCAGGGTGACAATATACAGTGTTGACGTACTCCTTTTTCTATTTGGAACCAGTCTGTTGTTCCATGTCCAGTTCTAACTGTTGCTTCCTGACCTGCATACAGATTTCTCAAGAGGCAGGTCAGGTAGTCTGGTATTCCCATCTCTTTCAGAATTTTCCACAGTGTATTGTGATCCACACAGTCAAAGGCTTTATCACTTCATGGCAAATAGATGGGGAAACAGTGGAAACAGTGACAGACTTTATTTTGGGAGGCTCTAAAATCACTGCAGATAGTTAATTGCAGCCATGAAATTAAAAGACACTTACTCCTTGGAAGAAAAGTTATGACCAGATTAAAAAGCTGAGACATTACTTTGCCAACAAAAGTCCGTCAGTTCAAAGCTTTGATTTTTCCAGTAGTCATGCATGAATGTGAGAGCTGGACTGTAAAGAAAGCTGAGTGCTGAAAAATTTATGCTTTTGGACTGTAGTATTGGAGAAGACTCTTGAGAGTCCCTTGGATAGTAAGGAGATCCAATTAGTCCTTTCTAAAGGAAATCAGTCCTGGCTACTCATTGGAAGGACTGATACTAAAGCTGAACTCCAATAATTTGTCCACCTTGGGAAGAACTGACTCATTGGAAAAGACCCTGTTGGTGGGAAAGATGGAAGGCAGAAGAGAAGGGGACAGCAGAGGATCAGATGGTTGGATGGCATCACCGACTCAATGAACATGAGTCTGAGTATAACCTAGGAGTTGTTGATGGACAGGGAGACCTGGCGTGCTGCTTCCATGAGGTCACAAAGAGTCAGAGACAACTGAGCTACTGAAATGAATATGCAGATAATCTGAATAGCTCTACTGCTGTTTGGTGTCCTTTCCTGGTCCCTTCAACTCTGCAGAATTGTGGAATATAAAAAGGCTGCTAAGGCACCTTACTGTGGAGTGCTCAGTTTTGGGTGATAAGTGAACAGTGTGTGGTTGCAGCTCTCAGGGAAAGAGAAACACCATCAGAAAATGTGTGTCTCCAACAGAAATAAGCAAGATCAGGAAGATGGATACTCTATTTAATTATTAACCAGTGAATTAATAATTTTTAACTCTCCTGTAGGAATTGGGTTAGCTTTGCTTTGTTGGCACTTTCTCAAACATGCTTTCCAAAATACAGACAGGTTATTTTAGGCTTAGGTACTATGCAGAAATTTCAAATAGTGCATTGCTGTGTTATTTTGAAGAGAACATCAGTATTTGATTCTGGTTATTTTGAACTTTTAAGTTTTCATATTAAATGAGATTGAATTGAGCTTAAAACAATAATGAATCAAGTGTTCCTTCTAGTTGATGGATATAATTACCAAAGTTATCTTAGAGGGACCTTTTGATAATGTTAGCAACCCTCTAGTAGTATAGTTAGTATTCTAGCTAAGAAAAGAATAGCACACAAATTATTAAATAAATAAAATTAACATAATAAATTCTTATCAGCATGAGGCTTGAAGGTTTTAGGTGGGGCTTAAACAAAATCAACTCGTAGGTAGTTATTAGATTGGAAAATACAATACTTAATATTAGTGAGATGTTACAGAAGCATAGAGCATTTAAACAACAATGATGGTGGACTTTAGAAATAATTTATGAATAAATAAAAAGTGTAACTCCAGATATGTTTTTACTTGAATAGCCTCTATTTTTAAGTATTATCCAAGGCTTTAGTAAATTCTCTATATACATAAATAATATGAAAAAATATCACCTTAAAAGACTTTCTAAAAATTAATTTTCATATAAGGTAATCATACATAGATCAACTTCTATGGGGGAATGCTATCAAAAGACACATTCATATATTGTAGGTATAAACTTGGAATTTCAAAGTTGATCAATACATACTACTTTAATAATCTCCCTATGTATGAAGGAACAAGAGGTTGCAAATTTCAATGGTAAAAAAATCCACATTGGAGTTTTCATTGTAAGTCTATTGACTATTTCAAAGTAAAATATTCAGTTCACTTCACTTCAGTCTCTCAGTTGTGTCCGACTCTGTGACCCCATGAATCGCAGCACGCCAGGCTTCCCTGTCCATCACAAACTCCTGGAGTTCACTCAGACTCACATCCATCGAGTCCGTGATGCCATCCAGCCAGCTCATTCTCGGTCGTCCCCTTCTCCTCCTGCCCTCAATCCCTCCCAGCATCAGAGTCTTTTCCAATGAGTCAACTCTTCGCATGAGGTGGCCAAAGTACTGGAGCTTCAGCTTTAGCATCATTCCTTCCAAAGAAATCCCAGGGTTGATCTCCTTCAGAATGGACTTGTTGGATCTCCTTGCAGTCCAAGGGGCTCTCAAGAGTCTTCTCCAACACTTCTCCGACAGTGTTCAAATGCATAAATTCTTCTGTGCTCAGCCTTCTTCACAGTCCAACTCTCACATCCATACATGACCACTGGGAAAACCATAGCCTTGACTACACGGACCTTAGTCAGCAAAGTAATGTCTCTGCTTTTGAATATGCTATCTAGGTTGGTCATAACTTTTCTTTCAAGGAGTAAGCGTCTTTTAATTTCATGGCTGTAGTCACCATCTGCAGTGATTTTGGAGCCCCCCAAAATAAAGTCTAACACTGTTTCCACTGTTTCCCCATCTATCTCCCATGAAGTGATGGGACTAGATGCCATGATCTTTGTTTTCTGAATGTTGAGCTTTAAGCCAACTTTTTCACTCTCCTCTTTCACTTTCATCAAGAGGCTTTTTAGCTCCTCTTCACTTTCTGCCATAAGGGTGGTGTCATCTGCATATCTGAGGTTATTGATATTTCTCCCGGCAATCTTGATTCCAGCTTGTGTTTCTTCCAGTCCAGTGTTTCTCATGATGTACTCTGCATATAAGTTAAATAAGCAGGGTGACAATATACAGCCTTGACGTCCTCCTTTTTCTATTGGAACCAGTCTTTGTTCCATGTCCAGTTGTAACTGTTTCTTCCTGACCTGCATACAAATTTCTCAAGAGGCAGCTCAGGTGGTCTGGTATTCCCATCTCCTTCAGAATTTTCCACAGTTTTTTTGTGATCCACACAGTCAAAGGCTTTGGCATAGTCAATAAAGCAGAAATAGATTTTTTTCTGGAACTCGCTTGCTTTTCCCATGATCCAGCGGATGCTGGCAATTTGATCTCTTATTCCTCTGCCTTTTCTAAAACCAGCTTGAACATCAGGGAGTTCACAGTTCACATATTGCTGAAGCTTGGCTTGGAGAATTTTGAGCATAACTTTACTAGCATGTGAGATGAGTGCAATTGTGCGGTAGTCTGAGCATTCTTTTGCATTGCCTTTCTTTGGAATTGGAATGAAAACTGACCCTTTCCAGTCCTGTGGCTACTGCTGAATTTTCCAAATTTGCTGGCATATGGAGTGCAGCACTTTCACAGCATCATCTTTCAGGATTTGAAACAGCTCAACTGGAATTCCATCACCTCCACTAGCTTTGTTCATAGTGATGCTTTCTAAGGCCCACTTGATTTCACATTCCAAGATGTCTGGCTCTAGATTAGTGATCACATCATCATGATTATCTGGGTCATGAGGATATTTTTTGTACAGTTCTTCCGTGTATTCTTGCCACCTCTTCGTAATATCTTCTGCTTCTGTTAGGTCCAGACGATTTCTGTACTTTATTGAGCCCATCTTTGCATGAAATGTTCCTTTGGTATCTCTAATTTTCTTGAAGAGATCTCTAGTCTTTCCCACTCTGTTGTTTTCCTCTATTTCTTTGCATTGATCGCTGAAGAAGGCTTTCTTATCTCTTCTTGCTATTCTTTGGAACTCTGCATTCAGATGCTCATATCTTTCCTTTTCTCCTTTGCTTTTCACCTCTTTTCTTTTCACAGCTATTTGTAAGGCCTCCCCAGGCAGCCATTTGCTTTTTTGCATTTATTTTCCATGGGGTGGTCTTGATCCCTGTCTCCTGTACAATGTCACAAACCTCATTCCATAGTTCATCAGGCACTCTATCTATCAGATCTAGGCCCATAAATCTATTTCTCACTTCCACTGCGTAATCATAAGGGATTTGATTTAGGTCATACCTGAATGGTCTAGTGGTTTTCCTTGCTTTCTTCAGTTTGAGTCTGAATTTGGCAATAAGGAGTTCATGATCTGAGCCACAGTCAGCTCCTGGTCTTGTTTTTGTTGACTGTTTAGAGCTTGCCCATCTTTGGCTGCAAAGAATATAATCAATCTTATTTCGGTGTTGACCATCTGGTGTTGTCTATGTATAGAGTCTTCTCTTGTGTTGTTGGAATAGGGTGTTTGCTATGACCAGTGCATTTTCTTGGCAAAACTCTATTCGTCTTTGCCTTGCTTCATTCCACATTCCAAGGCCAAATTTGCCTGTTACTCCAAGTGTTTCTTGACTTCCTCTTCTTGCATTCCAGTTCCCTATAATGAAAAGGACATCTTTTTGGGGTATTAGTTCTAAAAGGTCTTTAGATCGTCATAAAACCATTTTACTTCAGTTTCTTCAGCATTACTGGTTGGTGCATAGACTTGGATAACTGTGATATTGAATGGTTTGCCTTGGAGACGAACAGAGATCATTCTGTCGTTTTTGAGATTGCATCCAAGTACTGCATTTCAGACTCTTTTGTTGACCATGATGGCTACTCCATTTCTTCTGAGGGATTCCTGCCCACAGTAGTAGATATAATGGTCATCTGAGGTAAATTCACCCATTCCAGTCCATTTCAGTTCGCTGATTCCTAGAATGTCGATGTTCACCCTTGCCATCTCTTGTTTGACCACTTCCAATTTGCCTTGATTCATGGACCTGACATTCCAGGTTCCTATGCAATATTGCTCTTCACAGCATCAGATCTTGCTTCTTATCACCAGTCACATCCACAACTGGGTATTGTTTTTGCTTTGGCTCCATCCCTTCATTCTCTCTGGAGTTATTTTTCCACTGATCTCCAGTAGGATATTGGGCACCTAATGAACTGGGGAGTTCCTCTTTTAGTATCCTATCATTTTACCTTTTCATACTGTTCGTGGGGTTCTCAAGGCAAGAATACTGAAGTGGCTTGCCATTCCCTTCTCCAGTGGACCACGTTCTGTCAGACCTCTCCACCATGACCCGCCCGTCTTTGGTTGCCCCGCAGGCATGGCTTGGTTTCATTGAGTTAGACAAGGCTGTGGTCCTAGTGTGATTAGATTGACTAGTTTTCTGTGAGTATGGTTTCAGTGTGTCTGCCCTCTGATGCCCTCTTGCCACACCTACCATCTTACTTGGGTTTCTCTTACCTTGGGCATGGGGCATCTCTTCAGGGCTGCTCCAGCAAAGCACAGCTGCTGCTCCTTACCTTGCATGAGGGGTATAATAAAATATATAGTAAAAAAATATATATAGTAAAATATTAGAATACCTTATTTTAAAAAGTAGATATATCTGAATACCAAAAATATCATTATCAGAGGTAGGGTTAATGTCAGAGACAATTCTCTTGTGCTGGCCTTAGTGAGGCCCTTAGCTGCTTTAGAGGGACATTTTCTCCTCATTTGATACAGTGACACCTTTTTGTGATTTTTAACATATCACAATAGGAAATCCTCTTGCATATTATATATTGGTGATTTTTGTCAACTGAAATTAAAATGCCTAGTGTGACAGCTGTGATTTTCAGTTTTATTTGGGGATTTAGGTGTATAAGCCAGAAGAAAGCCTTCCAGACAGCTCTGAGGAATTGCTCTGAAGAGCCCAGGTGAAGATTAGCATACCGTCAGCATATACATGATTTCAGAGAAGCAGTACAAGCATCAAACACATCTTGGTAGACAGTTACTACTGGTCAAGGGCACAGATGCTTTAGTTAACGATTTTAGTACTTTTCTAAGTATGATGAGATGCAAGAAATTGGGTTCATAAAAATGTATCCTGCAAATATCCAATGGCCTATTTACCAGTTTCCCAGAGCACAGAGTGCCTCATTCCTGATCTCTGCCTTGAACTTCTTTCAGAGAGTATTGAAGGTCAGTGACTGAAGTGGCTAATGACTCAATCTTACTAGAGCCAGATAGCAAGTGACACTCTTGAGGTGGTAGTTTGATAATAAATTTTTTTTTGTAAGTTCTGATTGCTGTATCTTTGATAACACTATACATAGCATGCAGTATCAAGAAGGGAAGTCAATCAGGCTCTGCACGCCAGGGTTTTCATGGTTGGATAAATAAATGAATGAGTGAATAGCCTTCCACCATTGGAGAGAGCAGTCCCAGTAGGAAACTATCATTACATATGACAACTAAAATGCAGTTAGGTATAAGATAAGAACTTGAAACATCGTGAAATGGGCTTTTGACATGTATCCTTTTCTACATGATTGCCTGAATAGGACTTAATACCATGGAGCACCACCAAGTTTTCGCTATAGGAGAATCTCTCCACCATGGTGGCAGCAACCAACCACATATACCAACAGATGAACTTGTTTGTGTCTCCTGCAGCACTAGGGTTGGGAACATCCAATAGATTTCTCATTGCTAAAAGTTTTTTTTTTTTTTTTTTTTCTTTCTAAGCTTTATTAACGTTTGAGGCTCAACATGATGATAAGATACATCAAAACTGCGTCTGTTATATTTAAATCATTCGCCGACTTCATTCCTTCTAGTTCATGTGCTATTTTAACAGAACCAGCCAAAAAGCAACCTCACCTTTTAGAACAGTTAAGCGAAGAGTGCATGATTATACAGCTAGTCAGTAAGAGGAGCGGGGATTAGAACACCTGTCTGGCTTTTAGGAACTTTTCTCTTTGTTGTTATGCAATGCAGGTGCTGGCTATAGCAAATCTCCTAAGTGAAAGTGACTTTAAAGGGGAGAGAGGCCATGGGCAGGGAAGAGGGAGAGGAGGTGGTGCTCCCCTTTCCAGTGAAACTCATTTATTGGCATCAGTTTGTTGTCAAGGGGAAGGGAAGCTCAAGAGAGAGGGGAATCTGTGTGTACTTACAGCTGATTCATGTTGTACAGCAGCAATCAACACAAAATTGCAAAGCAATCATCCTCCGATTAAAAATAAGTTAAAAAAGACTTTGTTATCTCGGGTGCATCAGTTGGAAAAAGTCCGATGAACAACTAATTTTAGCATGGTTGATCCATGGAAGTTGGTAATGGTAATTCAAAAAACCAAGCTCATGGCATCCAGTCCCATCACTTCATGGCAAATAGATGGGGAAACAGTGGAAACCGTGGCTGACTTTATTTTTCGGGGCTCCGAAATCATTGCAGATAGTGATTGTAGCCATGAAATTAGAAGACACTTACTCCTTGGAAAAAAAAAAGGTTATGACCAATCTAGACAGCATATTAAAAAGCAGAAGCATTACTTTATCAACAAAGGTCCATCTAGTCAAGGCTATGGTTTTTCTAGTGGTCATGTATGGATGTGAGAGTTGGACTATAAAGAAAGCTGAGCACCAAAGAATTGATGCTTTTGCACTGTGGTGTTGGAGAAGATTCTTGAGAGTCCCTTGGACTGCAAGGAGATCCAACCAGTATATCCTAAAGGAGAACAGTCATGGGTGTTTATTGGAATGGCTGATGTTGAAGCTGAAATTCCAATACTTTGGCCACCTGATGCGAAGAGCTTACTCATTTGAAAAGACCCTGATGCTGGGAAAGATTGAGAGCAGGAGGTGAAGGGGATGACAGAGGATGAGATGGTTGGATGGCATCATCGACTCAAAGGACATGAGTTTGGGTGAACTCCGGGAGTCGGTGATGGACAGGGAGGCCTGGCGTGCTGCGGTTCATGGGGTCGCAAAGAGTCGGACATGACTGAGTGACTGAACTGAATGGTAATTCATAGTGCAAGCACTAGGTGATTAGTTGCTTCAAACGGAAGTAGGTGATGGTTTCATAGGTAATTAGCAGGGAAATATTTAGTGGAGTTTTAGAGACTGCAGTTAAACCAGTCACTAGAATCTTGAAATTATGTTTTTCAGGTTTTACATTTATAGAAATTCTCAGTCCACATGCTTAATGCTATTGCTTGTTTTAATCAAATTTCTCAATAAAACAGAGAACATAGCTCATTTATTTCAGAGAGTTCTAAGGTTTCTTGGAGAGAGAAATATAACAGGTACAACCAGTCAAACTAATTAATGAGAAAATCCATGGAAGTTTGCTGGAAATATTGCATTATGTAGTCAAAACAACTGTTTTGTATTCAGTGTGAACTTGGTGAAATATTCTGTGCTGGGGGCTATAAAAAGATGACACAAAATCTCAATGATCACAAGAAAGATTTACATTTATTAGGGAGGCTAGGATATGGGTAAAAATAACTGTTATACAAAGAATTTGAATTAGTAAATTAAATTACCATTATAGCTAAAATAAATATTTTTAGTAATAGGGAAAAATTAATGAAATGGAAACTCAGTTGTTCAAGGTTAAGGAAGCAAAACTGATTATTAAGGCATTTCAGCAACATGATGATTAGTAGGATGATTCAGTTTTCCACCTACCAGTTTGACCTTACAGAAATTAAAATCTCAGGCTCCTAACAAGACAAAATATCAGATGAGAAAAGAGCAATTATCAGTGTATGCCCAGTCTCTGGCAACTCTAATGTTTATATAAAAAGTGCATTCTCTAATCCAGTGCAGGGGTGTTTTGTCAGAGAGTGATGCTTAGAGACATTACAAAGCACCAACTACAGTACTTTAAAAAGTTGTGCCTTGGTTGATAGGCATCTCACTGAAAATTATAGAAACAAATTTCCATTGTTTGAAAACATGCTCATTAGTATAGGGTAAAAACAAGGGCTATTGGTGACATTGTGACATACTGTCTTCATTGTATTATCAGTTTCTCTGATACCTATATCCTTTACCAATTTTAATATCACATAGATTGTGCTCAGGAATGTGTGTGTGTGTGTGTGTGTGTGTGCATGCATGCACGTGTGTGTGTTTGTATAGTTAAGAATAGTTAAAGAAAACAATTTAGGTGATTCAAATTTTAATACTTAAAGAAGTTCCTCCATTTGAGAACTACAATATGGGACAAAAGACAGGAAGCTTTTATAGGATGAGTTCAATTCAGTCACTCAGTCATGTCTGACTCATAGGATAAGGAATAATAAAGAGGAAAAAACATCTGATTGGCTAGGGTCAGTCAACCTTGTTTGAGGTGAGACAATACAGGGAAATTAGTATAGAGCCCAGGTCTGTTTTAGTGTTGGGGAATTGACCAACTGGACAGACTGCATTTCTGGTCAGGTAGATCATTTACAAAGAGAGGAAAGTTATCTAAGATTTGGTTTGCTGACATGCCCCAGAACCCCACCAGGAGTAACTTCATCTTGGGACTGGAGAGTTATTTCAAGAGTTTCATATATAGTAGCTTAGTGCATGCTATTTAAAGAAAATCTGTCTGAAAAAAGAAATTGCGTCCTGTAAGCAACCAATCTAGATAGTATATTAAAAAGTAGAGACATAACTTTGCCAACAAAGGTCCGTCTAGTCAAGGGTATGGTTTTTCCAGTGGCCATGTATGGATGTGAGAATTGGATTATAAAGAAAGCTGAGCACCAAAGAATTGATGCTTTTGAACTGTGGTGCTAGAAAAGACTCTTGAGTCCCTTGGACTGCAAGGAGATCCAACTATTCCATCCTAAAGGAGATCAGTCTTGAGTGTTCATTAGAAGGACTTGAGATTCATAGGATCGCAAAGAGTCGGACACGACTGAGTGACTGAACTGAACTGAACTGAACTGATGCTAAAGCTGAAACTCCAATATTTTGGCCACCTCATGAGAAGAGCTGACTCACTGGAAAAGACTTTGATCCTGGGAGGGATTGGGGGCAGGAGGAGTAGGGGACGACAGAGGATGAGATGGCTGGATGGCATCACTGACTCAATGGACATGAGTTTGAGTGAACTCCAGGAGTTGGTGATGGACAGGGAGGCCTGGCGTGGTGTGATTCATGGGGTCACAAAGAGTCAGACACGACTGAGTGACTGAAGTGAACTGAAACACCAAAAGTCATTTTTTTTTCCAGCTCTAAGAATATATGGTTTAAACATACTTGTAATTTACAGAATGACTGACTGTACAATTTTGATTTCTCCCATTGTAATTAGTATCTTAGTGCTGTCAAATAGATGACCACAAAATCAGTGGCTTAAGGTGATACAAATTCATTATTTCACATTTTGGGAATGAGACTTTGGGTTTCACGGGGCTAAAATCAAGGTTTGGGCATGTGCTTCATTTCTTTTGGAGGCTGTTGGGATGAATCTACTTCCAAGCTCATTCATTTGTTGGCAGAACTCCGTTGCATGTGGTGTTAGGACTGAGGCCCCTGTTTCCCTATTGGCTGTCAGGGGTCATTCTTATCTTCTAGAGGCTTGTCCTGTTCCTTGGTTCATGGCCCCCTTCTTCCATCATCAAGCCAGGAAAGGAGAGTTGAGTCTTTCTTGGCTTCTGACTTATCTCTCCTCTGCCTGTCTTTTGCCACATCACTCTGCTTACAGTTGAGAAATGTTTCTGCTTTTAGGATTCAAGTGATTGGATTTGCCCATCTGGACAATTCAGGCTGCTCTCCCTATTTGAAAGTCAGTTGATTAGTAACCTCATTCCATCATCAAGGTCCCTTCTCAGCAGTACATTGCCAAGATTAGTGTTTGCTTAAATAACCAGGGAGTCTTATAGAAACCTTTCTGTAACTTTGCTGCCACAGTCATTTATCATTTATCTGGTGATTTTTAGAAGTAAATTTAAGATATAATTTAAATGCCACCACTTAATTCATCGTGCTGATACACTTAAAAAACAATTTCATGATAAACTGATTATAAATGTCTTTTTCCGTGAAGAACTAATCATTCCTGAAACTTATTAATATTTGAAAATCATGGCCTTTAGAAACAGTGAAATTCCATTTGAGCCCAGGTGTTCATAAGAAAATAATATATTATTATCATTCTAATATAATGTAGTATTAATATATTATAATATTATTATATAATAAATAAGATAGAATTATATTTTATTAAATTATAAATATATTATTCCTGATTCTACTCCCTGAAAATAGTATTTAGTCAAAGTCCCTTTTTTGGTTCACACTACTAACTTTGACAAACACATACATCAGCTTTACACTTTTTCCGGTTTGAGAAAGTCACAGAAATTCCTTATGTAAGTTTCACTGCATGCCAGGTTGCTTCAGTTGTGTCCAACTCTTTGTGACCCTGTGGACTGTAGCCCATCAAGCTCCTCTGTCCATGGGATTCTCCAGGCAAGAATACTAGAGTGGGTTGAGATTCCCTCTTTCAGGAGATCTCCTAGACCATGAGATTAATCTCATGTCTCTTGCATCTCCTGCCTCAGCAGGCAGATTCTTTACCACTAGTGCCACCTGGGAAGCCCAGGAACTTTTACTGAACTTATTGATTATTTTACCTGAATGCATTCTAAACTTCAAAATGTTAAATGATTTGTTCAAGGTCAAATGATTGGTACTTAGGAGCATTTACTTGCGTATCTTGTACTTACTTATGCATCAAAATATTTCTTGGTATAGCTCACATGTTAACATAGAAAATGCAATTTTTAAATTTAATATTCACCTGCTTACACAATTATTGTGAGTCTTATTACCTTTGTAAAAAAAATCAAACTTTCCATTATTATCTTATTTGCTTATTGTCACTTCTTTCTGTGGCTTGGATACTGTTCAAACTTAGTAAATATAAATATATTTTTCAGTCATCAAGTTTAATAAAATGTTCAGCACTGAATGAGACTAAATCTGACAAAGAACAATTAAAATCTCTACAAGTGGCCATGTAACTAGGTATGTAATCCGTTAGAGTGATAAATTTAATGTTTTACTTCAGCTACTCATGAGTTTAGAATGGGATTTCCCTGGTGGCTCAGATGGTAAAGCATCTGCCTACAATGCAGGAGACCCAGGTTCGACCCCTGGGTCAGAAAGATCCTCTGCAGAAGGAAATGGCAACCAACTCCAGCACTCTTGCCTGGAAAATCCTATGGATGGAGGAGCCTGGTAGGCTACAGTCCATGGGATCGCAAAGAGGTGGACATAACTGAGCATCTTCACTTCACTTCAATGGTTAAAGAACTCCCTGGCCAATGCAGGAAACATGAGTTCAATTCCTGGGTCTGGGAGACCCCCTGAAGAAGGAGATGGCAACCCACTCCAGTATTCTCACCTGAGAAATCCCATGTACTGAGGAGCCTGGCAGGTTATATCCCACGGGATCTCAAAAGAGTTAGATACTTAGCAACTAAACAGCAGCAACTACAAATGTTAAAATTAAATAGAAGAATCATTCATAGCCTTTCACACATTCATTAAATATGTTAATACAGTTTTATAAAATGTTTCTTTTTCTTAAAATGCCATGATTGCGTGTGTGTGTGTGTGTGTGTGTGTGTGTGTGTGTTGTTTTGTTTTCACTAGAAAGTGGCTTATGAGATTTTCTATGAAGCCATTTGGTATTTTATCTGCATCTTTTAAAAAAATTAAGTGATAATGATCTTTCCAGTACTTTTGACTTTTAGCTCTAATTTAGATATTACAAGCTTGTATATTCAAATTGCTTGCAATTTTTATTTTTTCTTTAAAATTTAAAATCGTATTACTTCACATCCTTTTCTAGTTCATTCATCCATTTATCTGGTATATATTGGGCAACTGTGTTGTGTTGGAGCCAAAAATGAAAAGAATGACATTCCTGCCTTTGTAACATGTACATTCTAATAGGGAGAGAAATAATAAGCTGATTAAAAAATGCTTTCAGTTTCAGAGAGGTTAAGTGCTATGAACAAAATAAAGCAGAATTAACAGCAAGAGATGCAAGGGGGACAGGTTTGCTCTTTTATAGAGGAAGCTGGGGAGAGGGTGGAGGAGTCAAAGGAAGAATGCAGGGAAGAGCTTCCCAGGCAGCAGGTCGGCAGTTGGGAGTCCCCAGTTGGGAGTGAGTTTGGAGGCATGAAGGAACAAGCAGCGTGGGTCGCTGGACAGAAAAGGAAGAGCACACCCAGCCGGACACTTCATTTGCTGGAGAGCAAACGAGGGCTCCAAATCATATATCTGAATATTTAAAAGTTATACACCAACCTGTGCTCATGGCCTGACCAGCATTCCCACCTCATGACCCTTTCTGCCCCTTTGGCCAGATCTGGAGCACACGAGCCTGACTGAGAGTGCTGATGAGTGAAGGCTGATCAGGGGAGAAGGTGAGGCAGCACCCGGACTCTTGAGTGACCAGACTCACCTGGACCCAAGCAAAGCTGACCTGGCCCAACTTCCTAGTGACAAAATAAGGCAGGTTTTCCTTGCCATTTTTCTGACATGGAGTTTCTAGACTGCTTGAAAAGCTTTCCCTAAATGCCTCACTCCAGGAAAGGCACCACAGTTATCTGGAGTACCTGGCATCTTGGACGACTTGGGAGACGCTTGGCTTTAACTGTAGTATGCTTTGTATTCCTCTGTCTTGCATCTTTTTCTGGTGTATCCTCCCCAGTCCTTTTTGACAGTTAACTGAACTTGCAAAAAATGTTCTAAAGAGCTTAAAAAAAAAAAAAATTATTGGGTTTTGATGTTTGTGAAGTACATCACTCACTAACATGCAGGAAGGTCAAGAGGTCATACTGGGCCTTGCCTTGTAGCAGTTTTAAGGCTGCATTGAATATTCAAATATCAGTTTTCATTAAATAGGATGTGTTTGGAGCATTGAATCTAGACTTAGATTGAAAGTCTGTTTTCTAGGATTTCTCTAATCAAAATGTTTCCTCACTGTGTGCTGGCAAATTGCATGTTTCCTTTCTAGCAATCTCCACTTCATTTACAGTGAGTTATTTCATTGTATCTTTGGTGATTATAGGTTGTGAATTCCTTGTAGGTGGGACTTCATCTTTTAATATTTTCTTTTAATTTTGAAGAGGCATTAAACTTAGAAAAATGTTAGAACATGGCACAAAGAAAACTCTTCATTTTCCCCATCTGATGGAGGTAGGTTGTCAAAATCAAGCTTCATCAATTCTAGATATAACATTGCCCTATGTGATCACAAAATAACCGTCACATTCAGGAAATTAACATTTACACAGTACAGCTATTGATACTCAGAAGGACACATGAAATTGAGCTATGTGGAAGTTGCAGTTATGAGATCATTGATTCACATTGGAGTTAGCAGCTGAGGAGGACAAGACTATTGAAGGAGAATGGAAGGTTTGTATTGAAATCACTTATGGATAGATAATTAGGATAGAGATAAAATCATGGAGAAACCAGAAGAGATGATCTAGAAAACTTGTGGAGTAGTTGGTAACACAATATAACATGAGATTCAGGGATGATTGTATTGTCCTTAGAGAAAAGAAAGTTCTAAAAGTCTAAAAAGAAGTATCATAGAGAGCTCCATCAGGTCCAGTCCCAGCAGGGCTGTGCAGAGAAGATACAGAGACTGCTTGACAGGCCCGCAGGGAAAGCAAGGCCTTCTGGATAAAGTTGGAGTATCTTGAACAAAAAGGCAAGAGTGATGATTCTTGTCTTCCTTAATTAAATTACTGCAATCCCAATTGTGCTTGAAAATTATATCTTATTAAGTACTTCTTGCTTTTGGTATTGAAAATTTTTAGGATATCTAGATTGCCTTATTTTCAGGAGTTTTCTGAAGTGAACAGAAAAAGGGAGAAAGGGGGAAAGATGAGAGTGGGAGAGGCAGATGGAGTTTCTTTATGGAGACAGTACTAAAAAGTAGAAATAACTGCATTTTATTCAAAGTTCTTAAACACACTATATATTTGGGACATGAAGTCATCCTTGATTTTTTTTTCTCACTTTAACTTCAGATTGTCAATCAAGTCCTGTATTTTCTACCTCAAATATATTCAGTCAGCTTCTCTCCAGCTCTCACCTGCCACCACTCTATTCTAACCAGCATCATCAGCTGCATCCTTACTACTCTTCCTGAATCCAGGTTTAACCATTTCAACTTATTCTTCACATATGAGGCAGCTGAATAAAAACACATCAAATTATGTCACTTCTTAGACTTAAACCCTTCAACTGCTTCTCACTCTCCTTAGGATAAATTTAAACTCTAACATAGACAGTAAATTATTACATGAAATGTCTGCTCACTTCTCCAGTGTCATTTCTTGCCTTTTCTCCATAGCCTCCAACAATTCAGCCACATGGACTTCCTGTCAGCTTTTAATGTATTCCAAACTCTCCACAGTACAGAAATTATCACACATTTTTTTCTTCTCTGTTCCTTTCTCTCTGCAACACACACATACATGCTTGTCCTCCTCCTGTTCATGGCTAATTCTTTGGCACACTTCTATGTCCTTTTTTGTATATTGCATTATTTAAGAGGTCTTTGCTTACTATTCCTTGAGTTACTGGTTTGTTCTCTACTTCTGCATTCACTCTGTTTTCTTTTAACCTCCTCATCCACACACACACACACACAAATGTGCACACATTTGTTACATGATGTATTATCTACTTCTTGTAAATAAGTTAAGCTGACAAAAGGCAGAATCTATGTCTATTTCATTAATTAGCAAATATCTCATGCCACATACTTGGTACTTAATAAATGGTTATTGAATGATTGAGTGAATTTAGTCACCTGGGTAGGTGGTGATTAGGAAGTGAAAGAATTTTCAAAATGAAGCAGTACTTGGTATAATGGAAGCAAAAACAGAACAAAACCATGAGACTATTTGGTAGACTTGGTTACTACTATAATGGAATAGAAATAGAAATATGTTTATTCATTCACTTATTTACTAAATTTGAAAGAATACTTATTGAACCCTTCCTGACCATGCTTAAAGCATGTTAATGAGTAAATTTTGAGCCTTTGTCTCATAGTATCATGAATTTTTTTCTGAGACTAAGAAATATTAAAAATATTCATCAGAAATAGGTAAGTTTAAATGTTTTATCCTAGATTTATAGCTTTGAGATTTGAAATCTGAAGTCCAGAAGTAGATAAATCACTATCAATCTGCATACAAAGAAATGATAAAATTTTATAACAACTAATATTCATTAGCTTGGAGAAGGTAATGGCAAACCACTCCAGTGTTCTTGCCTGGAGAATCCCAGGGATGGGGGAGCCTGGTGGGCTGCCATCTATGGAGTCGCACAGAGTTGGACTGGACTGAAGCAACTTAACAGCACCAGCAGCAGCAGCAGCAGCAGCAATATTCATTAGCCACGAATCCATCAAACCAAATAAAGTGCGTTATGACATTACATACATACAGTTGCATGTGTACCTAGTAACAAGGTACATCTGTCATATTATTGATTAAAAATGCTTGGTAACTTCAGAAGAAAATGAATAATTGCATGGTTATTGAATGGCTAACCTAAATGATTAGAAATCTGGAGAAGCTAGCTTAGGCTTATTCAAGTTTCTCAGATTCCTAAGACCTTGAGAATCAGCCAGGGTCACAAGCAGAGTATCAGGCACTTACCACTGGAGGGCTGGCTCCTGCACACTAGCCTGCTGCCTCACCCTGGGCTTAGCTCCACCTCCAGTCTCCTAGGAACACCTCTTCTTGGTTTTGTTCACCTTTGCTAAATTTGATCTCAAGCTGGTTTTTCTTTGTAAGACCTACTTGCTTTCCTTTTAACTATTTGGGTAAAGGAAGTGGGTTCTTGACTCTCGATGAGGCAGCATAACCATGCTTACCGTGCAGAGAAAGAGTATGCAAAAACTGGTAACCTTCAAACTAGAATTGTTCAGTGTGTACATTATTATTTCAGCATTTTTAATCTTTAAAGTTGTAGTTACTAAATAACTTATTTGCATTGTCACTGATGGTTTCATGGGCATGGAAATATATAGCCAGTATTTATTCGGATTGGACCCTCACCATTAAATTTCCAAGACTGCAGCTGCCAAAATACCAAATCCTCCGGCTGTATTGATTTCTCCTCACCATGCGAACCCACAGTGAAATATTTGCTAATCTTATACTTTCCTCAACAAATATTCAGAGTAGCTAACACATGCCTAATTTTAAAAATCCCCTAATTGATGAAGGTCATTGGTCAATGATCCAGTCTTGTAAAGTACTAATTGTTCATAGTATAAGAAAGCAAAAGCTCTGTATTAATAATAGCCTAAGTTGGACACATGGGTCTAGCTTTTATGACAGCCAAATGGATAGGAAAGATTATAATGGCACCTAAGCATCTGCTAAAACTAACTGTATCAATGATCTGTGAACCAAGCCATGCTTTTGTGATGGACTGTTGCCACTTCAGAGATGTAATTATCAACTATAAGGTCAAACATTTACTTTTTTAAAAGAGCACCTAAGTATAAAATTATGCATTGCCCTATATCATTTTAGGATGTTATTAAGTAGAACCATATCTCCTTCAAATATAAAAATTAAATGGAACAGGTATGACTCAAAAAGCATTTACCATGTAGTTCTTTTCTGTAGCTTGAGAAGTTACACTTTGCACAGAATTTTCAGTTTGCAAATATTGCTTCTTAATAAAGCATAACAAGTAATTGTTTCAGGTCTGAAGGAACCACATAATAGGCATAGATCAGATAAATGCTCTTTTACCCTGGGGCCCTCTTCAGGGGATATCTATCGATGGAGATCTGTGACAGTGGACACACTCCAGTAGCTCATGAATCTTATTTGCTAAATATAGTACGCAACAGAGTCAAAGATCAATAAAAAGATTAATGGTTTTAATTACCACTCTGTAACCAGTTGTGGGTAAAATTTTACTTGCCGCTTGCACTGAGGGTAACACACCACAGTCAACTTTCCAGTAAAGCTAATTTGACTTTCTGCTTGGTAAATTGCCCATTGACAATCCTGTAATGAGTCTGCTCTGTGTGTGACTGAATACTGAGCATGCTTCCGCTTTCTAAAATCAGGGGGAAAAGGCCATAAAACTGATGAATGACACATAAACAATTTCCTTGTGAAAAATACTAGGAAATAAGACAATTTCCAGGCAAAAGTTCCCCTGCTTGAGCTGTGTGGAGCAAGCAAAAGAGTACCAAATGACTGTTGTATTTATGGAGCTCTGTGTGAGCAATTCTAATAAATACTGACAAATGTCTTCTGAAGATATATAGAGGAACTGGCAAATTATTTTCTTTTTGATAAAAGGACAAAGACAACAACTTCAGTCTGTATGATTTGATAATGATAATTGATGTTTAGAGAGAAAACTACTTCATAGCCCATATATGTATTGAGAGTGAAGAGTGAAAGTGAAGTTGCTCAGTCGTGTCCGACTCTTTGCAACCCCATGGACTGTAGCCTATCAGGCTCCTCAGCCCATGGAATTTTCCAGGCAAGAGTACTGGAGTGGGTTGCCATTTCCTTCTCCAGGGGATCTTCTCAACTCAGGGATCAACCCGGGTCTCCCGCACTGCAGGCAGATGCTTTACTATCTGAGCCACCAAGGAAGCTAAATCTATATTCAAGGGTAAATGTAGGGGTCCGAAAGGTCCCTAGCAGTTATTTTTAACTTATGCCCTGGGTGTGTCATCAGCTTATAATAATTCCTGGATTAGCAGCTTCTGTATAAGGAATCCAGATACTTCATCATAATAGAAAAATTCCATTAAGGAGAGTGAGTAGAATCACAGGTATAAATTTGTCATTTTATAACTTCAATTTTGGTGGTGCAAAGGGCAGATATTTCTTTTTTTAAGTCATCTTAAAACTATTTTATCACATTTGTGTGACTATAATTTTATTAGCTGTACTCTTTTCAACATCATTAGAATGTTTTCAATACAGCACTAAATTAGATGATGAAAATCAAATGTTAATAAGCTGCTGAATACAAATGCTTAGGAGTGTCTGTGCTGGGGGTGTGAGTTTAGAAGCCTCAGCAAACCAAAAGTATTGAGAGTCCATGGAATTAAGCAAATGCGTAAATGTGATTTTTAAAAAATACCGTGTTAAAGGAAAACAAACAGTCTGTACAGCAATTCTGTTATTACCAAACTGGACTATCTTGGTTATTTGTTCAGTGAACCTACCAGCAGCATACGACACAAGTATAAAACCTGTGAAACTGTTCTTTATTTCTGAGGACAAGAAACTAGTATCTAGAGAGTTATTATCTCCGAAAGCAAATGTTTACAAGCAGTTTGGAGTGCAAGATGTTTATGAGAGTTCGAGTCTCATGAAAGGAAGAGAGAAGAAGGATTAGTCAGGGGAATGTCAAATTACTATATAGGTGCAATAAAATTCAGCCAAACTGTTGGGAGATGAGCAACATGTATTTTCTGTCAAAGTCATCCAGCTTTTTCTCCCTGGTTTTGCTCAGTCACCAAATCTATGCTACCTGGGAAAGTCATGACCCTGGTCTAGGTCTGTAGCTGAGACAGAATGTGGAGGACCTAACCTGACAGTGATCTCCCGGCTATGCTTCTTACAGGTGGGCTGCACGTCCTAACTTGGTAGAGGATCTAGAAAACACAACCCTATAGCCCACATACTAAATCCCTGGCAGTCCAGTGATTAATACCACCCAGTGTGCTGCCCGATTTGCTTCTCCCCAGTGTTCAGGGAACAGTGCCATCAGGATTCTTGTGGCCCTTTCATCCTGAAAGGAGACTTAAGAGACAGAGGTGATTGAGACAGTACAGTTCTCCCTGGGATAGTTGTATTTGGCACCACAATTGATTTTCTTTGTGTGCTTCCCCACTATGCATTCTAGATTCCCCTTACTCTCAACCACCACCTCTGTCTGCTTTCATACCTTCCTTGGTGATTCTCAACTGTGAGTCTTTTGAGCCCCTTGTCACCATGCCTTTCTCAAGATAGGTTGCTCTACCTGTTTGTTCAGAGTCATATTAGGCTAGAGTACCAAAAGAGCTCACATGTGTTTCTTCCTGCTTCCATTGTGTAGGAGCAGCCCTGCCTCCTGCTGATCATCAGAGTCAATTACAGTACTCTGCAAAGATGGTGATTTTTTTTTTTTAAATTTCCTGGTCTCTGGAAGCAGGAAACATAAAATACCTACATAGCAGTAATTTTATTTCTGCTTACTTTATATTCACTTACTGTGACCTGTGGCAAAACTTTGTCTCTGTGGGAGACTAGGACCTCTAACAGCTGAGCCCAGAGTTGTTGGAACATGAAACATATCATCTGATAGGGAGACACTGGGAATGACAAGTGAGGCAATTCATGTCTTTCTGCTTGATTCCAGACTGGAGTGGCCCTCCTGTTGGGAACCTAGTGCCATTTAAAGGATTTTTAATGAATGAGTACAAAGCATCTGGGAGAAGAGTACCTCATCCTCACACAGTATTGCCTTCATGATAACTCTAGCTGTGTCATCAGCTGGCCATTTTATTGTTCTGTCAGACAAATAGCTTCTGGGTAGCATGATATGTATTCATGGACCTTCCCTAGGACCTACTTAGCTATAAGGTGCATCCCTGGTCTCTTTGATGTTATATGAAATCCCATACCATTGGAACAAATGCTCTTGGATCCCTGGGAATTTTGACAGATGCCGAGGGAGTAGGCAAACCCCTACCTGAATTGTGTGGCTGTTCAGGTCACAATAATATCAGGGCCTTCCAGGACTGAAGAGTCAATTTACCACAATTTGGTCATTTGATCTTCTCAAGAAATAGTGTCTAAACAATAGTAATAATTTGTGTTGTAAAAAAACGACTGCTGTCATTTTTGACATAAGTCAAAAGTAACATGTTTTGGCCCTTGTAGTATCAAGAAAAGGAGGAATTATGATTATAATTTTATACTTTATTATGAATGCATGTTAATATTTATTGATACCACTTAAATAACAAATAAAGTGTAAGCTTTTCAGATTGACTTAAAAAATGGAGTGAGAAGAGAAAATAACAAGAAAGTAGGAAAAATTCAAGAACATGAGTAAAATATAAAGCATAAGATGGTAGAAATAATCACAAATACAGCAACAGTCACAATTCATGTAAATGGAATAAGCTTTCCATGTCCACTGAGTCATCAGGGAAGCTTGTAAATGGAATAATATCTTCATGTAAAAAATATGACAATAAACAGTCTAGATGAGAACAAACATATACCTACAAAGAAACTATGTGCTATTTACAAAAAACATATATGAAAGTGAAAGTGTTAGTCTCTTAGTCATGTCTGACTCTTTGTGACCCCATGGATTGTAGCCTGCCAGGCTCCTCTGTCGACAGGAATTCTCCAGGCAAGAACATTAGAGTGGGTAGCCATTCCCTTCTCCAGGGGATCTTCCCGACCGAAGGATCAAACCTGAGTCTCCTGAACTATAGACAGATTCTTTACGAGCCACCAGGGAAGCAATTGAGGGCACATAAATATTGAAAGGTGAATAATAAAAACAATATTTCATGAACAATATTAAAATAATGCTTATATAACTATTATGAATATACTATATAGTTTAAGTAAAAAATGGGTAAAAATAATAAAATGTATATTTCTTGAGAAATATTTGCAGGATTAAACATATATGAAATAGTTTCAATATATATAAACTAGATATTGGTAGAACTAACCAGATATCCCCAGTGGGAGAAATCAGCAGCACACCATCAAGTAGAATTTGCATTTTTCCAAAAAACTAAGATAGTCTTTGTGAACATACAAAGAAAATTATAACAGAATACATATTGTGAACAAAAGTGAAAGAAAAAAGAAACATATTCAAGGTCAAAATCTTAAATTTTCAAGGAAAAATGAATTTTAAAATGTTTAAGTAATCCAAATAATTAAGATCTTTAAAAACATACTAAATCAGGATTTCCCTGGCAGTCCAGGGGTTAATACTCTGCACTTGCAATGCAGGGGTGTGGGTTCAATTCCTGGTCTGGAGACTAAGATCACACATGTCATGGCCCTGTGCAGCCAAAAAACCGTGGGAATAAGAACTAAATCAATCATTTGGAGAATTTAATTTCATACTTATTTTCTAAGATGAATAATAATGAAATACCACATGACATAATTTTATGCCAATGTTAGCAAAGCTTTGAGAAAAATATCTGACAATTTTTAATCTAACAATTGAATTAAATAACTATAAAAGGAATCATAGAATAACCTTTAATACTATGAAAGATATGCGTGAATGAATACTCAAAGCTAAT
Source organism: Budorcas taxicolor (assembly GCF_023091745.1). Classification (NCBI taxonomy): domain Eukaryota; kingdom Metazoa; phylum Chordata; class Mammalia; order Artiodactyla; family Bovidae; genus Budorcas; species Budorcas taxicolor. The sequence continues at coordinate 99,031,261 of NC_068910.1, forward strand.
GAGATAGGAAAGCAATATAAAGCAAAGAAAAATAAGACAGCTAAAAGTTGGTTCTGAAACTAATTTAATTGAAAACCTTAAGAATATCTTAAAAAACAGGCCATAAATAAGCAATACTAGAATTACAAGTTACATAAATATGTTTATATTTGTGTATATATATTAAAGAAAGCTTATACAGTTACTAGTTTATTAAAAATTACATTTTAAATTTGAAACAGATGAATTAGAATTATTCCTTTAAAAGTCAATCTTTGCTCAAAAAAAAAAAAAAAGAAAATCTCTATAAAAAGACTGCTTAATACAATTAAAACTGTTGAATAAAGTATACTTTTTTTTTTTACTTCAAATTATTTTAAAAGACTATCAGGCCAAGTTGATTTTATAAATGATTTCTAACAAAAATCAGTAAATATAATTTGAAACAATTTTAAAAAATGAAAAAAGTAACTCTTTCAAACTTTATATGATTATCTTTGCTTTAATATCAAAACTGACAAAGCTAATAGGAGATATGAAAACTAGTCTACTCTCATTGAATACAGATGCAAATACATTTATTATAACAAAGTAAAATACAGCATGTAACAAAGCATAGCCTAACCAAGTTGGGTATATTTCTGCTAGTGCAGGGTTGGTTTTTAATTTAAAGAAATTGACATTATAATTAGCCACATCAATACATAAAATGAGCAAGAAGGAATAATCATTTCAACAGTTGTAGTAAAATCATTAAATGAAATTCAGGATTCATTCCTTAATAAGTTCTCAGCTTAATCATTATAGGAGACTTCTAATTGTTAAATGCCACAGTGTAGAAAAAACATCAGCTTTAATACTGAAGGTTAAGACTTAGTTTCACATTAGATAAATGATACCTGCTATCACTCTATAAGAAAAACTAGAAAGTTTGAAATAAAGTGCTCATTAGTTGTTGATTATATGACTAGGTATTCTTATCTCAGTTCAGTCGATCAGTCGTGTCTGACTATTTGTGCTCCCATGGACTGCAGCATGCCAGGCCTCCCTGTCCATCACCAATTCCCAGAGTTTACTCAAACTCATGTCCATTGGGTCGGTGATGCCATCCAACCATCTCATCCTCTGTCATCCCCTTCTCCTCCCACTTTCAATCTTTCCCAGCATCAGGGTCTTTTCCAGTGAGTCAGTTCTTCCCATCAGGTGCACAGAGTATTGGAGCTTCAGCTTCAGCATCAGTCCTTCCAATGAATATTCAGGTCTGATTTCCTTTAGGATGGACTGGTTGGATCTCCTTGCAGTCCAAGGGACTCTCAAGAGTCTTCTCCAACACCACAGTTCAAAAGCATCAATTCTTCAGCACTCAGCTTTCTTCATAGTCCAACTCTCACATCCATACATGACTACTGGAAAACCATAGGTTTGACTAGACAGGCTTTTGTTGGCAAAGTAATGTCTCTGCTTCTTAATATGCTGTCTAGGTTGGTCATAACTTTCCTTCCAAGGAACAAGCATTTTTTTTTTTGTTTGTTTGTTTTTGTTTTAATTCCATGGCTGCAATCACCATCTGCAGTGATTTTGGAGCCCCCAAAATAAAGTCTCTCACTGCATTGTTTCCCCATCTATTTGCCATGAAGTGATGGGACTGGATATCACCATCTTTGATTTTTTAAATGTTTAATTTAAGTCAACATTTTCACTCTCTTCCTTCATTCTCATCAAGAGACTCTTTAGTTCTTTTACACTTTTTGCCATAAGGATGGTGTCATCTGCATATCTGAGGTTATTGATATTTTTTCTGGCAATCTTGATTCCAGCTTGTGCTTCATCCAGGCTGGCATTTCACATGATGTACTCTGCATGTAAGTTAAATAAGCAGGATGACAATATACAGCCTTGACATATTCCTTTTCCTATTTGGAACCAGTCTGTTGTTCCATGTCCACTTCTAACTGTTGCTTTTCTCAAGAGACAGGCCAGATGGTCTGGTATTCCATCTCTTTAAGAATTTTCCAGAGTTCCTTGTGATCCACACAGTCAAAGGCTTTGACATAGTCAATAAACAGAAATAGATGATTTTCTGGAACTCTCTTGTTTTCTCCATGATCCAACAGATATTGGCAATTTGGTCTCTGGTTCTTCTGCCTTTTCTAAATCCACCTTGAACATCTGAAGTTCATGGTTCATGTATTGTTGAAGCCTGGCTTGGAGAACCTTGAGCATTAGTTTGCTAGTGTGTGAGATGAGTACAACTGTGCAGTGGTTGGAGCATTCTTTGGCATTGCCTCGTTTTGGGATTGGAATGAAAACTGACCTTTTCCAGTCCTGTGGCCACTGCTGAGTTTTCCAAATTTGCTGGCATATTGAATGCAGCACTTTCACAGCATCATCCTTTAGGATTTGAAATAGCTCAACTGGAATTCCATCACCCCCACTAGTTTTGTTTGTAGTGATGCTTCCTAAGGCCCACTTGACTTCACATTCCAGGATGTCTGGCTCTAGGTGAGGGAACATACCATCTTGTTTATCTGAGTTATGAAGATCTCTTTTGTATAGTTCTTCTTTGTATTCTTGCCACCTCTTCTTAATATCTTCTGCTTCTGTTAGGTGAGTACCAGGTTTGTATCAAAACATAAATTGGAGACTTACTTTCAGAATTAGTAAAAAGATTTTAGGAAAGTTCAATATAGACACGTCAATTGTATTCATTTTTACATATCCTCAGGAGAATTTTTGAAGGTACATTTAAAAAATGCCATTTGTAAAAATAACCAACCATAAAATAAAGGATCTCAGACTAAATCTAGCAAAAGCTCTATTTAAAAAGAATTATTATTAAGTCTTCACTGAAAGACATAAATATATGATATCCAACCTCTAAAAAGGAACTCAATGAGCTCTTGCTCTTGATAAACATGTGTGTTGTAATCCCTTCCCTCATATACCAGGGAAGGTCTGTGTGACTAGTGCATATGGTTAACATGCCGTTATGTTTCCTCCAGGTTTGTAGCATAAACAACCTCAGTTTCTGTCTTGGATGATCTTTGCTTTCCCTCTGGGATCCCTTATTCTGGAGGAAGTCAGCAGAAACATTTATGACTAGCCCTAAGAAGAACTAAAGAGCTTCTTGATGAAATTGAAAGAGGAGAGTGAAAAAGCTGGCTTAAATCTCAACATTCAAAAAATGAAGATCACGGCATCCAGTCCCATCACTTCAATGCAGATAGATGGGCAAACAATGCAAACAGTAAAAGACTATTTCTTGGACTCCAAAATCACTGCAGATGATGACTGCAGCCATTAAATCAAAAGATGCTTGCTCCTTTGAAGAAAAGCTAATGCAAACCTAGACAGCACATTAAAAAGCAGAGGCATTACTTTGCCAATAAATGTCCGTCTAGTCAAAGCTATGATTTTTCCAGTAGTCATGTATGGATGTGAGAGTTGGACTATAAAGAAAGCTGAGAGCTGAAGAATTGATGCTTTTGAACTGTGGTGTTGGAGAAGACTCTTGAGAGTCCCTTGGACTGCAAGGAGATCCAACCAGTCCATCCTAAAGGAAATCAGACCTGAATATTCATTGGAAGGACTGATCCTGAAGCTGAAGCTCCAATACTCTGTGCACCTGATGGGAAGAACTGACTCATTGGAAAAGACCCTGATGCTGTGAAAGACTGAAAGCAGGAGGAAAAGGGGATGACAGACAGAGGATGAGATGGTTGGATGGCATCACCAACCCAATGGACATGAGTTTGACTAAACCCCAGGAATTAGTGGTGGAAAGGGAAGCCTAGTGTGCTACAGTCCATGGGGTTCCAAAGAGTTGGACATGACTGAGCAATCAAACTGTTGGATATATAGGACTTTTGGGTGGCTCAGTGGTATGGAAGCTGCCTGTCAATGCAGGAGACATAGGTTTGACTCTTGGGTTGGGAAGATCCCCTGGAAAAGAAAATGGAAGCCCACTCCAGTTCTCTTTGCTTGGGAGATTCCATGGACAGAGGAGCCTGGCAGGCTACAGTCCAAATCACTTAGCAACTAAACAACAACAATGGATACATAAGGAAATAAAATATCTGGCCAACAGCTAGTTAAGAACCGAGGCCCACCATCAACCTCATAAGTGATTCTAGAAGCAAATTTTCTGGCCACAGACAAGTTTTCAGGTAGTTTCTGTTCTGGCTGATAGCTTAAATAAAGCCTAGTAGGAGGCTCTGAGTCAGAAACATCAGCTAAGCCTCTCTTGATTCCTGATCTTCAGAAACTATATGAGCTAATTATAAGAGTTGTTGCTTTAAGATGCTGAAGTTTTAGTTGTGTTGACTGGGCTTGATCATGCATATGTGGGCAACTGGTAATTGAGTTTCTCATTTCTGTGTCTGGAACTAGGCTATCTGTTGACATGAATGATGGAATTAATCGTGCCTCTTGCCTCTTATCATGTAGTTGACTAGCTTTGGTTTGTCCGTATGGTGGTGGTCACAAGTTTCCAAGGTATACCACTTGCACAAAGAGAAATCAGGACTTATCATGCAAGCATTTTGCAAGCTTCTGTTTGCTTCATATTTTTGAAACAGCAGTGTATTAGGGTTCTCAAGAGAAATAGCACCAATGCTCTCTGTATGAGACTGTATGTGTCTGTTGATTGACTAGAACTGATTCACAAAATTATGGAGCCTGGCAGGACAGATCTGCACAGTGGGCCAGCAGGCTGAAGACCCAGGGGAAAACTTATGTTGCAGCTTGCATTTGATATCTCCCTACTACAGAATTCTCTCTTGCTCAGGGGAGGTCAGTCTTTCATTCGCTTCAGATTTTCAACTTATTGGATGAGACCATCTTACCTTATAGAGGATAATCTGTTTACTCAAAAACCACTTATTTTAATGTTACTCTTCTCCAAAAATGCTCTCACAGAAACATCCAGAATAATGTTTGACCACATTTCTGAGTACCATGCCTCAGCCAGGATGACACAAATTTACTACTACAGCCAAATAGGACAAAAAAAAAAAAAAAAAAAAAAAAAAAAAACTTGATATAGTGAAGGGCAAATTCTTCCTTTCCATGAGAAGAATTAAAAGCCACATTGCAAAAAAGTACACTGTATAGGAATGGGAAGATGTATGGCTATTTTGGGGTGATATACCATAAAATAGTAAATGATTCAGTATTATGGTATTGTCTGTAAGGTAGAGCAGATGGGTGAGCAGAGAAGATGCCTATGTGTACTGGTGATGTTTTACCATATATCTGAGTGGTAAATATATGAGCAATTATTATACTTTATACCTTAAGTCTTCATATATGAGTAATTATTATATTTTATACCTTAAGTGTTCATAGCTATGAGTATTCACACATAAATATTCATATACATTCATGTTTTTATATTATGACTTATAATAAATGTATATCTGGCACAAAGCTCCTAAAACCACTTGAATTTCATAAATGATGAGATAAAGGCATCTTTTGCTAATGAGGTGACTTTTGGAAACTGCCTAGGAAACCTAAGGTTGGTTGTCAGGGTAACCAGCCACAAAATAAGAGGGTAAAACTTTCAGTCCTCTCTTCACCACCTTCAGGGTGGATAGAGGACCTGCAGAGTAAATCAATTGACCATGGTCAATAATTACACAATTATGCCTATGTAATTAAACCTCCATAAATATGTAAAAGAACAGGATTTGGAGAATTCCTGGGCTGGTGGAGATTGAGGAGACTGGTGAACTGGAAGAAGGCATGGCAGCTCTGTGCACTTCCCTCACACCTTACTCTATGCATCTCTTCCATCTGTCTGTTCCAAGTTATATCCTTTTATAATAAACTGATAATCTACTAAGTAAAATATTTCTCTGAGTTCTGTGAGTGTTCTAGCAAATTAATCAAACTCAAGGGAGGTGATCTTTAAAACTTCCAATTTCCCTCTGGTTGGACAAAAGCACAGATGGCAACCTGGACTTGTAGTTGGCATCTGAAGCTATTGGGCTTCCCTCGAGGCTTTGCTGGTAAAGAATCCACCTGCAGTGTGGGAGACCTGGGTTCAATCCATGGGTTAGGAAGATCCTCTGGAGAAGGGAAAGGCTACCCACTTCAGTATTCTGGCCTGAAGAATTCCATGGACTATAGTCATGGGGTCACAAAGAGTCAGACATGACTGAGTGACTCTTACTTTCACTTTTCTGAAGCTTTGAGGTGGGGTGGCCTTATATGACTGAACCCTTAACCTTTGGGATCTGAATGTATCTCCAAGTGGAGGAGATCAGAATTGATCCAGTTAACCTATAGGACACCCAGGAAGTATCTGATAATTTCTTGGTAGTGTGGAGAAAAAATCCTTCACATAAGAACTGCTGATAAAGATTGTACATATACACATATGCATACAATTTAAAATCAAAATGTCATCATCTATATCACCCTTTCATTCATTATACTGTAGAAAAGTTTGGATCTTAGACTAAGCTATTTCAGCTTAAGCTAGTTCAGAATTTGCCACTATGAAGGTAAATCCTGCATTTACAGCACACGTATTTTTTATACTATTAAAGTAGAGTTTACATCATATGCAGAGATCTTTGTTTTCAAGTAGCATGATTCCACCTCAGTACCTAGAAATAGGTAACTTCAAAAAAAAAAAAAAAAACCAAGCATGCACATAGTATTATTCTATCTTTTCTTTTTTAAAGTTTTGTTTATGAAATATTGAAGATAATATCTTCACAAAGGCACCATCTTTCCTAATTAGATGGTTGGCTCAAAATAGGCACATTTTAAAATAGAGACTTAGTACTCAGAAATTTGTTTGAACCAGGTGTAAGTGTATAAAACCTAAATTGAATGTAGGTAGACTGTGTGACTGGAGAAGGAAATGGTAACCCACTCCAGTGTTCTTGCCTGGAGAATCCGAGGGACAGAGAAGCCTGGTGGGCTGCCATCTATGTGGTCACACAGAGTCGGACACGACTGAAGCGACTTAGTAGCAGCAGCAGCAGCAGCAGCAGCAGCAGCAGCAGCAGACTGTGTGACACTGATATGGGGATACTTAAGCCCTAAAGCACTGTATTTTTTCTTTTGAGGTAATTAGTGTGCTCCAAAATGTGATTGGAACATGCTTATTTTAATAACTAGAGAGTACATGCCATTATGAATGAAAATAATTGGTAGTGAGATGCTAAGTTTCAAGACTTACAGAAAGACTTAAGCAAATCACTCAGCTTTCAGGGCTGTGACTCCACTATTCCTAAAGCCAAATTTATGATCTGATCTTTCTCAGAGTATATGGATTATGATTTTTCATTCATATGAAAAGATTGGCTTTCCAACTTTGTGATAGGCTGCCTTATCACTCATTTCTAATCAGGAAAAGATTTTCACTGTAAAGAGCAAGATATTTCACTTCTAATTTTCTAGCATTTAAAACTCAAATGGTACTTAGGAAACTTTCTGTAGTTATAGATAAGCTACCACTCCTTGGAATCTGTCATTGACTTATTTTTCACACATGCTGTCTCTTCTAAAGCAGTGAGAATTTTTCCAATTCCATGATTCTTTTCATGAAAGATAGATATAAAGGAAACCAAGGTGTGCACCTATTTGTGTTTTTCATAGCATAGTGAGAATTTCATGATATACGTTTTTGTTGGGTAGATGAAAATTGCATATCATTCTTATATTTTCTGTATAATCAGTCAAAACTCTGTTTTGGATTATAATGTTGAGTTTACAATTTATTCCATCTTAGCTAGATAAGACTTTTTTTTTTTTTTTTTAATCTGGAAAGGAAATACATCCTTAAAAAAATTTAAGTGTATTTTCTTTAAAGAGGAAAATCAAAATCAGCACTGAGATGCTATTGCCCCGGGGATATTGCAATATGTTTTGGATAAAGAGAAGAATCTAGACAATTAAATACTATGAAATTCAACAAGAGTTCTGAACTCATAACCTTCCTAAGTGTTTGGAATGAAAGGTAGTATTATATAAAAGGGAAGAATCTAGACACCATAGCCTGAGTGGAGTGCCATGTAGGGCTTAAAATAGTCCCTCACATATAACAACCAACCATGCATGTGTTTGCCAAACTGATATCCAAATGGACTCAAACTTTACTGTGATATGTAAAGAAAAAATACTGAAAGACAGGCAAGTACATGCTTACCAGTCTGTATGAAACATTTATTTTGATATATTTTGCTTTAATATTTACAGTCAAAAATACTCTAAGGAACAGAATAGGCATAAATATGCCACATGAAGGTAATACCATGTAATCACCCTAGTTGTAACAGCTGGAATAATCTGCAATACACTCACCTTACCTGATAATGACTGATTCCCACGCAAAGAGAAGTTTTTATGTTCCTTTTTCATTATTTTATACTTCCTAGAAAAAAAAAATTCAACTTAGTAGACTTATCTGCTAAATAAAACATTTTGAACACAGAGTTAGTGACAAAGATGAACATCTGCTTGAGAAACATTTCTAGAGTAATCTCAGGGGTCGGTGACCAAAGCTAAACTTGCAAAGACAGTATGTGTTCTCTGAACTCTGCCACTCACATGATTTAAAATAATGGAATCATCCACTGAGGAACTATAGTTTTTAATATTATTGGACATATATCAGGTTCTGTGTAACATTCCAGAATTCTTAAGGGGGATATCACTGCCAAATCGTGTTTAAAGAAGACTACACAGGGGAGAACAGGCTAGATAGGGCTTTATGGGGTACAATTTTCAGCCCCACATATATTAAATTCAGGTCACATAGTATCTGGATTACATAACCCTAGAATTTTGTGTGGATAATTTGAGTTGATTATAATGATGTTCTTTTAGTGATATAAATAAAAGTATAAAATAATTCATTGGAATGATAAATTACCTTAACAAGTAGGATTTAAGGTGAGAGCAGTGACTAATGAGCTTGTATCTATGTTGAGACCCAAGCAGAGCATGTCATTATGCCTTTGTTCTGAGGAATCTGTCCTAGAAAGTTAATAAAAATAAAGGCTGTAGTAATTTAACCTATTGCTTTTCCAAAGGCTATTCTGATGAAAAGACTGGATCTGTCCTATTGTAATAAGGGTTCTGTTTAAAGAGTAAAAAAATATATTTATAAGTTATGCCTTGTACCCGAAGGATAATAACTAGTGAGAGAACAAGAATTTTCATTATGAACTGATAGCTCTGGACTAGTAAAATATCGGTTTGAACTAAGATGATTTTTTTTTAAGTTTCTTTAAAAGAAACTAATTTTTTAAATTATTTTTATATAGTTGAATTAAGGATATATTTTTTTTTTCTCCATTTTTTCCAAATACTTGTATTTTCAAAATTTTCTACCACAAATATATTACTTTATAAATAAAATAAACGTGTTATAAATTACATATAAACTATCTGTTAATGTAACATAGAATTTTTCTTGTGTAATGAACACATATGTAGTACAACCAGATTTTGTATCAAAGACCCATGGAAACAAACTTTTTCAGGAGTCTATCAGCAAAAGTACAACACAAGCTTTCGGCTGCTACTCCTTGTACCTAAGCTAGTTCTTTTGTTATAAACTCAATAACCTATGTAATTATAGCCTAAAGGTTTGACTAAATATATTGCTGTGTATGTGTACATGAAATTTGGAAATAGAAATGTGTAAAAGACAAAGTAGAAAATAAGGGAGGCAAAGGACTGTCTTAGCTTGAGTTCCCTGGAGGCAGAGGCTGAGACAAAGACATGGGTGAGGGAGATTTATTGAGGGAGGAAGTACTCTGAGAGATGGAGTGGTGGAAGCAGAACAGGGCAGAGTAATAATGGCATGGCAAAGATGTGCTCTGATCTGGAGGCTAGCTTCTGTTTCATCTGATAGGAGACTTTGAAGTACAAATTACAACAGAGTTGGTCTCAACTCGAAGTGTTCATGTGATAGCCTGTGTCAGTCAGTCCTAAGCCTCAGATTGCCTCCCTTCTGCAAGAGATTTCTTCAGATCAAGGGACAGCTGGAACATTTGGCAGCCTATAATCAACAGCTGGATGATTAGTGTACTTGCTCAATTAAGGAATATTAGTGGGCCACTAACATGACTCACTATAAGACATTTCATATTTGAAAAATCTAACATTTGGTTTTATTAAAAAAATAAACCAGGAAAATAGAATTTTACAGAGAAAATGACATGGACTTCTACCCACATCTGGATGATGAATTCCAAAACCATCACTTAGCACATCACTAAACTTGGTTAAATGTGTTTTCCCAATTATAAGATATCAATATCAATTAGATGTGTTTCTAAAATATCTTGGAAAGTGCTTGAAACATCCTATGTGCTCAGGAAGTGGTAATTACTTGCCTTGTGACACCAATCATTTGTGTTAACCTTGTTTATTTTTTAAAATTATGTCTTTTAGAGAGATGGAGAGTTTAAGTTCTTCTGTGCACATTATCATAATTGAACTTTATAAAGATCTTCTGAGGTCAGTCGGTCATGTATTATTATCTTTTATAGATCAGGAATTGCAGATTCAGAGAAGGCATATGGAGCATAAACTGTAGTAGTTAGCCAGTGCTGGAGAACAAACTACTGCTAAGCATAATAGCCTAAAACACCTCACATTTATTATTTTTTTATTTTTGTGAATCAGGATTCAGAGCCTGGCATTACTGGGTTCACTGATTGATGGTCTTTCACAAGACTGAAGTAAAAATGTTGGCCCAGCTCTCTTACAAGTGTATAGTCACAGTAGTGGTAGGGGCTGTAAACATCTGAAGGTTCTAATGGGGCATGTTTCACTTCTAAGTTCATTCAGTGGCTGTTGGCAGGATTTTGTCTCTCATAGTCTGGTGGACTAAAAGCCCCAGTTTTTTATTGTATGGATCTCTCCAACATTACATATTTTCTCATCACAGGGAGCAAGAAAGGACATGAAAGAACAAGAGGACCAATAAAATATATTGACCAGAGAGAAAACTTGGTCTCTTCTAACCCAATCAATGAAATAACATGTGTCACTTTTATTTTATTCTGTTTTTGAAAAGCAAGACACACTTTACTCTTTTCAGCCCACCATCAATGGGAGATGCTTGTACAAGGGTATAAGTATAGGAAACTTAGATCATCATGACCCATGTCAGAACTGCCAGGACAAAAACTGAAGTATTGTTATTGTTGTCTATTATGTCAGAAATTGGGCTAATAACATACAACATAATCCACAGAACAACCTTGAAAGACATTTTTTTTTTTTCTCTTTTTGCCTTTGATAAGAAGACAGTTGTGATTAAAAGATTTTACATGGTCATGTTACTGCTGCTCCTGCTGCTGCTAAGTCACGTCAATCGTGTCCAACTCTGCGCGACCCCATAGACGGCAGCCCACCAGGCTCCCGTCCCTGAGATTCTCCAGGCAAGAATACTGGAGTGGGTTGCTATATCCTTCTCCAGTGCATGAAAGTGAAAAGTAAAAGTGAAGTCGCTCAGTCGTGTCCGACTCTTTGCGACTCCATGGACTGTAGCCTACCAGGCTCCTCCTTCCACGGGATTTCCCAGGCAAGAATACTGGAGTGGGGTGCCGTTGCCTTTGCTACTAAGTAGCAAATCTGTACCCAGATTGTAATAATGCAAATAGACTATGAGTGATTGATTTCTCTACTAAATGTCAAGAATGGCATCTGATCCTTTCCTATGCCTTGCAGAGTGGCTTGTTCTACAAAGTCAGCATTAAAAAAATAGTTGTTGAATGAAGAAATGCTAATGAGAGAGATATTCTCCTTTATTTTCTTCATTAATGTTGTTGAAATTCCAAAATAAAAATTTCAAGACATGTGCAGAAAGTGGAGAAAATATATACAATTCTGCTTGATGAATTGTATTTTCAAAGTCCCTTTTAATTCTTTGGCATGTAATGTAGATCTTTTCCCCTTGCAAACTGAGTTGAATTCTGCCCAATGTGTCAATGCTTATGATTGCTTTATTATGCAGGCTTATGCCACTCATAGCTTATCAGATTTTAAATTACCATATAAATTTCTGTAGTTAGACAATATAGGAGACATCAGTTTAAAAAGCATCTAATCTTATTTTCAAAGTTAGATAAGAAACAATCAACACTTTAGAATGAAAGCAATACCCCTAAGCTGGAAAGTGAGAACCTAACAATATTATCTAGACTAATCACCATTAGTGATCACAATCATAATACTTGCAAAATAGAAACACTGGTTTAATTAATTGTAACACCTGCAGGGTGAGGCGATCCAGAATCTGCTGCTTTATGGGGGAGTGGGGGCTGGCAGAACACATCCCAGGTTTCATTGAACAAGTCTATGAATTAACATACACGATAAGCGGAATGCAAATTCCATTCTAATTGTGAATTCCATTCCTTTGTCTATTCTTATGGTTAACAAATGAATTTTCCTTTATTTTTACCTATCCTTCTCAATAAATTTTTCCATAATTTCAAATTCAGTCTTTTCATCAACACACTCATTTCACCACACGTGGCCAGGTAGGATTATTCATTAACATCTAAGACAGCAACAGGGCAAAATAAATTAAACTACAAAGTAAATTCCATGTTCCACTTGGAATTTTATGATTGGCTAATTCCAGATCCTGTTCCCCAGGCTTGATTCTATTTGACTGCACACAGGGCTTTCTACACTACTATCTAGGCAGTCAACTACTTACAGTAGGGGATGAATCACATTCATTTGTTTTACTCTTATAACATAAATCTTATATCTGAGTCAGGATTCAACATATTAAAACACAGTCTGTCATAAATAAAAGCTTGGCATTGCTAAACTTTCAGCATCCCAGTAATGTGGTAGGTGAATCCAATTAATAACAAGGACATAATAAAAGGACTTTGAAAATTCAGATATTATTATAAAATATAGTCAAAGGTAAATGGCATTACACAGTGTAAAACAATGCTTAAATAAAAGGCTAATTCTTTTTGCATGAATTCAGCTAATATTTCTATAAGAGTTTCTCTGTAGCTTGCAGAATTGTTAATTATTCAGTTACAATGGCTAATGAACATTTTAAAATATTCACCCTTACTAATAATTAAAGAAATGAGAATTAAGATGATAAAATTTTATTTTCACTCATAAAATTAACATGTTAATGGCAACAATGCAGTGCTAAAGGATATAATCACTTATATGTGCAGACACTCACACACATCACACATACATACTTACAGCTAAAAATAACTCAAGTGCTCAGAAATATAGGAATAAAAAAAGTATTTCAGTAGCAATAAACATAAAATAAACTTTACAAATGCTATATACAATAGTATATTAAGTCAAATATAACCAAATTGAATGAGAGATACCCAAGGAAATGAACTAATATTGAGAGACATTAAAGAGTTAAATAAATGGAAAAATATATGATGATCATGGTTTGAAATAGAGATAGAAAAAAACAAAGGGAATGAAGAAAACTTGGTAACCATATTATCCTCAAGTTGACTGATAGATTCACTTAAATTCCAGTGAATACCTCCACAGATTTGTGTGGGTGTGTGTTTGTGTGGATGTTGACAAGCTGATTCTAAAATTCATAAGGAAATGTAATTGCCAAGGCATTCTAAAACACAAGTGGGATTTACTTTATAATGGATAACGACTTAATGTAAACCTTGACAGGCAAGAATACAATAATAAATCAATGGAAAAAAATAGAGTACAGAGTCATGAACATATGTATTTAAGCAAAGGGAAAATATTATATGCTCTTATGGTGAATAGAAACCATTGAAACAAAGATTATTAGTTACATGTGTGTGTGCTAAGTTGCTTTAGTCATGTCCAACCCTTTGTGATCCTATGGACTTTAACACACCAGCCTCCTCTGTCCCTGGTATTCTCCAGGTAAAAATACTGGAGTGGCTTGTCATACCTTCTTCCATGGGATCTTCCTGACCCAGAGACCCAGGGATCAAAACCCTGTCTCCTGCGGCTCCTGCATTTCAGGCAGATTCTTAACCGCTGAGCCACCAGAAGAAAGAAAGAAAAAATCTGCTCAGTCATGTCCAACTCTTTGTGACCCTATGGACTATGCAGTCCATGGAATTCTCCAGGCCAGAATACTGGGGTGGGTAGGCTTTCCCTTCTCCAGGGGATCTTCCCAACCCAGGTATAGAACCCAGTTCTCCCTCATTGCAGGCAGATTCTTTATCAGCTGAGCCACCAGAGAAGCCTATTAATTACATGAGGGAAAGCTTATCAGACGTTTATCAAAAAAAGGCAAAAATTAAAAAGTTTACCAATGTGGTTTTAGCTACTTAATTTTCATAGTTATTAGAAGAAAACTATCAAAATATCAGATATCATATCTAGATGGCATGGTAATTTTTTTGTCTTCTCATATCTTTATAACTTTATAAATGATGTGTAATAATCAGAAATATTAGAAAGTTCCCTTAGAAAATATTTATTTTAAGCAAAGGATGTTAATTTTTTTTTTTTTTGGAATTTTTATAAAGCTGTGCTTAAACAAGTCATCTGAAAGGAAAATATAAAGTGATTCTTATTAAAAGTAATCAATGTCTCTATTGCTTATAATTGAAGTTCAAGTTATTATTTATCTAAATCGATCATTTTTATTCATATATCTAAATGCTGACACTGTCTGACACTGTTTCTACTGTTTCCCCATCTATTTCCCATGAAGTGATGGGACCAGATATTTTTGGGCTCCAAAATCACTGCAGATGGTGACTGCAGCCATGAAATTAAAAGACGCTTACTCCTTGGAAGAAAAGTTATGACCAACCTAGATAGTACATTCAAAAGCAGAGACATTACTTTGCCAACTAAGGTCCGCCTAGTCAAGGCTATGGTTTTTCCTGTGGTCATGTATGGATGTGAGAGTTGGGCTGTGAAGAAGGCTGAGCACCGAAGAATTGATGCTTTTGAACTGCGGTGTTGGAGAAGACTCTTGAGGGTCCCTTGGACTGCAAGGAGATTCAACCAGTCCATTTAGGAGATCAACCCTGGGATTTCTTTGGAAGGAATGATGCTAAAGCTGAAGCTCCAGTACTTTGGCCACCTCATGTGAAGAATTGACTCATTGGAAAAGACTCTGATACTGGGAGAGATTGGGGGCAAGAGGAGAAGGGGACGACCCAGGATGAGATGGCTGGATGGCATGATGGACTCGATGGACGTGAGTCTGAGTGAACTCTGGGAGATGGTGATGGACCGGGAGGCCTGGCGTGCTTCGATTCATGGGGTTGCAAAGAGTCGGACACGACTGAGCAACTCAGCTGAATTGGACTGATCTAAATGGTATAACCTTGGAAATAAGTAGTAATCAGGGGGACATTGGAAAGGAAATAAGAAAGAGAAAGAGTATACAATTTTTCATTTCTAGGTAAGGTATGTAGGCCCAGGGTTGCTTTAAGGAAACACTACTCCCCTACTGTCAACACTGTTGACCAGGGCTGTCCTCAAACCCTACAACCTGATATGGGAATGTAACCCAAGTTTGCAAAATCAATTATTCTACCATCTTCCTCTGATCAAATAACTGGTTTAGGATGAAGGACGAAAGAGTTGGACAAACCCAGCTGCTCTCAGTAGTGTTTGGTTTTCATAAACTTATACAACTCAAGGGGAGAAACGATACTTCCTCTTTATACTAAGTCTAGAGCTTCTGACATTGATCTTTGTACCATGTGAGGAATCTCCTTAAGGGACCACACAGAGGACAGTATAAATGAAAGAATCCTGATGACATAGATAGAAACCTGTATCTAGACATTTCTGAATTCTCAGTGGTATGTACTACTAAATCTGACATTAAAGTAGTTTAAACTGGTTTTGTCAACTGAAACAGAGTCCCACATTCAGAATTATAAAACTGTCAAGTTCCTCAGCCAAGCATTATGATATCTCAAGAAGAAAAACAATCTGCCATTTTATAGTCTAGAACTTCTTCCATGTAATGAAACTAACAGATAAAAATAGGTGAGAAAATGTGGAGTCACAGTAACTCCTTGTTTATGTAAGATATAAAAATCACAGGGCAAAATGTATGGACTACAAAAGGTCATGAGCAGTTAGTCTTATCACAATGCCATCTATTAACAGTCCAAGTCTGAACATATATCTGCTGTCTACTGGCACAGTCCCTCTCAGAGCTCTGCTTAAGATTATTGTTGTTGCTCAGGTGTGTCTGACTCTTTGCATCCTCATGGATTGCCTATGCCAGGCTTCCATATCTTTCACTATTTTCCAGAGTTTGCTAAAACTCAGGTCCATTAAGTGTATGATGCCATCCAACCATCTCATCCTCTGTCATCCCCTTCTCCTTCTGCTTTCAACCTTTCCCAGCATCTGAATCTTTTCCAAAGAATCGGCTCTTCACATTAGGTGGCCAAAGTACTGGAGCTTCAGCATCAGTCCTTCCAATGAATATCCAGGGTTGAGTTCCTTTAGGACTGGCAGTTTTGATCTCCTTTCTGACTAAAGGACTCTCAAGAGTCTTCTCTGGTACCACAGTTCAAAAGCGTCAGTTCTTCAGTGTTCAGCCTTCTTTATGGTCCAACTCTCACATCTGTATATGACTACTGGGAAAACCATAGCTTTGAGTATAAGAACCTTTTTTGGCAAATAGATGTCTCTGCTTTTTAATTTGCTTTCTAGGTTTGTCATAACTTTTCTTCCAAGGAGCAAGCACCTTGTAATTTTATGGGCGCAGTCACAATCTAGAGTGATTTTGGAGCCCAAGAAAATAACGTCTGTCACAATTTCCATTGTTCCCCTATCTATTTAACATGAAGTGATGGTAGCACATGCTGTGATCTTAGTGTTTTGAATGTTGAGTTTAGAGCCAGCTTTTTTACTTTCCTCTTTCACTTTCATCAAGAGGCTCTTTAGTTCCTCTTCACTTTCTGCCAGAAGGGTGGTGTCATCTGCATATCTGAGGTTATTAATATGTCTCCTGGAAATCTTGATCCTGGCTTGTGCTTCAACCAGCCCAGCATTTCATATGATGTACTCTGAATAGAAGGTAAATAAGAAGGGTGACAATATACAGCCTTGATGTACTCCTTTCCCAATTTGGAAACAGTCCATTGTTCCATGTCCAGTTTTAACTGTTGCTTCTTGACATGCATGCATGTTTTTCAGGAGGCACGTAAGGTGGTCTGGTATTCCCATCTTTTTAAGAATTTTCCACAGTGTGTTGTGATCCATAAAATGTATTTAGTGTAGTCAATGAAGCAGAAGTTGATATTTTTCTGGAACTCACTTGCTCTTTCTATGATCCAACAGATGTTGGCAATTTGATCTCTGGTTCCTCTGCCTTATCTAAATTGAGCTTGCCTTTTCTAATTTGAGTTTGCCTTTTCTAAATCCAGATTGTACATCTGGAAATTCTCAGTTCACATACTGCTGAAACCTAGCTTAAAGGATTCTGAGCATTACTTTGCTAATATGAGATGAGTGCAGTTGTGTGATACTTTTTGCATTCTTTGGCATTGCTCTTCTTTTGGATTGGAATAAGACCTTTTCCAGTCCTGTGGACACTGCTGAGTTTTCCGTATTTCCTGGCATATTGAGTACAACACTTTCACAGCATCATCTTTCAGGATTTGAAATAGCTCAACTGGAATTCCATCACCTCCACTAGCTTAGTTCATACTAATGCTTCTTAAGGTTCACTGACTTCATACTCTAGGATATCTGGCTATAGGTGAGGTATCACACAATTGCAGTTATCTGGCTCATTAAGACATTTTTTGTATAGTTCTTCTGTGTATTGTTGCCACCTCTTCTTAATATCGTCTGCTTCTGTTGGGTCCATACCATTTCTGTTCATTATTGTGCCCATCTTTGCATGAAATGTTCCCTTGGTATCTCTAATTTTCTTGAAGAGATCTCTAGTCTTTCCCATTCTATTGTTTTCTTCTATTTCTTTGTGTTGATCACTTAAGAAAATTTATCTCTCCTTGCTATTCTTTGGAACTCTGCATTCGGATGGGTATATCTTTCTTTCTCTCCTTTGAATTTTGTTTCTTTTCCTTTCTCAGCTATTTTTAAGTCTTTCTCTGAATGCAGAGTTCCAAAGAATAGCAAGAAGAGATAAGAAAGCCTTCTTCAGCGATCAATGCAAAGAAATAGAGGAAAACAACAGAATGGGAAAGACTAGAGATCTTTTCAAGAAAATTAGAGATACCAAGGAAACATTTCATGCAAAGATGGGCTTGATAAAGGACAGAAATGGTATGGACCTAACAGAAGCAGAAGATATTAAGAAGAGGTGGCAAGAATACACAGAAGAACTGTACAAAAAAGATCTTCACAACCCAGATAATCACGATGGTGTGATCACTCATCTAGAACCAGACATCCTGGAATGTGAAGTCAAGTGGGCCTTAGAAAGCATCACTATGAACAAAGCTAGTGGAGGTGATGGAATTCCAGTGGAGCTGTTTCAAATCCAGAAAGATGGTGCTGTGAAAGTGCTGCACTCAATATGCCAGCAAATTTGGAAAACTCAGCAGTGGCCACAGGACTGGAAACTGTCAATTTTCATTTCAATCCCAAAGAAAGGCAAAGCCAAATAATGCTCAAACTACAGCACAATTGCACTCATCTCACACGCTAGTAAAGTAATGCTCAAAATTCTCCAAGTCAGGCTTCAACAATACGTGAACCGTGAACTTCCTGATGTTCAAGTTGATTTTAGAAAAGGCAGAGGAACCAGAGATCAAATTGCCAAAATCTGCTGGATCATGGAAAAAGCAAGAGAGTTCCAGAAAAACATCTATTTCTGCTTTATTGACTATGCCAAAGCCTTTGACTCTGTGGATCACAATAAACTGTGGAAAATTCTGAGACAGATGGGAATACCAGACCACTTGTCCTTCCTCTTGAGAAATCTGTATGCAGGTCAGGAAGCAACAGTTGAAACTGGACATGGAACAGACTGGTTCCAAATAGGAAAAGCAGTACGCCAAGGCTGTATATTGTCACCCTGCTTATTTAACTTATATGCAGAGTACATCATGAGAAACGCTGGGCTGGAAGAAGCACAAGCTGGAATCAAGACTGTCGGGAGAAATATCAATAAACTCAGATATGCAGATGACACCACCCTTATGGCAGAAAGTGAAGAGGAACTACAAAGCTTCTTGATGAAAGTGAAAGAGGGGAGTGAAAAAGTTGGCTTAAATCTCAACATTCAGAAAACGAGGATCATGGCATCTGGTTCCATCACTTCATGGCAAATAGATGGGGAAACAGTGGAAACAATGTCAGGTTTTATTTTTGGGGCCTCCAAAATCACTGAAGATGGTGACTGCAGCCATGAAATTAAAAGACGCTTACTCCTTGAAAGAAAAGATATGACCAAACTAGATAGTATATTCAAAAGCAGAGACATTACTTTGCCGACTAAGGGCCATGTAGTCAAGGCTATGGTTTTTCCAGTGGTCATGTATGGATGTGAGAGTTGGACTGTGAAGAAGGCTGAGCGCTGAAGAATTGATGCTTTTGAACTGTGGTGTTGGAGAAGACTGTTGAGAGTCCCTTGGACTGCAAGGAGATCCAACCAGTCCTTTCTGAGGGCGATCAGCCCTGGGATTTCTTTGGAAGGAACGATGCTAAAGCTGAAACTCCAGTACTTTAGCCACCTCATGCGAAGAGTTGACTCATTGGTAAAGACTTTGATGCTGGGAGGGATTGGGGGCAGGAGGAGAAGGGGACGACCGAGGATGAGATGGCTGGATGGCATCACTGACTCGATGGACATGAGTCTGAGTGAACTCAGGAAGTTGGTGATCGACAGGGAGGTCTGGTGTGCTGCTCTTCATGGGGTCGCAAAGAGTCGGACACGACTGAGCAACTGAACTCAACCGAACAGACAACCATTTTGCCATGTTGAATTTCTTGGGATGTTTTTGGTCACTGGCTGCAATACCATGTTACAAACCTCTGTCTACAGTTCTTTAAGCACTCTATCAGATCTCATCCCTTGAATCTATTTGTCTCTTCCACTATATACTCATAAGGGCATTGCTTTATGTCAAAGCTGAAGGGCCCTTAAGTTGGATATAGCTAAAACACAGATTACCTTACCTCTTACTACTATTTACTTCATTTGCATATGGATTTCTTATTATAATCCTGGTAATGCTAAGTGGGAGGGCTCCAAAATCACTTCAGGTGGTGATTGCAGCCATGAAATTAAAAGACATTTACTCCTTGAAAGGAAAGTTATGACCAACCTAGAGAGCATGTTAAAAAGCAGAGACATTACTTTACCACCAAAGGTCCATCTACTCAAGGCTATGGTTTTGCTGGTAGTCACATATGGATGCGAGAGTTGGACTGTGAAGAAAGTTGAGCACCAAAGAATCTATGCTTTTGAACTGCGGTGTTGGAGAAGACTCTTGAGAGTCCCTTGGACTGCAAGGAGATCTAACCAGTCCACTCTAAAGGAGATCAGTTCTGAGTGTTCATTGGCAGGACTGATGTTGAAGCTGAAACTCCCATACTTTGGTCACCTCATGTGAAGAGTTGACTCAGTGAAAAGAGGCTGATGCTTAGAGGAATATGGTGCAGGAGGAGAAGAGGATGACAGAGGATGAGATGGCTGGATGGCATCACTGACTCAATGGACATGAGTTTGGGTAAACTCCGGGAGTTGGAGATGGACAGGGAGGCCTGGCATGTTGCAAGGGGCTGCAAAGAGTTGGACACAACTGAGCAACTGAACTGAACTAACTGACTGAATGCTACATGAGGTCCTCATAACCAGGACAACCAAGAGTAGCATTTAAACAGTATTCTTGGCTGCTCTCACTTGTCAAGAAAGTAAGGAAATAAAATTCTTCCTCCTTATCCTGTTTCTGCTAGAAAGCTATTGAAAGAAACTCCTCTTAATTTTTCCGATCAGGATTATTTGGTAAAGCAACAAAAGACTCATGACAACTTACTTCTGTTAGCCTTAGGTGTTTACTTACATATAGCATAACAATTAAGAGCATGGATGCTGGGGTGAAATTTTAAGGTTAGCATATATTGGCCTTGCAAATTACTAGCTGTGTGCTTCGGGGGGAAATAATTAAATTATATTATGCCTCAGTTTTCTCATTTCTAAGAAGGGGAAAATAAGAGGGCCTAAATTATACTGATTTTTCAAGTGAACTTATGTTTTTAGAACAGTTTTAGATTTATATAGAAACTTAGACTACAGTACAGAAATTTCCTATATACCCACAGTTTCCCCTATTGTTAGCATATTACAGTGTATTTGTTACAGTAAATAACCCAGTACCATTATGTCATCATTCAGTTCAGTTCAGTTCAGTCACTCAGTCGTGTCCAATTCTTTACCACCCCATGAATTGCAGCACGCCAGGATTCCCTGTCCATCACCAACTCCCGGAGTTCACTCAGACTCATGTCCATCGAGTCTGTGATGCCATCCAGCCAGCTCATCCTCTGTCGTCCCCTTCTCCTCCTGCCCCCAATCCCTCCCAGCATCAGAGTCTTTTCCAAAGAGTCAACTCTTTGCATGAGGTGACCAAAGTACTGGAGTTTCAGCTTTAGCATCATTCCTTCCAAAGAACACCTGGGGCTGATCTCCTTTAGAATGGACTAGGTGGCTCTCCTTGCAGTCATAGGACTCTAAAGAGTCTTCTCCAACACCATAGTTTAAAAGCATCAATTCTTCAGAACTCAGCTTTCTTCACAGTCCAACTCTCGCATCCATACATGACCACAGGAAAAACCATAGCCTTGACTAGACAGACCTTTGTTGGCAAGGTAATGTCTCTGCTTTTCAATATGCTATCTAGGTTGGTCATAACTTTTCTTCCAAGGAGTAAGTGTCTTTTAATTTCATGGCTGTAGTCACCATCTGCAGTGATTTTGGAGCCCCAAAAAATAAAGTCTGACACTGCTTTCCACTATTTCCCCATCTATTTGCCATGAAGTGTTGGGACCAGATGCCATGATCTTCATTTTCTGAATGTTGAGATTTAAGCCAACTTTTTCACTCTCCTCTTTCACTTTCATCAAGAAGCTTTGTAGTTCCTCTTCACTTTCTGCCATAAGGGTGGTGTCATCTGCATATCTGAGGTTATTGATATTTCTTCTGGCAATCTTGATTCCAGCTTGTGCTTCTTCCAGCCCAGCGTTTCTCATGATGTACTCTGCATATAAGTTAAATAAGCAGGGTGACAATATACAGCCTTGGCGTACTGCTTTTCCTATTTGGAACCAGTCTGTTGTTCTATGTCCAGTTCTAACTGTTGCTTCCTGACCTGCATAACTAAAGTCAACACTTTATTTAGATTTCCTGTTATTTACCTAGTATTCTTTTGTTGTTCAGTCGCCTAGTTCTGTCTGACTGTTTGTGACTCCTTGGACTGCAGCATGCTAGGCTTTCCTGTCCTTCACCATCTGGCTGTAGCTCAAACTTGTATTCATTGATTTGGTGATGCCATCCAACCATCTCATCTTCTGTTGTCCCCTTCTCCTCCTGCCTTCAGTCTTACCCAGCATCAGGGTCTTTTACAACGAGTCAGTTTTTTGCATCATGTGGTGAAATTATTGAAGCTTCAGCCTCAGCATCAGTCCCTCCCATGAATATCCAGGATTGAGTTTCTCTAGATTGACTGGTTGGATTTCCTTGCAGTCCAAGAGACTCTCAACAGTCTTCTCCAACACCCCAGTTCAAAAGCATCAGTTCTTTGGTGCTCAGCCTTCTTCACAGTCCAACTCTCACATCCATACATGACTACTGGAAAAACCATAGCTTTGACTGTATAGACCCTGGATTCCTAACATCTTTTTTCAGTTCTAGGATTGCATTGAGGTTACCACACTACAGTTTGGTGATGTCTCCTTAGACTCCTCTTGATTATATATGTTTTCTTCATTTTGATGGAGCAAATGCTCCATTAATCTTCTTGCTGCTGCTGCTGTGAAGTCACTTCAGTCGTATCCGACTCTGTGCGACCCCAGAGACAGAAGCCCACCGGGCTCCCCCGTCCCTTGGATTCTCCAGGCAAGAACACTGGAGTGGGTTGCCATTTCCTTCTCCAAAGCATGAAAGTGAAAAGTGAAGTTGCTCAGTCATGTCCGACTCTTAGCGACCCTATGGACTGCAGCCTTCTAGGCTCCTCTGTCCATAGGATTTTCCAGGCAAGAGTACTGGAGTGGGGGTGTCATTGCCTTCTCCAATTAATCTTAGGATGCATAAAATGCAATTTTTATAGATGTTACATTTCTGAAATTGCTTTAATTTTACCTCCCTAGTCTTTGAACAGTCTGGTAGGGGACAGGGTTTGTGTTTAAAATTTACTTTTATCACAGATTTTAGAGGCATTTATCCCAAGGGTTATTTGGATTGCATTGACTCTATAGATCAGTTTAGGGGAAATGGATGTTTTAATAACATTGAATTGTCTAATCCAAGAATGCAGTGTATCTCATGAATTTATATCCTCTTTTTTCAAAGCAAGGTTTTGAAGTTTTCAGTTTAAAGGCCACATTCTTTTCATTAAATTAATTGTAATTAATTTAGTTTGGGAATCTATTGTGAATAGTAGTTTTACTTCATTTTCCAAATTTTGTTGCTAGTATATAGATAAATTGCATGATTTTGTAAAGATTAAATAATTATACTTCAGTATTTAATCTAAACCTTTGTTGTTATAATAATACTTTATTATTGTTAACATCATCATTATTATGACTGTGTCTTTGGTAGTATACATGCATTTTACTTCAGTGATCTTATGATTCTTAATCTAATGCAGTATAATATGATCTTCATTTTGAGATTTACGTGAAGTTTAAGAGAAAAAATATTTTTGAAACTTCATCTTATATTAGAGAAATTGAAGGACACTGAGGCACAGAGAAGTTAATAAACTAGAGCAGGATCACTTAGGTGGTAGGTACTGAAAATGAGGGCTTCCCTTGTAGTGAAAATGGTAAAGAATCTGTCTGTCATTGCAGGAGAGGCAAGAGATGCATGTTAGATCCCTGGGTCGGGAAGATCCCCTGGAGAAGGAAATGGCAACCAACTCCAGTATTCTTGCCTTGGAAATCCCATGGACAGAGGAGCCTGGTGGGCTATAGTTCATGGGATCGCAAAGAGTTCGACATGACTGAGCACGCACTCACTCGACACGCTAGTAAAGGTGAATTTACATAGAGGTATGTAAATAAAGAGCTCATGTTCTCATTATTATGCTATATGACATCTAAATGTTACATAAAATATATTAATGTAAGTTTATTTATAAAAAATAAACAGTTATACCAATGCATGTTCTGTTATCTAAGATGAATTTCTAAATTAGTGAAGAGAATTTTTTAATCACACGTGTTATAATTATCAAATTAATACTGTAACTGTTTCTGTAGCGCATTGGTTGGGAAGCTGTCCTTTAAATGGAATTTGATAAAAAGTGGCCTTTACATATGCTTTTTCTGATAGAGAGGATTTGCAGAACCTCATAAATCAAACTTTACAAAGTTTTTGATTAATTGTATGATAATATAATGATAGATAACTCTTCATATGTAAAGATTAACTCCAATAAACACCAAGGCTAACTTCCTAAGTCGTAACTTAAGATTGCTCCATTTGATAAGTCACAGAATTAAAAATAGGATCATTTGAATAAATGTATCTAATTAATTATATTGGTTACTAAACATATCCATTTCATCTTTATGTTCTGGAAGTGGGAAAACAGAGACAGGCCCAGAGCAAAACTCCATTTATCACCTGACATCCAAACCATGGAGTATTCTGAATGCCCAGAGATTATCATCACTTCAGATCTAGCTTCCAGCAACCTCATTTACTTTCTCTAATTCAGTTACATGGTAAATGACTTCAAGTCTGTTAAGAAAGGTATATGGGATTTACATACATGTCAGGATTGTTAGAGTTCTTTGTCAGGGTCACATAGTCCATCTTTGAAAAGGGACTCCTAGTGTACAGATTGCAGAAGGCAATGGCACCCCACTCCAGTACTCTTGCCTGGAAAATCCCATGGATGGAGGAGCCTGGTAGGCTGCAGTCCATGGGGTCAAGAAGAGTTGAACACGACTGAGCAACTTCACTTTCATTTTTCATTTTCATGCATTGGAGAAGGAAATGGCAACCCACTCCAGTGTTCTTGCCTGGAGAATCCCAGGGACAGGGGAGCCTGGTGGGCTGCCGTCTATGGGGTTGCACAGAGTAGAACATGACTGAAGCGACTTAGCAGCAGCAGCAGTAGCAGCGTACAGATTGACTTGGGTCTGGGCATAGGGTGAAAATCTTTGACTGTTATGGTGACTTATATTAGGCTTTTCTTCACCAGACCTCTGATTTCTGTTTGCTTTTTTTTTGTTTTACTGAAACATATTAAGTAGGGTTTTGAGTCAATTGGTTATCAATCTCAGTTCTAGGCATATCAACATCAGTAAGGAGCCACAAGAGATGTCTCATGGTCATATCACTATAACCACTGTTTAGTCTCTACAGTGTTGTCATAACCAACTCCACCATCCCAAGACTCCTACTGAGATCAAAGAGCCGTTTCCAAGTATGGATCATCCTCTATGATTCCTGTCTGCAGTATGTAGCATTTCCAGGATGAAAAGCCTTACAGTGGATGAGCTCCATGTATTTCTCAATAACTTAGTGAAGAAGTGATTAAAATTTTAAAACTGTTTATTTAGCAACCTTTCAAACATTTACATTACTTGAAATAATATTTGAACACTGTTTGTAAATCTCTTTCTGTTAACATCCCCAATTCAGTCATTATCCTTCTGGCACATAAGAATTTCTGCATAGCACCAGACTGTAATTTCTGCATAGCACCAAAGTCCTCTGAAAGTCAGTAAACATAAACCCTTCCCTTTTAAGTTCCCATAGAATTACTACATCTGGTTACATTACTTCTAAAGGATGCAAAAATGCATCATCAATGAAGTACTTAGTGTTGTGTGTGCATATAAAATATAGATATATAACCCTACTTCTTCAGTTCTACAAGACAGCAAACTATGAAAACAATCTTTTTTTTTTTTCTTTTAGTTTGGCATCAAATCACATTTGGCAACAAAACTTGACCTACACCAATTTAGCACTGACTGTCTTATTTATCCCATGGGATAAATATTGAGAAATGATATGTTACAGAGTATGGCTGGAGATATTATATAAAATATGATATGTGCAAAAGTCATTGAGTCCATGAGTTTCTGATAAGGGATTGTAGATTTGTATTTTGTTTCTCTGGATTTACTTTCATCATATTTTCCTACTTTCTATTCTCTTTCACCTACACTAAAAGGTATATATACTTAATGTTATTGTCTGCTATGAATTCTTGTGAAATAAAACTGATGTTATTGATCTTGAAACTTTTATTGGTTGACTGATTTGATTCCAAATGACACAGAATAATAAATTTGTTCTTAAACTTATTAAATTACATTTGTTTTTAAAGAGCAATGGATATAATTAATTTGCTGAAATTGAATCATATTTTGTTCTTTCAGACATTTACTTTTAAAACATAATTTCAGTACTTTGTTTTTTATCCTATGCTTATTTTTAAAACATTTTTGTATGATTTGCTTTAGAGCATTTATAAAAGTATAGACCATGATTTTTTCTGTTTTATGTGTGTGGGAGGAATCAGCATTTTGAAAGCATAAGCTCTAATATTTTTAAATAATTTTAATTTTTACAAGTATTTATCTTCTTACTCAAATTGATAACAAATACAGTATGTAACATGATAAGCCAATAATGAGAAAATATGATAAATTTGAATGTATTTATATATCTCAATATTATTTCCTCCAGATTAAGAGTTTTGTTTTCATTGGAAATTATATTTTTCATATTGGAGCAAAGCCAATTGTACTAGCATCTTTTAAAAATAGTATGCCCAGCAGTGGCGGATTCATGTTGATGTATGGCAAAACCAATACAATATTGTAAAGTAATTAATCTCCAATTAAAACAAATAAATTTATATTAAAAAAATAAAAATAGTAAGTCCCAGAATTTTGTTTCTACACCATTTGATTCCCCTTACTAGACCAATTGAGCTTCCCAGGTGTCTCAGTGGTAAAGAATCTGCCTGCCAATGCAGGAGACACAGGGGATGTGGTTTGGATCCCTGGATTGGGAAGATCCCTTGGAGAAGGGAATGGCAACCCACACCGGTATTCTTGCCTGGAAAATTCCATAAACAGAGGAACCTGGTGGGCTATAGTCCTGGGGGTCACACAGCATCAGAAATGACTGTGAGCATGCATGCACTAAGCCAGTTCCTAGACTTTAAATGGAAAAGGAATGGAAAGAAATGTATTCCCTCTTCTTCGAAAACATCCCCTCTGATTCTTGTTCTTTCCCCAAAACTTTGTATTTCCCCTTGAACAATTGCAGGCAGTAGTGTCCCTGCTGTGGTCACTTCCAAGTGCCGGCATGTCAGTTCCTCCTGTGGATAGTACTAGTAATGAGTGTGAATATCACCTGGTGCTCTCTGCATCACCTCCACCCCTGCTTTCTGAGGCACTGAAGTACACCTGACCCTTCGTTCTGTCTCCTCACCCTGCTTCCTGCTCCTGTCAGCCGTGATGGTGTGAAGCCCCTCTTCCTTGAGGTTATACTTTTCGCTCACCTGGGAAATCCTGCTCACAACTTGTGAAAGCTAATATAGGCCATGTGATGTTTTCTCTTGCATCTGTCTCACAGACAGGAAAATTGCATAATTGATCCCGTAGCATAACACCTTGAAGTGAAACCTGCCAGAGGCCAGTAGTTGCTCTTGTTTCTCCCAAAGCTTCCCTTCACGTGAAGACTGTGGACCTTGAAGGACCATCATGCTTCCTTCTCAGGAGAGAGATCTGGAGTGACCTAGAGGAAGTAGTTCAATCTTCTGTTTATGTTTGTTTTGGCAAATCCTGTACCCCTCCCCCATCCCATCCAGTATGTAGTACATGATGAGGTGATGGACTTCCAGTCTATTCTCATGCTATCTTCCCCCCAAAACTTTCTAATTAATTAATATATCTCTCCAAACCCTGCAAATCACTTATTTTTTTCCCCAGGGATGGAGAATTCCATCTAGTGCAGGGACTTATAATGTGAACAAATTAAAGCACATCCTTTGCCATGCCCTCATAGCTCTATCACCCTGTGCTTTGTTGTAAAGCAGGCATTTTATTCTAGACACAGCAGTGCTTTGTTTCACAAGATCTCTGAGTTTTGTTTGCTTTCAGTCTCTGACTTATAATTACTCTTTTCATGTGAATGTGTGTGTTCTATTAAAAACTGGCATCGAATAAAAATTTTGTTTCAAAAACTGGACTCAAACAAACCTTCTTCCTGACTATGTTGTTCACCATGTACCATTTGTTCTCAAGCAGGTAAAGCATGCAGAGCAGCACTGAGCACCCAGCACGTTAAGCCTTTATGTGGGTTTGCAGGTGAAAATGGGACTGTGTGGGGTCAAGTGAACAGTTCCCACAATTCTGGCTGTCCAGTGTTCAGAACCTGTCAGCTGATGTGCCCCCCTGGACTCATTTACATTAGGTCTGCAACACTTCACAAGATTAGAAAGATGCTAACTATCTTTAATTTCACGTGGAGTGACGCTCTCCCTACAAAGTGGATGCTGAACAAGGAGCAATCAGTTTATGACCTAGATTTCAGAGTGAGGGGCCTCTTTCCTAACTCCAATCTATTAACAGCACCTGTGGGGGAAAATCCAGCCGAGAAACACCTGAGGCTCAAACATGGGATACGTTGAGACATTTATATCCCAGATTTCATTTTAAAAGATCTGTTATAGAAAGGAATTAGAGGTGAATATACTAGGCTCTGAACAGGAGAGGCACCTTCAAAGGGACATCAGCCCTGATAGAAGAAAACACAGAATTAAATATTCTCACCAGGATTTTCTAAAGTATCACTTTTCAGTGAGGGTACAGCCACACAGGGAAAATTTACATTTCTGTTGTCTCCCTAATTTGAGAAGCAAAGAAGAGGTAAAAAAGAAAAGGGTTGGTTTATTTTCCAGTCACAGTAGACTCTGCTACTTCTCAAAACAGGATGTGGAAGGCAGGAGGATGTGTAATAATCTAGGCCTGCTCTGTGGGTCGAGAAACCATATTGCTATGTTAAAAGTTCTGGGGGCATAATCCCATAATTCAGTGGTTTCACTCCAATGCATGTTCCAATTCTTTTTCCACTGAGTTCATTTACAGTCCCAAACAGTTTCTTCCTGTCACTTCCCATTTGTGTCGCTGATGTCCATGTTTTTTCTTTCCTTTAGAGATCGTCCCTGTCACAACCCATCTTACTTCTGACTCATTGTCATCTTTCCTAGAGCTGTTCCAACCCCTTTTTTCTGCTGTCTCCCTTAGTTGCCATCACCTAAAGGTTAATGAGGCAGACCTTCCCTTGGTGAAAAATGCTCTGTGGACTTTCTATTGCTTGGAAATGGGGACTGTCCTCTTCCTGTGTTTATGGCATACCTCACTTTCAGGAGTTGTGAGCCCTTTAGCTTTTTCTTTAGTGATCCTCATTTCTTTTTGCTGCTTTACTGTAGTGGAGTTGGTGGTGGGCTGTGTGCTTGTATAAGCAGAACTAAGAGGTTGGAAGGAAAACCGGAGCTATAGTTGCTCCATATCATAGTCATTTAACATGTTGTTAAGGCACATTTTAAGAAATAGCCAGTATCATAGATTTTATCCAACTGTTTCCTTGAGTTTGAAATCCAAATTCTGACTTTTCCTCTCTCTGCCAGGCTTTTAATGAAACCATTAAACTTGTCCTGTTTTGACTGTGAATGTAAGATAATAGTTGTTAATATACACAGTCTCTAGAAGCCTATTAACACTTGTGAAGTAATTTTACTCAAGATAATTTGCTATAATCCAAACTGATCAATTATATTTAAGATAAAAAAGAAGAATACTGAATACTCATTCAAAAAGCAGACATGCTGTGTGCTAAGTTGCTTCAATCATGTACAACTCTTTGTGACCACATGGACTGTACCCACCAGGGACCTCTGTCCATGGGCTTCTTCACCCAATAATACTGGAGTGGGTTGCCATGTCCTCCTTTAGGGGATCTTCCCGATCCAGAGATCAAACCGACGTTTCATGCATTGGCAGGTGGGTTCTTTATCACTAGTGCCACCTGGGAAGCCCCCAAAAGCAGACTTTATAGGTAGAGAAGAAATTTAAACTCCTTTAAAAACTCTCTGTAGTGGATATTGTTTCTGGACATAGATTTCATCACTAAGTAATTAAGTCTGTGAGTATGGTATATACACATATATAAGTAAATAGTATCAAAAATGTAATGTGTTCTAACATTTCTCGAATACACTACAGAATTTATATACTATTTACTATAATTTTCTTTCTTCTGCCATTAATATTAGCATTCCTAGAGAGCTTGTCCTGCATATCCAACATTATGTTCAAAACTAAGCTATATAATATTTCATTTACACAGATATCCATATCATTTATTTTAAGGCTTCTGTGTGTGTAGATTAAGGGTATGGATCTCAAAACTATATTTTCAGCATTTAAATCCTTGTTTATCCACTTATTAGCTGTGTTACCTTTGTAAGCTGCTCAACTTCTCTGTGCCTCAGTCTTCTTTTCTCACTTTAAAACAATGAGGATGAAAGTCATAACTACCAGTTAGGGTTGTTTTGCAATTAAAATGTGTTAAATGTTTCAATGTATTAGAACACTAAGCCTAGTATTTACAGAGAGTAAGTATTTGTTGTTGGTTAGTCTTTCAGTCATGTCCGACCCTTTTCAATCCCATGGACTGTAGCCCACCAGCCTCCTCTGTCCATGGGACTGGGAATTCTAGATTGGATTGACATTTCCTACTCCCGGGGATCTTCCCAACCCAGGGATCATGTCTCTTATGTCTCCTGCATTGGCAGGTAGATTATTTACCACTGAGCCACTAGGGAATCCCAGAGTAAGAGTTTAGTACACGTTAACTATTATCATGTTTATGATTACATCTTCTCTAAGTAAAGCCTAATATTTCTCAAGGTCTCATTTCTTTTCTTTTTTTTTATAATTTATGTATTTTTTATTTGAATGATAATTGCTTTATAGAATTTTGTTGTTTTCTGTCAAACCGCAACATGAATCAGTCATAAGTATACATATATCCCCTCCCTTTTGAACCTTCCTCCCATCTCCCTCCCCATCACACCCCTCTAAGTTGATACAGAGCTCCTGTCTGAGTTTTCTGTGGCATGCAGCAAATTCTTGTTAGCTATCTATTTTAATCTCTTTAGCTGCTGCATAAGGCAGAATATTTTCTTATGCTTCATAGTTACTTAAAGACCACATTTACTATTGCTATTTATTATGACATAAATGTCATAGATTTGAAAGAATATTAAATTTCTCTTTTTTTATTTTACTCTATTTTACTTTACCATACTGTATTGGTTTTGCCATACATCAACATGAATCTGCCACAGATGTACACGTGTTCCCAATCCCGAACCTCCCTCCTACCTCCCTCCCAGTACCATCTGTCTGAGTCATCCCAGTGCACCAGCCCCAAGCATCCTGTATCCTGCATCGAAACTAGACTGGTGATTCATTTCTTATACGATATTATACATGTTTCAATGCCATTCTCCCAAATCATCCCACCCTCTCCCTCTTCCACAGAGTCCAAAAGACTGTTCTATACATCTGTGTCTCTTTTGCTGTCTTGCATACAGGGTTATTGTTACCACCTTTCTAAATTCTATATATCTGTGTTAGTATACTGTATTGGTGTTTTTCTTTCTGGCTTACTTCACTCTGTATAATCGGCTCCAGTTTCATCCATCTCACTAGAACTGATTCAAATGTATTCTTTTTGATGGCTGAGCAATACTCCATTGTGTATATGTACCACAGCTTTCTTATCCATTCATCCGCTGATGGACATTTAAATCTTATGTGCATGCTAAGTCAACTCAGTCATGTCTTACTCTTTGTGACCCCATGGACAGCCCACCAGGCTCCTCTCTCCATGGGATTCTCCAGGCAAGAATACTGGAGTGAGTTGCCATGTCTTCTTCCAAGGTATGTACCTGACCAAAGGATCAAACCCACATCTCTTACATCTTCTGCATTGATAGGTGTATTCTTTGCCACTAGTGCCACCTGGGAAAAGCAAATCTTATATAATCCTTCCCTATAGCTTTCTGCAAGCCCATCACTATCTTCTGATGATAAAATTTCTCCAGATGTTATGGGACAGTAATTGTAGTTTGGATAATTAAAAAATAGTGATCATGTATTTACCTGAAAAGTAGAGAATCAGGGTGGAAAGTTGGGGCACCCTGAAAGGATGGCATCACCCCAAAAGGTGTTTATGAATATGTTCTATGATCTGTGTTGTTTTTTTTTTAAGTAGATTAATAATTTTGGAAAGTTGGGTTATAAAATGCCATTGGGGCTTCAGAAAAGTTCTATAATAGCAAGAGGCCAAGAGGAAGGGAATTTCATTTTCCTATAATAGCTTTTGTTTGTTCACATCTCTACCCCTGCCTTTTCAAATCTTTTAAAAATAAGCCTTAAAAAAAAAAAAAAAGCGCCAAATGGAAATAGGCTCTTTAATTCTACCTTTTTATAATTCTGAAGCTACCACTGACCCTCCTCACTATGGTCTTCCTTTTTAACATTAATTACCTTGTTATCTGAGAGAGGCAGCAGCCCTCTGCTGTCTGCTTAGGAAGAGTGCCAGCAGGGTACCAGTTGGAAGTGAATTACTGTGATTGTTTGGGGCTTTAGAAAGCCCTCTCTGCTGTCTATTCTTCTTAGATTCCTGGTGGAGTCACTTGGGTATGTTTTCTAATTCAGTATTCCTGTGTCCACTGTCCAGTAAACGTATGTTTATGCTGTATGTATATAACCAATTATACTGTGGCTAGGGGCAATGTCTCTTCTGGATTCTTCACATGCCAATGATTAGAAAACCTTGTGTAGGACTCCTGGGCATGCCCTCAGTCAAGAGGTTGGGGGAAGGTTTAGTCCATTTGCTTACAGGTTTTGCTCATTCACATGATTGGTTATGACCACTAGCGTAAGCAGACATCTCACTTTGTGATCCTCAATACTAATGTTTTCCTACTCAGCAGAGACTAGCACTTATTAGCAAAAAAAAGATTAAGATTCAGAACCATAATAAGGATACTGAAGTGAACACACCCAGTCTGTTTATGTTGTTTGATTATTTGACTGCATCCATTTGTCACTTCAGCTTAAGGCCAGTTTGCCCATTTTGATTAAATTGACTGGTTCTTTCACTGAAGTGACCAGTCAATGCTAACAAATTGGTTGTGTTTATAGAAACTCATTAGGTTTTATCTCTGGCATTGTGTCTGCAATAGATAGGGAATCAAGAATTTGACGCAGGCTTTGCTTTTAACTCTTATGGCATGGAGTGTGAAGAACAGATCACGACTTGAATTTTATATATTTGAGATGGGCAAAATAAACCATTATTGATTTAGGCTATAAGCTAGCCCAAGTTATTAATTATCAAGACATTCACATTTGTGATTACATTGTGCATTATTGAAAGGTGTTTCCTTTTTGTTTTGTTTTGTTTTAATAAGCACTTGGTGTTACTCTTCTTGCTCTGAGCACCTGGGCAGTCAGTTAATGTGTGACAGGGAAGAAAAGTAATACCTATGGCAAGTGTCATGCAAATTCTCTCTTGGAAGAGAAGAAACTGCTTTCTTGCCAAAAGGAGCAGT
This sequence comes from Budorcas taxicolor, assembly GCF_023091745.1. Lineage (NCBI taxonomy): Eukaryota > Metazoa > Chordata > Mammalia > Artiodactyla > Bovidae > Budorcas > Budorcas taxicolor. Next base: position 99,065,061 of record NC_068910.1, read on the forward strand.
GCTGACCATCAACACGATTCTGGTATTTGAGTTTCATTTATTTCAGACTTCTTATTTGCTGTCCCGAGGGCCACATATCTTCAAGGATTCTGCATGTCAGCTGTATAATTGCTGTAATAATAATCTGGTATAAAAGTCAGTAGCTTTTTACTGCCCAGCAAAATAATTTTCTGACATTTTTGTCTTGTGTCCAAGCAACAGTTTTAGCTACTTAGCTACATTAATCACAAGGAATAATTTATAAGAATAAATTAGTGGGTGAGTCTTAAAACCATCTTTTTGTGCTATTTCATTTTCAAAGTAAAATATACTTGTCTCAGTGCTTGTTGCCAGGCACAATAAGGCATGCTCTGAGCCCAGGGAATGCAATCAGCACCTCTGGAAGAATCCATGGTGTATCTATTAGGAATCTTGGACTGCAAACAAGGGAAACTGAAGCTAACTAAGCAGAGGAAAAATTCATGCAGTAATTTATGGCGCTCACAAGGATAATTGGATGCTGAGAAAGTAGGGCAGAACCTGGATTCCAGGTAGCAGCACATAATGGGCAGTTTCTTTAGGTCACCATTGCGGGAATGAATCTGTGAGCAGCTTTTCTAACCTTTTTCCAATCTTGATTGGTCAGGTCATCAGAAAGAATCCACTAGGGAAAATGTTTCTAGGACAGTATTGGAATGGTTACAGAGAGAACACGAAATGGATTATGGATAATAAACAAAAAATGTCCTCTCTGTAGGGACATAGGAGAGTGGAAAATTTCAGTGTCATCAGTCTCCAAATGGAGATTGAGATCTCTGGCATTCTGTCACATAAAAACTTATTTCTCACAGAAACAAACAAACAAAAAAAACACAAGATGAATTGTTCTTAGGTGGGCCATGGTCACCTTGCTCTTTTCTTTAATAGTGAGCTATTTCAAGAAAAAAATGTGGTTTTTCTTGTGGAGAGGGATTTTTGTGTTGCTTATTTTCATATTCACTACATTTAATACAGTACCTGGAACATGTAAATGATTTTTCAGTATTTTTCAGTACTTGCAATAAGCAACCCTTTTAATAATCTTTCTTGGTTATTTTTTGATAGGCCTGGCTTCTTAAAAAATTAAGAAGAAACTACCTTTGTGTATGAAAAACTGAAGTTTTAATTGGATTTATCATGGACAACAATCTTACTCTCAGGAGAGAAATTGCAACTCTCAGAACATGCTTTCTTGGAAGTTCAACCTCTACTGAGTTTCAGTTATAAGTGAGAACAAGACCATTCAGCCATCCATCTTCAGGAGTCTAGGACTGTTCATATGATTGAATATGTTCATGTTTAGAGAAGCATGCAGTAATATGTGATACTGGCTAGGCATTGCATCAATAACTTCTATCTCTGGGTCTTGAACATTCCATCTCATTAGAAGAAAGAAGATTCTAGCCCAGAGAAGGGACATATTATTAAAGTGCTGCTGCTGCTAAGTCGCTTCAGTCATGTCTGACTCTGTGCGACCCCATAGACGGCAGCCCACCAGGCTCCCCCGTCCCTGGGATTCTCCAGGCAAGAACACTGGAGTGGGTTGCCATTTCCTTCTCCAAAGCGTGAAAGTGAAAAGTGAAAGTGAAGTCTCTCAGTCATGTCTGACTCTTAGCGACCCCATGGACTGCAGCCTACCATGCTCCTCTGTCCATGGGATTTTTCCAGGCAAGAGTACTGGAATGGGGTGCCATTGCCTTCTCCAAATAAACTTCTCAGTTTATTATTAAACTGCTAACTTTCAAATATCCAGAATAGTTTGTTGAAAAAAAATGGCCAAACCTCTTCTGGTATTAGTACATATTGATAGAAGGGTAGCATGAGTGTACTAATACCAGAAGAGCTTTGGCCAGTTCTGGAGTGGGGTGCCATTGCCTTCTCCAAATAAACTTATTCTCAGCATGAGTGTGGCACTTTTACTGATCTTGGGCAAAGCTGTTGGGGTTATAAGTAGGAGGCTAATGAAAAAGATAAACATGAATCCAGGTGTTGGCTTAGGCTGTCAGATGGATGTTGGAGTTATTTACTATGATAGGGATTATGCAGAGAAGGGCAGGATCAAGGAAGGAGCTGATTACAGTCAGGGTGACTGACCATCCCTTACTTTTTAATAAGTAATCACTGTCAAGTATTCTGATTTCTGTGACAATTTGGACTTAATTGTAAATGTCCAATTAGAGTACCTGTGTTTGTTTATGGCTGTTCCAAGTCTTAGATACCTTGTTTCTGCTGGGATTTGTCCTATTTCTTTTTCAGGGTGAAGTGTTGGTAGTGAGGCAGATCTCATCGAAACCCCTGTGTTTCAGCAGCACTCCAGTACTGCTTCCATCACACCAGGATATCACAATGCCCTAGTTTAGAATTCACTAATTTAATAATACATTTAGCAGGTCTACGTCATATTTTTTTTTTATTTAGGTATGGAAATTACTCATAAACAAATGCTTGGCATGGGTTGGAAAAGTCTGTTTAATATTAAAGCAATTGTAATTAGAGAAATACAAAATTTACAGAGGAAACAAAGTCTTAACTAGAATCTGAAGCTCCATTTTCAGAACATGGTCTAGAATCAATCTGTTGTAAAAACATGACTTTTTTTTCAGTATAAATACATTTTTACTCTAGTTATTTTTTTCTCATTCTGTTTTTCAAATCAATTGTTGATGTCTATAGGGCATACTTGGCTTCAAAGAACATCAGAAACAAGTTTATTCATTCTTTGCTGTATTCACTACAAAAGAAAAGTTTATTCAAAATGAAGTTTCAGTGACCTATTTGTGTGTGGGTGTTTGTTTCAGAGAGGCCTTCTCTAAAATCACCACAAACATACATTATTCTAAGATTGAATGGTCCTTCTGTCTATGTGTTGAAGTAAGAGTTTAATCTATCTGTTAGTGCTTATTGTTTCTACCTACCCAGACAGAGACTGAGGACTTCCCTGGTGGCTCAGATGGTAAAGCATCTGCCTACAATGCGGGAGACACAGCTTCAATCCCTAGGTCAAGAAGATCTCCTGGAGCAGGAAATGGCAACCTACTCCAGTATTCTTGCCTGGAAAACTCCATGGACAGAGAAGCCTGGTAGTCTACAGTCCATGGGGTCGCGAAGAGTCGGACACGACTGAGCAACTTCACTTCCACTTTCACCCAAGACTGAAGTAGATACAGTAAAAGAATCAACAGAGAAATCAGACTTAACTCTGGCCTTGGAACAAATCATAGGTCTCTAGTTGCTGGATCCTTCAACCCAGTACTCTCCACTAATGAAAAGTTTTCACAGTGGTGACATGGTAGCAAGATCTGGGTTTTCTTCACCTCTATCCTGAGTCATTCTCTTTTTACCGGAGTGTAGCTGCTGCCCTGGTGGCTCAGTAGTAAAGAATCCACCTGGCAATGCAGATTGCTGGATCTGGAAAATGCCCTGGAAAAGGAAATGGCTACCCATTCCAGTATTCTTGCCTGGGAAATCTCACTGATAGAGGAGCTTAGCAGGCTACAATTCATAGGGTCTCAAGAGAGTCAGACATGACTTAGCAACTAAACAAAACATAGTTGCTTTACAATCTTGTATTAATGGAATAATAAATTAATGGAGTAATAGTGGAATAATAAATGACTCCATTTTTATTACATTTTTTATTTTTACTACAATCAAAATTAGTTATTGAAAACTAAGGGATAAAGGATGAGTCCTTTTAGATTCTTACAGGTAGAACAACCACAAAATTTCTCTCAGAAACCTTGAGAGTAAAAACAGACAATATTAAAAACTTAAAAAACAAACAAACAAAAAAAAAAAACAACTAGTCATAAGCCAGGATTATTCCAGGTAGCTCAGTGGCAAAGTATCCATCTGCTAGTGCAGGAGACACAGGTTCGATCCCTGGGTGGGATAGATGCCCTGGTGAAGGAAATGGCAACCCACTCTAGCATTCTTGCCTTGGAAATACCATGGACAAGAGGAGCCTGGTGGGATACAATCCATGGCGTTGCAAAGAGTTGGACCAGACTGAGCACACACACACCCACCACTTTAAGAAAACTAGTGTGTATTTGGACCTGACTTGTAGGTGATATGTTTTTGAACCACTTGGCTAAGTATTTTTGACAGCCTAATACAGATCACTGTACTTAACCATCGTGTTGATATTGTTCAAATTAAAATAAGTGAGTAATGAGTAAGTGAAATGATAAATATCTAGAATTTATAAAAGCATAGACCTACCAAGTGGGCAGTATCAGGCAAGCTCCTTCAAATATGCAATGTTTTATTAAACTGTTGTTAATTCACCTACTCAAATGTACCATCTGTTAGGATGTTACTAGGTCACCTCTATGTAAACATGTACATAGTAGGAAGGATTCTTTATTTTGTAATTTTAATAACTGCGGTCTTTATCCAAATATCTGAGAAATCTTGGTGTAGAGAGAAATACCCTGAGGCAAACACTGACTTTCTCACTTGTGATTATATTAATCATGACAAATCAAAAGCAAAGAACAGTGACCGCTATGAGATATTTTTGGTAAACTATGGCTTATGCTCTGGAGACTGTTCAGATAATACCTGCCTTCTGCTGCCTGAATGGTCTCTGCCTCTGACATAACCACTCCAGTGCAGGCTTCCTAACCCCTACCAATAAATTTTAGTTATCTTCAGCCAAAATGATGTCATGGCCCTGCTTTCTCATGTAGAGCTTATGTTTATTTTCCAAGCTTTGATTTCCTTGGGTGAGCAGAAAGTTCTCCCTGAATAATACAAAGCCTAGCAGAATTTTATTGCCGAATGCTGGAACTTTGTTCAGGGACTCAAAATTTTACCTTTGAAGATTATACAATGCCAACAAAAATTTAGATAAAGCCAATGTTTTTCTCATCATCTTAATCTGAAATTATAGAAGAAAATTAGGAAATCAAATTATAATAAATATACAACATTTAAAAACATTCTAAATGTATTTCTAAAGCAATGGGATTTTAGGAGAATGTATTAACAAAAATATTTTAGTAAATCTGTTTAATTTGAAAAGCCTAAGAAAGTAAATTTTACTTCCTTGGAATTCAACAGTTAAAAATCTAGGCATTAGGTTCAGATCTCAGGTATCTGTCATGAGTCTTAGGAGCAGGTTTGAATGAGACAAAATTTGAGAAGTGTGCCTATTACCTTCCTGAAGAGTACCTGTAAAGAAGATATTCAACTTTTATTCAATATAAATGATTTAAATATAATCCCAGGAATACTATCAGGGTCCTTTGAGCTCAAACTTTTGGGGTTTCTTTTTAAGAAATTCTATCTACTGTGAGAATAGATGTGACTTGACTTTTCTTTTTAAAAGATTTCTCTATACAGAAAATTTACATTTTTAATAAAATAATAGCCATTTTATCTTGCTATTTCCCCAAGGGTCCATTGGGGCCTTTTATAAAATAATAAGATTTATTATGGAAACTCAGTGATCTACTTTTCCCATACATTCTTTGCACAAGTTCCTTTCAAGAATATACAAGGGACCTGGAAAGGTACAAAGGGACAGCACCAGAGGTGGTGCCCACTGGGCTCCCTGGGCTCTGGAGAGGACTGAATTTGGCCCCTGTGTGCACGTCTGCTCAGTCACTAAGTTTACCCACCTCTTGTGATGCCATGGATTTCCCAGACAAGAATACTGTAGTGGGTTGCCATTCCCTCCTTCCTCTTTCTGACTCAGGGTTTGAACCCGCATCTCCTGCATTACACGTGGATTCTTTATCACTGAGCCACCTGGGAAGCCCAAAGATGGCCCCTAGGTTTGTGTTATGTAAGGAACCTGGGCTTCAGGCTGCAGCATTTAAAATAGGCAAACAAGCCTCCTTTCTGTGAAGGACTGGGGGATGGGAACTGCAGTCTACTGCGTCTACTCTAACCCCTTAGAGGATAGCCAGATGAGTCCTTCAGAGCCCTTTAGGCACTGTTTCTTTGTTTATATAGGCTTGTAGACACACCCTCTTTGGCCTTCAGAGCTAATAAAGCCAGTTTCTTGAGGGACTATCTGTTAGGTGGAAGCCTAGTAAGTTGTTAACTCCAAACCCTGCACTCCTCAATGAGAAACTGGAAGTTGTGAGTGCCTTCCAGTTGAGTGTTGGCAAAATGAAGGTGAGATTTATGGTGATGTTGTGTCTTTGTCTCTCCTACCAGTTTTGATAAGCTTTTTGATATGTACTTTCCTGGACATATAGGAGTCACTCAGATAGTTTCAAGATTTCTTTTGGAGGACATTGTTCCATGTAGCTTAGATTTAGTATGGCTATGGGAAGAGTTGAGTTGAGAAGCCTCCTATGTTGCCATCTTGGACTGGACACTGCCAAGTTATTCTAATAAAGATTATAATATAAGACTATAGTATAATATCACCTTGGAGAAGGCAATGACACCCCACTCCAGTACTTTTGCCTGGAAAATCCTATGGACAGATAGGCCTGGTAGGCTGCAGTCCATGGGGTCACAAAGAGTTGGACGCGACTGATCGACTTCACTTTCACTTTTCACTTTCATGCATTGGAGAAGGAAATGGCAACCCACTCCAGTGTTCTTGCCTGGAGAATCCCAGGGACGGGGGAGTCTGGTGGGCTGCCGTCTATGGGATCACACAGAGTTGGACACAACTGAAGCGACTTAGCAGCAGCATACTATCACCTGGTAGGATGATATAATAGTGAAACAAATAACAAACTTTTAATCATTTGTCAGTTTTTCTTACTGCCTTGCTTAAAATGTATCATTCTTCAAAAAGGCTTAAGAGAAGTGTAGTGCCACCTTCTTTGTAGCATTTTTGTTTACCGTTTTCATTAAACAGAGTTAAGAACTACAAATTTTTTTAAAATTTCATCTATATTGACAATGAGTAGAACACAGACATTTCAAAATTATTAGGCAAATGAGAAAACAATAGCAGTTATATAACACCACTCAAGATTCTGATGATGATGATGAAGCTGAATAGAAATCTCAGAAATATCTTCAGATGACCATAAATTACATGTTTTTTCTCAGAAATTAGTGAACAATATTGAACAAGTGAACCATTATTTCCAAGAACAAAAAAGGAAACATGAGGTCCTTGAGCAGTCCTTCCTTCAACAGAAGGCATTTCATCATGTATATTTTATCATAATGGCATGAGACATACTTTTTTCTTTAAAAAACATGTGAGAAGTATTTTTTACTATGTTTGTTTACCAAAAGGTGCTTGGTATATTTCACAAGTGGACAAAAGCTGAAGCCTAGAAGGCATACAAAGATTATCGAAAGGGTATTATTGAAATAGAAAATAATTCACTGGCTTCTGTAATTTGTGTTCATATATCTAAAGGGCTTCCCTGATAGCTCAGTTGCTAAAGAATCTGCCTGCAATGCTGGAGACCCCGGTTCAATTCCTGGGTTGGGAAGATCCCCTGGAGAAAGGATAGGCTACCCACTCCAGTATTCTTAGGCTTCCCTTGTGGCTCAGCTGGTAAAGAATCTGCCTGCAATGCAGGAGACCTGGGTTCAGTCCTGGAGTTGGGAAGATCCCCTGGAGAAGGAAAAGGCCACCCACTCCAGTATTCTGTCCTAGAGAATTCCATGGTTTGTATAGTCCGTGGGTTCGTAAAAAGTTGGACACCACTGGGTGACTTTCATTTTCATAAATCTAAAAATAAAATGTTTAATGGTTTGGAATGTAGATGATGGACATCCTCTTTTTTTAAAAAAATAGGGTAGTCAAAATATTCAAAAGCATTATGTTTTGGTGATATCAGTGCAAGAAAAAGAACAAAAACAATAACAAACTGGAACCCATAAGAGATGTGCTTGAAATTTGGAATCAGTATTTACAAGATGGATATGTTTCAGGTCCATGCATAAAAATTTGCTGAGTGGTTAGATACATTCAAAGAATGTTGTCCATTTTGGGTGCAATTTTTTTTTTTTTTTAATGAGGGATACAGTTTATAGTGTATTATGTTTAAAATCTTATTAAAATTTATAATAGCTGTTTTGTCACTGTCTCTTATTCTTACATTTATAATGAATTTACAAAATGGCATAAACATATCTATTAAAAAAAACAACTAATTAGACTCAGAGGGTAAGTGATAAGGACAAATTTTTCTGGCATACTGAAGTTAATCTGTTTTAATGAGGCCCAGACTGCTTGAGTATGGATGTTTTTGATGAAAATAAATCTCTATAATTTTAAACCTCCTGCCTTTTATCTCCTCTCCCAGATAATACAAAATGGAGAGACATGATTATAGTGTTAACAGACTATGGATTGTGTGACCTACAAAATTTTGATAATTATGAAAATATAAAGGGGTGTTCATGTTACAGAATTCCTAGCTTAAAGTACATAAGTAATTCCTCCTTGTTGAATTAATTGAGTAATTATTGTAATATTTAAATTTTCTAATGTGATTGTGGGTATGACAGTAAATAGCCTAAAATGTTTGGTATATGTATATACTATATGTATATATACATATATACATACGTGGGAGACCCAGGTTCCTGGGTCGGGAAGATCCTCTGGAGAAGGAAATGGCACCCTACTCCAGTACTCTTGCCTGGAAAATCCCATGGACGGAGGAGCCTGGTAGGCTACAGTCTATGGCATCACAAAGAGTTGGACACAACTGAGCGACTTCACTCACTCACTCACTCATATACAGTATGACCTGAGATATGTGTAAATAGCAATATTTGAGTTGTCTTCCATATGAACTAGAGCATAACTTACTTTACACATTCTACAGCACTCAGTCCTATTACCCTTACAACAAGAACAGTCTTAGAAAGAAACTGTTTAGACAAGGGGGTGCTAAAACATTTTGGCAGAATTTTCCATGAACTGAGCACAAGAAACTGCATTTTTAATTTTTACACTATCATAATGAGCCAGCATATTCCGTGTCATCTGTAAAAAGAAGAATGCTAAAATCATCTCTAGATTCCCTTCCATTCCAGAAAACCTAGACATCAATGACTTAATAGCCCTCTGACCATCCAGGACTTCTATATGGACTTACAATCTCTTCTAACTTAGCTCTGAACTAAAACGTACTTTGTAATTACAGAAATTCTTAGAGGTGATTGTACTCTACAACTTGAGTGCTTTCTTCTCTCATTCTTGCTCTAGCCAAATCCTTTTCATCTTTCTTTATATGAAATGACAGATTAATGTATTTCCCTTAGGCCATATAATATGAAATAAGAGCGAAATTAGAGCCAAATTAGGATGATTCACTATTGTTAACTCTGATGCTTACAATAATTTTCAGCATACAATAAGAGCATAATAAGTATTGCTCAAATGAGTACATGAATTAATAAACCTAATAACAGAACATAATGCCTTAATTTACCTTTTTTTTTTTTTCTTCTACCAAACCAACAGAAGAAAAAAGAAAGTTCCGTAAATTGAGGCAGTGCAGTAAAATATCAACTTCTGGGGACATCTGATGACTTATAAATATTATTCTTTTCCCCCTACAAACTAAATCTATTTCTCATGCTTGCTTGCTTGCTTTCATACCCATACACAAGCAATCGGATTTTCTTGATTTCTGACTCCAATAGAATCAGGTCAGCAGTGAGATAGAAGCAATAAATCTCTTTATCTCTGTTGACTTTTATGGAACTGACATCTCTTAAAATATTTTTCTTGACTTTGGTGCTTTTTTTACAGACTGATTAGGCAGTAGGGCATGGTAGTCAATTGAATCTCCCAAAATCTAATATTAAAAGCAGAAATGGAAAGACCTGAGGGGCAACAGAATAAGTGAAGAGGACCAAAGAACATCCAATAATTCCTTTCCAAAATTTCGGAAATTGCATTTAAGTGTTAGCCTTTCTGTCTACCCAAGTTACTGTCTTTGTGGCTCTGACATTCTCTGTTTTCTATCATCAAGGCAGCATTCCACTGTCTTATGTAAGTTATAGACTCAGCTCCTGAAAATTGATGATAAATGTATGTATCTAATACCAAGTAAGAAGGAAAACTTTTCTCCATCATGATAGAATAGACAAGTTATCTAAGATAATGGAATGTGCAAAATGAAAGCACAAGCTCTGGGAAATTTTACTTGTACTTTGGGATACAGTTTTTGATTTGGGCATATTGGCATTTGCAAGAATCAATAATGAGTAAAAGCTTGAGGCATTAAACTGCAGAAGAGCATCACAAGTACCATCTCTTTCAACTTGTAGCAAGTATTGATATAGATGACACCAAGGGCAGCAATTGAATAGTATCCAGATGCTTGAAGACATAATTAGATTTTAAAAAGCCACATGGAGATTTTTTGCAAAGCATCATATAACTTAGCCAACTCTTCATAAGTAATTTCCAAAGTACCTTTATTTAAATCCCCTGGACAATATGAGAAAGAAAATAAAAAATAAACAAACAATGAAAGCTTGTATGCTCCTCCCACAAGGAAATAAACGTTTTCCCTATCTTAAGAGATAGTCAATATTTGTACAATGATATAAATACTGCAGGCTTTAAGGAAGTCTGATGACTTCATCTTGGAGGCTGATGTCTAAGAGCTTCTAATTTCTTATCCGTTTCATGTAGTTCTTTACTCTGCAGCTCATAGAGAGAGCTTAAGTTGGAGGTTGTCACAGCAATTAATAACTTCTTGTTTATTTGCCTTCAAAGCCTGAAAAGTCTTGGAAAAGAACCATTTAATTTCACTTTTTGTATTTTTTTTTCTTTTTTACTATAACAGCTTTCCAAAAATATCCAGTAGCTAACATGAAGAGATGCAATCAAGAAACAGTTGTAGGATGAAAAAAATCAGTCTTCTATATTTTTTATTTAATATTGTAAACTTTGCTCAGCTTCAAATTCAAGCTGAAGAACCAGAAAAGTTAGTCTTTCAAAAGATAAACAAAATTTATATATATATATATATATATATATATATATATATATATATATATTTTTTTTTTTTTTTTTTTTTTTTTCACTATGAAAACGCTTTAATGGTGGTGGCTGTACAGCACGTGATGTCAAGACAGGAAAGAACACACACACAGTGAGACAGGCTATCAGAGCGGGCTGTGAGTGAATAAAGAGTTCCCACGGCCTTGGCCTTCCGGCTCCAGCGGCTCTTTATTTATGTGTGTGTGTGTATATACATATTTCCCCCCCACCCACAAGTCCTGGATCTCTCTGGCAGCACAGTGGTTAAGAGGCTGAACCTCCACTGAAAGGGGCCCAGGTTCAATCCCTGGTCAGGGAACTAAGATCCCACATGCCGCAAGCCATGACAAAACAAAAAATCACAAGTTTCTACATTTGTCAATCTACTCATTTTTAGGTAGTCATAGGAATGGGTTAAGCTGATAGACTTTCCCCTTCTGAGATGTCCTCATAGAAGATAAAAAATTTTGATGTTTGATAATTTTAGCACTGGGGCTTCCCAGGGGGCACAGTGATTAAAGAATCTACCAGCCAGTGCAGGAGGTGCAAGAGACACGGATTCAATCCCTGGGTCTGGAAGATCCCATGGAGTAGGAAATGGCAACCCACTCCAGTACTTTTGCCTAGAAAATTCCATGAACAGAGGATCCTGGAGGGCTACAGTCCATGGAGTCAGAGTCAGATACGACTGAGTGGCTGGGCATACACGCACACAATTTAAACACTACAGAAAATATAATGATGCTAATTATGTGTTCCTTCTTTGTGTATGAGCCACTTACCTTTGGACCAATTTTGTGATATGGTTCTATGACTGGTATAGACATTGGTAAAAGAAAAGTTCTTTCTAGAAAACTGTTAAGATGGAAGTGGTCCAGCTGGGCATATTTAGGTATATTTTTGCCCTGCTTACTGCTCAGTGATACTTTAAGGTGCAATTTAAGTCATTTCAAACATTCCAGCATGTACTGCATTCTAAGTTGCCTTGGCATAGATGCAAGCCTCTACATACACCAATAACCTGCAGCCAAGTTTTTAATCTCATAGATCTTGAAATGGAAGAAGAGATTTGGAATGGAGAACTTCCACTGTCTCTTCCTGTTCCCCAGACTACTAGATTATTTATAAGTTGGAGCCCTAAAACAATAGTTAAGCATAAAACTATAATTAAAAAGGCTATTTGGGCAATCGCTGCCTTGTTTTTGTCCCATTTCCTTACTTTTAAATTGTGATTAATACATGAGTATAAAAAGAGGCAGCATGCAAAATTTTGAACTAATCAATATTTGGTTGCAGTTCACCAGCTAAAACACAGAAATCTATACAATTATTTGAAAATTAATAATGTTAAAGTTTGTTTATTCAGTTGCTACTTTGTTTGTTGTTCTTTCCTTGCAATTTTCTATTACTATCCTATTTAGTAAATTATTTGCATAGAATGACTTACAATAAAAAAAAGTGATAATAAATATGGATTAGCATCATACTATATACTCTGTCACCATATTTTGGCATTTATTTGCTTCATAATTGAAAGCTCATATGAGAATTAATGTTAGCACATGCCAGAAAATGAACTATGATCTTAGGGGAAAAAGGTGTATACTCTTTAAATGTTAAATATCAGTTTAAGTTGCAATGTCAAGTTAAGTTACTTGAACTCATATTACAGATGTTAATGTTAAAGTATGGGTAACAAAATTACATGTGCTTTCAAGGTTGTTTTGAGCACTGGGTAATATAAATATCAAAGCATGTTCAAGAAGCATTAATCCAGTGAAAATATATTTAAAGTTATTTTAACTACTTTATTATTAATACTTGCTTCTAGTAGAAATAGAATTTGATGAGATTTCATAATGCTAAAATGTTCCTTACCATCTATTGTACAGTACACATCATCAAGGTGAATATGCAGCTTCCTTTTCTGATAGATGAACTATGTTATATCAGGTTCTTCCCCTAACATTGCTCATGATTGTTGTTAATTTTAGCCTGGTGGCAATTAAGAATCCCGGCTTTCTCACCATCTGCAGAAGAGTTATTCATTAGGTAGGACACCATGAGGAACAGGTAAGTGTCTAAGGATAGATAATTGAAAGTCACTGCAATTCCCTTTAAATACTTTGACCACCTGTCAGGCTCTTTGACAATACAAAATCATTTTTCTGTCAATTTTCAGTTTTCCAATATCTCAAGAAATTGAGAGAATATCAACCTCTTTAATTGTTGAAAAAGAAGTCTCAACATCAGAGCTTTCTTTTTCTCAAGGCAAATGATTAGTTTGCTAAATATAAATAAAAATTCAATTTGCCTGACACTTCAAAATATCTTAAAGTAAAAATGCAAATGGAAAATCTCCTTTGCCAGAATTGCATTATAAATTAGGGTGAGCTTTAAAAAAACAGAAGCAGTGAATTTAAAGTCTTTTTAATAACTTCTTTTTCTTCTGGTCCCCTCCTATCCCTATCAGCCTTTGCTTTCTTTTCTCTCTTTCAACCTTTCTCTCTTTGAAGTTCAGAGATTTTAAAGGTACTATTGTTCTCTCTCATCTTTCCTTTCCTGCAGTTTCTTTCTGTTACCCTTTTGTTAGATGTGTATGGAAAATTGTATTTGCGGGTGACCTTTGAGTGGTTTTTGGCTCCAAGGATGTACTTCTGTTTCCTTAGTCTGGTGATCTGAGAAGTGGGCTTGAAAACCTGATAAGTGAATATTGATCAACTTTGGTTGGTAGTGATTTTTGTCAGAGTCACTTTAGAATATAATCCAAGTATATATTATTCCACTAAAACCTTTATAATAATGTCTTCATTCTTCAATTTAGAATTAAGTATAAAATCAAAGCATAGAAACCTTAAACTTTTATTTGCAAATCATAGCCTACCATTTTCCTCAAAAATTGTCCTGTGCCTGTTCTCTCTTCTAGCTTCCCTTACGTTAAGGCCATTGGATCTTTTACTTAGTCATCTAATGCATCCAGCATGTTCTCTGTACATTCACAACAGAGGGGAGCCCTGGGTTTGGGCAGAGTGGTGCTGTGTGGTGGTGCGCCCCAGCAATCTAGACCACGTGCTTCATCAGCCATTGATTATATTAACCATAGTACTGCTATTTCATTATTAATCTTGTGGCCAACTATACTTCCAGATGTACCCATCCTGTAACTTTCACAAGCAGTTTTTGAATATAAGACTCAATTTGCAACATTCCTACTAAACTTAATTTTTTTTCTTTGGACTGAACATTCTTCCCTGTTGAGGTAATATTTTATCTGATTCTTTCATTTATCATCTCTCTCAACTGTATGCCATTCAAAATCTGATAAGCTTACTTTCTGAGTCCTACCCTAGTCATTAAATTTTTTGTATAGAACAAGAGCAAAGACAAAATCTTTCATCAAATTAGAAGAAAATTCTAGTCCAGTTGACATTAAACAATATCCTCTATGTATTCTTCTACCAGTTACAAATTTATTTCTGATCTTCCAGAATATTAAGAAAGTCATGTCAAGTATATCAACAAAATTAAAATATTCTATGTGGTAGTTTCCAAATCAGTAATACCGTAAAGTGGTTAAAACCTAAGTCAATGTACATGTAATTCTTTAATAAATCCTTTTTGATTTCAAGTTATCTTAATTTTATTTTTAGAATGCATATTAGCTGCTTGTTTAATAATTCTTTCCTTTTCCAGCATTTTATGTGACTATTAGTTTAATCACTTCCACATTAGAGATGTTTAACAGTCTATTAAGGCCAAATTTTACATGGAAATAAATCTCCTATCATAATGTAAATCATCAAGGAAAAGGAATACATATCATAATTAGTTTTCCTAAAATATATCTATGTTAAGTATCTATATATCTATGTTAAGTGAGGATGAGCGAACAAAGTTATTAGAATGGAATGGGTATTTTACAAAATTATATGTTTATTCCCCCCTTCACAGAATAATTAAATCGGTCAAATGTCTACTGTATATTCAGTGTTGTACAGTAGAGAAACTGAAGTAAAAGTTTGGCTTTTTTATATACAGTACCCTTAAAGGACATGAAATCTAGATAATGAGACAAAAATAACAAACTAGTAATAAGAATACATATATAAATTAATGTTTTACATTCTTACAGTAGAGAGGAGAAAATAGCAGATTAGTATAGTCATTTAAAATCATATCTGTGTACTTTCCCTCACTTGATCAGAAGGTTTTATGTAAATAATTCATAACTATGGTATAATGTCTTAAATTAAAAATGTATTTATGTGCTGCCTTGACAACTGGAGGGTCTCAAACAGCTTTTCTGTAAGTTTCCCTACCCACAATGCTACTGCACAAATATGGTTCTCTAGCCAAACAACCCTGCTCATTAAAGGGACCAAATCAATTTCTTACTTATAGCTGAGTATCAGGTTTCTGTTCTCTGCCAGTCCACGGAATTATTCAAACAAGCCAATTGCATCCTTGCTTTTGTACTGGAGGCACCTCACCTTCATGATTCTATAAAACTCATCTTCCAGACCACAGCATCTGGTTGTTCACTCTGTTTCTCAGTGCAACACCCGTGGGGGCTCTGAATAGAATGTGAGGTTCATCTTCTCCCAGGCTGTATTTGTGACTAATAAACTACCATTGATCTCATTTGTCCCGAGTTGGGTGTTAATATGTTCAACCACTACCATAACCTTAGGAAAAGAAAAATCCTTTATTAGTGTATGAATAGGTGGTGTTTAAAACACTAAACCAGATATTGAAGAATTAGCCTATGAATAATGAAGGCATTAACTTAAAAGGAAAATGAAAAGTAAGAAAAATTTCTGACTTTAAAAAAAAAAATGAGGATAGGCATGGCCATGGTGTATTTGTGACAAAAGGAGGACACTGTTCTGGCTAGACTAGAAGGTGTTTTTGAGGAATAAATATATTTAATTAGAGATCATGGGCCACGAGAATTATTAAAAGGAACTGGATACAATATGGTTTAAATTAATGAGTCATTTCAAAAGGAAGTACCCTGATGAAAGCCATATTTGAGGAAGATTAGAAATATGGAAGCCAGAAAGTTATAAAATTTCAGGGTTATTAGAAATTATAGGGACTTCCCTGATGGCTCAGACAGTAAAGAATCTACCTGCAATGCAGGAGAACTGGGTTCAATCCCTAGGTCGGGAAAATCTCTTGGAGAAGGGAATGGCAACCCACAGCGGTATTCTTGCCTGGAGAATTTCATGGATAGAGGAGTCTGGCAGGCTACAGTCCATGGATCGCAAAGAGGTGAACATGACTGAACTTTCAGGGAACTTTCACTTTCAAGGAACAAAACATTGAAATGTTAGGTTTCCCACCTGCCAATGCAGGAGATGCAGGAGATTTTAGTTCTGTGTTCCTTTCAAAGCTTGGGTCTCCTCTCCCAGATTCTTGCCATGTGATTATCCAGTATAAGTTGAAGTTTGAATGTCTTGCCTGCCTCCCATGCCATTTTTGGGTACCTCTACCTTGTGGAAAGTATTAACTTGAATTTGATGCATGTACATGTTTGTCCTCTTATGATTACTGAGATCCAAAGAAACAAGTTTAATTACCCTCCCATGGGGACAGAAACTTTTCTGTACTGCAGTTAGGACCCAAACAAGCTAACTGGATTGCCTCACATAACTGAAGCAGAGAGCTGCAAGGTGGAATTTGAATTCAGATTTTCCAGTTAGTAGTCTTTCCATTACACTACTGTTGTCATTGACAAAGGCAGGGAAGTGAAAATATGTATCTATGGATTATTTTACCTTTTGCAATTGAAAAAGCATGATCTAATTTTGTGATGAGAAGCATAAAATGAAATGATTATATATATATTGGCTTTTTTTTTACATACATGGACTCAGATTTTCTCATCTTTAAGGATTACTGAATTTTAACATCTTAAAAGTGTGTAAGAATAATAAAAGTAATTACTGCTTGTTTTTAAAGTGTAATTAGTTAAAGTTTCTGTCATTTTGTTTCAAAGGACTGTATATGCTAATTCTTTCAAAAGGGATATTCTTCTCCATAGGGAGTTTTCTGGTAATCATGACTCTGTAAAGCACCTTTGCATTAGTCAAATCCTCACAGAAAATGTGGATTCAGATGCTTTCAAATAGCTTAGATTCCCAAACTACAGAAGCTTATGCCATATAATTTTTTTGAGATTACAACTAGCATAATTATTTTAAAAATGCGACTCAAAACTCAGAAGCTATAGCTTTTTTATGTGAGAGAAATTGACGGCTCTGCATTTTGTGCGCTGTTTTCTGTTAGTGTCATTCTGGTGTTGGTAAATGCAGACATTGTTATAAATTGGGTAGCCCTGGCATACGAAAAGGCATCTACCTTTTTTGTTTTCATTTGAAAGATTACAATATAAGTTGAAGCGTCAAATGTATTGTGGTATGTATTCAAGTGTAATTCATCTGATTTCTTTCCGTCTAAACTGGAATCGTAAAGCTGAATATCACATTAAGGTCTGCATTAGTTATGCAGGTGCTAGGCTTTTTTTTTACACAGAAATGCCCTGGAGCATTAAATCTTTTTCTATATTCATCTTAGTAACTAGAAAAAGAACTTTGTAGTGGTTGCTTGAAAATGAAAACTGCTGGGAACTGAGGGAGAGGAGATGTATGCAGTTCTTTGTCCTGAGTTTCAGCTTGTGGGGCACACAATTCTACCACGAAGAATGAGTTCTGTGGGATTTTTATACCTTTATTATAAAAAATAAAAGTTTGAACTTGGGGATATTTTCCCCTTTTTTATGATATTGTAATGTTCTGGACAGATAAATTCCAAACTCTAAGGAGCAATCTAAAACCTTTGAAACATAAAAACTGAAAGTAACAATATGTTACAAACAAAAGGAGCTTTGTAAACTCTACAATAAGAAGTCACTTCATCACATTACCTTTCAAATTTCTCTTCAAAGCAGGTGAAACTTCCCAGTCTGAGTATATTGTTAATAAAATACAGCACCGAATCCCATGACAATTTATTGAACTACACTCACCTTCTGTTATTACCAAAAGACTTTTGAAGAAACCTCAAGCCCAGGTGCAGCATGCCCGTGGGTTTAGGGGCTGGGAACTGGAATAAAGGGAAACTTATGGGAACTAAATGAAAGCTCTGACCAAGGACATGATTTATCTCACCCATAAGTTAATAGTTTCCATGAGCAAATTATAAATCTGACAGGACATATTGAGGTGCCCACTCAGTCCAACATATTGTACCATTCCTGTGATTGTTTATTTCTACTGATGTTTAAGGAAGTGTTCATTTTTCTCTTTGGAGATGAGGAAACTAATCATTAATCTGGAGACAACAGACATATTATCACAGAGTTGGGAAGGAGGCCATTTTCAGAGATACTTCAGCCCTTCAACTACTGATAACTTTGGGAATGGCGAGGAAGCTTCTTCAGTAAACTAACATAAGTGCAAATGATGCTTGCTGTCGTTATGCTGAAGATAAAAGTTATAGTAGATGTGTAGTGGATATCAGCAATGGAGCTCAAGCAGGAAGGGAGGACAGAGATGATAATTTCAGGTGAGATTCCTTGATCTGACTTATTAGGAATAGAAAACACCCTTTTTCAAATTCCCAGATATTATGTAGGATTATGTTAACCTACTTACAGTTACAGGATCACAATGACTTTAGACCCAGTTGCTCCAGTGGTAAAGAATCTGCCTGAAAATGCAGGAGACACAGGAGACTTGGTTTTGATCCATGGGTTGGGAAGATCCCCAGAGTAGGAAGTGGCAACCTACCTACTCCAGTATTCTTGCCTAGAAAATCCCATGGACAGAGGAGCCTGGTGGGCTACAGTCCATGGGGTTACACAGAATTGGCCATAACTGAGCAACTGAAAACGTACACACACAGAAGCATGAGAATAAAACTGGGAAAAGCAGTCAGGAGGCTACTGCAGAAGTCACTTGAAAGAATGCGGTGGCATGAGACAGAAGGGTTGCTGTAGACATGGAGTCAAATGCATATATTTAGAGTTAATGTAAAGATACATTTAGCATGTTTGTCTGATGAATCACTATGTGATGTGAGGGCAAGAAAGGGGACAAAGGTGACTCTAAATTGTATGTCTTTAATCTGAGAAATAGGAGAATGGAGGAATTTTATGTGTGATTTTAGACCATTGGAGGAGAAGTAGATTGAGGAAAAGAAAACAGATATTTGGTTTCAGATACGTCAAGTTTGAAATGCCAGTTAGATATCCAAGAGGAGATGTGAGCAAATGGAAATATGAATATGATATCTGGTGACAGGTAGAGAACAGAGAAATATTTAAGTGTATCAGTAGGAAGATATTTAAAGTCATAAGCATGAATAACAACAGGAGTGAGTATAGATAATGAAAGTAGTTCCTGGAGTGGGCTTTGTGGTATAAAGTTTGTGGTAAATACATTATCCTCTGAGTCAAAAACCCTGCCGTGAAAGCCTGTGCCACAACCATGAACACTGACTTCTACATTTCCCCAATGCCAGGCTGATGGTCCTATTACTCTTACCCCCTAACTATCAAAAATGGGTTTTGTTTTCTTAACTGAATAAAATTCTATTCAACAGATTGTTCACAACTTTAAGAAATAAGCTGGCTTTTGCTCAAGTAAAGCCTCCCAAGCAGAAGTTAACTCTTCATTAGTTGAAAGACTTGGGAGTCCAATCACATGCGTTTTTAAGACATGACTTAGTGAACAAACTCAACAGCCTCCAGACACTTGATGTCTCTCCTGCACAGTGAAATGGGATAGGAGCTGCCTGATGTCATTTCATTGTTCCCAGTTCTTCCTGAGAAGGTTGGAAAGGAACAGGGAAATGAGAAACAGTGTGTCTTCCATCACAATTGATATAAGCAGAAATAAGGCATATTATATGGCTAATGTTCTTTCTACCCTTTTGAGTTCATGGCTGAGACCCTTATAACAAAAAACAGATTAATAAGATAAAAATAAACGGAAGTTTCTCTGTACCTCATGTATACGTGAAAGATCTTCAGGGAAAAATGAGTAACTCTTCAAGGTGGTTTAGAATTCAGTATGAAATGCCATATTAATATGAAAATACTTTTTAATGGTAGAATTAATGACTTTTAGGAAAGAAGAATGGATCTTTAAAAGAAAAGATGGAAGATGTGATAGCCTGTGACAAAGTTTGTCTGGTTGGTGTGATTTCCTCCCCTGTGATAAAAGTCCATCTTCCATGGTGGATAACATTCCTGGATAGGGGATGTGTGCCAAGTGAGCTCCTTTGGAGGCTATGTCTTTTGGGAGACAAGGGGAATTTAGAGAAAGCCTCTCCCTGAATTTGTTGTTTATCAGGTGCCAATAGCTCACACACACATACATGAAAATCAATATACCGAAGCAGCATATTTTGGGATTCCATGTCCAGCTATGTCTCAGTGGTTATGAGTTACCCTTTATCTGCAGCCTCTGAATGGCTTTATCTGTATGCCCCATAACGAAGTACAGAAAGCCTCTTTTAGCATCACGGTTGGTCCTGACACTTACCCAATGTGCTGTACTGTAGCTGTTTGGCCTTCAGCTTCTCTTCTCCCAGAGGGAAGTGTTTTGAGCTTCTGACCATGAAACATAAGGATTATTTACTTCAAGACATTTGGCATGCTACTATTGTAGGGTGTGCTTTGTGGTCATGCTCTTCTGTTGTTCCAAGGACTGGGATTCCTAGTAAATTTTTCTAGTTCTCAGTTGCTGTATAGCAGAAAACCTAATTGCTTAAAATGCTAACTACTTTATTAAATCCTACAAATATGTGGTTAAAGAATCTGGAAAAGCTTGACTAGGTGATTCTTTTGCACTAAGACCTCTTCCATCCCCCAACTCTGACCATTTGAATGTCTACATCCATACCTCAATGTTTTTCTCTTTTGATCTGTGTTCTCTTAGATCTTTCCATCATTCTAATCTCACCAAAAATGTTGCCTCTTTAAAGAGCTGTCTTTGTATTCAAGCTGAAGTACTTACCTTAATAAAAGAAATTTATTAAAATGGGGACTAAAGCCAGACTGAAGTGAATTGAAGAGAGAATGGAAAAGCTAGAATTAAAATTTTACATGTGAAGAAAAATTGAGCAAAGAGATCAATATGTTGGTGGTGGTGGCAAGGTCATTGGCATGATTCCTATGAATATTCTGTATCCCTCCTTCAGGAGAAAGCCTTGACCATTTTATCCATCTCCATATGGTATAAGCAAAATCAGCCTTAGATGTATATTTTCATCTGAATTATTTTCTTTGGTTGAATTTATTGGTCTTTGTTTCCCAACATCTGTTTCTTATCTTCTATTCTTTAATAATAGATGAAGAATAATGGGAAGCATCCAGGAACTGACACTGAGTAGAAATATACCTGACAGTGAGACTCTAAATTCAGGTTCAATATAATCTAAATGTGTCAATTTGAAGAAGTTACTTACCTATAAAATAATATTTTATAAACTCTCATAATGTCCTTTAATTTCCCCAGTTCCATGTGAATATTTGAAGACCATAGTTTACTTACAGTCACTGTGAATAATTTGCATTTTTAGTTGTGAAATATGGGCATAGATAAACAATTATCCAACCTTCCAGGGAGCTTTTTAATTTAATTATTAGAAATCTACTCACATTATTTGTCTTCAACAGAAAAATAATTAACAGATGTTATATTTTCCACATAGATTTTAATTTTCTGCAAATAAGTTGACATTCTATCTAGGTTAACATCACAGGCATATCAAAATGAATTAATTCAAATAAAATGAAATGAGAACATATTCTCTTTTTAAATAAATAATATACATTTAATATTTTATTGTGTATAAACCTCTAACTTCCTACATCTAGAATAGCATAAAAAACCTGCCATTTTAGTTTCATATAAAAGTTCAACTAAAAAGTTAACCATATGTTCAATTAAGAAACTTATCCCTAATTATGAGTTTCATAACAAAATGATTTTCTCCTGTGAGGAACAGAGACAGACTTTTGTGAAAATGCAGTTTGAAATTTTTTGGCAAACTGCAATTTGAATTTTCCATCAGCATTTCAAAAATAAGTTTGTCAGTATGACAAAGGAAGACAATGCCGCCGCCTACTTTTCCTGACACCTGCTGTGCTTCCCAAATGATGATTCTGGCATTTGTGCTTTGCTATAGCAAAGAAAAGAAATAAAACTAAGGTTCAGATAAGGTCCAATTCTGTGATACAATCTGTAACTTCTGAATGACCAACGTAAGGCCAAAACACATCTACTTTAATATTTTGGCATCTAGCTCATAATTTCTCCCCTAAACTCGATGATGCTCTAGTAGATGGTACATTTTTAAATCAACTATTTTTTTTTTATCATATTTATGAACACACAGAGAAATTTGCTCCTGTGAATTCTGAAGAAATTTTTTAGGTGCATTAAAAAACAGAAATCAAGAAGTCTTGCTTTTAGAGTAAACATTGATGATGTTATCTCTATGGCAACTTAATCATTAAAAAAAAAATTCGAGTCTAATTGCTTTACAATGTTGTGTTCACTTCAGTTCAGTCTCTCAGTTGTGCCTGACTCTTTGCAACCCCATGAACCGCAGCATGCCAGGCCTCCCTGTCCATCACCAACTACCGGAGTTAACACAAACCCATGTCCATCGAGTTGGTGATGCCATCCAGCCATCTCATCCTCTGTCGTCCCTTTCTCCTCCTGCCCTCAATCTTTCCCATCATCAGGGTCTTTTCCAATGAGTCAGCTCTTTGCATCAGGTGGCCAAAGTATTGGAGTTTCAGCTTCAACATCAGTCCTTCCAATGAACACCCAGGACTGATCTCCTTTTGGATGGACGGTTTGGATCTTCTTGCAGTCCAAAGGACTGGCAAGAGTCTTCTCCAACACCACAGTTCAAAAGCATCAATTCTTCGGTGCTCAGCTTTCTTTATAGTCCAACTCTCACATTGTGTTAGTTGCTGCTTTGTAAAAAAGGAAATTAGCTATATGTATACATATATCCTCTCCCTCTCTTACCCCGCTGCCTGCATCCCATCCCTCTAGGTCCTCACCATGTTGAGCTGAGCTCCACGTGCTATACAGCAGCTTTCCACTAGCTATCTATTTCACACATGGTAGTGTATATGTCAGTGCCACTCTCCCATTTCATTCCTCTCCTTCCCTTCTAGATTCCATATATATGCACTAATATATGATATCTGTTTTTCTTATTTTCTTCACTCTGTATGACAGAGTCCAGGTCCGTCAAATCACTCTTTATATACTAGTGCCACAGCAGGCTTATCATTCAATAATATATATGATAACGGTAAAATGTGCCTTTAAAATGTGAGTTTCTAGTTATACTAACTAACTTCACCAATGTAGAAGTGAAAGCTTACATTATTTTAGTAATTTTGGGGGGGCCACACAGTTTTCCTAGAATAATATCAAATCTGACTTTTGGCCATTTCGTGTATTACATGGCAAGACCAATTGCCCATTAGAAACTTATTTTTCAAAATATAAGGCCACCCGTAACTTGCGTTCTATTTCAGTTGGTCTGGGTAGTGACACAGTCATCTCTGAATGTGATATGTAGGTAACTAGGAGAATGACTATTTACTGAAGACTTGCCATCTTTGGTCACTGTAGGTCACAGAATGTTAATCTTGATCAGTGGAATAGATACTTGTTTAGATGAGTTGGATCCACATTAAGGTAGGTAGCCTCCTTAGGATATGTTATACATGGCATGGAATTCTCATATCATCATTTGGGAACCGATACTTTCTTGTTCTTACAGCTTTTACTCACAGCACGTGTTGCTGCTAAGGAATCAAAACCTCAATAGGACATCTTAGTGTTTCATAAAATACATTTTATGTATGTCTGTGTTTACTTTTCTGAATACCAATATGTCTACAAAGAAAAGCATTTAACATTTCAGACAACTTCCTATCGACCAAAAACTGCAGGTATAAAAACTTCATTTCATACAGACTAGAAAGTATAAATTTCCTTTTTCATTCTTTTTTTTTCTATATTACTAAAAATTAAGTACTATTTCTGGTCCATATTTTATGTTTTCTGAGATTCTGGGCAGAAAACATATCAAGGCATATTGTAAATAGTGCTGCAATGATCATTGGAGTGCATCTATCTTTTCAAATTACAGTTTTCTCTGGATATATGCCCAGAAGTGAGATTGCTGGATCATATGGTAGCTCTATTTTTAGCTTTTTAAGGAATCTCTATGCTTTTCTGCACAGTGGCTGTACCAGTTTACATCCCTACCTACAGTGTGGGAGGATTTCTTTTTCTCCACATCCTCTCCAGCACTTATTGTTTGTAAATTTTTTTTGATGATGGCCATTCTGAGGGTGTGAGGTAGTTTTGATTGTATGTTTTGATTTGAATGTCTTTAATAATTAGTGATGTTAGCATCGGTTTTATAAAATTAATAGTTTTTTAACTAATAGTATCTCCTTTCCTCTCCTCTCCTTTTCTCTCTCTATACAACAGTGTTTTTATTTAAGGGCACAGTCTTAAAAATAGAGAACTGTAGGCTTGGGTCCTGTGTCTGCTAGGCTCTAGTTTGATAATTTACTCAAGTTACTTTGACTTTCTAAATTCTTCATTTCCTAATCTTTAAAATTATAATACCTTTTTTTCACTTGTAGTTGTAAACATTAAATATAAAAAATGATTAAGTTCATTATATTAATAGTTAATTGTATCAATATATTTGTAGATAAAACTATTTTCATTAAATATGAAACCATGTAATGCCCAAGACATATGTCTGTTTATAATCATTATTAATTAATCAATAAGATTTCATTATTGCATGAATCAATGAAATAACTGAGTAAATGAATAATACATGGACTGAATATCTGTATCCCCCCTAAATTCCTATGTTGAAACTCTAATCTGCAATATTATATTTGGAGGTGGGGCCATTAGGTGGTAATTACGGGGGTAGAACCTTTATGAATAGAATTAATGTCCTTATTAGAAGTGACCCAAAGAGATAATCTCTCTCTCATCTAAGGACACATCAAAATCTGTGAAAAATAAGATTCTGTTGTTTAAGACACTGTGTATGCAGTTATAGCAGCCAAAACAGAGTAACACAGAAATATTGGGATAATTATGGGATGCTCACAGAAAGAAAGGAAAACCTAGGGAAGCAAGCATAGGAATCATGAGATCCATGAATCTCCCTGATATTTTCCAGTAGCTTCAAAACAGTCTCTGGAGGGTTTCATCTGCCTCTTTTTCATTTGTTATTCTCAAGATTTTAATTTTGGAAGGGAGAATGAGTGGCCCACCTGGGTCAGGTGTACTTTGCAAGGAAGAAGGGAGGAGGATGCAGAGTGGTAGATCTTTGACAGCCATTTCTATGAAGAACACAGGGAAGGTGAGAATTCTTCCACAAAGGAAAAGAGAGAGACTGATTTTGAAGAAAATGGATTAGTGAGAATGGCTGGAAAATATCTAACAAATTCATACTATATTGATCCCTTGTATGTTTAAAATATAAAGAGAAAGTCATAGACATAAATATTTTTCTCATAGATACAATTTTAAATTGTCGCTACTTTACATAACTGTACATTGTGCACACGTACAGGCACGCACACACTATCCTGTTTCTGCAGTGATAGCCTGAAGACCAAATGACAAGTACTTGGCCTTGAGTGAATCCCCTCTCTCCTGTTATGTCATAATATGATGTGATAGTCTATTAACTGAACATAAAGGTATGTTTATCTACCTCTAATGCACTTTATATACATTAGTAGGAGAAAGATCACTGGAAAGGTAAGACTACTAAGATATATGATTAGACATGTATGTGGGATCTTGTATGGAAATAAAACCCAAGTTGTAGTTGATTTTCTTCTACATGGTATGGATTGTGGGTCAATACATCTATTAAACCACCATCCAGTGTAAGACTCCTCCAGAGTCTAGAGAAAGCAAGCAAGAAAGCAACCAACAAACTTCATTTTCCTGATAACCTCATGACTAGGTTTTTGGAAGTTAGTTAATTTTCACCAATCTCTGCATTTATGTAAATTGTCAAGTATAAAATTTGGAAGGTTAGTTGAGGTGGATAATGTCTTTCTTCTGCTCTTTCTGTGTATGGTACCTACCCCAAGTCGTGGAGGTAATGTGTTTTAAGATGTCAGCCTGCAAGTGTGTGGCTTGTGTGCTCATTGACTAATTGATTACACATGCAGATTAAGTAACAGACATGGCTATAAGACAAAGAGTTGCAGAGGTTGATAGGGGTTTCCAATATTCCAAACTAAAGTGAAGGCACCTATGTTCCTAAAGATAACCATCCCAAATGCTGTTTCTTGATTTCCCTGCTTTACTGATTGTGGCATACAGCAGCTCTCTGGGTCAGATCTATAGTACTGTTCTTACTTTTTCACTGGTGGGTTGACCCAGATTTCCTTTCATGAGTGATTGAAAGCCTTGACCACCTTTTCTGTTTTGTTTTGCCGTAATGTAACCATAATTTTGGACATAGTACAGAAAAGAAAGTGTCCCAATCACTTGAACTTCAGCTGTACTTCTATAGGTTTCTATTTTATAGTGGTTATATTATTGTGCTTTATTTACTGTTTTATTACTATGAATATTCTATCAAATACTGAAACATTCTTTTGTCCTCATGTTTAATGGGACTTCCCTGGTGGCTCAGATGGTAAAGAGTCTGCCTACAATGCGGGAGACCTGGGTTCGATCCCTGGGTCAGGAGGATTCCCTGGAGAAGGAAATAGCAACCCACTGCAGTACTCTCGCCTGGAAAATCCCATGGACAAAGGAGCTTGGTGCATGCTACTGTCCATGGGGCCGTAAAGAGTCGGGCACGACTGAGCGACTTCACTTTCACTTTCACTTTAGTGGCATGAGCAATGCTCAATGACCAACTCTTAGATTTCAAATTAGTGAAACTATTGTTGGATCCCTAATAGAAAGTATGCTGTCCTTTGAGTGGAATAATCTTAAAGTCCATAGAACCTGGTCTCTTGGTGAAAAAATTAGAAATATTATGAAGGTATATATTTGAGTACAAACTTGAAGTCACTAACCATTCCAACCGTTGGTTCTCGGACCCATTCATTTTACCTATAGGAGAAACTGCAACATTAATTGGTATCGTATTTCAATCACATCCTACGAGTCAGTATGTCATTGCATCATTCGTAAAACTGTCTCTGGATGACAAAGTAGATGGTACTAGAGAATCCCAAAGGCATCAGTCTGTTGCCCTACTTTTGCTGTCAAATAAGGGGTATGAATAAGTCAGTACTATGTAAGATAGTGTGTGATGGATAGTATATCATTTGGGTATGCTTAGTCACTCTGTCGTGTCTGACTTTTTGTGACATTTATGGACTATACCCTGCCAGGCTCCTCTGTCCATAGGATATTCTAGGCAAGAATATTGGAGTGATTTGCCATTTCCTCCTCCAGGGGATCTTTCCTACCCAGGGACTGAACCCTCATCTCCTGTGTCTTCTCTGTTGCAGGCAGATTCTTTACCCGTTGAGCCACAGGAGAAGCTCACAGTATACAATGCATGTGGCAAATCTATTTGTTGAAGTGCTGGCAGTTATCTGAAGGGAAGGGAGGCACATTCATTTCTACAATAAAGTCTATTCCAGGGAAGGAAAAGTATAACTTTTAATATAAAAGGGGCTCAGTGTAATAACTTGCTTCTAGACTGGCTTCTTGAAGACATCAAGTTAAATGGGAATCACCAGTTTTATTTATTTGTTGTTTGTTTATTTTCATTGCTGGAAACATACAACCTAGACCACAGTAGTCAAATCAGATTTGTTGGGTAGAAATCCAATGACAGCCTCTATTCTGACATATTGGGCATTTTTATGAGTCCATTTTTATACCCGTAGATCATTCTTGCACTGGGCTAGATGGCAAGGATACTGATTTTCATCTACAGAATAGATCATCATATCTACTTGATTGCTAAAAGCCTATAATATAGAGAGAATTTTCTGATGGGCTTTTACAAGGAACATGGGCATCCTTATTGTTTGAGAGTATTCTGAAGAGATCCATTTCATGTTTACCCCTTCCTTTGGTGGGCAAAATGAGGTCCTATACATCAGTAACTTGTTTATACTCTGTTTTTGTTTATCCATTTTTTTAAAGCTATTTATTTTTAAATTTTTGGCTGTGCTCAGTCTTCATTGCTACAAGTGGGTTTTCCTTAGTTGTGGCAAGCAGCTCTCTAAATTGTGGAGTACGGGCTTCTCTTTGTGGTGGGTTCTCTTTGTGAAGGAGCATGGGCTCTAGGGTGTGCGGGCTTCAGCTGTTGCAGCTCATGGGCACAAGTAGAGTAGCTGTGGCACATGGGCTTAACTGCCCTGAGGCACGTGGAGTCTTCCCAGAGTAAGAGTCAATCCATGTCCCCTGCGTGGGCAGGTTGATTCTTAGCCACTGGACCAGCAGAGAAGTCCCAATATTTTTTTCTTTTTAAGATAAATACCTTGGTTTATACTTACTTTATAAGAATATAGTTATTGGTAGGTTAATGTTTTTCTCAAAATGCTACAATATAAATTTTAATTTTTTAGATTGCACTTTTTTTTGGTCTTGTTTTCTCCTTTCCTGTTATTATTATTATTATTTTAAATCTTAGTTCTTCTTATCATTATTGGAGTATAATTGTTTTGCAATGTTGTGTTAATTTCTTTTTGTACAAAAAAGTGAATCAGCTGTGTGTATACATATATCCCCTCCCTCCTGAGTCTCCCATACAGTTCTGGGGCTTGCTATTTTAAACTTAGTATTCATATCCAAGATGTTCAGGAGATTGAGCATCTGTAATGGATAGGTAGCTTGGATCTCTCAGAGCATGAATCAGGCCACATATGTTTTTGAGATTCTTTCTCACCTGAAACTTAAACACGTAACAATCATTAATTACAAAGGCTAACTCAGTGAGAGAGAGTGAAATTTCAGTGTAATCTCACCCACTTATGCCTCATTCACTTTCATGGAGATAAATTTCCTGATAACTTTGTATTATTCATAGTTGTGCTAAGTTTCTTAGAGATATTTCCTTTGCAAGCTGGACAGTAAATTTAGGGAGGAAAAATAAGATCAACTACTGAAATTTTTCTCATAAGTTTAAAAAAAAAAACTTTTGCATAACTCACACACACACACACTAAACCAAGTGCATATTCACTGTGATATATAGTTAAAAAATAACAATACAATAAGATCTATTTCAAGGTTTATAGAATTTATTTGTAACACATTTTAATGAAATATCGATAAAATTGATATGACTGAATAGATTTCTATTTCATTTGGAAAATGTAAAAAATAAATATGCAGTGTGAATATTTTATGAATTTAATAACTCTCAATTAGAACATGATCCACATTCTTGGTTCATACTAATTGCCAACTTGATATAGAATTTGTTTTTTTTAAATTTTATTTGATTTACAATATTAGTTTTAGATGCACAGCTTCAGATTCTTTTTCATTATTATAGGTTATCATAAGATACGGACTATATTTCCCCGTGCTATACAATAAATCCTTCATTACTTCTTTTATACATGGTAGCATGTATCTGTCGGAGAAGGCAATGGCACCCCACTCCAGTATTCTTGCCTGGAAAATCCCATGGGTGGAGGAGGCTGATAGGCTGCAGACCAAGACTGAGCAACTTCACTTTCACTCTTCACTTTCATGCATTGGAGAAGGACATGGCAACCCACTCCAGTGTTCTTGCCTGGAGAATCCCAGGGACGGAGGAGCCTGGTCGGCAGCCGTCTATGGGGTCGCACAGAGTCGGACACGACTGAAGCGACTTAGCAGCAGCAGCAGCATGTATCTGTAATCTCATACTCCTAATTTATCCCTCTCACTACTCCATTCCTTTTCCCCTTTGGTAACCATAAGTTTCTTTTCTATGTCTGTGAGTTTGTTTCTGTTTAGCAAATAAGTTCATTTCTGTCTTTTTTAAGATTTCATATAAGTGATAATATGCAATATTTGTATTTCTCTGCCTGATTTACTTCATTTAGTGTGATAATCTCTAGGTCCATCATGTTGCTGCAAATGACAGTATTTCAGTCTTTTTTAAGGCTCACTAATATTCCATTGTATATATGTAACACATATTCTTTATCCATCCATCTATTGCTTTCATGGTCTTCGCTGTGGTAAATACAGCTGCTATGAAAATTAGAGTGCATGTATCTTTTTGAATTAGAGCTTCTGTCTTTTCTGTATACATGACCAATTTTACACGGGCTTTAAATGTAATATTTAAAATCTCCCTTTATTCTTAAAAGTCTGAATCTCCTATAGAGCACAACTATTTTTGCCACCTAATCAGTAAAAGAAATAACATGTATAAATCAATGTGTCTATATTTTGAAGAATCATTCCAGCAGGTTTCATAAAACCTTTGTGTAAGAAGATTCTGTGACCATCATGTATAAGTTTGTGGGCTTCCCTGGTGACTCAGATGGTAAAGATTCTGCCTGCAATGCAGGAGACCTGGATTCAGTCCCTGGGTCAGGAAGATCCCTTGGATAAGGGAATGGCATAAAGAACAGAAATGGTATGGACTTAACAGAAGCAGAAGATATTAAGAAGAGGTGGCAAGAATACACAGAAGAACTGTACAAAAAAGATCTTCACAACCCAGATAATCATGAAGGTGTGATCACTCACACTCACCTAGAGCTGGACATTCTGAAATGTGAAGTCAGGTGGTCCTTAGGAAGCATCACTAGGAACAAAGCTAGTGGAGGCGATGGAATTCCAGTTGAGCTTTTTCAAATCCTGAACGATGATGCTGTGAAAGTGCTGCCCTCAATATGCCAGCAAATTTGGAAAACTCAGCAGTGGCCACAGGACTGGAAAAGGTCTCTTTTCCTTCCAATCACAAAGAAAGGCAATGCCAAAGAATGCTCCAACTAACTCACAATTGCACTCATCTCACACACCAGTAAAGTAATGCTCAAAATTCTCCAAGCCAGGCTTCAGCAATATGTGAACAGTGAACTTCCAGATGTTCAAGCTGGTTTTACAAAAGGCAGAGGAACCAGAGATCAAATTGCCAACATCTGCTGGATCATCAAAAAAGAAAGAGAGTTCCAGAAAAACATCTATTTCTGCTTTACTGACTATGCCAAAGCCTTTGACTATGTGAATCAAAATAAACTGTGGAAAATTCTTCAAGAGATGGGAATACCAGACCACCTGACCTGCCTCTTGAGAAACATGTATACAGGTCAGGAAGCAACAGTTAGAACTGGACATGGAACAACAGACTGGTTCCAAATAGGAAAAGGAGTACGTCAAGGCTGTATATTGTCACCCTGCTTATTTAACTTATATGCAGAGTACATCATGAGAAACACTGGGCTAGTGGAAGCACAAGCCGGAATCAAGATTGCCAAGATAAATATAAATAGCCTCATATACGCAGATGACACCACCTTTATGGCAGAAAATAAAGAAGAACTAAGGAGCCTCTTGATAAAAGTGAAAGAAGAAAGTGAAAAAGTTGGCTTAAAGCTCCAACATTCTGAAAACTAAGATCATGGCATCAGGTCCCATCACTTCATGGCAAATAGATGGGGAAACAGTGGAAACAGTGGCTCACTTTATTTTTCTGGGTTCCAAAATCACTGCACATGGTGACTGCAGCTATGAAATTAAAAGACACTTGCTCCTTGGAATGAAAGTTATGACCAATCTAGATAGCGTATTAAAAAGCAGAGAAATTACTTTGTCAACAAAGGTCCATCTAGTCAAGGCTATGGTTTTTCCAGTGGTCATGTATGGATGTGAGAGTTGGACTATAAAGAAAGCTGAGCACAGAAGAATTGATGCTTTTGAACTGTGGTGTTGGAGAAGACTCTTGAGAGTCCCTTGGACTGCAAGCAGATCCAACCAGTCCATCCTAAAGGAGATTGGTCCTGGGTGTTCATTGGAGGGACTGATATTGAAGCTGAAACTCCAACACTTTGGCCACCTTATGCAGAGAGCTAACTCATTTGAAAAGACCCTTTTCCTGGGAAAGATTGAGGGCAGGAGGAGAAGGGGACGACAGAGGATGCAGTGGTTGGATGTCATCACTGACTCAATGGAATGGGTTTGTGTGGACTCTGGGAGTTGGTGATGGACAGGAAAGCCTGGTGTGCTGCGGTTCATGGGGTTGCAAAGATTCAGACACTACTGAGTGACTGAACTGAACTGAACTCACTCGAATATTCTTGCCTGGAGAATTCCATGGACAGAGGAGCATAGTGAGCTACAGTTCATGGGGGTCACAAAGAGCTGCATATGACTGAACAACTAACACTTTCATAAGTGTTTTTTGAGGGTTGTACAAACTGAAGCATAACTTAAATCTCTTGAGGTCTTTGTCTGAAGCCATCACTGTGACTTCATTTTCCTCATACATTTGAAGTGCATTTTTTTAGTGATCCAATGTGCCCCTAATGGACAATAAATTGTCTTTTAGATCATTCCAATCAGATCTCCTAGAGTTAACAGGGAAGGGGGAAACCTA
This sequence comes from Budorcas taxicolor, assembly GCF_023091745.1. Lineage (NCBI taxonomy): Eukaryota > Metazoa > Chordata > Mammalia > Artiodactyla > Bovidae > Budorcas > Budorcas taxicolor. Next base: position 99,097,636 of record NC_068910.1, read on the forward strand.
AAGATGAACACTAATTTGTCCACACTTGGATGCCTGAGGTTTGCTTCTCTCATACTCTGCAACAACGCAAACTTGGCTATGATGGGTAGTTAGGTAATTTCCAACTAATAAGGTAACACGTATCACCATAAATTAAATGGATAGAATAAGTTGTTAAGATCCATCAAATAAAATATATGCAGTTCTTTTTGTGAATGGTGTTAAGATTGAGGTTAACACACAGGAAACACTGCAGACTCTTTAACTTCTAATTGAGAAGACTTCTGATAGGGGACTGAGTAAATTCTGAATACACCCCCACTTCTACCAAGCTTCATATCTTAAGCTTCAAACACAGAACAATAAAGATATATTAATGTCAATGAAAAGACATAGCTGAAAAGAGAAAAATAGTAATCTTCAGGTACTAAAAGGGGCTTCTTAGCTGTGGCAGTAAAATAGAAGTTGAAGCTGTATGACTCACTGAGGTACTGGGGCCAGTACAGACCTGAGAGCCTGAGGTGTTAATGTACTTGAGGGATTCAGAGTTGTCATTTTAAACCCAGCTATGAGCAGAGCTGTACCTGATTTAACTTAATAAAGTCAGTAGCTCAGAAAGCAGTGCATACTTACTGAAACTTCCAACCGCTGGTTACATTGTACCGATGGGAAAAATTGGACCCAGCTATGGCTGTTAGGGAAAGTGAGTCCCAGTTTCACAATACCTGTGCAGCTGGGCTGAGATTCTTTTGGTCAGATGGAAAGGTTTTGTAACTCATCCATGTGGAAGAAGTTTTTAGTGTTTTTTTAAAGCTTTATTTCTATTTCTTCATTTTAAACCACACAAGCACTGGTAAACAGTGTGAAGGGACTATCTGAGACAAGAGTACCAAGAGTACTATCAGGATACAATGAGGACAGTGACCCACACTGAGTAGAGTAGGCTGTGCATCCGCTCAGACACCAGCTTTTCAGAGCAGATTTCCTGCCTGCTCTGTACAACAATGCAACACCACCTCATTCTCTCCCTTCCATCATGTGTTATTTTTCTGATTTGTCATTTATTCCCACCTGGCAAATTACACCTTTATACATTTGTTATCTCTCTTCCTTCATTAAAATACAAGCTTCATACATCAGGGTTATTGCTGATTTTGTATGTTGCTGTCTAATCAGAATCCAGAAACTTCCTGACATCCAATATGTATTTGGTAATTATTTTAAATTATCGAATGAAACTTTGAGCATAATTATATAATAAAGATGACAAACATTGCCCAGAAATGCAAACATGAGTTTTAGAATTATTTGAATAAAAAAAAAAGAAAGAAAAGAAAACATGTAGCTCTCTCTGTCTTCCTATATGTAACTTACTGTGCATTATTTAGTAATAAGAAAGTGGCAAGATTTGGAGAATAGGTACCAAAAGGAACTAAAAAATGTGTAAAATAGATATAAAATGAAATAGACTTCTTATTGGCCATTTTCAAGCATTAATCATCAACTCTATGTTCTCATATTGAGAACTGAAGGTAAAAAGAAGTAAACTGAAAGTAAAAAGTAAAAAGAAGCACAAGATTTTCAGGACAGTGAAAATGCTTGGTATGATTTCATAATGTTGGATACATGTCATTATGTGTACTGTGCTTGGTCACTCAGTCGTGTCTGACTCCTTGGGACCCCATGAACTGTAGCCTGCCAGGTTCCTCTGCCAATGGGGATTCTCCAGGCAAGAATACTGGAGTGGGTTGCCATGTCCTCCTCCAGAACATTTGTCCAATGCCATAAAATGTACAATACAAGGAGCAAATAACCTCCTGATCTTCTTCTCATTTATTGTAAACTTAAAACCGCTCTAAAATACTGTACATATTATATGTATATGAACAGGTTTTTCTATGGGAAAAAAAATTACTTGGGCTCTAGTATCCAGATTCACATTACAACTTGCTAAGGGCAGAGGATGTTTATTCATCGATAATACCCGGTTTTGAAGTCAACTCATCTATTGATGAAACTCACATTTAAATTAATTTATTAAGCACCTATCTGGGTAGAAGTCTACCAACCCCACCTCAGGGATGGATTAGAGCAGTATGTGAAGTAGTTCAAGATAGTAGAATATATCAAGAAAATTTCAAAATTTAAGCAATCAAGATCTTTTCCTATTGAAATGTTGTAACTACAGCAGGAGTAAAGAACATTAACAGAAACAATATGGTATTAAAGCATATCAAAATACCAAGAGGAACATGAATGCATTAATTATCATTATAGGGCTTTCTAGTTGGTGCATTGGTAAACAATCCGGCTGCCAATGGAGGAGATGCAAGACACACCGGTTTGATACCTGGGTCAGGAAGATCCCTTGGAGTAGGAAATGGCAAGCCATTCCAGTATTCTTGCCTGGGAAATTCCTTGGGCAGAAGAATCTAGCAGGATTGCAGTCAAACAGAACTGAACACACATACATACACTCACACAAAATTGTCATTGCAGCTCATGTCCACATTGTACCTGACTCTGTAAAGTGACTAATCAGGATGCCATGATGTCTTTCATCTCCCTCACAGGGCTATCATTCTCTATTTCTCCGGTTTGATCATCTAAACTATAGCAATTAAGAATATGTCATCATTTTGTCAGAAGACAATTTACCAGTGTCTTTCTTTTCAATGAATGCATTTCCTCAGTTTAGATGAGCAATGCAGTTAAACAATACAGTTAATCACAACATAAATAGTTTTTGTAGGCTTGCTCATGATAGGATCTGGTAGGATACAGGTTTAAAAGATGTTTTATTTTTTCACTATAAAATTAAGTTTAATCACAATTCACATGGTATTTGAGTTAATATTCATATTATATCCATATTCATTATTGACACAAAAATGTGTTTAATTACAGTGACTTTCTATGTCCCCTCCTTTTTGAATTTGTTTAATTTTAAGATCTGTTTGATCTGATTGTAACTAAGAATGATGTCTCTGGCTACATTTGTATCTAAAGATCTTCTTACTCCTTCACCACTTAAGAGCATTTTCATTGTAAAAATGTGTGACCCCTTAGTTTTTCTAGTTATTCTTTTACATAAGCCTTATTTGGAGGATCTCTATTCTTACTTACTTCAAATTGGGAATCACAGTCAATTTATCATTAATTGTGTTCATACGCAATGTTATGAATACCTGAAACACAGTGCAGGGTGGTCTCAGAAATTTCTCTGTTTACTATGAATTCTGAACCTGGAGTTTCACACAATAAAATGGTGAATATCAGAGTGTGATCTAAGGTTAACAGTACCAGATTCATCCAGTGAGATTGCTGGCAATGTCATATCCAGGGTCTCATTATTTCCCTACTGATATGGAGTCTCTGGAGATGGAGAGACTACAGTGATGTTAATGCACGCTGTAGTTTAAGAACCTATGATTCCAGGAACTCTAGAACCTTCACACATAGAAGAATAAGTAAGAAGGGAATAAGCATTTGAAATATGCCTTGAAATTTTTGATTTTTAAAGATATCTATAGAAGAAAAGGAGTGATAAGAAAGACTTCCTCAGCGATCAATGGAAAGAAATAGAGGAAAACAACAGAATGGGAAAAACTAGAGATCTCAAGAAAATTAGAGATACCAAGGGAACATTTTATGCAAAGATGTGCTCAATAAAGGACAGAAATGGTATGGACCTAACAGAAGCAGAAGATATTAAGAAGTGGCAAGAATACACAGAAGAATTGTACAAAAAAGATTTTCATGACCCAGATAATAATGATGCTGTGATCACTCACACTCACCTGGAGCCAGACATCCTGGAATGTGAAGTCAAGAGGGGCTTAGGAAGTATCACTAGCAACAAAGCTGAAGTGATGGAATTACAGTTGAACTATTTCAAATCCTAAAAGATGATGTTATGAAAGTGCTGCACTCAATATGCCAACAAATTTGGAAAACTCAGCAGTGGCCACAGGACTGGAAAAGGTCAGTTTCATTCCAATCCCAAAGAAGGCAATACCAAAGAATGCTCAAACTACCACATAATTGCACTCATCTCACATGCTACCAAAGTAATGCTCGAAATACTCCAAGCCAGGCTTCAGCAATACCTGAACCATGAACTTCCAAATGTTCAAACTGGTTTTAGAGAAGGCAGAGGAGCCAGAGATCAAATTACCAACCTCCGCTGGATCATTGAAAAAGCAAGAGTTTCAGAAAAAAACATCTATTTCTGCTTATTGACTATGCCAAAGCCTTTGACTGTGTGGACCACAATAAACTGTGGAAAATTCTGAAAGAGATGGGAATACCAGAAAATCTGACCTGCCTCTTGAGAAGGCTGTATGCAGGACAGAAAGCAACAGTTAGAACTGGACATGGAACAACAGACTGGTTCCAAATATGAAAAAAAGTACGTCAAGGCTGTATATTGTCACCCTGCTTATTTAACTTATATGCAGAGTATATCATGAGGAATGCTGGGCTGGAGTAAGTACAAGCTGGAATCAAGATTGCCAGGAGAAATATCAGTAACCTCAGATATGCAGATGACACCACCCTTATGGCAGAAAGTGAAGAACTAAAGAGTCTCTTGATGAAAGTGAAAGAGGAGAGTGAAAAAGTTGGCTTAAAGCTCAATATTCAGAAAATGAAGATCATAGCATTGGTCCCATCACTTCATAGCAAATAGATGGGGAAACAGTAGAAGCAGTGGCTACCTTTACTTTTGGGGGCTCCAAAATCACTGCAGATTGTGATTGCAGGCATGAAATTAAAAGACACTTACTCCTTGTAAAGAAAGTTGTGACCAACCTAGACAGCATATTAAAAAGCAGAGACATTACTTTATCCATAAAGGTCCATATAGTCAAGGCTATGGTTTTTCCAGTGGTCATGTATGGATGTGAAAGTTGGACCATAAAGAAAGCTGGATGCCAAAGAATTGATGCTTTTGAGCTGTCATGTTGGAGAAGACTCATGAGAGTCCCTTGGACTTTGAAAGTGGCTTTGAAATATGTCTTGGGAGTTTAACTTTCTCCTAGGGAAATTAAGGCCTTATTTGTTCACATAGAGCTATGGGCATGGAATCTAGTCTTATTAACTGTGACATTATTTATTAAATGCATGTTTTTTCATACACATTATGTAATAGTGGTAGTGAAATGTAGTTTCTCTTAGCTACATAGGGCTTTCCTAATGTCAAGAAGGATTATTCTGAGGATGTGTCTGTGGTCATAGCCAAACCAAATACATGGAAAATATGAGTACAAACTGTAAATGCATATATTTATTTCTTGAAAGCCTGCCAATGTTCAATTAGAAATATTTATTGTTCAGATACTGCAAGCTAAATTCCATGAATGAGGTTGGATTTTGGAAAAAAGAAAGAATATAATATGGTGCTGCCTCAAAATGTGACTTTGCAGGAAACTCAGCAAATTTTCTATCTCTGTGCCAAGAATCAGCATAATGTTGACTATAACAAAACTTAAGGAAATCCATCATCTTCCTCCTTCTTTTCCTGTTAATATCTTTTTATAGTTTATATGTAGCAAGAACTATGTTTGGGTAATATTTTGAATCAGCTTTAGCATTGAGCTCAGTAAATTAATAAGTATGTAAAAAATCAAAGGCAGGAAAAAGGAAAATGTATGAGATTTGAACAATTACTTCACTCTTCAACTCTTTTGTCTACTATATACCATGTACTAAGCTAAGCATTGGGGCAAAGAAATAAGACACAATTCCTGCAACCAATGATCACCTTCTAATATGACAAAAGATAGTTACAGCTAGGGGAATATTAGAGGAAACGTTGTATAAGAAGAGACATTTCAGGCAAAATTCAAAGGACAAACAGGACCTAAGAAAACACAGTGAGGTAGTACATTCCAATGAGGGCAATAAAATGTATGTAAACACTTTTGCATGTAAACTATGGCACATTTATGAGAATTCTGCTTTAGATATATTCTAAGAATAGTCCTACGACCTACCAAGACGAACAAATACCATTAGAATTTTGTATATTCCTGGGGAAAAAAATTAAAATTAAAGAAATTTGATTGTACAATTAATAGAAAAGCATATGTTTACTATGTTAATTTTTGTATTCAGTAAATACATTTACTAAAATATTAGAAATATTTAATTAGAAGCCATAGTCAAGATTTTGTTAACTAGATTGTTAAATTCTAAAAGAGGAATCTGGTGCCACATATTACTAAGTTTATTTAGGATAAATATTTTATTTCTCTTATTATAAGTTTACTGTATTCTGAGAGTTTTTTAGGAAGAAGAATTATGGAGAGCAAAGCATTATCTTAGCTTTTGTTTTATTTTATATATATATATAGAGAGAGAGAGAAAGAGAGAGAGTATGCTCTATACAGAATACTACTTGTCTAATATATGAATCAAGTAAGTTTTTGAACATAAATAGATACATGTTTAATGAATAGAATATGAGAGTTTCCACAGATGTCTAAAATGTGTCATGCAAAGATAGGAAAAAGTAGTCTACAGCAGCTACTAAACAGAAAGTGGGAAGTGAAAATCTAGTCAAAGGTGAAAATCAGATCATAGGTAAACAGAAGAAATATATATGATCTGTAAAATTTGCAAATATTTGTAAGGGTATTGTAAGGGTAATGAAGGGTGACTAGCTTCAGAGTTACATTATCAGACGTGTTCATAACCTTTCTATTTAATATTCTTAACTTTGCAGACCTGAACAATTATTTTATGATATATATATATAAATAAAATTGATATATCATTTTTATAGAAGATATAATAACCATTTATATCAGATATATGTTTATATCAAGTATACTTCCCTGGTGGCTCAGACAGTAAAGGATCTGATCTCTGGGTTAGAAAGATCCCCTGGAGTAGGGCATAGCAACCCACTCCAGTACTCTTGCCTGGAGAATTCCATGGACAGAGCAGCCTGGCAGGCTACAGTCGATGGGGTCGCCAAGAGTTGAACACTACTGAGCAACTAACACTTCACTTCACTTCTTATACAAGTAATTAACAAACATACAATAAGGCTGATATCCTGCTACTCAAGACACTAAGTTTACTCTTTCCCTTTTCCTAGAAGCACCTTCTACAAGCAATGGATTTCACTTGTGAAGACAATATTTCAATGATGGAGTTTTTTTCTTTTCACAAGAATAGATACTCATCTTAAAATATAATCAGTCTCATAGCTGGGTTGCATTTGTTTTTATGACCAGGAGGTATCAGAATATCTCCTATTTTGAGAACAATTTTATAGGAGTATGTCAGAAACACAGAAAGAAAATAAAATAGCAGCTAAGGTTTTGCCCTGCATAGTATCAGCAGGTGTTGTGACAGTAAGTTCTATTCACTGTCTTGAATTACATTTCAGCTGCCCCTTGTAACACCTTCATTATTGTCACTAGCATTTAAAAATATTAAATTTATCTAACAGACTAATTTGAACCTCTTAAGGCAACCTCTATTTCTATCATTTTTTCAAGTTAATATCAATACTTTATAAACAAACTTATCCTTTACTTGTAAAGATGTGGTTTATTTTCTTTTAGTCTCTCAGTTAAATAACATGATTATATTCTGTATGTTAATTAAATACACCTTTATTCCTTTTTCTTTTGAAGAAGAAAGTCCTTTCACAAACTGTCCTGTGTAAGATTTGAGTTTAAACCCAATTGAAAATTAGATTAAATGACCAAATAGCTAAAATTAACTTACTCTTCAGCATTCTGGGTTTATCCTGAGTTAGAAACAAATGAAGACATGAGTGTAATGATGAAAGAAATTTCACTGAATTTATATAGTTGTGTGTTTCCAAGTGAACATTGTGGGAATACTTTAAATGCTTATTTTTGGTAATGTAAAAGAAAATATGTATTAATTTACACATTTAGCCATTAAATATGTATTTAATATGTGTTAATTTACATATTTAGCTATAAATATGTATTCATTTATATATTTAGTTAGTCAAGGAACATTCAACCTTAAAAATGCAGATGTTTTTGTGTCTGAAGAAATATGCTAAAGGGTAAAAATCAACTAATTATTTAAAATACTACCCTTTACATTTCAATGTATAATTATTTATAGAGTTACTTATTATATATATATGAAGATAGACTATTAAAATAAAATAAAAAGATAAGGTTACCATATATCTTATTTCCTTTTTTAATTTAAAGGTGATTTTAATCCTTATTTAATTCAAGTTATAAAAAAAATGAAAGGAATAAACTCTAACTAATTTTTGGATACATCCTCTATTTGTTCCCTGGTGGCTCAGACAGTAAAAGCATCTGCCTACAATGCAGAAGACCCAGATTCAATACCTGGGGAGAGAAGATCTCCTGGAGAAGGAAATGGCAACCCACTCCAGTATTCTTGCCTGGAAAATCCCATGGATGATGAAACCTGGTAGGCTACAGTCCGTGGGGTGGCAAAGAGTTAGACACGACTGAACAACTTCATTTTCACTTTTCACTTTCATGCTGAAAGTTTTGAAATAAACTGTGTCATTAAGTATGTAAAATTATCAACTGTAGTGGACACAGTTATTCCTATTTGAAAACAGTGAGGCTCAGAGTTATATGACTTCAAAGACACATAGTTGGTAAGTGATGAGTTAAGATATAGTATAAGATATAATGGCTTTTACCACTTCTATACAATATAGTTTTAAAGTTCCAGCCAGAGTGATTAAGCAATGGCAGAAGGGAGGAGTTAAGCAATTAAGTAAGAGCACCAAAGAAAGGAAAAAGTACAGTTTTCTCTGCAGACAACATGAAATTGCATGTAGAAAGCACTAACAATCCCATACACACACGCATTTCAGTGAATAAATAAATTCAGCAGCATTTCAGTATAAAAATTCAATTCAGAAAATGTTATGTTTTTATACACTAACAGTGAACAATTCAAAAAGGAAATTGAGAAAACAATCCATTTACAAAAGCATCAAAAAGAATAAAACACTTAGGGATAACTTAGCCAAGGGAGTTCTACTGGTACACTGAATCTACAAAATGCTGCTGAAAGAAACTAGTCATAAATAAATTGGAAGACATCTGTGTTTATGGACTGACATAACATTGTTAAAATGTTAATATTATGTCTGTGGAACAAATGATATGGTTAAGATGTAAATACCATCAGAAGCAACCCACATTGAATATTCAATGCAATCCCTTTCAAAGTTCAAGTATCTTTTTGAGGAGACAGAAAAAAAAAAAAAAAAAATCCTGAATTCCATGCCTTGAAGGGCTGCAAATAGACAAAATAATCCTGAAAAAGAACAAAGTTGAAGAACTCACATGATCTGATCATGAGACTTACTTAGAATCTGCTGTACTCCAGAAAGATTTTGGTATTGCCATAAAGGAAGACATATAGGCAATGGGATAGAAAAGAGAACTGATAAATCTATATTAAAAAAAAAAAAGAAAAGAGAACTGAAAAAGTAAACTTTTATATATGATCAAATATGTCCAACAAAGTATCAATACCATTCAACAGGGAAAGGTCAGTTTTTCAACCAATGGTCCTGGGAAAACTGGATATCCCTTTGGAAAAGAATAGTTTTGAATTTCTTATCTCACGTCATATATAAAAATGAACCCCAAACAGGTCAAAGACCTAAACATAAAAGTGAAATCATAAGTATCTAGCATCTGTGCACTCAGACGTGTCTGACTCTTTAAACCCCTTGGGCTAAGCCCACCAGCTTCCTCTGCCCATGGAATTTTCCAGGCAAGAAATACTGGAGTAGGTTGCCATTTCTTCTCCAGGGAATCTTCCTGATCTAGGGATCAAACTTGTGTCTCTTGTGTCTCCTACATTGGCAGGATAATTCTTTACCACTTGTGCCATCTGAGAAGCCCTAAAACAAAAGAGCTAAACATTAAAAGAAAACATACGGTGAAAGAGTCATTAGATTTGGTAGTGATTTATTGAATGTGACATTAAAAGCATAGGCATCAAAAGAAAAAATAAATGAACTTGAAAAAATGAAAAACTTGTATCAAAGGGCATTGGAGTGAAAACGCAACCCACAAATTTGGAGAAAATATTTCCAAATAATATATCTAACAAAGGATTAATATCCAGAGAATATTAAAAATAAAACTTCTAAAACTTAAACAAAAGGAATGGGCAGCATTAAAAAATGGACAAAGGACTTGAACAGACATTTCTTCAAAGAAGATTTACAATAACCAATACACATAAGAGAAGAGGAACATTACTAACCAATATCACTAATCACTAGAAAAATGCAAATCTCAACCTAAATGAGAGACCACTTCATATTCATTATAATGGCTATTGTCAAAACAAATCCTGGGAAATAATATTGTATGAAAAGACCTGAGGAAATTGGAACCCTTATGCATTGCTGGTGGGAATTTAAAGTGATGAAAGTCCTGTGGAAAATGGTATGGTATTTCTTCAAAAAAATTAAACAGAATGACCATAGGACCTAGCAATTCCAAATAAAGGTATAAACCCCAGAGAGATTCAAAGAGTTGAATGCAATTATCAAACAGATATTTGCACACCTTATTTGTAGCAGTATTTCCCACAATATTGAATAGGTGAGACTAACCCAAATGTTCACCGAAGGTTGACTGGATAAACAAAATGTGGCATATACATACAATGGAATATAATTCAGCCTTTGTGAAGATGAAATTTTGATATATGCTACTACGTGGATGAAACTTTAAAACATTATGCTGACTGAAATAGGCCGGAGATAAAAGAATGGATGTTGTATGACTCTACTTGTATATTGCCATTGTTGTTTAGTCACTCAGTCATGTCTGATTCTTTGCAACCCCATGGAGTGCTGCATGCCAGGCATCCCTGTCCTTCACCATCTCCCAGAATTTGCTCAAACTCATGTCCATCGAGTCAAAAATGCCATCCAACCATCTCGTCCTCTGTTGTCCCCTTCTCCTCCTGCCTTCAATCTTTCATAGCATCAGTGTCTTTCCTAATGAGTTAGCACTTCCCAGCAGCTGGCCAAAACATTGGAGCTTCAACTTCAGCATCAGCCCTTTCAATGAATATTCAGGATTGGTTTCCTTTAGAATTGACTGTTTTGATCTTCGTCCAGTCCAAGGGACTCTATAAAGAGTCTTGTCCAACACCACAGTTCAAAAGCATCAGTTCTTCAGTGCTCAGCGTTCTTTATGGTCCAACTCTCACATCCATACACGACTCCTGGAAAAACCAGAGCTTTGACTATACAGACATTTGTCAGCAAAGAAATGTCTCTGTTTTTAGCAGGCTGTCTAGGTTTGCTGTAGCTTTTCTTCCTAGGAGCAAGACTCTTTTAATTTCATGGCTGCAGTCACCATCTCCAGTGATTTGGAGACCAATAAAATCTGTCACTGTTTCCATTATTTCCCCATCTATTTGCCATAAAGTGATGGGAGCGGATGCCATGATCTTCATTTTTTGAATGTTGACTTTTCAGATAGCTTTTTCACTCTCATCTTTCACTTTCATCAAGAGACTGTTTCTGACTCTTCACTTTCTACCGTAAGGGTGATGTCATCTGCATATCAGAAGGTATTGATATTGGTATTGATTCCAACTTGTGCTTCATCCAGCCTGTATTTCACATTATAAACTCTGTTAAGTTAAATAAGCAGGGTGACAATATACAGCCTTGACATACTCTTTTCTGAATTTGAAACCAGTCCGTTGTTCCATGTTTGGTTCTAACTGTTGCTTCTTGACCTGCATAGATTTCTCAGGAGGCAGATCAGTTGGTCTGGTATTCCCATTTCCTTAGGAATTTTCCACAGTTTGTTGTGATCCATGCAATCAAAGGCTTTAGTGTAGTCAATGAAGCAGAAGTAGATGTTTTTCTGAAATTCTCTTGTTTTTTCTATGATCCAATTGATGTTGGCAATTTCATTTCTGGTTCCTCTGCCTTTTCAAAATCCATCCTGTACATCTGGAAGTTCTTGGTTCATGTACTGTTTTGAAGCCTAGCTTGGAGTATGTTGAGCATTACTTTGCTAGCATGTGAAATGAGTCCAATTGTGTGGTAGTTTGAACATTCTTTAGCATTGCCTTTCTTTAGGATTGGAATGAAAATTGAAATTTTCAAATCCTGTGGCCACTGCCGAGTTTTCCAAATTTGCTGGCATATTGAGTGCAGAACTCTCATAACATTATCTTTTAGGATTTGATATAGCTCAACTGGAATTCCATCACCTCCACTAGCATTGTTCATAGTGATGCTTTCAAGGACCCACTTGACTTTACACTCTAAGACATCTGACTCTAGGTGAGTGATCACATCATCATGGTTATCTGGGTCACTAAGGTTTTTTCTGTACAGTTCCTTTGTGTATTCTTGCCACTTCTTAATATCTTATGTTTCTGTTAGGTCCATGATGTCCCTGTCCTTTATTGAGCCCATCTTTGCATGAAATATTCCCTTGTATCTGATTTTCTTGAAGAGATCTCTAGTCTTTCCCATTCTATTGTTTTCCGCTAGTTCTTTTCATTGCTCACTGAGGAAGGCTTTCTTATCTCTCCTTGCTATTCTTTGGAACTCTGGATTCAGATGGATATATCTTTCCTTTTCTCCTTTTCCTTTTGCTTCTCTTATTTTCTCTGCTATTTGTAAGGCCTCCTCAGACAACCATTTTGCCTTTTTGTATTTCTTTTTCTTGGAGATTTTTTTATCACTGTACAATGCTACAAACCTCTGTCCATAGTTCTTCAGGCACTCTATCAAATCTAATCCCTTGAGTCTATTTGCCACTTCCAATATATACTCATAAGGGGTTTGATTTAGGTCTTACATGAATGGTTTTCCCTACTTTCTTCAATTTAAGTATGAATTTGGCAGTATGGTGTTCATGTTCTCAGCCACAGTCAGCTCCCAGTCTTGTTTTTGATGACTATATAGAACTTCTCTATCTTCAGCTGCAAAGAATATAATCAATCTGATATCGATATTGACCATCTGATGATGTCCATGTGTAGAATCTTTTTTTGTGTTATTGGAAGAGAGTATTTGCTCTGACCAGTGTGTTCTCTTGGAAAAACTTTGTTAGTCCAAAACTTTCTTTGTCCTGCTTCATTTTGTACTCCAAGGTCAAACTTGCCTGTTACTCCAGGTGTCTCTTGACTTCCTACTTTTGCATTTTAGTCCCCTATGATGAAAAGGACATCTTTTTTTGGTGTTAGTTCTAGAAGGTCTTGTACATCTTCATAGAACTATTCAACTTCAGTTTCTTTGGCATTAGTGGTTGGGGCATAGACTTGGAATACTGTGATATTGAATGATTTGCCTTGGAAATGAACAGAGTTCATTCTGTCTGTCTACTTATATGTGGTTAATAAAACAACCCAGAGAGATATAGAGGCTTCCCTGGAGCCTTAGTCATAAAGAATGCTCCTGCAATGCAGGAGATGCAGATTGGGCCCTTTGGTTGGAAGGATCCCCTGGAGAAGAAAATGGCAGCGAACTCTCTTGCCGTTGAAATCCCATGGACAGAGGAGCCTGGCAGACTACAGTCCATGGGATTGCAAAGAGTCAGTTACAAATTAGCGACTAAACCATCACCACTATAGAGACATAGAATAGTGTTGGAAACCATACAAGAGGCAGAAGAATAGGGAGTCATTTAATGGGTACAGTTTCAGCTTGGGATGATGAAAGTTATGCACATTAGTAGTGATGATTATTGCATAACAATGTGAATATACTTAATGCCGCCTAACTGTACTTAGAAATGGTTAAATTGGTAAATTTTGTCATGAATATTTATCACAGTATTTAAGAATAAGGAAAAATATCTATCTAGATCACTGAATACTTGCAGTTAGGACAAAAAAAGGAAGTTTTGTTAATATTTGTGGTTATATCACTCTTGACCAGTTACGTTCTTGGTCCTTTATGTAGATTTTTTTCATATAATTTTCATATTAATCTACACTACATACTTTGACTGATTTCAAGGCTGTTGAAATTCCCACTTTGACTTAAAATTGTAATATATGTAAGTAGTAGATGCAAAGTTTAAAAAGATGCCTCTCTGGCCCCAAAATTCAGGCCTTGCAAGTATACTTTTGGCAGTATTACAGGAATGTATTTCCTACATTCAACAATAAAAGTGTTTCATCTACTTAATTTTAATTTTGCAGATAAATAGTTTATAGTCATAATAAATTAGTGCTATCATGACCAACTAAATTTTCACAAGCAAAATGAGGATCACAGTTTGTTTATTACTGTCAGTTTTATTTCAATTATATGTACATAATAATTATAGAAAACATCATGTGCTAAATTATAACACACATAATAAATGCATTTAGTTGAATATTTTAAAGATTATTGTTATTATAACAGACATAAGAATACTGCAAGATAAGTTTGTCCCTTTATGTTTGCTGGAAGCATATACAGTAATCCCAAACATAGAAAGTTACAGAGAAAAGTATTTATGGTTAAATATATTGTTCTAATAAATGTGCAGTATACTGAATTTACTAATTGAATACTTGAGCATGATTAAGCAAAGTCGGTCCTGTCACTAGTAATAAATAAATATATCATTAAATTATAGTTGATTGAGAAATATATGTTTAATAATTTAATAATATAACACAGCTTCCCTGGTGGCTCAAGCAGTAAATGTTTTATATTTAATAATATAAAACAGTTCCCTCGGTGGCTCAAATGATAAAGAATCTGCCTACAATGCAGGAGACCACTGTTCAATTGCTGGGTCAGGAAGATGCTCTGGAGAAAGAAATGGCAACACACTCCAGTATTCTTGCCTAGAAAATTCCATGGACAGAGGAACCTGGCAGGCTACAGTTCATGGGGTCCCAAAGAGTTGAACACGATTGAGTGACTAACACTTTCACTCACATTGATGAACATGGATTTCTAACTGGAGATGTTAAAACATAATCCATGTATGTAAATATGTGTGGACATATATATTTTCATCATAAATCATGCTCCAAATAAGAAACTTCATCTGAATACCCTATTTTCTTAGAAGAGTGTGTCAAAATACTATATCTGGGAAAAGAAGAAATTTCTTAAATGTAATCACCTAGGTTGTGTTTTAAGAAATATTTTAAAAGAAATAATGTCTATCTCAACTAAGGTCATTTCTTTTCTTTTATTTTAATTTTGTTAAACATAAATTTTTAAATTTTATTTGGAGGTTAATTACTTTACAGTATTGTATTGGTTTTCAAATGTGTTTGATTCAGTCTTTCTCTCAAGTTGGAACAGAAGGGTATTTGTAATACATTTTAATTTTTTACCCAAGGGATTATATAGTAATAAGAATTATGTTTCCTTTTGAAAATAAGTAAAAATTTCTGTATTAAGTTCTTGAATGTTCCATACTTTTAAGCTATATGCTTTTTAAAATGTTTCAAATGCACTTACATAAATATAACTGAATATGCATTCTCACATAAAACTTGCTGAAAAACAACTTTAGGATGAATTTTAATGAATTATATTTAGTAAAACCATCATCAACATATCAATAATACAGAACTAGCCTTCACTGTCATTTGAAATTTTGGTTAAGAATCAAAACAAAAGATTTCCCTAGTGGTCCAGAGGAGAAGGGAAAGGCTGCCGACTCCAGTATTCTGGCCTGGAGAATTCCATGGACTGTATAGTTCATGGGGTCATAAAGAGTTGGACATGACTGAGCGATTTTCATTTTCACTTGGTGGTCCAATGGTTAGAGTTCCACATTTCCATTGCGGGGAACACAAGTATCCCTGGTCAGGGAACTAACATTCCTACATGCCACAAGGTGTAGCAAATAATAAAATACCATTTTTTTTTTATTAAAAAGAATCAAAACAAAGTAAAAGAACATTGAAATTTTTCCCATTGAGATGCATCTGTGGTCATTTTTGTTCTATTATCTCATCCTGCTGGAGACTAGGTCTTCTTCATCCAAATGCTAAATTTTCTTAGGGTCTTACTGGTTATTAAACATCATTGTTTCATTTTGTTTAAAAGATTTAAATAACAAGAGGGATTAAGATGACACTAAAATCAATAAAAATAACAAGCAGAAACTTAATTTAGATATAAAACCTAATTTGACAGGCTGGATTACAAGAACGTTATTAGATAGCATAATAGATTAGTTCTTCTTTAGCACAGAGGTACTCCTAAAATATTGATACTGTGAACTGTTTTTCTAATGGGCATAAATAAAATCTGTTTACTAGATAATGATTTTATTTTCTTTTTTGACTATCCACATATAGAATTGAAATTCTTTTATCTGGAATTTGAGAATAAACATAAGATAAAAATCAATATATTTTCTAAGAGGCAGGATAGACAAAATGGAGAAAAGAACAAAGAATGTGGTAAACACCAGGATATCACTATGATTTGGGAAACAGTGAAGACAAAGTGGGATGTAGAAGAGTAATGGAGAGTTGCTGTTTGACAGACATTAATGTTTTAATATACAAGATGAATGAGTTCTAGAGATCTGCTATACAACATTGTGTCCATAGTTAACATACTCTATTATGCACTTAAAAATGTATTAAGAGAACAGATATCATGTTAAGTGCTCTTACAACAACAATAATGATAATAATCATAGAAGGAGTAGCTAATGAGTGATACACATGGATGAATGAAGTAACCTATTAATGGCCAAAAAATAGATGAACAGCACATGAAAAGTAAATGAGACAGATGGTACAATATGTAGGACAAGGAGGGAAATAAAAGTTTGCTCATATACTGATTGTTATTTAACTGCTGAATTTTAAACTACTAAGGTATATGGCATGGTATTTGAGCAAATATAATGAACAGTTTATAGTGGTAATAGGTCAAAGACATAAATAGAATGGGAATGCTCTGTTAAATAGTAAATGATCCCATTCTTGAGTGTATATTAATTCTTTTTCTCAATTGCATCATATTTTCCCTCTTGTAAATGCTGTCACTATCATTACCAGGGAGAGTACTACCTGCAGAAGAATGAATTATTTTCTTTTTTAACAATATATTATTTTTAGATTACTATGTAAAAGATTTTCTATGATTAAAGCTACTCAAGGTATGCCTATTATATCCTTATGTTTACATAAATTCACACAGATGGTCAGATTGATTTCGTGTGTGTTGTGTTGCAAGTCCTAATCAAAGTCTTTGTGCATGCCATCAGCGTTGGGAATAGAAGGTTAGACAGAAGTATTAATAGTGTTGAACTCTTGGCAAGTTCTTCGTTCATTTTAAACATTACTAGAGTTGTTTTTAGTCATTAATTTTGTAACAGGAAATTGATCCCTGTTCAAGGTATAATGGAGAGCTTCAGGATTTTGATAACTCTGATGACATTTCTTAAAGTCAATGATGTTAAAGGATCAGGATGTGTTTAATGTACACATAGACGATGTCTAGTGATACTGTGCATCGCTGTCATTTTCGGTCAGAGGAAAATAATAGGACATGGGGAAATTGCTGTAATCCTTCCTACGCTTGTGCTGTGGCATTTTTACAGGTCTGCATGAACACTTGGGCACTTTCTCAGTTCATCATTCGTGAGTTGTTTCACCAGCCCTGTCAACAGTTATTCCTCTAAGGAGCAATCATCTGCATCTTGCAATCCTCTAGGCCTACAAAGTCATCCTGCAAATAGCAGTTAGATTGACGCTGCTTACTTGAGTCTCAAAATGGCATTATGCTGTCATATAACCCTGAGTTGCCAGATGGAAATAGGGTCCAGTAGTAATTGGGAAGCTCCAAATGTTTGGAATAGTTGTATTCTCTAGTTTAAGACCTTGCCTTATGTTTTTCCCTATGTTTTTCCCTGTTTTTTGAATAGTAATAGTTATCACGGGGCAAAAAAATGTACATATCTTAATGAGCAAAACTAAATAGGCATTCTAATGTTCTTGAACTGACAAGCTAGAGACTGAGATGGGCTCTACACAGATGACATCTTTTTTTTTTTAATGGGAATATAATAGCCTCTGGAGATACTGACCAGGACAGATAGATGTTTCTTCTGGTCTACTTAGACACTAGAGATTTATGATATGAATCTATTAGAATATATTTCATCAGCTCTTTAAATGTGGAACAAAGAAGTGACCTTGATTCGAAAAGTTTTAAAAACACATCAATGTGAAATAGATGATTTGGACATTTTGCTGACACTCGGGAAAATTTTGTTTGGAAAGGAGCATTCTTTTTGCTTCTAACTCAGTAGTCAGAATCAGCAACTTTGACCAAGTGACACAAGACATTAATGTGGGGATTATAATTTGAAGCTGAAATTTAACTGAAAAGCAGTCTCAGCCTGTCTTACTGTCTCTCTTTCTCTCCATTTACGTGGTACATTCTATTAATCTTAAATAAATCTATAATTCTTACAAAATAAATGAACTATCACCTGTTACTAATTGCACAATATAATATCATTTTGCTAACCATTGTTTTCTGAATATAGCTCAGTAATAGATCGCTGTGATTAAAAAAATAGCAGCTATAATTGATACCAGGTTTTGTTTTGCTTTTGGAAATATAAGGACAATCATGTATTATTTGATCCATAAAAATGCATGTAACAAATTTGTAAGTTAAAAGCAGAGTAGAACAGTTATCAATGAAACCACAACCATTACTGCTGCCTTACTTTTCCCTATTCCATTGTCACTGTAGTGAGAATAAATCAGTAAGAATTAATTCTCACTGTATTGAGAATTAATTTTTTGAATTTTTAAAAATTTGGGGTTTCACTCATATGCTATAAGTATGTAATTATTATATGCATGAATTCTTATATAAGGTACATTAATTTTATTTACTTTGTGATTTTTAAAAGTGTTTTAATACTATAAAAAGTTTTTGATATTTTCATTTATCATTCAACATTGTATTTCTAAATTTTATCCATGTTACGCTATGGAGTTTTTAAAATTTGTTACCACTCTTATATAATATTATTTCAATATAAATACACTGATTTATTTATATATTTTCCTATATTTTGGGGCAATTCACATTTTTGTTGATATAATGTTATTTTGAATATTCTTATATGTGTTTTCTATGGTATATTTGCAAAAGTTTAGTCTAGAAGCAGAGTCTCTGGTTTTTAGCATTTGCACATATCATTTTATAAGATCATACCAAATTTGCTTCAATATAATTGCATCAGGATTTTCCCCTAGAAAATATACACAGTTCCCTATGTTCTGTATTCCCACCATTTTTGGTATTGTCAGACATTGCTAGTCTTATGAATAAAAAAGTTTCTTACTTTAGTCTTAATTTGGCATATTCCTAATTAGTAATGAGGATCTTTCATTTGCTTTTCTTGTTTGGTTCATGTTCTAAATAAACTCTTCTTTGGTTTGAATACCATTTGTTTCCCAAAGCCAATAAGAAATTATTTTTTCTTTTAAAGGTTTTGGAGTTTTTGTTTTCCTTAAGTCTTTATTTGAAATTGACTGTTACAGATCGCATGAGCTAATTTCATTGTTTTTTATATATATATATGAATGACTAATTGTCCCAGAACCATTAATTAACTAGTCTCTTCTTTCCTCAATTATTTATTAATGACTGCCATGTGTCTTCTGTCATATATTTCATGTTCTTCAGTTAATGGATGTGTTAAATCTAGTTTGTCTATTCCTGTTTCAGGACCACATTAACTTAAATATATTAAGTTTTCTAATATAGATTAGAAAAATATATTAGTTTTCTAATAAACCCTGGTATTTGATAAAGATAATCCAAACTTGCTCTTCTTTTTCAGGAACCTTTCAGTTACTCTTGGGCCTTGTAATTCCATACAGATTTTACAAAAATTCTGATAAAAATGTTATAACAATTTAAATAGATCGGTATTAAGAAAAATGTGTGTTCTCTGTTTACACCTCATAATGAACTTTGTAATTTTCTGTAAAAATATCTTTCTGTATTTTAGATTGACAGAGATGACATTTTAATCACCATTGCAAATGATGTCCGATGTATCAATATTCTGTTTGAATGTGTTCTGTCAATATTTTAGTTTTCCAAAAATGCAATAAATATTTTTACCTTAATGCTACACTCAGCAACTTTCTTAATACTTCTTCAATTTTAATATTTTTATTAATATTTTTGTAGCTTCTACACAATTATATCTTATTTGAATAATGCCAATTCATTTCTTTCCTTCTACTCCTTATAAAGTTATTTTTTTCTTATCTTATTGTATTGGGAATGTTTTTCAATACAAAGTTAAAAAATTGTGTTGTTATCCTTATGTTGCCTGTGATTTTAAATAGACCACTTTTAAACTTTCAACACTAAAAATTATTTTCCTGTGGGTTATTTTTTATTAAATTAAAGATGATTCTAGTTTACTAATAGTTGTTTTCATGGATAAAATTTGAATTAATAACTTGATATGCCTGTATTTATTGAATTACTCATTTGTAATCACATTTATAGGTTTTTAGTGATTGACCACCCTTGCAATAATGAATAAATCAACCATAGTTATGCTATAGCACCTACATATACACTGCTAGATTAAGTTAACTAATATTTTATTTAGAAGTTTTATATATATATTTATAAAGAAGTACCCTATACTTTACCCTTCCATCATCTTCTTATCTAAAATTAATAATGAAGATATACAACCTCACAGAACAAATTGGAGAGTATTTCTTCATTTTAATTGTCTCTTCTTAGAATTTAAAAGAAATTACTCATAAAACGTATTTGTACTGGAATTTGCTTTTTGGAACATTTGGAAAAACTGATTCAATTAGCTTACTTATCTGTTTAAGGAGTGGTTGAAGTTCATTTCTTCCTAATTTAAGACTGGTTACACAGATTTTCTAAGAATGTACACTTTTTCTTTTTTCCTCACTAGCAGATAAACTTTTACTTTTTCATCAAAGACTGATATATAAATGACTGTATATAAGTGGGACTGAGAGATGAGGAAGAAGAATCCTGGTCCCAGAAAAATTTGAAGGAAAATTATTTAATATCAGAATTGGAAGTTTAAGTGTATAAAGGGGGGGACTACTTCAGCCATCCCTATTTTAGATTATGTGGCACATGTAGCCCTACTTAATCTAAGACTTTTGTTAGGTGTAAACAAGCACACAATTGTTACACAACCTTAATTAATGGAACATTGTGTAGTGACTCTCACTTTCCTATTTATATATATTTGAAAATTTGAGGCTGTTTATGTTTTGTGTATGTTATTTGTAAATAGCATACTGTGGGATGTTATGTGATTTTCCATTTGGGTTTTCCATGCTTTTGTTTAACCAACAAGTTTAGTCCTTTGATGACTGGTATTTTTGACTTATTTCTTCAGCTTACTTAGTGTTTAATCATTGCCCCACTTTTTAAGAATTTTATCCCTCCTTTAATTTTCTATAACAATTGAAAATATTTCTTTTACCTTGGGACTCTTTCACTGTTTCAACTCTAATCTGTTTTTATAGATTATTCTGTTCATGATTTTACCTTCTGTTTTGTAGCCCAATACATTTGATGTTATTATTATTATACAGATAACTTTTATTTAGATTTTAATAAATTTATAATATCTGGCTGGTTTAAATAATAAAAATTTGTTGTCTCACAGTTTTGGCGCTAGTGATAAAGAACCCACCTTCTAATGCAGGAGACATAAGAGACATGGGTTGGATCCCTGGGTCAGGAAGATCCACAGGAGGAGGGCACCGAAAACCACTCCAATATTCATGCCTGGAGAATCCCATGAACAGAGTCTGGCAGGCTGTGGTCCATAAGGCTGCAAAAAGTTGACATGACTGAAGTGACTTAGCACATGGTCTTGAAAGCAAGATATCCAAAATCAAAATGTCATTAGGGTTGTCAATAGCTCTTTCATTTTGGGAGCTCTTAAAGGAAAAATCTGTTCTAACCTCTCTCTTTGGCGTTCAGATGGTGTCTTCATGTTCACATGGCACCTGTATTTCATTTTACCCAAACCACTTTTTTATCACTATACTTTCATACATCTTAGACCATTCTTCTGGAATAATATATTTTCCTCCCTGAAACATATACTTTAAATATTTCTATACGGGAAAATTATTTGTGGATAACACTGTTGTTTATTAGATATAGCACTATTTTAATCATTATTAATATATAGTTTTGCTATGTAAGCAAATTTAGGTTGATGCCTATTTTTCCTTTCCATTCAATCTCTGGCTTCCATTAGTGTCAAAACATCCGAAATTAATCTGTTGGTCTATCATTTCATTTTTAGTTCTGCTTTTATGTTCTTTCTTTTGTGTTTCTTTTTATCAATAGTCTCTTACAATTTTATCATAACTTACTTATATGGTTTCACGTATATTACAGGTCCTATTTCTATGAATTTATCTCTGATTAGTTTTATTCAGTACTATTAAAACACAAATTTTCTAAATGGAAAAGGTTTTTCCTCAAGGAGGATGAATCTTGCTGATTCTAGGTAAAAGGAAATCTATGTGGCATTTAAAAATTCATTTATGTAAAATAATAAAAATCATTTTGGAAAGAACAAAGATGATTTTATATAAGAATGTATTTTTTTCTCCCTCATTTTTTTTAAACTAAAAATTACTGAACTTTCTCCAAAGTTTGCATAGGTGCTAAGTCATCTTACATAGACAGCCAGGTAAAGGGGAAAAAAAAATGTTAAAAATGAAAAGAGATACATCAATGTATGATACTTGTTTTTCTTTTTCTGACTTACTTCATTCTGTGTGACAAACTGTAAGTTCATTCACATCATTACAAATGATCCAATTTCGTTCCTTTTCTATGGTTAATATTCCAATTGTGTGTATGTCAACATCTGCATCCGTTCATTTGTTGATGGGCATTTAGTTTGCTTCCATGTCCTAGCTTATATAAATAGTGCTGCAGTGAACACTGGGGTACATGTATCTTTTTGAACTATGGTTTTCTCAGGGTATATGTTCAGTAGTGGGATTGCTGATGAACCTGTTTTCAGGGAAGTATGTAGAGAAAGGACTTGTGGACACAGTAAGAAAAGGGGAGGATGGGAAGAATTGAGAGAGTAGTACTGACATATATACACTACCATGTGTAAAATAGCTAGCTAGTGGGCAGCTGCTGTGTATAGCAGGAGCTCAGTGCCCTGTGATGACCTAGGGGTGGTATGGGGGGCTAGGAGGGAGGTTCAAGAGGGGTAGGATATATGTATACATATAGCTGATTCACTTTGTTGTACAGTAGAAACTAATACAATATTGTAAAGCAATTATACTCCAATAGTAAAACAAATAAATGAAAAACAATAACAAAAAAGAGATGGTTCCTTTTTCTATGAGCATACACAGGGTTCTTCACTATTTTTGGCTTATTAACTCTAACTTGACTTTTTTTCTTCTCTTGGAAAAAAAGTTGTGATAACATGCTATATTGATGTTATAGGAATAAGTATTTTAAATATTAACATATTCACAGATTTCTAGCTCAGATTTTATCTTGAAAATAACAGCGTGCATGTGTACTCAGTCACTTCTGTTGTGTTTGACTCTTTGTGACCCTATGGACTGTAGTCTGCCAGGCTACTCCATCCATGTGATTCTTCTAGGAAGAATACTGGAGTAGGCTGCCATGACCTCTTCCAGGGGATTTTCCCAACCCAGGGATTGAACTTGCATATCCTGCATTGCAGGCGGATGCTTTGCTGAGCCAAGTATTTTAAATATTAAAATAGTTACAGATTTGCAGCTCAAATTTCATTTTGAAAATAATATCTCTATTTAAAATTATTATCCTAAAAGTCCTAGTACCAGTTTGTTCATTCACTTATTCTACAAATATGTATTAAGGTAATAATGTAGGTCATCAATCTACCCCTCTTTTGAATTTTTCTTGACATCTAGAAGAAATGAGCCAAAAATATAATGAGAATCACTTGAAGTTAGGGGAGGAAAGGAAATGATATATATATATATATTTTTAAGTATTATTTAAAAATGTATAATGGGGGAAATAGTTGTAAACCCATATATAATGGTGTACTACAGTTTTAAGCTTTCATTTACTTAGATTTTTTCAGAAGCAAGAAGTATGATAAAGAGAATTCAATGCCATCCTTGAAATATCAGTCTTGTAGTTGTAAATTACTGCAACAAAGTTAACCCTTATCCATAGTCATTTTGGCTGCTGCTTATGGGTTCAAGTCCTGCTGTATCCCTATTGTACTCAGTTTAGAAATAACTCAGCTTCCTACTGCAAATCCTTTATAATGAGGACAATTTAATCCTAAACTTCCATTGTAAGCTGTTCTTACAGAGAATTTGTTTCATTGATAATATTTTAGTTGATCTTCTTTGGAAGTAACACTTCATCTTTTGTGATATCTTGGCTAGTTATGAAGGATTACTCTAAGCAATGAGTTTTAATCTATTTTTTCATTAAATTTATAAACAATCATTGAATATGTTTAATACACCTACATATTAATGTAATTAAGTTAAATTTAATGACAAAATATATTAACTAGGCAGATGATAGTGTAAAAAATATTTAATACATTTTAGTGTTCATTTAGGACACCAGAGTTTAACTCAGAAATTAATGTATTTATTCTGCTAACGTTTAATGAAGGGATGTGGCTATAAATTACAAATAATAATCAAAATTAGTTTTGTTCATCATTTGTTTTAAAATAAGGGTCTATAGGGCCAGAAAGTTAATGGAAAAAAAAAAAAAAATCCTATGCTTTCATGAAGTTTACCATCTAAGTAACTAACACTAAATTAAGCAAATTTGAACTAGGCAAAGATATTTTATAGAAAAGAAACTCCTTGACTTGATTAAATGGAAGGAACAAATTATCATTTCCAAGTATAAGTTTTGGAGTTAAGACAACTCAACTTGAAATGCCTTTGGGCCAATTTTCTCATTTTTTTAAGTTCCCACCTCTCTTCTCCCTAACTCCTCCTACTACCCCCAAAGTTTTCTTGTGTTATGTGGTTATGATATCCCAAGCACAGTCCCTGGCACATACCTCAGCTACTTCCAAAGATTTCATTGACCTCCCCTGCCACACACATTTTCCTTTGAGAAAAGAATAATTTAGAGACTGAGAAATAGAGTAGTGAGTTAAAAATAGGTGAAACAGAATCAGTGTCACCCCGGGCTAATTTTACTTTGCTTCTATGTGGTGGGAAAATTGGGGATAATTACTTTTATTATAATTTCTTTTCCTGTCTTCTTTCAAAAAATCAAGTTTTCAAGCAAATACTTGCGTTCAAGTGAGAGAATTTCTAGAAGTTCAAGTCTATCATTTCACTCAGGCAGTAACCCTTGACTTGGAATAACAGATCCACTGGAACCTGTGGATTCAATTGCTTCATATGATAAATTAGAGTAGTAAAACCTAAATCACAAGGTCATTAGGAGGATTAAATTAGAAAATATCTACAAAATGCCAAGCAAGCAATACAAAAGGTGCCAGCAACTATTAATGTATATTAATTAGATGTGGATAGATCATATTTATTTATAGAAGTGGTCTTGAAACTTTATCTTCATATTTTATGAACATATTTTAAAAGCCAAACTAGAATCATTCATTTTATTTCTAGAATTTTTACTCTTTGTAGAAGAAAACTACTAATAGAAGAGTTTTATTGAAATATACAAGATATACGTATTTTATACATGAAATTCACAACACTATGCATGATCCTTCCTTATGTAACTTTTTTTTTTCATAAAATCAAAACCTTTATTTTTGCTCCCTTCAGCAGCACATGAGAAGTGGCCATGACCTCAGCAGTAGGCCTGGTATCTTTGCCCTGTTGAGAAGCCAAAATCTCATCTCGACCATTCAGCTGTTTCCTGAGACCGCAAGTGGAAGAGGTGGTGGCCAACCCCAGTGCTGTAACCTGGAGGAGATCAGGGTCAACCTGGCAAGGTTGCTAGCTGCCTGATCTCCAGTCTGGGGCTGGAACTTCTGTTTGCCTGAGTAAACAAACATCAGTCCTAGGATTTCTCCACATTGTGCCTTGCTTCTGCAATGGCCAGGAGACTGGTCCTTGAGCTGTCCCCGCATGGTACCCTGGGGCAGGCCCACTGGCTCTTTTGACTCAAGGATCTCAAGAAGATATCCTTGGAGGCCCTTGAGGCAATGCCAGAAGCATGGTGGTGCTCAAATTGTGGCTGACACACTCCAGCTCACATGCTCACATTGCCATCACAGAGGCTGAGTGAGCAGTCACCCAGGACAGGGGATCCCAGCTCATTCCGTTCCCATGGGACAAGTGACTGGAAGGTAACAACATCAGAGTAAGCCAGTGCCTTCCTGTGTCCACACCCAGGAATACCTTCCAGTTGTCCAAGCAGCCATAGTTGTAATGATTCCCAAAAATTGCTCTTGGCCTGCAGCCACTGATTTTCCTTCTTGTTGATGTACCTTTCAACGCTAGTCTCACCTCGACTGATGAGCACAGCCTGCCATACAGTTAGGGCACCCAGGGCAAGTGGCACAGAACTGCACAGGAACCAGAGGTAGACAAGACTCTTGTGAGTCACTCTTTCTTGGAAGGAGAGAATGGGTGGTGGAGTCTGGTGGCAAGTCTAGATGGCAGCATAAGCCTCCTGGAAAAGGTCCCAGCTTCCACAGCTATTGCAGATGCTGCAGTGGTGTTTTCAGGCTGGCATGGGGTTAATGAACTTCTTAAAGATGGAGATTGTTATCCTATCATTCCTGCCCTGGGATGGGTATCCAGGTGGGGTGGTGATAGCCTGGAAGTAATGGAAGACTATGAGAATCAGATTCCAGTGACTATGGAAGAAATGCCAGCAAAGCCAGGGCACGGAGTAGATTTGGAGGATGAGAGGCAGGACACACAGATAGGTGATGGCCACAGTGGAGCTGGTCAGCACGATCACCAGCACCACAAACACCACCCCATACCAGTGGATCATGTTGTCCACCAGCCAGTAGATAGGCTCAAAGGCAGCGTCCACGGCGGTGTCACTGCCCCGGAAGGAGCTGTAGAGCAGGGAGCGCAGGAGGAGCTTGCCACAGTCCTGGCACTGCATCAGGCCGCGGAGCAGAAGTGGGCAGTGGCACCTGTAACCCAGAAGCAGAAGCAGGCACAGGCAGAGGCAGGCAGGGCCCAGCACAGGCTCCTCTGGCCCCACATGGCTCCTAGGAAAATGCAGGAATGTGAGGGGCCAGCCTGGATCCTGACCCTCCGTGCCCCACAAGTGGACAGCTTAGAGGCAGAGACCTAAGGCTGAGGACCTCTGGGCCAGTCACCAGCTGTGGGAAATAGGGAGGCAGCTCCAAGCTCAAGCAGGGTCTCTGGAATTGTCTGTGTGTACAGACCACTGGATGGAGCCCAACCAATGTGCACAAAGCTATCCACATGGCCCTGTGGGCCCGGCCACCGTAGCAGAGGTATCCAGGGTCTCCTGCCTGCCCTGTGCTGTGCTTAGTTGCTCACCCATGTCCGACTATTTGTGACCACAAGGACTGTAGCTCACCAAGCTCCTCTGTCCATGGGGATTCTTCAGGCAAGAATACTGGAGTTGGTTGCCATGCTTTCCTCCAGGGAATCTTCCCAATCCAGGGATCTAACCCAGGCCTCCTGGATCATGGAAGTACTTAAAAAATACTTGCTGAATGAACAAACTGGAGGGATGAAGTGGAAAGGCTGGTCAAATGTCCATCTGTCCCATTTGGTCTCTATCTTGAAGTATCTTAGAGATACAGTACCAGTCGAATCCTATCCCTGGAGATGAATTTCCAAATCTGTGAAATGGGCAAGTTGGCTGAGCTGACCTTCCAGCTCCACACCTCAGGGCAGCCCAGATGGTGTTCTCTGTCTGGTTTGAGGGCATGGCTGTGCAGAGCAGGAACTCCAGCTCACAAGACCTGGGAACAGGGCCCGACCCATAGGCCGCCACCCATAGGACCAGCCTGCAGACCTGGACCCACTGCCAGCCCATCACTCTAACAAGTTTTATCTGTGTTGACTCAGACAGTAAAGAATCTACCTGAAGTGTGGGAGACCTGGGTTCAATCCCTGGGTTGGGAAGATCTCCATAAGGAGGGCATGACAATGCACTCCAGTATTCTTGACTAGAGAATCCATGGACAGAGGAACCTGGTGGGCAACAGTCCATGGGGGCGTAAAGAGTTGGACAGGATTGAGTGACTAAGCACAGCACACATCCATGTTTGAAGATGTATTGCTACTGCTGCTGCTAAGCCATGTCAGTCATGTCCGACTCTGTGTGACCCCATAGATGGCAGCCCACCAGGCTCCTGTCCCTGGGATTCTCCAGGCAAGAACACTGGAGTGGGTTTCCATTTCCTTCTCCAATGCATGAAAGTGAAAAGTGAAAGTGAAGTCGTTCAGTCCTGTCCGACTCTTCACGATCCCATGGACTGTGGCCTACCAGGATCCTCTGTCCATGGTATTTCCCAGGCAAGAGTACTGGAGTGGGTTGCCATTGCCTTCTCCGTGAAGATGTATTAGTAGTTATATAATTTGTATCAACCAGGAACTGCATAGTGATAAGGGCTAATGCTTATTGAATGCTTGCTATGATTATTCAAAGTGCTCTATATGTACTCTGTAATTTAATTTAAATGATAATCCTATGTATAGAGATATAGAGGAAAAGAAACTTAAGCAAATTTAAATTGCACATTATCAAGAGCTATAAAATAGAGGTGAGAAGACAAAAGTAAACAGCAGACTTTAGAATCAGTAGTCCTTTATAATACTGTTTGCAAAGACAGGTACAATAAAAGACAGAAATGATATGGACCTAACAGAAACAGAAGATATTAAGAAGAGGTGGCAAAAATACACAGAAGAACTATACGAAAAAGATCTTAATGACCCAGATAATCACGATGGTGTGATCACACACCTAGAGCCAGGCATCCTGGAATGTGAACTCAAGAGGGCCTTAGGAAGCATCACTACAAACAAAGCTAGTGGAGGTAATGGAATTCCAGTTGAGCTATTTCAAATCCTAAAAAAATGATTCTGTGAAAGTGCTGCACTCAATATACTAGCAAATTTGGAAAACTCAGCAGTGGCCACAGGACTGGAAAAGGTCAGTTTTCACTCCAATCCCAAAGAAAGACAATGCCAAGGAATGCTCAAGATACTGCACAAATGCACTCATCTCACATGCCAGTAGAGTAATGCTCAAAATTCTCCAAGCCAGGCTTCAATAGTACGTGAACCATGAACTTCAGATATTCAAGCTGGATTTAGAAAAAGTAGAGAAACCAGAGTTCAAATTGCCAACATCTGTTGAAACATCAAAAAAGCAAGAGAGTTCCAGAAAACATCTGCTTTTGCTTTATTGACTATGCCAAAGCTTTTGACTGTGTGGATCACAACAGACTGTGGAAAATTCGTAGAGATGGTAATATCAGACCACCTGACTTGCCTCCTCAGAAATCTGTATGCAGGTCAAGAAGCAACAGTTAGAACTGGACATGGAACAACAGACAGTTTCAAAATTGGGAAAGGAGTATGTCAAGGCTGTATACTGTCACCCTGCTTATTTAACCTATATGCAGAGTACATCAAGAGAAAGTGCTTATGGCAGAAAGCAAAGAAGAACTAAAGAGCCTCTTGATGAAAGTGAAAGAGGAGAGTAAAAAGAGTTGTGTCATACTCTTTGTGACACCAAGGACTGCAGCGTGCCAGGCTTCCCTGTCAACCAACTTCCAGACCTTGCTAAGACTCATGTCCATGGAGTCAGTGATGTCACCCAACCATCTCATCCTCTGTCACGCCCATCTCCTGCCTGATCTTTCGCATCATCAGAGTCTTTTCAAATGAGTCAGTTCTTTGCAACAAGTGGGCAGAGTATTGAAGTTTCAGCTTCAGGTTCAGTCCTTCCAAGGAATATTCAGGCCTGATTTCCTTTAGGATGGACTGGTTGGATCTCTTTGCAGTCCAAGGGACTCTCAAGAGTCTTCTCCAACACCACAGTTCAAAAGCATCAATTCTTCCACACTCAGGTTTTTAATAGTCCAACTCTGACATTCATACATGACTACTGGAAAAACCATAGCTTTGACTAGAGGACCTTTGTTGGCAAAGTAATGTCTCTGCTTTTTAATCTGCTGTCTATGTTGGTCATAGATTTTCTTCTAAGCAGCAAGCATCTTTTAATTTTATGGCTGCTGTCACCATCTGCAGTGACTTTGGACCCCCCCAAAAATAGTCTCTCACTGTTTCCATTGTTTCTCCATCTATTTGCCATGAAGTGATGGGAATGGAGGCCATGATCTTAGTTTTCTGAATATTGAATTTTAAGCCAACTTTTTCACTCTCCTTTTTCACTTTCATCAAGAGGCTCTTTAGTTCTTTGCTTTCTGCCATAAGGATGATGTCATCTGCATATCTGAGGTTATTGATTTTTCTCCTGGCAAACTTGATTCCAGCTTGTGCTTCATTGAGCCCAGCAATATTCATGATGTACTCTCAGTTCAGTTCAGTTCAGTCGCTCAGTCGTGTCCGACTCTTTCTGACCCCATGAATCGCAGCACGCCAGGCCTCCCTGTCTATCACCAACTCCCAGAGTTCACACAAACTCACGTCCATCAAGTGGGTGATGCCATCCAGCCATCTCATCCTCTGTCATCCCCTTCTCCTCCTGTCCCCATTCACTCCCAGTATCAGAGTCTTTTCCAATGAATCAAATCTTCGCATGAGGTGGCCAAAGTACTGGAGTTTTAGCTTAAGTGTCATTCCTTCCAAAGAACACCCAGGGCTGATCTCCTTCAGAATGGACTGGTTGGATCTCCTTGCAGTCCAAGGGACTCTCAAGA
The DNA here is from genome assembly GCF_023091745.1 of Budorcas taxicolor. Taxonomy (NCBI): domain Eukaryota; kingdom Metazoa; phylum Chordata; class Mammalia; order Artiodactyla; family Bovidae; genus Budorcas; species Budorcas taxicolor. Next base: position 99,128,520 of record NC_068910.1, read on the forward strand.
GTCTTCTCCAAAACCACAGTTCAAATGCATCAGTTCTTCAGCACTCAGCTTTCTTCACAGTCCAACTCTCACATCCATACGTGACTACTGGAAAAAACATAGCCTTCACTAGATGGACCTTTGTTGGCAAAGTCATGTCTCTGCTTTTGAATATGCTATCTAGGTTGGTCATAACTTTCCTTTCAAGGAGTAAGCATCTTTTAATTTCATGGCTGCAATCACCATCTGCAGTGATTTTGGAGCCCCCCAAAAATGAAGTCTGACACTGTTTCCCCATCTATTTCCAATGAAGTGATGGGACCAGATGCCATGATCTTCGTTTTCTGAATGTTGAACTTTAAGCCAACTTTTTCACTCTCCTCTTTCACTTTCATCAAGAGGCTTTTTAGTTCCTCTTCACTTTCTGCCATAAGGATGGTGTCACCTGCATATCTGAGGTTATTGATATTTCTTCTGGCAATCTTGATTCCAGCTTGTGCTTCTTCCAGCCTAGCATTTCTCATGATGCACTCTGCATAGAAGTTAAATAAGCAGGGTGACAATATACAGCCTTGACGTACTCCTTTCCCGATTTGGGACCAGTCTGTTATTTCATGTTCAGTTCTAAGTGTTGCTTCTTTACTTACAATAAGTTTTCCCTCCTCCTCAGTGTTTCAGAAGAACTTGAAAAGGATTGGTATTAACTTTCCTTTGAATATTTGGTATTCTTATTACCTGTGAAGCATATGGCACTGAACTTTTTTTTTTTAGAGGTTTTTGAGTACTGATTCACTATACCTACTCAAAATCAACCTGCTAATAAGATTTTCTGTTTTGTGTTGATTCAGTCTTGTTAAATTGTAGGTCTCTAAGAATTAATTTGTTTATCCTATGTTATCAAATTTTGCTATATAATGGTTCTTTGTTGTCTTTCAGTTGTTCAATTGTGTCTGACTCTTTGTGACCCCATGGACTGCAGCAAGTCAGACTTTCTTTTCTTTCTCTATCTCCTAGAGTTTACTCTAACTCACGTCCATCGGGTTGATGATGTCATCTAGCCATCTCATCCTCTATCACCCCCTTCTCCTCCTTCCCTCAATCTTCCCCAACATCAGGATCTTTCCCACTGAATTGGCTCTTTGCATCAGGTGGCCAAAGTATTGGAGCTTCAGCATCAGTCCTTCCAACGAATATTCAGAGTTTATTTCTTTTAGGATTGACTGGTTTGATCTCCTTGCTGTCCATTTCTCAAGTCTTCTCCAGCGCCACAGTTTGAAAGCATCAGTTCTTTTGTGCTCAGCCTTATTTATGGTCCAACTCTTGTGTCTGTACATGACTATTGGAAAAACCATAGCTTTGACTACACAGATCTTTGTTGGCAAATTGATGTCTCTGTTTTTTAATAAGCTCTCTAGGTTACTCATAGCTTCCCTTCCAAGACCAGGCATCTTTTAATTTCATGTGGCAATCACTGTCTGCAGTGATTTTGGAGCCCAAGAACAGTAAATCTGTCACTGCTTACACTTCCTCTGCTATTTGCCATGAAGTGATGGGACCAGATGGCATGATTTTATTTTTTGAATGTTGAGTTTCAAGCCAGCTTTTTCACTTATCTTTTTCATCCTCATCAAGAAGTTCTTTAGTTACTCTTCGGTTCCTGCCATTAGAGTGGTATCATAGCATGTTTGAGTTTATATATATCCCCATAGAAATCTTGATTCTAGCTTGTAATTCATCCAGCCCAGCATTCTGCATGAAGTACTCTGCATAGAAGTTAAATAATCAGGGTGACAATACACAGCCCTCATACTCCTTTCCCAAACTTGAACCATTCACTTGTTCCATGTCTGATTCTGTTGCTTCTTGACCCACATAACAGGTTTCTCATGAGACACATAAGGTGGTCTTGTATTCCAGTCTACTTAAGAATTTTCCACAGTTAGTTATGATCCACAGAGTCAAAGGCTTTATCATATTCAATGAAGCAGAAGTAGATGTTTTCCTGGAATTCCTTTGCTCTGTCTATGTTCCAACGAATGTTGACAATTTGATTTGTGGTTCCTTTGCCTTTTCTAAATCCAGCTTATATATCTGAAAGTTCTTGGTTCACATACTGTTGAAACCTAGCTTGAAGGATTTTGAGCAAAAACTGCTAGCTTGTGAAATGTGTGCAATTGTATGGTAGTTTGATCATTTTTGAGCACTTTCCTTCTTTGGGATTGAAATAAAAATTGACCTTTTCTTGTTCTGTGGCCACTGCTGAGTTTTCCAAATTTGCTGGCATATTTAGTACAGCACTTTAGCAGCATCACTTTTTAGGATTTGAAACAGCTCAGCTGTAATCTTGTCACCTCCACTAGCTTTATTCATAGTAATGCTTCCTAAGGCCCACTTGATTTCACACTACACAATATCTAGCTTTAGGTGAGTAACCACGCCATTGTGGTTATCTTGGTTATTGTATAGTTCTGTGTATTCTCACCACCTTGTTTTAATCTTTTCAGCCTTTGTTATGTCCTTACCATTTTTGTCTTTATCATGCCTATCCTTGCATGAAAGTTTCCCTTGATATCTCCAGTTTTCTTGAAGAGATCTGTAGACTTTCACATTCTATTGTTTTCCTCTATTTCTTTGCATTGTTCACTGAAGAAATCCTCCTTATATCTCTTTACTATTCTCTGGAAATCTGCGTTTAGTTTGGTGTATCTTTCCTTTTCTCCCTTGCTTTCTCTTCTCTTCTTTCCTCAGCTATTTATAAAGTCTCTTCAGACAACCACTTTGCCTTCTTGTATTTCTTTTTCTTTGGGATATTTTTGGCCACTGTCTCCTGTACTATACTACAAACCTCCATCCATAGATCTTCAGGTACTGTGTCTAACAGAACTAATCCCTTTAATCTGATTGTCACCTCCATTGTATAATCATTAGGAATTTGGCTTAGGTTATAGCTGAATGGCCTGGTGGTTTTCCCTACTGTCTTCAATTTAAACCTGAATTTTGCAATAAGAGCTGATGATCTGAGCCACAGTCAGCTCCAGGTCTTATTTTTGCTGACTGTATAGAGTTTCTTCATGTTTGGCTGCAAGAAACATAAGAAATTTGATTTCAGTATTGACCATCTGGTAATGTCCAGGTACAGCATTCTCTCTTGGATTGTTGAAAAGGGGTGTTTGCTGTGACCAGTATGTTCACTTGCCAAAAGTCTATTTGCCTATGCCCTGCTTCATTTCGAACTCTAAGGTCAAACTTCCCTATTATTCCAGGTATATCTTGACTTCCTACTTTTGTATTCCAATTGCTTATGAGGAAAAGGAGTTCTTTTTTGTTTTTTTTGGTGTTTACTCTAGAAAGTGTTGTCGGTCTTCACAGATTTCCCATTCCACTCACCAGTTTCCACTTCTTTGGCATTAGTGGGTAAGGCATATTTTCAATGTGATGTTGAATGGTTTGTCTTGGAAAGAACCGAGGTCATTGTGTCATTTTTGAGATTGCTCCCAAGTACTGCATTTCAGACTCTTTTGTTGACTATGAGCGTTACTACATTTCTTGTAATGGATTTTGTCCACAGTAGTAGATTTAATGGTCATCTGAATTAGATTCACCCATTCCCATCCATTTTAGTTCACTGATTCCTAAAACATTAGCATTCACTCTTGCCATCTGCTGCTTGACCACATCCAATTTACCTTGATTCATAGACCTAAATATCAGGTTCCTATGCAGTAGTCTTTTTTACAGCATTGAAATTTGCATTCACCATCAGGCACATCTACAACTGAGTGCTATTTCTGCTTTAGCCCAGTCACTTCATTCTTTCTGGAGCTATTAGTAATTACTCTCTTCTCTTTCTTAATAGTATATTGGACACCTGCCATCTTGAGGAGCTCATCTCCAAGGTTATGCCTTTTTACTTTTTTTCATACTGTTCATGGGGTTCTAGTGGCAAGAATCCTGTAGTGGCTTGTAATTTCCTTCTCCAGTGGACCACACTTTGTCAGAACTCTTCACTATGACCTGTCCATCTTGGTTGGCCCTACAAGGCATGTCTCTTGGCTTCATTTCATTTCCTAAGTCCCTTTGCCACAACAAGGCTGTGATATCTAAAGTGAGTCTATTTTACACAGGATAGAGGTTTTTTGTTTTTTTTTTTCTTAATCTATTGAATCTTTTGAGGAATTTATTTACAATTAAATAATTATTAATAGGTATGTCAATTTATAGTTTCCCAGGTGGCACTAGTGGTAAAGAACCTGCCTGCCAGTGCAGGAGACATGAGATTTTGGTTCAGTCCCTGGGTTAGGAAGATCCCCTGGAATAGGGCATGGCAACCCACTCCAGTATTCTGGCCTGGAAAATCCTATGGACAGGGGAAACTGGTGGGCTACAGTCCATAGGGTTGCAAAGAGTCCTCCACGACTGAGGAGATTAGCATACACTCAGGCATGCATATTACTTTGTTAATTGTTTATCCAGCGTCTTTGTAGTTCCTCTCCTCTTCTTCTTCTTCTTTTTTTTTTTTTCCTTTGTTCTTTGATAACTTTCTTTAGTGGTATGCTTAGATTCCTTTCTCTTATATAAGTTTGTGAAGAGAAAGTTGCTCGATCATGTCCAACTTTTTCCGACCCCATGAACAATACAGTCCATGGAATTCTCCAGGCCAGAATACTGGAGTGGGTAGCCCTTCCTTTCTCCAGGGGATCTTCATAACCCAGGAAACAAAATCCAGGCCTCCCTCATTGCAGGCGAATTGTTTACCAGCTGAGCCACAAGGAAAGCCCCTTATATGCGTTTAGTACAGGTTTTTTTGTTTGTGGTTACTATGAGGCTTACAAATAGCAATTTACATCTCTATCAATCTGCTTTAAATTGAGGACAACTTAAGCTTGATCTTATTTTAAGAGTCAGTATTTTTACTTTACTCTCTATATTTTATGTTTTTGATGTTACGTTTCACATTTTATCATTGTGTGTCCCTTCACTAATGATTATAATTATACTTACTTTGACTTATCTTTTCTTGTAACCTTCATATTAATATCATAAAGAATATTTCATTGCTTTTAATATATTTTTAACTGTTTAATGAGATTTATTTTTTCATTCTTTTCCTTGTTACTAATTAGGATCCTTTCTTTTCAGCTTAAAGAGTTTGCATCAACATTTTTTGTAAAGCTGGTTTAATTGTGATAAACTCCTTTAGATTTTGCTTATCTTAAAAAAAGAAAACAAAAAAACTTTCTCTCTCCTTTATTTCAGACTGATAACTTTGCCAGGTAGAGTATTCTTGGCTGGAATTTTTGTTTCCCCTTTCAATATATCATACCCGCTCCCTTTTGATCTTCAAACTTTCTGTTGAAAACTGCTGATAGTTTTAGGTAGTAAAATCATTAAAATGTTAATGATTTTAATATTCTCTTCTTGTCTTTAAGTTTTGACATTTTAATCATAACATACCTTGTTGTCAGTCTCTGAATCATTGTTATTTAGGGCTCTCTTGGTTTCCTGTTCTGGATGTCTATTTTCAGTCCCAGGTTAGGGAGGGTTTTAGCTATTATGTATTCTAATAAGATGCTTGTTTCTTTTTCCCTTCTCCTTCTGGGGGCCTTATAATGTAAATGTTAATTTGTTTGAAGACCCTTAAATCTTCACTTTTTGTTATTTTTCTTCTGTTTGGCACTCTTATATTTTCATCTCTTCACTGAAGTTTTCACTGTGTTCGCCCATTTCCCTCCTCAGTTTGGTAAGCATCTTTTATGACTATTACTTTGAGTGCTTATAGTGTGAATTACTTATCTTCATTTCATTAAGGTTTTTACTGAGGTTTTATCTTGTTCTTCCAGTTGGAACACAGTCCTCTATTTCTTCATTTTGCTTGATCTCTGTTAGTTTCTAGACAGTAGACGAAACAATCATCTCTCTCAGTCTTAAGGGACTGGCCTGGTGTAGAAGATGAACATTGCCATTCAACCCTGCTTCAGCCCTTTATTATCTCTCAAACCTTCGTGCTTGTCCATGTAGTCTATTATATTTTTTAATAGCTTTCAATAGTTGAGGAAGTGTGAAGGCTCACCAGTGTCCCTAAAAGAGATCTCAGCACTTAGATTCAGGTTTGGAAACTAGATTTTCAGGCAGTAGCTTTTTAAAGTATGCAAGTAGTTATAGTCAGGTGGGACTACAAGCATGGGGCTTCTCAGGTGGTGCTAGTGGTAAAGAACCTGCATGCCAATGCAAGATGTGGGTTTGATCCCTGGGTCAGGGAAATCCCCTGGAGGAGGGCACAACAACCCATTCCAGTATTCTTGCCTGGAGAATCCTATGGACAGAGGAACCTGGTGGGCTATAAGTCCATCAGGTCACAAAGAGTCAGGCATAACTGAAGCAACTTAGTACAGGGACTGTGAGTATAAGCTGCACTGTCCAAAGGATCAGGCAGTGTCCCTCGAGGAGCAGTCACGAAAAAACAGGGCTCCAGATGAACATATAATTTTTTTTTTTTCTGGGATATAAGAGAAAGCTGGAGTGAGACAAATGGAGAGTGTCAAGATGGTGCCCACAGCTTACACTTTTTGAGAGCAGCTCCATAGCCTACTAAATGTGTGTCAAACCTGAAGTCTTTTCTCAGGCCAAAGCTCCAGGACAAATAAAGGAGTTTCCTTCAGAGAAAGACTAGGGGTTTGCCTTAGTTTATGCAATACCTAAGTATTGTGTGTGGAAGGTGGTGGTGATGCAGCCACAGTCTGATGGGACCTAGGAATGCAAATGCTATGGCCACCAGTGCCAGGCTATCAAGAGTCATCCTCTGGGTGGCAGCTGCCCAAACTGGGGAACCTGACATAAAAGCTAGGTTACCAACCATAAGTACAGCTCTCTTCCATGACATACTATGCTTTGGATCACAGTATAGGGAAGAGCTCAAAGACAGGTATCTGGAAAGGATGATAGCCAACTGCCAGAGTCCTTCCTCTCAGGCCACAGCCACGACGATTAGCTAATAGGCTTCATTCACAGAAAGACTGGGCCCCTGAATTTGTTGCCTTTTGTTGTGCCTTGGGGGTGGTAGCTATTTAAAAACTTTTTCTCTGTTATAGTCATGTAAGACTCACAAATGGAAGCCCCACTAGCCGACAGAGCCAGGCAATGTAGAGGTATCCCCTGAGAGAGTCACTAAAATTAGGGTGCCAGACAGGCATATGAGCTTCTTTCTGAGTGACACTAATTATTACAGTCCCTTGGAACCAGCGGCCAAAATCCCCCTGGTCTCCATAGTCAGGCAGCCAAGAGATATTCCCTGCATGGGAACCATGGAGCTCAGAGCACGAGACACATGGGACAGCTCCCTCCCAGGAGATACTGGTGCTTTGGAGCACAGGAAGGTAAACACATGAAGATGCAATCCTCATGAAAATATCTCCATGCCTAGATAATGTTTCAACAGATTCCTAGATGTGTGTGTGAAATTAGATGCCTGCCCTTGGCTGATGCTTTACTTATAAGCAGGCCATCGTCCTTCACTTAAAGTCTAGTTGTCTGAGTTGGACTCTGGGATAGCTTACTCTGAGCATTGCAAGGACCCTTTAAGAGCTATCTCCCAGATGGCCACTATCTTGTGAGCCCTTTTGGTTTTCAAAATTGGATATTTTGGTGGCTTTTCTCTCAGGTGAATGTCCCATGTAGAGTTTGAACGCTTTGCTTCTTGGAGATAGCTCTGGGTTTTGAGCTTCTTCCAGTTGTGGTCTCTGTGCTGTGGGTAGGATTTACGGCATAATTATGTCCCAGCCTCCCCAACCCACTTTGATGTGGCTTTCTTCTTGTTTGCTCAATAGTCCTCACTCAGCCAGCCTTTAGTTTAGTTTTGTTTTGCTTTGTCTTAGGGTAAAATTTTCCAAAAGTAGCTGTAGACTCAGTGTATTCATATTGAACCAAAACCGTGGTCAAATTATCAGAATTAGTCTATGCTTAGTTTAACAACTACAACGACAACAAAACCTCTGCTGTATACCTTATATTATGACCAGCTAAGCCACAAGAGAAGCTCATGAGTACTGGAGTGGGTAGCCTATCCCTTCTCCAGCACATCTTCCCAACCCTGGAATCAAACCGAGGTTTCCTGCATTGCAGGTAGATTCTTTACCAACTGAGCTATCAGGGAAGCCCTATACTAAACATAGAGAGTGGTAATTGAATTCTACAAAAATAACCTAGGAAAACTAAAAACAACAACAACAGGAAAATATCCACAGGAAAATTTTTTAACCTGATTAACTCTGATGCAAGTTATTAAAGAATCTGGTTCTAGGGTGTCAAGAAAAAAAAAAAAAAGTAAGATCATGAAAACTTGTGTTAATTTGATCTGATAAGTTCATATTGTGTAAAAAAATGATCCTATTTGCTTTATCAATGTGGTGTATACACAAAATATAGTCTCTGCGTTTGCAAATTATTGGCTACTGATAGAGCTCTACCAAACAAAAACAAAAAATACACTTTGTATACTGTGATACCTCTAGTTTTACTTGTCAATGGATTTTAGATTAGAAAATTAAACCAGCCAAATACTGAGTGTTTATATCTCACTGTTATTACTAGCAAAGATTTTAAATGGCCCATACATCTAAATGTGACACTAAGGGAATATGTCTGTTATGCTGAAAGGTAGGCTGTTTGCGTGAAAGTCCCAGTGGCTCAAAGGAACATAGCTTTGGAAGCTCAGATTGTTTTGTGAAAAAATAAAATCCCATGGACGAAGGAATGTGGTAAGCTACAGTCCATGGGTCACAAAGAGTTGGACACAACTGAGTGACTTCACATACATACATACATACATACATACATACAAGAAGGGAGGGTAGTATTTTGGTCCTCACTTTTTTGGGTATCTGACCATGTCATCTTGGCCTTCTTCCTTCTTATTTAAAAAACAAGTAGATTATTTTTAAGGTTCCCTTGAACTCATCTCATAAAATTCACATCTCTTCAAGCATAAGTTTTCACTATCAGTATTAGATGAGCTAATAAGGCTGCTTCTCTTCATGGAATATCCTTCTTGCAAAAAAGATATATATTCTTTACATTTTTATGACTTTTTCCTATAAGAGTGAATATGGAAAGTAAATTTATGCACTAGAAGTTTTAGGTATTTGATAACAAAATATATTATTTGGAGACTTATTAGTAGACTTGTAATAAGCAAATAGTGATGAAAAAGGATCATTTCTATTAAGGAAGTTAGACCCTATGTGGTTGAGTCTCTCACACTACTGTAATTGACTGCAGCTAAAGTAACATTAGATGTATTTTTTATGCTTAGAAGGAAAAATCTCCATGGCCTTCTTTGGATTTGCATGATGTTTTACTAATTAGCATATCAATAAATTAGAACCTCATTTTCCTGAATGCATTTTCTCTTTGGAATCCTACTTATTTGCTTCATATTAAAGATTCTCCCAATTTAACCACAGAACTTGAACTTAAAACAAAAACTGCACTACTCCAATTTTGGAAAGTGTCCAAAAACCTTTAGAGTCACTCAGTCCATTTAACACTTGAAAAGCAAACTTGATTGAAGTCACTATGTGGCCGTGCTCTAAGTGAATAAAATTCTCTCTGTGGCCATGCATAATTCTCTCTAGGTTTAATGCCAGTTGTGATTTTGCCTCAATGGAATACCCCAGGGCATAGATACATGGGACTTGAATGATGCTTACTATTAAAATAGTAAAAATATTAAATAATTCTCAATGTATGCAAATGAATAATAATGGGATTGTCACAGAGCCACAAAGAAGGAAAACAAAAACAAACTTCTTAGTAGACAAAGATTTTTCATTAGGAACTAACAAACTTGTTGGCTCAAGACCAGTAACGTTAAGGGGAATTTTTGTTTTTGTGAGCATAATATAGTGTTTTGAGCATAGAGGTCATGGAACAGGGCACGGAATTCAATCAGCTGCTCCTTACTCATAGAGCACACAGGAACTTAGGGTATATGTCCAGTAATGAGATTCTTTGCTAAAAGAAGCAGGTTTTCAGATCTCAATTTCTCCAGCAGAAGCCTCATTTGTGTTTTTCCGCCAACTTTATTGAGGAATAATTGACAAATATAATCATATATATTTAAAGTATACAGTGTGATGATTTGACATACATATACACTGTGGAAAGATTACCAGGCTCAAGAAAATTAACATATCCATCAGCTCACATAGTTAAATCTCTCTTTTTGTGGTGAGAATACTTAAGGTTTATTCTCAGCATCTCTCAAGTATATAATAGCACATTATTAGCCGTAGTCACCATACTATATACTAGGTCCTCAGTACTTACTGTTCTTAGAACTGAAGGATTGTGCCATTTAAGCTATATCTGCCCATTTCTCCCTCTTCCAATCTCCCAGCAATCTATTCTATTCTCAGTTTCTATTACTTGGCTTTTTCTTGCTGTTATCATTCGTGTGTGTGTGTGTGTGTGTGTGTGTGTGTGTGTGTGCCCAGTCAGGTCTGATTCTTTGTGACCTCATGGACTGTAACCCACCAGGCTCTTCTGTCCATGGAATTTTCTAGGCAAGAATATTGCAGCAGATTGTCATTTCCTCTGCAAGAAATCTCCCCGACCCAGGAATCAAACCTGCATTTCTTTCTTTTTTTTTTAATTTAAATTTATTTATTTTAATTGGAGGCTAATTACTTTACAATATTGTATTGGTTTTGCCATACATCAACATGAATCCGCCACAGGTGTACACATGTTCCCCATCCTAAACTCCTCCCACTTCCCTCCCCGTACCATCCCTCTGGACCATCCTAGTGCTGCGTTTCTTGTGTCTTCTGCATTGCAGGCAAACTCTTTACCAGTGAGCCAGCAAAGAAGCATTGTTTATATATAGGCAATACCATACAATATTTAGCTTTCTCTGTTTGGCTTATTTTACTTAGCCATAATGCTCTCCAGTTTCATCCATATTGTCACAAATAACAGGATTTTCTATTTTTATTGCTGAATAATATTTTCCATTTTATATGTAAACATTTTCTCTATCCATTCATCCCATGGAGAACATTTAGATTATATCAGTATCTTGACTACTGTGAAACTTATTTGTGTTTCTATGTAGTTTCACTATAATTTTTAAGTTTTAGAAAAGCTAAGCTAAAATAATCTTTGTTTCTTAACTTTTATATTTCTAGAAGTCCACACTAAATGTACTAATACATGTTTAAACCTAAATGAAATAATTCATCCTGAAGTATTGAAATCAGAACATCTTGGAGAACAATTAGATTTTTTTTAAGATAGTATACATACATATATAGCATTCTATTGAGCCAATGCTTCTCAATCAGAGACCACTTTTCTCCCAGGAAACAGCTGGTTGTTGCAATTTGCTGGGAAAATTCTATATTAATATCTAGAAGCCAAGTATGTTGTTAAATATCCTACTTTTCACAGAACAGCCCCCATGCCAAAGAATTATCTAGTCGAGTATATAAATAGTGCTGAAGTTGAAAAACCCTGCAATAGACTATTTCATGAACATATAACTTCCTTTTCTAATTTAAAACATTTAACAGTTTGAGACTGTTGAAGTATTACTATTGGGGATGTTACATTCTTCATTATGTATCTATATTTTTAGTATGTAATGTGTGTGTGTGTGTGTAATGAGAACTAGTCCTTCATATAAAACTGAATCAGAAAATTCCCAAATATCAAGAAACATTCGCCTTATAATAAGTAAATCAATGATGGGTGACTCTTCTCCCCTGAGCTGGTGAAGAATTCACTCACATTTCTGTGGAACTGATGCATCTAACTTAACTGAACCTGAAACTCTTTTATTCATTTAAAATGCAAGATAATCTCATCAGAGTCTTGACACTGAGAAGCAAGAATAGTATTCTTGCTACATTTTCTGTGTTTTTAGGGAAGCAAATATAGAATGTTCACTCTACAGGGGCCCTTAGAGATCATCTGTTCTAATCCTCTTATTTTATAGATGGAGAGAATAATCCTCAAACAAGAGAACTGTCGATCTGCAATTGCACAACTAGTTAGTAATGAAACTAGCTCTATAGTTATGTTATATATCACTATCAAAATGAGGTCATGATTTGATGACTTTGTAAAATTGAATCTATGTATATTGAAATGATTTATAATGGAATTTTGCTCAGCTGCAATAGTTTGGAATTGTCCTTCATAACTGGCATGACCTCTTTTGCCATCTAGATGAGATGGAACTTACCACATAATTATTTTTTCCTTCTTCAGGGTGTACTTTCTTTGTGCTAATATTACATTCACACTGGAAACATCATTTTCAAGTCACAATGTACCATATATAATATTCTACTTTAAATCATGTAGTGCCTTTAAAGTCATACAAGTCTGTGTCTGTATGTCAGGGAGATTAGGAATGAGTCTCTAAAAATACATTCCTATCCACAAATCCATTAATCTTTTACATTTTTATGGAAAAAGTCTACTTTATGTCCTTGAACAATAGCCTGCATAAGGACTTTTTTTTTTTTTTTTTTTTTTTGCTTTACTGTTAAACTGTTTCTCCTGGATTTTGTGCCTTCATATATAAATAGGACAATATGGTCAAATTATTCTTCCTGTTTTAATTTCTGCCTCAAATTCAAGATAACTGATGTTGCCTTTAGATGAAAATTATAAAATTAATAGGAACTGCATATTTTTCTCTCAAGGAAATTATACTATAATCTATGTTTCATGTCAGTTTAAAGTGAAAGACATTGCAGAAGTTTGACCGAGTTATTAAAAAAGTACTTTTAGTTCTGTTGAAAGTATCATCTTGACTTATGTCCAGTTGACATACTCTTAAGTAATATTGTGTTATCTGTGCTTTCACTGACATATATTAGTAAACTGAAGCTTCATATATAGGAAGCTTCAAGGCAATATATACTGACATAATGAACTCTGCTATTTGCATAGCCTCCACTTATATGTAAGTGGTATGTTTCATGATTCAGTAATTAAAACTTAATAGGAAATATCCAATATATTATGTTAATGTTACAGAGGTCTAAGTGAACGCCCAAACATTTAAGAATCTCATTTACCAAGGAATAAAGTATCATATCCTCAGCAGAGTGTATTGTTATTTTATGACTGTCTCCTGGGCATAAGTAATTTCAGAAGACAGTGTGTGTGCATACGCTTAGTCCTGTCCAACTCTTTGCAGCCCCATGAACTATATAGCCCACCAGGCTCCTCTGTCCATGGAATTTTCCAGGCAAAAATATTGGAGTAGGTTGCCATTTCCTTCTCCAGGCAACCTTCCTGACCCAGGCATGGAACTCACATCTCTTGTGTCTCTTGCATTGACAGGTGGGTTCTTTACTAGCTGAGTCACCAGGGAAGCCCAGAAGACACTAATGAGTATATGATATCATACAAAATTTCTCTGATATGATATCCTCTTTTCAGATAAAGTCTAAGATATTTCAAAGTTGGCACCATATTTAGCAGGCTTCTCAGATGGCTCAATGGTAAAAAAAATCCACCTGCCAAGCAGTAAATGTGGGTTTGATCCCTGGATGGGGAAGATCTCCTGAAGAATGAAATGGCAACCCACTCCAGTATTCTTGCCTGGGAAATCCTATAGACAGAGGAACCTGGTGGGCTACAGTCTATGGAGCCACAAAAGAGTGGAACGTGACTTAGGAACTAAACAATAACAGACCGTAGTTGTTGTTGCTGTTGTTGCTCCTTATTTGACACTGAATTATATTCAGCTAAGAGGTTCTCATAATGTCAAACCTATCTTTAGGGATTAAGGATGTCAATATATAGCACTCCTCTCTGTCCTTCCTCAATTAGAAATAAAGTGAAAACTAAGATACAGGAGATATAAAAATTGTTATTAGAAAAAAGTACAAAATTCAGTTTCAATTTGTATCTAAAATGTGTTATTTTCTTCTCTTCTTCCACACAACCACCTCTTCCTAAATTGTAAATGCCTTGGAAGCACCCATCCCAGGAAAAGGCTGTGTTTATTAAATACAAAGCAGCTTGTTTCAACTCTCTCGCTGGTTGTGGTAGGGGAGAATTAAAGCAAGTGTTTAGAAATTAAAACTTTCAATGCTTTATTTCTACAAAGTCAACAAATATGAACCAGATAGTTATTGACAGCATATTCTTAAGAGATATAAAAGATGAGGAGTATACCAAAGAGAAGTATTCTAACACCAGTGGCTTCATATGAAAATGTGACATCAGAGACAAGGAGTGTTCCCACTAACATAACATATTCTAATAAAATTTGTTGCACTTAATTGGTTGACTATTCCCTGATAAGATACTTTTATCCCTGTAGTAGTGACTCATTAATTTTTTATCCCCTCAAAATGAATGAAAAATGTCAATGTGTCCTCTGGGATTCTGTAGCTGTGAGGCAGGAAAAAAATGGTTACCTACTGATGAGGGCCATGGATTTCTAGGGACAAGATAAATGATAAAAAATTGAGTTGAGTATTAGGTGGAAAATATTTACATGAGAGTACTGATTTTTCTCTCTGTTTAACATTTATAAAAAAGAATCAAGATTAGTCTTGACTAAAGATTCACTTTATCTTAGATATTATTTTTTATTAACTTCCATGCTATTTAATTTTGTTAGTAAAAATTCCTATTATGAAGTACTTTCAGAATTTTGGAATTTTGTGCTCAATTATCTAATGATTCACACTAAGGCAAATTCAGATAGAATGTAGAAGTGTACAGATCACATTCTGTAGATTTTTCCTAAATTAACCAAGCTAAGTACATATAAAAAGAATACAAATGAGAAGATGAATGTAAATACATGTGTTTTGTTTGAGTAACTTTGGTTCATTTTTTTAAAATTTTAGGATAATATGTAATTATAATGTTATTAAACTATCCTAAGGAAGAATGTTTGATAGAAAATGATACAGTAGAATATGGAATTCATAGCTTATATTACTATTTTCTCATTCAGCATTTTGATAAAATACTATCTATTCAGTTGATAAAACAAGGATAGATATAACAAAAACAAATGTTATAGACCAAGTAAATATATCCCTATTTGAATTGTTTTTAATTGCTTATTTGTACTACTTTGAACATAAGAAAAACATTGAATCCACCACGGGTGTATTGTAAAGTAAAATAAAGTTAAAAAAAAAAAACAGCATTGAAGATGCTATATGTTTCTGTATATCACGGAAGTAGTATATGTTACTTAGATTTCAAGGCATTGGCTAACAAATTCCAGTTGACAAGATTGCCGTGATTCTAAACTAGACTATCATGGCATCCTGAAATAGACTCTAAATTAATCCATGCAAGATGAAAAACACTCAGTAGGGACATTATGAATTGATATCCATTCAGAAAGCAAACCTAGGGCCTTCCTTTGGATACCAGGGACATTTTTACTGTTCAAGTAAAGCTTTTCCCATGATTTATGACCAGAGTCAGGGGAGTGGGGAGAAAGACCTGTATTATAAATTATAAAACATGGTGAAGTGAAGTGAAGTGAAATCACTCAGTCGTGTCCGACTCTTTGGGACCCCATGGACTGTAGCCTACCAGGCTCCTCCCTCCATGGGATTCTCCAGGCAAGAGTACTGGAGTGGGTTGTCATTTCCTTCTCCAAGGGTTCTTCCCGACCCAGGGATTGAACCCGGGTCTCCTGCATTCCAGGCAGACGCTTTAACCTCTGAGCCACCAGGGAAGCCCATAAAAGATGGTAATAAAGTACAAACATTCATTTTTCCTTCCAGTTTATGTATAGCGATACACATATAAGTATAGATATGGAGATATAGCAAGTTGAATTTATTTTCCTTCACTTATACATATTTGGTGGATGACTGTAGTCATATTTGATAGACATATTGAGCTTTCATCCCTAGGAGAGAGATCCCATAGCAGCAGTTTAATCCCCAGGAGAAATATAGATAAACGCATGGAGAACCTCAACATCTGCCTTCTCTCTCTGTCTCTCTTTGCACTTGGCAAAGATCTCTCTGCCATTCTTCTGCTCAGGACAGTGAAGGCTCTGACCAGGCTAAAGATGTGGGGGATGGAAAAGCTATGAGCTTATTAGAAAATTATCTAAAATCTAAATACCCAGATACTAACTTTGACGTCGCCTGACTCTGTCCTCTCTGATTTTCCCCAATACGTTATTCAGGAGCTGTCTGTCAAATTTGAGGCTATTAATAATAAGCAGGCTTTTGTATTAAACAGGTTCCCTAGGAAATTTTGAAAGTGAAAAGGAAAAATAAAGAGAATATTGAAGACTAAAGGGAATATGTTTTTGTTCTATAGCAATACACTTACTCTAAACAGTAATACATTTATCTATACTTATATATTCTATTTCTAAATTAACCTCATCTGATTTATGCTATTTTCTGCCCAAAATGATAATAGAAGCAGAAAGTTATAGTGCAACACATAGTATTTGCTTTACTATTACTCCACCTACTGGAATTGCCCTTCACTGACGGCAAATTTCTGCGACAGAGACTTGATGAAAAATGAGAGAAGGGGAACTGGAATTATGTACAAGCTCTGACAAAACTGTTTTATTTTTGCTGATTTATTTAATAGGATGGTACTTATAAAAATGAGAAAGGTAACTTTATTTGAGCATCAGTTTAGATTGTTCAGTAACAGGATGCATTGTTTTGCTCTTTATTATTTTATGTTTTCTCAGTTACTAAGCCCAATCACATCATTGGGCTCAGTAGAAATAGTGTTATTTTGTATTAAAGTGCTGAACCACACATTACTTGGGATTTCCTGGTGGCTCAGATGGGAAAGAGTCTGCCTGCAATAGCGGGAGACCTGGGTTCTATCCCTGGGTTGGGAAGATCCCCTGGAGGAGGCTATAGCAACCCACTCCAGTATTTTTGCCTGGAGAATCCGCATGGACACAGTCCCACAGGGTCGCAAAAAGTCGGACAGGACTGAACAACTAAGCACACATACATTATTCAAATATGTCTTTTGTTATAAAAATAAGATGTAGGTTTTCAATGTTTCAGAAATGTATTTAAGTAAAACAATTCTAGAGGAATACTGAAATATTCTGTGGAGTGTAGTTTAACATATCAAGGTAATTGAAATAATTTTGTTATAAATATAATGTAGATGATTTTTGAGTTTACTACAGATTATATGTTCTAACTTAATGTTTTTCAGATCATTTATATCAGAGCATAGCAATCATCTGTGTATAAATATGACTTGCATTTATTTTTAGATATATTTTATGTAATTTTCAATCTTAGAGTACTTGAAAAATACAATATAATTATAATCAGGATTACATATGATTTTTATATGGAACACTTAATCGAGCAGGTAATTTGTCCATGATCTTAGATATTTTAAAAATAGTATCTTAAAATAGCATTCTAATGCATAATGTTCTAGGATATTAGCAGTTTTCAGTCACACTACACTTTGATTCATTTAAAAATAAAGACATAAATTCAGCTGAATTTATTCTTGAAGTGAATTTAAAAATGACTTCCCTTTACAGTAGTATGGGAACAAATTGTTACTAAATTAATGCTGAATAATATTCCTGTGTGTATGCATTTATATATGCGAACAAATATAATATGTAAGGGCATTGCCAATACCCATATTTATACTACCTTTTCTTGAATGTACATAAATAAAAAAATAACAGGACAGACAGCTTTATATTAACATCTAATGAGGTTTGGGGTATCGTTCGGCATATTCCATTAACCAGTGACTTTAAGTAGAGACTGTTAACTCTGTATTATAAGTGACTATATAATAAACATTAGATTAAGTGTTTCTATTTTTATATCCAAGGAAAGCAAAATGTTTTCTTAAAATTAGTCATATATTAACTTAAAAAATAATTTTTATGTGTTCTTATTCACAAATATCATGTGGAATATAGCAAATATAAGAGACGGTCTTATGTTTTTGATAAAATATCCTTGCCTGAGCACAAAATGAAATGATCTTTTTCTCTGTAATACAAAAAAACATGTACTAGAAACAAGTGAATCAACACAGCTGGCTGCTAGCATTGTGATTAGGAATGCACTAGTTTGGATAAAATAAGAACTAGCCTGAATCTGCCCAAAGCTTGAACTCAAATGACCCTGAAAGAAGTTAAAATACTTTGCCAAATCTCTTTTTTTTTTCCTTCTAATTTCACATGTCCCGTTTTTATAATGAAAGATTGGGATCACCTTATTTCTTGATTAAGTTAAAAAAGAAATTTTGAAATAAAAATAACCAAATAGAGCCTCTTGAAGGAGGGTGAAAGAGAAGAGTGAAAATGCTGGCTTAAAATTCACCATTCATAAAACTAAGATCCTGGCATCCAGTCCCATCACTTCATGGCAAATAGAAAGGGAAAAGGTGAAAATAATGTCAGATTTTATTTTCTCGGCCTCCAAAATCACTGCAGATGGTGACTGCAGCCATGAAATTAAAAGACACTTGCTTCTTGGAAAGAAAGTTATGACAAACCTAGACAGTATACTAAGAAGCAGAGACATCATTTTTCTGACAAAGTTCCGTACAATCAGAACTATGTTTTTTTTTTTTTTTCCCAGTAGTCATGTGCAGATGTGAGAATTGGACCTTAAGGAAAGCTGAACACCAAACAATTGATGTTTTTGAATTGTGGTGCCAGAGAAGACTCTTGAGCATCCCTTGGACAACAAGGAGATCAAATCAGTCAATCCTAAAGGAAATGGACCCTGAATATTCATTGGAAAGACTGATGCTGCAACTGAAGCTCCAATACTTTGGCCACCTGATGCAAGAGCAGGCTCACTGGAAAAGACCTTGATGCTTTGAAAGATTGAAGGCAAAAGGAGGAGAGGGCGATAGACAATGAGATGGTTGTATGGCATCATCAACTCAATGGACATGAATATGAGCAAACTTTGGGAGATAGTGAAGGGCAGTTTGACATGCTGTAGTCCATGGAGTCACAAAGAGTCAGACATGACTTAATGACTAAACAACAACAATACTCAATAAACTGATTAAATTTCTAGCTGTCCATTGTGCAGTATTGGAGAAGGCAATGGCACCCCCACTCCAGTACTCTTGCCTGGAAAATCCCATGGATGGAGGAGCCTGGTAGACTCCAGTCCATGGGGTCGCTAAGAGTTGGGCGTGACTGAACGACTTCACTTTCACTTTTCACTTTCATGCATTGGAGAAGGAAATGGCAACCCACTCCAGTATTCTTGCCTAGAGAATCCCAGGGACAGAGGAGCCTAGTGGGCTGCCGTCTATGGGGTCACACAGAGTCGGACACGACTGAAGCGACTTATCCCCAGCATTGTGCAGTATGGATTAAAGTGTAGGGAAGAATATTAAAGAGAAGGAAAGTGTTTTAAGGATGCACATTGTCAGAAATTGCATCCTCAAAAGTATAAGAGTCACAGATAAACACTCTAGATGCATCACACCTCCCACATGTCCTTGCATTCTCAGAAAAATGCAGAGATCATTATTATTTTTCTAAGACTGCCGCTTGCAGTCCATTTCTCTTTAGCTGGGTCTGAGTAATAACGTATAGGCCAGATCATGACAATTTAGTGTTCTTTCACCTGCTGACTAATATCTCAAAATAGAGTCACATGATTTAAAACCAATAAGCAGTTATTGAAATGCAGATGTTATTTAATTATTTATATTTTATATTGGGGTGTAGTTGATTTATAATGTGTTAATTTCAGGGGTACAGCAAAGTGATTCTCATATATATATATACATCTTTTTTTTTCAGAGTATTTTCCCATAAAGGTTATCATATTGAGTAAAGTTTCCTGTGCTATAGTAGGTCATTATGATTATCTACTTTATTTATAGTAGTGTGTATATGTTAACCCCAAAGACTATGAAGGAAAAGTTGGAAGAAGAAGAAAAAGAGTGGAAAGGTGATGATATGAGGAGGAAAAAAGCAGGTAAAGAGTGATAAGTAAAAAGGAAAAAAAATAAGGGAAAAGAAAGAGCAAGTGAAGATTGAGGGAGAAATAGGAAGAAGGTATAAATAGTAGTGATTTATCTCTACAAAGCTTCCTTTGTTTTTTGTTAGTATCTATTTAAGGCTGACCTGAGAACTCTCTGCTCCTTTACTCTCCATCTCCAGGCATGTAGGGCATGGTTTCTCTCAGAACCTTTTATGTACACCCTGCCACATACACATTACCGTGGAGATGCTTCCGCATTCTCTTCACACCTAATTTCTACCATTATTTCATCTTTGTGAACAATAAATTCAAGCTTGCTGCTGCTGCTGCAGCTAAGTCGCTTCAGTCGTGTCCGACTCTGTGCGACCCCATAGATGGCAGCCCACCAGGCTCCCCCGTCCCTGGGATTCTCCAGGCAAGAACACTGGAGTGGGTTGCCATTTCCTTCTCAAATGCAGGAAAGTGAAAAGTGAAAGGGAAGTCGATCAGTCATGTCCGACTCTTAGCGACGCCATGGACTGCAGCCTACCAGGCTTCTCCGTCCATGGGATTTTCCAGGCAAGAGTACTGGAGTGGGTTGCCATTGCCTTCTCCAAATTCAAGCTTAGTTACAAATAAATTAGGAAGTTGAAAAAAATAACAGGCATTGCAAATAACTGCTTAACAAAATTAACTCAAGTACTATGTTTATGTTAGAAGATAAATGAATTTTTTTAAAGACCCTTATCCTAAGGAATTGAGATAAAATATTCCTATAGTCTTCAATCTGTTTAAAAAGCACCTTTAATTCATTGGCCCTTCTTCAAATCCGTTATTGCATTGATTGGAACTTTCTCTACTGTAAAATTACTATATAATAGCAAATATGTTCAGTTTCTTTCTGATCTTGGGTGGAGTTGGCCTGCAATGGCTTGCAGCAGGGTTTAGTTCCCAGCTGGAGACTGAGGCTGAGTTGTGGCCCTGAGAGCACCAGATCCTAGCCAGTAGACCAGTGGTTAGTGACAAGGGCCCTGGCCCTTTGGCTTTGCACAAAAGAATTTCCACAAAGACAGAAAATAGTGAAGCAAGTGAAGTATTTATTAAGAGGGGGAGGGGTGGGCGAAGTAGAGTACATGTGGATAGACACAGGGGTGGACTCAGAGTCACTGAGTCACACCCTCGTGGCAATTTGAATTACTTTTATAGGCATCTCTTCCAGGTTTCCATTAGCCAGTCATTTATATTTGTCTGGTTCACAGTCCATATTTGGTACATCCTAGAATCCTCTCCAGTACTCTTGCCGGGAGAATTCCATGGACGGAGGAGCATGGTGGGCTGCAGTCCACGGGGTCGCTAAGAGTCGGACATGACTGAGCGACTTCACTTTCACTTTTCACTTTCATGCATTCGAGAAAGAAATGGCAACCCACTCCAGTGTTCTTGCTTGGAGAATCCCAGGGACGGGGGAGCCTGGTGGGCTGCCGTCTATGGGGTGGCACAGAGTCGGACACGACTGAAGCGACTTAGCAGCAGCAGCAGCGAATCCTCTCAAATGTGTACTCGTGTGTACACACATATCTTAGCCAAGATGAATTCTACTGAAAAGGCATATGCATAGAGCATCCCTTGAGATCACTCCCCTTTTGACCTCCAGGGAGCCTTTCTATGCCTGTGTGGTCTGGGAGGTCTCCTGACTCTGAGAATGAGAAATACATGGTCTTGGGAGGACCTAGCTTCCTCCCTTAATTATCCTGCTATTTTTATCCCCAGTACTTTGGCAACCTCATGCGAAGAGTTGACTCATTGGAAAAGACTCTGATGCTGGGAGGGATTGGGGGCAGGAGGAGAAGGGGACGACAGAGGATGAGATGGCTGGATGGCATCAGTGACTCGATGGACGTGAGTCTGAGTGAACTTTGGGAGTTGGTGATGGACAGGGAGGCCTGGTGTGCTGCGATTCATGGGGTCACAACGAGTCAGACATGACTGATCGACTGAACTGAACTGATTCTTATCTTGGAGTTTTGGTTTATGGGGAATGAATCTCTAGTTGCTTTACCCTCTTGGGGGTCCTGACCAGAGTTTCTAAAACTCTTGTAATTTCCTAAATGACTTCTAATTGTAATTTCCTAATTTTCTAAGAGCAATGGAAGTACTTTTATCATAATATTTGGTTTCTGTCTTGAGTTCCTGAAGCAGCTCTAGGAAAATAGACATGAAATACATATTTTTGTTATGCATAACAAATACCAATGCAGACCTCAGTTTATGTCAATAAGACTCTTTGAAAGCCCCTAAGTGTGATCACTAATGGACAATGATTTAATCAACCATGCCTATATAATGAAACCTCAATTTAAAAACCCTCATCAAAGGGATTTAGGGAGCTTCTGGGTTGATGTACAGATGGAGATGTGAGAAGAGTTGCTTGGCCAGGGATGGTATAAAAACAAGTCACTCCTTCCTACATACCTTATCATATGTATCTCTTTACCTGCCTGTTCATTTTTATCCTGTAATATATTCTTGGCTATACATCTCTAATACCAAGTAAAGTGCTTTCCTGAGTTCAGTGAGCCATTCCAGCAAATTATTGAACCTCAGGAGAGGGGTTGTGGGGACTTCCAATTTATAATTGCTTGATCAGAAATACAGATGAAACCTAAAAATTGTGGTTGGTGTCTGAGGTTGGGGTAGGGCAGTCTTACTGCTATCAGGTGGCCTCTGCTGGCCTGCAGTGGCTTAAAGCAGGGTTTCAGTTCCCTGGCATGAGATTGAAGACAGGTCACAGTGGTGAGAGCACAGGTCCTAACCACTAGATCAGTAGTTAGTGGCAAGGGCCCTGGCTTTTCAGCTTTGCTTAAATTAGCATAAAGTAATGGGGAAACATAATAGAAAGTAGTGGAGCAAGTAAAATATTTATTAGGAGGAAAAGAGTACAATATGTGCGGATAGACACATAGGTGGGTTCAGAGAGTTACTGAGTTGCACCCTCATAGCAGTTTGAAGTACTTTCATGTGGCAACTTTTCTGGGTTTCCTTTGGCCAATCATGTTGATTTGCCTGGTTCAGAGTCCATAGCTTAGGATATTCCCATGTATGCACGTGCATCTCTTAGCCAAGATGGATTCTACCAAAAAGGCATATGGGTAGAGCATCCCTTGGCATCACTTCCCGTTGACCTCCAAGGAGACTTTCTGTGCATGTGTGATTGGGGAAGTGTCCTGGCTTGGAGAAGGAGAAATATGTGATCTGGAGAGGACCCAACCTCCTCTCTCAATTGTTCTGCTATTCTAGTCTTGGAGTTTTGGTCCACAGAGAATGGATCTCTAGTTATTGTACACTGAGGGGGCCATCCACTACTTGCCTCACTATGATACTGAGTTCTTCAACTGTGGAGTCTTTCCTAACTCCAAACAGTGTCAGAACTGGGGACACCAGTTAGTATCTACAGAGAACTGGAAAAATTGCTTGGTTTGAAAAAAACAACATGTCTGGTGTCAGAAGTGAAGGGTAGTAGAACATAGAAAACAGGAGGTTTTCCCATTTATCTACCTTGACTTCTTGTCCTAAAGATGCTTTCTTCTCTTTCCCTTCTCCTGAGGTCTCTGAAATGCTAGTTTTGTGGTAAACAATATTTACTCAGCCGCATCACAGAATACATGCAGCCCCATTTTGCTTCAATTCAAACCCAGCTCTCTCTATAGCATTTTTTATTTTAGTTCTTTTTTTTTTTTTTTAAGCTACTTATTTTCCAGTGATTCAAAAGTGAATGGTAATCAAAATTCTATGGGTTTTCAACTATTTCTTGCTTGATTATAAAGTGCCCTCTTTCTTTGTGATTCATAGCCTCTACACATGTTACACTCCTTTATACTAGGGCATTCCAACAGATTTTAAAGGGCTTTGAAAATCTTTGATTTCTGTTCTTACAAGATATAGGAAGTCTGTGGGGTTAATCCACCTAGCTCCCTAATTTTTCTCATCCTCAGTCATTGCTTGAACAACCTGATCCATAAACTGCATTATTCATCATGACCCACATTACTACTCCATTGTCAGAAAACAATGCTTCATGAATATTTCCATGTTTCTGCACCAATGGGGCTTTTGGAACAAAGATTGCTGGATCCTTGGTTAAAGAAGTGTTTGAGTGGAAAACAAGTCTTGAAAATTAAAGACAGAATGAAAGTGTTCAGAACACGCTACTACAAATAGGCCAATTTGATATATTGACTTTTTTGATCTAAAGGTACTTAGAAAAGCAGCAGGTACTAAAAGAGGCATCTGACCTTCAATTTTCTTCTTGAAACAAGAGATATAATTCCTATCCAAAAGATGCCATCCCTGAACCTGGAGGAAAAGGACATTCTCATCACCAGAGAAAGGGGGTTGAGGCTGAGAAGAATCTGTACAAATACATATTGTTAAAATGACCCTTATCCTCCTTTGGTCTTCCTAAATATTTTACTTTTTTCACAATTACTATTTTTTTTTCAACCTAGTATATCAGAACTTAGGGGACCTAAGCGCTGTTTGGGTCTTCATTTTCCTGTGAAGGCTTCCATGTACATATAAAAATAAACTGTGTATGCTTTTCTCCTATTAATCTGTCTCAGTTTAGTTCAGTTCAGTTCAGTCACTCAGTCATGTCTGACTCATTGCGACCCCATGAACTGCAGCACATCAGGACTCCTTGTCTATTACCAGCTCCCAGAATTCACTCAAACTCACATCCATCGAGTCGGTGATACCATCCAGCCATCTCATCCTCTGTCGTCCCCTTCTCTTCCTGTACCCAATCCCTCCCAGCATCAGAGTCTTTTCCAATGAGTCAACTCTTTGCATAAGGTGGCCAAAGTATTGGAGTTTCAGCTTTAGCATCAGTCCTTCCAAAGAAATCCCAGGACTGATCTCCTTTAGAATGGACTGGTTGGATCTCCTTGCTGCAGTCCATGGGACTCTCAAGAGTCTTCTCCAATATCATAGTTCAAAAGCATCAGTTCTTTGGCACTCAGCTTTCTTCACAGTCCAACTCTCACATGCATACATGACTACTGGAAAAACCATAGCATTGACTAGATGGACCTTAGTCGGCAAAGTAATGTCTCTACTTTTGAATATGCTATCTAGGTTGGTCATAACTTTCCTTCCAAGGAGTAAGTCTTTTAATTTCATGGCTGCAGTCACCATCTGCAGTGATTTTGGAGCCCCCCAAAATAAAGTCTGACACTGTTTCCACTGTTTCCCCATCTATTTCCCATGAAGTGATGGGACCGGATGCCATGATCTCCGTTTTCTGAATGTTGAGCTTTAAGCCAACTTTTGCACTCTCCTCTTTCACTTTCTTCAAGAGGCTTTGTTGTTCCTCTTCACTTTCTGTCCTAAGGGTGGTGTCATCTGCATATCTGAGGTTATTGACATGTCTTCCAGCAATCTTGATTCCAGCTTGTGCTTCTTCCAGCCTAGTGTTTCTCATGATGCACTCTGCATATAAGTTAAATAAGCAGGGTGACAATATACAGCCTTGACGTACTCCTTTTCCTATTTGGAACCATTTATCTGTCTATGTCAACTTAATTCTCAAGTTCAGCCTGAGACCTCAAGATAGTAGAGAAAAAATATTGCTCTGCCTACAAGACTTACAGAGAGAGAGATTCAGACAACTCCAGTGGACCATTAATTTACAAATCAAATGAGAATAAATCTAGGAACCATTACCTTTAGGGTGATTTTGCTTTGCAAACCAAAGGTCATTCTCTCTCCAGAGATGCTGAGGGTTAAATTGGCCAGCTGACCTCTGTTGAGTTCCAAGATGCATAATTTTAGAGATGCTCTCCTGTAGTATTGATGAGAAGGACAAGAAGGATATATCTGACTCGTGCTGCATTCCACCTGGGGAATTAGCGCATAGAAAATTAGCACTATGATTGACATGCGAGTAAATAATCAGTTTGTGTTTTGATCCAGAAAACTTGTGTTTTTGTATTAGGATAAATAAATAAGTTTAGGTGTAAAAACAATACACACTTCTTCTTTAGCTGTGTGGAAATACCCTGGACCTTTATCCCTTCATTCTCTCTGTAATCTAGCAGATCAATTCTGATTTCACATTCTTTTCCTCAAGTTGTATTATTTTTATCTCTTAATTACTTTCTAATTTTCACATAAAATAGAGATCACCAAGAAGACTTTCTGGTTTCCTGCCACTCCTGTGTATCAGTGTGTCTTTTATTTGTATGAATCTCAAAAGGTGAGACTCATCCTATATTACTCCTTCAACTACCACATCCAATTCATTTTATACCTTATTGACTCTCCATTCTAAATATAACTTGGGATATTTTCTTCTTTTTTTTTCTCAACACTTTGGTTCCTCTTCTTGATTTAGTTTAGACCCCTGTTACTACTAGAAGGCAATAGTGAGACACAAACCTTAAAATTGAGCTGATTCTGAATAGAAAGCCTGGAGTGGGAGGGTAAATTGCTCTTTAAAACTGAACTTTTGTTTGTTTGTTTGTTCAAATTACTTTGTAGTTGAATAAGAAATTGTTCTCAATACATTTGTATATTTATCTGTCTTAAATGTGTGATTATAGTTAAAGTGTTATTTGCTCAGTCATGTCTGACTCTTTGACACCCCACTGACTGTAGCCCTCCAGGCTCCTTCATCCATGGGATTTTCCAGGGAAGAATACTGGAGTGGATTGCTATTTCCTTCTCCAGGGGATCTTCCCAACCAAGGGATCGAACCCAGGTCTCCCACATTGCAGGCAGACTGTTTATTATCTGAGCCACCAGGAAGCCCAAATGAGTACTTAACACTTCTGCTGCTAAGTAACTTCAGTCGTGTCTGACTCTGTGTGACCCCATAGACGGCAGCTCACCAGGCTCCCCCGTCCCTGGGATTCACCAGGCAAGAACACTGGAGTGGGTTGCCATTTCCTTCTCCAATGCATGAAAGTGAAAAGTGAAAGTGAAGTCGCTCAGTCGTGTCCGACCCTCAGCGATCCCATGGACTGCAGCCTTCCAGGCTTCTCCGTCCATGGGATTTTCCAGGCAGGAGTACTGGAGTGGGGTGCCATTGCCTTCTCCGACTTAACACTAAATGGACTTTATCAAAATATTCATGTTTATTTTTTTAAGCTCTTGGTTATTTTCTGCTGAAGTAGCAGACTTACTTATGTATTGTGGTTCTGGAATTTTTGATGCCAGTTACTTTAAGAAGATAGTTCTTATTTTACCTTGTTGCTGATTAATTTATCAGACTTTGGTTACTATATATTAATACATCTAATAGTTTAAAAAATGTTGACTATATTGCAGACTAACAAAAGATTCCAAACCTGGGGTAATTCATATTTATCCCCAAAATGTATTAAATTGGATATAACAAATTAGTTTTAGAAACCATAAAATACAGTACAAAAATTACAGTCTTTTTCTAGATGTTTATTTTCACAAATATTGAATTTATTTCAATGGTTCTAAATCCAATAGCAAAAACATAGTTATATTTGCGGCAGTATTTTTTATGTGTTTTTGAGGATAAAACTGTATTTTCCAGTATAAATGTATAATCATGACGTATATATGAGCAAATAGAGATCTTTTTATTCTTCTGATTCTCTTGATAGCTCTGGAATACATCTGAAGCTGAGTCTGAAAGTAAGGTCAGGAGAAATAAGTTAAGTGTCTAATATGTATAAGGAGACCTCTTGGACATTCAAGAATGACAGAGAGACGACAGGAGTTTTAAAGGGAAGATATAGGGGAGGCAAAAACACACACACAGACACACACACACAAAATGTGTTTGCTATCCTTTCTGGAGAAAAAAAATCCAGTGTTGGACAATCTAGAAAAAACTTTTTAAGTAGTTCTGTGTGATGCTTCTTTTGAAATTGTTTTATTTTTGTAAACAAAACTCCTTTTACCAAAGCAAGTCCTAAGTAAGATCTATTATACACACAATTCTTTGTGTGATTTTTGGGTATTTAGAAAATGACCTAATTCCGTATATGAGTGGATAAAGTGAGGGATAGAAATAGCATCTATGGACAGGAGAGACAATCCATAGATGAAATAAATTACACAAAACAAGAGCTCAGAAACTTTGGTGATAAATTCACAGCTGTAATGAAGACTTTAAACTTCTTTGGCTTTAGTATACTTTGCATAGTACGGTAGGGCAAAGACAAGCCAATTAACATAAGAGGTAGTTATTCAGGAATCTAAAGTATACATTTTCAGCTGCCACTATAATCATTCATCTTTCATTAATTTAATAATTCTTTTGACTATTATCTACTGAACATTCACTGTGTACAGAGCATTCACTAGATGCTGGCCTAATGGTTGTGAATTAAAAGCTAGCTAAAGCAATACCTTGGCACACAAGATCTCACAGGGAAACAAACATGAAGAAAAACAGTTGTAATATGTGATAGGTGCTAAAATATAGACATATGCAGGGCTAGAAGAGCTCAGGAGAGGAAAAAAATCTAACAGAAAAACCAGAGAAGGTTTCAGAGATATTAGCCTGAATTAAGTAGCAAAGAGTTATTATGAATTCTTAAAAAACAGAAACATAAGAAGGGCAATCCAAAAAGAAGTAATATCATATGCAAAGATATAGAAGAATAAAAAGCAGTAGTACGTTCAAGATAATCTAGAAGTGTCTACAGCAAGTGTGCCCATGACATTAGGAAGCAGGTAACCTTGTCAAGAACCCAATAGAAATATGATGTAGGCCACATATATAATAAGTTTTCCAGAAGCCATATTCAAATAGTAAAAGGAAATGGTAAAATCAGTTTTACTAAAGTTTTATTCATCTGACATTTTACAGATATTTTCATTTCAACATTGCATTGGTATAAAATTATTAATGAAATATTTTACATATAAAAAATGTCATTAAAGTTTGAAATGTTACCTATACTTACATTGCATCTCCGTGCAGAGGAGTCACATTTCACATGACACAGACACATGATGGGAGTGGTCACTTTATCAGATGGTTTGCTTCTAAAGTTAGACTGTTGCAGGACATGGTTCTTGAGTAATGTAGTGAAAGTGAAAGTGAAGTCGCTCAGTGGTGTCCGACTCTTTGCGAGCCTATGGGCTGTAGCCCACCACCGGAGTGGGTTGCCATTTCCTTCTCCAGGGGATCTTCCCGACCTGGGGATCGAACCCGTGTCTCCGCTATTGCAGGCAGACGCTTTACTATCTGAGCCACCAGGGAATCCCTTAGTAATGTAGAGTTCATTTTAAAAGACATTGCCAGGTTCATTTTAAAAGACATTGTCAGGAGTCTTCCATTATGGACAAACCATTTCTATTTTTTTTTGGCTTTATATTTATTATACGGTTACTACTTAAGTATGTGCAAGTATGAATGTAGCGATACATTTCTCAAGCTTATAGCTCTTCAACATGTATCCACACAGATGCACACTCACATAAACCACTTAAAATATTACATGTTACATACTAATTTAAAATATAAAAACTTTGCTAGTGTACTACAGTGATATTAATTTCAAGGCAATAATGGAATTTTTTTTTTTTTTAGATTCCATACATAATACACACATGTATGTGTGTGTATTACATTTTCTTTATCTGTGCATCCACGAATGGGCACTTGGATTGTTTTCATAACTTGACTACTGTAAATATTACTGCAATGAACATGGGGATATATATCTTTTTGAATTAGTGTTTTCATTTTCTTTGGGTAAATGTATCTTTATCTTATTGAGTCACCATTACTCTTTTATTTGTTACCCTGCAAATTAAAATAGCTTAAAGTGATGTCAATGTGAATTTAAAAACAAACAAGGAATGAATTCCTTTGTCAGATCTTGGTTTTAGGGCAGGTGATTCAGATAGTCCAGGTATATTGAGTGTTTTAGATGCTGTCAAAATGAAAACAAAATATTTTAAAACATGATATAGAACCTGTGAATTCTCTGTGACTTAGTTTAGAGATGGTCCTGTTTGAGAAATGTTGCTGTTGCCACATTATAATTTTACTGTGATATCTACAAGTTTGCTAGAGAATCATTTAAAGCCTCTGGGGATTTACAAATTCAACTTTAGGCTTTAAAAAGAGAAGTGACTGTGAGTGGAGATAGATATTGTACATGTATGTAAAAAGTATGATTCTAAACCTAGAAGATTTGGGTTGAGAAATATGATAATTTAAATACCCTTATTTACTGTTGGAAAGAAAACAATATTATTATTCAAACAATTTTTAATCAAAATAACTTAGATGTGCATAAGCAAATCAATTCCATTATACTATAATTACCATTTTATTAATATTCCTCAAAAATGAAACTGCCCTATTCTGAGTATAGTCAGCAGATCACTGCAGTTTGAACAGGTCCTTGGCTTATCTGGGGTACTACTCTGAGAAAAAGATATTCACAGCATTCATCCAAATAGACATTACCTGGGGGAACTGTTTCTTTATAACATAGTTTGGTTTCCATAGTTTGAGTTGTCTTCATTTCTGATTTTATCTATAGTAAGTTAGTAATGGTTCTTCATTTTTTCAAATATCTGAATCTTCTCTTATTATTTAAAAAGTCTTATCAGTCCCACCCTTTAAGATATTAAACAGCAAATTATATTTGATCATTCAGATATTATTCGATTATAGAAAAAATGTCTGGAAAACTACATTTGTTCTTCTATTGACTTGCTAAATACTTAAAAGTAAGTTAATATATTCTTTTTATGCATATATGTGTGAGCATAGATTTATTGGATGCACATCCATTCAGAAATGATGTATTAAGCCTCTAAGAAATTATTTAGGAACATATAAATAACGTGATATTGAAAAATCTTCATGATAAAATGCTAAATATTACAGATCATCATTTTAGGAATATGATACTGATTATATATTCGACTAAAACAATTTTCTCAAAGATTTGTTTCTCAAAAACCATACTCAGTTGAGGAAAAAAAAATGATTATAAAGAGCTCTGGATACCAAATGAAACAATATATCCATATGTGCTTTATGGCCTTTTAGTTACTTAGCATATTAATTTGTGTTTTATGAAAAAAAAGATGGATTCTCAAGTAAGTTTACAAAATCATCAGTTAAATGCAGTTAAATAGGTTACTTTAATATTGACTCTCCATGTCTACTATGTGATGATTTGCTTACATTCTGATAGGAGGATATACCTATAGAGATTTGCAAAGGTTTCTGACCAGGAAACAACTTTTTCTATAAGACATATTTCTAGATAAGTAACTAAAAATAAGAAAATGTCTTCTTTTTAAGTTATAGTGTTGCAGTCAGATGCTGATAGAAATATTTACTGCATACATCATTTTCTTCAATGCATTTTGTGTTCCAGTCAAAGACAAATTCATGTTGAAACTCTCAATAAATAATGATCTAAAAATACAGCAAAAGTATCTAGTCTTAATAATAAAATTAGCCCATTTGCCATTAACTGAGAAAATTTATGCTTTGGACTTGAAATGATTGATCATAGGGCTTCCTTTGGGGTTCAGCTGGTAAAAAATCTGCCTGTAATGCAGGGGACCTGGGTTCGATCCCTGAGTTGGGAAGATACTGTGGAGAAGGAAAAGGCTACCCACTATGGGGTTCTGGACCAGAGGTCCATGGATTGTATAGTCCATGGGATTGTAAAGAGTTGTACATGACTGAGCCACTTTCAATTTCATAAATCTATGAATTTTCATGTTGCAACTTTCATTAAATGATGATCTAATAATATAGCAAATGTATCTAGTCTTAAGAATAAAATTAGTCCTTTTGCATTAGTCAGTTCAGTTCAGTCACTCAGCTGTGTCTGACTCCTTGTGACCACATGGACTGCAGCACTCAGGCTTCCCCTTCCATTACCAATTCCTGGAGTTTACTGATTCATGTCCATTTGTTGGTGATGCCGTCCAACCATCTCATTCTCTGTCATCCACTTCTCATGCTGCCTTCAATCTTTTCCAGCATCAGGGTCTTTTCTAATGAGTCATTTCTTCACATCAGGTAGCCAAAGTATTGGAGTTTCAGCTTCAGCATCAGTTCTTCCAATGAATATTCAGGGATGATTTCCTTTAGGATGGACAGGTTGGATCTCCTTGCAGTCCAAGGAACTCTCAAGAGTCTTCTCCAACACCACAGTTCAAAAGCATCAATTCCTCAGCACTCGGCTTTTTTTATAGTCCAACTATCACATCCATACATGACTACTGGAAAAACCATAGCTTTGACTAGACATACCTTTGTTGGCAAAGTAGTATCTCTGTTTTTTAATATGCTTTCTAGGTTGGTCATAACTTTTCTTCCAAGGAGCAAATTTCTTTTAATTTCATGGCTGCCATCACCATCTGCAGTGATTTTGGAGTCCCCAAAAAATAAGCCTGTCACTATTTTAAATGTTTCCCCATTTATTTGCATTGAAGTGATGGAACCAGATGCCATGATCTTAGTTTCTGAATGTTGAGTTTTAAACCAACTTTTCCACTCCCTGTTTCATTTTCATCAAAAGGCTCTTTAGTTTTTCTTCTCTTTCTGCCATAAGGATGATGTCATCTGCATATCTGAGGTTATTGATATTTCTTCCGGCAGTTTGATTCCAACTTGTGCTTCTTCCAGCCCAGTGTTTCTCATGATGTACTCTGCATATGTTCAATAAGCAGGGTGATAATATACAGCCTTGATGTACTCCTTTCCCTATTTGGAATCAGTCTGTTGTTCCGTGTCCAATTCTAATTGTGGCTTCCTGACCTGCATACAGAATTCTCGGGAGGCAGGTCAGGTGGTCTGTGATTCTCATCTCTTTAAGAATTTGCCAGAGTTTGTTGTGGTTCACATAATCAAAGGCTTTAGCATAGTCAATAAAGCAGAAGTAGATATTTTTCTGGAACTCTTGCTTTTTTTGATGATCCAGTGGATGCTGGCAAACTGAACTCTGGCTCCTCTGTCTCTTCTAAATCCAGCTTGAACATCTGGAAGTTCACGCTTCACGTACTGTTGAAACCTGCCTTGGAGAATTTTAAGCATTGCTTTGCTAGTGTGTGAGATGACTGCAATTGTGCAGTAGTTTGAGCATTCCTTGGCATTGCCTTACTTTGGGATTTGAATGAAAAGTGACCTTTTCCAGTCCTGTGGCCACTGCTGAGTTTTCCAAATTTGCTGGCATATTGAGTGCAGCATTTTCACAGCATCATCTTTTAGGATTTGAAATTGCTCAACTGGAATTCCATTACCTCCACTAGCTTTGTTTATAGTGATGCTTCCTAAGGTTCACTTGATATCACATTCCAGGATGTCCAGCTCTAGATGAGTGATCACACCATCCTGATTATCTGGATGGTGAAGATCTTTTTTGTACAGTTCTTCTGTGTTTTCTTGCCACCTCTTCTTAATATCTTCTGCTTCTGTTAGGTCCCTACCATTTCTGTCCTTTATTGAGCCCGTCTTTTCATGAAACATTCCCTTGGTATCTCTAATTTTCTTGAAGAAATCTCTGCTGCTGCAGCTGTCGCTTCAGTCATGTCCGACTCTGCAACCCCATAGACGGCAGCCCACCCGGCTCCACTGTCCCTGAGATTCTCCAGGCGAGAACACTGGAGTGGGTTTCCATTTCCTTCTCCAATGCATGAAAGTGAAAAGTGAAAGTGAAGTCACTCAGTCATGTCTGATTCTTCATGACCCCATAGAATGTGCCTACCAGGTTCTTCTGTCCATGGGATTTTCTAGGCAAGAGTACTGGAGTGGCTTGCCATTGCCTTCTCTGTGAAGAGATCTCTAGTCTTTTCCATTCTATAGTCTTCCTCTATTTCTTTGTATTGAGCTATTAACTGAAAAGAAATAATGCTATGGACTTTAAATGTTTGATTTTAATAGGTAACCAACTTTTAGAATAACTTGTATTATTTTATTGGAAATTTTAGCAAATGGATTTATAACTTTCTTTACATTGATTTTTAAGTCATTTAATTTTCTGTCCTTTAATGCATTTCAAA
This sequence comes from Budorcas taxicolor, assembly GCF_023091745.1. Taxonomy (NCBI): domain Eukaryota; kingdom Metazoa; phylum Chordata; class Mammalia; order Artiodactyla; family Bovidae; genus Budorcas; species Budorcas taxicolor. Next base: position 99,162,491 of record NC_068910.1, read on the forward strand.
AAATTTATTTTGAGACTGATAGACCAGGAGCATTCATCCATTCATTTGAAATATTTGAAAAACTTTTGTTTCTAAGCATATCCTAGATGCTAAACATATATAATAAATTTAAAATTTCTTAATATTATAAAGATAAAATAGATGGCATCACTGGCTCAATGGGTATGAGTCTAAGCAAACTCCAGGAGACACTGAAGGACTGGGAAGCCTTGTGTGCTACATATCATGGGGTTGCAAACAGTTGGACACAACTTAGCAACTAAACAACAAATATTATAAAAGAGTTTTTGGGCACATTATAATAAATAAACATGCAAATAAATATTTCTCATGGTGATAAATGCCTTGGAGAGAGATAAAGCAGAGAAGAATAGGAAATACTAGGGTGAGAGACAGCTTTACAACGTTAAACAAAGCTGCCAAAGAAATTGCCAATCAAAAGGTAGAATTTATACAAAATGCTGGTAGATAAGAAAACAACCATTTTTGTGCCTATGTAGTGGAAAAATATTTCAGGCAGAAGAAAAAGCAAGCACAAAGGCACTCAGAAGGGAATTTGTCTAGCATGTTCAGTAAGTAGCAGGGCATGAACTGAATGAGGGGGAAGATAGAAGGTGATGAGGGTCGGAAAAGTAATAAAAAGAAAAACAGATCATGTAGGGTCCCCTAGGTCATTGTAAGAACCTTCAATTTTACTGTAAGTGAAATGGGAAGTGATTGGAGGATTTGGGGCAAAAAAACAAATAATATGATCTGACCTATTTTTAAAGAACACTGAACTGCGTTGAGAAGAGGCAGTAGGGGAGAAAAGAAAAACAGAAATTTAAGTTGGAATCTATTGAAATAATCTAGATAAATAATAATGATAGTGGGAACCAGGGTGTTCATGATAGAGAGAGTGTGCAATGATCAGTTTCTGAGCATGCTTAAAAGTAAAGAGAGTAGTATTTTCTGACAGCCTGGCTGTGGGATGTGACCATAGGATTTTAGCTTAATCAGTTAAAGACTGGAGGAGGAGAATGTGGAAGGGAAAGTGTGAGAAGACTATGGGACTTCTAAAAAAATATCGAATTGACAACTATAGCATTTAATATGGAGTTCAGAGGAGAGGTCTGAACTAGGGATACATATCTGGGAGTTGTCAGCATGGAAACAGATCCTAAGTCAACGGGACTGAATGAGACAACCAAGGAGATGAGTGAAGACAGAGAAGAACTAATCCCTAAGGCCCTTCAAATAGGCAAGACAAGAGAATGGGAAAGGATAACCAAGAATAGTAATGGGAAGAAATAGCCAGTAAGGTAGGAAGAAACTAGAAGGATAATATGGAAGCAAAGTTAAGAATCTGTCTAAATATGCCATGTTAGATGGCAAACGAGGATTCACTATTGATAGCTGATTTTGGTAAGAGCAATCTTGAGTAAAGCACTAGTAGTATCACTGCTGAATGCAGTGAGTTCAAAAGTAAATGGAGGCAGGGCAGTAGAGAAGTAGCTAGGGAACAAAATATTGAAATGTTTGTTGTAAAAATAGGGCAGGGAAATAAATCACTGTCAGGAGAGGAGATGGATACAAGAAATTTTTATTTTGATTTTTTGTTTTGAAAATGGGAGAAATTATCATTGGTGTGGTACTAGACATAGTAAGAGAAATGCAGAAGCTGTGTTTCCATGTAGATGAGAAAGAAGAAAATGCAATGCATTTGAGGAATATTAATTTTAGAGCATAACTCATCCATAGTAACAGAAGGGAAGGGTCATGGATGGGTTAGGGAGTTTAGTTACAGCTGGTGGCAAGGCTTTCCTGATTGCTCTTTTTTTTCTTATTCAAATAGAAAGCAAGGACATGGAAGATAGAGTTAAAAGTTTGAAAAAGAAAGAAGAAAGAAAATAGCTTGCTTGGGAGCATGGGGATATTGACTGAATTTTGGAAATGAATTTTGATTTATTGGCATCACTAAAGACCACACTTGATGTTCGTGATTATGAACTTAAAGTCAGAATGGTCACCAGGATGGATTGTTTCTCTTTAGCCATGTTCAGGTATAGGGAGCAAGTGTGGAATAAACAGGGTTATTTAACTAGAGATGAGGTTTTAATAAATGAATATGAAAGGAGCAGAGAGTTAAAGGTTGGTGATCTATTTCCCAGGTGTAAATTTAATCGTTTAATGCTCATTTATTCTAATATTATTTAAAAGTAATATTGGTGTTTAAAATGCAACAATGCAAAGGTCTGTATGGCATAATAAACAAATTCACATAAAAACTCACTCCAATCCCATATCCCAGAGGTAGCCACTATAAATAGTTTTGTGTCTATCCTTCTAGATGTTTTTCTATGAATACATAAACAGATAGATTTTTTAAAATACATATTGCTTTACACTATTCATATGGTTCTGGTACTTACTTTCTCACTCAACACTATATCATGGTTGCACTCTATGCTGGTCCTTAGAGAACTATCTCATTCCAGAGCTACATAATATGATTGCATTGCTAAACCATAATTTACTTAAATAATCACTTTTTGATTTAGGTTGTTTCCAGCATTCGCTATTATGGATAATGCAAAATGAACATTCTTCTTCACAGAAGTTGATTAGTGTTTGAATCATTCCTTCAGTGTAGATTACTAGAGGAAGGATTGTTTAGTCAAAGAGTATGCACTATTTTATAGATTCTAGTAAATAATAGTCACAAAGAACATAGCAATTTATTCCTCTTCTGAGTTCTTATCAGCACTAGATATGAAAAATGGTAATTCACTTATGTATGTTCTTCTGAAGTTTGAGTGTTACTTTTTATTAAAATAGTGTTATAAAATAGCTTTTCTTCACCTATTGAGATAGTTCTTTTCCTTATAAAGATTTTAAATATAAATCTTGAATTTTATATCCTTTAAATAATTGTGACGATGCTTTGTGAATATTTTACTTATTTAAAATTATGTTTTGGAATTTTTACACTTATATTTTAAGTGAAACACAATTTTACTCCTAGGTCCTTACCTAGTTTTTTATCTCAGAGCTACAATTATTTGGTATATTATTCCTTTTGCCCCTAATGCAAATAGTTTGAATAAGACAAATACCTGTGTTTAAAAGAATTAATATATTATCTTATAAATAATTGAGCCTAGATATTTTTGAAATGTATTTTTCAAATGTGGACTAGGAAGATTGAAGATATTTAGCTAATGATTTGATTTTCAAATGGCATACTACTATTGATATTTTCAATTATTATTGACCAATTCTGTTACTGAAAATACATTTCCTTCCATCTTACAGCATTTTAATTCCATCTTATTTTTGTAATTTAAATATTAGTTGGTATAATTGTCCTATTTTATGCAGTCATTTCTTGCCTTATTTTTAACCAAATGCTTAGTGATTTGTCTGACTACCATTGTTTCTGTTATTCCACTCTGTCATTCAGAGAGACAATCAGAAGTCTTAGAGCATCAGCTGTTTTCCAACTGATGGAATTATCTCAATGTTCTAACAACTCCTGTGGCTATTCTGATGAATACTAGCTCAATAATAGGCCAGGATCCAGAAATAGCAGAAACTGTTCAGTTTCCATTAGAACTCTCAACTTAAGTTTCAGTAGTAATTTGCCAGAATATAGCCTTCTAGATTTATATGCACTTTCATTCAAAATGTTGAAGTTATTTTCATTTGTCATGTTTTTTGAATGCTAGGACTGAGAATTCAAGTTTGAGTCCAAGGTTCCTTTGCAAATAAGCTATCTTCCTCTCTAGTGGCTTTAGTATTTTTTGTTTTATTACTATGTAGTTTTACCATTGGAGAAGGCAATGGCACCCCACTCCAGTACTCTTGCCTAGAAAATCCCATGGACTGAGGAGATGGGTAGGCTGCAGTCCGTGGGGTAGCTAAGAGTCAGACATGACTGAGCAACTTCACTGTCACTTTTCACTTTCATGCATTGGAGAAGGAAATGACAACCCACTCCAGTGTTCCTGCCTGGAGAATCCCAGGGATGGCAGAGCCTGGTGAGCTGCCATCTATGGGGTCTCACAGAGTCGGACACTACTGAAGCGACTTGGAAGCAGCAGCAGTAGCAGTTTTACCATGATGTGACAAGACATATGATGTAAACAAGGGATGTGTATATCCTCATGGAATCTTCAAAAGTTACCTCTCTTTCATACTTTACTTTGAGAACTCAACTGTATGTTATATTCTCTCATTTTAGCCTCACTGTCTCTTCACTACTCTCATATTCTTTCATCTCTCTTCTCTGCATTATAGCTAATGAATGCAGTGACCCAGTTCTCTAGTCCTCTCTCCAACTATTCCTAATTTATAGAAATTAGCAATTTTACATTTTTTAACTTTACTGTCTATATGTTTCCATTTTTAATTGTTATATTTGGGTCTGTCTCAAATCTGCCTGATAGTTTTTACCTTCCTTATCATTCAGCTATTCTTTCATGACTGAATAATAATATATTATATATATAATAATGTCAATATACCTATTTTATTTTCTGTTTCATCTTAGTATTCAATATAATGTTATATGGAATGGAAAAACATTACTATGAAACTGACTTTTTATGTACCTCAAAGTGGGTTTTTGTAAGCTAGTGTGTTTTATTTTTTGTGTGTGTGGGTAAACTGAGTTCTTAGAGGACTTCTTTATTTGGTTGTTTTATCTTCTGTATCTCTGGCCTTGATCATGGCGCATCCCTCAGAGTGGTTCTGTCTTGTAGTATTTCCAAATATTTCACCTGCTGCATGAGGGTTCTCCAGAGAAACAGAACCAATAAGATGTGCATATACAGAGAGTTTATTTTAAGGAATGAGATAGGGAAACTGGTAAGGCCAGAATATCCAGGATAGGGCATCAGGCTAGAGACTCTGGAAAGAGTTGCTGCAGTTCAAGACCTAAGGTAGGCTATGGACAGATTTATTTCTTCTTTAAGAGATGCCATTCTTTTTTTAGAGGTCTCCAACTGATTGGATAGGCCCACTCACATCATGGTAGGCAATCTTCTCTACTCAAAAACTAAAATGTTAACCCCACTCAAAATATACCTTCAGAGTCTTTTGTGAAATTTGTTTAAATATCTGGGTACCAAGATGTTTGGGTGCTTAATCAAGTTGACACATGAAATTAGTCATCACCATCTGACTAGAAGTTTACATTGATTTCTTAGCTTGGAATTTTCAGGCAACGCAAATTATTATGAAGTTTTATCCCCTCTCTGTAAGTAGCATTCACAGAGGTACAGGTTTTTGGATTTCCAACAAAAAGAAACAAGGTTCTTTGGTGTCTCCTTTCCCGTCTGTGTATATTTTCTTTTTAATCCAACTGTTCTTTAACTTGGGAACTGTTCTTTAAGTTGGCCACATTTCTAATTCTTGACCTTTCACAGATTTATGGCCTAGTTCTCTATCCTTGTGAAGTTAAAAGCTAATCCTCTAATTTATCTGCTTTCGTTCTTACCATTCTACTTTTCTGTTTTCTTTCTCTCTTTGTCCTCTTCCCACCTGCCCCACCTCCTCCTCCTCCCTCCTTTGTTTCTACCTTATAAACTAAGTTATAATTCTACAATTTTATCTTCAATTTTCAGATGCTTTTATGGGCAAGATTTGTGCCAAATGATTCATATCCAGAAATCAGAAAAGCATCTTTTTAACACACTTTTCTTCCTCTCTCTGAACTTTTATTAATCTTGTTTTAATTTTTATTGTTTTAAATTTTTATTGATTTAAAGAAATTTTGGCACATTAAAGACATTACCCATTTATCGCTCACGTTGTTTTCTGTATATTTTATCTAATTTATTCTGCGGCCTTTATAATTGTTTGTATTTTGCTAGAAGTTGGATACTTAAAATTTATCAACTATATTTTTGTTGTGTGGCTTTTGAGTTGTTATGTTTTCCACAATTCTAAAATAAGCAACTAAAATAAAATAAACTTATAGTTTTTTTAAATGGTTTTGATATATACAATTAAATCCTTAAGCACTAAGAATTTAAAGAGAGAATAACTTTGTTGTACAGGTTTATTTTCTTAAAAATAATTAGGCAGTTACCCTATACTAATTTTAATTAATCTGTTTCTTCCTCACTCAGCATACTCATTTTGCCAACAAAGGAGCTCTTCTAGAGTCTGAATTGCTTAATATTATAGCTAATTAATAATTAAAATGGGATTTAAATTAAAATCTCCATATAAAATTTAGTCTTCTAAATACATAATTCTTCTGTAACTTCTGTTAACATAGTAAAAATTATTTTATTATCCATTCTTGAGATACCAAAAATTGTTTTGTTAAAGGCATCCCATTTTCTTATAATAAGTGCCAAGTACTTATACTAGCAATACAATATTTGTGTGCATTTGTGTGTGTTTCTAAATTAAACCTCAGTGAAGAATATCATAAAATTAATAACAGCAACACCTTTATTATGCAGCAACAAAATAATGGCCACTATGCAAAGTGAGTTCAGACTGTATAAAGCAAATAACAGTAAAAAGATGTGAAACATATGTAGGAAAACTTTCATTTGGCATTTGTTTGCTTATACCATAACTTTATGTAGAGAAGTAGCTTTAAAGAAGTTTACTGTAACAGAGAAGTAGTTTAAAGCAGTTTATGTAAGTAAGTTTATGTAGAGAAGTTTATGTAAGAGAAGTAGTAAGTTTATGTAGAGAAGTAGTTTAAAGCAGTTTACTGTAACAGAGATGTAAAAATTCAACTAATTATATTACCACACATCCTCAACTATAAGTGCACCCTGATTAAAATATAGAGAAATTTGCCTTATTTTGTCTTCTTTTTCTATTGATTAGTTACTTAAAGTTATGAAAACACCTCTAAAAATGAAGACAACAAACATTCAGATATATAAACATAAATAAGAGATGCTGTGCTCAATAACAGTGAATAGCGAATTAAGGCAAATATGTAATTTGTGTATATAGCTGTGTGTGTGTGTGTGTGTGTGTGCTGTGTCTACTGTATTTCAATGAATTAGCATGTGTTTGAGGTATGTAAAGGAAATTATTAAAGCATCTCTATTCTTAAAAATAATTTAATACTTTGTCATGTACATAATATATTGATACCAGAGATCAGTAATACAAGTATCTGTGATTTATGTGTGGGAAAGAAAATGAAAGTATAGATGTTGAAAAATGAATAGTCAAAAAATAGTGAGGCAAAATTGATATCTATGTGATTTTAGTGTCCTCCGTAAATAATGTTATATACAAGTTGATGTGTAAGTCATGGAAATAAATATGATGTTTTAAATTAACTAAGGGATATGTGCATGTGTGTAGGTGTGTGTATAAAGTCAACTTATAAGTATTGTGGTCAACAACCTTATGATATAATAATAAACTTACATTACATTGATTAATCTGATTTGCTAGCTGTTTTGACCAAAAATACTTATTGACAGCCCTGTTATTTCACTTAATTGTCAGATTATATGTATGTTTTGGAAAGTTTACATATAATAAAGCAATAAAGTCAAGTTTAGTGTTCTTGCCATGAACATCAGAGCAGGAATTATTCTATGGTGGAGCCTGATAGAATCTCAATCAGTATATCTTATTTTAAATGTAGTGTTTTGCAAAAAAGCGTTGGGCTGAAGTGAGGGGGAGTTTCAGTTCTGTCATTAATAATAGCATGGTAACTTTCTTGCTGGGTGATTTCTGACACTCTATCTAAGTTCTCTGAGCTTTAGCATTCTCAATTGTAATAAAGGGAAATGACTGTCCTCAACACTTACTTAGATTTTTATGAGAATAGATTAATAATTTGTAATATAATTTACAAATATGTAAGATGTAAAGAGGACATCACTAACCTTAATGTACCCTCTGCCCTGCCTCCGCATCTGTAGATACTGAGAAGCAGTTAGCCCTTTAAGGGATCAGTGTAACTGGGTCTTGAATCTTCTATTCTACACTGGATGAAGCCTGGCTATTATTGTGGGCCATGGTGGACAATAACGCTGTATTCAAGTACAGAAGTTCCAATATTCAAAGCTTCTTCTCAGACAGTTTTTCCTTTTGATGTTATAATAGTAAAGGGATGGGGTGGGGGGGGAGGGAAAAAATTTCCCAGAATTGTCAGTAATAGTTTTCAAAGGAAACAACAGTACAAAAGAGCAAAGTGTTTTGGGGCCTCCATTCGAGCACATACAAGCACAAATAATAAAAGATTAAATTTATCTCCACAGAGAAAGATGGAAAATTAAAATGAGGCAAAATTTAGAGAATAGAAATGGAAAAGCCAAAAGCATTCTTAAGGCAGTTAAGCTGTAAAGTACCTGTTACTTAACTCCTATTAAGAGACAAGACTCAGTACAGTATTGATTCTCTATAAAGAAGCCTCTATATTTTTAAAGATAGGGGTGAACTATATTTTCACACTTTAATCTTAAAACCATAATTTATGATATACACTTAATGGAAGTATATCTTATAAAATTGAAAATAAGAAGTACAAATAGTTTATAAAAAGATATATCCTATAATGCTATAATACATAAGCCAAAAGGGTTTTATAATTTGAAAATCAAATACCAAGGACATTTTAAGCTTTCAATAAAAGGCATGAACATTTAATAGTATAATTTATTAATAATGAAAATTAAAGTATTAAAAACAGTATTACTAAGTACCTATACCTTAAATAACTGCTTGAAATTACCTTCATTGAATTATATTAACTTAAAATAAATTAGTTGTTATTTTCCACGTGTTTTTCAATAGATGTTTCAATCGGGAAACATGTTTCCAATGCCGTTATACCATAATAATACCTTCCATTTTTTTCAGGAAGTCTTTGAATAAGACTTCAGCTGCTTCAAATTAAGACACGATTCTGTCATTTTGAATTTCTGCTTTTTCTTATCCATATATATTTAGTATGACTGTCTTACTATCACTAGTGCTAACTTTCAGAATTATCATGCAATAATAAAAATATCACATTATTTCCAATACTTGTAAATGTTATATCAGCATATGTTATATCAGGTTATCTGGTCATGAAGATCTTTTATGTATAGTTCTTCTATGTATTCTTGCCACGTCTTCTTAATATCTTCTGCTTCTGTTGGGCCCATACCATTTCTGTCCTTTATTGAGCCCATCTTTGCGTGAAATGTTCCCTTCGTATCTCTAATTTTCTTGAAGAGATTTCTAGTCTTTCCCATTCTATTATTTTCCTTTATTTCTTTGCACTGATCACTGAGGAAGGTTTTCTTATCTCTCCTTGCTAGTCCGTGGAACTCTGCATTCAAATGGGCATATTTTTCCTTTTCTTCTTTGCCTAAAGCCTTTTTAGGCTGATTCTTAAAGATAAAATAAGTCTTACGGTTAAAATTAGGGGATTTTCATTACCATTTCTCTAATTTTTCTACATTGTTATCATGGATAACACAATTTTTTTTTTCTCGTTGTTCCTTGCTTGTCTACAGAATGCAACTGGTGTAGAATTCATTATGATTAATTAAAAATATTACCTTCTCAGTAAGTACCAATTGTTGAAAAGACTGTCCTTTAAATTACCATTTTAACTTTGTTGAAATCATTTATTCATATATGGTGGGTCTTTTTTTGAATTCACCATTCTCTTCTACTTATAGATGAGTATTCTTCAGCAATACTACACTGTCTTGATTACTGTTCTTTTATAATGTCTTGAAATTGAACAGTGTGAGTTCAACTGTTTTTATTCTTTTATACATAAATTTTAGAATAATATTTTTAAATATCTATAAAAAGTTCTGCTGGAATTTTGATTGGGATTACATTGATCTATAGGAGGAATATTGCTATAATACTCTCAAGTCTTCCAATTATTAACTTAGCACATCTCTTCTATTTATTTGGTCTTCTTTGTTTTTTTTTCACCCATGTTTTAGAGCTTCTATCAGATAGATTCAGGCCACAGAGTGCTAGAATCATAGCTCAGTACTTTATTCTGTGGATGTGGTCTTGTAAATTTTGATTTCCAAATGTTCAGTGCCACTAATTAGAAAGAGCACTTTCGTACTGTTAATCTTTTATCCTGCCATCTTGCTAAACTCACCTATCAGTTATGAATATTTGGTATAGATTTCCTAAGATTCCATAGATAATTATGAATTGCTACTAGAGACAGCTTTAGTTCACCTCTTTTAGCTTCTATTTTGTTAATTTGTCTTTATTTCCTTGCTGTGCTCTCTAGAACTTCTTGTATAATATAGACTAGGAGAGGAGGGATTAATTTATTGATTTTTCTTTTTATTTTTTGTCTCTTCTCATCAGAAAATTTCTACTGCTTCATGTTCAGTTTCACTGATTAATTTTTCTTTCATCTTTATTCTGCTATTCAGGCCAATATTTTAAAATATTCAGTTATATTTGCTTTTTAAAATTCTTATTCAGATCTTTTGTATGATGTCCCTTTTTTCTGGTATGAACTTCTACTTTCCATTCAGATGTGTTTATTTCATGAATTATGTGTTAAGAGTTCTTATATATAATATCTTTGTGTGATAATCTCACTGTCATGGCAATCTTGGGTTGACTTTATATTTTTGTGTTTTTACTTGGTGATTGATTACTCAGTTTTTCCTTTGTTCCCTCATCCTTCAACTTTGGTATGTTATTATGGATTGTACTCTGGATATTTGGAATATTATGTTGGCGGATTATGGGCCCTAGTCAAATCCTTGTTGTTATTTAGCAGATAGTTAAAATCATTAGTTTTAGAAGGCAATATCTGTTTCATCTTCTGTGGGCAGAAGCTCCAATGTCAGTATTTGTATACATTCTGCTATGTGTTTATGTCTACCAGTGCATGAGCCATGAGCTACTTAGTAATTTATCTCTGACTATAATATTTGGTTGGTGGTTTATAGTTTAGTTTAGTTTAGTTTAGTCGCTAAGTCGTGTCAGACTCTTTCAACCCCATGGACTGTAGCCCACCAGGCTCCTCTGTCCTTGGGATTTTCCAGGCAAGAATACTGGAGTGGATTGCCATCTCCTTCTCCAGGGGATTTTCCCGACCCAGAAATTTAACTCGGTTCTCTTGCATTGCAGGCAAATTCTTTACTGATTGAGCTATGAGGGAAGCCCATATCATAGTTCAATTCTAAAATCTTTAGCCCTGTCTAACTAGCTGGGTACTTACCTTGGGGGTGTGGTCAGGCCCATGTATTAGATGATCATACACAGGACTAGGACACCTGCTTCTCCAGCTCTCATTTCTTCAGTATTCCATCCACAATTTCCAGTTCCCAGGTCTCATACCCCAGCTCCTCTGGATGGAAAAACAGTTTCTCTCAGAAATTTAGCCTCTGTGCTATCACACAATTCCACATGACTGGGCCCATCCTTGAGGTATCAAATAATAAGAGCTAAATAGTGGTGATTCAGATCTCAGGGGTTTTTTAGGCTTAAGATAGTGTGTCCTAATCTTCAGGGTATATAAGAGCCTATGCCATTGTCAGCACAATAGCAGTGTATCTCCAGAGCTAGGATAGAAGTGAGGGCAGAGATGAGAGGAGAGAAATAGGAAAAAAAAGAAAAAAAGATTTTTCTCTCACCCTTGGGATCTCAAAATCCCCCTTTCTTGGTCTTATGGATTGATATAGGGGTCCCCTAAAGAGTTCTCTGCCTGCTATGCAGTTCTGTAATTCAGGCCACACTCAGATCCAAGGTGTCCTGATACTCAGTCCAGAGCTTTCTCTGCTGTATCTCTTTTTATTATTTTCTTGGCCACTTTTAATTCCCATAAAAAGCCAAAAAGAACACTCTAAGGGTTAGTATCATATTAATTAACATATTTATTTAGAATTTGAATATGGAATATGGTCAGGTTCAGTTTTCATTTGAAGGGTCTGACTAAGCACTTGTCAGTGCTGTTGCCTTGAATATAAAATCAAATGCTTATCCTCCAGTTCTGTAGCTATGAACTCCTAGGCCATGAAAAACTGTGACTAAAGGATTTAACTAGTTATTTCCAATGGAATGAATAGACAGCTCATCAGAATAAATATACTTGTGTTTTAATAGCAAGACTGTATTTTTTATTATCCTGTGTAGTTTTCAAAATTCTAACTTAGCTTCCTCTTTCTCTTATTATGCAGCTGGCTATATATTTACCCCCTTAAAAATCCTTGGCCATTTCCCTGAAGGGGATAGAGTCAGTGGACTGAATAGGATTAGCATCAAAAGTCACCACTGCTTTCCCAAGCAGAGTTAAAAATAGGATCATTGAATAATAAGGGATTTAAGTCTCAACGAGGCAGGGCTCTGAAGGAAATTATTTGGATTTAGACCAATAGAGATTAGAGTGTGATTAGAAACTACCATGTCCTTTATATCAGATTAAGTGACTTGAAAGGGAAGACTTGCAGGAAAAGAAGTCAGGTCACAAAATTTTGCACCTGCTTCCTTAAATCAATCAAAGAAAAATCTCTCTTTCCTGGTACATTTCTGAGTCTGAGAGCACTGACTGAAGCAAACACAAAGACATGAAGCGCTAGAAGTGTTACAGTATAACGTTGAATGAAAATTACCTTTGGGAAATAGCCAATATAGGAATCAAGGAACCAAGACAGGTAACCGATAATAATAACTTTTGTATAGATCTTTTATCTTAAAGAATCCCAAAACAATTTCCACAGAAGAAAATGCATCATATTCAACAGAAATCCCTTCATCCCTAGAGTGAGGCATTTCTATTTAATACAGAATTCTTAGCAGGAACAAAAAATGAGAAAAAGATTTTTTTCAATATAAGGTTAGTTTACATTGTTTACTCAATGCTTGGATGAAAGAGGGTCGTTCTTTGATTTGGCAAGATATTTTGGGGAAGAAAAACATGCCCATATAAAATCACTTTAAAAATGTTTCCTAACCAAACTGAGGTAGATTTATATTTTCAATATGGGATAGCATGTACCATTTAAGTAATAGAAAGCATGAAGAAAAAATCATTTTTAAATTGTAAAACATTTTCCTTACATAAGTAAAACCTTTAAGGTTGGAACCTTGTTTTTATACATCTGTAATGTTTCCTTTATGAAGATGGTAACAGTCTTGAAAAACAGTCTGTTCAAAAACTATTTGAGCTAGGGCACAAAAAATTCTTATACATTTTTTCAAAATATACATCAAGTTAAATTCACACAAGAACAGCTTCTAACAATATAAATAGATAGATATGCATATATTTGTATATATACATTGTATAATAAATATACATATATTGCTCAGAGATACTATAAGAATATAGTCAGTTACAGAGATTATGAGATTCTTCACCAGCTCTTTTTTTTTTTTAAGTAAGTTTGAGGTATAATTTATACACAAAAAGCTGTATTTTTAATATATACAATTTGAGTTAGGGGAGAAGTATACATCCATGAAATCATCACCACAATGTATGCTTGTATGCCATAACCATATTTTATGGCATAAAATATGTGTCCAAAAGTTTCCTACCGTCCTTTTTGATTATTTTTTCCCTCAGTGACTATTTTGAATCATGACATTGTTTAACATTGAGATCAACATTATTTAGAAGTGCCAATATGATATTAATATTCTATTACTTTTCAGTAGACAGTTATGGATCAGTACTCTATATTGTTCCTCTTTCAGAGTACTGTTTCACTGAGGAGAAAATTTCACTTTTTTATGATCTGGTGAGTGTCCTGAAATTACAGGGAATTTTTAATAATATCAAACCAAACACTGAAAATCAAATCCTGCTTTGAAAATATTTGTTCACCACTAATTTATTTCATTTGATAGCAGGTTACTATAATAGAAAAAAAAAAAAAGAAAGGAAAATGGATTAAGTTATAACAGTGCATAAGACATAGCAAGAGTCAAACAAACTGCTGCTAATGAACAGGGTAGAAGATGAACATTCCAGACAGAAGGGATTATCTAAGAAAAGGCAGAGAAAAAACGGGTGATGTGAAGGCAGTAACAATTAGATGGTATTGAATTCTCATAGGTGAGAGTGAAGTAAATTCACAAATATGTTTAAATAATTCTCTTATCAAGGACAACCTAACTATAATGAATGAATTTCAATTTTTTTCTCTGGGGACTTCCCTGGTTGTTCAGTGGTAAAAGAATCTGCCTACCAATGCAGGAGACATGAGTTGGATTGCTGGGACAGGAAGATCCCCTGGAAGAGGGCATGGCAACCATTCCAGTATTCTTGCTTGGGAAATACCATGGACAGAGGAGCCTAGCAGGCTATAGTCCATGGGCTGCAAAAAAATTTGACATGAGCAACTAAACAACAATGATGTGTTATTATTACTATTCATCTTTAGGTTTATTTCTCTCCAGTTTTAAATTAAGATTAATAATACTTAGCTCATTGAATATCTCTTCAAATAGATGAGTTTGTACTTTAAAATTCTCATAGTTTTTTGAACTGTGTTAGCTTGTAAATCGGAGAAGACAATGGCACCCCACTCCAGTACTCTTGCCTGGAAAATCCCATGGATGGAGGAGCCTGGTAGGTTGCAGTCCATGGGGTCGCTAAGAGTCGGACACGACTGAAGTGACTTAGCAGCAGTAGCAGCAGCTAGTAAATAGTAAATAATGATAGAGTTTAATAAACACTGCTATCATTGTTTTCAGTCTGTAGGAGGAGGCAGCATTTTGCATGGATCGCTTTTAGTGAGACTTTTACAGATGCATTAGATTTAGACTTGATGATAAAGAATGGAGATACTGTGTGACATGGAGGGTATATGTCTATACAGCCTGAGAATGGGTGGTTTTTTTTGGCACACAGGGAGTTGCCAAAGCTGACAAAGAATTGTGAAGAACAAAATAAATTAGCTGTAAAACCTGATGATACAAAAATGCAAAGCTGTAGGAAGTCTTAAAAGTCAGTTAAACAGCTTAGATTATTCTCCATACTTTATTTAAATTTTGCTTTTGGGTAACTATCTTTTCCCTTTGTAAAAGTTCACATTTTTATTTAGAAAATACAATTTCAAATCTTTTCAGTATTAAATTGATTGGGGTGGGGGTGAATCACCACTATGACTTAAAGGATTTAAGAAGATGGTAACAAAAAAGACATTCAAAAACAAAGGAAAACCTAGATCTGGCTCTGTAAAGATCCTTTATATCGTATGTAAAGTATTTAATTTGTGTTTGTGTAACAATAATTTTTGCCTACTTGGAACATTTTGCTGTTCCTCCTAAATTCTTGGGCTGGCTGGTTATTTTGATTCATGTTGAGAGGCTATAAAAATGACTTTTCTGGAAATCTTGACTAGCTAGAAACCCATCTATATTACATGGCTTAGTTGCAGTCCTGCCTGGAGGCAAAGGATAGATAACCTGAAATAGAATAAGAGACCCAAAGGAGAGGATTAAGTCACTAGATTAGTGGAGACCACATGCTCCCTAGAAGGTTCATGAAATTGCTCATTTCCATGGGAAAAGATATGTTTTTCTCAGTGGCCTTGAATTTTAGTAAGAGAACAAGGTCACCACTTCCCTACAAAATGTCCATTAAAACCCCTGGAGCAAGTAATCTTTCAAAGAGAATATTTTTGTTCCAGATATAAAAATGCTCAATTATTAGAAAAACTCTCCTCTCTCCCCTTCCTCTTTTCCCTTCTTCCTCTTACTCCCACTCCTTCCTTTCTTCTTCTCAGTCATCTTTCCTTTCTTCCGAAAGTTTGAAAATGCTTCAATATTGATCTTTCAGGTGCTATGTTTTATTAGATTGCTTAGCAGTAAGAAAATATCCTAAAAGGAAAAACATCTGTTTGAATTCAAGACATACACTCCCCAGTTCAGTTCAGTTCAGTTCAGTCACTTAGTCATGTCTGACTCTTTGCGACTCTATGAATTGCAGCACGCCAGGCCTCCCTGTCCACCACAAACTCCTGGAGTTCACTCACACTCACATCCATCGAGTCAGTGATGCCATCCAGCCATCTCATCCTCGGTCGTCCCCTTCTCCTCCTGCCCCCAGTACCTCCCAACATCAGGGTCTTTTCCAATGAGTCAGCTCTTCACATGAGGTGGCCAAAGTACTAGAGTTTCAGCTTTAGCATCAGTCCTTCCAAAGAAATCCCAGGGCTGATCTCCTTCAGAACGGACTTGTTGTATCTCCTTGCAGTCCAAGGGACTCTCAAGAGTCTCTTCTCCAACACCACAGTTCAAAAGCATCAATTCTTTGGTGCTCAGCCTTCTTCAGTCAAACTCTCACATCTATACATGACCACAGGAGAAACCATAGCCTTGACTAGACAGACCTTAGTCTGCAAAATAATGTCTCTGCTTTTGAATATGCTATCTAGGTTGGTCATAAATTTTCTTCCAAGGAATAAGTGTCTTTTAATTTCATGGCTAAAGTCACTATATGCAGTGATTTTGGAGCATCCAAAAATAATGTCTGCCACTGTTTCCACTGTTTCCCCATCTATTTCCCACGAAATGATGGGACCAGATGCCATGATCTTCGTTTTCTGAATGTTGAGCTTTAAGCCTACTTTTTCACTCTCCACTTTCTCTTTCATCAAGAGGCTTGTTAGTTCCTATTCACTTTCTGCCATAAGGGTGGTGTCATCTGCATATCTGAGGTTATTGATATTTCTCCCGGCAACCTTGATTCCAGCTTGTGTTTCTTCCATCCAAGCGTTTCTCATGATGTACTCTGCATATACATTAAATAAGCAGGGTGACAATATACAGCCTTGATGCACTCCTTTTCCTATTTGGAACCAGTCTGTTGTTCCATGTCCAGTTCTAACTGTTGCTTCCTGACCTGCATACAGATTTCTCAAGAGGCAGGTCAGGTGGTCTGGTGTTCCTATCTCTCTCAGAATGTTCCACAGTTTATTGTGGTCCACACAGTCAAAGGCTTTAGCATAGTCAATAAAGCAGAAATAGATGTTTTTTCTGGTGGTCTGGTATTCCCATCTCTTTCAGAATTTTCAACAGTTTATTGTGATCCACACAGTCAAAGACTTTGGCATAGTCAATAAAGCAGAAATAGATGTTTTTCTGGAACTCTCTTGCTTTTTCCATGATCCAGTGGATGTTGGCAATTTGATCTCTGGTTCCTCTCCCTTGTGTCACCAACTCAATGGATGTGAATCTGAGCAAACTCAGGGAGACAGTGAAGGACAGTGGGGCCTGATGTGCTGCAGCTGAAGGGGTCACTAATTGGACACGACTTAGTGACTGAGCAAAAACCCCTAATCCTGCCCAGTTTTAAGCTGAACAAGAGGGGAAAGAGAGACAGCCCAAGCCTTGAAAATTCAGGAAATCGTGGGTAGAGGAGAGTAAGGATAATGTTAACCTTACATTCAAAATAAAAAAAAAATAAATAAATAAAAGAAAATAAAAGAAGGACCTGAAAAAAAAAAAGAAAAAAAAGAAAAGTTGTTGTAAGTTCATTGCTCAATTGTATTAATTGGCAAGTAACTGCCAGGGTGTGGGAGGAAAACAATTCATCACAGAAAGCTGAGCGTAATTTAGTAATCCCACTGAGACATACAGACACTGTCCTTAGATGTTTGGAAATCTGACCTTAAATGTAATCTGTGGGTGGAGAGGGGATCTCAGGTTTGCCTTTATTTTGAAGATGCTAAACATGACCACATTATTCCAGGTTTAGATTTGAATATCTTAATGTTGGTGAGGGAGAGGAGGAACTGGCAGTGAGGTGTTAGCTTCCCCACAAAAAACGATACAGTTTATTTCTTAGCTGCAAAAACAGTTTGATGAATTAGCTAGTAGCTTTTCTTGGTACAATTTTCCATTTATAAGGGCCACCCTAAGTAAGAGGATAAAAGCAGAGATCAAAATGAAAAATTAATTGGGAGACTGTAGAAATGGGCCTGTAAAACAAATAGCACCCAAAAATCAGGTTGGCAGTTGTAGCCTCTGTCAGGTGTCCTGGATCCACTTGGCAATTTGATGAACATGGCAATAAATGCACATAACTTTGTGTAAACCTAAGGTGCTCATTGTTCCACTGGGGCCTCACCATAGACCTTCTGGGCATGGAGAGCCTAGATTTAGAATCTCTAATCTTGGCAGAAATCAACTGGAAAAGGACAGTTTTCATTCTAATCCCAAAGAAAGGCAATGCCAAAGAATGCTCAAACTACTGCACAATTGCACTCATCTCACATGCTAGTAAGGTAATGCTCAAAATTCTCCAAGCCAGGCTTCAGTAATATGTGAACCATGAACTTCCTGAGTTCAAGCTGGTTTTAGAAAAGGCAAGGGAACCAGAGATCAAATTGCCAACATCCGCTGGATCATCGAAAAAGCAAGAGAGTTCCAGGAAAACATCTATTTCTGCTTTATTGACTATGCCAAAGCCTTTTACTGTGTGGATCACAATAAACTGTTGAAAATTCTGAAAGAGATGGGAATACCAGACCACCTGACCTGCCTCTTGAGAAATCTGTATGCAGGTCAGGAAGCAACAGTTAGAACTGGACATGGAACAACAGACTGGTTCCAAATAGGAAAAAGAGTACGTCAAGGCTGTATATTGTCACCCTGCTTATTTAACTTCTATGCAGAGTACATCATGAGAAATGCTGGGATGGAAGAAACACAAGCTAGAATCAAGGTTGCTGGGAGAAATATCAATAACCTCAGATATGCAGATGACACCACCCTAATGGCAGAATGTGAAGAGGAACTACAAAGCCTCTTGATGAAAGTGAAAGAAGAGAGTGAAAAAGTTGGCTTAAAGCTCAACATTCAGAAAACGAAGATCATGGCATACAGTCCCATCACTTCATGGAAAATAGATGGGGAAACAGTGGAAACAGCAGCAGACTTTATTTTTTTGGTTTCCAAAATCACTGCAGATGGTGACTTTAGCCATGAAATTAAAAGATGCTTACTCCCTGGAAGAAAAGTTATGACCAACCTATATAGCATATTCAAAAGCAGAGACATTACTTTGCCAACTAAGGTCCGTCTAGTCAAGGCTATGGTTTTTCTAGAGTCATGTATGGATGTGAGAGCTGGACTGTGAAGAAAGCTGAGCGCTGAAGAATTGATGATTTTGAACTGTGGTGTTGGAGAAGACTCTTGAAAGTCCCTTGGACTGCAAGGAGATCCAACTAGTCCGTTCTGAAGATCAGCCCTGGGATTTCTTTGGAAGGAATGATCCTAAAGCTGAAACTCCAGTACTTTGGCCACCTCATGCAAAGAGGTGACTCATTGGAAAAGACTTTGATGTTGGTAGGGATTGGGGGCAGGAAGAGAAGTGGACGACCGAGGAGGAGAAGGGGACGACCGAGGATGAGATGGCTGGATGGCATCACTGACTCGATGGATGTGAGTCTGAGTGAAATCCGGGAGTTGGTGATGGACAGGGAGGCCTGGCGTGCTGTGATTCATGGGTTCGCAAAGAGTCGGACATGACTGAGTGACTGAACTCAACTGAACTGAACTCCTCTGCCTTGCTTAAAACCTGCTTGACTATCAGGAATTTCACGGTTCACGTATTGCTGAACCCTGCTTGGAGAATTTTGAGCATTACTTTACTAGCATGTGAGATGAGTGCAATTGTGTGGTAGTTTGAGTATTCTGTGGCACATACTCTCCTACTTAACATTGATTTTTTTTTCTGTTAGTAAGGAAAGGTTTAAGCATGAAACAAAACTGATTAAATTACTTTCCTAAAAGCAATCCCATGCTACTACAATTTACTGCTCTACATTATATATCAATAGTTAGAAAATGGTTTCTAATCATATTTAAAATGTCTTCCTCTCTATTATTAATCTTCAACCTGAAAATAGAACTTTCTCTGCTTTTGCTCTTGCTGCTCTTATTTTTTTTTTATGAGACCATCAACTCAAAAGACATTAATTCTTTTAAACTGGACAAAGTCTAAGCCAAAGGGTTTTTTATTTCATGTTGTTTTTTTCCCCTCTCTCTAAGTAGCACTAATTACTGATTCTGGTAAGGCATAATGAGTTAGTATTCTTGATAAGAGAAAAAATAGAAATTCATTCATTATAGTTAGGTTTTTCTTGATAAGAGAATTATTTAAACATATTTGTGAATTTACTTCACTCTCACTCATGAGAATTCAATACTATCTAATTGTTATTGCCTTCACATCACCTGTTTCTTTTCTTGGCCTTTCCTTACACTATTCCTTCTGGCTGGAATGTTCATCTTCTATCCTATTCATCCTGCATTACCCTGCTCCATATTTGCCCCTTCTTATGTCCTGTATCAGAGAAGGCAATGGCACCCACTCCAGTACTCTTGCTTGGAAAATCCCATGGACAGAGGAGCCTGGTGCTTCAGTCCCTGGGGTCACTGTGAGTCAGGCACGACTGAGCGGCTTCGCTTTCACTTTTCACTTTCATCATTAGAGAAGGAAATGGCAACCCACTCCAGTGTTCTTGCCTGGAGAATCCCAGGGAAGGGGGAGCCTGGTGGGCTGCCGTCTATGGGTTCGAACAGAGTCGGACACGACTGAAGTGACTTAGCAGCATGTGCTGTATGGTGCTTTTCTTGTGACCTCTCCCCATGATCTCTCTTCGAATATCACTGAGTTTCTTGTTGGCTTGGAGCATAATTGCATATGATAAATTATATCTTTTCTAGAGACTATAAACTCCTTGAGAGCAGGGACAGTTTCATATTTATAGAATAGGATGTTCAATGTTATGGAGACAGACTTTTAATTCATATTTGTTTCACAGGTGGATGAAATGCTTTATTCCACATCTGAAACATGCAGGTTTTATTTCTTGTTAGAATATCTTCATTTATTGTACACAGAGTCTTGAAGAATATATTCTGCTCTCCATTATATTTGAAATGAGGTATATTTTATGATTCATGGTGAGTTAAATGTCAATTTCCTTTTATCCCAGTTCTTCCTGTTAAAAAGACCTTAGTGTGACTAGTGAAATCCATAGCCTAAATTTGTAAGGTTATGACACATGAATAATTCTAATTGAATATATTCATTTATATAATAAGAAAATGGAAAAAAAAGATAGTTATCATATCAAACAGTTAGCACTTTTATAGTACTTAATTTTGTGTCTGACACTGGTCTGTGTCCTTTCATATACAGCCCACCATTTACCCTCACAAAAGCTGTATGAAGAAATTCTCACAAAGAGCTCAGGTCACTTCCCTAAGCCCTACAACTTGCAAGTATCAGAGCCAAGGTTTAGATCCAATTAATGTGGCTCTAAAATTCATAATCTTAACCACCATGCTGTATTATGTTACTTTCTCACGGGTAGCAAGGACACACTATCAGAGTTCTACAGAAATGTATATAATACATTCTAAAAGAAATTACTGAGCATTGTTGTGCACTGTCACTGTAAGAAGTAATCCAGATAAAGTCAACTTACATCTAGTGTTGAGGAAACAAGTTTGCTTTTGTTCAACTTTGGTAATAAGAAACTACATGTTCAAGGTTAAGGTGAAGATATCTGAATATATCTTACTTGAGGAGCCTACTACTATAACTTTTCTATTTCATTCTGAATCTTATTCTTTCTCTTATCCCATGACTATCTTTTAAAATAATGTATTATATTAATATAGTATCTGTCATTGAAATATCTATTATTGTTAAAAAGGCATTCCTGTGTCTTTGTAGGATACTAATTATGTACTAATTTTATTATAATTTTCTGAGATTTTCATATAAAATTATCAGTACACTTTCAAACCATAAAATACACTTTGGGGAAAGCCTGTACCTGCCTGCCTCTCTTTTCCAGAGCAAAGGTCATGCAGCCTCTTGGACCTCCTTTTTTCCCCCTTTCTCAGCTCTGTTTGCTGGCAGTTTGTCAAACTCAGCCTTTTAAGTTTAGAGACAAGGAGACTTGAGATCAAAGAGACTATGTGACTTACCTAAGGTCAATCAGCTATAGTGACATGATGGTTAAGTGAGGTCATTCAAAGTAATTTTTTAATGGTGTTCTACAAAATAATGAGTCTGGGCTGACTCTCTTTTGAATATCTTATACCTTTCCTAGTTTGTCAGAGTTTCTCTGGTTTACAAAGTTATTTTCTTTGTTACAGGAACATAAACACAATGTTATAGTTTATTTTGGATATCGTATAAACATACCTTCTGTGTGTGTGTGTTAATAGCTCAGTTGTGTCTGACTCCTTGTGACCCCATGGCCTGCAGCATGCCACGCTTCTCTGTCCATGGAATTCTCCAAGCAAGAACACTGGAGTGGGTTGTCATTTCCTACGCCAATACCTTCTACACTTGTGAATTTATTTTATCCAAAATTTATTTTTATTTAATTTTATAGAACAATGAAATAGATAAATATATGTGAATGCATGCAGTTAATTCCTGTGAAGATAAATAAATATGTATATTCGTATGAAACATACATCAACAAAACACATATAGCAGAAAAGACTAAAGGTATTTACATTTTGGACTTACATTCAAGCTTGGGTGAATCTGATACCCTGTAAGTTCAAGTTGAAGTTAACAGAAACCCACAGTGAAAAACTAAAGACTATACTCTTCTTGATCCTTGGACTGCAAGGAGATCCAACCAGTCCATCCTAAAGGAGATCAGTCCTGGGCGTTTATTGGAGGGACTGATGTTGAAGCTGAAACTCCAATGCTTTGGTCACCTGATGCGAAGAGTGGACTCATTTGAAAAGACGCTTATGTTGGGAAAGATTGAGGGCAGGAGGAGAAGGGGATGACAGAGGATGAGATTGTTGGGTGGCATCACCAATTCAATGTACATGAGTTTGGGTAAACTCCGGGAGTTGGTGATGGACAGGGAGGCTTGGCATGCTGTGATTCACTGGGGTTGCAAAGAGTCGGACACAACTGAGTGACTGAACTGAACTGAACTGATGCTCTTCATTTAGCATGAATTAATGATAGACATCTAAACATTCTCAGAAAATAAAATTTAAAGTTTTCTGTTTGTTTGCACAGTGCATAAAAGCAAGGGTGTTCAGTTCAGCCAAATCCTATGGTGAAGAATGGAAAGCATTGTAATGTGATTTACAATTAATGATACTATGTTGGGAAGAGATGGAATAATGAAATATTACTCCCATCAAAACCACACATTTCTGCTATTTGGACAAGAAAGTAATTTTATTACATGAACCATTAGAAGGAATAACTAAAGTCAAGTTAGAAATGCAATGTGTTTAGCTTAAAATTATAAAAGTGAAAGTCGCTCAATTGTGTCCGACTCTTTGCAGCCCCATGGATGGTAGCCTTCCAGACTCCTATGTCCATGGAATTCTCCAGGCCACATTACAGGAGTGGGTAGCCCTTCTCTTCTGCAGGGATCTTCCCAACCCAGGGATGAATCCTTGGTCTCTCATATTGCTGACAGATTCTTTACCATCTGAGCCACCAGGGAAGCTCCAATAATGGAACTGTCCAATAATAGATATTTTTGTACAAGTATTTTCTGTATCGGGAGGAAATATAACTTATTTAGAAAAAGAGTCTATTCTTTGCATAGATTCAGGATTATGTATCAAACTGAAAATAACGTATACTCTCTGTATGTCTCTCATCATGTGGTGGTTTAGTTGCAAAGTTGTGTCCAATTCTTGAGACCACCATGGACTGTAGCCATCCAGGATCCTCTGTCCATGGGTTGTTCCAGGAAAGAATACTGGAGTGGGTTGCCATTTCTTTCTCCAGGGGATCTTCCTGACCCAGGGATTGTGCTCTGGTCTCCCGCACTGCAGGCATATTCTTTATTGACTGAGTTACCAGGGAATTTCTCATTATGCACATGTATCAAAATATCTTCCACATTGTTAGTCATGTCACCATGCTGCTTTATGTGGCTTAAACCTACTATTAGTAAGAATATTTTCTTCCTAAAAATCACTGTCCCTTTATTCTTTTCTTTTTTTCCTGACTGAGGAGATCTTATCAACTGGCTCATAACATCTATCATATGACTACTGTTGAGTTGACCTCAAAATCTTTCAGTTTAGTTGCTTAAACACTCACAAATCTCCTTACACAGATATGTGTCTATATTTAATTAAAATTATTTCCTCCTAATTATCTCTAAATTTTAAAGCAGAGTGCTTCATTCTGCTTGAAATCATGACAAAATTTACATTTGTGTTAAATCACCGCAAGTACTCCTTCAACATTTGAATTCAGTGAATCATGACTAGACTTGGCATTCCCATTACTTTTCCATGTGGATTATGGGTATGAGTTTACATATGCAGAAAATACAGTACAAAGGAAAAAATATAAAAGTATACTTTTTCAGTTCAGTTCAGTTCAGTCGCTCAGTCTTGTCCGACTCTTTGCGACCCCATGAATTGCAGCATGCCAGGCCTCCCTGTCCATCACCAACTCCCGGAGTTCACTCAGACTCACATCAATCGAGTCAATGATGCCATCCAGCCATCTCATCCTCGGCCATCCCCTTCTCCTCCTGCCCTCAGGCCCTCCCAGCATAAAAGTCTTTTCCAATGAGTCAACTCTTCGCATGAGGTGGCCAAAGTACAGGAGTTTCAGCTTCAGCATCATTCCTTCCAAAGAAATCCCAGGGTTGATCTCCTTCAGAATGGACTGGTTGGATCTCCTTGCAGTCCAAGGGACTCTCAAGAGTCTTCTCCAACACCACACTTCAAAAGCATCAATTCTTCTGCGCTTAGGCTTCTTCACAGTCCAACTCTCATATCCATGCATGACTACTGGAAAAACCATAGCCTTAACTAGATGGACCTTAGTTGGCAAAGTAATGTCTGCTTTTGAATATGCTATCTAGGTTGGTCATAACTTTTCTTCCAAGGAGTAAGCATCTCTTAATTTCATAGCTGCAATCACCATCTGCAGTGATTTTGGAGCCCCCCAAAATAAAGTCTGACACTGTTTCCACTGTTTCCCCATCTATTTCCCATGAAGTGATGTGACCGGATGCCATGATCTTCGTTTTCTGAATGTTGAGCTTTAAGCCAACTTTTTCACTCTCCTCTTTTACTTTCATCAAGAGGCTTTGTAGTTCCTCTTCACTTTCTGCCATAAGGGTGGTGTCATCTGCATATCTGAGGTTATTGATATTTCTCCCGGCAATCTTGATTCCAGCTTGTGTTTCTTCGAGTGCAGCATTTCTCATGTGCAAAAGGTTACGGCGTCCTGTTGTCTTACTAAAGAAGTCACTGATTCATTTCTATTTCTTTATATTAATATATTGATGGTAAGTCTACTGTACAGTTACCACAACAGACTCCTCAAGTCTCCTGATCCCCTACAAGGTTCAAGTAATTGCGTTTCATGCTGATTAAAAGATCTGTTAAGGTCTTTGCCACCAAGTAGTTTATACTCCATAAAAGAGCTAAACATTGCTATTCTTATACATATTCATTCACTCTGAATATTATGTAGACAAAAGAATATTCTTAAAGAAGTTATTATGAAAAGTAATTTTGTCTTACCTCTCTGTTCTTTTCACTTTTCCTCTTCATGTTTCCTCTTGTCTTCCATTCTTTCTCAACTAAATCTTCTTCTGATTTTTGTAGACCTTTCCCCTAAACAGATAATCATGCTGCAGAATGTGGCTTTATTATTTTTCCTTTTCTCATATTCATCATTTTCCCACAGGAAATCCATAGCTAAGTTTCTGTCTTCTCTTTTCCTTGCCAGTTATATACTTCCTGATGACTATTTTCAGCTACAAGCTACAGCAATCTTTCCCTCCTCATCCCCATCCTCTTTTCCCCTTCGCTCATTTATCTGTATATTTCTTGATGCTTATTTTCCAATGTCCATATATATAGGGTAAAAGATGCTATGCTCAGCAGTCTCGCTAAGTATTGACAATTTGAATTTGCAGAACTACATTAGTAAGAGGGTATAAACTGCAATAGAGTAGATTCAAAGTATGAGATATTGCATTGAAGTTCCACATAGATCTGATCATATTAAGCTCAGAATTTTCCTGAAGCTATTATTATAGTCTATGACTTTTTAGGAATGGAGTTAGAAAAGGAAAATCAGTCATGGGAAGAAAATGTATTGAACACCACTTGCTGCTGCTAAGTCGCTTCAGTTGTGTCCGCCTCTGTGTGACCCCATAGATGGCAGCCCACCAGGCTCCTCTGTCCCTGGGATTCTCCAGGTAAGAATACTGGAGTGGGTTAGGGTTACTTCTGAACTGTATCGATTAAATCTGTAGCTATGGAAAAACATTTGTTAATGACTCTTTCCTTTGATATACAGGTTTAGTTGAGGTACATTATGAAAATCTTTTATTGTGAGTTAGTTAAAAACTTTAAAGCAATATTGTTAGCTGTAATAAATACAGTAACAAACATAATTATGCCATTTTAAAATATAGATGCTGTTTAAAAACAAATCAAATAAAGTATCATGTGTTTCAGCATGTGCTTATTTTATCTTGAAATTTGATTTTTAGGTTGGCTTTTCCCCCAACTGCTCCATGATAGTATAATTAGTTTGTTATCAAAAAGAAAAATAGTCTCTTTGGATTTGAATTTTGTTAAATACTTGATTTAATGTTGTGGAAATCTAACTACTTGGAGGCATCATTAAGTGGATTGTGTTGTGTTGAGATCTTCTCTCTTTATTAAAGTTATTTTATACCTTCTGGAAAGTATGTCTACTTGCTCACTACTTAATTACAGTAGATGTCCTATTTTTTTCCCTATCTTGTATTTTACAAGTTTCATAAGATAACTGAAACATAAATAATTTAGATAATATCATTATAACCAATATTTGTAGTTATGGCAACCTAACAGGTGTTCATCCTGGAAAAAATAATACAGTTGGTAAAAACAACTTTTTAAAAACTACAAATATGATAATGTATCATTTTTTCATGGAAAAACATCGATTTTCTTACAAATATACCTCTGTGTGCATGTATGCTAAGTCAGTTTAGTCATGTTCAACTCTTTGTGACCCTATGGACTATAGACTGCCAGGTTCCTCTGTCCATGAGATTCTCCAGGTAAGAATACTGGAGTGGGTTGCCATGCCCTCCCCTCCAGGGAATATTCCCAACCCAGGGACAGAATCTGTGTCTCTTATACCTCCTGCATTGGCAGATGGGTTCTTTATCACTAGTGCCACCTGAGAAACCCTAAACATACTGTTCAGTTCAGTGGCTCAGTCATATCTGACTCTGCGACCCCATGCACTGCAGCACACCAGGCTTCTCTGTTCATTACCACCTTCCAGAGCTTACTCAAACTCATGTTCATTGAGTCGGTGATGCCATCCAACAATCTCATCCTCTGTCGTCCCCTTCTCCTCCTGCTTTCAGTGTTTCCCAGCATCAGGGTCTTTTCCAATGAATTAGTTCTTCCCATCGGGTAGCCAAGGTATTGGAGTTTCAGCTTCAGCAATGGTCCTTCCAATGAATATTCAGAACTAATTTCCTTTAGGATGGACTGCTTAGATCTCCTTGCAGTCCAAGGGACTCTTAAGAGTCTTCTCCAACACCACAGTTCAAAAGCATCAATTCTTCAGAACTCAGCTTTATAGTCCAATTCTCACATCCATGCATGTCTACTGGTAAAACCATAGTTTCAACTAGACAGACCTTTGTTGGTAAAGTAATGTCTGTGCTTTTTAATATGCTGTCTAGGTTGGTCATAACTTTTCTTCCAGGGAGCAAGTGTCTTTTAATTTCATGGCTGCAGTCACCTTCTTCAGTAATTTTGGAGCTCCCCCAAATAAAAGTCAATCCCTGTTTCCATTATCTCCCCATCTATTTGTCATAAAGTGATGGGCTGGAGGCCAGGATCTTAGTTTTCTGAATGTCAAGTTCTAAGCCAACTTTTTAATTCTCCTTTCTTTATCATCAAGAAGCCCTTAGTTCTTTGCTTTTTTGTCATAAGGGTAATGTCATCTTATCTGAGGTTATTGATATTTCTCCCAGCAATCTTGATTCTAGCTTGTGTTTAATCCAGCCCAGCATTTCATATGATGTACTCTGCATAGAAGTTAAATAAGCAGGGTGACAATATACAGCCTTGACATAATCCTTTCCCAATTTGAAATCAGTCTGTTGTTCCATGTCCAGTTCTAACTGTTGCTTCTTGACCTGCATACATGTTTTTCAGGAGGCAGGTCATGTGATCTGGTAGTCCCATCTCTAAGAATTTACCAGTTTGTTGTGATCCACACAGTCAAAGTCTTTGTCATAGTCAATAAAGCATAAGTAGATGTTTTTCTGGAACTATCTTGCTTTTTCAGTGATCCAGCAGATATTGGCAATTTGATCTCTGGTTCCTCTGCCTTTTCTAAATCCAGCTTGAATATCTGGAATTTCACAGTTCACGGATTGTTGAAGCCTGGCTTGGATAATTTTGAACATTACTTTGCTAGTGTGTGAGACGAGTGCAATTTGCGGTGGTTTGAACATTCTTTGGGATTGCCTTTCTTTGGGATTGGAATGAAAACTGACATTTTTCCAGTTCTGTGGCCACTGCTGAGTTTTGCAGTGGCCAAATTTGCTTGCATATTGAGTGAAGCACTTTCACAGCATCATCTTTTAGGAAATGAACTAGTTCAACTGGAATTCCATCACCTCCACTAGCTTTGTTCGTAGTGATGCTTCCTCAGCCCACTTGATATCGCATTCCAGGATGTCTGGCTCTAGGTGTGTTGTCACACTATCGTGGTTATCTGGATCATGAGAAACTTTTTTTGTATAGTTCTTCTGTGTATTCTTGCCACCTCTTCTTAATATTTTCTGCTTCTGTTAGGGTCATACCATTTCTGTCCTTTATTGTGTCCATCTTTGCATGAAATGTTTTCCTTTTTATCTCTAATTTTCTTGAAGAGATCTCTAGTCTTTCCAATTCTATTGTTTTCCTCTGATTTTCTGCATTGATCAGTGAGGAAGGCTTTCTTATCTCTCCCTGCTATTCTTTGGAATTCTGCATTCAAGTGAGTATATCTTTCCTTTTCTTCTGTGCCTTCCACATCTTTTCTTTTCTCAGCTATTTTAAGGCCTCCCCAGACAACCATTTTGCCTTTTTGCATTTCTTTTTCTTGGGGATGGTCTTGATCACTGCCTCCTGTGTAATGTCCTGGAATGTAAAAATAGGAAGACAAGAGAACACACTTGTCATAGACAACACCCTCTTCCAACAACACAAGAGAAGACTCCACAGATAGACAACACCAGATGGTCAATGCCAAAATCAGATTGATTATATTTTTTGCAGCCAAAGATGGAGAAGCTATATACAGTCAGTAGAAACAAAACTGGGAGCTGACTGTGGCTCAGATCATGAACACCTTTTTGCCAAACTCAGACTTAAATTGGAGGAACTAGGGAAAACCACTAGACCATTCATATATGACCTAAATCAAACATACTGTTAGAAGTTAGAAAATTTTAAAACCAAGTTTCAGAGTAGCATGTTTCTGATATTTTCTGGTATTTTCAGTTTTTATTCAAATGCATGGTCATTTTCAAGCAGGCATAAGAGCTGGAGCAAAACATTTGAGCTGGAATTTAAGAGACATTAGCAGTTCCAAAATATTTTTTCCCTTCTAGAGTATTTAATTTAGATAAGAATTTTCAATACAACCTGAGTATGTTTTGCTCAAAATGTGTTCATTTATGTCATATAGAAGAGATAAACATTAAGAATGCCACTTTTGTTAATGTCTTTTTTTAAAATATAAATTTATTTATTTTAATTGGAGGCTAATTACTTTACAATATTGTATTGGTTTTGCCATACATCATGAATCCGCCACGGGTGTACACGTGTTCCCCATCCTGAACAGCCCTCCCACCTCCTTCCCCATATCATCCCTCTGGGTCATCCCAGTGCACCAGCCCCAAGCATCCTGTATCATGCATTGAACCTGGACTGGTGATTCATTTCACATATGATATTATACATGTGTCAATGCCATTCTCCCAAATCATCCCACCCTCACCCTCCCCACAGAGTCCAAAAGACTGTTCTATATATCTGTGTCTCTTTTGCTGTCTCGCATACAGGGTTACTGTTACCATCTTTCTAAATTCTATATATATGCGTTAGTATATTGTATTGGTGTTTTTCTTTCTGGCTTACTTCACTCTGTATAATAGGCTCCGGTTTCATCCACCTCATTAGAACTGATTCAAATGTATTCTTTTTAATGGCTGAGTAACCGTCTCTGGGGTCACACAGAGTTGGACACAACTGAAGCGACTTAGCATCAGCAATACTCCATTGTGTGTATGTACCACAGCTTTCTTATCCATTCATCTGCTGATGGACATCTAGGTTTCTTCCATGTCCTGGCTATTATAAACAGTGCTACGATTTCAATTCTGGTGTCCTTGGTGTGTATGACCAGCAGTGGGATTGCTGGGTCGTATGGCAGTTCTACTTTCAGATTTTTAAGGAATCTCCACACTGTTCTCCATAGTGGCTGTACTAGTTTGCATTCCCACCAACAGTGTAAGAGGGTTCCCTTTTCTCCATACCCTCTCCAGCATTTATTGCTTGTAGACATTTGGATAGCAGCCATTCTGACTGGTGTGAAATGGTACCTCATTGTGGTTTTGATTTGCATTTCTCTGATAATGAGAGATGCTGAGCATCTTTTCATGTGTTTGTTAGCCATCTGTATGTCTTCTCTGGAGAAATGTCTGTTTAGTTCTTTGGCCCATTTTTTGATTTGGTCGTTTATTTTTCTAGAATTGAGCTGCAGGAGTTGCTTGTATATTTTTGAGATTAATTCTTTGCCAGTTGCTTCTTTTGCTATTAACTTTCTCTGATTCTGAAGGCTGTCTTTTTACCTTGCTTATAGTTTCCTTTGTTGTACAGAAGCTTTTTATTTTAATTACGTCCCATTTGTTTATTTTTGCTTTTATTTCCAGTATTCTAGGAGGTAGGTCCAAGAGGATCCTGCTTTGATTTATGTCGGAGAGTGTTTTGCCTATGTTCTCCTCTAGGAGTTTTATAGTTTCTGATCTTACAATTAGATTAAATCCATTTTGAGTTTATTTTTGTGTATGGTGTTAGAAAGTGTTCTAATTTCATTCTTTTACAAGTGGCTGACCAGTTTTCCCAGCACCACTTGTTAAAGAGATTGCTTTTTCTCCATTTTATATTTTGTCAAAGATAAGCTGTCCATAGGTGTGTGGGTTTATCTCTGGGCTTTCTATTTTGTTCCATTGATCTATATTTCTGTTTTTGTGCCAGTACCATACTGTCTTGATGACTGTGGCTTTGTAGTAGAGCCTGAAGTCAGGCAGGTTGGTTCCTTCAGTTCCATTCTTCTTTCTCAAGATTGCTTTGGCTATTCGAGGTTTTCAGTATTTCCATACAAATTGTGAAATTATTTGTTCTAGCTCTGTGAAAAATACCGCTGGTAGCCTCATAGGGATTGCATTGAATCTATAGATTGCTTTGGTTAGTATACTCATTTTCACTATATTGATTCTTCCAATCCATGAACAGTGTATTTCTCCATCTATTAGTGTCCTCTTTGATTTCTTTCACCAGTGTTTTATAGTTTTCTATATATAGGTCTTTAGTTTCTTTTGGTAGATATATTCCTAAGTATTTTATTCTTTTCATTGCAATGGTGAATGGAATTGTTTCCTTAATTTCTCTTTCTATTTTCTCATTATTAGTGTATAGGAATGCAAGGGATTACTGTGTGTTGACTTTATATCCTGCAACTTTACTATATTCATTGATTAGCTCTTGGAATTTTTTGGTAGAGCCTTTAGGGTTTTCTATGTATAGGATCATGTCATCTGCAAACAGTGAGTGTCTTACTTCTTCTTTTCCAATCTGGATTCCTTTTATTCCTTTTTCTTCTCTGATTGTTTTGGCCAAAACTTCCAAAACTATGTTGAATAGTAGTGGTGAAAGTGGACACCCTTGTCTTGTTCCTGACTTTAGGAGAAATGCTTTCAATTTTTCTCCATTAAGGATAATGTTTGCTGTGGGTTTGTTATGTATAGGTTTTATATGTTGAGTTATGTTCCTTCTATTCCTGCTTTCTGGAGAGTTTTTATCACAAATGGATGTTGAATTTTGTCAAAGGCTTTCTCTGCATCTATTGAGGTAATCATATGGATTTTATTTTTCAATATGTTAATGTGGTGTATGACATTGATTGATTTGTGGATATTGAAGGATCGTTGCATCCCTGAGATAAAGCCCACTTGGTCATGATGTATGATCTTTTTAATGTGTTGTTGGATTCTGGCTGCTAAAATTTTGTTAAGGAGTTTGCATCTATGTTAATCAGTGATATTGGCCTGTAGTTTTCTTTCTTTCTTTCTTTCTTTTTTTTTTTTTGTGGTGTCTTTTTCAGGTTTTGGTATTAGGGTGATGGTGGCCTCATAGAATGAGTTTGTAAGTTTACCTTCCTCTGCAATTTTCTGGAAGAGTTTAAGTATGATAGATGTTCGCTCTTCTCTAAATTTTTGGTAGAATTCAGCTGTAAAGCCGTCTGGTCCTGGGCTTTTGTTTGCTGGAAAATTTCTGATGACAGTTTCAATTTCTGTGCTTGTAATGGGTCTGTTAAGGTTTTCTATTTCTTCCTGGTTCAGTTTTGGAAAGTTGTACTTTTCTAAGACTTTGTCCATTTCTTCCAAGTTGTCAATTTTATTGGCATATAATTGCTGATAGTAGTCTCTTATGATTCTTTGTATATCTGTGTTGTCTGTTGTGATCTCTCCATTTTCATTTCTAATTTTATTGATTTGATTTTTCTCCCTTTGTTTCTTGATGAGTCTGGCTAATGGTTTGTCAATTTTATTTATCCTTTCAAAAAACCAGCTTTCGGCTTTGTTGGTTTTTGCTATTGTCTCTTATTTCTTTTGCATTTATTTCTGCCCTAATTTTTAAGATTTCTTTCCTTCTACTAACCTGGGGTTCTTCATTTCTTCCTTTTCTAGTTGCTTTAGGTGTAGAGTTGGGTTATTTATTTGATTTTCTTCTTCTTTCATGAGGTATGCCTGTATTGCTATCAACCTTCCTTTCAGCACTGCTTTTACAGTGTTGCACGGGTTTTGGGTTGTAGTGTTTTCATTTTCATTTGT
The DNA here is from genome assembly GCF_023091745.1 of Budorcas taxicolor. NCBI lineage: Eukaryota > Metazoa > Chordata > Mammalia > Artiodactyla > Bovidae > Budorcas > Budorcas taxicolor. Next base: position 99,195,571 of record NC_068910.1, read on the forward strand.
TTCTATGCATATTTTTATTTCTTTTTTGATTTCTTCTGTGATTTGTTCATTATTCAGCAGCATGTTTTTCAGCCTCCATATGTTGAAATTTTTAACAGTTTTTCTCCTGTAATTGAGGTCTAATCTTACCGCATTGTGGTCAGAAAAGATGGTTGGAATGATTTCAATTTTTTTGAATTTAGCCAGGCTAGATTTATGGCCCAGAATGTGATCTATACTGTAGAATGTTCTGTGTGCACTTGAGAAAAAGCTGAAATTCATTGTTTTGGGGTGAAATGTCCTATAGATATCAATTAGGTCTGACTGGTCTATTGTATTATTTAAAGTTTGTGTTTCCTTGTTAATTTTCTGTTTAGTTCATCTATCCATAGGTATGAGTGTGGTATTAAAGTCTCCCACTATTATTGTGTTATTGTTAATTTCCCCTTTCATACTTGTTAGCATTTGTCTTACATATTATGGTGCTTCTATGTTGGGTGCCTTTATATCTTCTTCTTGGATTGATTCATTGATCATTATGTAGTGTCTTTCTTTGTCTCTTTTCACAGCCTTTGTTTAAAAGTTTATTTTATCTGATATGAGTATTGCTACTCCTGCTTTCCTTTGGTCTCTATTTGTGTGGAATATCTTTTTCCAGTTCTTCACTTTCAGTCCGTATGTGTCCCTTGTTTTGAGGTGAGTCTCTTGTAGACAACATATATAGGGGTCTTGTTTTTGTATCCATTCAGCCAGTCTTTGTCTTTTGGTTGGGGCATTCAACCCATTTACATTTAAGGTAATTATTGGTAAGTATGATCCCGTTGCCATGTACTTTATTGTTTTGGGTTTGAGTTTACAGCTCCTTTTTGTGTTTCTTGTCTAGAGAAGATCCTTTAGCATTTGTTAGAGAGCTGGTTTGGTGGTGCTCAATTCTCTCAGCTTTTGCTTGTCTGAAAAGCTTTTGATTTCTCCTTCATATTTGAATGAGATCTTTGCTGTATACTGTAATCTGGGCTGTAGGTTATTTTCTTTCATCACTTTAAGTATGTCCTGCCATTCCCTCCTGGCCTGAAGAGTTTCTATTGAAAGATCAGCTGTTAGCCTTATGAGAATCCCCTTGTGTGTGTGTGTGTGTGTGTGTGTGTGTGTGTGTGTGTGTGTTTCTGTTGCTGCTTTTAATATTTGTTCCTTATGTTTGATCTTTGTTAATTTGATTAATATGTGTCTTTGAGTGTTTCACCTTGGGTTTACCCTGTTTGGGACTCTCTGGGTTTCTTGGCTTAGGAGATTATTTTCTTGCCCATTTTAGGGAAGTTTTCAACTATTATCTCCTCAAGTATGTTCTCATAGTCTTTCTTTTTGTCTTCTTTTTCTGAGACTACTGTGATTCAAAAGTTGGGGCATTTAACATTTTCAAGAGGTCTCTGAAATTGTACTCATTTCTTTTAACTCATTTTTCTTTTTCCTCTCTGATTCATTTATTTCTACCATTCTATCTTCTACCACACTAATCCTATCTTCTGCCTCCGTTATTCTACTATTTCTTCCCTCCAGAGTGTTTTTTATATCATTTTTGCATTATTCATTATATATTGTGCCAGGAGCCAGCACGGGAAGTCCCACCTATGACAAAGGTCATGTGGAAGAGACCTGATGGGCAAGGTGAATCAGGACTCGAGGGACCCCCTGGACCTGTTCGAGCATCTACCCCAAAACCAGAGTCTGTCTTACTATTTTATGCCTTTCACTAACTCCTCTGATACCAGCAGGGGGCTATCCCAACCATCTGTATTTGAAGGAAATTAATTTAGAGCTCTAGTGAATAAGTCTCCTGGGCATAATGGGAGCGTTTCAATTCAAACCCCTCAGATGGCTTTCTAACTTGCCTGATAGGTTTATCCGGAACCTTACAACTATGCTTGTGATTGTTTACAGCCTCCCAACCATGAGAGGTATGGGAAGCTTAAATAAAGCCTTTCTAGGAGTTAAAATTATTAGAATGGTATTGGTGAAGGGTCTCATTGTTGAGCCAATGTTTGCTGCCAAGTTTTCATATTGTGTGCATTAATTAATATAGTTGATATATAGAAGTATAACTAGTGGCCTTGATATTAACAACACTAAACATTGAGTTAATAAATTACTTCCCTGTTATAGCCCACTGCACCTTTGCCCTATAGGAATTCAACTTTATATAGTGCTTTTGGAGAATGGCACCTGACTTTAGAAAAAAACACTTTTACAGAAAATAAGCTTTCTGGTTAACTAACCTTTATTAGAAGAAAGAGTAGTAAAATGTTAACAGCCTCCAGGCCAGAAGATGATGTAAATCACATAAGACCTGTGTATACAGATAGGTATGCAGAAAGAAAGCCTGGTTCCTATAAGGGTCAGGGCTGCTATCCCTGCATGATTCTGCATCTTCCATTATTCTTTATGTACAACTTAAGGTATAAAAGCTCTCTGTGAAAATAAAGTTGCGGGCCTTGCTCACCGAACCCCGTGTCATTCTTTTTTCTCTCTCTTTCTCTTTCCTTTTCAGGTTGACTCCCTGGAGCTCAGGGGCTCTCCGAATTCACTTTCCTGCCCGGGCTTCTAAGACTCACTCGAGAAGGTTCCCAAGGTGGAGTACCTTCAGCGGTGCGAGAGGGCGCCTGTGGCCTACATGAACAGTGTGAGTCCCGTGCTGGGGCTTTATTGGCTTTCTGTGTAAACCAAGGAATATCAGCCTCTTTCTCTCCTTTACTTTCCTAACTGCAACATTCTTTCTTTCTCTCTCTATCTATAATTCTCTCGCTCCGTCACCCCCTTGCTGACGCCATCACACTGAGGATATCCATGGATCCAACTGGGGAAGGACCCTGGTAATATTGACTCATTTTTATTTCTTCTCAGTTCAGTTTGGTTCAGTCACTCAGTCATGTCCCACTCTTTGTGACCCCAAGAATCCCAGCATGCCAGGCCTCCCTGTCCATCACCAACTCCCAGAGTTCACTCAGAGTCACATCCATTGAGTCAGTGATGCCATCCAGCCATCTCATCCTCTGTCATCCCCTTCTCCTCCTGCCTCCAATCCCTCCCAGCATCAGAGTCTTTTCCAATGAGTCAACTCTTCACATGAGGTGGCCAAAGTACTGGAGTTTCAGTTTTAGTATCATTCCTTCCAAAGAAATCCCAGGGCTGATTTCTTTCAGAATGGACTGGTTGGACCTCCTTGCAGTCCAAGGGACTCTCAACAGTCTTCTCCAACACCAGAGTTCAAAAGAATCATTTCTTTGGTGTCAGCCTTCTACACAGTCCAACTCTCTCATCCATACATGACCACAGGAAAAACCACATCCTTGACTAGACAGACCTTAGTCGGCAAAGCAACGTCTCTGCTTTTGAATATGCTATCTATGTTGGTCATAACTTTTCTTCCAAGGAGTAAGTGTCTTTTAATTTCATGGCTGCAATCACCATCTGCAGTGATTTTGGAGCCCCCAAAAATAAACTCTGCCACTGTTTCCCCTGTTTCCCCATCTATTTCCCATGAAGTGATGGGACCAGATGCCATATCTTTGTTTTCTGAATGTTGAGCTTTAAGGCAGCTTTTTCACTCTCCACTTTCTCTTTCAGCAAGAGGCTTTTTAGTTCCTCTTCACTTTCTGCCATAAGGGTGGTGTCATCTGCACATCTGAGGTTATTGTTATTTCTCCCAGCAATCTTGATTCCAGCTTGTGCTTCTTCCAGTCCAGCGTTTCTCATGATGTACTCTGCATAGAAGTTAAATAAGTAGGGTGACAATGTACAGCCTTAATGTACCCTTTTTCCTATTTGGAACCAGTCTGTTGTTCCCTGTTCAGTTCTAACTGCTGCTTCCTGACTTGCATACAGATTTCTCAAGAGGCAGGTAAGGTGGTCTGGTATTCCCATCTCTTTCAGAATTGTCCCCAGTTTATTGTGATCCACACAGTCAAAGGTTTTGGCATAGTCAATAGGGCAGAAATAGATGGTTTTTTTCTGGAACTCTCTTGCTTTTTCCATGATCCAGTGGATGTTGGCAATTTGATCTCTGGTTCCTCTGCCTTTTCTAAAACCAGCTTGAACATCAGGAAGTTCATGGTTCACGGATTGCTGAAGCCTGGCTTGGAGAATTTTGAGCATTACTTTACTAGCATGAGAGATAAGCGCAATTGTGTGGTAGTTTGAGCATTCTTTGGCATTGCCTTTCTTTGGGATTGGAATGAAAACTATTCTTTTCCAGTTCTGTGGCCACTGCTGTGTTTTCCAAATTTGCTGGCATATTGAGTGTAACACTTTCACAGCATCATTTTCAGGATTTGAAATAGCTCTACTGGAATTCCATCACCTCCACTAGCTTTGCTCGTAGTGATGCTTTCCAAGGCCCACTTGGCTTCACATTCCAGGATGTCTGGCTCTAGATGAGTGACCACACCATCATGATTATCTGGGTCATGAAGATCTTTTTTGTACAGTTCTTCTGTGTATTCTTGCCACCTCTTCTTAATATCTTCTGCTTCTTTTAGGTCCTGACCATTTCTGTCCTTTATCGAGCCCATCTTTGCATGAAATGTTCCCTTGGTATCTCTAATTTTATTGACGAGATCTCTAGTCTTTCCCATTCTGTTCTTCGCCTCTATTTCTTTGCACTGATCGCTAAAGAAGGCTTTCTTATCTCTTCTTGCTTTTCTTTGGAACTCTGCATTCAGATGCTTATATCTTTCCTTTTCTCCTTTGCTTTTCACCTCTCTTCTTTTCACAGCTATTTGTAAGGCCTCCCCAGACAGCCATTTTGCTTTTTTGCATTTCTTTTCCATGGGGATGGTCTTGATCCCTGTCTCCTGTACAATGTCATGAAACTCAGTCTATAGATTATCAGGCACTCTATCTATCAGATCCAATCTCTTAAATCTATTTCTCACTTCCACTGTATAATCATAAGGGATTTGATTTAGGTCATACCTGAATGGTCTAGCGGTTTTCCCTACTTTCTTCAATTTGAGTCTGAATTTGGAAATAAGGAGTTCATGATCTGAGCCGCAGTCAGCTCCTGGTCTTGTTTTTGTTGACTGTATAGAGCTTCTCCATCTTTGGCTGCGAAGAATATAATCAATCTGATTTTGGTGTTAACCATCTGGTGATGTCCACGTGTAGAGTCTTCTAGTACTTTGTTAAACCTTTCTTGCGTCTTCTCAGTCCTTGTCTACAGGTTATTTATCTGTGATTCCATTTTGTTTTCAAAATTTTGGATCATTTTCCTTATCATTATTTGGAATTCTATATTCTGAAAGAGATGGGAATACCAGACGACCTGACCTGCCTCTTGAGAAATCTGTATGCAGGTCAGGAAGCAACAGTTAGAACTGGACATGGAACAATAGGCTGGTTCTAAATAGGAAAAGGAGTACATCAAGGCTGTATATTGCCACCCTGCTTATTTAACTTATATTCAGAGTACATCATGGGAAACGCTGGGCTGCAAGAAACACAAGCTGGAATCAAGATTGCCGGGAGAAATGTCAATAACCTCAGATATGCAGATGACACCACCTTTCTGGCAGAAAGTGAAGAGGAACTAAAAAGCCTCTTGATGAAAGTGAAAGAGGAGACTGAAAAAGTTGGCTTAAAGTTCAACATTCAGAAAATTAAGATCATGGCATCTGGTGCCATCACTTCATGGGGAATAGATAGGGAAACAGTGGAAACAGTGGAAACAGTGTCTGACTTTATTTTTTTGGTCTCCAAAATCACTTCAGATGGTGATTGCAGCCATGAAATTAAGACGCTTACTCCTTGGAAGAAAAGTTCTGACCTACCTAAAGAGCATATTAAAAAGCAAAGACATTACTTTGCCAACAAAGGTCTGTCTAGTCAAGGCTATGGTTTTTCCAGTGGTTATGAATGGATGTGAGAGTTGGACTGTGAAGAAAGCTGAGTGCGAACTGTGGTGTTGGAGAAGACTCTTGAGCGTCCCTTGGACTGCATGGAGATCCAACCAGTCAATTCTAAAGGAGAGCAGCCCCAGGTGTACTCTGGAAGGACTGATGCTGAAGCTGAAACTCCTGTAATTTGGCCACCTCATGCGCAGAGTTGACTCATTGGAAAAGACTCTGATGCTGGGAGGTATTGGGGGCAGGAGGAGAAGGGGACGACCGAGGATGAGATGGCTGGATGGCATCCTTGACTCGATGGATGTGGGTTTGTGTGAACTGCGGGAGTTCGTGATGGACAGGTGGTCCTCGTGTGCTTTGACTCATGGGGTTGCAGAGTTGGACACAACTGAGTGACTGAACTGAACTGAACTGTGGGAAGCCAGAGGTTCCCAGGTGGCAGGAGGAAATAAAACTGCAAGTGGCAGACTTTTTTTTTTTTTTCTCCTCTAAGTCACCTGGTTCTATGGGAACTCAACTTTATCTCAAACCTTGAGCTAAACAATGCATTTTTCTTATGGAAATGTTTCCTCAAGCTATGTTAATGAACTATGTATTTGCTTGAAAATCTGCCTTTCTTCAAATTCATGTCAATTGTTTTACAGCCCTGGATGACTCACCTTGTGCCAATGCTATCTCAAAATGCATGTAGTGTGTGAGGGTGCCACTCTCTCAGTTTTGAGGTTTTTCCTTTCTCTAAGTAGCAGCTTGCTAATAGGTATGTAACTCCTTGCTAGAAACTAGCAAGGGGGCATTCTTTCTGTCCCCTTCTGATATCTATGTCATAAGCTTTCTCTCTTTTGTACTTTAATAAAACTTTATTACATAAAAAGCTCTGAGAGATCAAGCCTTGTTACTGGCCCAAGGTTGAATTCCTCTTCTCAGGAGGCCAAGAATCCTGGCATCATTCCCTGCTCATAGCACTAACATTTCAAGCCAAAGATAAAAATAGATTGAGAATATAATATAATTTCATTCTTTAATCCCTTCTTCCAATTAATTCTTCTTTCAGGCTCAAATGCTACAGGTTAACTAATGGCTTTCCATTCCACTTAGGAACAACACAGTAAATGCAGATTTCCTCTCCTGTGTTCAAAGATCTACACCATTATTTCACCAGGTGAGTCTTCAGACCAGAAGTATCAGCACCACCTGGGAACTCATTAGAAATGAAAATTTGCAGAACTTTCCAAGAATAAACTCACACACTTATGGTCAGTTAACCAACAACAAAGGAAACAAGAATATACAAGAGAGGAAGACAGTCTCTTCAACAAGTGGTTCTGGGAAAACTGAAGAGCTACATGCCTAAGAGTGAAATTAGAATACTCTCTATCACCATACACAAAACTAAACTCAAAATGGATTAAAGTCTTAAACATAAAACTGGATACTCTAAAACTCCAAGAGGAAAATGGAACATTCTTGACATAAGTCACAGCAATGATTTAGCTCCATCTCCTAGAGTAATGGATACCAAAATATGGGATCTAGTTAAACTTAACAATTTTTGCACAGCAAAGGAAACCATAAAATGAAACAAAAACCTATTGGATGGGAGAAAATGTCTGTAAATAATGCAGCCAAAAAGGGGTTAACTTCCAAAATATGCAAACAGCTTATAAATCTCAATATTAAAAAAAAAGCCCAATTAAAATGAACAGAATATCTAAATATACATGTTTCTGAAGACGGCATACCAATGTCCAACAGACATATGAAAAGACACTCAAAGTTGCTAAGTGTTCAGCTCAGTTCAGTTCAGTCGCTCAGTCATGTCCGACTATTTGAGACACCAGGAATTTCAGCACACCAGGCCTCCCTGTCCATCACCAACTCCCGGAGTTCACACAAACCTATGTCCATTGAGTCAGTGATACCATCCAGCCATCTCACCCTCTGTCGTCCCCTTCTCCTCCTGCCCCCAATCCCTCCCAGCATCAGAGTCTTTTCCAATGAGTCAACTTTTTGCATGAGGTGGCCAAAGTACAGGAGTTTCAGCCTTAGCATCATTCCTTCCAAAGAACACCCAGGGCTGATCTCCTTCAGAATGGACTGGTTGGATCTCCTTGCAGTCCAAGGGACTCTCAAGAGTTTTCTCCAACACCACAGTTCAAAAGCATCAATTCTTCAGTGCTCAGTTTTCTTCACAGTCCAACTCTCACATCCATACATGACCACTGGAAAAACCATATCCTTGACTAGATGGACCTTTGTTGGCAAAGTAATGTCTCTGCTTTTTAATATGATATCTAGGTTGATCATTACTTTCCTTCCAAGGAGTCCCTAGAATAGTGCTCAGCAAATAGGGTAAGGGGTATATACTTGCTTGATCATAATTGTATTTAAAAAAACTGAACTATAAGTATTTATCCAACATCCTTTCATGATAAAAATCCCTCATAATAGCGGGTTTAGGAGGAAGATACCTCAGCATAATAAAGACCGTAAGTGACACCCTTACAATTAACATTATACTCAACTGAAAAAAAATTGAAACAATTTTTGAAACAAGAGCATACCCACATTCACCACTCTTATTCAGTATAGTTTTGGAAATCCTAGCTAGATCAATTAAGCAAGAACAAGAAACAAAAGGCAAGAAAGAAGTAAAACTCACTATTTTCAGATAATATGATTTTGTATACAGAAATCCAAAAGAGTAGACTGAAACAGTAATAGAACTAAATAACAATTTCAGTAAAGTTGCAGGATATAAAATCAATATACAGAAATCAATTCAACAGAAACCACATCAAAATTTCAGTGTCATTCTTCACAGAAATAGAAAAAAAAATTCTAAAATCTGTATAAAACCACAGAAGAACTCATATTACCAAGCAGTCATGAGAAAGAAGAATGAGAGCATCACATTTCTTGATTTCAAAACACTAAAAAGCTATAGAAATAATAGCATCATGGTCCTGGCAAAAATAGAGATAGATCAAATTGAACATAATGGCATCCAGAATTAAACTCTTGCATACCAGGTATACTAATGTTGGACAATGAAGCCAAGAACACCTAATGGGTGGAAAATTGTCTTTTCAATGAAAGTTATTGGAAAAACAGGATAAAAACAAGAACAATAAAACAACTCCTATCTCACAACAAGAGAGCAGATACCATTAAACTAGAAGAAAATTCAAGTTCCTTGACATTGGTTTAGGTGATTTTTTGCATATGATGCAAAGCTACAGACAGCAAAAGCAAAAATCAATTAATAGGACTATATCAAACTTAAAAACTTCTGCACAGTAAAATAGACATTTAACAAAATGAAAAGACAACCTGTAGAATTGGAGAGAATATGTGCAAACCATATATTAGATGAAAGGTTAATATCCAAAATACATAAGGAACTCATACAACTCAATAATAACAAAAATCAGATTTGAAAAATAGGAAGAAGAAATAATAAATATTTCTCCAAAGATGACATTCAAATAACCAACAGGTAAGTGAAAAGGTGTTCAGTGTCACTAATCACTAATCATCAGGGAAATACAAATGAAAACCACAAGAAAATGTCACCTCATAACTCATACCTATTAGAATGAATATTATAAAAAGACAAGAAGTAACAATTGTTGGTGAGGATGTGGAGAAAAGGGAACACCTATATACTGCTGGTGTGAATGTAAATTGGTTCAGCCACTATGGAAAAAATATGGAGGTTCTTAAAAAAATGAAAAATTGATCTATCATATGATCCAGCAATTGCACTTGTTTAGTATACACACAAAATACGTGAAGAGAGGATATCAAAGAGATATATGAACTTTCCATGGTGTTATTACAGCATTATTCAATAAACATGATGACATGTCTATTAGACATGTTGATCGGACAATAGACATGATGCACAAATACCTGTTAGTCAAAGGATGAACAAGAAGATGTGATATAAATATGAGTATCATCACCATGGGAAAGAAGGACATTCTGCCATTTGTGACACATGGAAAGACCTTGATCATATCATTCTAAGTGAGATAAGTGGGATAGAAAATGACAAGAAGTGTATGGTATCACTTATATGTGAAATATAAACAAGTCAAACTGGTAAAAATGGAGAGCAAAGTGGTAGTAACCAGGGAATGAGAGGATAGGACAAATGTTTTTTTAAGTGTACAAATTTGCAACAAATAGTAAATAAACTCTAGAGATCTAATACACAGTACAGTTAATATAGACAACAATACTCTAATATAATTGCCAAACTGTCTAAGAGACTAGAATATGATTTTTCTGACCATTAAAAAGAAATATGCTTATGTGGTAGAGGTGCTAATTATTATCACAGTGGCAATCATAAACTATAACATATAAATATATCAAATTAATATATTGACTACCTTAAATTTACACAGTGTTATTTTTATTTTTTAAAATGCATATATTATTTAAGAATTTTGTCTTAAAATACACAATTTGTTAAGAATAGTCATTGCAGCATGAATGATAGGCATTGTGAAACAGAAAACTCAAACAGCAGTTAAACGGAAAAATGAATAATTATACATTGAAATATAGAATAACAACACTAAAAAATACATACTCATATAGATAATTTTATCAGTAATATATTTAGTAAAAAAAATCACAATACTAAACAGGATTTATAACATGATCACATAAAATTACATACAGACACACAAATGTATAAAAATTTACTATTTATCTGTATATGTACAGGAAAAGATCAGGAAAATACATAGGAATCTGCTTACACTTTTTTTTTTTCTGGAAAGTTAATTTGGGGAAGATAGAGAAATTTATTCTCTTCAATATTTAAAAAAATATATTCAATCAGAATGCATTTATTTTTCACTTAAGAAATATATGTAAAAATAGAATATATGTGCAGAGGTCCTCCTATTGTTAGGGAGAAATTAAAGGTAATAGATCATAAAACTGATAAACAGGGATTATACAGTGCTGTGTATTAGCTTTGACGATCATGACCTAATTTAAAAATTACTGCTTTCCAGTTTTGCTTAAAAGTTTTTTGTTATTGTTGATGAATATCAATTATTTCATATTTCCTTTGAGTATATCAGTTCACTCATTAGTAACTTAAAGTGGAAAATATCATGGTTTGCATGCAGTAGTTCAATTTTCTGCTAAAGTGTTACATAATATTTTCACCAGTTTGCTATGATAATTTTAATTGGGCATTTCCTCCTTATTATATTTTCACTAGTGGTAATTTAAAAAGTGCACTTGAAAATATACTAAAGCATAGCACATTTGAGATGTTAACAAAATATATTTTACATTTTGTGTGTTTTTACTGGGTATCTACCATATATGTTTAGAGGAGTGTTTTTTTTGGTTTTGTTTTTTTTTTTAATCTTTTTAATCTTGAAAAGGCCTGTTTTTAAAATTCTAAAGCTATAACAATAAAGAGGAATAATTGGAGGCAATAATTTAGAATAGAAAGAAAACATAAAAGACCAAGATTACTATAGATATAAACTATTTTAAGGAGGATTAATAAATATCACAAATTGGTCTGTGATAATTCTATTATGCTGTATCTGCATTTAAATGTACTAAACAGATCCCAGAAAATTAAAAGCTTGTGAAATTGGTATTTGAATGAAACAATGAGAAGATGAGTGTTGGCTATATGTTATTAGAAATGAAGTCTGAATTGTCTTCCCTGGAGGGTTACTGAATGAGAAAAGAGTAATAAGAGAGAACTTAGTATGACCCCTGCAGTTAGTTTTTTAAAAAAAATGCACTAAGTGTACTTCAGTTTCATTTATCTGTATAATGTACTGAAGAGATTCAAAATGCTTGGCTATACACAATAAATGTTGAAATGAAGATTGATAAATATATCTATTTGTTAAATAGGATTTTTCCTCCTCTTTTCACTCACCTACAGAAAATGTAACTTGAGGCACTACAAACCACAGATTGAGTCATTCATCCAAACTACAGTATTTATCCCAAATCATTGTCAGCCTACTTGTTCCAACCATTTTCAGCTATAAATGCTTCTCTCTCATTTTATGGGATCAGTCCTCTTATTTCCTGAGTAATTGCTGACCAAGATTTCACAAACTTATATCCACTTGTTACAAAGTCTGAAATTAGTCTTGGAGCTATGAGCAGGGGTTTTTGGTCTGAACTGGACTAGTAATTTCTCAAAATAAATAAATAATCAATCAATGAAACAGAATAGAGAGCCCAGAAATAAACCTAAAAACCTACAGTCAATTAATCTCCTTGACACAGGACACAAGAATATACAATGGAGAAAAGATAGTCTCCTCAACAAGTGATGTTGTGAAAGCTGGACCACTACATATAAATCAATGAAATTAGAACACTCCTCTCACACCACATAAGTAAATAAATTTAAAATGGTTTAAAGACCTAAATATAAGACATGGCACCATAAAACTCCTAGAACAGAACATAGGTAAAACTTTCTCTGACATAAATCATAGCAATATTTTCTTAGATCAGTCTCCCAAAGAAAATAAATAAAAGGAAAAATAAACAAATTCAACCTAATAAAACTTAAAAGCTTTTGCACAACAAAGAAAACCATCAACAAAATGAAAAGACAACTTTGGAAAGGGAGAAAATATTTGCAAACAATGCTACCAATAAGAGATTAATATCTAAAACAGCTCATACAACTCAATATTGAAAAACAAACACCCCAATCAAAAAATAGTCAGAAGACCTAAATAAATATTTTTCAAAGAAGGCATACACAGGGCCAACAGGCACATGAAAAGATGCTCAACCTGAATGAACATAGAGAATAATATTCTTCAGTTCAATTCAGTTCAGTCACTCAGTCGTGTCCAATTCTTTGCGACCCCATGAATCGCAGCACGCCAGGCCTCCCTGTCCATCACCAACTCCCGGAGTTCACTCAGACTCAGGTCCATCGAGTCAGTGATGCCATCCAGCCATCTCATCCTTTGTTGTCCTCTTCTCCTCCTGCCCTCAATCCCCCCAGCATCAGAGTCTTTTCCAATGAGTCAACTCTTTGCATGAGGTGGCCAAAATACTGGAGTTTCAGCTTCAGCATCATTCCTTCCAAAGAAATCCCAGGGTTGATCTCTTTGAGAATGGACTGATTGGATCTCCTTGCAGTCCAAGGGACTCTCAAGAGTCTTCTCCAACACCACAGTTCAAAAGCATCAATTCTTTGGCGCTCAGCCTTCTTCACAGTCCAACTCTCACATCCATACATGACTACTGGAAAAACCATATCCTTGACTAGATGGACCTTAGTCGGCAAAGTAATGTTCTTAGTGAAGTATAAGTCAGATAGGGACTTCCCCAGAGACTGAGTGGTAAAGAATCCACCTGCAATGCAGGAGACGCATGAGACATGGGTTCAATCCCTGGGTCAGGAAGATTCCCTGGAGGAGGAAATAGCAACTGACTCCCGTATTCTTGCCGGGAGCATCCCAGGAACGCTGGAGCCTGGTAGGTTACAGTCAATAGGGTCACAATAGGGTCAATAGGGTCAGACATGACTGTAGCAACTGAGTGATAGATACAGAAAGATAGATACTACATGGTATCACTTTTAGGTGAAATCTAAAAAGTACAAATACATCTATATACAAAACAGAAACAGATATAGAAAATAATTGTTGCCAAAGAGGAGAGAGAGGGAGAATGGGAGAAATTAGGAGTATGGGATTAACAGATACAAATTACTATACATAAAATAGATAAGCAACAAGGATTTACCATTTGGTTGCTTCCCAGGTGGCACAAGTGGTAAAGAACCCACCTACTAATATAAGAGATATAGGTTTGATCCCTGGGTTGGGAAAATCCCCTTCAATAAGAAATGGCACCTCACTCCAATAATCATACCTGGAAAATTCCATGGGTAGAGAGCCTGGTAGGCTACAGTCCACAGATCTGCAGAGTCAGACATGACTACTATCTAGTTTCCCCGAAGATCACTGATTAGCCATTGGCAGTGGTGGCTTGATGGCAACCCACTCCAGTACTCTTGCCTGGAAAATCCCATGGATGGAGGAGCCTGGTAGGCTGCAGTCCATGGAGTTCAGAAGAGTTGGACACGACTGAGTGACTTTACTTTCACTTTTCACTTTCATGCACTACAGAAGGAAATGGCAACTCACTCCAGTGTTCTTCCCTGGAGAATCCCAGGGATGGGGAAGCCTGGTGGGCTCCTGTCTATGGGATCACACAAAGTCGAACACAACTGAAGCGACTTAGCAGCAGCAGCAGCAGCAGTGATTGCTTGAACTATGAGTGTCACTATGTTAGGGAGGCTATCATGAAAGACGTAACATCATTTAGCAATGTATAGCTTGTAGATAATTGTTGTGTATTTCTAATGACAATGAAAATGCTTTGAGAGGCCTTAAGTAATCATATAAATGCAAATTAGTAGTAAGACAAACTATACCGGACTGCAAGTCTATTTTAACTTGACTGTAAGTGCTAATCTCCCTTCGGCTATCACTTCTTGTGCTGCCATGTACTTTACATTTCTGTTGCCTTTGTGGGAAAATAATCCCCTGCAGTGACCTCTGTGGGTAAAAGATACAGATGACAAGGACACAGTCTAAATTTCTGCCTAGGCTCTAGAATGTAAGAATGAGAAAAGTTTTAAATACATGGTTTTGCAGGTTGCCCCAGTATTGTCATAATACCCATGGAACCTCAGAGTGAGATTGCCCAGGAAATGATACCATATAGTTTTGTCCATACCATTGTTCTCACTTATACCTTCTACCTCCCTAATACCTCAGCAATAATCAAATCCATCAATACTGAGATGCTAAAAATGTAGGACAGAGTAATTTAAAAAGTGAAATACATAAAACTCTTTGATCTTTCTTTCTTTCCTACTTTCTCTCTCTTAATATAATTCTGCTAATATCCAACTCATTATATAGAGTTAGCCTTTGCTAATTTGAATGTATTGTTCTCGGCTGACATCTCTGTCTTAAAGTTATATAAGATTCCTAAACATGTGGGGTCATTCCAAGTTCCCTTTGTCACTCTTACTAGTCTTCTATAAGTTCCATATCCCCTATGGAATAAGAAGGGGGAAAAGTAGACTACAGAGAGTTTAAGATTGCATTGCTACTGCTACATAGATAACTGCTTGTCCCTTAAATTTGATTTTGTGAAAAAAGTATTGGAGCCCTCTGTTCTGAGGTCTGATTCTTATAACCATCTCCTCTGAATTCACTCACAACTAAACATCTGAAGCTTGCCAAGCTAAAGAAAATAACTGAAATCAATTATTGGGGCTGTTATAGCTTTAATTTCCTTGCCATCTAAGTACAGATAAATAGAAAATCTAATTTTTATTATACCTCACCTACCACTTTTAATAAATATTAATGTACATGTCTGCGGCTGACCTCCGTCTAGACTTAAAATCAATAGTTGTTGATTAAGGTCTTTGGGGCAGCATTACAAAAATGAAGACTCACTATTTATTCCCATTGCCTCTTCCCTGATCCCTAAACAGGTTAACAATGGGCCTATTAAGAAAAGTAAAGTATCAGAGCAAATTCTGGTCATGTAAAAATACTTGAACAAAGGGTTGGATTATGCCTATTATATCAATGTAGGTTATGCAGCAAGTTTTTCTAGTAATTTTTATCACTTATGATTTCAATTCTAGTTTTCACTTTTTAAGGACTATAAAAGATACTCTTGTCAGTTTGTTTTACCAGATACAATGCCAGGGTAGCAACTTAAAATATTTTTAAATTGTTTAATTCCTCATTTGGTTTTTCTTATTGATTTCAGTCAAAATCTAAATTCATCAAAAACACAGAGCATAGATTTTACTAAAGGACAATACTAGTGGCCTTCCATTAGCTTATTAATTTTTAGTATAAATATTTTGTTTTTAAAAATGTTTCCTTATACAGGTTTATTCTTTAACAGTCACTTGGTACCAGATATGGTGTTAGACATTAGAGATTCAAAGGCAAGCAGCATAGCCCCTATCTTTTTAGAAATTATAACAACAAAGAATATAGAGAAAACTAATTATGTTCAGTAGTAAAGAATAAAAATACATGCTTTGTGGGAGCAGGGAGTATAAAATAGGAAGTGACATCAGTGTATAAAATTACAGCATGAAAAGTCCAAAATTTCATAAAATCTTAACATCAAATGGAAAAAAATCTAAAGACTATGTATCTATCTATTTGCTGCACAATGTGGGAATGACTTAAAGTGAATAAGATTATACCAAGACAATTCATATGAAGAAAAGTATAGCATCAATCTCTGAACTCTAAGGATGTATCTGCAGATAATGGAAGAATTAGTAAATAAAATGTAGAATGAGAAAGTAAAGATTAAGGTAATCAAGAAGAGGGCAAAATTTTGGAAATGCAGCAATTCACAGAAGCATCTTTCCCACTTCATCCCCAGGAAAGGCCCATAGACCACACTGAACACTAAAGAGACCTAACAATCAGGTTCAAGGACAGACATCATTATTAGTTTCTTCTTAATGAAGATCTTCTTATAAAGAAATTAACATGATTTTTCTGTTTGTTTTTACTTAAGCTGATGTTCAAGAAGATCAGTATATATTTAACTATGTTCAGTTCAGTTCAGTCACTCAGTCGTGTCCGACTCTTTGAGATCCCATGAATCGCAGCATGCCAGGCCTCCCTGTCCATCACCAACTCCCGGAGTTCAATCAAACTTATGTCCATCGGGTCGGTGATGCCATCCAGCCATCTCATCCTCTGTCATCCCGTTCTCCTCCTGCCCCCAACCCCTCCTAACATCAGGGTCTTTTCCAACGAGTCAACACTTCGCATGAGGTGGCCAAAATATTGGAGTTTCAGCTTTAGCATCAGTCCTTCCAATGAACACCTAGGACTGATCTCCTTTAGGATGGACAGGTTGGATCTCTTTGCAGTCCAAGGGACTCTCAAGAGTCTTCTCCAGCACCACAGGTCAAAAGCATCGATTCTCCAGTTCTCAGCTTTCCTCACAGTCCAACTCTCACATCCATATATGACCGCAGGAAAAACCATAGCTTTGACTAGATGGACCTTTGTTGGCAAAGTAATGTCTCTGCCTTTGAATATGCTATCTAGGTTGGTCATAACTTTCTTTCCAAGGAGTAAGTGTCTTTTAATTTCATGGCTGCAGTCACCATCTGCAGTGATTTTGGAGCCCCCAAATATAAAGTCTGATACTGTTTCCACTGTTTCCCCATCTATTTCCCATGAAGTGATGGGACCAGATGCTATGATCTTCATTTTCTGAATGTTGACCTTTAAGCGAACTTTTTCACTCTCCTCTTTCACTTTCATCAAGAGACTTTTTAGTTCCTCTTCACTTTCTGCCATAAGGGTGGTGTCATCTGCATGAAACCTAATATAAATATCTGATCATGCCAAAAATCCCCATCATAGATCACAGTCTTGTCATGGTGAAGGGGCCTGGATGACTCAATAAAGCTATAAACCATGCTGCACAAGGCCAATGAAGACAGATGGGTCCTAGTGAAGAGTTCTGACAAATCATAATCCACTAGAGAAAGAAATGACAACCCATTCCCATATTCTTGCCATGAGAAACCCAAGAACAGTATGAAAAGGCAAAAAAATATGACATCAGAAGATGATCCCCCCCAGGTTGGAAGATGTCTGATGTGCTACTAGGGAAGAGTAGAGGGCAGTTACTAATAGCTCCAGAAGGAATGAAGCTGCTGGGCCAAAACAGAAACAACACTCATTTGTGTTGCATCTGGTGGTGAAAGTAAAGCCTGATGCTATACAGAAGAATACTTCATAGGAACCTGGAATATCAGATCCATGAATAAAGGTAAATTGGACATAGTCAAGCAGGAGATGGCAAGAGTAAGCATAGACATCTTAAGAACCAGGGAACTAAAATGGACAGGAATGGGCAAATTTAATTCAGATGACCATTATTTCTACCACTGTGGGCAAGAATCAATTGAAGAAAGGGAGTAGCCAATATAGTCAACAAAAGAGTCCAAAATGCAGACCTTGGGTGCAACTTTAAAAATGACAAAATGATTTTTGTTAGCTTCTAAGGCAAACAACTCAACATCACAGTATGTGAACTGAAAACTTCCAGATGTACAATCTGGTTTCAAAGAGGCAGAGGAACCAGAGATCAAATTGCCAACATTCGTTGGACCATGTAGAGAGCAAGGGAATTCCAGAAAACCATGTACTTCTCCTTCATTAACTATGCTAAATCCTTTGACTGTGTGAATCACAACAAACTGTGGAAACAATTTCAAGAAATAGGAGTAACAGATCACCTTTCCTGTTTCATGAAAAGCCTGTATGTGGGTTAAGAAGCAACAGTTAGAACTGGACATAGAAGAATTAACACGTTCAGAATTGGGAAAGAAGTACAAGTCGTCTGTGTATCGTTACCTTGCTGACTTAACTTACATGCAGAGTACATCATACAAAATGCCAGTCTGGGTGAATCACAAGCTGGAATCAAGACTATTGGCAGAAATATCAATAACCTCAGATAGGCTGATGTTACTATTTTAAAGGAAGAAAGTGAAGAGGAACTAAAGAACCTCTTGATTAGGGAGAAAGAGGAGAGTGAAAAAGCTGGTTGAAACTCAACATTAAAAACAACAACAACAACAACTACCATCATGACATCCAGCATCCAGTTTGATATCTTCATGGCAGAGAGAAAAGGGAAAATGGAAGCAGTAACAGATTTAATACATTGGGCTTCAAAATCACTGCAGATGGTGACTGCAGCCATGAAATTAAAAGGCACTTGCTCCTTGAAAGGAAAGCTATGAAAAAACTAGCAGCATATTAAAAAGCAGAGACGTCACTTTGCCAAGAATGGTCTGTATAGTCAAAGCTATGGTTTCTCCAGGGGTCATGTACAGATGTTAGAGTTAGACCATAGAGAAGGCTGAATATTGATTGAATAACTGATGCCCTTGAATGGTAGTGCTGGACAAGATTCTTGAGAGTCTCTTGGACTTCAAGGAGATCAAACCAGTCAATTCTAAAAGAACTCAACCCTGAATATTAATTGGAAGGACTGATACTGAAGCTCCAATACTTTGGTCACTTTATGTGAAGAGCCAACTCATTGGGAAAGACCCTGATTCTGGGGAAGACTGATGGCAAAAAGAGAAGGGAGCAGTAGAGGAAGAGATGGTTAGGTATCATCTCTGGACATGAATTTGAGCAAACTCTTGGAAATAGTAGAGGACAGAGGAGCCTGGCATGCTGCACTTCATGGCATCAGAAAAAGTCAGACACAACTTAGCACACTGAACAACAACAATGAAAATAATTCCAAGTATGTTAAATGCCACATTTAGTGGGCATCTAGACCCTGGCTCAACATCAATTTCCCCTAGCCAAAATATAGCGAGAATCTGGTTGGAATTTTGAACGGCAAAGGCTACTAATTATAGACACAAATATGTGAAATAAAAAGATAAAGAAAGCTGTAAATTTCTATAAGTTACCTTACCATTATTATATAATAGTATTATGGTTATTAATATAATAAAAAAGTAAAGGTAGCTTTAAAGTACTACAAATTGTTTTACAATTATATTTCATAATATACATTATATGTGTAAAATTATATAGATAGATAGATAGATATGAATACACACACACACACACACACACATAAAGTCACCCCTCAATATCAGAGGAGAATTGGTTCTAGGACCTGCCATGGATATCAAGTTCTATGGATATTCATTTTACATAGCTGTCCCTTCACATCTACAGATCCTGCATTCATGGAATCTATCAACTGTGGATTTTATGTTTTATAATGTTTGAGATCCAAGGTTGGTTGAATCCCTGGATATGGAACTGCCCATATGGAGGGTTGACTGTATATTTATTGAAAAGAAAATACTGTGTCTAAGTAGACTCATGTATTTCAAACTTTGTGCTGTTTAAGGGTCAAATATATGTCTATCTCCCTATCTCTACCTGCCTATCTAGGTATCATCATCATCTGTCTTCCTTCCTCCATCTATGGAGAGAGAGAGTTTGGTTTCATTAAGCTCAGGAGTCAGGGGGGCATGGTCAAAAGAAACTTACTACTAATTGTTATATGGTTTTATGAGGGGAAAAAAAAACTCCATATTCTAGTGTAATTTTCAAACATTTGGGATTTTGAACCAAAATGGAATACTGCTTGCATTCATTTATGGGGTTTAGAAAACATCTTCTGATCCTGTGATATAATCACATATCAATACTTTTTCCTGGTTTTTAGAGGCTATTATTCTTCCTGTTCCTACATTTATAGCATCTTGGATCTCTGGCAAGGTGCCTTTACTTGCCACGACAGATTTAAAACACTGGTTTTGCAATTTTCTGAAATGACAAACAATGAATGTAGCAAATATTATTTCCACTAAGCATGCATATTATTTGAAGCATGAGTTTAAAACTTCACAAAAATTCAAATCCATAATCCAACCTTGAGGTAACAAACTGATTATATAATGGTTTTGTACTTAATATGGAATTAGAAATATTTCTGGTAACCAAGGTAAAATGTGGAATAAAAACAGGCATCTATGAGTTAAAAAGCTTTGTTGCCATCCAGTGGTTCCTGCTGACACAAATATGCCTATGTGATTTACAATAAAGAAAAAAAAGCTTTTTATTTTGTAAATGATGTTAGGAAATACTTTAATATATTTCAAATGTTTCTGAAAATTATGAAATAGGATTTGAGTATCACATCTTGTATGTGTGGTTTCTGTTTTCAATATATACATATTTTAGTACTTAGACAGTTGATCTCAGTCAATTAATCTCCTAAAGGGAAATAATTGGACCTAATAAAAGGTTGTTACATTTTGTAACTTCAGTTCTTGAGCCATGGTATTTCTTCTACAAATTTACTTTCTTCAGGATTGGCCCAATGATAAAGTTTTGAGAAAAAAATCTTTCTTACTTTATCCTCCCCTCCAAACTTCCTTTCATTAATTATATTCCTTTTCTTTATTCTCACTATGGCATTCCAACTAGGTCTATTTTTTTTTTTTTTTTTTGGTGTGTGTGAATAGTGCCCCACCTTCCTATCTCAAAATAGATAAATAAATAAATAAACATGAATTTACTACTTTATTATCTAGATTTCAGTCAGTTATTGTGAAAAAAAAACTCCATGAAAATAATTACCAGTAAGATTCAAAAGACTTAATATATAACTCTGCATTAACATTTTAAAATATCATTAAAGGTAAGTTTTTATATAATATAAAAGACAGCTTTGAACATATTTAATGTAGGTTAGCCAATAGATATTTTGTGAAAGGTACTGTGTTAGGTAATAGGGCACTAAAAATAAATGGAAGAGGAATGAGGATTGAGGAGATATAACATTCTATTGTTTTCATGAATTGTTAAATTTTATCTTCAGAGTAATGTAATATAATATCTATGCTTTTTTAAAAAAGAAATTAAAATACACTATATTAAGCCATTGCACATGAACAAGTTTTTTAAAATAAAAAAGCTTAATGACATGGGTAGCCACAATGGTGCGATCACTCACCTAGAGCCAGACATCCTAGAGTGTGAAGACAAGTAAGCTTTATGAAGCATCAGTGTGAACAAATCTAGTGGAGGTGATGGAATTCCAGCTGAGCTAGTTCAAATCCTAAAGAATGATGCTTTTAAAGTGCTGCACTCAGTATGCCAGCAAATTTGGAAAACACAGCAGTGGCCACAAGACTGGCAAAGGTCAGTTTCCATTTCAATCCCCAAGAAGGACAATGCCAAAGAATGTTCAAACAACTGCACAATTGCACTAATCTCACATGCTGGCAAGGTAATGCTTAAAATGCTTCAAGTCAGGTTTCAACAGTATGTGAAGTAAGAAATTCCAGATGATCGAGGTGGATTTAGAAAAGGCAGAGGAACCAGAGATGAAATTGCCAACATTCGTCAGATCATAGAAAAAGAGAATTCCAGAAAAAAATATCTACTTCTGCTATATTGACTATGCTAAATCCTTTGTGTGTATCACAACAAACAGAAAAATTCTTAAAGAGATGGGAATATCAGGGCATCTTACCTGCCTCTTGAGAAACCTGTATGCAGGTCAAGAAGCAATGATTACAACAAGACCTGGAACAATGGACTAGTTCAAAATTGGGAAAAGAGTACATCAATGCTGTATGTTGTCAACCTGGTTATTTAACTTACATGCAAAGTACATCAAATGAAAGGCCAGGCTGGATGAAGCACAAGCGGGAATCAAGATTGCTGGGAGAAATATTAATAACCTCAGATATGCAGATGTCACCAATGTAATGGCAGAAAGTGAAGAGTATTTAAAGAGTCTCATGATGAAAGTGAAAAAGTAGAGTGAACCAGCTGGCTTCAAACTCACAATTCAAAAAACCAAGATCATAGCATCTGGTCCCATCACTTCATGGCAAATAGAAGGGGAAACAATGGAAATAGTGACAGTCTATTTTCCTGGGCTCCAAAATCACTGCAGACAGTGAGTGCAGCTATAAAATTAAAAGATGTTTGTTCCTTGGAAGACAAGCTATGACAAAGTAGACAGCATATTAAAAAGCAGAGACATTACTTTGCTGACAAAGATCCATATAATCAAAGCTATGGTTTTCCCAGTAGTCATGTATAGATTTGAGAGCTGAACAATAAAAAAGGCTGAGAACCAAAAATTGATCCGTTCAAACTGTGGTGCTGGAGAAGACTCCTGGGAGTCCCTTGGACTGCAAGGAGATCCAACCAGTCAATCCTAAAAGAAATCAACCCTGAATATTCATTGGAAGGACTGATGCTGCAGCTCCAATACTCTGGCCACCTGATGCGAAGAGCTGACATAGAAAAGGACCTGGTGCTGGGAAAGGTTGAAGGCAGGAGGAGAAGGAGACAGCAGAGGATTAAATGATTGGATGGCATCACCAACTCAATAGACATGAGTATGAGCAAGCTCCAGGAGATGGTGAAGGACAGGGAATCCTGGTGTGCTGCAGTCTATTGGGTTGCAAAGAGTTAGTCATAACTGAGCGACTTAACAACAAAAACATTTGAATCCATGTCATCTAGTTTGAAGGAAGTGATTATGACAATTAACAAACATGCAAAAGCACAAATTCAGACTATAGGAAACTGGGGGAAGGGAATAGAAGCGTAGAGAAAATACACCATAATGAAGATGGGATTTGAATTTGGTTTTAAAATACAGATTGGAAAAAATTACCTTAGAAGGTAGGAGTATTACAATTATAAGACCCAGAGCTTAGTGAAAAATTACTTAATAAAAATGTCAGATGTTATAAGTAATAAGATATATATTTACTTGGCATAATCATGGGGTATAAGCACTGAAAAAAAGATGACTGCAAAACAGAATTGAATTATATCACAAAGATCCAGGCATATAAGACTAAGGGATTATAGGTGATGTAGAAAACCATGGAAATCTTCCAAGATTTTCAGTAAAGAAATGAAATTTACTCAGTCTGCATTTTAAACAATATAAACACAGTATTCAGGTGGATTAAATGGAATTTGGAAGACTAGGTAAGAACTAATAAGATTCTAAGCTAGTGTGGTACCTGTGTAAGGAAAAAAAGATTAAAGACATGCAAGTTGTTGAGGTACAATTATACTTAAGAACTGATTGGCTGCCAGTAAGTGAAGATATCAGTGTCTCTAGGGTTTGGAATTTGGGAGACTTGGATAATGATGATGGTACTAACAGAAAATGATAGATAAGGATAAAAAGCTTATTATGGCGTGATGAGCGATGACTTACTATTTGAGATTCCAGGAGAGGCATCAAGACCAGGTGGATTGAGAATAACCACAAAGCTCTGAAGTTACTTCAGGTCAAGCAACAGTGCTACATGTTCTATATTTAACTTATTCTTTATCTCTAGTCCACAGTGCCTTACCTACTGATTCAAAGCTACTGTATTCCTTTTCCTTCCTTACCCTCAATTTTATCTTTACTTCACCAAAGGAGAATATCCCCCAAATCATAAATTTTGCTTCAAATACTACAAATTTAGTCATATTCACATATATCCCAGTTTTTCATCATTGTACTCTGGATATACTTCTCTTTTATTCAAAGGTCAGTAAGATTTATATCCCATTTATATGAGATATTCCACTTATATCCCATTATATTTATATCCCATCAGTCCTATTAGCTTCCAGAAATTACTACTACTATCACCCATTGGCATTATCAACCTGTTTCTATTATCATTGCACATTTAGAATCTCTAATATTATGACAATAACAAAACAATTCCATTTACTATTCTATCTCTCCAGATGCTTTTAAAGCTCACCTTCCATATTCTTATGTTCCATTTATTCTTCAACTCATTCCAATCTGGAATCTGTTCTCTTTGTACCAAGACTCATAATAGAGTTTTTATTTCAGTACTGTAAAATGAAGTAGAAATATTACTTTTGTCATTTTTAGATTTATCAAGAGCATTCAACAAAGTTAAACACTTCTTCCTTCTTAAGACAGACTTTTCCCTTGGAATACTTGAAACAAAACTCTCTGCATAATCCTCCCTGTATTTAGGGTCACCCCTTTAGTCTTCTTTTTCAAATTCAGCTCCTCCCTCAAACGATTTCTAAAGCTGGAATTCTCTTCTCTATCTTTTCTTCCTCCTCTTCTTCCTCTCCCTCTTATATATCTATTTTTATGACCTCAGATGCATTCTATAAACTTGTGGCTTCTGAATGTACATCTTCAGACATTTTTCCTGAGTGAAAGATTTCTAAGCCCCATCTCCTGCTGCACATCTCTGCTAAGATGGGTCCCTCAAGTTCAAGATGTTCAAAACCAAACCAGACATTTTGTCTTTCTTAGATCTCCTTTAATCTACTCCATTTCAGGAAGAGGTGACACCCTTCCTCCTGTTAATAGAGCCACATACCTAGAAACTGTCCTTGACCCATTCCCCTCCCTCACCTACTCAATCTAGTCAAGACCAAAGTAACAGACCTCCTAACTGATTTTTTAATGTCTACTTTAAAAGTGAACATTGATATATTTAAAACACTAATAGTAATTTAGAAAATCAGAAATCAAAATAATATAATCAACATTGAATAGATACGAAGATTAAGCACTCAAATGCTACTAAAAGTGTTGTATTATCCTACACCCTGCCTTCTCTCAGAGGTTACCATTATTCTTAACTTAGGCCTTCCCTGATGGTTCAGCATGTAAAGAATCTATCTGCAATACAGGAGATGCAGGAGATGTGGGTTCAATCCCTGGGAGGGGAAGATCCCCTGAAGGAGGTCATGGAAACCCACACCAGTATTCTTGCCTGGAAAATCCCATGGACAGAGTAGTCTGGTGGGCTATGGTCTGTGGGATCACAAAGAGTCTGATACGACTGAAACAACTGAGCACAGCACACAGCATCCTTAATTTGCTTTGATTTTCAAAATGTTTTTTATTTATGTGTTGCATATCCCTAAATATAATTTGTCTTTTCATGCCTTTTTAAAGTTTTATAGCTAAGAGTATCATGCCATTTGTTTATATCTGGATTTTTTTTATCTCAATTAAGATGTTATTTTTGAGATTTATGGATTCTACTCCACATTTACACACAACACTTTTAGTACCCTTATAGAACATTATGTGATTAAAAAAAAAAATACTCCTTGATTGTTTTCCAAAACCACTTGCATGGGCCATATGATTCTAGCTACTGGCCACCTTTAAATGTCACTACCTGGACATGAAAACGTGTCCTAAAACCATCCTGGATTTTTACAGTTTCCTTTAATGTAACAAGTCCTTTTCCACCTCCAGTGACTGCATCAATATTTTGTTTCCTTTGAAAGGAATACATTCCCCACTTTGAAATTTCATCTTAAAGATTTCTACAAGTAAACTGCCACTCAATTTACTCTCTTTCCCAAGAATTTTTACTGTCTTCATGGCACTCATTATAATTTGAAGGCATTATATTTTTTGTTTTGTTTCCTTTCTAATACTTAACAGAGGATAAGAATGCTTAATAAAGGTTCAGACTATAATTCCCATAACAGTCATTGTTTGTTACTCAGTGCTGCACACTTAGTCCTAGTGCTAGGCCTTATAGACACTAAATAAAAATCATTGAAAAGAAGAGTAAAAATTAAATTTCCTTAAACCATGGAAACACACACCTGAACAGAATAAGCAAGTCACCAAATGCTGATGTACAACTTCTTCTAATATGTATTTATTGGAAGAGGGCTAATTAATTTAATGAAAATGGAGAAAATATAACACATACTATATTTGAAGATCATGAATCAAAGTCAAAGTTCTGTCCCAAGACTCCTTATCATAAATGTATGAGAGTGATGTCACTATGATGATAACACTGGACATTCTCGACATGCTTCCTCTCACAAGAATTACAACTAACTATAACTCATGGACAAGACACCACTGAATAAATCCCTGAACATGGAATGAAGCTGAAGCATGCCTCCCTTCACCACAGAGACAAAGACAGACTGTGTTAGTGGGTAAAAAGAGCAGCTACACACTGACTACATTGTTCTTTTCCCAGGATTGTGGAGCACCACCCCAAGGAGAGAACTCTTCTGAGATGATGAGTCCTTCAGTGGCAAAAGAGCACAAGGTGGAGCTCTAACTCTCTGAGCATGTGGGTCACTTTTTGGGAGCCCCCATTCCAGTCTCACTTCATGAAGATTTCAAGGCAATCTGTAGGGCTTAACCACTGAGAACAGGATTGTGACAAGAATAGTGGGAAGGGTCTTGCAATCATTAGCACTTGGATCTTTGAAAATAAATTTCCTCCTTGAACCACCCAAGTAGTAGTTCCAGCCAGCTTCTTTGCTCATCTGCAGAGTCAAAACAATGACATGGTCTGACCAGGGAACTCAGCAGGGTGCAGACCTACTTGATATGTGTCCTTAAATGAAGAATCTTGTTGACCTTGGAGCCTGGTCTGTTTCTTGCTTAGGAGGGGAAGCCAACACAAGGGAGCTGAATCATAGCTAGGTCATAATTAAATGTAATTCCTGGGCCCACTCAATCATAAAGACTGGCAAGAACACCTGGAAGATATGTAGCCCAGTAAATTTGAGCAGAGAGTACCATAGGCAGGGCTGGTTGTCCATAGAACAAAGTTAGTGGCATTGTCCAGTAATGAACTTCAAGCATTGGTTAGCTTGAGCCAAGACACATATAAAGAGCTTTGTTAAACTTGGAGATGGTTTTCCATCTCAACCTGGTCAGGGAAGCTAATTGTTAGCCCTGGCCATTACTGAATATTGTACTCAGTCCACCCCACCAAGGAACTTACGCAGAGCACATGGGAAACTGTCTAGCTCATCCAGCAGTCTTGCTTACACAGTGGCACTTGAACAGAGACCACAACCCACAGCTTTCCCTGTCTGCAGATCAAAACCAAATGTGCCATCTGGCCAGGGAAGTCTGTGAATGGTCTTACTTGATTTGCATCCCTAACCAATGGACCATGTAGGCCCTAGGGACTCTTTTGCTGCCCTTACAAAGCAAGGAAGCTAATTTATAGTCTAACCTACTAATGAGTACAATATTTAGTTTGACCATCTAGTAAGCCTCAGCAGAGAACTCAGGCAACTGTGGATACCATCCCCATCCTTGCTTAGGAGGGAACCAAGCCAACAGTCTCACCAAACTGTTCTCAGCCAGTGGCACACACTTCACCTCTAACCTCAGAATATCAGTGGTGGCCTCACCCCAAAATAGGACCTAATATCAAGCTTACCTGCCCAAGAACATTATCAGTGGACACATCTAGAAAACCAAACTGAGCTGACTTTTGAAGAACTGTCTCTGCTAAAGCAAGACTGTCAAGTCTGAAAGAGGAAACTACTTAACCACTTCCTCAAGTGCACAGATACCAATGTAAGAAATTAAAGATCATGGGAAGTCAAGTAAACATGGCACCACAAAAGGAAACTAATGAAATTTCAATAATTCACTTAAAAAAAATGAAGCTATATTAAATGTCAGATAAATAATTCTGAATGATTCTCTTGAAGAAATTTGCTTAACTAAAAGAACACACAGATAACTCAGTAAAATTAGGAAAATACTTCATCAACAAATAAGTTCAACAATAAAATAGAAAGTACCTCCACCAAAAAAGTAAATAAATGTTGGAGTTAAAATATGCAATGACTGAACTGAAAAATTCAATATAAATCTTCAGAAGCAGAGTTAACTATGCAAAAATTTAGTGACCTAGAAGACAACGCATTTGAAATTATCCATTCAGTAGAGAAAAAAATTTTTGAAAAGAGTAAAGAAAGCTGATGAGCCTTAAGGGGCACAATCAAAAGAAGTAATATATGCATTATGGAAATTTTAGATGCAGAAGAGAATGAGAAAAGGACAAATAGTATATTTAAAGCAACAATGACTGAAAATTTTTCAAACCTGAAAAGGGAAATGGACATCCAGGTTCATGGGGCCCTAGGGACCCCAAAGAGTTTGGATCTGATTAGGGCCAGCTTCCCTGGTGGCTCAGATGATAAAGAATCTCCCTGAAAAGCAGGAGACCTGGGTTTGATCCCTGTGTTGGGAAGATTCCCTGGAGAAGGGAATGGCTCCCCAGTCCAGTATTCTTGCCTGGAGAATTCCATGGACAGAGGAGCATGGAGGGCTATAGTCCATGGGTGTGCAAAGAATCGGACACAGCTGAGTTTCACAGGGCTACACCAAAACAGATGACAAGAAATTGTTAAAAGTGAAAGAAAGAACTTTGAAAGCAGGAAGAGAAGAGACAAAAGTTACATGAAAGGGAAATCCAATAAGTCTGTATGTGGATTTCACACCAGAAACTTTCAGGTCAGGAGAAAATGAAATGATATATTGAAAGGGGGAAAAAAATTGTCAGTTAAGAATTGTATTCTCAGCAAAGCTGTCCTTCAAAAATGAAGAAAAGATAAAGGTCTTTCCAAATAAACAAAAGATGAATGTGTTTATCACTACTAGACTAACCTTACAAAAATTTCTAAACATTTTTAAAATGGAAGCATAAGATGATAATTAGTATCATAAAAATATAAGAAGTAGCATAAAGCTCACTGGTAATGCTAAATATAGAGTCAAAGTTAGATTTTTAAATATGGTAACTGTTGTGTGCAATTCATTTACAACTCTATTTAAAAAAAACAAAACAGTAAAAATAGTGACAATTTTCACAATATTATTGGATACACAGTATAAAATATGTAAACTATAACAGCAATAACAAAAAATATATTGGGAGAGAAGTAAAAGTAAAGTAAAGTAAAGTAAGAGAAGTAAAAGTGGAAAGTTTAAAATACTATTCAAGTTGAGTTGTTGTCAGTTTAAATAGGGTATTATAAGACACTTTTTGTATGCCTGATGGTAACCACAAAATTAAAATCTGTAGCAAACATGGTAAAGAATGCAAAGCATAATGATGCCAAAAAATCATTAAGGCACAAAACAATGAGCAAGAAATGAGGAATGATAAATCTTCAAAACAGCCAAAACAATGAACAAAATGACAATAGTAAGCCCTTACCTATTAATTACTATTATAAATGTCAACAGATTAAAAAATAGAAATATAAAGTGTTTTCTCCAATCAGAAAACAGAATAGATGAATGGATTAAACGAAAATCCAACAATATGCTATGTATAAAATATTCTTGAAGACCCACATGTACTGAGAATAAAAGACTGAAAAATATATTTAAAGCAAATTGTAAGCTGTACTTTTATCAAACAAAATAGACTTTAAAAATGGCAAAACAAGAAAAAGAAGGTCATTATATAATGACAGGCTGATCCATCAAGAACATATAACAATTATAAATATTCATGAAACTGATATTAGATCACTTAAAATAGCAAAACCTAACAGATCAAACAGATTAAAGATCAAAGAATTGTAAAAGGCTACTATGAAGAAATTTCACAACCTAGATAAAATGAAATTCTCAGAATCATATAATTTACCAAGACTGATTAGAAAGATATAGAAAATATCAATAGATGAAATGTTCTTAAGGATATTGAATCCGTAATCAAAAATCTTCCAAGAAAGGGAAATCTAGGACCAGAAGTACTTGGTAATTTTAACCAAACACTTAACGAAGAATTAAGGCAATCCTTCTGAAATTCTTCCCAAAAGTTGAAGAGTTGGGAATATTTCCAAACTCATTTTACAAATCCACTATCACACTGATAATAAAGCCACAGAAGGATAATAAAAGAAAGAAGCTGCTTAATAATATCCTTGGTGAATATAGATGCAAAAATCCTCAATAAAAAACTAGCAAACAGAATTAAGCAGCATATTTAAAGGATTATTCCCCATGATCAAGTAGAATTGATTCTTATGATGCAAGGAGGATGCAACATACAGAAATCATACAATGTGATACATCACATTCATAAAATTAAATTTTAAAATTATATGATCATCTCAATTGACAAAACATATTTGACAAAATTAAACAATTGTTCATTGTAAAAACTCTTAAAAGTTAGGTGTAGTAGGAATGTACCTCAACATAATAAAGTTCTAATAAAGTGAGTTACAAGCTCACAGTTAACATTATATTCAACAATAAAAGTTTGAAACATTATTAAGATCAGGTACAAGTCAAGGACGCCCACTTTCACCATTCCTATTCAGCATAGGACTAATAATTCCACAAGAAAAAATCAGGTAAGTAAAAGATAGGAACTGGAAAGGAAGTGCAACTGGCTGTATTTGGAGATGACTGATTCTAAAGACTCCACCAAAAACGATTCAATGTAATCAACAAATTTGTGGAAGCTGCAGGATATGAAATTAACATACAAAAAGTACAACAGTTTATATGAACTAACAAAAAATTAACTGAAAAAGAACAAAAACAATTCTATTTACAGTAGCACCAAAAACAATAAAATACTTAAGAATAACTTTAACCAAGGAAGTGAGAAGTTTCTACTCTGAAATTTCTAGACCCTCATAAAAGAAATTAAAGATACAAATAAATGGAAATGTATCCCATGTTTGCTGTGACCAGTGTGTTCTCTTGATGCAACTGTTAGCCTTTGCCCTGTTTCAATATCTGCTCCAAGGCCAAACTTGCCTGTCACTCCAGGTATCTCTTGATTTCCTACTGTTTGCATTCCAATTTCCTATGATGAAAAGGACTTTTTTTTTTTTTTTTTTTGAGTGTGTGTTAGTTCTAGAAGGTCTTATAGGACTTCATAGAACCAGGCAACTTCAGCTTCTTTAGCATTAGTAGTTTGGGCACAGACTTGGATTACTGTGATGTTGAACAGTTTGGTTTGTAATGAAACAAGATCATTCTGTTATTTTGAGATTGCATGCAAGTACTGCATTTTGGACTCTTTTGTTGACTATGAGGACTACTCCCTTTCTTCTAAGGGATTTTTACCCGCAATACTTATTTGACTTAAATTTGTCCATTCCAATCCATTTGAGTCCACTGATTCCTAAGATGTTGATATTCACTCTTGCTATCTCTTACTTGACCACGTCCAATTTACCTTGATTCATGGACCTAACCTTCCAGGTTCCTATATACTATTGATACTTTCAAATTGTGGTGCTGGAGAAGACTCTTGAGATTTTCTTGGACTACAAGGAGATCAAATCAGTCAATTCTAAAGGAAATCAACTCTGAATATGCATTAGAAAGGACTGATGCTGAAGCTCCAATACTTTGGCCATCTGATGCAAAGAGCTGATTCATGGGAAAAGACCCCAGTGCTAGGAAAGATTGAAGGCAAAAAGAGAAGAGGATGCCAGATGATCAGATGGTTAGAAAGCATCACTCATTCAGTGGACATGAATCTGAGCAAACTCAGGAGATAGTGAAAGACAGGGAAGCCTGTCATGCTTCATCCATGAAGTCAAAAATAGTTGGACATAGCTTAGTGACTGAATGATAACAATCCTAATGTTTATAAATTGGTAGAATGAATATTCTTAAAATGCCCATAGTATGCAAAGCTGTTAATAGAATTAATGCAATCTTGATTTGTATTCCAATGGGATTTTCTTACAGAAGTTAAAATAAAATCCTAAAATTTGTTTGGAACCAGAAAAGACACTGAATATCCAAATCATTCCTGAGGAAGAAGCACAAAGCTAGAGACATCGTACTTCTTGAAATCAAGGTATATTAAACAGCTATAATAATCAAAACAGTGTTGTACTGGCATAAAAACAGACACGTAGACAAAGGGAAAGAATTGGGAGCCCAGAAATAAACCCATACATATATGGGCAACAGATATTTGACAAGGGGGCAAAGACTACTCAATGGAGAAAAAGAGCTCTTTCAATAAACTGTGCTGAGAAAATTAGATATTCACGTGTAGTAGAATGAAGCTAGACACCTATCACACCACAAAAATAAACTTAAAATGAATGAAAGAATTAAATGTAAGGCTGAACATTGTAAAATTTCTAGAAGAAAAGAGAGGGAAAACGCTTTTTTCCATAAATGTTGGCAATGGTTCTTTGGATATGACATCTACAGCATGAGCAATTAAAGAAACAAGCAAACAAAAACAAATAAGTGGGACTACATAGCTCAGTTGGTAAAGAATTTGCCTGCAATGCAGGAGACCCTGGTTCAAATCCTGGGTTGGGAAGATCCTCTGGAGGAGGGATAGGCTCCCAAGTCCAGCATTCTTGGTTTCCCCTTGTGGTTCAGCTGGTAAAGAATCTGCCTACAATGAGAGAGACCTGGGTTTGATCCCTGGGTTGGGAAGATCCCCTGGAGAAGGGAAAGTCTACCCACTCCAGTATTCTAGGGGTCGCAAAGAGTTGGACACGGTTGAGCAACTTTCACTTTCACGTAAAACTAAAGATTCTGCATAGTAAAAGAACTGATCAACAAAATAAAAGTCAACCTACAGAATATGAAAATAGATTTACAAACCATATATCAGAGAATAGATTAATATCCAAAATAATAAAACTCATATAACCCAGTAACAAGAAAATTAATAATTCTAAACAGACTTTTTTCCCCAAAGAAATTAAATGGTCATGAGGTATATGGAAAGGAGCTCAATATCACTAGTCTTCAAAAGCACAATACCATCTCATGCCTGTTAGAATGGATGGCATCAAGCAGACAAGAGATAACAAATACTGGAGAGAATGTGGAAACAAGGGAAGCTTTGTGCACTCTGTGTCAGAATGTATATTTGCTTAGTCACTGAAGCTAACAGTATGGAGGTTCTTTAAATAATTAAAAATAGAATTTCTATATGATCCAGAAATTTCACTTTTGGGTATTTATCTAGAGGAAATAAAGGCACTAACTTGAAAATAGTAGTAGTAGTAGTGTTAGTTGCTCAGTCATGTCTGGCTCTTTGTGACCCTATGGACTGTAGTCTGTCAGGCTATTTTGTTCATGTAATTCTCCATGGAATACTGGAGTGGGTAGCCATTCCATTCTCCAGGGGATCTTCCTGACCCAGTGATTGAACCTGAGTTTCCTGCTCTGCAGGCAAATTTTTTACCAGCTGAGACACCAGGGATCCAGGATAACCTCTACTCTTTATCCATTCATCCATCAATGAATACTTAGCTCCTTTACATATTTTGGCTATTACAAATAATTCTGCTATTATTTAGGGGTGCAAATATCTTTTCGAACAAATTTTTGTTTACCTGTGGGGGAAAAAAGAAAAGTCTACTTAGTTACTTGACTTGTTTTTCAATTAGATTATTATGCATGTCTTGCACTAGCAGACAGATTCTTTATTATTGTACCATGACTATCTGAAAAATACTGTTAATTATTAATACTTTTTCCAGGTCTCTATATGCATGCTCTGAGGTGATTCAGTCTCTTGCTCCTTGTAATGAGTCTGTAGCACATATTTTGCAAAGATTTTGATTATGAGTATCATCCATTATCATGAGGAGGATTTTGTGTTTTTCTTTAATGCAAAACTAAGGATTGGGGGCAGGAGAAGAAGGGGATGACAGAGGATGACATGGCTGGGTGGCATCACCGACTCGATGGATGTGAGTTTGAGTGAACTCTGGGAGTTGGTGATGGACAGGGAGGCCTGGCATGCTGTGATTCATGGGGTCACAAGAGTCAGACATGACTGAGTGACTGAACTGAACTGAACTGAACTGTCCTTTATATGGATCTATGACCTTGGCTTCACTAGAACAGTCTTTAACCATCTGAGTATTTCATTATAGGCTATAATATTTAATGTCTTTATTGCAGGAAATTCCTCAATCCTTATTTTAAATATTCTAAATTTCATAAGGTTATTTTATAGACTGAATCTACTTCATTCTAACAAATTCTGTGTACTCTATATCACAAGGACAATAAAGACTATCCGTTTTGAACTCCTCTGATCTTCAAATTATCCATCATTTCCTTCTTTCATAAATGCATAAATAACTGTCCTTTATAAATGTGAATTCCTTTGTTTGCTTTGTGTATCCCTAAACCTCTTATCTAATCAAGCTATGCTTATTCTCACCCTTTCTTCTGTTGCTTTAATTCTTCATATTTTCCCTTTCCTTCAAATCATAAACATGCTAAAGTAAAACAACAAACCTGTCTCTTGACTCTACTTTTCTTCAAGCTGTTGCCACTACATTCTTCTCTATTACAAAATTCTACTTTCTCAACTTCCTTTACTCCTAGAAACATTGCTATCTGATTTCTTTCCATCTCATTTAATTTTCTCTTTTTATTTGGTGAATAAATAGCTAAATGCAAAGGTCTCAATTTCCTTGTCGGATCAAATGCCTTTTTTTTCAAAACTCCCTTCCATCCCAATTTTTGGTTTTCTTTCTATTACACTGAACATTCACTTTCAGATTTCCCCAACAGCTGGTTCTTCTTTCTTTTTGACACACAAATGTAGATATCCCATGCTGCTGCTGCTGCTGCTAAGTCACTTCAGTCATGTCCGACTCTGTGAGACCCCATAGACGGTAGCCCACCAGGCTCCTCTGTCCCTGGGATTCTCCAGGAAAGAATACTGGAGTGGGTTGCGATTTCCTTCTTAAATGCATGAAAGTGAAAAGTGAAGGTGAAGTCGCTCAGTCGTGCCTGACTCTTAGTGACCCCATGGACTGTAGCCTACCAGGCTCCTCCATCCATGGGATTTTCCAGGCAAGAGTACTGGAGTGGGTTGCCATTGCCTTCTCCCATAGAGTTCCATTATTTTTTAAAAGAAAATGTTGAGTCTTAGTTGTGGCATAAGGGATCATTTATTTTCCAAGAATGTGGGATCTAGTTCCCTGACCAGGGATCAAACCTAGCCCCCCTCATTGGGAGCAGGGAGTCTTAGCCACTGGAACACCAGGAAAGACCCAAGCTCCATTCTAGACATTTTTTTCTTCCTATGGTTTCCAGACTCTACACATAGAGTGCACATACTCCCATAATACATCTCAATCATGGTAACTTCACTTTTACCAGCATTATACATTTGTTTCTAACTGTATTTACCATAAAAAGTTTATGGGTTAGAAACAAAAGTACACCACCACCTAGATGATTTCATTCATTTTCATCAGTTTAAATGCAGCAACTTTTCTCTCAGGTTTATGAATTAGATAAGTAATTGAATAAATAAAATCTATAAATCAAATCCAAATTCACCATATTCTTTCACTTTAGTATTTGGGCTATTCCATGACGATTTAGAAAGCCAAGTGACAAAGAATTGGTGCTTTTGAACTATGGTGTTGGAGAAGACTATTAAGAGTCCCTTGGATAGCAAAGAGATCAAACCTGTCAGTGCTAAAGGAAAATAGTCCAAATAATCATTGGAAGGACTGATGCTGAAGCTGAAACTCCAATACTTTGGCCACCTAATTCAAAGAACTGACTCATTGGAAAAGACCCTGATGCTGAGAAAGATTGAAGGCAGGAGTAGAAGGGGAAGACAGAGGAGGAGACGGTCGGATGGCATTACCCACTCGGTGAACATGAATTTGAGCACGCTCTTAGTCATGTATAGGGAAGCTTGGTGTGCTGCAGTACATGGAGTCACAAAGAGTCAGAGAGGATTGAGTGACTGAACTGACCTGGTGATAGTTTATATCTCTCTCCCTATTTTTTCCTGCAGGGTATGTTTCAGCAATATGTGAACCATGAACTTCCAGATGTTCAGGCTAGTTTTAGAAAAGGCAGAGGAGCCAGATATTAAATTGCCAACATCCGCTAGATCATCGAGAAAGCAAGAGAGTTTCAGGAAAACATCGATTTTTGTTTTATTGACTATGCCAAAGCCTTTGACTCTGTGGATCACAATAAACTGTGGAAAATTCTGAAAGAGATGGGAATACCAGACCATATGACCTGCCTCTTGTTAAAACCTGTATGCAGGTCAGGAAGCAGCAGTTAGAACTGGACATGGAACAACAGACTGGTTCCAAATAGGAAAAGGAATATGTCAAGGCAGTATATTGTCACCCTGCTTATTTAACTTTTATGCAGAGTACATCATAAGAAATGCTGGGCTGGAGGAAGCACAAGCTGGAATCAAGACTGCTGGGAGAAATATCAATAACCTCAGATCTGCGGATAACACGACGCTTATGGCAGAAAGTGAAGAGGAACTAAAGAGCCTCTTGATGAAAGTGAAAGAGAAGAGCGAAAAAGTTGGCTAAAGCTCAACATTCAGAAATCTAAGATCATGGCATCTGGTCCCATCACTTCATGGCAACTAGATGGGGAAACAGTGGAAACAGTGGCTGACTTTATTTGGGGGGGCTGCAAAATCACTGCAGATGGTGGTTGCAGCCATGAAATTAAAAGACGCTTACTCCTTGGAAGGAAAGTTAAGACCAATCTAGACAGCATATTAAAAAGCAGAGACATTACTTTGTCAACAAAGCTCAGTCTAGTCAAGGCTATGGTTTTTCTAGTGTCATGTATGGATGTGAAAGTTGGACTAGGAAGAAAGCTGAGTGCTTAAGAATTGATGCTTTTGAACTGTGGTATTGGAGAAGACTCTTGAGAGTCCCTTGGACTGCAAGGAGAGCCAACACGTCCATCCTAAAGGAGATCATTCCTGGGTGTTCATTGGCAGGGCTGATGCTGAAGCTGAAAGTCCAATACTTTGGCCACCTGATGCGAAGAGCTGACTCATTTGAAAAAACCTGGATGCTGGGAAATATTGAGGGCAGGAGGAAAAGGGGACAACAGAGGATGAGATGGTTGGATGGCATCACCAACTCAATGGACATGAGTTGGGTGGGCTCCGGGAATTGGTGTTGGACAGGGAGGCCTGGTGTGCTGCAGCTCATGGGGTTGCAAAGAATCGGATATGACTGAGTGACTGAACTGAACTGAACTGAACTGAACTGAACTGATGTTTCAGCCCATCCACAAGGCTGAACACAGGATGATTAGATACTGTAAACTTAATGGTATAAGGCCGAGACAGGAATGAGGAGCAGTAAAGAGTGAAGGGGATGGTGGTGATGTAAGTAGGCTAAACAAGCACATCTGCAGGTCAGATGCTGCTCACTGATCTCCTGTATTTAGCCACTGTGACAGCAGTCAGCATTTGCAGTACTGGGCCTTTGTCACCACATTTGATGTGAAAACTATCATTATGGCTAGTAATAGGTATCCAAAAATGTCTGGCAACTTAGTGAACAAATTGAGAAATTGTGAAATTGAATTGAGGACCATCTACACATTCTAAATGGTTTATCTAGATCTGAATATGGGATGATACTCATGTAAAGACACAGACAAGCATAATAATCACCAAATTTCTGTTTCCTTATCTTCTCTTGAGAGCTTTTTCTTAAATCCGTATATATACACACACTCTCATGATGTTTTAAGCAAATACACAGCATTTTTTCAAAGGAAATGACATTGAAACCACTCTTTAATTAGCTGATATAAGGTACGGTTACAGTCAGAAAAACAAAGCTCAGTTTCAAAGGTAAATTTTTGTTTGCTCAAAGTAAATTATTTCTTCCAGAATATAAGAAGGCAGACCATAAGTTAACATTAGTAATGTTCTAAACAATGGTAATTTATTAATATGAGACACTTCTAATAGAGCATATGTTTTTAACACTATCTTCTTCTAGGATTAGGCACAATATTAACTTTTAATCATGTTATGAGAAGCCTGCCAAGTATATACCAAATTCAATTTCTTCCCATTAGAAAGTAAAGTGCAAATCAAAATAATATACTTGATGTTAGTAATTCTAATATTTTGTATTATGCTATTGCATCACAGATATATATTTCAAAATCATTAAATCTTTAAACAAAATTCTGATTTTACTTACTCATATTATTTTGGCTGTTTTATTGAAGAGAGGCTGGAGATGAGGATGTTGGAGACCTCTGCAGGCAAGTCTTCATGAACCAGAGTGCCTAGAAAATAAAATAAAATCAGCAAAAGGTTAATTTCAAAGCTCAAGGATGGGTAGAGGGGGAGAAAAAGGATACTAAAAACTAAGAAGAAAACATGAAAGGATCATGCACAAACAGTCCAAAACTCAATGATATACCGTGAAGGAGACAACAAGGAAATTGAGAGTTTAAAGAAGGAAGGAGTAAATATCAAGTCAAATAGAGGAGCTATTTGAGGTCCCATAAAATAAGGGCTTAAAACTTTTTTTTTTTTTTCCCCAGGTATGTAGGACATGAATAACTTTTAGAAAATAAAATGTACTAAGTGACTTCAGAAAGTAAATGTGTTAGAAGGGAAACAGAGGTCTGGTTTCAATGGATCATAGAAAATGTAGAAAGAAAAGCTTTTTGGTTTTTTGTTTGTTTGGTTGTTTAGTGTAGAAAGAGGTATCTAAGAACATTATATTGAAATAATTTGTTGAAGTTTCTAACTCCTTCACTGTCAGCTTGTCAAAGGTAGAAGACATTTTCTTTTTCTTTTCACCTTGCATTAGAGTTGAATATTTAGTCTTTAATGAGTTTTCTGTGACTATTAAGGAAAGGAGAAAGATATGCATGGCTAAAACTATTTAGATGAAAATCTGTTGCTTATCAATCAGAAGGAAAACTAAATGACCCTTATTATCTTTTAGCTTGTGGTGTCTTTAATTTTTTTTTTTTTTTTTTTGCTTTTAATATAACAGGATCATCTAGTATTAACAACTATAGGCATATTTATAATACTTAAGTCTACTAGGAATATCTTTGCTTCTACTCTCTTTATTAGCTTTAAAAAAAAAGAGAGATAATTAAAATGCTTCCACCTGAAATTTCCCCCAATATCAGCACCACTAAATATAAAGCAAATGCTTGTCTATAACAAAACATAAGTAAAAGCTTTCCAAGTTTTGGACCTTTTTTTTTTTTTTTTTCTACATTATATTAGGTGCCTGCCACACACTATGTATTTCTAAATAAATAATATATTATTGTTATTTTAAATAAATACTATACATTTTTATTTAAATAAATGAAATTTAAATGAATTTAAATGATCTTGCTACATGACCTTCATCTGACCATCTGGCTCAATCACAGCTCTTTACAATTTAAATTTACATTATTTTCTAACTGGATTGAACATGAGACTTAGAAGCCCTAACTTTAAGGTATATCTATGTTACTCATCATGGTTTTTTTTCTAAGATCATATGAAGAGGAAAGAGGAAGAGGAGGAGGATGAAGAAGAAATGATAGCATTTTCAACAGTCAACAACAAAGAGCCCATTGTCATATAGTCTGGCAGTAGGAACATTCGATCACCACTTATAGGTAAGGCACGCTCTGTACCAAGTCCCAGCTACTGACAACTATACCAGCAGAAAGTAATCTATAAGCTGTGAATAGTGCTATATATGATAATCTTCTAAAGACAAATTTGTTAGGCCCCAGAATCCTTACAGCTCTGATGAAACCTGGCTGAAGTAGATTAGAAGAGGTCACTCATTGTAATCCATTAATATTTATGGATACCACAGTAGCCTCTTAGCTGTACTTTCTTCTTACATCCTTAGTCTATAATCTATTTTTCTCCTAGAAGCCAGAGTGATTTTTTTTTTAAATGAACTTGTCATAACAGCATTTCCTTGTGTAAAACCCTTTGCATCTTAGATAGAGGAAAAATTTCCAGGTATTGCCTATCTCTTGAAGTCCAAGACCATCCCCATGGAAAAGAAATGCAAAAAAGCAAAATGGCTGTCTGGGGAGGCCTTACAAATAGCTGTGAAAAGAAGAGAGGGGAAAAGCAAAGGAGAAAAGGAAAGATATAAGCATCTGAATGCAGAGTTCCAAAGAATAGCAAGAAGTGATAAGAAAGCCTTCTTCAGTGATCAATGCAAAGATACAGAGGAAAACAACAGAATGGGAAAGATTAGAGATCTCTTCAAGAAAATTAAAGATACCAAGGGAATATTTCATGCAAAGATGGGCTCGATAAAGGACAGAAATGGTCAGGACCTAACAGAAGCAGAAGATATTAAGAACAGGTGGCAAGAATACATGGAAGAACTGTACAAAAAAGATCTTCATAACCCAGATAATCATGATGATGTGATCACTCATCTAGAGCCAGACATCCTGGAAAGTGAAGTCAAGGGGGTCTTAGAAAGCATCACTACAAACAAAGCTAGTGGAGGTGATGGAATTCCAGTTGAGCTGTTTCAAATCCTGAAAGATGATGCTGTGAAAGTGCTGCACTCAATATGCCAGCAAATTTGGAAAACTCAGCAGTGGCCACAGGACTGGAAAAGGTCAGTTTCCATTCCAATCCCAAAGAAAGGCAATGCCAAAGAAAGCTCAAACTGTCACACAATTGCACTGATCTCACATGCTAGTAAAGTAATGCTCAAAATTCTCCAGGCCAGGCTTCAGCAATACATGAACCGTGAACTCCCTGATGTTCAAGCTGGTTTTAGAAAAGGCAGAGGAACCAGAGATCAAATTGCCAACATCCGCTGGATCATGGAAAAAGCAAGAGAGTTCCAGAAAAACATCTATTTCTGCTTTATTGACTATGCCACAGCCTTTGACTATGTGGATCACAATAAACTGTGGAAAATTCTGAGAGAGATGGGAATACCAGACCACCTGACCTGCCTCTTGAGAAATCTGTATGCAGGCCAGGAAGCAACAGTTAGAACTGGACATGGAACAACAGACTGGTTCCAAATAGGAAGAGGAGGACGTCAAGGCTGTATATTGTCACCCTGCTTATTTAACTTATATACAGAGTACATCATGAGAAACGCTGGACTGGAAGATACACAAGCTGGAATCAAGATTGCCAGGAGAAATATCAATAACCTCAAATATGCAGATGACACCACCCTTATGGCAGAAAGTGAAGACGAACTAAAAAGCCTCTTGATGAAAGTGAAAGAGGAAAGCGAATAAGTTGGCTTAAAGCTCAAGATTCAGAAAACAAAGATCATGGCATCCGATCCCGTCACTTTATGGGAAATAGATGGGGAAACAGTAGAAACAGTGTCAGACTTTACTTTTTTGGGCTCCAAAATCACTGCAGATGGCCACTGCAGCCATGAAATTAAAAGACGCTTACTCCTTGGAAGGAAAGTTATGACCAACCTAGACAGCATATTCAAAAGCAGAGACATTACTTTGCCAACAAATGTCCATCTAGTCAAGGCTATGGTTTTTCCTGTGGTCATGTATGGATGTGAGAGTTGGACTGTGAAGAAGGCTGAGAGCCGAAGAATTGATGCGTTTGAAGTGTGGTGTTGCAGAAGACTGTTGAGAGTCCCTTGGACTGCAAGGAGATCCAACCAGTCCATTCTGATGGAGATCCGCCCTGGGATTTCTTTGGAAGGAATGATGCTAAAACTGAAGCTCCAGTACTTTGGCCACCTCATGAGAAGAGTTGACTCATTGGAAAAGACTCTGATGCTGGGAGGGATTGGGGGCAGGAGGAGAAGGGGATGACAGAGGATGAGGTGGCTGGATGGCATCACGGACTTGATGGACATGAGTCTGAGTGAACTCCGGGAGATGGTGATGGACAGGGAGGCCTGGTCTACTGTGATTCATGGGGTCTCAAAGAGTCAGACACGACTGAGCATCTGAACTGAACTGAAGTCCTACTGGCTTAGTTCTAGGCTCCCAAAGTACTGACTCCCAGCTTGTTTCAGGCACTGATCCTTTTCTTTCATTATTTGAATTAGCTAAATTCTTTCTCCTTCTATCTGAAAGTCATATCCAATATTTGCAAAACTGATTCATTCCTAGTACTCATATATTAAAGATGCTTTTTAACTATCTAGTCTAAACCTGTCACAGTCTTTCATCATTTGAATAATTTTCTGCCAAATAATCACTATCAGGTGATGCTTTTTATGTTTACTGTGTGTTTTCTTCCTCACAGTACAAGCGATGATAATGGAAAAATTGTTTTTCTTGTCCACTGATGCATCCACAATGAGAACAAAGAATGACACCAAATGAGCATTTAACAAAGATACACAGAGTGAAGGAGCCCCATGTATAATTCACTTACACTTAGACAGTGGGATAGTGTAGCAAATAAATATAGGCATTCAGGTTCAAGATAGTGAGGTAGGAACTGAAACTCACATCCTC
Source organism: Budorcas taxicolor (assembly GCF_023091745.1). Taxonomy (NCBI): domain Eukaryota; kingdom Metazoa; phylum Chordata; class Mammalia; order Artiodactyla; family Bovidae; genus Budorcas; species Budorcas taxicolor. Next base: position 99,238,107 of record NC_068910.1, read on the forward strand.
CCACTTACTCTTAATATACAGCTATGCATAAACAATTTACTCTGAAAGAGAACTAAGTGACTCGTACATATTGGAAAAACAGGAAGAAAATCCACTTTAAAACAGGTAGGAAGACTGAGAGAATCTTGCTATTAACCCCACTTTCAGTCATTGATCCACAATCAGAAGGGAACTCCCAAACCCAAAGTTCTCCTTGAGGAGTGAAGGGTTTAAACCTCACATCAGGTACCCTAAATTTTAGGATATACACCTGAGAGAGGAGCCCCAAAACATCTATCTTTGAAAGATGGCAGGGCTTGAGTCCACAAGACTAACAAGGCTACAGTGAGCTAAGAAAACATTTTTAGAGTTTGTGCATGTGTTTCTACCCTCACAGGGACCATTGCAGAGGTAGATAACTGAAAAGCACCCAGACTTTCTGTTAATAAGGTTTATGTGCTTATCTTAAAGCACTGGCCTGAGGGGCAGGCATCTAATTTAATACACATATAGAGGCCTACTGAAATACACTCTGGGGATGAATGCTAACTGGCATCATCTTTGTGATATTTTGCCTTGCTCCAGATTGCTAGTATATCCTAGAAAGGAGCTTATACTCACTGCTGGTGTCCTGACTTCTGTGATTGACACCCACAGGACAACACTAGATCTCCTGACTCTAATGGCCGGTGGAACTAATTCTTGTGAATCTCACAGAAAAGTATCAAACAGAGAAAGAGTTTTTAATCAGATACTACTCCCCAGGGCAAAGCAGAGAAGCAATAGATTGAGGTTACAGTCTCTCTATGAAGAGGCCTATTAGCTCATCTTCAAAACTGTGGCCTGAGGGTCAGGCTGCTAATTAAACATGTATCTAGTGGCTAGTTGTGATCCCCTCCAGACTTGCAGGGTGGGTGCTATCTTCACACGCACTGTCTCTCTGCACACTGCAGAGACCCAAAACCTCCTGGAGGGAAGACTGTGCATGTTCTGGTGTCCCAGATTTTAGATCTGGCATCCTGGCTTTTGTGGCTGCTGCTGAGGGGATCCTGCTAGATCACCTGGCTCTAGTGGCTAGTGAAACTTGCATTCCTGGATCCCATGGGACTGTAACATGGAGAAAGAGTTATATACTAACTACCACTAATAGGACAAAGTTAAAACAGTAGACTAAAATAAACCTCTAATTTTTCTGTGAAGAAGTCTATTTGCTCTTTTGTAGTTTTGGTCTGATGGGCAGATTTCTAGTCTGGCACATACCTAAAGGCTTACTAAGGGGTTCTCAAGGGAGGAAGGTCAGTGGATGCTCTCACTGGTATCTCTTAGAGAGGAACTTTTACCCATATGTGACATCCAAATTTTTTGCATCTGAAACTCCAGGAATACCTCTAGATAGCCTGGCTCAGGTAGCCAGTGGTACTTACATCTGAAATCCCACAGGACCATATATATGAATATACTTTAAAATCCGTTGCCTGAGGGTCTGACTTTCAATCAGCCTGAATCTAGGTGCTGACTAAGAACCTCCCCAGTGGGATATTGATGTGTTTTGACATGCACTTAACTACAAAGAGCCATTATGAATAAAGTAGGTTGCATGTACAATTTCAGAAGTTTGAGAAATAATCATTTGCTAGGACAAGGTTGAACAAAATTCATCTTCTATATGTTGCCGCTCCATCAAGACTAGGATATGTAGTTATTTTATCTAATCCCTAGAAACCAACACAGAGAGCCAAACAAAATGAAAAACAGAAGAATATATTCCAAGGAAAGAAGAAGATGAAACCCCAGAAAAGTTTCTTAATGAAACGCAGATAATGAGATTTACCTGACAATAGTTGTGAGGAGGCTCAATAAACTCAGGGGAAAAAAAAAAAAAAAAACAAAAAACAATGAGCAAAGAGAAAACTTCAACAAAGAGATGGAAAATGAAGAATACAATAACTGAACTTAACAAGCTAGATGAAGCAAAAGAAAAAAAATATCAGTGAAAATGAAGACAGAGTAGTGGATCTCAGCCTATCAGAACAAGAGAAAGAAAAAAAGAATGAAAAAAGTGAAAGTAGCTTAAGCGTCTATGGCACAGAATCAAATGGAGCAACATTTGTAACACAGGAGTCCTAGAAGAACAAGAAAAGAGAGAAAGTATATTTGAAGAAATAATAGTTGAAAAATTTTTTAACTTGGGGAAGATTACAAATGTCCAGATCCAGGAAGGCAAGAGGGCTCCAAATAAGAGGAACCCAAAGACATCCACACCAAACACATTATAATTAAAGTGTCAAAATTTAAAGTCAAGGAGAGAAACTTAAAAGCAGCTAGAGAAAAAAACTCATTACATACAAGGCAGCAGCCATAAAACTGTTAGCTTTTAAAGAAGAATCTTTGAAGGCCAGAAGAGAGTGACATGGTATTGCTAAAAACACAAACAAACAAACAAACAAAACCCCAAAACTGCTAACCCAGAACACTCTGCAAATTGACATTCAGAGTCAGAGAAATAAAGGCATTTCTAGCCAAACAAAGAAGAAAAGTATCCATTGTCACTAAACCAGCCGTATAAGATATGTAAAAGACTTCTTTAAGCTGAAACTAAAGGACACCAATAACAGGAAAACAAATGAACACGTAAATCTCCTAGTAAAGGTAAACATATAGTAAAATTCAGAACAATCTAAGGTAAAGGTGATATGCTAATCACTTATAAAGTTAGCATAAAAGGTAAAAGACAAATTTAGTAAAGACAACTATACTACAATAATTTGTCAATGGATAGAGACAATAAAAAAAGTGGTAAATTATGGCATCAAAAATGTGAAATGTGGGATGGATAAAAATATACAGTTAATTAACTTACAAATATACATATACACATATACAGTCAATTAATCCATGAGAAAGGATTCAGGAATATACAGTTGGGGAAAAAACAGCCTCTTGCACAAATAGTGTTGGGAAAATGTACAGCCACATGCCAAAGAAACTAAAAGTGGACCAAAATCTTACATGATACCCCAAAATTAACTCAAAATGAACTGAAGACTAATATAAGATCAAAACCATAAAACTCCTATAAAAATTTAGGTGGTGAGATCCTTAATATCTATCTTGATGATTTTTTGGATTTGACATAAAAAGCAACAAAAACTAAAATCAACAAATGGGACTCCATCAAAATAAAAAGCTTCTGAATAGAAATGAAACCATCCACAAAATTAAAAGGCAACTGACTTAATGAAAAACTATAGATCTGATAAGAGGTTAGTATCCAAAATACATAAAGAACTCATACAACTGAACATTAAAAAAATCAGTTGAAAAATGGGGAAAGGGTATAAATTTTCATTTTCTAAAGAGAATATACAGATGGCCAACAGGTACATGAAAAGTTGCCCAACATAATTAATAATCAAGGAAATGATACACACACACACACACACACACACACACAAAGAGATAACTCCTTACACCTGTTAAAATGCCAATGATCAGAAAACAAAAACAAGTATTGGCCTGGATATGGAGGAAAGGAAAACCTAGTGCACTATGAAAGGAATATAAATTGGAGCATCCACTATGGAAAATAGTTTGAGTGTTAACCAAAATATTAAAAATAGAACTACCATATGATCCAGCAGTTTCACATCTGAGTATTTATTCAGAGAAAACAAAATTAATCACTTGGAAAAGTGTATGAACTCCTATGTTTGTTGCAGCATTATTTGCAATAGCCAAGATGTAGAAGGAAACTAAATGCCTGTTGATGGATAAACTGATAAAGAAAATATGGTAAATGCACATATGCACAGGAATATAATTCAGCTATAGAAAAGAGAAAAATCTTGTCATCCATGACAGCAGAAACAGAACTTAATGACATTATGCTGAATAAAATAAACTAGAGAAAGATTAATACCATATGATCTCACTTAAACATAGAATCTAAAACAAAACAAACCCCAAACCAGGAAACAAACAAAAAATGAGCTCAGAGATACAGAGGAATAAGTTAGTAGTAGCCTGATGTGAGGGAGAAGGGGCTATGGATGGGCAAAATGGACGATAAGGTTCACAAAGTACAAACCTCGACTTATAAAATAAATAGGTTATGGGATGATAATGTACAGCATGATTGCTATAGTTAATAACACTGTATTGCATATTTGAAAGCTGCTAAGACAGTAGATCTTAAAAGTTCTTATCACAAGAAAAAGTGTTGAAATCATGGTGACAGATGTTAACTGGACTTATGGTGGCAATCATTTTGCAATATATGTAAATATACAATCATTATGTTGTACACCTGAAATTGATATGTTATATGTTAATTATACTGCTAATTTGTTTTAAAGAGCAATTAGACACTTATAAAGAACTAGGCACTGTATTAAACACATGCTTTTAATATCTGAGGAAATCTACATCTATATATTGTTATTCCACATTTAGAGAAGAGGAAACAACCTGTGTAAATTTAACTTGTCCCACAACTGTGAAGCATTGGAGCTGCAATACTCAACGAGGTCTTTCTGAATTTTCACTTGGAATCCTTAGTCTACAAACAGTACACAAACTTACACCACAAAGGAAGATGAAAATTGGGCCAAAAATTAATACTGATAAAAAGGTGGGAAGCTGCTATAGACTGAATTGTGTCCCTCTGTTATGTACAAGTGCGTTAAGGCTGTATATTGTCACCCTGTTTATTTAACTTACATGCAGAGTACATCATGTGAAATACCTGCTGGATGAATCACAAGATGGAATCAAGGATGCTGGAAGAAAGCAATAATAAGAGATATGCGATTGACGCAAACTTTATGACAGAAAGCAAAGAGGAACTAAAGAGCTTCTTGATGAAAGTGAACAAGAAGAATGGAAAAGCTGGCTTAAAACTAAATATTCAAAAAGCTAAGATCACGGCATCCAGTTCCATCACTTCATGGCAAATAGATGGGGAAACAATGGAAACAGTGACAGACTTTATTTTTTTGGCCTCTAAAATCCTTGCGGACAGTGACTGCAGCCATGAAATTAAAAGACACTTACTCTAAGTTAGTTATGACCAACCTATATAGCATATTAAAAAGCAGAGACATTACTTTGTCAGCAAAGGTCCATCTAGTCAAGGCTATGGTTTTTCCAGTAGTCATGTATGGATGTGAGAGTTGGACTATAAAAAAAGCTGAACTCAGAATTGATGCTTTTGAACTGTGATGTTGGAGAAAACTCCTGAGAGTCCCTTGGACTGCAAGGAGATCCAACCAGTCCATCCTAAAGGAGATCAGTCCTGGGTGTTCATTGGAAGGACAGATGTTGAAGCTGAAACTCCAATACTTTGGCCACCTGATACAAAGAGCTGACTCATTTGAAAAGACTCTGATGCTGGGAAAGATTAACTGCAGGAGGAGAAGGGAACGACAGAGGAGAAGATGGTTGGCTGGCATCACTGACTCGATGGACATGGGTTTGGGTGAACTCCAGGAGTTGGTGGCGGACAGCGAGGCCTTGAGTGCTGTGGTTCATGGGGTCTCAAAAAGTCGGACATTACTGAGCAACTGAAATGAACTGATGGTATTTATATGAAGTTTAAGCATATAAAGTTAAAGTTAAAATGCTATAAAAGTTACTGAAGAAGTTTAGGAATAGTAACAATATTTCTTTGTTTAAAAGATTTCTCTAATAATCATGGAATTAAAAAAAATACAGTATTATCTTTAAGAAATCTTCCTACAATTGTTCTTCCTAGGGCCTCATTTTGCTATCAAATGGGCATTAGTTAACTAATAATTCAATCTGTTAAAGTCAGCTTAAAGTGTAACAGTTCACGAACAACTAAATTAAATTGCATTCAATCAGCAATATGATAGTTTTACTATTTAAAAAACATGAATTTAGAAAGATGGTAACAATAACACTGTATGTAAGACAGCAAAAAATACACAGATGTATAGAAAAGTCTTTTGGACTCTGTAGGAGAGGGAGAGGGTGGGATGATTTGGGAGAATTGCATTGAAACATGTATAATATCATATATGAAACGAATCGCCAGTCCAGGTTTGATGCATGATACAGGATGCTTGGGGCTGGTGCACTGGGATGAACCACCAGAGGGATGGTATGGGGAGGTAGGTGGGAGGGGGGTTTAGGATGGGAAACGTGTACACCCATGGTGGATTCATATTGATGTATGGCAAAACCAATATAATCAGTTCAGTTCAGTTCAGTTCAGTCACTCAGTCATGTCCAACTCTTTGCAACCCCATGAATTGCAGCACGCCAGGCCTCCCTATCCATTACCAACTCCCGGAGTTCACTCAGACTCACGTCCATCGAGTCTGTGATGCCATCCAGCCATCTCATCCTCTGTCGTCCCTTTCTCCTCCTGCCCCCAATCCCTCCCAGCATCAGACCTTTTCCATTGAGTCAACTCTTCTCATGAGGTGGCGAAAGTACTGGAGTTTCAGCTTCAGCATCATTCCTTCCAAAGTAATCCCAGGGCTGATCTCCTTCAGAATGGACTGGTTGGATCTCCTTGCAGTGCAAGGGACTCTCAAGAGTCTTCTCCAACACCACAGTTCAAAAGCATCAATTCTTCAGAACTCAGCTTTCTTCACAGTCCAACTCACATAAATACATGACTATTGGAAAAACCATAGCCTTGACTAGACGGACCTTTGTTGGCAAAGTAATGTCTCTACTTTTGAATATGCTGTCTAGGTTGGTCATAACTTTTCTTCCAAAGAGTAAGCGTCTTTTAATTTCATGGCTGCAATCAGCATCTGCAGTGATTTTGGAGCACAAAAAAATAAAGTCTGACACTGTTTCCACTGTTTCCCCATCTATTTCCCATGAAGAGATGGGACCAGATGCCATGATCTTAGTTGTCTGAATGTTGAGCTTTAGGCCAACTTTTTCACTCTCCACTTTCACTTTCATCAAGAGGCTTTTTAGTTCCTCTTCACTTCCTGCCATAAGGGTGGTGTCATCTGCATATCTGAGGGTATTGATATTTCTCCCGACAATCTTGATTCCAGCTTGTGTTTCTTCCAGTCCAGCGTTTCTCATGATGTACTCTGCATATAAGTTAAATAAGCAGGGTGACAATAGACAGCCTTGACATACTCCTTTTCCTATTTGGAACCAGTCTGTTTTTCCATGTCCAGTTCTAACTATTGCTTCCTGGCCTGCATACAGATTTCTCAAGAGGCAGGTTAGGTGGTTTGGTACGCCCATGTTTTTCAGAATATTCCACAGGTTATTGTAATCCACACAGTCAAAGGCTTTGGCATAGTCAATAAAGCAGAAATAGATGTTTTTCTGGAACTCTCTTGCTTTTTCCATGATCCAGCAGATGTTGGCAATTTGATCTCTGGTTCCTCTGCCTTTTCTAAAACCAGCTTGAACATCAGGGAGTTCACAGTTAACGTATTGCTGAAGCCTGGCTTGGAGAATTTTGAGCACTACTTTACTAGCATGTGAGATGAGTGCAATTGTGTGGTAGTTTGAGCTTTCTTTGGCATTGCCTTTCTTTGGGATTGGAATGAAAACTGACCTTTTCCAGTCCTGTGGCCACTGCTGAGTTTTCCAAATTTGCTGGCATATTGAATGTAGCTCTTTCACAGCATCATCTTTCAGGATTTGAAACAGCTCAACTGGAATTCCATCACCTCCACTAGCTTTGTTCGTAGTGATGCTTTCTAAGGCCCACTTGACTTCACATTCCAGGATGTCTGCCTCTAGATGAGTGATCACATCATCATGATTATCTGGGTTGTGAAGATCTTTTTTGTACAGTTCTTCCATGTATTCTTGCCACCTGTTCTTAATATCTTCTGCTTCTGTTAGGTCCAGACCATTTCTGTCCTTTATTGAGCCCATCTTTGCATGAAATGTTCCCTGGTATCTCTAATTTTCTTGAAGAGATCTCTAGTCTTTCCCATTGTGTTGTTTTCCTCTATTTTTTTGCATTGATCGCAGAAGAAGACTTTCTCATCTCTTCTTGCTATTCTTTGGAACTCTACATTCAGATGCTTATATCTTTCCTTTTCTCCTTTGCTTTTCGCCTCTCTTCTTTTCACAGCTATTTGTAAGGCCTCCCCAGACAGCGATTTTGCTCTTTTGCATTTCTTTTCCATGCGGATGGTCTTGATCCCTGTCTCCTGTACAATGTCACGAACCTCAGTCCATAGTTCATCAGGCACTCTATCTATCAGATCTAGCCCCTTAAATCTATTTCTCACTTCCACTGTATAATCATAAGGGTTTTGATTTAGGTCATACCTGAATGTTCTAGTGGTTTTCCCTACTTTCTTCTATTTGAGGCTGAATTTGGTAATAAGGAGTTCATGATCTGAGCCACAGTCGGCTCTGGGTCTTGTTTTTGTTGACTGTATAGAGCTTCTCCATTTTTGGCTGCAAATAATATAGTCAATCTGATTTCAGTGTTGACCATCTGGTGATGTCCATGTGTAGGGTCTTCTCTTGTGTTGTTCAAAGAGGGTGTTTGCTATGACCAGTGCATTTTCTTGGCAAAACTCTATTAGTCTTTTCCCTGCTTCATTCCTCATTCCAAGGCCAAATTTGCCTGTTACTCCAGGTGTTTCTTGACTTCCTAGTTTTGCATTCCAGTCCCCTATAATGAAAGACATCTTTTTTGGGTGTTAGTTCTAAAAGGTCTTGTAGGTCTTCATAAAACCGTTCAACTTAAGTTTCTTCAGCATTACTGGTTGGGGCATAGACTTGGATAACTGTGATATTGAATGGTTTTCCTTGGAGACGAACAGAGATCATTCTGTCATTTTTAGATTGCATCCAAGTACTGCATTTCGGACTCTTTTGTTCACCATGATGGCTACCATTTCTTCTGAGGGATTTCTGCCCACAGTAGTAGATATAATGGTCATCTGAGTTAAATTCACTTATTGCAGTCCATTTTAGTTCGCTGATTCCTAGAATGTCGATGTTCACCCTTGCCATCTCTTGTTTGACCACTTCCAATTTGCCTTGATTCATGGACCTGACATTCCAGGTTCCTATGCAATATTGCTCTTTACAGCATCAGACCTTGCTTCTATCACCAGTCACATCCACAACTGGGTATTGCTTTTGCTTTGGCTCCATCCCTTCATTCTTTCTGCAGTTATTTCTCCACTGATCTCCAGTAGCATATTGGACACCTAATGACCTGGGAAGTTCTACTTTCAGTATCCTATCATTTTGCCTTTTCACACTGTTCATGGGGTTCTCAAGGCAGGAATACTGAAGTGCCTTGCCATTCCCTTCTCCAGTGGACCACATTCTGTCAGACCTCTCCACTATGATCCACCTGTCTTGGGTTGCCTGGCGGGCATGGCTTGGTTTCATTGAGTTAGACAAGGCTGTGGTCCTAGTGTGATTAGATTGACTAGTTTTCTGTGAATATGGTTTCAGTTTGTCTGCCCTCTGATGCCCTCTTGCAATACCTACATCTTACTTGGGTTTCTCTTACCTTGGGCGTCAGGTAGCTCTTCACGGCTGCTCCAGCAAAGCACAGCTGCTGTGCCTTACCTTGGACGAGGGGTATCTCTTACCACCCGCTGTTCCTGACCTTCAACGTGGGATAGCTCCTCTAGGCCCTCCTGTGCCTGCTCAGCCACTGCTTCTCGGGTTGCTCCTCCCAGCTGCTGCGCCTGGCCTCGGGCTCAGGGTGGCTCCTCAGAGTCACCGCCCCTGGCCTCGGACTTGGGGTGTCTCCTCCTGGCCTGCCACTGACCTCGGATGCGGGGTAGCTCCTCTCGGCCACCGCCCTGACCTTGGACGTGGGGTAGATCCTCTTGGCCGCCTCCCTGACCTCGGACTGGGGGTGTCTCCTCCCGGCCCGCCACTGACCTCAGACGCGGGTTAGCTCCTCTCAGCCGCTGCCCGTGACCTCGGATGCAGGGTGGCTCCTCCCAGCCGTTCCTGTGCCGTCACAGCCTGGCACTCTGGGCCACTGTCCCTGACTTCGGATGTGGGGTACTCTTGGCCACACTTAGTGTGCCGGCCCGCAGCCGCCACCTGCGCTTAGTGAAATGCTTAAATGTGCTTAGAAAATGCCTAACACACCATATCCTACCACATTCGGTATGATTTTAAAGTACATCCCAGATATCATATCAGTTCACTCGTATACAGTTGATCCTTGAACAATGCAGGAATTAAGGATGCCCAAGGCAGTGGCACCCCACTCCAGTACTCTTGCCTGGAAAATGCCATGGATGGAGGAGCCTGGTGGGCTACAGTCCATGGGGTCTCTAAGAGTCGGACACGACTGAGTGACTTCACTTTCACTTTTCACTTTCATGCATTGGGGAAGGAAATGGCAACCCACTCCAGTGTTCTTGCCTGGAGAATCCAAGGGATGGGGGAGCCTGGTGGGCTGCTGTTTATGGGGTCTCACAGTGTATGACACAACTGAAGAAACTTAGCACCAGCAGCATCCCTCCATAACTGTGCTTCCTTTGTTTGCCCTCCTGGTTGGCATCTGGTATTTAACTAAATTTAGATTGTGTAGTATGATAGTATTCATTATTGATAAAAATCTGTGTATGAGTGGATCTGAGCAGTTCAAACATGTATTGTTCAAGGGTCAACTGTATATTTCAGAATATATCTCATAAACAGTTCTTTTCTTGTAAAATGGCCATAATAACATCACCACACCTAGATATCCATCAATAATCACTAAATATTGTTAAATATCTGGTCATTGTTCAGATTTAGAATTGTTTCATAAATGCATGTATTTACAGTTTATCTGAATTATAATCTTAACAAAGATTACATAACTCACTTTATTTATATATCTTTGATGTCTTTTACCACTCATCTCACATGCTAGTAAAGTAATGCTTGAAATTCTTCAAGCCAGGCTTCAGCAATACATGGACCATGAACTTCCAGATGTTCAAGCTGGCTTTAGAAAAGGCAGAGGAACCAGAGATCAAATTGCCAACATCTGCTGGATCATGGAAAAAGCAAGAGAGTTCCAGAAAAACATCTATTTCTGCTTTATTGACTATGCCAAAACCTTTGACTGTGTGGATCACAATAAACTGTGGAAAATTCTGAAAGAGATGGGCATACCAGATGACCTGACCTGCCTCTTGAGAAACCTGTATGCAGGTCAGGAAGCAACAGTTAGAACTGGACATGGAACAACAGACTGGTTCCAAATAGGAAAAGGAGTATGTCAAGGCTGTATATTGTTACCCTGCTTATTTAACTTTTATACAGAGTACATCATGAGAAACACTGGTCTGTGGAAGCATAAACTGGAATCAAGATTGCTGGGAGAAATATCAATAGCCTCAGATATGCAGACGACACCACCCTTATGGAAGAAAGTGAAGAAGAACTAAAAAGCCTCTTGATGAAAATCAAAGAGGAGAGTGAAAAAGTTGGCTTAAAGCTCAACATTCAGAAAACTAAGATCATGGCATCCAGTCCAATCACTTCATGGCAACTAGATGGGGAAACAGTGGAAACAGTGGCTGACTTTATTTTGGGGGGCTCCAAAATCACTGCAGGTGGTGCTTGCTGCCATGAAATTAAAAGACACTTACTCCTTGGAAGGAAAGTTATGACCAACCTAGACAGCATATTAAAAAGCAGAGACATTACTTTGCTGACTAAGGTCCATCTAGTCAAGGCTATGGTTTTTCCAGTGGTCTTGTATGGACATGAGAGTTGGACTATAAAGAAAGCTGAGCTTAGAACTGATGCTTTTGAACTGTGGTGTTGGAGAAGACTCTTGAGAGTCCCTTGGACTGTAAGGAGGTCCAACTAGTCCATCCTAAAGGGGATGGGTCCTGGGTGTTCATTGGAAAAACTGATGTTGAAACTGAAATTCCAATACTTTGGCCACCTGATGTGAAGTGCAGACTCATTTGAAAAAACTATGATATTGGGAAAGACTAAGGGCAGGAGGAGAAGGGGATAACATAGGATAAGATGATTGGATGGCATCACTGACTTGATGGACATGGGTTTGGGTGGACTCCGGGAATTGGGGATGGATAGGGAGGCCTGGAATGCTGCGGCTTATGGGGTCACAAAGAGTCAGACAAGACTGTGTGACTGAACTGAACTGAACCTATAGGATATTTTGCAAAACTCCTTTTTTTTTTTTCACTGCAATGTGTTTGTTGAAGATGAATGTATATTTTAATAAAAGTTCCCCACGATTCTTATTAAGGAAGTTAGGTAGTTCAGAGCCCGTGGATTTAGCTCAGGATATGTGTATATACACTCACTGCATTCATTTTGTGCTTGGATTCATGACTGCCCACCATAAACCTGAGACAAGGCAGCTGACCTTTCTATTATTTGTTACTGCATGTGTAGAACAGTGATAATACCTGTTGTCTTATTTGCAAGGATGCTGTTAAGATTAATGAGCTAATATCGATAAAACACTCTGAACTTTTGAGAAGAATGGAATGTTTGAAAAGCTTATAAGAAACTCACAGCCCTTACAATATTCTTCTGTAGGATGCTGAATAGTCATCTCTAGTAAATGGATACTATTTCATGTGAATTATGTATGTGAGGAATTAATTATGGATACAAATCAATTTCTCTCAAGCTAAAAACTATAAATTGTTAGGGTGGATGGATGATTGAATAGAAAGAGAGAGACAGTATTACAGACAGAAAGAAATAACTCATTCATGTATTTAATCCATTTATTTGTGTGGTTAGATTGACAGTGACTAAATTCCTTTGAGATTTAGATATGTAAGTATTTTTAAAAATTAATAAACCCTTCACCACAAATAATAAAAATTTTAATTTCATCAAATCCCCCAAAACCCCAATAAATTGTTCATATAATCTTATTGCTAATAAAATTTACATTTATGTAAACAAATCCTGCATAATCACTGGTTTTTAAAGCTTTGTAGACAGTGAGGAGTCTGTATTATTCTATATAAATAATTTCTGCAATTTAAGAGTTATTGTTTAAATATTTGAAAGACTGTAGAACTGAGAGTAGGAAAAACTCTGGTTCTAATTGTTATAAATCTATTAAAATATGTATAATCTGGAGCTTGTCACTTTACCTCTATGAGCTGCAATTCATTCCACAGTTTTTTTCATGTTCTAAAGGTATGAGTTAGGGAAATTGTTTCTATTGCAATGCATTCTTTATTATATTTTTATCTGTCTTTGCATTTTTGTTAAACAAACTAAAATTAAGACTCAAAAATAGTGAGAAATGTAGAGAGTGATTTAAATTCAAAATCTATTACCTCACTCTATTTTAGTTGCCTTCTGCTGCTGCATTATCCATTATATAGTATTCATAAATCATAGTCTAAGGGGACTCACTTGATCAATATCCTCTTAGTTCATATACTTCAATAGTAACTAGAATTGAAGGATCTAATACTATTTAAAATTAACTAGCAAAATAAAACAAAACATTTTCTTTCAAATTATATGTAATGATAATTTTACATATATTTATATGTATATGAAAATAATTTGTTATTCTAAAGTTATGGCTTTCCTTCTTGAAATCATATAATAAAACAGTCTATGAATTTGGCAGTGAATGTCTAGAATGGAGCCTTCCAAATATTTTAAATAGGCTTGTATTTTTTACATAAACTTCTTATTTGAAATTCCTGCCATCTTTAACCTTAATGCTATCATTACATCTATTCAAATAAATATTATATCAACACATAACTAATTTCCTATTAGGATAACACTTAAAGATTATCTTCAAGGTTATGATAAAAAGTTAAATACAATCAGTGGATATGTGTAAGAAGGAAGATTTTTATTGTGTGTAGATGAGACATTTTTACAATATTTCTGTAAATATTTAAAGAAATTTACAAAATTTCTGTTCCATGATTTGTTTTTTTGGCCACAAGGCATGTGGGATTTAAGCTCCCAGATCACGGATCAAACCCTCATCCTTCACACTGAAAGGCAAAGTCTTAACTACTGGACCTAAGTCCCAGTGTAGAATAAATTTACATTTATGTTTCCATTTCCATTTTTAAGTCTTTGTCTTAGGGGAAGATGGGCAGCCAAGTGGGAAGCAAGGATAATAGGGAAATAGGAACTAGATCTCCATTAGTTAACAGAGAACGTTTGGTTATGATTCTGCCTGCCATTCTGGTTGCATTACTAGTTCAGAGTAGTAAATTGGCTGGACATTCTAAGTGTATTTTTTCTTTTTCTTTTTACCCTCAGAATCCAAGACACTTGCCTTGATCCTTATGTCATCATCAATAAATGTGAAGGTTTCTAAATCTGCAGTATCCCTAGGGTGCTATAAGAACATGGGAGAGCATCAAAAAACAAGGCAGGTTTGGTCACATCTACTTGGGCTTCCCTGATAGCTCAGTCGGTAAAGAATCTACCTGCAATTTGGGAGACCTGGATTTGATCCCTGGGTTGGGAAGATCCCCTGGAGAAGGGAAAATCTACCCACTCCAGTATTTTGGCCTAAAGAATTCCATGGACTGTATAGTCCATGGGGTTGCAAAAAGTTGGACATGACGCAGTGACTTTCACTTTCACTTGGGCTAACATTTTAATATATCTTAAATTCCTTGGAACAGAGAATATGTTGTTCACATAGTTACACAAATATAACACCTGATTCATTGCAAGAGTTTAATTTAAAAATCTGTTGATTGTTGAGTGTTTGCAACCATCTGGTTGTTTACTAGATATTATTATGACTTATTCAGCTCTTTACTTTTGTTCTTTGAAGTACAATGTTATGACCCTTTTTCTGCTTCATCTTCTGTCTTAGAAATGGTACACTCTTTTGTCACTGGCCATGGCATTTCTAGTAGATCTAACCAACTTCAATCTTAGTTTTCCCATTATAAAAATCATATTAGAAAAAAAATTTAAAATTGACCCTTTTATATCAATAAGGACAGAATATTTTTTATCACTACTTTCTGTATTTTTTTATTCTTGTATTAGGAAAAAAAAAAGATTACTGGGACACCTCCTAGCTGCTGGAGGTCATCCAGTTAAAACCAATGGATGAACACGATAAGCCTGAAAGTGTGAGTTCAACCCCAGTAAGAATCAGCTAACTTCTCAGGTTGTCTTACTTAATCTGTACATCTCCACAAACTCTTGGTGAAAGTGAAAGAGGAGAGTGGAAAAAGTTGGCTTAAAACTCAACATTCAGAAAACTAAGATCATCGCATTCGGTCCAATCACTTCATAGCAAATAGACAGGGAAACAGTGAAAGATTTTATATTTTGGGGGGCGGGGAGTTCCAAAATAACTGCAGATAGTGACTGCAGCCATGAAATTAAAAGACACTTACTCCTTGGAAGAAAAGTCATGACCAACCTAGACAGCATATTGAAAAGCAGAGACATTACTTTGCCAACAAAGGTCTGTCTAGTCAAGGCTATTGTTTTTCCAGTAGTCATGTGTGGATGTGAGAGTTGGACTGTAAAGAAAGCTGAACACTGAAGAATTGATGCTGTTGAACTATGGTGTTGAAGAAGAGTCTTGAGAGTCACTTGGACAGCAAGGAGATCCAACCAGTCTATTCTAAAGGAAATTAGTCCTGAATATTCATTGGAAGGACTGATGCTGAAGGTGAAACTCCAATACTTTGGCCACCTGTTGCGAAGAACTGACTCATTTGAAAAAAATCTGATTCTAGGAAAGATTCAAGGGAGGAGGAGATGGGAATGACGGAGGATGAGATGGTTGGATGGCATCACCGACTCAATGGACACGAGTTTGAGTAAACTCCTGGAGTTGGTGATGGACAAGGAGGCCTGGCATGCTGCAGTCCATGGTGTCACATAGACTTGGAGACGACTGAGCAACTGAACTGAACTACAACCTCAAAATCGGGACCAGTTGACAATCATCCTTAAGGACCCAGCTCAAAATTGGAGAGACCTATTTAGAAAATTTCGTTTCTGTATCTGAGTCACAAATGGGTCCCTGCTACTCATTTTCATGACTCTTGATGCTGGCTACTGCTTCACCTGTCTTTCTCCATTTTGCCTACTCTGTTCCTAGATTACACATAAGTAGGTCTTCCTGGTGAAGGTGAATTTGCTCAGTCGTGTCCGACTCTTTGCAACCTTGTGGACTGTAGCCTACCAGGCTTCTCCATCCATGAGATTCTCCAGGCAAGAATACTGGAGTGGGTTACCATTTCCTTCTCCAGGGGATCTTCCCAACCCAGGGATCAAACCCGGGTCTCCTGCATTGGAGGCAGACGCTTTAACCTCTGAGCCACCAGGGAACAGAAATATTCTTCTTTCACGTATTCATTTCAAAATGTTAAATACATGACCAACAGACCTCGAGCTTGGTCATATGACACAGAGGAAGCTAGAATCTAACACCAGTTACTGAATGACAAGTCTTCCTAGCAGCATCTAGTTTTAATCTCATAAAAAGCACGCAATGGCCCAGATCAAATAGTCAATGAGACTATTGGCACACAATACATGTGGCACTGGAGAAGGCAATGGCACCCCACTCCAGTACTCTTGCCTGGAAAATCCCATGGACAAAGGAGCGTGGTAGGCTGCAGTCCATGGGGTCGCTAGGAGTCGGACACAACTGAAGTGACTTAGCAGCAGCAGCAACAGCGCACGTGGCACGCAAACCAAGATTGAGTATAGTTAATTAAATGCTGCAGATTTTAACATCAGGAACCAAATGGATAATCAGTGTTTACCTACAAACATGTATTTGCAATAAATTTTAGGAGTTGTGGAAACGTCTATAATGAATTCTACCAAAAAAAAAAAAAATTTTTTTTTTTTTTTTTTTTTTTTTTTTGCTAAATCACTTCATTCTCTACCCTGTTTCAATTTCCTAACCTACAACTTGTGTCTCCTTCACATTCAACTCGTCATTCTCTTCCTGTCCTAGTCTCATTTGTAATACGGTTCATATTACAGAATTACATTTTCTGCCCTTTTCTTGCTCTCCTGTTTATCAAATTTTAAGAAAAGCAGCCTAAAGTACATGTTCAATAACAAGAAGATTATCATGGTGAGTTTTGCATGTGTGTTGGGATTTTTTGCCTGTAATATATGTGATATTTTCTTAATGTATACATTTATCATTATATAAAGAAATGATTTATTTCAGAGGAATAAAGGCAGATATCTTGACTTTTCTTTTAGTGATAGGAAACATGGAACAAATATTGTTTTGCAAAATCATATTCCAGAGCACTAATTAAAGATTTATTTCATGGACAAATAAACCACCTGCCTCTGCATTCTTTATGGAGATGTTCTGCATTTTCCAATCTCTTCTTTTATACATTCATTAATTACACAGAACAGTGCAGTTTGCATTAGGCATTTTCATATGTATGAAATATTCAGCTTCTACAGAGTTGAGTTAACTTAGGCAATATGATTCTGAATATTAAGTTGGCACCTCTGCAAAAGCTCAGATATCAATATGTGTGTACATATATGTATGTATATCTGCATATATATACACATATGTAGGGATGTCATGAAGCATTGTATACTTTTCATTTTTTCTTTTTAGTATTTATTGTTGAAAAATTTAAATGTGAGGAATTGTTGCTTAATGTTGAAAAATCATTGCCTTCTTTCTTACATAACACTATGGTGAATATTTATGATGGGTTTTATTCACAAATCTTAGTTTTATTGATAATTCTAAAATTTATTGCAAATTTTTGTAATAACTGAAACACAGCATGTTCTCTGTAGTAAAACTTGATTTTTTAGGAACAGTTTAAACTTCTATAATGAGCTTCTGTTATTAGGTTGATAAAGACATTTCTATAATTTATATTTTGGTTATAATATAGATGGATATTTGTTAATAAAAATGACTAATTATAGACCCAAATGTATTACAAAATAAAACAAATGGAGAAAATATAGCTGAGATAATTCTGTTGCTCTTTCAAATTCTCTGCTTGTTTGACAAGATAAATTAGTGAGATCTCAAACTACCCACTCCTCAACAGGTTTTTATGAAGATATTCTTACAAAAGCAATTTCTTAAAATAATAACATGTTGACTACCAATTCCCTATAGAAGCTTGATCACAGTGCAACAAAAAACTGTCAGAATAGTGATATTTTAACAAGTTTATATCACAACTCTCATTTCTTAACAGTTATCAGTAAAACTGCAGACTTTGATTAAAGATAATTTTTATTTATTTATTTATTTTGTTTAAATGACTAGGTAATACTCCTGAGTGTGATGTAAAATGCTCCACCAGTACTACCCTGTGTCCTTTGATCTGCCTGCCTCCCGGGACCCACTACTGAGCTCCTTTTAAGGAAACTGCATTACTCAGAGTAGTTAATAGCTGAGCCACCCCTAAGACACCATGAAGGATTAGTTGAGACCAGTTCTAAAAGTTTCTGTTGTCAAAGGCAGTGGAGACCTATTAGCTATGCTGGATTTTCCAATAATTTATCTTAGAAAGGTTTTAACACATGGAATATCAAATTCTGATACTATATTGCAACATTTGGCAGGGGGTTCATTTTCATGAAAAGTACTGCTGAAGGTATCTTTTTTCAAACTCAGAATTTTTAATCTCTTTATCTCTGCTTCAATTTGTCTCAAAGTGCTGTATTATTTTTACACCTATCATTTGCTCTCTTCTGCTCTACAAACTTTAGATAACTTTAGAAGTCTCATTATTTTTATCTAGCTTGAGCAAAATGAAATATATATTTCTATTATTCTTTAAATTTTTTCTTCCTAGTAAAATAGAATTCAATATAATGCTTTCCAATTTTCATTCAATATTCTAAAACAAATTAAATATATAACAAATAATATATATGCACTACATATTTTATATATTTACACAATAGCATGTGTGTATATGCGGCTTCCCTGATGGTTCAACAGTAGAGAATCTTCCTGTAATGCAGGAGTTGCAGGTTCAATCCCTGTGTCGGGAAGATCCCCTGGAGGAGGGCATGGCAACCCACTTCAGTATTTTTGTCTGGAGATTCCCATGGACAGAGGAGCCTGGCAGGCTATAGTCCACAGTATCACAAAGAGTCGGACACTACTGAAGCAACTGAACACAGCATAGCACATGTATGCATATATTACATATGTATATATCTAAATAAAATCTTGGGTTGAAAAAATTCTTAAATATCTCCCAGATTTTTAATATCTGAAGATTCAAATGTATAAAGGTTATTCTCTGTCCAACAGTTCCCAACCTTTTTGGCACTAGAGACTATTTACATGGAGGACAATTTTTCCAGGGACTGAGTTGAGGGGGGATGATTTTGAGATGATTCAAACATATTAAATTTATTGTGCACTTTATTATTATATCAGTTCTAGATCATCAATCATTAGATCCTGGAGGTTGGGGACTTGTGCTGTAGATTATGAAGTATGTATATGCCTTGTGTGTTTGTGTATGCATATATTCAAAGTGATTTAAAAGTCAAAGTGTTCATAAAGAAAATATTTCTAAAAGATACATAGCAAAATTTAAATTCTGAAACAAATGTAAATATAATTCCCAGTTGCCACCAAACAAGTTTGAGAAGCATTTCTCAGAAAAGCAACAAAAACTTCACTTTCTTTAGTCAGTTTTGATCTAAACAGATTGTGAATTAAAAATCTGGTCTATAGATAGGGAAGATTGTGGCAGAGCTGGTTAGTATTTCAAAGGAATAGGGTGGGGGTGGGATAGGTTGAAATATTTCATATGGCTATTAGGACAGTATAGATTTCAAAATAAGAACTGTCATCTTTGGTTATGATGAAATGACTTGTGCTGGACTAGCCTTTCTATTAAAAACACATTTTAAGTGTATATATAAGTTGTATGAAATAACTCTTTGTATGTTGTACATAAAGAGTGTGACCATTGAGAGATGAGATTATGAGAGTTAAGTTTTAGGCTTGTATCAGTACCAGCCTGGAAGCATTTTCTTGACTGTAGTATAGGAAATGAAGGCAAAACAGTACATAGAAGACTCATCAAGCTGAGGAGATAGACTGGATTCAGGGTCACTGAGGCAGTGGACACAGGGATCTTTAGTGGCAAGAACAATGCAGAGAAGGAACTCCAGAGTCTTCATGGTGTTTGTAGCCAAAAACTAAGCTGTACATTCAAAGGCTGAGATTCATACCCCACCAGCCTCATCTGTTCATGGAATTCTCCAGGCAAAAATATTGGACTGGGTAACCATTCCCTTCTCCAGGGGATCTTCCTAACCCAGGGATCAAACCTAGGTCTCCTGCATTGCAGGCAGATTCTTTACTGTCTGAGCCACCAGGCAAGCCCTTAAGTCCTGATGAAGTATAACAACTGGGAAAATATAACTACCAGATTTCTGTGAGCTGAACAAATATTGAACTTTACGTAGGAGTAGAAAAATAGGAGTTCTGACATGTCAGACTGGAGAAACCTCGTAGAGAACTCCAGGCATTCATGAGACAACCCAGAGAGTCCATATATTTGGGTTAGTCTACATAACCCCAAAGTAGAGACTACTCTAGATCCACCTTAACAAAGCTCAAGGATAGGTCTCAGAAAGATGAAGTGGTCCTCCAGTAAAGCAACTGCCAATTCAAACAAAATGATTTGCTATCTTAATTAAGCAAAGTCCAGACTCTGAACAATGTAGTGTTCAAAATGTCCAGCACACACTAGGTATGAACATTTTAATATAAGCGAGTAGTAGAGAAACAGAAAAAAAAATGTCATCCCTTATCAGGAATGGAAATAAGCCATACCAATAGATTACAAACAACAAAAATGATGGACATAGCAAAACATTCATTTAAAAAGCTAAACAATTATACGTTTTGAAATTCAGCAAAGTTCATATTTTTTAGTAATGTTTTATCCTTTGGATATCTAATAACAACATATGATATGCAAAATTTTAAATACACTTGTCTATTTTCTTTATGGGCTTCCCTGGTGGCTCAGGCGGTAAAGTGTCTGCCTGAAAAGCAGGAGACCCGGGTTAGATCCCTGGGTGGGGAAAATCCCCTGGAGAAGAAAATGACAACCCACTCCAGTACTCTTGCCTGGAAAATTCCATGGAGTGGAAGCCTGGTAGGTTACAAGTTCATGGGGTCGCAAAGAGTCGGACAAGACTGAGCGACTTTACTTTGACTATCATCTTCTTTGTGAATTGTACCTTTTATCATTGCACCTTTTATCACCGTTGTTTCATTTATAAACAAACAAATTTTAAAAAGCTATTAGACATATCTTGACGTATTTAAAAAGAAAACAGAAGAGTAAAGAGGAAATTTCAGATTTACTATTAGAACCATCAACAAGAAAGAACCAGATGGAAATTCCAGAAATGTAAAAAGGAATATAAGAAACAAAATTTTCACTGAATAGTACAACAATGTATTAGAATCTCCAAATTTCCACTACTCCAGTGAGTTTTAAACACAGTACAATAAAAGTTGTTCAAATTGAAGTATAAAAAATAAGCTAAAAAAAAAAAATGAGCAGAGCCTCAGTGATTTATAAGATAGGAGCAAGCAGTATGAGATATGAGCAACTTGAGTACCAGAATGAGAAGACAAAGTTATCCTTGCAGATAAATGTATTTGAAGAAATGATATTATTTTTCCAAATTTAATGAAAATTTTAAGCTTCCAGTTTCAAGAGACTCAATACAATTCAGAAAAGATAATCCCTTTCTTTAACACACAGATACACACACCCTGACTTCACATCATAATCAAATAGCTAACAAGCAATGAAACAGTGCAGAGTGACTTAATAATCAATGGATAAGTACAACTGTTCTATAGTCCTCAAAAATTAGTAAAATATTAAAATCTCTCCATCACTTATAACTGTGTAAGGAAAAATAGTGCTATTAACATTTGCTTATTACCCTGCAGTTTTAAACACTAGAAATCTTGAGTAAATATTTATTTGTAAAAAAAATAAAATTACCAAAAATATTTAGAAAGTGCTTGCCTTCATATTGTGTAGCAGAATTCAGTGCTTTGAGACTGTAGTTTCTGAAGTCCCTGTTTTTTCTGGCTGACTGTCAGCTGAGGTCAGTCTCAATTTCTAGGTGCCCCTATCTCTCGGCCTACTCACAACGTGCCAGTTTATTTCTCCATTCAGGCCAAAAGGATAATTTCTCTGATGCTTCATCTTCTTTTAAGGATTCACCTGTCTAGGTTATGCATACTTGAGATATCTCCCCCCACATACCATTTTTTTAAACTGAAAGTCAGCTGACTAGTAAATTAATCCTAAAGTGATATCACATCTAATTCAATGGTTGTACTCACACTCAAAGGGAGAGCAGAGCCTCAGTGATTTTAAAGTGACTGGGGTCACTTTAGAATTGTGTCTACCATTGTTACCTATCTTAGGAAGTAAAACAGCTACAAAGTCAATATATATAAAGTGAAAAATTATAGATGCATAGACCTATTTTTAATGAATGAGTTTTCCCTAGGAAAACAAGCAAACATATATATATATATATAAACACTACACTAAATCTCTAGGCAATCAAAAACCAAGTGATATTTTCAGCCCCAAAATATAGCATATGCATTCTAAATAGATATCTGTTCTTCCATTTTTATTTTCTAAGGTGAGTTCATCTTATAAGGTCTATATGCACACACCATGTCCTTCACAATCTCTCTCCTGCTGGTCTATCTACTAGCAAATAAATTAGAGACTTAAAGGTATAAGGTCTTCAAAACTTGGTATAATTCTAGTTTCCCATTAGACTTACATAACATCTTGGTTGTGCCTCCATCCTACTGAGCTCTATGAACCAATAATTTGTAAGTATATTATAAACACCAATATTTTCCTCTATTTAGATATCACAGCAACATTGTAATACTTGCTATTAGGTTATGTTTTTATGGTTCATCCATCTGATTCCTTTACTTTTTCATTCGTTTTCTCTTGTATCGCTACTTCTACCCCTTGATGTGGAAGAAAAGAAAAATCCAATACACTTGCATGTTTACATTCATAGTTATTGCACACATTTTTCATCAAGTCTTATAGAGCCACAATTGGGATAATAGTCTAGCTCTACTGGGCTATTTTATGAGGCAATAATATTGTTGGTTATGACTGAACTCTAATACAGCCTTCTAAAGCTGTAGTAGAAAAGCTATTACCTTATGTACATTTTTGTTTTGATCTTTCATGTATCTTAAAATTATGTTCAATAAAGATATAGTTAGAAGTCAAAGTTCTTCAGGTAGAGCCTAACTGAAAATCAAATTAGAAAAGTCACAAAATGAAAATACCTTATTTATGTGTCTTAAAAATTTCCCAAATTACATCTCTGCAGCTTTCCTTTATTTGTTTGACCTGGAATATATGTGTGAGTCCTCGTTTGTTAAGTGTTACTTTGTGAAATACATGTAATATGAATGTGAAATACCTATAAAATGAATGCCAAGTTTTAAAAAGTAAATAATTTGTAATTTATTTAGCCATTTTCTAAAGTGATAATTTAGTTTTTTGAATTGCACTTTTGGACTAACAAATTTCAAAATGGTCACACATACTTATATTTGAGGTTCGGTAAGGTGATGTTGGATTTCAAGCTTCATTGCACTATCTTTAATTCCTATTTTATCTGATTTTAAATGTCTTTAAAACCCCACACATTTACGGCAAATTTATTATTTTCAAGGAAGAATTGCATTGTCATTGCGTCTATGGGGTCACACAGAGTCGGGCACGACAGAAGCGACTTAGTAGCAGCAGCAGACACAAGAGCATCTGCAATTGTCACTGCAGACATAAGAGATGCTCTTATGCAATGATGTTAATTAGACATGGTATAGATAAAGAACAAAGTAGTAGGCAATAGCTGCTGTGCTTTGTTTTGTTTTGAGAAACATATTCTTCCTATACAGTGTTCATATGATTATATATATCAAAAAGAAAAAATTTTACAGCTTAATCATTCTGGATAAAAAAGATCTAAAGTCTTTCCCTTATAATCTAGGACTTAATTTTCTTGAAATATAATTGGCATAAAACATGTTTAAGGTGTACAACATAATGATATTTATCTTTAAAATAAAATAATTTGAGACTTCTGACATAGTATTGGGTTGGCCAAGAAGTTCATTTGGGTATATCCATAATATCTTATGGAAAATCCTGAATGAACATTTTGGCACAACCAGTATTTAGATTGGGCTTCCCTGCTGGCTCAGTGATTAAACAATCCATCTGCCAATGCAGGAGACTTAAGAGACATAGGTTCGATCCTTGGGTAGGGAAGATCCCCTGGAGAAGGAAATGACAATCCACTCCATAGTATTGCCTGTGAAATCCCATGGACAGTAAAGCCTGGCGGGTACAGTTCATGAGGTTGCAAGTCAGACATGACTTAATGACTAAAGAGTAACAATATTTAGATGCTCTCTTTATCCTGATTTTTAAAATGCAACATACTTCTGTAGCTAATTTTCTTTTAAATAATTTCTTTTTCTGACTTCAAATTTTATTATCTCCTTAATCTTTACTACATATATCCTTTGAATTTCCCAAGAAGTCACTAGGGAAATTTCCACAGAAGCCCATGGCTTCCTGCATCTTTGTGTCTAAGGATTTTTTCTGATTGCAAGATCATCTTCTGCTATGCTGTGCAGGGTGATGGATGGTCTAGAAGAGGAAGGAATTGTCAAGCCATGACTCTCAAGCCAAATGCAGCTCCCTACTTGTTTTAGTAAATAAAGGAATGCAGCAATAGCCATTTGTTAACCACTTATCTGTTTGATTCTGTTATATTACAACAGCAGTGTTGCATAGTGTGACAGAGATCACGTGGTTTGCAAAGCCCCTGGTATTTACTATCTGGCCTTTTACTGAACGCTGATCTAGAAATAATCTTAACTGAATGGAAATGGTAAATAAATACACACATTTCCTCACAATCTTGAGGGAAATTTTAAGATGTGTTTGAAACCTTAGCCCCTGTTACCTGCAGTGGTTACTAGTTCAGTAATATACCATATTGGCTTTTCTCCTCCAGTTCCATGCTGCCATATTTTAATCAAGTTTTCTAGGATCATCTTCTGAATAAAGTAATCAGTTTCAGAATGGGATTGTGAGAAACCTAAACAGATATCTTTGGTTTAACATCTTTTTGATTAGTTCCACTACTGCTTAAATTAGCTTAGTGAGTTGTTATATGAGGAGGATTTATTCAATATTTATTCATTTTTCACTGAAAATATCATGATCCAGACTATAAAATATGGACAAAATAGTGAGCTAACTGAGGGATGTATTTTGTAATTCTTGCATTTTGGTACCTCTTCATGTTAATATTCAAAATTAATTTTATTCTAACCTGTTAACTTTTCACATATATTATGAGTACCAAATATTCATCATTCTCTTCTAGGGTATAAGGTAATTTACAGTCAATAAACCTAAGTTAAATCACTATAGGTTACTATGTGGAATATTTAATAACACTAGCCCTTTTAAGAGATAGAATAAGGGAGAATGAAGTCATTATTTTTTGCTCTTGACTTAAACAATGCACCAATGTTGGGTAGAGTAATCAGAGGCTGCTTAAGAAAGTCTTGGGGACCAGAGACATCATCAGTAGTTTTAATGGACATCCTTCTGCTACAAATAATGCTAAGGATCCAGGGCTACCCTGATCCAGCTTTCTGAGTTACATAACCACAATGAGGGCAGAGAAAGTGTGAACTTTCAGGAAGAAGGCAAGCAGATATTTGAAGTATTCTATATCAGTCAATGTTAGTGAAAATGGCTTGGAATCTGCCAGCTCAGATATGAAGACTGTGTGGATCACAAAAAATTGTGGAAAATTCTTAAAAAGATGGGAATACCAGACCATCTAACGTGCCTCCTGAAAAATCTGTATGCAGGTCAAGAAGCAACAGTTAGAACTGGACATGGAACAATAGACTGGTTCCAAATAGGAAAAGGAGTACGTCAAGGCTGTATATTGTCACCCTGCTTATTTAACTTCTATGCAGAGTACATCATGAGAAACGCTGGGCCGGAAGAAGCACAAGCTGGAATCAAGACTGTCGGGAGAAATATCAATAAACTCAGATATGTAGGTGACACCACCGTTATGGCAGAAAGTGAAGAGGAGCTAAAAGGCCTCTTGATGAAAGTGAAAGAGGAGAGTGAAAAGGTTGGCTTAAAGCTCAACATTCAGAAAACAAAGATCATGGCATTTGGTCCCATCTTTTCATGGGAAATAGGTGGGGAAACACTGGAAACAATGCCAGACTTTATTTTTTTTTGGACTCCAAAATCACTGCAGATGGTGACTGCAGCCATGAAATTAAAAGACTCTTACTGCTTGGAGGAAAAGCTATGACCAACCTAGATAGCATATTGAAGAGCAGAGACATTTCTTTGCCAACAGAGGTCCATCTAGTCAAAGCTATAGTTTTTCCGGTAGTCGTGTGTGAACATGAGTGTTGAACTATAAAGAAGGCTGAGTGCCAAAGAATTGATGCTTTTGAACTAGGGTGTTGGAAAAGACTCCTTGGTCTTCTTGGTGTTGAGAGTCCCTTGGACTGCAAGGAGATCCAACCAGTCCACCCTAAAGGATATCAGACCTGAATATTCATTGGAAACACAGATGCTGAAGCTGAAACTCCTGATACTTTGGACACCTGATGTGAAGAACTGACTTCTCGGAAAAGACCTTGATTCTGGGAAAGATTGAAGGCAGGAGGAGAAGGGACCAACAGAGGATGACATGGTTGGATGACATCATGATTCGATGGACATGTGTCTGAGCAAGCTCTGGGAGTTGGTGATGGACATGAAAGCCTGGGGTGCTGCATTCCATGGGATCACAAAGAGTTATACTTGACTGAGCAGCTGAACTGAATTGAGAGATAGATTGACCAAGAAAACTGGAATATTCTCATCAGAGGGTTCAAATCCCCACCATGTCTAAGCAGAGAACAGAAGAGCTAGGAGGAGACAATTACATAGGAGCAGCTTCAGTGGGTTTAGGTTTCTCAGGGCTTTCCTGTGGCTCAGTCGGTGAAGAATCTGTCTGCAGTGCAGACCAGGTTCAATTTCTTGATCAGGAAGATCCCTTGAAGAAGGAAATGTCAAACCACTCCAGTATTCCTGCCTGGAAAATCCCATGGACAGTGGAGCTTGGTGGTCTACAGTCCATGGGGTCTCAAGAGTCGGACATGACTTCTCCACTAAACCACCACCACCATGGTGGTAAGGCAAGGTGCCAAATTTTTAACAAAGTAAAGTTTAGAGACAAACAGTTTCAGCAGAAATAATCAGTCAATGATGATAATCAGAGATAATTTCCAGTGATCAAGGTTTTTAATTAGAAGTAGCAGTTATGCTATCAAAAATAGTGGTGTCCTTTTGCAGAGGAAGAGATCTGGAAGACAATTCTGTAGTTTCATTTTTATTCTAGTATTTTAGAGTAATTTTAGGGCCTGGAGAATCTAAGGAGTTTATAGTATCTGCCTTATATTTATCCAGAGTAATTTAATTGTAGTTACTTCCTAGCTGATTGCAGTGAGATATACAAGAACTTTTGAAATATACAGTTTGCATTAAGCAATTAGCAGAGGTCAAGGGATCTTGAACAGAATGGGAAGTTCTAAACCTCTGACTTTTATCCTCTGCACCTCCACCTCAGGTATTAACTGCAAGACTCCCTTCTTTGCTCCATATCTGTTATTCCACATTGTCAAATGATGTCGATTTTTATTAAAAAAAAAAAAAAAAAGACTTGTTTCCTTTTTCAAAATACCACTACAGATATGCAATCTCTCACTTTGATGGCTTTCAAAGTTTAGACTATTAAAAATTTCCTTCATGCCAGAAATATGGTATGCTGGAATTGCTTTCCATTTTTCACTTAAAAAAAAGAAAAAAATAACATCTAGATCATGTTGTAAAATGTTTTACAACTTGCAGGCACTCAACTTCTGTTGATCTTGTCACTCTTTCTTTTTCTGATTCTCTGGCAGATGTCTCATTTTTGGTCTCAGCTACTTGAAATAGTGTAGTTCGTTTTCAAGATGTTCTAGATTTACATCATTTTATCAGAAGTTACTATTTAAAATAGTGTGGACTTATCAAAAAAATCTGTTCTGTCACTTTCATCTCATGTTATTTAATACTCCCTGTAATAAATAGCCAAAGTAATGGAAAGTTTTGGACAGTAAATTCCCTGATTTACATTCTGGAAAGTAAAACATTTTCCTTTGGCATCATTAATTTTATCCCACTCTATATTCTGTGCTATCCATACAACTGTGGAAAAACACAAATTAGCCACAAATTTCTTTTTTGAAAGCAATTAGCAGATGCTTATTAAAATGTGTAAATTTACATGTTTATTCTCCCTGTCCCCAAACACCGAAAACTGAAGTACTTGAATGCAATAAACACTCTCCATAGGTATTTTATATGTGTTCAAGTGTTAACTTCAGGTCAGAATTGTATACATTGTCAATATTCTTTATATATTTTTATTTATTCATAATTTCTAAATTGATTTTAAATTTCCTGATTTTCAAAGATGTGGTTTCATTTTTACTTGATTTTAATTTATACTATCATAATATATTCTGCAGAATATATAAACAAATAAACTACATTGACCCTCAGTCATGCAAATAATTAAAGGACAGAATTTCACATGAAACCTATAGTACATAAAACCTACAGGAAAATAGTGAACTTTTTCAAATCCAGTTACACAAAATATTTGCTTATAGGTTTAAAATCTTTCTTTTGTTTTCTTGTAGCATGACTCAAAACTTGTAGAGAGTTTGGTTAAAGGAGTGAAATATATAGCTGAAGTCAGGAGCCTTTGATTAAGCTATAGTCTGTGTAGGTTGTTGAACAAGTTTATATGCCAATCATTTCTACCTTTCATTAGAATATAGCACCCTATTATGGGTTTCAGAACCTCTATTCCTTTACAACCATTACTTTGGGTTCCATTTGAAACTTTCCTTTTTCTCCGGCCACTATTGATTTGTCTGGTGTGGGCACTGAAGTCAAGGTGAATCAATCACAGTAATTCCTCAAAATTATTTCTTTTTTTAAACTAAAATTAGAAATAGTGTCCTTCTATAACAGAGGCACTTGTGATATTCAGGAAGTGTTGGTCAGCATGTTTTCTGTCAAGTGGAAAAAGAAGAGGCAGTAAGACCAAATGAATTTGTCTAGAAGTCAGTTAGAAAGAGAAAGGGAGAGAGAGAGAGAGATGCATCAAGAAATGTATCAAATGCCTTACTGTTACTGAGACTTACTTTCTTGGCTTGTTAAGGTCAATAAATGTTCAGTTCTTCTTTGTCCTAAATTTAGTCACAGATGCATTCTAATTACATCCATTCAAGAGTCCTAAATAATGCTAAAGTTTCAGTTCAGTTCAGTTCATTCACTCAGTCCTGTCCACCTCCTTGTGACCACACAAGTTCACAAGGGGAGGCATGCCAGGCCTCCCTGTTCACCATCAACTCCCGGAGTTTACCCAAACTCACGTCCATTGAGTCAGTGATGTCATCCAACCATCTCATTGTCTATCATCCCCTCTTCCTCCTGCCTTCAAACTTTCTTAGCATCAGGATCTTTTTAAATGAGTCAGCTCTTCGCATCAAGTGGCCAATGTATTGGAGTTTAGGCTTCAACATCAGTCCTTACAATGAACTCCAGGACTGATCTCCTTTAAGATGGACTGTTTGGACCTCCTTGAAGGAAAGGAACTCTGAAAAGTCTTCTTCAACATCACAGTTCAAAAACATCCAATCCTCAGTGCTCAGCTTTCTTTATAGTCCAACTCTCACATCCATACATGACTACAGGAAAAAACAAAGCCTTGACTAGACGGACCTTTGTTGGAAAATAATGTCTCTGCTTTTTTTTTTTTCTTTTCTTAGATTGCACATATAAGTGATATCATATAATATTTGTCTTTGTCTGGCTTACTTCACTTAATGTGACAATCTCTTATGTCCGTCCATGGACAAGGTTTAAACATTCTTTTTTTTTTTTTTTTTTTTTACTTTATTTTACTTTACAATACTGTATTGGTTTTGCCATACATTGACATGAATCCACCACGGGTGTACATGTGTTCCCAAACATGAACCCCCTTCCCACCTCCCTCCCTATAACATCTCTCTGGGTCATCACCATGCACCAACCCTAAGCATGCTGTATCCTGCGTCGGACATAGACTGGTGATTTGATTCTTACATGATAGTATACATGTTTCAATGCCATTCTCCCAAATCATCCCACCCTCTCCCTCTCCCTCTCCCTCTGAGTCCAAAAGTCCGTTATACACATCTGTGTCTTTTTTGCTGTCTTGCATACACGGTCGTCATTGCCATCTTTCTAAATTCCATATATATGTGTTAGTATACTGTATTGGTGTTTTTCTTTCTGGCTTACTTCGCTCTGTATAATCAGCTCCAGTTTCATCCATCTCATCAGAACTGATTCAAATGTATTCTTTTTAATGGCTGAGTAATACTCCATTGTGTATATGTACCACAGCTTTCTTATCCATTCATCTGCTGATGGACATCTAGGTTGTTTCCATGTCCTGGCTATTATAAACAGTGCTGCGGTGAACATTGGGTTACATGTGTCTCTTTCAATTCTCGTTTCCTCGGTGTGTATGCCTAGCAGTGGGATTGCTGGGTCATAAGGCAGGTCTATTTGCAATTTTTTAAGGAATCTCCACACTGTTCTCCAAAGTGGCTGTACTAGTTTGCATTCCCACCAACAGTGTAGGAGGGTTCCCTTTTCTCCACACCCTCTCCAACATTTATTGCTTGCAGATTTTTGGATCGCAGCCATCCTGACTGGCATGAAATGGTACCTCATTGTGGTTTTGATTTGCATTTCTCTGATGATGAGTGATGTTGAGCATCTTTTCATGTGTTTGTTAGCCATCCGTATGTCTTCTTTGGAGGAATGTCTATTTAGTTCTTTGGCCCATTTTTTGATTGGGTCATTTATTTTCCTGGAATTGAGCTTCATAAGTTGCTTGTATATTTTTGAGATTAGTTGTTTGTCAGTTGCTTCATTTGCTATTATCTTCTCCCATTCAGAAGGCTGTCTTTTCACTTCACTTATATTTCCCTTTGTTGTGCAGAAGCTTTTAATTTTAATTAGATCCCACTTGTTTATTTTTGCTTTTATTTCCAGTATTCTGGGAGGTGGATCATAGAGGATCCTGCTGTGATTTATGTCTGAGAGTGTTTTGCCTATATTCTCCTCTAGGAGTTTTATAGTTTCTGGTCTGACATTTAGATCTTTAATCCATTTTGAGTTTATTTTTGTGTATGGTGTTAGAAAGTGATCTAGTTTCATTCTTTTACAAGTGGTTGACCAGTTTTCCCAGCACCACTTGTTAAAGAGATTGTCTTTACTCCATTATATATTGCCTCCTGTGTCAAAGATAAGGTGTCCATATGTGTGTGGATTTATCTCTGGGCTTTCTATTTTGTTCCATTGATCTATATGTCTGTCTTTGTGCTGGTACCATACTGTCTTGATGACTGTGGCTTTATAGTAGAGCCTGAAGTCCGGCAAGTTGATTCCTCCAGTTCCATTCTTCTTTCTCAAGATTGCTTTGGCTATTCGAGGTTTTCTGTATTTCCATACAAATCTTGAAATTATTTGTTCTAGTTCTGTGAAAAATATGGCTGGTAGCTTAATAGGGATTGTGTTGAATTTGTAAATTGCTTTGGGTAGTATACTCATTTTCACTATATTGATTCTTCCAATCCATGAACATGGTAGATTTCTCCATCTATTAGTGTCCTCTTTGATTTCTTTCACCGGTGTTTTATAGTTTTCTATGTATAGGTCTTTAGTTTCTTTAGGTAGGTATATTCCTAAGTATTTTCTTCTTTTCATTGCAATGGTGAATGGAATTGTTTCCTTAATTTCTTTTTCTACTTTCTCATTATTAGTGTATAGGAATGCAAGGGATTTCTATGTGTTGATTTTATATCCTGCAACTTTACTATATTCATTGATGAGCTCTAGTAATTTTCTGGTGGAGTCTTTAGGGTTTTCTATGTAGAGGATCATGTCATCTGCAAACAGTGAAAGTTTTACTTCTTCTTTTCCAATTTGGATTTCTTTTATTTCTTTTTCTGCTCTGATTGCTGTGGCCAAAACTTCCAAAACTATGTTGAATAGTAGCACTGAAAGTGGGCACCCTTGTCTTGTTCCTGACTTTAGGGGAAATGCTTTCAATTTTTCACCATTGAGGATAATGTTTGCTGTGGGTTTGTCATATATAGCTTTTATTATGTTGAGGTATGTTCCTTCTATTCCTGCTTTCTGGAGAGTTTTTATCATAAATGGATGTTGAATTTTGTCAAAGGCCTTCTCTGCATCTATTGAGATAATCATATGGTTTTTATTTTTCAATTTGTTAATGTGGTGAATTACATTGATTGATTTGTGGATATTGAAGAATCCTTGCATCCCTGGGATAAAGCCCACTTGGTCATGGTGTATGATCTTTTTAATGTGTTGTTGGATTCTGATTGCTAGAATTTTGTTGAGGATTTTTGCATCTATGTTCATCAGTGATATTGGCCTGTAGTTTTCTTTTTTTGTAGTATCTTTGTCAGGTTTTGGTATTAGGGTGATGGTGGCCTCATAGAATAAGTTTGGAAGTTTACCTTCCTCTGCAATTTTCTGGAAGAGTTTGAGTAGGATAGGTGTTAGCTCTTCTCTAAATTTTTGGTAGAATTCAGCTGTGAAGCCGTCTGGACCTGGGCTTTTGTTTGCTGGAAGATTTCTGATTACAGTTTCAATTTCCGTGCTTGTGATGGGTCTGTTAAGATTTTCTATTTCTCCCTGATTCAGTTTTGGAAAATTGTACTTTTCTAGGAATTTGTCCATTTCTTCCACGTTGTCCATTTTATTGGCATATAACTGCTGATAGTAGTCTCTTAGGATCCTTTGTATTTCTGTGTTGTCTGTTGTGATCTCTCCATTTTCATTTCTAATTTTATTGATTTGATTTTTCTCTCTTTGCTTCTTGATGAGTCTGGCTAATGGTTTGTCAATTTTATTTATCCTTTCAAAGAACCAGCTTTTGGCTTTGTTGATTTTTGCTATGGTCTCTTTTGTTTCTTTTGCATTTATTTCTGCCCTAATTTTTAAGATTTCTTTCCTTCTACTATCTCTGGGGTTCTCCAATTCTTCCTTTTCTAGTTGCTTTAGGTGTAGAGTTAGGTTATTTATTTGACTTTTTTCTTGTTTCTTGAGGTATGCCTGTATTGCTATGAACTTTCCTCTTAGCATTGCTTTCATAGTGTCCCACAGGTTTTGGGTTGTTGTGTTTTCATTTTCATTAGCTTCTATGCATATTTTGATTTCTTTTTAGATTTCTTCTGTGATTTGTTGGTTATTCAGAAGTGTGTTGTTCAACCTCCATATGTTGGAATTTTTAATAGTTTTTCTCCTGTAATTGAGATCTAATCTTAATGCATTATGGTCAGAAAAGATGCTTGGAATGATTTCGATTTTTTTGAATTTATCAAGTTTAGATTTATGGCCCAGGATGTGATCTATCCTGGAGAATGTTCCATGAGCACTTGAGAAAAAGGTGAAATTCATTGTTTTGGGGTGAAATGTCCTATAGATATCGATTAGGTCTAACTGATCTAATGTATCATTTAAAGTTTGCGTTTCTTTGTTGATTTTCTGTTTAGTTGATCTGTCCATAGGTGTGAGTGGGGTATTAAAGTCTCCCACTATTATTGTGTTATTGTTGATTTCCCCTTTCATACTTGTTAGCATTTGTCTTACATATTGCGGTGCTCCGATATTGGGTGCATATATATTTATAACTATTATATCTTCTTCTTGGATTGATCCTTTGATCATTATGTAGTGGCCTTCTTTGTCTCTTTTCACAGCCTTTGTTTTAAAGTCTATTTTATCAGATATGAGTATTGCCACTCCTGCTTTCTTTTGGTCTCTATTTGCGTGGTATATCTTTTTCCAGCCCTTCACTTTCAGTCTGTATGTGTCCCTTGTTTTGAGGTGGGTCTCTTGTAAGCAGCATATAGAGGGGTCTTGTTTTTGTATCCATTCGGCCAGTCTTTGTCTTTTGGTTGGGGCATTCGACCCATTTACGTTTAAGGTAATTATTGATAAGTATGATCCTGTTACCATTTACTTTATTGTTATGGGTTCGGGTTTATACACCCTTTTTGTGTTTCCTGTCTAGAGAATAGAATATCCTTTAGAATTTGTTGGAGAGCTGGTTTGGTGGTGCTGAATTCTCTCAGCTTTTGCTTGTCTGTAAAGCTTCTGATTTCTCCTTCGTATTTGAATGAGATCCTTGCTGGGTACAGTAATCTGGGCTGCAGGTTATTTTCTTTCATCACTTTAAGTATGTCATGCCATTCCCTCCTGGCCTGAAGAGTTTCTATGGAAAGATCAGCTGTTATCCTTATGGGAATCCCCTTGTGTGTTATTTGTTGTTTTTCCCTTGCTGCTTTTAATATTTGTTCTTTGTGTTTGATCTTTGTTAATTTTATTAATATGTGTCTTGGGGTGTTTCACCTTGGGTTTATCCTATTTGGAACTCTCCGTGTTTCTTGGACTTGGGTGATTATTTCCTTCCCCATTTTAGGGAAGTTTTCAACTATTATCTCCTCAAGGATTTTCTCATGGTCTTTCTTTTTGGCTTCTTCTTCTGGGACTCCTATAATTCGAATGTTGGAGCGTTTCATATCGTCCTGGAGGTCTCTGAGATTGTCCTCATTTCTTTTAATTCGTTTTTCTTGTTTCCTCTCTGATTCATTTATTTCTACCATTCTGTCTTCTTTTTCACTAGTCCTATCTTCTGCCTCTGTTATTCTGCTATTTGTTGCTTCCAGAGTGTTTCTGATCTCATTTATTGAGTTATTCATTATATATTGACTCTTTTTTACTTCTTCTAGGTTCTTGTTAAACCTTTCTTGCATCTTCTCAGTCCTTGTCTCTAGGCTATTTATCTGTGATTCCATTTTGATTTCAAGATTTTGGATCATTTTCACTATCAATATTCGGAATTCTTTCTCAGGTAGATTCCCTACCTCTTCCTCTTTTGTTTGGTTTGGTGGGCAACCCTCCTGTTCCTTTACCTGCTGAGTATTCCTCTGTCTCTTCATCTTGATTATATTGCTGCGTTTGGGGTAGCCTTTTTATATTCTGGTAATTTGTGGAGTTCTCTTTATTATGGAGCTTCCTCACTGTGGGTGGGGTTGTATCAGTGGCTTGTCTAGGTTTCCTGGTTAGGGAGGCTTGTGTTGGAGTTCTGGTGGGAGGAGCTGGGTTTCTTCTCTCTGGAGTGCAGTGGAGTGATCAGTAATGGGTTATGAGACATCAAAGGTTTTGGAGTAACTTTGAGCTGCCTGTATATTGAAGCTCAGGAGTGTGTTCCTGTGTTGCTGGAGAATTTGTGTGGTATGTCTTGTTCTGGAACTTGTTGGTCTTTGGGTGGAGCTTGGTTTCAGTGTAGGTATGGAGGCATTTGATGAGCTCCTATTGATTAATGTTCCCTGAATTCAGGAGTTCTCTGATGTTTTCAGGCTTTGGACTTAAGCCTCCTGCTTCTGGTTTTCAGTTTTATTTTTACAGTAGCCTCTAGACTTCTCCATCTATACAGCACTGATGATAAAACATCTAGGTTAAAGATGAAAAGTTTCTCCACATTGAGGGACACCCAGAGAGGTTCACTGAGTTACAAGGAGAAGAGAAGGGGCGGGGGGAGTAGTTAGAGGTGACTGGAATGAGATGCGGTGAGATCAAAAGAGGAGAGCAAGCTAGCCAGTAGTCACTTCCTTATGTGCGCTCCGTAGTCTGGACCACTCAGAGGTATTTACGGAGTTATACAGGGAAGAGGAGAGGGAGGAAGTAGATAGAGGTGGCCAGGAGGATAAGAGAGAGGAATGAGAAGGAGAGAGACAAATCCTGCCAGTAACCAGTTCCTTAGGTGTTCTCCACCATCTGGAACACACAGAGATTCACAGAGTTAGATAGAGAAGAGATGGGGGAGACAGACCACCTGGTGGAGAAAAAGGAGAGTCCAAAGGAGGAGAGAGTGGTCAAGCCTGTAATCTCGCTCTCAGGTAAAACTGGGTAGTGAAGTTTGGGTTTTTAAATGTACAAAATTGACAACAAAAACCGAAGAGCAAAGATTAAAAATCTAGAGAAGAGGTTGGATTTTCAAAAATACAATATTAAAGGAAAGAAGCAGAAGGAAAAAGGAAAGAAAAAAAAAAAAAGCCACAAGAATTATTAAAAAAAAAAAAAACAAACAAACCAATAACCACCCAAAGACTATATATGGCGTTTGCCTTAAAAAAAAAAAAAAAAAAAAGAGTCTTTTTTTTTTTTTTGAATAGTAATAATAGGTTATAGAAATAAAAATTAGAGGGGAAATAGAAGACTTAACTATTAAAAAAAAAGTCAGAAAAAAGAAAAAAAAAAAGGAATGATTTTTAAAATAGTAAAAATATATCTGACCCTTCTCTGATGTTGTGGACATTGTGGGGTCACTTCCATGGCGGTTCCTTCTGTTTAACTTCTTCTTTATGCTGGTTTTTTAGGCTCACTAGTTCAGTCGCGCTGTGGGGAGGGGGGATGCTGCAAACAAATAGCACTGTCGTGTGCACACAGTGTCTCAGCCCTGCTGGACCTGTCCCTTCTCGCGGCATACAAACCACTCTGGCTCTACGATGCTCAGCCAGGAACCGTCTGAGGCCGGCCCTAGGCTGTGTGCACTTCCCTGGTCTAAGCCGCTCAGGTTCGGCGCTCAGGAAGCCCTCAGAGGCACAGATTTGGTTGGGACTGCGTTTTGTGCCCTTCCCAGGTCCAAGCAGCTCAAGAGTTTGGCGAGCGCGATAGCTGCGACTTGTCGCCTTTTCTGCTTCTGTTGCTCAGTTTTCTGGGTGGACCGCTGGCGCCCCTTGTGAGGCAGATGATGATTGTCCAGCACCCCCAGAAGTCTTAGCAAAGAAGCCTGCTTGCAGTTTGGTAAGTGAAGTCTCTCCCAGTCTGCAATTGCCCCTTTCCAGCCCTTACGGCTCTGGCTGCCTGTCCCCAGCAGGGGATGGTCTGCAGCTGGCTTTTTCCGTTCTGTCCTTTGTTCTGTGCTCGGTCCTGGAGGTGTCTTATGTTCGAGCTTTTCGCGTGGTAGCTATCCCACAGTCTGGTTTGCTAGCCCAAGTTAGATCGTTCTGGTTGCGCGTGGGGCATTCCTGCCCGATTCTTACAAAGCACTGCTGCCCACACCTCCCGCGCTTCCCTGCCCTGCCCCCACCTGTCTCTGCTTTTTAATATGCTGTCTAGGTTGGTCATAACTTTTCTTCCAAGGAGTAAGCATCTTAATTTTATACCTGTAGTCATCACCTGCAGTGATTTTGGAGCCCCCCAAAATAAAGTCAGCCACTGTTTCTACCGTTTCCCCATCTGTTTCCCATGAAGTGATGGGACCGGATGTTATGATCTTCGTTTTCTGAACGTTGAGCTTTAAGCCAACTTTTTCACTCTCCTCTTTTACTTTCATCAAGAGGCTTTTTAGCTCCTCTTCATTTTCTGCCATAAGGGTGGTGACATCTGCATATCTGAGGTTATTGATATTTCTCCTGGCAATCTTGACTCCAGCTTGTTCTTCCTCCAGCCCAGCATTTCTCATGATGTACTCTGCATATAAGTTAAATAAGCAGGGTGACAATAGACAGCCTTGACATACTTCTTTTCCTATTTGGAAACCAGTCTGTTTTTCCATGTCCAGTTCTAACTGTTGCTTCCTGACCTGCATATAGATTTCTCAAGAGGCAGGTCAGGTGCTCTGGTATTCTCATCTCTTTCAGAATTTTCCACAGTTTATTGTGATCCACACAGTCAAATGTTTCGGCATAGTCAATAAAGCAAACGTAGATGTTTTTCTGGAACTTTCTTGCTTTTTTGATGATCCAACAGACGTTGACAACTTTATCTCTGGTTCCTCTGCCTTTTCTAAATCCAGCTTGAAAATCTGGAAGTTCACGGTTCACTTATTTTTGAAGCCTGGCTTGGAGAATTTTTACCATTACTTTACTAGCATGTGAGATGAGTACAAGTGTGTGGCAGTCTGAGCATTCTTTGGCATTGCCTTTCTTTGGGATTGCCTTTTCCAGTCCTGTAGCCACTGTTGAGTTTGCCAAATTTGCTGGCATATTGAGTGCAGCACTTTCACAGCATCATCTTTTAGGATTTTAAATAACTCAACTGGAATTCCATCGCCATCTCTAACTTTGTTCTTCGTGATGCTCCATAAGGCTCACTTGACTTTGCATTCCCAGATGTCTGGCTCTAGGTGAGTGATCACACCATCATGATTATCTGTGTCATGAAGATCTTTTTTGCAGTTTTCTGTGCATTCTTGCCACCTCTTCTTAATATCTTCTGCTTCTGTTAGGGCCATACCATTTCTGTCCTTTATTAAGCCCATATTTGCATGACATGTTTCCTTGATATCTCTAATTTTCTTGAAAAGATCTCTAGTCTTTTCTATTCTATTGTTTTCCTCTATTTCTTTACACTGATCACTGAAGAAGACTTCCTTATCTTTCCTTGCTATTCTTTGGAGCTCTATATTCAAATGGGTATATCTTTCCTTTTCACTTTTGCTTTTCTCTTCTCTTTTGTTCACAGCTATTTGTAAGGCCTCTGAGACAGCCGTTTTGATTTTTTGCATTTATTTTCCTTGGGGATGGTCTTGATCCCTGTCTCTGTCAATGTCACTAACCTCTATCCACAGTTCATCAGGCACTTTGTCTATCAGATCTAGTTCCTTGAATCTATTTCTCACTTCCACTGTATAATCGAAAGTGATTTGATTTAGGTCATACCTGAATGGTCTAGTGGTTTTCCCTACTTTCTTCAATTTAAGTGTTAATGTGGCAATAAGGGGTTCATGATCTGAGCCACAGGCGGCTCCTGGTCTTTTTTTTTTTTTTTTTTTTTTACTGACTGCGTGGAGCTTCTCCATCTTGGGCTGCAAAGTATATAATCAACCTGATATTGGTGTTAGCCATCTGGTGATGTCCATGTGTAGAGTCTTCTCTTGTGTTGTTTGAACAGGGTGTTTGCTATGACCAGTGTGTTCTCTTGGCAAAACTCCATTAGCCTTTGCCCTGCTTCATTCTGTACTCCAAGGCCAAATTTGCCTATTACTCCAGGTGTTTCTTGACATCCTACTTTCGCATTCCAATATCCTATAATGAAGGACATCTTTTTTGGGTGTTACTTCTGAAAGATCTTGTAGGTCTTCATAGAACCGTTCAACTTCAGCTTCTTCAGCATTACTGGTAGAGGCATAGACTTTAATGGTTTGCCTTGGAAACAAACAGAGATCATTCTGTTATTTTTGAAATTGCATCCAAGGACTGCATTTGGGACTCTTTTGGTGACTATGATGCCCACTCCATTTCTTCTAAGGGATTCTTGCCCACTGTAGTAGATACAATGGTCATCTGATTTAAATTCACTGATTCCAGTCTATTTTAGTTTGCTGATTCCTAGAATATCAACGTTCACTCTTGCCATCTCCTGTTTGACCTCTTCCAATTTGGCTTGATTCATGGATCTAACATTCCAGGTTCCTATGCAATATTGCTCTTTACAGCTTTGGACCTTGCTTCTATCACCAGTCACATCCACACTGGGTGTTGTTTTTGCTTTGGCACCATCCCTTCATTCTTTCTGGAGTTATTTTCTCCACTGATCTCCAGTAGCATATTGGGCACCTACAGACGTGAGGAGTTCATCTTTCACTGTCCTATCTTTCTGCCTTTTCATACTCTTCATGGGGTTCTCAAAGCAAGAATGCTGAATTGATTTGCCATTCCCTTCTCCAGTGGACCACATTTTGCCGGAACTCTCCAACATGACCTGTCCATCTTGGGTGGCCCTACATGGCATGGCTTAGTTTCACTGAGTTAGAGAAGGCTGTGGTCCATGTGATTAGATTGATTAGTTTTCTGTGATTGTGGTTTCAGTCTGTCTGCCCTTTGATGCCTCATACTAAAGTTTAGTTTCTTCTTATTCACTGTTAGTCTACAAGAAGATAATAATTTAACCTAATTAATAGAATTATGAAAGTTTCCTTGTTAACTTTGAGAGTTTATTTATCTTAGCTAAGTTTATACATAATTTTCTTATACTATTGTAGACTGGAAAGTTCAAGGAATGAAGACTTTTATTTCTAGCTCCTAATTAATTGAAGTACTAGAACTCCATACTGAAACTTATTTATTCCTTTTAGTATTTAACAGAAACAAATGCTTTCAAAAATAAATAAATAAGTAAAATAAGGAAAAAATTGAACAATAATTCAGCACTATGCTCTGTGAAATTGATTAGAAACTATTATGCTAATTGTACATTATAATTTTTACATTATTAGTGTAGAATATTCATAGTTATAGTAAGTACATAGTAAGCACATTTGTGTGACACAAATAATGCAGGAAAATGAAAAATTGAAGATATAATGTTTTATAAAATATGCAATATGTGAGAAAAATTTCTTTCATTCTGTATATGACACCATATACACAATTTAAAATAAGCATAGAAACCCCTTGAATATCTTTTCATCTTTTCCCTCTAAGGCCCTCTGACCAAGAGAATTATTTGAAGTATAACAGGAGGAAACACCTAGCTAAGACTAGTAAGAAATAACTTGTAAGAAAGTCTAAGAAGGCAATAAATAGTTGTCACTGTATTTTTCAATATCTTAGGGATTTTTTTAACCTGAATCTTAAAGCCTCCTTTAGATTTAATATGCCTTACCAAAATCAAACAATATTTAAGCCAGTGTAAACTAACATCCCTGATGTGCTATGACCAAGATTATAAGGCAAGGTTGAAGGAGTAGGAGAGACATGAAGTGGTTAGCTGGATCCATATTGATGAAATATAATGAACCTAAGTGTCAAGCTGTGTGATTGTCCCCACAAAGAAGTCATATGGGTTTTCTTGCTGCTTAAAAGTGAGGGGTTATTCTGACACTGGAACATGAAGCAGGGTAATACAGAGTTTGGACACAACAAACTTATTCATTTGATACATGCACATCAATGTTCACAACATCATTATCTGCAGTTGTCAAGATGTGGAAGCAACCTAAGCAACCGAAGTGTTGATCGACAAATGATAAAGAAGATGTGGTACACACACACACGATTGGATACTACTCGGTTATAAAAATGAGTAAAAAATTGCCATTTGTTGTAGCACGGATGGATGGACCTGGAAGGCATTATGATAAGTGAAATAAATCAGAGAAGGAGAAATACTGTATGATATCACTTATATGTAGCATCTAAAAAGTACAACAAACTAGTGAATATAACAAAAAAGCAGACTCAGATATATAAAACACACTAGTGGTTACTGGTGGGGAGAAGGAATGGGGGAGGGGGTGAATATAGGGAGAGGAGATCAAGAGGTAAAAACAAGTAGATATAAAAAAAGAATAAAATAAGGTACTAGAATATACTGTATAACATGAAAAATATAGCCAACATTATATAATAATTGAGAATAACCTTTAAAATTTTGAATCACTATATTGCATGTATGTAACCTATATATTATATAGCAACTATAGATGTGAAGTCAGGTGGGCCTTAGGACGCATCACTATGAAAAAAGCTAGTAGAGGTGATGGAATTCCAGTTTAGCTGTTTCAAATCCTGAAAGATGATGCTGTGAAAGTGCTGCACTCAATATGCCAGCAAATTTGGAAAACTCAGCAGTGGCCACAGGACCGGAAAAGGTCAGTTTTCATTCTAATCGCAAAGACAGGTAATGCCAAAGAATGCTCAAACTACCGCACACTTGCACTTATCTCACACTTTAACAAAGTAATGCTCAAAATTCTCCAAGCCAGGCTTCCGCAATATGTGAACCATGAGCTTCCAGATGTTCAAGCTGGATTTAGAAAAGGCAGAGGAACCAGAGATCAAACTGTCAACATCTGCTGGATCATGGAAAAAGCAAGAGAGTTCCAGAAAAATATCTATTTCTGCTTTATTGACTATGCCAAAGCCTTTGACTGTGTGGATCACAATAAACTGTGGAAAATTCTGAGAGAGATGGGAATACCAGACCACCTGACCTGCCTCTTGAGAAACCTATATGCAGGTCAGGAAGCAACAGTTAGAACTGGACATGGAACAACAGACTGGTTTCAAATAGGAAAAGGAGCATGTCAAGGCTGTATATTGTCACCCTGCTTATTTAACTTCTATGCAGAGTACATCGTGAGAAATGCTGGGCTGGAGGAAGCACAAGCTGGAATCAAGATTGCTGGGAGAAATATCAATAACCTCAGATAATCAGATGACACCATCCTTATGGCAGAAAGTGAATAAGAACTAAAGAGCTTCTTGATGAAAGTGAAAGAGGAGAGTGAAAAGGTTCACTTAAAGCTCAACATTCAGAAAACTAAGATCATGGCATCTGGTCCCATCACTTCAAGGCAAATAGATGGGGAAAAGCTGGAAACAGTGGCTGACTTTACTTTGGGGGGCTCCAAAATCACTGCAGGTGATGACTACAGGCATGAAATTAAGATGCTTACTCCTTGGAAGGAAAATTAAGACCAACCTAGATAGCATATTCAAAAGCAGAGACATTGCTTTTTCAACAAAGGTCCATCTAGTCAAGGCTTTGGTTTTTCCAGTGGTCATATATGGATGTGAGAGTTGGACTGTGAAAAAAGCTGAGTGCAGAAGAATTGATGCTTTTGAACTGTGATGTTGGAGAAGACTCTTGAGAGTCCCTTGGACTGCAAGGAGATCCAACCAGTCCATCCTAAAGGAGATCAGTCCTGGGTGTTCATTGGAAGAACTGATGTTGAAGCTGAAATTCCAATAATTTGGCCACTTGATTTGAAGAGTTGACCAATTTAAAAAGACCCTGATACTGGGAAAGATTGAGGGCAGGAGGAGAAGCAGATAGCAGAGAATGAGATGGTTGGGTGGCATCATCAACTCAATGGACATGGGTTTGGGTGGATTCCAGGAGTTGGTGATGGACAGGGTGGCCTGGAGTGCTGCAGTTCATGGGGTCACAAAGAGTCAGACATGACTGAGCGACTGAACTGAACTGATACTTCAACGAAAATTTAGAAAGATGGCAACAATAACCCTGTATGCAAGACAGCAAAAGAGACACAGATGTATAGAAGAGTCTTTTGCACTCTGTGGGAGAGGGTGAGGGTGGGTTGATTTGGGAGAATGGCATTGAAACATGTATAATATCATATATGAAATGAATCGCCATTCCAGGTTCAATGCATGATATGGAATGCTTGGGGCTGGTGCACTGGGATGACCCAGAGGGATGGTACAGGGAGGAAGTTGGGAGGGGGGTTCAGGATGGGGAACACATGTATACCCGTCGTGGATTCATGTTGATGTATGGCAAAACCAATACAATATTGTGAAGTAATTAACCTTCGATTAAAATAAATAAATTTATTTTAAAAAAAGTTTATAGAAATTAAATAATCCTTAATTTTTCATGGAATCCCAAAAAACCCTGAATAACCAAAACAATCCTTAGAAACAAGAGACTAGTTGGAGACATCATACTTTCTGATATTAACTATATTATAAACTATAGCAATAAAAACAGCATGGTATTTTTATAAAACAGACATCAATGGAACAAAATAAACCCATATGTTTGTGTTCAAGTAATTTATGAGAAAGATGAAAATGAAATGGGGAATGTAACATCTCTTTAATATATGGTGTTGGAAAAACTGTTCAGCCACCTGTAGAATAAGGAAATTAAACCATTATTTTATGAGCTTCTTTGATGACTC
This sequence comes from Budorcas taxicolor, assembly GCF_023091745.1. Lineage (NCBI taxonomy): Eukaryota > Metazoa > Chordata > Mammalia > Artiodactyla > Bovidae > Budorcas > Budorcas taxicolor. The sequence goes on from NC_068910.1 coordinate 99,282,009, forward strand.
AGATGGTAAAGAATGTGCCTACAATGTGGGAGATTCAGGTTCAACCCCTGGGTCAGGAAGATCCCCCAGATAAGGGAATGGCAACCCACTCCAGTATTCTTACCTGAAGAATTCCATGGACCTCTGACAGACTACTTTTGTGTCCACAAAGAGTCATATACGATTTAGGGACTGACATATACACACACACAGGAAAGTTACTTGAAAATGGATTAAAGATTTGAATGTAAGACTTAGAACTTCTAAACTAGAGGAGAACATGGGCTGTAAGCTCTTTGACAGTGAACATAGTAATACTTTTTTGGCTTTAAAAACAATAAAATAAGTCAAAAAGAACATAAAAATAAACAAGTGGAACTATATAAAACTAAAAAACCTTTTTTTCCAAGACATGAAATCATTGATAAAATGGAAAGGCAACCTAATGAATGGGAAAATATTTGTAAATCATATCTTATAATATGTTATAAGAGGTTAATATCTAAAATATATAAAGAACTCATGCAACTCAATACCAAAAACCAAACAATGCCATTTAAAATGGGCAGAGGATCTGAATAGACATTTTTTTTTTTTTTTTTACAGAGGACATACGGATAGAGAAGGGACACATGAAAATGTGCTCAGCATTACTAATGAACAGGGAAATGCAAATCAAAACCACAATGAGTTATTACCTCACAGTTCTTGGTATAACTGTGATAAAAAAAAGACAGGAAATAAGTGTTGGCAAGAATGTGGAGGAAAGAAACACATGATCTGCTGGTAGGAATGTAAATTCATATATCCACTATGGAAAAGAGTATGGACATTCCTCCAAAAATTAAAAAAAAAAAAAAAAGAGAGAGTTACCATGTAATCTAGCAATCTCACTTTTGGATATCTCAAGGAAAGTAAACCATTAACTCAAAAAAATATATACACCCTCATGTCCATTACATCATTGGCAAATACAAAGCCAAAACATAAAAAAGCAACTTACCTGCCCATCAATGGATGAATGAAGAAAATGTGGCATAAAAATATCACATTATTTATATGGCATTTATTGTGCATCCAGAAAAATAAACATTACCATTTGCAACAGCACAATGCCCTCATTCTCCATCCATGTTCAATGATATAAGACAGTAGAAGATGAATACTGTGTGACCTCATTTATATGTGGAATCTAAAACAACAAAAACACAAAACTGAGCTCACACATACAAAGAACATATTGGTATTTGCCAGAAGCGAGGGGTAGGGAGTAGATGATAGTCAAAGTTACAAACCTCCAGTTACAAAATAAATAAATCCTGAGGATGTAATGTACAGCACAGTGACTATAGTTATAATACTGAATTGTATATTTAAAAATTGCTAAGAGTAGATCTTAAAAGTCATCATCACAAAAACAAACATAATTATGTATGGTGATAGATTTTAACTAGACTTATTGTGGTTATCATTCCATGGTATATAGAAATATCAAATCATTATGCTGTACACCTGAAACTGACATAATGTTATATGTCAATTTTATCCCCCCCCCAAAAAAATTTTTTTTGAAAGAAAGTCTTTGATCTATGTTTATCCTATTTTAGGTCTTCTCAGAATATGGAAGAATTCACCTTATTTTGGCTTTGGAAGAGTTGACCTAACCTAATTTATGAAAGGTATAGAGACCAGAAGAGTCACTGACTCTCTTTCTATAGGTCATGGTTATCAGGAGACTAAGCTCTACCCTTAGCTGAGTTATGTCTTTTCTACAAACCAGATGAGCCACTAGCTCAAACTCATCTATCCAACTTTTTCACAAACAAGTGATATAAAGACCACAATGAGGTACCATTTCACACCAGTCAGAATGGCTGTGATCCAAAAGTCTACAAGCAATAAATGCTGGAGAGGGTGTGGAGAAAAGGGAACCCTCTTACACTGTTGGTGGGAATACAAACTAGTACAGCCACTATGGAGAACAGTGTGGAGATTCCTTAAAAAACTGGAAATAGAACTGCCTTATGACCCAGCAATCCCACTGCTGGGCAAACACACTGAGGAAACCAGAATTGAAAGAAACACGTGTAGCACAATGTTCATCGCAGCACTGTTTATAATAGCCAGGACATGAAAGCAACCTAGATGTCATCAGCAGACGAATGGATAAGAAAGCTGTGGTACATATACACTATGGAGTATTACTCAGCAATTAAAAAGAATACATTTGAATCAGTTCTAATGAGGTGGATGAAACTGGAGCCGATTATACAGAGCAAAGTAAGCCAGAAAGTAAAACACCAATACAGTATACTAACACATATATATGAAATTTAGAAAGATGGTAATGATAACCCTGTATGCGAGACAGCAAAAGAGACACAGATGTAAAGAACAGACTTTTGGACTCTGTGGGAGAGGGAGAGGGTGGGATGATTTGGGAGAATGGCATTGAAGCATGTATACTATCATGTAAGAAATGAATCAGGTTCGATACAGGATACAGGATGCTTGTGGCTGGTGCACTGGGATGATCCAGAGAGATGATAAGGGGAGGGTGATGGGAGGGGGGTTCAGGGTTGGGAACTCATGTACACCTGTGGTAGATTCATGTCAATGTATGGCAAAACCAATACAGTATTGTAAAGTAAAAAAATAAAATAAAATAAAAATGCACCTCAAAGGACAGTTTGAGTGGCAGAAATAAAGTTTTAGTTTTCAAGTGAGCTGCAGTTCTGGATTCTAGTTTGAGGTTCGTTTACTGTATAAATGATAAAACTCTGCCACATAATTATTCCTAGGACTGGAGCTCTGTTTCTGGTTAGGTAAATGGTATTTTTGATAATGTTATATATTACAAACCTAAACCAGATTTTTTAGTCCAGGTACTTTGGTGGACGTTTCTGTCAGAGAAGTTTTTTAAACGCTTCAGTTCAGTCACTCAGTCGTGTCTGACTCTTTGCGACCCCATGAATCGCAGCACGCCAGGCCTCCCTGTCCATCACCAACTCCCCGAGTTCACTCAGACTCATGTCCATCGAGTCAGAGATGCCATCCAGCCATCTCATCCTCGGTCATCTCCTTCTCCTCCTGCCCACAATCCCTCCCAGCATCAGAGTCTTTTTCAATGAGTCAACTCTTCACATGAGGTGGCCAAAGTACTGGAGTTCCAGCTTTAGCATCATTCCTTCCAAAGAAATCCCAGTGCTGATCTCCTTCAGAATGGACTGGTTGGATCTCCTTGCAGTCCAAGCGACTCTCAAGAGTCTTCTCCAACACCACAGTTCAAAAGCATCAATTCTTCAGCACTCAGCCTTCTTCACAGTCCAACTCTCACATCCATACATGACCACAGGAAAAACCATAGCCTTGACTAGACGGACCTTAGTTGGCAAAGTAATGTCTCTGCTTTTGAATATGCTATCTAGATTGGTCATAACTTTTCTTCCAAGGAGTAAGCGTCTTTTAATTTCATGGCTGCAATCACCATCTGCAGTGATTTTGGAGCCCCCTAAAATGAAGTCTGACACTGTTTCCACTGTTTCCCCATCTATTTTCCATGAAGTAATGGGATGTTATTTGAATATATCGCTGCCTTTAAATGCCTGGTCAGTGGTAACTTCACCGCGGCAGGTTTCCCGTTTTCTTAGAAGGGAAAGAGGTTTTTTATCATCTAACCTCACAGAGAATGAAAAAACAGGAGGAGTATAGCTAATGATTGAGGTTGACATCTGATCAGGATCAACTGCAAAAATAACCAACACAGGCAGATAGGATAATGTTTAAGTCCAGTCCATTGGGAGGGCTGTAGCCATGGTTCAGCAGAGTAGTATGAGAGACCTGTTCTACAGCTATGCTCCAACTTGCTCCTAAAGAGCATCCAGAAGTAGACAGAAGATCTATCCAGTAGCTGGATTTTTCATGTCTTATCTTTATACTAAAAGTAGAACAGATGCATTCTTTTTGACATCAACAGACTTTCAGTCACAGAAGAACTGAAATTTTAGCACATGGCCTCACTGAAAATCAATGCATCTGCCACAGAGAAAACATAAATGAACATGCTCTCCTTAACAATAGAAGGTAAAAGGTGAGAAGAATTAAAGGAAAAATTTAGTAGATATACATCATTCTGAATTTCTTTTTGTGAAAGTACTATATTTATTTCCTATAATTTCATGTTTGGGTTACATTTGTAGAATCAGTTCTCTTCATACTGGGTTCAGATTTACAGGATATTGTTAAAATATACATCTTTGTCTCTGATTACAGATTTTCAATAACAATTTGTAACTGTGACTACAGGCAGAGAAAATTTATCATGCTCTGCTTGTGGAATGCTTTACTTATGTATACAGTGTGTCTTGCTAGACTGAAAAGAACCTTGAAGATATTATGTATATCTCTGATGACTTCTTTAGCTACCTTTTGAAAAACTCATATGCTAACTAAATCTTTTGTGGAAATTATCATCAACAATATGTATAGAATACTCTCTGTATTGATTGATGGTTAGACTTGATTATTGCTTAGTTGCTAAGTCATGTCCGAATCTTTTGTGACCCCATTGATGGTAGCCTGCTAGGTTCCTTTGTTGATGTAATTTCCCAGGCAAGAATAGTAGAGTAAGTTGCCATTTTCTTCTCTAGGGGATCTTCCTGACCCAGGGATTGAACCCACATCTCCTGAATTGGCAGGCAGATTCTTTACTTCTGAGTCACCAGGGAAGCCCAGACTTGTTTATATGAGTAACTGCTGCTGCTGCTGCTGCTAAGTTGCTTCAGTCGTGTCCGACTCTGTGAGACCCCATGGACGGTAGCCCACCAGGCTCCCCCATCCTTTGGATTCTCCAGGCAAGAACACTGGAGTGGGTTGCCAGTTCCTTCTCCAATGCATGAAAGTGAGAAGTGAAAGTGAAGTCTCTCAGTCGTGTCCGACTCCACAACCCTGTGGACTGCAGCCCACCAGGCTCTTCCGTCCATGGGATTTTCCAGGCAAGAGTACTGGAGTGGGGTGCCATTGCCGTCTCCTAAATTAATCTAAATGATGTAATAAAATATACTGGTAGTCTTATGTCATCCTCTACAAGTGTTTCATACTTATGAGAATTCTAAAATATTTTAAAATTTTACCATTTTTTGTTTGTTTATGGATAATAATTGATCTTGATTTCAGATATCACTGGCCAAATCAAGGAAAATAGGTTTGGTGGGCCCAATTTCTGAAAGCTTATTTCAGGCTTTTCTTCTAGCTGTGGTGCAGATATTTCACATAGTCTTGTAAACTGCTATAGCCAAGCAGAATTATGATCTTATTCGGACACATCTAACTTTGCCATTTTTGTGTGGACATGGCTTTGGCCAATAGCAATTTTACTTTAAACGGAGTCTGACAAAAGGTAAAATGTGAAGAAGGTGAAATACAAATAGACTCACAGGGAATTCGAAGCACCCCATTTCTTTTCCTGTCAGGTTTGTAGTGTGACCTGCTTGAAGGGGCAGAAAACTAAAATGGAAGAAAGGTCTGAGAATTCAGAAGGCTCAGTAAGAAAATGCTACTGCTAAAAGATAAAATGACCTTTACAGATTTTACTTATGGTTTTTGAACTGTTTTAGGAGTTACATTTTGAGAGAAGTAGCATGGATATTCTTATATCTAGCCTTGTTATAGGGCATTTTATTTAAATTTAATGCTATGGTTAATTAGGGAAGAAGGCATAGGAAAACCATTTGTATTGTAAAGAATGAACTGCTGAGTGCAAAAGGATAGGGGTAAGGAGAAGAGATATTATTTTGTATTATTTTGGGGGTTTGCTTTTGTTGTTTCCTATAAAGATTTCTCTGTTTCAGGGTCTATAAAGTTATTCCATTATATCCTACTTCATATTGTCTAGGTCAACAAGAAAAACTGTTCTTTCAGAAGTCATTTGATGGGGGAAAAAAAAAAAAAAATGTGTTCTGTCCAAAAAGTAGAAGATCTATCTTTTTTCTCCTAATCTGGTAAGTTTCTATTTGTGGGTGGCAGTTCTTTTATTACACTGTGCTAGCTGCTAGATTCTTCAGAGTAAAATGTGAGAATGGAGCAAAAGATAATTCCAATAAGAAAATGAATGAATTAACATTAATTTTTTTTTTGAAAATCCTTGCAACTGTCTCTGATAATAAACACATCACTCTTGTTGAAGGAGAAAAGAATAGGGAGATTTTTCAAACCTTTTTGTTCTAAAGTCTTCTAATTTATTAAAAGGAAATGATGAAACCATCTTATTCTGAAGTGACAATGTGTTTTGTTTTTTAAAGTATGTTATCACTCTATTTTAAATTACACAACCCTGAACTCACCTGTGCTTTACCTTGCTTCTCCAGGCCCTATCCAGTCTTTAGCTACAAGGTAAATTTTTCTTTCTCTAAAACTTCCTTCTCTGAATTCCTTAGTAAACACATTCCATTTAAAAATAAGCATAATTAGCATTAGCTTATATGTTTAATTGTTTATATCTTAGTCATTTCAAATCTAGGTCTTTTCTCTCAGTGCCACTGTAACTAGCCCTTAGAGGGCAGAGTTCAAGGCTTAAGTGGGACGGTATGATAAATTTCAGGTGATCCCCCAGCAGGTGTTTCCCTAGAAGACCTCAGAATATCATTGACTTTTAACCTCTCAAGTAATATTTCTTTCTCTTAAAATAGCCACTTTGATGGAAATGTGGAAAATTAATTCTGTTAATTCATTAAGTGCTTTGACATATGGATATATTAAAATATTTTAAAATAAGATTTGGGGTACCTAGGAGAAGACGGGCCCTGAGCACTTTAAAGCACTGGACAAAATGTAGTAATTGTAGGAAGGAACAGAAATTTAGTGGCTTCTTCCAGTTTCCCTCAGATTTAAACATAAACTTCTGGTGTTGACCATGATGTATATGATCAGACTGGGTGGAAAACATGCAAATATCTTGTATTTTATTTTTTTAAGAAATCACATTGATATAAATTAAAAATCAATATTTTATGGCTATTTTTCATATATTTTTCCTTTTTTTTGGGGGGGGGGGAAGTGAACTGTTTCATGAGGTGATTTGACCAGATGCCATGATCTTAGTTTTTTTTGTTTGTTTGTTTTTTTACTTTATTTTACTTTACAATACTGTATTGGTTTTGCCATACATTGACATGAATCCGCCACAGGTGTATATGAGTTCCCAAACATGAACCCCCTCCCACCTCCCACCCCATATCATCTCTCTGGATCATCTCTGGGCACCAGCCTCAAGCATCCTGGAGCGTCTATATTCCAGGAAGTAGAAATTGTACATTTAAAAAAATTGATGTCAAATTATTAAATAACTTGGATTTTACTTTCTAAAGTTTATTTTTTAAATTTGATGACATATTTAAAGTGTGGTTACAGCAAAGTAAAGTAATATATAGAAATAAAATAATGAGAATGTTTATGAAACTGATATTAAGGACTAGTTTATGAAAAAGTCAGTTGAATTTCTGGCCTAAAACTCCACTAGTTTAAAAAAAATGATAACTCTCAGAATGGGATAGATTATTTGCAAATGAAGCAACTGACAGGGGATTAATCACTGAAATATACAATCAGCTCATGCAGCTCAATAGCGCCTCCCCCAAAAAATCCAATCAAAAGTGAACAGAAGACCTAAACTGACATTTCTCCAAAAAAGATATACAGATGGCCAAGAGGCACATGACAGGAAGCTTTACATCACTAATGTAATAATTAGTGATCCTGAGGAATGCAAATCAAAAATACAGTGAGGTACCACCTCACACCAGTTAGAATCACTTCAGTTCAGTTGCTCAGTAGTATCTGACTCTTTGTGATCCCATGGACTGCAGCATGCCAGGCTTCCCTGTTCATCACCAACTTCCAGAGTTTACTCAAACTCATGTCCATTAAGTCAGTGATGCCATCCAACCATCTCATCCTCTGTCATCCCCTTCTCCTCCCACCTTCAATCTTTCCCAGCATCAGGGTCTTTTCCAATGAGTCAGTTCTTCGCCTCAGGTGGCCAAAGTAATGGACTTTCAGCTTCAGCATCAGTACTTCCAATGAATATTCTGGGCTGATTTCCTTTAGGATGGACTTGTTGGATCTCCTTGCAGTCCAAGGGACTCTCAAGAGTCTCCTATAATACCGTGGTTCAAAAGCCTCAGTTCTTCAGCACTCAGATTTCTTTATAGTCCAACTCTCACATCCATAGATGACTACTGGAAAAACAAAAGCTTTGATTATATGGACCTTTGTTGGCAAAGTAATGTCTCTGCTTTTTAATATGCTGTCTAGTTTGGTTATAGCATTTATTCCAAGTAGCAAGCATCTTTTAATTTCATAGCTGCAATCACCATCTGCAGTGATCCCCCCAAAATAGCCTGTCACTGTTTCCATTGTTTCAGCATGTATTGCCATGAAGGCCATGATCTTAGCTTTCTGAATGATGAGCTTTAAGCTAACTTTTTCAATCTCCTCTTTCACTTTCAACAAGTGGCTCTTTAGTTTTTCTTCGCTTCTTGCCCTAAGGGTGGTGTCATCTGCATATCTAAGTTTATTGATATTTCTCCCAGCAACCTTGATTCCAGCTTGTGCTTCCTCCAGCCCAGCATTTCACATGATGTACTCTGCATGTAAGTTAAATAAGCAGAGTGACAATATACACAGCCTTGACATACTTCTTTCCCAATATGGAACCAGTTCCAAGTCCGGTTCTAACTATTGCTTCTTGACCTGCATACAGATTTTTCAGGAGGCAAGTCAGGTGGTCTGGTATTGCCATCTTTCTATCTAAGAACTTTCCACAGTTGGTTGTAATCCGCACAGTCAAAGGCTTTGGTGTAGTCAGTAAAGCAGAGTAGATGTTTCCCTGGAACTCTCTTGCTTTTTTGATGATACAGCACATGTTGGCAATTTGATCTGTGGGTTCCTCTGTCTTTTCTAAATCCAGATTGAACATCTGGAAGTTATTGGTCCACAGATACTACTGAAGCTTGGCTTGGAGAATTTTGAGCATTATTTTGTTAGCATGTGTGATGAATGCAATTGTGCAGTAGTTTGAACATTCTTTGGCAAAGCCTTTCTTTGGGAATGGAATGAAAACTGACCTTTTGCAGTCCTGTGGCCACTGCTGAGTTTTCCTAATTTGCTGGCATATGGAGTGCAGCATCATCTTTTAGGGTTTGAAATAGCTCACCTGGAATTCCATCACCTCCACTAGCTTTGTTCATAGTGATGTTTCCTGAGGCCCACTTGACTTCACATTCCAGGATGTTTTGATCTCGGTGAGTGATCACACCATTGTGGTTATCTGGGCCGTGAAGATATTTTTTGTATAATTCTTCTGTGTATTCTTCCCACCTCTTAATATCTTCTGCTTCTGTTAGGTCCATACCATTTCTGTTCTTTATTGAGCCCATCTTTGCATGAAATGTTCCCTTGGTAACTCTAATTTTCTTGAAGAGATCTCTAGTCTTTCCCATTCTATTGTTTTCCTCTATTTCTTTGCATTGATTATTGATGAAGGCTATCTTATCTCTCCTTGCTATTCTTTGGAACTCTGAATTCAAATGAGTATATCTTTCCTTTTTGCCTTTGCCTTTCACTTTTATTTTCTCAGCTATTTATAAGGCCTTCTCAGACAACGATTTTCCTTTTTTGCATTTCTTTTTCTTAGGGATGGAGGATCTTAGATAGACGGCAAGTTCTTAGACAGATGGCAATACCAGACCATCTGAGGATCTTTCCTGAGGATCTTTCTTGAGGATCACTGCCTCTTATACAGTGTCATGAACCTCTGTCCATAGTTCTTCTGGCACTCTGTTTATCAGATCTAGTCCCTTGAATCTATTTCTCACTTCCACTGTATAATCAAAAAGGATTTGATTTAGGTCATACCTAAATGGTCTAGTGGTTTTCCCTACTTTCTGCAATTTAAGTTTTAATTTGGCAATAAGGAGGTCATGATCTGAATGGCCATTATCAAAAAATATGCAAACAAAAAATGCTGGAGAGGGTGTGGAGAAAAGCAGACCCTCTTACACTGTTGGTAGGAATATAAATTGATACAGCCACTATGGATGAGTATAGAGGTTCCTTAAAAAAGTAAAAATACAGTTACCATATAATCCTGAAATCCCACTCCTAGGCATAGGAGGATATCTGGAAGGACAGAGAGAGAGAGAAGAGAAACAATTCCTTTTTAATACTCTGCTCCCACCCTTCCCCAGGCATGATCTGGAGAAAGCCATAGTTCCAAAAGATACATGCACCCCAGTGTTCATTGTAGCACTCTATTTACAATAGTCAGGACATGAAAGAAACCTAAGTGCCCATCAAGAGATGAATATATAAAGAAGTTATAGTACACATATGTAATAGAATATTAATCAGCCATAAAAAGGATGAAATTGTGCCATTTGCAGAGATATGGATGGACCTAGAGACTGCCGTACAGAGTAAAGTAAGTCGGAAAGAGTAAAACAAGTATCATATATATATATATACTTCCCTGGTGGCTCAGACTGTAAAATATCCACCTGCAGTGCAGGAGACCTGGGTTCAATCCCTGGGTTGGGAAGATCCTCTGGAGGAGGGCAAGACAACCCACTCCAGATTTCCTGGCTGGAGAATCCCCATGGACCGAGGTGGCTGGCAGGCAACAGTTCATGGGGTTGCAGAGTCGGACACAACTGAGTGACTAAGCAAAGCACATGGCATATATATGTGTGTATGTGTGTATAATCTATACAAGTAGTACAGATGAATTTCATTCAAAGCTGAAATAGAGACACGGATGTAAAGAGCAAATATATGGACACCAGGGCAGGGGGAAGTGGTGGTAGGGTCTATTGGGAGACTGTGACTGTGTGTGTATATCACTGGTGATATCATGTATCATAATATACATTGATTATGTGTTATGTATCAGTATACATGTCATATATTATGCATATATGAAATATATTTCATTTCATCTCATATATATATGTGTATATATACATACACGCTGTTGATATTATGTATAAAATAGATAACTAGTAAGAACTTACTGTAGAGCATAAGGGAAAAAGGGCATATCTGTTTGTAACACATATAGCAACCATAAAAATGCACTCCAATATATATTAGATGCAGAAAAATAATGTTTGATTCCACTCATATGGATGCCTAGAATAGTCAAATTCTTAGAGTCAGAAAGTACATTGGTATATGTCGGGTGTGGGGAGGGAGAATGAAGAGTTAGTGTTTAACAGGGAGAGAGCTTCAGTTTAGGAGGTAAAAAATTTGGGAGATGGATGATGAAAGTTGAACAACAATGTTAATGTAGTTAGTGTACGGTTAAACATGGTTAAAGTAACATGTTTATATTTTGTGACTTTTAAATTGTGACCACAATAAAAATATATTTAAAAATTGAGCAAGGTGAAGATAATCTACTATAAAAGGCAAGTTGCTTTATAAGAGTTCTTTACCTCAACCTGCTTTAGGAAAACTTGACTTTACTTAGACAGGGAGTAGTGTTATCACAGCACTTTCCTGGCAGCTGAGACAGTAAAGAATCTACCTGCAATGTGGAAGAATCAGGTTTGATCCCTGGGTTGGGAAGATACCCTGGAGAAGGGATGGCAACCCACTGCAGTATTCTTTCCTGGAGAATTCCAAGCTCCAAAGGAACCTGGCAGGCTCCAGTTCAACTCAAATCATCTCTGTCTTAGTGACTGCTTTTATCCTAAGATGTGAAAAAAGGCACAAGTGATATTGAAATCTCATACTCAAACTTCAAATGCACTTAAGAATTGTACTTAGAATTCAGTTTGATGACTTAGGAAACTCATACACTAACTGTAATATATGTCAAATTCTATTATTAACTTTTGTGCTCTCACTGTGTGATAACATTAATGTCAGGCTCACCAACATGTAAAGACATTGACTATATTGCTATGTTCTCAATTGTGCTCATTTCCTTTTCATATAGGGAGAAAAGATAAATAGAAGCTTTGTGCCTTGGGGTAGAGCTACTCTCCTTCCTCCTTGAGCAAGGAACATGGCTAAGTGAATATAGAGGAGTGGGTATCTCAGAGAATTAGGAAAATGACTCTTCTACTTTCAAGTTTCCTTCTATAGACACATTTGGCAGAGCTTCTTTGCTGTTTTTCTCTGGTATCCTGAATGTTGAGAGTCTGTTATAACAATGGTGACAATACCTGACAACACATTGATGACCATGTGGAAAATGTCTCTTAAGAAATGCTTAATGAATGAATGACAAAGAAATGCATTGCATCTATATTCAAGACATTTAGAGTTTTAACATTATTCAGAGCTCATCTATTCTATAAACAATTATAGTTGTACATAAAGGATATGTTTACTAAGATTAGGTTGTTGTGCCATCTAAGATGTTAACTATAACAGTTTAAAATGAATAATTTAGCTTTTATCTGTTTCCACAGTTCAGTTCAGTTGCTCAATCGTGTCTGACTCTTTGTGACCCCATGAATAGCAGCATTCCAGGCCTCACTGTCCATCACCAACTCTTGGAGTTCACTCAAACTCACGTCCATCGAGTCGGTGATGCCATCCAGCCATCTCATCCTCTGTCGTCATCCTCTGTTGTCCCCTTCTCCTCCTGCCCCCAATCCCTCCCATCATCAGAGTCTTTTCCAATGAGTCAACTCTTCGCATGAGGTGGCCAAAGTACTGGAGTTTCAGCTTCAGCATCATTCCCTCCAAAGAAATCCCAGGGCTGATCTCCTTCAGAATGGACTGGTTGAATCTCCTTGCAGTGCAAGGGACTCTCAAGGGTCTTCTCCAACACCACAGTTCAAAAGCATCAATTCTTTGGCACTCAGCTTTCTCCACAGTCCAACTCTCACATCCATACATGACCACTGGGAAAACCATAGTCTTGACTAGACGGACCTTTGTTGGCAAAGTAATGTCTCTGCTTTTGAATATGCTATCTAGGTTGGTCATAACTTTTCTTCCAAGGAGTAAGCGTCTTTTAATTTCATGGCTGCAGTCACCATCTGCAGTAATTTTGGAGCCCCCTAAAATGAAGTCTGACACTGTTTCCACTGTTTCCCCATCTGTTTCCCATGAAGTGATGGGATCAGATGCCATGATCTTCGTTTTCTGAATGTTGAGCTTTAAGCCAACCTTTTCACTCTCCTCTTTCACTTTCATCAAGAGGCTTTTTAGTTCCTCTTCACTTTCTGCCATAAGGGTGGTGTCATCTGCATATCTGAGGTTATTGATATTTCTCCTGGCAATTTTGATTCCAGCTTGTGCTTCTTCCAGCCCAGTGTTTCTCATGATATACTCTGTTTCCTAGCTGTATACAATTCTCAATCTGTATAGTTATCCTACTTTCTACTCATTTAAAATTGTTTTGAATTCATTCAATTTACCTTTGTGACAAGATCAAACATTAATATGGATCAAACGCCTGTTAGATGAGAAGAAGTTTTTATCTTCAAAGGTCATTCACTGAGGTATGTTGAATTTATAGGTTAGGAGTGGTCAGAGAAACATTGTTTTTTTAACATAAATTTATTTATTTTAATTGAATGTTAATTCCTTTACAATATTTATTGGTTTTCTCATACATCAACATGTATCCACCACAGGTATACATGTGTTCCTCATCCTCAACCCCCCTCCCTCCTCCCTCCCCATATCTTTTATCTCATGAGTGACATCTATTTAGAGTACATAAATGTTCTTGTGTTATTAGATACATTTTTAATCCTTTACCAAGCTTAATATTTTATTTTGATATAATAAAATTTTTAGGGATTATATTTAAAAATTGTAATAATGACATTTGGTAAAGTTTAAACTGTTACTGTGGCTTCCCCTGTGGCTTGCTTGGTAACAAATCTTCCTGCAGTGTGGGAGACCTGGGTTCGATCCCTGGATTGGGAAGATCCCCTGGAGAAAGGAAAGGCTACTCACTGTAGTATTCTGGAGTGGAGAATTCCATGGACTGTAGTAGTTCATGAGGTCACAAAGAACTGGACACGACTGAGAGACTTTCTCTTTCACTTTTCACTTTCAAACTGTTATGACAAAGTCTATGGCTATTTCCTTTCAAACCAGTTTTTTTTTTTTTTTCCCCATATGGAATGTAAAACAAAAATGTCATACTTAAATTTGTCTTTTCTCAAGGTCTCAGGAGAAGTAGGTTGACTAAGTTGACATAAGAAACAGCATTTATTTATTCTCTGTGATATATCACATTAGGTTTATCAAAGAGTGAATCATTTAGGTTCAGTTCAGTTCAGTCACCCAGTCGTGTCCGACTCTTTGCAACCCCATGAATCGCAACACACCAGTCCTCTCTGTCCATTACCAGCTCCCGGAGTTCACTCAGACTCACATCCATCGAGTCCGTGACGCCATCCAGCCATCTCATCCTCGGTCGTCCCCTTCTCCTCCTGCCTCCAATCCCTCCCATCATCAGAGTCTTTTCCAATGAGTCAACTCTTCTCATGAGGTGGCCAAAGTACTGGAGCTTCAGCTTTAGCATCATTCCTTCCAAAGAAATCCCAGGGTTGATCTCCTTCAGAATGGACTCGTTGGATCTCCTTGCAGTCCAAGGGACTCTCAAGGGTCTTCTCCAACACCACAGTTCAAAAACATCAATTCTTCAGTGCTCAGCCTTCCTCACAGTCCAACTCTCACATCCATACATGACCGCAGGAAAAACCATAGCCTTGACTAGACGGACCTTTGTTGGCAAAGTAATGTCTCTGCTTTTGAATATACTATCTAGGTTGGTCATAACTTTTCTTTCAAGGAGTAAGCGTCTTTTAATTTCATGGCTGCAATCACCATCTGCAGTGATTTTGGAGCCCCCAAAAGTAAAGTCTGACACTGTTTCTACTGTTTTCCCATCTATTTCCCATGAAGTGATGGGACCGGATGTCATGATCTTCGTTTTCTGAATGTTGAGCTTTAAGCCAACTTATTCGCTCTCCTCTTTCACTTTCATCATTCACAGAGTGACTGTCAATTTGACAGTGTAACAAGTTCATTTCCCTTTTAATAAATACCTGTATTACATTTAGTTATTTTTATTCACCACAGGTTATTTAGTGCCTGAAATTAGTTATGTGGGCTCTTCAGATGCAATTGAACACTTTAATAGTTCATATACAATTGAAGATTAGCATACAGGGAAATCCCTACAGGAGCATGATTCATTCCACACTGTTCAGGAAACTATAGGAGCACTTTGATTTCTGAGTCCAACAATCCTTTAAACTATTTAATTTTGAAGAACTGCAAACTAATTATATATGTGACTAATCAGATTTTTGTAGTTTCTTCTCTGATGTGAGAAGAATAGAACCAGCAGTTCCTTATTTTGTGCTAAAAGTGATAGTAAAAAAATAAAATTAGTCATGACATTTTGCAGCATATCAATTTTTCCTGGTTGTTTACAAATTTGATGTGTATAAAGACATTACATTAATATATTTGTAGATAAATATGAATTCCAAGAAGAACTATTAAAAATACACAGAACAACTATACAAAAAAGATCTTAAAGACCCAGATTAGCACGATAGTGTGATGATTCATCTAGAGTCATACATCCTGGAAGGTGGTCCAGTGGGCCTCAGGAAGCATCACTATGAACAAAGCTAGTGGAGGTGATGAAATTGCAGCTGAGCTATTTCAAATCCCCAAAGGTGATGCTGTTAAAGTGCTGCAAATATGCCAGCAAATTAGGAAAACTCAGCAATGGCCACAGAACTGGAAAAGGCCAGTTTTCATTCCAATTCCAAAGAAAGGCAATGCCAAAGAATATTCAAACTGCTGCAGAAATTGCACTCATCTCACACACTAGCAAAGAAATGCTCAAAATTCTCCAAGCTGGGCTTCAATAGAATGTTAATAAAAAAAATTCCAGATATTCAAACTGGATTTAGAGGAAGCAGAAGAACCAGAGATTAAATTGCCAACATATGTTGGATCATAGAAAAAACAAGAGAATTCCATAAGAAAACATCTACTTCTGCTTCAGTCTCATTGACTACACTAGAGTCTTTGCTGTGAATCACAACAAACTGAGGAAAATTCTTAAAGAACTAGGAATATCAGACCACCTTACTTGCCTGAGAAATCTATATGCAGGTCAAGAAGCAACAGTTAGAACAGGACATAGAACAACAGACTGGTTCCAAATTGGGAAAGGAGTACGTCAAGGCTATATATTGTCACCTTGCTTATTTAACTTACATGCAGAGTACATCATGGGAAATACTGAGCTGGATAAAGCACAAGCTGGAATCAAGTTTGCTGAGAGAAATATCAATAACTTCAGATATGCAGATGACACAACCCTTATGGCAGAAAGCAAAGAGGAACTGAAGAAACTTTTGATGAAAGTAAAAGAGGAGAGTGAAAAGTTGGTTTAAAAGTCAACATTCAGAAAACGAAGATCATGGCATCTGATCCCATCACTTCATGGCAAATACATGCTGAAACAATGGAAACAGTGACAGACTTTATTTTCTTGGGCTCCAAAATCACTGCTGATGGTGACTGCAGCCATGAAACTAAAAGATGTTTGCTCCTTGGAAGAAGAGCTATGACCAACCTAGACAGCATATTAAAAATCAAAGACATTACTTTGCCAACAAACGTCAGTCTCATCAAAGCTTTAGTTTTTCCAGTAGTCATGTATGGATGTGAGAGTTGGACTATAAAAAAAGCTGAGCACTGAAGAATTAATGCTTTTAAACTGCAGTGTTGGAAAAGACTCCTGAGAGTCCCTTGGACTGCAAAGATATCATACCAGTCAACCTTAAAGAAAATCAGTCCTGAATATTCATTGGAAAGACTCAGGCTGAAGCTGAAGCTCCAATACTTTTTGGCCACCTGAGGTGAAGAACTAATTCATTTGAAGACCCTGATGCTGGGAAAGATTGAAGGCAGGAGGAGAAGGAGACAGCAGAGGATGAGACAGTTGGATGGCATCAGTGGCTCAATGGACATGAGTTTGAGCAAGCTCCAGGAGTTGGTTATGGACAGGGAAGCCTGATGTGCTGCAGTCCATAGGATCGCAAAAAGTCAGACATGACTGAATAACTGAACTGAACTGAACTGAATAGGCTGTCATTTTTCTAATTATAATGCCTAAGATTGTGGTGTTCATCTCTCAAGAAGATGTTCCCTGTTTATGGCTCCGAAAAAGGAAGCAGCCTTGTCGGGAAATCCATATGGAGAGGTATTAAGGATAGACTCTAGCCAATCAGCAGTCAGAAACTGAGGATCTCAATCCAAAATCTCACAAGGAATTCAGTGCAGGCAATTACAAGTGTTTGAAAGCAGATCCTTCACAACAAGCCTCAGATGAGACCCCAGTCTAATGGAAATCTTAATAGCAGCTTTTTGAGACCCTGAATCAGAGCACTCAGTGTCTCTCTGCCCTGGCTCTTTAGCTACACAAACTAAAATGAATTGTTTTAGTCCACTAAGTTTGTAGTAATATTGTTATGTAACAATAGATAATAATAAACTTGGTCTTCTCTCATTGGCATTTTTCTTCTTATAATTTATCCATTCATCAGACAAGTGATTTTTTTAGCAGGTTATTACCAAATGACCTTAATTATTATATTTACAAATTTCTTTATTCACTGAATATTTGAGTCCCTTTTTTGTATGAAATCATACTTTAAGACTAAAGACATAACTATGGATGTCTATATCCCTCAAAATATTTGCCTATAATTATATCTCCATTTCCTCACCACCTATTTAGTTTTCAATGCAATAAAATTATTCTATTTAAATGCATCTTGCTACATTGGAGATTCTAAATTTATTGGATCCAGACTTTCACTTCAGTTATCAATGTTCTCCTTTCTAGTTTTTTCCCCTTTGAAACATCATTCTACATGCACTTAAAGTGTTTTTTTTTTTAATCTTTTCCTTGAATTTTGTTTCTATTATTACAACACTGTTATTTTTTTCACTTCTCTGCCCTTTTGTCCTTATTCTTTAAATATTAATATCCCTCCTAGATCTGTCTCCTTCCTGCTACATGCTCTCAATAAGTGATTTCACTGTTACATATTTAGCTAATTATTTCAATTGTATAAATCCAAGACAGTCCCATTTTCCTAATTTATCAGATATATATTTTCAGATATTGCTATCTGAATGTTCTACAAATAATTTTGTTTGTATTTATTAAAACCAATGTCATACTTTTGTATCTCTTTTCCAATTACCTCCAATGGTGTCAAACTGTACTCTTCCTGATTCTCATGTTTCCACTAAATATCCAAGCATGCAAGTCAAATTGTTTGATGCCATCAATTTCCTTCTCTCTCAAACCACCTGGCCCTCTTCTCCTCTTCCATATAAACAGCCCCTGCCAATTTTTGTAGTAACAAATATCAGAGCAATTCATCTTTTTCTATTCCTATTTTCATTGTTGCATTCTAGCTGGACTTACAGTGGATTTTTAAATATTTTATTTGCTTCCAGTTTTCTCCCTGTCCATGCTTTCTACTCATTATCTGCACTATCCTCAGACTGACCTTTTAAACATGTAAACCATTCTAATGTTTACCATTACTCATATACTATATTATGATAGTGTCCAAGTGCCATAATATGTTGTCTAAATTATTTGTAAAGACAGTTTCTTTTGGCTTTTTCTCTTTTTATTCCTATGTCTAGGTAATCCAGCATTATCCTCCTAACCACAGTTCTTTGCATATATTCTCTCTTCTTCCTGAAATATACTCTACCTTGTCCTTTTGAATGACTCCTACTATCTGAGAGAGAACAGAACAGCCTCCATTATAGACTTCCCCGCTACTTCCTCCTGTCCTTTCCTTCCACATTGATTCAAAATTTACCTCTACACTTTTAATGTATGCTGCTTAATATTTCTGACAGCACTCACTACACATTATCTTATTAGGTTCTCTCTCTTGAGGCTGTGATCTCCAAGAGATCAAGGATAATGAAGGTATACATTCCTGAATTCTCCATTAAGACTGATACATAGTCTGTACCAAATAAATTTGTAGTTTTAAAGTGAGTGATAGCACATTGTATTCTCTATTAGCCATTAATGGTCTAGCCCCAAATAGCTATTTCAGTTATTAGCCAGTTACTTAGCAGGGATGAAAGAATCTGAGATGCAATACAGAATAGTTTGAATAAAGGAGAAAAGGCCTTGAATGTGGAAGAGAGGGCCAGAATGGAAGAACAGTGCAGCAGTGAAGGGTTCTGGTATTCAGAGCTCAGCACAATAGACAAGACTAAGGGAGAGAGGGCATACAGAAGAACAGGAAGGGAATCACACAGAGAAGGATGGAGTGGTGCTAATGAAACACTCAATGTGCCTTTTCTACTTCACAATCTCTCAGACCCAACTGAGTGGCCATCTTCTCTTGGATGATAAAAGTCACAGTCAGTACCAGTGATTTACTATTCACTCACTTTTATAGTTCATTGCCAACCACTGAGTTGTGATTTATCAAAAGTAAAATGTAGATAAAGGCAAAGACATCACTTTTAAAGCTGTATGACTTTAAGAATGGAAAGACTGATACATCAATTGATGAAATTTTGGCTATCATCCAGTCCTCAAACTACAGATGCCGATGTGACAGATGGCACGCTGAAACTCTCTGTCAGCCTTGCATCCTGGGTCAGAGTGAGAACGGAGAGGTCAAGCCTCGGCATTTGATGAAGTGCTGTGTGGAAGTGTTCAGTTCTACTCCGTGTTCTCTGAGCACCACATGCCTTTTTGATTAATATAGTGCCTACATTAAGTATTTGTGATATGTTCTTTTATTTACCCATAGGATGTCAGTGTCCAAAGGGACCCTGAGAAGAGGTTTTGGGATAATTTATTTGAACATGAAGAAACTCATATGCAGAAATTTAAATTTCTTATGCAATATTAATGTGAAGTTAGGTCCAAGAAGATGAGAAGAACACCTGAAGCACAATTCTCAATGTCATGGTCTCCCTGTTGCTTTTACTTTCATTTTAATTTATAGTATTTCATAACTTAGGTTTTTGTCTCACTCACCATCAAACTATTCATGTCACATTTCTCACAGTAATTATTCTCTACCACTCAAGATTCTTTTGTCTGCATTTCTGGAAACATTACTTTGGTAATATTAACAGTAAAAACTTTCACGTTGAAAAGCCATTGGCAAACTTTCCCTGAACTTTCAATCTATCAATTTTGAAAGATTTTAGCATGAGAGAAAAATTCTAGCATCACAACTCTCCAATATGATAAAATTGATCGCTTCATAGATTAAAGAGATCCTAATTGCTAAGATCCCTTTATGGAACACAGCCTTGTTGTGGCAAAGGGGCTAACTCAATGAAGCAATGAGACATGCCATGCAAGGCTACCTAAGACAGATGGGTCATAGTGAAGAGTTCTAAAAACACATGGTCCCCTGGAAAGGAAAATGGCAATCCAGTCCAGGATTCTGGCCTGGAGAACCTCAGGACAGTATGAAAAGGCAAAAAGATATAACACCAGAAGATGAGCCCCCCAGATCAGAAGGTTTCCAGTATGCCACTGGGGAAGTAAAGAGGGCAATTATTAATAGCTCCAGAAACAATGAAGCAGCTAGGCCAAAGCAAGAAAGATTCTCAACTGTGGATGTGTCCAATGGTGAAAGGAAAGTCTGATGCTGTAAAGAACAATATTGCATAGGAAACCAGAATGTTAGGTCCATGAATCATGATAAATTGGACATGAGCAAGCAGAAGATGACAAGATTGAACATCAACATCTTAGGAATCAGTAAACTAAATGAATGAGAATGGTGAATTTAATTCAGATGACCATTATATCTACTACTGAGGGCAAGGATCCCTTAGAAGAAATGGAGTGGACCTCAAAGTCAAAAGAACAGTCTGAAATGCAGTACTTGAGTGCAATCTCAAAAATCATACAATGATGTTGGTTCATTTCCAAGGGAAACCATTCAACATCACAGCAATCCAACTTCCAGCTGAGCTATTGAAAATCCTAAGAGATGATGCTGTTAAAGGGATGCACTCAATATGTCAGCAAATTTGGGAAAATCAATAGTGACCATAGGACTGGAAAAGTTTAGATTTCATTTCAATCCCAAAGAAAGGGAATGCCAAAGAATGATCAAATTACCAATAATTGAGCTCAATTCACATGCAAGCAAGGTTAAACTCAAAATCTTTCAAGCTAGGCCTTAGCAATATGTGAGCAGAGAACTTCCAGAAGTACAAACTGTATTTTGAAGAGGCAGAGGAACCAGAGATCAAATTGACAGCATTCATTGGATTGTGAAGAAAACGTGGGAGTCTCGAAAGACATTACTTCTGCTTTATTGACTACACTGAAGCCTTTGACTGTATGAACCACAAAAAATATGGAAAATTCTTAAAGTGATGAGCGTACCTAGATACAGACATTCCACAGTGTGAAGTCAAGTGGGCCTTAGGAAGCATCACTATGAACAAAGCTAGTGGAGGTGATAGAATTCCAGTTGAGCTATTTCAAATCCTAAAAGAAGATGCTGTTAAAGTGCCGCACTCAATATGCCAGCAAATTTAGAAAACTCGGCTGTGGCCACAAGACTGAAAAAGGTCTGTTTTCATTCTAATCCCAAAGAAAGGCAATAACAAAGAATGTTCAGACTATCTCACAATTGCACTCATTTCACACATGAGAAAAGTAATGCTCAAAATTCTCCAAGCCAGGCTTCAACAGTAAGTGAACTGAGAACTTCCAGATGTTCAAGCTGAATTTAGGCAGAAGAACCAGAGACTGACTCCTCAACATCCACTGACTCATACAAAGAGCAAGAGAATCCCAGAAAAACATCCTCTGCTTCATAGACTATGATAAAGCCTTTGACCGTGTGGATTACAACAAACTGTGGAAAATTCTACAAGAGATGGGAATACCAGAAAACCTTACCTGCCCCCTAAGAAATCTGTATGCAGGTCAAGAAGCAACAGTTAGAACCAGACTGGTTACAAATTGGGAAAGGAGTACATCAAGGCTGTATACTGTCACCTTGCTTATTTAACTTATATGCAGAATACATCATATGAAATGCTGGACTGGGTGAAGTACAAGCTGGAATCAAGACTGCTGGGAGAAATATCAACTACCTCAGACATGCAGATACTTCAGACAACTCATACACCACCCTTATGGCAGAAAGTGAAGAGGAACTAAAGAGCCTCTTGATGAAAGTGAAAGAGGAGAGTGAAAAAGTTTGCTTAAAACTCAACATTCAGAAAATGAAGATCATGGCATCAGCTCCCATCACTTCATGGAAAATAGATGGGGAAACAGTGGAAACAGTGTCAGATTTTATTTTTTGGGGCTCCAAAATCACTGCAGATGGTGATTGCAGCCATGAAATTAAAAGACTCTTACTCCTTGGAAGGAAAGTTATGACCAACCTAGATAGCATATTAAAAAGTAAACATTACTTTGCTGAAAAAAAGTCCATATAGTCAAAGCTATGGTTTTTCCAGTAGTCATGTATGGATGTGAGAGCTGGACCATAAAGAAAGCTGAGTACTGAAGAATTGATGTTTTTGAACTGTGGTGTTGGGAGAAGACTCTTGAGAGTCCCTTGGACTGCAATGAGATCACCAGTCAATCCTAAAAGAAATCAGTACTAAATATCCACTGGAAGAATTCATGCTGAAGCTCCAATACTTTGGCCACCTGATGGGAGAAACTGACTCATTGGAAAAGGCCCTGATGCTGGGAAAGATTGAAAGCAGGAGGAGAAGGGGCCGGCAGAGGTGGTTGAATGGCGTCACTGACTTGATGATCATGAATTTGAGCAAGCTCCAGGAGTTGGTAATGGACAGGGAAACCTGGCATGCTTCAGTCCACGGGGTCCCAAAGAGTCAGTCATGACTGAGCCACTGAACTGAACTGATGACAGTATCAGACCACCTTCCCTGTCTCCTGAAAAACCTGTTTGTGGGTCAAGATACAACAGTTAGAACTGGACATGGAACAGTGAACTGGTTTGAAACTCGCTAACCAGTATGACAAGGCTGTGTATTTGCACCCTATTTATTTAACTTAGACGCTCAATACATCATGCAAAGTGCTTGGCATGATGGCTGGAATCAAGATTGCCAGAAGAAATATCAGCAATTTCAGGTATGCAGGTAATACTCTCTAAAGGCAGAAAATGAAGAGGAAATAGAATTGAAGAGCTTCTTGATGGTGGTGAAAGAGGAGAGTAAAAAGTGACTTAAAACTCAACATCCAGAAAATGAAGATCACGACATCTGGTCATAGTACTTCATGGCAAATAGAAGGGGAAAAAGTGAAAGCAGTGACAGATTTTATTTTCTTGGGTTTCAAAATCACTGCTGACAGTGACTGCAGCCATGAAATTAAAAGATTCCTGCTCCTTGGCAGGAAAGCTCTGACAAAATAAGACAGTATATTAAACAGGAGAGACATCACTTTGCCAGCAAAGTCTGTCTGGTCAAAGCTATGGCTTTTCCAGTAGCCATGTATAGATGTGAGAGTTGGGCTATAAAGAAAGCTGAGTTCTGAAGAATTGATGCATTTGAACTGTGGTGTTGGAGAAGACTCTTGAGAGTCTCTTGGACAGAAAGGAAATCCAACCACTCCATCCCTGAATATCCACTGAAGTATTTTTGGTGAAGTTCCAATACCTTAACCACCTAATGTGGAGAGTCAACTCATTGGAAAAGACCTTGATGATGGGAAAGATTGAAGGCAAAGGAGAAGGGGGCAGCCAAGAATAAGACTGTTAGATAGTATCACTGACTCAATGGACATGAATTTGAGCAAACTACAGGAGACAGTGGAGGACAGAGAAGCCTGACATGCTGCAGACCATGGGATTGCAAAGAATCAGACAGCACTTAGTGAGTGAACACCACCACAACAAATTTCTAAAAGCATTAGGAAGCTGGCCACTTGTCAAAATATCATGGAGGAAATTCCTGTATTGGCCAGGGAATTTAACTTGATGTATATTCTGTGACTGTTGATTTCATAAAGGAATGTGATGTTCATCTGAATTTGAAAATGTATTACTATCTTAAATTTATTAATTCAAATTTGAATGCAAAGGAGTGGGGAAGTGGTTTCTTTTCCGATGCTGTGAGGAATGGAGTAATGGCAATTTTACATCTCCAAATAATAGTCCTTACCATAAGTTGGTTATTATTTTGTTGCATACCAGTTATTCTAAAGTTTATGATAAATTATATTTAAATTAGTACTTGTGTTTTAAAATAAAATAAGCCAACTTAAAGTATCTTAGACATGAGGGGGAACTGTAATGAAACTGAGTCATCAGTGATAATCAGTTGAAGCTTAGAACAGTAATCAAACCAGAAATTTGAAAATTGCAGTTGTCTGTCATCTTTAGTTCCACATGTGCTCATTTCACTTTTCCCTGTCACTATACATTGGCTTTCAGTGCTTATATAGTCCATGTAGGAAGCAAATAAAAGCCACTGTGTCATTCCCCATGCTTGATTTACTTTCTTTTCTATAATCCATCAATGCTTTCCTGGGAAGGAAACTTTAAGCCTCTTGGATCTAGGTCAGGATCAACAGTATTTGAGGACTTTGAGTTATAACTGAAGTCAGGGGATGCATTGTTGAGTAATTTATCAGAATCCAGAAAGACATCCTAAATAGTTATCAGTTATACATGGATATAGTTCTCTGGGGGCTTCTCAAGTGGTGCTGGGACTTCCTTGGTGGCTCAGATGGTAAAGCCTCTATCTACAATGCAGGAGACCTGAGTTCAATCCCTGGGTCGGGAAGATTCCCTGGAGAAGGAAACAGCAACCCACTCCAGTACTCTTGCCTAGAAAATCCCATGGATGGAGGAGATTGGTGCAGGCTACTGTCATGGGGTTGCAAAGAGTCGGACCCAACTGAGCAACTTCAACTTCAAGTGGTGCTAATGGTAAAGAACACACCTGCAAATGCAGGAGACTTAAGAGATTTGGGTTCCATCCCTGGGTTGGGAAGATCCCCTAGAAGAGGGAATGGAACCCACTCCAGTATTCTTGCCTAGAGAATCCCATGGACAGAGGGCCCTGGGGGGTGGGGGGGGTCAGTCCATAGGATCTCAGAGTTAGACACGACTGAAGCAACTTAGCATGCACACTTAGCTCTTTATCAGAATATGTATGACTATGTCCCATCTCAAAATTAAGCCAAAATCTACAGTGTATAGTCTCAGAATTTGGATTTTGAAGAAAGAACTTCCCCATGTGACTATAAGTACCTTTACCTGTTATTAAAATCGTCAATGAAATACATTTGTAAACTAGTAGAATAGATCTAGATCTAATTCTTCTTCTTGTCTCAAGCGCTCAGGATGTCACATGTAGAATGAACCATATCTGTCAGGGAATGCTGGCAGAAAATCTGGTGGTAGGATGATTATTTAGCATATATGAATCCTAGACCATATCTGTGCTTGGATCAATGGCAAGATGCAATACTGTACTAGCACCCATCAGTTCAGTTCAGTTCAGTTGCTCAGTCGTGTCCGACTCTTTGTGACCCCATGAATCGCAGCACGCCAGGCCTCCCTGTGCATCACCAACTGCCAGAGTTCACTCAGACTCAAGTCCATCAAGTCGTGATGCCATCCAGCCATCTCATCCTCTGTCGTCCCCTTCTCCTCCTGCCACCAATCCTTCCCAGCATCAGAGTCTTTTCCAAAGAGTCAACTCTTCATATGAGGTGGCCAAAGTATTGGAGTTTCAGCTTTAGCATTGTTCCTTCCAAAGAACACATAGAGGAGTTATAAATAAGTGAATATATATATAGCTCTTTTTCCACTGAAAATCAGAGTTGTTCAATATGGGCTTCCTTGACGTTTGTGTTTGTTTTCTTTGACAGTGTGCACTTGTGTGTGTGTATAGAAATCAAATGAAAATGGTCTGTTTGGATCTGTGAGAAATTTGTAAATCACATTGCTCAGTTTTGTCTTAGAAATGTTCTTGTTCTTTCACATAACATGAAGTTAGTTACAAAGGTTTCCAACCACTCACAGAGGACCAACTGTATTATTTATATATATGTCTTACCATTTTCTTTTATGCCTGCATTCTCTTAACACGGCACCATATGAAGAAAACCAAAGCATTAAAGCTGACACTATTGAAGATTAGCTATATTAATATTACCTGCTTGATTATGGAAGAGAATTCCGTTTTGTAAATAGAAAAATAATGCATTTTTAAAGAAAATCCATTTTAACATTTTTTTCAATAGAGGATATTTCAGTTCAGTTCAGTCACTCAGTCATGTCCAACTCTTTGAGACAACATGGACCACAGCACTCCAGGCTTCCCTGTCCATCACCAACTCCTGGAGTTTACCCAAACTCATGTCCATTGAGTCAGTGATGCCATCCAACCATCTCATCCTCTGTCATCCCCTTCTCCTCCTGCCTTCAGTCTTTCCCAGTATCAGGGTCTTTTCAAATGAGTCAGTTCTTCACCTCAGGTGGCCAAAGCAGTGGAGATTCAGCTTCAGCCTCAGCCCTTGCAATGAACATTCAGGACTGATCTTCTTTTGGATGGACTGGTTGGATCTCCTTGCAGTTCAAGGGATTCTCAAGAGTCTTCTCCAACACCACATTGCAAAAGCATCAATACTTCAGTGCTCAGCTTTCTTTATAGTCCAATTCTCCATCCATACATGACTAATGGAAAAACCATAGCCTTGACTAGATGGACCTTTGTTGGCAAAGGTCTTTTGTTGGGAAAAACATATGGACACCAAGAGGAAAAGAAGCGGGGGGTGGGGGGGGGGAAATGATATTTAACAGCCTTTTTATTCAAAAAATTTAAATATGGTTTTAAAAACCCTGATAATATTCTTTGAAGGTTAGAAAAGACATTAAGCTTTAAAGAGTCTCTATAGATTTATCCAAGGTCACTACTAATTTGCTCTGAGTGGCAAACATTTAAAACAAGCTATAGATTAATATAGACTAAGACCTTTATATAAACTGTCTAACAAAAGGAAAGGAGAAATACAGTTATTTTGCAATCTATCCCAAAATATAACACAAAGATCAAATCTTATTTTTGTGTCTGTATTCTTACCATGTTAACTTGCATATAATATTTCATTTTATTTGAATAGATTTTTATCATGCTATTCCATTAAAAAAAAACATAGGTATGTTAATTTATCTGAATGATTCAGAGATAACTTTGATGCTTTCTGGTACCAATATACTTTTAGCAATGGTGGGAATTTATGATATTATTTACTTCAAATTGAGAAACTAAAAACACAGAAATCAGTATAGAAAATTCCCTTAAGGTTATAACCCTTATATCTTTGTTCTAAAACTTTCACAAAAAGTAGTGAGCATTTCTTCTGAGATATTAAGGTCACTATGTGTGTGTGTTAGTCAGTCGTGTCCAACGCTTTGCGATCCCATAGACTATAGCTTTTAAAATCCTCTGCCTATGGAATTCTCCTGGCAGGAATACTGGAGTAGGTTGCCATTCCCTTCTCCAGGGGATCCTCCTGACCCAGGGACTGAATCCTGGTCTCCTGCGTTGCAGGCAAATTGCTTACCATCTGAACCACTAAGGAAGTCCAAGGTCACTATAATTTTGTGTTAAACTCTAGGAACAATTTATCAAATTCAGAATGGTAGTGATATTAAGGGCATCTATTAGTAGGAGAATAACAAGACAATGGTACCTGTGAGAAGAATCCCGCGGCCTCAGTTGTATATGAAAGATTTTCTCTAAGCTGAGTTGCTAGGTATAGAAACATTAACTTTATTATCTGTTTGTTTGTATGCCTGACATGTTTAATAATTTAAGAAAGCATTTTTAATTGACCTTTTGCTCTGTCAGATGGAAGACATAGGCTTGGAATTGTGGTTCTTAATAACAACTGGGCAGAAGCATCTTCAGTAGCTATAACTGAAGACAGTCTACTTATTTTTTTATTTCTCCCTTAATAAACCATGTCAAAAATTACTTAACCTCCATAGTTATATTTTTAAAGGATATTCTAGTACTTCTTTTTTAATAAGGACAGTAATTTGCATTATAAATAAGATAATAAAATTAATCTTTGCTATTTTTTTCTGTGTCTGTGTTTATTTCTTAATAAAGCAGAGTGACCTGCACTAAATGAAAATAATAATAGCTGCCATTCATTAAGGTCTGATTATGAACCAGGCTTAATTCTTATAATCATTTTATTCTTATAATAACTCTAAGTTAGATGTTATTAACCTAGCTTTACAAAGGGAAAAAGAGGCAGATAATTTTTTTTTTCAGATTTATACAAGGAGTAAGTTAGAGATCCAGAGTTCAAATAAAGACCTGTCATGCTCCAAAATTTTTCTCTTCCTTCACAAATCAATTGCCCCACTCGTAAGACCAAGAGTTAAGTAATTGAAAGTTTTTTTTTCTCTATGTGTTAACTATCGGTGCACACCAGGGACCATTGATCCTGCTTCCTGGTTACTCATATGGGACATTTTGAAGTGAGAAACAAAAATAATAAACACTAAAGTGTTAGCCAATTTTCCCTGGTGGCTCAGAGGTTAAAATATCTGCCTGCAATGCAGGAGACCTGGGTTCGATCCCTGGGTCGGGAAGATTCCGTGGAGAAGGAAATGGCAACCCACTTCAGTATTCTTGCCTGGAGAATCCCATGGACGGAGGAGCCTGTAGGCTACAGTCCATGGGGTCATAAAGAGTCGGACAGGACTGAGAGACTTCACTTTCACTTTTACTTTTCAAAGTGTTAACCACTGAGTTGTTCAATTCTTCCTGACTCCATGGACTGTAGCCCTCCAGAATCCTCTGTTCATAGAATTCTCCAGTCAAGAGTATTGGGCTACCATTCCCTTCTCCAGGGGATCTTCCCAACCCAGGGATCAAACCCAGGTTTCCTGCATTGCAGACAGAGTCTTTACCACCTGAGCCACCAGTGAAGAAAATAAACACTAAAGAGAATCTCTATTTTCCTATTCTAGAGACAGTGAGCCCATTACAAAAGCAGGAACATCTTTACATCCTAAGGCAATGGCACCCCACTCCAGCACTCTTGCCTGGAAAATCCCATGGACGGAGCAGCCTGGTAGGCTGCAGTCCATGGGTCGCTAAGAGTCAGACACGACTGAGCGACTTCACTTTCACTTTTTACTTTTATGCATTGGAGAAGGAAATGGCAACCTACTCCAGTGTTCTTGCCCGGAGAATCCCAGGGACAGGGGAGCCTGGTGGGCTGCCATCTATAGGGTTGCACAGAGTCGGATACGACTGAAGTG
Organism: Budorcas taxicolor; assembly: GCF_023091745.1. Lineage (NCBI taxonomy): Eukaryota > Metazoa > Chordata > Mammalia > Artiodactyla > Bovidae > Budorcas > Budorcas taxicolor. The sequence goes on from NC_068910.1 coordinate 99,311,354, forward strand.
ACTTAGGAGGAGATAATTGTTAGAAATGTGAGTCTTCCTTTACAGGAAAAAAAGAGAGGACTTGTTTACTACTTACGGAGATGTTCTAAATCATGCAATTCTGACTTTCAATGATACATATGATCATTATTGTTGCAGCTAATATTTCCCGAGTATTCACTATATACCTGCATCCATGGCTATTGCTTTACATAAATTTTAATTTTGAGAACAATCCTTTAGGGTACACACCAGTATTACCCTCTCATTTATAAATGAGCAAACTGAGCTTTAGAGAGGTGTTGGAAACTATTCAAAGCCACAAACCTATTGAGAAGTACAAAAGGGCACCTAATCACAGGCGATCTGACTCCAGATACCTTGCTCTGAACCATGACAATGCGCTGAATCCCATTCTGCAGCTGTGTGTAAAGAGGCAAAAAGAAAAGCTATACAGAAAGAGAGAGATGGGGATGAGTATGAACAGTTATTCGACCAGTTTATGTTTACAGACTCACTTAACAGGTATTGTATGGTGTTCAAACTTTTTACTCTTTGATGAGTTTGGTACCAAAAACCTAGTTTCAGTGTGCCAGATAGCCAAAGATTATCAGTGTATACTATGAAATTAATTTTAGATATTTGGATGTTACTGGAAACTATCAAGTTCTTAGATATAAACTACCAACCTTCCCCTCCCCCTTCCCCTCCTCCTTTATTTTATAAGGTAGCAATCCCATTGATAATTTCTTCAGAATGTGATATACTGCAAAAAGAGGACAAGGTTAAGTTCTGCATTTATGGAATATTTGTAGATTTAATGAAATTTCTCTCTGTAACCAAATGATAATTTAGCTCCAATTAAATGCTGGAAAGAGGCTGCAGCTTTATGAGTCCGGCATTGTCATGTTAAAATGTTTAGGACTCTTTTCATGATTATGATTAATAATATATATTAAAAATTAAGAAGTTTAAACTGCAATTAACTGTGGCTCAGAGTATAAAGTGGTGAAGGATTTCTCGGTTCTTGTGCAAATGTTGAATAAATGTTGAATACTTTGGGGAAATAACTTGAATAACCATTGATTTTACTAGTACAATAATTAAATCTATTCCCTGAGGAAATACACTTTAGTGTGTTGGGAAGATGCCTATTGTCTGTGTATCTTGGTCCAGGTAAGCTATTTCCTGGTTGTCAGCCCTGGGATTGTGCACTGTTCCCTACCATCATTGCCTACAAATGAGGATCTGGTCTCCATATTCTCTTGAAATTCATCTATATGTTCCCTAAACACCTTTTCTGCTACTTTACAATTGTATTATATTTAGTAAAAGTCAAGAAATACACAAAATATACAGTTTATTTAGGAATAACATTAGGATTTAGCAAAGCGCCCCATACAGATATTGATGATAATTAAAAAAACACTAAAAATTTTCTAATAGTGTTCATTGCTTTCCCAAAACAAGAGTATATCTGGATTATTCTTCAGCTTTCCCCCTGATTTTTATCTCTAAAATTTTCAACTTACTCTATAATAAGCACTACTGGGGAGAGGGGTATTAATCAAATGATATACGTCTGTCTCCATTGATTTTATATTTTATTGTCTAAAACCACAAAATTTCCCAATTTCTTGAAGTGTGGATCTCCTGCATATTTAAGAGACACATTTAACATTTATGATATTTTGATGCTGAAGTTGATCTTGAGGACTTTAATATCATACTTCTTGTCTATACTGTTTCTGATATCCATATAGAAAGCTTTTCATACAGAAATGATCATTGAATGCCTACAAAATGTGACAGACACTGGCAACACAACAGTTCCTGCCTTCAGAAAACTTAAATAAATATGTAGATTAAGCAACATGAAATTGCAAGGAATTAAATAAGTGTTAATGGGTAAATCATGAGATACCACATAGAAAGAACTCTTTACTATTTTTGAAGTGAGAGATGGCATTTTGGAGAAAGTGATCTGAAAGAAAACCTAATCAGAAGGAAAAGAGAGAGTGCAGAATTTGGGAAGTCCGTGAAGAAATTGTTGGAAGGATAAAAGGTGGGAGACTTGAAAATGTTCCACAGGAAAGAAGAGCATTTTCAAAAGATAGGACTGCCAGATTTCAGAGGCTTCCCTGATAGCTCAGTTGGAAAGACTCCACCTGCAATGCAGGTGATCCTGGTTCAATTCCTAGGTTGGGAAGATCTGCTGGAGAAGGGATAGGCTACTCACTCCAGTACTTTTTGGTTTCCCTTGTGGCTCAGCTGGTAAAGAATATGCCTGCAATGCGGGAGACATGGGTTCGATCCCTGGGTTGGGATGGTGCCCTGGAGAAGGGAAAGGCTCCACTCTAGTACTCTGGCCTGGTGAATTCCATGAACTGCATAGTCCATGGGGTCACACAGAGTCTGAGCGACTTTTACTTTCACTTCCCAGATTTCACTCAAGAATAGAGATATCTAGAAGGAGTGTCACATATCCGCTTACAATAAAAATTCACATGAACTAAAAATCCATCACATATCTTGTATCTATCAGGGAGCTGAGCTTACAAGGTAATCACATAGCACAAAATATAAACAGCATCTTCAGGGAGAGACAAGACTTGAGCACTTGCTTATCTAGAGCGGATTCAGGTGGAGACTAGTAGAAAAATTCAGCTAGAGCAGTTAACAAATTGGTAAAAGAGAAGTATAGAGAGACAGTACGGAGCTGCTGGTGCTCTGTGCCTAGTCACTCAGTCATGTCTGACTCTCTGCAACCCCATGGACTGTAGCCCACCAGGTTCCTCTGTCCATGGGGATTCTCCAAACAAGAATACTGGAGTGGGTTGCCATGCCCTCCTCCTGGAGGTCATAGATATAAGGGGACTGGCATATTTCTGTAGATATTTTCTTTTCACCAAGCCCAAAATGTTTGAGAATATTGAGAAATTTTATGAATTAGTATACGCCTATGTTAGAGATAAGAGTAGCTGCTGTGAGAGAACATAAAAATATGTCTATATCTTAATTATCTCCTATATAGAAAAATGCATTATTATCTGAATGTAAGGGGTCAAAAACAGACATATTTGGGCAGTGGTGAAAAGGAATGTAGCTAATGAAAATAAACAGCAAACAAACAAACGTACAAACAACCTCTCTACTGTTGAAGAGGGACAGAAATGCATGCTGAATCCAGAACTAAAAACCAAGGGAGGAGTCAAGAGCAATGAGGTAACGTGCTCCATAACCAGGAACACTGTGTCCACCTAAGGCTGAAACCTAAAACATCAGAGAACACCTTTTCCCACTCTGCTATTTAATCATTTAAACATAATTTTTTAAAAAATCATGATTGACTCGATGAAGAAAAATCACTTAAAATTCAATGTGCATTCATTATCAAAGTTTCAGAAAACTAGGGGTAGTTTTTTTTCTTTCCCTACCCTGATAAAAGGCAACCATAAAAATATACAAGTTCCAAGATATTTAATATCCAATAGTGAAAACATTCCCCTTAATTGGGAACAAATCTGTTCTTACAACTCCTATTAAACATTGTACTAGTAAAGCAAGAAGAAAAAGAGAAAAGGTATTTAGATTAAAAAGGAAGAAATAAATCTCATATATTCACAGATAACACAATTGCCTATGTAGAAAATCTCAAAGGACCTACTCAAAAACTCCTAAAATTAATAAGTTTTTAGAAGGGTCTTAAGATACAAGGTCAACACACCAAAAACAAAATCATAATTTTAAAAAATTGTCATCTCTTAACAATCAGAAAAGCCTTTTTTTTTTTTTAAGCATTATTCAGAGTAGCATCATAAAATTGAATATTTAGGTATAAATCTAACAAAAATGACTCAGGATCTATGTGATGAAAAGTGAAAAACACTGACAAAAGACATCAAAGACCTAAATTTAGAGAGATATATTATGTCTGTAACTCAGAAGACTAAATAGTTTTAAATGACAGTTTACCCAAATTGATCTCTAGATTCAATGAAATTCCAATTAAGGTTCCAGCATTCTACCTGTAGATATTGACTAGTTCATGCAGAATTTTCACGAAAAGGCAATGGGACTAGAAGAGTAAAACGCTTAAAAAAAATGTTTAAGAATTCCAAGATTACTGCATTAATCAAGGCAAGTGAATAAGCATAAGGAAAATGAGAACAGAATAGAAAATCAATTAATAGACCCACGTGAATGTTGTCTACTTATTTTTGACAAGAGCGCAAAGGCAGCTCATTGCAAAAGAATGGTCTTTCCAACAAGTGACAATGGGACATTTATACATTTTTAACCAAGTGGTGCTTGAACATTTATAAATATGCAAGAAATAATAATCCTTAACTATTATCTCACAACTTGTACCAAAAATTAACTCAAAATAAAATAGACTTAAATATAAGATAAAAAAACTATAAATAGTCTCAACAGACACATGAAAATATGCTTGTGATAATCAGTTAGGCAAATAATTTTTCCTTAACATATGTGTATCAAAACACATTCTATGCAATAAAAATGAAATTGAATTTTATTAAAATTGAAATATTTTGCTTTCAGAGAGACAATCATTTCCCCCTTTCTAAATTTTATTTTTATTGGATTATAGTTACTTTATAAAGGTTGTGTTTGTTTCTGCTGTACAGCAAAGTGAATCAGCTATATTTATACATATATCTCCCTTTCTTTGGATTTATTCTCATGTAGGTCACCGTGGCAGAGAAGGCAATGGCACCCCACTCCAGGACTCTTGTCTGGGTAATCCCACGGATGGAGGAGCCTGGTAAACTACAGTCCATAGGGTCGCGAAGAGTCGGACACGACTGAGCGACTTCACTTTCACTTTTCACTTTCATGCATTGGAGAAGGAACTGGCAATCCACTCCAGTGTTCTTGCCTGGAGAATCCCAGGGACAGAGGAGCCTGGTGGGCTGCCATCTATGGGGTCAGACACGACTGACGCAACTTAGCAGCAGCAGCAGCAGGTCACCGTGGAACACCAAGTAATCTTTCCTGTGCTATACAGTAACTTCTCATTAGTTATCTAATTTATACATAGTAGTGTATATAAGTGAAGTGAAGTGAAGTCGCTCAGTCGTGTCTGACTCTTTGCAACCCCGTGGACCGTAGCCCACCAGATTTCTCCTTCCGTGGGATTCTCCAGGCAAGAACAGTGGAGTGGGTTGCCATTTCCTTCTCCAGGGGATCTTCCCGACCCAGGGATCTAACCTCGGTCTCCCGCATTGCAGGCAGACGTTTTAACCTCTGAGCCAAGTGTATATATGTCAATCCCAATTTCCCAATTCATCACACCCTCCTGTTACCCGCCTGATATTCACCTGTATCATTTTTCTAGATTCCACATATAGGCGATCTTATGTGACACTTGCTTCTCTTTCTGATTTACTTCACTCTGGGTGAAGTATGACAGTCTCTAGGTCCATGTGTAGTGGTCCATGCAGCAGTGGCCACGGGACTGGAAAAGGTCAGCTTTCATTCCAATTCCAAAGAAAGGCAATGCCAAAGAATGCTCAAACTACAGCACAATTGCACTCATCTCACACACTAGCACGGAGAAGGCAATGGCAACCCATTCCAGTACCCTTGCCTGGAAAATCCCATGGATGGAGGAGCCTGGTAGGCTGCAGTCCATGGGGTCTCAAAAGTCTGACATGACTGAGCGACTTCACTTTCACTTTTCACGCTCATGCATTGGAGAAGGAAACGGCAATCCACTCCAGTTTTCTTGCCTGGAGAATCCCAGGGATGGCAGAGCCTGGTGGACTGCTGTCTATGGGGTCACACAGAATCGGACACTACTGAAGCAACTTAGCAGCAGCAGCAACAGGTCTATGTGTGTTTCTGCAAATGGCACACTTTCATTACTGTTTGTGGCCAAGTAATATTCCACTGTATATATGTACAACATCTTTATCCATTCTTCTGCTGGTGGACATTTAGGTTGCTTCCAAGATCTGGCTATTTCAAATAGTGCTGCAATGAACATTGGGGTGTATAAAACTTTTGGGATTACTGTATTCTCCAAGTATATGCCCAGCAGTGGGATGGCTGAATCATACGGTAGTTCTCATTTTAGTTTTTAAGGAACCTCCATACTGTTGTCCACAGTGGTTGTATCAATTACCTTCCCACCAACAGTGCAAGAGGGCTGCCTTTTCTGTACTCCCTCTCCAGAATGTATTGCTTGTAGATTTTTTTTTTTTTTAAGATGATGGCCATTCTAACAAGGATGAGGTGGTGCCTCATCGAAGTTTTGATTTCCATTTCTCTAATAATTACTGATGCTGAGCATTTTTCCTGTGCCTTGTGGCCATCAGTATGTCTTGTTTGGAGAAATGTCTACTTAGGTCTTCTGCTTGTTTTTTCATTGGGTTGGTTGGTATTTTTGATATTGAGTTATTCATATATTTGGGGAATTAATCCCTTGTCTATTGCTTTGTTTGCAATACTTTCTCCCCTTCTGAGAATATTTTTATGTTGTTTATTTGTGGTTTCCTTTACTGTCCAAAACGTTTGAGTTTAATTATATTCCATTTATTTATTTGCGTTTTTTATTTTCGTTACTCTGGAAGGTGGGTCAAGAAAAGATCTTGCTGTGATCTGTTCCGCCTATATTTTCCTCTAAGCGTTTTATAGTATCCATCCTTACATTTAGGTCTTTAATTCATTTTGAGTTTATTTTTCTTTATGATATTAGGGAGTCTTTTAATTTCATTATTTTACATGTAGCTGTTTACTTTTTCTCATTATCACTAATTGAAGAGATTGTCTTTTCTCTATTGTTTATTCTTTCCTCCTTTATCACAGAGTAGGTGACCATAGATGTGTGGGTTTATTTCTGGGCCTTGTATCCTATTTCACTGACCTACATTTCTGTTTTTCTGCCAGTACCATACTATCACACTATACTACAAGAAATATACTATATTTGTAGTATGGTCTGAAGTCAGGGAGACTAATTTCTCCAGCTCCATGTTTCTTTTTGAAGATTGCTTTGGCTATTTTGTCTCTTATGTGTTTCCATATAAATTATTAAAAAAATTCATCCTAATTCTATGAAAAATGCCCTTGGTAATTTGAAAGGGATTGCATGAATCTGTCAATCTTCAGATAATAAAAAGACCCATCAAAGACTTTGAAAAAACATTTGGAAATCACACTTTTGACAAAAGTGTCTGTTTCTAGAGTATAAAACAATGCTGAAAGCTTAACAATGACAACAAGCACTAAAGCCAAATGAAAAATTAGACAAAAGATCTAGATAGATACTTCAAAGGAATATATGGATGGTAATAAGCATAGAAAAAGATGCTCAACAACATTAGTTACTACTTAATGCAAATCAAACTACATTGTGATATGACTATCCATATAACCAACATTTAAAATAAAAATATATCAACACAACTAAGGTCTGGCAAGGATGTGGAGAAATAGGAACTTTCATACATTGCTGGTGCAAATGCTAAATATACAGCCACTATAGACAATCATTTGGCTATTTCTCAAAGTTAAACAGATACTTACCATATTGCCATACAGTCCCATCCCTAGCTATTTATTCAAAAGAAATGAAAACTTATGTTTGCATAAAAATTGGTACATGAATATTTATAACATCTTTATTCATAGTCACTGAAATTGGAAACAACTCAGATGTCATTCAACAGATGAATGGATAAACTGCTCTGCAGCCAACAAATGAATATTAGTGATAAAATAGAACACACTTTGCATACAATAATATGAACGAACCTTAAATGCATGTTGAAAGCTTTGTCCAGACCCAAAGAATCATACAGTGCATGGTTCTATGTGTATGATATTCTGGGAAAGACAAAGTTATAAAATTTAAAATAGACCAGTGTCTTCTAACTTTGAGGATGGGGGATAAATTAACAGGGGCAACTCAGGACAATTTTGGGAGTAATGAAACTGTTCTGGTTCACAATTGTGTTGATAGATATACAACTCAGAGCACTTGTCAAAATCCACAGAACTATCAACCACAAAGGGTATGTTTTACTGTATGTAAATAAAAACAAGATGTGGAAATATTAAATATAAAGAGATGAACCTAAATATTACCTGAATGTAACAAAATAAGTAGGGAAGAAAATAACTAGCTTAACTTTGGAAAATGGTAATTTTACTTGATACTCTTAAGATTAGTGACAAAAGGAACTGTTCACAAATGTTGAGCTTCAGGTAGTAACTTTTTGGCTCACAAAGTATGTGTTATTAATTCTGGAATTCATTTCTGTCTGTAGTAGGTGTCAACATATATATTTCTTCTCTCTATTTAATCAGAGAGGAAAGAGGCAATGCTATTACTGTAATACTGAGCTGGCCTCCCATGTAGATCTTGGTTTCTAAGTGCCATTGTCAATGAAGTAGACAAAGTCAATTTAGAAAAGCGTTTGATTGTAGGGAAGAGGATATACAAGACGAACTGACATCATTCTATGGATATTAGAAAAGAAAGTATTAGTTTAATATAGATGGAGATGTGGCAAATGCACAGAAGCCAATCAGCAAAATTTGCTAATGACTAAAATTCAACAAGACTTCAACAATTTGAGTAACATAATAATTTTAGTAAAATAACACTGATTATAACCTGAAAAATAAAATAAACACCCATCAATTCATAGTGATAAGATTAATGAATAAATGAAAGAGAGAGATTCTACTTGCTAAGAAAGTTACTATAGGATTCAGAAAAATAGAAAGCCATCATCAAAACAACTCAGCATTTTTCTTTAGGCAAGTTCTATCAATCGATACCAAAATGAGTGGGCAAAAGTTTGAGGAGCAACAGAGTTCTGCCAAAGAATGTGCAGGAAATAGCAAACACCCTCTTCCAACAACACAGGAAGACTCTACACATAGATATCACCAGATGGTCAACACCAAAATCAGATTGATTATATTCTTTGCAGCAAATGATGGAGAAGCTCTATACCATCAGCAAAAACAAGACCAGGAGCTCACTGTGGCTCAGATCATGAACTCTTTATTGCCAAATTCAGACATAAATTGAAGAAAGTGAAGAAATCCACTAGATCATTCAGGTATGACCTAAATCAAATCCTTTATGACTATACAGTGGAAGTGAGAAAGAGATTTAAGGGACTCTGATCTAATAGACAGAGTGCCTGATGAACTATGGATGGAGGTTTGTGACATTGTAAAGGAGACAGGAATCAAGATCATCCCCAAAGAAAAGAAATGTAAAAAAGCAAAACGGCTATTTGAGGAGGCCTTAAAATAGCTGTGGAAAGAAGGGAAGTGAAAAGCAAAGAAGAAAAGGAAAGTTATAAGCATCTGAATGCAGAGTTCCAAAGAATAGCAAGGAGAGATAAGAAAGACTTCCTCGGTCATCAGTGCAAAGAAATAGAAGAAAACAATTGAATGGGAAAGACTAGAGATCTCTTCAAAAAAATTAGAGATACCAAGGAAACATTTCATGCAAAGATGGGCTCAATAAAGGACAGAAATGGTAGGGACCTAACAGAAGCAGAAGATATTAAGAAGAGGTGGCAAGAATACACAGAAGAACTGTACAAAAAAAGATCTTCATGACCCAGATAATCACGATGGTGTGATCATTCACCTAGAGCCAGACATCCTGGAATGTGAAGTCAAGTGGGCCTTAGGAAGCATCACTACGAACAAAGCTAGTGGAGGTGTTGGAATTCCAGTGGAGCTATTTCAAATCCTGAAAGATGATGCTGTGAAAGTGCTGCACAAAATATGCCAGCAAATTTGGAAAACTCAGCAGTGACCACAGGACTGGAAAAGGTCAGTTCTTATTCCAATCCAAAGAAAGGGAATGCCAAAGAATGCTCAAACTACCGCACACTTGCACTCATTTCACATGCTAATAAAGTTATGCTTAAAATTCTCCAAGCCAGGCTCCAGCAATACGTGAACCATGAGCTTTTAGATGTTCACCCTGGTTTTAGAAAAGGCAGAGGAACCAGAGATAAAATTGCCAAAATCTTCTGGATCATTGAAAAAGCAAGACAGTTCCCGAAAAATATCTATTTCTGCTTTATTGACTATGCCAAAACCTTTGACTGTGTGGATCACAATAAACTGTGGAAAATTCTGAAAGAGATGGGAATACCAGACCACCTGACCTGCCTCTTGAGAAACCTGTATGCAGGTCAGGAAACAATAATTAGAACTGGTCATGGAACAACAGACTGGTTCCAAATAGGAAAAGGAGTACATCAAGGCTGTATATTGTCACCATGCTTATTTAACTTATATGCAGAGTGCATCATGAGAAACGCGGGGCTGGAAGAAGCACAAGCTAGAATCAAGATTGCCAGGAGAAATATCAATATCCTCAGATATGCAGATGACACCACCCTTATGGCACAAAGTGAAGAAGAACGAAAAAGCCTCTTGATGGACGTGAAAGAGGAGAGGGGAAAAGTTGTCTTAAAGTTCAACATTCAGAGAACTAAGATCATGGCATCTGGTCCCATCACTTCATAGAAAATGGATGGGGAAACATTGGAAACAATGACTTTATTTTTCTGGACTTCAAAATCACTACAGATGGTAATTGCAGTCATGAAATTAAAAGACACTTACTCTTTGGAAGGAAAGTTATGACCAACCTAGATAGCATATTAAAAAACAGAGACATTACTTTCTCAGCAAAGGTCCATCTAGTCAAAGCTATGGTTTTTCCGGTGATCATGTATGGATGTGAGATTTGGACGATAAAGAAAACTGAGTGTCAAAGAATTGATGCTTTTGAATTGTGGTGTTGGAGAAGACTCTTGAGAGTCCCTTGGACTGCAAGGAGATCCAACCAGTCCATCCTAAAGGAGATTACTCTTGGATGTTGATTGGAATGACTGATTTTGAAACTGAGACTCCAAGACTTTGGCCACCTGATGTGAAGAGCTGACTCATTTGAAAAGACCCTGATGCTGAGAAAGATTGAGGGTAGATGGAGAAGGGGAAGACAGAAGATGAGATGTTTGGATGGCATCACTGACTCAATGGACATGGGTTTGGGTAAACTCCGGGAGTTGGTGATGGACAGGGAGGCCTGGCCTGCTGCGGTTCATGGGGTTGCAAAGAGTCAGATATGACTGAGCGATTGAACTGAACTGAAAACACCTTTCAAGACAATTATCAATTACAAATCAAAATAGTAACTTTACCATGGAAAAACTATGGAAAAACATTCAACCTAGTTGTCAAGACTAACAACACCAGTAATAAGACACATCTCATCATGTACTGTTTCACATAAAATGCTGAGAAGGACACACCACGACTGTGATATTTCTATTAAAACAAACAAACAAACAAACAAGCATGAGCTTACTCTTACCATGAGGACTCAGAGAAACTTAGTATGAAAGAATATTTCACAAAATGGCTAGTACTCTGAAAAGCATTAGTACATTGAGAGACATCATAAGACAAGTAAACCCACATACTTATGGTCAATTAGTCTATGACAAAGGAGGCAAGAATATATAATGAAGATAAGACAGTCTCTTCATTAATTCATGCTGGAAAAAGTAAATGAAAAGTGAATTTAGAACTTTTTTTTTTCCAAACTTTAAACTTTTTATTTTGTATTGAGGTATATCTGATTAACAATGTTGTGGTAGTTTCAGTGAATAGCAAAGGGACTCTATCAATATATATATACATATATATAGATAGATAGGTAGATATAGATATAGATATTTATTTATTTATTTATATTTATATATATAAATATATATATTCATTCTCTTCTCATCCAGGCTGGCATGTAACAATGTAACAGTGAGTAGAGTTCTATGTGATACACAACATGTCCTTGCTGGTTGTCCATTTTGAATATAGGAGTGTATACATGACCTTCATAAACTCCCTAACTATTCATTCCATGCAGCAACCATAAATTCATTTTCTAAGGCTTTTTGTTTGTTTTAATTCTTTAATTGACCAAACCTGTTTTCTAAGTAAGATTTGTCTCAAACTCTTCTCTATGTACAACAGAGCTGATATATATTACAGAAACTCTTGAACAAGAAAAGGCATGCTTCTTATACATATAACAAAGTCAAGTGAGTATGCAAAGTTTTTCACTTGTTTTTTTTTCTAGTCAAGTTACCATAGACTATAAACTAAGAACATTGAAATATATCCAGAGACATAAAAGTGGTAAGTGAAAGTCTCTTAGTCATGTCCAATTCTTTGTGACCCCATGGACTGTAGCCTGCCAGGTTCCTCTGGATGTTGAATTCTCCAGGCCAGAATACTGGAGTGGGTAGCCATTCCCTTCTTCTGGGGATCTGGCCAACCCAGGGGTGGAACTCAGGTCTCCTGCATTTCAGGCAGATTCTTTGCCATCTGAATCAGCAAGAAAGCCCAAGAATACTGGAGTGGTCAGCCTATCCCTTCTCTAGCAAATCTTCCTGACCCAGCAATCAAACCAGAGTCTCCTGCCTTGCAGGTGGATTCTTTACCAGCTGAGCTACCAGGGCAGCCCATTCAGGGACATAAAACAAGGTACAAAAATTTCATGGTCTAAAAGTATTTAAATCATCCAGAGCTTCTTCTCTTATCACTGTAGAATTCTGTTATAAAACACTATCAAAAAATATTTTAAAATAACCCCCATAGTTCCAAGTGCAATGTTAAATTTACCAAGAGAGATCTGTAACTTAGCCATTGAAAGCCTTAAGTTAGAAGACAGAAAAAACATTGAAGGTGATCGCAGATAAAAAGAATTTAAATGAGAAATTAATATACCTTAAAAGATCCCATGTATTTGGCAATTAAATGTCAACTTTTAAACATTAGCTGTATCTAAGAAGCCATAACAAGTAAAATTTGAAAATATTTGTAATAGAATAAAAATGAAAAGATAATTTACTAGAATTTGTTGCATACAACTGAAACTACAATTAAATACATTGTGGAATCTTGAATAAAGTATGAAAGCAAATAATGGACACCCTAACATAAAATTTTGTGATATTGGAAAAAAATCTGTACCTAAGTTAATAATACCATATCACATATTCATTTCCTGGTTTTTTAGACATAGTTTTTCTTTATATTCTCAGAATTAGATTCGAAGTCTCATGCCACATTCAAATTTTTTAAACTGCTAAATTTCTAGACTTTTAGATGTCAGAATGCATGGAACTATATCAAAGTTGTAAGTGAATATAATTTAGAAATCTAACATTCTAGTCACACTAAGTCAAACAAGTGGAATCATAATGTCATAAATTTTTAGCTAAGCAAAAGTTCATAATTTTTTATATATTATACATTATATATATATGTATGTAAAAGCTTCTCTATGACACTTGATAAAGTCTTGAAAATGAGCAAAAATAAAGAGATGGATCAAAGACCTAAATGTAAGACCAGATACTATAAAACTCCCAAAAGAAAACAGGCAAAGCACTCTTTGACATAAATTGAAGCAATATTATTTTGTACCAGTCTCTGAGAGTAACAGAAACAAAACCAAAAATAAACAAATGAGACTTAATCAAAATTATAAGCTTCTTTACAGCAAAGGAGACATAACAAAATGAAAAGACAATCTACAGAATGGAAGAGAATATTGTGAATGAAGTGACTGACAAAGGGGTTTGTCTCCAGGATATACAAACACTCATACAGTGTAATATCAAAAAACAAATAACACAATCAAAAATAGGCAGACGACCTAAACAGACATTTCTCCAACTTAGACATACAAATGACCAAAATCACATGAAAAGATGCTCAACATTGTTAATTATTATAAAAATGAAAATCAAAACCACAGTGAGTTATCACTTCACATGATTCAGAATGACCATCAAAAAGTCTACATATAATAAATGCTGGAGTGGGTGTGGAGAAAAGGGAACCCTCCTATACTGTTGGTGAGGATGTAAATTGGTTGCAACCATTTTTGAGAACAGAATGGAGGTTCCTTAACAAAACTAAAATTAGAGTTACTATATGATCCAGTAATTCCACTCCTGGGCATATATTCAAAACAATGAAAATTAATTTAAGAAGATATATGTACTCCAATGTTCACAGCAGACTACTTAACAATAGCCAAGACACGGAAGCAACTTAAATGTCCATTGACAGAGGAATGGATAAAGAGGATGTGGTGTATACATATGCAATGAAACATCACTCAGCCATAAAAAAGAACAAAACAATGTCATTTGCAGCAACATGAACAAATTTAGAGATTATCATCATAAATGAAGTCAGACAAAGAAAGACAAATATTATGTGATATCAGTTACATTTGTAATCTAAAATAATGATCCAACAGAATTTACAAAACAGAAATAGACTCACAGATATAGAAAAGAAACTTATGATTACCCAAGGGGAACATGGGGGGAAGGGATAAATTTGGAATTTGGGATTAGCAGATATACATTATTATATGTAAATCAGATGAACAAGTATCAACTGTATAGACAAGAAATTATATTCAGTATCTTATAATGACCTATAGTGGAAAACAATCTGAAAAAGTATATACATACACATGCAACTGAATCACTTCGCTGCATACCTGAAACATTGTCAATCAAGTATACTTCAATGGTAAAAATAAAATTTAAAAAAAATACAAGACCGAAGAATTGTCACAGATATGAACAGGCTAAGGAAATGTTACTCAACGTTCAAAAAACTAAGATCATGGCCTCCATTCCCATCACTTCATGGCAAATAGATGGGGAAACAATGGAAACAGGGATAGACTTTATTTTTAGGTTCTCCAAAATCACTGCAGATGGTGACTGCTGCCATGAAATTAAAAGACACTTGCTCCTTGGAAGAAAAGCTATAACCAACCTAGACAGCATATTAAAAAGCAGAGACATTACTTTGTTGACAAAAGTCCGTTTCGTGAAAGGTATGGTTTTTCCAGGAATCATGTATGGATGTGATAGTTGGACTATAAAGAAAGCTGAGCACTGAAGAATTGATGCTTTTGAACTGTGGTGTTGGAGAAGACTCTTGAGAATCCCATGGACTGCAAAGAGATCCAACAAGTCAATCTTAAAGGAAATCAGTCCTGAACATTCATTGGAAGGACTGATGCTGAAACTGAAACTACAATACTTTGGCCACCTGATGTGAAGAACTGACTCATTGGAAAAGGCCCTGATGCTGGGAAAGATTGAAGGAGGGAGGAGAAGGGGACGACAGAGGATGAGATGATTGGATGGCATAACTGACAGGATAGACATGAGTTTGAGCAAACTCCAGGAGTTGGTGATGGATAGGGAAGCCTGACATGGTACAGTCCATGGGGCTGCAAAGAGTAGGGCATGACTGAGCAACTGAACTGAACTGAAGGAAATGTGAGAACTAAAGGCAATATATAAACATGGATCAGATCTTAGATCAGAAAAAGTACAGTGTAAAAACTGATGAAAACAGCATAAAGACTGTAGTTTGCCTAATAGTTCTGCACTAAAGTTAATTTCATAGTTTTAATTAATGTTCTGTTTATGCAAGCGATTAGTATTAGGGGAAGCTAAGTGGATACTACTTAAGAAACCTGAACTATTTTGCAACGGTTGTGTAAATCTAAAATTACTTTAACATTAAAAAAAATAAAAAGCCCATAAGCAAGAATGCATAAAGTGCATTGAAAGGTTTGGGATGTTAGATATACTTGGATTAGATACTGGAAGGTAGGGAGCTAGAGAGCTAAGCTACATGTCTAGGGTATACAAAAATATGCTATTCACTCAGAAATGAGGAGTATTCCGCTTTTTTTAAAACAGGGGATTAACATGATCAGGCTTGTATTTTGAAAAGCATACACTTGTTAAAACTTAGAGAATAATTTAGAAAGAGCTAAACATGAAACTAAACCAATTAGGAAGAAAGGTCACATGCAGAAGGGGCAAGATTTGTCAGGATGGAAAGAACAGGATGGGTTTTGGAACAATTTTGGAGGTGCAATTAAAAAAAAAAAAACTTGCGGGTTAAGAGAGAGGATAGTGGAAGTCAAGCAGTCTGAGATTACATCAACATTCATGCTGTAGAAGCATTAGATATTTTGCTGTGAGCTGAAAATAATACTTTAAAGGTCAACTACTTAAAAGAGCTGCTTCAAAATTGTGAAGCAGCCTAATCTCAACCCTTTCCATCTTGAGATGAAATATCTACTCCCTCTATTTATATCCCTCTCTTTCTCAGAGCTAAGCCCTGTTTCTAAGGTGGGAACATGAGGTGTGATTAATAGTGTCAGATTAGAGTAGGTATTATGTGCAAGAAAAAAAAAAAGAACACCTTAGTATTTAAGCCTTGGTACTATAAATGAACAAGGCTCTTTTTCTACCTACTTCCATTTTTTTTTTTTTGTCTTTGGTAAGTTTCTCTCTCCCATATGTTTCTTCTTTTATATCTATAGAATGAGGCTAATCCATTTAAATACCACTTTAGCAGTTTTAGTGTTAAATATATGTAAAGGCCTAAGATCAGAGCTTGGCACTAGCACACTTGAAGTGAATGGTAATTATTACACTGAAGCTGATTTTATTGTTAGCTTTGTTCCATTAGCAAACCTTCCTCCTTTCAGAAGAGGCTGATAAGCCTGTTCAGTACCTGCTCATTCTCTAACACTTCACATATATCTTAAATAGAGGGAAGGGAGAGATACAGGAAAAGGGAGAAATATAGGGGACCCTATTTGAATCCCCATGTGATTAT
This sequence comes from Budorcas taxicolor, assembly GCF_023091745.1. Lineage (NCBI taxonomy): Eukaryota > Metazoa > Chordata > Mammalia > Artiodactyla > Bovidae > Budorcas > Budorcas taxicolor. The sequence continues at coordinate 99,328,091 of NC_068910.1, forward strand.
TTTAATCACATCTCACATTGCCAGGAAATAATTAATAATTCTCAGCACTTAGACAGCAAAATATGAAAATCTGAAAATTCAGGTGTGTTTTTAAGAGTGGGATGAAAGACAATATTCATTATCTGAGTTACATGATAATAAAAAGTATAGATATATCTTTGTCAAAATATTCCTTTATTACCAATTACATTGCGGCTTCCCTGGTGGCTCAGATGGTAAGGAGTCTGTCTAAAATGCAGAAGACCTGGGTTTAATCCCAGTATTGGGAAAATCCCCTGCAGAATGGGATGACTATCTGCTTCAGTATTTTTGCCTGGAAAATGCCATGGAAAGAGGAGCCTGGCAGACTACTGTCCATGAGGTTGCAAAGAGTCAGACATGACTGAACAACAAACACTTTCACTTTAGGGGATATAATTCCCTAAGTAAAAGAGTGATATAAAAGCAGATGCAAATTTAGGGGAAATTATTAAGTTGAATATTCATTTTGAAATGCCTGGGTAATAAGAGAATTCAAATATCTGAAAAGCAGTTGAATGGGCAAGTCTAAAGCACAGGTTAATAAATTAGATCAGAGGTACAGATTTAGGATACATGATATGGAATAAACATTAAAGATAGCCGAAGACAACCCAAAATATAGTATTACCCCAGAGGGGTGTGAACCGTAAAGAAGGTCTATCAGTGCAGTTCAGTTCAGTTCAGTTCAGTCACTCAGTTGTGTCCGACTCTTTGCGACCCCATGAATCGCAGCACGCCAGGCCTCCCTGTCCATCACCAACCCCCGGAGTTCACTCAGATTCACATCCATCGAGTCAGTGATGCAATCCAGCCATCTCATCCTCTGTCATCCCCTTTTCCTCCTGCCCCCAATCCCTCCCAAAATCAGAGTCTTTTCCAATGAGTCAACTTTTTGCATGAGGTGGCCAGAGTACTGGAGTTCCAGCTTTAGCATCATTCCTTCCAAAGAAATCCCAGGGTTGGTCTCCTTCAGAATGGACTGGTTGGATCTCCTTGCAGTCCAAGCGACTCTCAAGAGTCTTCTCCAACACCATAGTTCAAAAGCATCAATTCTTTGGCACTCAGCCTTCTTCACAGTCCAATTCTCACATCCATATATGACTACTGGAAAAACCATAGCCTTGACTAGACGGACCTTAGTCAGCAAAGTAATGTCTCTGCTTTTGAATATGCTATCTAGGTTGGTCATAACTTTTCTTCCAAGGAGTAAGCGTCTTTTAATTTCATGGCTGCAGTCACCATCTGCAGTGATTTTGGAGCCCAATAAAAGAAAGTCTGACACTGTTTCCCCACCTATTTCCCATGAAGTGATGGGACCAAATGCCATGATCTTCATTTTCTGAATGTTGAGCTTTAAGCCAACTTTTTCACTCTCCTCTTTCACTTTCATCAAGAGGCTTTGTAGTTCCTCTGCACTTTCTGCCATAACGGTGGTGTCATCTGCGTATCTGAGGGTATTGATATTCCTCCCAGCAATCTTGATTCCAGCTTGTGTTTCTTCCAGTCCTCCGTTTCTCGTGATGTAATCTGCATAGAAGTTAAATAAGCAGGGTGACAATATACAGCCTTGATGTACTCCTTTTCCTATTTGAAACCAGTCTGTGGTTCCATGTCCAGTTCTAACTGTTGCTTCCTGACCTGCATACAGATTTCTCAAGAGGCAGGTCAGGTGGTCTGGTATTCCCATCTCTTTCAGAATGTTCCACCGTATATTGTGATCCACACAGTCAAAGGCTTTGGCATAATCAATACAGCAGAAATAGATGTTTTTCTGGAACTCTCTTGCTATTTCCATGATCCAGTGGATGCTGGCAATTTGATCTCTGGTTCCTCTGCCTTTTCTAAAACCAGCTTGAACATCAGGAATTTCTCGGTTCATGTATTGCTGAAGCCTGGCTTGGAGAAGTTTGAGCATTACTTTTAATAGGGTGTGAGATGAGTGCAATTGTGCAGTAGTTTGAGCATTCTTTGGCATTGCCTTTCTTTGGGATTGGAATGAAAACTGACCTGTTCCAGTCCTGTGGCCACTGCTGCATTTTCCAAATTTGCTGGCATATTGAGTGCAGCACTTTCACAGCATCATTTTTCAGGATTTGAAATAGCTCCACTGGAATTCCATCACCTCCACTAGCTTTGTTCATAGTGATGCTTTCTAAGGCCCACTTGACTTCACATTCCAAGATGTCTGGCTCTAGATTAGTGATCACACCATTGTGATTATCCACATCATGAAGATCTTTTTTGTACAGTTCTTCTATGTATTCTTGCCACCTCTTCGTAATATCTTCTGCTTCTGTTAGATTCAGACCATTTCTGTCCTTTATCAAGCCCATCTTTGCATGAAATGTTCCCTTGGTATCTCTAATTTTCTTGAAGAGATCTCTAGTCTTTCCCATTCTGTTCTTTTCCTCTATTTCTTTGCACTGATCACTGAAGAATGCTTTCTTATCTCTTCTTGCTATTCTTTGGAACTCTGCATTCAGATGCTTATATCTTTCCTTTTCCCCTTGGCTTTTCACCTTTCTTCTTTTCACAGCTATTTGTAAGGCCTCCCCAGACAGTCATTTTGCTTTTTTGCATTTCTTTTCCTTGGGGATGGTCTTGATCCCTATCGCCTGTACAATGTCACAAACCTCATTCCATAGTTCATCAGGCACTCTATCTATCAGATCTAGGCCCTTAAATCTATTTCTCTCTTCCACTGTATAATCATAAGGGATTTGATTTAGGTCATACCTGAGTGGTCTAGCGGTTTTCCCTACTCTCTTCAATTTAAGTCTGAATTTGGTAATAAGGGGTTCACGATCTGAGCCACAGTCAGCCCCTGGTCTTGTTTTTGTTGACTGTATAGAGCTTCTCCATCTTTGGCTGCAAAGCATATAATCAGTCTGATTTCGGTGTTGACCATCTGGTGATGTCCTTGTGTAGTCTTCTCTTGTGTTTTTGGAAGAGGGTGTTTGCTATTGACCAGTCCATTTTCTTGGCAAAACTCTATTAGTCTTTTCCCTGCTTCATTCAGCATTCCAAGGCCAAATTTGCCTGTTACTCCAGGTGTTTCTTGACTTCCTACTCTTGCATTCCAGTCCCCTATAATGAAAAGGACATCTTTTTTTGGTGTTAGTTCTAAAAGGTCTGGAGGTCTTCACAGAACCATTCAACTTCAGCTTCTTCAGTGTTACTAGTTGGGGCATAGACTTGGATTACCTTGATATTGAATGGTTTGCCTTGGAAACGAAGAGAGATCATTCTTTCATTTTTGAGATTGCATCCAGGTACTGCATTTCGGACTCTTTTTTTGACCATAATGGCTACTCCATTTCTTCTGAGGGATTCCTGCACACAGTAGTAGATATAATGGTCATCTGAGGTAAATTCACCCATTCCAGTCCATTTTAGTTCGCTGATTTAGGAATGTCGATGTTCACTCTTGTCATCTCTTGTTTGACCACTTCCAATTTGCCTTGATTCATGGACCTGACATTCCAGGTTCCTATGCACTATTGCTCTTTACAGCTTTGGAACTTACTTCTATCACCAGTCACATCCATAGCTGGGTATTCTTTTTGTTTTGGCTCCATCCCTTCATTCTTTCTGGAGTTATTTCTCCACTGATCTCCAGTGGCATATTGGGCACCTACTGACCTGGGGAGTTACTCTTTTGGTATCCTATAATTTTGCCTTTTCATACTGTTCATGGAGTTCTCAAGGCAAGAATATTGAAGTGGTTTGCCATTCTCTTCTCCAGTGGACCACATTCTGTCAGACCTCTCCACCATGACCCACCCATCTTGGGTTGCCTGGCAGGCATGGCTTGGTTTCATTGATTTAGACAAGGCTGTGGTCCTAGTGTGATTAGATTGACTAGTTTTCTGTGAGTATGGTTTCAGTTTGTCTGCCCTCTGATGCCCTCTTGCAACACCTACCATCTTATTTGGGTTTCTCTTACCTTGTGTGTGGGGTATCTCTTCATCGCCACTCCAGCAAAGCGCAATCGCTGCTCCTTACCTTGGACCAGGGGTATCTCCTCACCGCCGCCCCTCCTGACCTTCAACGTGGGATAGCTCCTCTAGGCCCTCCTGTGCCTGTGCAGCCAGGGCTCCTTGGACATGGGGTTGTTCCTCCCTGTCGCCACCCCTGACCTCGGACACAGGGTAGCTCCTCTCGGCCGTTCCTGCGCCGTCGCAGCCTGGCACTCTCGGCCACTGCCCTCGACCTCAGACGTGGAGTAACTCCTCTTGGCCGCCACCGTTTGGGCATGGGGTCCTCCTGGCTTCTGCCCCTGACCTCGGATGTGGGGTAGCTCCTCTCGGCCGCACTTAGTGTGCCGGTAGCTGCCACCTGCGCTTAATGCACCATACAAATAGAACCGTTGCTGTATCAAGGTGACATTATAGCTTTCAATTCTTTAGTTAATCAAATATTTAGTAAATATTTAATCAGAAATAATAAACTCATGGGATTTAATGGCAATTTATACTCTATATTAATAGTTTGTTTTAAAATAAGAAATTTAACAAAATTGAGGTTGTTATTCATTCAACATTAAATAGCTCAAATCTCTGACTAGCTTCGGACTTCCCTGCTGGCTCAGATGGTAAAGTTTCTGCTATAATGAAAGAGACCTGGGTTCAATCCCTGGGTCAGGAAGATCCCCTGGAGAAGGAAATGGTAACCCACTCCAGTACTCTTGCTCTGGAAAATCCAGAGGAGCCTGGTAGGCCACAGTCCATGAGGTCACAAAGATTTGGACATGAATGAGCAATTTCACTTTTCACTCACTGACTAGCTTACTGTATTTTCTCAGTACAAATTTTATTATTTTACATTTTTGCATTAAAATTACATTAAAATTAAAATTAGACATTATTTTGATTTTTTGCATTAAAAACCAGTCCGTTTTGAAGTGCCCACGAGTACCTAACATATGCATTATATAAATTATTATGTGTATTATATATAAACAGGCATATATATTAATGTATAAACACATATCAAGAAAACTTATATTTTTAAGGGTTTTCACCAAGTTTTATTTATCCAGTTCAATAATTTTTGAGGAACTGATGAGGATCATGCTTCTTGGGAAGCCTACATCATTTAATTTATATTTTAGATTTATAAAGTAAATATTTTCTCATATCTTTCTCACATCCAGTCTTCACTTGCTCAGTTGGCATTATCAAGGCAGATAGAGCCTGAAAAGCCTTTCTATTAAAGCAACCAAACAAAAGGATAAGACTCAAGGAGCTCAGAGATCCAAAAACTAAATATTTGTTATAAACTATTACTACCTGATCTTAATAAGATAAGTCTGAACTGAGTTCTGGGACATTCAGCTGCATTTCTGATTGTTTCTGGTATCAGAACTTATAAGATTTTCTACTGCCTAGGGTTAAATGAAACTTCATCAGGGTTAATAACACTTTTTCTTTGATACCATGTTAGATTCTAAGATTTTTACTGAAGTTTATGGAAATGAAATGCCAGACAAATATGCAGGTTTTTACTCTGCTGTCTAAAGAAAAAAAATGGCACCTTCTAAAACATTTTTAAAAAGCACCTTTACTATAGTGTGTTAATATTACTCAAGTGTATTTGTCTTTGGGGTCATAGGACAAACTTTTATTTGAAAATAGCGATGAAAATAAAAGTAGGATTCACAGATTATTGGTTTATAGTCCACACCCTGAGCAGAAATATCTTTTGAAAATAGTCAAAGTATAGTTTCATGATTTAAGAGGTCATATTTAATCTGGCCACAAATTCTATCATTGATATATTTTATAAACTTTGGTCACTTTCTTAATAAATTCCTTGGTCTTCTATGTGTTTTCTCAGTTGGAGCTTCTTGATGTCCTTTATCTATTTGCAACCTATAAGTAAGAGATTTCAGAACCAGACTATATCTTAAATCTCTACATGGCACTGAGAGATCAAAGTTTATGGAGCCTTGATGTTATCAAGTTTACAAAGCAACAGGACCTGGCAGACTGTGCCCTCTGAGTCATGCTCTGTTGGAGTTTCACACTATTTCCAAAAGGCAAATTGATGATATCACTCTCTACTTAAAATCTTCCAATTCTCCCTCTAGCTTTTAGGATCAAATCTAAACTCTTAAACATGACCTACCCTCAAGACATTTAACAACTTGGCTCCTGCTCACCACTTCTGTCATCTTCCTCCTTCTGTACTCTATCCTACAGAGGAGGTTTTAAGTTATCAAGCAATACCACGTTATCTTTCTGAAGTTTGGGCTTTTGCGTTAGATGTTTGCTTTGCCTGTATTATCTAGCCTCATCCTCACGGAGGTTCTATTTCTACAAGACAGCATTTGTCATCTCATATAAAAAGTTCCTGTTTAGATGGGGTCTGGACCCCATCTGAGAATACAGGGACAACATCTTTCCTTCACAGTTATATCAATATTAGCACAATGGCAGACATTTAGAAAGTTCCTGACAGGGCTTCCCTGGTGGCTCTGTGGTAAAGAATCTGCTTGCCAATGCAGGAGACATGCGTTCAACCCTGGTCTGGGAAGATCCCACCATGGAGCAACTAAGCTTGTGAAGCACAAATACTGAACCTGTGCTCTAGAGCCTGGTAGCCACAACTACTGAGTCCACGTGTCGCAACTGCTGAAGCCTGCAACTACTAGAGCCCGTGCTCTGTAACAAGAGAAGCCACCACAATGAGAAGCCTGTCCATAACTAGAGAATAGCCCTTGTTCTCCACAACTAGAAAAAACCTGCACAGTAACACAGACCTAGCCTAGCCAAAAGAATAAATACAATTAAAAAAAGAAAGTACTTGACAAACACTTGTTGGGTGAATCAATCAATATATGAATAAATGTAGTGATTACCTTCTTTGCATAGTTCTCCTACCCTTTCAGCCTTCCCAGAAATGATTGTATTCCTATCCGTCCACCTCCAAACTCATTCTAGCAGTATTTTGAACTGGATACATTATTTCATTTCTAGAATAATTGATTACATCTGGATCACATTGAATAGTAAAAGTGAATTATAAATTCTTCCCCAATCCATCACAGCAAAGCTGCTTTCTGTATCCCATATAAAGAGACCTTTAGCTTCAAAACTCCATCTTTGACCTTCTGGAAATCTGAGGCCTACTGTAGTACATAACGTTCCCTTGCTGCTACTGCTGCTAAGTCGCTTCAGTCGTGTCTGACTGTGTGACCCCATAGACAGAAGCCCACCAGATTCCCCCATCCCTGGGATTCTCCAGGCAAGAACAGTGGAGTGGGTTGCCATTTCCTTCTCCAATGCATGAAAGTGAGAAGTGAAAGGGAAGTCACTCAGTCATGTCCAACTCTTCGCGACCCTATGAACTGCAGCCTACCAGGCTCCTCCGTCCATGGAATTTTCCATGTACAAAGTACTGGAGTGGGGTGACATTGCCTTCTCCGAACATTCCCTTAGTCCATCAGTTAAAAGGTCACTGTTTATTTCAAAGGGGGAAAAATTTAACCTCTTTCTTTAGAAAGTTATTAGCCCATAAGTTAAAAAGTCACTGTTTATTTCAAAAGGGGGGAATATTTAACGTCTTTCTTTAGAGAGTTATTGTTTTAGATGAATTCTCTTGGAAATGGACTCAAGATGTTAAGTTGAATGCAGAAACTTTGTTGGGGGAGTGCTCTAGAAACTAACACCTGGAATAAAGCAAGATAAACAGTATTGGGCCAAGGGTGAGGTTGAAATGTGATAGCCCAGCTGATCTCCACAGGGAATTCTGCAGCTGAGATGATTCTTCTTAATTGTCTCAAGTTGAATACAAGTGTCTACATCTCTGCAGTTTCTCATCAAGTAGCCTTGTTTTTGGACTTCACCTAAGTAAGATAATTTGGGGCAAATGCAGCACTCTAAGGACAATGCTGGAACAGAAACTAATGATAGGCCATCAGCAGTTAACACTCTCAGCATCATGCTGGAAATGTTTCCAGAGAGAGCAAACATTGCTGTTCAGTCACTAAGTGATGTCTGATTCTTTGTTACCCCATGGACTGCAGCACACCAGGCTTCCCTGTCCTTCACTATCAGTTAGCTCAAACTCATGTCCATTGAGTCGATGATGCCATCCAACCATTTCATCCTCTGTCCAAAAAGTTTGTTCAGGTTTTTCTATAGCTTTTATGGAAAAACCCAAACAAACTTTTTACCAACCCAATACTACATGAAGCAAGTTTGCCTAAAAGGCACAGATAGAGTAGCAGATACTGGGGTGGCTGCCCACTTCCCTCCTTCAAGTCTTAGGCACTCAGTTTTTTCAGATGCTGAAATCAACAGCAATGCAAGCATAAATATTTATATTAAACTTATAATTTAATATATTAAATGTTTTATTCACATGTCTCTAGAACCATATTACCATTATCTCATGGGTTCTTTGCCAAGGTTTTAAATATTGTATCATGAAGGAATGCTGCATTAATTTTCTTTTGCTACAATAGCAGATTTCCCAAATCTAAGTGTCTTAGACAGTACAAATGTGTTATCTTACAGTTATGAAGAACAGAAATCTGAAATAGGTCTCATAGGGCTAAAAATCAAAGCCTCATTAGAGCTGAGTTACTTCTGGATTCTACCCTAGGGAGGAACCTACTTTCTTGCTTTCTGAGGTTCCTGTCTGTCGAATTCCTTGGCTTCTGGCCTCATTCTTGCATTTTTCAAATAAGCATTGGCAAGTTGAGTCCTGTTCACATGGCCTCACCCTGACTGATTTTATAGTCTCCTTTGCAGACTCTCATTTTCTGCTTCCTTCTTTCAACATTAAGAACCCTTGCACTTATATTGGAACATCCTGTATAATCCAAAATATCCTCTCTATATAAAGGTTAGCTTATTAGCAAATTTAATTCTATTGCCTACTTTAATTCTTCTTTACCAGGTAAGGCAAAAAGAAAGTTCAAATTATATATATAATACACACATGTTGACATATTTCACCCTACTGGTTCAAATGGTTCCAGAGATTAGGAAGTGGATATGTATTAGAGTAAGAGTGGGGAGGGGGCGGTGGGGGACACCATCATGCCTAACACAGCTGCTATATGTGTCCTTAGTCACTTAGTCATGTCTGATGCTTTGCATCCCCATGGACTGCAAGGGACCAGGCTCCTCTGCCCTTGGAGATTCACCAGGGAAGAATATTGGAGTGGGTTGCCATGTCCTCCTCCAGGGAGCAGCAATTTCTCACATGTATTAAAACAACAAAACCCCTCCCTTTGACCCTCTTTAATCCTGTCCTGTAAGGATCCACATATACTCTCCTGACTCCTACCATTAACTTTTGGCTATCCCCCTACACCCCCCCCCCCTCACCCTCCTCCTTGGACTGCAAGGAGATCCAACCAGTCCATTCTAAAGAAGATCAGCCTTGGGATTTCTTTGGAAGGAATGATGCTAAAGCTGAAACTCCAGTACTTTGGCCACCTCATGCGAAGAGTTGACTCATTGGAAAAGACTCTGATGCTGGGAGGGATTGGGGGCATGAGGAGAAGGGGACGACAGAGGATGAGATGGCTGGATGGCATCACTGACTCGATGGACATGAGTCTGAGTGAACTCTGGGAGTTGGTGATGGACAGGGAGGCCTGGCATGCTGAGGTCCATGGGGTCTCAAAGAGTCGGACAGGACTGAGCGACTCAACTGAACTGAAACCCCCATACAGTTATTGATGTGAAGAGTTGATTCATTAGAAAAGACCATGATGCCTGGAAAGACTGAAGGCAGGAGAAGGAGGGGATGGCAGAGGATGAGACGGTTGGTTGGTATCTCTGATGCAATGGACATAAGCTTGAGCAAGCTCCAGGCAATGGTTAAAGACAGGGAAACCTGGCAAGCTTTAGTCCATAGGATTGCAGAGTCAGACACGACTGAGCAACTGAACCACAACTACAGATATTTTGGGTGCATATTATTTTTGTCCCTGAGCAGGCTCAGCATTGTTCCAGTTGGGTTACAATGTGACTTAGCCCAGGTTACTCGTATGGTGACTACACTGAAAGTGGGGATAGAAGCAAAAAAATGTCTACCTCAAGTTCATGTAAGGATGGAATCCTAGCTTTTTAAGAGAACAATGGGCCATTTCTGAAGGTCCGATTTAAGGGATCTAGAAATTCAAGATTTTTAGAGGCATTCAATCAGATTATTACTTTCATAGGGTTCCATGCTTTTCCAATTAGGGCTTCAATCCTAAGACAAACACATTGGCAGAGTTAAGAATTTGAACTTTTCTGTAACTCTTTTATTTTTATAATTAAATTATAGCCTCACACATTACTGTTTTTGCCTTTCAGAAATGAAAATAACTTTACTCTACTTAGGAGGTCATCTGGCTTTTACACTTCCCTAAATTGGTGATTAGTTATCTCCAGACTTCATTTTTTCCCTCCCAATGCATCTGTAGTAGCCAACAAAAACTTAGGACATAGCATGCCCGAGGTAATAGGTTTGGTTGAATTTGACTTGTCATCTTAGACCCATTTGATTTTAATTCATTTATGTTATGCCTTTGGGTTATGTCATTTTTTCAAAAGTTGTGCCCTGCCCCCTTCCCTCCTGTATTATACTCTTATCCTGAGCTCTGCCAGGCCCACAGTGTAGCCTTACAGTCTTCTAGAGGGACAACCAGGATAGCTGGCCCTTGGGAGAGAAATGCTGTATAATATCCAATCTCTCTAGATATTCAGGCCTTCATCTTCCATGTTTCCTACAACATGTGCAACAACAGCATCTCTCAGTGAACCCAATAAGGTGGGTGACAGGCACACAATGTCTGCTAGAAGTCCATCTGTTGGTGGCATCCCTTCAAGGGCAATTGGCCTTACAGATGTAATGTTTGCCACTTTGGGAGTCAGCTCTGCATGTCATTCAGGGCCAAATCCCTACCACACTTTTCCTAAGGTTACAAACATACCCGTGGATCAGATCTCCACTCCACTTTATGGAACATCTGGTTTGTTGCTTCTTATCATTTTGTTCTTAAGCCTCTTATGAATTTCTACAACCAGGACCCTGCCCCACTTGAAGGCAACATAGCTCCACCCAGAATATTATTAAAATACTCTTAATACCCCTAACAGGACCAGAAAACCCTTATTTCTGTTATTACCTAAAGTGGGTCTATGACAATGAGATATTTACCATTGGAAACACCCTAAATAGCTCCTAGGGAGGACTAGGGGAGGAAATCAGTGACTTACATTTCCTCAGAGCAAACAAAGGATAAAACTTATGGCTGTTTCACCAGGTTCCCAGCCTCAAGACACAGACTTGAATTGCTTTACCTCATGATATCTATTCCCATCAGCTGTGGACAAACAAGCAATGAGTCAAGATTACAACCTCTGCAATACGTGAACTGTGAAATTCCAAATATTCAAGCTGGTTTTACAAAAAGCAGAGGAACCAGAGATCAAATTGCCAACATCTGCTGGATCATCAAAAAAGCAAAAGAGTTCCAGAAAAACATCTATTTTTGCTTTATTAACTATGCCAAAGCCATCGTGTGGATCACAATAAAATGTGGAAAATTCTGAAAGAGATGGGACTATCAGACCACCTGACCTGCCTTTTGAGAAACCTATATGCAAGTCAGGAAGCAACAGTTAGAACTGGACATGGAAAAACAGACTGGTTCCAAATAGGAAAAGGAGTACGTCAAGGCTGTATATTGTCACCCTACTTATTTAACTTATATGCAGAGTGCATCATGAGAAACGCTGGGCTGGAAGAAGCACAAGCTGGAATCAAGATTGCTGGGAGAAATATCAATAACTTCAGATAAGCAGATGACACCATCCTTACGGCAGAAAGTGAAGAGGAACTAAAGAGCCTCTTGATGAAAGTGAAAGAGGAGAGTGAAAAAGTTGGCTTAAAGCTCAACAATTCAGAGAACTAAGATCATGGCATCTGGTCCTGTCACTTCATGGGAAATAGATGGGGAAACAGTGGAAACAGTGTCAGACTTTATTTTTTTGGGCTCCAAAATCACTGCAGATGGTGATTGCAGCCATGAAATTAAAAGACGCTTACTGCTTGGAAGGAAAGTTATGACCAATCTAGATAGCATATTGAAAAACAGAGACATTACTTTGCCAACAAAGGTCCGTCTAGTCAAGGCTATGGTTTTTCCTGTGTTCATATATGGGTGTGAGAGTTGGACTGTGAAGAAAGCTGAGCGCTGAAGAATTGATGCTTTTGAACTGTGGTGTTGGAGAAGACTCTTGAGAGTCCCTTGGACTGCAAGGAGATCCAACCAGTCAATCTTGAAGATCAGTCTTAGTGTTCATTGGAAGGACTGATTTTGAAGCTGAAACTCCAATATTTTGGCCACCTCATGGGAAGAGTTGACTCATTGGAAAAGACCCTGATGCTGGGATGGATTGGAGGCAGAAGTAGAAGGGGGCGACAGAGGATAAGATGGCTGGATGGCATCACCAACTCGATGGACATGAGTTAGGTAAACTCCAGGAATTGGTAATGGGCAGGGAGGCCCGGTGTGCTGTGATTCATGGGGTCGGAAAGAGTCAGACATGACTGAGCGACTGAACTGAACTGAACTGAACTGAATCCTACCCAGCACTGGTCAGCACTAGAGACCTTGGGGACGCCCAACTCCAATCTGAGGGTCCTAGGAGGTGGACCTGCCTCAGCCTGCCTGGGAATCTGGTCCTCGAAATGTTCTTGTGACTCAACCTGCTCAGGGATCTGCCAGTCCACGGGTCTCAGGAGGTCAACATGCTTTGACTTGACCAGGGATTTGATCTCCAGGAGGTTGTTATGCCTCACCCTGCCTGGGGATCTGCACCCTGACCCAGGGACGCCCGACTCAGGTTGCAACAGTACTGAGTCAGATAAATTTCAGAAAGACTCACCCCTAAGGAAGTCCACCTATGGAAATAGAAGGAAGCCTATTAGTTGTGGAGCTGTGCCCAGTCTCAGCAATAACTTAGGAGTCCAAGAAGAACCCCAATTCCTTTCTGGGAAGTCTAAAAGATGCCCTCCAAAAGGGTGATTTTAAGGAACAAATTCCTGTCCCAGTGTGCATCAGACATCAGGATAAAGTTGCAATAGCAGCAGGACCCTGCTGCCTCTTTAGATGAGATGGTCCAGACATCCACTGATATCTTTTATAGCAGAGAACAAAAGAGGGAGGCCAAGGCCCAGGAAAGGGAGAGAAGGAAAGAGATAAGGCATGCACAGATGCTGGCTGCCCTCCAGGGAAACCCCATGGCAAACCCCAAGTCCTTGAAAGACAAGGCAAAAGGCAAATGCCTAATCTGTAGACAGGCGGCACATTGGGCCAAAGAGCATCCAAACCATGGCAAGTCTCCTAAAAGGAATTGTCAGAAGATCCTCCAACCAATCCTGAGGAAATTTGGTACACTGATAGAAGCAAATTTGTCTTGGATGGAAAAAGAAGAGCATGCAGTAGTCTCCAATTTTGAGATCATAGAGGCTTGTTACAAATGCCATCAGCTGGGACATTGGGTGGCACTCTGCTCTCAGGACTCAAGAGTCTCAAGGTCAAATGCCAAACCTTCCCTCACAATGGTTCAACAGGACTGAAGCGGCCTGTTCCACACAGCCCACCTGTCATAGATAGCCATCACGGGGCTGGAGCCAAGGGTGCAACTGGATGTGGCAGGTAGGTCCAAGAATTTCTTAGCTGATACAGGAGCTTCCTACTCTGTCCTGACCTTCTACCATTTTGGGTGCTGCAGGGAAAAAAAAAATATGAAAAGATTCACCTGAGCATTTTGTTGCTGGGATGGACAAATATTTTCCCACCAGTTTCTGGTGGTCCCTGAGTGTCCTACTCCCTTATTGGGAAAAGATCTTTCCTTGCCTTTCCTTTCCTTGCCTATTGCAGTCCTGATAGAAGATGCTTCAAAACTCTCTTTTGGGGACAAACTGCTTTTACCAGCCACCAAGTGAAACAATTCCTGAGTGGAAGAGGCCATTTATAGATGTCTGATCAAAGAATCCTCAGATATCAAGTAATGCTGATGGAAAATCCAGGCCTCACTATATCCCCTTGTGAGGTTCTTAACCCTGCCACCCTCCTGTCTACCCCCGAGGGCTCTCCCCCCTTTCACCTTTTCCTAGAAACATTGGACCATTGGACAAAACTGCTAGAGGGATTGTCAGAAGATCCTCTGACCAATCCTGAGGAACTGTGGTACACTGATGGAAGCAGCTTTATCTTGGATGGAAAAAGAAGAGCCTGATAAGCAGTAGTCTCCAATTTTGAGATCATAGAGGCTAAAGCTTTGCCACCAGGTACTTCAGCCCAATTAGCTGAGCTAATAGCCCTGACTCAAGCTTTAGAGCTGGGAAAAGGGGAAAGAGTAGCCATTTACACTGACTCCAAGTATGCCTTTCTGTTGCTACATGCACCTGATGCTATTTGGAATGAAAGAGGCCACTTGACCACCCGAGGATCCCCAATCAAATATGGAGATCAAATTCTTAGGATCTTGGAGGCAGTCCGGCTGTCCACTGAGGATTCAGTCTCCCATTGGAAAAGATATCAAAAAGGAGCATGGAAGTGACATGAGGGAACCAAGCAGCCAATCAGGCAGCTAAGAGAGCAGCATTACAAATCGATGTCCTAATAGGGGTTGCCACCTTAGTTCCACAGCCTAATTTGCCAGAAACTCCTTCATATACTGAAGGTGAGACTATCAAAGATAACAGTGAGGGCTTTTAGGATCATATGGGGTAGTTCCTAAAGGAGGGACTCCATTTTCTACCTGAACCTCCAATGGAAGTTTTTTAACTCCTTACATGCCACCACTGATTTAGAGAAGAAGGCCCTCCAAAAATTACTGAAAAGGTCCTTCAGAGGAACAGGGCTCCAAATGACTATAAGACAAGTGGTGATCTCTTGTCCCACTTGCCAATTAAACAACCCCCAAAGAGCTCAAAGGCCCAGCTGGCCCAGCCTGTCCAATGACGTTGGACCTACCCAGGAGAGGACTGGCAGATGGACTTCACCCAGATGCCAGTTTCTCAAGGGTATCAATACCTATTAGTCATGATAGACACATTCACAGGATGGATTGAAGGCTTCCCCACCTGGACGGAGAAAGCTGAGCAGGTAGTAAAAAAAACTGCTCCATGAAATCATTCCAAGATTTGGTCTGCCTCGGTCATTACAAAGTGACAATGGGACATCATTTACTTCTAAGGTCACCCCAGGGATCTCTAAAGCATTGAGCATTATTTATGATCTCCATTGTGCCTGGAGGCCTCACTCTTCAGAAAAAGTAAAAAGAGCCAACCAATCTTAAAATCAGTAATAAAATAAAGATAACCCAGGAGACCTCCGTGAGTTGAAATGAGTCTTTACCAATAGCTCTCCTCCACATCCATATTGCCCTTAAAGAACAGGTTGGTCTTAGTCCTTATAAAATGCTATATGGCAGACCTTTTATGTCAATGACCTCTTCCTAGATCCAGAGCCTCAGACTCTCAGGTCTTATGCCATGGCCGATTGGCAATTCCAACAAAATATACACTTGTGGAGTGTCAACCAGGACCCAAAAGATTCTAAAGAGCCATCACTATATGCTGCAGGTACTCATGTCTTAAAGTCTGGAAAGATAGTCCCCCAAAGACTTAACTCCAGCCCACATGGAAGGGCCCCTACCCTGTAATACTTTCTACCCCGACAGCAGTCAAGTTACCAGGACATGACTCCTGGATTCACTACTCACGAGTCAAGCCATGGAAGAAAACAGAAGAGGACACTAAATACACCTGTGAGCCCCTGAGCAATCTCAGATACCTGTTCAGGACTACAAATGAGTGCTGTTCTAATAAACACCTCCAAAACTAAGTTTCTGGGAATGAGATCCCTCAGGACAGCTCTAAAGAGCCAACACAGCTTGGTAGGTGTTGCACTCCAAAATAGACAGGAGATAGATCTCCTGATCCTTGAACAAGGAGGGACTTGAACCATCTTGAATGAGATGTGTTGTTTCTGGGTAAATACCTCCAGTTAAGTTAAAGAAAGTCTCATAGTCCTCAAGAAAAACATTCAGATCCTACAAGATCTCAAAGAATGAGCTAGAGAGTTCTAGAGGTGGCTACAATCTCTCTTTGGTGGATCCTTCTCCTGGCATGGGGAATTTGGAGTTGGCTAATGCTCCTGCTAATCCTTGTTATCACCATATTGGTGTTTCTTATGACTGTTCCATATATTATCAATCGTCTTAACTGTTTTGTGTCTGCCCAGGTCAACAAGCTACAATATGCAGCGCCAGTTCAACAAGGATATATAGAACTACAGCTGACCACGGAAAACATCACTCACCCTTGGACACTGTTACAAGGACTCTGAGGCCTGAGACTAGCAAGGCGGGGGAGGCCCAATGCCCCTCATCTTTCCAGTTCAGCAGGAAGTAGCCAGAGAGACCTCAATGTCCCTACTCTGAAAGAATTGGGCCTCCCATCTTTTGAGGGGGGAATTTTAGGTAGTTAGAATAGGAAAAAGGAGTCCAGAATGGTGGTGGCTAAAAGACAAAGAAAGGAAAAGCCCATGAAAATAGAATAAAGGAAGGTCTGAGGACCAGACTGAGGCCCT
The DNA here is from genome assembly GCF_023091745.1 of Budorcas taxicolor. Lineage (NCBI taxonomy): Eukaryota > Metazoa > Chordata > Mammalia > Artiodactyla > Bovidae > Budorcas > Budorcas taxicolor. The sequence goes on from NC_068910.1 coordinate 99,344,727, forward strand.
CAGGTAAGTAAACAGCTTCCTGGCTAGCCCAGTTTACACAGGGCAGACTCAGGGGGAGGAGAGAAAAAACATAAAAGCTTCACCTTAGAACATTTAGTAATTTCACACATATAAAGAAATCAACAAAATATCCATCTCTTCAAATTTTTGCTGTGGCAAGACAGAACCAAGGAAATTACACACTCCCCCAACACATATATAAATATTATTTTACAGATATAAAATTTAATCTCAAGTTAGTTGTCATTACCCCCAGGTGAACAGTGGGTTGTAGAGCTGTATTCTGTAAACTACAAACTGCATGTTCATCTCACTCAAATATGTTTTTTTTTTTTTTTTTTTTGTAGTCCTGTTGAAAGCAAAATAATCTTCCCGCATGGCATCATTGAGAGTCCAAGACAGAGGTGGTTGCCAGAAAGAAATTTGATTGCAGGTAGTATGTTTCTGAGCCAATTGCCATAAATATTGGTGGGAGACCAAAAAGGTAAGAAAGAGAAAGAAATCAGCAAGGGAGAGTTACCAAGCATGTCATCACTATGAACAACTAAAGCTCAACCCTGCCAAGGGAAGGGCACATATCAAGTCATTCCAACAATAAGGAAACTGAGGTATATATTCACCATTGATTGAGAACAACATATGGGAAGCATTTCTCTGCATTGTGTGGTCCCTGGGACAGGTAAAGCTTGTGCACAGAGTCTTGAGGTGTTTACAGTAAGCCGCTTAAAGAGGTAGGTAGAGTACCAAGAGGATTTGGGATCAGGCCTTGCATCAACACTGTATTTCTCTTAAGCTGAGAAAGCAGATGTTGGGAGTTGATGTTGAAAAAGAAACTAATTAAACACATTAAAAATGGGTTCAATCTATTGAGGTGGTTTAAGGTTCTGACCTTGACTTCCAAGTGTACTTGGGATGAAATCAGAGGCTGTAGAAGGACATTTGCCACACCTGAGCAAATGGGAAGCATTTGGGATGTTTTGACTGAAAGATATTAAAATTTTGCCTTCATTTTAATATGCAGCTTATTTGGTGCCATTTTTAAGACATTCAGATATGTATAAGCATTTATCTATTTGAGTGTTGGTTTAGCACTAACAGTCATTTCTAGAAATAAAGTGTTTTATTAAATCACAGAATAAGAATGTTCATAGCCCAGTGATTGTGTGACCCTCCAAATTTCTCAAGTAATGGTCATAATTTAGTACATGCAGTTTTGGGAATGATAAAGTAATAGATTTGGAGAAAACTAGTAACACTTTTACATAAGCTCTAAATGGCTAGGTTCTTGCTAGTTTTCAGCATTAAAAAAATAATGAAGACTGTTGTTACCACTCTAAAAACAAGTCTCTTGTTATGTTACATTTAATTATATGTATTTCTTCCATATCGGGGGAAATTTGTCTCCCTTAAAAGTTTGAAAGCACATTTGTAGATTCATGGATTGCAACATATGATATTAAATTTGCCATTCTAAATCAAGCAAGCTCACTTAAATGACAGAAATTTTGTGGAGCTCATACTAAAATCTTCCTCAACTACAATTTTATTTTGTTTGATTTATATTATGTTCAATTAAAACTGTGGGGAATGTATTTCATTGTGCTTCAGTACACTTCACATATATAATCAGTGAATGCTTTTAATGAATAATAGACAAGAAATTACTGATTTTTTGTTTAATTTTCACTTTGCCAATGGAAAAGCAGATCAAGCAGATGGTTCCCGTATAACATGTACTTGTACAAGAACGAAGAACAAGCAGAAATACTTAAAACCCTGATTTTTTTTATATACTGGAATGCCAAGGACATAATTATAACTTTGTTCTTCAAAACACACACTTCAGCACTGAACAAGGGAAACATAAATATAAATCCATTGAAAATGTAATCCCATATATTGGACTATTCTTTGTCGGAAATTTTATATATTATATATTATCAAAGCAAACATTGCAGTAGACAAGTTAAGACAGAGAAGGAACTTTATTCAATCTGTATCAATAAAGGACAGAAGCCAGGAATCAGTCTGTCTCAACTCTATTGAAACAGAAGGCTAGAGAGCATTTAAGAGCTGGGTTGGAGGTAGGGGAATTGTAAATCAATATTTGCTAATTGGCCTTAGCCAGAGAAAAAGTTAATTTCTTCAGTCTTTTGATAGAAGTTAATTTTACATTTTGAAACAAAGTGTACACCAAAGTTAGGCTGCGACTCTCTCCCAGAGACTAGATGATGGAACACTATCTTCCTATCACACATTTCAAAGTGATGACTCCCAGGTCCTGCGGGGTGGGAAAGAAGCCTGTCCAAAGTTTAATCAAGAGAGAACTGCTAAGGCCATCTTGGTCAGTCCCCAATTTAAATAAAATTTGAAGATAATTTATTCATTAAATTATTTCATTTACTTTACTTGAAAGTGAAAGTAACTCAGTAGTGTCTGACTCTTTGGGACCCCATGGACTATAAAGCCTATGGAATTCTCCAGGTGAGAATATAGGAATAGGTAGCCTTCCCCTTCTCCAGTGGATCTTCCTGACCCAGGAATTGAACCAGAATTTCCTGCAATGAAGGCAGATCATCTTTAATGAAGGAGAACTGGGTTTGATCCCTGAGTTAGGAAGATCCCTGTAAGAAGGAAATGGCTATGGCAAAACTCAGACTTAAATTTCAAAATTTGCCTTGTTGCAAAATTCAGAGCTAAACTGAAGAGTAGGGAAAACCACTAGACTATTCAGGTATGACCTAAATCAACTCCTTTATGATTACACAGTGAAAGTGACAAATAGATTCAGGGGATTAGATCCGATAGACACAGTGCCTGAAGAACTATGGACAGAGGTTCTGATATTGCACAAGAGACAGTGATCAAGTCCATCTCCAAGGAAAAGAAATGCAAAAGGGCAAAATGGTTGTCTGAGGAGCCTTACAAATAGCTGAAAAAAGAAGAGAAGTGAAAGGCAAAGGAGAAAAGGAAAGATATACCAATGCAGAGTTCCAAAAAATAGCAAGGAGATAAGAAAGCCTTCCTCAGTGATCAATGCAAAGAAATAGAGGAAAGCGATAAAAGGGGAAATACTAGAGAGCTCTTCAAGAAAATTAGGGATATCAAGGGAACATTTCATGCAAAGATGGGCACAATAAAGAACAGAAATGGTATGGATCTAACAGAAGCAGAAGATAGTAAGAAGTGGCATCAAGAATACACAGAAGAACTAATCAAAAAAGATCTTAGTGACCCAGAAAACCATGATGGTGTGATAATTCACCTAGAGCCAAATATCCTGGAATGCGAAGTCAAGTGGGCCTTAGGAAGCAACACTATTAACAAAGCTAGTGGAGGTGATGGAATTCCAGTTGAGCTATTTCAAATCCTAAAAGATGATGCTGTGAAAGTGCTGCACTCAATATGCCAGCAAATTTGGAAAACTCAGCAGTGGCCCAGGAGGGGAAAAGGTCAGTTTTCATTCCAATCCCAAAGAAAGGCAATGTCAAAGAATGTTCAAGCTGCCACACAATTGCACTCATCTCACATACTAGCAAAGTAATGCTCAAGATTCTCCAAGTGAGACTCCAACAGCATGTGAAGTGAGAACTTCCAGATGTTCAAGCTAGATTTAGAAAAGGCAGAGGAACCAGAGACCAAATTGCCAACATCTGTTGGAACATACAAAAAGCAAAAGAATACCAGAAAAACATCTAATTCTGCTTTATTGACTATGCCAAAGCCTTTGACTGTGTGGATCACACCAAACTGTGAAAAATTCTTAAGGAGACGGGAATACCAGACCACCTTATCTGCCTCCTAAGATATCTATATGCAGGTTAAGAAGTAACAGTTAGAACTGGGCATGGAATAACAGACTGGTTCCGAATTGGGAAAGGGGTCTGTCAAGACTGTATATTATCACCCTGCTTATTTAATTTATATGCAGAGTACGTCATGAGAAACCTGGGTTGGACAAAGCACAAATTGGAAATAAGATTTCTGGGAGAAATATCAATAACCTCAGATATGCAGTTGACACCACCCTTATGGCAGAAAGTGAAGAGGAACTGAACCTTTTGATGAAAGTGAAAGATAAGAGTGAAAAAGTTGGCTTAAAAATCAACATTCAAATAAATAAAGTCATGACATCCGGTCTTATCACTTCATGGCAAATAGATGAGGAAACAATGGAAACAGTTAGAGACTTTATTTTCTTGGACTCCAAAATCACTGTAGATGGTGAATGCAGCCATGAAATTAAAGGACACTTACTCCTTGGAAGAAAAGCTATGACCAACCTAGACAGCATATTAAAAAGCAGAGACATCACTTTGCCAACAAAAGGGCATAGAGTCAAATCTAAGGTTTTTCCATTAGTCATGTACTGATGTGACAGTTGGACCATAAATAAGCTGAGCACCAAAGAACTGGTGCTTTTGATCTGTGGTGCTGGAAAAATCTTTTGACAGTCTCTTTGACTTCAAGGTGATCAAACTAGTGAACCTTAAATGAAATCAATACTGAATATTCATTGGAAGGACAGATGCTAAAGCTGAAACTTTAATACTCTGGCCACCTGATGTGAAAAGTTGACTCATTGGAAAATATCCTGATGCTGGAAAATATTGAGGGCAGCAGAAGAAGGGGGTGACAGAGGATGAGATGATTGGATGACATCACTAGGTCAATAGACATGAGTTTGAGCAAACTTGGGGAGATATTGAAGGACAGGGAAGCCTGGCATGCTGCAGTCCATGGGGTTGCAAAAAGTTGTACATGACTTAATGACTGAAGAAGAACAGAAAGTCATCATTATTTTAATCATAGACTCTGTCATGCATGTGGTAATTCAATAAACCATAATCTTATAAAATGAACAGCATAAAAATAATATAACTAGTAACATTAAGAAGGTTATAAGAAGTTATAGTAGATGCTGAGGTTCCAAAACTTTGGTCACCTGATGTGAAGAGCTGACTCATTAGAAAAGACCCTGATGTGAGGAAAGACTGAAGGCAGGAGGAAAAGGGGATGACAGGGGATGAGATGGTTGGATGGCATCACTGACTCAATGGGCACACATTTGAGCAAGCTCTGGGAGACGCTGAAAGACAGGGAAGGCTGGCATGCTGCAGTTCCTGGGGTTGCAAAGAGTCGGACATGACTGAGCAACTGAACAGCAACAACATGGTATTTATTTAAGATAAGAACTTCTGTTAGGTGTGGTTCAGTAACTCCCCAGGCATCAATCACTATCTTTAAGTGTAATGACTCATTGGCATTGTACACAAAGTTCAGCTAAGATATTTGCACTTACAAGGAGAGGGGTGAGTCAATCTGACCACTTCCAGGACTGAAAATGTAATATTACCTTCTAAGGAGTTACATAGTTGTCACCAGAAGAAGAAAAATTGATCTTTATGGTTAAACAGGTATTTCTGACATTGGTGAGGCCTGGTTAATGCATAATGCAGACACAAAATGCACAGTACAGGGGAGAGAGGTGGCCAAAGTACAGAGGAAATATTTTATGATTAAATTTTTCTTATCTTAAAATATAAATCTTAATTTTATCACCTAATTTATTAAAATAGAGATCGCCAACTATTCTGTTTTATCATAATTATTTAAAGTGTTAACACACACTACAAAGTTATAAAGAGTTTGTCTAATATGGAATGGTCTTTCAAATATATAGAGATGATAGACATTTAAAAATATTTCTTGTATAAACTTTGTATGCAGAGTATGAAATGATGGAATGAAGTCATATTATCCATTTTTGTGACATTAACTACAATTTATAACTTAAAGACTTTTAAATCTGTATCTCCTGCATGGCTCTCTCCTAGGGTCCAAATTTGTATCCCCAAATGTTCAAACCCAGGGATCGAACCCCTGGGCATTGCAGGTAGAATTTTACCAACTGAGCCACAAGGAAAGCCCAAGAATACTGGAGTGGGTAGCCTATCCCTTCTGCAGCAGACCTTCCTGACCCAGAAACTGAACCAGGATCTCCTGAATTATAGGCATATTCTTTATCAAGTGAGCTACCAGGGAAGCCCCAAAGGGCATGTTGCTTCCCCGTTAGGGAATCAAACCCCAGTCTCCCATGTGACAGAACGGGATACTCCCCACTATATTAACAAGGAATAATTTATAACTTAAAGGCTTTTAAATCTGCATCTCCTGCAGGACTCTCTTTCCTAGGGGCCATATTTGTATCCCCAGATGTTTCAGATAAATAATGTATCCATCTTCCACTTGGATTTTAAAGAGGGCCAAAATTTCGGTATGTTGAAACTGAACTCAGTATTTTCTCTAACAATTCCTTTTTCTCAAATCTGCTTTCTTTCAAAAAAAAAGTTTTTTATTGATTGATTTCTCTCTTAATCAGGATAGAATGAGATACTCCATTATAAGACATAATCATTGATATTTTAGTGAATTAAGACCATAAGTTTCATTGTTCATTCTTCTCACTATGAAATGAGGATCAGCCATGTCTTCTCAGATATTTTTCCATAGGAACTAAGAGAACCAGATTGTCATCAATCTTGTGGATGAACCATTTTGGAGAGATGGATTTCAACACTCCCATGGGAGAGATAGAATGACTTGTGGATTGTGTGGGAAGTTTTGTAGGGCTAGGTATGAAAGTATCTGTAATCTCTACCACCTATATGATCAATTAGAAGTCATACTGTCTAACTGAAAGGGAGGCTGGTAAATCTATTTTTTTTTCCCAAAAAAAGAACATGGTAAGCTGAACACAATGCATTATCTTCATAGATTCACCATTTTTCTAGCTGACCTAGCAAGAAATCTGGGAGTTATAAACTTTTCCTTTTTTTTACATCCTACTTCAAATCAATCACTTGGTCTGCTTATTAAACTGATACCTATTGAACCTACAAGTCACATTTTCTGTAGTAACTGGTCACTATCTTACCTTAGTGTAAGCCTTCATTACTCCTCTCTAAGCAAATTGCAACAGTTGAAGTTAGTCTCCCATCTGACACTAGAGAGACCATTTCATATTACAAATACAACCAAAAAACTACTTCATTAAAATTCTTCAGTGGCCTCCACTATTTTTCAGGCTACTATGCAAACTTCTTCACTTGCTCTAATAGGCTTTATGATGTAAACTTTGCTTAAATTTTCACTATCTACCTTTATCTTCATCATAGATTTGGATTCAGCAAGTAAATAAGGCTTTCTCCTCCTACATATTCACATGTGCTTGCTCTTTTTCATGGATTACCCTTCAAAGACTCTAAGTCTTACTGATGTTTTAGGAATCAACATCACTTTTTCTAATGTGTCCCTCTTAATCTGGGTACAAACTCTGATCCCCCATTTTACTTATTCCTCCTAACCTTGTACTTACCCGTGTTTACTTTTCTCATACCATTCTTTACACATCATTTTAATTATCTCCTTACTATCTACTCTCTGTAAGGAGTGAGTAAATATTTTAGTCACTCAGTCATGTCTGACTCTTTGAGACCCCATGGACTGTAGCCTACCAGGCTTCTCAGTCCATGGGATTTTTCAGGCAAAAGTACTGGAGTGGGTTGCCATTTCCTTCTCCAGGGGATCTTCCTGACCCAGGGATTGAACCCGGGTCTCTGGCATTGTAGGCAGATGCTTTACCCTCTGAGCCACCAGGGAAGCTATTTTAGACTTAGGGTCATACTTTTCATCTTTGCATACATAACGTGCTTAATACATAGTAGGGCTTCAGTTAAGGTTTCTTGAATAATAATTTTTGAAACCAAAGTGTTTTATATGCCTGTAGTCCTTTTATCTCTTTAAATTTCATTATGATATACTCAAGTATGCTAATTACATAGGTTCTTATAATGAGTTTAAACTTCTCCCAACATTTTACAACCTATAGTTTGAATGGGTAGAAATGGTTGAGTAGTTTTGTTATTACTCTCTATAAGTATGGTTCTTACATACTTCCCCAAATAGTCCCCCAGGGGAAAAGTATGGAGGTGATATTAAAAAATAAGGTCAATTTTAGATTCCTCTTTGTATCATGTAATATTTAGAGGTTATGGATATGTTTATGACATAGATTATCATGAAGGTTTTGCAAATGTACTTATGTCTAGATTCATCAAGTTTTTAAAGTATTAAAGCTGTGCATACGTCAATCGGTTAAAAAAAAAAAAAAGGAAAAACCAATGACAGAAAATGAAAACAACAACCCCTCTAATGGCTTGACCATTTATCTAACTTACTATAATCAAGTTTTATTCTGGCTTATTTGATTTTTCCTTTTGATGTATAAGAACATATATGGAAGAATAACAGAAGGCTAGATTGTAAGGATTTCTGAATCAGATTGCTTTATATTCAGTTGATGAACTGTAAACACCTGTGGGTCAGATCATGAACTCCTTATTGCCAAATACAGACTTAAATTGAAGAAAGTAGCGAAAACCACTAGACCATTCAGGTATGATCTAAATCAAATTCCTTAAAATTACCCAGTGGAAGTGACAAATAGATTCAAGGGATTAGATTTGATAGACACAGTGTCTGAAGAACTATGGGCCAAGGATCGTGACATTGTACAGAAGACAGTGATCAAGACAGTCCCTAAGGGGGGAAAAATGCAAAAAGGCAAAATGATTGCCTCAGGAGGACTAACAAATAGCTGAGAAAAGAATAGAAATGAAAGGCAAAGGAGAAAAGGAAAGATATACCCATTTGAATGTGGAGCTCCAATGAATAGCAAGGAGAGATCAGAAAGCCTTCCTCAGTGATCAATGGAGAGAAATAGAGGAAAATAATAGAATTGAAAAGACTAGAGATCTCTTCGAGAAAATTAGAGATACCAAGGGGATATTTCATGCAAAGATGAGCACAATAAAGAACAGAAATGGTATGGATCTAACAGAAGCAGAAGATAGTAAGAAGAGGCATCAAGAATACACAGAAGAACTGTACAAAAAAATATCTTAATGACCCAGACAACCACGATGGTGTGATCATTCACTTAAAGCTAGACATCCTGGAATGTGAAGTCAAGTGGGCCTTAGGAAGCAACATGATGAATGAAGCTAGTAGAGGTGATGGAATTCCAGTTGAACTGTTTCAAATCCTAAAAGATAATGCTGTGAAAGTACTGCACTCAATATGCCAGCAAATTTGGAAAACTCAGCAGTGGCCCAGGCAGGGAAAAGATCAATTTTCATTCCAATTCCAAAGAAGGGCAATGCCAAAAAATGTTGAAACTACTGCACAATTGCACTCATCTCACATGCCAGCAAAGTAATGCATAAAATTCTCCAAGCCAAGCTCCAACAGCATGTGAAGTGAGAACTTCCAGATGTTCAAGCTGGATTTAGAAAAGGCAGAGGAACCAGAGATCAAAGTGCCAACATCCAATGGGTCATTGAAAAAGCAAGAGAGTTCCAGCAAAAATCTACTTGTGCTTTTAACTATGCTAAAGCCTTTGACTGTGTGGATCACAATAAACTGTCACAAATTCTGAAGGAGATGAGAATACCAGACCACCTTATGTGCCTCCTGAGAAATCTGTACGCAGGTCAAAAAGCAATAGTTAGAACTGGACATGGAACAACAGACTGGTTCCAAATCAGGAAATGAGTACGTCAAGGCTGTATATTGTCACTCTGTTTATTTAACATATATGCAGAGTACCTCATGGGAAATGCCAGCCTGGATGAAGCAGAAGCTGAACTCAAGTTTTCCAGGAGAAATATCAATAAGTTCAGATATGCAGACAACACCACCCTTATGGCAGAAAGTGAAGAAGAATCCAAGAGCCTCTTGATGAAAGTGAAAGAGGAGAGTGAAAAATTGACTTAAAACTCAACATTCAGAAAACTAAGATCATGGCATCTGGTCCCATCACTTCATGACAAATAAATGGTGAAACAGTGGAAATAGTGAGAGACTTTATTTTGGGGGGCTCCAAAATCACTGCAGATGGTGACTGCATCATGAAATTAAAAGATGCTTACCCCTAGGAAGAAAAGCTATGACCAAGCTAGACAACCCATTAAAAAGCAGAGGAATTGCTTTGCCAACAATGGCCCATCTAGTCAAAGCTATGGTTTTTCCAGGAATCATGTATGGATGTGAGAATTGGACTATAAAGAAAGCTGAGTGGTGAAGAATTGATGCTTTTGAACTGTGGTGTTGGAGAAGACTCTTGAGAGTCCCTTGGACTGCAAGGAGTTCCAACCAGTCAATCCTGAAGGAAATCAATCATAAATATTCATTGGAAGGACTGATGCTGAAACTAAAATTCCAATTCTTTGGCCACCTGATGCGAAGAGCTAACCCTGACACTAGGAAAGATTAAAGGTGGGAGGAGAAGGGGACAACAGAGGATGAGATGGTTGGATGGCATCACTGACTCAATGGAAATGAGCTTGAGTAGGCTCTGGGAGTTGGTGATGGACAGGGAAGCCTGGCATGCTGCAGTCCATGGGGTCACAAAGATTCGGACAAGACAGAGCAACTGAACCGAACTGAATTGAACTGAAATACCTTTTCAATGATTTTTAGTATTTTTTATGCACAAGTTATAACGTTAAGAATATCCACATAGATAAAAATCGGAAACATTTAATTCACTACATTCTCAAAAAATATTTTAGATTGACTATCTGAAATAATTTGGTAATTAATCCAAACTCTTTAGTTGATGACAGAGGACACTAAAACCAAAATGAGATCTATAATACTCTCCAAGTAAGGTATAGACCCATAGGGGTGCTAAGCTATGCAAGTTTAAGTTGGGCATTCTACAGCCCCTGAGACAAAATATAGGACCATGTCTAGAATCCAAGTCTCTGGGCCCCAGTTTAGTCTCTTGCATGTTTTCATTCTACTGGAAATTCTCAAACTTATATAAACTCTGCTTCATTGAAAACAATCATCTCATTAACATATTCTGTATATAAAATAGCCCTTTCTGCCTTGAGACTCAATAATATGCAAACTAGTAAAGCTTTCTTTATGAGCTTACTTTCTTGAATTTGTATTAAAAAATAGTAATTTTAAGAAACAATTCTAAAATCAAATTATACTGTCATAATGAATATGCTTATTTATACTTTATACATCCTTTCAAGGATGCCACAATATTTCTCTCCATCAAGCTGACAGCCTTATAAATCTCTGCCATGTACAATGGTACTGCCTGTTTAAAACCTTCTGATGCTTTAAACTCTAGAATGCCATTTGAAGTATGTGCCAGGTTTGAAGCTAGCTTTTTATTTCATATTTCATGAAACATAAAGTTAATATCTTTGTATATTAAATTATAAGTAGAATCTAACTATTATTTTGCAAAACCAGCAGCTTAAAATGCTTTCATTTTATATCATCAACAAAGATTTCTGAAGGTGATCCAGGGCATGTGTCTAACGCAGAACTGATCTTGTTATAGGTGTGAGATTATCTTACTTTAAAACCCAAATCCTGCCATTAAATCACTGACAAAGCTTTCATTTGAAATGTGGCCTTTAAATGCATAACACAAACAGAAGGACAATTAAAGATAGTCATAGTCTATTATCATCGCCATTGGTTCTGCTAATGAGTTCTGTGACTTGTTTCAGAATCAAAATGCTACTCCTGAGAAAGCTTATCAACCTAAGTAAGTGAGTCTTTATCACTTTGCCCTTAAATAGCTAGTGTTCTGAGCCTTTGAGTTTGGGGAACAGTGCTAAAAGAAACTCTTTATAAAAGAGCTATTAGTCTTGTGCAGTCTAGGATTTGACAGCTCATGAGGTTACACAGACCATTACATTACCAACACCATTTCCAATTCCTTAGGCATCTCCTCCAGTACCTAGGGAGCATTACCTCAGCTTACTTTCTTTCTCTCTCTTTCCTTCCTCCTTTCCTCCCTCACCTTCTTCTTTCCTTCCCTCCCTCTGTTTCTTTCTCCTTCTCTAAATCTCTCCTTCTCCCTCTCTGACTCTTTGGCACTTTAAATTTTACTAATATATGCTGAATAATTGAATGAAAACATGATTTTTAGAATTTTTATGTTTATTCTGTGTATAATGATATCATATTAATATTTTAGATGGAAAAGGAACAATATAAATAGCAAAAAGAAAATTATTCAGTTTGCTTTTGCAGAGTAATCAATTGACTACATTTATTTATTGAAGTAAAATGGAAAGATTATAATCACACATGTAGCATTGTTATTACTTGTAATTAAAACAATTTATGGAATAATAAGTCCTCTGACTTCTACACAGGAATAAACTAGGCATTTAAATAAAAAGATTGGAATATGATCATTTCCAAAAGGACAAAGAACATGAGTGTAGTTTCATGATAAAATGCCAGTGTCAGATAATATATCTAACATGGTCTTATTTTAGTATTGACACATATATATATATTTCTAATCTAAATTTCATCTATGAACAGTCCCATTAATCTACACTTTAAAAATAGCAGCAATTTATTTTCAGCTTTATATTTGAATTTTCTATTTTGAAGATAACACTGTATCAGAACATCTAGGATCTTGGTAAAAAATTATATTCTAACTACTGTCTGTTATATTATTTAAGTGTATGTTTATTTCATTGAGCTAAACTTTTCCACTGAAACATTGTGTACTTTTTAAAGAGAAACTGGATATTATTCACAGTATGTGAATGTGACCTTTCCTATAAAACAGTGGTGTTTTTCTAAGGCATGAAACTGACAACATCCAGTTACATGTTACATATGTTATGGATGTAATGGTGTCACAGAAAAAGTGAATGCTAACTAAAGCCAATTGTGGAGGCTCTCAATTTTTTTCCCTAGTTTTACTCCTTCTCCCTCTACTCAATGCTTAACATTTTATTCTAGTTATATTCAAAGTTGTTAAAAGTATATTTTAGGAAGCATGTGTGAAAACAGGCAAACAAAAGTCCTGTTTGAAAATCAGTGCCATGCAAGTTTCCATGTTGCTGTGCTGCTGAATACTATGTGGTCTCATACATTATGTGTGTTGGGATGATGAAAGTCAGAGCATCAGAAAGACTGCTCTAGACAACATCTTCTTAACATTCCAATTCTTTCTATTGTGATAAGAAAAAATAACTTGAGATCTACAATCCTAACAAGTTATCAATGTACTGCATAATATTGCTGACTATAAATGTAATATTATACAGCAGATTTCTAAAACTTATTCATCTTGCATAACTGAAATTATATATATATTGAATAGGAACTCTTCATTATAATATAGGATTGCTTAAGTATCTTCAGGATATTCAGGACTCTTACTAAAATCATTGTCAGAAGAGAGTATGTCAAGTTTTGCAATTTTATGCAGTCCCAGTTGGAGCAAGGTGTTCATCTGTGTCTTCTACCCTTGGGGGATGCAGGATTTATTATGCTCCCTTAAAAGGCCTTCTTTGATTTTTATGTCTTGGATTCTTATTTCATGGATCAAGGATTAGCAACATATTTGTCTCCAAGCTCTTTTGGTGGCAATAAGAAATGTTTGAGGTCTAAGACAAACCTTAAGAAGGAAAAATCAATCAGAATATCTTTAGAGAAGCAAAGTGTCCATAATGGTATTCAGTTTTTGAAAATTATATATTTTCTTCAAAATTATCAAGATAAATTAATATATTATTATCATTTTACATTTTGGCTCCAGTTGAAATTAAAAAAGAAATCAGTGCTACCTTAATAAATATCACAAATTTACATGGAATCTTCATGTTAAAAGAAAATAACTGAAAGATCAGTAAGAATAGATGATTTTAATTCATCTAGGAATCTTCTCTTAGGAAGTATATCTAATCTCATAATAATTTAATTTTGTAATTTTCTATGTATTTATATTCAAACATGTGAAAAACTATTAGAAGGAAATTGCATCTTGGATTTTTCAGAAGGTGACACATAAGTGTCCATAGTTTCTTCCTAGAAAACTCTAATTCCAACAAATCTAATAAAACCAACTTAAAAATCTAGAATAACAGCTATATTTCTTCCATTGTGCTAAAAGGCAAATTGATCAAAAATGCTTCATAAATTTCTTCATACATTTAAATGTGAAGTAAATAACTTTTGAAAGGTGACTTAGAATGCTTCAGTTTGATTAATTGGTATTGACCTTGAATCTACTTTGGTTTCATCTATTCCCTGATGGCTCAGAAGTAAAGAATCTACCTCAATGCAGGAGACACAAGAGACATGAGTCTGATCCCTAGGTTGGGAACATCCCTTGGAGAAGAAAATGGCAACCCACTGCAGTATTCTTGCCTGGAAAATTCCATGGACAAATGTGCCTGTCAGGCTCTAGTCCACGGGGTTATAAAGAGTCGAACACAACTCAGCACACATACGTACGTGTTTAATGAATTCATTTAGGAAAACATTACAGTGCTCTATATTCTAACTGGTAAATATGCTTAAAATAGATCAAGATCTTATAAAGATTATCTTTAATAAAACTAACCAATTAAGCGAACATACCTATGGTCCATCTGGTTAAGGTATCACTTTCTAATGATCATCTTTGTTGCATTATTTTATGGAATTTTTTAAACAAAATTCAACACAGATTCCATGTATGTTAATGCAAATTTGGTTTTATAGAATAACTGTAGTATATTTGACAGTCCATGATGTGGACATAAACAAAAACTAATCAAATGAGTAAAGCAAACAGTATTTATTCTGAGCTCATTCTAGCAAAGCAGTCAGCCTCCATTACTTGCACTTGGCAGTTATTCAAAGGAAGACAGCAGTGGGAAAAATTTACATTGAGAAAAAGGAAGTTTTCAGATATGCCCTGACTAAAGATTGTTTTTCTGGGGAAGCTATAGGTGGACTGACTGGAAGTAAGTATCCAATGTGATTGGTTTGGGCTGCATATTTGGCTTCCTCTAATTGGTCCTAAATTGGAAGCAGGGATAAAGATTGGACATGGTGTCAGTTATTAATCATGTCTTGCCTATTCTGGGCCAGTTGTTACAGAAGACATTGTTTAGCTTTTTTGATTGTAACTAGAGACAGCAATCTGAGCATCCAAACTTCTTGTGTTGTTGATTGCATATAAGGGGTTGGTTTTCTAGGCAGGTTGCTACATTGTAGGTCAAAGATATATTTTTATATATCACCTGGCCATTGTTTGTTTGTATATTCAATCTCTCCATGTTAATTAGGACTTGATTAAGGCACAAAGATTGGATTAATTGACCTATACACTAAGATTCTATGACCCTTCTTTATGAGTACACATAATATTGATCTGAAGCTCTCATTAACTCAGAGATCAATTGTAAGTATAAAAGAAAGAAAATGATTAATTTTCCTTCATACAAAATTAAATTATTATTTAGAGTGTATTTATTTAAACAAAATTAATTTCCTCAAACATCTCAACTACTCAACCTCTGCAAATAAAGTGTTGTGTTTTTTTTTCATTTTTTTTCCACATCACTGACCTCAAATGTAGTAGAAATCACAATATTATAGACTGCACTAATTGCAAGGAGTCTTCAATTGTTTTTAAGCACATTTTCCAAATATCCAAATAAATGGATAAAAGTATTCTTTCTTTTAAATGTATATTTAGTATGTACTGTATGAAAGACATTGTGCATATAGCAATGAACAAAGCAGAAACAGTATCTGCTCTCAGGAAGACTTTATTAATGGTGGAAGACAGACAGTAAATAAATAGTTTATAAGGCATGTCTATGCAGTGATGATTAACCTCTTTCTCTAAAAGTTAAGAATAAGAATGAATGTATATAAATTGAAACATAAAACTTTTAGGCATATTTAATGTATTCCTCCTTACTTGAAGGAATACATAATCAGTCGACCTTTATTGACGTGACTTTAGGATTCATTTTGTACAACGTTTATGTGATTCTGTTAATTAAGATATTCTCAAGCGAAAGCAACATAATCCCAAAATAGAGATATTTTAAATAGCAGAGACCTTCATTTTCTCATACAAAACACAGTCTGGAACTTCTGTCCTGTGCTATTTTATTCAATGTATCAACTATGTCATCAAAAATCTAGTTTTTTCTATCTTTCCCCTTGTCTTCCATAGGGGAGTATGACAGATACAGATAGATTCGCTCAGCATCCATCTCAAGCACTGGTTCCTTTCTTTCCTCAACTACAGAGTCTGAGAAGAAAAAAAATAACTTTCCCATGAAGAGTGTCCCTGTGGGAAAGTATTTTGTCTTCTCATGCAGTTAGTTAACTTACTCTTCATTCCTCCTTCCTCTTCTGATTGTTTTGACAAAGATTTGTTGGTTGAGACTATAACAGCCATCGTATACTAATATAGAAAGTGAAAGTCACTTAGTCCTGTCCGACTCTGTGACACCAATGAGTGTAGCCTGCCAGACTCCTCTGTCCATGGGATTCTCCAAGCAGGAATATTGGAGTGGACTGCCATTTCCTTCTCCAGAGGATCTTCCCAACCCAGGGATTGAAACTGGGTCTCCTGCATTTCAGGCTGATCAGAAGAATTTAAGAAATCTTGGTTTTAATATCCTTACAGCTACTGTTCCAAGGCCAGTGATTAATACCTTTCAGATATTTTGCTGAATTAAAAAGTAACCTTTTAAATATGATCAAGCCTTTGTGTCTGTTATTTACAATGACATGAAATAAAGACAAGGGTTTTCTCTTTTACAGTATACCTCTCTTCATGGTGACAAAATGGCTGCAGCAGTTCCAGTATCGTATGCAGATAAACCGTTATTCAGGGAAGAAGAGAGAATGCATTCCTCTTCATCTCTTTTATTGTGAGAAAAATCTCCCACAGAAGTTTACCGGTAGAGTTTTTCTTAGGTTGCATTGACCAGGAGTTGGTCACATGACAATATATAAAATATCCACTACCAAAAGGAATAAGACCAAGCTGATTTGACTTAACCAATCATGGTTCACTCCTGGGGCGGGAAATAGGGTCACCATTCTTGAGCTCATGGCCATGCAGAGGGGAAAAAAAAAAGAATAATGGTGAAGGTTTTTGTGAGCAGAAAGGAAGAGAGAATGTATCTGGGTAGCAAACAGCAATACACTGTACACTGACACAGGACATAGACTCTCTAATAATAAGGTCATAAAAATCTGATAAAATCTAGCACAGTGCCAAGGCCAGACTTAACATAATGAGGATACCTTATTTGGAATCCAAAGATATCCTTCTTGAGATATGGGTATATAATATATATATATATATATTTTTTTTTTTAAAGGAAAAAGAAGAAGTTTTGAGTTGTTTTGAGTATGATAAAAGTATTTGAAAATTTTAAGTCATTGAACAAGTATAAGAGTTGATTTCTCTGTTTCCAAGTCTCTCTTCTGTTAAATACTTTTATATTTTAAAATCCATGCTGAGGAAGAGACAGACCAACAGAGACAGAGAGAAAGGAGAAGGAGGGACAACAAATTTTGCCAGTCTACTTCTCTCATAATAATTGTATTTAGTCTCTTAATGTAAGCTTCCTATTGTAATTTCCTTTGAAAAAAAATGCAGAAAAAAAAATGATAATCCACTGAATTGCCCTACCTCCAACATCTCTTCCCAAATGAACCTATTGTAGTTCTATACATCCTCAAAAGAATCTGAATTGTTTCTCAAGGTGAAATTTGTAGTTTTCTCTTTTTCTGGTATTCATATATAAGATTTTATGTTTTAGGCAAACTCATAGAGTGAGCATAATTCTGAAGAACTATACACGTGTGTGCAAGTTCCTGGCTAAGGATTTAGAAAGCAGGTACAAATCTTTGTTGAATCTACATGATTGAAATATTCAATTTAGTTTGGATTATATGAATATGTTCTTTGATTAATGACATCAGTTAGCCATTTTATGTTATTCCTGTTCCAAAGGAGGAATAGTCTTCAATCTGTAAGTATATAAAACAGGGTTTTAGACCTTACTCAAAAAAGTATAACTTTTCTTTTCTTAAATATTGACACCCAGTGACTGGTAACAATACAATTTATACCACTGGTCTTCTTGTGAAACTTTATTCCTAATTTGTCAGCTTACTCAGCTCTGTTCTTCAGAACTGTGCAATAAATTACAATAGATGTTCAGCACATTCATCAATTTGACATTTGTCCTGGACAAATATAGTCAGAGAAAAATTGATAAGACTTTTCATGTTTTAATGTATTAATAATAATTCAAATATTTATAATTTTTACCACTTTTATGTTTTGGAAAAATATTTTTTCTTAATAAGCATAGTACATTTAATAGAGAATTGATAACATAAAAAAATGGAGATTGAATGTTCTTTTTTTTTAATAAAAATAATTTTATTTTTTTATTTTTGGCTGTATTGGGTCTTCATTGCTGCACGGGCTTGTCTCTAGTTACAGTGAACTGGAATGTTCTTTTTTAAAATTCAATAATTTACACAGTTAATTATATATTTTTCCCTTATGAAAGAATATATTTTATCATAGAAAATATAACAAAGTAGATAGATGATAAATGTGTTATCTGAAGTTTATTCACCAGCATAACTTTACCAGATTTTCTTCTAGATTTGTTTTCCATGGATAGTATTTTCTTTTCCCTTCCTTAACCTTGAAAATTGTATTTGTGTATGTGTGTGTGTGTGTGTGCTTGAGGGTCATTACACTCTAGTTGAATGGTCCCTAAAACTTATCCAAAGATCTGTTGTAGGAGGGGGTGCTATGTGAGCTTTCCACTGTGCTGAGACGTGCTTTGTCGCTCAGTCATGTCCGATTCTTTACAACACTATGGACTGTAGCCCGCCAGGCTCCTCTGTCCATGGGGATTCTCCAAGCAAGAATACTGGAGTGGGTTGCCATGCCCTCCTCCAGGGCATCTTCCCAATCCAGGGATAGAACCCAGGTATCCCACATTGCAGATAGATTCTTTATTGTCTGAGTTTGTGTGTTTAGTAAAGTTGCTCATTAAACACTGCATTTCTCTGTCTCTGCTGCCCTCTGGGTGCACATGGCAGGTTGGCAGAACCATACCTGCTTTGCAGTAAGGCATGTGACTTGGCCAATGGCTTGTGAGGGGAAATTACATGTGACAATTTCTGGAGCAAGTTTTAAAAACCATTGTTCAATCACCATGTTTCTCTTCCAATGCTGCAGACCTGGTGAAACAATATATCTGAATGAAGCCTGTTAGCCTGAGTCTCTGATGAAAGAATAAAAAAAGAACCCCTTGATGACTTACAATTATATACCTGTAGTACCAGTGAACATTTAACATTTGTTGTATTGAGAATACAAAATGTGGAAACAGTTTGTTGTAGGAACATAAAAAAGCCTGATCTAACTGACATGTAATATCTTATTTCCCTATTTTTCTTCTGTCCCAACATCAGAGGCAATTGTCTTGTTATTTAAAATCTTCATTAAAAAAAGTATGTGTGTGTGTGTGTGTGTGTGTGTGTGTGTGTGTGTGTGTGTGTAAATATATGTAAAATCTTAATCAGCTGATGAGAGAGACCTGGGAAAACCCTAGTTTCATCTAGGATTTCTGTCCCCTAGGACAGTGAGAAAATGGGGTTCTGTTGTTTAAGCTCCCCAGTCTGTGATCTTTTGCTACAGTATCTCTATCAAACTAATACAACTAGCCTGGTGGAAGATATGATCATCTGGAATAGATGAGACATTTCAGGAGGGGTCCCTTAGAGCAGACAGCCTCCAAATAAAAATTCAGATGATTGTAGAAAGATCTACCTGTAGAAAGATCTAGAAAGAATACAGTATCAATTGCTGACACACAGAATAATAAACCAATAAAATGGTGGTTGTTTTAAATCCTGGGGTGGTTTATAAGCAATAATTGATACATGAGATATTTCACTAGGGATGTACAACATCATTCTAGGTCCTCTGAGCTTAGGACATCATTCAATAATTATTTTTTTGCAAATCACAACCATGAATTGAATACTAATGATCTGCCAGAGACTGAAGTCACAAAGTCCTGTCAAAGCTATAGGATTAGAATCTTAATCAAAAGATTCTGAGTACTTTTCTAATTTATCTATTTTCTGCTATTTCATATATTACCTATTAACATTTTTGCAATGTGTGAATTGCCCTAAACTAAAAATATCATCAAGACAGTCTTTATCTGTCTCTCTCCATACTCACTCCTTTCCCAGAAAGACTTCTCTAGTGTGGACTCTATTTTTAGACCAGATTTTCCATCATGGTTTCATGATGGTTTTGTCAGCTCTTGATGCTACATTTTCCCAGGTTCAAAAACATAGCAAATATTGTTGAATTCTCACAAGAATACCTGAGAAACACTTTGATTAACCTGGAGAAGTATGATGAAGCTGAAACCCACATTTACAACTGTTCTGAAAGTGGGGCAGGAATGGGTTCCCCTATCTTAGCTGCTTTAATAAAAAAAACACCAGTGGGTGGCTTAAGCATCAGGCATTTATTTATGTCAGTCTGGAGTCTGGGAAGTCCAAGATCAAGATTGCAGCTGGTTATTAGTAGATTTTTAGCAAGGATCCTCTTCCTGGCTTGCAGAAAGCTGTCTTCTTGCTGCATCTTCAGAAGGCAGGAAGAGAGAAAGAGAGCAGGCTCCCTGGCCTCTACTTATAAGAGAATTAATCTCATCTTATGAGCACCTCACTCTCAGAACTTTGGTGTGTGTGCATGCCCAGTCATGTCTCTTTGCCATCCCATGGACTGTAGCCCACCAGGCCTCTCTGTCCGTGGGATTTTCCCCCAAGAACACTGGAGTGGGTTGCCACTTCCTTCTCCAGGGGATTTTCCTGACCCGGGATTGAACCCATGTTTCTTGAACTCCTCCTTGGCAGAGATTCTTTACCACTTAGCCACCTGGGAAGCCTCCTCTGGACCTTATCTAAACATAATTACTGCCGCCAAAGTTCTATCTCCAAATATCACCGGGAATAGAGAATCAACATAAAAATGTTGTGAGGGCATAATTTAGTCCAGAGCATCTCACAATGTAGAGAAGTCCTAGTATGACTGGATAAATAGGAAAGCAACAAATATCTAGTAACAAGATCATCAAATGGAAATCATATTTTTAAGAGAAAATAAAAAGCTTAGACAAAGAGATTTTATTTAGTCCCAACTATAGCAGAAATTGACTGTGCCCTGCCTTCCAGTCCAAACAAATGTTAGCATAAATAGACTGTCTCTTAGAAGCTCAGTTTTTTTTGGAATATCTACCATGTTCTAGGCATCACATTAACATGTTCTACTAGATAAACATATATAATTTTGCAGCTTTTAACTGTATATAAATATAATTTAATAAAGTTTTGCCCCAAATTATATTCATTGGAAAATTTATAATAAGTATATTTATAATAAGCATTCTATTAATACAAAGGAGATGGTTATCTAAGGTGATTAAAGTAAACATTTGAGAGGTGCCTCATTAAAATTTCTATAACACACTCATTGACAGATATTCACGTGTTTTTTAAACCAGGTGAGAATAGCAAGATATCCAGTAACTTTTTGTTACAGTTATCTTCTCCTTCACTCCCCTCAAAAAAAATTTTTTTTCAGTACCTCCTTATATAACTCAAAAGGTCTCTAAAATGTCTCCCTTTTTTAATGGCAGAATACCAATTTCACGCTTAATGCATGAGAGCTCTCATTCCATAGGAGCCCATATCTATTAATCTTTCCTCCCCCCCCCCCTTCTTTCTTTTTAAACAGTAGGTCCAGTCTACACTGGGTTTTTCTTTTAGAAGTTTTCCAATTTTATTTTGTAAATATATAAGCCTCAATTATATTTACCCTTCTTGATATGGTATTTCTCTATCAAAGTTAGAAAGACTGCTAAGACAGCAACCTTCTAGTCAAAGAAATGTACAAACGTAGAACAAAACTGTTTGCTGAAATCATTGCAAGTGATGGTGCTGAGATTAAATATTGTTGCATCATCTTCTAGTGATTGTTTCTATGGGCTTCATAATATGATAGCCTTGGAGGAATGAGGCAATGATGTAATATAAAGGTGGTCTTGTTGCTACTTTATGCTCTCCTTTTCTATTGTTTGCTAGTGAGCCCCAACAGCATTCTCTCAATTCTGTTCAGCTGAGAGCTCCGTTGTACAGTGACTATGTAACAGGGTATTTAGAGATTTAGTCCTTAGCACAATGTGGCATATGATTCTCTCATTCTTTCTTCCTTACAAGTCAGTGTTGGGAAGATCCGCTGGAGAAGGGAATGGCAACCCACTCCAGTAATCTTGCCTGGAGAATCCTGTGGACGGAGGAGCCTGGTGGGCTACAGTCCACAGGGTCGCAAAGAAGCGGACAGGATTGAGCGACTTCACTTTCACTTTCACAAGTCAGTGTAGTCAGTCACTTTCCCTACCAGGAAAGGGAAACCTACTCTCGTTCTGAAGTCTTAGTTACTGCAATTTAAAAAAAAAGAATCTAATTTGGAATGTAGGGCAGAGCTATTCAGGCAAGATTGTATGAAGATGGAGGGGAAAAAAGAGGACTCTTTAATCCAAATTTTGAGTTTCTAAACTCTTTTGACAGACTCTTGATTATTGAAGATTCATAATTATATTCATTTTATGGTTTTGATTGATTGATTTTCATTGTCCCCTACTGGATTAGGGAGAGAAACAATATGGAATGCTCAGAAAAAAATAAAAAAGGCTTTAAGGAGACAACTAGACAATCTGACAACAAACAGGATAAAAACTTTCTACCACTCAACCTTACCTAAACCCCTCCCCCATCCTGACCCAGCTTCCTGCTCTCCATACACACATGCACAACCAACCACAATATTTGCCCTTTCAACTTTATGCTGCAGTCCATGGGGTAGCAAAGAGTTGGACACTGAGCAACTAAACTGAACTGAACAACTTTATCTGAGGTTCTGCAACACAGAGGTAGGCTGGCTGTGGCCAGCAGAATAAATATGCCCCCACAGCCCATTTTAGTAAATAAAGTTTTATTGGATCCCAACCACACCCATTTGGTTTATGTAATTAATGTCTGTCAATGGCTGCTTTCCTGCAGTGCTGAATAGAGATCATAAGGCCCACAAGACCAAACATATTTGCTATTTGGGCTTAAAAAAAGGTCTCTCAGCTCTGTTAGACCATTGATTATTACATTTGAACATAATCACACAAATTGCATCATTTAAGCAATGATGCAATTTTCAAAAAATATGCAGTATAAGGTTCAAAAAGTCTTTGTATTTTAAAGGCAGGGAAGTATTTCATCTTAGAATTTATTGAACAACAAAAAAAGCAAGCATTCTGTAGATTATGTAAAGTGAGTAATACACATGCTATTTTATGGTTAGAGCTCTTTCATAATCAGAAATCTTCTGGCTATGCATCAGTGGCTAATGGTTGTGTGTATTACAACACAAACAAATATAAGTAATCTGAATGCAGTATTAATCTGATTACACTCATGCAAAGTTGTACAGTAAATAAATGCAGGAGCAACTGATATAGTAAATAAATGTAGAAACAATAATTAAAAATGAGTAACATAAAATTATCAAAATTTACTTATCCATAATTTGTAAATTAAAACATACTGACACTATACTCATAGTAAAATGTGTACTGGTTGGAGAAAATTTAAAAAAAAAGACAGACTATTTGAATCAAATCTTACAACAACAAAAACACAGCAACTTTGAAAGAATGCACCTTGCCTAGTGCTATATGACTTGCCCTTAACCCTTGCCAAGGCTGGACTATACATCAGAAATCCCTTGGGTCCTGCTTTCTCCTTCATCACACAGTTGTAATACAATATGTTAGCACAAGAGCAAGATTATTAACTAAAGGAATATGTGAACTTATCCTCACCTCAATACTCTAAGAATACTCTAACATCACCTCAAACCAGAAGACAAATAGCTTTCTATTCTCTTCTTGAACACTCCATTTCTGCCAACCATGTGATTCTGAGAGTCATCATCTTTTCACTCTCCCTCAGTTATAATGAAGGGACTTCCCTGCTGGCTCAGACTGTAAAAGTGTCTGCCTACAATGCATGAGACCCAGGTTCGATCCCTGAGTTGGGAAGATCCCCTGGAGAAGGAAATGGAAACCCATTCCAGTAATCTTGCCTGGAAAATCCCATGGACCAAGGAGCCTGGTGGGCTACAGTCTATGGGGTTGCAAAGGGTTGGACACGACTGAGCGACTTCACTTCATTTCATTTCACTTCACCTATAATGCATGAGTCCCCTAGTCCATCCATATGGAACTGCTTATAGTTCCTTTAGTATCAAGTCCTCTCTTACTTTCAGGCTTCTGTACAGGCTGCTCAGTCTCTGTATGATACCTTCCTGTTGCTGTTTTTGTTGTCAACAAGTACGTCAGACTCTTCACTACCCAATCGACTGCAGCTCACTAGGCTTCCCTCTCATCATTTTCTGGAGTTTGCCCAAGTTCTCGTCCATTATATCTGTGCTACCATCTAACCATTTCATCCAGTCACCCACTTTTCTTTCTGCCCTCAATCTTTCCCTGTATCAGGGTTTTTTCCAATTAAGTTGGTTGTTTGCATCAAGAGGTCAAAGTATTGGAGATTCAGCTTCAGCATCAGTCCTTCCAATGAGTATTCAGGATTAATTTCCTTTAAGATTGACTGATTTGATGTCCTTGCTGCCCAAGGGATTCTCAAGAGTCATCTCCAGCAACATAGTTCAAAAGCATCAATTCTTCCATGCTCTGACTTCCTTATGGTCCAGTTCTCACAACCGTGCATGACTACTGGAAAGACTACAGCCTTGACTCTATGCACTTTTGTCAGCAAAGTGATGGCTTTGCTCAACACATGATTTAGGTTTCTCATAGCTTTTCTTCCAGAAGCAATCATCTTTTAATTTCATGGCTGTAGTCACCATCCACAGTGATTTTGGAGCTTAAGAAGAGGATATCTGTAACTGTTTCTACCTTTTCCCCTTGCATTTGCCATGAAGTGATGGCACTGGATGCCATTATCCTAGTCTTCTTATCATTTTTTTTTTAAATAGTGAGTTTTAAGCTGGCTTCTTAATAATTCTTCTCTTTCACCCTCACCAAGAAGTTCTTTAGTTCCTCTTCACTTTCTGCCACTAGAGTGGTATCACCTATATATCTGAGGTTGTTGATATTTCTCCTGGCAATCTTTTATTATTATTATTATTACTATCTGAAGGATGATTGCTTTACAGAATTGTGCTCTTTTTGGTCAAACCTCAACATGAGTCAGCCATAGGTATACATATATTCCTTCCCTTTTGAACCTCTCTCCCATCTCCTTCCCCATCCCACACCTCTAGGTTGATACAGAGTCCCCTTTTGAGTTTCCTTAGGCATACAGCAAATTCCCATTGGCTATCTATTTTACATATGGTAATATAAGTTTCCATGTTACCCTTTCCATACATCTCACCCTCTCCATCCCTCTCTGCATGTCCACAAGTCTATTCTCTATGTCTGTTTCTCCATTCTTACCCTGTAAGTAAATTCTTCAGTACCATTTTTCTAGATTCCATATATATGTGTTAGAATATGATATTTATCTTTCTCTTTCTGACTTACTTAACTCTGTATAATAGGTACTAGGTTCATCCACCACATTAGAACTGAATAAACAGTGTTTCCTTTTTATGGCTGAGGAATATTCCATTGTGTATATGTACCACAACATCTTCTTTTGTACAGTTCTTCTGTGTATTCTTGCCACCTCTTCTAAATATCTTCTGCTTCTGTCAGACCCATACCATTTCTGTCTTTTATTGAGCCCATCTTTTCATGAAATGTTCTCTTGATATCTCTAATTTTCTTGAAGAAATCTTGAGTCTTTCCCATTCTATCGTTTTCCTCTATTTCTTTGCACTGATTTCCAAGGGAGGCTTTTCTTATCTCTCTTTGCTATTCGTTGGAACTCTGCTTTCAAATGGGTATATCTTTCCTTTTCTCCTTTGCTTTTGACTTCTCTTCTTTTCACAGCTATTTGTAAGGCCTCCCCAGACAGCCGTTTGGCCTTTTGGCATTTCTTTTTCTCAGGGGTGGTCTTGATCCCTGTCTCCTGTACAATGTCATGAACCTCTGTCCATAATTCATTTCACTCTGTCTATCAGATATAGTCCCTTAAATCTATTTCTCATTTCAACTGTATAATCATAAGGGATTTGATTTAGGTCATACCTGAATGGTCTAGTGGTTTTCCCCACTTTCTTCAATTTAAGTGTGACTTTGGCAATAAGGAGGTCATAATCTGAGCCACAGTCAGCTCCCAGTCTTGTTTTTGCTGACTGTTTAGAGCTTCTCCATCTTTGGCTGCAAAGAATATAATCACTCTGATTTCAGTGTTGACCATCTGGTGATCTCCATGCATAGAGTCTTCTCTTGTGTTGTTGGAAGAGGATGTTTGCTGTGACTAGTGTGTTCTCTTGGCAAAACTCTATTAGCATTTGCCCTGCTTCATTCCACATTCCAAGGCCAAATTTGCCTATTACTCCAGGTGTTTCTTGACTTCCTACATTTGCATTCCAGTCCCCTATAATGAAAAGGACATTTTTTGGGGGTATTAGTTCTAAAAGGTTTTGTAGGTCTTCATAGAACCATTCAACTTCAGCTTCTTCAGCATTACTGGTCAGAGCATAGACTTGGATTACCATGATATTGAATGGTTTGCCTTGGAAATGAACAGAGATCATCCTGTCATTTTTGAGACTGTATCCAAGTACTGCATTGTGGACTCATGATGGCTACTCCATTTCTTCTAAGGGATTCCTGCCCACAGTAGTAGATATAATGGTCATCTGAGTTAAATTCACCCATTCCAGTCCATCTTAGTTCGCTGATTCCTAGAGTGTCGACGTTTACTCTTGCCATCTCCTGTTTGACCATTTCCAATTTGCCTTGATTCATGGACCTAACGTTCCAGGTTCCTATGCAATATTGCTCTTTACAGCATCGGACCTTGCTTCTATCACCAGTCACATCCACAATTGGGTGTTGTTTTTGCTTTGGCTCCATCCCTTCATTCTTTCTGGAGTTATTTCTCCACTGATTTCCAGTAGTATATTGGGCACTTACCAATCTGGGGAGTTCATCTTTCAGTGTCCTATCTTTTTTTCCTTTTCATATTGTTCATGAGGTTCCCAAGGCAAGAATACTGAAGTGGTTTGCCATTCCCTTCTCCAGCGGACCACATTCTGTCAGACATCTCCACCATGACGCATCCGTCTTGGGTGGCCCCACAGGGCATAGCTTAGTTTCATTGAGTTAGGGAATGCTGTGGTCTGCCTGATCAGATTGGCTAGTTGTCTATGATTGTGGTTTCTGTCTGTCTGCTGATATTCTCTCTCAGCACTTACCATCTTACTTGGGTTTCTCTTACGTGGGACGTGATGTATATCCTCACGGCTGTTCCAGCAAAGTGCAGCCACTGCTCCTTACCTTGGACGTGAGGTATCTCCTCTTGGCCACCACTCCTGACCTTGGACGTGGGGTAGCTCCTTTCGGCTGCTATTGCATGGTGCAGATAATCACGATGGTGTGATCACTCACCTAGAGCCATATATCCTGGAATGTGAAATCAAGTGGGCCTTAGGAAGCATTACTACGAATAAAGCTTGTGGAGGTGATGGAATTCCAGTGGAGCTATTTCAAATCCTGATAGATGAGGCTGTGTAAGTGCTGCACTCAGTATGTCAGCAAATTTGCAGAACTCAGCAGTGACCACAAGACTGGAAAAGGTCAGTATTTATTCCAATCCTAAAGATAGGCAATGCCCCAAATGCTCAAACTATTGCACAATTGCAGTCATCTCACACACCAGTAAAGTAATGCTCAAAATTCTCCAAGCCAGGCTTCGGGGATATGTGAACCATAAACTTCCACATGTTCAAGTAGATTTTAGAAAAGGCAGAGGAACCAGAGATCAAATTGCCAACATCCTCTGAATCATTGAAAAAGCAAGAGCGTTCCAGGAAAACATCTATTTCTGTTTTATTGACTATACCAAAGCCTTTGACTGTGTGGATCACAATAAACTGTGGAAAATTGTGAAAAGGATGGGAATGCCAGACCACCTGACCTGCCTCTTGAGAAACCTGTATGCAGGTCAGGAAGCAACAGTTAAGCAACATTTAGAACTGGACATGGAACAACAGACTGGTTCCAAATAGGAAAAGGAGTATGTCAAGGCTGTATATTCTCACCTGCTTTTTTAACTTATATGCATAGTGCATCATGAGAAACTCTGGGTTGGAAGAAGCTCAAGCTGGAAACAAGATTGCTGGGAGAAATATCAATAACCTCAGATATGCAGATGACACCACCCTTATGGCAGAAAGTGAAGAAGAACTAAAGAGCCTATCGATGAAAGTGAAAGAGAAGAGTGAAAAAGTCGGTTTAAAGCTCAACATTCACAAAACTAAGATCATGGCATCCGGTCCCATCACTTCATGGCAACTAGATGGGGAAACAGTGGAAACAGTAGCTGACTTTATTTTGGGGGGCTCCAAAATCACAGTAGATGGTGATTGCAGCCATGAAATTAATAGTCTTTTACTCCTTAGAAGGAAAGTTTTGACCAACCTAGACAGCATATTAAAAAGCAGAGACCTTTGCCAACAAAGGTTCATCTAGTCAAGGCTATGGGTTTTCCAGTAGTCATGTATGTATGTGAGAGTTGAACTGTAAAGAAAGCTGAGTGCCAAAGAATTGATGCTTTGGAACTGTGGTGTTGGAGAAGACTCTTGACAGTCCCTTGGACTGCAAGGAGATCCATCCAGTCCATCCTAAAGGTGATCAGTCTTGGATGTTCATTGGAAGGACTGATATTGAAGCTGAAACTCCAATATTTTGGCCAACTGCTGTGAAGAGCTGATTCATTTGAAAAGACCCAGATGATGGGAAAGATTGAGGGCATGAGGAGAAGGGAACAACAGAGGATGAGATGGTTGGATGGCATTATCGACTCAATGGACATGGGTTTGGTTGGACTCTGGGAGTTGGTGATGGACAGGGAGGTGTGGCATGCTGTGGCTCATGGGGTCACAAAGGGTCAGACATGACTGAGTGACTGAACTGAACTGAACCACAACACACTTATCTATTCGTCTGTTGATGGACATCTAGGTTGCTTCCATATTCTAGCTATTGTAAATAGTACTGCAATGAACAATGGGATGCATATGTCTTTTCAATTTTGGTTTCCTCAGGTTATATGCCTAAGAGTGGGATTGCTGGGTCATATGGTGGTTTTATTCCCAGTTTTTTAAGGAATTTACATACCATGTTCCATAGTGGCTGTATCAATTTCCATTCCTAGCAACAGTGCAAGAGTGTTCCCCTTTCTCCTCATCCTCTCCAGCATTTACTGTTTGCAGACATTTTGATGATGGCCATTCTGACTGGTGTGAGGTGATATCTCATTGTAGTTTTGATTTGCCTTTCTCTAATAATGAGGGATTTTGAGCATCTTTTCCTGTGTTTGTTATCTTTAATTTCTCTTTCTGATTTTTCATTGTTAGTATATAAAAATGCAAGTGATTTCTGTGTATTGATTTGGTATCCTGCAACTTCGCTAAATTTATTGATTAGCTCTAGTCATTTTCTGATACTATCTTTAGGATTTTCTATGTACTGTATCATGTCATTTGCAGACAGTGAGAGATATGCTTCTTCTTTTCTGATCTAGATTCCTCTTATTTCTTTTTCTTCTCTGGTTGCTGTAGCTAGGACTTCCAGAATTATGTTGAATAGTAGTGGGGAAAGTGGACACCCTTGTCTTGTTCCTGATCTTAGGGGAAATGCTTTCAGTTTTTTACCACTGAGAATCATGTTTTCTGTAGGCTTATCATATATCGCCTTTAATACATTGAGGTAGGTATGCCCTTTCTTTTAAGAGTTTTAATTATAAATGGGTGCTGAATTTTGTCAAAGGCTTTTCCTTGATTATCATACGGTTTTTATCTTTCAGTTTGTTAATAAGGTATATCACATTGATTGATTTATGTATATTGAAGAATCCTGCATTCTTGGAATAAGCCCAACTTGATCATGGTGTATGAGCTTTTTGATGTGTCGCTCAATTCTGTTCACTAAAATTTTGTTGAGGATTTTTTGCATATATGCTTATCAGTGATAATGGCCTGTAGTTTTGTTTTTTTGTGTGTTGTCTTTGGTTGTGGTATCAGGGTGATGGTGGCCTTGTAGAATGAGTTTGGAAGTGTTCCTTTCTCTGTAATTTTTTGAAAGAGCTTTAGAAGGATATGCATTAGCTCTTCTCTAAATGTTTGATAGAATTCTCCTGTGAAGCCATTTTGTTTTTTGGGAGATTTTTGATCACAGCTTCAATTTCAGTGCTTGTAATTGGGTTGTTCATAATTTCTATTTCTTCCTGGTTCAGTCTTGGAAGATTGAACTTTTCTAAGAATCTGTCCATTTCTTCAAGGTTATCCATTTTATTGCCATATTGTTTTTCATAATAGTCTCTAATAATCCTTTGTGTTTCTGCATTGTCTGCTGTAACCTCTCATTTTTCATTTCTAATTTTGTGGATTTTTAAAAATTAATTCATTCATTTTAATTGGAGGCTTATTACTTTACAATATTGCAGTGGTTTTTGCCACACATTGACATGAATCAACCATGGTAATTTTGTTGATTTGATTCTTCTCTCTCTCTCTTTATTTATTTATTTATTTATTTATTTTAGTATGGCCAAGTTTCATCAATTTTGTTCATCTTATCAAAGAACCAACTTTTAGTTTTATTAATTTTTGCTATTGTTTCTTTCATTTCTTTTTCATTTATTTCTGCTTGTATCTTTATGATTTCTTTCCTTCTACTAATTTTGGGGGTTTTTTGTTCTTTTTCCAGTTGTTTAAGGTGTAAAGTTAGGTTGTGTATTCAATGCCCTTCTTGTTTCCTGAGGTAAGGTTGTATTATCAACTTCCCTCTTAGAACTGCTTTTGCTGCATCCCATAGGTTTTGAGTTGTCAAATTTTCATTGTCATTTGTTTCTAGAAATTTTTTTGATTTCCCTTTTGATTTCTTCAGTAACCTGTTGTTTATTTAGAAATGTATTGTTTAATCTCCATGTGTTTGTTTCCTGGAAATCTTGATTCCAGCTTGTAACTCATCCACCCTGGCATTTCTCATGATGTGCTCTGCATATACAGGGTGAAAATCAACAGCTCTGTCATACATCTTTCTCAATCCTGAACCAGTCAATTGTTCCATACACAATTCTAACTGTTGCTTCTTGACCTGCATTCAGGTTTCTCAGGAGACAGGTAAGACGATCTGCTATTCCTGTCTCCACAGTTTTCCAGTTTGTCATGTTCCACATATTTTATCATGATCCATGCAGTCACACAGTCAAACGTTTTATGCACAATCTCACAATCAGTCAAAGGTTTTAGTGTTGTCAATGAAAGAGAAGCAGATGTTTGTCTAGAGTCCCCTTTCTTTCTCTATAATCCAACAAATGTTGACAATTTGATCTCTGGTTATCCTGCCTTTTCTAAACCAAGCTTGTACATTTGGAAGTTCTCAATTCATGTAATGTTGAAGCCTACATGCTGGATTTTGAATATAACCTTACTAGCAAGAAAGATGAGTACAGCTGTCCAATGGTTTTAACATTCTTTAGTACGCCCCTTCTTGGGACTTGGGATGAGGATTGACCTTTTCTAGTCCTGTGGCCACTGCTGGGTTTTCCAAATTTGCTGACATATTGAATGCAGCCTTTTGATAGCATTATATTTTGGGATTTTAAATAGTTCTGCTGGAATTCCATCATCTTCACTAGCTTTATTGACAGCAGTGCTTTCTAAGGCCCACTTGACTTCACTTACCAGAATGTCTGGCTCTTGATGAGTGATCACACCATTGTGGCTATTTGGATCATAAAGATCTTTTTTTATACAGTTCTGTGTACTCTTTCCATCTTTTCTTGATATCTTCTGCTTCTATTAGGTCTTTACTGTTTCTTTCCTTTACTGAATCCATCTTTGGATGAAATGTTCTTTTGATATTTCCAATTTTCTTGAAGGGATCTCTAGTCCTCTTCTGTTCTTTTCCTCTATTTCTTTGCAGTGTTAATTGAAGAAGAGTTTCTTGTCTCTGCTTGTAGGACCTTCCCATACTTCACCTTTATTTGGCCAGTTGGACTTAATGCAGACACCTCTTCCGTGGAGAGCCCATGCCAGGTTTTTCTAGGCTTTATTCACTGTGTTTCCTTTGAAATCCTCTAGATGTCAATACATATGATTCTTAATATTACCTTCTCATATGAAACTTTACATTTAGGTAACAGAAAACCTGCAACATGCTAACTAATGAGGAGATGTATTATTTCACATTAAATCCCACAAAGTATACTATTATCAAGGTTCTAGTACTCTTGGCTAAAGGATGAGTTTCTGCATGCTTTTTGATATTGGCTTTATTCTCTTCTTGACTGTCGAAGGAACACAAAGTAATTGCAAGTAATAATAGAGTAAAGTGTCTCATCATTTAAGTCTAAAGAATGAAAAAGAAAGCCTTTCCCTGTTATTCTGATTAGACCAACTGAACAAATAGCAGTTGCTAGAAGAAAACTATCATCTCATGCTTATTATTCCTAAATGAGGAAGAGGTGGTGTTACTAACCTCAGTTTAGCCAAGGGTTTCTCAAAGATGGCAACATTGCTATTTTGGACTAGACACTTTTATGCTCTGTTCATCATAATGTATTAGTAACATCCTTTGACTCTGCACACTACTTGCCATCCCCCAGGTTGTAAATAACAAACACTGTCTTCAAACATTGCTGAGTGTCTTTTAGATGGCAAAGCTACTTCCAATTGAGGGCCACTGGCTTTGACTGATGAAGACACAGTCTGGATCCCTGAACTCATGGAGGATTTATAGATAATTTAAGAAGGGGAAGGGAAGAATGGATGTTGGGTAAGTAATCTATAGTATCCACCAGCTCTGTTGTAATTTAGTTGTCTTTGTCCCTACTAGGAAGGACATTTGTGGAAGTTCTATTTTCTTCTTGCTTTTCTTATCCCTAGTACCTGGCAGATGCTGCTTTCTTAATACATTTTTATTAAATTGATGTATGAATTATGCATTGATAAAGGGAATTCTTTAGTGCTTTTTCTCCTCTACTCAACAAGCATTATAACATTGATTATTTGAGTATCTATGCTTTCAGTGGTGAAAATGCTTTTAGGTTTATGACCAAAGATATTGAAAACACATTCTCCAGCTGTGGAGATGAAGGCAAAGCAATGAAGTGAAAGTGAGGGGTGAAAGAGAGGTGAAGTTACTATTTTAAGCATGAAAAACTTGTCGTCTAAGTGAAGAAAGAGTGTGCAATTACCATGGTGGATGCATAAATAAGACAAGGCACCTGTCCAGACCAGTCACTGACTAGTTGCTCTGAATTAGAAGCAAAAGTTGATATAGTGACAAAATATGCCACTATTGATTTTTCCTATCAACAAGCCATTCTTAAATCACTTGTCTTAAGTTAAAACTTGCCTGAATTTGGGCATATTGGAATTCATGAATGATTTCTTCATTTGAATGTTTGACAATGCAGATATAGCTGTAAAACTATGAACCAACTTTTCACTGGATGTGTACATGGATTTTTCTCTTCAGTTGCTTAGTTTCTCCACTAATAAGGCAGTTAGTTTCCCCACACTCTTAAGGTCCTGAATTTATTTAAATGGTTAATGCATAACAAAATAAACTATAATTGTATAAATATTTACTTTCATAATATGAATGTTAGCTATGTAAATATTTTAATAAAAATTGAAATGCATTATAATTTCTAAGAATTTTGTGTAAACCAACAAAACACTAAGACTATATTTTAATTTATTCTAATATTTGAATTTCATAAAATTTTACAAAATGATGTAACTTCATTATTACTGGCCAATCTTCTTCTTGAAACCTGGAAATAAGTTAGCTTTCCTCCTGGGTACCTCTCTGGATCATTGTTTAGGAGCCAAGCAATTTGTCACAGCCTGAGTTTCCACTTTCATTTAATAACTGAAACCTAAATGTTACAATCAAAAACCACTGGTCTGTTGTG
The DNA here is from genome assembly GCF_023091745.1 of Budorcas taxicolor. NCBI lineage: Eukaryota > Metazoa > Chordata > Mammalia > Artiodactyla > Bovidae > Budorcas > Budorcas taxicolor. The sequence goes on from NC_068910.1 coordinate 99,378,816, forward strand.
CAGTGATCCATGTGAGAACAGTGAACTTATGTCTCTGTAAATTTGTTAGTCATCTATGAGGAAAAGCGTGCTGACCTCGTAATGTCAAATCCCATTTAGAGTTGGTGAATAGGTTGAATGAGGAACTTGATGTCTTTTGAGTAGTGTTAAGAAATACACTTCTGTGTAGAAGGATGAAAGCCTTGGTAAAATAAGGTGGAGATTGTAGCCTATCCAAATAATTTATAGTTGAATTCTATCTTCCAGAAGAAAAGAATGCAGTTAATAAAGGTTCTGACTTGAGTAAACAGTTTTAAGTAACACATGCTTTTCAGTAAGTTCTTAAAGTACTAACTCTGACCTTCCACCTTAATAGTTTTCTACTTGTGACTTTTCCTAAAATCTGATTAGTAAGAAACTGTTTATGGCTTGGGATTCCTATTTCCTATCTATGTAGGAATCCCAAACTCATTATAAGAGAATAATTGAATTTTAAGATTATTTTACCTGTCTAGTTTGAAGAACTATGTTATACAGCACTTTCTGTTTACCTTTTAGTATGGTTTTCTTAAAGTTATATTTATCAACTCAAAAGCAGAAGTTTTAGGTGAAACTAATTTTAGGCATTTTCATATTTTAAGGTCATCAAAGGATAAAACAAGATTTATCTTGAGATTATTAACTAATTGCCAGGTTTGCTCTTATGACACAAGTCAGTATGTGACTTCTACCATGTGAAGTAGTGTATTCCTTGCAAACTGCAACTACTGTGTTTTTCAGAGTAGGAATGTCAAGACAGCAACATCAGTTGATGACAACTATATTGCATAAATATTTGCAGTAGTTAATTTAAAAAGCAACAGCGTTACATATAAATATGGGTTGTTTAGCTTTCTGTATTGAAAACCTGAATTGAAAATGTTTGCTTCCACTGCTTTCAAGCTCTCATAATTTCTCTCTTAGATAATTGGTGTAACTTGTCTCCTGGTTTTTATTTTCTGCTCTCCAATCATATTTTAAACTTCCCAGGATTAACCTTGTGATTTGTAAATCTAATTATATTACTCCCTATTGAAACTGTTTCTGAGATATGATCAGGGCTTCACTGACTCTGGGTAATGCTCAAAGTACTTATGACAAATAAGACCTTTCCCAATCAAAACTCTGCTCCCTGTTCCCTTTTCATCATCTGTCATCAGTGGGCAAAGTGAACCACTTTTCATTCCCTAAGTTTATCCTGCTCCTTCATGCCTCTGTCTTTAAAGCCACCATTCAATGGGACTCCCTTGACTCTTGTTCTTCCCTAAGAGTTGGGTGTCCTTCCAAATACCCTCTCTGTGGGCCTCTTAGATATACTCTGTATACACACACTTATTTTGATGTAGATTTTTGTTGTTGTTGTTCTGTCTAGCCCATTAGTCAGTGAGCCTCTTGAGGGCTTGTCCATGCAAGGTAAATGCTGGATAAATGTTTACTAAGTGAAGGAAAGGACAAACCGTGAGATGATGTTGTGTGCTCTCCACACGCTCTTTTCTTTTGTTTATGTTTTTTCCCTAGTCATTGGGAAGCCTGGACCACATTGCCTTGAGGATATTAAAAATTATTATAGCAGAAATGTTTATTCTAATGTTTATTTTTAGCTTCAATGTAGATTCTTAAAAAGAAAATGAAAAAAATGTTTTGGAGAAGGCCAGATAGGGTTTATACCAAATAATAGACCAGAAAGAGATTAGAGGGGGAGATAAACTGCATTATACCCAGACCCTGGATGATCATATAGAACCAAACAGTGTTGAAGTAGGAAGGTGCATGGCAGGGAAGAAGGGGAGTGAACTTTGAGGATTTTAGAGATGGGGCGGGTCAGTGCTGGTAAGGCAGAGGCAGGGAGTTGGTGAGATGTGGGCAGCAGTATGAGATTACCAAATGCTACATTTTTGTTTTTCTCATTGCTCTCATTCTGTCACCTCTGGGATCTATCTCAACTCCCTGAAAAAGACAGGATTGGTAGTTTTGGCCTGTACCCTTCTTACATCTCCCCTTTCCCCTCACCATAGTACACTTGTTTTATACTAAACAGCAACACCAGGGAAACAGAAACAAATGCCTCAACATGTGAAGCTGGTAACAGCTTATTTATATTTCATTATCTAAGAAGAAATCTCAGAAATTTTGATCAACACATATTGTCTTGTTGGATATTACTTGGTTTCTTGCTAATTTACAATACAGACATTAGAATTATTACTGAAAAATTTTTAAAGTATGCAATTTAATTTTGAAGGCTCTTGGAGAGGGTGGGCACAGTTACTTGCATTTCTTGGGAAAATAGACTCAATAAATGTGATTACAAGGTGAACATTGGAGCAAATGCATTTATATCCTGTTTATCTCAAGCACAGAGCCAATCTGGAACTCTAATGCTTTGAGAAGATGATAAATGTTTTCTGCCAGTCTTTCCAACTGAACAAACTCTGTTTGATTGGTATTAATCACTTCTGGCAGGCAATGCTCAAATCCTGCTAACTGCAATCTAGGTGAAAAGCTTGTCATCAGTATCACATAATGAAATGAAAGAGTGAGGACAAAAAGAAGAAATATTTCCATTTACCTAGTCATCAAAGTAAGTGTCAAGCTAAATAAGACATGAACTATTATTTTCAAAAGTACAGTTTAAAATGGAAAATGTTAATAAAATTATATTCCTCTTTATATTTAAAAGCAGAAATTGACCCAAATAATAATCTATGACTTTTTATGATAAAAAGTACTTCCCTCATTCTCCCAAATTATCTATGGCTTCAGAAAATTTTCCTAAAATCAGGCTTTTCCACAAGCAGTATATACAAATATATATACTAACATATATATATATATATATATATATATATGTATACATACACAAACACACACACACACATGCACACACATATACAAAGTACAAATGAACAAAGAAGCCCTAAAAAAGAGCTGGAGTAATCTGGAAAATAGAATTGTTGTGGATTGGATACATGTGTACACTTCAATTTCATATAGTGAAATCTATTCCTCATGTTACAATATTAGTAAGTGAGAGATGATTCAGTCAAGAAGACTGAGCTCTCATAAGTGAGATTGGTGTCCTTCTAAAGAGATCCCAGCAAGCTCTCTTGCATCTTCTGCCATGTTGAGGTTATAGCAAGAAGACTGCCTTAGATGAACAGGAAGTGAGTTCTCTCCAGACACAGAATCTGCTGGTACTTTGAACCCGGAATTCCTAGCTTCCAGAACTATGGGAAATAAATTTTTGTTTTATAAGACACCCAGTCTACAGTATTCTGCCATAGCAGCACAAACAGACTAATAGGCTTTGAGACTGTTAAGTAAGATTTAACTGTTAAGAGAAAAAAAATCCATCCTATTTCAAAAAAGCCTTTTTGTCATGATCTGGTTTCATTTTGCTATGTCATAGTCCCTGAAGAACCACCATTTAAAAAATTAGCCACTGAAAATGCAAAAATCCATGGGGGCAGTGGGTGGAGATCTCATTCATTCACTTCATAGAATGATTCAATTTGATTGTCAGCTTCCTAATAAGTTGATAATAGCTAGATTGAGAGAATTCATTTGCTTCCTGGAGTGAAACTCAGGCAGAAATTCTAGCACTTTATTTGATAAATCAACTTATTTTCTTGCTACTCTGAGAGAACCCACATACCTTAGTCTTTGAGTTAATGATCACTTCAAATTGTGTGTTAAAAATGACTTAAATACACCCATTAAAACTGGTACTTTGAGTGAGAGATGGAACATTTTTTAAAAGTACTTAATTGATGGTCTACGGACACCCCCATTATTTCAATGATTAATTAATTGTATTAAATCTTGAAATGCACCTTGAAACTGTCATTCACTTTTGCAGGTTAACTCAAGGCAATTCTTTTGAAGCCAACTGTTTTGAAGTGAATGAGGATCCTAGCTAGGTGAGTTTTCTATGGGGTAGGAAAAGTACTCTATTTTGATGATAGCGTAGTGAACTCAGCAGTTAAATTCAACCTACTCTCTGAAGATAACAGTGGGGTTATCCCTATAGTTCTAACTGATTTTTAGATTCCAAGTGTAAGAAATTTTGAGTTAAATAAGAAGAGATACTAAAAAGCAACCTAAGAAATTCGGCTCTATTTCTAGTACAGAGAATAGAATTTTTTAAATTTTTTTTAGCATCCTACTTCTGTTTAGGTCTAGTCAAGTGCATTTCAATGTCTGCATCTGTTTTATTTTATGTGCGTTTAATTCTCCCTCTCCCTCCCTGTTTGTTTAGTTTAGATTGAACTTAAAAAAATGAACTCACTTCTTTCCAAAAGCTGCTGCAAACATCTCAGGTTACAAGATATTTGATTAGCATCTGATTATTTAATCATTTAAGTCAAATTCATTATACTTGATTTATTTTTTCTCTTTTTTTCCTTTAAACCATGAAAAAATTACCATTTAATTTTAAGATGCAAGAATCTTTCAAGATGCCTTTTTAAAAATATTAACTATCAGTCATGTGAGTTTCTCTTTTCATCATCTTTTAGAGATGCTTCTCTCACTTTCTAATACAACCGCCATTTCAGGGCATCTTTGTTCCAGTACTGAAGCACTGGTCACCTACTTTCATGCTGTAAAGTTCATAGAAGTGATTCTCAAGCATTGAAATCTCAAGTTTTTCAGGGACTAGTTCTTACACTTACATTATATTATAAAATAATTTCCTTGGCAGATTATTTTTAAATTTATTTCTTTGTAATGTAAAATCCAGAATTGGGTTGATTTACACAAGGTTTTTTTGTTTTTGTTTTTGTTTTTGTTTTTTGAAGATTGTGAGGAAGTTCTGACAGGTACCAGAGACTGTGTGTTATGAAGAACTTTAACGTGCTGTGAGGTCAGCGAGGTGCCTGGGGGAATAGGCATATTATCACTATGTTTGTAAAGGGTCCAGCCTAAGTAGAAAACCTGGACTGTAAAGGAAAGAGTTTATTACATCACTTTAGCACATCCAAAAAGCACTGCAGTGGGAAATGCAACACAAGACAAGAATTCCCAGGTCAATTTCTCAACACTTGAATTAATTAAAGATTAAGAATTATTTTTTCTTAAGTAAAACTTCTGAGACTGAAAAAGAGAAATTTCATGAATTTAGAACAAACGTGCTTTTGTTGGGTTTTGGTTGGTTCTGTGACTAATATAGATTAATAAAAAATAAGTATTGTGAAATAATGATTATGGAGTATATTACTATGATGACTGGATGTTGCTGAATGATATTCATATTTCCTTATTTTGTTCAATATTAAGCATTCCTGAGTATGAAACATGATTCAATCAGAATCATTTGGGTTGTTTATCTATACCATACTTCTTATATAAGAAATTACGTTTTTTCAGTTTGTGACTTTTATTGTGTTTTCCTTATTAGTTTATAGGAACAAATTACCCCAATGTTCATCGCAGCACTGTTTATAATAGCCAGGACATGGAAACAACCTAGATGTCCATCAGCAGATGAATGGATAAGAAAGCTGTGGTACATGTACACAATAGAGTATTACTCAGCCATTAAAAAGAATGCATTTGAATCAGTTCTAATGAGATGGATGAAACTGGAGCTGATTATACAGAGTGAAGTAAGCCAGAAAGAAAAACACCAATACAGTATACTAACACATATATATGGAATTTAGAAAAATGGTAATGATGACCCTGTATTGGAGACAGCAAAAGAGACACAGATGGGTAGAGCAGACTTTTGGACTCTGAGGGAGAGGGAGAGGGCGGGATGATTTGGGAGAATGGCATTGAAACATGTATACTATCATATAAGAAACGAATCGCCAGTCTATGTTCGATTCAGGATACAGGATGCTTGGGGCTGGTGCACGGGGATGATCCAGAGAGATGATATGGGGTGGGAGGTGGGAGGGGGGTTCATGTTTGGGAACTCATGTACACCCGTGGTGGATTCATGTCAATGTATGGCAAAAGCAATACAGTATTGTAAAGTAAAATAAAATAATAATAATAAAATAAAATAAAGAGTATAAAAAAGGAATAAATTATATTTGTGGTTACCTTGAAAAAACTCCAATATTGGTAAACGTATTACCATTTTTCTCTATTTTTGAAGATCCAATGTTTGAAAGTGATGATGCTAATTAAAAAAAAAAAAAATCACTTGTAGCTGCAAGTCTTGACCCAATGGTTCTTCTCCTCAAAGCTTTATTTGACTTTTCTCTTAAAATGCCCTTTAGGTATCTCTTTTTTAAGGGATCTATTTTTTGCCACCTCTGTTATATTAGAGAATTTATACTTGCTTTCATACTGCCAAATGTTTAATTTTCTCATAACATCACATTATCAGGTTCTATCAGAACAGAGGTCTTGTTTTATTTTTCTGTATATCCTTTGTACCTTGCAAAATTCCTGGTATTTGGTGAATCCTCCTCAAATATGTGCTTAATGAAGGATTATTGGCTCTCTCCTCAATCTATTATATGTGTGAAATAAGAGCATACACATAGTTGCACATATAACCAAACTTAACCCATGTGTACCCTCAACATCCTAGCTAAAGGCAGAGTCACTGAGGAATCTTCACCCCTAATTAAGCTACCACTAGACTCTCAGCCTCTGTCAACAGCACACATCATAAGTACTGGTCTAACAGTCTGATCTAAAATTTCTCATATGTCTATGTTGACTTCTTGAGGTCAGAAAACTCTGATGCATATTGTTTTCATCTACAGTGTTCTTATGTGCCCAATATTATAGATCCATTACTTCATCTTAAGCATATAAATTCAAGTTAATTATATAATAGTGCACCGTTTAGTTAAATGACAGTCCATTTTGCTATACTGTTTATAGAGTTAAACAACTGCTTAAGTTTTAACAAACAAAACAACAAAATAAAAAAGCTTGAAGTTCCTCGATTCTTTATTCTCCATCTCATTCTACCTCACTCCTCTCCTTTACTATCTTGTCAACCACTTCCGATAAAAAAAGAAATGAATTCTAAAATGTATCCTTATAGTACAACTTATCATTGTTTTCTGGAACACTCAACATTTCTGAACACATTTGCTATGTTCAGGAAATTTCCATCCTTTGAATCCTGCTTTCCCCATGTAGAAGAAAAGTCAGCTTCCTGGATCTTTGTGTCTAGGACCTGATCTGTAACAAATAGACTTGTTTGAGGGTCTAATACAAAAATAAGCAAACTAAGGAAGGAGTTTCTATACAGAATCCACTGTGTTGGCAAGGGGTGATGTGAGAGGTGCCTGACAATGATTGCATTATCAAGATCCTGGCAAAGAATTAACAGTGACAATAAATTCTAGGTCATAGCAATAATAGCAATAATGCAAGCTGCATAGCATCACAATTAGTAGCTTCAGTGGAAGAAGAATGCTTTCTCATTGGGTCACTTTGGTAGCCAGGATTGTAGCTTTGTTACTGAAAGCTCAGCTGGGAACTGGATAGAAGTAATCTAGTTTCCTCAGTTTTTTGATTCACCCGATATCCTTTGAGTAAACTTCTTGTCTGCTTAATCTGCCAGGACATTTCTGTGCTTACAATGTAAAACACATACTAAGAGTTTCCTAATTATAACTCTTTCTCCTTTCATCTCTGCTAATAATTAGGACCTTATTACTCTTAACTATCTCCTGAGTGATCTCCTTTCAATGATATTCTTCTTCAATGTATTATATCAGCTAATTTTTGAAATATGAACTTTATAATGTTTATGTTTTCTGATTAATTATATCTCCTACTATTATAACATGGTTCACATATTTTAATCACTTCACCAAAATAATAATCTTTTTTATTTCTTGTATTTTCTGCAAAGTTGATTTGAACCAAGTAATTGGTCTTTTGGTTGTAAATGTATGTCTGCAATAGAAGATTAACATTGAAAACTACAATAATTGAGGTTTATTATATATATATATAATATATAATAAGTACAATATTTGAGGTTTATTTTACAATATACATATATATAATATATATGTATGTAGTATGTTTTAAAAATAAAAGTGTAGTTGAGGAAAAATCCTGCGAAAGTTAGTCTGGTATAATAAATAACTCAGTCCTCCATCTTCTGGATATTAACACTGACCTTGTCTTTGCCACATAGTTTATTATAATAACAAATGCCACTGTAGCAAAGATGACAGGTAAAGAGCAGAATGATAATTTATGAATTTATATGATAAATATAAAAGCTAAGTGAAAGAAATTGTTGCAGCTTGCATACCCACACATTCTCTCCAAGTAGGCAAACTTTATGGGAAGCAACTAGCTAAAGATAGGTTGCTGACTGAGACTGAACCTGAATTCACAGCAATTCTTCCCTTCCTAGTAATTAAACGTTTCTTGCTCCCAGACTCCCATGTCCATGTATATGCTGACAGATTATCATGAAATTTGATACATGATTTCTCTCAAAGAACACCAACTTCCCACTTGGCACATTGGATAGCTTGCTTAGCATTGACTCCAAGAAATTGGCATGCCTTTTTATTCATGTAGGGACTCTCCTAGTGGCTCAGATGGCAAAGCACTTGCCTACAATGTGGGAGACCTGCGTTTGATCCCTGGGTCAGGAAGATCCCTTGGAGAAGGAAATGGCAACCCACTCCAGTACTCTTGCTTGGAAAATCCCATGGACGGTGGAGCCTGGTAGGCTATACAGTCCACAGAGTCACAAAGAGTCGGACAGAACTGAGCGACTTCACTTTCACTTTGTTCATGTACAGTCTATACTGTCACGATAATGTTGGCTATCTCAATTAGAATCAATGTGTTGATTCTGGAGTTTAACACCCAAGTGACATTTGACATATTCTTCAGTTTTATTCTTATTGCCATCTGTGCTAAAGGAAATTAGAAGGTTTATATTTAGTGGTATAGTATCTGAATTGTAATACGGTGTACTTCACTGTAAGATTATTTTTAGTGTTATTCTTTATATATTTTTATTTATAAAATAAGTAGTTTAATAGAAATTAGCTTCCAGAAGATAAATATAATGTTTCTGCTTTTGAAAAAAATCAGCTTTTAATATCTAACATTAATTTCTATTAATTTCTAGTGCTCACCAAATAAATCTGAATTTCCTTCTTTAAAATGGGTTAAAGCTTTTTTATGCTTTTCTTTTTCACTTTCTGTACCACCACTTCAGGAAAAAATTTGATGAGGACTGTTTGCCCCATATTACCTGATTAAATCTTCATAAACATTCTTAGAGGTAGATGGTATCTCCCTTAGGTAGCTGGCCCAAAGTCAAATTTCTTGTTCATACTTTGGTAATTTTCGTCTGTTGGTATCCCTTTAATCTGCAATTTTAAATTCATAATTTATAAATCCATAATTTGAAATCCCATAACCTATTTCACAGGTTCAATTGCCTTTTTTTTTTTTTCACTTTTTTGCTATGAAGATGAGCCTTCATTATTAATTCTTGGCTCTGCCCCATGTATCTTCTAGGTTTTTACTCTTTCTGCAAGATTTACACTATCTCAGCAGTTCCCCTGGTAACCCAGTGGTAAAGAATCCACCTGCCAATGCAGGAGACACAAATTCAATCCTGGTCCAGGAAGATCCCCCACTCTGCCAAGCATTTAAGCTCATTCATCACAACTATTGAGCCTGTGTTCTAGAGGCCAGGAACCAAAACTACTGAGACCATGTGCCACAGCTACTGAAGCCCGCACATTTTCTAGAGCCTGTGCTCCACAGTAAGAGAAACCCACACTCCATATCTAGAGAGTATCAGTTTTTGCTGCACCTAGAGAAAAGCCCATACAGCAAATGAGGACCTAGCACAGCCAAAAATAAATAAATTAAATTGTTTTTAAAAGATTCACACTATCTCACAATTCACAACACTCACAATATCAGCAAAGACTTTTAACTCACTCAAACTATTTCTCTACCCAATCCTTATTTTTAGTATATTTAAACAGTTTTCTTATTTATGACAATTTTGGGTAATATTACCTATCTAGATGAAAGTTTTAGGTTCTGCTAACTTACTGCTTCATTTGGTATTTGTTTGTTTTGATTATTATAAACAATATGCTCCTTACTGGAAATTTGAAAGGTACAGAGAAGTTCAAAATGAGAGGAAAAACTACCCATAATTCCACTGTACAGAGACAAAAACAAATGAAAAGGACAGCATAAAACCTCTATACCCAGATGTAGCACTGCATGCATCTTGTGTTTCTCTGTTCTTTGCAAAAAATTTCCTTTAATTTTCCCTCCAAGGAAGGCAGTCTTGGTCTAAATGGACTGCATATAAACAGACATCATATTCTCCAAGGCATCAAAACATTCTTACTTCTAACTTTACTCAAAGAGAAGCACGTGTTCAAACTGAGTCCTCTAGGTTCTTTTCCACCAGGTTGGCTATTTTCTGGCAGTAACATTACCTTGTCTCATTCATTAAAATTCAGATTTTAGTAACATTAAAAAAAAAAATAAAGCTTTTTGCTTATTTATTTTTCCAAGCTTTTTTCTGTGTTTGGATAGTAGACTTAGTATAGGATACTAGAAATAACCACCAGGTAAAGATAACATTGGTTGTTTTTCCTCTTTGTACTTACTCATTTATTGAATTTACTTCTAGGAAAGGCGCTTAATATATATTTTCCACCACATAGCTTCATCTAAATTGTACTAGGTTTAACTTTAGTGAGACTTTATTTAATGGTCTGAAAATAAAGACTGGAGCTGAAGATGATTTAAGTCCTCAAGGTCTTAAATATTTTCAGACTTTTTTTTTTTTAATTTCATGCATTTACTCAATGAAAACTTATTGAGCAGCTATTATGTACTTGGCATTATTGTGGTCCTGGTAAAAAGGGTCAACAACAGCTGTTTGGGAACTTGGATATAAAATACAAATTTGGATTGTATTTGGGTTAAATCTGATAGAAAAGCAGTTTTGTCTTGGTATTGTGGTTTTGAAAACAAATACAAAGACTGTTTTAGGTGATCCTCCTCCTTCCCCACGTCTTAAGAAAGGGCATTATGAAACTCGGTAACTGTGATTTTTAAACTGTTCACATTTTGGGCCAATTTATAAATATTGAGACAAAGCTATTTATCTGCTTCTAAAGAAGATGGTCACCAACTCAATAGACATGAATTTGAGCAAACTCTGGAAGATAGTGAAGGACAGGAGACCCAGGCATGCTGCAGTCCCTGCAATGGCAAAGAGAGCGACACAACTCAGCGACTGAACAACAACAGAAAAGCAGTTGAAGTAGCTAAAATGGCAGTGAGGTATACTATTGTGAGGTACTTTTTTACACTGTATGTGAATTAAGTCATTTATTTCTCACAACAACCCCATTGTACAGGAAATAAAAACTTAAGCATATAGAAGTTAAATAGCTTGCTGAAAATTACACAGCCAAGCTAGTGGCAAAGCTGGAATTTGAAGAAGAGCCATTCTTGCATTAGAGCCGACATTCTTATAACCATATTGTCATTATGCTAAGTGTCCAGAAAGCTAAAGCTAAAGCTCACAAATGAGCTTAGAAAGCAACTCAAGCACTATGAAATGCTGCTATGATTTAACAGAATGAAGAATCAGAGAAAAATAAGGGACACATTGTATGCACCCCTCTTTCTTAAGGATGAATCTCAAGAACTGCTAGAGGACACTACTGCTTGCTAGAAACCACTCACATGGTCTCACCTATCTGTCAGGGAAGGAAAAGAATACAATCATATCTGGAGGATAGCATGCTCAGTTAGCCATTTTACTACTGTGGGCAAAAAGCAGAATGAATTTAGGAAGAAAATCAATGATTTCTATCATAACCCTGTCCTCTAACTCCAGTATTATAGTGTATTCTACTGAAGTAGCTTTAAACAGATCAAATTAAGACACTTATTGTAAGTAATATGACCTTTTTTAATAAGGATTAATGGAAATGATTTCACACTTTTAAAGTTAGCAAGGATATAAGTATTATTTTAGGCATTATCTAAATACTATATATATATAGATAGATAGATAGATAGATAACATATAACACATAGAAAATAATGTGTTCTTATGTATTCCAATAAAAACGCATCACTTCCTGCACAGAAGCATCCAATGCCTATTTCACGCAAAGTAAAAGCAAACGTTTCAAATGGCCTACAAAGCTTTAGCCAAACTTCATCTTTTCTTCTGTCTTCATTTTTTACTCTCTTTTTCTCTTTCTCACTCATTGCCCTCCAACTGCTCCATGACATTCCTGGAGTAGTTGCAACACTTTGGTTCTGGACATTTGTACCAGCAAGCTTCAACTGGAGAGGATTTCCCCTGAGAGACAGGAGGTTTGAATCCTTGTCTCCTTCAAGTCTCCTTCATTCATGTCGCTTTCTCAGTGAGTCCATCTGTTTGTATTTCAACCCTTACCCCAAGCCCAGGCACTTCCTTGCTCCCTCCCCTGCTTCATTTTTATTATAATATGCAGTTCTCTCTCTCTCTCTCTCTCTCTCTCTCTCTCTCTCTCTCTCTCTCTCTCTCTCTCTCTCTCTCTCTCATGTCTCATTTTTTGCAACACCATGGACTGTAGCCAGCCAGGCTCCTCTGTCCATGGAATTCTCCAGACAAGAATACTGGAGTGGGTTGCAATTTCCCTCTCCAGTGGATCTTCCCCGATTAGGGACTGAACCCATATCTCCCTCATTGCAGACAGATTCTTTACCTCCGGAGCCACTGGGGAAGCCCTTTGATATTCCCTATCTTCCTCGTTGTTTCTTTTTTCTGTTTTGTCTTTTTCCACTAGAATTCCAGACCTGTGAAGGCCATCCCTACACCACAGAAAGAGATTGGGCAGCTCATAGGAACTCAATAACTATTTTAGATGACTATGAATGTAATCATCTCATCTCATTTTAGATAAGAGTGTTAGACTTTGTCTCCATTTATCAACTTCAGTTAAGATTGTCATGCTCTTCTCAATTTTAGCACTAGAATAGCTATCTGCTTACTATGACTTTAAACATTTTTAATTAAAATATTTTCCATTTTTAGGTAAACAAATATTTTTGAAGTTTTAGACCTACAATGCAAAGGAAGCATGAGATGCTGAGCATGAAGACTTTAAAGTCTTCAGGCAGTTTGCTCAGTAACTAGTTTACATTCCTCCCTTCCAACACCATTTAAAAGCTGAGGAGTTGGTATCTAAATCATCCACCTCATTAAGTAGAGGTGCAACTCCTTCTGCCAGTTTCTAAAGGGTTGCTTGAATTGTTTTTGTGTTCTGACACACTTTGTCTCCACTTCCTCTCCTAATCTATTTTTCAGGGAAATCTAATTTCTTTTCTAAATTGGAGTTGTGTCCTGCCAGGTTTGATATTTTACTATCCACATTCTCATCAGTGCTATCATCTCTAAACTTCTGATTCAAAAGCATCACAGAGAATTGTTTTGGAATATATATTTTGATTGAAGTACCATCTTATTTAAACATATCAGAATTAATTGTTCTTCTCCTAAAAATGCCTGTGTGTGTCTTAGCATATTAGATTGTCATATATGCTGCCAAGAATTATAAACTGTCTACTTAAGAAATCATGGAATTTGGTCTGACTTGAAAAATACAACTATTTTTCTTATCAGCAAAACTGTTATGCATAATTTTCAAAGATATTATTTTTATTTCATACTCCTTGGTGGCTGATGTGGACACAACTCAGTAGCTAACATTTTCATGCTTTTAAAATTAATATCCCATCATTTTAGAATATGACATTTCATGGTTTTATCCAATAATCATTTAATATATGTTAACTCTCAAAGATTTCTTTATTAGATACAGCCTTCAAATGAGAATATATTAATTATTTTTAATATAAATTTATTTATTTTAATTGGAGGCTAATTACTTTACAGTATTGTATTGGTTTTGCCATACTTCAGTATGAATCAACCACAGGTGTACACATTGTTCCCTATCCTGAACCCCCTTCCCTCCTCCCTCCCCATATGATCCCTCTGGGTCATCCCAATGCAACAGCCCTGAGAATCCTGTATCATGCATCGAACCTGGACTGGCGATTCATTGCACATATGATATTACACATGTTTCAATGCCATTCTCCCAAATCATCCCACCCTCACCCTCTCCCACAGAGTCCAAAAGACATTCTATACATCTGTGTCTCTTTTGCTGTCTTGCATACAGGGTTATCATTACCATCTTTCTAAATTCCATATATATGCATTAGTATACTGTATTGGTGTTTTTCCTTCTGGCTTACCTCATTCTGTATAATAGGCTCCAGTTTCAACCACCTCAATAGAACTGATTTAAATGTATTCTTTTTAATTGCTGAGTAATACTCCATTGAGTATATGTACCACAGCCTTCTTATCCATTCATCTCCTGATGGACATCTAGGTTGCTTCCATGTCCTGGCTATTATAAACAGTGCTGTGAGGAACCCTGGGGTGCACGTGTCTCTTTCAATTCTTATTTCCTTGGTGTGTATGCCCAGCAGTGGGATTTCTGAGTCTTATGGCAGTTCTATTTCCAGTTTTTTAAGGAATCTCCACACTGTTCTCCATAGTGGCTGTACTAGACTGCATTCCCACCAACAGTGTAAGAGGATTCCCTTTTCTCCATACCCTCTCCAGCATTTATTATTTGTAGACTTTTGGATAGCAGCCATTCAGACTGGAGTGAGATTGTACCTCATTGTGGTTTTGATTCACATTTCTCTGATAATGAGTGATGTTGAGCATCTTTTCCTGTGTTTGTTAGCCATCTGTATGTCTTCTTTGGAGAAATGTCTGTTTTGTTCTTTGGCCCATTTTTTGATTGGGTCATTTATTTTTCTGGAATTGAGCTGCAGGAGTTGCTTGTATATTTTTGAGATTAGTTGTTTGTCAGTTGCTTCATTTGCTATTATTTTCTCCCATTCTGAAGGCTGTCTTTTCACCTTTCTTATAGTTTCCTTTGTCGTGCAGAAGCTTTTTTATTTTAGTTAGGTCCCATTTATTTCTTTTTGCTTTTATTTCCAATATTCTGGGTGGTGGGTCATAGAGAATCCTGCTTTGATTTATGTCGGAGAGTGTTTTGCCTATGTTCTACTCTAGGAGTTTTATAGTTTCTGGTCTTAGATTAAGATCTTTAATCCATTTTGAGTTTATTTTTGTGTATGGTGTTAAAAACTGTTCTAGTTTCATTCTTTTACGAGTGATTGACCAGTTTTCCCAGCACCACTTGTTAAAGAGATTGTATTTTCTCCATTGTATATTCTTGCCTCCTTTGTCAAAGATAAGGTGTCCATAGGTGTGTGGGTTTATCTCTGGGCTTTCTATTTTGTTCCATTGATCTATATTTCTGTTTTTCCAGTACCATACTGTCTTGATGACTGTGGCTTTGTAGTAAAGCCTGAAGTCAGGCAGATTGATTCTTCCAGTTCCATTTCTCTTTCTCAAGATTGCTTTGGCTATTTGAGGTTTCTTTTTTTTTTTTTTTTTGTATTTCCATACACATTGTGAAATTATTTGTTCTAGCTCTGTGAAAAATACCATTGGTAGCTTGATAGGGATTGCATTGAATCTATAGATTGCTTTAGGTTGTATACTCATTTTCTCTATACTGATTCTTCTGATCCATGAACACGGTATATTTCTCCTTTTATTAGTGTCCTCTTTGATTTCTGTCACCAGTGTTTTATAGTTTTCTATATATCGGTCTTTTGATTCTATAGGTAGATATATTCCTAAGTATTTTATTGTTTTCATTGCAATGATGAATGGACCGTTTCCTCAATTTCTCTTTCTATATTACCATTATTAGTGTATAGGAATGCAAAGGATTTCTGTGTGTTGATTTTATATCCTGCAACTTTACTATATTCGTTGATTAGCTCTAGTACTTTTCTGGTGGAATTTTAGGGTTTTCTATGTAGAGGATCATGTCATCTGCAAACAGTGAGTTTTACTTCTTCTTTTCCAATTTGGATTCCTTTTATTTCTTTTTCTGCTCTGATTGCTGGGGCCAAAAATTCTAGAACTATGTTGAATAGTTTGAGCATTCTTTGGCATTGCCTTTCTTTGGATTGGAATGAAAACTGACCTTTTCCAGTCCTGTGGCCACTGCTGAGTTTTCCAAATGTGCTGGCATATAGTGTAGCACTTTCACAGCATCATCTTTCAGGATTTGAAACAGCTCAACTTGAATTCCATCACCTCCACTAGCTTTGTTCATAGTGATGCTTTCTAAGGCCCACTTGACTTCACATTCCAGGATGTCTGGCTCTGGGTTAGTGATCACATCATCATGATTATCTGGGTTGTGAAGATCTTTTTTGTACAGTTCTTCCATGTATTCTTGCCACCTCTTTATATCTTCTGCTTCTGTTAGGTCCAGACCATTTCTGTCCTTTATTGAGCCCATTTTGTATGAAATGTTCCCTTGGTATCTCTAATTTTCTTGAAGAGATCTCTAGTCTTTCCCATTCTGTTCTTTTCCTCTATTTCTTTGCATTGATCACTGAAGAATGCTTTCTTATCTCTTCTTGCTACTCTTTGGAACTCTGCATTCAGATGCTTACATCTTTCCTTTTTTCCTTTGCTTTTCGCTTCTCTTCTTTTCACAGCTATTTGTAAGGCTTCCCCAGACAGCCATTTTGCATTTTTGCATTTCTTTTCCATGGGGATGGTCTTGATCCCTGTCTCCTGTACAGTGTCACGAACCTCATTCCATAGTTCATCAGGCACTCTATCTATCAGATTTAGGCCCTTAAATCTGTTTCTCACGTCCACTGTATAATCATAAGGGATTTGATTTAGGCCATACTTGAATGGTCTAGCGGTTTTCCCTATTTTCTTCAATATGAGTCTGCATTTGGTAATAAGGAGTTCATGATCTGAGTGACAGTCAGCTCCTGGTCTTGTTTTTGTTGACTGTATAGAGCTTCTCCATCTTTGGCTGCAAAGAATATAATCAATCTGATTTTGGTGTTGACCATCTATCTGGTGATGTCCATGTGTAGAGTCTTCTCTTGTGTTGTTGGAAGCGGGTGTTTGCTATGACCAGTGCATTTTCTTGGCAAAACTCTATTAGTCTGTTCCCTGCTTCATTCTGCATTCCAAGGCCAAATTTACCTGTTACTCCAGATGTTTGTTGACTTCCTACTTTTGCATTCCAGTCCCCTATAATGAAAAGGACATCTTTTTTGGGTGTTAGTTCTAAAAGGTCTTGTAGGTCTTCATAAAACCGTTCACCTTAAGTTTCCTCAGTGTTACTGGTTGGGGCATAGACTTGGATAACTGTGATATTGAATGGTTTGCCTTGGAGATGAACAGAGATCATTCTGTCATTTTTAAGATTGCATCCAAGTACTGCATTTCGGACTCTTTTGTTCACCATGATGGCAACTTCATTTCTTCTGAGGGATTCCTGCCCACAGTAGTAGATATAATGGTATCTGAGTTAAATTCACCCATTCCAGTCCATTTTAGTTCTCTGATTCCTAGAATGTCGGCGATCACCGTTGCCATCTCTTGTTTGGCCACTTCCAACTTGCCTTGATTCATGGACCTGACATTCCAGGTTCCCTTGCAATATTGCTCTTTACAGCATCAGATCTTGCTTCTATCACCAGTCACATCCACAACTGGGTTTTTTTTTTTTTTTTTTTTTTTTTTTTTTGCTTTGGCTCCATCCCTTCATTCTTTCTGGAGTTATTTCTCCACTGATCTCCAGTAGCATATTGGGGACCTGGGGAGTTCCTTTTTTCAGTATCCTATCATTTTGCCTTTTCCTACTGATCATGGGATTCTCAAGGCAAGAATACTGAAGTGGCTCGCCATTCCCTTCTCCAGTGGACCACATTCTGTCAGTAAAGTAATGCTCAAAATTCTCCAAGCCAGGCTTCAGCAATACATGAACTGTGAACTCCCTGATGTTCAAGCTGGTTTTAGCAAAGGCAGAGGAACCAGAGATCAAATTGCCAACTTCCACTGGGTCATGGAAAAAGCAAGAGAATTCCAGAAAAACATCTATTTCTGCTTTATTTACTATGCCAAAGCCTTTGACTGTGTGGATCACAATAAACTGTGGAAAATTCTGAAAGAGATGGGAATACCAGACCACCTGACCTGCCTCTTGAGAAATCTGTATGCAGGTCTGGAAGCAACAGTTAGAACTGGACATGGAACAACAGACTGGTTCCAAATAAGAAAAGGAGTGCATCAAGGCTGTATATTGTCACCTGCTTATTTAACTTATATGCAGATTACATCATGAGAAATGATGGGCTGGAAGAAACACAAGCTGGAATCAAGATTGCTGGAAGAAATATCAATAACCTCAGATATGCAGATGACACCACCCTTACGTCAGAAAGTGAAGAGGAACTAAAAAGCCTCTTGTAGAAAGTAAAAGAGGAGAGCGAAAAAGTTGGCTTAAAGCTCAACATTCAGAAAACAAAGATCATGGCATCCGGTCCCATTACTCCATGGGAAATAGATGGACAAACAGTGGAAACAGTGTCAGACTTTATTTTTTGCACTCCAAAATCACTGCAGATGGTGACTGCAGCCATGAAATTAAAAGACACTTACTCCTTGGAAGTAAAGTTATGACCAACCTAGATAGTATATTCAAAAGCAGAGACATTACTTTGCCGACTAAGGTCCGTCTAGACAAGGCTATGGTTTTCCCTGTGGTCATGTATGGATATGAGAGTTGGACTTTGAAGCAGGCTGAGCACAGAAGAATTGATGCTTTTGAACTGTGGTATGGAGAAGACTCTTGAGAGTCCCTAGGACTGCAAGGAGATCCAACCAGTCCATTCTGAAGGAGATCCGCCCTGGGATTTCTTTGGAAGGTATGATGCTAAAGCTGAAGCTCCAGTACTTTGGCCACCTCATGCAAAGAGTTGACTCATTGGAAAAGACTCTGATGCTGGGAGGGATTGGGGGCAGGAGGAGAAGGGGATGACAGAGGATGAGACGGCTGGATGGCATCACTGACTCGATGGACATGAATCTGAGTGAACTCCAGGAGATGGTGATGGACAGGGAGGCCTGGCATGCTGCGATTCATGGGGTCGCAAAGAATCAGACATGACTGAGCGACTGAACTGAGTTGATGTTGAATAGTAGTGGTGGGAGTGGGCACCCTTGTCTTGTTCCTGACTTTAGGGGAAATGCTTTTAATTTTTCACCATTGAGTATAATGTTTGAAGTGGTTTTGTCATATATAGCTTTTATTATGTTGAGGTATGTTCCTTCTATTCCTGCTTTCTGGAGAGTTTTTATCATAAATGGATGTTGAATTTTGTCAAAGGCTTTTTCTGCATCTATTGAGATAACCATATGGCTTTTATTTTTCAAATTGTTAATATGGTGAATTACATTGATTGATTTGAGGATATTGAAGAATCCTTGCATCCTTGGGACAAAGTCCACTTGGTCACAATGTATCTTCCTTTAAATGTGTTGTTGGATTCTGATTGCTAGAATTTTATAAAGGATTTTTGCATCTATGTTCATCAGTGATATTGGCCTGTAGTTTTATTTTTTTGTGGCATCTTTGTCAGGTTTCGGTATTAGGATAATGGAGGGCTCATAGAATGAGTTTGGAAGTTTACTTTCCTCTGCAATTTTCTAGAAGAGTTTGAGTAGGATAGGTGTTAGCTCTTCTCTAAATTTTTGGTAGAATTCAGCTGTGAAGCCATCTGGACCTGGGTTTTTGTTTGCTGGAAGATTTCTGATGACACTTTCAATTTCTGTGCTTGTGATGCATCTGTTGGGGTTTTCTATTTCTTCCTGCTTCAGTTTTGGAAAGTTGCACTTTTCTAACTCTTTGTCCATTTCTTCCTAGTTGTCCATTTTATTGGCATATAATTGCTGATAGTAGTCTCTTATGATCTTTTTTTTTTCCTGTGTTGTCTGTTGTGATCACTCCATTTTCATTTCTAATTTTATTAATTTGATTTTTCTCCCTTTCTTGATGAGTCTGGCTAATGGTTTGTCAATTTTATTTATCCTCTCAAAGAACCAGCTTTCAGCTCTGTTGGTTTTTGCTAGTGTCTCTTTTGTTTCTTTTGCATTTATTTCTGCCCTAATTTTTAAGATTTCTTTCCTCGTACTAACTCTGGTTTTTTTCATTTCTTCCTTTTCTAGTTGCTTTAGGTGTAGAGTTAGCTTATTTATTTGACTTTTTTCTTGCTTTTTGAGGTATGCCTGTATTGCTATGAACCTTCCTTTTAGCACTGCTTTTACAGTGTCCCACAGGTTTTAGGTTGTTGTGTTTTCATTTTCATTTATTTCCATGCATATTTTGATTTCTTTTTTGATTTCTTCTGTGATTCATTGGTTATTCAGAAGCGTGTTGTTCAGCCTCCATATGTTGGAATTTTTAATAGTTTTTCTCCTGTAATTGAGATCTAATCTTTATGCATTATGGTCAGAAAAGATGCTTGGATTGATTTCAATTTTTCTGAATTTATCAAGGTTAGATTTATGGCCCAGGATGTGATCTCTAATGGAAAAGGTTCTTTGTGCACTTGAGAAAAAGGTGAAATTCATTGTTTGGGGGTGAAATGTCCTATAGATATCAGTTAGGTCTGACTGGTCTATTGTATCATTTAAAATTTGTGTTTCCTTTTTAATTTTCTGTTTAGTTGATCTGTCCATAGGTGTGAGTGGGGTATTAAAGTCTCCCACTGTTATTGTGTTATTGTTAATTTCCCCTTTCATACTTGTTAGCATTTGTCTTACATATTGTGGTGCTCCTATGTTGGGTGCATATATATTTATAATTGTTATATCTTCTTCTTGGATTGATTCTTTGATCATTATGTAGTGTCTTTCTTTATCTCTTTTCATAGCCTTTGTTTAAAAGTTTATTTTATCTGATATGAGTATTGCTACTCCTGCTTTCTTTTGGTCTCTATTTGCATGGAATATCTTTTTCCAGCCCTTCACTTTCAGTCTGTATGTGTCCCTTGTTTTGAGGTGGGTCTCTTGTAGACAACGCATATAGGGGTCTTGTTTCTGTATCCATTCAGCCAGTCTTTGTCTTTTAGTTGGGGCATTCAACCCACTTAGGTTTAAGGTAATAATTGATAAGTGTGATCCTATTGCCATTTAATTTATTGTTTTGGATTTGGGTTTATATTCCCTTTTTGGTTTCCTGTCTAGAGAAAATCCTTTAGCATTTGTTGGAGAGCTGGTTTGGTGGTGCTGGATTCTCTCAGCTTTTACTTGCCTGTAAATCTTTTGATTTCTCCTTCATATTTGAATGAGATCCTTGCTGGGTACAGTAATCTGGGCTGTAGGTTATTTTTTTTTTTTTCATCACTTTAAGTAGGTCTTGCTGTTCCCTCCTGGCCTGAAGAGTTTCTATTGAAAGATCAGCTGTTATCCTTATAGGAATCCTCTTGTGTGTTATTTGCTATTTTTCCCTTGCTGCTTTTAATATTTTTTCTTTGTATTTGATCTTTGTTAATTTGATTAATATGTGTCCTGGGGTGTTTTGCCTTGGATTTATCCTGTTTGGAACTCTCTGGATTTCTTGGACTTGGGTAATTATTTCCTTCCCCATTTTAGGGAAGTTTTCAACTATTATCTCCTCAAGTTTTTTCTCATGATCTTTCTTTTTGTCTTCTTCTTCTTCTGGACTGCTATGATTCGAATGTTGGGGTGTTTAACATTGTCCCAGAGGTCTCTGAGATTGTCATTTCTTTTAATTCGTTTTTCTTGTTTCCTCTCTAATTCATTCATTTCTACCATTCTATCTTCTACCTCACTAATCCTAACTTCTGCCTCTGTTATTTTATGGTTTGTTCCCTCCAGAGTGTTTTTGATATCATTTATTGCATTATTTTTTATATATTAACTCTTTTTTGTTACTTCTAGGTCTTTTTTAAACCATTCTTGCATCTTCTCAATCCTTGTCTCCAGGCTATTTATCTGTGATTCCATTTTGTTTGGATCATTTTCACTATCATTATTTGGAATTCTTTATCAGGTAGATTCCTTATCTCTTGCTCTTTTATTTGGTTTGTTGAGCATTTATCCTGTTCCTTTACCTGCTGGGTATTCCTCTGTTTCTTCATCTTGTTTATATTGCTGTGTTTGGGGTGGCTTTTGTGTATTCTGGCAGTGTGTGGAGTTTTCTTAATTGCGGAGTTTCTTCACTGTGAGTGGGGTTGTATGAGTGGCTTGTCTAGGTTTCCTGGTTAAGGAAGCTTGTGTAGATGTTCTTGTGGGTGGAGTTGGATTTCTTTTCTCTGCAGTGCAATGAGGTGTCCAGTAATGAGTTATGAGATGTTAATTGGTTTGGAGTGACTTTGGGCAACCTGTATATTGAAGTTCAGGGCTATGTTTCTGTGTTGCTGGAGAATTTGCCTCGTATGTCTTGCTCTGGAATTTGTTGGCCCTTGGGTGCTTGGTTTCAGTGTAGATATGGAGGTGTTTGATGAGCTCCCGTCGATTAATGTTCCCTGGAGTCAGGAGTTCTCTGGTATTCTCAGGATTTGGACTTAAGCCTCCTACTTCTGGTTTTCAGTCTTATTATTACAGTAGCCTCAAGACTTCTCCATATATACAGCACCATTGATAAAACATCTAGGTTAAAGATGAAAAGCTTCTCCATAGTGAGGGACACTCAGAGAGGTTCACAGAGTTACATGGAGCAGAGAAGAGGGAGGAGGGAGACAGAGGTGACCAGGATGGGATGAGCTGGAATCAAAAGAGGAGAGAGCAAGCTAGCCAGTAATCACTTCCTTATGTGCGCTCCACAGTCTGGATCCCTCAGAAAGGTTCACAGAGTTACACAGAGAAGAGAAGAGAGAGGAAAGAGACAGAGGTGGCCAGGAGGATAAAAGAAAGTGAAGTCACTCAGTCTTGTCTGACTCTTTGTGACCCCATGGACTGTAGCCTACCAGACTCCTCTGTCCATGGGATTCTCCAGGCAATAGTACTGGAGTGGATTGCCATTCCCTTCTTCAGGGGATCTTCCCTACTCAGGGACTGAACCCAGGTCTCCCGCATTGTAGACAGATGCTTTACCGTCTGAGCCACAAAGGGGGAATCAAAAGAAGAAAGACAGATCTAGCCAGTAATCAGTTCTCTAAGTGTTCTCCACCATCCAGAATACACAGATTCACAGAGTTGGGTAGAGAAAAGAAGGGGAGGGAGGAGATAGAGGCGACCTGATGGAGAAAAAGGAGAGTCCAAAGGGGGAGAGAGCAGTCAAGCCAGTAATCTCACTCCCAAGTAAAAATGGATACTGAAGATTGGGTTCTTAAAAGTACAAAACTGACAACAAATACCAAAAGCAAAGATTAAAAATCTAGAGTAGAGGTTGGATTTTCAAAAATACAATATTAAAGAAAGAAAAAAAGTCACAACAATTATAATATATATATATATATATATATGAAGTTTGCTTTAAAAAATAGGGTCTCTTTTTTTGGGCAAAGTAATAGTAGGTTATAAAAATGAAAATTAAAGGAGTAATTGAGGACTTAAAATTTTTTTAAAATTAAAAAAATATTAAAGAAAAATAGTAAAAATATATCTAGGACTTTCTCTGGTGGTGTTGTGGGCAGTGTGGGGTCAGTTCATTTTCAGATAGTTCCTTGATCCAGCTTATATTTCTCAAGATCTATAGGCCCCTTCCTATGTAGTCGGTACTAACCACAGGGTTTTAATCTGTTACACCTGTCACTTCCAAGGAGGTTCTCTCTGTTTTGGCTTCTTCTGTTTGCTGGTCTCTTCAGTGTCTAATTTCCACCCTAACTCAAGGGGGCGGTGGTGGACACTTTTTTAGGCTCACTTGTTCAGTCATGCTGTGGGGAGGGAGGGACATTGCAAACAAATAACACTGGCATGTGCTTGCAGTGTCTCGGCCACACTGGGTTTGCACCTGCTCACTGCGTGTGTGCTTTCCCTGTCTACGTTGCTTAGGCTCTAGGTTGCTCTGCTGGGAACTGTCTGAGGCCGGCCCTGGGTTGTATGGACTTCCCAGGTCTAACCCGCTCAGGTTCAGGTACTCAGGTGGTCCTCAGAGGTGCAGACTCAGTTAGGCCTGCGTTTTGTGCCATTCCCAGGTCCAAGCAGCTCAGCTGACCAAGTGTTTGACGAGCGCGGTCACTGCAACTTATCACCTCCCCTGTCCCTGCCACTCGGTTTTCTGAGTGTACAACCAGCGCAACTTCTTAGGCAGATGTTGATGGTCCAGAATCCCAAGAAGACGTGGTTAGGAATGAAGCCTGCTTGTAGTTTCATAGATAATGCCTCTCTGGGGCCACGATTGCCCCCTTTCCGCTCTGGCTACCCCTGCCTGCCTGTCACTGAAGGGGGATGGGCCGGTCTGGAGCCCACTAGCTCTGCTCGGTCCTTTGTTCTGTGAGCGA
Source organism: Budorcas taxicolor (assembly GCF_023091745.1). Lineage (NCBI taxonomy): Eukaryota > Metazoa > Chordata > Mammalia > Artiodactyla > Bovidae > Budorcas > Budorcas taxicolor. The sequence goes on from NC_068910.1 coordinate 99,403,218, forward strand.
GCCTGACAGTGTCTTCAGTTCAGTTCAGTTTAGTCACTCAGTCATATCCGACTGTTTGGGACCCCATGAATCACAGTACGCCAGGCCTCCCTGTCCATCACCAACACCCAGAGTTCACTGAGACTCAGGTCTATCAAGTCAGTGATGCCATCCAGCCATCTCATCCTCTGTCGTCCCCTTCTCCTCCTGCCCCCAGCCCTTCCCAGCATCAAAGTCTTTTTCGCATGAGGTGGCCAAAGTACTAGAATTTCAGCTTTAGCATTATTCCTTCCAAAGAAATCCCAGTGCGGATCTCCTTCAGAATGGACTGGTTGGATCTCCTTGCAGTCCTAGGGACTCTCAAGAGTCTTCTCCGACACCGCAGTTCAAAAGCATCAATTCTTCAGCTCTCAGCCTTCTTCACGGTCCAACTCTCACATCCATACATGACCACTGGAAAAACCATAGCCTTGACTAGACGGACCTTAGTCGGCAAAGTAATGTCTCTGCTTTTGAATATGCTATGTACGTTGGTCATAACTTTTCTTCCAAGGAGTAAGCATCTTTTAATTTCATGGCTGCAGCCACCATCTGCAGTGATTTTGGAGCCCCAAAAAATAAAGCTTGACACTGTTTCCACTGTTTCTCCATCTATTTCCCATGAAGTGATGGGACCGGATGCCATGATCTTTGTTTTCTGAATGTTGAGCTTTAAGCCAACTTTTTCACTCTCCTCTTTCACTTTCATCAAGAGGCTTTTTAGTTCCTCTTCAGTTTCTGCCATAAGGGTGGTGTCATCTGCATATCTGAGGTTATTGGTATTTCTCCCGGCAATCTTGATTCCAGCTTGTGTTTCTTCCAGTCCAGCGTTTCTCATGATGTACTCTGCATATAAGATAAATAAGCAGGGTGACAATATACAGCCTTGATGTACTCCTTTTCCTATTCTGAACCAGTCTGTTGTTCCACATCCAGGTCTAACTCTTGCTTTCTGAGCTGCATACAGATTTCTCAAGAAGCAGGTCAGGTGGTCTGGTATGCCCATCTCTTTCAGAATTTTCCACAGTTTATTGTGATCCACACAGTCAAAGGCTTTGGCATAGTCAATAGAGCAGGAATAGATGCTTTTCTGGAACTCTCTTGCTTTTTCCATGATCCAGCAGATGCTGACAATTTGATCTCTGGTTCCTCTGCCTTTGCTAAAACCAGCTTGAACATCAGGAAGTTCACAGTTCACGTATTGCTGTAGCCTGGCTTGGAGAATTTTGAGCATTACTTACTAGCATGTGAGATGAGTGCAATTGTGTGGTAGTTTGAGTATTCTTTGGCATTGCCTTTATTTGGGATTGGAATGAAAACTGACCTTTTCCAGTCCTGTGGCCACTGCTGAGTTTTCCAAATGTGCTGGCATATAGTGTAGCACTTTCACAGCATCATCTTTCAGGATTTGAAACAGCTCAACTTGAATTCCATCACCTCCACTAGCTTTGTTTGTAGTGATGCTTTCTAAGGCCCACTTGACTTCACATTCCAGGATGTCTGGCTCTGGGTTAGTGGTCACATCATCATGATTACCTGGGTCGTGAAGATCTTTTTTGTACAGTTCTTCCATGTATTCTTGCCACCTCTTTATATCTTCTGCTTCTGTTAGGTCCAGACCATTTCTGTCCTTTATTGAGCCCATCTTTGTATGAAATGTTCCCTTGGTATCCCTAATTTTCTTGAAGAGATCTCTAGTCTTTCCCATTCTGTTCTTTTCCTCTATTTCTTTGCATTGATCGCTGAAGAAGGCTTTCTTATCTCTTCTTGCTATTCTTTGGAACTCTGCATTCAGATGCTTATATCTTTCCTTTTCTCCTTTGCTTTTCACTTCTCTTCTTTTCACAGCTATTTGTAAGGCTTCCCCAGACAGCCATTTTGCATTTTTGCATTTCTTTTTCATGGGGATGGTCTTGATCCCTGTCTCCTGTACAGTGTCATGAACCTCAGTCCATAGTTCATCAGGCACTCTATCTATCAGATCTAGTCCCTTAAATCTATTTCTCACTTCCACTGTATAATCAAAGGGATTTGACTTAGGTCATACCTCAGTGGTCTAGCGGTTTTCCCTGCTTTCTTCTATTTCAGTCTGAATTTGGTAATAAGGGGTTCATGATCTGAGCCATGGTCAGCTCCTGGTCTTGTTTTTGTTGACTATATAGAGCTTCTCCATCTTTGGCTGCAAAGAATATAATCAATCTGATTTCAGTGTTGATCATCTGGTGATGTCCATGTGTAGAGTCTTCTCTTGTGTTGTTGGAAGAGGGTGTTTGCTAGACCAGTGCATTTTATGTTAGGGTTTTTTGTGTGTTAGCTATCCCACAGTCTGGCTTGCTATCCCAAGTTAGTTCCCTCAGATTCCCTTGGGACATTCAGGTGCAGTCCTTACTCTAAACAATGCAGCCCGCGCCTCCCTGCCCAGGCCCCCCCACCATTCCCTCTCCCCTTCCCGCAGCCCCCACCCCCACCCCCCACCCCCCGCCCTTTGCTAGTGGCAGATGCAGGCTTCTGCGCTGCTTCTCCACTGGAAGTTACCATCGGGCACGTAATCTGTGTGTTTTAGTTATTTATTTATTTTTCCTCCCGGTTATGTTGCCCTCTGTGATTCCAAGGCTCGCCACAGACTCAGCAGTGAGAGTGTTTCCTGGTGTTTGGAAACATCTCTCTTTTTTAAGACTCCCTTCCCAGGACAGAGCTCTGTCCCTACCTCTTTTGTCTCTCTTTTTATCTTTTATATTTTTTACTACCTTCTTTCAAAGACAATGGGCTGCTTTTCTGGGTGCCTGATGTCCTCTGCCAGCATTCAGTTGTTTTGTGAAATTTACTCAGCGCTCAAATGTTTTTCTGATGAATCTGTGGGGGAGAAAGTGGTCTCCCCCTCCTATTCCTCTGCCATCTTAGGACCGCCCCCCAAGAATATATTATTTATATACATATATACGCGTGCTCAGTTGTGTTTGACTCTTTGCAACTCCATGGACTATAGCCCATCAGGCTCTTCTGTCCATGGAATTCTCCAGGCAAGAATGTTGGAGTCAGTAACTAGTCCCTTCTCCAGGGGATCTTTCTGACCTGGGTATCAAACCCAGGTCTCCCACATTGCAAGCAGATACTTCAATGTCTGAGCCATTAGGGAAGCCCCACGTATATTATTTGAGGTCAATGTATTTTTGAATTTTGAAGGTGTGGAAGCACTCTTAAATTAACTCTAATCCATTCATGGGATTAAAGTCTGTTTGGTAAACTTGTGAGGAACATGCTTTTAAACTGTAGTGTTGGAGAAGACTCTTGAGAGTCCCTTGGACTGCAAGGAGATCCAACCAGTCTATTCTGTAGGAGATCAGCCTTGGGATTTCTTTGGAGGGAATGATGTTAAAGCTGAAACTCCAGTACTTTGGCCACCTCATGTGAAGTGTTGACTTATTGGAAAAGACTATGATGCTGGGAGGGATTGGGGGCAGGAGGAGAAGGGGACGACAGAGGATGAGATGGCTGGATGGTATCACTGACTCGATGGACGTGAGTCTGAGTGAAGTTTGGGAGTTGGTGATGGACAGAGAGGCCTGGTGTGCTGCGATTCATGGAGTCGCAGAGTATTGGACACGACTGAGCAACTGAACTGAACTGAGGAACATGAGTGATTTGATTGAGTGCATGTGATCTTTATGCACATACTTTTAGACCTGGAGTGTGTAAGTTTCATTGTAAGTATTATCTGTGTACCTAGGTAGAATAATAATGGTGCACTACAAAATCTGCCTCACAGCCAGGAATATGAAACTCCTGTCCATCAGGATATTAATTTGTCATCATATGCAAGGATATTTATGCTAGGGTTTAATTTCCTTTTCTTTATTATTAATGATGCTTTATACTTGAAAGAAATTCTACCTTGAAAGCTTCTTAGAATCATTAATCCTCATGCTATATAAGAAGTAGTTAAGAATTCTTATCCATACTTGGAAATGCAAAAAGTAAGGAAGAGCTAACATGGATAATCCACGTTGTAGAAAGTAATCCTTTCTATTAAAAAAAAAAAAAAAAGACTTCACAGACACCACAGGACTGAACAGAGACAAGCTGATTGTGGTTTACTCTATTTAAGTGTTTAATTTTTTTTTGTCTGTGTGTGTAGAATAATTTATAGCTTCATAGAGTGGGAGAATTCAGACATAAAAAGACTATTATCTTTGCCTTTGTCATGGACTAGTAAGTACCTGAACTTATCTTTCCTTGTATCCAATGCTGTTTCAATAGTGAAGAATGAAACTGTAAATTTTTGCATGCATAAAGGAATGCATTCACACCTGTCTATTAAAAAAAAGAATCTTTGAGACACCTGGTCTGTTTAGTGAGTGAACAAGTGAGTGAAAGTCTCTCAGTTGTGTACAACTCTTTGTGGCCCCCATGGCCTATACAGTCAATGCAATTCTCCAGGCCAGAATACTGGAGTGGGTAATCATTCCCTTACCCAGGGCATCTGAGCCTCATCTTATAAAGTTATGTTTTATTTCAGATGACTTTAAAATTTGATCAGTGGCATCTTTTTTTTTTTAAATAACCTATTTTCCAATGCTGAAAAAAAAATGTAAAAATCAGGAAAAATTCTTAACTATTAATATTCACATTATCATTTAAAAATGAAAGATGCATTTAGCAAATAAGGAATTTTAAAGAGGATAATGAGGAAAATTCTGGAATAGTTTTGAAGATGGTATATCTTTATAAAAGGGGGGAAATCACTGAAATAAAAAATGGAAAGTGCAGACTCTGCCTAGCTAGAAAAAAAATTCACCAAAGAATGATAAATGGCAACCTATTTCTCATTCTGCTTTTGAGTATCACTTACTTGTTCTTTCTCTCTTCCTTGGCAATTTGTTCATGTTTTTGCACAGCACTTATGCACTGCAACTTGTGTACTTTGACAAGCATCTCTGCTTTAGTCTACAGACATCATCGGATCAGGAACAGAGTGCAAGACATCTTTATATCCTTACTGCTTCCTCAGCACCTGGGAGTTATTAAGTGCTCAATAAACATTTGCTGAACTAAAAAGAGACATAAAAGAACTTACTAGGATGTAGAAAATAATTACATATAAAGACATTTACATTTATTCACAGTGCTAGTGGTTGAGAAATTCAAATTTTTGTGAATAACCAATCTTTCTCACTCTGATTTTTCCATAACCAGGCCTAATTCTTTCACGTGGCTTTGTACGTAAGCAACAGAGAATCTCTACTGGCTCATTTTCTTTTTCAAAGTTTTTTTTTTTTTTAATAGAATTATAGTTGACTTACAATATTAAATTAGCTTCTGTTGTGAAACATTGTGATTTAATATTTTAATAAATTATACTTTATTTAAAATTTCTATAAAATATTGACTATATTCCCTATAATATAGTTGTACCTCTTAATTCCTTTCACCTAGTGCCTCTATCCCCACCCCTCTCTCCACTGGTAACCACCAGTTTGCTCTCTGTAACAATGAGTCTGCTTCTGTTTTATTTTACTCATTTTATTTTTTCTATTCCACATATAAGTGAAAATATACAGTATTTATATTTGTCTGTTGGACTAATTTCACTAAATATAACACCTGACTGGTTCATCTAAGGGCTTCCCTGATGGCTCCGATGGTAAAGAATCTGCCTGCGACGAGGAAAACCTGGGTACCATACCTGGGTCACAAATCGCTAGATTTCATTCTTTTGCATGGCTGACTTTGTATACAACATCTTAATTCATTAATCTGTTGATACATATAGACTGTTTTCCTATCTTGGCTATTGTAAGTAATGCTGCTATGATCATTCAAGTGTTCAAGTGTTAGTCACTCAGTTGTGTCAAACTCTTTGTGACCCCATGGATTGTAGCTCACCAGTCTCCTCTGTCCAGGAAATTGTCCAGGCAAGAATATTGGAGTGGGTAGCCATTCTCTTCTCCAGGGGATCTTCCTGACCAAGGAATTGAACCCAGGTCTCCTGCACTGCAGACAGATTCTTTACCATCTAAGCCACCAGAGAAGCCTGTGAACACTGGAGTGCTTATATCATTTTGCATCAATATTTTTGTTTCCTTCAGCTATATACCCAGTAGTAAATTTGCTGGATGAAGAGGTAGTTTTATTTTTAATTTTTTTAGGAACTTCCATACTGTTTTCCATAGTGGCTGCACAAATTTATATTCACACCAACAGTACAAGAATTCCCTTTTATCCACAGCTTTTGCAACATTTGTAATTTCTTATCTTTTTGATGATAGCCATTCTGATAGTGTGAGATAATATCTCAGTGTAGTTTTGATTTATGTTTCTTTAGTGACTGACAATTTTGAGAATCTTTTCATGTGCCAGTTGGCAATCTATACATCTTCTTTAGGAAATTTCCTATTTAAATCTTCTCTCAATTTTTAATCAGGTTGTTTGTTTTTTGACATTGAGTTTATGGGCTCTTTTATATTTTGGATATTAACCTCTTATCAAACATATTATTTGCAAATATCTTCTCCCATTCAATATATTGCCTTCTTGTTTTCTTTGCTGTACAATTTTCTAAGCTTGGTCCAATCTCATTCATTTACATTTGCTTTTGTTTCCTTTGCTAGAGGAGACATATTAAAAAAAAAAAATTGCTAAAACTTATGTCAAAGAGTATACTGCCAGTTTTCTTCTATGAGTTTTATGGTTTCTAGTCTTTCATTTAGGTATTTAATTCCTTTTGAGTTTACTTTTGGATAGGGTATGATAAAATGTTCTCATTTCTTTGAGGCTGGGTCTGTGAAAAAGATGTTAGATCTCTTCTACTAAGCTGGTCCACTCCTACCCGGATCTGCATGTGGATATGTATGCCTGAAGTGGTGGTTTCCATCCTGCAGCTGGTTTCACCACCTCCCAACTATGTGCACAGAGGAGTGTGCTTGCAATTGCTGCCTCTACCTAGACAGAAGCAGAGCTGGGCTCAGAGCTGGCCTTGTTCCCTCTTAGTGAGCTCACTGTCATTGGCAATGGGAGTCTCCACCTTGGTGGGACTCAGTGCCCAAGCAAGAGGGGTTAGCATACTAGACTTAACATGGAAAGCCAGACAGAAGAGGAGGCAGTTTTCAATCTGCTACCTCTGTGCTTTGACTGGGAGAAAGAAAGTCTGTGCCCGTGCTCTTCAGAGCAAAGTCTCAGTTTCTACAGCCCTTCAGTTAAGTCCCACTGGTTTTCAAGGCAGTTGGAACTCATCTTCCCAGTATCAGGCCCCTTGGAGAGTCCCCAGGCTTGTTATAATGCACTTTCTTTTGGATCATCAGCTAAATCTCTTTTCTCTCTTCCTACCAGATTCTGTGTGGACCTTTTTTTTTCCCCCCTTCCCCACAGTATTTGTTGTAGAAGAGCCATTCTGCAACTCTTCAGGTCAATTTCAGCAAAAGTTGCTCTATATGCCATTGCAGTTTTGATAAGTTCCTCAGAGGAGTTACTTAGGGTCCTCCTACTCCACTATATTGATCTCACCTCCCAGGTACTTTTGTTGTTTGCCTGCTTTTTGATTATTTTTTTCACCCTTCATTCTGTTTTCTCTTTATAACCTAACCATAACCTAGCAATGAAATCATGTAAATTCTTTCTACATTTGCGTACCTTTCATAACTCAGACATTACAAAAGTTAGCGAGCTAGTGTAAAATCATGTGTGTTTTTAGCAGTTCAGATATTATATTAGTGGTGGAGTTTAAAAATATAGGGATTTAAATACAAATCCTCTTTTACTTTTGATAAATTGTTAAAGCTTTTGTATTTGTAAAAATAGTATTTGGAAACAAATTTGTCATGAACTTTCTTGCCTTTCTCAATAATTTTACCCAAGTCCTTTCACTTTCTCTTGAATAATATCTTTACATCTCAGGAATTCCTTCAGTTCAGTTCATTCATTCAGTCGAGTCTGACTCTTTGTGATCCCATGAACCGCAGCACACCAGGCCTCCCTATCCATCACCAACTCCTGGAGTTTACCAAAACTCATGTCCATTGAGTCAGTGATGTCATCCAAAGATTTCATTCTCTGTCATCTCCTTCTCCTCCTTCCCTCAATCTTTCCCAGCATCAGGGCCTTTTCAAATAAGTCAGCACTTCACATCAGGTGGAAAAAGTATTGGAGTTTCAGCTTCAACATCAGTCCTCCCAATGAACATTCAGGACTGATCTCCTTTAGGATGGACTGGTTGGATCTCCTTGCAGTTCAAGGGACTCTTAAGAATCTTCTCCAACATCACAGTTCAAAAGCATCAATTCTTCAGCACTCAGCTTCCTTTATAGTCATACTCTCACATCCATACATTACTACAGGAAAAACCATAACCTTGACTAGACAGACATTTGCTGACAAAGTAATCACTCTGCTTTTTATTATGGTGTCTAGGGTGGTCATAACTTTCCTTCCAAGGAGTAAGTGTCTTTTAATTTCATGGCTGCATCACCATCTGCAGAGATTTTGGAGCCCAAAGAAATAAAGTCAGCCACTGTTTCCCCATCTAGCTGCCATGAAGTGATGGGACCAGATGTTATGACCTTAGTATTCTGAATGTTGAGTTTTAAGCCAACTTTTTCACTTTCCTCTTTCATTTTCATCAAGAGGTTCTTCAGTTCTTCTTCACTTTCTGCCATGAGGGTGGTGTCATCTGCATATCTGAAGTTATTGATATTTCTCTGGCAATCTTGGTTACAGTTTGTGCTTCTTTCAGCCCAGTGTTTCTCATGATGTACTCTGCATATAAATTAAATAAGCAGGGTGACAATATATAGCCTCGACCTACTCCTTTTCCTATGTGGAACCAGTCTATTTTTTCATGCCTGTTCTAACTGTTGTTTCCTGATCTGCATACAGATTTCTCAAGAGGCAGGTCCTTACATAGTTAGACAAAGTCTGTGAAATGCAATTTAACATTCATTTATATACCCTTTGTATTTCCACATATCATTCCTAGTTCTTCACAAATATTAGCTAATTTAAAAATCACGAAGAAGTAGTTGCTATTATTATTAGCTCCATTTTGCTCAAACAAAGCAAAGTAAACTTTCATATTTAGAACTGCTGCTGCTGCTGCTAAGTCTCTTCAGTCATGTCTGACTCTGTGCGACCCCATAGACGGCAGCCCACCAGGCTCCACTGTCCCTGGGATTTTCCAGGCAAAAACACTGGAGTGGGTTGCCATTTCCTTCTCCAATGCATGCAAGTGAATAGTGAAAGTGAAGTCGCTCAGTCGTTTCCGACTCTTAGCGACCCCATGGACTTCAGCCCACCAGGCTCCTTCATCCATGGGATTTTCCAGGCAAGAGTGCTGGGGTCCAGCCCCGGTGGATCCAGGGAATTCGAAGGTGGGGACGGCGTCGGCATCTTTGGAAAAAATACACATTTAATTACAGATATAGAGAGAGATTAGAAACGGATAGTGTAGTAGGAGATAGTGTAGTGGAGAAAAGGAGGCTGAATCCAGATGGGAATTCAGCCAGAGAAATGGGAGCAAGAAAGAAGCAACATGGGGGAATCAGTCTTTCCAGAAACTGATCCAATTTCTTTATTTTTGGGTTTGCTTATATACCTTTTGTTACACATAGGGATGAATACAGAGTCACGTGGGTGTCAGCAGTCCTGACCTTTATCAAAATCAGGTGCTTCACATAAATGTATAAAAAAAAAAGGTCTTAGGGATATTACATCATCTTCTAGCCATGAGTGAGACCTGCTGACATTTTATGATCCTTTCTTTCTGATAACCAAAAAATTATTTTTTCCAAGGGTGTTTTTTCTTAAACCAGGCACCACCCTCCAAATAAAGTTACATTCCTATAGGGTGAGGGTGTAGTGAGTTACAATCAAGAAAGGAATCTATTTAACCCAAGGTTAACATGATTAATCTTAAAGGTTAATACTTATTTCTCCTATATGCTTAAAGGTTAATACTTATTTCTGCTATGTGTTATATTCATTATAAGGGCAGGGAACATGGAGATTTAGCAGCAAACATCAGCCCAACAAATAAAAATTCTTTCACCAATGGTCCGCTTAAGATTTATTTAGTCTTAAGATAGTGATAAAGTTACATTTTTACATAGCAAGGACACAGTGATTTATAACAAAGTACAGTAATCTATTACAAAAGAGAAAATTCATTCAAAAAGTCTAGTATTGCTAACCTTAAAAACTACTATATTTCCTTTTCTATATTCCAAATACATTAATATATTCCCAGGTGCCTAAGGATATGGAGGCCTGGCTCAACAAGAAGAAAAAGCCCTATGATAATTAAGACTCTCAAAATACTCCAAAACTCTCTGTACTGTTTATGGTTAAGAGGTAGTAAACAATCATGTGGCAGGAGTATGGATAATCCTGTCACACAAGCTAGTCTGTCAGCAGAGAAGTTTGACCTGAGACATCCTTGTCCCACCCAGAGCAGGGAATTAACAGCAATTATTGACACAACAAATGAAAAACCCTTCACCAATATAATTCCTAACCAACCCACTATACTAATAATTTCTAACTCCCCAAAAGAATTTGCCTTTAGTAAGTCTAAAACATCTCATGCCTCTCAGATTGGGAGGCTGTAAACAATCACATGTGGCCAGACAAACCTATACAGGTGGGCTAGATAACCTTCAGAGGAGTTCCTAAGCTGAAACAGTCTTGTCACGCCCAGGAATTTTTATTGCCTTGGAGCTGCACGTTTACTCCTTCTCCGAGAGAAACGGTTATGGGGGAGAGCCCCATGTAAAGTGATAGGCGTAGGTGAGAGCATAAAACAGACTCTGGTTTGGGGGTTAGATGCTCGGGAACAGGGGGTTTCCTGAGGCTTGATCACGCCTTTGCGTATGCCAAGCCTCCTTCCTCCTGACCTTTGCCATGGGCGGAGTTCCTCACGCTGGCCCCCAGCACAAGAGTACTGGGGTGGGGTGCCATTGCCCTCTCTGTATTTAGAGCTGCTGCTGCTGCTGCTGCTGCTGTCTCTTCAGTCGTGTCCGACTCTGTGCGACCCCACAGACGACAGCCCACCAGGCTCCCCCATCCCTGGGATTCTCCAGGCAAGAATACTGGAGTGGGTTGCCATTTCCTTCTCCAATGCATGAAAGAGAAAAGTGAAAGTGAAGTCGCTCAGTCGTGTCCGACTCTTAGCGACCCCATGGACTGCAGCTTACCAGGCTCCTCCATCCATGGATTTTCCAGGCAAGAGTACTGGAGTGGGGTGCCATTGCCTTGAGCTAGTAATTATTAAAAGACAATTATGTAAAGCCAAAGGAGTCTGACTTCAGAATCCAATGTTTATGCTACTTCCCAAAAAACTATGACAAAAAAAATCCGTGTTTTAACTTAAATGAAATACTTCGTATACCATTCAATCCAGATTTGTCAATAAGTAAACTGAAGCTGGGGCTTCCCTGATGCCTCAGCAGGTAAAGAATCCACCTGCAATGCAGGAGAGAGAGTTCAAACTCTGAGTCAGAAAGATCCCTTGGAGGAAGAAATGGCAACCCACTCTGGGTTTCTTGCCTGGGAAATCCCATGGAGAGAAGAGGCTAGAGACTCACAAAAATTTGGATATGACTGAATACATGACTGAAAACATGATTGATGCACACATGCTAAGTTAAACCTGATTTTGACCATCTATTCCATGTAACAGTGATCTTTCTCTTTCTAAAAATATATCTCTTAAGTAGCTTTTTCCTTAAAATGTCCCAATTCATCCTTTGCTTAGAACGTTCATACACATACATTGCTTATTTACTTGTTTTCCCCCAATCATAATCATGTAAGACCAGATCTTGGCCTTATCAAACAACTTTAGAAGACAATGAATTTCAAAAAATTATAAGGAAAATATTGTATGCCTATATATTTTTCCTGAATGTGTTTTTATAGCTTTCACCAAATTTTTAAAATGACCAATAGAAGTAAAAACCTTTTGTTTCACATGTAATTAAATCAAGTACACATAGACTGTAAAGTTCAATGATAAGGGGTATTATGTTGCTTAGTTGTTCAGTCATGTCCAACTCTTTGCAACCCCATGGACTGTAGTCCACCAGGCTCCTCTGTCCATGGGATTTTCCAGGCAAGACTACTGGAGTGGGTTGCCATTTCCTCCCTCAGAGGATCTTTCTGAACCAGGAATTGAACCAGGGTCTCCTGCATTGCAGGCAATTTCTTTACCAGCTGAGCTATCAGGATGGTTAAGGGGTATTTGGATTCCTTTAAAAAATAATAATAATAATTTATTTATTTTAATTGGAAGCTAATTACTTTACAATATTGTAGTGGTTTTTGCCATACATTGACATGAATCAGCCATGGGTGTACATGTGTCCTGCATCTTGAACCCCCCTCCCAACTCCCTCCCCATCCCATCCCTCAGGGTCATCCCTGTGCACCATCCCTGAGCACCCTGTCTCATGCATCAAACCTGGACTGGCAATCTATTTCACATATGGTAATATATATGTTTCAATGTAGTTCTCGCAAATCATCCCACCCTTGCCTTCTCCCACAAAGTCCAAAGGACTGTTCTTTATGTCTGTGTCTCTTTCGCTCTCTCATATATTGGGCCAAAATTATCGTCTTTCTAAATTCCATATATATGCATTAATATACTGTATTGGTGTTTTTCTTTCTGACTTCACTCTGTATAATAGGCTCCAGTTTCATCCACCTCATTAGAACTGATTCCAATGGATTTTTTTTAATAGTTGAGTAATACTCCATTGGGTATATGCACCACAGCTTTCTTATCCATTCATCTGCTAATGGACATCTAGGTTGCTTCCATGTTCTGGCTATTGTAAACAGTGTTGCAATGAACATTGGGGTACATGTGTCTCTTTCAATTCTGGTTTCCTCATTGTGTATGCCCAGCAGTGGGGTTGTTGAGTTGTATGGCAGTTCTATTTCCAGTTTTTTAAGGAATCTCCATGCTGTTCTCCATAGTGGCTATACTAGATTGAATTCCCACCAACAGTGTAAAAGCTTTCCCTTTTCTCTGCACCCTCTCCAGCATTTATTATTTGTAGACTTTTGGATAGCAGCCATTCTGACCTTTGGGAGATGGTACCCCATTGTGGTTTTTATTTGCATTTCTCTGATACTGAGTGATGTTGAACATCTTTTCGTATGTTTGTTAGCCATCTGTATGTCTTTGGAGAAATGTCTGTTTAGTTCTTTGGCCTATTTTTTGATTGGGTCATTTATTTTTCTGGAATTGAGCTGCAGGTGTTGCTTGTATATTTTCGAGATTAGTTGTTTGTCAGTTGCTTCATGTGCTATTATTTTCTTCCATTCTGAAGGCTGTCTTTTCACCTTTCTTATAGTTTCCTTTGTTGCGCAGAAGCTTTTTATTTTAATTAGGTCCCATTTGTTTCTTTTTGCTTTTATTTCCAATATTCTGGGAGGTGGGTCATAGAGGATCCTGCTTTGATTTATGTCAGAGAGTGTTTTGCCTATGTTCTACTCTAGGAGTTTTATAGTTTGGTCTTTAACCCATTTTGAGTTTATTTTTGTGTATGGTGTTAGAAAGTGTTCTAGTTTCATTCTTTTACAAGTGATTGACCAGTTTTCCCAGCACCACTTGTTAAAGAGATTGTATTTTCTCCATTGTATATTCTTTCCTCCTTTGTCAAAGATAAGGTGTCCATAGGTGCGTGGATTTATCTCTGGGCTTTCTATTTTGTTCCATTGATCTATATTTCAGTCTTTTTTCCAGTACCATACTGTCTTGATGACTGTAGCTTTGTAGTATAGTCTTAAGTCAGGCAGATTGATTCTTCCATTTCCATTCTTCTTTCTCAAGGTTGCTTTAGCTATTCGAAATTTTTTTAATTTCCATACACATTGTGAAATTATTTGTTCTAGCTCTGTGAAAAATACCATTGGTAGCTTGATAGGGATTGCATTGAATCTATAGATTGCTTTGGGTAGTATATTCATTTTCACTATATTGATTCTTCTGATCCATGAACATGGTATGTATCATCTTTGATTTATTTCATCAGTGTTTTATGGTTTTCTATATATAGGGTTTTTTTTTTCTTTCTTTCTTTCTTTAGGTAGATTTATTCCTAAATATTTTATTATTTTCGTTGCAATTGTGAATGGAATTGTTTCCTTAATTTCTCTTTCTGTTTTCTCATTGTTAGTGTATAGGCATGTAAGGGATTTGTGTGTGTTAATTTTGTATCTTGCAACTTTAGTATATTCATTGATTAGCTCTAGTAATTTTCTGGTGGAGTCTTTAGGGTTTTTTATGTACAGGATCATGTCATCTGCAAACAGTGAGAGTTTTATTTCTTCTTTTCCAGTTTGGATTCCTTTTATTTCTTTTTCTGCTTTGATTGCTGTCACTAAAACGTCCAAAACTATGTTAAATTGTAGTGGTGAGAGTGGGCACCCTTGTCTTTTCCTGACTTTAGAGGAAATGCTTTCAGTTTTTCACCATTGAGGATAATGTTTTCTGTGGGTTTATCATATATGACTTTTATTGTGTTGAGGTATGTTCCTTCTAGGCCTGCTTTCTGGAGAGATTTGTCATAAATGAATGTTGACTTTTGTCAAAGGCTTTCTATGCATCTATTGAGACAATCATATCGTTTTTATCTTTCAATTTGTTAATGTAATGTATTACATAGTTTGATTTGCAGATATTGAAGAATCCTTGCATCCCTGGGATAAAGCTCACTCAGTCATGATGTATGATCTTTTAAATATGTTGTTGGATCTAACTGTTTGCTAGAATTTTGTTAAGGATTTTTGCATCTATGCTCATCAGTGATATTGGCCTGTACTTTTGTGTGTGTGTGTGGTATCTTTGTCTGGTTTTGGTATTAGGGTGATGGTGGCTTCATAGAATGAGTTTGGAAGATTACTTTCCTCTGAAATTTTCTGGAAGAGTTTGAGTAGGATAGGTGTTAGCTCTTCTCTAACATTTTAGTAGAATTCAGCTGTGAAGCCGTCTTGTCCCGGGCTTTTGTTTGCTGGAAGATTTCTGATAACAGCTTTGATTTCCGTGCTTGTGATGAGTCTGTTAAGATTTTCTATTTCTTCCTGGTTCAGTTTTGTAAAGTATACTTTTAAAGAATTTGTCCATTTCTTCCAAGTTGTCCATTTTCTTGGGCATATATTGCTGATAGTAGTTTCTTATGATCCTTTGTATTTCTGTGTTATCTATTGTGATATCTTCATTTTCATTTCTAACTTTGTTAATTTGATTATTCTCCGCCCCCCCCATTTTTATGAGTCTGGCTAATGGTTTGTCTAATTTATTTACCTTCTCAAAGAATCAGCTTTTAGCTTTGTTGATTTTGGCTATGGTCTCCTTTATTTCTTTTGTATATATTTCTGCCCTAATTTTTATGATTACTTTCCTTCTACTAGCCCTGATGTTCTTCATTTCCTCTTTTTCTAGTTGCTTTAGGTTATTTATTTGATTTTTCTCTTGTTTCTTAAGGTAAGCTAGTATTGCTATGAACCTTCCCTTAGCACTGCTTTTACTGAATCCCATAGGTTTTGGGATGTTGTGTTTTCATTTTCATTAATTTCTATGCATATCTTGATTTCTTTTTTTTAATTTCTTCTGTGGTTTTCTGATTATTCAGAAGTGTGTTGTTTAGCCTCCATATATTTGTATTTTTAATAGTTTCCCCCACCCCACCCCACCCCACCTGTAGTTGACATCTAATCTTGCTACATTGTGATCTGAAAAGATGCTTGGAATGATTTTAATTTTTCTGTTTTTAATTTACTAACGCTAGATTTATGGCCCAGGATATGATCTATTCTGGAGAAGGTTCTGTGCACACTTGAGAAAAAAGGTGAAATTCATTGTTTTGAGGTGAAATGTCCTATAGATATCAATTAGGTTTAACTGGTCAGTTTTACCATTTAAAGTTTGTGTTGCCTTGTTATTTTTTTGTTTAGTTGATCTATCCATAGGTGTGAGTGGGTTATTAAAGTCTCCTGCTATTAGTGTGTTATTGTTAATTTCCCCTTTCATACTTGTTTGCACTTGCCTTACATATTGCAATGCTCCTATGTTGGGTGCATATATATATCTTCTTCTTGGATTGATCCTTTGATCACTATGTAATAGCCTTCTTTGTCTCTTTTCATGGCCTTTATTTCAAGGTCTGTTTTATATGATATGAGTATTGTTACTCCTGCTTTCTTTTGGTCTCCATTTGCGTGAAATACCTTTTTCCAGCCCTTCACTTTCAGTCTGTATGTGTCCTTTGTCTTGAGGTGGGTCTCTTGTAGACAGCATATATAGGGGTCTTGTTTTTTATTCCATTCAGCCAATCTTTGTCTTTTGATTGGGGCATTCAACTCATTTACATTTAAGGTAATTATTGATAAATATGATCCTGTTCCCATTTATTTTGATGTTTTGGGTTCAAGTTTATACACCTTTTTTGTGTTTCCTGTCAAGAGAAAATCCTTTAGCATGTGTTGAAGAGCTAGTTTGGTGGTGCTGAATTCTCTCAGCTTTTGCCTGTCTGTAAAGCTTTTTTTTCTCCTTCATATTTGAATGAGATCCTTGCTGAGTACAGCAATCTAGGTTGTAGTTTTTTTTCTCTTTCATCACTTTAAGTATGTCCTGCCATTCCCTTATGGCCTGAAGAGTTTCTATTGGAAGGTCAGCTGTTATCCTTATAGGATTGCCAGGAGAAATATCAATAACCTCAGATATGCAGATGACACCACCCTTATGGCAGAAACTGAAGAGGAACTAAAAAGCCTCTTGATGAAAGTGAAAGTGGAGAGTGAAAAAGTTGGCTTAAATCTCAACATTCAGAAAACAAAGATCATGGCATTTGGTCCCATCACTTCATGGGAAATAGATGGGGAAACAGTGGAAACAGTGTCAGACTTTATTTTTTGGGGCTCCAAAATCACTGCAGATGGTGACTGCAGCCATGAAATTAAAAGACGCTTATTCCTTGGAAGAAAAGTTATGACCAACCTAGACAGCATATTCAAAAGCAGATACATTACCTTGTCAACGAAGGTCTGTCTAGTCAAGGCTATGGTTTTTCCAGTGGTCACGTATGGATGTGAGAGTTGGACTGTGAAGAAGGCTGAGCACCAAAGAATTGATGTGTTTGAACTGTGGTGTTGGAGAAGACTCTTGAGGGTCCCTTGGACTGCAAGGAGATCCAACCAATCCATTCTGAAGGAGATCAACCCTGGGATTTCTTTGAAAGGAATGAAACTAAAGCTGAAGCTCCAGTACTTTGGACACCTCATGAGAAGAGTTGACTCATTGGAAAAGACTCTGATGCTGGGAGAGATTGGGGGCAGGAGGATAAGGGGACGACCCAGGATGAGATGGCTGGATGGCATCACTGACTCAATGGATATGAGTCTGAGTGAACTCCGGGAGTTGGTGATGGACAGGGAGGCCTGGCGTGCTGCAATTCATGGGGTCGCAAAGAGTCGGACACGACTGAGTGACTGAACTGAACTGAACTGATGTGTGCTATTTGTTGCTTTTCTCTTGCTGCTTTTAATATTTGTTCATTGTGTTTGATCTTTGTTAACTTGATTAATATGTGTCTTGTGATGTTTCACCTTGGGTTTATCCTGTTTGAGACTCTCTGAGTTTCTAGGACTTGGATGGCTATTTCCTTCCCCACTTTAGGGAAGATTTCAGCTATTATCTCCTCAAGGATTTTCTCATTGTCTTTCTTTTCATCCTCTTCTTCTGGAACTCCTATGATTCAAATGTTGGGGCATTTAACATTGTCCCAGAGGTGTCTGAGGTTGTCCTCATGTCGTTTAATTCTTTTACTTTTTTCCTCTCTGCTTCATTTACTTTGACCATTCTATCTTCCACCTCACTTATCCTATCTTCTGCCTCAGTTATTCTACTATTGGTTCCCTCCAGAGTGTTTTTGATCTCAATTATTGCATTATTCATTATCGATTGACTCTATTATATTTCTTCTAGGTCCTCGTTGAACATTTCTCTCATGTTCTCAATCCTTGTCTCCAGACTATTTATCTGTAACTCCATTTTGTTTTCAAGATTTTGGATCATTTTTATTCTCATTATTCTGAATTCTTTTTCAGATAGTCTCCTTATCTCCTCTTCTTTTGTTTGGCTTGGTGGGCATTTATCATGTTCGTTACCTATTGAATATTTCTCTACTTTTTCATCCTGTTTAGATTGCTGTGTTTGGGGTGGCCTTTCTGTATGCTCGAGGTTTGTGGTTCCTCTTTATTGTGGAGGTTCCTCCTTGTGGGTGGGGTTGGACAAGTGGCTTGTGAAGGTTTCCTGGCTAAGGAAGCTTGTGTCAGTGTTCTGGTGGGTGGAGCTGGATTTGTTCTCTCTGGAGTGCAATGAGGTGTCCAGTATTGTGTTTTGAGGTGTCTATGGGTTAGGTGTGACTTGGCCCCCTGTATTTTAATGCTCAGCATTATGTTCCTGTGTTATTGGAGAATTAGCTTGGTATGTCTTGCTCTGAAACTTGCTGGCTCTTGGGTGGACCTTGGTTTCAGTGTAGGTATGGAGGCTTTTGGATGATCTCTTATCAATTAATGTTCCCTGGAATCAGGAGTTTTCTGGTGTTCTCAAGTCTTGGATTTTAGCCTCCTGCCTCTGGATTTCAGTTTTATTCTTACAGTAGCCTCAAGACTTCTCTACCCATATTACACTGATGATCAAACATCTAGGTTACTGGTGAAAAGATTCTCCACAATGAGGTACACCCAGAGAGGATCACAGAGTTACATGGAGAAGAAAAGAGGGAGATAAAGGTGACCAGGAGAAGAGGAGGAATCAAAATGGGAGAGAGCAATCTAGCCAGTAATCAATTCCCTATTTGCTCTCCACAGTCTGGAACACTCACAGAGGTTCACGGAGTTACATAGAGAAGAGAAGAGGGAGTAGAAGAGAGATACAGGTGACCAGGAGGAGAAGAGGGGGAGTCAAAAGGAGAGAGACAGATCTAGCCAGTATTCAGTTCCCTAAGTGTGTTCTCCAAAGCCCAGAACACCAAAAGAGATTCACGATGTTGGGTAGAAAAGAGAAGGGGAATGAGGAGATAGAGGTGACCTGGGGGAGATAAATGAGAGTCAAAATGGGGAGAGAGTAATCAAGCCAGTAATCACACTTCTAAGTAAAAATGAGTACTGAAAATTGGATTCCTAAATGTATAAAATTGATAACAAATGCCAAAAAGCAAAGATTAAAAATCTAGAGTAGAGGTTAGACTCTCAAAAATACAACATTAAAAAAAATCACAAAAATTATTATATATATATGAAATTTGCTTTGAAAATAGGGTGTTTTTGCAAGGTAATATAAGTTTATAAAAATGAAAAATAAAGGAGTAATAAAGAACTTAAATTTTTTTTTTAAATGCAGAAATTAAAAAGTGATAATAGTAAAATATATTTCAGAATTTCTCTGGAGCTGTTGAAGGCATTGTGGGGTCAGTTCAGTTTCAGATAGTTCCTTGTTGCAGCTAATACTTCTTCTCAAGGTCTCTAGGCCCCTTCCAATGTAGTCAGTGCTAACTACAGGGTTTTAATCTGTTGCACCTGTCACTTCCAAAGTTGTTCCCTCTTTGTTTATTTTGGCTTCCTCTGTTTACATATCTCTTCAGTGTCTAATTTCTGCCCTGACACAAGGGGGCAAAAGTGGTCACTTTTATTTAGATTTACTAGTTCAGTTGTGCTGTGGGGAGGAACACTGCAAACAAATATCACCAGCGTATATGGGGAGTGCTTCAGTATCTAGGCTACACTGGGTTTGCCCCCACTCACAGCGTGTGTGCTTTCCCAGTCTACACTGCTCAGCTCCAGGTTGCTCTGCCTGGGGAACAGTCTAAAGTGTGCCCTGGATTGTGTGCACTTCCCAGGACTAAGCCACTCAGGTTCAGCATCTTGGGCACTTCACAAAAGCACAGACTCTGTTGGGCCAATGTTTTGTGCCTTTCCCAGGTCTGAGCAGCTCAGGGGAGCAGGTGCTTGGTGAGTGCACTCTCCTCAGGTGGGCAGTGCATCTTAGCACCTCCCCGGTCCCAGCTCCTTGGTTTCCTGGGTGCTCTGCGAGAGCACCATCTCAAGTGTGCCATGTGTTTCCTCCAGGGAAGCTGATCTCTGGCTATGACCCTCCTGGCAGATGTCAAACACCTAGGATCCCAGGAAGATTTGGTTAGCAACTGAGAGCCTGCTCACAGTTTGGTGGAGCATGCTGTCTCTGGGACCGAGATTGCCCCTTGCGCTCCGGCTCTGGCTGGTGCACGCCTGCCTCTCTGCCTCAGGTTGGGGGATAAGCCTGTCCACAGCTGGCTAGCTCTCCTTTGGTGATTGTTCAATCCTTTGTTCTATGAGCAGGCCAAGCTGTGCCTTAGAGGTTTTCGCTGGAAAGTTATCTTTCTCTCTCTCTCCTTTTTTTTTTTTTTTCCCCTCTCTCTCTCTGGCTATCCCACAATTTGGGTTGCTATCTCATGTTAGCTCCCTCAGATTGTCCTCAGGGCATTCGGGCCATTCCTTACCCTAAGCATGCTACCCATGCCTCCCTGTTCAGCCCCCCGCTGGCTTCTGGTGGACGCAAGCATCTGGCCTACTTTTCCATTGGGAGTTTCAGTTAGGCAAGTATTCTGTGTTTTTGTTTTTGTTTTGTTTTTTCCCCTCCCGGTTATGTTGCCCTCTGAGATTCCAAAACTCCCCACAGACCTACTGGTAGGAGGGTTTCCTGGTGTTTGGAAACTTCTCCTCCTTCACGACTCCCTTCCCCAGATGGGTTTCCATCCCTAACTCTTTTGTCTCTCTTTTTATCCTTTATATTTTGTCCTATCTCCTTTCAAAGAGAATGGGCTGCCTTTCTGGGTGCCTGGTGTCCTCTGCCAGCATTCAGAAATTGTTCCATTGAATTTTCTCAGCATTCAAATGATCTTTCAATGAATTTATTGGGGTGAAAGTGGCCTCCCTGTCTTCTTCCTCTGCCATCTTAGGGCCGCCCCTGAATTCCCTATTTAAATTGAACTGATGACAGTGATTCTTAGAGGACAGATGTTTTGTGAATCTTTGTATTCTGATCCTTAGGTTTTTGTCAAGTTTTGAATGGCTAATGCATACGTTTAATAAATTAATAAAATGTTTGGTGCCTGTTTATATATCATAGACAGTATGCACAAGATTCTCCAACTGTCTTCCAGCAGCAGAGAAACTGGATCATTAGTGCCAGACCCAATTATCAAAAAAATTCCTCCATTTTCAACTGAGTCATTTTAGTAACCATAATATGACATTAGTATATTTTAAAAAGTGTAGAGTCCATTAGTTATAAAGTCATTACATGATTTCTCTTTGAGAACAGCCATCCCTACGTGTGCGAGGTGCTATCTTAACATGATCATCCCACATTCTACAATTGCTGTATTTGCCTTGAACTCTGTAGGTTTTTCAGACCACAAACACTGCAGATTTTATAATTTAGATTTTATCCTTGGGCTAAAAGTGGTAAAAATAGGGAACTCACCCTATGGTGACTTCTATTTTCAGATTTTGTTATCTCTCTATAATCTGTCTGATTTTCTTTTCTTTCTTTTTTTTTTTTTTTTTTTTGAAGGTTTTAGGAAGTTTTTTTTTTTTTTTTTTTTTTTTTAATGTTTGTTTGGTATTTTGCTTAGAGTTGTGCTTACTATCTGATGAAGGTCAGTTTTCCAGGTATTTACTCAGCTAAAACTGAAATAGAACTAACCAACAGTCTACATGTTTCAAATATATAAAGAGAAGAGAAACATTTTAATTTTATCCAAGTATTTACCAGTTGTAGTATTCAGTTTTATTTTGTTTTGTTTTTTCCCCACATATACAAGAGCTTTGTATCAGTTGAAATTCTCTGGAGAAGCAGGTTCAATAGGATTTAGATATATACTGAAGTACATAGATATATACACAGAGAAAGACAGAGACAGAGGTTTTAAAGAATTGGCTCCTGTGTTTATGGGCCTGGCACACTTTAAAATCTATAGGACAGGCTAGCAAGCTAGAAACTCAGGAAGGATTCCTAAGTCACAGTCTTGACACAGATATCCTTCTTTATGAAACCAAAGTTTTTGGGTTTCTTTTTTTTTTTTTTTGCTTTTAAGGCTTTTAAGTGATTGTGTGTATGTTGCTTAGCTGTGTCTGTCTCTTTGTGACCCTATGGACTGTATCCCACCAGGCTTCTCTGTCCTTGTAATTCTCCAGGCAAGAATACTGGAGTGGCTTGCTGTTTCTTTCTTCAGGGTATCTTCCCAAACTGGGGATCAGACCCAGTCTCTTGCACTGCAGGTGGACTCTTTCCTATCTGAGTCACCAAGGGAGATTACTTAAATTCAACTGATTGTTAGTAAAATACAAAACTACACTCATACTAACATCCATACTAGTATGTGAACAACCAGCTGGGCATCACAGCCCAAACAACCTGCTAATAAAATTAACTGTCACAGGTTTTATCTAGAACTATGTTCCTAAAAAAAAAAAAACTCCCACTATTTCTCAGTGCATATCTACTGGTGGCAGATGTCTGAGCCCTTGGTTATATAAATCATTTTTATTTTGCCTTAATTTTAAATTATATTTTTGCTGACCATAGAATACAAGTTTGATAGGCCTTTTTTCAGCATTAAAAAATGATTTTCCATCAATTTCCCAATTTCATTTTTTAATGAGAAGTCAATAGTGTTTATTTACTTTATGTAATATATTTCTTTTTTTAATGGACTTTTTGAAGTCTCTCTCTCTGTTTCTCTTCCCTCTCACACCTTATTTTTTTCTTCTATGGAAATTAACTGCACCACTTCTATATATGGATTATTTGTGTTGTTTTTTTAAAACATTTTGGAACTTCTTGCAACTGAGAGATAGATTTTTATGTTATAAAAAATCAACCATAATTACATTTCTGCCCTCAAATATAAAAACTGTTCATCTCAAAATTTTTGTCATCTCTAGAAATGTTGCTAACTAAAGGTGGCAATATATTCTTTAGGTCATATTCTCTTGTTTCTTCACATGTA
This sequence comes from Budorcas taxicolor, assembly GCF_023091745.1. Taxonomy (NCBI): domain Eukaryota; kingdom Metazoa; phylum Chordata; class Mammalia; order Artiodactyla; family Bovidae; genus Budorcas; species Budorcas taxicolor. The sequence continues at coordinate 99,426,281 of NC_068910.1, forward strand.
ATCATTTTATGCTGGTTGTCTTGGATGTTTAATCATTGAGTCTCTGTGTTGATGCCTTCCTCTAAATAACTTCGACTTTTGTTTGAGCAAGCTGGTGGACCACCTGGGTCATTTGATGGCTTTTTGTTGTTGTTTGTTTGTTTCAGTGTTTTATCAGAGTCCTGTTTTCTCAGGGCTCTTCCTAAAATAGAGCCTTTCTGGCATCTTAACTGAATGTCTGGTGGGTTCAGTGCAGTTTCTCCAACCTTTTGTTTTGAACATCATCCGTGTGAAATCCAAAATTACGGATTTACCATCTCTTCCTAAATGTTCTGCAGGTCATTTGTTACAATACGTATGAAAATTAAGGGCATTATGCTCAACAAAACCCCACTCCAGTACTCTTGCCCGGAAAATCCCATGGACGGAGTAGCCTGGTGGGCTGCAGTCCATGGGATCGCTGAGTCCGACACAACTGAGCGACTTCCCTTTCATTTTTCACTTTCATGCACTGGAGAAGGAAATGGCAACCACTCTAATATTCTTGCCTGGAGAATCCCAGGGACAAGGGAGCCTGGTGGGCTGCCATCTATGGGGTCGCCCAGAGTTGGACGCAACTGAAGCGACTTAGCAGCGGCAGCAGCCCATGCTGAACAAAATAATTCAGACAGGATAACTAATACTATATGATATTTCTTATACATAGAATCTAAAAAAGTTAAAAGTTGATCTCATAGAAATAGACTAGAATGGTGTTTGCCAAGACCTGGAGTAGGGAGGGGAAATGGAGAGATGTAGGTCACAATGTATGTAGATGCAGTTATAATATGAATCATTTCTGAGAATCTAATGTACAGATGATGAGGTTTGTAACACTACTATATATTTGAAATAGCTGAGAGTAGATCTTAAGCATTCTCACCATACAAAAATGAACTAACTGTAAATTTATGGATGTATTAATTATCTTGACCTTGATAATTATTTTACAATGTGTAGGTTTATCAAATCATAACATTATATATGGAATACTATTATGTTTATCAGTCATTCCTCAAAAAATCTGGACAAAAGTTTTTTACATTGTAAAACCATATATTCAATATTATCAAAGGCATATTTATATGACATAAAAAAATCTTTAGTGAAAAATAAAAATCATCATATTAATTAAAAATAATGACACCTGGAATAAAGCTACATGATTTTAGACCTTATTCTGTGTTATCCTTCCCTCAAGGATTCTAGTCCTGGATCTGTGTCACCCAGCATCTAAAAGGAAATGCTCTGTACATTTTATGCATGTTATAGTTGCTCACAATGGAAGGGTGAGTGTACTATTGCTCTGATATGGCTGAGAGAGAAGAAATTTTACATTGTGTTTTTATGGAAATCACCTCTAATTTTCCATAGTATTTCTTTTTGTTTGACAGGCTGAGGTTATCTGTCCTACAGATAGATAAATATTCATTTTCATTATATATATATACTCATTAGATATGTGTATATATACTAATTTTCAGAGTTGTGTTTATCCTTTGATATAGATATTTTAATAGAAGACAAAGTTCTACAAAGAAGGAAAAGTGTCATACTTATTTCCAATTCATCTGTTGATGTTCACTATTTTTTTTTTAAATATTAGGTATTACAATCAGGAAATTTTCATGCTCACTGATGACACTGACTTTCTAGCTTTATTTATGGTAGTTTTGTTGCAATCTATTGGGTGTTAATACTTTCATATCTATGTTTTTATCACTACCATCAATATTATTATCTTCATCATGGAGCAACTATGGTAAAAAATACCCATATCTGAATACAATAGTGTAAATATAATGCAGTGAATTCAAAGGTGACAATATCTGAAACTGTCATTGATATATAACACTAACAGGACATGATTTACTTTATTTTTCCATTGAGGAAGGATACATTTAATTTTTAAAACGCTGCTTAGATGTGGATGTAAAACCTATACAACATGGCATTTAATGTAAAACACTTGGAAGTCGAAGTCAAGATTTAAATAATCTTGTAAAATGCTATTTCAATTCATTTTAAGGAATACATTTTACATTTAAAATATACAAAATAGAATACTTGTATATACTGATCACATGGATCACAGCCTTGTCTATCTCAGTGAAATTATGAGCCATGAAGTGTAGGGCCACCCAAGATGGACAGGTCATGGTGGAGAGTTCTGACTAAACATGGTCCACTGGAGAAGGGAATGGCAAACCACTTCAGTATTCTTATCTTGAGAACACCATGAACAGTATAAAAAGGCAGAATTATATATGACACTGAAAGATGAACTCCCCAGGTCAATAAGTGCCCAACATGCTACTGGAAAAGAGTGGAGAAATGACTCCAGAAAACAATGAGGAGGCTGAGCCAAAGCAAAAACAATGCCCAGTCGTGAATGTGATTCATGATGGAAATAAACTCCGATGCTGTAAAAAACAATATTGTAAAGGAACCTGGAATGTTAGGTCCATGTATCAAGGTAAATTGGAAGTGGTCAAACAGGAGATGGCAAAAGTGAACATTGAAATTTTATTAATCAGTGAACTAAAATGGACTGAAATGGGTGTATTTAATTCAAATGACCATTAAATCTAATAATGTGGGCAAGAATCCCTTACAAGAAATGGAGTAGTCCTCATAGCCAACAAAGGGTCCAAAATTCAGTATTTGGGTGCAATCTTAATAATGACAGAATGATCCCTCTTCATTTCCAAGGCAAACCATTCAATATCACAGTAGTCCAAATATACGCCCCAACCACTAATGCCAAAGAAGCTGAAGTTGAATGGTTCTATGATGACCTACAAGACCTTCTGAAAGTAACACTAAAAAAAGATGTCCTTTTCATCACAGACGACTGGAATTCAAAAGTAGGAAGTCAAGAGATACCTGGAGTAACATCAAGTTTGGCCTTGGAGTACAAAATGAAGCAGGGCAAAGGCAAATAGAGTTTTTCCAAGAGAACACACTGGTCATAGCAAACACCATCTTCCAACAACACAAGAAATAATTCTGCACATGGACATCACCAGATCATCAATACTGAAATCAGATCGATTATATTCTTTGCAGCCAAAGATGAAGAAGCTCTAAACAGTCAGCAAAAACAAGACCAGGACCTGACTGTGGCTCATATCATCTTAACTGCCAAATTCAGACTTAAATTTAAGTAGAGAAAGCCACTAGACCATTCAGGTATGATCTAAATCAAATCCCTTACGATTATATGGTGGAAGTGACAAATAGATTCAAGGGACTAGACCTGATAGACAGAAGACCTGAAGAACTAAGGATGGAGGTTCAAAACATTGTCCAGGAGGCAGTGTTCAAAACCATCCCCAAGAAAATGAAATGCAAAGAGGCTAAATGGTTGTCTGAGGAGGCCTTACAAATAACTGAGAAAAGAAGAGAAGAAAAAGGCAAAAGATAAAAGGAAAGATATATTAATCTGAATGAAAAGTTCCAAAGAATAACAAGGAGAGATAAGAAAGCCTTCCTAAGTTATCAATGCAAAGAAATGGAGGAAATGATAGAATGGAAAAGACTAGAGATCTCTTCAAGAAAATTAGAGATACCAAGGGACTATTTCATGCAAAGATGGGCACAGTAAAGGACAGAAACAGTATGGACCTAATAAAAGCAGAAGATATTAAGACAAGGTGTCAAGAATACACAGAAGAACTATACAAAAAAGATCTTAATGACCCAGATAACCAAGATGGTGTGATCACTCACCTAGAGTCAGACATCCTAGTGTGTGAAGTCAAGTGGTTTTCAGAAGTATCACTGCAAACAAAACTAGTGAAAGTGATGGAATTCCAGCTGAGCTGTTTCAAATCCTAAAAGATGATTCTGTGAAAGTGTTGCACTCCATATACCAGCAAATTTGGAAAACTCAGCAGTGGCCACAGGACTGGAAAAGGTCAGTTTCCATTGAAGAGCAAATGCCAAAGAATGCTCAAACTAACCCACAATTGCACTATTTCACATGCTAGCAAAGTAATGCTCAAAATTCTCCAAGTTCGACTTCAACAGTACATAAACCAAGAACTTCCAGATATTCAAGCTGGATTTAGAAAAGGCAGAGGAATCAGAAGTCAAATTTCCAACATCTGTTGGATCATTGAAAAAGCAAGAGAATTCCAGAAAACCATCTGTTTCTGCTTCATCAACTATGCTAAAGCCTTTGACTGTGTGGATCACAAGAAACTGGAAATGTTTTAAAGAGATGGGAATACCAGACCCTCTTAGCTGCCTCCTGAGAAATCTGTGTTCAGGTCAAGAAGCAACAGTTAGAGCCAAATATGAACTTTTTCTAATAGTAGTACTTCTAATAGTTAGACATGATGGTAATTTAAGTTTTGAAACAACCTCTGTAAAAATACGAACTTTAATTATAATACACTTAAAATATTGGAGTTTCAAGGCTACTGCATCAGAATATCAATATCTTCTTAATACAATATAACTATATTTAAGAGTAGAGCAAATTAGTCTAATGACTAGAAGGGATAACAGGAGAAATCTGATTTTTCCTGATTTTTGCCAGAAAGATATTTCATCTATCTTAAATGTAATACCTAAAACTGAAACCATACAATACCAATTATTTTATATTTATTAATTTTATTGTCTAAAATATTTGCACATTTATGTTATTTGGAGAACTGAAGTAATTTTTTTTATCTATCTATAATCAGGGTAGATATATGTTTAAACAGCTTAATTAAGATATAATCCATAATGTGCTGCTTCTGATGTCACTCTTCATAGGGCACAGCCCTGACCATGCTTACAGTCACCCTGGGAGGCAATGGTTTTGGAGGGCTCTGATTGTCTTTTCCCTGATCTCTCTAAAATCATGTGCATCCACTTGCATCACACCAGCTGTTAGCCTCTACTAATCACCAGCTAATTGATCTATTATTTTCGATAATGCTCTGGAAATTGTTGCACAGTTTCACAATTAAGTCTTATCCCTTTGCAGCAATAGTCTTTGAGGCCAGATTTTGAGACTTGTTCCAATCTTAGTAGAATGCTAAAATTCTTTCTGTACTTCTCTCTGTTGAAATTCTAGCTGCTCTGTGGTTTAGCATGTCATGCTTATGTAAACATTAATTTTCACAGAACATAGTAAAGTAAAGAATAATTTCCTGGAGGAATAAAAATGTTGCCTGCCTGATGTTTGCTGATACAGGATTGGCACCATAAATGTACACATATTAGAGTGACAAATTTAAAATGATAGGATTTTATTTCATTGCAAGAATAAATGCAAGAGAACAGCGGGCAAAAGAAGATGAGATGGTTGGATGTCATCACTGACTCACTGGAAATGAGTTTGAGCCAACTCAGAGAGATGGCGAAGGACAGGGACACCTGGGGTGCTGCAGTCCACGGGATCCCAAAGAGTCCGACATGACTTAGAGACTGAACAACAACAGCAGCAACAAAGAATAAACACAGTGAAATTAGTTAACCAATTCAGTTCAGTTCAGTTCAGTTCAGTCGCTCAGTCGTGTCCGACTGTTTGCGACCCCATGAATCGCAGCATGCCAGGACTCCCTGTCCATCACCAACTCCGGAAGTTCACTCAGACTCGCGTGCATCAAGTCAGTGATGCCATCCAGCCATCTCATCCTTTGTCGTCCCCTTCTCCTCCTGCCCCCAATCCCTCCCAGCATCAGAGTCTTTTCCAATGAGTCAACTCTTCACATATTAACCAATAGTAGCAACTATTCGCCCTATTTATATAATACATAGAATGGCCTTAGACCTACATTGCAAATCTTTTCTTTATGCTAGTTAATTTTTAATGTTTTCTATATAGAAGTTGATGATGATCATTTTATAAATTTTAGCACATCACTATAGGTATATTGTATGCAACTTCAAATATGTATATATATATACATATATATATAAATATTCACAGTTGCATAGAATGCAATTTTTAGATAGTTCAGCCTAAAAATTAAGAAACTGTGGTGAAATAGCTATATTATAATATTTATATCTTTTAAGAAGGCTTGATTCCTCTAGGAAGTAATAGAATTTATAATACATTAATTTGCAGAAAAAGATTTTTGTATAGTTTAGATAAAGCAAAAATATATGACAGGTAAGTAAAGCAAATGCACTGCTTTGATATAATTTTTATTATAATGATGATGAGAGTTGCATTTGGGGATAAAATAATGACATACAAACATAAAGAGTTATAAATGATGACTAGAGAAACTATAGAATTATTTTATAATTTTTTCTAAAATCACTTAATTAACAATATTAACACTACATATATTGTGTAATGCCAGCGTGCAATTAAACTCAATTCTGGATTTTAAACATTTAATGGCATAATATTGTATATAGAACCTATAATAATTTCTCTGTAGTAAGTAAAGAATATAAATATTAAAAATGAAAGCATCTAAAATTCTGTCTTATTACCCCACTAATACTTCACTGTAAGTAGAATGAAGCTATAGTTCCTGTCAGGAACAATGATGGGTTTTTGGAATAACATTTTGCCTCAGGTTGATCACTTCTTTTCAAGGATTTGGTTTCTTATCCTATGATTCAGAAAGCTTAGTTGCCAACAAGCCCTAGGATAATCAGCTCTTAGCAGACATACTTGATGAAACCCAATTCATGAGAATAAGTTTTGTAGTTAAAGGCAATTAATTTCTAGTGACGGTTATACCTGCCTCAGGTAAAATGCAATTCTCCAAATTCCCGAGAGAAATTATCCAACACAATTATTCTGTATTAGTCAGGAGTTTTGGTCTCTAAATCTCCATTCCATACATTAGAAATGAAATTGAAAAACAAAAAAGCAGTGAAATTGCTATGTGTATAACAAATCAGAAAGTGGATTGTGAGATTTGCATTCACTGCACCCAAACTTTAAGAACTATCAAATAAAATATACTTGTAGTAGTTGACAAAATTTTAAAAATAATAAGTAGATGTCCATTTTCTAGAATCGCATATCTAGACTGAATTAAACTGTTATTTTTTCTGAATTAGCTGTGAGCTTCATCCTTTTTGTCACATCATCTTTAAATTGAAGGGTTGTCCAGATGTATTTTATTTGGTGGGAAGGAATGGACTCACTTAAATGTCTTAAATATGGGAGCAGGGATTATTATAAGATGTACACACTTATGACATTAACAGAATATGTACAGTTGACTCAGGGAAATGATTGATTGTAGAAAGAGTGCACTATCTTCCCTGTAATATCAGAACATTGATTTGGCTGTTCTCCCAATGGATTCTTTCTCTTTAGCTATTGTGCCACTTTGCAGTTTATTGTATCTCAACTCCAAACACGCATTTACTTATCAGTTTTGTGATACTCAGGCTTAAATCCTGTAAACCACATTTATTCTTTACTACTTAGTTTCTAAGAAGTTCTGTCAATAGAAGATACCAGAATGAGATAGCAAATTTGGACAAGGAAGAAGACACTTGTTCCTTCCCTTTCATTTCCAATTTTCTTCCTGTCCACTTCCTGTTTCTGTTGGTGTCAGCCTATCTATTCTTATTCACCAAGCCTGCAGTTCTTTCTTCTAGCCGCAGTGAATGCAGTGTGCAGATTTTCCAACACTTGTACCTGTGTGTGGGGGAGTGTGTGTGTGTGTGTGTGTGTGTGTGTGTGTGCACGCGCTAAGTCACTTCAGTCATGTCCAACTCTGTGTAACCCTAAGGACTATAGCTTGCCAGGCTCCTCTTGTCCATGGGATTCTCCAGACAAAATTACTGGAGTAGGTTGCCATGTCCTTCTCAAGAGAATCTTCCCGACCCAGGGATAGAACTCGCGTTTCTTATGTCTCCTGCACTGGCAGATGAGTTCTTTACCACTAGTGCCACCTGGGAAACCCTTGTATAACCAGTGTAGTTGTCCCTCCATCAAAGACAACAATACCCAAGAAATTGGCATAACCTCCTTAGGACTATGGTTCTCAGGTTCATGAGGTCTCTTCTCTAAGCTTCTAATTTGGTAATTACAACCTCTGTCTTTTATTCTTACAGTCCTAGGTAGCAATTACTTTCTATAATGTAACCTCTGTGAAAACATAGTATTTTTCTTATTTCTTTTTAGCTAACTAATCAAACTTTATGCCTAGTTAAATTTTTCTTAGGTTAACTTCTCTCTACTCAAATAAGTGGAGTGGCTTCTGTCTCTGGACTGGACATGATTAATGAAGAAATTGTGTAAACTGCAAAATGGCACTTGCCATGGGTGCTTGACAACTACCTCTGCAAGGATTAAATCACATGCCGCTCTATCTGCTGACCTATCATACATCCTCTTCAGGATGTAGAGTAGAAATGAGGCACTCTGTGCTCCAGGAAACTGGTAGGACAGTTGTTTAGGTAGTTAGATATCCTCAGGATCTGATTTTATAAGCCCAATTCTTATATCTCTTCACATCTAGAAAAGCTCTAAAATCTTTCATGGTGATGATTGTTTCTTGTGACTAGCAGAAACTTCATGAGACTAGCAGAAACTTTCTACAAAAAGTATGTGCAGTCAGTGTGTACCCCACCTTTGCCAAAATCATATATATACTGTCTTTTCCCCCTACATCTTTGGAACAGTTTCTCAGAGCTATCTGAGGTGCTGTCTTCTGGACTGCAGTCCACACATTGCCCCAAATAAACCTTAACTTGCAACTCTCGTGTTGTGCAATGTTTTAGGCTACAGTTGCAGCAAATAATATTATTTGGGTATTGTATCACTCATGTTATTGGTATTTAAAGCAGTGACATGCATTTTTTGCAATGGAAAATAAAATACTAGTAATCCCTGATACACATTATCATCTTACATAAATTCATTATTACATGCCTGTCTTGAAATACTTCCTATAGCAAGTGCCTCAGCAGATAAAATAGCTACTGTACTTTTTAATTATAGCAGTGCCGATTACTACAAGGTCTATACTTCTGATCTGCTAAGATAATTGATGTGTCCACAGAAACAAAATGACGTGTTCTCATCTTTAATTTCTTGGGCCAAGTCACCATCAGCAAACACAGTTTCTGTGACAACCATAAAGCAGTTAGGGCCAATATGTTTAAAACTAAACACAACGTATTATTGCTTGGATTGCAGGATTCCAGTGTAAGGATAAATTCACCTCATTGCAATTCTTTCAGATCCATGCTACAGCAAAGACTATAAAGGATTGAGCATCTAAACTTGAATTGACCTAGAAGATATCGAGGACCTTGAACTCTGGAAGAAACTTCCCTTCACCTTCCTTGCTTGAATATCCTATAATAAAATCATTTGTAGCAGCTTTATTTCAAAGAAATTCTAGTTTTATCTAAGAGATTATCTAAGGGAAACCCTTGTAACATCTTGTTGGCACTAGGCCCATAAGTAGGGACTCATTGCAGCATGTTTCAGACAGGCAAGTATAAAAATACCCCAGGAAGAAATAGCCTATGTGGCAAAATAATTTAAAGATTTTGCTGGTTAACATGTGAAATATATGTGGGAATATATTCTAAGAATATTAGATGAATTAGGCTATGATAAAACACTGAATCTGTTGGTGTGAATGCACTCACCTGAGATTTTGGATTAATGTGTTAACCTGTACTCCTGGAAATGATTGTGACAGTGTACTTAGTGGACTGACTAAAGTTTGAACTTAATTATGACCTTCATTTAAGATGTTAAAACTTCCCTGAAATAACTAAGGGAAAGAAATTCAAATACTTAGAGTGTAAGGAGTATTGTTATTGAATTTTCATATGTAATATACATTTCTCCTCTCCCAACACATAACCTCATAGGTCCAGAGGATTCATCATTGCTTAAAATATCAAAAAATGTATTAGTGAGTGAAACATCAGTATGCTTGAAATGTTCTACATTAGTTATTCTTTGTAGAACATGTATGATGATGGAGATGATGCAATAGAAATGAGCCTTTGCTTTTAGTAGAGATAAGTGGATACCAGGAACATAGATGCTGGGGGGCAAGACTTAACCTATTTCACACTGAAAAGAACAGCAGGGATAAAGGATAAAGTGGGAATTAGAAAGTATTGATCCACAGGGATGCAGTTGATAGTTAATTGATCATGATTTTCTCTACCAGTGAATATGTACTCTGGTTATTAAAAATTTACTTGATCTACAAAACAAGATTCCAAATCTGGTGGTCAAAAACATAAATTGATTCACCACAATAATAAATCATTGTTTTTTAGTTTCTAGGACAATGTCTTTCCATAGGTCTAAAGAATATGGATTGAAAGAAAGTCTAGATACCCTTGAGGAAGGACATGGAAACACTGTCAGAAGTATATACCCCAAGTATATGCTTATTTCAATATTTCATTTAATTGAGCAATTGCACACTGTGAAAACATCCAGACCTTTTGGAAATTACTGAACACTTTCTCTGAATTATCGCAAATCATGGGAATACAAAAATCCCATAACTGTTTATGATCCACCGACTAAAATACTATTTTATTTAATTCATATGATAAATAAGATTTTGACCTAAGTTTATATCACATTGAGTCCAATATGTTTGAGCTCTCTTCCTTTATATGCAGCTATTGACCTGAATAGTACAGCCTGGTGGGCTGCAGTCCATGGGGTCGCTAACTGAGGTGACTTAGCAGCAGCAGCAGAAGCAGCAGCAAGACTAATAGAAGAATCACAGTAAGTTCTATGATATTTTGGGGAAATCCTTGCTGTCTTCTGCAAACAGCTATTTACCCCTTCGTGACACAGTTCCTTGCTTGCTACTGAGCCCTGCTGTTGCTGCTGCTGCTAAGTCGCGGCAGTCGTGTCCGACTCTGTGTGACCCCATAGACGGCAGCCCACCAGGCTCTGCCGTCACCAGGAGTCTCCAGGCAAGAACACTGGAGTGGGGTGCCATTTCCTTCTCCAATGCATGAAAGTGAAAAGTGAAAGGGAAGTCGCTACCGAGCCCTAAAAGGCACTAATCACCTAACTATGGGACAAATGACTATTTATGTGTGTTTCTTATTGTGAAATGGTAAATTTGGGCATTTTAAGCCATCAATCCGCAAGAGGACATATAAAGACCATATTGAGAAAGTCTGGGAAGCACTATTCTAGTGTTTGGAACTTCACCTGTAATATATATTTGGCTGTTCACCTTGTCTAGGCCAAATGATGGTCAAAAGATCAAGTCTGTTAATACATTAACACACGTATAGATGCTAATGATTTTTGGATACTTAGAAACTTGGAAAGGACAGAATTGAATAATTGGTGAGAGTGAAACCTGGGTAAGAGGTGTATGGATGGATCTGTCAGAGTGGTTACAGGGTTTGAAAGCAATTATGTCCTATTTAAATGCTCCCCACAGGTCATCCACTGCAGAAGATGTTTTTAGGTTGACAGAATTATACATTCTATGGACTTTAGTTGGCTTCTTTATTCAGCCACTTTTTTTGTTTTTTGCTCAATTCATCTATGGTAGCCATAATGGCAAGGGTGGAGACTATTTGTGGAAGGGTTACCCACATGTATGTCCTTCACCAATGCTAAATTACCTAGTTACTGCTAAGTCCCTTATCTGCCAGCTGCAAACCAGCAGTGAACTCTGGTATGGATTCATTCTCTGGGGGCACCAAACAATCACCTGATGGCAGGTTTATTACGCTGGACTGCTTCCAGCAAGGTAGGAACAGAGCTCCATCCTCACTAGAATAGACATGCATTCTGGATATGGGTTGGCTTTCTCTGCCTTTAATGCTTCTGGCAACATCACCATCCAAAGATTTCTATCATGGCTTATTCATCATCATGACATTTGTACAACATTGATTCTGGTAAAGAAACTTATTTCATAGCAAAATAAGAGCAGTAAAGGGATTTTGCTCATGGAATTTATTGGTCTTAGCAGTAGCTATCCTAATCCATTGATGGAAATGCCTACTGAAGACTCAGAGTGTCAATTTGGGGGTGGGGGAATCGCAAACAATTGAAAGAATAGCCTTTTATATGTTAGGGCACAACATATTGTTTTAATCATTGACCAACATATTTGCTGTTTCTCTTGTATCCAGAGGATCAAGTCCTGGGAGTGACTCCTCTTGCTACTAAAACAGCTTAACTCACAGAGATTTTGTTTTTCACTGTCTCAGCATAAGTCTCTGCTGTTTTTGGAGGTGTCTCCAAGGAACGAAAATCTCCACCAAAGATACCTTTGTTCTATTCAACAACTTGAGAGGCTACCTGGCCCTTTCCTGCTTTCCATGCCACTGACCAAGGGGCAAGCCAGATGGTTACTCTACTCACTGGAGTGATTGATACAGATTAGCAAGGGAAAGTTGATTGCTGATACAAAATAAGGGCAGAAAAGATTATATTGGGAACCTAGATAATTCCTTGGGAAGTCTCATAATACTTTAATGTCTAATAATGTAAGTTAATAGAAAAAATAGAACTTTGAAAAAAATAAAAACCACTAAGGTTTTCGATCCTTCAGGAATATAAGTTCAAAGAACCACAATAAGAAAAGAAACATGACAAGATTAGCTTAAGGCAAAGAAAACATAGAAGGAATTTTGAAAGTAAGAAGTCATAAATATCCATTACAGACTAAAAGCTATGCTTAAGGGCAAAAGAAAAATGGAATAAATAACTTAAGATTGAAGATATCAATTGTGTCCTCAAGATCAGTTACAGAGTGTGGAATTCCTTGCTTTATATATTTATATTGGTATTTATATTAGTATTTATATATTTCCTTTTTGTTGAACATATGTGTGTACATGTGCATGTATCTGTGTACAATTTTCTTCTTTCTTCCCCTCACTATTTTATCCACACTTTGTAGAAGGTTAAATTTATAACTCAATATCAGAACTCACCATTCAGGTAAGGGGATTTATAACTCAGGGAACAAAATATGCAGATGTGACTGCAATTGAGTTTGAAGGCAAATTAGCATAGATCAAAGACAGGTAACTGTTGGTATTTTATACCTTTTTATTTCAGCAGAATGCAAGGATATCTTCACTTGAATACAAGATAGTTGCACTTATTACATGAAAACATAAATGACCTTATTGTTTTATGGAAGTTAAAAATATGTATTTAAAAAGCATATATGAAAGCTAAGTGGCCAAAGAAACAGGATATAATGTTATTAAGTTTTCTTTCTCAGATTCAAATGCATCCATTTAGGATCTGCTTTGTGATGCTGGTGCTGAAATTATGAAAGCCATAGATCTGTTTTGCTCACTTTTTGTTGGCCTCTGTCAATAGGAAGTATCAGAAGAGCAGAAGGCAAGAGGAGAAAGAAAAGATTTGTTCCTTCTTGGTTGTTTTCTCTTTGTTTCTGTGAGCATTACCCTAGCAATGCTTACTCCAAAAGACCAGTTCCTTTCTGTAGGAGATGAATCAAGTTTTCAGTTTTCTCCACCCCATGCCCCACTCCAAGACTTTAGTACCAGTGCCCCCTTTTTAAAGGTCTGGCCTGAGTATCATACAATTATATTCCTTCTTCAAAGTCAGGGATTTCAGCAACATTGGCCAACAATTCCTCCTCAGAAGCCAGGGTTTCAGTTCCATGGTGTCTCTTGTCCAAACTTCTTGTCTTAATAATTCAAATTTCTTTCTGTTATTCTCGTGTTAAGGGTGGTAAGTGGTTCTTTCTAGGAATGATAAACTTAATGCTTCTTCCTGCCTTTTAAAAGTTGTCCCTGTGGGTTAAGTCACTTCAGTCATGTCTGACTCTTTGCCACCCTATGGACTGCTACCCACCAGGCTCCTCTGTACCTGGGATTCTTCAGGCAAGAATATTGGAGTGGGTTGTCATGCCTTGCTCCAGGGGATCTTCCTGATCCAGGAATCGAACCCGTATCTCTTATGTCTCCTGCACTGGCAAGCAGGTTCTTGGCTACTAGCGCCACCTAAGAATCCCTTACGTATCTACCAAGTTTCTATTTAACTTCTCTCTATTTAAATATCTGGTGTGGCTAATCTCTTCTGACTGGACCTTGACTGATACAGCTACCCACCAATATATTATTTCTATTTGTCCTTTGAAATCCCCATAATAATATTTATTTTTTGTCTAGAATATCTTCTTCAGCTGGTAGCACATGTTTTGACTGATCTTGAAGAAGGGATCTATTCCTGAACAAAGCTTATCTAAATGAGGGTAGTGCAGTGAAAGTCCCCTGGTACAACTTATGACCACCTAAGACCATATTTTTAAAGAGGCTTGTATAATAGATGAAGCATCTCTTAAGAGTCTAGAAGCATACCAGAAACTGTGGCTTACAAGTTTAGAATAAGCTATTACATCTTAATCTGCAGGTGAATTTGGGATAGTAAATGAATTGTATACAAAAATGTCCTATATGATAACTGACATGTGTTTGTTGTATCATTAACTATTTTATCTTTCAGTTAGACATTTACAAATAGCAATATGTATGTATTAACATATATTTATTCCTTAACCTTAAAAACGATATATATCATGGACAGAAGATATATGAAAATCTCCCAGGTGGCGCTAGTGGCAAAGAACATGCCTGCCAATGTAGGAGACACAAGAGACTAAAGTACAGTCCCTGAGTTGCGAATATCCCCTGAAGGAGGGCATGGTAACCCACCACAGTATTCTTGCCTAGAGAATCCCCAAAGACAAAAGAGCCTGGTGTGCTATAGTCCACAGGATCTCAAAGAGTCAGACACAACTGAAGTGACTGAGTTAGCAGGCAAACCCTCTGTGTGTACTATTGTCTGTTATTTCTTGGAAGGTTATATTTCCTGTGCCAAGCTGATCTAGATGTTGATTATATTCTAATTGGGAGATTAGATACTGGTGCTTCCAAATTAAATTCCAAATAAACTATTTGTTTAACTGCCCTATTGATAATAACACTTGTTTAATCATGATGCATCTGAGTTTCAAATGTGTAATGTGTATGACATTTTTATAATATTGTGACTATATTATGAGACTTTCAATTTTTAATATTGAGGCCCATTAGCATCTATTTGTGGATCTATCAAAAATGCTGGCATCCACTTTTCTCAATTCAGATAAATTTAAGAGAACAACTACGTTAAAAATCTGTGCATACTCTCTCAAGGAATGAGCAGCCCTGATGATTTTTAGAAGCTGCTCACTTTTGTGCCAGAGCCATTTTTCTGAATGAACTGTATGCAGTTCATTTCAGATATATTGATTTCACTCATTCTACTTCAGTGAAAAGATAAGGAAATGGGAAAAGATAAGGAAAGGTTTAATTTCTCTGTCAGTGAAATCTTTAATAATTTCTAGAGATTCCTCTTTATTGGATTTCAAACTTGGGTTTACTTATTAGATTTATAAAGTACTTTTCCTCCTAAGAACACAGAACTTCATGTAAAGGGTTTGGAAAGAGTAACATTTAATGTAATAATAGTGAAAGAACACATATAAAATATGAGAAGGTGCTGTGTAAGCAGGAGGGTTGGGATGAAACAGTAAGAAAAGCAAGAAACAGATAATTTGCAAGTTCTCAGTAACAGTGTTTGTGCCAAGTCCCTGAAAGATAGTAGATATAATAATCTGTGAATCTCCATATAAAGAAAAAATAGGATAATGATTCTTTTAAATTGCTTATGCTTTATCTACTATCTGTTTTTAAAATGTTGTACCCTATTATATAATATTAGTGAATAAATACTTATGAATAACATTTGATGTGGAACAATTTAACTAGGAAGTCTATCTACAACTGTTGACTAAGGTTTCAAGCTGATAAATGGAAGAGAGAATTCAGTAATCTGACCTCTTTCTATTAATGCCCTGATCACTTTCTCTCTTTTCTCTTTTTTATTATGTTCTTTCATCCTCAGAAAATCCATTTAAATGTCAAGGACAGATGGGAAAGCAATAGGGCAGTGAGACCAGTTGATTCAATTTCTTTTTAGTAATTATGCTTAAGAAATATAAATTGAGAGCTTGTATCAAAGAGTTCAAAATAATTAAATCTATGCAAGTGCTGTACAGAAGAAATATGACTTTCATTTATTACATAGTATTCTAAAAATCTTCAGTTTCCAACAAACTATGCAAGTTACTGACAGAAGATGATAAACTAATGTATAATTTAATATATATTATAGCATCAATGAGGAAAGTTAATTTCTCATTTTATATTATTGCTCTTTTAATTAATTTTCAGAATATTTATGCAGATGTCAAAATTGGATACTAAAAATTATTAAATGCTGTAAAATAATAGTTACTATTTTAGACCCTTGGTAAATGTATTTCATTTAATCTTCTATAAAAGCCTACAGTTTTGGTAGTTCCACTTCTGGAAAAGATGGTGCGTAAGTACTTTTTTCCTATTCTTCCCACTAGATAAAACTAAAAGATATATATATTAAACAAACTCTGAAATGTGGAGAGAAGACAGACCAGCTAGGAGCCTTGGGACTCAAGGAATGACACATTGGTGAGAACACAGTTCTTAAAATTTTGTCCTATTTTCCCCAGTCTTGGTGCTAGAGAAGTTAGCAATTCAGAAATGTCAACAGCCATAGGCAAAACAAACAAACAAATAAAAGCTGGCTCTCCACAACCAAAGGACCAGGGGGAAAAGGGCAGAGTATTAAGACAAAAATGTTTGATTGAGTCAAAATGTTGTCTATTTGAAGCAAACACCACAAAAGTATCTGTGGCCCCATCTCCACCCCCGCAGCAAAAGGAGAGGGGGGAGCCAAGACTTCCATGACTACAAGGCTGTAACATGACACCCAAATGACTGCTGGGGTTACAAAACAGAAGTCTGAGTAAGAAGCCAGCATTTCATCCTGTCTCCCAGCATTAATAGAGACCACGTGAAGAGTCTATACGCCACTCTTACCCTGTGAAAATGAGGCATCCCTGTTTCCTGGGCTGTCATCAGAAAAAGTCCTTATGAAAAGACAAGTTTTCATCACCAATCAACATTAATGAGCCCTCCCTCTTCCAGCAGGAACAGTGGAAGTCATCTGAGGAGGACTAACAAGGCATTCTTGCCTCTTCAGGCCGTCTTGGTCCTCCCAAAGGCATATCTGCAGTTGAAAATTCCACCCAGTAATAAAGAACTGTCTCCCTAGTCAGTGGAGGCCAATAAGGGAACTTGGAATTTCACAACTATCTGGAAATAAGGAGGTAGTACCCACCCTTCTTCCCCTTCTGGAACAATGTCAGAAACACTAGTTAAAGAAGCTACAAAGTTAAATAAAATACAGTCTCATAATACTCAAGATGTCCTGTTTTCAACTGATAATCACTTGTTATATAAAGAACCAAGAAAATTCCAACTTGAATGAAAAAAGTCAGTCAATAGAAGTCAACAATAGTATGCGTGACAGATATGGCATGACAACAATTGAAAAGCCATCATAAAATATTTCAACTAGCAATTATGAATGCTCAAAACTAATCGAAAATAAAATATCTCCTCAAAGAAATAGAAAAAAAAAGACAAGAAAAGAGAAATTAATAAATATGAAATCAATAAATAGACAGTGTAGTAACAGCAACAATAAAGAATCCACAATGATGTATTTAAAAATAGAATGGATGGTGCAGAGAAAAGAATCAGTGAACTTAAAGATTAGAACAATAGAAACCATTCCATCTTAACCTTAGACAAAATATTGGCTGGAATGATAAACATAGCCACAGCAACTTGTGGAGCAAAAAATATATAACAATTATGTGATAAAAATTCATAAGAAGGAGAGGGTGAAGCTGAAAAAATTTTCAGAGGAATAATGGTGGACTATTCCAAATATGACAAGACATAAACCAACAACAACGAAATTCATGAAGGGGATTAAAAGGCACAAAAGGAAGATTGAGACAGACACATACACACTGCCATACAAAATATAGATAACTAATAACAAATTCCCTACTAGATAGCACAGGGAACTCTCTACAATACTTTGTGATGGCATATACAGAGGAAAAAGAATATAAGAATGGATTGTGCACGTGGGTAACAGAGTCACTCTGGTGTACACCTGAAACCAATGCAATATTGGAAACCAACTTTATCCCAATAATTTTTTTAAATAATAAACAAACTTTATTAAGAAAAAAAGAAGTTATGAGGATGTAATGTACACATAGGGAACACACTTAATAGATTTGTAACAAGTTTTTCTTCTGAGAATGGTAATTGGAGATATTGTGGTGATTATTCCATAAAATGTAAAATATTAAATCACTATTTTGTGCACCTGAAACTTTTATAATATTGTATGTCAAGTATAACTTAATTTAGAACAATATTTTTTAAAACAATGCAAACCAACAGATTCAAGAAGCTGAGCAAACTCCAAACAGTATAAAACTATATATATATATATATATATATATATATATATATATATATATATATATGCCAAGACATATCATACTCAAAAGTCAGAAAGTTAAAGACAAAGGGAAAAAAATGAAATCAGCAGGTAGAAGAAAAAAAGGCATCCAGATCAGAAAAAAAGAAATAAATCTGTCCTTATTTGCAGATGACATAATGAATTTTAAAACCCAAGTAATCCACAAAAATAACTCCTAGAATTAATTAGAGAGAACAGCAAGTTTTCAGGATACAAGATAATATACAAAAATCAATTGTATTTTTAGTAGTAACTATATAGACATCAACATTTTAAAATATAATGCAATTTACAATCATTTGAAAAAAAAGAGAAGTTCTGAGATATAAACCCAGTAGAACAGACATAAAACTTACATTCTGAAAACTACAAAATCCTAATAAAAATCAAAGGAGGTATAAATAAGTGGAGAGACATATTTGTCTATTTATTGGAAGAAGATATATACTAAAGATGTCAATTACACAGATTTAACACAATTCTTATCAAAATCTTCAGCAAGACGTTTTGTAGATTTGGCAGGATTATTCTAAAAGTTATATTTCAAGACAAAGGAATTAGAATAGCTAAAATAATTATGAAGAAAGGAGAATAAAGTGGGAGAAATTATATTATATTAAGAAATTTGAATAGCTAGAGCAGTCAAGATACATTGTATTGATGAAGGAAAGGACAAAATATCAGTGGATCAGAAGAGAGGACCCAAAAGCAACACAATTTAATTATAGTCAACTGTTGTTGTTCTTGTTTTGTTTTGTTTTGTTTTTAAGTTGCAAAAGGAATTAAATGAACAAAAGATAATATTTTCAACAAATGGAGATGGAGCACTGAGATACCCATGAAAGTAAAAGTGAAGTCGCTCAGTCATGTCTGACTCCTTGCGACCCAATGGACTATAGCCTACCATGCTCCTCCATCCATGGGATTTTCCAGGCAAGAGTATTGGAGTGGGTTGCCATTTCCTTCTCCAGAGGATCTTCCTGACCCAGGGATCGAACCTGGGTCTCCCACATCGTAGGCAGACGCTTCACCATCTGAGCCACCAGGGAAATCTAAGTCTTACAGGTCATGTAAAAATTACCTTAAAAGATCACAGTTTTTAGTATAAAATGGTAAACTATACAATTTTTAGAAGTAAACATATGATAATATTCTTGGTCATAGCATTTGGTGAGGTACTCTTAGACATCCCTCAAAGACATGATCATAAACAAATAGATAAATTGAGTTTCATCAAAATTAAACTTGTTGCCATGTTAAGAGGGTAAAATGAAAAATTCCACATTGAGAGGAAATATTTGCAAACCATATATCTGATAAGAGATTCCTATGTAGAATACATATAGTACTTGCACAACTCAATTAAAATATAAAGTCTAATTAAAAGATAAATAAGACATTTCATTAAAGATGATATGAAAATGGAAAACAAGTATATGAAAGGTGTCTAACACCACTAGTCAGTAAGGGAATGCAAACTAAGATGAAGGAGCTATTACTATTACTGCGTTGGGCTTCACAAGACCACTTCAGATTGCTGATTCACTAGGAGTACTCATAGGACTCAGCATATAGGCATACTTGGTGCTGTGATTTATGAGTGAAACAGTAAAAGTACAGTGAATAAAAGGAAACTTTGTTTGGGAAGAATCCCTGTAGAAGTCAGATGTAAACTTACAACAGTTCTCCCTCACTGTGGTCACACAGGACGCACTTCCTCTGTCAATGAGGTGTGTCAACATAGGTGAAATGCTATCAGGGAAGGTCATTAATTGCTCAGTGCTCAGGGTTTTAACTGGGAATGGGTTACATAGGCACCCTCTTCCTGGAATATATCAACATTCCAGACTCCCAGAAGGGGAGAAAGTGTTCAATGCAAACTAAATTGTACAAAGAGTTCAGGTACCGTGAGCTGTTCTTATCTGGGAATAACAGGAACTCTTTCAAATTTAAATTCCAAGATGCCACCCAGGAACCAATCTTACAAGCAGGCCTATATAATGATGGCCATCTTAGATCTGTTATGTTAATGCTTCTGAACAACTACATACCTATTTAGAACAGCTACAAAGTAATGACAGTGCTAAATTCTCTCAAGGATGTGGAGAAACTGGATCTCTCATAAGTTGCTGACAAGAATGTAAAATGTTACATCCATTCTGGGAAAACTGCATACATTTACCATATGACCAGCAATTATATCTCTGAGTATTTATCCAGAGATGTAAAAACTTATGGCCACATAAAAATACAAATCGTGCATAGCAATTATGTAACAGCCAAAAGCTGGAAACAACTCAGATGGGCTTTAATTGGTGAATAATTACACTGTGGTATATACATATAATTAAATACAAGTCAGGAGTGAAAAACAATGAATTATTGATGCATACTACAACTTGGACAGATTTCAAAGACATTTATGCTGAGTAAAAATCCACAATCCTAAAAGGCTTCAAGCTGTATGGTTTGATTTATAAAATATTTTCAGTGACAAAGTATGTATGTGTAGAGCAGATCAGCAATTGCCAGGAGTTATGGACAATGAGCAGGGAGGGAATGGCTGTGATCATAACAAGACAGGATGAGAAAATCTTTGAGATGATGTAAGAGTATACCCCTTGAATAGTGGTGGTTAGACCAATTTACATATGTGAGAAAATGACATCTCACTATTAGATATATTTCCCAGTTTGATTTTGTATTATAGTATGTAAAATGTAACCTTTGAAGGGAAATTGGGTGAAGCATTATCTACAAGATTTTAAATTTAAAACACAATAAAACTTTATTGAGAAGAATACTTAAATTAGAGTATGTCAAATAAATGAGTCATCATGTATGGCAAAATGAAAAATGTATACAATGTAATGCTAAATCAAGCAAACAAAATGTGGAGTATGGTTATAATTACAACAATATATGTGCATGTATGGGTAAGAATGGAAAGGAAGTATGTATACCTAAAACTCATTATTTCTTTAAAAAAATGTGAATTATAACTCTTAAAAGTTTTAGCTAATGCTATGCTATTTATTATTTTTTAGTAATATTAAGGAATTTTATTTAATAACATTTAATTTTTAAAAGATTAATTGGTATAATATAAGATATATTTAGTCATATAGATACAATTTTGTGTTCTGTACATTATGCCAGCATTCAAAAGGAAAATGCACAGTTGTTTAGAAATATAGGGATAAAAAGTAAACATATTAATAATGGCTAATAATATATGAAAATGAGTAGTCATTGAATAAACTATAGTGACTATCACAAATGCTTTCGGAACCAATAACAAAGAACAATAAGATGTTTGAGTCATAGTGGGATGGCTTTCAAAGAGGGCTCTGGGTAGTTTTTTAGTAAGATTTATTTGTATTCTAATACTGATGTTATATGACTACTGTAAAATAGGCTTTATAAATTCTCATAACACTTATCTTACCTTACTACTGCTTTATTGTTTCTAACTTATATTTTCTAGCTCCATAATTAAGCAGATTTGGTTTAAAAGTAATCACTTGGCTGGTAGGAAAGGTTTACACTTGCCCTTCACCACTTCATCAACAATTTCTTTGCACCTTTATGATATAAACTCTCAGCCTTTTAATGTGAATTCTTGGAGATGAAAACTAAAGAAACTATAGGAAATTTTTGTTGGGGGTTGGAGGAGGGGGTAGCCATTACATTTCTAGAACTTTCCTGATGGATGCTGATACTAATAAGAATGAATTCCTGAAATAGTAAAATACACTGTGCAGTTTTTCACCCGTCTTGAATAAGTTTCTCTCCCACTGTCTGAAAGACAGAGAAATCTAAGCTTTCAAACATATCATATAAAATAAAGGGCAAAAGCTATTAAAAGTTTCTAATTATGAAAGTTTCTAAAATGTGAAGGCCACTGTAGGAAAAAAATACATTTGAAATTCCTATATTTCACCAATTTCTGAGTTAATTTTGATCTTTGTTGAGATTTTTCAACAGGAACACTGTAGATTTTTGCAATTACTGTCTCCAAGGGTAAAAATATAGAACATATTTTTAAACCTTACCCTTATATTCGCATACTAAGAAGACACAAATCACATTTGGTGGTAAAGGAGGGTGTATTTTACTTCAGCAGGCAAAACTCAATCCATAGTTAAGAAAATATATTACTGTCAATGAATTTTATCCATAAAATTTTTTCTGCTTGCTACTATACTTAACTCTAGAATAAAGAAATAAACTTTATTAGTGAAAAGGTAGCAAATATAAATTCTAAAATTCACATGTGAAAACTGAGTTTCAATATACCATTAAATTCAGCAGATTTATTCAGTTACTTAACAAGCATTTGTTACTACTTCTTTTATACTAGTGACTATGTTAGATGTTAAGGAAAAGAAAAATAGATGGAAATGAACATTCAAATTGTTTTACCTGTTAAGATAGAAGAACCAGAAGACAACAAGTTAAAATGCAAGGGAAAATATATTATCTATATATAAATAATATATAATATAATATATAATATTATATATATAGCTTTATTTTGATACATATACAGTTCTAAAGGAGCACAGAAAATAGAACAACTTTTCTTGGGTATTGCTAAGAATATCATAATGAGAACATGATATCTGATTGGGTCTTTAATTTGTTCCAACCTGTAGGCTATGAAAGAGCCTAATGTGTCTAAGGATGGTAAAAATTTCATGGACCACAATGTAAGAGATGGAGTAGGAAGACTGGAGAGATCTGTAGCAAATGAAGTTTAAATACATAGATTAGGCTTATGCTACAAAACGTATGCCTACATTTTAGACCTAGCTAGCGGTTTCAGAGTGTCAACACAATTTTAATTGGATAATCTATTTGCATTTGAAGCATGGCAGCTGGAGTGGCAGCATGACAGGTCAAATGGAACTAGATAAATTGGTTGTATATAAACCAACTAGAAGTTTGTTTTAAAATATTTCCAGTGGCAGATATGAGGGCCTGATCTCAAGCAGCAACAATGGAAGGAAAGAGAAGAGGACAGATTTTTAAACATCCATCTGGGGAACATTTGATAAGGTTTTATTTGAAAGATGATGAACAGTATTACCATTAAGTGAAAATAATAGAACAATTCCTTTTTCTCTTTTCACATTCTTTGAAATCAAAGACATCATTTTTAATTTCATTCTTAGGAATTGAAATACAATATTTAGCTGCTCCTTCATTCTAATCCATATGAGACTCTTTCTAAGATGGTAAACATTAGTGATTGGCTATTGAATAAATGGATGAATGTAAACATATTCTGTACATTTACTCTACTTAATCTAACATATTGCAAAATATATGCTTTATTAATTATCTGACTATGTATCTTGGCTTCCTGTCAGATTAGAATACAGGCTCCATCATCAGTTATGTTGTCTATACTGATATTTAATGCCAGTATTTTCTGTCTCATCACATAGCTTTGCACTATCTGATGTTCACTGCTATCTCTGTGTCATGTCATTAAATTGCAATTTCTGTGTCATTAATAGATTTAGTAAATTTATTCCAAAATATTTATGAAATTTAAAATAATTTTTCAACCAATGTTCATCAGCAGAATATCCTATTATTAAGAATTTTTCATTCAACAACTTATTTAGGGGCAGTCTAATAGAAATTGTGTAAATGTATATTTCTTTTTTAGAACATTTTCTCATCTCATATGACTGCATATTTACCAAATCTTCAAAGTTCATGTCAAATGCTCCTGTTTATAGCTTTTCCTCATTTACCTCCATATATATACACTTCTTACTCTTCTGATTCTCATAATCATGGTACCTCTCCCACTGTATAATATTTTCTATTATGTTTTATTGTACTCTCTCACTAGAAAGTTCTTAGAGAGTTAAGAGAGCATCACATTCTCCTCTGCAGATATTATAAAAAACACACACGTTTATGATGAAAACTCTCCAGAAAGTGGGCACTGAGGGAATATACCTCAACAAAAGAAAGGGTATAAATGATAAGCCTACAACAAACATCATTCTCAATAGTGAGAAGGTGAAATCATTTCCTATAAGATCAGGAACAAGACAAGGATGTCTACTCCTTCCACTTTTATTCAACATCGTTTTGGACATTCTAGGAATAGCAATCAGAGAAGAAAAAGAAATAAAGGGAATCCATATTGGAAAAGAAAAAGTGAAATTGCCACATTTGCAGATGAAATGTTACTATAAATAGAAAAATCTAAAGATGCTACAAAAAACTACTAGAACCTAGTAATAATTTTGGTAGAGTTGCAGGATACAAAATTAATACACAGAAATCTGTTAAAATTCTATATACTAAAAACAAAGGATCATAAAGAGCAACTCAAGAAACAATCCCATTTACCATCTCATCAAAAAGAATAAAATACCTAGGAATAATCCTATATAAGCAGGTAAATGACTCATACTCTAAAAGCTATATGATGCCGATGAAAGAAATCAAACATGACAAAAACAGGTGGAGAGATATACCATGTTTTTGAATGGGAAGAATCAATATTGTTAAAATTACTATGCTACACAAGGGAATCTATAGATGCAATACAACCCATTTATTTCAAATTACCAATGACATTTTTCACAGAACTAGAACAAACTATTTTTTTATTTCTATGGAAACACCAATGATCCCAAATGACCAAAGAAATATTGAGATAAAATACCCAGAAATAAACTCATTCATCTATAGTCAGTTAATATACAACAAAGGAGGCAAGACTATACAATAGAAAAAAGACAATCTCTTCAATAAATGATGCTAACAAAGCTGGATAGTTACATATAATAAAATAAAATTAGAACATTCTTTATTATCACACACAAAATTATATTCAAAATGGATTAAAGACCTACACATAAGACTGGATATTGTAAGAGTCGTAGAGGAAAATATAGGCCGAACACACTGTGACATAAATCATAGCAATACCTTTTCAATCTGTCTCACAGTAAAATGTAAATAAAACCAAAAATAAGCAAATGGGACCTAATTAAACTCAGAAACTTTTATACAGCAAAAGAAACCATAAACAAATTGAAAAGACAACCCACTAATTGGATAAAATTTTTGCAAACAATGAGACTGATAAGGGAGCAGTCTTCAAAATTTACAAATATCTCATGTGGCTCAATACAAAAAAACAAACAATTCAATAAAAAAAAAATGGATAGGGGACTTAATTATGTTTCTCCAAATTAAGCACATGAATAGAAACCACTTTTCATGATTAGGCACATGAAAAGATTTTTGACATTACTAATTATTAGAGAAATCAAATCAAAATTACAATGAGGTATCACTTTACACCAGTCAAAATGGCCATTATCATTCTACAAACAATAAAAGCTGGAGAGGATACAGATAATAGAGAATTCTCCTATACTGTTGGTGGAATGCAAATTGGTACAGCTCTATGAAGAACAATATGGAGGTTCCTTTTTAGTTCCTTAGAAACTAAAATAGACCTACCATGTGATCAAGCTATCCCACTACTGGGAGTATATTCAGGGGAAAATATAATTCAAAAGGATACATGCATCCCAATATTAATGGTACTGCTGTTTAACAGAATCCAAGAAATGGAAGCAGCCTAAATGTCCATGAACAGATGAACAAAAAAAGATGTGCTATTTATATACAATAGAATATTACTCAGCCATTAGAAAGAATAAAATGGCACTTGCATCTACATTGATGGACCTGGAGATCATCATACTAAGTGAAGTAAATCAGAAAAAGGAAGATAACTATATTCAAAATAGATAACCAATAAGGACTTACTGTAGTGCACAGGGAAGTCTGCTCAATACTTTGTAATAATCTAAATGGGGAAAGAATTTGAAAAAAGAATATATACATATATGTGTATATATACATGGTCCATCTAGTCAAGGCTATGGTTTTTCCTGTGGTCATGTATGGATGTGAGAGTTGGACTGTGAAGAAGGCTGAGCACTGAAGAATTGATGCTTTTGAACTGTGTGTTGGAGAAGATTCTTGAGAGTCCCTTGGACTGCAAGGAGATCCAACCAGTCCATTCTGAAGGAGATCAGCCTTGGGATTTCTTTGGAAGGAATGATGCTAAAGGTGAAACTCCACTACTTTGGACACCTCATGCAAAGAGTTAACTCATTGGGAAAGACTCTGATGCTGGGAGGGATTGGGGGCAGGAGGAGAAGGGGACGACAGAGGATGAGATGGCTGGATGGCATCACTGACTCGATGGACGTGAGTCTGAGTGAAGTTCGGGAGTTGGTGAGGAACAGAGAGGCCTGGTGTGCTGCGATTCATGGGGTCGCAAAGAGTCAGACACGACTGAGTGACTGAACTGAACTGATATGTATAACTAAATCACTTTGCTGTACACCTGAAACTAACACAACATTGTTAATCAACTACATACCAACATACTGGAGTGTGTAGCCTTTCCCTTCTGTAAGGGATATTCTCAACCCAGGGATCAAACCCACGTCTCTCACACATTGCAGGCAGATTCTTTACCAGTTGAGCCACAAGGGAAGCCCAAGAATGGACTGCTAAGAAGGCTTTAAAAGTTTATGTTAATAATCCATAGCTCAATTATCAACATATTATTATATAAATGTATATATACCTATGGGGAATCATTTTTGAAAGACTATCATGTATAGATTTTATTCAGGTGTTAGGAAACATATATCTATAATTCTTAAGGAAACGAAGAATATTAAGAGATCTAACAACTTAAAGATACTTAAGAACTGAATAAAAGCTTGGACAGATGGAAAGTTACACTGAGATAGAAATGTCTGTCTCATCCCTCAAATCCCTCATTTCCTCTTCTTGATGAACCCACTGCTTGGTTACACTGCCTGGTATTGCTGGTGGTCATGGGACCAAATTCAAAGCAAAATAATGTTAGCAAACAGAACCACATCATGTACATGGCCTACTCCATAAAACCTTTCCCATATAATCCATTTACATGCTTTCCCCTCATGCATCAGTTGATACTCACACTCAGGTAAACCGTGGATTTAAATTGCTCAGGATGGCATCATGTCCAGCAGCTTCAGTCCTTGAAACATTGTATGCAACATTTATATCTCCATCAACCTCTCTCACACCTAAACTTTGTTAATCTGGCCCTATACTAAATCATTCAATTCAGATAAGCTCAGTCACTCAGTCATGTCCGACTCTTTGTAACCCCATGGACTGCAGCAAACCAGGCTTCCCTGTCCGTCACCAACTCCCGGAGGCTACTCAAACTCATGTCCATCGAGTTGGTGATGTCATCCAACCATTTCATCCTCTGTTGTCCCCTTCTTTTCCCACCTTTAATGCTAGGTTTCCAAGCATTAGGGTCTTTTACGGTGAGTCAGTTCTTTGAATCAGGTGGCCAAAATATTGGAGTTTCAGCTTCAGCATCAGTCCTTCCAATGAATATTCAGGATTGATTTCCTTTAGGATGGACTGGTTGGATCTCCTTGCAGTCCAAGGGACTCTCAAGAATCTTCTCCAACAACACAGTTCAAAAACTAAATCATTGGATGAGCACAAAATAAACTTTTACTGTGTTATCAGGCCACTGAAATTTTAGTATTCTTATTTTGGCAATTAGCCTCATTGAAAGTGATTGGGCTTCCCTGGTGGCTCAGATGTAAAGAACCTGCCTGTGATGTGGGAGACTCAGGTTCGATCCATTGGTCAGGAAGATGCCCTGGAGAAGAAACTTGCAACCCATTTCAGTATCCTTGCCTGGAGAATCCCATGGACAGAGGAGCCTGGTGGACCATGGGGTTGTAAAGAGTCAGACACGATAGAGTGACTACCTGATGTGATGTGATGTACTATCTTTAAGAAAGCACTGTTATAAAATCTCTAATTTGCTTATGGATTAGCTGTCAATTGATAGGCAGAGGACAAACAAATACAGCAAGCTGGAAGACTATGGCACCTGGTTATTACTTTGGAAAACATTTGATAAAAATATCTTCAATAATAAATAGGAAGGCACATCATGTGCCTACTGAATTGTGGCTCTAAGGAAAATGGTTGGAAAGAACAGTAGTGTTATCTGTGTTCCTGATCATTTTCTATCTTTTAATGTATCAACCCAACAAAATGTACTCTGGCAAAAATTGGCCATGAAGAAAAGAAATGGAAGAACCCAGAAATGAAGGAACTTAAAGGCTTTAAAAGTCAATAGATAAAGAGTAAACAATGTTTGAGTCTTTTCAGTGTGCTTTTCAGAATGCTAGGTATTGCTCTGTGGTACTGCATGCCTATGTTTTCTTTATCAGTTCAGTTCAGTTCAGTCGCTCAGTCGTGTCTGACTCTTTGCAACCCCATGAATTGCAGCACGCCAGGCCTACCCGTCCATCACCATCTCCCGGAGTTCACTCAGACTCACGTCCATCGAGTCCACGATGCCATCCAGCCATCTCATCCTCTGGCGTCCCCTTCTCCTCCTGCCCCCAATCCCTCCCAGCATCAGAGTCTTTTCCAATGAGTCAACTCTTTGCATGAGGTGTCCAAAGTATTGGAGTTTCAGCTTCAGCATCATTCCCTCCAAAGAAATCCCAGGGCTGATCTCCTTCAGAATGGACTGGTTGGATCTCCTTGCAGTTCAAGAGACTCTCAAGAGTCTTCTCCAACACCACAGTTCAAACGCATCAATTCTTCGGTGCTCAGCCTTCTTCACAGTCCAACTCTCACATCCATACATGATCACAGGAAAAACCATAGCCTTGACTAGGTGGACCTTAGTCGGCAAAGTAATATCTCTGCTTTCGAATATACTATCTAGGTTGGTCATAACTTTTCTTCCAAGGACTAAGCATCTTTTAATTTCATGGCTGCAGTCACCATAAGTTAGACTTTGGGGCCAAATAAATACAAAAAGTAATACATTCCTCAAATTTAAAAGCAAAAGTGAGGCATGATTTCCATATGTGTTAGTTTTTGTTCACTGCAAAATAAATTACCATTGCCACAATGACTTAAGAAGTATTCAATTATTAGTTCTTAGTCCTCTAGGTCAGAAATCCAGCATGATGTTCTGGGTTCTCTGCTCATGGTACTGCCAAAAGGTATAAAAACATTGGGCAATATGAATTCTCACCCACAGACACTGGGGAAAATTTTTCTTCCAAGTTATTCTTGTTGCCAGAATTCAGTTCCTTGTGCTTGAAGGACTGAGATTCTTGTTTACTTGCAGGCTATCAGCCAGTGGCTACTCTCAGCTTCTAGAGACCATAAGCATTCCTTGTCATGTGCCACATCTATCTTCAACTCAACAATAAAAATTATATTTTTCTTGTGTTTCAAATATTTGATTTTTTTTCCTTCAATAAGCTAAAGAAAATTCTGTCTTTTAAAAATCCTCACTTGACCACATCAATCCCCTTAGGTTATTTTCCTAACTTAGAGATAATTGATTGATTATCAACTTAGGAAACTTAATTGTGACTGCAAAAGCTTTTCATAAGATAACCTAGATTAACGTTGATTTAATAACAGAGAACATGTATGTGTACACTAGGGACCTGGAATCTTGGGGGTCATCTTAGAAATCTTCCTACTTGATTACAACCATCAACACTCATCTTATTCACCTATTAACATCTCACTATTACTCTGCATGGGGTGGCTACATTCTGTTTTCCAGGTCAACTTTCTATTTGCTGAAGCAAGCTGTAAGCATGGTTGGGAAAAGAGAGGGGTGTTAAATTATTATTCTTGTATTATTATTTTGTGAGATAAATAATCTCTTAGAGTCAAAGGCAAAAATTTTTCTTGTCATGTAGAAAAATAACTGTTAAAAATCTTCCTATGTGACACTATCAAATATCTAGTCCCTCAGCAGCTGTAACTCATGAATAGCTTAGTGACCTTATTCTTTTAACAGATAATATGTTTTTATTTTTATATTTTATTGTTTTCTAACTTCACTGAATTTGTCATCATTTCATCAACCTCTAGCATATTTTAATTCTAAAAATATGTAAATAGTGATGTAAAATTGAGAGTTAAAATTTTATTATCATCTTATCACAAGCACTTCTAACTTGATTTAATTTTAAATTTTTAAATGCTTAGTAAATAAGATGTTGATACATACAAAATGAATATTTTTTTATATTTTTGGATATATCAGTTATATCAGATAATATGGTTTCACCACCATATAGTTATAATTTTTTGTGTGTAATGAGAGTTTTCAAGGTTTACTCTCTTAGCGACTATCTAATATGAAATAAAATAAAATATTATTGACTGCAGTCACCATGCAGTACATTACATTCCAATACTTATTTATTTTATAACTGAATGTTCGTACTGCTGCCCCTTTCACTCCTTTTACCCAGTTCCCAACTCTCCTCACCTCTGACAACCACCAATCTATTCTTTGTATATATGGGTTTTGTTTTTGTTTGTTGTTTTGCCTTCTAAATGAAAAATCAAAAAGCAATTGAAAGTTTCTCTCCACATGGTGAGTAAATATTTTTTAAATAAAACAACCCTAAAAAGAGGTGATATTTTGATGATGATCTAGATGTATCTTGAATCTGTGATTTCTTCCTCTATAAAGAAAGATTTTTGTTACTGCCCAACATTCTTGCTAATCTTTTTGATCAATGAAAGGAAATGATATCACAGGATGTATTATGAATTTTCAAGGGTTGAATATTGGAATAACAATTGGTTATCAACGTATAGTTGGAATGACATTCAAATCAAGCTACTAATATTTTAGTTAGAGGCTAATAAGGATACATTTCACTTAATGTATGTAAAGAGAACAGTGAGCTACAATGAAAACTTAAAATCTTGCTTACAATATTCTCAAAATTATTCATCTGATATTAACAAACACTATAAGTCTATATATTGGTACTGTAAATAAGTACAGTTTATATGATCATTTTAAATGTATCTATGATTAGTCTTTAAAATGAAGATTAACTTCATTTAAATTACCTATTGGCACCATAGCAAACATGCTGAAAATTCAAAGAGAGCATTCAGAATAAATTAAAAGTTGAAGTATTTTACATATCATTCCTATCTTTTATATCTTAGAACTGTTACTCATATTCAGCTGACAGAGGGAAAAATGAGGTCTAGGAAGGGTGACTTGCCAAACTTGATTAAGGTGAAGCATGTGGAATGCATTGCTCCATTCAGGCACTCACAATTCCTTAGCTCACTCATCTGGCATGATTCCATTGTTATGTCCTAAATGCTATAGAATGAGTGAATGCATGACTGCTGTATCAGGAAGTCTGTGCAAAATACATGACTTCAGCAAATCTTTGACAAGCACCATTCATTAATCTTTGTTTCATAATTCTCACCAGTATGCACACCCTGACTTTCTGTTCCTATCTGCAAGTAAATTGGTTTTTAAGAAAATGAAGAGGTCAGCAGAAGATATTGGAGTATACATTTTTCTGTTGAAACCAATCAGTAGACCTCGGCAGCAATGTTAATGGTTAAAGTTAGTAGAACTTATCCATATTTCAACTGAATCATTAATTTATATTAGCAATAATATTGTTTGGATGCCCATTTAACAATAAAAATAAACAAATCTAAAGCAAAGATATGAAAAATGTTTAGCCTACAGACTTTTATGGTCTTAAAATATAGCTATGTAAAACAGTTCAACTGTAGTGAAATGTTAGGAGCAGTATCTGGTGTTCAGGTCCAAATTTAAAAAAAAAAAGTTTAATTAAAGTTATTTTCCCTATAACAATGAATTAGGTTAACTTGAACAAATTCTTATAATGAGAATAAATAGAAAATCTAGAAAATATATATCTAAATATGTTATAATATATACAGCTACATGGTTATAAGCAAAAGCAGAATTGAAATATGAAAGAAAAAAGAATTCTACAAATATTTGGTGACTTTTTTCTATCTTATGAGGTTTATAATTTGAGAGAAACTTTAATCACAAGGCTAAGAGGACACAAATTGAAATTTATGACCTACCAAGAAGTAAAAGCACTGATAAACCCAGAAGGCACTATGAAAGAAAAGCAAAGTTCTACACCTTAGGTGTACAGGTTAACTGGAAACAAACCATCCTGACTAAGACTGAAGCACAGCTTCAAATTATTTCAAAACTAGATTGGATTAAGTTGATTTGAGATTGCTGTTGTCCTTAGCCCTCTGGGAGAAGAAAATAAAAATGTGAAAAACTAAAATTATTTTGGAACTCAAATCATTTCTACTATTTTTATCTATAATTTCCAACACTTAATCAAAAATAACTGCACATACAGAGCTAGACAATTTGATATTAGAGATAGATTCATAGGGAATGTAGACGAGGAAAGTAATTCACATATTAAACAAGTAAAATTCTGCTTAAAATGTTGAAAAAATCCTAGAGGAGTTTTATAATCTTGGCAGGAGTCTTAATCTTTCAAAAAGAGCCAAATGAAATTCCTAGAGGTGAATACAAGTAACAAACTAAGACTATGAAGGATGAAATTAATAGATTAGTCAAAGCTGGAAAAAATAGAAAATGAGAATATACAACAGAAGAAGTGCTGAGAAAAAAGATTGAAGTGATTAAAAGTACGCATAAAAAATGTACAAGAGACACAGAGGTTTTAGTGAAATGTCTATCGTACATTTCAATTGGAGTCTCAGAGAAGACAGAATAAAAATTTAAAAGATGTAATATTTGAAGACATAGTGGTTGGGAATTATCAAAATTTTGCTAAGTGATACCAATCAGAATGAGCTCAGTTAGGTAAATGTAAAACAAATCATGCCTAGATGAAGCATGGTAATTTTGTTGAAAACCAGAGTAAAGGGATGGAAAATGTTAAAGAATTTTCACTGAAGAGTACAAAGCAAAACTATATCTGACAGGTAAATCTTACATTGGAATCAAAGATACTAGAGGAGTCCATCTTCTATTTTATGATCCATTTCTTATATTTTAATAAATAAATTGTTCCATGTGTTTGTGCTTGAGCAGTAATACCATAATGTTTTATTTAATAAAACTATTTTATATATCCTCTCCTTCCTTGAACTTCTTCTATAGGAAAATTTTGCTTAACATGGTTCTTTGTTCTAATATTAATTTCCACAAAATAGCTGGTTACTATTTCATTGACACTGAACTAAACCTCTAAGTCAATCTGTGGAATACAAATATCTTCATAATACCGACTTTTCCAATGGTTTATATAGATATTTAATTTATTATAATATAGCTCTTGTACAACTTTTGTTGGATTTATTTCTAGAAAGTGTTTATTGGTTTTTAAATATTACAATGTTTTATTTTTAAATTCAATTTTTTACCTTTTATTAATAAAAAGGAATGCATTCAACTTCTTCTGATTGATCTTATAACTATAACTTGGACTATAAAACTTTTGTTTCAGTTAACTTTCACTCAGGATAACTATTATATACTTATCATTTTGGTTAACTGTCTATTCATAAAATTAAATATTAGAGATATTTTGAAGTATTTTCTTTTTCTCTTAGAGTATTTGATTATCTTCTCTCAGGTAAGTAAGGGCAAAGGCCTGCCTAAGATAACTTTCAACTAGATCATTAGCTTATAGTTCGAGTAGTACATAATAGAGTCAGTTTTTATGTCAAGTATATTTGACAGTAGACTATGTTTAGGAAATCCCAGGAGACAGAGAGAGTTGGGTTTTTTAGGCAAAAAAAAAAAAAAAAAAAAAAAAATATCCCAAACATATTCTGAATTTTAGTACTTTTTTAGTTTTACCCAACTGAGAGAAAAAAAAAAAAAGTTTTCCAAATAAGAATTTTCTGATTTAACCTACTATTCAGGCCTTGTCTCATATGTAGTACTCAGACAATTAAAAGCTTCCTGCTACTTTATAATACCTCTTGACTTGCATTTTTTGTATGTTTGGCAGTGATGGAATTCCAGTTGAGCTATTTCAAATCCTGACAGATGATGCTGTGAAAGTGCTGCACTCAATATGCCAGCAAATTTGGAAAACTCAGCAGTGGCCACAGGACTGGAAAAGGTCACTTTTCATTCCAATCCCAAAGAAAGGCAATGCCAAAGAATGCTCAAACTCGTGCACAATTGCACTCATCTCACATGCTAGTAAAGTAATGCTCAAAATTCTCCAAGCCAGGCTTCAGCAATACATGAACCGTGAAATTCCTGATGTTCAAGCTGGTTTTAGAAAAGGCAGAGGAACCAGAGATCAAATTGTCAGCATCTGCTAGATTATGGAAAAAGCAAGAGAGTTCCAGAAAAACATCTATTTCTGCTTTATTGACTATGCCAAAGCCTTTGACTGTGCGGATCACAATAAACTGTGGACAATTCTGAAAGAGATGGGCATACCAGACCACCTGACCTGCATCTTGAGAAATTGGTATGCAGGTCAGGAAGCAAGAGTTAGAACTGGACATGGAACAACAGACTGGTTCCAAATAGGAAAAGGAGTATGTCAAGGCTGTATATTGTCACCCTCCTTATTTAACTTATATGCAGAGTACATCAAGAGAAATGCTGGACTGGAAGAAACACAAGCTGGAATCAAGATTGCCGGGAGAAATACCAATACCCTCAGATATGCAGATGACACCACCCTTATGGCAGAAAGTGAAGAGGAACTAAAAAGCCTCCTGATGAAAGTGAAAGTGGAGAGTGAAAACGTTGGCTTAAAGCTCAACATTCAGAAAACAAAGATCATGGCATCTGGTCCCATCACTTCATGGGAAATAGATGGGGAAACAGTGGAAACAGCCGACTAAGGTCCCTCTAGTTAAGGCTACGGTTTTTCCATTAGTCATGTATGGATGTGAGAGTTGGACTGTGAAGAAGGCTGAGCGCCGAAGAATTGATGCTTTTGAACTGTGTGTTGGAGAAGACTCTTGAGAGTCCCTTGGACTGCAAGGAGATCCAACCAGTCCATTCTGAAGGAGATCAGCCTTGGGATTTCTTTGGAAGGAATGATGCTAAAGCTGAAACTCCAGTACTTTGGCCACCTCATGCGAAGAGTTGACTCATTGGAAAAGACTCTGATGCTGGGAGGGATTTGGGGCAGGAGGAGAAGGGGACAACAGAGGATGAAATGGCTGGATGGCATCACTGACTCGATGGACGTGAATCTGGGTGAGCTCCCGGAGTTGGTGATGGACAGGGAGACCTGGCGTGCTGCGATTCATGGGGTCGCAAAGATTCGGACATGACTGAGTGACTAAACTGAATTGAACTGGTGATTGTTACAATTCCCTTACTTTTGTAGCAGCATACCTTTTTTTTAAGGGATAAATTATTGTATTTATCCAGCATAATTTTTATAACATATTGGAAAGTTTTATCTTAATGTGTGATCTGCTTAGAGAAGAAACATGATTATCTCAAGTTTATAGATTTTTTTGAGCTGGATGATTGAATTAAAGCATAAATTTAGTTGAAATTTTCAATTAGAAATTTTAGACCCTTATTGAACTGAATTTCTTCTTAATGAAACAATTTTCTTCCCCTTGGGATCACAGATATACTTATAAAACCAAGCTACTTTTCCTTTCCTTGACATTTTAGAAAGCCATCTATCTTTTTTTTTTTTTTTTTTAAAGTCTTTATTTTGTATTGGAGTATAGCAGATTAGCAAAAAAAGGTGTTGTGATAGTTTCAGGTGCCATTTACCTTCTTGCCTTCTTTTTTTTTAAATTTAGATACTGCATTTCCAATTTGTGTTATATGGAAATTTTTTCTGAATGAAATAACTTTCAAATGTGTTTTAAGAATTAATAGAAAATGGACTCAATAAATAGAATTTTACTATTTTGGGTGGAATACTACAGTTATTTAATATATCAAATAATACTTCCTTCTCAAATAGAAATAATGTACAAATAAAGAGACTACATGTGGTGAATTTGCAATGTTTTTCATGGCTCTTTTTTTGCACAGAATAAAAATAATCCAGGTTCTTGCATTATGCTTGGACATTCCAGTGAGTAATACTATCTCTTCCATTTTGTCTTTGGATTCTAGTGTATCTTTTATGTTAATTTATCATGTTTAATAGGTGAGAGGTTTGTGTTTGCCTTAGAAAAGAACTGATAAAATTTGCATTGTACAATACCCAAGAGATGATGATAAAATATTTTCCTTTGTTCCTTTTTCTATTACCAGTGTCCTGAAATGTATTATCGATAAAACTCCACACAGAAAAACTGCCCAAGAGATCATACTCTTCTTCACAGAATAGTAATCTGTTATATACTACAAGCTTATTATTGAATGCCTTTAATTAAAATGCTGCTTAATTTTTAAATATAATGAACAGCCTGCATCCCACATATGGTCTAGAGTTCACTCAATCTTTGCCATTGCTATTTTAATTCACTTTCATACTATCTATTCTAGCCAGTTTCTTGCCATTTTGTGGATAAAATAAACATACTTAATTTTAATATATCATTAAAATGAATTATAATATATATATACTATATATAATATATATAATTTATCATTTAAAAAATGAAGGTACCGAAAAGCATTACAATCACTCTGCTGTTTCAATACCTAAGTTGCACTCTCAATCATGTGATTAAAAATACTTTAAGTAAAACTTATTTTAGTTTATAATTGATGGGAATTAGCAATCATAGATTCTGATGTAACATCTAAATATTAAAGTTTTACAATTTCATTTTAGCCAACAGAAAGCCTTTGGAATTATTTAACATAAGATCTCTGCAGATTTATATTAGAGACATACTTGAGATCATCTACTTACACAATGTAATAGCCTTTAGAAAGGAAAAATCTAAATTAAGATTTTTCCAGAATATTATTAAATGAAAACAAACAATGAGCAAAACTCAATGTTATCAGAGTAGAAGAGAAAAAAAATGTAATTTATCCAAAATACACAACTTGAATCTTTCTACCTGTACATTCTTTAAATTATACTTAGAAATAAATATTCATTAGGAATTCAAATTTGGTTTTATATATATGAATACTATATTTATAAAAAAGGAGACAAGATATTTCTGAATTTGTGAATGTAACCTTATCTGGACTTACAGATAGTTAAATTAAAATCATTCATTAACCAGAAATTAATCCAATTGTTACAATAGTCTGGTGAGATGCTCTTTATTAGAAAAAAAAATCGTTGGAATCTTCTGTTTTAAGAATAAGTTTTTTTTTTTTTTTTAAGTTCAAGTTATGTATTGGGACTCTGTATCTATCTTTATAAAGAAGTAAGTTTGTTTACATAAATATTAAAAAAATGCTTGAAATTAAATCAAATTGCCAACATCGACTGGATCATCAAAAAGGCAAGAGAGTTCCAGAAAAACATCTATTTCTGCTTTATTGACTATGCCAAAATCTTTGACTGTGTGGATAACAACAACCTGTGGAAAGTTCTTAAAGAGATGGGAATACCAGATCACGTGACGTGTCTCCTGAGAAATCTGTGTGGAGGTCAGGGAGCAACAATTAGAACTGGACATGGAACAATAGACTGGTGCCAAATCGGGAAAGGAGTACTTCAAGGCTATATATTGTCATCCTGCTTATTTACCTTATATGCAGAGTACATCTTGAGAAATGATGGGCTGGATGAAACACAAGCTGGAATCAAGATTGGTGGGAGAAATATCAATAACCTCAGATATGCAGATGACACCACTCTTATGGCAGAAAGTGAAGAAGAACTACAGAGCCTCTTGATGAAAGTGCAAGAGGAGAGTGAAAAAGTTGGCTTAAAGCTCAGCATTCAGAAAACTAAGATCATGGCATCTGGTCCCATCACTTCATGGTAAATAGCCAGGGAAACAGTGGAAACAGTGACAGACTTTTTATTTTGGAGGGCTCCAAAACAACTGCAGATGGTGACTGCAGCCATGAAATTAAAAGACACTTACTCCTTGGAAGGAAAGTTATGGCCAACCTAGACGGCATATTAAAAACCAAAGACATTACTATGCCGATAAAGGTATGTCTAGTCAGAGCTATGGTTTTTCCAGTGGTCATGTATGAACGTGAGAATTGGACTATAAAAAAAGCCGAGCACCAAAGAATTGATGCTTTTGAACAGTGGCGTTAGAGAATACTCTTGAGAGTGCTTTGAACAGCAAGGAGATCCAACCAGTGCATCCTAAAGGAAATCAGTCTTGAATATTCATTGGAAGGATTGATGGTGAAGCGAAACTCCAATATTTTGGTCACCTAATGCAAAGAGCTGACTCTTTTGAAAAGACCCTGATGCTGGGAAAGATTGAAGGCTGGAGGAGAAGGGGATGACAGGGGATGAGATGGTTGGATGGTATCACCGACTCAATGGACATGAGTTTGAGTAAACTCTGGGCGTTGTTAATGAACAAGGAAGCCTGGTGTGCTGTAGTCTATGGGGGTTGCAAAGAGTTAGACACAAATGAACTGAACTGACTGAACTGAAAAACCATACTGTAACACAATAAGTATACAATTTTCTGTTTTGGTGATTATAGATGAAAAAATGGGCTGTACTGAAATCTTTAGGTAAAATTCAACCCAAGTGTAGAGCATCAATTAAACAGCCCCTTCCTGATTCTTATTTAGTAAGAGCAGAACGTAAAATCCCAAGCTGTGCATGTGTGAAGTATTCAGATATATCTCCTCTAATTTACTGTCATGATATATGTACTGAGAGGAGAACAGACTAATAAACAATGACAGGATTGGAGAGGGAGTTCTTGTTTCCCCTCTGACCTGCAGTGTCTTACAGACTTGTTCCTTCAGAAAGAGATGTCTGTAGGACTCTGACATCAGTGCAAGGGCAATATGGAGAGAAGAAAAAGAGAAGTAAACTTCTTTGTCTCCTTGTTAGAGAGTTTAGCTGAAGCACCTAAACTTGACAGTTCATACCATTTTACAAAACCTTTGCCTTTCAAGCTATTAAGGAGCTGATAAAAGATAAAGGTTAATAAACTCTTCTTGCTCACTTCAAGGAGACAATTACTTCTCTCTCTCACTTGTAAAATATGTTTTCTCTTAGATATTTCTTAAATCTGTCTCATTTTCTCTATTCTATTACCACTGCCTTAAGGTAGACTACTGTCAACTGTCACATGGATTATTACAGCAGCCTCCCTGCCTGCAGTCCTAAACTGTTCAATTTATCTCTCGCCCAAAATGCCAGAGTAATGCATCCTAAAATTCAAGCCATCATAAAACGTATTGTGCTCACTTATAATGCAAAGTTCACACTCTTTACGATGAAGTGCCCTGCATTGAACGTGACAGGAGCTACTTAAATATTTGCTTAGACAATAAATGGAAGACTACTGAACAAAGAAATGAAGAAGACAAGGCACTATCTAATCAGAGCCCAATGTGCTTTTCTTCATCTCATACTTTTTTCTTTCTTTTTTTTTTTGCCATTTTATTTATTGTCTTCATCTCATATTTTTGTTGTATACTTTTGCCATTCACATTCGCTCCCTACATAGAATGACCCCTTCCTCCTTTGCCTTACTAACATCCAGTCATCTTCAAAATTCAGCTCAGAGTCACTTTCTCGCTCTCCCCAAAGCATTTCAGCTATCAGAAACCTCCTCCCATATGATTCCAGATTAGTCAAGATACACATCTATTTTTGTCTGTATAGCTCCACTGCATATTAGTCACTTATTTTCATGTCTGTCTCTTTACCTAGATGACTTTCCTTGAGGACAGGGCTGTATCACTTACAAATATCTTTGCTTCCTAATATGAAATCCAGTCTCACCCTCATACATAGTCATTAATTCATATATGCTTATGAAAGGAATGCATGATTGGATAATTTAACTAATATTGAATGGTAATTGCATTTTCCCAATCTGTGTCTGTATGGGGGAGGAGGAGTTATTAATGAATATAATTGCTCTCCTTTTGAATTTGTCACAGTTATATTAGTAAACATATCTTACTGAAATATATATTAAACTGAAAATTATTTTATGGTATATTGTAAAAATGTTATCACTTATTTGCTTCTATTCAGAAAATATCAAAGAGGCTGAACAATTTACAAATATACTATAAGGGCAAATGCTGCTATTATCTTGTTACACTTATTTAAATATTTCTTTACTGATTTAAACATTTGACCGGAATGATGATTTTGTATTGAATATCATACATATATTTGGTCAACAAAGTTCCTTTAGATTGTGTCATAGAATTAATTAGTATATTTTAGCATGCTGATTAAATTGCCTTCTTGAATTATTTATGATGTATTAAGGTGCTGTTGTACACATTGGGAATAAGGAAACTAATAAGATACATAAATCCAGATCATATTGGATATATTTTGCAAAGTGAGACAGCAGTAAGATATGCAAAGAAATGAAAAGTAATAATCACTCAGATAGTGATAAATTACCAGAAGGAAACAAAGTATGACAGGAGTAGTATTGGGAGCATCTTAGCTAGCATGGTCAGACAAATGCTCTTTGGACAGCAGGACCATCCACTGAGAAATAAATGACAAGATGAGATAGCTATAAGAAGGTGTTCAAGAAGAGCCTTCCAGGCAAAGAAAGAGGGCATATGGAGTCTTAGTTACAAATAGACTTTCTGAGGCATATAACAGAAATATTAGTGTGACTGAAATGTTTGAATCAAGAGTGGAAGGGAAGGGAAGACCTGGAAAGGTAAATACAAGTTATCATGAGTATTTGGATTGCATTCCTATTCTAGGACAGGCCTCTGGAAAGTCTTCATAAGGGAAACAATAGTAAAATAGTCTAAAGAACTTGCTATTGGTTTAGATATGAGATACAGAGAACATGAAGGCATAAATGATGATTCCCAGTTTCTTGGCTTGAGAAACTGGGTCAGTAGGAGGTGTCTAGTCAGCTCAAACTGTTATAGTGAAATGCTATAGATTGGATGACTTAAACAACAGAAATGTATTTTATTGGGGTTCTAGAGCCTGAAAGTTCAAGATCAGAGTACCAGCAAGGGTTGGTTCTAATGGGTGCCCTTTCCCTGGTTTCCAATAGAAATTCCCTTCTGTGCATGCACAGTCCTGATGACTGTGTTCTCACTTGGTGGAAAGAGGATATCTGGTGTCTCTTCTTCTTCTTACACAGGCAATGATTCCATCACTGAGGCAGTGTGAGGATCCACCCTCAAAACCTCATCTAAACCTAATGCCTTCCAGGCTCCCACTTCCTAATACAATCATATTAGGAATAAAATCATCAATAAATGATTTTGGGGGTCACAAACACTCAGTCCATAACAGGTGGGGGGTGGATTGTGCCAAGAGTAGATATCAAGAACTGAGTTAGAATAATCATGAGTTTGAGAAACCTGTAATTAAAAATGCAGGTGAATGTATCTTCTAAGTGCTGTGTCAACAGATCAATTATGAGAACTTTAGGATAACATAATACATGGTAAATTATTAATACATTCTGTGACTTAGTGTGTTACCTTTCTCAAGTAATATATTTGTATTTTTATGAATTTCAGTAAGCAATTTGACCCAGATAAATTGCTCTAATACTCACCATATCAGCCACATGACAGACTGTGAGAGTTGAACGCTATGATAAGCAATCATCATGCTGAAAAACATAGGTACCTCACCCAGTATAGGCCTTACTGTTGTCTAGTGCAGTAGCCTACCTCATCTCCTTTCTAAAGACTACTGCGCCTACAGTCACATTTTCAGAAGGCAGTCTGGAGGATAAAAAGTTCCCACATGTGCCTATTGGAAGCATTCTTTGAGACTTTTTTTTAAGATTCATGAACATATTCACCAGTTAATTTGGGACCATCTGCTCTCACTCAATGAATAAAGTTAATAGGTTTCTATCTAATAATTAAGTAGATAATATATTATTAGGATATTCTAAAGTATCAATGGATAAAATGCTGAAGATACACAACTACGTTTTTGTTGCTATTATTCTAAACAAAAGAAAATTTTGATTATCCAAATAGTTTGTATGTTACATTTATAATGTCAGCCTAGTTTTTCAGGGTCAGAAAAATGAACAAAAATCATAGTAAAGGGGGGCATAGTCATCTCCTAGATTGAAATCATTAATTGGGGACTCAGAATTTGTTGAAAGACCCTATTGATGTGGGAAGAGAGTAG
This sequence comes from Budorcas taxicolor, assembly GCF_023091745.1. Taxonomy (NCBI): domain Eukaryota; kingdom Metazoa; phylum Chordata; class Mammalia; order Artiodactyla; family Bovidae; genus Budorcas; species Budorcas taxicolor. Next base: position 99,468,866 of record NC_068910.1, read on the forward strand.
GCACTAAGGGGAGGGGAAGAAAGGGGAAATGAAAAATAACATCAGTGCTTTCCCTACCCTCACCTACTCAAAATCCAGTTGACATTAGTAGGGAGATGGACAAACTCAAGGCTAAAACTTATCTGACTCATTTTTGAATAATGAAATAATGCCTATACTTTTATTACATTCCTCAAAAGGCAAATACTCTTTATTTTTACTTTTCCTATATGTATGATTATGTAGCTGTTATAACTGAAAATGTGTTACAGAGCTCCATATCATACTCTCTGGATCTAATACTAGGATATTTAAAGTAGTTTATTAAAGGCTGGATCTGAGAACATATTCTCAAGTTTATAGAATATCTTGTAACTATAATGAGTTAAAATTAGAAAGATAATTACATAAGCTTTATTTAAACAGTTGTCAGATAGCTAGTGCTCTATAAAAATTCATGTAAACTTTTAACAGCTTAAAACAACAGCAACAAAACAACTTCTTTATTACTTTTCATGTGTCTACAAGTTTCCTGGGCAACTCTATTGATGTGGAACACCCTGTGTTGATTTAAGCTGAACCTGCTGAAGTATCTTAGTTAGCTAGCTGATAGAGTGGCTAGGTTTTGGCTATACAGAATAGTCTTGCTTGGGGTTGCACATAGCTAACAGGGATAACCTCAGATATGCAGATAACACCACTCTTAAGGCAGAAAGTAAAGAGGAACTAAAAAGCCTCTCGATGAACATGAAAGTGGAGAGTGAAAAAGTTGACTTAAAGCTCAACATTCAGAAAACGAAGATCATGGCATCCAGTCCCATGACATCATGGGAAATAGATGGGGAAACAGTGGAAACAGTGTCAGACTTTACTTTTAGGGGCTCCAAAATCACTGAAGACGGTGATTGCAGCCGTGAAATTAAAAGACGCTTACTGCTTGGAAGGAAAGTTATGACCAACCTAGATATTATATTCAAAAGCAGAGACATTACTTTGCCGACTAAGGCGTCTAGTCAAGGCTATGGTTTTTCCAATGGTCATGTATGGATGTGAAAGTTGGACTGTGAAGAAAGCTGAGCGCCAAAGAATTGATGCTTTTGAACTGTGGTGTTGCAGAAGGCTCTTGAGAGTCCCTTGGACTGCAAGGAGATCCAACCAGTCCATTCTAAAGGAGATCAGTCCTGGACGTTCATTGGAAGGACTGATGCTAAAGCTGAAACTCCACTACTTTGGCCACCTATTGCAAATAGTTGACTCATTGGAAAAGACTCTGATGCTAGGAGGGATTGGGGGCAGGAGGAGAAGGGGACGACAGAGGATGAGATGACTGGATGGCATCATCGACTCAATGGACATGAATTTGAGTATACGCTGGGAGTTGGTGATGGGCAGGGAGGCCTGGCATGAAGGGATTCATGGGGCCACAAAGAGTCAGACACGACTGAGAGACTGAACTGAACAGGGATGAATCTGAAAACAGATTATATTTGAATGAAATAAATATTCATATTATTCTTTAACTTTTTGATAGGGTAGTCAGAAGTACTTATTTGATGGAATTTAAAAAAAAAAAAACAGAGATCTAAAATTTTAATTGAACACTCTGTTCTGTAGATGAGTCAAAAGCTTCATAAAGCTGGTATAGTCTAGTTAAATCTGAGTAAATTTCCTGTTTATTAGTTTATAGATTATAAGAGAGTATTTCCAGATTACTTAATAATAGTATAATCTTTATGGACTATCACAAAAATATATTTCCAGAAACAAATATCATTTCTTAAAAAGTGAATGTAGTTAAAGAATAAATCGTATCTAAAGAAAATAATCAGTTAATAATATGCCAACAAAGTTATAGTACTATTTTAAATCCTTTTTTAGGAATAACTACCAACTTCAGGGAAAAGAAAAAAAAAAAGCTGTAAGAACAACAAACACATGGAGGCTAATAATTCACTTTTGATTATTGAAGAGATCACTGAACCAAAGAGGAAAAAAAAAATTTGTTGTTGTTCAGTCACTAAATTGTGTCTGACTCTTTGTGATTTCATGCACTACATCACGCCAGGCTCCTCTGTCCCTAGAAAAAAATAATAGTGCAAACACAACAACTGAAAACCTATGGGATGCGGTAAAAGCAGTGCTAAGAGGGAAGTTTATAGCAATACAAGCCTACTTCAAGAGACAAGAAAAAAAATAGATAAACAACATAACTTTACACCTAATGCAACTATTAAAACAAAGAAAACTCAAAGTTAATAGAAGAAAAGAATCATGAAGATCAAAACAAAAATAAATGAAAAAGAAATGAAGGTGACAATAGCAAAGATCAGTAAAAGTAAAAGCTGGTTCTTTGAGAGAATGAGAAAAACAGACAAACTATTAGCCAGACTCATCAAGAAAAAAGGGGAGAGGACAAATAAAATTAGAAATGAAAAATGAGAAGTTACAACAGACAATTCAGAAATACAAAAGGTCATAAGCTACTACTATGATCAACTACATGCCAATAAAGTGGGTAACCTCTTAGAAAAGCGTACTCTTCCAAGACTAAACCAGGAAGAAATAAAAAATCTGAACAGACCAATCCCAAGCACTGGTATCAAAACTGTTATCAGAAATCTTCCTCCACATGTTGTAATTTTTAAAGTTTTTCTCCTGTAATTAACATCTAATCTTACTGCATGTGGTCAGAAAAGATGCTTGGAATTCTTTCTTTCTTTTTTTTTTTTTTTTAAATTTTCCAAGGCTAGATTTACAGCCCAGGTTGTGATCTATCCTGGAGAAGGTTCCATGTGCACTTGAGAAAAAGGTGAATTTCATTGTTTTGGGGTGAAATGTCCTATAGATATCAATTAGGTCTAACTGGTCCATTGTATCATTTAAAATTTGTGTTTCCTGTTAATTATCTGTTTAGTTGTGAGTGGGGTATTAAAGTCTCCCACTATTAGTGTGTTACTGTTGATTTCCCCTTTTATACTTATTAGCACTTGCCTTACATAATGTGGTGCTCCTATGTTGGGTGCATATATATTTATAATTGTTATATCTTCTTCCTGGACTGATCCTTTGATCATTATGTAGTGTCCTTCTTTGTCTCTTTTCACAGCTTTTATTTTAAAGTCTATTTTATCTGATACGAACATTGCTACTCCTGCTTTCTTTTGGTCTCTATTTACATGGAATATCTTTTTCTAGCCCTTCATTTTCAGTTTGTTTGTGTCCCTTGTTTTGAGGTGGGTCTCTTGTAGACAACATATATAGGGGTCTTGCTTTTGTATCCATTCAGCCAGTCTTTGTCTTTTGGTTGGGGCATTCAACCCACTTACATTTAAGGTAATCATTGATAAGTATGATCCCATTGCCATTTACTTTACTGTTTTGGGTTTGAGTTTATACACCCTTTCTGTGTTTCCTGTCTAGAGAAAATCCTTTAGCATTTGTTAAACAGCTGGTTTGCTGGTACTGAATTCTCTCAGCTTTTGCTTGTCTGTAAAGCTGTTGATTTCGCCTTCATATTTGAATGAGATCCTTGCTGGGTACAGTAATCTGGGTTGTAGATTTTTCTCTTTCATCACTTTAAGTATGCCCTGCGTTTCCCTTCTGGCCTGAAGTGTTTCTATTGAAAGGTCAGCTGTTATCCTCAAGGGAATACCCTGTGTGTTATTTGTTGTTTTCCCCTTGCTGCTTTTAATATTTGTTCTTTGTGTTTGATCTTTGTTAATTTGATTAATATGTGTCTTGGGGTGTTTTGCCTTGGGTTTATCCTATTTGGGACTCTCCGGATTTCTTGGACTTCAGTGACTATTTCCTTCCCCATTTTAGGGACGTTTTCAACTATTATCTCCTCAAGGATTTTCTCATGGCCTTTCTTTTTGTCTTCTTCATCTGGAACTCCTATGATTCTAATGTTGGGGCTTTTAACATTGTCCCAGAGGTTTCTGAGGTTGTCCTCATTTCAATTATTTTTTTTTTCTTTTTTCCTCTCTGCTTCATTTATTTCTACCATTCTATCTTCCACCTCACTTATCCTATCTTCTGCCTCCGTTATTCTACTGTTGGTTCCCTCCAGAGTGTTTTTTATCTCATGTATTGTATTATTCATTATTGATTGACTCTTTTATTTCTTCTAGGTCCTTGTTAAACATTTCTTGGATCTTCTCAATCCTTGTCTCCAGACTATTTATCTGTAACTCCATTTTGTTTTCAAGGTTCTGGATCATTTTTACTATCATTATTCTGAATTCGTTTTCAGGTAGACTCCTTATCACCTCCTCTTTTGTTTAGTTGGGTGGGCATTTATCATGTTCCTTTACCTGCTAAGTATTTCTCTGCCTTTTCATCTTGTTCACATTGCTGTGTTTGGGGTGGCCTTTCTGTATCCTGGCAGTTTATGGTTCCTCTTTATTGTGGAGGGTCCTTGCTGTGGGTGGGGTTGGATGGGTGGCTTGTCAAGGTTTCCTGGTTAGGGAAGCTTGCATTGGTGTTTTGGTAGGTGGAGCTGGATTTCTTCTCTTTGGAATGCAATGAAGTGTCCAGTAGTGAATTTTGAGATGTCTTTGGGTTTGTTGTGACTTTGGGCAGCCTGTATATTGAAGCCCAGGGCTATGTTCCTGCATTGCTGGAGAATTTGTGTGGAATGTCTTGCTCTGGAACTTGTTGGCTCTTGGCTGGAGCTGGGTTTCAGGGTAGGTACGGAGGCTTTTGGATGAGCTCTTATCAATTAATGTTCCTTGGAGTCAGGGGTTCTCTGGTGTTCTCAGGTTTTGGACTTAAGCCTCCTGGCTCTGGTTTTCAGTCTTATTGTTACAGTACCCTCAAGACTTCTCCATCTATAACACACTTCTGAATAACCAACAAATCACAGAAGAAATTTTTTAAAAAATCAAAATATGCATAGAAATGAATGAAAATGAAAACACAACAACCCCAAACCTATGGGCCACTGTAAGGGCAGTGCTAAGAGGAAGGTTCATAGCAATAAAAGCTTACCTCAAGAAACAAGAAAAAGTCAAATAAATAACCTAACTATACACCTAAAGCAGCTAGAAAAGGAAGAATTGAAGATCCCCAGGGTTAGTAGAAGGAATGGAATCTTAAAAATTATAGCAGAAAGAAATGAAAAAGAAACAAAAGAGACCATGGCAAAAGTCAACAAAGCTAAAAGCTGGTTATTTGAGAAGATAAATAAAATTGACAAACCATTAACCAGACTCATCAAGAAACAAAGGGAAAAAATCAAATCAACAAAATTATAAATGAAAATGGAGAAATCAGAATAGACAACATAGAAATACAAAGGATCATAAGAGACTACTATCAGCAACTATATGACAAGAAAATGGACAACTTGAAAGAAATGGACAAATTCTTGGAGAATTATAACTTTCCAAAACTGAACCAGGAAGAAATAGAAAAAACAGCATGGAAATCACAACTGTAATCAAAAATCTTCCAGCAAACAAAAGTGCAGGACCATATGACTTCACAGCTGAATTCTACCAAAAATTTAGAGAAGAGCTAAAACCTATCCTACTCAAACTCTTCCAGAAAACTGCAGAAGAAGGTAAACGTCCAAACTCATTCTATGAAGCCTCCATCACCCTAATACCAAAACCAGACAAAGATGCCACATAAAAAGAAAACTACAGGCCAATATCACTGATGAATATTGATGCAAAAATCCTTAACAAAATGTTAGCAAACAGCTAGATCCAACAACATATTAAAAAGATCATACATCATGACCAAGAGGGCTTTATCCCAGGGATGCAAGGATTTTTCAGTATCCACAAATCAATCAATGTGATACACCACATTAACAAATTGAAAGATAAAAACCATATGATTATCTCAATGGATGCATAGAAAGCCTTTGACAAAATTCAACATCCATTTATGATTTAAAAAAAATAAAACCCTCCAGAAAGCAGGCATAGAAGGAACATACCTCAATATAATAAAAGCTATATATGAAAAAGTCAGAGCAAACATTATCCTCAATGGTGAAAACTGAAATCAATTCCCCTTTAGTCAGGAACAAGACAAGGGTGCCCACTCCCACCACTACTATTCAACATAGTTTTGGAAGTTTTGGACACAGCAATCAGAGCATAAAAAGAAATAAAAGGAATCCAAATTGGAAAAGAAGTAAAATCCTCACTGTTTGCAGATGCCATGACCCTCTACATAAAAAACCCTAAAGATTCCACCAGAAAATTACTAGAGCTAATCAATGAATATAGTAAAGTTGCAGGATATAAAATTAACACAGATAAATCCCTTGCATTCCTATACACTAGCAATGAGAAAACAGAAAGAGAAATTAAGGAAACAATTCCATCCACCATTGCAACATAATGAATAAAATACTTAAAATCTATTTACCTAACAAAAAAAAAAAAAAAGACCTATATATAGAAAACTATAAAACATTCATGAAATAAATCAAAGAGGGCATAAATAGATGGAGAAATATACCATGTTCATGGATTAGAAGAATCAATATAGTCAAAATGAATATACTACCCAAAGCAATCCATAGGTTCAATGCAATCCCTATCAAGCTACCAACGTTATTTTCACAGAACAAGAACAAATAATTTCACAATACGTATGGAAATACAAAAAAACTCAAATAGTCAAAGCAATCTTGAGAAAGAAGACTGGAAATGAAGGAATCAACCTGCCTGACTTCAGGCTATACTACAAAGCTACAGTCATCAAGACAGTATGGTACTGGCACAAAGACAGAAATATAGATCAATGGAACAAAATATAAAGCCCAGAGATAAATCCACGCACCTATGGACACTTTTTCTTTGACAAAGGAGGCAAGAAATACAATGGAGAAAAGACAATTTCTTTAACAAGTGGTGCTGGGAAAACTGGTCAGCCACTTGCAAAAGAATGAAACTAGAACACTTTCTAACACCATACACAAAAGCAAACTCAAAATGGATTAAAGATCCAAATGTAAGACCAGAAACTATAAAACTCCTAGAGGAAAACATAGACAAAACACTCTCCAACATAAATCACAGTATGATCCTCTATGGCCCACCTCCCAGAGTAATGAAAATAAGAGCAAAGATAAACAAATGGGACCTAATTAAACATAAAAGCTTTTGCACAATGAAGGAAACTATAAGCAAGGTGAAAAGACAGCCTTCAGAAAGGCAGAAAAAAATAATAAATGAAGCAACTGACAAAGAATTAATCTCAATAATATACAAAGCAACTCCTGCAGCTCAATTCCAGAAAAATAAATGACCCAATCAAAAAATGGGCCAAAGAACTAAACAGACATTTCTCCAAAGAAGACATACAGATGGCTAACAAACACATGAAAAGATGCTCAACTTCACTCATTATCAGAGAAATGCAAGTCAAAACCACATTTAGGTACCATCTCATGCCAGTCAGAATGGCTGCTATCCAAAAGTCTACAAACAATAAATACTGGAGAGGGAGTGGAGAAAAAGGAACCCTCTTACACTGTTGGTGGGAATGCAAACTAGTACAGCCACTATGGAGAACAGTGTGGAGATTCCTTAAAAAACTGGAAATAGAACTGCCATATGACCCAGGAATCCCACTGCTAGGCATACATACTGAGAAAACCAGAATTGAAAGAGACACGTGCACCCCAATGTTCATCACAGCACTGTTTATAATAGTCAGGACATGGAAGCAACCTAGATGTCCATCATCAGATGAATGGATAAGAAATCTGTGGTACATATACACAATGGAGTATTATGCAGCCATTAAAAAGAGTACATTTGAATCAGTTCTAATGAGGTGGATGAAACTGGAGCCTATTATACAGAGTGAAGTAAGCCAGAAAGACAAAACACCAATACAGTATACTAATGCATATATATGAAATTTAGAAAGATAGTAACAATAACCCTGTATGCGAGACAGCAAAAGAGACACAGATGTATAGAAGAGTCTTTTGGACTCTCTGGGAGAACACAAGGGTGGGATGATTTGAGAGAATAGCACTGAAGCATGTATATTATCATATATGAAACAAATTGCCATCCAGGTTTGATGCATGAGACAGGGTGCTCAGAGTTGGGGCACTGGGATGACCCAGAGGGATGGGGCAGGGTGGTAGGTGGGAGAGGGGTTCAGGATGGGGAACACGTGTGTACCAATGGCTGATTCATGTCAATGTATGGCAAAACCACTAGCTTATTGTAAAGTAACTAGCCTCCAATTAAAATAAATTAATTTTTAAAAATAATGAAAGAAATCTTCCAACAAACAAACACCCTGGGACAGACAGCTTCACTGGAGAATTCTCTCAAGCATTTAGAGAAGAGTTAACATCTATCCTGCTCAAACTCTTCCAAAAATTTACAGCAGAAGGAAAATTCCCAATCTCATTCTACAAGACAACCATTACCCTGATACCAAAACCAGACAAATATTTCACACAAAAAAGAAAAGTATAGGCCAATATCACTGATATTTACATCATAGATGTAAAAATCCTCAACTAAATTCTTGCAAATAGAATCCAACAGCACATTAAAAAGATCATGCACCGTTACCAAGCAGGGTTTATCCCAGGCCTTCAATGATTCTTCAATATACACAAATCAGTGTGACACACCAATTAACAAACTGAAAGATAAAACCATATAATTTTCTCAATAGATGCAGAGAAAACTTTTAACAATATTCAACAATCATTTTTGATAAAATCTCTCCAGAAAGTAGGCATAGAAGGAAACTACCTCAAAATAATAAAGACCATATATGTATGACAAACCCACGGCAAACATTATTCTCAGCAGTGAAGAACTGAAAGCATTTCCTTAAAGGAACAGGACAAGGGATCAGGAACAAGACAAGGGTGTCCACTCTCACCACTATTATTCACTATAAAATCCTTTGTATTGAGGAAATACATAAGTCATGAAGATTAGAAAATCTAGAAATATATAAATAATATGAAAATCATTAATCATTTTATTGTGCAGAAATTAACCAAATCAACTACAGGATCATATAATATATACAGATATCGAGAAAGTAAAAACTGCTTTTTATTTAGTTATTATATAATGAGCATGATTCCTAAAATAACTAGGCACAGATAATTGTTAAATGTAATGCTTCTCAAGGTATGCAAAATAATTTAAGTTTCTTGAACAATTTTGTTCTTTTTAAATACTTATTTTGCTTTTAAAGGCAAGGCTGTGATGAAACTTAACGTCTGCATATGTCACTAAATACTTCATTCCTGATGCTATATATTTCCTGATAAATTTCTAAAGTGGACTATTAGCCTGTAGTCTGTATATTTGCACCACTCCAACCCAGAGTATCCCTCTCTCACTCTATTCCATTTTCATTTAAAGCCTATAATTGTATATGAATCTTCATTAACTTGAGAAGCCAAATAACAGTCCTGAATTCTTTTTCTTTGCACTTTACTGATTACTAATTTCCTGTCATTTTATTTCTTTTTGTGGCATGTTATATGCTTGTATATGTTAGCATTTTTCTGTTGTACTTTCAAGATTTGATTATAACCTATTCCATAATAGAAAATTAACATTTTACCTAAAATTGACTTCATTTATCATTCAATCTTTTTTCTTTTAGACTTATGCTTAACCTTCTTTCCTTATCCAGGGTTCAGAGAAGTCATAATATTTTTCTGATTTTCTTTATGACAGAAATACTTTTCTAAATGTGATATTACATTAATTTTTATTAATATATGTAGTAAAAAACGGGGCATGGCAGAAACTGTAGAGTTGAAATATTAAATAAAAGATTAAATGATAATAAGGGAGGCTTCAAAATATGAAATATGATTCTAGTGGGTCACTGCACATAGGAATTCATCCTGATGAGATCTGCCTACCCCAGCGCCCTTATTCTTCTAGTTGATTAACTGTCACGTGTGGCACGTTGGTAGACAGCACATTATCATAAAACTTTCAAGATCACACTCAAGGCCAAAGTATATCATAGCTATTTCTCCACCCTGAAGACCATTTGAAACAAACAGCTTCTCTTTAACTCTCATTTCTTTAAATATTGCACACATTCTACAAATCATAGAGTACCTTAAATTGGTATACTATCTCATTTTACTTCATATTTCCACAGAAATGACCCAAGTACAGAGTCTCTTTATGAAAACATATACTTGAATAAATTCTGCCAAAAGGTAGAATCAGGAAGGAAACAGGGGGTTCATATGTATATCAAGGTCAAACTCATTGGAAACAAGAAAGCAAGTTGTTATTTCTATGGTAAAAAGAATCCTTTCAATAATAGCAGACTCTTTGGGGACACAGGTTAGTTTATGTTTCACATTCTTTATACGATTTTAAAGAAAGGAAGTAGTTATCTGAAGAAAATTAGGTTTCCTTATATAATAATAAAGCAAATTTTCACTTTCATATTTGATAATTGAACATTGGTTTGCTCATATTTTGTAATAAACTGAAGAACAAAATAAAAGTGACACTATGTGGGAGACACTTTAAGCTTCAATTGTTTATTTTTTTTAATATATGAGCAAAAATGCAACATTTAACTAACTAGAAGAAGGAATTTATAAACACTTGAATAAATAAGACTAAGGATAACCTTAAAGTCAAATAATAAAAGACATTTGAAGTCTCTCTCTCTCTCTCTTTTTTTTTTTTTTACTTATAACACTGGTGAAGAAAGCAGAGACTCTATTCACAAGAAAATCCTTCATTTTATTATGTTCACGTTTCTAAAAAAATTGACATTGATGCAGTTTATTCAAAGCAGAATGGATTAGGAATTGCTGCACTTATTTACATTTTCACAGTCAAACTCACAGATGGAAATTACAAAATGCATAGGGCTTTTCAAAAAATAATGACTATTCATTCATAAATAATAATCTTAATTGTATTTTTGGAAGATATGGGAGAATCAGCAAGATCTAAAGTCATTTTAGGCAAGAATGAATAGACCACAATTTCAATAAGAGATTGAATAAGGATAAAAGAATAAATCTCACTTAGTTTATTTAACTTGGAAGTCAATCACACAGACACAGTGACAATTTATAGTTTGGAGTGGGCACACAAGTAACATCCAAGACAAAGTTCTCTTTTTCAACTCATTATGAAATTTTGGATTAAAAAGTATTATTTCTAATGAGAAACAATTAAAGTGGGAAGAGGAACTGTAACCCAAAGCTAATACATTCAAAAAGCCAAGATATATAAAGAATAATAGTCTTATAGTTCTCTAGCCTGAAAAGAACTGACAGAAATAGCAAATAACATTGAAGACAACAAAACCTGAGCTCTTAAGAATTCAGGGGCAAGTGACAGAATTTCCTGTGACACCACATGAGGTCAGATCAACAAGACAAAAAAAAAAAAAGAAAAGACCAGATCTATAATTAGACAGGAGTATTCGGAGAAGGAAATGGCACCCCACTCCAGTACTCTTGCCGGAAAATCCTATGGACAGAGGAGCCTGGAAGGCTGTAGTCCATGGGGTCGCTGAGGGTCGGACATGACTGACTGGCTTCACTTTTACTTTTCACTTTCATGCATTGGAGAAGGAAATGGTAACCCACTCCAGTGTTCTTGCCTGGAGAATCCCAGGGACGGTGGAGCCTGGTGGGCTGCCGTCTATGGGGTCTCACAGAGTCGGACACGACTGAAGTGACTTAGCTTAGCTTATTGTTATGAAAAATTTCTCAAAAGTGTAATCTAGTTTCTGAAGGGAAGTAATTTATATTTATACTTCATTAATACCTATTTAAAATCCAGGATAATAGTCAAAAATTTCCAATGACATTATGGTTGAGAAAGCAGAGTGAATCTATGGCTCAACATTTGAGATTTTTCAAGTCTATCAATTTCCTTATTATAAATATCAATCTAATATAATCTTCATTATCATTTTAATATTGTTTGGAAAATGAAAATAAATATTTGAAAATAATTTTTTAAACAGTGATATGTCATAGTACGGAGAAGGAAGTAGTAACCCACTCCAGTGTTCTTGTCAGGAGAATCCCATGGACAAAGGAGCCTGGCAGGCTATATAGTCCATGGAGTTGCAAGAGTCGGACACAACTTAGCGACTAAACCATCACCACATGTCATAGTAACATCAACTAATATATTGTTTCACATTTACAGAGGGGAAATTGCACAAGGGAGATCTATTTGCAAGGGGCTAACTTTTTTTAAAGCAGTGGAAACAACAATCCATGATTAGAGTGATCATACAATTTATTGTCCAGTCAGGATATATTTGAGAATAAAAAATAGGCACTAAATGTCAGGAAGATAGTGAAGGACAGGGAAGTCTGCTGTACTGCAGTTCACAGGGTCACAGAGAATCAGATATGACTTGGAGACTGAACAACAACTGCAAAAAAGGTCACTGAATAAAAAATTGGGGGACAAATTTAAAAACGCAAAAAATCCAAAATCTATGAAACTGGAAAAAAAAAAAAAAGCCATTCTAAAAAGGAACTTTATAGTAATTAAGTTCCTTAAGAAACAAACAGGCCTACTTCAGGAAATAAACAAGAACAACAACAAAAATTTTCAAACATACTATTTAAGCTTGCACATAAAGGAGCCAGAAAAAGATGTCCAAACACACCACAACGTTAGTTAAATGAAAGAAATAATAAAAATAAGAGCAGAAAAAAATAAAAAGAAATAGAGACTAGTAAGACAACACAAAAGATTAATGAAACAAAGAATTTGTTCTTTCCAAGAAAAGCTTATAGCCAGATTATCAAGAAACAAAGAGATAGACCAAATAAAATCAGAAGTGAAAAGGGAGAAGTTACAACTGACACTACATAAATACAAAGCATCATAATAGTTTACTACAATTGCATGCTAATAAAATGGGAAACCCAGAAGAAATGAACTCCAAGAAATGCACAATCTCTCAATTGTACATTGAATCTAGAAGAAACAGAAAATATGAAGAGGCCACTTACCAGCAATGAAATTGAACCAATAATTAAACAAACAGTAAAACAGAAAACTCCCAACAAAAGTCCAGGGCCAGATGACTTTACACTTCACAGATGAATTCTATCAAACATTTAAAGAATTAATACTTATCCTTCACAAATTTTACTAGAATGTTGCAGAGAAAGGAATGCTTCTAAACTCATTTCATGAGGTCAACATGAACTTAATTAAAAAAAAAAAAAAAAAACAGAAAAAAAAGAGAAACCAATAGCACTGATGAATATAGATGAAAAATTCTTCAACAAAATACTATCAAGCCAAATTCAATACATTTAAAAAAACATATCATGGACAAATGAAATTTATCACAGAGATTCGAGGATGGTTCAATATACCCAAATCAATTATTATGACACATGACATTAAAACCCTGAAGAGTAAAACCATATAATCGTTTCAACTGATACAAAAAAAATTTTTTTTACAAAATTCAGCTTTTATTTATGATAAAAGTTCTAAATGAAGTACACATAGAAGGGGCATATCACAATGTAATAACTGTCATATATGACAAGCCCATGGTTAACATGATACTCAGTGGTAAAAAGCTGAAAGCATTTCCTTTAAGAATAGGAGCAAGATAAAGATGTTGACTATCACCACTTTTATTCAATGTAGTATTGAAAATATGAAAATAAAAACCAAGATGACAGAATGGAAGGACATGCACTCATCTTCTGCTGCAAGAACACCAAAATCACAACTAGCTGCTGAAAAACCATCAACAGGAGAATACTGGAACCCACCAAAGAAAGGTACCCCAAGTCCAAGGACAAAGGAGAAGTGGCAACAGGTGGTAGTGGATGCACAATCATGATAAAATCAAACCCCATACCCACCAGAAACCCTTGGAGGGCACAAAAAGACTTGTGCCCATCAGGACCAAGAAGAAAGAAGTAATGACTCCCAGAAGAAAGTGAGCCAGACCTGCCTGTGAGTGTTTGAGGATCTTTTGGGGAGGTGTGGGTCAGCAATGGCCTGCCTTGGGGAAAGGGGCACTGGCAGCAGCAGGCCTAAAAGGCGCTATGTGTGGTATAAGTGCTCTTAGAAGAGGTAGCCATTAGACTTACCATAGACCCTATAGCCCTACCATACAGCCTCTGAGTGGGTGACCCACAGACAGGGGAACAATTGTACCAAAGAAGTTCTCACATGGTTGTGATGGTTCTATGCCTCACCAGACTTTCCAAACTGGATCCAGCAAAAAGAGTGGCAATCTCCAGGGGATCTGACTTTGAAGGCCAACAGAATTCAATTACAGAAATTCCATAAGACAAGGAGAAACAGATTCTTGGAGGGCTCAAAGAAAATCTTTTGCGTACTAGGACCCTGTATGCAGGTGAAGAACTAACAGAATCAGACATGGAACAATGGACTGGTTCAAAATTGGGAAAGGAATATATCAAGACTCTAAATTGTCACAGGTTTATTTAACTAATATGATTACATCATGTGAAATGCCAGACTGGCTGAATCACAGGCTAGAATCAAGATTGCCAGCAGAAATATTCACAACTTCAGATGTTCAGATGATACTACTCTAATGGCAGAAAGCTAAGAGGAACTAAAGAGCCTCTTGATAAAGGCAAAAGAAGAGAGTGAAAAACTGGCTTAAAATCAACATTTAAAAAACTAAGATCATGACATCTGGTCCCATCACTTCATTCATGGTAAATAGATTCGGAAACAATGGAAATAGTGACAGATGCTTCTTGGGCTCCAAAATCACTGCAGATGGTGACTTCAGCCATTAACTTAAAAGATGCTTGCTTTTTGAAAGAAATGATATGACAAACTAAGACAGCATATTCAAAATCAGAGACATCATTTTATCACAATTTTCCATATAGTCAGTTCAGTTTCGTTCAGTTCAGTCACTCAGTCATGCCCAACTCTTTGCGACCTCATGAACCACAGCACACCAGACCTCCTTGTCCATAACCAATTCCCACAATTTACTCAAACTCATGTCCATTGAGTCAGTGATGCCATCCAACCATCTCATCCTCTGCTGTCCCCTTCTCCTCCTGCCCTCAATCTTTCCCAGCATCAGGGCCTTTTAAATGAGTCAGCTCTTTGCATTAAGTGGCCAAACTATTGAGTTTCAGCTTCAACATCATTCCTTCCAGTGAACACCCAGGACTGATCTCTAGGATGAACTGGTTGGATCTCCTTGCAGTCCAAGGGTCTCTCAAGAGTCTTCCCCAACATCACAGTTCAAAAGCATCAATTCTTCGGCGCTCAGCTTTCTTTATAGTCCAACTCTCACATCCATACATGACTACTGGAAAAACCATAGCCTTGACTAGACAGACCTTTGTTGACAAAGTAATGTCTCTGCTTTTCAATATGCTGTCTATGTTGGTCATAACTTTCCTTCCAAGGAATAAGCGTCTTTTAATTTCATAACTGCAATCACCATCTGCAGTGATTTTGGAGCTCATAATAAAGTCTGCCACTGTTTCCTCTATTTCCCCACCTATTTGCCATGAAGTGATGGGAACAGATGTCATGATATTAGTTTTCTGAATGTTGAGCTTTAAGCCAACTTTTTCACTCTCCTCTTTCATTTTCATCAAGAGGCTCTGTAGTTCTTCTTCACTTTCTGCCATAAGGGTGGTGTCATCTGCATATCTGAGGTTATTGATATTTCTCCTGGCAATCTTGATTCCAGCTTGTGCTTCCTCCAGCTCAGCGTTTCTCATGATGTACTCTGCAGATAAGTTAAATAAGCAGGGTGACAATATACGTCATTGACATACTCCTTTTTCTTAAATGGAACCAGTCTGTTGCATGTCATTCTAACTGTTGCTTCCTGACCTCATACAGGTTTCTCAAGGGGCAGGTCAGGTGGTCTGGTATTCTCATCTTTTTCAGAATTGTCCACAGTTTATTGTGATCCACACAGTCAAGGTCTTTAGCATAGTCAATAAAACAGAAATAGATGTTTTTCTGGAATTCTCTTGCTTTTGGATGATCCAGTGGATGCTGGCAATTTGATCTCTGGTTCTTCAGCCTTTTCTAAAACCAGCTTGAACATCTGGAAGTTCATGGTTCATGTATAGCTGAAGCCTGGCTTGGAGAATTTTTAGCATTACTTTACTAGCGTGTGAGATGAGTGCAATTGTGCAGCAGTTTGAGCATTGTTTATCATTGCCTTTCTTTGGGATTGGAATGAAAACTGACCTTTTCCAGTCCTGTTGCCACTGCTGAGTTTCTCAAATTTGCTCACATATTGAGTGAAGCACTTTCACAGCATCATCTTTCAGGATTTGAAATACCTCAACCGGAAAACCATCACCTCCACTAGCTTTGTTCATAATGATGCTTTTAAGGCCCACTTGACTTTGAATTCCAGGATGTCTGGCTCTAGGTGAGTGATCACAACATCATGATTATCTGGGTTGTGAAGATCTTTTTTGTACAGTTCTTCTGTGTATTCTTGCCACCTCTTCTTAATATCTTCTGCTTCTGTTAGGTCCATATCATTTCTGTCCTTTATTGAGCCCATCTTTGTATGAAATGTTCCCCTGGTATCTCTATATTTTTGAAGAGATCTCTAGTCTTTCCCATGTCATCGTTTTCCTCTACTTTCTTGCATTGATCTCTGAGGAAGGCTTTCTTATCTCTCTTTGCTATTCTTTGGAACTTTTCTTTCAAATGGGTATACCTTTCCTTTCCTTTACTTTTCACTTCTCTTCTTTTCACAGTTATTTGTAAGGCTTCTTCAGACAGCCATTTTGCTTATTTTCACTTCTTTTTCTTGGGGATGGTCTTGATTCCTGTCTCCTGTACAATGTCATGAACCTCCACCCATAGTTCATCACTCACTTTGTCTATCAAATCTAGTCCCTTAAATCTATTTCTCACTTTCATTGTATAGTCATAAGGGATTTGATTTAGGTCATGCCTGAATGGTCTAGTGGTTTTCTCCACTTTGTTCAATTTCAGTCTGAATTTGGCAATAAGGAGTTCATGTTCTGAGCCACAGTCAGCCCCTGGTTTTGTTTTTGCTGACTGTATAAAGCTTCTCCATCTTCGGCTCCAAAGAATATTATCAATCTGATTTTGGTGTCGGCCATATGGTGGTGTCCTTGTGTAGAGTCTTCTCTTGTGTTGTTGGAAGAGTGTGTTTTCTATGACCAGTGTGTTCTCTTGGCAAAACTGTGTTAGCTTTTGCTCTGCTTCATTCTGTAAACTAAGATTAAATTTGCCTGTTACCCCAGGTGTTTCCTGACTTCCTACTTTTGCATTCCAGTCCCCTATAATAAAAAGGACATCTTTTTTGGGGTGTTAGTTCTAAAAGGTCTTGTAGATCATCATAGAACTGTTCAACTTCAGTTTCTTCAGCATTACTGATCAGGGCATAGACTTGGATTACTGTGATATTGAATAGTTTGCCTTGGAAACAAGCAGAGATCATTGTGTCGATTTTGAGATTGTTTCCAAGTATTGCATTTTGGACTTTTTTGTTGACTATGATGGCTACTCCATTTCTTCTAAGGGATTCTTGCCCATAGAAATAGATATAGTGGTCATCTGAGTTAAATTCACCCATTCCAGTACATTTTAGTTTGCCAATTCCCAAAATGTTGATGTTCACTCTTGCCATCTCCTGTTTGACCACTTCCAAATTGCCTTGATTCATGGACCTAACATTCCAGGTTCCTATGCAATATTGCTCTTTACAGCATCAGCCCTTGTTTCTATCACCAGTTACATCCTCAACTGGGCATTGTTTTTGCTTTGGCTCCATCCCATCATTCTTTATGGAGTTATTTCTCCACTGAGAAAATTAGCACATTGGGCACCTACCAACCTGGGTACTTCATCTTTCAGTGTCCTATCTTTTTGCCTTTTCATACTATTTATGGGGTTCTCAAAGCAAGAATACTGATGTGGTTTGCCATTCCCTTCTTCAGTGGACCACATTCTGCCAGACCTCGCCACCATGTCCCATTCATCTTGGGTGGCCCAACACAGCATGGCATAGTTTCATTGAGTTAGACAAGGCTGTGGTCCATGTGATCAAATTGGCTAGTTGTCTGTGATTGTGGTTTCAGTCTGTCTGCCCTCTGATGCCATCTCTCAGTGCCTACCATCTTACTTGGGTTTCTCTTACCTTGTACATGGGGTATCTCTTCACGGATGCACTTTGTTGGAGCAGCCGCTGCTCCTTACCTTGAATGTGGGGTAGCTCCTCTCAGCCGCCGCCCCTGACCTTGGATGTGGGGTATCTCCTCACGTTGCCACCCCTGACTTGGACGTGGGTAGCTCCTCTCAGCAGCTCCTGTGCCACTAAGCTACGGTTTTTCCAGAGTCATGTATGGATGTGAAAGTTGGACTATAAAGAAAGCTGAGTGCCAAAAAACTGATGTTTTTGAACCATGGTGTTGGAGAAGACTCTTGAGAGTCCCTTGGACAACAAGGATATCCAGCCAGTCAATCCTAAGGAAATCAACACTGAATATTCATTGGAAAGAATGATGCTGAAGCTCCAATAATTTTGCCACCTGATGCAAAGAGCCAACTCGCTGAAAAAGACCCTAATGCTGGTATAGATTGAGGGCAGGAAAAGACGGTGGCACCAGAGGACAAGACAGTTGGATGGAATCACTGTTCAAGAGAAATGAGTTTGAGCAAATTTTCAGAAACAGTGAAGGATGGGGAAGACTGTCATGGTACAGTCCATGGGGTCAGAAAGATTTTGAAACAACTTAGTGACTGAACCATAACAACAATTGGAAAGCAATATCCACAGCAATCAGATGTGGAAAATAAATAATAGTAATCCAACCTGGAAAGGAAGAAATAAATGATCACTGTTTGAATATAACATGATACTATACATAGAAAATACTAATGATACAATAAAAACCTATTTTTAATGAACTTAATTCATCCGTAGGATACAAAATTAATATAAACAAATCTATTGTGTATCTATACACTAACAATAAACCATCAGTGAATTATCAGAAACAGATATTAAGAAACCAGTCCTCTTTACCATCACATCAAAAAGAAGAAAATATTTAGCAATAAATCTAACCAAGAAGGTAAAATACTGGTGCAGAGAAAACTATAAGAACTGATTAAATGAAATGAACATAAAAGTAACAAATAGAAAGATATTCAATGCTTATAAATTACGAGAATTAATATTGTTAAAATGGTCATTCTACTCCAGACAATCTATAGATTCAGTATAATCCCTAATAAAATGCCAATGTCTTCATTCACATAACCAGAAATAATAATTTTAAATTATGCCTGGTAATACAAAAGAGCCTGATTAGCTCAAATAATCTTGAGAAAGAACAAAGATGTAGGAATCATTCTCCCTTATTTCAAAGTATTCAAGGCTATATTAATCAAGATTATGGTATTGGCACAAAAGCAGACACATATCATTAAAACAGTACAGACAGCCCAGAAATGAACCCATACATAGATGGCAAATTAATCTATGACAAAGGAGGCAAGAATATACAATGGGAAAAAGACAATGACTTCAATAAATGGTTGATGGGAAAAGTAGACAGCTACCTGCAAATATTCAAACAGGGACTACTGTTTCACACTATATATAAAATACACTCAAAATGGATTATAGATATAAATGTAAGACCTGAAACAATAAAATTCATAGAAGGAAACATGGGGAGTACACTTTTGACATGTCTAACAATATTTATTTGAATATGTCTCCTCAGACAAGGAAAGCAAAAGTAAAAATAAACAAATGGGACTACATCAAATGCTGCACAGTAAAGGAAGCTATCAATGTAATGAAATAGCCACCTACTGAATGGGAGAAGATATTTGCAAGTAATATACTTGACTGTTTAGTTGCTAAGTTATGTCCAAGTCTTCACAACTCCATGACCGTAGCACACCATGCTTCCCCGTCCTTCACTATCTCCCAGAGTTTGCTCAAACTCATGCTGATTACATCAATGATACCATCCAACTATCTCATCCTCTGTTGCCCCCTTCTCCTCCTGCTTTCAATCTTTCCAGGATCGTATCCAATGAGTCAGCTTTTCCTATCAGCTGGCCAAATATTGGAGAAGTTGTAGTAATCTAAGTATCTATCTTAGATTAGAGACAAATGTCTTAATTTTTTTTTAAACTTAAATTTTATATGTGTTATTGTTGTTTAGTCAGAAAAGGCAATGGCACCCCACTCCAGTACTCTTGCCTGGAAAATCCCATGGATGGAGGGGCCTGGTGGGCTGCAGCCCATGGGGTCGTTAGGAGTCAGACAGGACTGAGTGACTTCACTTTCACTTTTCACTTTCATGCATTGGAGAAGGAAATGGCAACCCACTCCAGTGTTCTTGCCTGGAGAATCCCAGGGACAGGGGAGCTTGGTGGGCTGCCGTCTATGGGGTCTCACAGAGTCGGACACAAAGCAACTTAGCAGACTGTTGTTTAGTTCAGCTCAGTTCAGTTCAGTTCAGTCACTCAGTCATGTCCGACTCTGCGACCCCATGAATCGCAGCACCCCAGGCCTCCCTGTCCATCACCAACTCCCAAAGTTCACGCAGATTCCTGTCCATTGAGTTAATGATGCCATTCAGCCATCTCATCCTCTGTCTTCCCCTTCTCCTCCTGCCCCCAATCCCTCCCAGCATCAGAGTCTTTTCCAACGAGTCAACTCTTCACATGAGGTGGCCAAAGTACTGGAGTTTCAGCTTCAGCATCATTCCCTCCAAAGGAATCCCAGGCCTGATCTCCTTCAGAATGGACTGGTTGGATCTCCTTGCAGTCCAGGGGACTCTCAAGAGTCTTCTCCAACACCACAGTTCAAAAGCATCAATTCTTAGGCACTCAGCTTTCTTCACAGTCCAACTCACACATCCGTACATGACCACTGGAAAAACCATAGCCTAGTAGGTTCCCTTTAAATGTTTAACAAAGTCTCTTAGTTGTAGTATTCTAGGCACTCTGATAATAGATATTGTTTACAAAATAATTTTCTATATATGGAGATAATAATTTTTGAACTTCTGGATATATTAACTTTAAATGTACTTCTAATACAATTTATTTGATAATTTGTATTGTTACATTTATTTCCATGGGTGAGTTTGACCTGCTATTTTTCTGGTAATATCATTCTCAAGTTTTAGTATCAAGAAAATTCTGTTTTAATAAAATGAACTAGGTGCTGAGTAGAGGAGAATTTGTTGTGAATTTGGTTTTATTTCATTTAAAATGTATATAAAAATGATTTTGTTGTTAATCTACAGTAATATGAAGACGAAAGTCCTTTGTTCAGGTTTTCTAGCCAGTCACAGCAGGGCTTGGCCAAATATTTATTTCTCCATTCTCAGAACCAGACACTATATAGAAGGGAAATACGTGTCAATGTTCTTAAAAACACACAAACAACTTTGACCTAGAAAAATACAGAAATTCATTGTAAGAAAAGACTATAAAATTTTAAATACTGCAATAGAATATGACCAAATATCATGCATCCAATAAAACTTAGATTTTACACACACACAGATACATATGGGCTTCCCAGGTGGTGCCAGTGGGAAAGAATCTGCCTGTCCATGCAGGAAATGCAAGAGACACATGTTTGATTCCTGGGTCTGAAAGATCCCCTGGAGTAGAAGGAAATGATGATTTACTCCACTATTCTTGCATGGAAAATTCCATGGACAGAGGAGCCTGGCAGGCTACAGTCCATGGAGCTGCAAAGAGTTGGAACACAACTGAGCAACTGAGCACACATACAGATACATATATATAATAAGATATGATTTCATAACTGAACAAAGTGGCTATAAAATGAAATGTATATTCAAAACAATTTTTTCTAAGATGTGGCTATGCAGAAATGCATTAAAATGCTGACATTTATATAAAAATATAAATAGTTTTTTCCTGGATTATTAGATTATGAGTGATTGTTACTTTATTTTATTAAATATACTTTATAGTATGATTTATGTCACTTATTAAATTTATTATTATGTTAGCAGAAAAATCAATAAAGCTCTTTTCATGATTTGAAGCAGTTGATGAAAATATATCATTTTGAAGATGTTATTTTTTTTTTTTACTATAGTTTTAGGAGTATAATTAGTATTAATTTGTGAAAGTTACAGTAGAACAAAGTTTGGCCCATTATGAGAAATTACTCTCTAATAATTATAGCCTAGCAAAATGGTCTGGCTTATGAGTCTGGGAACTTTAGTCAGAGTTTCTGCAGAACACAGAATCACTTTGTTGGAAAGACTAAATTTCCTATTTTAATATTGAGGACACACACACGTATACACACATTTACCTATACATACACACATATATACCTATACATACACACATATATACCTATACATTCACACACGTACCATATTCTATACCACTTGAACACTTTTTCATGAAGTGCACAGTAAGTGAAATAAAAATAGATTTTGTAAGCGATAGCAAAATAGCTAACCAACTATTTTTTTTATGGTTTTTCTTCCTTTTAGAAGAAAATCCTTTGAAGAAATCATCACAGTCCCTGAACAAATATGATCTCTAGTATATTTGTTACAAACATTTGGCGCCTCAGAAAATTAGCAATAGAGATAGTTTGGCTTTGAAAGTGTGGGGATCTAAACTTTAGAGATTATTATGTGATTCACTTCAGAGCGCATATGCTAAAATTGAAAATGGAGAAAATGTATGGTATAAGACTCAAACACATTGTGTCCTCTTTTCCTTCCAGATTTTCTTTGAATTGTTTTATATAAGCTTTGATAAATTTTAACCAAAAAAAATACCATGAATATTTTTAAAGCTACAAATATATTCATGAAAAAAAATGGAGGTAAATGGAGGATGAGACAACACATTTTCATCTGTATTTGTCTGGTATTGACATAAATTTGCTAATCTCTAATATCAAATACTGTAAAATAAATGTACAAAACTTCCCACAAACTGCCTAGAGATTGGAATGCAGGGTCAGACAATGCATTTAAAGAAAATTCAAGATAAGACTTTAGAAAAAGAGATAACTTTTCAGTTGAGTTGTGAAGATAAATAAACAGAGGAGATAGTATTTTGATAACCTAAAAACAATTCTGAAAGGAAAAAGGAAAAAACATTAACAGTGATTTTGAAAAATATTATATGTAGTTGGATTGACTTTCAGTTTCCCAACTTTAGCTCACACTGATAAGATTTCCTGCACATTTAATAGTAAATCTAAGTTTAATGCTTATAGGTAGAACAGAAAAAAAAAAAAAAATTTAAACTCCTTGCTACAAAGATAAAAAATTGTACAATTGTTTCATAGTTTATTGTGTATATCTTTGGTTTTAAGCAATTAAGGCCATTTAGCATAATATAATAGCATTATTAAGTACTAAACAAGTTATTATTAAGAACTAAACAAGTTCGTTGATTGAAAGGGGAGATCCACAGCTTTTATCTAGACAGAAGAGTTAACACAGGACAGCCTGACACCTTCTACTTGTCAATACTTTTTATACTGTTTTAGGAAGAACTTTAATTAGCAGACATCATCAATAAGCATTGGATTTGTCATATGCTAATGGTGACTGAGAGATTTGTCCCTTTGTTATTCTGAGGAAGATATTTTTCAGTCACTAAGGAGGACATGTGCAAGTGGGTTCTAAGACATGCAGCAGACTCTTGCACTCCGGATAGAGGAGACATTTTTGCTTTTGTTTCTTGCCTCCATCTCCCTTCTTAGAATTCCTTCTAGCTTGGATCATTTCCTCTGTCTTTCTCCTGAGACCCATTGTGGCGCTTTGCAGATGCAAGTGTCCCTGTACATACTTCTTACACTTTTGGCCTGAAAAGGTGAAGTTTTCTATCTTCAGTCATTCCTGAACACCCTCAATAACCATCAGCACAAGCTTTCACTGAAAATGGAAAATAAACCTATCACTGAGATTCTCTCTTTTCAAGACTAATGGTGCTCTTATTTTCCTTTAGCCCCAGTAAAGGAAGTACAAGAGTAAAATGTTCAGTGCAACTTGCGTTGGTGCTTGGGAGTGGCTTTCAGGTCAATTGAGAAAACAAGTGAAAATGAAACCTTTATACCTACAGACAGGCAAGCTACAGTCCATGGGGTCAAAAAGAGTCAGACACGACTGAGCTACTAAGCTTACACATATCTACAGATCCTTCACTGAAGGGTTGTGAAACAGATCTCCAAATGTTAATATATCATAGAATCAATTATGCGAGTCAAAATTTTTACTAAATTATAGAATTGAAAAGCTACTATCAGACTGAATGTTGGTTAGAGTTATTAATGAAAATTGCATTTTGGTTTTCTGCATATAGAAACAATAACACAATTAAGGTATATGACATTATGATGCAAAATATATTTCTTACCCTAGTCACAGTCATAAAGGACTGAAAGCCATTACTTTAGGACATCCTCCATTGTTGAGGTGTTCGATGTAGTAGCTACCAGCCACATGGGACTATTTTATTTAACTTTAAATTCACTGAATTTAATAAAATGGAGAAATTAGTTTCCCAGTCTTACTAGTCATATTCCAAGTGCTCATTACTTAAATGAAGCTATGGTATTAGACAACTCATAAATCAATTTTTTTCATTATTGCAGAAAGTTCTATTGAATAGTGCTGCTCTAGAAACAATCCAATGCTAAATTTATAGTATTTCCATATGTGTAATCTACACACAATAAAATAATGTCTAACAACTAATGACACTTGTTTTGAGTTTGTCTTTTGCTGCTATAAATTTTAAGCAATAGTGCTTAATTGGCTGAATAGGCATTGTTAACCTATACAAAAGGATACATTGTTTTAATTAAAGTATGTTCAGTAGCTCAGTCATATCCAACTCTTTGTGACCCCATGGACGGCAACCCACCAGGCTCCTCTGTCCGTGGAATTCTCCAAGCAAGAATACTAGAGTGGGTTGCAATTTCCTCTTAATTAAAGAATGGTAAGATACAAATATGGCAAGAATACATTGAAGAACTGTACAAAAAAGACCTTCATGACCAAGATAATCATGATGATGTGATCATTCACACAAAGCTAGAGCCAGACATCCTGGAATTCAAAGTCAAGTGGGCCTTAAAAGCATCACTAGGAACAAAGCTAGTGGAGGTGATGGAATTCCAGTTGAGCTATTTCAAATCCTGACAGATGATGCTGTGAAAGTGCTGCACACAATGTGTCAGCAAATTTGGAAAACTCAGCAGTGGCCACAGGACTGGAAAAGGTCAGTTTTCATTCCAATCCCAAAGAAGGGCAATGCCAAAGAATGCTCAAACTACCACACAATTGCACTCATCTCACATGCTAGTAAAGTAATGCTCAAAATTCTCCAAGCCAGGCTTCAGCAATACGTGAACCATGAACTTCCAGATATTCAAACTGGTTTTAGAAAAGGCAGAGGAACCAGATATCAAACTGCCAGCATCTACTGGATCATCAAAAAAGCAAGAGAGTTCCAGAAAAACATCTATATCTGCTTTCTTAACTATGCCAAAGCCTTTGACTGTGTGGATCACAATAAACTGTGGACAATTCTGAAAGAGATGGGAATACCAGACCACCTGACCTGCCTCTTGAGAAATCTGTATGCAGGTCAGGAAGCAACAGTTAGAACTGGACATGGAACAACAGACTGATTCCAAATAGGAAAAAGAGTACATAAATGCTATATACTGTCACCCTGCTTATTTAACTTATCTGCAGAGTACATCATGAGAAATGCTGGTCTTGAAGAAGCACAGGATGGAATCAAGATTGCTGGGAGAAATATCAATAACCTCAGATATTCAGATGACACCACCCTTATGGCAGAATGTGAAGAAGAACTAAAAAGCCTCTTGATGAAAATGAAAGAGGAGAGTGAAAAATTTGGCTTAAAGCTCAACATTCAGAAAATGAAGATCATGGCAACTGGCTCCATCACTTCAAGGGAAATAGATGGGGAACCAGTGGAAACAGTGTTAGACTTTATTTGGGGGGCTCCAAAATGACTGCAGATGGTGATTGCAGCCATAAAATTAAAAGACACTTACTCCTTGGAAGGAAAGTTATGACCAACCTAGACAGCATATTAAAAAGCAGAGACATTACTTTGCCAACAAAGATCCATCTAGTCAAGGCTATGGTTTCTCCAGTAGTCATGTATGGATGTGAGAGTTGGACTATAAAGAAAGCTGAGCACTGAAGAATTGATGCTTTTGAACTATGGTGTTGAGAAGACTCTTAAGAGTCCATTGTACTGCAGGTAGATACAACCAGTTCATCCTAAGGAAGATCAGTCCTTGGTGTTCATTGGAAGGACTGATTTTGAAGCGAAACTCCAATATTTTGGCCACCTGATGTGAAGAGCTGACTCATTTGAAAAGACTTTGATGCTGGGGAAGATTGAGGGCAGGAGGAGAAGGGGATGACAGAGG
This sequence comes from Budorcas taxicolor, assembly GCF_023091745.1. Taxonomy (NCBI): domain Eukaryota; kingdom Metazoa; phylum Chordata; class Mammalia; order Artiodactyla; family Bovidae; genus Budorcas; species Budorcas taxicolor. The sequence continues at coordinate 99,495,311 of NC_068910.1, forward strand.
ATGAGATGGCTGGATGGTATCACTGACTCAATGGACATAGGTTTGGGTGGACTCCGGGGGTTGGTAATGGACAGGGAGGCCTGGCGTGCTGCAATTCATGGGGTCGCAAAGAGGTGGACGTGACTGAGCAACTGAACTGAAATGAAAACACAAAACTATGAGGCTGTAACAAATAATGGTTAGAATCATGGACTCTGTGTTTGGGCTGCTCAGATTTAAACCTACTATCTACCTTGGTAACTTAAAGTTTACTTATTAAAAATAGGAAGTGTAGTTGCTCAGTCATATCCAATGCCTTGTGACTCCATGGACTGTAGTCTACCAGCTTCCTCCGTCCATGGGACCTTCATGCAATAATACTGGAGTGGGTTGCCATTTCCTTCTCCAGGAGATCTTCCCAACCCAGGAATTGAACCTGGGTCTCCTGCATTGTAGGCAAATGCTTTACCGTCTGAGCCACCAGGGAAGCCAGAGAAGCCACCAGGGAAGTTTACTTACATTTAGGAAAAATTATTTTCCTCATGTCAACCAGGTTCAACAATAATTTTGCAAATATTTCATCATTCAATGAAATGGAAGTGGATAATTACCTTCTTATTTTCATTATTAAATCAAATAGAGAGGCATAGCAAAATACATGAAGACACAGGATTCATGTGATAAGATAAGTTTCAAAATGAAATTGAGTGAGAATTTGTTTTATATATATTTCTATTCCTCAGTTGGTCCACAAAGCAATTGGTCTATTTTACATTGCAGATAGCAATTTTTTGGATAAACTTGTAAAATATTATTGAAATGTGTTTATACATGCCATATATCTGAAATGATATTTCCTCACTGACTCTGACTACATTTTAATTACATATATTAAGAATAAATAAGAATGCCTTCCTTTACTCTGTTATGAAGATCCAAACCGAACTATATACACATATCCATTGTTTTTTCTAAGTGGCCCCAATCTTACAGTATGAATTTCACAAATAAATCTCATCATTTTGAGTTTGATTTGTGTTTCCTTGTTTCTCTTCATGAAGCTACTAGCAGGAGATCTGGTGGTTGCTTACCTACCAACAAAAACTGGGCTAGATCTTCACAATTCTAACAAAAGCTATAATTAAATAGTCTTAGAGGTTATTCTCCATTCTTATGGGAAGAGGAATTTTCTTCCATTGGAATTTTCTCTACAATATTTAGCTTGACCTCTTCTTTGAGAAATAGAATAATTGCAGCTCTGGACACATCCAACTAGTGGGATATTAGATGTAACCTATGGCTTCCCTGGTGGCTCAGATGGTAAAGCATTTATCTGCAGTGCAGGAGACCTATGTTCGATCCCTGGGTTGGGAAGATCCCCTGGCAGAGAGAATGGCAGCCCACTCCAGTATCCTTGCCTGGAAAATCCCATGGATGGAGGAGCCTGGTGGGCTACAGTCCATGGTGTCGCAAAGAGTCGGACACAACTGAGTGACTTCACTTCACTATATTTCACCTTATCAAGGCTTCTATAGAGGGAACATGTTAAGTATGACAAAAATTGCTGCAGTTCAGAAATATAATTGAAAGGAAGTTTTTGGAATTATATTAGCAAGATATAGAGAACAGTTCCCCTAGTTCAGAATACCACATATACCAAATAAAACATGAAGATTAAGACTTGCTTTAGTTTTTTTTTTTTCAGTTATTTATTTATTTATTTATTTTATAGTTTTTTATTTTTTTTAATTTTAAAATCTTTAATTCTTACATGTGTTCCCAAACATGAACCCCACTCCCACCTCCCTCCCCATAACATCTCTGTGGGTCATAAAAAATGAGCTGGTGGGGAAGGAAGGAAAACAAATGGAGGAGAGAAATAGAGTTAGTTCCAAAAGATGAAGGGATATTGACTAGTATTTACCCAGATGACATCTGCCAAACCCTAGTGGTTTGAATAAGGCATCAGCTTATAATATGCACATATGTGGAAGCTATGACAAAATCCTGAATATAAGGGAGAATGAAAGGTCAGGCCAGAGATCTCTCTTACTGGCAACACACACACACACACAGAGGATTCTTTGACATCACAGTGAGCAAACCTAGAAAAAACTAGAAAGCAATAAGGTGCTTAATTTCCTGTCTTCATCTTGGCTCTAGGTAAAACAGAAAAAAAAGTATTGATTTTCTTTTTTATCAATCATTATCTTGTTGGTTTCCAAATATTATATCAGATCACAGGTTTGTAAAAAGAATCTATCTGTAGATTTTGTCCTGTGGCAGAATTTTAAGTAAATTATAGATGAACACAATTATTGTATATAAAACATTAGACTAGTTTATAAAAAAGATTCAATATGTAAATCATTTTGGAGGATATTTGGCTTGATTAAAATACTGGCTTTGTTTGCTAGAAATGCTAGTCATATGTTGTCCCAAATTATACAATTAATTAGAAAGTATCTTAAGGAAATTTAGAAATAGTAAATATGTTAATTTAGCTTTTGTGGGTTAGAAAGTTTTAGCTGGAATGAAGGTCTACTTGATGTCATTAGTTTGGGAGATACTAATGTATTGAGGACTGTGACCCTTGAATAATAAAGTAGTTCATCCTGTTTTTGCATTTCAAGATTATGATTTATGCATGTCCTTGTGCTAGATAGCACTAAGCATTGCTCCTTCATTAGTGGTTCCCACTGAAAGTTATGTTTATATTCAAAAATTCTGCCCTGGGATGAATCATATTGTGCGAGAAATAATTACAGTGCAAAAGTGGAGAGCCACTGCTTAAAATGTATTAGAAATTATCTGCTTGATGTGCCTCCCCGTTTCCATAGTGTGATTCTGTCTAATTATCCCTGGGGATCTACTAGACTCTCTGACTATTAAGCAGATAATTTTTTAACACCGGGAAATATTTATTTTAAGTCAGTTATATTGAAGCAGATGTTATAAAAAGAGTATTTCTTAATAAAATTTAGCTATTTAAAGACACCTGAGTACTCTCTATTAATTTGGTCAATCAATTGATGGTACCAGAACACCCATATGACCCTGAAATATAGTTGGAACTGATAAAGTTAAATTTCTGTTCTCCCCAATGTTAAGGTTGCTATCTCTAATAGACCATACTTTGGAGACTAGTTATTATTTTAGATAAACCAATTACTACAGCAAAGCTTTACAAAATTCCTGGTTAACTTCACTGAGGACAGGTTGATGGATGCAAACAAAGTTCAACTCAATTTACATGTCTGAAATCTCTGTGCACATAATAGCTCTCTTTGGTGTACTCACTTAGCTTTTGAAAACATTTTTAAAATCTCTGTTATTTAGTTTTCTGCTAATGAGTACAAGAGCGCTAGTGGCTGCCTTTATTATCTAATTACTCTGTCCAGTTGTTAAGATTTTGGAAGCATTTTGAACTTAGTGTTTTTGAACCAGACTGGGAACTTAGGAGGTTTTTTAATTAAAAGTAGAAGACAAATGTTTGTACTTAAATTATCTTTGAAGTAAATGGACTGTTCACAATTGTTTATGAGCACAACAAATATTTGAAAATTTCTTAGTAGCTTATTTTTAGTGTGTGAAAAGCAAGTGGATTTACTGAAGATAAGTATTGAGAAAAGAGAAGGAAAACTTCAGAAGGTGCCATATTAAGTGGACAAAACTAAGACCTTACATGGATGTGAAAATAGAGATAATGCATTTTAAAATTATTCTAACAGATATATATCCTGCCTTATTCAAAAGAAGACCCCAAAACATGAATTTCAGGCAGCACTCAAAAGTACAAATGCTGTTCATCAGATTTTTTTGGTGGAGAAACAAAACAGGTTAAAGACAAAATCAAGTCCAAAAGCAATCCCCAAATAAACAAAAACACAACCAGAGCACAGAAAATCAAACATTAAAACACAAAGTATGGCCATAGGTCATTCATTGTACACCTGCTAGATTTTAGTTTACAAGCAACCAGTGAATATAAGGAATCCCAATGTCCCAATGTTCCAAAGATGAACACAAATTGATTTCACGTGATTATTCCTCGCTGTGTTATGTGAAATACAGTTTTCCTGACAGTAAAGAGGAGTTACAATGATGATAAATGTGCCAATATTGTAATTGTAATAGGGCTATGAGTTTCAAAGTGTTGTATTCAATATCTTTCATAAGTCATCCATGACCTGTGTCATACAATACATTCAATGAAATAAGGTTATCCTAGGTGGTGGAGATTTGAACAGTATGGCTCTGGTGTACATTCTCTGATGGAATGTCTTAATGCAGAAAACCAGATTAACACAGAGTGAAGTTTTCTAAAAACTACTCTTTAGACCTAGGGAAAGCGAAGTTCTTGGTAATTAGGATGAAGGCTGTTTACTTGCACTCCAACTAAGACTATCCTACCGTCATCTCTATTGCACAGTGACAGTTTACTCAGTCTTGTTAGAACAGAGTATTCTAGAGCATAATTTTTTAATCACTAATGTAAATTGATTGATAAACGAGCCTTCCAGTCTCCTCCATCCATGGGATTTTCCAGGCAAGAGTACTGGAGTGGGGTGCCATTGCCTTCTCCGGTAGAAACGTTAAATCATTCCCTAGAGGTTATCCATTTCAGCTCAGTTTTGATAAGGACTGAATAGAAGTGAATTGATTTTATGCTCTTCAACATCTATGTGAAATCAGGTCTGTGTTGTACTGGAAAAGAAGGGGGTCATTTAATTCAACAATCAGCTAAGCTCAGAATAGATTTCACTTCCCCTTATGAATATTGGTAAGGCTCAAATGGAAAGACCACCCATGAATAGGACACAATTTTCCTGAAAAGAAAAAGAAGTTGATGTCATGCCAATTCTGAGGCTCAAACTTCTAGGCAATATGTCATATTGTGCTGTAGTTAGTCACTCAGCCATGTCCAACTCTTTGAGACCCTATGGACTGTACCCCACCAGGCTCCTCTGTTCATGGGGATTTTCCAGGCAAGAATAGTGGAGTGGGCTCCCATGCCCTCCTCCAGGGGAATCTTCCCAACCCAGGGTCTGAATCCAGGTTTCTGACACTGCAGGCAGATTCTTTACCATCAGAGCTACATGGGAAGCCCAATATGTCATATTAGTTTATCCAAATAATACTGGATTTTATTCAATGTCCATCTTGCCAATTAAATAACATTGGTAAAGTGTTATATCCTTTATTATTTCAGCTGAACACTCAGTTCAGTTCAGTCACTCAGTAGTGTCCAACTGTTTGTGACCCCATGAGTTGCAACACAGCAAGCCTCCCTGTCCATCACCAACTCCCGGAGTTCACTCAGACTGACGTCCATCGAGTCAGTGATGCCATCCAGCCATCTCATCCTCTGTCATCCACTTCTCCTCCTGCCCCCAATCCCTCCCAGCATCAGGGTCTTTTCCAATGAGTCAACTATTCGCATAAGGTGGTCAGCTGAACACTAGAAGATCCTTTTTTCAAATGTATCTATAGGTTATTGAACCAGTCAATTTTCTGAAGAATCTGTCTACCACCCAAGCCTAAATAATTACTTTCCATGGTAACAAGTATATATTGGGGTCATTTACCTGCTAAGATTACTTCTACTTCAAGGAAATAAGTCCATTTGATTTGCATATAGAGGGCAGAGGAACTTTCTGTCCATCATGCCAATGTCTATGCACTTTATTTGTTCAAAGATATTATCAAAGTATCAAGACAAACTTTTAAATTACAGGAAACCAAAACACTTTCATATTTTGTCCCACACTGTAAAACCATCAAAAGAAAATTCTTCTGACTCTATGTAGGCATATTAAGACAATATGATATTGTCATCTCAACACAAATATTTATTTTAAGTCAAATGCTGAAACATACTTTTTCTCTTAAAGAATTATGAGGAATCTAGATTTGTGGTTTAAACAAGAAGAAACTGGCAGACATTTTTACAGGAGCACCCAATTAGCTAGAAAAGTTCTACTTTGAGGGCAAAGGGACTGAGGTGGAACCATGATCCATGAAAAAGGATTATAGAGTCACACAAGTCACTAAACTGGTGAAGTTAGGAGATCATTATACAAAAAAAGCCCTTGAAGAATTTAGCAATAGAAATCATTATTTGGGACATTATTGAGTAGATTTTTAAAAATTGGTCTGTTTATTCAAAGAACATTACTAGAAATTAGTCAGAAAAATAGCTTTGGAGCTTAGGCTTTTATTTCTCAAACTGGGAAAGCAGTCTCCATAGGCAGCAATCAGAATCCGACCTACAGAGTGCTCATTCACCAAATTCATGCCTTAAGTAATCAATCCCTAGCATCTCACTTCATTACCAACTCTCAAGAATAAACAGAGTATTTTCACATAGATTTCCCATACTTGAGATTCTTGAGGCATTAATAATACATAGTCGGAGTTAAATTTAAGATCCTTGGTGGCTGCTTCTGAGTTTTGATGTATATGGCAATTGTATCTTTCAGGGTTCTTAGCTGTAGGCAATAGAACCTGACTCTGATTATTATTTAAGCAGAAAATAAATTTTTAAAAATAGAATGAATAGATCACAGAATACCAGAAGCCTTGAAAACCACATACAGAAAAAGAGTGAGAAAAAAAATGTGAGGTTGCAGTCAGGACCTTAGCCAAAATCATGCCACAGAATGGAAATAGGCCTCAAGCACTGCATACTACACAAAGAGGCTTCCCTGGTTACAGGTTTCTCCTGAAAACATGGGTTCTGTCACCCCAGGCATCAGCATGTGTCTGCTCCATAGTCATCATGGACCATCAGAATTTATTCTCTGCTCTCTCTGTCTCTTTAACATCCTCTATCTGTGTATTTCAATTTCAGAAACTATAGAGGACATTTCTGATGTAAAAAGTCAAGGTTACGTGGCTCATCCTAAATGCAAAGGGAGATTAAAATGTAATCACAGGCATTTTCAGTTTCAAGTGAAAAAGAAGCTCTGCCTCTCACCAAAAGCACCTAATATTTAATGAGTGCATCTTCTGTGTAAGGTACTCTCGTGTGTGTTAAGTTTCATATTATGGAGAAATCACTAAGCAAGGAGAGATTTAGGCAGCTACATCCAATATGCAGAGAAGGGTGACAGAGTCACTTTATTCGCGTTCCAGAAAACATTCCAAATAGTGCTGTAAATGAGGGATGACTTTTGGAATATTGTTTCCCTGGGGTAAAAATAAAAGTAAAATTCTTCCTAATCTGGTCCAATATGTCACAATTCAGCACCAGGAAGTTTATTATACAAATACTCTGGTGAAGAATTTTGCATTTGGTCAATGTCTTTGGAAAAATTCCCCATGAAAAGTCAGATATTTCTTTCTTTAATAGCTTCAGAGAGAGTCCAATAGACCAGCTGTATCCTAGCCCTCTAGATCCCAGAGAGTAGTGACATTTACCAAACTGCAATGTCAGCTGACTAACAGAAGCTCAGCAAGGCAAAGCACACTCCCTGTAACACACTCCCTGAATTTAGAAGCCTGCACTATAGAAGTGAAATCTAACATTTATAAGGGATTATATGATTTCAACCTTTTTTTCTCTTAGCCAAATTCTTATTCCAGTGTCTGAAAACTGTAGCTGTAGGCAATAGAACCTGACTCTGATTATTATTTAAGCAGAAAATAAATTTTTAAAACTAGAATGAATAGATCTCAAAACACCATAAGCCTTGAAAACCACATACAGAAAAAGAGTGAGGAAAAGAATGTGAGGCTGCAGTCAGGACCTTAGCCAAAATCATGTCACAGAATGGAAATAGGCCTCAAGCACTGCATACTACACAAAGAGGCTTCCCTGGTTACAGGTTTCTCCTGAGAGAGAAAAACCTGAAAAAGGTGGATTTTTCAGTATTCTTTCTCCTGTTTCACTCGCCTGAAAAAGCAGGTGAGTAATCTCATGGCACCAAAGAAAGAATATAAGAGAGAGACTGAGGAGGGGTGGCATGGGGGAAAGAAGAAAGGAGGAGAGGCATGGAGATTAGATAAAACAAGAGAACACAGGAGAAGATCTGATTTTAGAAGAGTGAATACAAAAACAAAACAAAATGCTCTTAACACCCTTAATCATATGGCCTCTATTCATCCTGGCTGTGTTCACTTCCTTAACCATATTCACTCTTGAAAACAACAACAAAATCAATCCAGATCTCTAAAGTTACTTGTTGAGGGCTATCATTCATATCCCATTTACAGAATCTGCTTTGAAATTTTCAGTCTTATATATTAATGTCTTAATTATGTTTGACCACTCTCTCTTTTTGGAAACTCTTTTCCAAGTTTCTCACCCATCATCCATTGGCTTATAAGTCTCCCAGGAAAGGTTCTCTGACCACTCTCACCTTAAATGTAAGTCCTTAGAATTCTTTCTCCTGTTCTAATCTCATCTACCCTTCTTCCTGAGTGGTTTCATCCATGGCCTCATTCGCCAAAAATATAACTCAAGAATTCCTAATCATTAGCTTATTCCTCATTCCTGAGTTCCAGTCTACTAAGACAACTGTCTACAGCTAGATATTTATAACTAAGTCTGCCGGGCCTACAGGAGCCATCCCACGTTGAAGGTCAGGAAGGGCGGCAGTGAGGAGATACCCCTCTTCCAAAGTAAGGAGCAGCAGCTGTGCTTTGTTGGAGCAGCCATAAAGAGATACCCCACACCCAAGGTAAGAGAAACCCAAGTAAGATGGTAGGTGTTGCAAGAGGGCATCAGAGGGCAGACACAGTGAAACCATACTCACAAAAACTAGTCAATCTAATCACACTAGGACCACAGTCTTGGCTAACTCAATGAAACTAAGCCATGCCCGCTGGGCAACCCAAGACGGGCGGGTCAGGGTGGAGAGGTCTGGCAGAATGTGGTACCCTGGAGAAGGGAATGGCAAACCACTTCAGTATTCTTGCCTTGAGAACCCCATGAACAGTATGAAAAGGCAAAATGATAGGATACTGAAAGAGGAACTCTCCAGGTCAGTAGGTGCCCACTATGCTATTGGAGATCAGTGGAGAAATAACTCCAGAAAGAATGAAGGGATAGAGACAAAGCAAAAATAATACCCAGCTGTGGCTGTGACTGGTGATAGAAGTAAGGTCCAATGCTGTAAAGAGCAATATTTCATAGGAACCTGGAATGTCAGGTCCATGAATCAAGCAAATTGGAAGTGGTCAAACAAGAGATGGCAAAAGTGAACGTCGGCATTCTAGGATTCAGCGAACTAAAATGGACTGGAATGGGTGAATTTAACTCAGATGACCATTATATCTACTACTACAGGCAGGAATCCCTCAGAAGAAATGGAGTAGCCATCATGGTCAACAAAAGAGTCCAAAATACAGTACTTGAATGCAATCTCAAAAACGACAGAATGATCTCTGTTCATTTCCAAGGCAAACCATTCAATATCACGGTAATCCAAGTCTATGCCCCAACCAGTAACACTGAAGAAGCTGAAGTTGAACAGTTCTATGAAAACCTACAAGACCTTGTAGAACTAACACCCAAAAAAGATGCCCTTTTCATTATAGGGGACTGGAATGCAAAAGTAGGAAGTCAAGAAACACCTAGAGTAACAGGCAAATTTGGCCTTGGAATGCGGAATAAAGCAGGGCAAATACTATTAGAGTTTTGCCAAGAAAATGCACTGGTCATAGCAAACACCCTCTTCCAACAACACAAGAGAAGACTGTACACATGGACATCATCAGATGGTCAACACCAAAATCAGATTGATTATATTCCTTGCAGCCAAAGATGGAGAAGCTCTATACAGTCAACAAAAACAAGACCAGGAGCTGACGGTCGCTCAGATCATGAACTCCTTATTATCAAATTCAGACTGAAATTGAAGAAAGTAGGGAAAACCGCTAGACCATTCAGGTATGACCTAAATCAAATCCCTTATGATCATACAGTGGAAGTGAGAAATAGATTTAAGGGCCTAGATCTGATAGATAGAGTACCTGATAAACTAAGGAATGAGGTTCGTGACATTGTACAGGAGACAGGGATCAAGACCATCCCCATGGAAAAGAAATGCAAAAATGCAAAATGGCTGTCTGGGGAGGCCTTACAAATAGCTGTGAAAAGAAGAGAAGTGAAAAGCAAAGGAGAAAAGGAAAGATATAAGCATCTGAATGCAGAGTTCCAGAGAAGAGCAAGAAGAGGTAAGAAAGCCTTCTTCAGTGATCAATGCAAAGAAATAGAGGAAAACAACAGAATGGGAAAGACTAGAGATCTCTTCAAGAAAATTAGAGATACCAAGGGAACATTTCATGCAAAGATGGGCTCGATAAAGGATAGAATTTGTATGGACCTAACAGAAGCAGAAGATATTAAGAAGAGGTGGCAAGAATACACAGAAGAACTGTACAAAAAAGATCTTCACAAACCAGATAATCATGATGGTGTGATCACTCATCTAGAGCCAGACATCCTGGAATGTGAAGTCAAGTGGGCGTTACAAAGCATCACTATGAACACAACTGGCAGAGGTGATGGAATTCCAGTAGAGCTATTTCAAATCCTGAAAGATGATGCTGTGAAAGTGCTGCACTCTATACGACAGAAAATTTGGAAACTCAGCAGTGGCCACAGGACTGGAAAAGGTCAGTTTTCATTCCAATCCCAAAGAAAGGCAATGCCAAAGAATGCTCAAACTACCACACAATTGCACTCATCTCACATGCTAGTAAAGTAATGCTCAAAATTCTCCAAGCCAGGCTTTAACAATATGTGAACTGTGAACTCCCTGATGCTCAAGCTAGTTTTAGAAAGGGCAGAGAAACCAGTGATCAAATTACCAACATCCGCTGGATCATCAAAAAAAGCAAGAGAGTTCCAGAAAAACATCTATTTCTGCTTTATTGACTATGCCAAAGCCTTTGACTGTGTGGATCACAATGAACTGTGGAAAATTCTGAAAGAGATGGGAATACTAGACCACCTGACCTGCCTCTTGGGAAACCTATATGCAGGTCAGGAAACAAGAGTTAGATCTGGACATGGAACAACAGACTGGTTCCAAATAGGAAAAGGAGTACGTCAAGGCTGTATATTGTCACGCTGCTTATTTAACCCATATGCAGAGTACATCATGAGAAACGCTGGGCTGGAAGAAACACAAACTGGAATCAAGACTGCCGGGAGAAATATCAATAACCTCAGATATGCAGATAACACCACCCTTATGACAGAAAGTGAAGAGGAACTAAAAAGCTTCTTGATGAAAGTAAAAGAGGAGAGTGAAAAATTTGGCTTAAAGCTCAACATTCAGAAAACGAAGATCATGGCATCCGGCCCCATCACTTCATGGCAAATAATGAGGAAACAGGGGAAACAGTGTCAGACTTTATTTGGGGGGGCTCCAAAATCACTGCAGATGGTGATTGCAGCCATGAAATTAAAAGACGCTTACTCCTTGGAAGAAAAGTTGTGACCAACCTGGATAGCATATTCAAAAGCAGAGACATTACTTTGCCGACTAAGGTCCGTCTAGTCAAGGATATGGCTTTTCCAGTGGTCATGTATCGATGTCAGAGTTGGACTGTGAAGAAGGCTGAGTGTCAAAGAATTGATGCCTTTGAACTATGGTGTTGGAGAAGACTCTTGAGAGTCCCTTGGACTGCAAGGAGATCCAACCAGTCCATTCTGAAGGAGATCAACCCTGGGATTTCTTTGGAAGGACTGATTTTTAAGCTGAAACTCCAATACTTTGGCCACTTCATGCAAAGAGTTGATTCATTGGAAAAGACTCTGATGCTGGGAGGGATTGGGGGCAGGAGAAGAAGAGGACGACAGAGGATGAGATGGCTGGATGGCAATACTGACTTGATGGATGTGAGTCTGAGGGAACTCCGGGAGTTGGTGATGGACAGGGAGACCTGGCGTGCTGCGATTCATGGGGTTGCAAAGAGTCGGACACAACCGTGCTACTGAACTGACCTGAACTGAACTGAACCAAACTGAACTGCCATAATAACACGGCATGTTGTGTATTAGTTACTCAGTCGTGTCCAACCATTTGCCAGCCCCTGCCCGGTAGCTTGCCAGGCTCCTCTCTCTATGGAATTCTCTAGGTAAGAATACTCGAGTGGGTTGCCATTCCCTTTTCCTGGGGATCTTCCCAAATCAGGGCTCAAACGAGAGTCTCCCTCATTGCAGGCAGATTCTTCACCATCTAAGCCACCAGTAAAGCCCACCCTCCCCTTCCATTCATGATTTTAATACATTAGCAATTATTTTTCCTTGCTTCTCTGCACACCCACGCCTGGCAAGACTATCTCCAGAATTAAAAATCTCCACCAAAATCCTTGAGCTAGCTATAACTAACCTATGGTTTGTTAATTTTTAAAAAGTACTATTTTATCTGTTATTCAATGAAACTACTTAGCATTTAAGATGTGCCATAAAAATGTTGTAAACACATTTTATTTCAACATACCTTGAGCAGCATCATCATTGTTATCATTATAATTTCATCAATCCACAAACATTTATTAGGCATAAATTTTTAGGAATTAGAATATAATGGTAAGAAATACTGATCTGGTCCCACACTTACAATCTAGCAGAGTAAAACAAAGCTTTACACAGTCGATCATGATTTAAAATATGTTCAGTTATACCATGTATTTGGTATAGCTTTCTTTTGACATTCTATCTCATAATTTAAATTTTTTTCTGGTTTTCTTAGGTCAGATGCTCAAGCTATAATATCTATTATTTAATCAGTTGTTACTGGTTTGCTGAGTGACTGAATTGAACTGAACTGACCTACCATAGAAATAACACTTTCAAAGGAGGGAATGGATAGGTAGGTTATTTCATTTTTAAGCATAGCACAGCATTGTTTGCCATCTCTCTGCAAAACTGCTGGTTAAAAACCAAACCTCAACAGGAACTCTCATTCACCACTGTGGGAATGTAAAATGGTACAGACACATTGGAAAAACACCACCCGGATAATCACGATGGTGTGATCACTCATCTAGAGCCAGACATCCTGGAATGTGAAGTCAAGTTGGCTTTAGAAAGCATCACTACAAAGAAAGCTAATGGAGGTGATGAAATTCCAGTTGAGCTATTTCAAATTCTGGAAGATGATGCTGTGAAAGTGCTGCACTCAATATGCCAGCATATATGGGAAACTCAGCAGTGACCACAGGACTGGAAATGGTCAGTTTTCATTCCAATCTCAATAAAAGACAATGCCAAAGAATGTTCAAACTACTGCACAGTTGCACTCATCTCACACGCTAGTAAAGTAATGCTCAAAATTCTCCAAGCCAGGCTTCAGCAATATATGAAACTTGAACTTCCAGATGTACAAGCTGGTTTTAGAAAAGGCAGAGGAACCAGAGATCAAATTGCCAATATCCACTGGATCATTGAAAAAGCAAGAGAGTTCTGGAAAAACATCTATATCTGCTTTCTTAACTATGCCAAAGCCTTTGACTATGTGGATAGCAATAAACGGTGGAACATTCTGAAAGAGATGGGAATACCAGACCACCTGACCTGCCTCTTGAGAAACATGTATACAGGTCAGGAAGCAAAAGTTAGAACTGGACATGGAACAACAGACTGGTTCCAAATAGGAAAAGGAGTACATCAAGGCTGTATATTATCACCCTGCTTATTTAACTTATATGCAGAGTACATCATGAGAAACGCTGGGCTGGAGGAAGCACAAGCTGGAATCAAGATTTCTGAGAGAAATTTCAATATTCTCAAATATGCAGATGACACCACCCTATGGCAGAAAGTGAAGAAGAACTAAAGAGCCTCTTGATAAAAGTGAAATAGGAGAGAGAAAAATTTGGCTTAAAGCTCAACATTCAGAAAACGAAGATCATGGCATCCGGTCCCATCATTTCATGGCAAATAGATGGGAAACAGTGGAAACAATGTCAGACTTTATTTTGGGGGGCTCCAAAATCACTGCAGATGGTGATTGCAGCCATGAAATTAAAAGACACTTACTCTTTGGAAAGAAAGTTATGACCAACCTGGATAGCATATTAAAAAGCAGAGACATTACTTTGTCAACAAAGGTCCATCTAGTCAAGGCTATGGTTTTTCCAGAGGTCATGCATGGATTGAGAGTTGGACAAAAAGAAAGCTGAGTGCAGAAGAATTGGTGCTTTTGAACTGTGGTGTTGCAGAAGACTCTTGAGAGTCCTTTGGACTGCAAGGCGATCCAACCAGTCCATCGTATCAGAGATCAGTCCTATGTGTTCATTGGTAGGACTGATTTTTAAGCTGAAACTCCAATACATTGGCCACCTGATGCAAAGAGCTGACTCATTTGAAAAGACCCTGATGCTGGAAAAGTTTGGACAGGAGGAGATGGGGACGACAGAGGATAAAATGATTGGATGGCATCACTGGCTCGATGAACATGGGTTTGAGTGAACTCTGGGAGTTGATGATGGACAGAGGTGCCGGGCATGCTGCAGTTCATGGGGTTACAAAGAGTCGGAGATGACTGAGGAAGTGAACTGAACTGAACTGAGCTACAAGATTAAAGACAAAAAGAAATTTACAGATGCACTGTACCATATTGGTAAATCTGTTTCTTATTAAAGTACTGGTCAACTATTCTGAAACCACTATAGATATATATATATTAGAACTGAATAAATAAGCATATATATAGTCAGATTTCTCACTGATTTTTAATTCATTTAGGAATAGAATTACCATATGATCTAGCAATTCCACTCCTGGACATTAAATATACCTTAAACAATTTACAGCAGGGTGTTAAACAGATATTTATACTCCACATTCACAACATCATTATTTACAATACCCAAAATGTGGAAGCAACCCAATGGAAAATTATTCATCCTTGAAATGGAAGGAAATTCTGACACATGCTACAACATGACTAGACCTCAAAGAAATATACTACATGAAAGAAGCCAGCCACAAAGGACAAATATTTTGTGATTCTATTTATACAAGGTATCTAGAACACTCAGATTCATAGAGACAGAAAGTAGATTGCCAGGACCTAGGAGGGAGTAGGAAGTTATCGTTTAATGAATATAGAGTTACATTTGGGGAAGATGAAAAACTTTATGGAGATAGATGGTGGTGAAGATTGCATAATAATGTGAATGTACATAATACCACTGAACTGTACACTTAAAAATAAAGTGCTAAATTTCATTTTATGTCTATTTTGCCATAATAAAATAAGTAATGTCAGTCCTTATCTCATGGCATGAAATGGTTGAGTAAACTGTATGTACATTAAGTCTATTCTTAGAGCATTTAAAAAGTTTATTATATTTAAGTATATAGAGGAAAAAAACTGGACAAACACTGATATTAGGCCTTTAGTGATTGCACATTTTTGAGAAAACTGTAATTCTGTGAGTAAGGAAACAAAAAGAATATGAGGTTTAAGTGTTTACCAGCAGATAACTGCCTTCTCTTTCATCAGTAATATAGAAGACACCCCATTAAACAAACATATTGCCCTCTTTGCTACCTCCATCTGCCCCTTAACCCATATTATTACTTGCATCAATCTTGAGTCACACAGAATTACTTAAGCCTCTCAGAGCTATATTCTCTGACTTTTAGTATTGTACACTTCCCTCCCATAGCGTATTTGCTGCTCCATAAGTAATTTAGATAGAAAATTCTTCTAGCAAAAGGCCTGTTAAGTTTCACTATTGTTTTCACTCATTAAGTTGAGACAGTAAAGGAATAAAAATTCCATAACAAAACTGAATAACTTATATTCTGTAAAAGCCATTGTTCATTGTATATTGAAAATTTTATATTGAAGTCTTAGAAAAATTCTAGTTTGAATGCTATTGTAAGGTAATTTTCCATTATAAAATACAGACTTAGAGCTGTATATGTGTGGATACATGTGCCATTTTTTTGTCCTCAGTCTCACATAGGCGTTTCCAATCTTCAATGGCCATAGTACCAGTCATACGTTCATCACACAGAGATGGGAACCAGCCCACTCTTCTGTGTGATATGTGTTAAACAGTGGTAATTTTCATTCCATGAAATAAACTATTGCAGAGGTGAGTACACCCTAAAATAACACTGAGTCAGGGAAAAAGATTACATAAAAACATTACCTTAATGAATAACTGTTCAATAAATATTTCTCATGGAATCAGATAAATCCAGGATTTCTTTTGCACTCTTATTAGGTAGTTGGAAGAGATGAATATAATTATGGAGAATGGGCCAGATGGCACATTTGAAACCCAGTGGGATAAACCAGATGGAATGCTGTTATTTTGCCCATTTATCTATGAATAGAAAATAGGTAGGGGGATGGTTCTGGAGCCTGTTGATAATAATGATTTTCTGAAGATTTCCTCTTGTTTCTGTGGTGGGTATATGTATAAGTGTTTGTGAGTTTGATATAGCTCTAGTAATGCAAAATAGGAAAAGTGAGCGGAAGGCAGTTCGCATCATTTTACAGATTCCTTCTGAAAACCTGTGAAAAAAAGGTGTACCAATTTTAAATAATTATGAGGAAAAAAAGAAAGCAAACTGTCAAACATTTTGAGCTAATTAGCATTTGTCAGTGTAATATTCTGTAGGCTACTTTATGTGAGCTGTGACTCTGTATGCGGTGTTTGTGTATGTGAGAGAAAATAAAAATAGAAATTAGGTTCCAAAGGGAGCATTTTTACATAGGGAAATGAAGTGGTTTTTTTAGAAGTAAAGACTTAGTGGGTTACTGGGATTTTACCACCTATCTGATTGTTTGTACATTCAAGCACAATAGTCGTTTACAGTTTGCACCTTGAAAAAGGGGTAGTAATTTTCAATGTTTAGTTAGTTAGTTGTTTTTTTTTAAAGGGGGTAAAGATTTGCTGGATTTTCTTTGACTCAAATAACCAACACATTTACAGTGTAGATTTCCAGAACACACACACATACAAAAATTACATCAAATAATACCTATGCTTGCTAAAAACATGTACTGTTATAGTTTCTATTATATTTTTTCTTTCTTCTAGTTATTATTTAATTGTCAGTTGTATCTCCTTAAAATGATTTTGTGACTTATTTATAGGATACAATTATGAAAGCATTGCCATAGAGAATGATTTTGCTAAAATGCTCACCCTTAATATTGAATATCTTACTCCTTTTTTTCACATTTCTGGTTATCAAAGTCAAAAGTTCCTAAAATAATCTTTCCTCTCAATATAAGCCCTAATGGTTATGTGTCAATTGTACTACTACATTTTGCTGTTCCTTGTTTGTTTAAAGATAAATGTTTCCTTAAAGAAGAGACACTTGCTAAAAAGCAGGCAAGTTAATTAACAAACTACAATCTAGTTTGTTCTAATATAGGAACATTGCATTGCCTCATGTAAAAACTAGTAAGAGTAATGGGAAGCAAGTTTTAGGCAGTGGTCTTCCTCTAAACTTGTCAATTGCTGTTTTCCTCAAGCTTTAACCTTAAGGCAGATCAAAAAGTGAGCCAGGCAGACCATGCATTTCAGCACTGATCTCCGCCCCCTGAAGACCCAGCGAGTCAGGCTAGTCTGGTTCACATTGGTTCAACCTCCCTCTCCCTTCACTGCCTCTTTGTGCACCAGCATTTTTCAAGTTTAATTCCTTGCTCCTGCCCTTCTTATCATTGTGATTTTGCTTTAACCTTGAGCTCAGTAGTCCCACTTGGTATAACTCTGTTACTTGAAGCAACAAGCAACTTTTCTTTCAAGTTAGGAACTTTTTGTACTAGTTTTTTGATGAAAATATTTTACTGCTGGAAACTGCTCTAATTCCCTCATAAAACTTAGTTTACAATCCTGGTTTCCAGAGGCCTTTCCCACCTGCAAGGTTCTTTTGAATAGGCTGCTTTATTCGCTTATCTATGGGGTGCTTTCAAAATGCTTCTGTGAAGATGTGTGCCTCTGTGCCCCATGAAACCTTTCCAAGCAGAGTAAGACCGAACAAGGCTAATGGGAAACTAGAATCAGGTTTAACTAATGACCCAGGATGTAAAATATTAAAGAGATAATACAATTGACTGTTTAAAAGACTAATTGTGCTCTTTTATGATCTTTGTTCACTATTTACCCAATTACCTTGCGGCAGGATATGATTGTGTATGCATTAAGCATGTGCTAAATGGACTTTGTTGTTAAGTTTTATTTGATTATCACTCTAAACTTTATTCATGTTTATATAGCTTTCAAAGTTCATTGCTCATTTAGCATCTGCTCGCAATTTAAAAATTCCTGGGAAATTGTTGCATACTTAGGAATTATGGGCAACTTGGCACCAAAGAGTACTCAGATCCCTGAGTTCTAGACTTGACTCATCCAAGAGTGAGTTGTATGACCTTTGGGCAGGCTATTTAACATCTTAGATCTTTAGTTTCTCTGAATAAACAGTAACTGATATAGTAGATATGATGTTATAGTGTTATTCCTAGCAAGAAAGCAAAAGAGAGAGGGTGAGATCTGCTTTGGCCATCATGTTTTTTAAGTATGAATAAAAGAGAGGATTAGCCAGCAAACCAACAAACTATTAGATACTGTCTGAATCAGTATGTATTAAATAATTTGGTTGAAAATTTTCCCTTAATTGATCACAGTTTACAATTGAATTTAGATTTTACACAGTTAAAATGAATGGAGAATGGATAAGAGAATTGAACACTAGCTTCTTGTTTTTAATATATCTTTGTGATTGAAGCTTTTCTTGAGGACATTCCTATGGTTTTAGTGTGAAAGTTGATGGAGTATTCAAAACATCTGGTTTTGGGGACAACATAGTAGTCTGTCATATTTATTTGAACTCTATAGTTTTTTCCATAGACTAAAGGAAATAGTCAAAGTGTATGTTATACAGCAATATAATTATATTGTTACTATATTGTATAAAACAAATGTTAAATATGTAAAATAAAGTAAGAATATGGTTTTAAACAAATATGTAAATAAATTTTAAGGTATCCTGGATACATTAGCTTGAATCAAGGAGGAAAACAAAAAGAACACTTTAGAAATTTTTTTTCTATATTGTATTTTAGATAGTGGATAATTTATCCACAAACTTGTAACATTTTTTGCAATGAGTGGAAATATTTAGACAAGTGACATTATTTTCTAAATGTCATTAATATAAACTGCTCAATTCATTTAGGGTTGTATTTAAAATTTCAATTTGTACTTTCATACCACAGTTCCCTTAAAAAACTTTGCCATTGATGTCAGGAGAGGTTAATTATTTCCTCATATGGTAATGTTGTTACAGTATTTAATATTCAAAGATGTGGAATCATTTAATTTTCAAAATGTTTTATTCTTGGCAACCTACACATATTTCTTTCTCATTATAAATCAGATTTTCCTATAGATTAAATTATACTTATAGTTTGTGTTCAACTTATTTTTTAACCTTATATTTAATAGTCTGTGTTCCTAATATTTTTTTTGTCTCTTAAATTTTATTTTTTCCTATCAATAGTTTTTGTGCTCTAGTCCTAAAAATAGTTTGATTATTCCCTTTAATTAGGGTGTTGAGTTTTGGTTTCACAGAACTTGAAACATTTCTCTTGTTATATTTTACTAGTTTCCATGACAATACTAGCATCTTCCTATTTGCCTTCCTTAGCTTTAAAAAAAAATTGACAGACATCCCTTATTCAGTATTATTTACCTAATTAAATAATTCAACAAAAATTTATTTTTATTTTTTGGTATTAAAAAATAATTTTTTAACTATCGAAAGCATCCATGACACTAACAGCACAATTTAAATAAGCATATCATTTCAAGATATGGCAAGTCAACTGCCCAATCCGATATTTAAGATCTATGTATAATAAATCATGTTTGATATTAAATCTTCTTATGAAGAAAAAAAATCACAGTTTCCAAATTGCAAACAGAGGAGGTATGTGAGGAAAGATAACAAAGACAGATTTCATACTCAGAATGAAAATAAAACCAGTCCTAACTAAAGTGACATAGCAGCAGCAGCTAAAGGCAGGGAAATGACAGAGGAAAGAAACAGACATTGCCAAAGTATACACACATGAATGACATTTAGAAAGTTTAAGGAGCCTTTGCAAGTTCTTTCCATTTCATAGTGAGCTCATTTGTGTTATCCTTGCCTAACCCTTGGCATTGGTCTGGTATAAGGACAGACTTACCTCTTTGCAGCAGCACTAATGTTATTAATTCTCCATCAGTAACAATAGTGATGATGTAGCTCATCCCACTTGGTAATTGTCATGGTCAGTACTGGCCTGAGTCACTGAGTTAGGGTAATACTTGGGGTGGGCTTCCATGGTGGCTCAGATGGTAAAGCATCCACATACAATGTGGGAAACCTGGGTTCGATCTCTGGGTTGTAGGAGGGCATGGCAATTCACTCCAATATTCTTGCCTGGAGAATCCCCATGGACAGAGGAGCCTGGAGGACTACCCATGAAATCATAAAGAATCAGACAAAACTGATCGACTAAGCACAATACTTGGGGTACTGAATGAGAAATAGGCTAAGGATTATGCTGCGAATAGTCCAGGAATGCCAAGTCAGGATAAAAAGGATATGAATGTCACGAGCAATTATATCTCATGAGTGGCTCATGTCATTTCTGCATAGAATGTTTCATTCGGTTTCTCTTATTCCTTTTCAACAGCTATCACTTTTGTCCTTTCTTCAATCCACACTTACCACAAAATCCTTTCTCTCCACCTAGAAATATTCTACTTTGCATTTAAAGTTTTTGAGCCTCCAGCTAAAGGACACTTCCTGGCATTTGGGTTTATAAAGTGAACACAGGCATGCTAATTATTTTTGCAATTTTATTCTCTTTAATAAGGTCCCCTAAGCATTGCCCTGATTTCAAAAGGATAAAGATGTATCCAGGCTCAGAATTTGCTAAAAATCTTTTTTAATAAATCCTTGATCCAAATGACTCAGTTTAAATCATATTAAAGTACAGCAGCTATTGCAGATTAATATCTTGAATTTAATTTTTAAATTACTGATTATATGTACAAACCTCTCCATCAGTTTATATTCAATTATTTGATAATATCAATTAGTTAATATTATTGATAACTGTGTATTTAATGATCCTAAAAATAAATATTCATTTTTAATATGCTGACAACTAAACCTTGATTATTTTCTTTCTCATTTCAAGTAGTTAGATTGTCATTTATTATTCTAAACATCAGGTCCTTGGATGCCTTACACTAACTTTTCCTAATATTATGGCATTGCTCTTTTAATTTTTCAATTATTTTTAGAAAAATTCCTATTTTCTTTTTATTTTTAATTGGAGGATAATTACGATATTGCATTGGTTTCTGGCATACATCAATATGAATCAGTCATAGGTATACGTATGTCCTCTCCCTCTTGAACCTCCTTCCCACCTCCCACCCAATCCCACTCTAGGTTGTCACAGAGCACTAGTTTTGAACTCCCTGCATCATATATCAAATTCCCACTGGATATCTATTTTACATATGGTAATGTATATGCTTCAATGCTATTCTAGCAAATTGTCTCACCCTTTCCTTCCCCAACTGTGTACACAAGTCTCTTCTTTATCTGTTTCTCTTTTGCTGCCTTGAAAATAGGTTCATTAGTACAATCTTTCTAGATTCCATATATATGCATTAATATACGATACTTGTTTTTCTCTTTAGGACTTAACTTCACTGTGTATAATAGGCTCTAGGTTCACCTACCTCATTAGAACTGACTCTAATGCATTCCTTTTTATAGCTGAGTACTGTTCCATTTATACATGTACTACATGTTCTTTGTCCTTTCATCTGTCAGTGGACATCTAGGTTGCTTCCGTGACCTAGCTATTATAAATAGGGCTGCAATGATTTTTTTTTTTTAATACATATGGGTGTTCATTGGAAGGACCTATGCTAAAGCTGAAACTCCAATACTTTGGCCACCTCATGCAAAGAGTTGACTCATTGGAAAAGACTCTGATGCTGGGAGGGATTGGAGGCAGGAAGAGAAGGGGAGGACAGAGAAAGAGATAGTTGGATGGCATCACCAACTCAATGGACATGAGTTTGAGTGAACCCCAGGAGTTGGTGATGGACAGGGAGGCCTGGCATGCTGCGATTCATGGAGTCGCAAAGAGTCGGACACAACTGAGCGACTGAACTGAATTGAACTGAACTGATGGTTATACGATTGTTAGACGAACATTTATAATTGTCCTGTTTGTGTATGTTTTTACTATTTTCAGCATAAAAAAATTGATAACCTTACTGGGATTCCCTTGTATGTTATATGCTGCCTTTCCCTGTTGCTTTCAATATTTTTCTTTGCATTTAATTTTTGTCAGTTTGGTTAATATGTGTCTCAGCACATTCCTCCTTGGGCTTATCATGTATGGGACTCATTGTGCTTCTTCAATGTGGGTGAATGTTTCCTCCTCCATTGTAGGGAATTCTTCAGCTATAATCGCTTCAGTTATTTTCTCAGGTCTTTTTCTTTTCCTTTTATGGGACCACTATAATGTGAATGTTGGTGTAAATGTTTAATATTGTCCCAGAGGTCTCTGAGATTTTCCTCTTTTCTTCTCATTCTTTACTTTTTTATTCTGTTCTGTGGCAGTGCTTTTCAACACTCTGTTTTCCAGCTCAAGAGTCATAGATGAGAAAACAAACTTTTAGTTACCATGGAGAGGGGGATGGAAGGAGAATAAATTGGGAGATGGAGATTGATATACACACAATACTATATATAAAATAGATAACTAATAAAGACCTGCTGTATAGCACAAGGAGTTCTACTCAGTACTCTATAATGACTTATATGGGAAAAGAATCTTAAAAAGAGTAGACATATTAATGTGTATAACTAATTCACTTTGTCACAAAACATAAATTAATACAACATTGTAAATCAACTATACTCCCATAAAAATTATACAAAAATTAAAACTATTTCTTCAACCTGGTTACTTTTTATATTTGTTTTAAAATTTAAATTGATTAAAATTAGTAGAAATTTTTATATAATATATAAATATATACTGAGATTTGATGGAAGATGTATAAAAGGTTCTTTATGCAAATAATTTTAAACCTGTTATTTTTATTCTGGAAAATATATTTTTGTATGAAACAAAAACTATCCTGATATGTTGATTGATGAATTATATGATTTTAAAAAATATATTCTTTTAAGAAATAAAGCTCCTATGCTTATACATGGAATTAATATTATTCTAATCAATACACTAATTTCACAGACCATCCTTATGTTGAGCAGTATAACTAATTTATACATTTTTAGTACATGTTTTCTAAAGTGAATGAATTAAAAGGAGTACCCTTATGTCCCTTTCCTATAAAAGTTATTCCTGTACAACAGAATCTAATGTTTATAAGCACTTTCCTCTCACATTTTCTGAATAAGTCCTGTTTTTTCACTTTTATGTAAAATTGTATAGCTAACTTTTAGCTAAGCAAATAAAGTATGTATTTTAGGAACATATATATAGGTAAGTCAGTTGAGGTTTTATCAACACTTTCATATAACTGTTTAATTAGAAGAACCATTTATGTTTCTGTATATTAATGTAAATAACTGTCTAGCACACAACTTAATATTTAGAATTACCTATAAAATGTACACTTTCTCAAGAAGTCTAAAGCAAGTTTACTGAATCTGTGTGTATTTGAAAGCAGATATTTGGATCAGAAACACTATTTTAATAGTTATGTACATGCTGCTGCTGCTGCTAAAGTCGCTTCAGTCGTGTCTGACTTGACTTTGTGCTACCCCATAGACAGAAGCCCACCAGGCTCCCCCGTCCCTGGGATTCTCCAGGCAAGAACACTGGAGTGGGTTGCCGTTTCCTTCTCCAATGCATGAGAGTGAAAAATGAAAGGGAAGTCGCTCAGTTGTGTCGGACTCAGCAATCCCATGGACTGCAGCCCACCAGGCTTCTCCGTCCATGGGACTTTCCAGGCAAAAATACTGGAGTGGGGTGCCATTGCCTTCTCCAAGTTATGTACATAGGTATGCAAAATACTTCAAATGCTTTCTTGGCTAAACTGTGTTTATGACCAGCCTACTGATATTGCTTTATTCAGTGATTCTGTCTTTGTCTTGTGAATAAGTTATGGTATTTAGGAATGGGTAAGAGTGAGATTAAAAAAAAAAAAAGGATATTTTTATTTTTTTTAATTTAAATTTATTTATTTTAATTGGAGGCTAATAACTTTACAATATTGTATTGGTTTTGCCATACATCAACATGAATCCACCATGAGTGTCCACATGTTCCCAGTCCTGAACCCCCTCTCCCCCCTCCCTTCCCATACCATCTCTCTGTGTCATCCCAGTGCACCAGCCCCAAGCATCCTGAATCCTGCATCGAACCTGGACTGGTGATTCGTTTCTTATATGGTATTATACATGTTTCAATGCCATTCTCCCTAATCATCAACCCTCTCCATCTCCCACAGAGTCCAAAAGACAGTTCTATACATCTGTGTCTCTTTTGCTGTCTCGCACACAGGGTTTATTATTACCATCTTTCTAAATTCCATATATATGTGTTGCTGCTGCTGCTGCTGCTGAGTCACTTCAGTCGTGTCCGACTCTGTGCGACCCCACAGACGGCAGCCCACCAGGCTCCCCGTCCCTGGGATTCTCCAGGCAAGAACACTGGAGTGGGTTGCCATTTCCTTCTCCAATGAATGAAAGTGAAAAGTGAAAGTGAAGTTGCTCAATCGTGTCCGACTTCACAACCCCATGGACTGCAGCCTACTGTGCTCCTCTGCCCATGGGATTTTCCAGGCAAGAGTACTGGAGTAGGGTGCCATCGCCTTCTCCATATATGTGTTAGTATACTGTACTGGTGTTTGTCTTTCTGGCTTACTTCAGTCTGTATAATAGGCTCCAGTTTCATCCACCTCATTAGAACTGATTCAAATGTATTCTTTTTAATGGCTGCATAATACTCCATTGTGTATATGTACCACAGCTTTCCTATCCATTCATCTGCTGATGGACAACTAGGTTGCTTCCATGTCCTGGCTATTATAAACAGTGTTGTGATGAACATTGGGGTGCACGTGTCTCCTTCAATTCTGGTTTTCTCAGTATGTATGCCTAGCAGTGGGATTCTTGGGTCATAAGGCAGTTCTATTTCCAGTTTTTTAAGGAATCTTCACACCGTTCTCCATAGTGGCTGTACTAGTTTGCATTCTTACCAACAGTGTAAGAGGGTTCCCTTTTCTCCACACCCTCTCCAGCATTTATTGCCTGTAGACTTTTGGATTGCAGCCATTCTGACTGGCATGAAATGGTACCTCATTGTGGTTTTGATTTGCATTTCTCTGATGATGAGTGATGTTGAGAATCTTTTCATGTGTTTTTTAGCCATTTGTATGTCTTCTTTGGAGAAATGTCTATTTAGTTTTTTGGCCCATTTTTTGATTGGGTTATTTATTTTTCTGGAATTGAGCTGCAGGTGTTCTTATATATTTTTGAGATTAGTTATTTGTTAGTTGCTTCATTTGAGATTATTTTCTCCCATTCTGAAGGCTATCTTTTCACCTTGCTTATAGTTTCTTTTGTTGTGCAGAAGCTTTTAATTTTAATTGGGTCCCATTTGTTGATTTTTGCTTTTCTTTCCAGTATTCTGGGAGGTGGATCATAGAGGATCCTGCTGTGATTTATGTCGGAGAGTGTTTTGCCTATGTTCTCCTCTAAGAGTTTTATAGTTTCTGGTCTTATGTTTAGATCTTTAATCCATTTTGAGTTTATTTTTGTGTATGGTGTCAGAAAGTGTTCTAGGTTCATTCTTTTACAAGTGATTGACCAGTTTTCCCAGCACCACTTGTTAAAGAGATTGTATTTTCTCCATTGTATATTCTTGCCTCCTTTGTCAAAGATAAGGTGTCCATAGGTGTATGAGTTTTTCTCTGGGCTTTCTATTTTGTTCCATTGATCTATATTTCTGTCTTTGTGCCAGTACCATACTGTCTTGATGACTGTGGCTTTGTAGTAGAGCCAGAAGTCAGGCAGGTTGATTCCTCCAGTTCTATTCTTCTTTCTCAAGATTGCTTTTTGACACCAGTTTGAGGAGTGAAATACACAGATCCCAGAAATCTGTTTATATTCAGCCTTACGAAGAACTATTCCTAGAGGAACATCATATTTGCCAATAATGTAATAAAACCACAATGTTCTTTCTGGTTTTCTTCTCTCCTTTTTTCAATGATGTTTTTAAATATCAATCTGTAGATTCCTCCTCCTCAGCCTGAGACTGTACAAGCAATCTAGGAAGCAAGTCAATCATGTTAGCCAGTTCACTGATTGTGCAGCCTGGTTCCCAAGCCTAAATCCAGTATTGTCTCTGCTGAATAAACTTGGGTTTTATTCTCTTTATAAGTGTGATTTCTTCAGGACTGATAGTCCATTTGGTACATAATTCTATCTTTCAAGAAATTGGAAACTTTTTCCCAAACTCCAGCACTTGTTGTCAGATCTCCCTAATTCAACCTTCCTAGAAGTCTAAATTTTAGCCTTCTTGGGCATAAACATAATTCCAATGTTCAGACTTGATGAAATTCTTCAGATTGTCTGTTACTGAGCCCTGGTCAAATTATTTGAAATGTGATATGCCACAATAATTCGTATCACCAAATAAAGCTGTAATTACAAGACCAGAGTAACAATTTAACCAGTGTGGATGGTCTGGAAATGTCATATTTATTCAAAATATTTAAAATATCTTATCATCATAAAATCATTGACTCCTTTGAAAGTATTCTGGTCTTAGAATGTACAAAGCCATATTGCAACATTCTATTTAATAACTAAATTGATGATTTTTCTAGCTACATATGATATCTTCTAGATTTGTTATACTTACGCAAATCTGACAAACATGTAAGGATCTTTCAACACACACTGTATACCTATTGAGTGCTGGTCATATTAGTCACTGAAAAAATAAAAACTTTAAAATACTCAAAATATATGGTCCATTCAGGAGTTTTTAAAACTTAAGTATTCTGGCACAGCATAAATGTGTATTGGTACACTGCAGAGTCTCAAGGTAAGTACATGGAAAATACAGACATATATTCTGATTAAATGCAAGTATCAGTTCAAGTTAAAGGAGTTGAAAACTAATGAAGGCTGAGAATTCAAAGAACAAAAATGTGGTTTATGTGAGATTGTATTAGGCAACCTTTTTAGAAGGGTGATGCTGTCAGGGGCTAGGGGAGTTGTTATTCATCAAAATTCAGCATGGGTTAAAAAAGATTTTTAAAATAGTTTTGCAAAAGTTCTTCCCTTGGAAAGTTCACAAGAACAATTTTATGTTGAGAGTTATACTGCCTTAGTCTGAGTGGTATCAAAAATACATGAGGAACTTTATGCTGAGTGACATGACACATCAGAACCTATTATTGGCTTTGAGAATGATTTAGGATTAGAAAGGATATTGTAAAACAAGAAGCTATACAAGTAGTCATTAGTCAAACATAACTTTAGTGTGACGGAAACCAGATAGCAGGATGCACTGGATATTGTAACTACACTTATAACCGGAAACCAAAATATTTATAGAGAATAAAGCATAATAAATGATTGGGGAAGAGTGTTTCATAATGGTATAAGTAGTTTCCTCTGAAGAAATGTTACAGGAAATTGTATTTTCCACATATCTGTATTTTGTTTCATCTAATAATAGGACTCATTTTCTTATATATGTTCAACATTTTTTTTTTTTTTTTTGAGATCGTCATTCTCTGTCTGAGAAGCTTAAGAATTATTTTAGGGATATTATGTTCTTAAAATGAAGCCCTCTTATATGAAGGTGGAAGTAAAATATGCAGCTGGGCCCCACTATTATTCAGTTTAGCAAGATGAAAACTAGAGTAATTCTAAGGCTTAAGTGTATGCTAGTTTTTAGGGTCTCCTCAAGTAGTGTTCATTCAATCTGTAAATCTCTTCACAGTTGTAGATACAGTTGAAATTGTCTAAATGAGAAAAATTTATCAGAATAAATTGAATTTAATTAAGTAATACAGAGAAACACATTATTACCATTTTATTGTATGCAGTGTCATTTGGTAAATCAGTTACTAATTAATTAATTAATTAATTCCCTGTTTTGTAGTGTTTTCCAGTTTCTGTGCTATAAATACTTCCTCCATGATCACTTTCAGGTCACCAACAGTATCATAACTGGTTTAAAAAATTCTGAAATATTTAACAATTGGTGCTCATGAGCCATAGCACAAGTTCCAGCATACACCTTAACCTATTACATAGGAGACAAGACATCTTTGTTGTAGAGGATTTTGCAACTGTAACAAGTGCCATGAAGATCAAATATGTCAGCATTACTTTCTGAGTTTAGTAAGTGAATGTATAACAGAGACATTTTCCACCTTAAAGTTCTCAGTAAAATGATCAGACTGCAGCTACTCAGCACCTGTGCTCTCTCCCATCCACCATGACAGTGATTTTTAAGATATATTTGTCCTAGCCCTGCCTCAGTCTTTGTAAAATGGCCATCTTCTTGGGTTATAATGGACTTTGAAATGGCGTGTCCTCAAGCAGTTGAACACAAATAAACCATTCTTACTGAACCCTCCCACAATCCTTCTAAACAGAAAATAAAATTTCAAAATTACTAATGAGGAAACTGAAACTCAAAGAGGTCAAATAATTTTCCCATCATTATTCATGAGTGAGCCATTTCAGTGGAGTAATGGTGAGCCAAATGGCTTTCTAAGAGAATGAGAAGTCAGGAATTGGAAACAATAATTGTAGAAGAATTTGCTGAGGAATTTTGCTACAGAATTAGAGCTGAGAAATGAGATGGAGATAATCATCAGAACAATTTTATTATTATTGAAAATTGGACTATAGCATGTCTGTCTGTTGATGGGACTGAGAAAATAGAAGGGACAATTGGTGATATTTGGGGAGAAACAACTTTAGAACTGATTTCCTTGAGTGAAGAGTGAAAGTAATCCACTACTAATGAAGAAATCACCTTAGATGGGAGCACAGACCGTATTATACAAAGAAGGAAGGCAGACAGTATAGGTTGGTAACTTGGTGGAGCCCAAGTATGATTTATCTTCCAGTTGTTATTTTAGCAGAGAAATAAAGAAGCAAAATTTTGCTATTGTTTCTTTTAGTCAGTAATATTTTTTAAAAAGCAAGCATATTGGTTAAGAATAAGGAATTGAGAGGAGATTTTGAATTTAAAATAATTCTAGTCAGCATCATTGTGTGTGTTAAATGATGTGGGATGTCTGGGAATATCAAGTATCCTGTGGTGGCCATCCAAAGAGATAACTTGATGGCATAAATCCTGAAAACACTTTGAAAGATTGCTGGGATTGTGACTATATGGGGAGAGTCTTAGCATAACAACCCAAAGCTTTAAGAGAGTCCACCCCAGGAATTCAGAGAGGCAGTGTCACTTTGGCTGTTCATTTTGGAGATGGTATAGGAATAAAGTCGGACACGACTGAGTGACTGAACTGAACTGAGAGGAATAGAAATATGGAAAAGTTGCCCCAAGTCATTCTCAGTCTCTCTCTCTTCCCTTCCCTGCCTCTTTACACTTGTGACATAGAAACATTATCAGACTCAAATCTAAATATGAGGAGTTCATGAGTAACCCTTTTTCTAATAAAGGAAATTATATCTTTTGAAGTATTGGTGGAAATTTCAGAAAATTACTTTAGTATTTGCTAATATAATTAAGCTGGAATCAAGATTGCTGGGAGAAATATTAATAACCTCAGATATGCAGATGACACCACCCTTATGGCAGAAAGTGAAGAATAACTAAAGAGCCTCTTGGTGAAAGTGAAAGAGGAGAGTGAAAAACTTGGCTTAAATTTCAACATTCAGAAAACTAAGATCATGGCATCTGGTCCCATCACTTCATGGCAGATAGATGGGGAAACAGTGGAAGCAGTGGCTGCCTTTATTTTGGGGGGCTCCAAAATCATTGTAGATGGTGATTGCAGGCATGAAATTAAAAGACACTTAGTCCTTGGAAAGAAAGTTATGACCAACCTATACAGCATATTAAAAAGCAGAGACATTACTTTGCCAACAAAGGTCCCTCTAGCCAAGGCTATGGTTTTTCCAGTGGTCATGTATCGATTTGAGAGTGGACTATAAAGAAAGCTGAGCACAGAAGTATTGATACTTTTGAACTATGGTGTTGGAGAAGACTCTTGAGAGTCCCTTGAACTATAAGGAGATCCAACCAGTCCATCCTAAAGGAGATCAGTCCTGGGTGTTCATTGATAGGACTGATGCTGAAGCTGAAACTCCAATACTTTGGCCACCTGATGCAAAGAGCTGACTCATTTGAAAAGACCCTGATGCTGGAAAAGATTGAGGGCAGGAGGAGAAGGGGATGACAGAGGACGAGATGTTTGGATGGCATCATCGACTCGATGGACATGGGTTTGGATGAACTCTGGGAGTTGGTGATGGACAGGAGACCTGGCGTGCTGCGGTTTATGGGGTCACAAAGAGTCAGACACGACTGAGCGACTGAACTGAACTGAACTGAATATATTAAAATCTTTCTAAATTTCTGTAAAAATTATTTGTTTACCCCCCTTTTGCATGTTTTCAGCACCAAAATTCAAAATTGCAAAAATAATAATAATAATAAGTATTTAACCAAGAATAAGAATACAGTTTCCCCTGGAGAAGGGAAAGGCTACCCACTCCAGGATTCTGACCTGGAGAATTCTATGGAATGTATAGTCCATGGGGTCATAAAAAGTCAGACATGACTGAGTGAATTTCACGACATGTCAAGAATATAGTTAAGGTTTTACATTAATATTAGTCAATTTCTAGTAAGACAATAGCAATCTGTATTAGTTCTTGTTTTGAATATAAAATATAGGTAAATTATGATTTAAATAGACTTTAGATTTAGAAAAACAAGTCAGGAAATGGAACTACCACATTTCCAAAAAGTTACCTACAACTGAAATTTTAACAATGCTCATCTATACAGAGTGTGTTCCTGACTCTCTGCATCTGTATTATTTGTTTGTAGGCTTATATGTATATTTGTGTGTTTATTTATATGTATATATAATGGGTTGAATAATGTCTCCTCTAGCCTTCAATATGACTATTTGGAGATTGTCTTTAGGGAAGTAACTAACTTAAAGGGGGTGATAAATGTGTAGCTCTAATCTGATAGAACTGGTTTTCTTATGAGAAGAGGAAGAGACATAAAAAATCTCTCTCTTTCCATGTATGTATTGGGTAAAGGACATTTGAGGAGATTGCAAGAGATAGCTATCCATAAGTCAAGAAGAGAACCTTGCCAGAAACTAATCCTGATAGCACTCTTAGCTTCCAGAACTGTGAGAAAATAAATTTCTGTTATGGAAGCACCCAGATTGTGCTGTGGTATTCTCTGTTTCTATGGCAACTCTAGCATAAATAAACACACACATACACACACATATCCCTGGGTCAGGAAGATCCCCTGGTGAAGGAAATGGTTACTCACTCCAGCATCCTTGCCTGGAGAATTCCATGGGCAGAGGAGCCTGGTAGGCTACAATTCATGGGATCACACAGAGTAGGACACATCTGAGCAAATAACACTTTCACATCTCATACACACACACACACAAATACATACACACATGCATACACACACACATATATACATATAACATTATATGAAATGCATAATTCATATGTAAATACCAGTACATATTAGCATATATATGTGTATATGTACAAATACATATGTTTCTATAGGTAAATGTAAGATAACTTCTTTTCATCATAGAATTTAGAGGTAGAACTCCAAGAAATATGTTTAGTTTGTCTAAATTATTTTAATTTGTTCCAATATAAACAAAACCAATATTCTAGTCAGAGTTGGCAATACTTAACTACTAGAAGTTTAGAAGAAATTTGACCCGTAAATATTACCCTAAGATATAAAGAAGAAAACAGTTTTTTTTTTCTGGAGTTTCATTATTAGTGAATTGATAACTAGTAGTAAAATTATACTACCTCCTCCAGAGTAATCTAGGGAAAATTTGTCTTTATCAAACTGAAATCTAGAAACATGGAGGGAATTCTGTGTGTAGAGCCTCATGGATCAAAGGACATGTCATGGATACAGAGAAATTTCCTAGTTTTGCTATAGAATTATAAAGTGAGAAAAAGATTCACATTATTCCTTAAGGTAACACACAAATGCATTCCATTTTATATCCTAAGAACTTTAGTACCTCTAAACGTATATTATTTTCCATGTATAAGAAGCTATTATATTGGGTTAGCCAAAAGATTCATTCTGGCTTTTTTATAACATCTTATGGAAAACCTCAGCTGAACTTTTTGACCAACTCTACATATTTATGTAGTTTACAGATGTGTAAGTGTGTTTGTTTTTTGTGTTATATTCAAGATAAAGCTGGCATTCAAAGAAAACACTGCATATTAAGTTATTGATCTTATTGAATCTCTTTGATAAAAATAGTACTGTATACAGGGAAAGTAGTTTTTTTTTTTTTTTTCAACGCTACATTTTAAAATGACATTGAGTTCCAAATTACTTTTCATCATTTTTTCAATAGAAATATATATAACATGAGACATGACTATCAAATATTAAGTTTTTAATATTTCAGACATGTTAGTGATCTCCTTTCAGAGATGGCCATTATTAAGCTGTCGTTTCTCAAATGATATTCAGAAAACTCTTTTTGAAATTGTTCTTAGAATTTTTTGGAAAATGGCAAGTAATGGGAATATATCTTTGAAGATTTGGTCAAATCTCCAAATATAAGCAGAGACTAGATAATAAAATAAATCACATATTTTAAAAGAAAACATAAAGAAAAAAAAATTTACAATAAAGGTAGAAGACAAGGTATTCCCCCGAGCTGCAAACAGTAATAGATAGAATTTAAAAAGCAATACACAGCTTCTTGTTGTCTACTTGCTAAGTAATGTCTGACTCTTTTGAGACCCCATGGACAGTAGCCCACCACACTCTTCTGTTTATGGGATTTCCCAGGCAAGAATATTGGAGTGGTTTGCCATTTTCTTCTCCAGGGGATCTTCCAGGTCTAAGGATTGAACCCGAATCTCCTGCATTGGTAGGCGAGGCAATTCTTTATAAATGAGACTCCAGGGAAGCCCCAGTAAAAGCAACTGTGTGTTATATTCCTCTGGTGAGAAGATCTATTTGAAACTGGGCTTGGGAACATAACAGGAAATCATATAAAACAAGACATTTTTTTTAACACTACTCAAAACGTAATGAAAGTAAGAAAAACTTTCTAAAGTTAGAAAAACTATCTAATCCAAGCTCACTTCATAGAGTTTCAGTTCAGTTCAGTTGCTCAGTTGTGTCCAACTCTTTGCGACCCGATGAACTGCAGCACGCCAGAACTCCCTGTCCATTGCCAGCTCCTGGAGTCCACCCAGACTCCTGTCCATTGAGTCGATGATGCCATCCATCCATCTCATACTGTGCCATCCCCTTCTCCTCCAGCCCTCCAACTTTCCCAGAATCAGGGTCTTTTCAAATATATCGGCTCTTCGCATCAGGTGGCCAAAGTATTGGAGCTTCAGCTTCAACATCAATCCTTACAATGACTATTCAGGACTGATTTCCTTTAGGATGTTCTTTTCCTCTCTTTCTTTGCCGCACAGAAGTGCGGCGGCTGCGACGGACCACGGAGGAGCCACCCAACACCGAAGGTCAGTGGCAGCGGCCTGAGGGAAGCAACCCCACTTCCAGGTAGCGGCGGCCACATAGCCGCAGGAGGGCCAAGAGGAACTCCTGTATGTTCAAGGTCAGGAGGGGCAGCCATGAGGAGATACCCTCATCCAAGGTAAGGAGCAGTGGCTGCACTTTGCTGGAGCAGCCGTGAAGAGATACCCCAATCCAAGGTAAGAGAAACCCAAGTAAGATGGTAGGTGTTAAGAGAGGCATCAGAGGGCAGACACACTGAAAGCATAATCACAGAAAACTAGCCAATCTGATCACATGGACCATAGCCTTGTCTAACTCAATGAAATTAAGCCATGCCGTGTGGGGCCAACCAAGACAGGAGGGTCATGGTGGAGGGTCTGACGGAATGTGGTCCACTGGAGAAGGGAATGGCAAACCACTTCAGTATTCTTGCCTTGAGAACCCCATGAACAGTATGAAAGGCAAAAATATAGGACACTGAAAGAGGAACTCCCCAGGTCAGCAGGTGCCCAATATGCTACTCGAGATCAGTGGAGAAATAACTCCAGACAGAATGAAGGGATGGAGCCCAAGCAAAAACAATGCCCAGCTGTGGATGTGACTGGTGATAGAAGAAAGGTCCGATGCTGTAAAGAGCAATAATGCATAGGAACCTGGAATGTCAGGTCCATGAATCAAGGCAAACTGGAAGTGGTCAAAAAGGAGATGGCAAGAGTGAATGTCGACATTCTAGGAATCAGCAAACTGAAATGGATTGGAATGGGTGAATTGAACTCAGATGACAATTATATATACTACTGTGGGCAGAAAGTCCTTAGAAGAAATGGAGTAGCTATCATAGGCACCAAAAGAATCTGAAATGCAGTACTTAGATACAATCTCAAAAAGGACAGAATGATCTTTGTTTGTTTCCAAGGCAAATCATGCAATATTATGGTAATCCAAGTCTATGCCTCAACCAGTAATGCTGAAGAAGCTGAAATTGAACAGTTCTATGAAGACCTACAAGACCTTTTAGAACTAACACCCAAAAGAGATGTCCTTTTCATTATAGGGGACTGGAATGAAAAAGTAGGTAGTCAGGAAACACCTGGAGCAACAGGAATATTTGGCCTTGGAGTACAGAACGAAGCAGGGCAAAGGCTAATAAGAGTCTTGCCAAGAGAACTCACTCGTCATAGCAAACACCCTCTTCCAACAACACAAGAGAAGACCCTACACATGGCCATCACCAGATGGTCAACATCGAAATCAGATTGATTATATCCTTTACAGCCAAAGATGGAGAAGTTCTATACAGTCAACAAAAACAAGACTGGGAGCTGACTGGCTCAGATCATGAAATCTTTATTGCCAAATTCAGATTTAAATTTAAGAAAGTAAGGAAAACCACTAGACCATTCAGGTATGACCTAAATCAAATCCCTTATGATTATACAGTGGAAGTGAGAAATAGATTTAAGGGACTAGTCTGATAGATAGAGTGCCTGATGAACTATTGACGGAGGTTCGTGACATTGCACAGGAGACAAGGAATAAGACCATCCCCATTGCAAATAAATACAAAAAGCAAAATGACTCTCTGAGGAGGCCTTACAAATAGCTGTGAAAAGAAAAGAAGCAAAAAGCAAAGGAGAAACAGAAAGGCATTCCCATTTGAATGCAGTGTTCCAAAGAATATCAAGGAGACATAAAAAAAGCCTTCCTCAGTGATTAATGGAAAGAAACAGAGGAAAACAACAGAATGGGCTTTCCAACAGCAGTATTATATTTCAGAAGAAAATAAAATAAATATGTAAGATTCTTGTAAAAAGGAAATGTGATAAGCTATTTATATCTAATAAAACTGACCTTTAATTATGAAAGTCATAAGCTGTTACCAACACACAAAACTCAAGAAGACAGTTCCTATACTTTATCCTAAGAAAACCTTATAGAAAAGAATTAGCTTCAGAGAGCAAAAATGACTAGATAAACATTGTGTGGTGATTTCTGGTATGTATTAAATATATAGATAGTTTAAAATTAAGATTAAGTGAAGGTCCATATTCTAACTTCAATCAATCATCCCTTGCTTTTCTCTCAACATGGAGTGAGTATATTTAATGAGTAAGAAATATGGTGATATAGATATAACAAAACATTAAAATCTTCAAGGAAAATTTGGGGAATGCACATTGAAAACATACACTAATTTTTAGTGATCATAATTGACACTGAGTATCATTATTGTTTTTCTGAGACTGTTGTGTGTATACTGTGAAACAAAGCAAATGAGTGATTATCATCCTCTATGTTCTTCAGGAACAGACTTCTTAATGTGGAAGAAGATCTAGGTGAGAAGCCTACAGTCTAATCTGAATTGGAAATATCAATATGAACTCAGGAGATGTTTTATCTTTAAACATAATGCATCAGGTATCTATCTCATTATAAAATATCACCTGAAAATCGAATGGCTTAAAACAGCATTTCAATTTCCCAATAATTATTTGGGTTTAGCAATTTGAGTTCAGCTGGAATGTTTCTTGCTACTGGACTCTTGGGAACATTAATACAGCGGAAGTCAGCTGATAGCTGGGTAGGGAGGGGTGTGGGTGCCTTGTGATCCAAGATGGCTCATCTATGATAACTGACGCAGATTTCTTCTGGCCCCTCTCTCCATGTGGTTTCTCATCATCTAAGAGTTTAGTCCACCTCTTTTTCTTGAGGTTTTGGGTAGCAAGAGGCTGTTAGAAGCATTCACAAATCTCTGGTAAATGAGAGTAAAGAATCAAATATTTATTCTGCATTTTCTACTCCTGTACAACTCAATAATAGATAAGGTAAAGTGTTTCTTTATATGATTCTGTCAGTTAGTAAGTGAGATAAAATGGTAAACTATCACCATTTTGGAATTTCCAATCAAATAAAAAATATGGGTGTTAGCAACTGAAGCTAACATCCAAAAGAATAGCAGAATCCACTCAGATGTGTCTCCTGAACACACACACATAAGCACACCATCACTTGTGGGCTTGCCAAAGGGATCAAACTTAAGTCTCATCAACTCTCTGGATCCAATGGCCAGTTTACAAGAATACAGAAGTCACAGTAGCACTTAGCATTACACAGTAAACATGAAATCTGTCATCTTCAGACTACCAGAAACTCTACCATTCAAATGGCTTAATAATTAACATTTTAAAATTTAAAGAAATAGAAAATGACCCTGAAGATTAAAAGAGATTTAAATTACATATCCAACTTTAAAAAAAATTGTACTATACAATAATGTCTATGAATGAACACTTGAATGATAAATATCATAGAGAAAACCAAGGATGTTTCTGATGATAGAAATCAAGATAGTGTTATTTTGGAAGGAGAGAGAAGATTGTTATCTGGATGGAGAACATCAGGACCCTCTCGGGTGCCAGGCTAAGTTCTATTTCTGATGTAGAAGAATGTTTGATGAGGTTGTGCAGCAAAGATGACATGAATAAATTCTTTATGGGCAAAAAATTCTAGAAATTCAACAAATCTATCACAGACATTCAATTTAATTCTCTAAGAAAAACACTAAATACTTCTTTGCAGAGTGGTAGTTACTTCTGAATAAACACATAACCTACCTTTGAAAGTATTAACATTATTTATATGTGTATATTTTAATGTTCAAAAATTCACATAGCCATGCACAATATGCCTGTTTTCATAATGACTTATATGGTGGAGGAAATATAATCATGTTGGTATGAGGATTAGAAAATTTTATATGGAAATGCATAATAAAATATTTAATTTACAAAAAAAAAAAAATGTTGCTAGAGTTCATTTCATTTTCTATCAAAAATGAGGTCTATATTTTCAAGAGTTTCCAAGAATAAAATAAGAAAATGTATGAGGTCTAGACATTTTGAGCAACGGTGGTTAAGAAAGTGGAACCGTCTAACAGAGAGGACATTTGATTGACA
Organism: Budorcas taxicolor; assembly: GCF_023091745.1. NCBI lineage: Eukaryota > Metazoa > Chordata > Mammalia > Artiodactyla > Bovidae > Budorcas > Budorcas taxicolor. The sequence goes on from NC_068910.1 coordinate 99,533,022, forward strand.
GGCTTGGGGATGACTCAACTTGTGAAGAGAAGGATAACAATAGTGCTTCAAGCAAAATTTCTATTTCTGCTTGGATTATTTGAGAAATTCAAGCAGTTGCTTCCACTGTTCACATCACTTCTGCAGAAGCATAAGGCTACACTGAGAAAATGAAGCACACTGATTTAATAACTGACAAGGATGCGGGATATGTAGAAAGTACTGGTGACTGGCGTCACTGTGCAAATGCTCTGACTTTGATTTTCTGTAAAGTAAGTGAAAGTGCAAATGTAATCTAATCAATTTTGATGTGCTATAAATACATTTTCAATTCTTAATACTTCAATTAATTGTGGATATAAACAACTAATCGAAATGCTTTAAGTGTTAATATTTCATTGCAACTGGCAGCATGTATTTCAGAAATTTTGCAGTCATTTATTGGGTAAGATCATAGTAGAAACACTACCTATTTCAAAGCAGTGGAGTATAAAGCAAAACTGATGTTGTCACTTGAAATATGTTCAGATAAGGTAGAAAAAAAAAATCTTTTAAAAAATGAACGAGAGAGACAAAGAGGCATAATAGCAAGAATCCCTTTAATAGAATTGAAATTGGTTTTCCCTGGACTAAAATACTAAGGAAGGTAATGAACTAGAAAGTCTCTAGGTCAAAATCAGCCAGGAGGTTATTGCCATGTAGCTGAGTTGTTCATTCCATCCAGGGAAAATTCAAGGATATGAGAGTCAATCACACTCATTTGACTCTAATCTTAATGTGTTTGGACCTAAATTGCCACCAAATTGTTGCTTTTGAGTAGCAGTCCCTTATTGCTTCTGCATCTGGGCTTGAAAATTGTATAGCTTGTACTTCTCATCTGTATTACTATCCCTGCTAACCCTGGTTACAAAAATTCCTTTTGGGTTAAATCTGCATTATCTTCATGCATGTCTCTTTCCACAGGAATAGATGCAGATTTGCACAAAATAAGCTCCTCATTGCAGAAGGAAAAAATATTTGGTAGTGTTTTTAGCGAGCCTTACTATCCATGACTTTTACATCAGAGTGACACTTTTATTAGCCATATCTCCATTTTCTGATAATTTATAAAAATTTTATTGTAGGTTTTATGATTTGCTTATTTGGTGTTTTAAATTTTACTACATTTTTCCAAGCCATATATAATTAAATCATCTGAAATAGTAATAAATTAATTAATACATATTTCCGTATTTGGACTCATATAAATTATATTGAACAATAAATCAGTCTGATAGTCTATTTCATACTATACATCCATGTGTTTGTATGCAGGTATGCACACGGTTGGTCTAGATGCTAAATAATACAAATGAATAAAATCAATATCTGATAAATGTGTTAATTTTCTCTATCCTGTTTGTATGATGATGAACAAATTAGTCTAAATTTCATCTTATGCAAAATGGGCATGAATATTAAAAAGTCTATTTCATTGGGTTTCATTTGCCCAAAAATATACATATGTGAAGAAATAAAACTTCAAATAAGTATCTCTATGTTAAATCTGTTCTAGAGACAACAATTTTCTCAGGGAGATAATAAATTTAAAGGTTATCTTAGTAGAAATAAGAATGATTTTTTTGTATTTTTGTAGGCACAAAATATTATTTATAAATATATATATACATCTATATTATATTATATATAAATATATATATACATATATTTGAAAATAGCTATTGCCATATTTTGCCCAGTCTGCTTTTTTTTAACCATTAATATAATTTTAAATACATGTGGCAATTCTTTAAGTAGCAGAAAACATTTCAAGTGAGTAAGATGGAAACTGACCAGCTAAATTCACTAAGCCAGAACTCAATCCTTAATGTAATGTTATTATTTTCTAGAAGAGTTTAAGCTAAAGGGTATAACCTTGTTCAGGAAATGATTGTTGGAAACAGTTTTTATTTGCTCTCCATTAATGGATATACTTTCAAACAGGAATATACAAAATGTTTCACCACTGGTCAAGGATAATTCCAAACAGGTGCCTACTTCTGCTTCTCACTTCAAACTGTCCTTTTAGACCAGACTGCCTTGAGAACACACTTTTAACCCTGTGGTAAGACACCAGCATATCTGCCCCAACACCAAAGCATATATAACTCTAAACACTTGTAAAACTTTACCACTCAGTAGAAGAAGGGTTGTCAGGGGCTATGGGGTGGGGAAAATGGGAGATGTTGGTCAAAGGATACAACCTTTCAGTGGATGAATAAATTACCTGAATCTAATATAAAGCATGCTGACCACAGTCAACAATAGCATATTCTATAACTTTACTGTTGCTATCAGAATAGAACTTTAACTGCTCTCACTGAAGCCCCACCACCAATCCAATTGTAATTATGTTAAAGAATGTGTTAACAAATCTCACTGTGGTATTTTACAATATATGCATTGTGTTAAATTATCATTGTTCACCTTAAACTCACACAATGTTATATGTCAACCATGTATCAATGAAGTAGGAAAAAAACTTTGCCACTCAAGATATTGTGTAAGACTGACTTAAAAAGGAAAAAAAGAATACATCTCAATAGTCTTGGCACCAGCAGATTAAAATGACTGCCTTGTATAGAATTTCCCAGCTTGTCTCTCTGAGTTGATTTTCATCTCCCTAATTATATGAGTCACATAAATCAATGTAATAACTAAACAGATGAAAGATGATAAAGCAAAAACATATATTCACATGTTATGACTATATCCAATAAAAACCCACAGTGTTCTTTGATAAAATTATCTTACTTGGAAAACCTCATTTTAATGACTGTTCTGCTACAAGAAATGATCTTTTATCCTGCTACGATATCTGTTCATTAAAGTGCTTTAGAAACCAGGGAATGGGTGTCTTCTTTAGTTGCATATTTTTATGTCTTCAGTTCAGTTCAGTCGCTCAGTCGTGTCGGACTATTTGTGACCCCATGAATCACAGCAGGCCAGGCCTCCCTGTCCATCACCAACTCCCGGAGTTCACTCAGACTCACGTCCATTGAGTCAGTGATGCCATCCAGCCATCTCATCCTCTGTCGTCCCCTTCTCCTCCTGCCCCCAATTCCTCCCAGCATCAGTCTTTTCCAATGAGTCAATTCTTGGTGATGGACAGGGAGGCCTGGCGTGCTGCAATTCATGGGGTCTCAAAGAGTCGGACACGACTGAGCAACTGAACTGAACTGAACTGAAGACATAAAAATATGCAACTAATGAAGACACCCATTCCTTGGTTTCTAAAGCACTTTAATGAACAGATATCGTAGCAGGAAAAAAAAAATCATTTCTGCTTATAAAGTTCTCATGTGGTTTCTAGGTCACAGCAGCACTTTTTTAGAAAAAATCTGGCAAGTAGACTACTTGGGAAACAAACAATTTATTTTGTAAAGTAACAGAAAAGTGTCTATGATTTAGTTATATATTGAAATACTTCTTCACTTTTTCATTTGTTAATACTTAAAGTAGCCAAGATGGAGGAGGAAAAAAAAAAACAAAACCTAGGCTGATGGGAATTCTAACTAAATGTTTTCTTCATGTTTTTTATCCTTGAATTTTTATTAAAGGGTAAAATATCTGGTGTTCCTTCATGGATCTGCTAAATCAAAGATTTTGATTAAATTTATTTTTTAAAAACTTTATGCAAAGATAATTTTAGAAGGGATACAGTGGCACCTATTAAATGTGTCATTCTGTATTCAAAACTTAATGATTTCTGGGCTTTCATTTTAGAAGTTAAGATATGAATTGTATGTGTGTGTGTGTGTTGTGCATGATGTTGTTAAGGAGGGGTAAGAAAAGGAACAAATGTTATTTAAGCAAAATATTTCTTATAAGCACTATTCTAAATTTCCCCTGACTGGTTCTGAATTTCTTTTTTTTTTTTTTTAATTTTTATTTTTACTTTATTTTACTTTACAATACTGTATTGGTTTTGCCATACATTGACATGAATCCACCACGGGTGTACATGCGTTCCCAAACATGAACCCCCTCCCACCTCCCTCCCCATAACATCTCTCTGGGTCATCCCCGTGCACCAGCCCCAAGCATGCTGTATCCTGCATTGGACATAGACTGGCGATTCGTTTCTTACATGATAGTATACATGTTTCAATGCCATTCTCCCAAATCACCCCACCCTCTCCCTGTCCCTATCAGTCCAAAAGTCCGCTCTACCCACCTGTGTCTCTTTTGCTGTCTCACATACAGGGTCATCATTGCCATCTTTCTAAATTCCATATATATGTGTTAGTATACTATATTGGTGTTTTTCTTTCTGGCTTACTTCACTCTGTATAATGGGCTCCAGTTTCATCTATCTCATTAGAACTGATTCAAATGTATTCTTTTTAATGGCTGAGTAATACTCCATTGTGTATATGTACCACAGCTTTCTTATCCATTCCTCTGCTGAAGGACATCTAGGTTGTTTCCATGTCCTGGCTATTATAAACAGTGCTGTGATGAACATTGGGGTACATCTCATTGCTTTTAAATATGAAGTAACTTCCAATTCCCTTCATATCTTTTGTGAGGCTGACTAAATTTAGCACTCCTCATACACAGGCTTTTAAAACAGAAGAGTATATTCAACATGAAGAAACTAGACAAGGACACATAATGCAGATTTCTTTTCTCCCACCTCTTCCCATACTAAGTTTCTAGAGATGGCTTCCTATATTGAAGGGACTCCATAGACTTTATTCTTTTACTATAGAAGCAATGAAAGTGATGGCATTGACCTCTCCTCAGAGTGAACTTGGGTGACTGGCTGTTTCTTCCTCCTGGGAAAATATCCAGATTGGGACCCAGAGTCCTGAGACAACTTGGATTTCCACTGAAATTGAGTAGAGAAAAGAAAGACTATAGAAGTCTGAGCTACACTAGCTGATATTTATAGAATATTACATCTCCAAACAACAGGAAACACATTCTCAATTGCACATAGAACATGCACTAAGAATGGGCAATAAATCACATCTCAATAAGTTTCAAAGAATCAAAATCATACAGAATATGTTCTCTGACCATGCTGATATTAAAATAGAAATCACTGATGGAAAGATAGATCTGGAAAAATCTTTAAATATCAGAAATTAAGCAACCACTTGCAAATAAATCATGTTTATAGAAAAAAATCACAACAAATGTTTAAATATCATTAAATAATAATACTTAAATAATCAGCAGTTAAAATGGTTTATTTGATGACATTAATAAAATTGTTAACTATTTAAGAACAGTGATGATGCAAAAAGAAAAGCAACAAGGGGGAAAAAAGCACAAAATATCAGTACGCTGGTAAGAGGTGGAACATCATTACAGATGATACTCACATTTTAAAAAATTATAACAATGTTATGTCAATAATATTGACAACTTGGGTGAAATGAACATATTCCTTGGAAGTTATAGCTTGCCAAATCTGAATCAAGAAATGGAAAATCTTATTATCCTTATACTTGCTATTAAAATTTTTAATAAAAATAACTTCACAAAGAAAATTTCAGACCAAGATAAATTCACTGCTGAATTCTGTGAAGCACTGAAGGAAGATTAATACCATGTCATGCAAAGCTCTTGACAAACTAGAGGAGGAGGAAACACTTCTCAGATTGCTCTTTTCAAGACCATATAACCCTGATACGAAAATAAAAGATATTATTGGCAAAGATAATTACAGATTGAAATCCCTCATGGGTTGCCATTTCCTTCTTGAGGGGATCTTCCTGACCCAGAAATCAAACCTGGGTCTCCTGCATTGCAGGCAGATTCTTTACCAACTATGCTACAAGGGAACCTCATAAGCATAAGAAAATATTAGTAAATCCCATCCAACAACACAGAAAATGGACAATGCACTATGATCAAATAGGCTTTATCCCAAGATTATAAAATGTTTCATGCAAAAATTCAATCAGTGTAAACTGTTACCTTAAAAGAATCATGTATTGATATCAATAGATACAGAAAGTATCATATGATGAAAGTCAGCACTGATTCATAGTAAAAGTTATCAACAAACTAAATGGAGAACATGCCAATCTAAAAGCAAGCAGCTGTAACAGCCTATAGCTTACATCATTCCTAATGAAGAAATACTGAACATTTCCTCCATCTTAAGATTGAGAATAAGAAAAGAACATCTTCTTTCATTATTTCTATTCTACTTTATACTATAGCAGTGGAAACGGGATCGTGTCTGTCCAAACACTTCTGAAGGGAGTAGTATGCAACACAGTCACTGTTATAATTACTTATAGGCATAATTTTCTATAGAGAATAGAATAACTTTTTTTCAAAGTGTTTCTAAGAAAGTTTAACCTGGGTTTATGTCATACAGGTGAATCATGGTATCTCATGATGAAAAAGTGTAGGTTCTCTGGCTTTCTTGAATCCATTTAATGGTAAATGAACCACAAGTTTAATACTGCCTATTATTAGATGGCTGGATCAATAAGCCTTTGCAAAAAACATTGAGACTACTTATTAACTATAATAGCACACAAATTGTGTAGGATAAAACTTTATAATCTCAATTAATTTGATTTGAATTTTATACCTGGTAGGTGAAAGAGTCGTGACCAACTCTTTTCGACCCCATGTACTATACAATATATGGAATTCTCCAGGCCAGAATACTGGAGTGAGTACCCTTTCCCTTCTCCAGGAGATCTTCCCAACCCAGGGATCAAACCCAGGTCTCCTGCATTGCAGGCAGATTCTTTACCAGCTGAGCCACAAGGGATACTGGAGTGGGTAGCCTATCCCTTCTCCAGGGAATCTTCCTGACCCAGAAATTGAACCAGGGTCTCCTGCATTGAAGATGCATTCTTTACTAGCTGAGCTATCAGGGAAGCAATGCAAGATGATAATTCAAAACATGTGCTTAGTGTCTAAAAATTTGGAGAGATATAACAGGAAGTTTTATGATATCAGTGGAGTTTTATTCATTGTAATTTTGCAAGATATTTGTAGAAAGTTATATAGAAATCTAAGGACTAATGTGGAAATTATTTTGCTATAGCAGAAATTTTCTCACTGATACTCTAGTGAGGGTCTAAATGGATAGAAAGCATTTTCATATTGCCGTTTCTCAGTCAAAAGGAGGGATGAACCCTATACACCAGAAACAGCCAATAAATAATTATTGTAGTACATATGAATACAAATTGAAGAATAATTTGAGCAGCAAAATATTATGCTCATGAGTTGAAAAAGAATGAACTCTTTATTTTTGTCAATGGACTTGCCCAATCTAATTAGGGTAATTCATTTATTTTCCCTTGAACAATTAGTTATTGAGAAACAACTCTTTGTCTGGTACTATGCTTGGTAATGAACACTAGAAATAGATAAGTAGAAAAAACACAGACTCTCTCTTATTCAGTTCAGTCGCCCAGTCATGTCCAACTCCCTGCAACCTGATGAACTGCAGCACGCCAGGCCTCCGTGTCCATCACCAACTCCTGGAGTTCATCCAAACGATGTCCATCGAGTCGGTGATGCCATCCAACCATCTCATCCTGTATCATCCCCTTCTCCTCCTGCCCTCAATCTTTCCCAGCATCAGGGTCTTTTCAAATGAGTCAGTTCTTCATATCAGGTGGTCAAGTATTGGAGTTTCAGCTTCAACATCAGTCCTTCCAATGAACACCCAGGACTGATCTCCTTTACGATGGACTGGTTGGATCTCCTTGCTGTCCAAGGGACTCTCAAGAGTCTTCTCCAACACCACAGTTCAAAAGCATCTCTCTTATTAATTGTAAAAAAAAAAAAAAAAAAAAGATGAGAAATTTGGGAAACTTGTATAATACCATCTTGTACTGATTGTTGAAGATATATGTTTAGATTCTGCAAGGTACACAACATTAAGCCATGGTTTGAAGAGGCAGGAGCAGTGTTACTAAGGGATTCATTTTCATTAGCTTGCTTTAAAGTCAGAATTGCACAGAAAACCAGGAGTTTGCCTTGTGAAAAAGGGAGAAAGCATCCCAAGCCGAGGAGGAAAAGAACACCTGGGGGTATTAAATGATGCTTTGCTTGTCTGGGAAATATTGGAAGACTTTCAGCAATCCAGATTATGCCTTGTAGAAACCAGGTGGAGTGTTGGAGTAATGGCAAACATAACACAAAGTTTGAAACGGAGCTACAGAAAGGTTGCAAATGACATTAATGCCTGGGTCTGTGTGGGAGTTCATCCCATAGACAAGCAACAGGAAACAGCTATTTTAAAACTAGGAAATTATGTGAATTAGATTTTCAGGAAGACCCTTTTTTGGCAATTTGTCAGATGGATTCAACTAGGGACAGACATGTAAAGATATAGTCAGTCAAGAAGTTGAAACGGTATTTCAAGTGAGAGTGAGGACCTGGACTTACAAAGAATTAATGGCAGCATCTAAAACAAAATTCTTACTTATCACTATGTATGTGTGCACTACTGATTTTTCATATATATATATATATATATATATATGTATATATGTTTATGTGTATATATATATATAATTTCTTTTTAGGTGTATTATATAAGAATGTTTCAACATCCACAGTTCTATCCTTCTACAGTTTCTGTGCCTTCATTTTTTTAATTAATCCCCCTCTTTCCCTTCCCCTCCAAGGTAAGCACTCATCTTTTATGTGATGAGAGTGTTAAAATGATCTGCACTTGATTCTTCATGTGTGAATCTTAATGGTTTAAAACAAAATTTTAATGGGGAGATGCTGAAATTTCTTCAGCATGTGCTAAAGCACTTTTTAGTGATAACAATCCCTAATAATGCCAATCTTCCTGCCATCCTCTTTCTATTTGATTTTGGAGAAGGAGGAAAATGATATAATAAGAGGTTTATGATTTTTCTCAGTCAGAAATATAATTTTATTCTCTTGCAAAAACAGTAGGATGCATGTGTATATTTGAGTAGGGAGCTGATGCTTGCCACTGATCATTTTACCAACAGGGGAAAGGAATGAGATCAAAGGGTGAAACATTAGAATTTTAAAATTTGCAGTTTTTAAAAATAACATGCCCATCTTAAATTGCTGAGGCCACTACTTTTTTTAATTTTTCAAACACCTATAATTGGCAAAAAATTACACGTATAAGATGATGTTGGTGTTTCATAAAACAGCCTAGTTTATGATGAAATTTCAACAACACAACACTATGCTCAGAATTTCAATATTTCCCTAGTCTGCGCCTTTCATATTCAAGAAGATTCTGAAGCTGATAAGAGACATGGTCTGCTATTTTCCAGGGAACCGCATTTAAGTCAGGTAGACCTGTTTATGTGCTCAGAGAATGTGTGATTCTAGGGGTGTGTGCAGTCCTCTAGGTATAGGTGTGAAGGATCAGAGAGAGAGAGAGGTACTTTCTCCCACTGAGGCTTATGACAGGCTACTGTAACTTCCTACTGGAGAGAATTGTTCAGTCTGTGCAGCCTGGGGACAACCCTCAGCCTTAGCATATATATCAGCTCAGTGAGATAAGACGGGACATCTCTCTCATCGATGTGTCTTACCACTTAACACAGTCCTAAGTACGGTAGGCACTTGACGGCAATTCCTTCAATCAAATTAGTCTAAAGACCAAGGGTGCCTCATGTTTGAGCATTTTCTCTCTCTTCCCAATCTCAAAGTTATGTTAAAAGGGATGCCTGGAAGGAAGAATAAAATCCATACATTTTTAAAAAGCAGTCTTTGAGGTGAGTGTGGAAAAATATTGCTGGGCCTTGATGAAACACAGCTTTGACTGTTTCATAGTTCTTGCTGAACCCTACTTTCTCTATCTGTAATCTGAGGCTGATTCTTCCTCCGGTTCAAGGACATGACATTGATCCCTCGAGACCCTTGTGAATTGTGACAATGGACAAAAGACAGAGAGACAGGGAATATTAGTTTTGTGTGTACACATATATAAACACACACGCACGCACAACACGGAGGTTAGGACACTGTAGGCAATGGAATCACTACCTTTCTCCTGGTTCTCCTCCTCTATTTTCCCACGTGAGACACAGTTCTCTAGGAGAGATGTGCATGGGTTGAGGTCATCACCCACATTGCAAGGGACACAAAACTAGCTCTAGCCAGAAGATAAACTTCCATTCTCTTTGGTGGTTCTACATCATGGGTTTTGCAGTTTGTTCATTTTATATCATGATAAAGGCAAGACTGCTTAGGACATTGAAGATTTAATTTGGCCGAGTATAAACTAAACTCTGGGAATTGCTGAATGTGGGGATGATCACCCTGTTAGCTGAAGTGGGAGTGCAGGTCTGGGGACAACAGGTAATCATAGTATTCTAGCACCTCAATCTCCACCTCTGTTCCCAAGGAGCAGCTGCTGCTGCTGTTAAGTCGCTTCAGTCGTGTCTGACTCTGTGCAACCCCATAGAAGGCAGCCCACCAGGCTCCCCCGTCCCTGGGATTCTCCAGGCAAGAACACTGGAGTGGGTTGCCATTTCCTTCTCCAATGCATGAAAGTGAAAAGTCAAAGTGAAGTCGCTCAGTCGTGTCCGACTCTTAGCGACCCCATGGACTGTAGCCCACCAGGCTCCTCCATCCATGAGATTTACCAGGCAAGAGTAGTGGAGTGGGGCACCATTGCCTTCTCCACAAGCATCAGCTAGTGATGTTTAATTCCTTGCCAGCTTTGTTATGCCAAAACTTACATACAGGATTATTTTTTCAACACTATTATGAAATATCTCAATGCTACCAATATACTGTCACTTCATATTCTATCACGACTATGAAAACTGCTTATCTGACAGTGACTATTTAAATAGAAAAGTTTTACAGACAGAGAAGAACAAAACACACAAGCTATGTAGATAATAGCCTTAGATGTATTTCCAATTAATGTTTTTTTTCTACTGAAAATTATAGGATAAATAAAAAATAACTTTTCAGTGATTTCAGAATTAAACCCTGCAGGTGTAAAACAGCATTAAGTACTCTGTGTCATACTTTCAAAGCCACTATTTCAAGTAGAATTCCTAGGCACTGACAGGGCATCTAAGAACTAGAAAACTTTTGTAGGTTTCCAAAACTATTCAGGTTCAAAGTCACATATATTTATTAATACTAGAGATACTAGAATTCTAGGGGTCCCCTGTATCCAGGGAAACCTCTATAAAGAGTTGGTGTATTCCTGTGTTTCTTAAAATGTAATGTGCATTCGCAGTACCTGGGGATCTTATTGAAATGCAGATTCAGGTTCAGAATCTCTGGGATGGACCTGAGAGGAGAGTTGTAATAAGCTCCCAGAGGAGACCGAGGTTATTGGATACTAGAACACACTTTGAGTGGCAAAGGTGTAGACTCCTCTCTTGAACATTAACTTGGCTGATTTCTTACTATACAAACCACATTAAAAATGAAGTAGTGAAACCTTCTTTTGACTCACACTATAACAACCAATAATCTTATTTGCATCTGCTACCTTATATTAGCTGAATTTAGACCCTAAGATTTGGTATAAAGAAGGGCTGTGTCTGTGTAGCTATTACAACTATGATAAAGTAAGAATTGTATTAAATAATGATAGTAAGTGGAGAAGGCAGTGGCACCCCACTCCAGTACTCTTGCCTGGAAAATCCCAAGGACGGAGGAGCCTGGAAGGTTGCAGTCCATGGGGTTGCTAAGAGTCGGACATGACTGAGCGACTTCCCTTTCACTTTTCACTTTCCTGCATTGGAGAAGGAAATGGCAACCCACTCCAGTGTTCTTTCTTCCCTGGAGAATCCCAGGGACGGGGGAGCCTGGTGGGCTGCCGTCTATGGGGTCGCACAGAGTTGGACACGACTGAAGCGACTTAGCAGCAGCAGCAGCAATGAAAGTAAGAACTGTGAAAAAGTGTGGGATCCTTTATAATCTCTAATGAAATACTACTTAAAAGTAAATTGTCACAAGATGTTTTTATTTGATTAATAGAGGTGTTAATTCAAATGTCATTATGAGAAGCAAACAGTTTTTGGAGTATGAATGTGGAAACTTTGAATTATACACTTATTTTAAATTTGTGTTAATCTGTGCTATACAAAATTATGTGAGTCATTTTAGGTATATTCACACATCATTATTTTTAAATATATTTTAAATAAATATATAAGCTTTAAATATCACACTGTTACAAATGTATCAACATATGAGCAAACAGATTCCTAATTCTATTTAAGAGGCAAGCATTAGTTTACTAAATACATTATACTCATCAAAAAATTTTCCAGTATATTCTCATAGTTACTAAAAAGAAAATTCATAATTCTTTATAAGTTAGAAAATATTTTTATATGACTTGATAATATGAGAATGGAGACTATGTTGTTTGAAATTTTTTGGTAAAAATGAGGCTAAATATACACATCAATAATATGAAAATAAGAAAATACTCAGATAATAGCTATTTATACATTTCCTTCAGTATACTGACATTTAAATAATTGAGGAAAGATTTTTTTTAAGTATGCAAATTATTTAAAATGTTCATTTATTTATTTCATCAAAAAGAATTAAAGTAAGTTTAATTTAAAATTTGCTTTAAAATTAAACATTTTAAACCCATTTGGATTTTTTTTTAAATTTGCAAAGGGCTTGATAAATTGACTAATATTCTGTGACTGCTTCTTTCATAAGCAGAGAACGTTTTATTTTCAGATTTTAGACTATGTAGATAAGGGCTCCCTCTACCGGTGAAACTCTGCAGATGACGTGTACGTAAAAGTTATTTGAATGACTCAAATTCCATAACACAGAAAAACGTGGCTTTCATCAGAATAGTTGTTGATTAAATTAGCGCTACGTTGAATTGCTTGAAAATAAAAAGACTTGGACATGTAGTGACACTTTAATTCCCTGATTCATGTGAAAGTCAAACACTTGAATATCTTACAAACTAACTAGAAAAGTAGATATTTCTAAAAATAATAAAGACATAGTGATTACTTTAAACATTCATTTAATTGCAAAAAGATATTTTGTTTTTAAAATAATTATACCCCTTTCTTAAGGTAAATGATATCATAGATTATCAGCTTTGTTGTTGTTGTTGTTGTTTTTGAAATTACAAATATTATCTAGATTCCTTCCAAAATATTATTTCAACCAAAATATTATTTATTTTTGATGCAACACAGTTTATCTTTCCAGCAAGATTATATATATTTCCTGAATGGGATGGATGTTGCATATTCCTAATTCAATGCTAAAAATTTCAATCAATTCAGTGACTTTTCTAACTTTTATAAAATGCATTAATACTTTTTTTTTTAATTTCCAAATAACCCACAAATTAACTTCAATAGGAAAGAGATTCTGGTTTTTATCTTAGTGCTAGTATGTAACTACATGTTAGATCATATATGAAACATACTAACAGAATTTTTAAAATTTTACTCTCATAGCATATCATCTTTTTCTTCTATATTTAATACAGTTCTATTTGTAGTGTTCTCTGTCTTTTAAAACCTGGTTTGTCACAAAATCAGGATTTTTTAAATGATTTTCAAAATTTAATAACTAGGAAAATCTCAAGCTTTTGTTCCACAGCAGTAGCAATAATCAAATTCCATGTTGGAGGGGAAAAAAAAGGCACAAACATGTGAAGCCATTGTCCCAGGAAAATTCATATGGTCATTACTTGGTAGATTGCCTACTCAAAGTCGAATCAGAGCTCATTCAACTAGAACCATTTCAGTGATGCCTTTATAGGACCAAATTTTTGCTACACCTGGCATCTTTTAGCATCCCTCCACAAAAGATATTTCTATACTCAAATTCAGATTTGAATTCTGCCTATCTTTGTGGAACTAATTTATTTTCTTTTTGAATTATATTATTTTTTATTCTTTTTTACTCTACTTCTTAATCCATCAACAATTGAACTCTCAGAGTATTAATATACATAATTTAAAACTGAACTACCTTCTCAATATAATCTTACTGGAACCATGTAAATTCAAGGTTCTTCTTTCTGCCTCAAATCTCTTAAAAATATTATTATAGAAATGTTCATAATCTTCTCTTGCAAATAAAATGTTGGCAGCCATTTAGGTGATCATATTGCATTACATTAACTGCAGAAGATACATTATTGGTGTGAATACAAGTCAAACATATAAAATTATAAAAATTGAAAAATCCTTCATTCATAATAAAGATTTGCTTTCTGGAATATCACCTTAAAAAGAGGATGTGCAAACACCATATTTCTGTGTATAGATTATAAATCTATTTAAAATTGTAATGGGCTTAGAAAGTGAAGTCGCTCAGTCATGTCCAACTCTTTGCAACCCTGTGGACTGCAGCCCACAAGGCTCCTCTGTCCATGGCATTCTCCAGGCAAGAATACTGGAGTGGGTTGCCATTTCCCTTCTCCAGGGGATCTTCCCAACCCAGGGATCAAACCCAGGTCTCCCGCATTGCGGGCAGACGCTTTAACCTCTGAGCCACCAGGGAAGTTTATCTAAATATAAAAGTATTACCATAAAGTATTCTCAAAGCAAGGAAAGTATTATGCAAATGAAATAGGTCACTAGAATTAGAATTTTGGGAGCATGTAGTTAGTAGTATGAAAACATTTAACTAATGCTGAATATTTAACAAGAAAAGTGAATAATCTTACTTTTCTCTAAGATTTTTCTGGTGGAAGAGCAGGTTCGATAGTCAAAAATAGCCTTTAAATTTTAATTAAATGTAAGCCTAAAAGACATATGACTTAAAGACACCAGAGGGTATGATTTAATAGCCTATTAATATTTGTTTGAATCTTGAGTTTCAGTTTACCACACATTAGCGGAACTCAAAATATATTTTTAGACTAGAAGCAGAAGATATTAAGAAGAAGTGGCAAGAATACACAGAAGAACTGTACAAAAAAGATCTTCATGACCCGGATAATCACGATGGTGTGATCACTCACCTAGAGCCAGACATCCTGGAATATGAAATCAAGTGGGCCTTGGAAAGCATCGCTACGAACAAAGCTAGTGGAGGTGACGGAATTCCAGTAGAGCTGTTTCAAATCCTGAAAGATGATGCTGTGAAAGTGCTGCACTCAATATGCCAGCAAATTTGGAAAACTCAGAAGTGGCCACAGGACTGGAAAAGGTCAGTTTTCATTCCAGTCCCAAAGAGAGACAATGCCAAAGAATGCTCAAACTACCACACAATTGCACTCATCTCACATGCTAGTAAAGTAATGCTCAAAATTCTTCAAGCCAGCCTTCAGCAATACATGAACCGTGACTTCCAGATGTTCAAGCTGGTTTTAGAAAAGGCAGAGGAACCAGAGATCAAATTGTCAACATCTGCTGGATCATGAAAAAAGCAAGAGAGTTCCAGAAAAACATCTATTTCTGCTTTATTGACTATGCCAACACCTTTGACTGTGTGGATCACAATAAACTGTGGAAAATTCTGAAAAAGATGGGAATACCAGACCACCTGACCTGCCTCTTGAGAAATCTGTATGCAGGTCAGGAAGAAACAGTTAGAACTGGACATGGAACAACAGACTGGTTCCAAATAGGAAAAGGAGTACATCAAGGCTGTATATTGTCACCCTGCTTATTTAACTTATATGCAGAGTACATCTTGAGAAACGCTGGACTGGAAGAAGCTCAAGCTGGAATCAAGATTGCCGGGAGAAATATCAATAACCTCAGATATGCAGATGACACCACCCTTATGGCAGAAAGTGAAGAAGAACTAAAAAGCCTCTTGATGAAAGTGAAAGAGGAGAGTGCAAAAGTTGGCCTAAAGCTCAACATTCAGAAAACAAAGATCATGGCATCCGGTCCCATCACTTCATGGGAAATAGATAGGGAAACAGTAGAAACAGTGTCAGACTTTATTTTGGGGGGCTCCAAAATCAATGCAGATGGTGATTGCAGCCACGAAATTAAAAGACGCTTACTCCTTGGAAGAAAAGTTATGACCAACCTAGATAGCATATTGAAAAGCAGAGACATTACTTTGCCAACTAGGGTCTGTTTAGTCAAGGTTATGTTTTTGTCTGTGGTCATATATGGATGTGAGAGTTGGACTGTGAGGAAGGCTGAGTGCTGAAGAATTCACGCTTTTGAACTGTGGTGTTGGAGAAGACTCTTGAGAGTCCCTTGGACTGCAAGGAGATCCAACCAGTCCATTCTGAAGGAGATCAGCCCTGGGATTTCTTTGGAAGGAATGATGCTAAAGCTGAAACTCCAGTACTTTGGCCACCTCATGCGAAGAGTTGACTCACTGGAAAAGACTCTGATGCTGGGAGGGATTGGGTGCAGGAGGAGAAGGGTACGACAGAGGATGAGATGGCTGGATTGCATCACTGACTCGATGGATGTGAGTCTGAGTGAACTCCGGGAGTTGGTGATGGACAGGGAGGCCTGGTGTGCTGCGATTCATGGGGTCGCAAAGAGTCGGACACGACTGAGCGACTGAACTAAACTGAACTGTATGTATAACTGAATTGATCTAATCTTAGAATTTTTGAAGTCCTTTAGAGGTCATCTAGGGCAAAATTTAGTTAGTGAATCAATCCTATTCTATTCATAAGAAATGATTATCTAGCTTGTGCTTGAACATTTTTAGTGGTAATTAGTTTAAAACTTTTTAAGATATTACTAAAGAAATAAAATTATTTAAGTTAAAAAGCAGAGACATCACTTTGCCAATAAAAGTTAATATAGTCAAAGCTATAGTTTTTCCAGTAGTCATGTTTGATGTAACAGTTGGGCCATAAAGAAGGCTGAGCACTGAAGAACTGTTCCTTTTAAACTGTGGTGCTGGAGAAGACTTAAGAGTCTCTTGGTCAGCAAGGAGATCAAGCCACTAAATCCTAAAGGAAATAAACCCTGGATATTCATTGGAAGGGCTGATGCTGAATCTGAAGCTCCAATACTTTGGTCACCTGATACAAAGATTGGCTCATTGGAAATGACCCTCATGCTGGGAAAGATTGAGGGCAAGAGAAGAATGGGATGAGATAGTTGGATGGCATCACCAACTCAATGGACATGAGTTTGAGCAAACTCAGGGAGAAAGTGAAGGACAGGGAAGCCTGGCATGCCACAGTTCATGGGATCACAAAGAGTCTGACATGATTTAGCAACTGAACAAAAACATATGTTACATGTGAAAAAGAATGGCTCCTATAATGTCTACCCACTGGTCTGCTTTCTGTTTCTTGGGAAGTGTTTGGTATTTTTCTTCCATATTCATTCAACAATTTCTCATGTGATATATTCTCACAACATTTTATTGTTCTGATTGCCTTTCTCTTAATGTTTCTTAATTGTTAATGTTTTCCTGAAAATTCATAGTCAGGAATTGGGCAGTTCTTCACTGCATTTTATACAAAGAGAGAATACAGGAAAAATGAATTCATCATTACAAATACACTCAAATTTGATGTGTCTACTTTGTATCATGTCTATATGTTCACATATATTAATAACATTTTTTACTTTGCTTTTTTATTGAAGTATATTTGCTACACAAACTATACTGCAGGTGTACAATATAGTGATTCACAATTTTTAAAGGTTATATCCATTTATAGTTTTTATAAAATATTGGCTATATTCCCTTTGTTATACAATATATCATTGTAACTTATTTTATAGGAAATAGTTTACACTCCCTACTTCCCTACCACTCTATTTCCCCTCCCCACCCGCCTCTCCCCATTGGTACATATTAGTTTGTTCTCTGTATATGTGAGTCTATAAACAATACCAGTAATTAGGACAGCTTATTAGTCAAGCTCATAACATTTCACACAAAAATCATGAGAAATGTAGGCTATAGAAACAAAGCTGGAGAAGCTGATCATTAATTATAAAACATATTATTATGGACATGTTAAAGAGATTCATAGTTTCTTTTAATTAAAAATGAGGCTAGAGACACACAGTATCTCTCCAAGAAGAGTCATTTTTACTAGGCTATGTGTTTCCACAGGTAATTATTATAGAAACTATTGCTATGTGAAAATGTTTTCTTATGAAAATAACTTTTATATAATTCTGTATGTAAGTAATGCACAGCTTATGATGATGAAGAAATGGAATTATCTTTGAGATGTGAATTACTTCTGCTTTGACATTTAATAATTTCATGTACATAAGAAATAAGATATTTGCCCTTTAGCCTTTTTAGCTTCAAAGATGGCAAGGATAAATCTGTTTCCTGCTGGGAAAATTTTCAAAGAAGTTATATAGTTTTCAAAATAGCTCTAGCCAACAATTCTAAAGATTTCCTTCTCAAATAGTATGAGTCGGTTTGCAAACTAATCATTTGCTAGAGATTGTGGTTTTCTTTATAAAATATGAGTTTTTAGATCTAAATTGTCAGGGTTTCACTATGTGTTATTACTCTGATTGTTTACAGATATCATGACTGCCCTTGGATGTGAAATTTCAGGAAAACTGATAATAGCTTCACAATAAGTGGATAGACTTATAACTAGATCTTCCAAAAGATTACATGTATTGTGGAATACACTTTGCTAAAATGATTCTACCTTTAAAGAATTGTTGAACACAACTTCCTGAGTAAACAAGTGCCATAATCTATTCATACATTTTTGTTCTATATTTATTCCATGTCTAAAAACAAGACAAAGTTAATTGCTATCACATGAAATATCAAATTACAGTTTTGCATGTGCCACTAAATGTGTAAAGTGAAAAATTTTTCAGATACTTGGATGTTAGTAGCAAAAATTATATTTAAAACTAATTTTCACATCTCTTGATTAATCTATTATACATTAAAGGGTGGTGTCATCTGTATATCTGAGGTTATTGGCATTTCTCCTGGAAATCTTGATTCCAGCTTCTGCTTCAAACAGCCCGGCATTTTGCATGATGTACTCTGCATATAAGTTACATAAGCAGAGTGACAATATACAGCTTTGACATACTCCGTTCCCGATTTGGAACCAATCTGTTGTTCCATGTCCGGTTCTAACAGTTGCTTCTTGATCTGCATACAGATTTCTCACGAGGCAGGTCAGATGGTCTGGTATTCCCATCTCTTACAGAATTTTCCACAATCTGCTGTGATTCACACAGTCAAAGATTTTGGCGTAGTCACTAAAACATAAGTAGATGTTTCTCTGGAATTTTCGCGTTTTTGATGATCCAACAGATGTTGACAATTTGATTTCTGGTTCCTCTGCCCTTTCTAAATCCAGCTTGAACATTTAGGAGTTCATGGTTCATGTACTGTTGAAGCTTTGCTTGGAGAATTTTAAGCATTACTTTGCTAACATGTGAGATGAGTGCAATTGCGTGGTAGTTTGAACATTCTTTAGAATTTTCTATGTATAGTATAATAGCACCTGCAAACTTCTTCATTTACTTTCTTGCAGTTAATTCTTTTCCAAATTGGATTCCTTTTGTTTATTTTTCTTCTCTGATACAATTGCATTTACTGTCTCATCATAAAGAATATAATCAGTTCAATCAGTTCAGTCACTCAGTCATGTCCAACTCTTTGCGACCCCATGAATTGCAGCATGCCAATACCTAGACATAAACCTACCTAAGATCTTCTCTATTATTGCCTTGAGAACCGCATGAACAGTATGAAAAGCAAAATGATAGAACACTGAAAGAGGAACGCCCAGGTTGGTAGGTACCCAATATGCTACTGGAGATCAGTGGGGAAATAACTCCAGAAAGAATGAAGGCATAGAGCCAAAGCACAAACAATACCCAGCTGTGGATGTGACTGGTGATAGAAGTAAGATCCAGTGCTGTAAAGGGCAATGTTGCATAGGAACCTGGAATGTTAGGTCTGTGAATCAAGGCAAATTGGAAGTGGTCAAACAGAAGATGGCAAAAGTGAATGTCAACATTCTAGGAATCAGCGAACTAAAATGGACTGGAATGGGTGAATTTAACTCAGATGACCATTATATCTACTACTATGGGCAGGAATCCCTTCGAAGAAATGGAGTAGCTATCATGGACAACAAAAGACTCCAAAATGCAACACTTGGATGCAATCTCAAAAATGACAGAATGAGCTCTGTTCATTTCCAAGCAAACCATTCAATATCACAGTAATCCAAGTCTATGCCCCAATCAGTAATGCTGAAGAATGGTTGAATGGTTGAATGGTTGAAAGTTTTATGAAGACTTATAAGACCTTTTAGAACTAACACCCCCAAAAATTGTCCTTTTCATTATAGGGGACTGGAATACAAAAGTAGGAAGTCAAGAAACACCTGGGGTAACAGGCAACTTTGGCCTTGGAATATGGAATGAAGTAGGGCAAAGGCTAATAGAGTTCTGCCAAGAGAACGCACTGGTCATAGCAAACACCCTCTTCCAACAACACAAGAGAAGACTCTACACATGGACATCACCAGATGGTCAACATTAAAATTAGATTGATTATATTCTTTGCTGCCAAAGATGGAGAAGCTTTATACAGTCAGCAAAAACAAGACTGGGAGCTGACAGTGGCTCATATCTTGAACTTCTTATTGCCAAATTCAAACTTAAATTGAAAATGGAAGGGGAAACCACTAGACCATTCAGGTATGACCTAAATCAAATCCTTTATGATTATACAGTAGAAGTGAGAAATAGATTTAAGGGACTAGATCTGATAGATAGAGTGCCTGATGAACTATGGAATGAGGTTTGTGACATTGTACAGGAGACAGGGATCAAGACCATCCCCACGGAAAAGAAATGCAGAAAAGCAAAATGGCTATCTGGAGAGGCCTTACAAATAGCTGTGAATACCAAAGGAGAAAAGGAAAGATAAAAGCATCTGAATGCAAAGTTCCAAAGAATAGCAAGGAGAGATAAGAAAGCCTTCCTCAGTGATCAATGCAAAGAAATAGAGGAAAACAACAGAATGGAAAAGACTAGATATCTCTACAAGAAAATTAAAGATACCAAGGGAACATTTCATGCAAAGATGGGATCGATAAAAGACAGAAATGGTATGGACCTAACAGAAGCGGAGATATTAAGAAGAAGTGGCAAGAATACACAGAAGAACTGTACAAAAAAGATCTTCATGACCCAGATAATCACGATGGTGTGATCACTCACCTAGAGCCAAACATTCTGGAATGTGAAGTCAGGTGGGCCTTAGAAAGCATCACTACGAACAAAGTAGTGGAGGTGATGGAATTCCAGTAGAGCTATTTCAAATGCTGAAAGATGATGCTGTGATGATGCCAGCAAATTTGTAAAACTCAGCAGTGGCCACAGGACTGGGAAAGGTCAGTTTTCATTCCAGTCCCAAAGAAAAGCAATGCCAAAGAATGCTCAAACTACTGCACATTTGCACTCATCTCACACACTAATAAAATAATGCTTAAAATTCTCCAAGCCAGGCTTCAGCAATACATGAACACCTTCCAGATGTTCAAGCTGGATTTAGAAAAGGCAGAGGAACCAGAGATCAAATTCCCTACATCTGCTGGATCATGGAAAAAGCAAGAGAGTTCCAGAAAAACATCTATTTCTGCTTTATTGACTATGCCAACACCTTTGACTGTGTGGATCACCATAAACTGTGGAAAATTCTGAAAGAGATGGAAATACCAGACCACCTGACCTGCCTCTTGAGAAACCTGTCAGGAAGCGACAGTTAGAACTGGACATGGAACAACAGACTGGTTCCAAATAGGAAAAGGAGTATGTCAAGGCTGTATATTGTCACCCTGCTTACTTAACTTCTATGCAGAGTGCATCATGAGAAACGCTGGACTGGAAGAAGCACAAGCTGGAATCAAGATTGCTGAGAGAAATATCAATAACCTCAGATATGCAGATGACACCACCTTTATGGCAGAAAGTGAAGAAGAACTAAAGAGGCTCTTGATGAAAGTGAAAGAGGATAGTGAGAAAGTTGGCTTAAAACTCAACATTCAGAAAATGAAGGTCATGGCTTCTGGTCCCATCACTTCTTGGGAAATCGATGGGGAAACAGTGGAAACAGTGTCAGACTTTATTTTAGGGGGCTCCAAAATCAATGCAGATGGTGATTACAGCCATGGATTTTTTTATGTTTTTTTTAATATAAATTTATTCATTTTAATTGGAGGCTAATTACTTTACAATATTGTATTGGTTTTGCCATACATCAACATGAATCTGCCATGGGTATACACTTAGTCCTAATTGATATCTATAGGACATTTCAGCCATGAAATTAAAAGACACTTAGTCCTTGGAAGGAAAGTTATGACCAACCTAGATAGCATATTAAAAAGCAGAGACATCACTTTGCCAACAAAGTTCTGTCTACTCAAGGGTATGGTTTTTCCAGTGGTCATGTATGGATGTGAGAGTTGGACTGTGAAGAAAGCTGAGTGCCAAAGAATTGATGCTTTTGAACTGTGGTGTTGGAGAAGACTCTTGAGAGTCCCCTGGACTGCAAAGATATCCAACCAGTCCATTCTAAAGGAAATCAGTCCTGGGTGTTATTTGGAAAGACTGATGCTAAAGCTGAAACTGCAATACTTTGGCCACCTCATGCGAAGTGTTGACTCATTGGAAAAGACTATTGCTGGGACGGATCTGGGGGCAGGAGGAGAAGGGGATGACAGAGGGTGAGATGACTGGATGGCAACACCGGCTCGATGGACATGAGTTTGAGTGAACTCCAGGAGTTGGTGATGGACAGGGAGGGCTGGCATGCTGCAACACATGGGGTTGCAAAGAGTTGGACACAACTGAGCAACTGAACTGAATTGAACTGAAGGGCTTCTCTGGTAGCTCAGTGATAAAGAACTTACCTGCCAATTGAGGAGATACAGTTTTGATCCCTAGATTGGGAAGAATGTCTGGAAAAGGAAATGGCAACTCACTTCAGTGATCTTGACTGGGAAATCTCATGGACAGAGGAGCTGGCAGACTACAGTCCATGGGGGTCACAAAAGAGTCAGACACAACTTAGCAACTAAACAACAACAAGCCTACCTAAGGAGGCAAAATGCCTGTATTCTGAAAATTAGGAGATGCTAATGAAAGAAACAGTATATAACACAAACAAAAAGATATATCATGTTCTTGGATTGGAAGAATCAGTATTATCAAAATGGCTATAATACCCAAGGCAATCTATGGATTCAATGCAATCCCCATCAAATTTTCAATGGTATTTTTCATTGAAATAGAACAAAAAAAAAAATTTAACTTTGTGTGGAGACATAAAGACCCCAAATAAACAAAACAATCTTCAGAAAGAAAATCAGAAGTGGAAGAATCAGGCTCCTTAATTTCAGACTGTACCTCAAAGATATAATCATCATAATGATATGGTACTGACACAAAAGTGGAAATATAAATCAATGGAACAGGATAGAAAACCCAGAAATAAACCTATAATCAATTAATCTAGAACAAAGGAAATAAGACTATACAAAGGAAAAAAACATAGACTCTTCAATAAATAGTACTGAGAAAATGGGACTGTTAAATGTAAAAGAATGAAATTAGAATATTCTCTAATACTATATGAAAAATAAATTCAAAATGGAATTAAAGTATAAAGGTAAGATTAGCTACTGTAAAACTCTTCGAGCAAAATATAAGCAGAACACTTTTTGACATAGATCACAGCAAGACCTGTTTTGACCCACTTCTTAATGAAAATAAAAATAAAAATGAACAAATGGGACCCAATTCAACTTAAACATTATTGCACAGCAAAGGAAACCATAAACAAAATGAAAAGACAACCCACAGAATGGGAGAAATTATTTGCACATGATGTGAAGGACAAGGAATCAATCTTCAAAATGTACAAATATTAACTCATGCAGTTCAATAATAATTTTTTTTTAAAAAGCAATCAAAATTGGGCAGAAGACCTAAATAGACATTTTTTTCCAAAGAATATATATAGATAGCCAAGTATGCTTAGTCCCTCAGTCATGTCTGACTCTTTGTGATCCCATAGACTGTAGCTTGCCAGAACCCTTTGTCCATTGGGGATACTTCAGGCAAGAATACTGAAGTAGGTTGCCATGTCCTCCTCCAGGAGATCTTCCCAATCCAAGTGTTGAACCCAGGTTTCTCATATTACAGGCAGATTCTATACCATCTGAGCCACCAAGGAAGCTAAGAGGCACATGAAAAGATGCTCAACATCACTAATTATCAGAGAAATACAAATCAAACTAAAATGAGATATCACCTATCAGTCCAGAATGGCCATCATCAAAAAGTCTCCCCACAATAGATTCTAGAGACAATGAGGAGAAAAGGAATCCTCCTACACTGTTGGTGGAAATGTAAATTGTACAGCCACTATGGACAACAGTATGTAGACTGCTTAAAAACTAAAAAGTAGAGCTACCATATGATTCAGCAAAACCAAAGAAAATCATGGTTTGAGTGGATATATCTGACCCAATATTCATTGCAGCGCCGTGTACAATAGCTAAGACAGGAAAGCAACCTAAATGACACTGACAGATGAATGGATAAAGAACATGTGGTACATATATGCAAGGGACTATTCAGTTCAGTTCAGTTCAGTTCAGTCACTCAGTCGTGTCGGACTCTTTGCGACCCCAGCACACCAGGCCTCCCTGTCCATCACCAACTCCCGGAGTTCACTCAGACTCATGTCCCTTGAGTCAGTGATGCCATCCAGCCATCTCATCCTCTGTCAGCCCCTTCTCCTCCTGCCCTCAATCCTTCCCAGCATCAGAGTCTTTTCCAATGACTCAACTCTTCGCATGAGGTGGCCAAAGTACTGGAGTTTCAACTTTAGCATCATTCCTTCCAAAGAACACCCAAGGCTGATCTCCTTCAGAATGGACTGGTTGGATCTCCTTGCAGTCCAAGGAACTCTCAAGAGTCTTCTCCAACACCACAGTTCAAAAGCATCAGTTCTTCGGCGCTCAGCCTTCTTCACAGCCCAACTCTCACATCCATACATGACCACAGGAAAAACCATAGCCTTGACTAGACAGACCTTTGTTGGCAAAGTAATGTCTCTGCTTTTCAATATGTTATCTAGGTTGGTCATAACTTTTCTTCCAAGGACTAAGTGTCTTTTAATTTCATGGCTGCAGTCACAATCTGCAGTGACTTTGGAGCCCAAAAAAATAAAGTCTGACACTGTTTCCACTGTTTCCCCATCTATTTCCCATGAAGTGTTGGGACCAGATGCCATGATCTTCGTTTTCTGAATGTTGAGCTTTAAGCCAACTTTTTCACTCTCCACTTTCACTTTCATCAAGAGGCTTTTGAGTTCCTCTTCACTTTCTGCCATAAAGGTGGTGTCATCTGCATATCTGAGGTTATTGATATTTCTCCCGGCAATCTTGATTCCAGCTTGTGTTTCTTCCAGTCCAGCATTTCTCATGATGTACTCTGCATAGAAGTTAAGTAAGCAGGGTGACAATATACAGCCTTGACATACTCCTTTTCCTATTTGGAACCGGTTTTGAGCTCTGCTGCACACTAAGTGCAGGCAGATGCAACATGCACACTAAAGGAATATTACTCAGTCATAAAAGGAATGCAATTGAGTCAGTTCTAATGAGGTGAATGAACCTAAATCTTATTATATAGAGTGAAGTAAGGCAGAAAGAGAAAAACAAATATCATATACTAACACATATACATGCAATCAAGAAAGATGTTATTGACAAAATTATGTGCAGGGCAGCAATGGAAACACAGACATAGAGAACAAACTTATGGACATGGAGAGATGGGAGGGAGGAAAGAGAGGGATATATGGAGAAAGTAACATGGGAACATACATTACTATATGTAAAATAGATAGCCAATGGGAATTTGCTGTAAGCCTCAGGGAACTCATGTCAGGGCTCTGTAACAACCTAGAGGGGTGGGATGGGGAGGGAGGGTTGAGGGAGATTCAAGAGGGAGGGGACATATGTATATCTATGGCTGATTCATGTTGATGTTTGACAGAAACCCAACACAATACTGTAAAGCAATTATCTTTCAAGTAAAATAAACAAATTATAAAAATAAAAAACAAACAGAAAGGTAAAATAATGAAAATATAAAAAAAAAATGTGATACATATATAATGGAATATTACACAACCACTAAAAATAATGAAATAATGCCATTTGTAGCAACATGGACGGACCTGGAGCTTAGCCGAAGTAAGTCAGACAGAGAAAGAAAAATATATGATATCACTTATATGTGGAATCCCAAAAAGCATAATAATAGTATGAAAGTGAAAAGTGAAAGTCAAGTAGCTCAGTAGTGTCTGACTCTTTGAGACCTCATGGACTGTAGCCTACCAGACTCCTCCCTCCATGGGATTCTCCAGGCAAGAGTACCGGAGTGCATTGCCAATTCCTTCTCCAGGGGATCTTCCCGACCCAGGGATCGAAACCGGGTCTCCCACATTCCAGGCAGACACTTTAACCTCTGAGCCACCAGGAAGTTAATTACGAATAGAAACTGAGTCACACACTTAGAAAACAAACATTGTCTGTTATTGTTAGAAAACAAACCATATAGGAAAGATGAAGAGGAAGGATAAATTGGCAGTTTGGGATTGACATATATACATTACTATCTTTAAAATAGATAATCGACAAGGACTTATTATACAGCACAAGGAACTCTGTTCAGTCTTCTGTAATAACCTAAATGAGAAAAGAACTTGAAAAAGAATAGATATATGTATGCATATAACTGAATAACTTTGCAATATACCTGAAATTAATACAAAAATCAACTGCAGTATATAATTTTAAGCACAATTTAAATCACATTTTGATAATCGTTGATGCCTCATATTTTCAAATCAGAGCAAAAAGCAAGTCTTGGATTAGACTGGGTCTGAATTGGTGTAAAACTGTATCGGTCTTTCACAAAGAGCAAGAGAGAAGGAAGAAAGACAAAGCTGGGGAATTTATGAAACTGGATGAACAAGCTGATGAAGTTTGTCTTCATGGATATTGTGATAAGGTTTGCAAACAGCTTTTAATTACAACTAATTTTTTATGCTCAATTGAATATATTCAGGTAGTAAACCTGAATAATCACTAGAAAAACATTTAAAAAGCAGATTTTTAAAAAAGTTACAGTTTAATCATGGTAAATCTATTGTGTTGACAAATCACAGGAAATGGATATTTTGATATTAATAGGCAGAACAAAATAGGCATTTTAGGTACAGTGTTCTTATAACAGCTCTAAGGCTTGAGTTCTTAGAATGATCATATCCTTTATTTTCCAAATTCTATTGCACAATTGTTTCATGGTTGACTATATTGATAGTAGAAGGTTTTTTAGGTTTTGTTTTTTTAAGTGAAAATTATTTATTTGCTTCAGGGAAAGTTCTAAAGTATTTCCAGAGTATTGTAAGCCCTTTTTACCTTCTGAAGGAATATTTATTTTTAGGGTAAACTATAATATTTATGTTCTTAGGTTACTTAAAGAATTAAAATAAAAAATTAAATATGTAAAATTCCAATAGAGCAAATACATGTAATTTTTGCAATGTCAGAGGGTGAAATTAACTATGGGCTCAATATGACCCAAGATAATTGCACTCCTGCTTTAACTCTGGAAAATGGTCGGTTTACATGTAGTCTGGTAGCTAAAACCCACATAGATGTCTGGAGACTGGAAGAAAAGGACTAGGCTTAACATGGGTCAGGATTGGAGAGATTTCCAAATCAGTGGCCAGAGGAGAGCCAGAGCAGCTGTCTGAAGGTAGCTACATAGGTAATCAATGCACAAACTCTGGTCAGGGAATGAGACGGCACTGCATAAAGAGATGGAAGCCCACATATTTTTAATATTGGCTAATGTAGAGCTCAAAAGAAAATTCTTTCTGGTTATCTTTTTGCTAATCCAGGAAACAATCATCTTGAAGTAGACATTATGTGCAAACTTCCATAACCAAGATCTTGTCAGTTAAGTCAGTAAATCTTGTTTACTCTGTACTTCAGTATTTCAGTGCTAGACTGGCAAGTGTCTTGATTGCCGCACTGGACATTATTCAGCATGCAGAGCTTATTCACACCCAGGGAACTCACATAAGCAAAGAAATTTACATGTATTAAATCATTCAGTTCTCTAACCCAGACCTTGGAGCCAGTTGATCAATTTAATATGTTTAAAATGATAGACTTGCAGTTAAGGAATTAGAGTAAGATCCCATTATTGTTTAGTTACAAAGGTTTAGTACATTTAAACTTCAAAATAAGAAAATTATATAAGAATGATCTTAAATATAAGTTAAATATAAGTATCTATATTATTTTTTAAATTATTTTTTTCCAGTTTAAAAAATCACCCCAAGATTCAAAAGTTTTGTTTTGTTTTGTTTTTTGTTGTTTGTTTGTTTGTTTTTTGTTTTTGTTTTTGTTTTATTTTTATTTATTTATTTATTTATTTTTTCAGAAAAGTGTAAGCAAAGTCGCTCAGTCATCTCCGACTCTTTGTGACCCCATGGACTATAGCGGACCAGGTTCCTCGGTCCATGGGATTTTCCAGGCAAATACTAGAGTGGGTTGCCATTTCCTTCCCTTCCTTAGGACTTCCCTGGTGGTTCAGATGGTAAAGCGTCTGCCTACAATGCGGGAGACCCGGGTTCAATCCTTGGGTCGGGAAGATCTCCTGGCGAAGGAAATGGCAACCCACTTCAGTATTCTTACCCGGAAAATCCCACAGATGGAAGAGCCTGGTAGGCTACAGTCCATGGGGTCACAAAGAGTCAGACACGACTGAGCAACTTTCTTTCTTACTGCTCCAGATCTTCCCCGCCCAGAGATTGAACCCGGGTCTCTGGCATTGTAGGCAGATGCTTTACCATCTGAGCCACCAGGGTGTCTTAGCAACTTGTTACTTGTTATCACATAGTTACTTATAAAATTCAGAAATATTTCATTTACTTTCTAAAATTATGAAATCTTATAACTCTAATTCCTACAGTATCTGCTTCTATATTGCTCTGGGGTTGCATATGAACATCATTATCTGTCTCTAAAACCTACTGGTATTTTTAAGGAAGATAATGAATATCCATTTATTAGGAAATTTTTTAATGTGATTTTTCAAATCTTATAATTATCAGTAAGGTATTAATGAAATGATCATTGTTATTATCCACAATGAGAGACCCAAGCTTAGAACAAGAAGGTGCAGTAGCCTTATACATTGCTTATCTTTAAATGATTTATTTCACTCACAGTACTAATAACTTGATTTCTGGATATTACTTTTCTTGCATGAGCAGAGCTCTAAGTGATCATCAAAGGCTATTGCAGTGCTAAATTGAGGAAAAGTTTTCATGCACCAGTCTTTCATTTTTTAGCTGATTTCCTCATCAAACCTAATGTTACTCTACAGCCTCTCCCAGAAATTAATTCCACATGATTGGAAACTCATCAGCATTTTGCATTAGCTGGGGCATGTCTGAGAATTTTAACTATGGAAATACGTATTACTTTTTTAAATCACTAGCCCTCTCCATTGGTGAAGTGAATACTGAGTTAGCAGAATCCTCTTCTATAGGGCATAATAGACATACAGGGAATCCAGAAGAGTGTAGCTGAATACAAGCATCTGTGACCTCTAGCAGTGTATATAAGGGGATCACTGAATGAGACTTTTTTCCACAGGAATAACTGATCTCATGTGGTATTATATTTACATGGATCACAAGTCTTTCATTTCAAAAAAAGGTGTGTAAGTATCTGCTTCATTTTTGTTCTGTTTTTAAACCATTCCTTTTGGAAACATAAAAAATATGACTTCAGAAAAATTTTAGTGAGTCCTTTATATAATATAGACTATATTGGCTTGAAGTTGAGAAGTTTCTTAAATATTTGAAGATAAAATGGGCATGGTGTGCTGCAGTCCACAGGGTTGCAAAGAGTTTGACACAACTTGATTGAACAATAACAACAAAATATTATTATTTATATCATTTAAAAGCATAGAGAAAAACAAATTAAGATGCATGAGTTCTGCAAAATGGAGAAGGAAATCTTCAAAAGACTACAGTACAGCAATGTTAGATTCAAAGTGATACATACAAATTATATTTGATTATAAAATAGGAAGGAAACATCTCTAGCTCAGTCTTTTCCTTAAGGTGAGAAACCATCAGGCATTTATCAGAAATAATTTATGAAGACAGTCTTTCTTTGATAATGATGAACAATACTAATATCTCCCTTAAGATGGTGCTTTAGCTCACTGTGCCACAACCAATTCTTTATTAATCTTTTTTTTCTGGAATACATGATTTGCTTTTTATAATATATGATTATATAAAGGAATAAGCCATATTTTAAGAGACATTTATTATACTGCAAAAATAAACTTCAAATATCATGTCAAGATAGAGACTCTGATTTAGGGGCTGGCTGAATAACAATACAGCACAGATAACTGATGTATCTTGGCTCTGAGACTTTACAAGTTTTGAAATAAAATTTGAAGTTAGTTAATTCACATGCTTTAAAGATTTCAAAAATTGTTTTTTCAGATAAGACCAGTGTTTTTACATTTATTCTTTCACATATAATTTAGATATTCATTAAGATGTTTGGATACTAAGTACTTGTTTACATGGAAGCATTCACTAAGAATTTTTAAAGCAATTTAATAATTGAAACTCTTTATGTTAATTTTAGCAATGTGTAAAAACTGATGGTGTGAGACAAGTCATAGTTTTTCAATTTATACAAAGCTGAGCATATTATAGAACATTGTAAAGATATTATCTGTACAGAAAAACTGCATTTCTTCAACATTTAAAGCACATTTTTGAGTCTTTTCTTTAACCAACTTTATGGCATAAGGAATTATACCTACTATACTGAAATGTAAAACTAAAACAGAGCAAAGATTCTCCATTAAATTCTGTTATGATTAACCCTTACCCTATAGAATGGAACAAATTCCTTTCTCTCTCTTTCTCTATTCCTCTTTCTATTCCCCACACCTCCTCTATCTCTTATTTTTTAATAGGAGCTGAGGATATTGATTTTCTTCAGTAAAGCCCACACATATAAAGGCAATATTTTATCTGCTATATATAGAGATTATGATAATCAATCAGGTCATTCTAAACATTATTTATTTGCCAATTTTTTCCCTTATTTGAAAACTGTAAGTTCACTTCAAAATGATTTTAACTAAGTGTATTTACAGTCTCTTAAATAGGATACTTCTCTATAATGATTTGAGTTTAGAATATTTCAATTGTTTATTAAGAAAGAAAGACACATAGAACCATTATGCTAATCGACTACCTTTTCAAAAAGTTTAAATAAATATTTAAATATGAACATGCATTTAACTAAATTAAATACAAATACAAATTTACATTTTAAAAAGTAGGCATGGCTTTTAAAGCAGTTTGAGCAGTTCAGCTTTACAGCACATTTCTTTGAAAATAGCATAGGAAAATATTATTTAATTTGTATTATTAACCAAGTACACAGTTGTCAACAAAGTTATTTGCTTCAGAGACTATTGTAGAGATTATACTTTTTTTGAGAGAAATCCCATACCATTCAAGAATGTCAGTTTTAGTGATAGTTACCCACGCAGAGCTTTACTTAGCTTTGTCCATACAAGCATGGTAGAAAAGAAATCCTCTTACAAATAGTTTCCATTGGAACAGAAAATGATAAAGAAAAAAAAGTGGTATTCACTTGGACAGTGTAGATAATTATAGGATACTCCAGGTATACTCAAAATAACAGAACGGATAAGAAACAGACTCTGAAACCAAAATACAGAATTACAATTATATTATAATATATTTAAAGTTATATGTCAACTTTTGATCTGTCTTGTTTCCAATCTCAGTTACTTCTTAGCTCTGTTAACTTGGACAACCATTTAAACTATTTGGATCTCATTTTACTCATTGGTAAATGGAAGTAATAATAATATCCATATTATATGCTTGTTATGAGACCCAGAAGAATATAAGGACTTATGTCTAAAATAAATTATGTACTGTAATAGCTTTATCACTATTTTCTCCAACTCTGTTCTTTTTCCTGTTTTCACCTCTCAACCCTGAAGAATTTACTGAGAGAACATGTCAATAGACTGCAATCCAAACAACCTAAACTGTAAGTGATTTTATCTTATAATGCACTTTAGGAGATATTGCCATATCTTTCTGTACTAAGAAAAATATTTACTTATTATTAAGTTATTATATATACACACATGCACACACAAACACACACACATAATGTTTCTGCATGGGATAGACCTAATTTCATGACATTTCTATAGCTTGGTATTAATGTTATTCAATAACATGTTTTGAACTCCATTATTGATTTTAATATTAAAGAGTTCCCAGGACTCATATGCTCTGCTTGAAGGACTAAATAATTTTCCTTACATTAAGTCTATTCCAACCTTTGGAGGCTTTCTGCAGAAACACAGTGATGTTTTAATTTTCCAGAACCTATCATTATGTTTCAAGCTTTACAAAACACAGATTACTACCAAAATATCTAAATACCATAATATCTAAAACAGCAATTGTTTTGCTTCAGATATACTGTTATCCAAAAGGATTGTACTGTACATAGTACTGTCATGGAACATGAAGATACAAGAAATTGGGAATTTTGTTATGTATCAAGACTGCAGAATAACTGATGAGATTCTTGGCTAAAATTTAATTATAAAAAAAATATGTTTCTATAAGTTGTATCCTATTGAAGAAATAACTTATTATACAACAAAATGGAGTCAACTAAAACACATCAAGCCAAAAAGAAAATTATCAAAAATATTTTTGCTAGCAAAGGAGATTTTATCTATTCTAACAGCCATTCATTTTATTTTTCCTCAGTATACAATGAGCATGTGAATTAAATTTGCTATTTTTAAGTGAGAGGAAAACAAAGAAACTTTAATAGCACTTAGTAAGAATGTAAAATAATAAGTTGCATTTGCTTTTGTTCGTGTGATCACTGATGTGATATTTCCCCTAAGTGACTGCCATTATTTCATTGCTATCCATGTATGCTATCCTTTGCTAATTGCTATTATGTCACAGGTAATTTTAACACCATGGTATCTATTTACTGTTAAAATCTTTACTCATTGCTGTAGAAACAATATATTTCCCTCATAAGAGAAAAGGCCTGTGAAGCTAGAATTATAGTAAATTTTAGAGTTATTTATCAATTCTGAGTCATTTTCTATTCAATTAATATATGTTCATTTTAATTAAGAAATTAAAGGCTAAATGTGACTTTTTAATAACCACTCTTTGTTTCACTTGTGGTAAATGAGAGATCTGAGACATGGTTTTCTAAAGGCTGAGATGGGATGTGGATTGTGTGGTCAAGTTAGAGTAGAGGCAGACTCTGAAGTTGAAATATTAGAAGGGGACTTTTGGCACTAAAAATTAAATTGCTTGCAAGCAATTAACTTTGGAAGGATAAAATATTTTCAAATCAAATCCTAAACAATGATGCTGCTAAAGTGCTTCACTCAATATGCCAGAATTTGGAAAACTCAGCATTGGCCACAGGACAAGAAAAGGTCGGTTTTCATTCCAATTCCAAAGAAGGGTAATGACAAAGAACAGTCAAAGTATTGCACAATTGCACTCATTTCACACTCTAGAAAATTAATGCTCAAAATTCTCCAAGACAGGCTTCAACGGTACGTGAACCAAGAACTTCCAAATATTTAAATTGGATTTAGAAAAGGCAGAAGAACCAGAGATCAAATTGCCAACATCTGTTCGGTCATAGAAAAAGCAAGATAATACCAGAAAAACATCTACTTCTGCTTCATCGACTACTCTAAAGCCTTTGACTGTGTGGATCACAACAAATTGTGGAATATCCTGAAAGAGATGGGAATACCAGACCACCTCACCTGCCACCTGAGAAGCCTGTATGCAGGTAAAGAAGCAGCAGTTAGAAACAGAAGCCATGAAACAAAGATCTGTTTCAAAATTGGGAAAAGAGTACGACAAGGCTGAATATTGTCACCCTGCTTATTTAACTTATATGCAGTGTACATCCTGCAAAATGCCATGCTGGGCAAATCATAGCTGGAATCAAGATTGCCAGGAGAAATATTAATAATGTCAGATATGCAGGTGACACCAACTTTATAGCAGAAAGTGAAGAAGAATTGAAGAGCCTCTTGATCAAGGTGAAAGAGGAGAGTGAAAAGCTGGCTTAAAACTCAACATTCAAAAAATTAAGGTCATGGCATCTGGTCTCAATGAAAACAATGACAGACTTTATTTTCTTGTGCTCCAAAATCACTGTAGATGATGACTGCAGCAATGAAATTAAGTCACTTGCTCCTTGGAAGAAAACCTAGACAGCATACTAAAAAGAAGAAACATTACTTTGCTGACAAATGCCTGTATGGTCAAAGCTATGCTTTTTCCAGTAGTCATGTATGGATGAGCAAATTGGATCATAAAGAAGGCTGAACATCAAAAAACTGATGCTTTTTAACTGCCATGTTGGAAAAGACTCTTGACAGCCCCTTGAGCTGCAAGTTCTAACCAGTCAATCCTAAAGGAAACCAACCCTGAATATTCACTGGAAGAACTGATGCTGAAGCTCTAATACTTTATCCACCTCATGCAAAGAGCTGACTCATTGGAAAAGAACCTGATGCTGTGAAAGACTGAAGGCAGGAGGAGAAGGGGATGAAGAGGATGAGATGATTGGATGGCATCACTGACTCAATGGACATGAGTTTGAGCAGACCCCAGAAGATGGTGATGGACAGGGAAGCCTGTTGTGCTGCAGTCCATGGGGTCACAGAGTTGGACACAACTGAGTGACTGAACGACTACATATATATAAATATATATATATATAATTTTTTTTTCCTTTTACTCATCTTTCTTCCTTCTTCAATTCATCCTCTTAGGAGATAATGTCCATATTCAGAAAAAAAACTTCATTTAAACTTTGCTTGACATATTTTACATGGCTTCCCTGATAGTTCAATTGGTAAAGAATCTGCCTGCAATGCAGGAGACTCCAGTTCAATTCGTGGGTCAGGAAGACTCCCTGCAGAAGGAAAAGGCTATCCACTCCACAATTCTTGGGCTTCCCTTGTGACTCAGCTGGTAAAGAATCTGCTTGCAATGGAGGAGAAACTGAGTTTGACCCATGGGTTGGGAGATACCCTGGAGAAGGGAAAGGCTACTCACTCCAGTATTCTGGCCTAGAGAATTCCATGGACTATATAGTCCATAGAACTGCAGAGAGTTGGACACAACTGAGCAACTTTCACTTTCACTTTGACACATTTTAAGGAGGGAGGGAGGAAAATAGGGAGGAACTCCTTATCTTTTCTCTTTGGTCAGGCCATGAATGGAAGCTCTGATTATGAGTACCTATGTGCACAGAATTTCTGAGTTGTGACTGGTATCTTCACCCTTAAATATGCAGAATCAGAACATGTCTGCAATTGGGACCATTTGATATCTTCAAACATTCTTAAATAGCAATGACCTGCCCTCACTTCTTATCCATAATCCCCTCAGAATAAGAGAAACAAGAAGCAAAACAAAACCTCAAGAATATTCATTGTAGTAGAGGACAAATACATATGTAGTAATAGAGGAAATGTATATATATATATATATATATATATATATATATATATATATACACACACACACACACACAACACATTATGTAGTAAAGGACAAATTTATGTAAATAAATATATATTTATACATGTAAATATTATATATATATATATATATAATTCACTATGGCTCAGACTGTAAAGATTCCGCTGGAAATGTGGGACACCTGGGTTTCACCCTTTCTTTGGGAAGATCCCTGGAGAAGGGCATGGCAACTCAATCCAGTATTCTTGTCTGGAGAAGCCCCCTGGACAGAGGAGTCTGATGGGCTATAGTACATGGGGTCACAAAGATCGGAAAAGACTCAGCAACTCAGCATATTCCAGCACAGAGGACAAAGGGCAATAGATAATATAGGTAGTGGGTACTGTAGATGATTTACCTAACACCCAGTCCTTCTTGCTCTCATTAAAAGAACTTTTATTTTCATCTTCTCCACTGCTAAGTCAGAGGTCTTAATAGTCTTCTTAGTCTAACCCAGTGTTTCTCAACTGATAGAGACTTGTCCCCAGGAAACACTTGATAATACTTGGAGACACTGTTGGTTGCCATGATTCATGGGGTGGCACCTCATAAGCATAGGAAAATGGTTTGCTAAACATACTAAAAGGCATAGGAAATTTTGCTACAACAGAAAATTATTTGATCCAAAATGTTAGCAGAGGTGAGTTTGAGAAACCCTGGTGTAATGGCAGACAGTGATCTGTCTAGGCTAGAGCACAGCTCTACACATCCTGGATGAGTGAGCTGGACAAACTTCTTTTTCAACAGCTTAAAGAAGATATCATTCATATAAAAACAACTGAACATATTTAATTTGTTCAATTTTGACATAGCCACTGTGGGCAGGAATTCCTTAGAAGAAATGGAGTAGCCATCATAGTCAATAAAAGAGTCAGAAATGCATAACTTGGATGCAATCTCACAAACGACAGAATGATCTCTGTTCATTTTGAAGGCAAACCATTCAATATCACAGTAATCCAAGTCTATGGCCTGACCAGTAACGCTGAAGACTGAAGTGAATGGTTCTATGAAGACCTACAAGACCTTCTACAACTAACACCCCCCAAAAGATGTCCTTTTCATTATAGGTGACTGGAATGTAAAAGTAGGAAGTAAAGAAACACATGGAGTGACAGGCAAATTTGGCCTTGGAGTACAGAATGAAGCAGGGCAAAGGTTAACAGAGTTCTGCCAAGAGAACGCACAGATCATAGCAACCACCCTCTTCCAACAACACAAGAGAAGACTCTACACATTGACATCACCAGATGGTCAACAATGAAATCATATTGATTGTATCCTTTGCAGCTAAAATGGAGAAGCTCTATACAGTCAGCAAAAACAAGACCGGGAGCAGACTGTGACTCAGATCATGAACTCCTTATTGCCAAATTCAGACTTAAATTGAAGAAAGTGGGGAAAACTACTAGACCATTCAGGTATGACCTAAATCAAATCCCTTATGACTATGCAGTGGAAGTGAGAAATAGACTTAAGGAACTAGATCTGATAGACAGAGTGCCTGATGAACTATGGACGGAGGTTCATGACATTGTACAGGAGACAGGGAGCAAGACCATCCCCAAGAAAAAGAAATGCAAGAAAGCAAAATGGCTGCCTGAGGAGGCCTTACAAATAGCTGTGAAAAGAAGAGAAGTGAAAAGCAAAGGAGAAAAGGAAAGATATAACCATCTGAATGCAGAGTTCCAAAGAATAGCAAGGAGAGATAAGAAAGACTTCAGTGATCAATACAAAGAAATGGAGGAAAACAATAGAATGGGAAAGCCTAGAGAACTCCAGTACTTTGGTCACCTCATGTGAAGAGTTGACTCATTGGAAAAGACTTTGATGCAGGGAGGGATTGGGGGCAGGAGGAGAAGGGGACGACAGAGGATGAGATGGCTGGATAGCATCACTAACTCGATGGATGTGAGTCTGAGTGAACTCCGGGAGTTGGTGATGGACAGGGAGGCCTGGCGTGCTGCGATTCATGGGGTCGCAAAGAGTCGGACACAACTGAATGACTGAACTGAACTGAGAGAACTCTTCAAGAAAATTAGAGATTCCAAGGGAATATTTCATGCAAAGATGGGCTCAATAAAAGACAGATGTGGTATGAACCTAAAAGAAGCAGAAAATATTAAGAAGAGGTGAAAGAATATACAGAAGAACTGCAAAAAAAAGATCTTCACGACCCAGATAATCACGAATGTGTGATCACTCACACTCACCTAGAGCTGGACATCCTGGAATGTGAAGTCAGATGGACCTTAGGAAGCATCACTGTGAACAAAGCTAGTGGAGGTGA
This sequence comes from Budorcas taxicolor, assembly GCF_023091745.1. Classification (NCBI taxonomy): domain Eukaryota; kingdom Metazoa; phylum Chordata; class Mammalia; order Artiodactyla; family Bovidae; genus Budorcas; species Budorcas taxicolor. The sequence continues at coordinate 99,570,970 of NC_068910.1, forward strand.
CAGAATACCAGTTAAACTATTTCAAATCCTAAAAGATGATTCTGTGAAAGTGCTGCATTCAATATGTCAGCAAATTTGGAAAACTCAGCAGTGGCCACAGGAATGGAAATGGTCAGTTTTCATTTCAATCCCAAATAAAGGCAATGCCAAAGAATGGTCAAACTACCGCACAATTGCACGCATCTCACATGCTAGTAAAGTAATGCTCAAAATTCTCCAAGCTGGGCTTCAGCAATACGTGAACCATGAACTTCCAGATGTTCAAGCTGGTTTTATAAAAGGCAGAGGAACCAGAGATCAAATTGCCAACATCCACTGGATTATTGAAAAAGCAAGAGAGTTCCAGAAAAACATCTATTTCTGCTTTATTGATGAGATAGTTGAATCGCATCACTGACATAATGGACATGGGTTTGGGTGGACTCTGGGAGTTGGTGACGGACAGGGAGGTTTGGCATGCTGTGGTTCATGAGGTCGCAAAGAGCCAGACATGACTGAGAGACTGAACTGAACTGAACTGATATCTGTGATACCATCACCTCAATTAACATTATAGTTATTACCAATACCTCCCAGAGTTTCCTCATGTCCCTCTGTTTTTCTTTTCATTTTGTTTTCTCTTTTTGTGGTAAGGGCACTTGACATACAATCTACTCTTTGAATAAAGTTTGAAACATATGATACTGCATTGTTAACTATAGACATAATGTTTTATAGCAGAGTTCTAGAAATTACTCACCTAGCATAACTGAAATTTTATACCCATTAAATTTCTTAACAATGTACTTAATCTTTTAGTGTCTTAGTTTCATCATTCATAAAATGATTAATAGTTCGTATTTCACAAAGATTTTTATGGGTTAAATACATTCAGACATATAAATCACCTACAGTAGTGACTGGCATATGAAGCACTCAATAAATGTCATCTATTATTAAGTTTTTCAAACATCAGTGAATAAGAAAATCCAAAAAAAAAGCCTTGAAATTTGATTTAAAATATAAGTAGCATTGATATTATTCAGCTTTCTCATTTATTCTTTTTAGGGATCTGCTGAGTTCAGTTCAGTTCAGTTGCTCAGTCGTGTCCGACTCTTTGTGACCCCATGAATCGCAGCACGCCAGGCCTCCCTGTCCATCACCAACTCCCGGAGGTCACTCAGACTCACATCCATTGAGTCAGTGATGCAATCCAGCCATCTCATCCTCTGTCAGCCCCTTCTCCTCCTGCCCCCAATCCCTCCTAGCATCAGAGTCTTTTCCAATGAGTCAACTCTTCGCATGAGGTGGCCAAAGTACTGGAGTTTCAGCTTTAGCATCATTTCTTCCAAAGAAATCCCAGGGTTGATCTCCTTCAGAATGGACTGGTTGGAACTCTTTGCAGTCCAAGGGACTCTCAAGAATCTTCTCCAACGCCACAGTTCAAAAGCATCAGTTCTTCGGCACTCAGCCTTCCTCACAGTTCAACTCTCACATCCATACATGACGACGGGAAAAACCATAGCCTTGACTAGACGGACCTTAGTCGGCAAAGTAATGTCTCTGCTTTTGAATATATTGTCTAGGTTGGTCATAACTTTTCTTCCAAGGAGTAAGCGTCTTTTAATTTTATGGCTGCAGTCACCACCTGCAGTGGTTTTAGAGCCCAGAAAAATAAAGTCTGACACTGTTTCCACTGTTTCCCCATCTATTTGCCATGAAGTGATGGGACTGGATGCCATCCGGTTTTCTGAATGTTGAGCTTTAGGCCAACTTTTTCACTCTCCTCTTTCACTTTTATCAAAAGGCTTTTTAGTTCCTCTTCACTTTCTGCCATAACGGTGGTGTCATCTGCATATCTGAGGTTATTGATGTTTCTCCCGGCAATCTTGATTCCAGTTTATGTTTCTTCCAACCCAGTGTTTCTCATGATGTACTCTGCATATAAGTTAAATAAGCAGGTTGACAATATACAGCCTTGACATACTCCTTTTCCTATTTGGAACCAGTCTGTTGTTCCATGTTCAGTTCTAACTGTTGCTTCCTGACCTGCATACAGATTTCTCAAGAGACAGGTCACATGGTCTGGTATTCCCATCTCTTTTACATGCTTATATTTGAAGCTTATATTTTGTTTTTATTGCAAGTAGTTATTTTTTTTTTTCCTAGAATGTATTGGATTTAGAGGAAGCCACAGCTTTTACTCTTATAGTAGTTTAAGTATGTAAATACACTGGAACCTGTAATTAATTAAGACATTGAAAATTTTGAATCTTCTAGGGCTTGGGCAAAACGTGTGTTTCACAGACTGAAAAAAAAAGTTTGCTAATCATTCAAAGTTTATCACAGTAGAATAGTTATATTTTCAAGCATTAAAAAATTACTCAAGCTCTTAATAATTTTTTATATAAAATAATATGCCATTACCAATGGTTTATATACTTTATTAAAGCAAAATATCAAAGGGCTTTCAGAAAAAATAAAACTGCTTTCCTATTGTTAAGTAATTCGTTATATTAAAAAGGTATTATCCTGCATTGTATATGAAATAATGAATCTGTACTTCACTTAGATAAAACTTTAACCAGAAAATAAACTACAGGGGAAAAGATAGAGTAATTCTTTACTACTACATTGCAAAAAAAAATTATTTTAAAAGTTACTAAATGCAGACAGAGGTTAATATTGATATATCTTGATATATATTTCATATTGAAACATTGAAGCTGTTATACTTTAATTTTAAACTATGCTTCAAAAAGTATTACAGTTAGACTTAGAAAATGTTATGAGAGTTTATGTATAAATATTAGTTTATCTAAATATAATATTGTTTTCTTTGGAGTATTATAATATTGTCCAGAAAATTTATTTTTGGAAATAATCTCAAATTACATTTAAAATTTCAATTTAACTATCAATACTATAGGGTAAATAAAAAGTATTGAATGGATACTTTTTGGTAATGTGGGTCAAAAATTCAAGAATCAAAACAGCATCTGTGTGGAGTACCACTTAATAATTCTATCACTCAAGAATCATAATCTTTTCTTAACATTTAGTTAAATTCTTCATGAACATAGATACATAAATAATGATGCATCAATCTATAATCAATGTTACAAATACTTTTTAGGGAACCATTTTTCTATTTTTTGTCTTTTTGTTCGTTTGGCTTTGCTTTTTATTCCTCTTTTCTTTTATCTTCAAAAAAATGAAAAATAGCATATTCAGATGGACCTTGAGGGAATTATGCCTAGGGAAACAGCCCAGACAAAGATAAACAAATACTACATGATATCACTTATATGTGAAATCTAAAGCAAAAATAAAACCCAAGCTCGAGATAAGAAACCAGACTGATGGTTGCCAGAGATAGAGAGGAACAGGGACATGGACGGTAGAAATGAGTGAGAGGGTCAAAAGGTAAAAACTTCCTGTTATAATATTCTAAACATATCATGGGATTATAATATACAGCATGGCAAGAAATGTTGGAGAGGGTGTGGAGAAAAGGGAACTCTCTTACACTGTTGGTGGGAAAGCAAACTAGTACAGCCACTGTGGAGAACAGTGTGGAGATTCCTTAAAAAATTCCAAATAGAACTGCCTTATGACCCAGCAATCCCACTGTTGGGCATACACACCAAGGAAACCAGACTTGAAAGAGACACATGTACTCCAATGTTCATCGCAGCACTGTTAATAATAGCCAGGACATGAAAACAACCTAGATGTCCATCAGCAGATGAATGGATAAGAAAGCTGTGGTACATGTACACAATGGAGTATTACTCAGCCATTAAAAAGAATACATTTGAATCAATTCTAATGAGGTGGATGAAACTGGAGCCGATTATACAGAGTGAAGTAAGCCAGAAAGAAAAACACCAATATAGTATACTAACACATATATATGGAATTTAGAAAGATGGTAATGATAACTCTCTATGCGAGATAGCAAAAGAGACACAGATGTATAGAACAGACTTTTGAACTCTGTGGGAGAGGGAGAGGGTGCGATGATTTGGGAGAATGGCAATGAAACATGTATACTATCATGTTAGAAACAAATCACCAGTCTATGTTCGATACAGGATACAGGATGATTGGGGCTGGTGCATGGGGATGATCCAGAGAGATGATATGGGGTGGGAGGTGGGAGGGGGGTTCAGGATTGGGAACTCATGTACACCCATGGCAGATTCATGTCAATGTATGGCAAAACCAATACAGTATTGTAAAGTAAAATAAAGTAAAAATAAAAATTTTTTAAAAATATATACAGTGTGGCAACTACAGTTAGTGAAACAGTATTGCCTATTTGAAAGTTGATGAGAAAGTAGATCTGAAAAGTGCTTATCATAAAAAATAAAAACCTAAAGTTCTTTGACTATGAAAGCTGCAGGATATTAACTAGACTTACTAGTTACTTACTAGACTTACTTAGATCATTTCACAATGTACATGTGTGTGCTGTGCTTAATCATCCAGTCATGTCTGACTCTGTGACCCCATGGACTGCAGCCTACCAGGCTCTTCAGTTCATGGAATTCTCCAGGCAAGAATACTGAAGTTGGTTGCCATGCCCTCCTCCAGGGGATCTTCCTAACCCAGGAACTGAACCTACATCTCCTGTGTCTCCTGCACCGCAGTTTATTCTTTACCCAGTGAGCCATCAGGGAAGCCCTTCACAATGCATACAAATATCAAATTATTATATTGTATACCTGTAACTAATACAATGCTATACGTATATAACATCAGTCAGCTCAGTTAAGTTGTTCAGTCATATCTGACTCTTTGCGACCCCAAGGACTACTGAACGTCAGAGTTCCCTGTCCATCACCAACTCACGTAGATTACTCAAACCGATGTCCATTGTCTTGGCGATGCCAACCAACCATCTCATTCTCTGCCATCCCCTTCTCCTCCCACCTTCAATCATTCCCAGCATCAGGGTCTTTTCAGTGAGTCAGTTCTTCACATCAGGTGGCCAAAGTATTGGAGTTTCAGCTTCAGCATCAGTCTTTCCAATGAATATCCAGGACTGATTTCCTTTAGGAAGGACTGGTTGGATCTCCTTGCAGTCAAATGGACTCCCAAGAGTCTTCTCCAACACCACAGTTCAAAAGCGTCAATTCTTTGGTGCTCAGCTTTCTTTATAGTCCAGCTCTTACATCCATACATGACTACTGGAAAAAACAAAGTTTTGACTAGACAGACCTTTGTTAGCAAAGTAATATCTCTGCTTTTTAATATGCTGTCTAGGTTGGTCATAACTTTTCTTCCTAGGAGCAAGTGTCTTTTAATTTCATGGCTGTAGTTATTTTGGAGCCCAAGAAAATAAACTCTGTCACTGTTTTCATTGTTTCCCCATCTATTTGCCATGAAGTGATGGGACCAGATGCCATGATCTTAGTTTTCTGAATGTTGAGTTTTAAGCCAACTTTTTCACTCTCCTCTTTCATCAAAAGGCTCTTTAGTTCTTCTTTGCTTTCTGCCCTAAGTGTGGTGTCATCTGTATATCTGAGGTTATTGATATCTCTTCCAGCAGCCTTGATTCCAGTTTGTGCTTCATGCAGTCTAGCGTTTCTCATGATATACTCTGCATATAAGTTAAATAAGAAGGGTTACAACTTACAGCCTTGACATACTCCTTTCCCAATTTGGAACCTGTCGTTCCATGTCCAGTTCTAACTGTTGCTTCTTGATTTGCATACAGGTTCTCAGGAGGCAGGTCAAGTGGTCTGGTATTCCCATCTCTTTCAGAATTTTCCACAGTTTATTGTGATCCACACAATCAAAGGCTTTGGCATAGTCAATAAAGCAGAATTAGATGTTGTTCTGGGACTCTCTTGCGTTTTTGATGATCCAGCAGGTGTTGGCAGTTTGGTCTCTTGTTCCTCTGCCTTTTCTAAATCCAGCTTGAACATCTGGAATTTCACAGTTCATGTACTGTTGAAGCCTGGCTTGGAGAATTTTGAGCATTAGTTTGCTAGTGTGTGATATGAGTGCAATTGTGTGGTAGTTTGAGCATTCTTTGGCATTGCCTTTCTTTGGGATTGGAATGAAAACTGACCTTTTCCAGGCCTGTGATCACTGTTGAGTTTTCCAACTTTGCTGGCGTATTGAGTGCATATGTATATAACATACCTCAAATCAATTATAAAAAATTAAAAATAAATAATAATAACAATAAAAAAGCACCATCAGAAAGTCCCTACCTTTTCTCATACCTGTCAATCACCTAGTATAGACCCTTCTCTATTTTCATCCTGTTTATATAATTTTATATAGATATTTTATAAATGTGTATATATGCACATATACATACAAAGTGTTCCAAGTGCACTGGGCATTTTACAAAAATGTGAATAATGTAAAGATGTGAAAATGTTCATTATCCTGTACTTTGTTTCTTCACCTATGAGTACTTCCTAAGTAAATTTCCTAGACTAGTTACTTCAGTTTGTTCTGCTTAGTGGAGGTATAATAGTCATGCAATAGTTGTAGTGTTCATTTTACCTTTCCTTACAGATGGTCATCAATCGGTTACCAGTGTTTTTGTTTGATACAGTTTATATGCATATATGCATGTAATTATACCTACCTGATGCTGTTTTCTATAACATAGAGTCCTATATGACAGTGAAAATTAATTCAGTTACTTAGAAGAGGTGTTTTAAATATAATAATTACATTTATGAAAATGATTGAAATGTCTTATAGAGTAAAATTACTACACAGTCTAATAAGATCATGAGTAACAGAAACAGACTTGCATTTGGAAAATGAGTTAAAATGCTGAAGTTAATTTCAACTGTCCCCAGTAAGGAACTAGAGAAAACCACTTATTTGCTTTATGGGTCTAGGAAAGTTTCTCTAAATTACCTGATATGCTTTTGTGACACCGCTTTGCGATTCTCCCAGGATAATATGCATTGATGCTTTCCTTTATTATTTGCAGAAAATCCTCAGCCTGTGTTTATACAATTGTTCAACGTTTGTATTAAGAACAGACTATTATTAGCTCTATGCTGATGTTTCACTTCCCTTTAATATGCTCACAAAATACACACCACTAGTTATCTCCATGGAAGAAAAGCTTGTCTTTCTGCTTTTATCTTCCTATGCTCTGTTCTCTCAGTCTCTCTTGCTCACTGCCTGTATGGTCTGTGTTTTCTGTTGTAAAGGGAGGAATTCTCTCCTGCCAGCTTTCTACACAAAGAGTACTTTTTTTGGCAGACTGAGTTTCAAATGAAAGCTTCCTTCGCTGAGTGCAAACACAGACTCATGCTTTCTGTGTACTCCCATTACACAGGCTCCTTGGTTATTTAATGAATTTATGCTCACAAATTATGTCAGCTTCCCTTTCACACATTTCGAAACCCTTTCATATAAACTTTACCTGGATTCTGTACTAAACAGAATAACTTTGTCAGGCAGTAAATTAAAGGCCAAAATTTGAACCTGTAATTCTTTACTCTTAAAATTAGAGACAAATTTTCTTATATTATGTAAGCAGTCAAAAAATGTGTTTTAAAGTTCCACTAAATGCTGTAATTTTTTCTCGTAGCATTGTTGAAAAAATATTTTATCTAAGGATATAGAATATTCAGTATTTATTTTCATTTATAAAATTTCAGGCTTTACAAATCTTAAACCAGGGGCTTTTTAAAATTTCAAATCAAAAAGCTCAGTAGTTAAGTAATTCCTAAAAAAAATAATAAAATTGATTCATAGATTCATGCAATGATTTGAGAAGTTTGGGTTATTTTACTTTAAGCCTGGCTATTTTTGTTCACCATTTTATCTTCTTTGCATAGGCCAGGGTTTGGCACATAGTAGGCATTCTATGTATATTGACTAGAGAGTAAATAAATGAATATTTTGGTTTTTGAAGACTCGTCTCTCGAAACTAATTACAAAAAATTTTCAAAGACTAGGAGACAGAAGTTGCTGTCTTCTCTATGCTAATCAAAGTGAAACATACTCACTGAATTTCTCTCTCTTCCTGCTGAGATCAATTTCTTTCTTTAAACATTGAAGTAGTCTGTCATTATCTGTTCCTTGAAGGGTGTTCTATCATTCATCTCTAACACAAATCAAAGATCGCTTTAAAGAGGGTGTGCTCTTACGTCTTCTGCTAATTTTTCAGGGCTAATTGTATAAATGATGGGCACTTGTAAAAGCCAATCATAACTCTGTTATCTATTTTATAGCAGGTTCAGTAGGCAGTTTTTTTCTATAAGACACATGAACTTTCAGACTACCACAAATTAGGACAAAAATATTTCACAAGAATTTTGCAAGCCTAAATAATCTCTCTCTTTTTGCAATATTTATCATTGGTAATCTTGATAGTTGTATTTATAAACAATAATGCTTTCCCCCAAAAGATATAAAACAAACAAAAACTATTAATCGCTCTGTAAGAATCAGACGTTTATATGATTGCATATAACTAGACCAGGAACATGACAGACAAGTAGTTTTCTATTCATTGTAAATTATACTTATGAGAAACATATATGTCTAAGAAATAAATACATGAATAAAATTTTTCTAAATTGAATATTTTATTGTGCTTAAGGTTTTTATTGTTAGATATAAGTAAGGAATGTTTTTGTTGTGCTGAGTATTACTTAATTTTATTTTCATAAATAAATGAATGCACTATTGTGTTAGGTTTCATTAAGAGGCATATAATTGTTTTATACACTATCTTTACAAAATATAACCTCAATATAATCAGATTATTTGTTTCTATATACCTCATGCTGCTGCTGCTGCTAAATCGCTTGTCATGTCCGACTCTGTGTGACTCCATAGATGATAGCCCATCAGGCTCCCCCATCCCTGGGATTCTCCAGGTAAGACCACTAGAGTGGGTTGCCATTTCCTTCTCCAGTGCATGAAAGTGAAAAGTGAAAGTGAAGTCACTCAGTCGTGTCCGACTCTTAGTGACACCATGGACTGCAACCTACCTGACTCCACAGTCCATGGGATTTTCCAGGCAAGAGTACTGGAGTGGGGTGCCATTGCCTTCTCCGATATACCTCATGAGTTCATTATTATAATAGCCTCCTTAGAAATGCATAGTGTGAAACTGACTACCATGTCAGATCTTGAAAGTTAATGGGCTGTCATGAGTCTTAATGTCATATCATGCAAAGTGACAATCTAGCTATACTTGAATGTGCATATCTGATTTTTAGGACAATTTTAATTTTCTCTCCAGCCAAGGTCTGGTTCTTTACCCTGGCTTGGACAGTACAACAACTCAACTTTCAGACTTAGCAGAAGAAATATTCTAACATTTCTGAAGCAAAACTTATCTGCTTGCAACTATGTCAAGATCAAAAGAAAGCATTCCTACCTGACTTTTTGATAATCTTGTTCAAGACAATGATACAAAATTGGCCAAATGTGTACTTTTTTGGGTCTATCTGCATTTATGATAAATCAATAAGTCTTTGTCAGATAAAGTCAAGTTTGATATGTTCTGCTTTCTTAAGAAAGTAAAATAGAATATCAATATTCAAAAGGAATCACAATTATGAGAACAGAAAAGACAGAAAGATTAGAAGAATAACCAGATTCTGCATTCCTGAGAAAAATTCTGTGATTTTTATAGTGATTTATGCTGTCATGTTTTGGACTTCACAGTTTCTGCTTCAAAGCTGATTAACCCCATGATATTATTGACCTCTTTGGCTTAACTCTAGGAATAGAACTAGAGGAAAATTCTGTATTCCTTATTAGCATTGTCTCTGAGGAATCAATGAAGCATTCATTTTCCTGCTGTCAACGACAGGCAACTGAGAGTTCAGATTTTTAGAAAGAGAGTTGCCTTCAGAAAGGCCAACTGAGCTCTCAGATCTTCCATAATATAAAATTTTAGGACAGGTACCTAGAGTCAACTTAGGTAATTTTTAGAATATTGAAATTGACCCAGGCCAGCATAGATTAGAAAGAATGAAAGCCCAAACAATAGTTACAAGAGTTAGTCAAGTAATTATTTAATGAAGCTACTAAAGAAAGTAATAGAATGGAAGTCAGAGAAAAGAAAGACATTCTTTTTGATTGAAACTAACAAGACATGCTATTTTTGAATAAACAAATATATAAAAGTGAATGGACAAATGGATTAATATTTAAAATCAGCTGTTTGAGAGGCTCCAGAAGTAATTCATGCTATAATTAGACAATATGCTTTATAAAATAAATGAGTTTTCCTCTCATAACTTACACAATTCAGGTGACAAAAAATAAGTATTACATATGCCTTGAAAGGAAAAGAAGGAATATATTGTTAACTACAACATAAGGGTGATGTGTTAAAGGATAATGAGCTAGAGATAATTAGTTTCTTCAATATCCTCAAGAAAAGTTGTACTTCCAGTAATTAATCTGTTTCCTTTAAACTTTCTCTGCAATGGATACACATTGTTTTCAGTCAGGATACAGAAATCCTTTCAAAGCAGTCTACTCCTTTTCTATGACACAGTATTCACCAGGCATATTCCTGATCTTTATTTATCTGAATAAACCTACTTACTTGTAAGGCACTATGGTAAGCAGATGCCAAGTTCTCCTACCCAGTTGTAAATTATTACTATTCTGGCTCATAAGTCAATGTCTTTTAGATCACTGAGATTCAGAGAATGGTCACACATGGATATACTGACAAAAGTGAGCATCAGAACTAGCTAAGTGGGCCATGGTGGATCCATGAAGGTGAAACTTCCCACTAAGGCCTGGCCTGAGCAATCAACTGGCTAAACATCACATTATTATCTGGAGTTCCGGGGAGCTTGCCAAGTTCAAAGCTGCACTCCTGGACTACAAAATGGTACTAAAAGTTATCACAAGCTCACTGGGTTTATAAAGCCAAAATTCTACAGAATTAAAAAACCAACAGCTTAGTGAGTAAACTGGAGATTGGAGTGAAAGAATGCATTAACAAAAATAAGCACCTATGGACAGTTTTCAAATGACAGGTTATTAAAAGCTTTGGATTAATGATAATTTGCAAAAACAGAAAAGTGGGGCATTGAATACTGAACTAGGAAAGCTGGCTTGGTTTTAAAAAAATTTGGAATTACCTAGAGTTGACAGTTTTTCCCTCAATGTCATGATTAAGGCAACTTACAATGCTACACTGAATGCCCTACAATATTCAGTTAGATTTTCACAAGCAAAGTGCTTTAAGAGATTCTGTACCCATACATTCTACTTGGATCATAGAAAACAAACAAGTGATTCTTTTTAACTTTAGAAGACAAGAAAGCTATTGATGTATATCTCCTGTCAGTTAAAATAGAATGCTTTATTTACACATCTAATTTGGGGTTACAAAATCTAATTATGAAGTTGACTGTGTATTCTACTGAAAAAGTACAGATGTTCTTAAATTGAAGTCATTTCAAGAGTAATGCTCTTTGTGTTTGTTGATGCCTCAACATTAATACAGAGAAAATGCTATAATTCTACACCACAAATAAATGCAGAGGTGCTTCAGAAATGTTTTTTTAATGATAAAAGATTGTATTTTTGAGCTTCAGACAACTCTAAAGCCTAAACCAAAAAAAATCTGTCAAACTGGAAAGAAATGACAATTCACAATGATTTTTTAAAAGATTATCTTTCTATTCAATTTACAGCATGAGCTTCAAAGTCATAGTGATATAAGAAAATTCTTGGTTTTACCCCAATCATAGGTTTTACCCCTAGCACACAGGTGCTAAATTAATATTTATGAGTCAATAAATATCCTGAATCTGAATCTTGATTCAACCAGTTTTTCAGTTCTATGTGACTTTGGTAATGTTATTTTATTCTCTAGGAGTCATTGGTTTTCCACCACCAGTTTTTAGACTAGATGGAAGGAGCAGTAAGCTTACTATATTAAAGTGTTTGACAACTATGAATTTATATACTTACATATTCAATACTTGAATATTTTATGATATTATCTTTCAAATACTTGCATACATTTTAAAATATACTTACCTACTATGAAAAGGTAGATACAAAGAGATACTGATAGTTTTATTTATCATCCTATTGTCATCCATGATGGATTTGGAAGATTTATATACCTTAATTAGCATCTCCTTCCTTTCTGCTTTGTGTATTTCTCTCTAAAGTTTCCGCTTGCTTGAAATGTACAATAAGTTTTCCTCAAAGACATCCCGATATATGTTGTTTTTTCTAGATTAGGTACTAGAACCACATTAAGTCATAGAAGATACTTAGCTCTGTACTGTGTACAAAAGGCACTGATATTTCTGCAGCCTCTGGCCTTGGAACAAGGTAAAGCTAACAATTATTCCCAGGGTGATGAAATCTGTGCTCTTCCCTATATTATCAAAAGGTCTAAATTGTCATTTAATCAGTAAGTAAATGAACTTCTAAAGAGGAAGTAAGAGCTTTATAGAAAAAAGACAATGAAATGATGCAAATGTGAGATTGCAACTTAAAAAACTGGGACCTTTAGTAAATTTTGTTGGAAGTGAGATGAAGGAAGAGGAAGTCAATGTTTGAGGCAGATTAAGCACTCATTTGACACTGAGGATGAACAATTTGTTTTTCATCTTATAGTAGTGGAGGTTACTTGAAGCTGAAATCTGATTGAAATGATCAGAATGTGATAAGACAACACAACAGACAAAGGAGAAAACTTTAGTTACCTTTAATTATTTACCTCGTTTGATTTGGTTGAAGACTCAGAGACAATTAAATGAATAAAAGGTAAACTAAATTTTATGGACTTAAGGATGTGCAATCTAAACTAAGTCAGGGCTTAAGCTGGACCCAGCTGAGTGAGAAGGTGAGATGTAATGAATCAGCCAGCCTCAGACCCTGAGATGGCACTGCAGCATGGGTACAGCCCAGTGGTCTTAGCAGTCCTAAGAGGAAAAGTGTCAGAGCAGTGGTGGTCAAATTAAGTTACATTTCCATTGCATAAATAGCCTGCAGAGTTGAGCAAAAGGTTGGACAGGATAAGTTTATGGATCCTTTCACATCTATTAAAGTCTATCAACAAGAAATGATTTCTTCTATTGTGATTCTCAGGGATGCAGTTTATACCTGGAAGGTATTTAAGTTGGAGTTTTTATGATTAGATTTCTTTAGCTTCTCTGTGAATGTACCAACCCTGTTAAATGTGATAATTTTTTAATATAAATTTATTTATTTTAATTGAAGGTTAATTACTTTACAATGTTGTATTGGTTTTGCCATACATCAACATGAATCTGCCACAGGTATACACGTGTTCCCCATCCTGAACCCTCCTCCCTTTTCCCTCCCCGTACCATCCCTCTGGGTCATCCCAGTGCACCAGCCCCAAGCATCCAGTATCATGCATCGAAGCTGGACTGGCGATTCGTTTCAGGGAAAATCACCCCCTTATATCTGAGCTTTTATGTGTCCCACCTGTTCATAAAAGACAGAAATGTCTATGACAGAATTGCCACCAGGGGACTAGGTTTCCTAATGTCTGATCAGTGTGAGGGGGTGTGCAATATGTAATGGTCTCACATCTCTGAAACTGTGCTGCTGCCCCAACCATATCAGGTTGATTTTTAAGTTGTAAAATATGAGTGTCTTACCCAACTTAACATTGTTTATTTCTTTTTTACTTCTTTCCGGAAGGGCTTTCACCAGGTCATGATGGAAGAAAACAGTTGTGCCTAATGTCCTGTATTACTTTCCTAGGTCTGCTTTAACAAAGCACCAAAAACTCAGTGACTTAAAACAGTAAAACTTATTGCTTCACAGTTCTGGAAACTAGAAGTCTAAAATCAAGGTATCAGCCGGACTGTGCTCTCTCTAGTGACACTGTGGGAGAATTCCGCCTCTCTTCTAGCTTCTAGTGTTGGCTGTCATCCCTTATCATTTCTGGCTTCAAGGTGAATTACTCTGATCACGTGGCTGTCTTTTCCTTGGATGTCTCCATGTAGTCTCTCCTGTGTGAATGTGTTTCTGTCTAAATTTCCCAGTTTTTAGGAAAATATCAAAAATATTGGGTTAGGGCTTACCTAATTAATTTCATTTTAACTTGATTACCACTCTAAAGACCTTATTTCTAAAATAAGTCACATTCTGAAGTATGAGAGGTTACAACTGCAATGCATCTTTCTGTGGGAGACATAAGTTAGCCAATAAAAGGGTTCAACGCTGTAGACTTACATTGTTGTGTGTTGTTTTTCCAAGGTGGTGTCTGTCCCCAAGATTACAATATGTAAAGTAATTGAGGTTGAGTTTAGCAAACTTCTGCTTCAGGAATTACATTCTGGCGGGTAAAGATGGACTCAGAAAGATGATTTTCTTTTTTTTTTAATATAAATTTATTTATTTTAATTGGAGGTTAATTACTTTACAACATTGTATTGGTTTTGCCATACATCAACATGAATCATGTTGATTTTCTTTTTAATTTAACTTGTGAGCATTTAGAACACAGCTCTTGCTAGGCTGTTCAGGGTGGAGTACCACCAGCACATGAGCAGTGGAATTAATGTGTAAGTCATGAGATATAGAAAAACAAAGGGAAGGGGAAGACATGGTGATTGAGATCTGCTCAGGGAGTGGCTCTGTCATTCTGTGCTTACCACACTGCTGTTCACGTAGAATGTCTTTTTGCTTATTGTCAATTTGCCACCTTTTCTCAAAAAGGAAGTCTGATCTGACTTTTAAAGTTACTATGAGGAGAACTTTGTTTTATATTACACAAAACGACTCTAATATTAAAAGATTAATGCCTTTTACCTCTAAACATATGATTAACCATAAATTATCACACTAGACCTGAACATATCTTTCAAAAGCCCATTAAAAAACAAATTAACCTTTTCTCTCTAGGCTGAACTCCCTTGTTAATATGAAAATCAGGAGTAATTCAGGGCTCTTAGCTTTTGTTATCCCAGCCATATTCCTTTGTGTTTTTCAAGTTAAGTTGTGACTGGAGAGTGAGTCATACCAGTTAATTAATTAAGTTAAGAACCAATTAGAAGTGGTATTTTGTGCATGAGAAAGCTTGTCTGAAGTGTTTTGAATTTCAGCAAGAGTTTCCTCATTACCCAAGCTTCTGTATGGATAGTTTGTGCCATGAGGAAGGGGAGATGCTTACTTAGTGAGTGAGACATCCCTTAATTCCTTGTCTCAACTGAGTTTTCAATCCTAAGGAAGACATGATTTATATTTATACTCATAAGCATCTACCACACAACAAAAATTGTCAAATTTCTTATTGCTGTTACAATGTAGCAAGGTTTATCAGTAACTAATGTGTATATTCTAATAAACTAGTGGTCTAAAAATTCACTGTAGAAAGATTAAAGAGAGATGGACTTTCTATATTCTTCCCACTACATTAATTTGAAGTGAAGTGACATAATATGTTGCATTTTAGAAGCAGTGGGTTCAAGAGAAGGGATGTATATACACATAGCTGATCACCTTCACCTTTTTTTTTTTTTTGGTACAGCAGAAACTGACACAACATTGTAAAGCAATTATGCTCTAAAAAACAAATAAAAGTAGTGGAATTTAAAGTAATATGGTCTTCAGATTTTTCCCTTATAGGAGCAGATCTTATTGAGACAAAGCATTAACACAAGTCACTTCCTCACATTTTTTAGGACACTGGGTAATATTTGTGTGTGTGTATAAGGTGAATCCAGCACACAAAAGATGTATACTAGAGAAGAGAGGGGAAAGTATTGGGCAGTAAACTGGCAGATGTAAATCGGCAATTTTTTTTTTTTTTTTTTTTTTTTTTTTTTTTTCTGTAAAGGGATAGATAGCAAGCATTTTTGGCTTTGTGGGCCAAGTGTCTCTGTCTCTGGTCTTTGTCACAGCTAATCAACTCTGCAGCTATAGCATGAAAACTGCCACTGATAATATATCAACTAACAGACATGGCTGGGTTTCAGTGAAACTTTATTCACAAAAACAAAAGAAAGACTGACTTTATCCTGTAGGTCACGGATTTCCAACAGTTGGCATAGGATATAGTCAGGGCAGTGATACGTGATGGACAGACAAGACTTTCACCCTCTGGTGCTGAGTTTCCTCACCTGATAATGATGAGTTGAAACTAAGGAAGCTGAGAGATCCCTCCAGCTTTGCATTTCTAGGTGCACAGAGCGGGACTGGCCTCCAGAAATAACTCTAAGTCTAGTTCTAGGGTCAGGCAACTGATTTTCCAGTGACTCTTTTTTAAAAAAAAAATCTCTATAAGTGAAAATATAAGAGTATCTTTCTCCATTTTATGGATGTTATTTAGAGTAAAAATTGAGAACTGAGAACAAATATGACAACAAAATTTTGAATTCTCTTTTCTTTAGAGGCCATGTACACTGTTTAAGGGAAAAAAAAGTGAATATAACTAAGATCTCAAAGATCCATTTCTTTTGGAGTTAGAAGCAAAATTTTCAAACTTGCAAATGAGAATATGAGCTTTAGAAATCTAAGTGCTGGTAGAAGACCACAGGCTACAAAGTGGCTATAATAAAAACTTTTTTTTTTTTTTGAAGAGGTAAAGTTCTCTGGGAAAATTCTCATTGCTTGAACACCTGTTAGCTAACAATGGAGAATAAGTGGGGCATTGCTCTCTACTGATTTACCACCATATCCTCTGTGACTAAAGGTGGCTTAAGGCAATTTTGCAAACAGGGGGATTCCTGAATGTTTAATTGGTGCTTGAATAATTTTCCATTATCATTATTCAGGGATCAGAATTTCCTCTTTCAGTTGATGTTACTTTAAATATACCCCATATATAGAGTCTTTTCCAGCTTATCAGAATTAGTCACCTAGCACAAGAATGTCATCAAATATACACATGGAGAGTAATTTCACTGCAGTGGGATTCAAAAATATAAATACACAAGTAATCAGCCCTCATTACTCAGTTCCACTTCCCTCTTATAGCTCCGACTAATGAGAATTCTATATCTGTAGGTCTTCACACAAGCTAGAACTGTTCTCTGTGAGATTACCAGATAATGGCATGGCTGTAGTCCATTCACATTTTTTTTTTTTTTCTAACCTCGGCTTTCTTCTGCCTTCAAGGGGCAAAACAGAATTAGTTATATAACTTGACCCATAAATTTTTCTTTGTCAAAACAGCATATATAAAAGTTAGAAATTGATTACTTCATACTTGACCAGACTAGCAAATACTGAGAATTCTTAACGTCTTTATGTTTCACAATAAAGAGGAGACACGGAGAACAATGCAATTACAAGGATTACTCTGTGGCATGTATTTTGGATCAGAATTATGTGACTAAAATACAGAAATCACAATGTGTGGCTCCTCCTATCTCCTCAACTATTATAAAATTTGACATTATTTCCACTCTTTCAGATAAGTTACCTCTACCAAACCTAGATCACTACTCCAACAGAAAACTTTCTTTAATGTAACTGTTGTGTCCTGCTAAAATCATCTGCCCACCATAAACCAATTAAATTGATACGGCTGGAAGAAGTAAAATGGTTTGAGGATCTCTACCAAGCTATTTGTTTGACTTATACAGCTACTCAGTGTCTTGACTGGTTTTTACAAAAGTCTGAGATGAATCAGAAAATATGGGTGAAGCTATGAGTAATGAAATATTTGTTGAAGATTATATCTCTGTAAAGAATATCAAGTTATTTGAGTGCTCAATTAGGTCTCTGCTCAAGATGGCCTAAAATTCTTTAAATTGTACCAATCCATTTTAATTTTATAAAATCCTTTAAAGACTTTAAATTTCTCTTGCATTTTCTATCACAGAGAGTACCATTAAAGAAAAAATATTAGATAGATGAGTAGTAGATAGACAGGAGTTACAGTAAATATTGATCTAGCTGGCAGGGGAAAACTAGAGAAAGTAGAAGGAAGGCGTCATCATTGATGTTTAACATATATTATACTTCAGTTTATAAATACG
Source organism: Budorcas taxicolor (assembly GCF_023091745.1). Classification (NCBI taxonomy): domain Eukaryota; kingdom Metazoa; phylum Chordata; class Mammalia; order Artiodactyla; family Bovidae; genus Budorcas; species Budorcas taxicolor. Next base: position 99,588,903 of record NC_068910.1, read on the forward strand.
CTATATACTGTTCATTCTCTCTCTGTGCATAAAGAATATTTACTTTGGCCTGGTTACTTAATGTTTGAAAGTATACCGCATAATAATTAGGTTTCATATTCTGATCTACCTGTCAATAAACTACCTTCTAAAAATTTTAGTAATCCCCAGGAACTATAATAATCCTAGCTAACTACAAAGTATTCAAATATATAACATTTGAAAGAGGAATAAAACACAGAAAAAGTGATTTAAAATCCCCATATTTTAGACATCTTTAACTCTACAGTGTTTAAGGGTGTATATGTTAATCTTTTTGCAGCTTTTAGCTGATAATCTACCTGGAACTTTGACTGGATTGATGAAAGACTCTACATAAACCTAAAAGGAGAAGATTGAAGGCAAAGTGAAATTTACAGTTTTGATCTTGAAGAAAAAATCAAGGAGGGAAAAATATATATTGTCTGTCAGAAGAGAAATTATTTCTATTAGGGTGTATCCTTTTAAAAAAGGTGTTTTTATATTCTCTATTAAAATTGTTTTTCACTAATGCTCTCTGGAATTATATCACCCAGAAAAAGCAATGCTCGCAGCAAAAGGTTGAAGATTTTCTTCACAAGGAAAATAATACTATGAGATTTTCAAAGGAAATACAGAATGTTTCTCTAATAAGCACATTAATAACTTGCAAATGTGTTCACATTTAGGGCAACAATTTATACTACCTTTCTCTCAAACTATAAGAATGTCTGCATTTATTTAAAGAAAACAAAAAACTGAAAACTAAGCAAAAAATGCTTTTGAAACAATTTTAAATTTAAGACATAGTTGACTTGATCCTGGTTGAACGGAATCTATTGGATGACCACATGTTCACAGTTGCTTATAAACTATTTCAGTTTGGTTCAGCCTCTCAGTCGTGTCCAACTCTTTGCGACCCCATGAATCACAGCACGCCAGGCCTCCCTGTCCATCACAAACTCCCAGAGTTTACCCAAACTCATGTCCATTGAGTAAGTGATATCATCCAGCCATATCATCCCCAGTCGTCCCCTTCTCCTCCTGCCCCCAATCCCTCCCAGCATCAGGGTCTTTTCAAATGAGGCAACTCTTCGCATGAGGTGGCCAAAGTATTAGAGTTTCAGCTTCAGCATCAGTCCTTCCAAAGAACACCCAGGGCTGATCTCTTTTAGGATGGACTGGTTGGATCTCCTTGCAGTCCAAGGGACTCTCAAGAGTCTTCTCCAACACCGCAGTTCAAAAGCATCAATTATATGGTGCTCAGCTTTCTTCACAGTCCAACTCTCACATCCATACATGACCAACGGAAAAACCATAGCCTTGACTAGATGGACCTTTGTTAACAAAGTAATGTCTCTGCTTTTGAATATGCTATCTAGGTTGGCCATAACTTTCTTCCAAAGAGTAAATGTCTTTTAATTTTGTGGCTGCAATCACCACCTGCAGTGATTTTGGAACCCAGAAAAATAAAGTCTGACACTGTTTCCCCATCTATTTCCCATGAAGTGATGGGACCAGATGCCATGATCTTCGTTTTCTGAATGTTGAGCTTTAAGCCAACTTTTTCACTCTCCTCTTTCACTTACATCAAGAGGCTTTTTAGTTCCTCTTCACTTTCTGCCATAAGGGTGGTGTAATCTACATATCTGAGGTTATTTCTCCCAGCAATCTTGATTCCAGCTCGTGCTTCTTCCAGCCCAGCATTTCTCATGATGTACTTTGCATATAAGTTAAATAAGCAGGTAACAATATACAGTCTTGATGTACTCCTTTTCCTATTTGGAACCAGTCTGTTATTCCATGTCCAGTTCTAACTGTTGCTTCCTGACCTGCCTACAGGTTTCTCAAGAGGCAGGTCAGGTTGTCTGGTATTCCCATCTCTGTTATGTGTCATTTTACACATAGACTTATGTCTGAATTAATTGTATTATTTTATGTCTCTTTTTTTCTTTTTTAGCCTTTTTGTTGCATAGTAGTTGGTTTAACATTCAGTTCCATTTTAAAGTTACATAATAAGAGCTTGTTTTAAAGCAATTAAGAGTACCTTACTCATAGATGCCATAGAGTAAATGATTCAGTTTTAGTCATCATCACTACCACCACCACCTCCACCACCAATGTCATTAGAATTGCTCCTGCCATAGTAGTTTCTGACAACTTATGAGAGCATTTTTAAACACTGTGTGTGAAGAACGTGCTAGGAGAATTTGGATTGCAAGTGTCGCAAACCAAATTCATGGAAGACTACGCACAAGTGATAAATATTAAAAGAGGACCAGTATTGAGCAGGTATACATGGTTGTTAAGAGCTGAATTAAGTCTCAATTCTACCATTTACTTTCCACGTGACTTTAGACAAGTTAATTAACCATTCTGTACCCCAATTTTTTTTTAAATCTATAGATAGAAATAATTATATCACCTATTTAATAAGGTCACTATGGCTATTGCTTTTAAAAATATTTAGGATTGAATTTACATGTTTACTGTTATGTGACTGATTCTGTTTGTTACTATTATTGTTGCTGTTATTAAGGCATTTTTAAAAATCAAAGGGGAAGTAGGCAACTGGTACTCAAGAAGGGAAACGGGATCAGAGATGACATAGAAACTATGAAGTCCTCCCTGTCTCTCACCCTGCATCTCTCTGTACATCAAGTTTAATCTAGTGAATGTTACTATTCCCATTCTACAACTGACAATTTTACAGTCACATAGTGTGATAAATAGGATCTGAAGTCCAGGCTGTAAAATTCCAAATGTTAGTTACTGAAAACTAGACTAGACATATTGACTAGAATTTATCAAGGTTGAAAGTAATGCCAAGTGATACCTGATATACTGTTTAATTGGTTAATTTTAATTAGTTGACAAGTACTTACATATGATGTTATCAGATCATCATTCAAGTTCATTGGTTTTACAGGAAGGGAGATGGATTTGTATCAGTGCATTGATCCATATTTTACTCCTTGGTATTCTTGAGAACAGTTGCCTGTTTCGAGATAACACAGTCATCCCATTACCTAAAATAATGAAGCAAATGAAGCATTTAAGCACTGAACATATATCATCTACCATATTGAGATCATGTGATCTTGTTGTTGTTGTGTTAGTCGCTCAGTCGTGCCCGACTCTTTGCGACCCCATGGACTGCCATCCACCAGGTTCCTCTGTCCATGAGATTTTCCAGGCAAGGATACTGGAGTGGGTTGCCATTTCCTTCTCCAGGGGATCTTCCCAACCCAGGGATCAAACCTGGGTCTCCTGCACTGCAGGCAAATTCTTTACCGACTGAGCTACAAGGGTACTGAGATCATGTGATCTACCCTTAATCTAGAGAAGCTAGGATATGGGAAGCTATAAACTGTTTAATGAAGACATCATGAGAAATACCTAACTCTACAATGAAGGGACTGTTGGTACTACTGACAAAGGTCAAAAGGAATGAAACCTTAATAAAAAAATAATAAGTGTTGTCATAATCAGACATAAAGAAAAAAACATATCTTTGGAAAGGCTCTAGGTACAAAATTTTAAATTTTAATCTTAAATAACTATTGAAAAAAGAATAAGCAGATATTATATTCTAGAGTGAAATATACAGATTTCTCAATAATTGTGTGTAAATTCCTGAAGTGTTTGAGATAAAAATTTTTTATTCTGCAGAGGACTGACCAAAATCTATGAAAGCAGTAATGAAATAATGAAAAGGGCAAAGTTGCAACCAATATCACAGAATTAAAGATAAAAGGATTGTGAGATGTTACTACTAACAATTATACATCAATAAAATGTATAACCCAGATGAATAAATTCCTATTTAGACAGAGGAGCCTGGTGGGCTACAATCCATGGTGCCACAAAGAGTCAGACAGGACTGAGCACACAAAATAAAGACATCCCTTGAAAGTTCATAAGCTGAATTCCTATCCTCAGAAAGTAGCCTTATTTGGAGATAGAGTCTTTAAAGAAATAAGTTAAAATGAGATCATTAGGGTGGCCCTAATCCAATATGAATAGTCTTCTTGTAAGAAGAAGAAATTTGGATAAATACAGTAAAGACAATGTGAAGACACAGAGAGTAGAGAGCCAACAAAAATATATAAGATATACAAAGAAAGGAAAGTATGCCGCCTACAGCAGAAAAAAGCAGGCAGTAGAAAATGCTCATGAAAACAAACAGATGCCACGTTGAAAAAGCAAACACATCTAAGCAGCCTCTATAAATATGTTCATAGCACTAACGGAAACCATGACTAAACAAACAAAAGAAGGTATGATGACATGGTCTGTTAGTCCTGGGTTGTATCTGGACTGAACATGAATTTGTCTGGATATAGTCTTCGTTTTATTTAGTAAGAATAAAGTATGTTTTAGCCTATGGAACAGGTCGGTAAAGAATTATTGGTTGAAAAATGTGCATTCCAGGTAATGATTTAGTGTACATAAATGATGTTATGTCAATAGTATCAATGAAATGAAGTTAAATAATTCAGAATATCATAAGCATACATGGTATATACGCATGTGCTTAGTGTGTGTTAGTTGCTTAGTCATGTCAGACTCTTTTGTAGCCCACCAGGCTCCTCTGTCCATGGAGTTCTCCAGGCAAGAATGCTAGAGTGGGTTGCCATTCCTTTTCCAATTTATGTGCATACATTAATATAATACAAAAATATATATATTGAGGTGGAGTCTAAGTCTGTTTGGGCTGCCATAATAAAAACACCATAGGCTGGGTGGCTTAAACAGCAGAAATGTATTTCTCACAATTCTAGAGGCGAGAAATCTAAGATCAAGGGGCCAGCAGATGCACTTTCTGGTCTATAGATGGACACCTTCTTGATCTATGTTCATATATTGGTGGAGTTGAGGGAGGAGGAGAAAAAGAGAGAGAAATAAAAAAGAAAGAAAATGAGAGGAATGGAGAAAGGAAGGGAGGAGAGAAGGAAAGAAGGGGTAGATTTAACTTTGATCAAAAACAATCCTCTGCTTTGCAGTTAATAATGGGAAAGAGAGAATACCCCTCTGCTTACCTGTAACTTTTAGTCTATAAGGAAGATAACCATAAAGGAAGCAATTATGAGGGTAATAAATTTAGGGAATCACACAGGAAAATAAAAATTAATGAATTTTTGATGAAATTTTGATCAATTAATGAACAAATAAAAACAGAACAAAACCAACAACCAAATAATTGAATTAAATTTTTAAAAAGTGGAAAGAAAAACTAAACGACTGGTATAAAGCCCTCATCGCGTGTAGTAGATATGAGTAAAAATTCAGCAATTCAGCACAATCAAATGCAAAATAAGGGAAAAACTGAATTAAAAGCACATATACATATTTATTCAATTAGGTACAAATGAGCAATAGAGCAAAAATTAGGCTCATTTTAATTTTTTTTAATTTCTCAATAAATACTGAAAAAAAATTAGCACATTTTCAGAGATTTGTGAAAAAGGTATTATCAAACAAGTTGTTCTCTTTGTGAAGAATAGAAAAATATTTTCAAATATTAAATGTCTCAAAAATTACTACTACCTGTGGAAAAGCTGCGATAAATGTAAAGCATTATATAACCATGTTAACCTAGAATATTATGCTGCCATTCATATAATATATTCAGTTTTAAATATATCACACTGATAAATTTCCTTTGTGCCAGATACTGTTCCAAGTATTTTATGTGCATTGCATTTTTCAACATTTATGCAATTTCATTAGCTTTATTTACTTTTGAGGAAACTGAGGCACAAAGAGTTTAAATGAACTGTCCAATCATGGATCTGGTGTATAGGTAAGAGCACTCTAACTTCAGAGATCCACTCTATGCTCTTTCTTATAATATGCTATTAAGAAGGAAAGATGCAGAAAGCAATATGTATATATGGTGTGATTTTGATATCATTTATTTCAACCAATCTTTTGAAAGGACTACCAAGAGCCATGGGTTATAGCTATCATATGTTACATTTTCTATAATTAGAAATATAACTTGGAAAATGCTCCATTTTTAATTAACAGAAAGGACTAATGAAAACCATATTAAATACTTATATATCTATTTTTCATAATCATAAGTGGTTATTTCAATTTTGACTTTATAAGATTTTTCTTAAAATAAAGTAATATATATAAACTTTAAGTTCCTTCTTCCGAGAAAACTTTTAATTCCATTTCTCCATAGTGATAAGGTGGGTGGATAATCATAATTTAATACAACACTTTATAATACTTGTATTACATTTTGTCTACCTATAAGTATTTCTAGAAGCACAAAGAGCAATCATTTACATAATTTTACAAAGCTATACAAAATCCTTTTGCCATTTGACTTATTCACTTATTTTCTTTCTTGAGATATAGCCAAGTTGATATATGCACAACTAGTTTATTTTTTAACCCCTATATACAAAATATTCACAAACGTATATCTATTCTACCAAAGTACTCAAGTTATGTGCAAGTTTTCTGAACTACAAACAAAGCTACAATGAACATCTTTAGACATATAAAACTTTCTCCAATATGTAAAACTAAAACTTAGATTACAGACAGGGTCAGAGACAGATTTTTTTTGTTTTTTTTTTTTTTAAGGATAAATGCTCATTTGCAGCTCATTTGTAGAAAGTACTCATTTGCAGTTTCTACTTCTGTTTCAGAGAAAAGGAAAAAAGAGGAATGAGTCTTTTTCTTCCCCTTTCCTGAGAACAAAGAAGATAAAGAGAACAGTGAGCAGGCCTGAATATTCCTAGTCTTTTTTTACTTTAACTGATCCTAATTCTGAATGTCTGTAACTAAGTTTGCTTCTCTGCCCCCTAATTCTGCAGAAGCTACAACTCACTTTTTTTTTTTTTTTTTCTTTTTGACTCTGCTAAATACATCCCCTAACTGGTATTCACCCTTACAACACCCTTCCCCTTGTAGCTACATATCAGAAAGAAGGCCACAGAGACAACTAACTGCCAGACTCAATTACTGGGTTACTTATGCCAGTTTATGACTGTCTTTGAAACAGTGGAAGAGGAGAAATCAAGAACCTATCACCTTTGTTCCTCATGACCAGACTTCTGACTGCAAGCCCTTACCTTATATAAGCCCCTAGACTCCTCACAGTGAAGGGGCACAGTTCTTGAGGCATGAGGCTACTGTTTTTCCCTCTCTGCTGGCTGAAAATTAAAGCCATCTTTGATCTCTGGGTTGAAAAGATCCCCTGGAGAAGAGAAAGGCTACCCACTCGACTGTTTTGGTCTGGAGAATTCCATGGACTGTATAGTCCAAGGGGTCACAAAGAGTTGGACACGACTGAGTTACTTTCATTTTGTATTTGCTCCAAACTCTGTCTCCATATTTTTTTCATTCAGCTTCAGTGGGCAAGGAAGGCCAAGATTTTGGCCAGCAAGAGTTCTACATGTTAAGGAGATTGGAAGTTACCACTTTATCCCAACAAGTTAAAAGCAGAACAGACTGTAAAATCAACATATCTTCTTGAATTCATAAAACAGTAGAGGACACAGGTAAATCACTACCTCCAAGACTGGAGAGTCAGAAAGGAGAATTCAGGGAATCATGGCTTACCTGAAGCTGAGACTCGCAAGCAGAAACCACTCTGAAGCTGGTGCTAGAGTAAGAATACCTGAACTTATTTGACAAACTGCTAGAAGCTCAGTGTGGGCAAGTCTCAGAGTTAAAAACTCCAGGGGGTGCAAGTAATACAGAGGCCCCCACGATATTGTGAGATTTTCCTCCAGGAGCTCATCCAATGTCCCAAAGTAAACATCTGAGAAGAATTGCTGGACTTCTGGAAGAGAAGGGAGAAAGAAACTAGTTTGAAATTTACCAGAGCACTGTTATTCTTACCAAGGTCTCCTCTTAGGGGAAATTAATTAACTAAGCACAAGCTGGAATCGAGACTGCCTGGAGAAAAATCAATAACCTCAGATATGCAGATGACACCACCTTTAAGGAAGAAAGCAAAGAAGAACTAAGGAGCCTCTTGATGAAAGTGAAAGAGGAGAGTGAAAAGTTGACTTAAAACTCAACATTCAGAAAACTTGAGATCATGGCATCTGTTCCCATCACTTCATGGCAAATAGATGGGGAAACAGTGACAGACTTTATTTTGGAGACTCCAAAATCACTGCAGATGGTGACTGCAGCCATGAAATTAAAAGACACTTGCTCCTTGGAAGAAAAGTTATGACCAACCTAAGCAGCATATTAAAAAGCAGAGACATTAATTTGCCAACAAAGGTCCATCTAGTTAAAGCTATGGCTTTACCAGTAGTCATGTATGACTATAAAGAAAGCTGAGTGCCGAAGAATTGATGCTTTTGAACTGTGGTGTTGGAGAAGACTCTTGAGAATCCCTTGGACTGCAAGGAGATCCAACTAGTTTATCCTAAAGGAAATCAGCCCTGAATATTCATTGGAAGGACTGATGTTGAGGCTGAAACTCCAATACTTGGGTCATCTGATGCAGAGAACTGACTCATTGGAAAAGACCCTGATGTTGGGAAAAATTGAAGGCAGGATAAGGGGATGACAGAGGATGAGATGGTTGGATGGCATCACCAACTCAATGGAATGAGTTTGAGTAAGCTCCGGGAGTTGGTGATGGACAGGGAGGCCTGGCGTGCTGCAGTCCATGGGATCACAAGGAGTCAGACACAACTGAGCGACTGAACTGAAGTAAACCTGAATCAAAGCCTAATTGACCTGGGGGAAGGGAAATAACCAACCTCAGCTGGCTCTATCCTTGCAAGTGGAAGAGGGAAAAACTCACCTCCAGCCAATTTTAGCCTTCTTGTCCCACCTAGGTGAGGATAAAATACTGAGAAACATTTCTAATGAGAGCATAGGCTCATTAGAAAGCTGAGACCTAATCAGATCATACAACATATGACCATAGTAGGGTCATAGAACACTCTCCACCCTAGACACCTCCCTTTAACATTACTGCCATGCCCAGGCCATGTACTCAGTCATGTCTGACTCTTTGTAGCCCCATGGACCATAACCCACCAGACTCCTCTGTCTATGGGATTTTCCAGGACAGAATACTGAAGTGGATTGCCATTCCCTTCTCCAGTAACATTACTAAAGGCCTTTTAACAGCAGTTTCTTTACCTGAAGCATCATGTTTGGCTTATAAGAAAGTACAATGAAAAAAGTAATAAACATAATTTGAAGAGGCAGAGCAAGTGCCAGAGCCAGACATGGCAGAGCTGTTAATATAATCAAACTGGGAAGTTAAAACAACTGTGATTAATATATCATGGCTCCCTACTCCAGTACCTTTGCCAGGAAAATCCCATGGAAGGAGGAGCCTGGTAGGCAGCAGTCCATGGGGTCGCTAGAGTCAGACACGACTGAGCAACTTCACTTTCACTTTTCACTTTCATGCATTGGAGAAGGAAATGGCAACCCACTCCAGTGTTCTTGCCTGGAGAATCCCAGAGATGGGGAAGCCTGGTGGGCTGCCGTCTATGGGGTCACACAGAGTCGGACATGACTGAACTGAAGTGCAGCAGCAGCAATGATTAATATAGTAATGGCTCTAATGAATAAAACACAGCCTGTAAGAACCACTGATCAATGTAAGCAGAGATGGAAATTCTAAGGAAAAAAAAAAAAATGAAGAAGGGTTAGAAATCAAAAACGCTATATCAGAAATGAAGACTACTTTTGGTAGGTTCATTAGTAGATGATACAGCAGAGGAAAGAATCTCTGACCTAAAAAATTAAAAGCAATAAAATGTTAGAAAATTACCCAAAATTAATGTCAGATACCAAAACATAGATCCAGGAAGCTCATAAAATGCCAAATTCTCCAAACAAGAATTTTGCAAAGTTAACACTACAATTATCTCTAAAACATGAAGAAAAATAATGACATTCTCAGCAAACAAAAACTGAGGGAATTTGCTGCCAGTAGACTTGCCTTAGAAGAAATGTTAAAAGTTCCTTAGAGAGAAGAAAGGAGAAGGCAATGACACCCCACTCCAGTATTCTTGCCTGTAAAATCCCATGGACAGAGGAGCCTGGTGGGCTGCAGTCCATGGCGTCACGAAGAGTCAGACACGACTGAGCAGATTCACTTTCACTTTTCACTTTCATGCATTGGAGGAGGAAATGGCAACCCACTCCAGTGTTCTTGCCTGGAGAATCCCAGGGACAGGGGTGCCTGATGGGCTGCCGTCTATAGGGTCACACAGAGTCAGACACGACTAAAGAGACTTAGCAGCAGCAGCAGCAGCAGAGAGAAGAAAAATAACATAGGTCAGAAACTTAGATCTACATAAGAAGGAATAATTTAAAGTAAAATTAAATATTTCAGTTTTCTTATTCTTAATCTAAAGAGGCAGGTCAGGTGGTCTGGTATTCCCATCTCTTTCAGAATTTTCCACAGTTTATTGTGATCCTCACAATCAAAGGCTTTGGCATATTCAATAAAGCAGAAATAGATGTAGTTCTGAGACTCTCTTGCTTTTTTGATGATCCAGCGGGTGTTGGCAATTTGATCTCTGGTTCCTCTGCCTTTTTGAAAACCAGCTTGAACATCTGGAAGTTCATGGTTCACATATTGCTGAAGCCTGGCTTGGAGAATTTTGAGCATTACTTTACAAGCATGTGAGATGAGTGCAATTGTGTGGTACTTTGAGCATTCTTTGGCATTGCCTTTCTTTGGGATTGGAATGAAAACTGACTTTTTCCAGTCTTGTGGCCACTGCTGAGTTTTCCATATTTGCTGATATTGAGTGCAGCACTTTCACAGAACTGGACATGGAACAGACTGGTTCCAAATAGGAAAAGGAGTACCCCAAGGCTGTATATTGTCACCCTACTTATTTAACTTATATGCAGAATACATCATCAGAAATGCTGGGCTGGAAGAAGCACAAGCTGGAACCAATATTGCTGAGAGAAATATCAATAACCTCAGGTATGCAGATGATACCACCCTTATGGCAGAAAATAAGAGGAACTAAAAAGCCTCTTGATGAAAGTGAAAAAGGAGAGTGAAAAAGTTGGCTTAAAGCTCAACATTCAGAAAACGAAGATCATGGCATCCAGTCCCATCACTTCATGGGAAATAGATGGAGAAACAGTGGAAACAGTGGCAGATTTTATTTTTCTGGGTTCCAAAATCACTGCAGATGGTGATTGAAGCCATGAAATTAATATGCTTACCCCTTGGAAGGAAAGTTATGACCAATCTAGACAGCATATTCAAAAGCAGAGACATTACTTTGCCAACAAAGGTCCATCTAGTCAAGGCTATGGTTTTTCCAGTAGTCATATATGGATGTGAGAGTTGGACTGTGAAGAAAGCTGAGCGCTGAAGAATTGATGCTTTTGAACTGTGGTGTTGGAGAAGACTCTTGAGAGTCCCTTGGACCACAAGGAGATCCAACCAGTCCAATCTAAAGGAGATCAGTCCTGGGTGTTCTTTGAAAGGAATGATGCTAAAGCTAAAACTCCAGTACTTTGGCCACCTCATGCGAAGAGCTGACTCATTGTTAAAGACTCTGATGGTGGGAGGGATTTGGGGCAGAAGGAGAAGGGACGACAGAGGATTAGATGGCTGGATGGCATCACTGACTCGATGGATGTGAGTCTGAGTGAACTCCGGGAGTCGGTGATGGACTGGGAGTCCTGGCGTGCTGCGATTCATGGGGTCGCAAAGAGTTGGACACGACTGAGCGACTGAAATGAAGTGAACTGAACTGATTCTTAATCTAACAGACAAAAGTTCTTTCAAATCAATAATAGCAACAGTATATTTTATTATACATGCTTATATATATATCAGAGAAGGCAATGGCAACCTACTCCAGTACTCTGCCTGGAAAATCCCATGGACAGAGGAGCCAGGTAGGCTGTAGTCCATAGGGTCACGAAGAGTCGTACACGACTGAGCAGCTTCACTTTCACTTTCACGTATTGGAGAAGGAAATGGCAACCCACTCCAGTGTTCTTGCCTGGAGAATCCCAGGGACGGGGGAGCCTGGTGGGCTACCGTCTATGGGGTCGCACAGTCAGACATGACTGAAGCGACTTAGCAGCAGCAGCAGCAGCAGCAGCAGCTTATATATAAAGTTTACATATAATGTGTGTATGTATAGTATGCTTAAATGCGTATATATAAAACAAAGTGAACGATGGCAATGTTACTAGAAATTTGAATACAGAAAATTAAGTATAAGGCAGTATTAGCTGGGAAAATGGATTAATAATTATTTAAATAAATAAAAGAGGATTCTAAGTTTTAAGGATTAATAGACAGGGAGCAGCTACTATTCCTAGGGCTGAGGAAGAATACCAAGGAAGAAATATTCTTGGAAGTAGAAGTCCTACAAGGCTGAAATGCTGCCTGCAGTGTGGGAGCCAGGTTTGATCCTTGGATCAGGAAGATCCCCTGGAGAAGGGCATGGCAACCCACTCCAGTATTAATGCCTGGAGAAAACCATGGCTGGAGAAGTCTGAAGATCTACAGTCCATAGGGTTGCAAAGAACCAGTCACAACTGAGCAACTACACTGTGGAGAAGGCATAATTGCAGCGCAAAGTCATAGTGAAGAAGTTTGCTGAGGTGCCTCTACCAGGAGCTTGTCTGTTATTAGCCACCTCTGGGGTGCAGAATCTAACACTGGTCCATATGGCAAAGGAAAAGTAGCTAACAGAAGGTGCTAGAGAGACATGACAAGGCATAGCAGATAGGTGTTTCTAGTTTTTGCTTGTTTTTCTTCTAGGGTCACAGCTGCCAGCAGTTAAAATGCAGGAAATCCCCAGGTGCTGAGCCTCTAGTGAGTTTCTACTGCACTGCAGCAGATAACTTTTTGTGGACTAAGTCTAGTTTCTGGCCCCTGAGTGGTTGAATTCCTATGCACTCTCTTTGTCCCATGGCTGCCTAGTGAACTCTGTGTGCCAGCCCTCTCTTTTCCTCCAATTTCACAACATCGTGACATCCCCTTCATATCTAGAAGTATATACTTCACTCCACCTGGCAAGTGAGATATTCCTTTTCAAAATCTAAGATTATATTAGTAATACAAACCTAGGCAAATATGAAAATGAAAGTGTTAGTTGGTCAGTCGTGTCTGACTCTGTGATCCCATGGGCCATAGCCCGCTAGGCTCCTCTGTCCATGGGATTCTCCAAGCAAGAATACTGAAGTGGGCTGCCATTTCCTTCTCCAGGTATGGTCTTTCCAGTAGTCATGTACAAATGAGAAAATTGGACCATAAAGAAGGTTGACCACTGAAGAACTGATGTTTCAAGTTGTAACGCTGGAGAAAGCTCTTTAGAGTCTCTTGGATAGCAAGGAAATAAAGCCAGTCATTCCTAAAAGAAATCAACCTTGGATATTCATTGGAAGGACTGATGCTGAAGCTGAAGCTCCAAAACTGACCACCTGATGCAGAAAGTCACCTCATTGGAAAAGACTCTGATGCTGGGAAAGGTTGAAGGTTAAAGGAGAAGGAGGTGGCAGAAGATAAGATGGTTGGACAGCGTCACTGAACTCAATGGGCATGAATTTGAGCAAGCTGCAGGAGATAGTGGAGAACAGACAAGCCTGGTATGCTGCAGTCCATGGGGTCATAAAGAATCAGACATGACTTAGCAACTGAACAACAACAGCAACATTTGTAGTGGAATTAATGATTCAGCTCTATGTCCCTTACATGGCTTGACCATGCTCCCGATCGTGTAGCTTTCCCCAGTCTTCCTGTTACCTGAGCAGTAGTTCAAAGCTAGGAGTAGTCATAAGCAACAATTGTAAGTATTTAACCTACTTTTGTAGACAGAGAGAGTCTACCAAAGCCCTAGTTCTTCACAGGGAGTTTAGCTCTCCTCCTTTACATTTATAAGATAATTTTAACAGTCTTTACTAGACTGAGGTTAAACACATCTGTGGCTTCTGCTCACTATTCTGTGTTAGGTAAACAGGTTTATTTTATCTTGTTTTTGATGATGGTAATGTTTTTAAAATATATTTTGACATATATTTTATCCATTATTGCTCTAAATTTATGTAGGAGTTTGGGTTATTTCTTTGTGAATTCATAATATGATCTTGACAAGAAGAGTATCCTTCTACAACAAAGGTAGAGTAGAGATGGCTGGAGAGAAAACTAAAAATATATATTATCAGAAGGCATAAGTGCTCATAAAGTATACTTTCCTACATGTTTCCTCTTTAAAAAAACACACTCCTGTGGAAATAATCCACCAAGGAAAATGTATGCTTTTGATTTTGGAATTTGTTTAAATTATCATTTTATTTTACTATATATAATCTTTTATATATCAATCCATTTTTAAATGGTATATATTCAGAAAAAGAACTCCAGAATATGTCAGTATGCTATATTCATAACTATTATCATTGAGTTTTTCTTCATCTGCCTATTCTTTTCAATGATATAAGGATTGCCTTTAGAAATTTAAAACTCACATTTTCAGACTAAGAGTCATATGTTGATGAATAGTTTCTGTGAATCAAATGTCAAAATAAATGATTGGTTAATTATTCAGAGGGATTATATATTAATTCATTTTGAAAATTAACAGCATAATTGCAAAGTACCATTAGCTAATACATGCCTTTCTGAATGGGAATCCAAATTAAGGAGAAACTTTTAAGCCAGTAAATATTTATCAAGAAAACTGAGGTTTGATAAAATGTTGATAAAATGTTTTTCTCCTATTTTATTTATATGATTAATTTTTTTTGTTGTCTTCACTTCTCACCATAACCATTTTGTTTTTAGAATTTACATAAAATTTCTATATGGAGTCATCTGATAATAACAACAAGAACAGCAAAAACAAAATATGAAGAGTTTTAAAGGATTTTGAAAGATTGTCTGTGTATCACCAATTACAACCTGTTATCTTGAAATGACAGTGAAACTTTTTGACAATTTTTAATAAACAAAAACTTTTTAAAATAAAAATTTTTCATGAACTTTTATGCTTTATAGATTGCAGAGATAATATGATTTCTCTGTATGGAATCTAATATGAATGAGTTCAATAGTTAAACATTTATAAATGGAAAACTGGAAAGTTCTAAGGGGCACTTGGTGGCATAATTAGTGATTATTCCTCATCCCATTTATTAGTTATTCTTATAAGATTATATATAAACTTTCCCTTTTCTTTGGGTAGTCTTAAAGTTAAGAAATAGCAAAAAAAAAAATAAAAATAAATTCTTCTTTGTATAGGATTGCAGATAACATTATGAAACATCAGGCAAGCAATTCATCATTGTCATTTGGGTTAACTGTCTACCTTTGGAATGCATTAACTTTATATACAGATGACTTCTCTAATATTTTTTTCACTTATTTTTTCTATTATCCTTAGAACTGATCCCCATGAAGTCATTTTGTCACCTTAATTTATCAACACCATTCCTTGGAAGGATTTGTAGTAGAATTTTATAAATCAGATAACTATGAGACTAAATCATATTTCCTAATGAAATAATATATTTGTATAGATTGAAAGCTGATGTGTAAATCATGTTCTCAAATGGCCTGATACTTGTCATGTTTTATTGATACCCACTATTTGAGAATAACAGGCTTCCCTGGTCTCCCTGGGTTTCAGGCTTCCCTGGTAGCTCAGTTGCTAAAGAATCTGCCTGCAATGAGGGAGACCTGGGGTCAATCCCTGGGTCGAGAAGATCCCCTGGAGGAGGACAGGGCAACCCACTCCAGTATTCTTGCCTGGAGAATCCCAGGGACAATGGAACCTGGTGGGCTGCAGTGCACGGGGTTACAAAGAGTTGGATGTGACTAAGTGACTAAGCACACGAACACTATTTAAGAAAAGCAATTGTATTGCATATTGAAAGTTCAAACAGAAAAATGCCTGATGTAAACCAGAAGAAAAATTTAAATACAATTTATTTTATTAATTCAGACTAGTAATAGATACTATTACCTTAATATTTTTGTGGCTTTCTTCTGCTTGATTTTTCAGTCTCATCTTTTAAACGCACCAATCTGCAGATATCACAGTCAATTGCTTATGATTTCCCAGAGTCAAGATCCTTGGACAGGCTTCCTCTGAAGATGAAATTGTAATTGTATGTTTTTTACAGCCTTCAGTTCGAGGGATTTGTAGTAATTACCACTACAAATTTGTAGTAATTACTACTACAAATCCAAAACACAGAATCTTGTATCAAAAGATAAAATGTTCTGAATTCAATGACTGATATGTTGACAAGCTAACAAATTTGTAAGAAATAGAAGTACCAGCCCCAAGCATACTGTATCCTGCATCAGACATAGACTGGTGATTCAATTCTTACATGATAGGGCTGGTGCATGGGGATGACCCACAGAGATGTTATGGGGAGGGAGGTGGGAGGGGGGTTCATGTTTGGGAACACATGTAAGAATTAAAGATTTTAAAATTAAAAAAAAATAAAAAACTAAAAAAAAAAAAAAAAGAAAAGAAATAGAAGTACCATAAGTTTTAACAAATTAATTAGATGAAACATAAATCCCTATTTTTGTGTTCACCCATCATATTCTCTAAAGACAAGGAAACATCCTCTTTATAAAGGAAAAATAAATTATTTGAACAAAGGGTTAGAAATCATGTATCTTTATCTCATTCCCAAATCAAGAATTTCCTCTTCAAGTTCCTAGTAAATGATAATTTAGCATCTGCCAGAGCACTGCTAGTCTCTTTCAACTCACAACTTGACATTTCTCTTTATTTTTAGCTTCTTCTCTGTAACATATATTAGTTTACTTAATGAGTATTTATGGAGCACTGTTCTAGGTATAAATAATTATAGAACTTGCTCTTAAGACCATGTAATCAAGTGGTAAAACTCACTAATCACTGCTAATTCTGATCTCAACAAAGAACGTTGTGTTATTTGAAGAGACATGAGCCCCTATGTTTCTTTTCTAAGCTAGACATCATAGGACCCTTAGATTGTTGCTTGGGAGACCATTTTCAGATAAGATTTTCTAGTTTCACTACCTTAATGTTTCTAGTTTGGCCATCCTCTTTTATAAACATAGAACATGAGTTGCTTATACCCACAGTTCAAAGTGAGTGGAATTATTAATTTTTTTGATTATTTTAACTTCAGTATAGACCCTTAAATTGTCTCCTTTAATATGTTTAGCATTATTGAGTCTTTTGTTTTAGATGTCCAAGGACATTTTACCTTATCTAATCTATCCAGACCCTATCCAAAATCCTACAATTTAGCTAATTTGCTTTTTACATTCTAATTAGATAAACTAAGGAGCAGTGGCTGCATGGGGTGCAGGAGGGCTGAGAGGAGCTACTACATGTTCAAGGTCAGGAGGGGCAGCTGTGAGGAGATACCCCTCATCCAAGGTAAGAGAAACCCAAGTGAGACTGTAGGTGTTGTGAGAGGGCATCAGAGGACAGACACACTGAAACCATAATCACAGAAAACTAGCCAATCTGATCACATGGACGACAGCCTTGTCTAAATCAATGAAACTAAGCCATGCCCTGTGGGGCCACCCATGACAGGGGTTATGATGGAGAGGTCTGACAAATGTGGTCCACTGGAGAAGGGAATGGCAAACCACTTCAGTATTCTTGCTTTGAGAACCCCATGAACAGTATGAAGAGGCAAAATGATAGGATACTGAAAAGAAAAACTCCCCAGGTCGGTAGGTGCCCAATATTCTACTGGAGATCAGTAGAGAAATAACTCCAAAAAGAATGAAGGGATAGAGCCAAAGTAAAAACAGTACCCAGCTGTGGATGTGACTGGAGATAGAAGCAAGGTCCAATGCTGTAAAGAGCAATATTGCATAGGAATCTGGAATGTCATGTCCATGAATCAAGGCAAATTGAAAGTGGTCAAACAGGAGATGTCAAGAGTGAACGTGGACATTCTAGGAATCAGTGAACGAAAATGGACTGGAATGGGTGAATTTAACTCAGATAACCATTATATCTACTACTATGGGCATGAATCAATTAGAAGAAATGGAGTAGCCATCATGGTCAACAAAAGAGTCCAAAAGGCAGTGAAGTGAAGTGAAGTCACGCAGTCATGTGACTCATTGTTACCCCGTGGACTGTAGCCCACCAGGCTCCTCCGTCCATGGGATTCTCCAGGCAAGAATACTGGAGTTGGCTGTCATTTCCTTCTCCAGAGGATCTTCCCAACCCAGGGATTGAACCTGGGTCTCCCGCATTGAAGGCAGACACTTTAACCTCTGAGCTACCAGGGAAACCAAAGGCAGTACTTGGATGCAATCTCAAAAATGACAGAATGATCTCTGTTTGTTTCCAAGGCAAACCATTCAATATCACCGTAATCCAAGCCTATGCCCTAACCAGTAACACTGAAGAAGCTGAAGTTGAACAGTTCTATGAAGACCTCCAGACCTTTTAGAACTAACACCCAAAAAAGATGTCCTTTTCATTGTAGGGAACTGGAATGCAAAAGTAGGAAGTCAACAAACACCTGGAGTAACAGGTAAATTTGGCCTTGGAGTACAGAATGAAGTAGGGCAAAGGCTATTAGAGTTTCACCAAGAAAGCATACTGGTCATAGCAAACACCCTCTCTCAATGACACAAGAGAAAACTCTACACATGGACATCACCAGATTGTCAACACCGAAATCAGATTGATTATAGTTTTTGCAGCCAAAGATGGAAAAGCTTTATATAGTCGGCAAAAACAAGACCAGGAGCTGACTGTGGCTCAGAGCATGAACTCCTTATTGCCAAATTCAGACTTAAATTGAAGATAGTAGGGAAAACCACTAGACCATTCAGATATGACCTAAATCAAATCCCTTATGATTATACAGTGGAAGTGAGAAATAGATTTAAGGGACTAGATCTGATAGATAGAGTGCCTGATGAACTATGGATGGAGGTTCATGACATTGTACAGGAGACAGGGATCAAGACCACCTCCATGGAAAAGAAATGCAAAAAAGCAAAATGGCTGTCTGAGGAGGCCATACAAATATCTGTGAAAAGAAGAGAAGCTAAAAGCAAAGGAGAAAAGGAAAGGCATAAGCATCTGAATGCAGAGTGCCACAGAATATCAAGGAGAGATAAGAAAGCCTTCCTCAGTGATCAATGTAAAGAAATAGAGGCAAACAACAGAATGGGAAAGCCTAGAGATCTCTTCAAGAAAGTTAGAGATACCAAGGGAACATTTCATGCAAAGATGGACTCAATAAAGGACAGAAATAGTATGGACCTAACAGAAGCAGAAGATATTAAGAAGAGGTGACATGAATACACAGGAGAAGTATATAAGAAAGATCTTCATGACCCAGATAATCATGATGGTGTGATCACTCATCTAGAGCCAGACATCCTGGAATGTGAAGTCAGGTGGGCCTTAGGAAGCATCACTAAGAACAACATAGTGGAGGTGATGGAATTCCAGTGGGGCTATTTTAAATCCTGAAAGATGATGCTGTGAAAGTGCTGCAGTCAATATACCAGCATATTTGTAAAACTCAGCAGTGGCCACAGGACTGGAAAAGGTCAGTCTTCACTCCAATCCCAAAGAAAGGCAATGCCAAAGAATGTTCAAACTACCACACAATTGCATTCATCTCACACACTAGTAAAGCAATGCTCAAAGTTCTCCAAGGCCGGCTTTAGCAATACATGAACCATGAACTTCCAGATGTTTAAGCTGGTTTTAGAAAAGGCAGAGGAACCAAAGACCAAATTGCCAACATCCCCTGGATCATGGAAAAAGCAAGAGAGTTCCAGAAAAACATCTATTTCTGCTTTATTTACTATGTCATAGCCTTTGACTCCGTGGATCATAATAAACTGTGGAAGATTCTGAAAGAGATGGGAATACCAGACCACTTGTCCTGCCTCTTGAGAAATCTGTATGCAGGTCAGGAAGCAAGAGCTAGAACTGGACATGGAACAACAGACTGGTTCCAAATAAGAAAAGGAGTGTGTCAAGGCTGTATATTGTAACCCTGCTTATTTAACTTATATGCAGAATACATCATCAGAAATGCTGGGCTGGAAGAAGCACAAGCTGGAACCAATATTGCCGAGAGAAATATCAATAACTTCAGATATGCAGATGATACCACCCTTATGGCAGAAAATAAGAGGAACGAAAAAGCCTCTTAATGAAAGTGAAAAAGGAGAGTGAAAAAGTTGGCTTAAATCTGAACATTCAGAAACGAAGATCATGGCATCCAGTCCCATCACTTCATGGGAAATAGATGGCGAAACGGTGGAAACAGTGGCAGATTTTATTTTTCTGGGTTCCAAAATCACTGCGGATGGTGATTGCAGCCATGAAATTAAAAGATGCTTACTCCTTGGAAGGAAAGTTATGACCAATCTAGATAGCATATTCAAAAGCAGAGACATTACTTTGCCAACAAAGGTCCATCTAGTCAAGGCTATGGTTTTTCCAGTAGTCATGTATGGATGTGAGAGTTGGACTTGAAAAAAGAGAGAGCTGAGCACTGAAGAACTGATGCTTTTGAACTGTGGTGTTGTAGAAGACTCTTGAGAGTCCCTTGGACTGCAAGGAGATCCAACCAGTCCAATCTAAAGGAGATCAGTCCTGGGTGTTCACTGGAAGGACTGATGCTAAACCTGAAACTCCAAACTTTGGCCACCTCATGCAAAGACTTGACTCACTGGAAAAGACCCTGATGCTGGGAGGGATTAGGGGGAGGAGGAGAAGGGGACGACAGAGGATGAGATGGCTGGATGGCATCACCGACCCAATGATATGAGTTTGAGTGAACTCCGGGAGTGGTGATGGACAGGGAGGCCTGGTGTGCTGAGATTCATGGGGTCGTAGAGTTGGACAGGACTGAGCCGCTGAACTGAACTGAACTAAACTGAACTGAAGATAAACTGAAAAATACAAGGCAAGATCAGTGACAAAATCCTAAGCCGTATACTTATAGATTTTATTTGATCAGGATGTGGAGTCTGTGAAAAACCAAGAGTATATATATATTTTTAAGAGGTTTAATCTGACATTCAAATGGATATTGATTCCACACTTGCCCTGATATATTTAAAACTATTATTCAAAAAATGAATCAGTGGTGTCAAAATACATTGTACCTGAACTTAGGCTAATATCAATTAATTTATCATATGAGACAACTTAAAGGAATGATTTTAGTATGACATTTACTATCCACAAACAGAAAATTCTTTTCTTTATAAAATATTATTTTTAAAAAAGCAACACCAGGTAGAATAAATTTAAACAAAACAAGCATACTTGTTCCTATAAGGTATGAAAGTATTTTAATTACCTTAGAAAAATGTTTGAATAAATACATTCATTTATACATTTTTAATGAACCCAAGTTCCTTTAATTACAAGAATCTCCAGTTGCAAAATGTTTTGTTGAAGTTTTGTAATCTTTTTTCAAGAAGATACACAATCTGTCAGTAATCAAAATCCTCAGCATACACTCATAAATAAGTTTTACAAGTAGTTCTATATTTTTAATTTTAAAATGTGTTGCTCTGGTAATTAAAAAAATAACTTTAATGCTAATCTATATGACTCATACTTCTTTATTTGATTTTTTTGTTTCCATAGTAAATTTTTCTATTATAACACTTAACACATGTTTGTCTTCTACCCTTCGGATATAAATTCTGGAAAGTGTGCACTATTTCTACCTTGTTTTCCATTCTGTTCCCTAACTGTACTACGGTCCCCAGCATATAATGCGAGAACTGTAAAGATTTTTGATTGAAACTCAGGACAGTTAGAATGTAAACAATCTAAGAAACAGAAGGTTGAGAACTTCAGATAAATATCCTCGCTTGATTTTAGCTATCCTTCCACTCTGGGAAAAAGATGAGGGCAGATGAAATTATTTCCAAGGTGCAACTCAGCCCTGAGGATTTTATTATGTCATTCGTGGGCTAAGAATTGGCATGTACTAAAAATATGTAGAATGTCCTCTCCCAAAAGACCTCATTAAATTTTAAGCCAGGCTTGACAGGCATGGATGTTCAGAGAGCCCAGGTGCTAGCTTCAGCACCATATCTTTTTCCACAATATATAAGCTGCTTTTCCCTACAAGGAAACATACTACAGCCCTTCACTGTCGCCTTTCTATAGGGGAGGGGTGGCTGGGCACTTCCCGGAGAATGAGCACAAACTCTGCAGTGGGTGCAAGGAGCTGGCTCAATTTTCTGGGAATTAGGAGTAGCTATAGTTTCATTGTGTTTAGTGTATAATGGACTCCTTTAACTACACATCTCCAGGGCTTCCTTAGCTGCTAGGAGACCCCACTCAAGTGTTCAGTGAAGGAAACCCTCTTGATTCAAAGATTCAGGATATGAGAATTTGAATACCCACTGCATCCTGCCCCCCTGGTGCCACTCTAGCCCTCTGTTGCCTGCAGATGGCCTGGCCTGGCAAACACTTCCCTTGTTCAAAAGGAGATTAGCAGGTGTTAAAGACCACTGGCTCCTGATCAAGGATTTCCCTTAATGTAATCAGAAAAATGAAAGAAGATTGGAAAGAAAAGTTACAGATAAAAAGTAAGCAGCTGCTTGAAGCATTTTACTTAGGAAATAAATACTCATGGATTTTTGATGCACAGAATAGCTCAGAAGCCTTTCTGTAAAGACAGGAGACTTCCTGTAATCTGAGCATGAGACTTTACTTGCTGGGTCCCTTTGTCCCCCTGAATTGAACTATTGTACATTTTTATAGGCCGCCATTCATGCAAATATGAATTGGCAGTGAGATAATCAGCATAATTATTATCCATTTCAGATACAGAATTGAATCTGAGTGTGGGTAACTAAGGAAATGGAATGCAAAATTTTTCAGAGAAGATACCTTATCTGTATTTTAGATACAGGGAAGTTACCTTGACTGTATTTTATTTGAAACTGAATTATCCTGCAGTTGTTAAGATGATTGTTTACAGTGGTAATTTGCAGCCATACCCAAGTAAAACAAAAGTAATTAATACCTGGCATTACTTTTCTGTTTACTTTTAAAATATTATTAAAACTTTTCCCCAGATTTTACATACCCCAATGCACATTAGAAGTGTCTTTCAACAGAAGAATAATTGTATCTTACCTGAAAATAGAACACAAGTCTATTTTCAGAGAGGAGCCATCATTTGTGGGACTCTTACAATTAAAAAATAGAACAAATAGGAAAAATAGTCTTTCAGACTCCATACTGCCCCCTCACAGCTAGATCAATATTCTTTGAGTATTCTTTTCACCATGATGTTCTCTGAAACGTGGTTTTCCATTATTTCTTTGGTAATAGTGTTTTCAAACTAAGATAATCTCTTTAGTCCACAAAATTCTCCATAACTTGATCGATTGCAAGATTTTTAACCTTAAGCCTAATACATTTGCAATATTATTCTTTTGCTTCAGTGAAATTTGCTTCTTTGCTGTACATTGCACTTGTTAAGGTCATATCCACCAATATAATTTAAGAATACTTGTGTCATAGCTCAGAGGAAAATGTGTCTTAATTTTGTATTCATAAGTTAAGGATTTAAAATCAAACCAAATACTTCTGCCTAGCTTATGATATTTGAGTTTAAGGCCATACATAAAAAAAAATTAAGATAATCAGTAAGAGAAAGTCAACCTGGTTCTGATATGCTTCTGCAAGATTTTGAGACAGAAAGTCTTCAAATGGGCTGACTAACTCTCACATTACATAGTCCCTCATGGAGAACTTCAAGATAGCAACTCAGCTGTCACTAGTTGACAGAGTGGCGTATATGACACAAAGTGTGTGTGTTACACTTTCTATGAACTACATGCTGCTGCTGCTGCTAAGTCGCTTCAGTCGTGTCCAACTCTGTGCGACCCCATAGACGGCAGCTCACCAGGCTCTCCCATCCCTGGGATTCTCCAGGCAAGAACACTGGAGTGGGTTGCCATTTCCTTCTCCAATGCATGAAAGTGAAAAGCCAATGTGAAGTCGCTCAGTCATGTCCGACTCTTAGCAACCGCATGGACTGCAGCCTTCCAGGCTCCTCCATCCATGGGATTTTCCAGGCAAGAGTACTGGAGTGGGGTGGCATTACCTTCTCCGTTTATGAACTATACTGACAGGCACAAATTACATTTTGAGATAATTTGAAAACTGTTTTAAAGACATACGTAATAAAATTTCCTATGAAAAAATTCAAACAGAATGTTGAATTTAAACAACTTTGAATAGAAGTTGCTATGAAAAAAAGGATTTTGTATTTGCTGTCTCTCATTTTGTAGTTATGAGCATTTTTAAGAACATATATAAGGTTTCTCTAGTCAATAAAGAGGAAATTTTTTTTTCAGTGTGCACTAAACTCCAAGCATTACTCTATGTGGGAAACTTATTTTAATACTTACATTTGCTGAGGTTGTGGATATTATTATACTCATTTTATAGATAGAAAATCAGCTTCTAAGAGGTGAAGTAATTGCATATGTTTGCCTACTCATTAAATGTCAAGGTCATGATTAAACACATCTATCTGACTCCAAAGACTGTGCTCTATTCAATGTGATAAATTTATTAATGTTATAAACCTTGGTTTTAAGACATAGTTGATTTAACATTGTAAATAGACAGGGTTAATCTCAAGCCTGTTGAATAGTAATGCTTTATATATTTCAGCTTCTATTTCCTTGTTCTTCATTTCTCAAATGAAGAAATGTCACAGGTCCACAAAATAAATTGTCATACAGCAGAGATTAAAACTAGGACTTTTGAAATGTACATGTCCTATAAATTAACTAAGCATCTCCCATTCATATTCTGTTTCTTCTGTTACCTAAAGGCATAATGTACTACTTGTTCTTCTAAAGACTTGTTTATAAATTACCTGTTAATATGTAAGAAACATTTAAAATAACATATTAAATTACTCCATTAAAACTTCTTTCAAACAGAAGTTGCCAAAATATAAAGTCACTTGGTAGCTTTTATTGCATGCTTGTAATTATCTACTGTGTAATTATCTATTTCATATGACACAGAATGACAGATTTCAAAGTTACCAAGGTATACATACCACAGTGCTCTTTTCATGGAAAGAGCCCTATCAATTATATATCACTCGTTGATATTACATCAAACAGAAATCATGCTTCTCTGGAAAGTGGTATTTAGGAAGATTATATAACTCCACATGAAAACTGTCACCTTTAAATATATGAGTGTGTTTGCGTATGTGTGTACATATATATAGCTCTGCTTAGTGACTCTTTCAACTACTATTTGATGACTATACTTAGATAAAAAACATTAGAACACATTTTCTTTATGTATGATTAGCCTAGAAAACCTGCCCAGAATCCACTCAATTTGGACTTTAAACCTTTTTCTTTATTGAAATTAATATAGAAATATGAATAGTAGAATATTTAGAAAATCAAGAGCTTAAACAAGTCATTGATGAATAAATCCTAT
Source organism: Budorcas taxicolor (assembly GCF_023091745.1). Lineage (NCBI taxonomy): Eukaryota > Metazoa > Chordata > Mammalia > Artiodactyla > Bovidae > Budorcas > Budorcas taxicolor. Next base: position 99,614,366 of record NC_068910.1, read on the forward strand.
TGATCATAATGTCTGCAGTCAAACTTATCTTGGTGTCTTATTCAAAGAGAAAATGAAAGTGATTTTTAAATATTCGCTATGCAGATAGTAAAAAATAATAGAAGGTGTCAGTCAGTGTTGTTGTCTCTTCAATTTTTGGCTTTCTTATGGTCATCTGTACTGTTAAGCCTTTTTAATAGGTACTTGGCTGATATTTTAAATAATTTCTATGTTTTATTTTGAAATTATTTAAAATATCAGTCAAGTAGCTATTAAAAAGCCTAAACAATACAGATGAGGATGAAACTGAAGCCAATTATACTGAATGAAGTAAGCCAGAAAGAAAACACCAATACAGTATACTAACACATATATATGGAATTTAGAAAGATGGTAATGATAACCCTCTATGCAAGACAGCAAAAGAGACACAGATGTAAAGAACAGACTTTTGGACTCTGTGGGAGAGGCAGAGGGTGGGATGATTTGGGAGAATGGCATTGAAACACGTATACTATCATGTAAGAAACGAATTGCTAGTCTAGGTTCGATACAGGATACAGGATGCTTGGGGCTGGTGCACTGGGATGACCCAGAGAGATGATATAGGGAGGGTGATGGGAGGGGGGTTCAAGGTTGGGAACTCATGTACACCTGTGGTGGATTTATGTCAATGTATGGCAAAACCAATACAGTATTGTAAAGTAAAAAAATAAAATTTAAAAATTAAAAAAAAGAAATAATATATTTCAATAAGACAAATGAAATACTAAGACCACATTATAGCAGGTAGTTGTGCTGATTTCCAGTCTACTTATATTTCTTATTTATAATGATAATATTTCAACAAATTTACAATAACCTGTTTCTGCTGTTGTTTAATTCCCTATATTTCTCATAGAAGCAAATTTAGATGAGCTAATACATTTTAAAAGCCCCCCCCAAATAAAAATCATGCTACTCAATAGTATGATGCAATCACTTTCAATGTCTGTTTCTCATACAGTTTGGGCTGTGATAATAAATTATCTCAGGATATATGGCTTAAACAACAAAGAGTTATTCTGCACAGTTCTAGGCATTGAGAATTCCAAGATCAGGTGCCAGCAGACCCTGTGTCTTAGGAGGGCCTACTTGCTTGTTTACAGATGGCCATCTTCTCACTGAATCCTCACATGCAAGATAGCAGACAGCAAAGCGAGCTGTCTCATGTCTTTTTTTATAAGGACACTCATCCCCTCATGAGGGTGCTACCTTCATTAGCTAGTTATCTCCTAAATATCATGGTGGTGGAGGTTAGTATTTCAACATATGGCCTTGCAGAAGATACAAGCATACAGTCCATGACAACCTATGATAAATACCATTTTGAGAAAACAATTAAAATCATCCCAAAGAAAAAGAAATGCAAAAGGATTCTCTGAGGAGGGTTTACAAATAGTTGAGAAAAGAAGAGAAGCAAAAGGTAAACGAGAAAAGGAAAGATATGCCTATTTGAATGTGGAGCTCCAAAGAATAACAAGGAGAGATAAGAAAGCCTTCCTCAGGAATCAATGCAAAGATATAGAAGAAAAACAATAGAATGGGAAAGAATAAAGATCTCTTCAAGAAAATTATTGATATCAAGGTGGAATTTCATGCAGATTTGGGCAAAATAAAGGACAGAAATGGTATGGAACTAACAGAAGCAGAAAATGTGAAGAAGAGGTGGCAAGAATACACAGAAGAACTATACAAAAAAGATCTTCATGACCCAGATGGCCACGATGGTGTGATTATTCACCTAGAGCCAGACATCCTGGAGAGCAAAGTCAAGTAGGCCTTAGGAAGCATCATTACAAACAAAGCTAGTAGAAGTGATGAAATTCCAGCTGAGCTATTTCAAATCCTAAAAGATGTTGCTGTGAAAACACTGCATTCAATATGCCAGCAAATTTGGAAAATTCAGCAGTGGACACAGGACTGGAAAAGATCAGTTTTCATTCCAATCCCCAAGAAAGGCAATGCCTACCAATGCTCAAACTACTGCACAATTGCACTCATATCACATGTTAGCAAAGTAATGCTCAAAATTATCCAAGCTAGACTTCAACAGGACATGAACCGAGAACTTCCAGATGTTGGAGCTGGATTTAGACAAGGCAGAGGAACCAGAGATCAAATTGTCAGCGTCTGCTGGATCATAGAAAAAGCAAGAGAATTCAAAAAAAGAAAAAAATATATATATATATATATACTTCTGCTTCCTTGACTGTGCTAAAGCCTTTAACCGTGTGGATCACAACAAAGAGTAGAAAATTCTTAAAAAGATGGGAATACCAGACCACCTAATCTGCCTCCTGAAAATCTGTTTGCAGGTCAAGAAGCAGTTGAAACCAGACATGGAAAAATGGACTGGTTCCAAATTGGGAAAGGCTATATACATCCAAGACTATATATTGTCTCCCTGCTTATTTAACTTAAATGAAGAGTACATCATGCAAAATGCTAGGCTGGATGAAGCTTAAGCCAGAATCAAGATTGCTGGGAGAAACATCACTAATGCAGATATGCAGATGACACCACCCTTATGGCAGAAAGTGAAGAGGAACTAAAGAACCTCTTGTAGAATGTGAAAGAGGAAAGTCAAAAAGCTTGCTTAAAGCTCAACATTCAAAAAGCTAAGGTCATGGCATCTGGCTCCATAACTTCACGGCAAATAGATGGGGAACAATGGAACAGTGTCAAACTTTATTTTTCTGGGCTCCAAAATCACTGCAGATGGGTTGCAGCCATGAAATTAAAAGATGCTTCCTCCTTGGAAGAAAAGATATGACCAACCTAGACAGAATATTAAAAAGCAGAGACATAACCTTGCCAACAAAATCTGTCTAGTCAAAGATATGGATTTCCCAATAGTCATGTATAGATGTGAGAGTTGGACCATAAATAAAGCTGAGCACCCAAGAATTGATGCTTTTGAACTGTAATATTACAGAAGACTTTTGAGAGTCCCTTGGACTCCAAGGAGATACAACCAGTCAATCATATAGGAAATCAATCCTGAATATTCATTGGAAGGACAGATGCTGAAGCAGAAGCTCCAATACTTTGGCCACCTGATGTGAAGAACAGACTCATTGGAAAAGACCCTGATTCTGGGAAAGAATGAAGGTGGCAGAAGAAGGGGACAACAGAGGATGATATGGTTGGATGGCATCATTGACTCGATGAACATGAGTTTGAGCATGTTCCAGAAGTTGATGATAGACAGAGAAGCCTGGCATGCTGCAGTCCATGGGGTTGTAAAGAGTCAGACATTACTGAGCAACTGAACTGAACTGAACTGATTAAAATCATGTGGTATTTAAAATTTCTAGCTTTAGATTTATGACTGAGTTGAAACCATGGATTTATCATTTACTATCTTGGCCTTGAGCAAGGTAATTAACCTGTGATTCTCTTGTTCTTTTGAAAGAGAGAAGTACTAAATGAATATTAAATAATATAAATAAAACTTCTAGAACAATAATCTTGAAAAACATAGGCACTCAGTAAACATGTTGTAATTATTAAAGTTGGAAGCAATTGATTTTAGTTCCTATACTAGACACCTTAATAAAAATTTTATCAAAGATTTCATCAAGGGTTGTTACAAACTTAGGTTCACAGTGGTGAACTGGATATTTTGGAAGAAAAAATCGAGTTTCCTCTTACACACTGCTGAGCTTTGTTACGTTTCATTCTAAGTACATAAATTTCTGTATTCCCATGAGATTACTTTTACTACTCTGATATATACCATCAAGAAGCGTCAGTGTGTTAGATGTGGGATTCTTGTGACTGTTGCATAGAGTAGAATGAGTTGTGCCAGTACCAGTGTAGAAAAATGGGGTATAAATAGAGAAAGTATGGCCTATTTATAATGATCAGTATGAAAGAAAAGAATGAATGTGTGTGAATATCATTAAGCAAAGTAAAGGATTCCCTATGGTATTCCAGAATAAGGCAGGAAAGAAATCAATTAAAGAGCTATGTGCTGTGCTTTGCTCAGTCATATCCAACTTTATGCCAGGCTCCTCTGTCCATGGGATTTTCCCATGGAGAATACTGGAGTGGGTTGCCATGTCCTCCTCCAGGTGATCTTCCCAACCCAGGGATCAAACCCAGTTCTCCCAAATTGCAGGTGAATTCTTTACCATCTATGACGCCAGGAAGCCCAACTAGCAGTTTAAGACTCATCTAACATATTATGCTTCTTCAACAGAATCCAAGATGGGTCACTAGCAAAACAGGTTATACGATTATTTAGATATTGGATGAGTTGGTTTGCTACACTACCCTACAAAACTTGTGTAAATAGTAAACTGCTATACTACCCTACAAAAATGGTATGAAAATTTAAGGATAAAATAATAGCAAAAATATCATTTTCTAAATTTTTCCTATTTGATTGTGAGTTAGTTGCTGTATTAAGTACTCACTCACTCCTTCATTCGTTCATTCATTCAATCAGGATTTATTGAGCACTCGAGATGATTTCATATCTGCTTAATTCCTTTTCAAAGCTACTTGTTATTTCATGTCCTTCTTTTTACTGATTCAGATATCTACTTTTATCTCTCAAATTGTCTGAAACATATCTATGTTGTGGTGTATCTCCAAATGGTTTAATAATTTTCAGTTCTGTTGAAAGTGAAAGTGAAATTCGCTCAGTCGTGTCTGACTTTTTGCGACCCCATGGACTATACAATCCATGGACTCCTCCAGGCCGGGATGCTGGTGTGGGTAGCCTTTCCCTTCTCCACAGGATCTTCCCAACCCAGGAATTAAACCCAGGTCTCCTGCACTGGAGGTGGATACTTTACCAACTGAGCCACAAGGGAAACCCAAAGCAAGTCTTAATTGTTCTGTTTTCATTAACAACCATCCTTCCTTTTTTTTTTTTTTTTTTTTGTTGGTTTGTTTTTGTCATCTTCTTTCCTAAATAATAATACTATCTCTTCTTCAGTGAGACCTATTTTCTGTTTTCACAACTTACCCGAGTCTTTCAGTCCATGAGTTCACAAAGAACTGGACATGACTCAGTGACTGAACTGAACTGAACTGTGAAAATTTTTGGACAGAAGACTTTGTTTACTTCCTTAAGATATCTGGGTCTGTATACAAATCTGTTTTATGTTAATTTCTTGGCTTAGATTCCTGCACTGCACTGTAGTAATAAATTGCAACCTGCAGCTCTGCATAACACAGGACTAGACTTCAATTACTTACCAGTGATTTATTTTCCCCATGTGTGGCTACAACAGATGTCAAATGTCCTTGCTGTTAATTTGGCCTACAGATAGAGTTTACAAGTCACTTTCCTTTGGTAGGGTAGCTCCTTAGAGTATAATTGTAAGACCTGGCAACCTGTTGCCAAATCGAAGATGCATAGCCTGTTCTGTGCTAGATCCAACACGGCCTAGACTAGTATCACTTGGCCTCACTAGCATCAGTACTTTCCTGGTATTAACTTCCTTCTCTTTCAAAAGCTGTGTATTTCCCCCTTTTTTTCCTAAAAATATATATTTAAATGTTGAATACATTTTTTGATACGTTACTAGATATTTCTATACGTTCATAAGGTGGCCAGTTTATAGCTGATACAATTACTTATTGATGAAGCTCTTCAAACCATTTTTATTTATTAATGTATGTACCTTATTGAGCCCCCTCCAGTAGATTAAAGGCTTGCAGTAATTCAACTGTGGTTTTATTTATTCATCACCATTACAAATATTTTAATGAAAAGCTAACACAGTTCAAGTAATAACATGGTTGTCTTTTTAAAAACCTGACATATGATTCATTAACTATACTTTGATGTCCCTATAGGTAAATATATACTGATATAAACCCTTTCCATATCATCCCAGTTCTGTAAGACATTGTAATTACGTTGATATTTCCAGAACAACAAGGTACTATACAAGTTAGGAGTCTTAAGGAATTAATGAAGTTGCTATAGGTAGCTGTAACACTCAGGTGATTCAGATATCAGATGACTCTGGTTTATTGGTAATAAAGAGAAATGTGAACTCTCTTACTCCTTAGGAAGAGATATAAAATCATAGGCACATTCTTATATCTACAGCGGTGCGTACATGCTCAGTCATGTCTGACTCTTCGACCACATGGACTGTAACCACCAGTCTTCTACTCCTGAAAATTCCAAGGAATTTTGCAGGCTAGAATACTAGAGTGGATTCCCATTTTCTCCTCCAGGGTATTTTGCCAATCCAGGGATCCAACTTGTGTCTCCTTGGCAGGCAGATTCTTTACCGCTGAGCCGTCTGGGAAGCTCCCCTTATTTCTATATGTAGATCTAAAGAAGATACATTAAAAAGTCTTCAATCTGATTTAATTTGAGGAGGAAATTGAAAATATTGATGAAATATAGTGTTTTATATTAAATCTATCATAGTTTTCTTTCCATTGATCTCATTATAGGTCTTTCCTTCAATTTCAAACTCTATCTAAATTCGAATAAAATAGTGCTCATTTAGAAGCAGTGATATCTATCATATAACTAAACTGAATTCCACATAATCAAAGTATGAGATGATTTAAGTCCAAGAATACTGACAGTTAATTGTGTTATATATATATATATATAACATGCATAATATATACATATATTATTGTATACATATATTATACATAATATATACATATATTGTATACATGATGTATACACATATTATTATATAATCATCCCTTGTGGCTCAGATGGTAAAGAATCCACTCACAATGTGGGAGACCTGGGGTTCATCCCTGGGGTTGAGAAGATCCCTTGGAGAAGGGAAAAGCTACCCACTTGAGTATTCTGCCCTGGAGAATTCCATGGATGGTAGTCTATGGGGTCGCAAACAGTTGGACATGACTGAGCGACTTTCACCATCACTATATATATGTATACACATATACATATATATATATATACACACATATACATATATATATATAAAGTAGGAGTGTTCTTTTTCTTCCTCTCTACTTTCTCACAAGTTTAGACAAGATTAAAGCCTCAACAAAAAAAAGCACTCAGAAAGTTAATTGGAAGAAATATAATGTAAACCAAATCCAACATTCTTATTAGGTTAGAAGTAGTTAAATCTCTCCATCTAGAGATTAAAGGCTAAGTAGAAGGATCTTAAAGGGCTCTTGACACTAGGATGCCCTCAAGTGCCAAAGACCAAGAGTGAATCCATGTATGGAGATGTGAATGCAAGACTAGAACAAAAATGATTTCTTGTACAAGAAAAACTTCTCCCTCATTTGATGCTCACACTTTTTATATAACCCTAAATGATTTTGATGCCAAGAAAAGATTCAAACCGAATAAAAAGGCTATATCCTCCACAATATGGAGAAAGAATAAGGACTAAATTAAGCAGCTAAGAAATGACTAAGATAAGTATACACCTACACAAAAGATTTTTTTTGATATCTTAAAATCTCAATCGAATCATGCATGATTTCACACACTAGTGATTAGATCACTGAGCTGTTTTTAAAGTTTTATTTATAGAGACAAACTGTTACTGAAAAGAATGCTATGATTTTTTCAACTTGGTTAATCAAATAATTATTTTATATTACTCCTGATAATTTTCACTCCACATTTATTGGTCTTGAGCTTTCTAAAATTAAAATACCATGGTACCTTATGTGTGCATCTCATAATCTTACTAATGAATAAACTTAAAAAGCTTATAACCACTTTGACATATTTATTGTATTTATAAAATAAAAAATGGTAACATCTGCATCAAATGGCTATAGTGCAAATAGAAATGAGATAGTGAACAGAGTGGTATTTGTGAACTATAAAACCCATAAAAGTACTTGGCTTTAGAAATGCTTCTAAGAAGACCAATTTCAGTTTTTCCCTCTTTACACCTCACTTAGTGTGCACGTTAGTATGTTTGTCTTCAAATGTACTCACATATCTCCTGCCGTCTAAAACACACATATGCAAATAGCTTCTAAAATTATCTTCCATTTAATGCTATTGTATCTCTAGTTCTCACCCTTATTTATCAAGTCCTACTCCCTATTTTCTCTTTTTATTGAGTTATACTCAGTTACCTTTCTGATATACACAGATTTAGATAACCAGTTTCCTAGCTCCTTGTTCATATGTGATGAGTATGTTTGATCTCTAAGATTGGGTATAATCACTAATGTTCTAGCAATTAACTGCTAAATTCTTACTAACTGCTAAATTCTTACTCATGATCCTCACATATTTACGGATTTGTTCAATAAATATCTGCTGAATATGTGAATGAATGAATATTAGGCACCGGTGATGTTGGTGGTGGTTTAGTCACTAAGTCTTGTCTGACTCTTTGTGATCCAATGAACTGTAACCCCTCCAGGCTCCTCTGTCTATGGGATTTCCCAAGCAAGATTACAGGAGACGGTTGCCAGTTCCTTCACCAAGTAGGCACTGTTAGGTATTGGCAGTCAGAAGTGAAACACAAGTTCCTTGTCTAAAAATATCCTAACAACTAATGGAGGTGTTGGAGGAGTAAATAGATATTACACCATGATGGTTCCTATGACGTGGGGGTGCATAGAGGAATGAGATGACATTGAAGAGGAACCTCACTCAGACTGTGGTGGGCCCCAGAGAATGCACAAGGCCAGTCTTCACCAAAAGCTTCCAAGAGGAAGAGTTTATTATACACAGACTTGAAGTCAAGTTTGCTACATAAAAAAGGAGAGAAGGAATTGCACACAAAGAAAACAAATAGCTTCCAGGAAAGCATGGGGGAAAAAGTGAGTTTCTGGAAGATTTTCTGGCTGGTTGGAGTAGAGGGAGCAGGTTGAAAACTTGAATAAGGAGATTAGAAAGGTAAGCAGGAGGCAGAAAGGAAAAAGCTGGTAGACAATACATGGAAATTTGCATATTACCCTTAACTGAATTTAGATGGGGAAATGACAAGACTTTATTTATAGAAAGATCACTTTAGCTGGGAAGCGTGGATATTAAACTGCTGCTGCTAAGTCACTTCAGTCGTGTCCGACTCTGTGTGACCCCATGGACGGCAGCCCACCAGGCTCCCCCATCCCTGGGATTCTCCAGGCAAGAACACTGGAGTGGGTTGCCATTTCCTTCTCCAATGATGAAAGTGAAAAGTGAAAGTGCAGTCACTCAGTTGTGTCCCACTCTTTGTGACCCCATGGACTGCAGCCTACCAAGCTCCTCCATCCATGGGATTTTCCAGGCAAGAGTACTGGAGTGGGGTGCCATCACCTTCTCCGGATATTAAACTGAGGATGAATAAAACTAGAAATAAGTATTAACAGGTTTTGGAGTGATCTTGGTAAGAAACGACAAGGGCCTAACTAAAGCAATGGCAGTAGAGACTGCATCTCTGTTGGTATCATAAGAGGAGATGGAGAAGGAAGAGGCTCTGTTTCATATGCCTGGATTGCTGGTGATGACATTTATAAAATGGAATATATGAGTAAAATATGATTTTTGATAAATATAATGCATTAATTACAGCTGTTTTAATGGATTGTGACAGAAAGCCCAGACAAAAGCAATTTAAAATAAGGCAAGTGTTTATCTCCTGTAAAAGTCCAATTACATATCCATGGCTGGCTAAATTTTTCACAGGGTCAGAGACTAAGACTCCTTTGATTTTGTTGCTCTGCCTGTGTGACCTCAGTTCCCAGATACACCTCATAATCTATTTTATCTAGCTCTAGGTCCAGCTATAAATTCTGCATTCCAGTCAGCTGGAATAAAATTTTTAAAAAGGTAGTGGAACTTAAAGACACTTCTAGGAAGCTGCATGCAATTTTTGCTTCCATCTCTCTGGGAAATACTTAACCACAAGGCCATAATTTCCTGCAAGTGGGACTAGGGAATGTAGAATTTATTCTTCTTGGTTATATGTTCAGAAATACTTTGAATACTTTATTACTGAGGTACAAGAGATGGCTTGTAATTCAGTAATGTTTCCCAAAGAAGGATAATGCCAAAGAATGTTCAATCTACTGCACAGTTGCACTCGTTTCCATGCTAGCAAAGTAATGCTCAAAATCCTTCAAGCTAGGCTTCAACAGTATGTAAAACTGAGAACTTCCAGATGTACAAGCTAGATTTAGAAAAGCCACAGGAACCAGAGATCAAATTGCCAACATCCTTTGGATCATAGAAGAAGCTAGAGAATCCCAGAAAAACATTTACTTCTGCTTCATAAACTACACTAAAGCCTTTGCTGTGTAGATCACAACAAACTGTGGAAAATTCTTAGAGATGGGCTGATGCATTGAAAGACCTTCATGCTTGGAAAGATTGAAGGCAGGATGAGAAGGGGATGACAGAGGATGAGATCGTTGATGACTCCCTTGAGTCACCGACTCAATGGACATGAGTTTGAGCAAGCTCTAGGAGATCCTGAAGGACAGGGAAGCCTGGCGTGCTGCAATCCAGGGGGTCTCAAAGAGTCGGGCATGACTGAGTCTCAACAACAACAAGAGACAGCTAGCTGCCCTTGCACCAGCAAGTTTAGCAGTGTTTGACATCTTGTGGAAGTGCAGCACAAGATTTCCTGGAGGTGGCTGAACACAAGAGTTCAGAAGTTGCAAGGGAGATTTGGGATGAAGATGACAATATATGTGGTGGTCAAAGGGAAAGCAATTAAAGAGTCAAGAAAAAGTGAAAGTGGGCTGTTGATAAAATTTAAAAATATTGACCAATTTCTTTGGAATTCTCCATCAATTTCTGGGTCTCTGTTCTCTGCTGGTCCTCTTAGATTAGATTTATTTTTCTTAAATCCTATCTTGCTAGTTGAGAGTGGTTTTCCCAACTTTCAATGCTTGACTCACTAATCTTCTTCAATTATATTCATCCTGGTAGTGTGTACACTCAAGTGGATTTTGTTACCATCAGTATGCTGATGACTCTCCGATTTCTATCCCCATTGCTATAATCCTCTTTTGAGGATATACAGCATCTGCTTCAGATACTTCTATTCAGATCCCTCATCTGCTTCTGAAATCTAATATGCCTTCTTAAAAATCTTCATTTCTTTCTCAATATATAGCATCAGCCCTGAAACTACTTTTATTCACTATCTTTGTGCTTCAGATAACTGTGATAATTTCTTAGATTTTAATTTTTCTGTCTTACCAAATAAGTTGAAAATATGGGAAAGAATTAATTTTTATTTTTTAATGTATTGAATATATGGCATATTATACAAAATAAATACTGACAACTCTAAAATAAAACAAACATGAATCTTTAAAAGAGACACACAAAAAGTAATATTTGGCAAATTTCCATTAGTAGAGATAGTATAAAATATCTCTCTCAGAAAGTAGTTTTTTTTTCAATAAATTGATGAGACACTATGAATTTTGCTGGTTGTATTCTCTGTCCTAAAAGAATTACTCTCATATAGGAAAATGTTGCTTGCTTGGTGTCGCTGGCCAGAGCAAGTCCATTACATTATTACCTTATCTGGGATTCATAATCATACTGATTTACTCTGCAGTAATATAAAAAAGTAATTTTTCATTTTCCATCTCTAAACATACTGAGTATGCATAAGTCATTGTATAAGGGTGTAGGAAGAAATCCAAACTCATCTGGTACTTCAGAAGCTTTCAGTCTGAACAACATAACTAGGTACATGAATATAGGATATAATCTTTTTGTTGTTGTCTAGTGGCTAAGTCATGTTTAACTCGTTGCCACCCCATAAACTGCAGCATGCCAGGCTTCTCTGTCCATACTATCTCCCTGAGTTTGCTCAAACTCATGTCCACTGAATCAGTGATGCCATCCAACCATCTCATTCTCTGTTGCCCTCTTCTCCTCTTGCCCTCAATTTTTCCCAGCATCATAGTCTTTTCCAGTGAGTCCACTATTTGCATGAGGTGGCCAAAGTATTGGAGTTTCAGCTTTACCATAAGTCCTTCCAATGAATATTCAAGGTTGATTTCTCTTAGGATTGACTGGTTTGAATTCCTTGCTGTCCAAGGAACTCTCAAGAGTCTTCTCCAGAACCACAGTTTAAAAGCACCAATTCTTTGGCGCTCAGCTTTCTTTATGGTCCAACTCTCAAATCCATATGTGACCACTGGAAAAACCATAAATTTGACCATACTGACATTTGTAGGCAACATGATGTCTCTGCTTTTAGATACATTTTCTATGATAGTCATAGCTTTTTTTCCAAGGAGCAAGCATCTTTTAATTTCATAGCTGCAGTCACCATGATTTTGGAGCCGAATGAAATGAAATCTGACACTGTTTCATATTTTCCCCATCTATCTGGCCATGGAGTAATGGGACTGAAATCCCCATTAGCTCAGTCGGTAAAGAATCCTGCCTGCAGTGCAGGAGACCTGGGTTCAATCCCTGGGTCAGGAAGATCTCCCGGAGAAAGAAATGGCAACCCACTCCAGTATTCGTGCCTGGAAAATCCCATAGACAGAGGAACCTGGTGGGCTATAGTCCATAGGTTCACAAGGAGTAGGATCCAGCTGACTGACTTAGGAAAGATGGACGGATGTAATTGTGGCAGATTAGAAAAGATTGAACTGAGAATGTGAGGCAGGACTTAAAGATTCTATATGACGAGGATTGAAGAGAAGGTCTTCCAAGAGAGATAAACAATGTGAATGAAAATGTGAGAACTGAAAAGGAAACTAGAATGAGAAGAATGACTATCAATGGACAGTAGTCATGATTGCCCTTATGTGTATCAATTTTCTACTAAAAATGACAGTTCATAAAATGTTAGTACTTGACCATTAAATCAATAACAATGCTTCTTTTAAAAAGGGTAGATCAATCAGTCTGTAAATTCTATACGAATTTTCAAAAATACATTGTCCATTGCAAGCTTTCTTAAACATATATGCCACTGTATCATTTACAATAAATATTAGGAGATAAAACTTGAAAAATATTTTCTTTGCCTGATTATAGAGCATCAAAAAATGATGACACATCCAAAACATGGTGCATGCACATCAAAAATTGTTAATTATTTAAGGAGACCAAGCAGGGTAATAATAAACACTCTTTGAATGGAAAAACATTTAAGATACTGTCAGCCAAATTTCAATATTAGTTAATTCCACATGACTCTGGCAAAATCAGCTACTCATGTGGAACGTCTATTAACTTTAGCAGGTGTTATGCATAACTAGCTTAGGACAGATTCTAGTCCACTGAGTACAAGTATAACTCTTAAATTGATAATCCCAAGTGGAACTCCTACCTATATTAAAAGGGATTTATAAAAATTAATTAGAAATTTTAATCAAAGGGCTCCAGAGTCCCAGAGATTGTTTTTTCCCCTTAGTTCAAATCAAACCACATGTACATATAGTATTTTTTTAATAAAAATGCATAACTCATTTCTAAGCAGTAATATATCTCTCTTCCTATTTGGCCACAAAGTTCTCAAGAGCTAATCTTAGTTGAAATTTATTCAGTCTGTTTTAGGCTTTGAATGTTCCACTATTTCAGAGGCAGTTGCTGTAAGAGTTTTTGTCCAATCTCACCACTCAATATTTTAGCTTTGCTCCTTAGAATTATTAAAGTGCTTGGTCAAACAATAACGTAGGGTGAGTATGCTTGGATTTGAGCAGTTTTCTTTATTGTTTATGTCCCATGTTTGATCTGGGAAGACACTGACAATATTTGTTACAGTAGGCAGGTTATGGAAAAGCAAAAATATAATTTAAAAAAAAACTTTATATGTCAACAGATTAGTTATTTGCTCTGTAGTATAATTAAATCTACTCTTCTATGAATTGGTGTTATTTTTCAAACGTTCTATCCTATTTTTTACCTGTTGTTAGCGGTTTACATATTTATTGTATACCAATTAACAAGGCACTTTTGATAGCTTAACATCAGTAAAAGAAATGCAATACATAAACCATGTTTTCTGGAAGCTCAGAAAAAGGAAAATAAGATTTATGTAGATAACTTTATTTTGATAAGTAAAATGTGAAAAAAGTCTATAATAATAGAAATTATGTATATGAATGTAGATATAAAAAATCTTAATTTTATTTGCCCTAGCATAATTAAATTTCATTAATTTAAGCACAATTATAGCTTAATCACTATTTTATAAATTTGGTTGACTATCACTTTACTACACATTAGTGAAATAATTTGAGGGCAGTTATTTTAAAGCTAAGCTTTAAAAAAAAAGCAGATTAAATAGCACCTTTTAATTTCTCAAGCATTTTCCTATTTTTTACATTTAGTTTCCAAAAAATAATTGCCATCTAGTCTTTATTCAACTATTTTCATTTATTGTATATCTTTAGAACTGCTATGCTTTAATGCTAACTTATTTTTCAGCTGAAGGGAAGGGTTGAACTACTTTGTTAATGATTAAAAAAAAAAACTATGATTATTTTGCATTTTTAAAAAGTGCATACAAATCTTTTAATCTCTGCCTACACCCATCAGAACAATTGCCTTCCAATGTAATTATATTCAAAATGCAAGCAAGATAATAAGTATCTTGGAATTTAACTTGATAAATATTCATTTTCCTTATAGGGAAAAGAAATGAACATTCTCATATAATTAGCTGCATATTTTTAAACCATGCTTTTATTGAGTTTTTCAGGTATATTTTATGTATGCAAATCTGCTAATTTATAAGGTAAAGGAAGTAAGGCGATGGAAAAGCTGAGGAATCAGAAATATTCATCCCCATTCTGCCCCCGTTTCTGGTGAATAGGTGTCCTAATTATAAGAGAAAATCATTCCTTCTTCCCAACTCAGATTCTTTTGTTTGGGTGAACCCTAGCTGGCCAGAGCCCTTAATTATAAAACCTTACTTATCTTTTTCGTTACAGAACATTCTTGCCTTTTTTCAACTCTATAGGCAGGGAATTCAGATACTAGTAAAAGAAATTTTCTCTGCTCCAAACTTGGGAAATGACACAGAAGCACACAACTTCTTCATAGCTTTGAGGTCTACAAAATTCAAGCCAGCACCCTGAGATGCACACATAGGCCAAATCAAACTTTTTAACCCAGTGCATGCCTGCACACGTGCTAAGTCGCTTCAGTTGTGTCTGACTCTTTGCTACCCTATGGACTGTAACCCACCTGGCTCCTCTGATCATGGGATTCTCCAAGCAAGAATACTGGAATGGGTTGCAATGCCCTCCTCCAGGGGATCTTCCTGACCCAGGGATCCAACCAGTGTCTCTTTCGTATCCCAAACTGGGAGGTGGGTTCTTTACACTAGCACCACCTAGTGTGCTGAGTTGCTCAGTCGTGTCCTACCCTTTGCAACCCTTTGGACTGTAGCTCTCCAAGCTTCTCTATCCATGGGGATTCTCCAGCCAATAATACTGGAGTAGCTTGTCACACCCTGCTCCAGGGGATCTTCCTGACCCTGGAATCGAACCAGGGTCTCCTGCATTGAAGGCAGATTGTTTACCAGCTGAGCTACCAGAGAAGCCCACTCAACTGCTAAGAGAAACTTAGTTTCTTTTCCTGCAGAGTGAAGACATATTTTCATTCGATTTTTACATGTGTGAAGTTTACACATTGTGTGCACACTCAAGATCACAGCTGACCTCCCAAGCAGTCCTGTGGTACATTTCACAGATGGGGATGCTAAGAGGTGAGATGACCAGCCTCAGAACCCCAAATGAGCACAATGGAATTGGCCGTCCTAGCCTTGTGCTGGTCGCTGTGTTTTCTCTCTAGCATTAGCACTCCAAAGTATTCTATGAGAGAATTACTTTTACAAAAATTGTGTCTCTGGTTAGTCAATTTCTTGTGAAATTATGAAAAAAATGGTTTTATAGAAAGGAAATGAGTCATTTTCTTTCAGATTCCTGTATCTCCACCTTCCATGAACTTTATAATTGCTTCAATTTACTGGAGTTTTGTGTTTCACGTGAAAAGTTTATTTCACTTTCACTCCACAGTGACAGCTTTTTAGCATCATCAAAATTTGATCAGAGTTATCATAATAAGATAAAGCAATAGATATAGAACATGTAGATATTATGATTAGCTTTATGCCTAAATTACATATTAAGAGATGGGATGAGTTCTTGAGAAAATAAATTAACATAAATGATACAGACATACGGTATTAAGTGGTTTTAGTTCTGAAAGATAATTTTGAGAGTGTGTATCATCAGGACATTTTGTAAAGTTCCTTTTACTTGAAGAAAGAAATAGGATTCTGTTTCAGGTAACAGTATTCCACTGTAGAAGCTTAAATACTCTCCACCCTGAGTGGATAGAAAACTAGTCTCAGAAAGAGGATTCCACTCCCCTATTATAAAGTGTCTGATTTTAGAGGATTGCACTCTCAAATTCCAAGCTTAAGCTCAAACATGGTTGGCTTTTACTTTTAATGAAAAAGTCCTTAGAAGGCTTGTTTGTGGTGGTGGTGAAAAACAGACTGGATGAAAAGTCCTTTATTCCTGCAGAGCTGAGATCAGCACATACATTACTCTACCCATCTATTCAGAAAATGATATGTCATACTCAGTTCTGCAACTTAATAACATTCCCTCGATTGCACCCCAGCCCCCCCTTAGCACCTGAGCAGGTTTCAAGCTCCTTTTATCAGACTCGGCAGTTCCGGAGTTCGGCTGAGACCCCTCGAAGCCTAATGAGCCTGCGAGAGGGGGCTGCCATACCAGGTGGAGATAAATGGAAATATTTTCAGACCAGGAATCCCAGTCAGAGTAAATGCTGCAAATGAACAAAGGAGCCTTCAGATTGACGGTTTTGAGGGTGGGAAAAAACACACTTTAAGGGCGAGATTTCATTTCTACTACTTCAGAGATTTACTTCATTTTCTGACATTTTCACACAGTCTGCAGTGACATCTGCTTGTTGCAATGGTAACAATGGTTCCTGAAGTGATGGGTTAAATTGCATGAGTCAGAAACAGCTTTCATCTGCTTTCAAGTAGCTGGGCTGGGAGTCAGGTCATAACTGTGAGATTATTGTTGTTATCATTATTATTATCATCATTATTTTATGTTAAAAGTCATTTCTTTCAAAGACTGTTCCCACAATACACAAGCTCAATGGTATCTAGACTAAAATAATGCAGAAGGCTTTCATTATTTTTTCTTTACATTTAAACCTGGCTTAAGAATTCATAGTTTCTGACAGAAAGCTTTTTGAACTGTTTTTATGCTTTCAAAAATATTCTTTATGGAAACATTGACAAGCAGAAAAGCACAGAGGAAAAATATCATTCCTAATCCCACAACCCAGAGATGACCACAACAGTTTTTATCTTATGTTTATTATTTCAAATCTATTAACCAAATTTAAAGAAATACATTTGAAACTCCTATATTATGCAAGTCGTTTAGTATATTTGGTAAATTGTAGGAATTTTGTAATATATTAGATAGGATACTAATTATAATACTATCAGAAAAATTTCTTAATAAGGCATTTTACCTACCAGACAGTCCCTTTGCACTGATAATTCTCTATTGCTTTACAGTTTCGTGAGTTATTTTGTTCTACAGAAGACAAAATGCTTATCTCTTTTTTCCTTCTTTATGATAAGGCCACATAAGACTACAAGGAATAATCCTCGTATTACTCCATTAATAACATGGAACAGCCTTCAAACAATCTCACCCCATTGGTACCTGACAGCTATTTCTATTTCTTTTATTCCTTTTCTCCCATAAAAGGCAACATTTTCTATGTGTGAAAAGGAGGATCCTGTAAAATATCTGAGACTTTCATGAACAAGATGCCACAAGTATTTTTGCAAGTAAGACTTTTGAATGTTCATAGGGAAATAAACAATATCAACAAACAAAGCACAAACTAAAAATAAAACCTAGATTTCTCTGGGAGCTGTTGGAGATTAAGGTCCCTGTGTAATTCAGGTTTTGTTAGATTGCCTCCTCCTGGCTCCTCTGAACACATAGTTATAGTTGGTTTGGTAATATTGCCACAAAAGTGATATAAATTGAGATTGTAAAATTGAGATTAGTTAGAGAATTAGCAATGAATATGATTTGTTATGGGCTCCCTTATAACAAGTCCTATGAAAAAGTTCTGAGTCCTCATGCTTTGCTACTGGCCTTTAAAGACTATGGCACATATTTGGATAACTATTCCATAACCGAGGATAGCTAGTGAAAGTATGAAAATGAAAGTGTTATTCGCTCAGCCGTGTCTGACTCTGAGACACCATGGACTCTAGCCAGCCAGGCTCCTCTGTCCATGGACTTCTCTAGACAAGGATACTGCAATGGGTAGCTATTTTCTTCTCCAGGGGATCTTCCCAACCCAGGGATCAAATCTGAGTCTCCTGTATTGTAAGCAGATTCTTTACCACCTGAGATACCAGGGAAGCCCTTGAAAGTAATTTTAATGTGGATTCAAGTATTTATCTTAAATATTCATTGTGTGTCCCTTGTCCAGATATTCATTATTGTTATCAGAGAAAACTGTTATATCACTGAATATTTATGTTACTGAAATGTTAGCTTCCTAAGCAGTCATTTAATCACATTATCATCAGATAAACTATAGGAATGAAAGTTACCAACTAATATGGGGTCGCACAGAGTCAGACACGACTGAAGCGACTTAGCAGCAGTAGCAGCAACAATAACTATGAAATAAAAGTGAACTTGAATTGAGCATTAAGGTATGCTATTTGCTGTGTTAAACACTGTAAACAGTGTATCACTATATATACATGTTTATATGCTCAGTTTTTTCAGTCATGTCTGACTCTTTGCCACCCTATGGACTGTAGCCCACGAGGCTCCTCTGTTCATGGGATTCTCCAGGCAAGAATACTGGAATGGGTTGCCATGCCATCCTCCAACGGATCTTCCAGACCAGGGAATCAAACTCACGTCTGCCTGCACCTCCTGCATTGTAGGTGGGTTCTTTACCCACTGAGCTATCTGGGAAACCTCTCACTATATATATCCACTTCCTAATCCACATCACAAAATACCACATTCAGTGATGCTATCATAATCCCCATTTCACAGCTGAGGAAGCTGGTGTTTAGAGAGAGTACTGTAACTTCTCCTTAAATTATCAAATTGCATAAGAAGCAGACTAATCATTTGAAATTCAAATGTCTAACTGCTTAAATTCACACCAGATCATCAGGAGCTATATTAAGTGATTAATATGCATTAATTCATGTCATAGGATGTAGGCATATTACAGATTAAACTGAGAATGCAGAGAATTCATTAATTTTCACACTGTTACATGCTGCTGCTACTAAGTCACCTCAGTCGTGCCCGACTCTTTGCGACCCCATAGACGGCAGCCCACCAGCCTTCCCTGCCCCTGGGATTTTCCAGGCAAGAACACTGGAGTGGGTTGCCATTTCCTTCTCCAATGCATGAAAGTGAAAAGTGAAAGTGAAGTCGCTCAGTCGTGCTGGACTCTTAGCGACCCCATGGACTGCAGCCTACCAGGCTCCTCCGTCCATGGGATTTTCCAGGCAAGAGTACTGGAGTGGGGTGCCATTGCCTTCTCCGACACAGTTACATAAGATGAGTCTATTTTAGATCTGTGTTCTTTCCACTACATAAAACCAATGCTAAAAGAAAGCAATTTCTCACAGACACAGCTTGGTCGCCAGGCTGAAAACCAAGGAAGAAGAAGAGTTCTTACTTGTGTTTTGCATAGCTCTCTACACTTGCCCCACTGGTGTTTCCCCACCAAACTGTGGTGCGACACCAGTGCTGCCAAAATATCGGTATGGAATGTAATCCATAGGTTTGAGGACAGTCTCTCAGGAACCTTTTTCTCACCACAAGCATTGTGTTCAGAATCCACTATTTTATAACTAACATGCAGAGAGGAAAGAAACACATTTTTCTGACCCGGATGGAATTGGACTGTTCACTGCTACTGGATTTGTACTGACGTTCTTTAAGTGAAAATTGAGCACTTTGGAGGACATTATTTTTAGAATCCTGTGTTATGAATGCTTAACTGACCTAAGCTAGATGTTCAAATCCTTGGTGAATTAGAAATATTCCATGAAGTTAATGCAGCTCTGGGCAGCAGTAAATAATTCATGCTTTGTTTTAATAGTTCTCATTTTAGCATGAATATTCATAGTGTATATGATGGGGAAAACTCAGAATTACTCAAGCTCCTGGGAGAAGCAGATAAGATTATTGCTAGAAAGATGAAGGAAAGCATTAAGTCCCTGAATATTTAAAATAATTATATAGGTTGAAATTTTGGTATGATCATCAATGCTATATAGGTATATCTGTCATTGTCATTGACTGGTTGTTTGTACCTTAATTGTTATCAACTTTAGTATTTTAACATAGTTAGAACACTAAATGTTATTATAAAAGCATTTTATCTAGCTCCTTAAAATAATTTCCTGAAACAGTGTTAGGAAGATACCATTTTTGATGTTTGAAGTAGCAAAATGTCACAAATTTATTTATATAGTTTTGCATACACACACATACAACTATAGTGTAAAAGCCCTTATAAACAGGTATGAGTTTACTAGTCACTACCACAACTATGAATTATTGAAAAAAATAAAAACATGGCTATCATTTGATCAGAATTTAATAATAGGAACTTTTTAATTCACAGTATGATTGAATGAACAAATTTATGGATGATTATATTTACTAGCTACCAGGTACTTTGGTAAAACACTAAAGAGAACACATGTATGAATAACAGATACCATCTATTCTCCCAAAATTAGTATTAATGGCTAGTCATTTACTTAGTTGAGAAGATCATCCAGTAAACTTGAAAGATTCATGGAAATATATGCACTGTAGACTTATTGCAGTAGTTCCAAGTGGCCTATTCAATATCGTCCACAAAATCTGTTGTTCTTTTCTCATAGTTTCAAAAAGCTTGCTTTTTTCTCTCCTTTGACTTAAAAAGCACTTCAAATTTTTGCCTTTCTGTTTGCTCCAGCCGCTTCAAAATCACAGGGGAAGCTATCTCATCAAAAGATTTAAATGACATGGTGACATATTGGTCACATAACACTTTATATGAAAGAAACTCAAATGTCCTCTTTTATTTTCAATCAAAAATTCTTGCTATATTTATTCTACTTTGATCCTTATAAAATTTATTTCAAAGCTCATCTTGTTGCTATTGTTTCATTAGTCTTAAAACAATTTTTAAAAATTAAAACATTGACCCAGATGTAAGTTTCTTATCAATCATTATTTTTGGCTTGTGTGAGTTATGAAATATGCCCAATATTTAAAAAACTTTAACTAAAATTGTCATGAATGGTTACATTTAAACTAGATGAGCCTTAAATAAAATAGAACAAAATATGGTGATTTTTAGCCTCTTAAAGATATAATGAGAAGGGTATAATTTTCTTTTTTCTAATAGTAGAATTGCCAGGCAGAATTAAATCATTTGAAATACTAAGATAATTCTGAATTCTCTAAAAATGGCACAGATCACTGTATCAGGCAGTGCTTATGGAATGACCTTTTGTATTAAGCACCTAAATATAGTATTCATGTTAAAAAGCAGCCATCCAAAACTAATCTGAAAATCTATTTGATGACACATAAAACATGCCTATTCTTCATGTTTCACTTTAGTTCTTGCTTGGGGATACTTATTTAAGCACCATCAGAATTAGGAAAGACCAAGAAGAAAGCTGGATGTACACAGTTGGGATCCTTTTCATTTTTATGTACAACCTTCAGGGCTTCGTTGTATCTGTATCCTAAAAATATCTCCCCATATACCAACTGCATAATGATTTCTTTTGTTGTATGAATAGGTGGAAAACACATACAAAATACCATTCTAAGATTTTTTTTTTAACCAAAGTGTTTTATATACTCTGTTATTGTTACATTTTATTAGCCTTGATCATCTGGGAGGTCAGTACAGGGTTTACCTCATTTCAACATAAGGAAATCCTTCTAGATTAGATACTGGTAGTGAACTCACCTGGAAATGGAAACAGAAGTAGCAAAGTAGATTATTTTTTCAGAGAAGAGGGGCAAACTTTGAATGTGTTGGATAGAAGACAAGGGAATGAGTGCAAAACTATAAACAAGTTCATTAGCTATAATGAACTTCACTAGCTATTCAAAATTCATTTCAGGTAGTAAAGAGAATAAGCAGGTTGAGATATGCAGATTATTTGGTGTGCCCACAGAAGTACTCATTGACTGTTGTAAGAGAAATCTCTTTTAGCTACAAGTGTATACAAAGCCTTCACAATATTTTTTGAAAAGATATATTTCACCAGTGAAAGCAATTGAGAAATAAGGGGAATTCTGTATATCCTTTAACATTTTCTTGCAATTTCTTAGCATCTAGACATGTCATGTACAGTGATTCAAAAAATCGACACATCTGGGTGTCTGTCTCCCTAAATTTTAGCTTCCCAGTTTTCTCCACTGAAAAATCTGTACTTTTTTTTTTTTTCTCAGAAAATAAATCACTTTTTATAAATGATTCAAAGCTTTCCCAAGAGGAGATGAGAAAGCCCTTATTCTTCCATCAAGGAAGCTTTGTTTCATTTCTCTTTTTACCTGGATACTTGGCCTGAGGTCTGTAAAAACTTATTTTTTTTTTTCTTTTGTAGTTTGATGTAGTTGAAAAAAAATGATGAAAGCTTCTAGTATCAGGAAGCAGAACTTATATATGAGTGTGCATATATAAACATATAAAATACACACAAATACTTATATATACACATATAAATGCAAATGTGCATATATAGACGTAAGCAATAAAACTATATACATAGGTAAACATAGCTTTATTTATATTTAATTCATATACCACAGGGAGATAAGAATTTTGCTCGTATGTTTTAATGTAGTTACTCTTAATTAGAATATTTACATTAGAACTATTGAATTCAGGTGATTTCCTTCTTTCTACATGACTTTCAACCTGGATCATGAAAAAATATCTACCACAGTTTCCTTTACAATTTTGTTTTGCAACAAATAAAATATTTGAAGATAACTTTGAATTATAAAATAATAGAATGGTATTATTATTACTCATTTTATTTTGGGTTTTAAATATTTCTCTTCCCTAGGTCTTTTCTGTGAAACAGTGTATTTGGAGGTATATAATTTATTCTATAATTACCAACATATCATTACTCTTTGGGAAAAAGATCCTAGGTAAGTCCTATTTATTATTACACAACAAAGTCTTCTAAATTAAATTTCCTCCATTGATTTGTCTTTTAAGTTTAAAGTGAAGCAGTGTCATTGACATACTGCTAGGATGCAAACAACATACTCGCTAGGAATTCTAAGCTTTAAATCTCAACCCCTGGAACAGACCTGTGCACATAGATAATTTATAATAAATATTGTTATATGCTCAAATAAATTGTTGGAACAAAGAGCTACATTATATGGGAGGGGAAGTAAAAGAACCAATTTTTGCTCAGATTTCCAAATTTCTTCATTTTCTCTTTGGCATCTTGAGTATGTGAATTGGAAAGTGTGTGTGTGTGCATGCATGCACATGCATGTGTGTGTTGTATGTGGTTCTGTTGAGCGTTTTCTAATTTCTACTTGGCAGGGAAAGCACGTTGACATTTTCTATAGTCTCTTCTTTCATAATCTTCCTTCACAATATTCAGTATTATTACCCTTGCCCTACACTCTCCTTTACCTCCGTGGAGTCTCCCTTCTGGGCTATCAAAATAGCTTCCTAACTACTCTTTCTGCCTTTAGAATCTACTTCTCTGTATCCAAACATCTTTATTTAAAAAAAAAAATTAACTTATTAAAAAGTTTTTTGTTCTCCAATGACCACAGTATTAAATTTAAAGTGCATTATCGTATAGAAACTTAGTTTTCCAGATTGTTCTGTGTTTCTCAACCCAGGCTCTGATACAGATAATTCATTACAAGTTCTGAATGTTACACATGTTCCAGTCTTTCTTGATTCAGCCACGAGGAGGTCTACCAGGGACCCTTTAAAACCTCAGCTTTAATTCCATCTCCTCTGTGAGGTCTTCTCTGACTCCTTCTGACATCCCCAAATACTTTTAAACATTTTCTGCTAGCTCACCTCACAATGCCGTGCATCGTTCCTTTATGCACCGGACTATGTGATGGGGCATTGGTGTGACCTTTTGGTCTAGATTTCATAACGTATAGATGCTATGTATTTGTGAACATATTTTATGAAGCCATCATAAATGATTTATAGCAGTGACAGTTTCTTAAATTGTTTCACTTCAGACACAAAGAGAAGATTAAGAGACATCAGTGCTCCTTACTTGATGATTCAGATTCCATTATTCCAGACCCCTTGCCTTCAAAATTTCCCATGCTGAGTGCCGGGAGCCAGCGTGAGGAACTCATGAGGAAGGAGGCTTGGCATACGCAAAGGCGTGATCGAGCCTCAGGAAACCCCCTGTTCCCGAGCATCTAACCCCAAAACCAGAGTCTGTTTCATGCTCTCACCTACGCCTCTGACTTTACGGGGGCTCTCCCCCATAACCGTTTCTCTCAGAGAAGGAGTAAACGTGCAGCTCCAAGGCAATAAAAATTCCTGGGCGTGACAAGAGTGTTTCAGTTTACGGACTCCTCTGAAGGTTATCTAGCCCTCCTGTGTAGGTTCGTCCAGCCACATGTGATTGTTTACAGCCTCCCAATCTGAGAGGCACGAGATGTTTTAGACTTACTAAAGGCGAATTTTTGGGGGGAGTTAGAAATTATTAGTATAGTGGGTTGGTTAGGAACTATATTGGTGAAGGGTTTTTCATTTATTGTGTCAAGAATTGCTGCTAATTCCCTGCTCTGAGTGGGACAAGGATGTCTCAGGTCAAACCTCTCTGCTGACAGACTAGCTTGTGTGACAGGATTATCCATACTGCTGCGACTAGGCACATGATTGTTTACTACCCCTCAACCATAAACAGCACAGAGAGTTTTGGAGTATTTTGAGAGTCTTAATTAGCATAGGGATTTTTCTTCTTGTCAAGTCAATGATTGCCGCCAGGCCTCCATATCCTTAGGCACCTGGGAATATATTAATCAATGTATTTGGACTATAGAAAAGGAAATATAGTAGTTTTTAAGGTTAGCAATACTAGACTTTTTGAGTTAATCGATTTTCTCTTTTGTAATAGATCATTGTACTTTGTTATAAATCACTGTGTCCTTGTTATGTAAAAATGTAACTTTATCACTATCTTAAGACTAAACAGATCTTAAGGAGAGCATTGGTGAAAGGATTTTCATTTGTTGGGCTGATGTTTGCTGCTAAATCTCCATGTTCCCTACCCTTATAATGAATATAACTAACATATAGGAAGAAATAAGTATTAACCTTTAAGCATATAGGAGAAATAAGTATTAACCTTTAAGACTAATCATGTTAACCTTGGGTTAAATAAATTCCTTTCTCGATTGAAACTCACTACACCCTCACCCTATAGGAATGTAACTTTATTTGGAAGGTGGTGCCTGGTTTAAGAAAAAACACCCTTGGAAGAAATAAGTTTTTTGGTTATCAGAAAGAAAGGATCATAAAATGTCAGCAGGTCTCACTCATGGCCAGAAGATGATGTACCTTTTTTATACATTTATGTGAAGCACCTCATTTTGATAAAGGTCAAGACTGCTGACTCCCGCGTGACTCTATATTCATCCCTATGTGTAACAAAAGGTATATAAGCAAACCCCAAAATAAAGACATCGGATCAGTTTCTGGAAAGACTGATTCCCCCATGTCGCTTCTTTCTTGCTCCCATTTTTCTGGCTGAATTCCCATCTGGAGCATGGATGCTATTCCACGTAATCCAAGTTATTCAGCCTCTTTTTCTCCACTAATCTTCTACTACACTATCCATTTCTAATCTCTCTATATATCTGTAATTAAATATGTATTTTTCCAAAGACGCCAACTCCGTCCCCATGTTCGAATCACCCTGGATCCACCGGGGCTGGACCCCGGCAGCTGAGGATTGTTTTAACTTACCAAACTAATATTTCCAGCACATCCTCTGAGACAATTTTTAAGACCTGGGTATTACTGTCTTGGTAGGAATAGGGAAGACAATCTATGATTTTAATTTTCCACTTCAAGTAATAGGCAGGGAAATGATCACGGGTCTATTGTGAAACAAGGTAAACAAGTAAGGTAGCAGAGATATTTGTTGTGAGATATTTGTTTTGAGAAGTCTGCAGCTTTTTAAATGCCTAGAAATACATAATACACATGTACATATATATTTATAAATACACATTCTCGTACACACCCTCGCTCCATGTGCACTGGAGAATTACATAATTCATCTGAATGCAAGTTTCAGTCAAGTGGATTTGGGGGGTAGATTAAATATTCAGCCCTATTTTCCTTTCTTTTAGAGATAGTAAATGCAACTCTGGTTACTGTTTCTACCTGCTACTTCCCAACTCTGAAACAGTTCAGTTCAGTCCAATTCAGTTGCTCAGTCATGTCCAACTCCTTGGGACTCAATGGACCACAGCCCACCAGGCCTCCCTGTCCATCACCAACTCCCGGGGTTTACCCAAACTCGTGTCCATTGAGTCAGTGATACTATCCAACTATCTTACCCTCCACCATCCCCCTCTCCTCCTGCCTTCAATCTTTCCCAGGATCAGGGTCTTTTCCAATGAGTCAGCTGTTCGCATCAGGTGGCCAAAGTATTGGCGTTTCAGCTTCAACATCAGTCCTTCCAATGAACACTCAGAACTGATCTCATTTAGGATAGACTGGTTGAATCTCCCTGCCATCCAAGCGACTCTCAAGAGTCTTCTCCAACACCACAGTTCAAAAGCATCAATTCTTCAGTGCTCATGCGTAATGGCACCCCACTCCAGTACTCTTGCCTGGAAAATCCCATGGACGGAGGAGCCTGGTAGGCTGCAGTCCATGGGGTCGCTGAGGATCGGACATGACTGAATGACTTCGCTTTGACTTTTCACTTTCATGCATTGGAGAAGGAAATGGCAACCCACTCCAGTGTTGTTGCCTGGGGAATCCCAGGGTGGGGGAGCCTGGTGGGCTGCTGTCTATGGAGTTGCATAGAGTCGGATACGACTGACGTGACTTAGCAGCAGCAGCAGCAGCAGCAGCAGCAGCAGCAGCAGCAGCAGCAGCAGCATCTTTCTTTACAGTCCAACTCTCACATCCATACATGACTACTGGAAAAACCATAGCCTTGACTAGACAGACCTTTGCTGGTAAAGTAATGTCTCTGTTTTTTAATATGCTGTCCAGGTTGGTCATAATTTTCCTTCCAAGAAGTAAGCATCTTTTAATTTCATGGCTGCAGTCACCATCTGCAGTGATCTTGGAGTCCAAAAATAGTAAAGCCAGCCACTGTTTCAACTGTTTCCCCATCTATTTGCCATGAAGTGATGTGGCTGGATGCCATGATCTTAGTTTTCTGAATGCTGAGCTTTAAGCCAACTTTTTCACTCTCCTCTTTCACTTTCATCAAGAGGCTCTTTAGTTCTTCTTCACTCTCTTCCATAAGGGTGATGTCATCTGCATATCTGAGGTTATTGATATTTCTCCCAGCAATCTTGATTCCAGCTTGTGCTTCATCCAGCCCAATGTTTCTCATTCCTTTTCCTATTTGGAACCAGTCTGTTGTTCCATGTCCAGTTCTAACTGTTGCTTCCTGACCTACATACAGATTTCTCAAGAGGCAGGTCAGGTGGTCTGGTATTCCCATCTCTTTCAGAATGTTCCACAGTTCATTATGATCCACATAGTCAAAGGCTTTGGCATAGTCAATAAAGAGGAAATTAATGTATTTCTGGAACTCTCTGGCTTTTTTGATGATCCAGCAGATGTTGGCAGTTTGATGTCTGGTTCCTCTGCCTTTTCTAAAACCAGCTTGAACGTCTGGAAGGTCACAGCTCATGTATTGCAATAAAAATCAAGTATTCCAGGCCAGAATACTGGAGTGGGTAGCTGTTCCCTTCTCCAGGGGATCTTCCCAACCCCGGGATTGAACCCAGGTCTTCTGCATTGCAGGTGGATTCTTTACCAACTGAGCTACAAGGGAAGCTCTCTGAATCAGAGACATTATCTAATGCCACAGTGCTTCATGGGTTTCTAGTCTCCACAGATTGAAAGGGAGCATATGCAGGGCATGGTCTGAAACAGTGAGGTAGAATCACTATTTTTTAATAGCTATGTTTCTGTACTCCTGCACATACACTTTGAAAAGGGTTAATTCTGAACTTTGATTTGTTGCAGTGGTCATCCCTTGAAAAGCTCCAGAGATTGAAGCCATCTTTATATTCTCCCTTATGGGCAGAAGCAATCTGTGTGGCTAAGGAGGACAAAAGAGCTTTAGGCAAGACCAAAGTCTGATTAATTCACCTTTGAAGAAAATTTTGACAACTTCTCTAAAATTGCTACCTCATAGACCATGTTCCTTTTAAATGAACTGCTTGACATTTTACCAAATGACAGTTTTCCTAAAGACTTATTATTCACTATGGATAGAAATTTACTTTTCTGTCTGTCACCACAGTGATATTTATTTATGGAAAGTGGATGAAGTTTCTCAATTTCAATGAGTAAATTCTCAGTGGTAAACCTTGTACTGTGTTTAAAGTCCTTGAAAGTTTTGTTTAGAGTTAGTTGTTAACATGCTTGATAAATTGTATTAATTTCATGCAATTATACTTCAAAGATTATTATAAAAATTCATATGAATTATCTAATGTAATTAATTTAATTAGTATGTTATGGATTATGTGTGGCTTACCCATAACCATGTATGGGTGGCACATTAAATATACATTCATCTTGATATCTACATTTAATGTTATACTTTTCAATTGGTATATATAGATATGTATATATATATTACTATTTAAATAATCAATTATTATGTAAATAATCAACAGATCAGGACCCTGAGCAGAAAGGCACGTGGTCTTAATGGCAAAGATAAACAGACAGCTGGGTGTTAAACGTTTGCTAGCTCACCACTCCACTAAATATGTCCTTCAAGATTTTCCAAGTTGAGAATCACTCTGTATTGTGCTTTATAATATTTTGTCATATTATTTTGTTATATATTATTCTAAATAAAACATATGAAACCACATACTCCTCCAAAATTCTTAATTATCAGTGATAATCCTGTTTTTTTGAAGAGTCCAAGCCAACAGCAACTAATAGGAATTGACTGTTCACCAGACCCATCCTAGGCCCCATGGACACAACACTGTGTTCCGTCCCACCAAGGTCTGACAGTTAAGTGAGCAACTCCAATTTACTTCAGATGTTTAATGAATTTACCGGGTACATATTTGGGAATAAGGGTGAGGTCTCTAAACTCAGAGAGCTCTAAGTGAGAATCACTACATCCAAATCCCAACAATAATGCGTAAATCTGATGTCTCTCTTTTGAGAAGGTTTACATACTGACAGGTGGGGTTCTGACTGAAGCCTGAAACATTATTTGATGGCTAAAAGTCAGTATTTGTTTGTTAATTAATAAAAGAAAATCTTACTTTATAATGACAAATACTATTTAGAAATATGTTAACAGATTTTCCTGGGAAGGCTCAATTTTAAGTTCAATAAAATTGCTTAGCTTCACTTGAACTCCAGCAAAGGAACACTGAAGTCCTAATACCAGCTACATTTTTCAAGCAAGGTATAAGATTCAACACATAATAATACAATTTATAACTAATTTATTTTCTAAAAGTATGTTTTAACATTATCTTTAATATCTAACAGCTATGTTATTATTTTAGAACAAATTAAGATCGAAAACAATAATATGAACAATTTCTTATAATATCTACATACCTCTCTCATAATTGAAGACTAATATTTTATTGTATTTATAAATGCATTTTAATTTTGTCTTTATAGAGAGAGACAATAGCTCTGTCCTTGACACAATGACAGAATAACCCTGAAGGAAAGATTAAAGGATTGAGATCATCAGTTTAAAACAAGATTGTTCCTCATTACCAGACACCTGGGAGAATTGATTTGGGCATATAAACCATTTATCTATCTTTCTGTTCATCTATATCTATTTTTAAAATTGTAAAGAGTGGCAACTCAATAAAATTGAGGCAAATTGAATTCATTACTGGGAAGCACCAAATGCATTTGACAGCCTGATCCTGTTGTTTTCTTGAAACTAAAACAAAAGGAGATACATCCTCAGAGTTTCATGAGTGAGTGCAATAATGATGTAAGATGAAGGAGAAAAAGTCAGTATTTCCATCACAGACAAAATATATGCATATGCATCATCTTATCTTATTTTGGGGAGACAGTTATTATAAAATTGAACATTCAAAATATGCTTATTAGTATGTGTCCAAAATGTAAAGTAATCAGTGGAGGGAGAGGGGGCAGCGGAGGGAGAGAAAACATTTAATTCATTAAGGCTACCTTTGTGAGGTTAAAAAGAAAATTGATTGTGGCTTATTAGTCCCTTCCAGTAAACACTCAAGAGTTCAACTAACTGAAAGCAATTGATACTTGTGGAATCAATGGTGCATGAGAATACCCTAATGGGTATTGTTGGAACTTTTAATTCTCATTATGCAGTTTATCCTTTCAAGGATTATTTGATGGAATTCATGTTGATGAGTATCTCTAAAGCTCTTCTGCTTAAATAATTGGTTTATTGAAAGACTTTGCCCTATTTTAGATCAATTTACTGGGATCTGCATTAGGACTCATGAAAAAATTTAAGGATAGAAAAAAATGAAAATTTTACATAACCTACATAATGTTTATACACCTTTCACTTCTTTCTAATTGATGGAACATATCCAAACTCCAATGACCATGTTTCATTAAAGTGATTATAATAAATAATTTCAGTAGGCTAACTAGTGATTGAATCAATATGTGTCTCAAGAGGTTTAATCTTAACTGTATTTAGTTGTACATTTCTTGTTTGCACATTCACTCCTGGTTTTGAAAATGAATTGTCCTTCATAATTTATATACAATACACAACTGGTCTTTCTGTTTTAAACAACTGTAATTTTAGCAAAGGATTCTGTGGAGGAAAAAGAAAAAAAGCTTCAGTGTGGAAACAGGTAAGACAATAAATTACAGGACCAGCCAACTGTTTGCACTAATTAGAGTGCAGACACACACACAAAAAAAAACGGTCAGAAGTCATTACATCAAAAGAATGCCTCTTCTCCTTCTCTTCTTTCCTTTTTTTTTTTAAATTCTTCTGTCTCTCTTTTTATTTTTTTCTTTCTCCCTTCCCCAGACTAGCAAAAGAATTATCTTTTCACCTTATTCCACTTCCAGCAACCTCACATTTTAGACATGAGCAATTAATGCAAGTGTGGTCTTGTTCTTCTCTCCTTGGATTAATGACACTTAATGTTTTTGAACACTATTTTGCAATTATGTTAAAGGATTTACTCCCCTTGCCATCTTTCCAACAAACACACACACACATATTCTGAGAAATATATGCACCACATTGGCTTGCTTAAGACAATTTTTTATGCTAAGTAACTATTTCTGAACATAATTCTGCAAAGTATAAAGTTCTTACCTTCTAAGAAAGCATTTGGAAGGAGAGGAGGTAGAATAAAAATATATTATTTGTTTAACCTTTTAGTATCCTAGCATTCAAAAAAATAGTGATAAGACATCGGAGTAACATTAAATATGTTGAAATCTATCTTTCAAAAATGTCTTAATATAAACATTACAGTGTGATACTGGCTAAAGAATACACAAATAGATTAATGAAAAGAATAGAGAGCCCAGAAATAGATGCCTAAATACAGTCAATTGACTTTTGACAAAGAAGTGAAGACAATATAAATAATGTAGCAAAGGTAATACCTTTGACAAATGGTGGTGGAAAACGGGATAGTCACAAGCAAAAAATGAATCTAAACACAGATCTTATGCCTTTCACATAAATTCATTCAAAATGGATTATAGATCTAAATGTAAAATGTAAAACTTCAAAAATCCTAGAAGATGACATAGGAGAAAGCCTAGACGACCTTGGATATAACAATCACTTTTTAGATATAATACCTAAGTCAGGATCCATGAAATAAATAATTGATAAGTTGGGTTTCATTAAAATTTAAAACTTCTGCTCTCTGAAAGACACTGTCAATGGAAGGAGAAGACAAGCCATAGATTGGGAGAGAAAATATTTTTAAAATATATATCTGATTAAGCACTGACAACTTAAATATACAAAGAATGTTCGTAACTCAACAATAAGAAAACAAACAACCTGGCTAAAAAATGGCCAAAGACCTTAATAGACACCACCAAAGATGAAAAATAGAGGCAAATAAACATATGAAAATATGCTGCATATCCTATATTATTCAGTTCAGTTCAGTCGCTCAGTCGTGTCTGACTCTTTGCAACCCCATAAACCGCAGCACGCCAGGCCTCCCTATCCATCACCAACTCCCGGAGTTCACTCAAACTCATGTCCATCGAGTCGGTGATGCCATCCAGCCATCTAATCCTCTGTTGTCCCCTTTTCCTCCTGCCCCCAATTCCTCCCAGCATCAGAGTCTTTTCCAATGAGTCAACTCTTCGCATGAGGTGGCCAAAGTACTGGATTATTGAGCACATGCAAATAAAAATAAGATACAACTATACATCTATTGTCTCTGTTGTGTAGTGTTGCTGCTACTGCTGCTGCTAAGTCACTTCAGTCGTGTCCAGCTCTGTGCGACCCCATAGATGGCAGCCCACCAGGCTCTCCCATCCCTGGGATTTTCCAGGCAAGAACACTGGAGTGGGTTGCCATTTCCTTCTCCAATGCATAAAAATGAAAATGAAGTCGCTCAGTCGTGCCCGACTCTCAGCGACTCCATGGACTGCAGCCCACCAGCCTCCTCTGTCCATGGGATTCATCATGTCTAACTCTTTGTGACCCAATGGACTGTAGCTGACTAGGCTCCTCTGTCCATGGAATTTCCCAGGCAAGAATACTAGAGTGGGTTGCCATTTCCTTCTCCAGAGAATCTTCCCAATCCAGGGATGGAACTTGCAACTCCTGCATTAGCAAGAAATTCTTTACTACTGAGAAATCAGGGAAGTTCTATACTGTCAAGACTAAACCATAATGCAAAGTATGAACTTAAAGGAATTATCATGTGTCAATCAATGTAGGTTACCAATTATATAATTAATAACAACTATAATAAGTATACTACTCTGATAGGGGCTATTGATAATAGAGGAGCCTCTGTATGTGTTTGAGCAGGGAATATGAGAAATCTCTGCATCTTCCTCTTAAATTTTCTGTAAATCTTAACCTGAACTAAAAACTGTCTTAATTTTAAAAAAATGCTTCAGTGAAAGTAATTATGTAACATGTATGACATGAATAGAAAAATCTAAAATTTGGCTCGTCAACTCTTTCTCAAAAGTTTCAGTCTGACTAATGTTATTATATTCAACATCTCTATAGTATTTATACCATGCAACAATGTCTTGAAATACTATGAAGGAGTAAAATTCCAACATTTTGTTGTTCTGTCACTCAGTCATGTCCAAGACTTTGCAACCCCCACGCCAGGCTTCCCAGTCCTTCACCATCTCCTGGAGTTTGCTCAAACTTATGTCCAGTGAGTCGGTGATGCCATTCAACCATGTCATCCTCTGTCATACCCTTCTCCTCTTGCCTTCAATCTTTCCCAGCATAAGGTTCTTTTCTAGTGAGTCGGCCTTTTGCATCAGGTGGCCAAAGTATTGGAGCTTTACCATAGTCCTTCCAATGAATATTCAAGGTTGATTTCCTTTAGGACTGATCCCGGTTTGATCTCCTTGCTGTCCAAGGGACTCTCAAGAGTCTTCTTCAGCACCACAGTTTGAAGGCATCTACATGATTTTATTCTGACCTAAATTTATTTAGGTCAGAGTAAAATCATATAGTCCAGATGGCAAATAATTATAAGAGTGTTTGGTAAAGCATCTGCCTACAATGCGGGAGACAAGGATTCAATCCCTGGGTCGGGAAAATCTCCTGGAGAAGGAAATGGCAACCCACTCCAGTATTCTTGCCTGGAAAATCCCATGGATGGAAGAGCCTGGCAGGCTACAGCCCATGGGGTCTCAAAGAGTCCAGACACAACTGGGCGACTTCACTTTCTTTCTAGGTTAATTCTGAAAACCTGGGAAACATAAGGAATTTGCAGAAGCCACAATCACCCATTTGCTTTCTAGGTTTAACTTAACAGTGGGGAATATAACCCCTGGCTGGCTGGTACAATGGTTATAGTGACCAATTATTTCAAGGGAAGAAGAGTCCCAAAGAGAAATATATGAAAGGCAGTAATTGATTGAAATCACTTTCACCTCATTTTCTACTTGGTTCTCTCTTGCTTTCTCTTCTGTCTCCACACTAGCCTCCTTTCTACCCTTTGAACCCATTAGGACCCTTCCTGCTTAAGGATCTTTGTATTTGCTTTGCTTTTTAAGAGACACCTCAAAAGAAAAGAAAAAAAAAAAAAAAAGCCATACAATTCACTCTCACACTCCCTTTAGGTGTTTCTCAGGACTGAGTGACTTCACTTTCACTTTTTAATATAAATTTATTTATTTTAATTGGAAGTTAATTACTTTAGAATACTGTATTGGTTTTGCCATGCATCAGTATGAATCCACCACAGGTATACACATGTTCCCCATCCTGAACCCCCCTCCCTCCTCCCTCCCCATACCATCCCTCTGGGTCGTCTCAGTGCACCAGTCCCAAGCATCCAGTATCATGCATCAAACCTGGACTGGCGATTCATTTCATATATGATATTATACATGGTTCAATACCATTCTCCCCAATCATCCCACCTTTGCCCTCTCCCACAGAGTCCAAAAGACTGTTCTATACATCTGTGTCTCTTTTGCTGTCTCGCATACAGGGTTATTGTTACCATCTTTCTAAATTCCATATATATGCGTTAGTATACTGTATTGGTGTTTTTCTTTCTGGCTTATGTCACTCTGTATAATAGGCTCCAGTTTCATCCACCTCATTAGAACTGATTCAAATGCATTTTTAATTGCTGAGTAATACTCCATTGTATATATCTACCACAGCTTCTTATCCATTCATCTGCTGATGGACATCTAGGTTGCTTCCATGTCCTGGCTGTTATAAACACTTTCATGCATTGGAGAAGGAAATGGCAACCCACTCCATTGTTCTTGCCTGGAGAATCCCATGGACAGCAGAGTCTGGTGGGCTGCTGTCTATGGGGTCACACAGAGTCAGACACTACTGAAGCGACTTAGCAGCAGCAGCAGCAGGTGTCATCTTGACCAAGTTATTTCAAATATATCCCATATTATTCTTGCAGTTTCTTTTCTTTTTCTTTTGCTTTAACTTTCCAACTATCAACATGCTACGTATTATATATGCTCTATATTGGTGGCTGAGATGGTAAAGAATCTGCCTGCAATGCAGGAGACTCAGGTTCGATCCATGGGTTGAGAAGATCTCCTGGAGAAGGGAATGGCAACCTACTCCAAAATTCTTGCCTGGAGAATTCCATGGGCAGAGGAACTTGGCAGGCCATAGTCCATGAAGTTGTAGAGATTCAGACATGACTGAATAGTTAATACTTTCAATTTTTCACTTTCATATAATATATAAGGTGTTATTAAAAAATGAACTTTTCGTCTAACACAGTATACTTTTTATTATCTGTCTTCCTCCACTGGAGTGTAAGCTCCATTAGGACAGGGATTTTTCTCTCTTTTATTCCCTGAGTTATCCTAATCACTATGAATACTACCTGAAACTTCTTAGGCTTTTATAAATATTGAATGATTGAATGAATGTTATAACCTCTATAAACATGTGGAGGAGAAATTAAACAAATCATTCTTTTCTGAAAGTTTGATGCTGTGTTTAATGAACTGACTCTCTTTGGTGCAAAAGTGAAAAATGATATTCTGAGTTATACCTTCACTTTTGCTCTCCTTGTTTGTACTAAACATGTAGATTAAAAATAGAAAACTGCAACTATAACTAAAATCCTAGCAATGTCAATAAAAATATCAAACAATCCAACTTTTTAAAATGATTTTCAACATCTTTGTCATATACAGTGTTTCAAATATTACTAAAAACTTATACATACATACTTTTTGTATGTTCAAGTTGATAAATGTCTTTATGAGCACTAAAAGAGTGCTGTAATTATATTTTTGCATTAAAATAAAACTTTTAAGATACCTGCACCCAATGTTAATAGCAGCACAATTTATAATAGCCAAGACATAGAAGCAACCTAAATGTTCAAGGACAGTTGAATGGATAAAGGAGATGTGATGTATACACACAAGAGAATACTACTCAGCCACACAAAAGGAATGAAATAATGCCATTTGTAGCAACATAGATGGGCCTAGAGATGATCATACTATGAGAAACAAATCAGACAGAGAAAGGCATTCTACAATATTACTCATATGTGGAATCTAAATCATGACAACTAATGAACTTATTTACAAAGCAGAAACATACAGACATAGGAAACAAACTCATGATTACCAAAGAGGAAAGGGGATGGCAAGATAAATTAGGAGTTTGGGATTATCAGATACAAATTGCTTTATAAAAAATAATTAACAATGCCTACTATACAGCAAGGCCTTTAACAGGTCACTAGATAGCACAGGGAACTAGATTTAATATCTAATTTAGATTTAATATACCATGATAAGCTATAATGGAAAAGAATATAAAATTATATATATGTATATATATATATGTAACTGAATAACTTTGCTGTATACTGGAAAATAACACAATATTGTAAACCAACTATACTTCAATTAAACTTTTTATATATTTAAGTTGATAAATATACTTTAACAGGACTAAACCTGGAGCCAGTACATTGCTTTCTAGTTATGAATCTAACATATGTGAATTAATTATCCTCTGACAAGTCAGTTAACATCTCTGGATGTCAATTAGCTCATCTGAGAGAGAGAGAAAAGCTGAGGATTAAGTTGTAGTATCTTTCAGTCTCAGATATACTTGGCATCTATTTAGATGAGTTGTGAATGACTGTATTTCATATGGGCCAAAAAAAAAAAAAAAAAAACCCTATTTGAAGCATCACAAACTATTTACCATATTTTAAACAAATACACACTAATAGGCAAAATAAAGTATGCTATTTTTGTTGTTGTTATTTGTTTTGATTTGATTTATATGCACCATTGTGAACAGAACCTTTAGGTACTTGGTTGGTTATATTTTGCAAAGACTTTCCAGAGTAGAAATTATCCGATCCTTGTGGAGTAGGAATGTGTAATCGGATATTGCCCATTTTATTCAAAATAACACTACTTTTTCAATTTGATCTTAATGTATTTACCTTCTCCAAAAATGCTTCTAAACCAACCAAAAGGACAAGAAGTCATAACACACCTGTGAGTGAAAAACAAACAAAGGCAGAGACTGAAAGCCAGAAATACTGCTAGCTAGCTATAGAAATATAAAATCATCATTATGGCTTATGCGCGATTAACAGATCCAGATGTCAGAGGAATGCATGAGTCAATAAGAGAGACTGTATTTTCTTCTACTTTCAGTGTCCCAAATTGTTGTTTTGTATTCTTTATCTGGATTTATTTTTGGCTAATTAATAGTTCTCAAACTGTTCTATAACACATTTCTTCATCTATTTGCATGAGGAGGTTGATAAATAACTGAGTTAAAGTGACAGGTTCTGAAACTTTTTCAGCCGTTGAACTCAGTCTGAAGTTTTATAAAGAATAAAAATAGAAGACTGCAAATAAATTAACTCAATCTGCAATTTTAAAATATATATAAAAAAACTTTCCTATTAAACCCACAGCAAACATCCTAATTAGCACCAGCATAAACATCATACCCCATGCCTTGAAGCAGAATGAAGAAACAAATTAATGTCCTATCAAGGATGTGAAGCAGTGTTACAGTGATGGCCCATTAATGTCACAAAACAAACTCATTCCCCACAAATGTGTCAATGGTATCAATAGTGGTTCTTAAACTTTCCAGGGCATCAGAGTCACTAGAGCTTGTTAAAACAGAGCACTGAGTACACTCAGAGTTTCTGATCCAGTAAGTCCGGAAGAGGACCCCAGAGTTACCTTCCTAGCAAGTTCTTAGGTAATATTGGCATTGCTGGTCCAGGAACTACCCTTTGATTACAGACAATTTGAGTTGTACAATCATGGTTTTGAAAATATCTTAAAAGCATTTAATCTGTTTCTCTAATTTAAATTTCAATAATCCCTGATGGTGAATTAATTATTAAATGAATAATGAAATATGAGCAACTACCATGTGGTAGTCATGGAGCTGGATGCTAGTGATACATTGGTTAATTATCTCTTGTTGTAGCCACATGTTCCAGGAAACAAACTCACTCAGAAGGGCAATGCAGATAGTGGAGTGGAGTTTATTACACTGGCGGGCCCAAGGCAGAGTCTCCTCTTAGCCAAGGACCCCAACCAGTTTTTGTGAAAACCTTATATACCCTAAGTGTATGTGCCCAAACCTACGCTCCCCCTCCCAGATTCCCTGAAACTAGTCTGAACAAAGAAAAAGAAAGATATAATCAAAGTTAACCCTTGATTCATATGCCTTAAGCCTAGATAGTTAACAGTGGACAGTTATCAATAGGTCTGTGGTCATACCCCAATAAGCATAATAAAATGCATGATTCTATTTGGTTACACAGATAGTTAGGGTATTCTTCCAGGCAACAGAGAGTCTAGGTATGAGCCCTAGGGCTCTTCCTTCTGGGAGCGTGGTTTTCCAGTTGTATTTCATTTCCATAGATAGTGGGCATATAACTCAAAGTCCACAG
Source organism: Budorcas taxicolor (assembly GCF_023091745.1). Classification (NCBI taxonomy): domain Eukaryota; kingdom Metazoa; phylum Chordata; class Mammalia; order Artiodactyla; family Bovidae; genus Budorcas; species Budorcas taxicolor. The sequence continues at coordinate 99,653,228 of NC_068910.1, forward strand.
TCTGGGCCAAGTTGGAGTCCTGCTTTGAAGACAGAATGTGTTCTGTCTGTTTCCTCCTTCACCCCCTTAAGGAGTTTATGGTCTTGAGTGGGAAAGACACGTGCCACGATAATTATTATGCGATGCTTTCAAAGAAAATACATGGATGATTTAGATTTTGAAGATCTACTAAAAATTAAACAATAGCAGAGCAACATGGTCAAGACTGAATTTTGAACTTTGTTACTCTATCCTGACAGGAAGTGGAGGAGTGAGTTAGAAAATTATTGCAAAAATCCAAGTCAGAGACAGCGATGGTACTTAAAACCCTTCAATGTTTCTGTATTGCTTTCATAATAAAATATAAGTGCCTAAAAATGGTGAAACAGTTCTGAATGACTGGGTATCAGCTCCACCCCCACCTAATCATAGCACACTGTTAAAAAAGTTAATCCTGTGGAATCTCATTGTCTCTCTCAGACTTGAGACAGTTTCTCTCACCACTCAACTTTTACAAATTTTGTGTTTACACCAGGACAACTCTTCACCACCCTTCTCACTGTAGTTAATCACTAATTTTTTATCGCAGGGTATATGTCTCTTTTTATGGACCTGTTCCTTTCTTTAAACCTCCTTTCTCACTGCACCATTGTCTCCCCGTCTGTGCAGAAGCTCATTCTCATCTTTGTTCATTTCTCCCTATATTTGACTAGAGAAGTGACCTCTTGAGGGCTGAAACCAAGATCTTCATCAGTGTTATTTCTCAGAAAGATCAGCTCGCAATAAATACACAATGAACATGTATAATTTTAATGAAGAAGCTATGAAGAAAATGAGAAAGAAATACAGATGCAAGAGAAAAATCAAGTGACTGTATGCCAAGGTAGATAACCAAGGTAGATAACCTTGGTAGATAATTTGGAAGGAATAAACAGCAAGTCCACAAAAATATGGACTTAAAAATTATCCAATGATTTTAACTAGGAACACTGTTGGTAACTTGTGGTGATATCAGCAGAGTAATAAAGACAAAGTTGATACTAGGAATTGGAGATTCCTATGCATTTTCATATAATGTTTAATTGAATCTTTACAATCGCTGTATGAAACCATTAGCACCATTTTACAGAGGAAGTAACTAAAGCTGAGAAATATTAAATGGCCAAAAGTCACAAAGCTAGAAAAGGATAAGCTGTGAAACTGAAATATCAGACTCTAAGAGGCAAGCTTCAATCTATTTTGTGCAATCTCTCCTCATATTACATAACTGACTAAAAAAGTGAAAGGAAAAACAAACACTCATAGTGAGCTGCTATGTAGCATGCCTTATGATATTTACTGGTTCCTACCTTCAGATTCCTACTCCTTTTCAAGTGCATTGTTTGAACTTATCCTGTAAAACATCATTTACATTTTTGAAACATATCTCCACTTTACTCAATTTAATTTTATTATAATTCTTTCAGTTGTTGCTGTCAAAACATCTACTGCATTCTACCTGTCCACAATATGACCTCACCTGCAAATTTCATGAGTATGCTTGCTTTTCTGTATCTGAATCACAATTGATTATCTTAAGGAAAGATGCAAATGGACTCATGTTTGATGCTTGAATCCATTCTTATTTGTGGACAAAGGAGGTTATTGCAGTTTGGATCAATTCAATATGCCTATTAAGAAGATTATGGTTCGTATTACTAAGTTATTTGATCTCAGATTTGGAATAAAATGTGATGTATGTTATACAACTTCTGCAATGTTATCAAGTTCTAGAGTCACAAAAGTCAGTTTAATGGACCCTCACTTTTTAGCATAAATAGCTATTGTGGGTGTTAGAATTAGAAGGATGCTCTTTTTCTCTTTTTTCTTTTATATGACAAACCAAATAAGCAAGTAAGAAGTCTACATTTACAAGCTTTTCCAAATCCATCTGTTGAAATGGTTTCAGAGAATCCTATTCACATATGGTCACGGGGTGCTTTCAGGAAGAAGTTGAGGACAAATGTGAAAACAAGCATGAAGGCTTTTTTGCACTGTGATCTTTCAGCTAGAAGTCCAAGAAAAGGGAGATTGAGTTTAAAAATAATCTTGGTAAGTGATTTTTTTTTAAATTTGTAGGCAGGGATAGTTGCAAACAAAATGAAAAATCACTTGAAAAATTACTATTGGTAGAGACTGGGGCAAATATAACCAGTGACCAGAACACAACAGACACCAATAATATTAAGGTCTGGAAATCAGAGCATGTAGCCCATGGAGCCCTGAAAAATGAAACATTCACTCTAATCCCCTTCATAAAGGCAGATTTCCTACAAACAGGAGGTTTCAGTCTTGGAAGCATGAAATTTATATATAAAAAGGGTGTTATTTCTCCTTATTTCTTCCTCCTTATCCTCCCCCTGTAGATAGATAAGATCTCTGAGTCTAGTGAGGAGACAGATTGTATTTGTCATGATGTAGAAAATAAAGTGATAAAGTGTACTAACATCTCTACTTTATGTTAACAGCAACAACAAAAAAACCTGCAAAGCAAGTGTCCATTATGTGTACCATGTAATGAGTAGTTGAGACTTCACCTAAAGTAATAAATAAGACTAATAAGAGAGAATTGCAAAAACTAGTACACTCCAATATCTGCTTTCAACAATCCTTTGCAAACAATTTCCTTCCTTTGTAAACAATTTCCCTCTGCTCTCAATAAACTACACTCACTAATAAGATTGTACCATGTAGCACTCCTCCAAAAAAAAAAAAAAAATTGGGGGTAACTTCATTTGCATAATCCTTTACTTCTTATATGCTTAATAATACTCCTTTCAAATCAGTTTCTGCTCTTCAAAGACTTCTATAGTCACAAAAACTTGGTATTTTTTTCTCAAAATTAATGTCACACATGGCCAGACCCATGGGGCAAATAGTATGCAAATAGAATCCAGTGTCACTAGTTACCTTTCAATGTACATACCCTGCATTCCACTGAGAAATCCTGAACTCCAACTTCATTAGTTGTCTAATAATATAGACTAAAAGTCGCTGTTGTTCAGTTGCTAAGTCGTGTCTGACTCTGTGATTCTATGGAGTGAAGCACATCAGTCTTCCCCTTCCTTCACTACTTCCCAGTTTGTTCAGATTCAAGTCCATTGAGTCCATGATATTAGCAAACCATCTCATCCTCTGCCTCCCTTTTCTCCTTTTGCCTTCAATCTTTCCCAGAAACAAGGTCTTTTCCAATGAGGTAATTCTTCACATTAGGTGAACAAAGTATTGGAGCCTCAGTTTCAGCATCAATCCTTCCAATAAATATTCAGGGTTGATTTCCTTTAGGATTGACTGGTTTGATCTTGTTAGAGTCCAAGAGACTCATAAGGGTCTTCTCTAGCACCACAATTCAAAGACATTAATTCTTCAGTGCTCAGCCTTTTTTATGGTGCAACTACCACATCCGTGCATGACTACTGGAAAACCTATAGCTTTGACTTCACAGAATTTTGCTGGCAAAGTTATGTCTCTGCTTTTTAATACTGTGTAGGTTTGTCACAGTTTTTCTTCCAAGGAGCAAGTGTCTTTTAATTTCATGGCTGTAGTCACTGTTTGCAGTGATTTTGGAGCCCAAGAAAACAACATCTGTCACCGCTTCCACTTTATGGATCACAGCCTTGTCATGGCGAAGGGTCTTGTGTAACTCAGTGAAGCAATGAGCTAAGCCATGCAAGGCCACTCAAGACAGATGGAGAGTTCTGACAAACATGGTCCACTAGAGGAGGGAATGGCAAACCACTCCAATTTTCTTGCTGTGAGAACTCCATGAAAAGTATGAAAAGAATAAAGGACTAACAAATTATTATTGATTTACTTTTCATTTCATTTAAGACATGCTTCTGTTGCTGAATTTCTTTCTCTTGGTCCTAAGGTGAGGATTCTACAAAAGATTGAATGTTACTGTTTCTCCCCACCCTCTATATTCATATATTTAAGCCTACTCTTCCATGTGATGGTAATTAGAGGTGGGGCTTTTGGGAAGTGAGTGAGTCATGAGGGTGGAGTCCTCATCAATGGGATTGGTGCCCTTATAAAGGAGACCTCCTAAAGCCCCCCTACTCTTCTGCCATGTGAGGACACAGTGCGTGAATAAGGGAATAAACCATCAACAGACATTGAATCTGCTGCCACTTTGATCTTAGACTTCCCAGCCCTCAAAAACTGGAACAAATACATTTCTGTTTTCATAAGTTACCCAATATATGGCATTCTGGTATAGCTGACTGGATGGACTAAGACAGATTCTAAGGAATAATTTATTAATTATTTCTTATTAATTTCAGAATAATTTCTTATATATTTATTTATTTATTTCACATTGCCTAACATAGAAAACAGCTTTCAGTTCTCATTTCTGTGCTAAGAACAACCAGCCTAAAGAATATTTCCTTTTGGATAATAGAATATCACCATATACTAACTAGTTCTTCTTTCTTGTAATGTCTTAGATTTCATTATTACTGTTGTGTTCATCCCATAAACTATGCCACATTTTTCATTCTCTTAGATATTTTTGTGTATATTATCCTTCATTATATAATTGTTAAGACTTATCAGTGAAGACAACTAATCATGAAGTTTTACTTGTGAAAGATTTTTATTTAGGAATTCAAGTTCTTTCACATATTGAAGTCTATTCAGATTTTAAACATCTTTCTACATCATTTTGGGTAAGCTAAGTTTTTACAAGAATTTTTTCCATTAATTTATAACACCAAATTGATTATTAAGTAAAACTTAATAATCAATTTGGCAACATCTGCTAGATCATTGAAAAAGCAAGAGAGTTCCAGAAAAATATCTATTTCTGCTTTATTGATTTTGACTGTGTGGATCACAATAAACTGTGGAACATCCTGAAAGAGATGGGAATACCAGACCACCTGACCTGCCTCTTGAGAAACCTGTATGCAGGTCAGGAAGCAACAGTTAGAAATGGACATGGAACAACAGACTGGTTCAAAAATAGGAAAAGGAGTATGTCAAGGTTGTATATTGTCACCATGCTTATTTAACTTATATGCAGAGGACATCATGAGAAATGCTAGGCTGGATGAAGTACAAGTTGGAATCAAGATTTCGGGAGAAATATCAATAACCTCAGATATGCAGATGACACCACCCTTAGGGAAGAAAGTGAAGAGGAACTAAAGAGCCTCTTGATGAAGGTGAAAGAGAAGAGTGAAACATCTGGCTTAAAACTAGGATCATGGTATTTGGTCCCATCACTTCATGGCAAATAGATGGGGAAAGAATGGAAACACTGACAGACTTTATTTTCTTGGGCTCCAAAATCACTGCAGATAGTGAGCTTAAAAGATGCGTGCTCCTTTTAAGAAAAGAGATGACAAACCACGGCAGTGAGTTAAAAAGCAGAGACATTACTTTGCCGACAAATGTCTTTATAGTCAAAGCTATGGTTTTTCCAGTAGTCATGTATGGATGTGAGAGTTGAACTGTAAAGAGAGCTTAGCATCAAAGAATTGATGCTTTTGAACTGTGGTGTTGGAGAAGATACTTGAGAGTTCACAATCAAGATTCCTGGAGAAATATCAATAACCTCAAATATGCTGATGATATCACCCTTATGGAAAAAAGTGAAGAACTAAAGAGCCTCTTGATGAAAGTGAAAAAGGAGAGTGAAAAAGTTGGCTTAAAACAACATTCAGAAAACAAAGTTCATGGCGTCCAGTCCCATCACTACATGTCAAATGGATGGAGAAATAGTGGAAATAGTGGCTGACTTCATTTTTGGGAGCTCCGAAAATCACTGCAGATTATGACTGCAGCCATGAAATTAAAAGAAGCTTGCTCCTTGGAAGAAAAGTTATAACCAACCTAGACAGCATATTCAAAATTAGAGACATTACTTTGTCAACAAATGTCCACATAGCCAAGGCTACGGTTTTTCCAGTAGTCACATCTGGATATGAGAGTTGGACCATAAAGAAAGCTGAGCACTGAAGAATTGGTGCTTTTGAACAGTGGTGTTGGAGAAGACTTTTGAGAGTCCCTTGGACTGCAAGGAAATCCAACCAGTCCATCCGAAAGAAAATCAGTCCTGAATGTTCATTGGAAGGACTGATGTTGAAGCTGAAGCTCCAATACTTTGGCCACCTGATGGGAAGAACTGACTCATTTGAAAAGACCGTGATGCTTAGAAAGATTGAAGGCAAGAGAAGGGGATGACAGAGGATGAGAGAGTTCGATGGCATCACCAACTCAATGGACATGAGTTTGAGTAAACTCCAGGAGTTGGTGATGGACAGGGAGGCCTGGCGTGCTGCAGTCCATCGGGTCACAGAGTTTGACATGACTGAGCGACTGAACTGAACTAATTTTTAATATCTATATTATAATGTTCTTATTTTTCATCTCTAATATTGATTTTATATAATTCCTTTTTTATTTTAGCCTTGACAAATTTTATACACTCATTAGTTTTTCAAAGAATAAAATTTTAGCCTTCTTGGTTATCTCTTAGGGTACTTGCTTTTATTTTGTTAATTACTATTGTAAACTTTATTTTCACTTTTTATGCTTTCCCTGATTTAATTTCTTCTTCTTCTTCCTTCTTCTACTTTTTTTTGGCATTTTGTTTACCATATTTTTATTCTATGTGTGTTGACTTACATGAAGTTTTGAAATAGTGTAGGAAGGACCCTTCTATCCTTCACTCAGTTTCCCCTAGTAGTAACAGGTTGTTTAACAATAATACAATATCACATGCTGTTGGTTTTCCTTTCTATAGTACACACCATCAGATTTGATGGCATCTTATCAGTATTCTGATCCAGTTATTCTATCTTTTAGTAACTGCTAATATCTCCTTGTCAAAGGCAATTGTTACCATATATCTACCACATATTTTTTTCTGATATGAAAATTTTCATAATGTCATATATGTTTATAATTGTTTAATCCAAAATATATACTTCTGCATTTTATTAAGTTGTTTGCTGCACCTTTCCTCAAGGTGCAATCTACTTTTTCTCCCCTTGATCTCACACTTGCCCTGGATTCTTTCCATAAGCTCACCAATTTATTCCCTTCTGTCTACTCACTGTTTCAAATCTATTCAAGTTTTTCAAGTAAAAGCACGAGCGGTAAGTCTCACAGTTGTATCCAACTCTATGTGACACTATGTACTGTAGCCCGCCAGTCTCCTCTATCCTTGGGATTATCCAGGCAGGAATACTGGACCAGGTTGCCATGCCCTCCTCCAGGGGACCTTCCCAACCCAGGTATCAAACCCACGTCTCTCCCGTCTCCTGCACTGGCAGGTGGGTTCTTTACCACTATCACCACCTGGGAAGCCCAAGTAGAAGCATAGTCATCAATAAAGGTAAAATTTACATTATTATTGCACATTACCTAGGGCAAGGAATCTTAAAGACATAATACTAAATGTTTAAAGATGCTTGAAAATGATTATTTAAAAGCTTATTATAAATAAGTTCTATTCTCTTTATGACTCCTGTTGCTCTTCTTTTAATTTGTCACACTTTGGTCAATATTAAAAAAATTAGCGCTGATTATATAATATCATATTTGTCATTTCACATGTGATTCTCTTATCAGACTAATCATTTAAATACATATAAAATAACCTATTTTTCTTGGTTACCCCAAAGGAACTTGAGGTAAAACTAAACATGTAGTAGGAGTTACCAAATTCTTGCTAACTTCAAAAATTACTGGGAAAGCTTTACTTAGGGAAACTCACTTAAAAATAAAAAAAAATACTCTAAAATTAAGATATTTAAATTATATTTTATAGTACTTAATTATAGCCATAGGAACAGCAAGAAAGCAAATACGAAAACTGAATAAAGAGCATTTGAATAAAGAGAAAAAATGATTTATTAAGGAAAAAAATTAGAGATCACAAAATTGTTTTCTCTTGTAAGAATGCTTGCAATTAGTGGCAAATATGAAAAAAGAGAGCCTTAAGGTTGCAAGAAAAATAGAAAGTAATTTAGAATACAACAATGAACATGAAATAGATGACACAAGAAAGTAAAATTGTAATGAGATAAATAAGGTTACAGAAGGCATACAAAGAACAGAATTGGGAGAATTCATACAAAGAGATACTAGGACAAATTGAAGGTCAAGAACAGAAATAATTTACCAATAGATAGTCCATGCTTTGAAAGGAGATGGAAAGCAATAATAATAAAAGGTTACTGTACTCTCAAAGGCAAATGAGCTAGTTAGAAATAAAGTGATCATCACAGTGTCATATGTAACAGGCATAATTTTACATATTATTAAAAAATGACCATCAAAGAGCAATGAGAAAATATTTTGATGTTTCCTTAAAATGTTACTATAGAAAGCATTGTATTTCTGTGCCTCAAATAATCACAAAAAAATAGAAAAATATACAGTGGGAATAAATTTTTCTGACAAAATAATCTAGCTTCTTACTTTAGCTAAGTAAGATGAACAAATTTAATGATCAACACTGATTTTTTTAAAGTTAAATAAAGAGCACATATATTTTTATATTTACATAAAATAGGACGACCTTATCTATTAGAGGATCTTAAAAGTGTTGAAAACACTTTTCTTATAATGGCATATAATTACATCAACATTATAAACTTTTAAATTAAGATTTTTTCCATTACATAATTCTCTAGGCCTTGTGTAATTTCCATTATTTCTTAAAACAAGTAATTTTACTGCTTATGTAAAGTTGTTTTTCAGTAGAGGCTTATAATCCTTACATAAATGTAACAAAGGATAACAAAGAGCTGAAATTGTGCAGTTGCCTAATCTGTAGTAGCTTTTATAAAGGTGGCATTCTGTAGTTGTCCACTAGATGTCGCTAAGGATAAGGTTTTCCCCATTTAATACCCTGACTCCCCTTCAACTAACTCTTGAAAGAAACAACCAGCAGACTCTTTACTCTTGGTTCATTATTCTTATGTAACAAATATTATATATGTGTTTGCATCCAGTTAAATTTCATTATTACCCATTATGAAGTTTCGAATGGATATTTCTACCATATAATTAAAAGAAGAAAAAAAAAGCTAGGATTAATAATAGTCTTTGTTAGAGATGAAGTACTTAAAACACTGAAGAAGAAAAAAAATTAGGTGGATCTTCGTTAGGGTGAAAGTTCTACGACTACGGAATTGTCTAGAGTATAGTTTTTAATTTTCAATTGTGTGTGTGTTAGTTTTTCAGTCGTGTCCGACCAACTCTTTGCGACCCCATGGACTGTAGACCGACAGGCTCCTCCACTTATGGGATTGTTCAGGCAAGAATACTGGAGTGGGTTGCCATTTCCTTCTCCCAGGAGAAGACTTCCCTGGTGGCCCAGTTGGTAAAGCATCTGCCTACAGCACGGGAGACCCAGGTTTGATCCCTGGGTGGGGAAGATCCTCTGGAAAAGAAAATGGCAAACCACTCCAGTTTTCCTGCCTGGAAAATCCCATGGATGGAGGAGCCTGGTAGGCTATACAGTCCATGGGGTCTCAAAGAGTCAGACACGATTGAGCGACTTCACTTCTTCTTCTCCCGGGAAGGACATAATTTTCAGTTAGGCTTATGCAATTAGCAGATACTGGGGAAGAACCTAATTTTCAGTTGGGCTTAGGCAATTAACAGATACTGGGTTTTTAAAAAATCAGTTTTACTAATTATTTTGTATTAATGGATAAGTTTTGTTTCAGGCTTCAATATTTCATATTTTACCTAGCTTGTATCTCTCAATAGAGATCATCCTAAGAGAAATGTTTTATGTTATGAAGAGACGACCAAGTTGACGTTGACTTGTACTCTTTTCTTTTAAAGAGTAAAAAATTTTATTCTTCTGAGTTCCCAGCAGGGCACTGTGCTTGTGTCTCAAGAAGTTGGAGGCAGGCTCACAAGCCACCATGTTGCTGTTCAGCAGTGAGGGCTTGATTAATGGGCAGCTTTGCTTATTTTAACCATTCTCTGTAAACTAAAATTGCATATTACTTTTTTGAAACTGTAGCCTACAAAAAGTATTTTTAACAGTAAATGTGGAAATAGCCCTAGAGCATACCATGATTGATAAATTTGCCACTGTTATTCAATAAATATCCCTTGGAAAAAGAAATACTTTGCTTAGAGGGCACATTTTATTTCTGTTTTTCATTAATTTATTGTTATTTCCTATTACGTTCTAATGCTAACTACTTTTCATTGATGTGCATTCTCCCTAAATATGACCTAATATCTGAGATTAAATTTGGCACTTAAGAAATGTATTACTTCTTCCAGTCACTAGGACAAAGAGCAAAGTGAGTGTTTTATTGTGTGAAATGGTACTCTAGGGACTGAATTAGTCCTCCACACTACCTAACCCAAGGAAAAGCCTGGTGCATTATTAACTGTAAGCGCAGGGTCAAATTTTACTAGAGTAATGGAATTCGATCAGTCTTCTGATTTTCTCTCTAAACTTTGAATATGTAACTCCAGCAATAAAGTATCTCAAAAAGAAAGAGCAGACTACTCAACTGCCACTTTGAAAAAAAATTTAATACACATGAGACAATAAAGGTTATTTAATAAATAATGGGATATAAAATAAATTTTATTTAAATAAAAATTCCCCAAGGCCAATAGCAAAAATATGAGTAGTGAACAAAAGCTGAAGAATAAGTAATTCTTAAACTTGAGAATAATAATCTAAAGCTTATGAGACATTCAGCTGTCCAAGTTCTAAAATGTTTACCATAACCAGAATTTTGAAACTAAAATAAATATGCATATGAGGCTCTTAAAGAAAATGTTTAAAGAGCCGCCACAACAGGAAAAAAAAATATATTAGCATATTATCCTACCGGTCTGAAATACAGTTTCACATAATGCAACATGGAGGTTGAAGGTCAAGTCCACCTTCCTGAAGCTCAGTGATAATTGTGTAAAACAGAGGTTTCAGTAGGGTGTAACTTCGTGATCTTCCTTCTATTTGTCCTGCAGAACATGAGGTTTTCTTATATTGGTAAGTTAATGTTTCTGTACTTCCTGGAAGATACTGTATAGGAGTGGAATTAGGGGTCAATTGGAAAAAGGGTGTTGTGTATATCTTTCTGCTCCAGTATTGCTCCCTTTTCAGAGGTCACTATTTCACATTGTGTTGTTTGCTATGGTTTAGTTTGATAATTTATCATACCCTGCAAAGACAATTACTTCTTTGGCTACCTTATCCCATTAGTCACTTAGGGAGATGAATCTGATGAACTCATTTACATAGAATGGTTGTAGAAAGAATGTGTGATTATTTTTCCCGATCACTAGTTTCAATGTGTGGAATATTGATTATCACTAGGGAAAATATCTGAGGGGCACATGGTATTCAAAGCTCTTTAGTACTTTGTCATGCAGTATCCAACATCTACTGTCTTCAATTATAATAATTTATTGCAAACTTACTTTCAAAAATAAATTAAGATGATTTACATGAAATGGCTTAAAGAATAAAACTACTCAGCTTTGGATGAAAATATAAGAATCATATAACTGAAGAAAGACAATGTCAAAGAATGTTCAAACTACCGAACAATTGCACACATCTCACACACTAGCAAAGTAATGCTGAAAATTCTCCAAGCAAGGCTTCAACAGTACGTGAACCATGAAATTCCAGATGTACAAGCTGGATTTAGAAAAGGCAGAGAAACCAGAAATCAAATTGCCAACATCTGCTGGATCATCGAAAAAGCAAGAGAGTTCCAGAAAAAAATATCTACTTTTGCTTTATTGAGTATGCCAAAGACTTTGACTGTGTGGATCACAACAAACTGGAAAATTCTTAAAGGGATGGGAATACTAGACCATCTGACCTGCCTCCTGGAAATCTGTATGCAAGTCAAGAAGCAACAGTTAGAACTGAACATGGAACAACAAACTGGTTCCAAATCAGGAAAGGAGTATGTCAAGGCTGTATTTTGTCATCCTGCTTATTTAACTTATATGCAGAGTACATCATGCAAAATGCCGGGATGGATGAAGCACCAGCTGGAATCAAGATTGCCAGGAGAAATATCAATAACCTCAGATATGCAGATAACACCACTCTTAAGGCAGAAAGCAAAGAAGGACTAAAGAGCCTCTTGATGAAAGTGAAAGAGAGTGAAAAAATTGGCTTAAAACTCAACATTCAGAAAATGAAGATCATTGTACTCAGTCCCATCACTTCATGGCAAACAGATGGAGAAACAGTGACAGACTTTATTTTTGGGACTCTAAAATCACTGCAGGAGGTGGGAGGGGGGTTCATGTTTGGGAACACATGTAAGAATTAAAGATTTTAAAATTAAAAAAATAAATAAATAAAATAAATAAAATAAAATCACTGCAGATGGTGACTGCAGCCATGAAATTAAAAGACACTTACTCCTTGGAAGGAAAGTTATGACCAACCTAGATAGCATATTCAAAGGTAGAGACATTACTTTGCCAACAAAGGTCCGTCTAGTCAAGGCTATGGTTTTTCCAGTGGTCATGTATGGATGTGAGAGTTGGACTATAAAGAAAGCTGAGCACAGATGAATTGCTGCTTTTGAACTGTGGTGTTGGAGAAGACTCTTGAGAGTCCCTTGGACTTCAAGGAGATCCAACCAGTCAAACCTAAAGAAATCAGTTCTGAATATTCATTGGAAGGACTGATGCTGAAGCTGAAACTACAATACTTTGACCACCTGATGAGAAGAACCAACTCATTGGAAAAGACACTGATGCTTGAAAAAATTGAAGGTGGGAGGAGAAGGGGATGACAGAGGATAGATAGTTGGACAGCATCACCCACGTGATGGACTTGAGTTTGAATAGACTCCAGGAGTTGGTGATGGACAGGGAAGCCTGGCCTCCTGCAGTGCCTGGGGTTGCAAAGAGTCGGACACGACTGAGTGACTGAACTGAACTGAAAGGAACACTGTCATCTTAAAATAAATTCAGGGGTAGAAAACAATGAAGCATACAATTTAGCTTTGGGACACCTTGTGTCTATGGCAGAACGAAAACAAAACAATATACACCCCTTATGGTGAGTCACTGTCTAACTCTGAACTTGCAGAGGAATTTTCATTCAGGGATAAGACATATGCATAGGACCAGCAATAATAAAGAGACACCAGTATTTCAGTGCTGGCTAGTTCAGATGAAATGGATAGACAGTAGAGAATACTTGAATTCTTAACTCCTGGGTGACATCATTATAATCTTATATATGCAAAGGAGGAGTAAGACTTTCTTTTATTTTCTTACCTTCAGTGAATGAGCAAAGAAGGTACTAGGTTAAATATATTTGGTAAAGTACCAAAAACCTTATTATTGAAGCATACTATTATATTTCTAAACCAAATGAAAATAGCCATTTGAGTTTTCTTATTCTATTTTTCAATTTAAAGATTTATTTCTTACTACTATAAAGTTTAACTAGCATTCATAGGCTTTTTTATGATTTGGCACATAAAGCAATACAGTATTTGTGGGTTTTAGACTAGATGTTTTAATTAATTTCAAATGTTATTTGAAAGAGTATGGGAAGGTCCAATATTTCTTGTAAGTGTGTTTAGCTATCTTCTGAAATTGTTTTGTTTTCTTAGATTTTACAGAATAACACGTTGCTGAAGTCCAATAATTTAACTGTTTGGGTAACATTCATCAAGGCCAGTCAGTCCCAACCCCTGCTCTTGGCATTATCAGGATCTTCAAGAATTATATTACTTCCAACTTGTAGCTGTAAATGGCATTGGTAAAGGCAATTTCAATGACATTAATCAAGATTTTGTCTTGACACACAATGAATAGGAGATTAGAAATAATGCATTACCTCAACACACCATTCTTCCTGGCTTTATTACAACCCTCTATAAAGCAATTTCCCACTGTTACATAGACAATTAAAATTCATGTGAACTAGGGTGGAAAAAAGTCTAATTGGTGTGAAATCAGTTTGATTTACTATGTTAAAATTTGAAAATCGAAGAGAGAGTTGGGGGGAGAGTTTTAAATATGTTTGTAAAAGAGCAATGATCTACTTACAAGAATGCTTAGAATTAAAAAAATGTAGTTCCTAGAACTAAGAGTTTATTAAAGTTCCAAAGTGCCTACCCATGAATTGGAGGCAAGCCATCAATGGAAGTAGAATAGTAATAGTCTCTAAGCAGCCAAAAATGAGCCTCAGTCATCATAACCTCATACTTTAGATTAAGGGATTATGAAGAATTTAGTCTCCATTCATGACTCCAGAGAAATAAACAAGCATATAGGATATACATAACATGTTCAGAGCATGCACTTAAATAGGCTTCCACATTTGATTATAAAAAAATACAAATTTATTAAGAGTATCTTTCTATTCATTACACAGAGCCTTAAAGGAAATTCATTCTATTAATGTGTGAGCTCTTTCAGCTGTAACACTTTCTTCTTTCTTCTATACTTTGCTGCTGCTGCTGCTAAGTCACTTCAGTCATGTCTGACTCTGTGTGACCCCATAGATGGCAGCCCACCAGGCTCCCCCATCCCTGGGATTCTCCAGGCAAGAACACTGGAGTGGGTTGCCATTTCCTTCTCCAATGCATGAAAGTGAAAAGTCAAAGGCAACTCTATGGACTGCAGCCTTCCAGTCTCCTCCGTCCATGGGATTTGCCAGGCAAGAATACTGGAGTGGGGTGCCATTGCCTTCTCCGTATACTTTGCTAGTAATAGAAAATAGTATAAATTATAGATATTTAGGAGGGTATATCTTAAACATGATTCAGTTCAGTTCAGTTCAGTTCACATCAGTCGATCAGTCATGTCTGACTCTTTGCGACCCCATGGACTGCAGCACACCAGGCCTCACTGCCCACCACCAACTCCCCCAGTTCATTCAAACTCATGTCCATATCGAGTCGGTGATGCCATCCAATCATTTCATCCTCTGCCGTTCCCTTCTCCTCCCACCTTCAATCATTCCCAGCATCAGGGTCTTTTCAAATGAGTCAATTCTTCGCATTAGGGGGCCAAATTATTGGTTTCAGCTTCAGCATCAGTCCTTCCAATGAATATTTAGAGTTGATTTCCTTTAGGATCGACTGGTTGGATCTCCTTGTGGTCCAAGGGATTCTCAAGAGTCTTTTCCAACCCCACAGTTCAAAAGCATCAATTCTTAGGCACTCAGCTTTCTTTATAGTTCAACTCTCATATCCATACATGACAACTGGAAAAACTATAGCCTTGACTAGACGGACCTTTGTTGGCAAAGTAATGTCTCTGCTTTTTAATATGTTGTCTAGGTTGGTCACAGCATTTCTTCCAAGGAGCAAGCATCTTTTAATTTCATGGCTGCAGTCACCATCTGCAATGATTTTGGAGCCCAAGAAAATAAACTGTCACTGTTTCCATTGTTTCCCCTTCTATTTGCCATGAAGTGATGGGACTGAATACAATGATCTTCATTTTCTGAATGTTGAGTTTTAAGCCAATTTTTTCACTCTCTTTCACTTTCATCAAGAGGCTCTTTAGTCCTTCTTTGCTTTCTGCCACAAGGGTGGTGTCAATAACCTTCATATCTGAGGTTATTGATATTTCTCCTGGCAATCTTGATTCCAGCTGATGCTTCATCCAGCCTGGCATTTTGCATGATGTGCTCTGCATATAAGTTAAATAAGCAGGATGACAAAATACAGCCTTGACATACTCCTTTCCTGATTTGGAACCAGTTTGTTGTTCCATGTTCAGTTCTAACTGTTGCTTCTTGGCTTGCATACAGATTTCTCAGGAGGCAAGTCAGGTAGTCAAGTATTTCCATCCCTTTAAGAGTTTTCCACAGTTTGTTGTGATCCACACATGATTTAAGGAGAAAATTATAGCTGCCTGTTGTAAGATTATTTTTGGTTTATAAGTGCCTGCATTTAATTATGTCGATATATCTTCTATCAGTTGTAAATATTAGTCAAAGTTATATTCAGCTAATGTTAGATAATCACTTGTCCTTTTAAGGTGGATTTAAAAAAATATTTAAAGTTAGTCAAAGTTGTGAGATTATTTTTGATTTTTAAATGCCTGCATGTAATTATGTCAATATATCTTTATCAATTCTAAATATTAGTCAAAGTCATATTCAGCTAATGTTAGATAATCACTTGTCCTTTTAAGGTGCATTTAAAAAAATATTTAAAGTTATTCATTAGGATAATATCTTGGCATGCTATTAAAAATATAAAAATGAACTACAATTTCATCATTATGAATATACAGTTAATTTTAAAGTCCAAATTTCAACTTTAAGATATATCCATGGTGAACTGAAATTTATCACTGAAGAAGGCAAAAACAGTATTAACTTCTGATCACACTTTACCCAAGTAAAATTTATGGGCCCCAATTAATAACTTGATTATGAGGATACAAAGAGGACTAAAACTAGCACCTCTCTCAAGATTGCTTATATTTTAATCATGGTTAGTGACATGTGTCAAATGGTGAGATTACAAGGCAGCTGGGGGATGATGGGTCAAGGTACAGAATACAGTGTGAGATAGCAAAGGAGGGAAAATCAGTGCTATTGTGGGTGTTAGAAAGAGGCTGTTTATAGCAGGCCTCAGAAAAAAGATTCAGAATGAGCTAGGCATGTAAGACTGTTCAAGGTATTCCAGGCAGAGAAAACTCTGTGCTGAAGGTATATTGTTATTCCAGGAAGAAAGACAAATCTATATGACAGGTGGCTGGGTGAAAGTCCAGGCAAGTCTGAAGAAATAGATTAGGAGCAAGTTGCCTAAGACCTCCTGTGTTCTGCCAAGAAATTCTGAATTAATCCTATAAATGGGAAGAGACTTACTGATGATTTCAGAGCCAGTGAATCACCTATATCTGCAGGTCTAGATGCAGTAGCAAAAAATTGGATGTGGTGACACAGTTTTTTATGGAATATTTCAACAACAGGCATGTTTGGAGGGAGGCATAATTGAAGAAAATGACAAGGTTCATAGCTACGGCTTCTGAGTTGGCAAGTTGGTTTACTGGTTGACTAGCAACATAACCTGGGTATGGCCTTAGTGCCCTGAGCCTCACTTCCTCATGTATGAAATGGTGATGAAATGGAACCCTCCTTAAAGGTTGTAGTAAGGTTTATATGAGGAAAATTAATGTGTGCATGCCAGGATACTTGATAAATATTAGTCCTATTTCCTGAAAAATTATCTGGATACTTTAAGTCATAATCTGTAACTAAAAGGATAAAATGTTCTCAGTGTTTTAAATGGTTACTAAAGAAGGATATCCCATAGCCACAGGTGTTCAATATCTGATTTTAATACTTATAATCCTTCCCTGTCAGATGATTTTTCTTAAGTGGCTTAATTTTCTTTCTTCTTTAGTGATAGAGAAGAAAGAAAACAATGGGTCCTTTTCTGTGAAGAATTGTTTATGGATGCAAAGATATAAAAAATTCTTCTTATAAGTACATATTTCTGGGCCTAATAACATACCTATTGAATCATAATATCTGTGTCTTGAACCTTGATATTGAATATTTATTCTTTCTATCATTTTAATAATCATGAATATCTGAAATCCAATTTCTTCATGCTCCTTTCATCTTTCCTCCCCTTCCCCTGTTTTGTGCTTTTAACATTTCAAAACATAATATTTATATAATGCATACACATATATACACACAATGGGATATTACTCAGCCATAGAAAGGAATGAAATAGTGCGATTTGCAGAAATGCAGATAATCTAGAGACTGTTACAGAGTGGAGTCAGAAAGAGAAAAGCAAATATTATGTAACAGGGCTTACATGTGAAATCTAGAAAGTGATACAGATAAACTTACTGACAGAATAGAAATAGAATCATGGATGTATAGAACAAACTTACAGTTATCAAGGGGGGAGGAGGAAGTGGGATGAATTGGGAGAATGAAATTAACATATATACACTGATATGTATAAAACAGATAACGAATGAGAACCTACTGTTTAGCGCAGGGAACTTTACTGAATCCTCTGCGGTAACCTAAATGGGAAGGAAACCTGAAAAAGAGTGGATATATGGATATGTATGACTTATTCACTTCACTGTGTAGCACAAACTGACACAAAGCAACCGTACTCCAATACAAATTTTGTGAAAACGCTTCCCACTTTTCTGTGTTAATGATTATTATCGTGACATATATGTAGAATGGCTTCCCTGGGGGCTCAGACAGTAAAGAACCTGCCTGCAGTGCAGGCGATCTGGGGTCAATCCCTGGGTTGGGAATTGGCTTCAGGAGGGCATGGCAATCCACTCCAGTATTCTTGCCTGGAGAACCCCATAAACAGAGGATCCTGGCAAGCTACAGTCCGTGGAATTGCAAAGAACTACACATGATTGAGCAAGTAACCATCACACACACTTGTATAATGTATAACATAGCAATATTTGCTATGTTTAATATACAAAAATAGATAAGATAGCACACTCACAGCAATCCTATGTGGTAAAGTTGTTAAATGAGGACACCGTCTAAAGTATACTCACTGCCTTGTGATTGAAATGCAACTAAAAGTGGCATTAGAGATTGCTGCTTCTGGCAATGACTGGATTATACCCATTCCTTCTCCAATTAGAAGATCTCTCTACATATGATACTAGAAAAATTGTCTCACACTAGGATATCTGGAAAGTGCCTCTCATTCTCTATTTGTAAAATCAGGATAAGCATAGTAATTATGTTTGAGGCTGCTGTCTCCAATGCTTATTACTGTTATTCCTCTTATTTTTTTTATCACTATTACAACTTGCCACCAATGAGTACAGCCTCCTGCTTCACAAATGTGAAATAAGTGTTCACTTAATCTTCCACTTTATACAGCACTCACTCTAATGGGGATAACTAAGTATTCAATAATCATTCCTTTGGAAGGAAAATAAAAAGGGCAGAATCTTCATTATCCTCTTTTGAAACATGGCTAACTTTATAACAAATTAATGCTTTATCCTTTACAATTTTTTTCAGTCCACCAGAGTGTTTAAAAAGTTAACTATTACAGATAAAGAAGAAGCTAAAGAGAAGCTAAAGGCAAAGGAGAAAAGGAAAGATATACCCATTTAAATGCAGAGTTCCAAAGGGGGGGAAAAAATGGAGAGATAAGAAAGCTTTCCTCAGTGATCAGTGCAAAGAAATAGAGGAAAACAATAAAATGGGAAATAGTAGAGTTCACTTCAAGAAAATTAGAGATAACAAGGGAACATTTCATGCAAAGAAGGGCACAATAAAGGGCAGGAATGGTATTGATCTAACAGAAGCAGAAGATGTTAAGACAAGGTGGCAAGAATACACAGAACTATACAAAAAAGATCTTCATGACCCAGATAATAACAATGGTGTGATCACTCACCTAGAGCCAGACATTCTGGAATGCAAAGTCAAGTGGGCCTTAGAAAGCGTCATTATGAACAAAGCTAGTGGAGGTGATTGAATTTCAGTTTAACTATTTCAAAATCTAAAAGATGATGCTGTCGAAGTGCTGCACTCAATATTCCAGCAAATTTGGAAAACTCAACGTGGCCACAGGACTGGAAAAGGGCAGTTTTCATTCTAATCCCAAAAAAGGCAATGCCAAATCATGTTCAAACTATCACACAATTGCAGTCATCTCACATGCTAACAAAGTAATGTTCAAAATTCTCCAACGAAAGCTTCAAAAATAGATGAACTATGAACTTACAGATGTTCAAACTGGATTTAGAAAAGGTAGAAGAACCAGAGATCAAATTGCTAACATTTGTTGGATCATGGAAAAAGCAAGAGAATTCCAGAAGAACATCTACTTCTGCTTTATTGATTACGCCAAAGCCTTTGACTTTGTGGATCACAACAAACTGTGGGAAATTCTTAAAGAGCTGGGAATAGCAGACCACCTTACCTGCCCCCTGAGAAAGCTGCATGCAGGTCAAGAAACAACAGTTAGAAATGGACATGGAACAACAGACTGGCTCAAAATCAGGAAAGGAGTATGTCAAGGTTGTATTTTGTTACCCAGCTTATTCAACTTATATGCAAAGTACATCAGGAGAAATGCTGAGCTGGAGGAAGCACAAGCTGGAACCAAGGTTGCCAATAACCTCAGATATGAAGGTGTCACCACCCTTAAGGCAGAAAGCGAGGAAGAACTAAAGAGCTTCTTGATGAAAGTGAAAGAGGAGAGTGAAAAAGTTGGCTTATAACTCACAATCATTTAGAAAACTAAGATCATAGCATCCGGTCCCATCACTTCACGGCAAATAGATCATGAAACAATGGGAACAGCCACAGACTTTATTTTCTTGGACTCCAAAATCACTGCAGATGGTGATTACAGCCATGGAATCAAAAGATGCTTCCTCCTTGGAAGAAAAGCTATGACCAACCTAAATAGCATATTAAAATAGCAGAGACATTACTTTGCCAACAAGGGTCCATCTAGTCAAACCTATGGTTTTACCAGTAGTTATGTATAGATGTGAGTGTTAGACTATAAAGAAAGCTGAGCACCAAAAATTGATGGTTTTGAACTTTGGTGTTGGAGAAGACTCTTGAGTCCCTTGGACTGCAAGGAGGTCAAACCAGTCCATCCTAAAGGAAATCACTCCTGAATATTCATTGGAAGGACTGATGCTGAAGCTGAAGCTCCAATCCTTTGGCCACCTGGCAGAGAACTGACTCATTTGAAAAGACCCTGATGCTGGGAAAGACTTGAGGCAGGAGGAGAAGGGGACGGCAGAGGGTGAGAGGGTGGGATGTCATCACCGAGATGACAGACATGAGTTTGAGAAGGCTCCAGGAATTGGTGATGGACAGGGAAGCCTGGCGTGCTGCAGTCCACGGGGTTGCAAAGATTGAATACGACTGGCTGACTCAACTGAACTGATCCTTTACATTTTTTTTTTTTAGTCCACCATAGTGTTCAAGTGTTTCCCTTGTGGTTCAGTTGGTAAAGAATCCGCCTGCAATGCGGGAGACTTGGGTTTGATTCCTGGGTTGGGAAGATCCCCTGGAGAAGGAAAAGGCTACCCATTCCAGTATTCTGGCCTAAAGAATTCCATGGACTGTATAGTCTATGGGGTCGCAAATAGTCAGACATGACTGATCGACTTTCACTCACTCACTCACTCATAGTGTTCAAAATGTCAGTGTTACAAAGTGAGCCTCAAAACACAGGGGGTCCTGTTTAAAGGACGGGGCCCTGGGCCCTCTTTCCAAGCTACAACGATCTGTATCTTGTGGGGAATGGCCACATATCAAAATTTTTTAAGTATTCAAGATAATTCCTGTAAACATAAAGCTTGATAGTCACTGGTCTAATCCCCATGAAAATCTCTGTTATTTATTATATGTTTTAATATGTATTGATCTACTGTGTATGCATAGAGTAACTTTCCCCAATATTATTATCCCTTTTTCTCAGAAAATCTCCCTTCTCATGTCTGATCTGTATTAAACAGTGTAAAAATTTCTTCCCCAGTAAACGGCTATCATCAGACAATCTTAAAAATGATTTGATGGATGTCATCATCCAAGGGACTGTTTCAAAGACTGACTATCACTGAATCAAAACAGACCAATGATAAACTTGATAACTGTTTATTGATTGCCAAAAATCTGAATACAAGTCAAAGTTCAAGATGATATTTATAAATCTGGGTATTAGAGAGTGAACCTTGAAGCAGATAAACTATATTAGGTCTATAAACAAAATTAGTTTGACTTGCACATTATTTTTTTTTGATTGTACTATGTGTTGAGACTTAACAAATCAGAAGATTACAAATAAGTTTTCAGATTTCCAGTCTTTTTTAAAAATTTTAAATCTAAAAAAGCTGCCCTATGTAACCATATAGGAGCTAAATAGAGGCTATCCTTTCTGGTGGATGTGTGCAGTTCAGGAAAACTTATTCCACATAAGCCCACTTCTGTCATTGACACTACTTGCCCAATTCCCCTGGGCATGAGAGTTTGCAACTCTTTTTCTAGACCTTTGGCAAACAACTACACTATCAAAGGCAACAATAAAAAAACATTTATACAATGGGTATGTGAATTAATTTATCTGAAAAACTAGCAAATTAAAAAATTTTAAGTTCTAACTGTGAAATTATATAGTCACAATTTTTGTTAAGGAGCTCTAATCTCTAAGACACCTAATAATTAGGCAATCTAGATTGTCTATTTTCCATTTATTATGGAATTAAATGTGAAAATTAAACTCAAATTCTTACTACAATTTATCTTTCTAATGCTATTCTAGAAAAGGAAAGGGGTTAGACATTTCTAACTCAAAATAAGAATCATCTTGTAATTTTCAAACCATTATATCAATTATTTTTATTATTCTAAATTTACCTAACAAACTAAACTCACAGGCTTGTATTTTCTAGGGTCATATTGTCTTTGGTTTGAGGAATAAAAATTCAGTTATGTAGTGACCATGCATTGTATCCTAATCACTATCATCATTTACCATTTATTCAGGTATAACTGAATATTTGTTAAACTAGTTTCATTTATAAGATATATGTTTACCATCCAAATCCAATATCCCTTTAAAGGAATACTTTGAATCACTATGCTTAAAATTATGTAAGAATATCTTGAAAATATATTGAAACAATTTCAGGGAAAAGGCCCTTTTCTTTCTGTTCATTGGAATTTTCCAGTAGATTATCTTTAAACAGGTGTTCTCATCAAAATGAAGCAAAAATGACAGATTTATTTTTTAACTTTCAGACTGTCAGCTTTTCATAGAATATATTTCCAGATTCTACTTATTAATCTAATATAAAATGTTACTGAGAATGTAACTGGCCTTGGTCTTTTTCAGGAATTAGAGTATATTTTCAAAAGGAAAAGATTGTGAATGTAGGTCATATTGCCTTAATCCTACATTTGTTCTTTTATATGATGCAGTCTGAATTAGAATAAATGGAGACCATACCAACACTTGTTCTGTGAGTCACAATCCAGAGTCAGAGCAGGCATGGATTTGAGGAATGTACATGATTCTTATCCAAACTAATGTCTGGTATTTGTCCACATTAAATTCTTTGTTTCTTCTTTAATGTGAGAAGAATTCAATAAATAATACATTTCCTTTTCACTCCCCAGTGTTCTAGTTAGAAGTTCGAGTTACATTCACTCATCCATTTTATTTATTGATTTGGTAAACTTACTATTCCTGGCAGGCTTTGAAAACATGGCTGAATGAATTTATGAATGAAAATTGCCAAATTATAATTCTTGCCTTTACCACTATGTGTCACAACTTTTAGGAAAAAAATCAATCCCAAGTCCTTTAACATCCCTTTCAAATCCCTAAGAACTATTGGTGTTGTTGCAGCAAAGATATTGCGATATCAAATGCTGCCAAAATTTCAAGCATGACTTTAGTTAGGAGCTTCAAGTAATGGCAGAAGATATTTGCAAAAATAATATTTTCCACTTTTTATATAAAGTGACCAGAATGTTGTGAACCATATTTTTAGATTTGATAAATTATTTAGAGAAAGAAACAAAACTGTTTATCTAAAAACATACTTCATGTTGATTTCATAGTACTTCATTCCCATGGAAAAAAAAAAAAATTTCTTGATTCTTAGCATAAAATCTTAGATCTGATAACAAATGGGGCTTTTTATACTGGCATATCTTCCTATGCAGTCTCCAGGACCAAACATAAAACAGAAAAAAAAAGTATAAAACAATATAGAATTATTTTTTATTTTATTATTTTTAGGAATTTTACAAAGCTTCATAATCACCCTAAAATATTTTAAATATATTTTACCTTAAAAATAAATACACACAAATATTTTTATAAGGACACTGAAGACAGACAGCAGACTATTAAAAATAATTGCAGTTTAATGTTAAAGATTATATAAATAATTTAGAATGTGTATGCATTCATCATTCTTTTGTTTAGTCGCTACATAGGGTCCAATTCTGTGCAGCTCCATGGACTGCAGCACACCAGGCTTCCCTGTCTTTCGTTATCTCCTAAATTTTGCTCAAACTCAAGTCCATTGAGTCAGTGATTCCATCCAACGATGTCACTTTCTGTTGTCCCCTTCTCCTGCCCTCAATCTTTCCCAAGATCAGGGTCTTTTCCAGTGAGTCAGCTTTTTGCCTCAGGTGGCCAAAGTATTGGAACTTCAGCATCGGTCCTTCCAAGGAGTATTCAGAGTTGATTTCCTTTAGGATTGACTGGTTTGATCTCTTTGCTGTCCAAGGGACTCTCAAGAGTCTTCTCCAATGCCATAGTTTGAAAGCATCAGTTCTCCAGCACTCAGCCTTCTTTATGATCCAGCTCTCACATCTCTACATGATTCCTGGAAAAACCATAGCTTTGACTATACAGACCTTTGTCAGCAAAGTGATATCTATGCTTTTTAATATGCCGTGTAGGTCTATCATATCTTTTCTTTCAAGAAGCAAACCTCTTTTTATTTCAGTGCTGCAGTTACCATCTGCAGTGACTTTGGAGCCCCCCCCCCCCACAAATAAAATCTCTCTCTGTTTCCATTGTTTCCCCATCTGTTTGTCATGAAGTGATGGGACTGGATGCCATGATATTAGTTTTTTGAATGTTGAGTTTTAAGCCAGGTTTTTCATTCTCCTCTTTCACTTTCATCAAGAGGCTCTTTAATTCCTCTTCACTTTCTCACATTAAAGTGTTAGCATCTGCATATCTGGAGTTGTTGATATTTCTCCCAGCAATCTTGATTCCAGCTTGTGCTTCATCCAGCCTGGCATTGTGCATGATGTACTCTGCATATACGTTAAATAAACAGGGTGACAATAGATACAGCCTCGATGTACTCCTTTCCCGATTTTGAACCAGTCTGTTGTTCCATGTTCAGTTCTAATTGTTGCTTCTTGACCTTCATACAAGTTGGTCAGGTGATATGTTATTCCCATATCTTTAAGAATTGTGTCTACATTGTGTAAGCTATTAGATTGGTGCAAAAGTAATTGCAGGTTGGGCATTGTTGACATTTACCACTTGAAACTGCAATACATATTAAATATACATGTTTATGTTATACATCATTTTAATGTACATTTCTCACTTTATATTCTTTTGTTAATGACATTACTTGCTGTTTATTTTATTTTTTTTTTCATATTTCAATTTTATTTTTTCATTTTGGATCTGCACATTTATATGATCATGTCTTTTACATGAGTTTTTTTTTTTAACTTTACAATACTGTATTGGTTTTGCCATACACTGACATGAATCCACCACAGGTGTACCTGAGTTCCCATCCCTGAACCTCCCTCCCACCACCTTCCCCATATCATCTCTCTTTAGACTATAGAAATGATGTCAGACAGAAAGTAAATCCTAGCAATTTTTTTTTCAAGTTCAAAATTGGTCTTAAAACAGAGGAGACAGCTTGCAACATCAACAGCACATTTGACCCAGGAACTGCTAATGAATATACAGTGCAGTGGTGATTCAAGAACCAGAGGCTTGAAAATAAGGAACACAGTGGCTGGCCATTGGAAATTGACAACAACCAACTGAGAGACTTCACTGAAGTTGATACTCTTATAACTACATGAAAAGTTGCCAGAGAAGTCAACATCAATCATTCTATGGCCATTTGGCATTGAAAGCAAACTGGAAAGGTGAAAAAGCTCGATAAGTGGGTGCCTCAGGAGCTGACTGCAAATCAAAGAAACCGTTGTTTTGAAGAGTCATTTTCTTTTATTCTCCCCTACAACAACAAACCATTTCTTGATCAGATTGTGATGTGCAATGAAAAGTGTATTTTATATGATAACCACTGATGGCCAGCTCAGTGTTTGGATGAAGAGGAAGCTCCAAAGTACTTTCAAATGCCAGACTTGCACCAAAAAATCTCCTGGTCACTGTTTGGTAGTCTGATGCCCATCTGATACACTCCAGCTATCTGAATCCTAGTGAAACCATTACATCTAAGAAGTATGCTCAGCCAATCGAAGAGATGCACTGAACACTGCAACACCTACAGCCAGCACTGGCCAACAGAAAGGGCCCAATTCTTCTCCGCAACAAAGCCCAATCAGATTTTGCACAACCAATGGTTCAAAAGTTAAATGAGTTGGGCTACAAAGTTTTGCCTCATTTTCCATATTTACCTGACCTCTTTCCATTTGACTACCACTTCTTCAAGCATCTCAACAATCTTTGTAAGGAAAAAGCTTCTATATCAGCAGGATGCAGAAAATGCTTTCTAAGAGTTTGTCAAATCCCAAAGCACAGATTTTTATGCTACAGTAATAAGCAAACATTTTTTCATTGGCAAAAATGTGTGGTTTGTCATGATTCTTATTTATTAATAAAGATATATTTGACCCTATTTATAATGATTTAAAATTCATGGTCCAAAGCTGCAATTACTTTTTCTTAAAGAAGGCTGAGCACTGAAGAATTGATGCTTTTGAATTGTGGTGATGGAGAAGACTCTTCACAGTTCCTTGAACTGCAAGGAGACCAAGCAATACTAAAGTAAATCAACCCCAAATATTCATTGGAAGGACTGATGATGAAGCTGAACCTCCAATACTTTGGCCACCTCATGTGAAGAAGTGACTCATTGGAAAAGACTCTGATGCTCAGAAAGATTGAAGGCAGGAGAATGGGACGACAGAGGATGAGATGGTTGGATGGCATCACTGACTCAGTGGACATGGACATGAGTTTGAGCAAGCTTTGGGAGATGGTGAAGGACAGGGAAGCCTGGCAGGCTGAAGTTCATCGGGTCACAAAGAATCAGACACGATGAGGGACTGAACAACAACAACAAAACTGAACAGGCAAGTTGCAAGCCTTAAAATACTCATCGCTGTCCGTTTGCTGTCATGGACTGAATTGTATGTCAAGGCAAATTCAGATATTGAACCCAGAACTGCTGATATGACTGTATTGGTTGAAAGAGCCTTTATAAAGGTAATTAAGGTTAAGCAAGGCAGTAAGGGTCAGGCCCTAATCTGATAGGACTTGTCTCCTTATAAGGAGAGGAAGAGGCACCAAAGCTTTCTGTCTGTGGGTACACACATCACCCACAGAGTGGAGTCTGTGTGAGGACACAGCAAAAGTCTTCATCTTCAAGACAATAAGAGAGGCCTCAGCAGAAACCAAATCTGATGAGCTGCTAACCTTGCGCTCCAGCCTCCAGAACTGAGACAAAATGAATTTTTGCTGTTTAAGCCACTGAGTTTGTGATATTTTGATGTGACAGCCAGAGCTGGCTGATCTAGCTGCCCACAAAGCTGACATGATGGCTCTTCCAGTTGTTCCTAGAGATAAGCTGATCTTGATGAGCTTTTCTGGGAGTAAAGTTTTGGGGAAAAATTTGAGAGATTGGCCAAATTCATGCTAGAATAATGCATAAAAGATGTCAAGCTTATTTGAAGACAGGAGAAGAGTGTCAATAACTTGGCTAATTCCACCTAATGTTTCCCTTATTATAACATTTGCTAAATCAGAAACTGTATGTGTGTGTACACACACACACACACACACACACACATATATTTGTGGCTTTCCCGGTGGTATAGCTGGTAAAGAAACCTCCTGCAATGTGGAAGACCTGGGTTCGATCCTGGGTTAGGAAGATCCCCTGGAGAAGGGAACGGCTACCCACTCTAGTATTCTGGCCTGGAGAATTCCATGGACTGTATAGTCCATGGGGTCCCAAAGACTCAGACACAACCAAGCAACTTTCACCTCACATACATATATATAATCAGTTACCTCTATTTAATTATCTACAGCAATATTCATAATTATAAGCACCATTCTGAAGGCATCCTATGTGTCACTCACTGAATTTAATATTTTATTCAACATTACAGCAAGTTCTTAATGTAGGCATTATTAATCCATTTGGCAGATGAAACTGAATCTCACAATTTTGAGACTTTTTTATTTTAAGAACATGCAGTTGGAGAAAATTTTGAACCAAAACACAATCCCAAAGATTTCAAGTCTATCACATTAATTTATTATAATGTTTTTAAAAGACATATATATGGGAAAGTCCTGATATGATACAGATATAATCTAACATACATATAAAAAATATTTTCTCCTTCTTTTTTAATCTTTATTTTTTGGAGAATTCATATTGATTCTACATCTGATTCTATACAAGTTTGGGTCTGTTTTGTCAAAAGAAATTTTGTTCATGCATCGCCCTATTATAGTTACTTTGAATCCAAGAAAACTCATGCAATTTTGCATTCAGAATACAAGCAATTTCATCTAACTACACATTCTCACAGACCAGTCATAATGAGGTAGGAAAGCTAGCAGAAGTGAGGAAAAAAAAAAAAAAAAGATCACTTTGGCTTCATTCAATGGAAAGCTACCAAGTGGTATTACAGTATTAATACATTGACTTGGCCAAAAAGTTTGTTCTGGTTTTTCAATAAGGTGTTATGAAAAATCCCAAAGGAACTTTTTGGCCAACCCAATAGTATTAATGGTTTGATAATTAATGACAATTTTCACTGGAGTTTCTTGTATTAGCAAGAAAGAACATGATGAAATACCTTACCTATGTTGATACATTTTACTTTTTTTTTAATTGGAAAAGCTTTGAAGGTAGCTTCATATTTCTTTACAGATTCATTTCCTTAGTTTTTCACAGAAATTAGTGAAATCCATTTTTAAGCCACTAACCAAAATAAGTCTATAAGATTCTGCTGAATATGGTTGTGACAGCACATCCGAAATAGCACCTCTCTTTTTTTCTCACTGATTTGTATGTTTCTGACTTGAAACTCTGTTCTTATTCTTTTCCATCAGTTTCAAGGGAAAGAATCAGTTCCGACTTTGGCTGTCAACAGTGGAAAAAAGGAATTTGAAGTCCCGGGATCAAAGAGGTGTTTCAAAGCATTTTAATGGATTTTTATGCTAGTCTATAAGTGAAACAATAGAAAGGAAAATTGGATTTATACAAACACCAGATAAAATTATTTATGTGATACTAATTATGCCATATCAGTTTGTAAATAAATTTTAAATAAAGACAGCAAATAATGTATCTCCTTTAGAGGAAAGAATGCTTAACAGCCAGACATGGCCCATAATCAAATGCATTAAACAGCAAAATTACTAGGTTTTCATGAAAACATCAGGAGACAACCTCTTCTGATAAATGTTAACATGTGTATACACATGCAGGTGTATATATTGGATGTAGGTGTGTGATTAAGTATGTTACTCTTTTTTTAACAGCTGAAGGAAAAAGCATTCTTTGGGACAAAGGTGAATTGTAAAGAAAAACCAGGATAATTTATCTCAACCCATATTAAAAATATTGACAAAATGAATAATCTGAATTCTTATTGTCAGAATATATACCACATATATACAAACACACAAATAAATGATGATAATTATTATAGATAGATAGACAGATAAGCTATAAACTTGAACCTGATTTTTGAGCAATCCCTTACTTATTTTACTATAAACAAATAGTTGGTAATTTAGGTTGGTTAAGATGCCAGAGTTAAAGCAATTCAACCATCTACCAAACCCTTCACCTGATTGTGAATATTTTGAGTCTAAAAGCAGTCAGAAATGATGTGAGAAGATAGCAGTATAAACATAGCACAAAGTTCTAAAGTTAATGAAAGGTCAACTGTTCAAATGGAAAATTGAGAACACGTCTACGGGAAGAAGAAATGCTTCAGACAGACATTTCACTTGTAATTGAAGATGTCTTAATGTGACTTGAATCTATCTGATAGGTCGTCACATTTTGAAACTTCTTTTATGTACTTTTGTGTTTCTCTTCATCTTTATCCTTACTGTATTTTGCAAAGATAAATGCATGTTTTTCATGTAGTTTTCTCAACGCAGGGATTTCATTTTCTATATCTAAGTTTAATTTGACAACAAAGAGAGAGGGCGAATTAAAATCCAGAGCCTTTCTTGTTAGTTAGCCTTATCTGGATCACCCAGATTTGGGGGAAAAGGAGCAGATGGACTACAGGTTTTAAATCATTTGCCCAAAGGAGCCCAGCATGAACAAAAAAGCTCAGATATTTTGTTTCTTAAAACCATGTTCTTTACCATGTACCACTTCACTTTACTACCTTTTTAGAAAACTCTGAAGACGTTAGAGAAAAAACCATGCTTGAGATGATTATTGAGAGATGATTAATACTGTTTCAGATTGAACAAAGATAAGTCATTCTAGGTTGAGGACTTAGTGTGTATAGGGGAGAAAAGGATAGATTCCTGGGAATCCTAATTTGGGGGGATTACTAAACAAATAGAATAAGCAGACGAGAGAAGTATGAGATGAGGCTGCAGATAAGAATGGTTAGAAATAATGGTGTCATGGGCCAGAGAGAGTTGAGAATCTAGTGTATAGGTGATGGACAACACAATGCATAGTTGATAATGGAGAGAACTGGTGACCAAAATAGCAGTTTAAGAAAGCACTTTAATAATCTAAGGCAGTTATCTGCAAACTTTTTTTTTTTCCCCTGCAGGGCCAGCTAATAAATCTTTTAAGCTTTGTGGGAAAAGAAGCCAGATTAAGAATATGATGCTGACACTTGAGCTAGCAGATAGAGCTCAAAGTCTGAAAAAAGGCAATAGTTGCTGAAGAGATAAATGTAACTATGGCAAAGAATCAGCTTGCATTAAGAATCTATTATTAGTTTGAATTTTAACATTCTGTGATTAATTGGATATGGAAATGAAGGAAGAATCTGTTGTGCTCTGAAGTTTCATGTTTAGGTGATAAATTACTCCTCACCTTGCATCCACCCAAACACAAGCATATACATGCAAACAAGTATATGTTTGAAACAGAAGATTCGAAAAGATAATGAAATTAGTTTTCACTGATTTATCTTTAACACTTGTAGAAGTGTTTCAAACGATTCTTCTGGAATAGTTTTCTTTCCTGGCCTCAGCGATGCTGGGTTTTCCACCAATGTCTGACTTTTAACAAAGCTAATTTGAAATATGTAACCATTAAGTTTCCTTTCACACCTATTTAATATTGAATCAAATAAAGATGATAAGGAGGAAGCAGCAAACTTAGATACTACTTTCAAAACACTTGACCATGATAAAGTATTAGAAAATACAGACAGACAGACACACACACACCTGTCTTCTTTAACTGTATAATGAAGCTTCTGAGAAATAAGAGAACTCCTTGGAGGTCAGAACAAAATTCAGAATTTGCAATACTGACATGTTGATTCAGAGTACTCTAGAGACTGACTTTGAATGGGTCTTGCCTTGCTCATTTGAGAAGATTTATAAAACTTGAACCCTAAGTTGGATAGAATGCTAAATTGAAGACTCCTACATTTGACAGATAGTCTCAAGGGCTAGTAACTTCAGGTGGTGAAAAAAAAATTCTCATCCCCCTAGGAATTGGCAGAGATACTTGCTTACCTCTTTAAAGAAGAAGAAACTCCTGCCACAATAATGTTGATAAAACTCTATGGAATGAAGCACTCCTTAACTGACATGATACCTAGAATCCTCTCAACTCAAATGCTATTGTGATTAATGTCTGGAAATGCCAATGTCCTCCATTCATAAGCACCTTTAAGTGGAATCTATAGAAAGAAGGATGAATCTACAGGGAACAAAACAAGAAAACACAATAAGCAGTGAACAGTAAATTATTTACGAAGGCTGAGAGTTTCTAGAGCCTTTGAAAATCCCTCAGGTAGATATACCCCTATTAATTCCATGAAAGGTGAAGGACAAGGCATTTTCTTCACATCAGCTTCGCTATTTTTCCCGATTCCATCCTGGTGTGTAATTGTCATGCTGAGTCAGTGTTGGAAAAGAGGAACTTTCTTATCCAAAAGTCATGTTATCTCTTCTCAATGGTGTTTCATTATAATATGACTTCCCTCGTGGCTCAGACAATAAAGAATCTGCCTGCAATGCAGGTTTTACCCATGGGAGGAGAAGATCCCCTGGAGAAGAGAATGGCAACCCATTCCAGTATTCTTGCCTGGTGAATTCACAGACAGAGGAACTTGGTGGAACTACAGTCCATGGGGTCACAGTCAGACATGACTGAGCAGCTAACACACACACACACACACACACACACACACACTATAATATATACAGATCATTTTCAGTCTTTTTTAGAAACGGTTTGACTCAATAATTTAAGACAATAATTCTCAAAACTCGTATAGTTTTTTATTGGCTGAATTGGGTGTTCCCCAAACTCATAAAATGAAGCCCTAATCTTCAGTACCTCAGAATGTGATTGTATTTGGAGATTGAGTCTTTCAAGGTGATTAAGTTAAAATAAGGCCATTAGAATGTGACACTTATCAAATCTAATTGGTTTCCTTAAAAGAAATGCAAACTTGAGAAACACCAAACAGCTGTGTGCACAGAGGAGAGACCAGATGAGGAAGTCATCATCTCCAAGCCAGGGAGAAAGATCTCAAGAACCCTACCCTACCACCAACTTGATCTTGGACTTTGAGCTTCAAAAATAGTGAGAAAACAAATTTCTGTTGTTGAAGCCCCCAGTCTATGGTATTTTTTTTCATTACAATCCTAAGAAACCAATACACCAGGGAACATGTTAGAAACGCAAATTCTTGGGCCCATGCAAAACCTTCTGAATCAAGAAACTCTAGAGGTGGGTTCCAGCTATTTTTATTTTATCAAGATTTCCAGATAATTCTTATATATACTAAAAGTTTGAGAACCACTGATTTACTCTATCTTGATGAGGAATGAATTGATATGATCCGTAAATCAATTTATTGCTGAAAATATCATAAAAGGTCTTATTTATTCTCAGTATCACCACTTCTCTTTTTTCATACATTGATAAATGTTTATAGGGGATTAAATGTATATTGTACACCAAGATAGTTTATGGGGGATAACAAAGCATATAAAACACTCCAATATTTATGGGCAAAAGTTTACTGAAACAGAAAGAGGAAATTTTATTAAAAATTTATAAAATTAGCACAACACCTGAGTTGCACAGAATTAGTTCATATTAGGTTTCCTTTGTGTTGGAGACTGACAAAAGAGCAGTCAGGTTAGGGAACAAAGGTGGTTTAAATTGCTAGGTAGCTTATACTTTTATACATTACACAAAATAAAGGAGGAGAAACAATATACTGAGGGAAGGAAAGAATGAAGTAGCTTCTGCTAGAAGCTGAAAGAGTGAAAGAGAAATGAGAGTCAACTGAAAGAGTTCCCAAAGGCCAAAGCTGGAACAATTTGTATGACAAGATATAGTATGAATTTTAATCCAAAGTATACACTAAATATCCATGAGTCCATAGCAGTTTCGATCCCTGGATCAGGAAGATCCCCTGGAGGAAGACAGGTCAACCCACTCCAGTATTCTTGCCTGAAGAATCCCATAGACAGAGGAGCCTGGCAGTCTATAGTCTATAGAGTTGCAGAGAACTGGACACAACTGAAGCCACTTAGCATGCATACATGCATTGTGCTATACATATATGATTGAATGAATAAATAAGTAAATGGGGGATAAGAGACAAATCTCTCATGTGGAGGAATTTCAAATAATTTATGTAGATACTCTGACTAAAAGCAGGAGAACACTACTCTCCACTCCTTCAGTATGGGCTGTGCATAGTGACTTCCATCCAAAGAAAAGAAAGCAGAGACGAGAAAATAGTCATCTTTGCAGAAACCCAGCAACAATGACAAAAACTCAGCCAAGTGATCATGAACATCAACAATGATAACACTTTATGTCTGTGGTCTTCTTCCAAATAATTATAACCAAAGAATGATTATGAGGAAAACATCAGAAAAATTACAACCAAGTACCATCTATGACATATCAGATCAATAGTCCTCAAAACAAGCAAGATCTTCAAAAAGGGAAATCTGGGAACCTCTCATACTAAAAGGAGCCTAAAAAGAAATGGGGACTAAATACTATGTGGTATCCTGGATCAGCTAGTGAAACCCATAAAGGCCATGAGGTTAAAATCTAAGGAATTATATATAAAGAAATCTGAGGGGGAATCACTTTAGTTTAAAGTTCAGAAGGTTATATTTTGAAAAAGTATTTGGGAATTGTAAATTAGCATATGAAATTTAACTTGATGCTGTTATGGTGTGTTTTCAAATATTGTTACTATTATTGAAAGCCCCAGTGGTAAAAGAGAGTATTTGCCAAGTAACGTAGTAGAAAAAAGGCATTACTGGTAAAGAAAGTTGAACAAGTGTGAAGGAAGGAAGGCTTAAGGGCAATGAAAAGTTTATATTGATTCTGGTTATTTGTGGAAATTCTGTACAGCTTTGCTTAACTTTATTCAAACTTAATTTATTTATGGGAACTTAACATTCCATGGGGCTTCCCTCATAGCTCAGTTGGTAAAGAATCTGCCTGCAATGCAGGAGACCTGGGTTTGATCCCTGGGTTGGGAAGATCCCCTGGAGAAGGGAAAGACTACCTACTCCAGTATTCTGGCCTGCAGAATTCCATGGACTGCATAGTCCATGGGGTCGAAAAGAGTCGGACACGACTGAACAACTTGCAATTCGCTTACATTTGATACTTCTGAAGTTAATTCATGTATGCATTCTTGGAGATCATCCTAGCTGTTTTGTGAAGAAGAATCAAGAAGGGACAAGACTTAAGGCAGAGGGACCTATTCAGAGGCTGAGAGTCTTACAGTCAACAATACAAGAGATGAATAGAGCCCAGTCTAAATTTGTGCCAGAGGGATTGGAGAAAAATTAATACATTTGAAACATATGTTGAAAATAGAATTGATGGGACATGGTAATGCACTAGGTTGGAGAGGAAAGCAAAGCAAAATTCAAGAGCAAATACTAGGTGGTGTCATTTCCTGGAACAGGAAACCAAGGAGAAGAAACAAGTATACAGGGAAATACAATATGTGTACTTTAGATTTACTGGGTTTGAAATATTCATAGGACATATAAGTGGAACTAATATACACTTTTACAAATAGAACCAAGTATTAAGAGAATATTACCAGCCAGACATGCACGTGTGAGCCTGTGCATATAGAATGAACAATACTTGAAGTTTGGACAATGGACGGGGTCAGCAAGGTAGGGGAGTAGGGAGAGAGAGGAGGCCCGGCTCAGAGCAACATGATCATTCCACAGATAAGCCTTAACTCCTGGTGAAAGTCTCATCTATTTAGCATCAAGAGCTTTGCCCCAATCAGGTTTTCAACTTAATCTCACTAGTGGTCATACAGCCATGCCATATAAACCAGATTAATCTGTCTCAAACAAAAATGTCATATTCTTAACCCTTGCCTCATCATTCTACTCTGTCCTCTCAGAAATTCACCATTCTCCTAGGCAACAATTCATTCATTATTGATATTTTCATTTAGGCGTCCATTTACTAAGTGGAATCATATTGAGGGCATTCCATAGAGATGTAATTAGGCTCTTCAGCAATGCTTTATATAGTCCCTGCAAGCACTTTGAAGTCAGTAATGCTTCTATCAACCTCACAGTAACTCATGTTTAGGGTTACTAATGACTCCCAAATTCATCTATACTTGCTGCAAAACACAATAAGCACTTACTCAATTTTTTTTCTTTGACATTTCTTAGTTTTATGTGTATTTGTATGCCTTATCTTTAGATAGATATATTTTAAATACCTACATGACAGGAACTACTCCCATTTTTCACATCACCTAGCAAGGTACCTTGCTATTAACTACTTGCTGATTCACTGATTAATTTCCTGACTCAGAAAACCAGTTTTTACTTGATGACATAAAGAGAGGAGGATGTGCAACCTTGGAAGGGATGTATGAAAGTAACAAGTTTATTGTTTTACTTTTCTTATAGTGATTCAAACGGCAGGTTTTTTTCTTATATTAATGATGAAAAGAAGCAGTTTGGTTTTATGTGACAAAATACATATTTTCAGCTTATAGCAATAAAAGTAGCTATGGAGTTAGATTTTAAAATCAAAATTTTTCTTTGATAAACTTTTCAGTTTTATGTATACTTTGAAAGGATGATCTTTCTGAGTTAATTGCAGGGCAACTTTTCCTTGTCATCATCAAGTTTGGAGAGATAGAGCTATCAGTTTCCAACTTCAAATTATTCACTGTATGTTCAAGAAATGCAAACTCAACAAAAACGAGTTTAACAAATTTAACAAGTAAGTCGGCATTAGAGTCACACCCTTATAGGAACCATTATAAGAGTTTGACCTCCAGAAAAGCACCCTGCTGATTTCAATCTGACCCATGGAATGGCTGACCACAACCTTCACTGCCTCCCTATCCCTTGCCACCACCTCTATGTGATGTCTCCTAAACACCTCAATGGATGAAAACAGGGGCTACAAATATATCTGAAGACCAGTGTGAAATCCCTCTAACATCTACTTCCAAAAACCCCCCTTAATAGAGCAATTGCTACAACTAAAAGCTTTATGAATATTTCCCCTTTTTATGTTATACAATGTACTCTCCTTTCTTAACAACTCTGAACGCTTGCAATGGATGTATGCCATAATTTATAAATAAGCAATAATTTTAATTGTGTCTCAAACTTAATTTTGTCTTTGATACAAATGCATAATAGTAAATATGTCTGCTGTATTGCACTTTTAATGTATTAAATATCCAAGTTTACATTAGTATAAATTGTTGAGAAATTATAAACATTTTTAGAGAAGATTTTGATGACCCTTTTTGGGTAAGGAGCCTCTTGTTATATATATTCATTCATGTGCATTCAATGTATCTATTATATATAACATTAGGACTAAATTCATAGTCCTCTGATTGTTTGCAACATATAAAATATCATGGTGACATTTTCCTCATGCTATATTCTGATGCACCTGAGAGTATCTCTGGACCATTTCCAGCCTTTTGATGAGACTTGTCACAGCCTCAGATAATCGTTTTTCTCTTTGTCTAGAGAAAGGTTTCCAGGCTAAACCCTTAATTTTGTAGCAATTCAAAGGCTAACACCTCCTGTTAAACAAAAGAAGAACTATATCATGGTAATAAGAATCCACTGCACCACTTCTGGGTAAAGTCTAAATATAAGGAGCTTGACATGTCAGTTACCTGGTGTACAAGTTAATATGAAAGAATTTAACTCACATTTATTCTTTTTGTTTTCTCTAGCTTTTCAATTGCATCCCAAACAGCAAACTGTTAACCTTTCAGGGCCTAATCTATAATTCGTATTCTGGCCAACAGCTGAATTACTTGACTGAAAGTTCTGCTGATACAAGGAGCAAAGGATCAGCACTTAATGGATACACAACAAAAAGCTCAACTCCATGAATTTAAATCTATCCTACATTAGAAGAATTTATAATAAGCTTGTGGCAATAAAATGTCAAGATGTTAATAGGAATTGGCAGGTTTCCATATGATTAGATGACAAAATTACAGCCCAAAATGCCACCTTTTTGTTCAAATGTAAGAAACACACTGAACAGATGTATCCAGAAAGATAACCATTGTAAAGACATATGTCTACACTCTATAAATTATTTCTTATATCAGTGACGTCTTCTACAGTGAATACTAGGCCATTTTGAAAACAAGGCATCAAAAGAGATTAGAGGTTTTAAACAGACTTCCCTATTTGCTTTTAATGATGTTCTCACTTGAGAAAACAGACAACCTTGTCTTCAAATACTAATACACTAAAGCATTTTGCTTTCTGAAAATTAAAACCATGAAGAAATAAAGTACAGCTATCCCTTTATGTACCTTTCATAGGGACAAACTGATCTTAAAGGTATGCTGCAGCTGCTGTTAAGTCACTTCAATCATGTCCGACTCTGTGCGACCCCATAGACAGCAGCCCACTAGGCTCCCCCGTCCCTGGGATTCTCCAGGCAAGAACACTGGAGTGAGTTGCCATTTCCTTCTCCAATGCATGAAAGTGAAAAGTGAAAGTGAAGTCGCTCGGTCGTGCCCAATTCTTAGTGACCCCATGGACTGCAGCCTACCAGGCTACTCAGTCCATGGGATTTTCCAGGCAAGGGTACTGGAGTGGGGTGCCATTGCCTTCTCCGCTTAAAGGTATAGGCTCTATTAATTTAAATCTTAATTATTCAGTGATTCCAAATCAACCCTTTGCTTTCATTTTTTCACTTCATATATTCACCATTTGTAACTTTTAGTGCTTTATCACTTCTTTAGATTATATTAGATTATAAGCTACGTGAAGTCAGAAATCTTGATTTACCCTCCATTTTATCTTATAGAATCTATTAATCTCAGAGAATTTATGTTTTTTTTTTCCATTTTTCAAATTGGAGCATAATCATTTTACAACATTGTGTTAGTTTCAGCTACATAACAAAGTGAATCAACTGTATGTACACATATCCCCCCTCCCTCTTGAACTTCCCTCCCATTCGCCCCTATCTCACCTAAGTCATCACAGAGCACCAAGCTGAGCTCCCTAAGCTATACTGCGGTTCCCCACCAGCTACGAGATCAGTCCTGGGTGTTCTTTGGAAGCAATGATGCTAAAGCTGAAACTCCAGTACTTTGGCCACCTCATGCAAAGAGTTGACTCATTGCAAAAGACTCTGATGCTGGGAGGGATTGGGGGCAGAAGGAGAAGGGGACGACAGAGGATGAGATGGCTGGATGGCATCACCGACTCAATGGATGTGAGTTTGAGTGAACTCCGGGAGTTGGTGATGGACAGGGAGGCCTGGCGTGCTGCGATTCATGGGGTCGCAAAGAGTCGGACACGACTGAGCGACTGAACTGAACTGAACTGAATGTATATATGTCCATGCTACTCTCTCAATCTGTCCCTCTCTTTCCTTACCCACCCTGCGTCCACATGTCTCTTCCCTACGTTTGTGTCTCAATTCCTGCCCTTTACATCAACTAAGCTTCAATTGAGGAAAAAAAAAAAAAAAAGACAAAAACTCAAGTTGCAGGGCAGGAATAGAGGGGGATGTGTGTGTGTGTTTCCTTTCATTTTTTTCTTTTCTTATTGAAGCATGGTTGATGAACAGTATTATCATAGTGTTTTTAAGTAGATTGAATAAGTAATTAGGTAAAGAACATAAGTGAATATAAATATGTTTCTTGAGATTTTAATGGTATATATGTTTTATTACTTACATGTTTACAATATGAGGCTCCTTATTATTCATTTATTTGGTTTTGCATTCTAGGATGTTCATTTTTTAGGACAATACTTCCATTCTTAACATGTCTATGTTTACTTAATTTTTCAGCCACTGGTTTATTGACAAAGGGTCAAAGTGCTTATTGTGCTGTAGATACAAGATAGAAAATGTTCAATTTTTCCCCACTACATTTTAATTGACAACTGTAGATTTGTGTGGACACAATCTGATCATGCCCATTGGGTTAACAGAGCCATCAAAAGAGGGACAGGTAAGACTCAGCATCTTCCAAGGCCATGGCTAACGATTAGTGCAAAGCTGTGTGTTGATATTGTCAGGAGTCCTCCCCACTCCCTCAACTCAATTTCTCACATCATTGCTTTGCACCCCTTGGGAGGAGCCGCAGAAGTCCAAGGTATGTCAGCAAGAATATTGCTCTCTCAGGAATTCAGTACAATAGGATAAACAACCACACAGCTGGCCAAACTAATAGTATAGAAGTGTGTGACCTAAGTGTTTAATAAATGCATGAGCATTTTACAAGGCCCAGGGGACCTTCCTCAGAATTATTGAATTTGATTGATTATATGTAGAGTTTACTTGGGGTAATTTTTGTTTAAAAATGAAGTTACAGATTTTATTAGACGTTACAAACATCTTGAGTTGATTAAAAACCCACATATAAGGTCATATTTTGTGAAATATTTCTGTAAATATAAAAAAAATCTCAAAAAGAAAATGAAATATCTCTACTTCATTCTTCTATTTTGTATTATTTGTAACAGACAAAGTTTAGTAGTCGTTTAGGGCTCATGAATAAATATAATCAGAAAGCTCTACATTTATATTCTGTACCATTCTTAAATTTGTATAGTACTGAGTACTCTGTTAGCTAGGGGGTTTCCAAGGTGGCACAGTGGTAAACAATCCACCTGTCAAAGCAGGTGATGTAGCAGATGTGGGTTCGATCCCTGGGTGGGGAAGATCCCCTGGAGTAGGAAATGGTAACCTACTCAAGTATTCTTGCCTGGAAAATTCCATGGATAGAGGAGCCTGGCAGGCTTACAGTCCAGGAGGTCACAAAGAGTTGGACGTGACTGCGTACCCACTGTGTTAATTAAGGACTGTTTATCCTTTAAATAAGCATTTCAGAAGCAAACAACCTATGATGGGCAGTGGACATTTATGGACACAAATTTGTTGTTTTGAGTCTAGAGTGTAATGAACTGTAATTTATCTGGCCACAGCCTGCAGCTATAAAATCCAGTCATACAAAGGATATTCTTTTCATGTC
This sequence comes from Budorcas taxicolor, assembly GCF_023091745.1. Classification (NCBI taxonomy): domain Eukaryota; kingdom Metazoa; phylum Chordata; class Mammalia; order Artiodactyla; family Bovidae; genus Budorcas; species Budorcas taxicolor. Next base: position 99,693,678 of record NC_068910.1, read on the forward strand.
ACAGGAGCTTTTACTTGAACTCATAAAAGGCTCCAGTGATTTAAATACAAATCAAAGTAGTTGAATTACTACTCCTGTAACATACCTGCAAAGGGTTGGTCATGGTTTTGTGGTTAGGGTTGAGCTCTGAGCTATGGATCATGTCTTCTAAACCCATACTAAAGTCTTTCACAGAGTGTTAATTATTAAATTTTAACCACCATCCATTTCTTTCTCTTTTCACTAATACCAGTAATAAAGCATATTCTGAAAGCTATAGAATGTATAGCTATTTGGAAAACAAATATAAGGTATTAAAATATAATAAAATAGAAACATTGAGCTGAAATTTGAAAATAACAATTTTATCAAATCAAAGAAATAAATTATTTCCTGATCTACAGCTGGTATTATGTGGATACTATTTTATGCTAATTAAACCCACTAGCAGAAACAGATTCCTTTTCTCTGGAAACATTGCTAAAGCCTATTTAAAGTATTAGAACATTTTATGAGGTCAGGAGGAATTAGATTATGTATTTTTAGTTTCCTCACTCCACACATACTATTACCATTACTGATAAAATCACTTCAACTATGTCTAAAATACTTAAGGTAACCTACTTACTTTTGTTTGTTAGTATGTAGGGGAAAAAAAAATCCTTTAAGCTTCTTATACTACAGTTCACTCTTCATTTTTAAAGTAGTTTTGAATTGGTTTGAGTCCTACAATCAGAAAATCACCTAGGAGCAGGCTTCAGCAAAATTTTTGATAAATGTTTAAAACTTTTCTCTCCCTCTCCTTTCTCTACTTCTGGTATCCCTTTTAGTAACTAGTTAAACAGGTCCTTAAAGAGTCCAATGGCTTCTTCTAATTCAGGTCTAATTTCTAGTGATGTGCTCCATTAGCTGAAAGGATTGCTCCTTTCTTCCCTTTCCTACTCATGATCCCTATTAAAATGTTCATGTTCTCAAAATATTTTTCAGTGAGTCAGGAGAAAAGTAACTGGATTGAAAAAGGTGAACTCTCGAAGTGTATGACTTAGAAAAAAATACGGGTCAGGTTTTTCTTTGTACAAATGATCTCTCTCATCAGGATGGATAATAATTCTTTTGACAGATAGTTGAACTAAATTACTTTTTAATGTCCTGTCCTCCTTAGGATACTAGAAAACAAAATAAAGAGAGCCATGGAAGAATTAGTGAAGATGGATTTAGACAGGAGTTCAGATAAATCTTTGCAGATATCAGTTATAACACTTAGAAAACTACACAGTTGTCTTTCCACAAAACCACCCCTGCTTGGTCTTTTTGGAATAAATAATAGAATATGAAAGGAAAGTGGCCAAATCTTGATTAGAAAAAAAAAAGTAACGAAACTCAAAAATTTAAGTGAACACAAATAGTCCTTATATAAACACAAGACATTCTAGTCTTGGATTATAAGACATTTATCTAGGCTTTAAATTTAGATTTCAGAGATATGATTTCTACTTGAAAATGTTTAGATGCTCCTCAAAAATATAATAGAGCATATTTATATATATTTATTTAATTTTTTCTATACTATGTTCAAGGCGTAGAGAATGGTTCAACTTAATTTTTCTTTTTATTTGGGAAGAAATAGACTTAGGGACTGAACAACAGCAGCACCATAAAACAAATAACTAATGAGAGCCTACTATGCAGCTCAAGGAACCCTACTCACGCTCAAATTTATGTCCATTGACTTGGTGATGCTATCTAACCATCTCATCCTTTTGCTTTCAATCCTTCCCCGCATCGGGGTCTTTTCTGATGAGTTGGCTCTTTATATCAGGTGGTCAAAGTACTGGAGCTTCAGCATCAGTCCTTCCAGTGAATTTTCAGGGTTGATTTAGGCTTGACTGGTTTAATCAGCTTGTAGTCCAAGGGATTCTCAAGAGTCTTCAGTCTGTAAGCTATTTTGTTTTTTTTTGTTGTTGTTGTTCATTTGCATTATTTTATTTTATAAATATGTGAAAACATACAGTATTTGTCTTTCTTTTTCTTATTTATCATTGGGTTCATTCATGCTGTCACAAAAGGCAAGGTTTCATTTTTTATTATTACTGAGTGATACTTCATTGTGTATGTGTCTGTGTGGGTACATGTATATGTCCAATATATACAAAACATTTTCTCTATCCATCTTTGGTGGATACTTAAGCTGCCTCTTCATCTTAGGTATAGTAAATAATTCTACAATAAACACTGGGGCGCTTGTATCTTTTTTGCATAGTGCTTTTGTTTTATTCAGGCAAATGCCCAGCAGTGGAATTTCTGGAATGCTTGATATTTTTATTTTTAAATTTTTTAGGAACCTCCATAATATTTTCCTTAGTGGCTGAACTAATTGACACTTTCACCAACAGAACATGACGGTTTGTTTTGAATCTATTTAACATTGGATTTAAAAATAATTCATAAGTTTGATTACATATTTAGTTTATTATTAACTTCCTGTTATTTGTTTTTGCAAAAAAAAAAAAAAGTTTTAAAGTCAGACCAAAATTTGAGTTCTAAACAATGGCTTTGTCAAGTATAAAAAATACTTAGTTATAGATGACAATTTTATTTGATTACATTTTCAAATACTGTTAATAACTTACTTGAATTTGACATTTTGTTTTTTCCATTTTGTTTGTTTTGTGATACCACCACACACTGCATTAATTATTAAACCAATGTCTTAATTATTAGATTGTATTTTCACTCTGATTTGTTGTCATAAATGGTTTGTCCTATATAATGCATTGAGTTTTGTCCATTATAAAATAGAAACTAAAACCTTAAAATATGGAGCCTCCTAAAACCATATTATATGTGAAAAAAACATAGCTGATAGAGGTTTTAAAAATATAATGTGTGAAAAGCTTTTGTGAAAGGTTACACAAATTAAAATCAGTATCAATGGTGTCCCATAGAGATAGGATATAATTGGAAGTCCCTATCAATCAGCCTCCAACATTACTGAATGCTTACAATGGGCCAGGTACTACTTTAACAGTTGGGAATACAGTGATGACTAAGGCAGGCAGAATCTGTCATCAAGAAGCGTAAACTAACAGGACAAGGTATACAAAAAGGATATAGATAATAAACATGAAAGAAACTTTATGATATTTAATTGAGGACTGTTATGATCTGGATTAAACAGAGCAATGTGACTATTTATTCAGCCATATCTGATAAAAATACTATTGGTATGAGTAAGCCACCCAAGATACAACATTTGTATGTATGTATAGATGTGAGATATGGATTGTGAAGAAAGCTGAGGGCCGAAGAATTGATGCTTTTGAACTGTGGTGTTGGAGAAGACTCTTGAAAGTCCCTTGGACTGCAAGGAGATCTAACCAGTCCATTCTGAAGAAGATCAGTCCTGGGATTTCTTTGGAAGGAATGATGCTGAAGCTGAAACTCCAGTACTTTGGCCACCTCATGTGAAGAGTTGACTCATTGGAAAAGACTCTGATGCTGGGAGGGATTGGGGGCAGCAGGAGAAGGGGACAACAGAGGATGAGATGGCTGGATGGCATCACTGACTCAATGGACATGAGTCTGAGTGAACTCCGGTAGTCGGTGATGGACAGGGAGGCCTGGCGTGCTGTGATTCATGAGGTCGCAAATAGTCGGACATAACTGAGCAACTGAACTGAGCCTGTTTTTTCTTGCCTGGGGAATTTCATGGACAGAGGAACCTGGTGGGCTACAGTCCATGGGGTCACAAAAACATGACTGAGTGACTGACACTTTCACCCTTCAGCCTGCTTTTAATATATCTCCTGGATGTTGAATGATAAATCTTTGTATATCCATTTATTCAAAAAAATTAATGATTTCACATACAAATGTATACCTATGAATCTCATCTTGCCTCTTCCCTCTGTTTTATAATGAGGACTTACAAGACTTTTGACTCATTGCCTCTAATCCCCTAAGGTCAACACCGGCCGTATTTTACTGACTATCTAGCATAATTAAAATACTTAAAATAAAGACATTGCTTGGATATAAATTATAAGATTCATGGGAGTAACAGCTGTGGAGTTAGGATTAACCCTGCTTACATCTTTTACCAGAGACTGTCGGAAGATATTTTTCCCCAAAATTCATCCTTTACATGGTTTGCTACATAGTTGGAAGTCTTCCTAACTACAAACACCAGGGCCAGAAAGAAAAACGAGGGCTTGATACACACATTTGGTATGATTTGTTAGCACCTAAGGAAATAGAGACTATGAAAGATTCAGAAAGAAAAATATGATTTAAGCGGTCCAGAAATGAAACCACCTGCCTTCTAGAAAAATTCACAGCCTGTGTGGAAAGTGTAAGTGGTGGGAACCTAATCAATTATCCTGGATAATTCATGTAAAATAAGTGAATTTTTTAAAAGGAAAATAAAGCTCTATAATCTGTCCGTTGATAAACTGTTCAAAAGTCCACCTGGGAAATAGACATACATGTAAATCAATTGGAACTATTTGCACTCTGTCTTATTGGTGACTTTTTAATACAGACCCAGTAAGTTACAATTCATATTAAACATGACAGTTAATGTGGCCCATTTGGAAGATATTTATCATAACCTAAAAAATAAATCTAAAGTTAAATGCTTTTTTACATTTTTTATTAGAAATAATATTTGAGGGATAGGGCAAAATATGCAGCACTTTCCTCAAATTTTTCATTGTGTTACATCAAGTCACCCTTTCCTATATAGCTTTTATTGGCCATTGAATCATTAATTATAAGAGAAACTTCCAAGTTAGGGTTCTTAGAGACTAATATCAAAAAATGCGTCTGTCTAAAATTTTGCCATTCCTCAAGTGTGCTTTCAAATGTCATTTTACAGGCACAGTCCTGCACTTACCAAAACATTGTACTATAATAAATCTTATTTTGTGATTATAATGTGACAGAAGTTCAATACAAAGAAAATTCGAGCCTCATAAAAATCAAATCTGTTGTGAGTAGATGAAGATAATCTTGTAAATGGCTGTAAATATAAACAAATTGAGGGCTGGAGCACTTGAACAGCCTTTTAACTCACTTTTTATAAAGTTATATCTTTATCTGACAGCTCCATCAGCAAATAGGAAATGCTTATTGTGTTTTTTGAACACTAATGTAAAATCAACTGCTTAAATAAGTCACTTTGTTCCACTTGTTGCCCTCTTTAACCATGTAAGGACAAGGAATTTTATTTTTACTTGCATAATAATGATGCTATGAGGTATAGATTTTTAAAGAAAAGAAAAATCACCAGTTCTTCCTGTTGCTAAGTTGCTAAGTTGCTTTAGTCATGTCCGACTCTGTGCTACCCCATAGAAAGCAGCCCAACAGGCTCCACCATCCCTGGGATTCTCCAAGCAAGAAGACTGGAGTGGGTTTCCATTTCCTTCTCCAATGCATGAAAGTGAAATGTGAAAGTGAAGTTGCTTAGTCGTGTCTGACTCTTAGCAACCCCATGGACTGCAGCCTACCAGTCTCCTCCATGCATGGGATTTTCCAGGCAAGAGTACTGGAGTGAGGTGCCATTGCCTTCTCTAAGTTCCTCTTGAGGAAACAAATAATTCTGATTAGAGCTCAAAGCTTAATAGTGTGTAACATATGTGGCTGTTAATTTAAAAATCCCACTCTTATTTTTCAGTGTTTGTGACCTGTCTTAGCATTAAGAATGAAAACACCCAAAGTTCAACATCTGCAAAATAGTCTAGGGTTCTACTTCTATCATACATATTATACATTTGTTGTTCAATCTCTCAGTCATGTCCGACTTTCTTAGACCCCATGGACGGCAGCATGCTGGGCCTCCTTATCCTTCACCATCTCCTGGAGTTTGCTCAAACTCACGTCCACTGAGTCAGTGATGCCATCCAACCATCTTATCCTCTGTCATCCCCCCCTCCTCCTGCTATCAATCTTTCCCAGCATCAGAGTCTTTTCCAATGTATGATAATATATAATACATATGTCCCCGAAAATACAAAATCCACAAAAGCACAAAAAGGCAAATGCTAAATAAATTTCATATTTGCATTCATTTGTAAAACCTACAATTATGCCCCAGTTAATCGATAGGAAGCAGTTGAATTTTCACATAAACAGTATAATTAGTGCAATGTTGAATGGAGGTCCTTAAATTGGGACCTGCCAAAGAGATGCTGGAGAATAATGCCCCTTCCTCTTCATGCAGGAGTCTGTACACTGACTAGACTGAGATACTTCATTTAAAATGAAAATTGTTCTACCACCAAACAACATACTTGTGTTAACTACCTCCACAGAGAATGTGCTTGACTTTAAGCACCAATAAAGGAAGGGAATAGTGGCAAGGAAATAAATGTAAAGCACTTATTCTACTCTTTCTGAGAGCTATTGCAAAATACCAGGAACAATATAAAAACCTTGAATTTACTTATTTGTCTTTTACAAAATAATAAAAGAACCCAGGACTCCCATATTGCATCAGATTCTGTACCATCTGAACAACCATGGAAGTCCAATATTATACAATTTGGTGCTGTAAATTATACAGATACATTAATATAGTAACAAATATCAATAATAATAATAATAATCAATAATAATCGCTTCTCTGGATTGGAATAGCTCAAGTACACCTAGAAGAAAGCATGAGTCAAGGAGTCCAAACCACTGATTCATAGGAAAGACTAAGAGAAAATTGTTAGCTTCCTGGAAGAATTCATAAGCAAACCCAGTCTTGTGAATAGCTATTCGAGAGCTGGCCAATAGGAGACGACCACAGTTTACCAAACCTCACAGGATGACTGAGAGAAGATGAAAAATACTGGTTAAAGTGCTGGATTGCTGCCAAGTCACTATCAGAACACAGACATGATGATAGAGGTGGTACAACTTCTTACATTCACAAGGATGAAAGCCGCAGACAAAATATGAAAGAGCAGGAAACTAGCAAGAATCTAGGTCCTTGAGGGCATTCTGGACCTGAATTACCAGCTGAGAACAGCCAGCCTCAAAAGGGGGTGTTGTTCAATGCTCCCAGGCCCCCAGATATACATTTTATTGCCTAGTGTTACCAAGCTACATCAATAAACACAGTTCCTTAAATAACGTGGGAGTGTCTTTGCTGGTTAAGTCGCCTCAGTCCTGTAGGACTCTTAGCAAAACTATGGACTGTAGCTGTCCAGGCTCCTCTGTCCTTGGGATTCTCCAGACAAGAATACCGGAGTGGGCTGCCATGCCCTGCTCTAGGACATCTTTTCCACCCACGGATCAAACTACATCTCCTGCATTTCCTGCATTGGCAGGCAGATTCTTTACCACTAGCACCACCTGGGAAGCCCTAGAGGGTCTTTAGTGATTATTTGGTCTAACCTGCTCACTTGAAAGATGAAGAACCTGAATTTTAAAAAGGAAAACTGGATCTCATGATTCCCAATTCATTAGTTAGCATTTTAGTGATCATTTATTATATACTACCCACTATGGTAAACACTAAACATAGTCCTGTAAAACAGAAATTTTGTAAGAGAAAACAGACTCTTTAAAGTTAATATAAACTATCTAGGGTCACATAGCTAATGTACAGGACAGCTAGGATTCATATTAAGCCCTACATGACTCCAAATTCCATTCGCCTTTCGTAATTTGATAACATGAACTTCTGTTGCATTATAATTACACAGTTCCTTTGCCATCATGTTCAATGATACACATGAGTTAATGTGTGACTGAATCTCCTGAATTATACACTGGCTTGTACACTGATATGAGTAACTTCCCTCAAAATTCAGAACTGGGTGTGGGATAGTAAACAGAAAGAAAAAAGGAAAAATTAAATACAGACATTTAAACATAAGCAGATATCATGTCACCTATTACGAACATATTTTAACAGATATTTCCACTTTATATTAATTTTAAAATTATATTCAAGTAGAAATCAAATACAATATTTCCATCTCTGCTTCTTACAATATAAACATCCACATTGTACTTAATTGATGGATTCTGATGGAAAACTGCTTTCTATTGAAACTAGAAGCTTTATACTTTTTGTCTTCTCATTTTCCTGTGGAAATCTTGACAGAGTCATAACATATTTAGAATGAATAGTATATTTGTTTCCTACATGTAGAAATGGTTTAGTTATTTCTCATAGTTGAATGATATGCAAATTGACAACCATTTGCTGACAGGGAAACTGAGGCATTAAAATTCAAAGAATCTTACTACCTAAGAGATTCCAGAGACTTTAAAGTTTATTTAGTCAAACATCTTATCCTTTGAATGACAAAATAGGTCCAGGGTGATTAACCAATTATTTTCCAGGTCAAAGTTCTTATAGTGACTTGATGCCTATCTAAAAACCAAGCTTGGTTTCATTTTCTCAAAGTCATATTATCTCTCCATCACATTATAATCTCTATAAAGCACTGTCTGCAGTTGGTTTAAATAATGGAGTGACGTTTTATGATCAGGACCCAGAAAATCCAGTATTTAGCTGTCAAGTAACACCATTTTTCAAGGTTTAGAATTTGTACATTTAGAGGCTTGCATGCAAAATTTCAAGGAGAAATGAAGAACCATAGGTAGAAATAAACTGGACTGTTGCAATAAACATGATATGATTCTAGAACTGACTATCCAAAGTCGGTGCAGATTCCAGCAAATTAAGGTCATGGTATCCAACAAGGCTGCCCTCATTCAGATATCACCTGTAAGATTGGAATCTCCAGTTCACTTGCACTTCTGGTCAACTGAATATAAATTCAAGGTTTCCTTTAACCCCCTTGGGTTTAATAATTCAGTAGAATGACATACAAAATTCAATACAGCAGTATATTAATGACTACAATTTTATTATTAAACATACAATTCAGGGCCAGTCACAAAAAAAAAAAAAAAAAAAACACATCAGGTTAGACTTGAGAGGGTCCTGAGTACAGAACTTTCATGTGTCCTACCTGAGAGATTTAGAAGTGTCATCCTCCTGGTATATCAATGTATTCACCAACCAGGAAGTTCACCTCGTCCTCAGTGTTCAGAGTTTTTACTGAGGTTTCATTGTGTAAGCATAATTGATTTCCTGCTTGGCCACATGACTGAACTCCATCTCTAGCTCCTCTCTCCTCGCCAGATGTCAGGTGGTCTAGCTGACATTACGTGGCGGAAAGCCACAAACCTCTAAATATGTGGTTAGTTTTCTGGCATGACCAGTTCCCAGCCTGAGGCATTTCTTTAGCAAAAATTCAGCTATGGTCCAAGGGTCTGTTATGAATAAAAGATACTCTGATCTCTCAAGAAATCATGAAGTTTTAGAAGTTCCCTCTTAGAAACTATATACCTAGAGCAGATACATTCTTTTTTTCTGCAACAAAGGTATACGTGTCCAATTAGGGGAATATTGTCTCTTTCACTTTACTTTTCATCGTCCTTTACTCTAAAACCTATTACATCAAGGAGACAATTTGGTCTAGAGTAGCTCTAAATAAAGGTTGAGTATCGCTTTATGGATCACTTGCAATTATGCACACTGTATGTCCTTTGTCCAAAATTTATTAACACAATAATATATAAAGGAATGTATAAGTAGCAATTAATAATAGCCACACCCATCACTGAAATAACCAAGCACTTATTTCAAACATACAAACAGTCCTTCAACCACAAACAAACCTAGAGCTTGAAACTAACAAAATCTATTAGCTGAGAATATTTTAATAATCTTACTAACTAATTGACTGTAAAAAGGCTTCCAGATGACATAGGCAAATATACTCCATCATTCTTGCTTGTGTTGTAGGATAGCACTGTAGGACAATTCTGAAATTTATATAGTTATGAATTATTTGTTATAGCCATATAGAAATGCAATTTTGACAGAATTTAACATTTAAAAATATACTTATTCAAACACATAACTTCCAAAATTTCTGTGCTTAAAAATCATTGACTATTTATTTCTAAACCACAATATGAATAGACTTTTAATATCCTTGCACAAATTACTTATTCAGGAATCATGTCACATTTTGTAAATAAAGGCTAAATAGCAGATTCATTTAAATATCTAACAGTGTGCATAATACACACAGAAAAAAAGGCAAAACAAGACTGAAAATCAAAGCAATCTATTTGAATTTGCTTTGAGTGATCAAGTAAGTGTGTTTTTTCCTGGATAACACCTGTTACTCATGTTACATCAATTGCCATTGTTATTAATACACCAAGAAGATTCTTACCCCCAAAAGAATTGTGGATTTCTTTGAGAGCCAACCATCTGTTAAAAACATTTATTTAAGATGATTTAGGAGCATTGGGGAAAAGAAGATAGTGATATAAAAAAATTACTGACTTTGTAATTTCTAGTTAATCTCTTACAAAGCCAATCTGTAATTCTCATTAGATGATACATAAGAAAGGATAGAGGCCATTATAACTATTTAGAAATACCATTTGTGCTACTGTTATGGGGCCACCTAATTGGAAAAAAAAATGACACGGTGCATCCCCCAGGTACCTCTGATTCTACCACCATTGGTAGACCCTGCCATAGGCAGGAGGTCTGCAGAGAAATCATGAAGTAGAAATAACCATTGAAAGGATCCTGCATATGCAGCTGCTTTTTATCTGTATTTTGATAATGTCCATTATTGCTCAAGCTTAACATTTTAAATTACGTTTGAGGTAAACTCAGCATCTATCTAAAACATGGCACTTTGTAAGTTCTCCCAGGTATGTAGCATAATTTGAGATTACTCAAAACATTGGATAGCAATCAGGGAAATGCAAATCAAAACTACTTCACACCTACTAAGATGAATGTAACAAAAAAGAAAGATTATAACAAGCATTGGAGAGGATATAGAGACATTGACACCCTCATGCAATGCTATTTAAGACATAGAGTGGTGCAGAGCTTTGAAAAACAGTGTAGCGGTCTCACAATAGTTTAAACAATAGGGCATTAACCCTGTAATGACATTCTTAGATATACACCCAAGAGAAATGAAAACAATGAGCACATAAAAATACATACAGAAATGTTCATTATTAGTTATAATAGCAAAAATGGGAGAAAATCTAAATATCCATCAACTGTAAATACATAAATAAATGTAACATGTTTATGCAATGGAATACTGTTTGGTTATTTAAAAAACTAAAGTATCAATACATACTATAATACGGATGAATCTTAAAAACCTATACTAATGCAAAAGAATCAGACACAAAACACATTTCATATGATACTGATATATGAAATATTCAAAATAGGCAAACTTATACAGGCAGAAAGTGGTTGCTTAATGAAGGGGGAAAGTTGGAAGAGTTAGATGAGTATTTATGGGTATCAGGTTTCTTTTGGGGGGTGGCAAAAATGTTCTAATATTCATTGTGGTGATGATGGTTGCAAATCTCTATGAGTATATTAAAAATTTGAGTTGAACATTTTAACTGAGTTGTATGGTATACAAGTTACATCTAAATAAGGTTGCTATTTTTTAAATAATAGAAATCTTATAATTTTATCTTTAGGGTTAATGTGCTTAGAATTAATTGGTTGTAAATTTGGTCTCATCATCTCTCAGAATACATCTGACTGGAGGAGACAGAGTGTAAAATGAATCAGAAGGAAAAGGCAAGTGATAATTATGGTGGTATTGAATAAGGAAATCCTATATAGTAGGAAAATAATGGATAAAAGAAACTTTCCAAATGCAAAATTGCCATTGGGCAGAAATTCCTGGGGATAAAGAATAAAGATGTAGTATGAAGCAAAAGTAGTTCCAATTGCTTTAATCTAATATTCCATGGTGCTATTGACCAAAAGTGGAAAATCTATTATGAAGAACCTATTTCAGGACTGGTCATAAGAAGGGGCTAGAATTCACAAGGGAGATATTCCATTTATATAGATAACTTATTTTTTAAATTGTTCTTAATGTTTTGCTTTCTATAGCTTAAGACTTTAATCAAAATGTTCTCTTTTCTCAAGTACTCTTAACTACACATTCTTTTACTTACTAACATCTACTGAGGTGGGTTCCAACATGCACATGCGCATGCTAAGTCACTTGAGTCATGTCGGACTCTGTGACCCTATGGACTGTAGCCCACCAGGCTCCTCTGTCCATGGAATTTTCCAGGCAAGACTAGTGGAGTAGGTTGCTATTCCCTTCTCTAGAGGATCTTCCCCACCCAGGGGTCAAACCTTCATCTCTCATGTCTGCTGCATTGGCAGGAGGGTTCTTTACTATTAGCACCACCTGAGAAGCCCAGGTATCAACCTACTTATGTGTAAAATGAGTATTTTGTATGTAAGTATTGATACATCACTATGCCAGACTTAGATTTAGTGAAGACACTCTTCCAAGATCCAGATAAAGGGAAAGAGGACTAACAAAATCAAGTCAGGCAGATAGTCTTGGCAGGCTGAAAGCAGGGGCTAAAGATATAGGAAAATCAATAGGAAATAAAAATGAGAAAGTACAAAGAAACGCAAGTAGGTAGGCTAGGTCAATACCAGAGAAGAAAAGAGAGAAGTAGATTTTAGGCTTGTTGATCCCTTCATTACATAGCATTTGTTCCTGAATGAGTCATTTCCAGATATGATTGACAGCTGATTTTTTGGGGGGGGTAAAAGGGACCATGGGGTTCTAGCTGTTATTTCAGGAAGAACAAAAAATTCCAAGTCTTACCAAAGGTACACAGAAAGAGACAATGATATGCCTCCTGAAGCAGCCTTAAAATTGTGTTCAGTCCATTTGCAGTTTCAAAGATTTGGAAAAGAGAAAAGCAGAGTGAAAAACAGAAAGAGCATATCTAAGACCAATTGGTATTTATTTTGTACAAGTTATTTTTTAAAAAATATGAGATCATGTATTTTTATCATAAAATATATGTTTTATATTTTATAAATGTTTAGCAACTGTTAGTTACATAGGCTAATGTCAGGGAGACATCTGATTTTTTTCTGGATCTTTAGCCTCCATATCATTGACAAGGCGGATCCTTAATCTTCTGTACTTTTTGATACTCCTACATTTTAGGACCAGGGAAAGATGTTGAGGATAATATTCCAATTATTTAACCCAAGATTAAAGAAAGTTCTTTATTTTCAGTTATGTATAGACCATAGCGTAAAACATGTTATATTAATAAATGAAGCTTTGGGAATTAGACAAAATCAATAGCTTTGGATAACTTTCCAAAATTGTATAAAGTTAAGAGGAATTCTGATACTTCTAACAGATTTGACTCAAGAATTTTAGAATAAAAGTGTCTTAACTTTACCATGTTTATTTTGAAGATAGCTAGAAGACTTACAGAGAAAGAGATATAGATATAGGAAACATACATGTGAAACAGATAGCTCACAGAAAATATCATCCAACTTTATATTTTCTTACACATCTTCTCTTGCATACCCTATTCCATTCAATTAGCTTGCTCTAATCTTTATCCTTAATAATGTAAATAACATTAATTTCATTTTATAATCACTGTTAGCATATAAGCGCATATATTTACATAAGGGTCTATGAACAGATTTTGATTTCTGTTAGGTTTTTATTTTGTTTTCAGAAGAACTGAAAGTAAGGATTGAAAATTTTCTTCAAGACCTTTGATGTTCTAATTTTTTTCCTTAAATATTTTAGCACAGTAAGCAGGATACTCATATTTTCGAGTCATTTTGCAATATTTTACTGCATATAATAAACATGTATTTTGCTTTGTCCATAAGCAAAGCACTTTTCTGGGTATTAGAATATACCTAGACTGTGTATATATATATATATATATATATATATATATATATATATAATATGTATGAATATACCCAGACTGCATGTATATTATATACATTAGAATATACCCAGACTGCAAATATACTCATCCTTAAATTTAATACAATGCATATTATCCAAAGTGCTTTTTCTTCTCAAACACTAACATAATTTCTTTAACTTCCATATTCAATCTATTAGTATTTCTTGTAGGCTTCACTTTTCAAAATACAGCCAGAAGCTGGACATTTCATACTACTTAGTACAAGTTGTCTAGTACAAGCACCACTCAGTATACCCCCTGCAAATTACTAAAATAACTTTCTGTATTTTATGTAGTCTTTATTCTCACAAAAATGACTTTTTAAATATTTATATATAAATCACAGATCATTTTTCTCAAAATATTCCAACTACTTCCTATTAATTCAAATATCCATGTTTATATCTAACTAGTTATCCACCTTTCAATATTCTAAGTATTATTGAAGTAAACATGGTAAAGTTAAGGCACTGATTTTTATTCTAACACTAAGGGTTTAATCTGTTAGAAATACCAGAAAAATTCCTCTCAATTTTATACACTTTTGGAAATTCCCCCAGTGCTATTTAACTCATTGTTTCATGTGATGCTAAAAAGTACCACTGATTAATGCCACCTCTGCCATGGATACAATGTCCCCCGTGACCGGATCTTGTTTACCTCTAGGGCCACTTTTCCTTTAACTCCAGAGGCACTGGACGTGCTGGTGTTCCTTCAACATCTTAAGCTTGCGCCCTTACCAGTTTTCATGCCATCTTTCTCCGTGACCTGGAGGGTATTCCCTTTAGATCTGCACGTGGCTTGCCCTTTCCCATTAAGGAGATCCCTGCTGAATCATCTCCTTGGAGAGATCTTCTAGAACAACTTTGTCTAAAAGCCACTCTCCATCAAGCTCTCTTTTTCCAGCTTGACTGTCTCCATACTTATATTATCTGACTTACACATACTTCCATTATCTGGTTACGTACAGTGACTGATTTATATGATGAGTGCCTTCTTAATTCCTTAGTGCCTGTCTTCCTTTCCTGTCTTGGGCCTATTACATCATATACTTATATTTTTTAATTCTACTGCATTGCCTTTTCCTCTGTAATACCTGCTTCATTTTCTTGGCTATTCCTCCATCAATTTAAATTTTTAACATTCAAAACTCAGTCTCAGCCTCTTTTCTCTTCTCATTAGTTTAGCTCAGGTGATTCCATGAGGCTTAGCTAATTTGGCTTTAAACTTTGTCAAGGCTTTCAACAACACTGACTAGCTGATATTTCAAAATGTAACTCAAGACTCATGTTACCAAATTCCTTCTTACGGCTATACATCGACATTTCAATTTTAACATTTTTAAATGAAGCTGTTTATTCCATCTCAAATCAGTGTATTCCTTCACCATCCCTCTAATTTTCCCCATTCCCATAAATAGCACTTCATATATTCCATGGTTCAAGCCAAAAAAATCTGGAAATCCTGCCATTTTCTCTTTTCTGCAAACTGGTCCACCGCTGAATACGTTAAGATTTATCTCCAAAATACACATTATATTTTAATACTTCTCCCCATGTCCATGACTATCACTTCTTCCATCTTCACTGTGACCACTCAACTCACATTGCTTTTCTCCACTCATGTAGTATCTTCCCATCCCCACCTCACCCTCTGCATTCCATTTTGCACATCACAAAAACAGAATATTTTTTTCTAGTACATCATGTCCCCCCTTGCTTAAACTCTTTAAAATGACTTTTCATTTTAAAAGAAAAAATATATTATAATCTGCTCATCATGCCTGATAGCCCTGCATGGCCTGGTTCCTGTTTACCTCTCCATTTTTATTTCATTAAACTCTCTCCCTAAGTCACTAGGTTCCAACCATAATGGTTTCTTTTCTGTTCCTCCAAAGTTCCAAGTTCTTTCTGTCTAAAGGTCTTTCTATTTCTTTCTCCTCTGTATAAAAATTACCTTTCTTTTCAAATAACTGTAGGCATTAGTTCAAATATCATTTCCTGGGAGAAGTGTCCCCAAACTATCATTCATTCATTCATTAAAAAATATGAATTGACCTTTTTCTCTGTGTCAAGCACTATGATCGGTGGGAAAATATTGATTTCTTTCCTTCTTGAAGCTTAGATTCTTTTAGCAGTGATATAAAATCACTGCAGAATTTCTGTAGTACTTCACAGTTACAGTTTTTCTCTTGGTAATTCCTGACTATTTAATAGAATGAGATTTTTTCCAATATGATTTCAAAAATTTAAGACTAGAGAGTGTAATTAAGAGGCTGGCTAACTTCATTTCTGTTGTTTGACCTCTGACATCTTCCATACACACTCTTCCTTTCTTTCCCCTCATCCCCACAGGTGTGCAAGGGAATAAGAAAGCTTCCTTTAGTTGTACAGGGGAAATTCAAATCATGCAAACTCTGTCCCTCTGGACCCCACCTTTTAACCTAAATAAAACAAACAAACAAACAAAAAAGACAGAACCAACTGCCTGCATCTTTATCTTCCTACATGCTTTGTTCAGTACAGACCAAATTTGAGCCTTTCTCAGAGAATTCTTTGATTATTTATGTTTCTTTCTATTTTCTGTCCATTGGTACCATCTTCCATAAACTTTGCAGATAACACACAGCCCAGCACTCAGCAGAGGATGCTGAATGCTCTAATAAAACAATTGGCACTGTGAGCAGGATGCCCTGGCAATGATTCTCAGTGTGATGTATGTTCAATCTCTCCCTCCTGACTTATAAACTGAATTGACTACATACAATTCAGTGGGCCTGAATGGGATCAACCAATTGCTGAGCTTGTGTGATTGCGTTTGGGCTGTGTCTATGTTGGCTTGGCTAGGTTTTAGCAGTCTTACATTTATCCAACCTGAGTTGGCCCATATAAGTGAAGAAAAGTAGCAAAGAGCCTGACCTTGAAAGTAGAATTGGAGAAAAGAAAAAAAAAAAAAAAGAGAGAGAGACTGAGTTGCTTAGAGAACATGAGATTACGGTGTGTCTGACCAGTCATTGAATCTGTATTTCCAGAATACTATACATTAAGGAAGAGTGGATCTCCTATATAGCCATATAGTTATTAATACTGTGTGGCATTCAGATCCTAATAGTGTGGATAGAAAACTGTTGGGCTTTCCATCCTCCTCATTTCATGAAAGATTGACCCACATTGGAATTTCCCAAAGAAAAAATTACAAGAAAAATCCCCCTAAAATATACTGAGTTGCAAAGTTATGAATAAAATTTCTGTAAGAAAAAAACTATGATAATGATCCAAGTTTGGTTTTACCATTAAAAATCCTAGGGTAAAATTCAAACTTTGGGATAAAGTTGCAGAACAAAGGAAAGGAGGGACAATTGGCTTTCTATTTAAGCCTCAAACCAGATATAATAAACTATTTCTAATTAAATTTTTAGTTTTAAGGATATATCTTACTAAATGGGCCTTTTAAATTTGCGATCTAATCTAACATCCCAACAACATCAACTAATAAAAGCTAACAAATTATAACCTGGGCTATAAAATGTCCTAAAGGAAAGGATAATTAGTCCAGTGATTTCCCCTTTTAGTAGTCTAAGTAAGACAAAGTAAAAATGAATGTTACCAGACTATAAATTATCATAGTTCTAAAAAGGAGAGTGAAAAAGTTGGCTTAAAGCTCAATATTCAGAAAACTAATATCATGGCACCTGGTCCCATCACTTCATGGCAAATAGATGAGGAAACAGCGGAAACAGTGGCTGACTTTATTTTAAGTGAGTAAGTAAGTGAAGTCGCTCAGTTGTGTCCGACTCTTTTCGACCCCATGGACTGTAGCCTACCAGGCTCTTCTGTTCATGGGATTTTCCAG
Organism: Budorcas taxicolor; assembly: GCF_023091745.1. NCBI lineage: Eukaryota > Metazoa > Chordata > Mammalia > Artiodactyla > Bovidae > Budorcas > Budorcas taxicolor. The sequence goes on from NC_068910.1 coordinate 99,711,354, forward strand.
GCAACAGTACTGGAGTGGATTGCCATTTCCTTCTCCAGTGGATCTTCCTTACCCAGGGATCGAACTCAGGTCTCCCACATTGTAGACAGACACTTTACCATCTAAGCCACCAGGGAAGTCCAGGGGACTCCAAAATCACTTCAGATGGTGATTGCTGCCATGAAATTATTAAAGCATATTAAATATTAAAGCATATTAAAAAGCAGAGACATTACTTTGTTAACAATGGTCCATCTAGTCAAGGCTATGGTTTTGCCAGTGGTCATGTATGGATGTGAGAGTTGGACTATAAAGAAAGCTGAGCGTCAAAGAATTGATGCTTTTGAACTGCGGTGTTGGAGAAGACTCTTGAGAATCCCTTGGACTGCATGGAGATCCAACCAGTCCATCCTAAAGGAGATCAGTCCTGGGTGTTCATTGGAAGGAATGATGCTAAAGCTGAAACTCCAGTACTTTGGCCACCTGATGCGAAGAGCTAACTCATTTGAAAAGACTCTGATGCTGGGAGGGATTGGGGGCAGGAGGAGAAGGGGACGACTGAGGATGAGATGGCTGGGTGGCATCACCGACTCGATGGACATGAGTTTGGGTAAACTCCAGGAGTTGGTGATGGACGGGGAGGCCTGGCGTGCTGCGATTCATGGGGTCGCAAAGAGTTGGACACAACTGAGCAACTGAACTGAACTGAACTGATGGCACTTCCTATAAATTTCTAGCCCTATAAATTTTCTAATAAAAAATAAACTCCAAATAATTGGCCATTAGAAAATACTTTGCTGTGATATTTGGCCAATGTATTCTGCTCAGTGCCTTATTCAACAGCTTCTCAGTAACAATTTGCTTCTGCTTTTGCCTTTGCAGGGTAACTGTGCGCTTTTACTTGGCAGCTCATCATACCTGACTAGCACATACACTATACATAAATTATGTAGACTATACCTCCACCGTGCCCAGTCATCTCTCAGAGTCCAGGTATGATTTGAGTCATATGACATGATTCTACCTCAGAATCCAGGGAATGATGTTCTTTATATATAAAAACACAGATATTTAGAAGTATATATATACATACATCTTAAAGACTGTTGTGAAAATAAAAACATATAAGTTATTTTTCTTTCATGCTACCCTGGTCAAAGCAATGAAGTAAAACCAAAATTTCTGACTTGGTATTTCTTAATTTTAGATTGAAGCAGGTTTTAAATTTATTTTCATTGTGATGAGCTCAGTTTTCCTTCAAAATAATAACTACCTTGCAGTGAGTTTTACAGAGCTGACAGATGTTTACAATATGCATAACCAGATACATACATAAACATTTAAGACTTCTATAGAAGTGCAATTGGAGTAGGGAGAGGAAAGGAAATGAAAAATAGCAGATTATTTCTTATTAAACTCATCCAGAAAGGGCATGAATTATACAACTTTAGGGTGCATTTGCCACTAGATTAATGGAAATTTATTCACAGAACTCCCTAGGAACAGAGATGAGCATATACTATTTACATTTCTCATTTTACATATTATAAATTTATACACATCAATAAGTTATATACCTAAAAGACCAGCAGGCAAACTTTAATGAGAAATGATCTTTTGATCTTATTTTGATGTTTAGTTACATGTGGAAATACACAGGATTTTAAAATGTTTACATCAAACCCCAAAAGTTACCTTGCGTGAAGAAAAGAGAAACTATATACTTATTATAAGACTTGATGCTACAGCTCTAGTTCAGACTAAAAATGGTTACTTTTGTTTCCATTGCAAACACTGCCTTTATTATTCCTCCATGCTGAGGGACTCTTCTAGACCAAGATCTGAATGTGAGAGAATTCTGAGGTTCATTTTAAAATTGATTCCTATCATTTTCTTATAACAATTTTGAAAAGCAACTCTAGCTTTTCTTCTGCCTTTAGTATTGTCTATATCAACCATTGCTTTCTTATGGAGAAGTTGTCACAGGAATGAAAATATATTCTAGAACTTCTCATCCCAAAGGTGTTGCAATCAAAGGAGCACTTGCTGTATATAGAGCTTCAGTTCAGTTCAGTTCAGATGCTCAGTCGTGTTCAACTCTTTGCGACCCCATGGATCGCAGCACACCAGGCCTCCCTGTCCATCACCAACTCCCAGAGTTCACTCAGACTCACGGCCATCAAGTCAGTGATGCCATCCAGCCATCTCATCCTCGGTCATCCCCTTCTCCTCCTGCCCTCAATCCCTCCCACCATCAGACTCTACCAATGAGTCAACTCTTCGCATGAGATGGCCAAAGTATTGGAGCTTCAGCTTTAGCATCATTCCTTCCAAAGAAATCCCAGGGTTGATCTCCTTCAGAATGGACTGGTTGGATCTCCTTGCAGTCCAAGGGACTCTCAAGAGTTTTCTTCAACACCACAGTTCAAAAGCATCAATTCTTCAGCACTCAGCCTTCTTCACAGTCCAACTCTCACATCCATACATGACCACAGGAAAAACCATAGCCTTGACTAGACAGACCTTAGTCGGCAAAGTAATGTCTCCGCTTTTGAATATGCTATCTAGGTTGGCCATAACTGTTCTTCCAAGGAATAAGCATCTTTTAATTTCGTGGCTGCAATCACCATCTGCAGTGATTTTGGAGCCCAAAAAAATAAAGTCTGACACTGTTTCCACTGTTTCCCCATCTATTTCCCATGAAGTGATGGGACCGGATGCCATGATCTTCATTTTCTGAATGTTGAGCTTTAAGCCTACTCTTTCACTCTCCACTTTCACTTTCATCAAGAGGCTTTTTAGTTCCTCTTCACTTTCAGCCATAAGGGTAGTGTCGTCTCCTTACCTGAGACTAATTAACAATAAAAGATGTTTATAAATACACGGCTATTTTGTCAAAATATTGGTAATCCTTTAACTTCAAAATTAAGCCACAAGTTAGCAAAAGAATATCAAGTGGTTGATCTCATAACTGTTAAGAGATTTTATTGATATTTAGTAGAATATTTCAATTTGCTAGAATGTGGTCCTCATGACACCAAACCCAGAAGCTTGATTTTGAAAATTATGATGTGAATCACAAATTCTCACCAGCCATCTTTGAAACACCAATAGGGGTGGCAGTTGATATTTGAGGAAAAGATAGGAGATCATGATCAACACTTTGAAAATCTATGAAGGAGTCATCTCAGCAACGTCTCAATATATGTGGTTACAGTGGATTCTCTTTGAATAAGAAGGACAGAAATAATTTCTGAGCATCTGTAGATTCTTTCTTAGCTAAGATTATTGTATTAAGAACCCACAGTTTTCTCAAGTGCCTTTCCTAGAATTCTATAACCCTTGTTCAGCTTATGCTTCTATATCTTTGAAAAAAACTTATTCTTGGGGGGGAATATTGTAAATGTAGTTGTCAACTGAAGAATGTTACTTGCAACCTGTTCTATAAGAATTAGGTCAATAGCTACTGCAGTCGCTGACCTTCAATACACCCTGCAAGGAATCCAGGGTGTAATGAGGCACTCTGTGCTCTGGGAAGACTGGCAGAAGAGGCCTTCAGATAATTAGATATTTTCAGGAGAAATCTTTTGCATCTTCCCACTCCTAAAAATACACTAAAACCATTAACTCCTCATGACTAGCAGCAATTTTCTACTGAGATGTGCACTTGGATGCATGCACCCCCTTCAACCAAATCTCATATGTGCTAACCTCCCCACTGTCTCTTCAGAGCCTTTGCCAGAGCTATCTGAGAGACTGTTTCTGGGATTACAGTCTACAATAAGATACTGAGTAAACTTGACTCACAGCTTTTACATTGTGTTTGTTGCTTTTTTTTCTAGTTGTCACAGTGTTTTGAATTGTGATATTTTATCTGAGCAAATGATTTAATAGGCTTTTACTTTAACTTTCGTGTTTCAGCAAGAACTAAGAAAATCTTACATGTTAAGATTTATATGGAAAAGAAAGAAACTGTTTGTGAGCCTCTGCTTGAATCAGAAGATATTGTGACATTATTCATGTGGAAAATATTTATGTGAAAATAACAAACAAATAAAATTAAACCATGTTGTTTTGGTAACCACTTCAGTGTATTATATGACAGTTGTGTGGTAACTGATATATTATGTGGCAATTGCTTTTCCCAAACAGCTAAATATTTTCCATATATTGCTTCTTTTTCCAAATGGAAAAATGCAAACAGCTCTAGAATGTTTGGGAAATAAAAAAAAAAATGGTTTTGACCTCTAGATCAAACAATTTTATTAATATTTAGTAACATGAACATCCAAAAAAGAGCCATCAGCATGTTTTCTGCATTCCCTTATTTTATGTGAATAATAAATCAACCACATATTCAAAACAAATATATCCTTGTACAGTATTATAACCTTTCCTTAATTCACAGATAACTGAGAAAAATATATTAACTAATAATTTACAACTCTCTGTAAAACAATATTGTAATATGTTTCATTCAAATCTTGAACTTAATCATTGTGATGCTTAGTCAGAAAACATTTTAAGAAAATTTTCACAAATATGTTCACAAGTTTAAGACATAATAAAGTCTCCTAGACCTAAATATGAGTCAATTTAATCTCTCTTAAGTATAGAAATTATCAACAGATTAAAAAATAATTCCAAAGTCTTGACCCAATGTACTTTTCAAAGTCAGACTTCTTGTTTAGCTACACATAAAGTGGAAAATGTTTTTTATGTAGGAAAATCATGTATGTTATCCCTACTTAGAACCCTACCAGCAGATCCATATATATTAGATAAATTGTTAAAGATTTTGAATTCTCTTTCCCAGGACATTTTCAGGGAAAATAAATCAATACACTTGACCGGTCTTGTTGGGTATATGATCTCTACTTCTGGGCATGTGTGGAGGAACAAGTCTCTTCCAACTCACTCAACACATATTTGTTGAGCAATAACTATGGGCCAGGTACTCTGTGCTGTCACATGATGAAAAAACAGACATGATGCCTAAAGCTATCTTACCTGGGGATTGGGAGATTTGAAAGCTGCAGAGAGGATAAAATAGACACTGAGTAGGGAAGAGATGTTTGAATACTATCTCTTTCAAGCCAGAAAGAAACCTCTATCAACAGAATTTTTTTTTAATATTGTAAATAACAAAAATTATTTTCAGCCCTTTGGGGAAAATATACTTTGCTCCTGAATAAAGGAGAGTTTTGCTTTTAGATACAGACACTTCATATTTCTGCTTATAATTTTGAATCCTTTTATCCTTCAAATTTATAGAGTGGTCATAAGGCATGATCACTTCTAGTTACTGATACTCCCTTCTAGCCTATATGACCATTTCAATGCCTGTTCTTAAAATATATGAACATGGTTTGAATGCAACAACAGATATTATATTTTTTCATGGACATAAAAAATTAAGCAATGTAGATCAAATAAAAAATGATATGTTACTTTTTGACTAATTCACTTCAATGGGCTTGAAATTTCATAGCAATTCAAATTAAATATCAAAGTAATTCTTTGCTGAAAGCTATTTATTAAGGTCTACTTTAACTTAAGAATAATGCAATTTTTCTCTCAAATTTTCATATGTGAAATTTGTCTCATGTAATCATGAAGTCATAGTTTCTAGAAAACGGAAGCTTCACGGCATGTTCAAAGGATGGACTATTTCACAACCCATACTGCACTAGCTTTTAAAGCTCAGTTCCATCAGAACTGTCATCTCTCATTTTGTCCACTAAGAATTTAGCTTCATGCTAAAGTGTATTCTTGTGTAATTGGCATTGCAAGAACTCTAAAAGCATGGTAGGCAAAATTTTGCAGAATCCTCTTAGGCTGGAATGTACAGATGGTTTAATCCAGAGTATCAGGTCCTTATCAAAAGTAAAACTATATTATCTGTATAGTATAATAAGGAGAAATCACACATTTTCTTAAAGCATTAATAAAAGGACCTGAATCTTATCTGGTGCCTTCCAATACATCAGGAATACAGCAAACTTTGTTCACTGTCTTTCTAAATTTAAATCATTCAAACTTAATATTATGTATTGGATAGCAGTCTATCATCAGAATAACATACTTAGCTGAAAAGGGTTACAGTGCTACATACAGGACCCCTGAGCTGCAATACTTAATAGTCAGCCAAGGCTTTCAGAAGAGGGGAAACTGGGGGGTGGAGTGTGGAGGGTTGGCAGAGAATAGTTCCTGAATTGAATTCTAATAAAAGAATATCTAAGGGTCTATTATATAGATAAAATTAAGCTCACAATATGTTTTCCCTGTAGTCACAGTGTTGTTATATGTGTGTGAATTATTTTTATATCAAAATGATTTTAGGAGAATCATGCACTTGTCAACTTGTCACTGGCCCCATCATTTCTTGTTGTCCTACATATAGCCTAAATCATATAATTATGTTCTTTAGTGGCATCTTAGGGGGCTTCCCTGGTGGCTCAGACGGTAAAGCGTCTGGCTACAATGCAGGAGACCCGGATTTTATCTCTGGGTTGGGAAGATCCCCTGGAGAAGGAAACGGCAGCCCACTCCAGTACTCTTGCCTGGAAAATCCCATGGATGGAGGATCCCTGTAGGCTACAGTCTATGGGGTTGCAAAGAGTCAGACATGAAAGAGCAGCCACTTGAGTTTCCGATTCATACTCTACATAAACTGTCCTACTTCTTATTTGAAATATTGCTTTCTGAAAGCTGAGAAGTTCTTTTACCCAAAAATTTAGATTAAGGCTGCTTCTGAGTTTCATTTAGACGTGAGCTGGCTTATCCTTAATTTGCCTATTTGATTGCTGTTTGCAGTGCCACAAATTCAAAATTTGTACCATATATTGCCCCCTCTTTTATGATGTGCTGTCATTTAGTTTCTCTGAGAATGGTTATATTCTTGTAAATCACTGCTCTGATTACAGATAATAATGAACGTGATCATATAACCAAGATTTGAATATATTTGAGTTGAAAGATTATAAGTATCACTCTATCTCAGTGGAGCATATAAAGTATGTATTTGTCACACAGGGTCAAGAAGCCCTTTGTCTGAGTTTACAGAAATCAGTTGCCCATGGATATCCCTTGGTCACCCAAGACTGAAGAGTTTAAGCAGTTTGCCATTTAGAACTGAAATACTTTACCAATGGACCTGCTGTGAGTGAAATTGACTTAGATTACAAAATCCACAGTCACAGCAAGGGTCAGGGGCAAAATCGCATCAGCGTTTCAGAGCATCTCCTGCTAGCTACAGGCCAGTAGGAGGAGAAAACAGAGAAGACAAAAGGGCAGAAAATAAACAACAGAAACCTCAAGGATAACAACTATGAAAAAGGTGTTATGTGGTTGAAGCATCTAAATTCTGCTTCACTGGAGAGGTTGCTGGCATTTAATTACTACCTGATCTTTTGTCTAAGATTTGGTTTGCGCAGTTTTGTAAAAATTGCTATACTATAAAATTTCAAGAATTTTCTAAAACACTAATCATGCAATTTTCAATACTTCTTTAGTTGGCATAGTAAATTAAGAATAGGGACACTCAAAGGAAATATACAATGTGGTCAGTGCCTTCCTGTTGACAATACAACAAGCAAAACAGAGCCAATTATGATCATTTATTTTTAAGAACCCCATAGGGTAATTTATTTTGTGTGCATGTGCGTTCTCATACATGTGTATATACATATACACAGAGCTTGTTTTCATACATATTAGTCCTGTGGACACTGGTTCTTATTGCTCAATTAGACTAGACTTTTGCAAGTCTTTAGTGACAATTTCCTGCTTTGAATATCATCTTGCTAATAGGCCCGAAATGTTTATCACTGGGTGACAGTGGTGCTGTCCCTTCTTTAAACGAGAACATCATTATATCTCCTAAGTGTCTAGTTTTTCCAAGAATCTAAGTGCTATCTTTAAAATAAAGGTCCAAAGACCACACTCATCATAATCGTCTAGAATGCATAATAGAAATGCATTTTCCTCCAAACTTCTCTATCACAATCTCTGGGATTAGGCAGTGAAATCTTTATTATAAATGCCCCACATGATCCCTATCGACACCATATTTTCAGATTTGATAATCTAAGATATCTAATCACAGTTTTAATCTAAGATTGCATTGTAATATTAAATATAAAAGCTGCAATTTGAAAAAAATAATATATACTTTCAATTAAATGTTAATTGTTAACTTGCCACAAAGACTTTATCCACTTATTCATAAAACTATCATGCTGATACAGGTCCTTTTACTTTTACAATTAATTAAATATATGAAATATACATTTTTATCCATAGATATTTGCTCCAAACAGCTGAGGAAAAAAAAGAAGCAAAAGGCAAAGGAGAAAGGGAAAGATATACACAACTGAATGCAGAGTTTCAGAGAACAGCAAGGAGAGATAAGAAAGCTTCCTAAGTGAACAATGCAAAGAAATAGAGGAAAATGATAGAATGGGAAAGACTAGAGATCACTTGAAGAACATTGGAGATACCAACGGAACATTTCATGCAAAGATGGGCACAATAAAGGACAAAAATGGCAAAGACCTAACAGAAGCAGAAGAGATTAAGAGGTGGCAAGAATACACAGATGAACTGAACACAAAAGCTCTTAATGATCCAGATAACCACAATGGTGTGGTCATTCATCTAGAGCCAAACATCTTAGAGAGTGAAGTCAAGTGGGCCTTACTATGAAAAAAAATAGTGGAGGTGATGGAATTCCAGCTGAGCTATTTGAAATCCTAAAAGATGATGCTGTGAAAGTACTGCACTCAACCTGTCAGCAAATTTGGAAAACTCAGCAGTGGCCACAGGACTGGAAAAGATCAGTTTTCATTCCAATCCCAAAGAAAGGCAATGCCAAAGAATGTTCAAAATACCACAGAATTGTATTCACTTCAAATGCCAAGAAGGTTATGCTCAAAACCATTCAAGTTAGACTTCAGCAGTATGTGAACCAAGAAATTTCAGAAGTACGAGCTGGATTGAGGGAAAGCAGAGGGACCAGAGATCAAACTGCCAACATCTACTGGATCATAGTAAAAGCAAGATAATTTTTAAAAAAATACTTCACTGACAACACTAAAGCCTGTGTGGATCACAACCAGCTGTGGAATATTCTCAATGAGTTGTGAATACCAGACCATATTACCTGCCTCCTGAGAAATCTGTACGCAAGTCAAGAAGCAACAGTTAGATAAGGACATGAAACAAAATTGGTCTGGTACAAAATCAGGAAAGGAATATGTCAAGGCTGCACATTGTCACCCTGCTTACTTAACTTATATGCAGAGTACATCATAAAAATTCTGGGCCAGATGACTTGCAAGCTGGAATCAAGATTGCCAAAAGAAATATTAACAACCTCAGATATGCAAGTGAAACATTTTTAATGGTGAAAGTGAAGAGGAATTAGCAGCCTTGAGAGGAAGGTGAAGGAGGATACTGAAAAAGCTGGCTTAAAAACATAATAATAAAAGAAAACCCAACATTCAAAAAATGAAGATCATGGCATCTGGTTCCATCACTTCATGGCAAATGAGGGAAAAGTGGAAACTGTGTCAGATTTCACTTCTTGGGCTCCAAAATCAATGCAGATGCTGACTGCAATTCAGTTCAGTTCAGTTGTTCAGTCGTGTCCGACTCTGCAACCCCAAATTTTGTGACTGCAGCCATAAAATTTAAAGATCACTGGTCCTGGGAAGAATGGCTATGACAAACTTAGACAGTGTATTAAAAAAGAGAGACATCACTTTGCTGACAAATGTCCATATAGTCAAAGCAATGGTTTTTCCAATAGCCATGTATGGATGTGAGAATTGGACCATAAAGAAGACTGAGAGCCAAAGAATTGATGCTTTCAAACTGTGGTGCTGGAAAAGACTCTTGAGAGTCCCTTGGACAGCAAGAAGATCAAATTAGTCAATCCTAAAGGAAACCGACTGTGAATATTCATTGGAAGAATTAGTGCAGAAGCTGAAGCTCCAATATTCTGGCCACCTGATGCAAAGATCCAACTCATTAGAAAAGACCCTCATGCTGGGAAAAATAGAGGAAAAGAGGAGCAGGGGGCAACAGGATGAGATATTTGGGTGGCATCACTGACACAATGGGCATGAATTTGAGCAAACTTGGGGAGATAGTGAAATACAGGGAAGTCTGGAGTGCTGCAGTTCATGAGGTCGCAAAGTCAGACATGACTTAACAACTGAACAGCTAACAACAATGGATCCATTAACCTTTTCAAATCTCTGGACTTCTTTGGCTTGTTGTTTAGAAACTACTATTGCAAACTGTAAATTATTTCATGCCTATGCTGCACCAAATAATATTTACCCATTCTTCATATCTGTAACTAATCATAGCTATGCAATATTCATATATCAGGGAGAAAGAAATGTGCTCTGGTATATGTTCCTCTGTGAGTTTTCATAAAGTTGGAGAAATAATTTTGAGGACAGAGTCAGTGACTATAAATTGTTAACATTAATTTCTAGAATTCTATTTTGACATTTTAAGTAAATAGTTCTAAATTCAAATGATTCCATTTTGGTAATAAATTTGCATGAGTAATGTTATAAAATAAATTAGGTATTTTCCATGATATATCAATACTTGCTTATTTATAAAATATATAAGTAAAAAAATAAAAATATAATTAAAGGGCCTCTATTCCCACCATTCTATGATGACCAGTGTTATATGGGGAGATTTTCTAGTATTCTTGAATTTTTCTCTTTAAAAAGTATTAACATACCATAAGTATATTCTTTATATTATATTGTCTATATTTCCTATAGTGTTATAGATTATTGGTATTATAATGACTGTATCTCTTAAAGAATGTTCTCCATCATAGTTTGCTTAAGCATTATTGCATTTTTAAGTATATACATGGTTTCCAATATTTCAAAGTAATAAATAATACTGAAATGAATTTCAGGCTTAAAGTACTGTATAAATTTTGTATTGTTTCCTTTGGGCAAATTTATAGGAGTAGAAATATTAGTCAAGGGACATAAAATATTAAGGCTTTTGATACTTACTTGGAAATTGTTTCTCTGAGCTTTTATTGGCTATCTGGATGGTGATATGAAAATATATATCAGAATATTTAAAATGTCTGTCATTTAACTTGACTATAAGGCATTTGTACTAAAATTAATAATGAATAGGCTAAAATATTGGAGCTATTTATTGATTTTAATCAGAAAAAAATGACAATAAGAAACGGTTACCTTAAATTCAGAAATAAAGCTATATAACATTTTATAGCCAAAAAAATATTCTTGAAGCAAACAAAATAACATAAAATTATTTTTGATAGTGTTAGCCTAAAAACTTGTTGAATACACACATGGTTGTATACGTTCATGGTTTTATATATATATATATGACTATATTTATATATATATACAGCATTGTTTAAATACATACAAATATTTATTATATATTCACATCATTATTTATCATTCATATATATATTATTATATATTCATTATTACTTATATAGACCTGATAGAAGCATATGCATTTTAAATGTTACTTTTAAGTTTTTATATGTCTGTATTTACATGTCATAATAGATGTTATAATCAGAAAATACAACTATATAAAGTTTGCCAGCTTCGTTTACACTAGCTTTGAGTGAAAATGTCATTTTCCTTGGCTTACAAGCCATGAATCTATTTTTCAAACTAAATGTACTTTTAAATAATTGTACACTTCATGTAATGAGGCAAATTACGTGCTCTAAATTTAAGACAGTAGTACTGGCAGGTGCATACATATAATTTTTTTTCAATTGAGAAATCTTACTGAAAGGGCATCTCATAAGATAATTCAACTCTTTACCCAAAAGGTCAAAATTGGTGACTTTGCCTTGACAAAACATATTTACAAAACAGACTGCTACTATAAGAAGCCTATGTGCTTCTTTCATGAGTAGTAGATGACAGTGGATGGGGCATTCATTAACCAGATTAATGGCTGGAAGTGAAATTCACTCAATCGTGTCTGACTTCTTGTGACTCCATGGACTATACAGTCCACGGGATTTTCTAGGCCAGAATACTGGAGTATGTAGCATTTCTCTTCTCCAGGGATCTTCCCAATCCGGGGATCAAAATCCAGGTCTCCTGCATTGTGGGCAGATTCTTTACCAGCTGAGCCACAAGGGAAGCCCAGATTACTGTCTGATAAGATGATATTTCACTTCATTTGGGTTGAAAATAGATATATATGTGCTTTCTTAGGGGGGAAAATCACTCGTTTTCTCTTTGCATTATGCTTAATAACCCCATGTGCTATGTGCTTAGTTTTTCAGTCATGTCTGACTCTTTGGGAACCCATGGCCTGTAGTCTGCCAGGCTCCTCTGTCCAAGGGGATTCTCCAGGCAAGAATATTGGAGTGGGTTGCCAAAGATTCCTCCAGAGGATCTTCTCAACCCAGGGATTGAGCTGAAGTCTTCCTATTGCAGGGGGATTCTTTACCATCTGAGCCACCAGGGAAGCCCATGAATACTGGAGTGGGTACCTATCCCTTCTCCAGGGGATCTTCCTGAGGTCTCTTGCATTGCAGATGGATTCTTTAGCAGCTCAGCTACCAGGGAAGCCCAATAACCCCATATCTTTTAGCAAATAAACTTTGCCATATGTAGAAAATTTTTATAATATATATAGCATAATTTTTATTATTTTCAAGTTATTTCATAGTTGCTAACAAATTGAGTCAACCTGAATTTCATTAAAAGGACCAATGCAGAAGCTCCAATACTTTTGCCACTCATGCAAAGAGCCAACTCATCAAAAAAGACCTTGATGCTGAGAAAGACTGAGGGTAGGAGGAGAAGGGGCTGACAAAGTATGACATGGTTGGATGGCATCATCAACCCAATGGACATGAATTTAAGCAAACTCCAAGAGACGGTGAAAGACAGGGAAATATAGCTTGCTCCAATCCATGGGGTCACAGAGTTGGATATGACTGAGTGACTGAACAACAACAAATTGAAATAAATACAAAAATCAGTAAGATACTAAGTATATATTACAAATTAGAAATACAATTTTGAAGTCATCTTTGCAAAATACTTTGGAAAAACCTGTTATATTCAAAGTACCTCACAGTTATCATTTCAGAGATATAGCATATTAAATGGCATTAATTTCTATGCACACTTACTAAACTATATTAGACCTTTCAAAATAAATTTAAATGTACTGATAAAACAGCCAAAGATGGGGAAGCTCTATACAGTCAAAAAAAAAAAAAAGACTGGGAGCTGACTGTGGCTTGGATCATGAACTCCTTATTGCCAAATTCAGACTTAAATTGAAGAAAGTGGAGAAAACCACTAGACCAGGTATGACCTAAATCAAATGCCTTATGACTATATAGTGAAAGTGAGAAACAGTTTTAAAGGACTACATCTGATAGAGTGCCTGATGAACTATGGACAGAGGTCCATGACATTGTACAGGAGACAGGAATCAAGACTATCCCCAACAAAAAAAAATGGAAAAAAGAAAAATGGCTGTCTGGGGAGGTCTTACAAATAGCTGTGAAAAGAAGAGAGGCAAAAAGCAAAGCAGAAAAGGAAAGATATAAGAATCTGAATGCAGAGTTCCAAAGAATAGCAAGGAGAGATAAGAAAGCCTTCCTCAGCGATCAATGCAAAGAAATAGAGGAAAACAATAGAATGGGAAAGACTAGAGATCTCTTCAAGAAAATTAGAGATACCAAGGAAACATTTCATGCAAAGATGGGCTCAATAAAGGGCAGAAATGGTAGGGACCTAACAGAAGCAAAAGATATTAAGAGGTGGCAAGAATACATAGAAAAAGTGTACAAAAAAATCTTCACAGCCCAGATAATCACAATGGTGTGATCACTCATCTAGAGCCAGACATCCTGGAATATGAAGTCAAGTGGGCCTTAGAAAGCATCACTACAAAAAAAGCTAGTGGAGGTGATAAAATTCCAGTTGAGCTATTTCAAATCCTAAAGGATGATGCTGTGAAACTGCTGCACTCAATACGCCAGCAAGTTTGGAAAACTCAGCAGGGCTGGAAAAAGTCAGTTTTCATTCCAACCCCAAAGAAAGACAGTGCCAAAGAATGTTCAAACTATTGCACAATTACACTCATCTCACATGCTAGTAAAGTGATGGTTAAAATTCGCCAAGCCAGGCTTCAGCCATATGTGAACCGGGAACTTCCAGATGTTCAAGTTGGTTTTAGAAAAGGCAGAGGAACCAGAGATCAAATTGCCAACATCTGCCGGATCATCAAAAAAGCAAGAGAGTTCCAGAAAAACATCTATTTCTGCTTTATTGACTATGTCAAAGCCTTTGACTGTGTGGATCACAATAAACTATGGAAAATTCTTCAAGACATGGGAATACCAGACCACCTGACCTGCCTCTTGAGAAACCTATATGCAGGTCAGGAAGCAACAGTTAGAACTGGACACGGAGCAACAGACTGGTTCCCAATAGGAAAAGGAGTACGTCAAGGCTGTATATTGTCACCCTGCTTATATAACTTATATGCAGAGTACATCATGAAAAATGCTGGGCTGGAGGAAGCACAAGCTGGAATCAAGATTGCCAGGGAAAATATCAATAACCTCAGATATGCAGATAATTCCACCCTTATGGCAGAAAGTGAAGAAAAACTAAAGAGCCTCTTGATGAAAGTGAAAGAGGATAGTGAAAAAGTTGGCTTAAAGCTCAACATTCAGAAAACAAAGATCATGACATCTGGTTCCATCACTTCATGCCAAATAGATGGGGAAACAGTGGAACAGTGGCTGACTTTATTTTTTGGGCTCCAAAATCACTGCAGATGGTGATTGCAGCAATGAAATTAAAAGATGCTTAATCCTTGGAAGGAAAGTTATGACCAACCTAGAGAGCATATTAAAAAGCAGACATTACTTTGTCAACAAAGGTCTGTCTAGTCAAAGCTATGGTTTTTCCAGTGGTCATGTATGGATGTGAGAGTTGGATTGTGAAGAAAGCTGAGCACCGAAGAACTGATGCTTTTGAACTGTGGTGTTGGAGAAGACTCTTGAGAGTCCCTTGGACTGCAAGGAGATCCAACCAGTCCATCCTAAAGGAGATCAGTCCTGGGTGTTCACTGGAAGGATGGATGTTGAAGCTGAAACTCCAATACTTTGGCCACCTGATGCGAAAAGCTGACTCATTTGAAAAGACCCTGATGCTGGGAAAGACTGATGGCAGGAGGAGAAGGGGATGACGAGGATATGATGGTTAAATGGCATCACTGACTCAATGAACATGAGTTTGGGCAGACCCTGGGAGTGGTGGTGGACAGGGAGGCCTGCCGTGCTGTGGTTCATGGGGTCGCAAAGTGTTGGACACGACTAAGCTTCTGAACTGAACTGAACTGATAAAATATCTACGTCAAAGAGGTGCACTCTAACTTGCTACTTATGAACAAGGTTCTATGCTTTAAGCAGGCAAATAAATGCCTTCACTTCTCATTTTGAATCTATTAGTGATTATAATAAATTTTACTATGTTCTTAGGAAATAATTGCAGAATTTTTAATAAGCCCTCATAGTTTCACTTTTGGTATTCTCATAAGCACCAGAAGAGCTTTCCACAGAAAACATTGATGAGATTTTTCTCATATGAAAATTAGACTTTCATACATTTTATATAGTTTTTCAAAAATTGTGTTTTTCTTTTAGGATGTTATTTAATTGTATAAAAGTTAGATTATTAATACTAATTATATATAAGTAGAATAATCATTTTTCAAGTTAAAAGTAGAGAACCAAGTTGGACTCAAATGAGCAAACTGACATTTCTCAAAAAATGCATAAACTATAGGTTTACTTCTCTTTTCCACTGACATTAATACAAACAAACCATGTGTTTAATTATTTTTATTATTAATATAATATGTGATATTAATTTCTTCTACATTCCAGGAAATTTTAATATTTGCATGCATCAAATCTCATTATATTAAAAATTCTTTCACTTTTCTACATATTACAGTGAAGACCGATAAGTTTTTCATATAAAACAGACTTTGATCACAAAACAGTGTTTTGGGGGGCTTTGCGGGGGGTGGTTGATAACAAGCTATTTTTATTGGTCAGATATTTCAAATGCAGTATATATGAACTTGTCAATGTCATCTTTTAATATGATAACGATTTTAAGTAGTACATGCTACTGAAAGTTTCATTTCAGTGGGTTTTATTTTAGAAATTCATTGTGTTTCCTATTCATGCCAGTTACCGTTGCCTTCTCTTGTGACTGTCCCTTCACTAAAGAAGACAGACTCTAGTGCAGACAGAAGAGCTTGAATGTGTAGCTGATAGTCATTCAATTCTACTAAATTGTTTTTTGTGTGCGTATATGTGCTGAGTTCCTCAGTCATGTCTGACTTTGCAAATCTTGGGACTGAAGCCTGCTAGGCTCCACTGTCCATAGGATTTTCCAGGCAAGAATACTGGGATGGGTTGCCAAATTCCTCCTCCAGAGGATCTTCTCATCTCAGGGATTGAACTTAGGCCTCCTGTGTCTCCTACATTGCAGATGGCTTCTTTACTGCTGGGCTGTCAAAGAAGCCCCTTCTAAATTATAGTCTTGTAAATCACTTCCATTTTTCCCCCTACTTTTTTTTCTATTAAAATATATATAAATTTTATATATATATATTATATATATATATAAAATATGTATAAATTTTAACAATATTGTGTTGGTTTTTGGCATACGACAATGCAAATCAGCCATAATTGTACATACATCCCTCCCCTCTCCTCCCTCCATCGCATCCCTCCAAGTACAGGGAGCACCAGACTCTGCTCCCCGTGCTACACGGCCTCTTCTCACCAGCTATCCATTTCATACCTGATAGTGTATATAGAGAGCTTCCCAGGTGGCGCTAGCAGTAAAGAACCTGCCTGCCAATGCAGGAGACTTAAGAGACTCAGGTTCCATCCCTGGGTGGGGAAGATCCCTGGGAAAGGAAATGGCAACCCACTCCAGTATCCTTGCCTGGAGAAGCCAATGGACAAAGGACTCTGGTAGACTATGGTCCGTAGGGTCACAGAGAGTCAGACATAACTGAAGTGACTTCCCACAGTGTATATATGCTGATGCTGTATTCTCCATTCATCCCACTCTCTCCCTCCCCAGCTGTGTTGTCCAGTCCACTCTCTACATCTACATCTCCATTCTTTCCCTGCAAATGGGTCCATCAATTGGAGAAGGCAATGGCACCCCCTCCAGTACTCTTGCCTGGAAAGTCCCATGGACGGAGGAGCCTGGTGGGCTGCAGTCCATGGGGTCACCAAGAGTCAGACGCGACTGAGCGACTTCAATTTCACTTTTCACTTTCATGCATTGGAGAAGGAAATGGCAGCCCACTCCAGGGTTCTTGCCTGGAGAATCCCTGGGAAGGGGGAGCCTGGTGGGCTGCCGTCTATGGGGTCGCACAGAGTCGGACACGACTGACGTGACTTAGCAGCAGCAGCAGCAGCAGCAGGTCTATCAATATAATTTTTTCTGGATTCCATATATATGCATTAATACACTGCATTTGTTTTTCTCTTTCTGACTTACTTTGCTCTGTATAATAGGCTCTAGGTTCATCCATCTCACTAGAACTGACTCAAATTTGTTCTGTTTTATGGCTGAGAAATGCTGGTGTTGCTGTTCAGTCACCGAGTCATCTCTGATGCTTTGCAACCCTAAGGTCTGCAACACTTCAGGCCTCCCTGTCTCTCACAATTGAACAGAGTTTGCCCAAATTCATGTCCATTCAATCGGTGATGTCATTAAACCACCTCATTCTCTGTCGCTCCTTTCTCCTTCTGATTTCAATCCTTCCCAGCATCAAGGTCTTTTCCAGTGATTTGGCTCTTTGCATCAGGTAGCCAAATTATTAGAACTTCACCTTCAGCATCAGTCCTTACAATGAATATTCAGGATTCATTTCCTTTAGGATTGACAGGTTTGATCTCCTAGCAGTCTGAGGGGCTCTCAGGAGTCTTTTCCAGCACCACAGTTTAAAAGCATCAGTTCTTTGGCTCTCAGCTGTCTTCATGGTATAACTCTCACATCTGTACATGACTACTACAAAGACCATTGCCTTGACTATATGGACTTTTGTTGGCAATTTGATGTCTTTGCTTTTAATACACTGTTTGGGTTTTGTCAGAGCTTTTTAAATTAGCAATAATCTAATTTCATGGCTGCAGTCACCATCTGCCTTGATTTTAAAGCCCAAAGAAGGAAATCTGTCAACTGCTTCCACCTTGTCCCCTTCTATTACCATGAAGTGATGGGACTGGATGCCACAATGTCAGCTTTTTTTAATATTGAGTGTAAGCTGCCTTTTTCACTCTCCTCTTTCACCCTCATCAAGAGGTTCTTTAGTTCCTTGTCACTTTCTGCCATTAGAATGGTATCATCTGCCTATCTGAAGTTGTTGATATTTCTCCTGGCAATCTTGATTTTAGCTTGTGATTCATCCAGCCAGGCATTTCTCATGATGGACTCTGCATAGAAGTTAAATAAACAGGGTGACAATATATAGCCTCGATGTACTCCTTTCCCAGTTTGGAACCAGTCTGTTGTTCCATGTCTGGTTCTAACTGTTGCTTCCTGACCTGCATACAGGTTTCTCAGGAGGCAGGTAAGATGATCTGGTATTCCCATCCCTTAAAGAATTTTCCGAAGTTTGTAGTGATCCACAATCAAAGACTAGCGCAGTCAATGAAGCAAAAGCGATATTTTTCTGGATTCCTTTGCTTTTTCTATGATCCAATAGATGTTGGCAATTTGATTTCTGGTTCCTTTGCCTTTTCTAAACCCAACTTGCATATTCTGAAGTTCTTGATTCAAGTACTGCTGAAGCCTAGCTTGAAGGATTTTGAGCATAATCTTATTAGCATATGAAGTGAGTGCAACTGTCCGTTAGTTTAAACATTCTTTACTATTGCCATTCTTGGAAATCAATTTGAAGTTTGACCTTTTCCAGTTCTATGGCCACTGCTGGGTTTTCCAAATTTGCTGACATATTGAGTCCAACACTTTAATAGCATGATTGTTTATGGTTTGAAATAGCCCTGCTAGAATTCCATCACCATCATTAGCTTTATTGGCAGCAGTATTTCCTAAGGCCCACTTGACTTCACACTTCAGGATATCTGGCTCAAGATGAGTAACCACACCATTGTGGTTATCTAGGTCATTAAGATCTTTTTTATACAGTTTTTCTTTGTATTCTTGCCATCTCTTCGGCTTCTACTAGTTCTTTACTGTTTTTGCCATTTACTGTGTCCATCTTTGGATGAAATGTTCCTTTGATATCTCCAATTTCCTTGATAAGATCTCTAGCTTTCCCCTTCTGTTGTTTTCCTCTATTTCTTTGCATTGTTCATTGAAGAAGGTCTTGTCTTTCCTTGCTATTCTCTGGAACTCTGCATTCAGGTGGGTAGACCTTTCCCCTTCTGCCTCCATTGCATATATGTATCACGTCGTCTTTATCCATTCATCTGCCGATGTCCATTCTAGGTGGGTTACAAGTCCTGGCTATTGTAAATAGTGTTCCTATGAACATTAAGGTACATGTATGTTTTTTGATTATAGTTTCCTCAGGGTATATGCCCAGTACTAGGGTTGCTGGGTCATGGGGTAGATTTATTCCTAATTTTGTTTTGTTTTTTTAAGGAATCTCTGTACTGTTCTCCATAATGACTATAACAGTTAACATTCCCGCAACAGCATACGAGGGTTCCCTTTCCTCCACATTCTCTCTAGCATTTATCACCTGTAGGTTTTTTGATGATGGCCATTGTGACTAGCATTAGATACTGCTGCTGCTGCTGCTAAGTCGCTTCAGTCGTGTCTGACTCTGTGTGATCCCATAGACGGCAGCCCACCAGGCTCCCCCATCCCTGGGATTCTCCAGGCAAGAACACTGGAGTGGGTTGCCATTTCCTTCCCCAATGCATGAAAGTGAAAAGTGAAAGTGCAGGCACTCAGTTGTTTCCCACTCTTCGCGACCCCATGGACTGCAGCCTACCAGGCTCCTCTGTCCATGGGATTTTCCAGGCAAGAATACTGGAGTGGGGTGCCATTGCTTTCTCCAGGCATTAGGTAATACCTCATCATAATTTGGATGTGCATTTTTGTAATAATTAATTATGTTGAACATCTTTACATTTATTCAACATTTGCATGTCCTCTTTTGAGAAATATCTGCTTAGGTCTTCTGCCCACTTTTGACTGGGCTGTTTGTTTTCCTAATATTGAGCTATATGAGGTGCTTACAAACTCTTGAGATTAATACTTTGTCAGTTGTTTTATTTGCAATTGTTTTCTCCCATTCTAAGGTTTGTCTTTTAATCTTGTTTATTTTTTTCCTTTGGTATGCAAAAGCTTTTAAGTTTAATTAGGTCTTATTTGTTTATTTTTGTTTTTATTTCCATTACTCTAGGAGGTGGGTCAAATTGGATCTTGCTGTGCTATATGCTCAAAGAGTGTACTGCCTATGTTTACCTTAGTGTTAAGCAACATATTCAGTGATGACACAAACATTTTTTTTCAAGATATGTACCATAAATAAAAGAACTAGTATGTAAGTGTACATGTGCTTAAAATTATACCTGCCACATGGTAAGTGTTCAGTTCAGTTTAGTCGCTCAGTCGTGTCTGACTCTTTGCAACCCCATGAATCGCAGCACACCAGGCCTCCCTGTCCATCACCAACTCCCGGAGCTCACTCAGACTCACGTCCATCGAGTCAGTCATGCCACCCAGCCATCTCATCCTCTGTCGTCCCCTTCTCCTCCTGCCCCCAATCCCTCCCAGCATCAGACTCTTTACCAATGAGTCAACTCTTCGCGTGAGGTGGCCAAAGTACTGGAGTTTCAGCTTTAGCATCATTCCTTCCAAAGAAATCCCGGGGCTGATCTCCTTCAGAATGGACTGGTTGGATCTCCTTGCAGTCCAAGGGACTCTCAAGAGTCTTCTCCAACACCACAGTTCAAAAGCATCAATTCTTTGGTGCTCAGCCTTCTTCACAGTTCAACTCTCGCATCCATACGTGACCACAGGAAAAACCATAGCCTTGATTAGACGGCCTTAGTCGGCAAAGAAATGTCTCTGCTTTTGAATATGCTATCTAGGTTTGTCATAATTTTTCTTCCAAGGAGTAAGAGTCTTTTAATTTCATGGCTGCAATCACCATCTGCAGTGATTTTGGAGCCCCAAAAAATAAAATCTGACACTGTTTCCACTGTTTCCCCATCTATTTCCCATGAAGTGATGGGACCAGATGCCTAATTATAAATATGGAAGCAATATAAGACAGTTAGTTAGAATTTTAAAACCTATTATTTTACATTTAGTTTCTTTGGTACTTCATTTGAGAGATTGTGACTTTTGGGCAAAGCCACATTCAGCTCACTCTAACCCTGAAGTTTTTCATTTTGTAAGAAATGAGAAAGAAACCTTGAGAAATCTTGCAACTGACCAGGTAGTGTACACCTATCCTACAAATGCATACACTAACTTTCTATTTCTGCTCATTCACAACTTTATTAAATGACCTAAAGCTGTAATTCCAATACAGTAAGTCTTACTCTTGCCTTTTAAAAACAACTTACTGTTGAGTATACCACTAGATGGCAGAAAAAGATCAGAAAATTTCCATTAGATATTCAATACATTAAAATGTATAATGCAATTTCAATGCCTCTGGCAACAACATGAATTTACCTAGAGATTATCATACTAAGTGAAGTAACTCAGATAGAGAAAGACAAATATTGAGTGATAACACTTATGTGTGGAATTTAAAAAACATACAGATGAACTTCTTTATAATACATAAAAACTCACAGGCATAGTAAACAAACTTATGTTTACCAAAGGGAAGAAAAGGGTAGAAGGGATAAATTAGAAGTTGGGATTAACAGATACACACTGCTATATATAACATAGATAAAACAAGGACTTCGGTATAACACAGGCAACTATATTCAATATCTTGTAATAACCTATAATGTAAAAGAAACTGAAACAGCACATGTGTACGTATAAGTCAATTTAAAAAGTAAAATAAAGTAAAAATAAAAATTAAAAAAAAAACTAACAACAAAAGCATACAGAGTACTTAAAAATCTTACTGGAATCAACATAGATATATGTCATTTAATAAGGCTTTAATATCAACAAAAGAAGTCTCAAAACTTTTATCAAATATATCATTTAATGTGGAAAACTGTATATCTTATTTGGTGTGTGTGTTTATATATATATATATACATATATACACATATATAGGTAATACATAATATATATACTAGACTGAAGCAGCTTAGCAGCAGCAGCAGCAGATATCTCTTCAAGATAATTAGAGATACCAAGGAAACATTTCATACAAAGATGGGATCAATAAAGGACAGAAATGATATGGACCTTAAAAAAGCAGAAGATATTAAGAAAAGGTGGCAAGAATACACAGAAGAACTGTACAAAAAGATCTTCATGACATAGATAATCATGATGGTGTGATCACTCACCTACAGCCAGACATCCTAGAATGCAAAGTCAAGTGGGCCTTAGGGAGCATCACTACAAAAAAAAGCTAGTGGAGGTGATGGAATTCCAGTTGAGCTATTTCAAATCCTAAAAGATGATGCTGTGAAAGTGCTAAACTCAATATGCCAGCAAATTTGGAAAATTCAGCAGTGGCCAAAAACTGGAAAATGTCATTTTTCATTTCAATCCCAAAAAAGGCAATTTCAAAGAATGCTCAAACTACCACACAATTGCACTCATCTCACACACTAGCAAAGTAATGCTAAAAATTCTCCAAGCCAGGCTTCAGCAATACGTGAACTGTGAAATTCCAGGTGTTCAAGCTGGTTTTAGGAAAGGCAGAGGAACCAGAGATCAAATTGCCAACATCCTCTGGATCATCGAAAAAGCAAGAGAGTTCCAGAAAAACATATACTTCTGCTTTATTGACTATGTCAAAGCCTTTGACTGTGTGGATCACAATAAACTGTGCAACATTCTGAAAAAGATGAGAATACCAGATCCCCTGACCTTCCTCTTGAGAAATCTGTATGCAGGTCAGGAAGCAATAGTTAGAATTGGACATGGAACAACAGACTGGTTCTAAATAGGGAAAGGAGTACATCAAGGTTGTATGTTGTCACCTGCTTATTTAACTTATATGCACAGTACATCATGAGAAATGCTAGGCTGGATGAAGCACAAGCTGGAATCAAGATACCAGGAGAAATATCAACAGCCTCAGATATGCAGATGACACCACCCTTATGGCAGAAAGTGAAGAAGAAGTAAAGAGCCTTTTGATGAAAGTGAAAGAGGAGAGTGAAAAAGTTGGCTTAAAGCCCAACATTCAGAAAGCTAAGATCATGGCATCTGGTCCCATCACTTCATGGCAAATAGATGGGGAAACAGTAGAAACAGTCGCTGACTTTATTTCGGGGGGGGGGGGGGGGGGGGCTCCAAAATCACTTCCATTGATTTCATGGTGACTGCAGCCATGAAATTAAAGATGCTTGCTCCTTGGAAGGAAAGTTATGACCAACCTAGACAACATATTAAAAAGCAGAGACATTATACTTTACCAACAAAGGTCCATCTAGCCAAGGCTATGGTTTTTCCAGTAGTCACTTATAGATGTGAGAGTTGGACTATAAAGAAAGCTGAGTGCCCAAGAATTGATGCTTTTGAATTGTGGTGTTGTAGAATATTCTTGAGAGTCCCTTGGACTATAAGGAGATACAACCAGTCCATCCTAAAGGAAATCAGTCCTGAGTGTTCATTGAAAGGACTGATATTGACTAAAACTCCAAATATTTTGGCTACCTGATGCAAAGAACTGACTCATCTGAAAAGACCCTGATGCTGGGAAAGATCGAAGATGGAAAAAGAAGGGGCCGACAGGGGATGAGATGGTTGGATGGCATCTCCGACTCAATGGACTTGAATTTGAGTAAACTCTGGGAATTGCTGATGGGCAGGGAGGCCTGACATGCTGCAGTCTATGGGGTAGCAAAGTGTAGGGCATGACTGAGCCACTGAACTGAACTGAACTGAATATATATAACTATGTGTGTGTGTCTGTGTGTGTGTACTAGTAAGCTGTTTATCTTATGTATGACAGTACTTCACAAAAGTATTGACTAAGTATTGACTTCATAAAAGTTATGACCAAGAAATCAAATGCAAAACCACCTATAACATCTCATGTATACTCACATTTGCTCTTTCGCTTAAGGACTATAATAATGTGTTAAAAAAAAAAAAACCAGTATTTTAGAAGTTTTCTCATCTAATGAGAGTGTTAGCACTGTGTGGACTAGGACAATATCTGAGCCATGTTTAATTTTTGACATTCTTATTATCATACGTTCATTTAATAAATGTTTATGGATTGATTACCCTCATTATATAATCAAAGAAAAATTAAATTTTTATCATGACTCTTTCTAAAGTATGATGGTCCATGTCCATTCATAATTTCCAAACAGACATTTCCACTAATCTCAAAAGCTTCTATTTACTTAGTGTTTTGTATTTTACTACTACTTATCTTTTGACCCTTTAAGCATAATTTTGCATAAATGTCATTTAGTAAAGATAAACAGTTCACCGTGTGACTTGAAACTGTGTAAGGATAATTATGAATGAAAACCCAAACACATACTCCGGCCACTTGAGTAAGCTGATTTCAACCCTCAATTCTTTCCATCATTTCCAGAGATTTGGGGGTTACCATTTTGACTTTCAGCCACTTCTACTGTTTGTTCTGAGGCTGAGAGATATTTTAGATTAAAAAATAAAAGATCATCTATAGATAATTTCAATAGACTCTGATTTCAGGCTTATTTGCAATTCTCAGAATTAAGATTGCTGGGAAAAATATTAAAAACCTCAGACATGAAGATGATACCACACTTATGGCAGAAAGTGAAGAGGAACTAAAGAGCCTCTTAATGAAGGCGAAAGAGGAGAGTAAAAAAGCTGGCTTAAAGCTCAACATTCAGAAAAGTTAGATCATGGCATCGGTCCTATCACTTCCTGGAAAATAAGGGGAAACAATGAAACAGTTCAGTTCAGTTCTGTCGCTCAGTCGTCCCCGACTCTTTGTGACCCCATGAACCACTGCACGCCAGGCCTCCCTGTTCATCATAAACTCCCGGAGTTTACCCAAACTCATGTCCATTGAGTCGGTGATGCCATCTAACCATCTCATCCTCTATCGTCCCCTTCTCCTCCTGCCTTCAATCTTTCCCAGCATCAGGGTCTTTTCAAATGAGTCAGCTCTTCGCATGAGGTGGCCAAAATATTGGAGTTTCAGCTTCAACACCAGTCCTTTCAATGAACACCCAGGACTGATCTTTAGGATGACTGGTTGGATCTCCTTGCAGTCCAAGGGACTCTCAAGAGTCTTCTCCAACATCACAGTTCAAAAGCATCAATTCTTTGGTGCTCAGCTTTCCTTATAGTCCAACTCTCACATCCATACATGACCACTGGAAAAACCATAGCCTTGACTAGACGGACCTTTGTAGACAAAGTGATGTCTCTGCTTCTTAATACGCTGTCCAGGTTGGTCATAATTTTCCTTCCAAGGAGCAAGCATCTTTTAATTTCATGGCTGCAATCACCATCTGCAGTGATTTTGGAGCCCCCAAAATAAAGTCAGCCACTGTTTCCACTGTTTCCCCATCTACTTGGCATGAAGTGATGGGGCCAGATGCCATGATATTCATTTTCTGAATGTTGAGCTTTAAGCCAACTTTTTCACTCTCCTCTTTCACTTTCATCAAGATGCTCTTTAGTTCTTCACTTTCTGCCATAAGGGTTGTATCATCTGCATATCTGAGGTTATTGATATTTCTCCCAGCCATCTTCATTCCAGCCTGTGCTTCCTCCAGCCCAGCGTTTCTCATGATGTACTCTGCGTATAAGTTAAATAAGCAGAGTGACAATACACAGCCTTGATGTACTCCTTTACCTATTTGGAGCCAGTCTGTTGTTCCATCTCCAATTCTAATTGTTGCTTCCTGATCTGCATACAGATTTCTCAAGAGGTAGGTCAGGGGGTCTGGTGTTCCCATCTCTGTCAGAATTTTCCACAGTTTATTGTGATCCACACAGTCAAAGTCTTTGGCATAGGCACTAATGCAGAAGTACATGTTTTTCTGGAACTCTCTTGCTTTTTTATGATCCAGCGGATGTTGGCAATTTGATCTCTGGTTCCTCTGCCTTTTCTAAAACCAGCTTGAACATCTGGAAGTTCACGATCCACATATTGCTGAAGCCTGGCCTGGAGAATTTTTAGCACTTTGCTAGCATGTGAGACGAATGCAGTTGTGTGGTATTTTGAGCATTCTTTGGGACTGGGATGAAAACTGACCTTTTCCAGTCCTGTGGCTACTGCAGAGTTTCCAAATTTGCTGACATATTGAGTGCAGCACTGTCACAGCATTATCTTCTAGGATTTGAAATAGCTCAACTGGATTTTCATCACCTCCACTAGCTTTGTTCATAGTGATACTTCCTAAGGCCCACTTGACTTCACATTCCAGGATGTCTGGCTCTAGGTGAGTGATCACACCATCATGATTATCTGGGCCATGAAGATCTTTTTTGTATAGTTCTTCTGTGTATTCTTGCTACCTTTTCTCAATATCTTCTGCTTCTGTTAGGTTCCTACCATTTCTGTCCTTTATTGAGCCCATCTTTGCATGAAATGTTCCCTTGGTATCTCTGATTTTCTTGAAGAGATCTCTAGTATTTCCTATTTTATTGTTTCCTCTATTTTCTTTTCATTGATCACTGAGGAAGGCTTTCTTATCTCTCCTTGCTTTTGAAACAGGGTCAGACTTTATTTTCTTAAGAGCCAAAATCACTGCAGATGGTGACAGCAGTCATGAAATTAAAGGACATTTGCTCCTTGGAAGAAAAGCTATGACCAACCTGGACATCTTATTAAAAAGCAGAGACATTACTTTGCCAACAAAGGTCCGTCTAGTCAAGGCTATGGTTTTTCCAATAGTAATGTATGGATGTGAGAGTTGGACTATAAAGAAAGCTGTGCAGTGAAGAATTGATGCTTTTGAACTGTGGTGTTTGAGAAGACTCTTAAAAGTCTCTTGGACTGCTAGAAGATCAAACCAGTTAATCCTACAGGAACTCAGTCCTGAATATACATTGGAAGGACTGATGTTGAAGCTGTAGCTCCAGTACTTTGGCCACCTGATGCAAAGAACTGAGTCACTGGAAAAGACCCTAATCCTGGAAAGGATTGCAGGCAGAAGGAGAAGGGGGTGACAGAGGATGAGATGATTGGGTGGCATCGCCTACTTAATGGAAATGAGTTTGAGCAATCTCTGGGTGATGATGATGGACAGGGAAGCCTGACATGCTGCAGTCCATGGGGTCACAAATAGTTGGCTACGACTGAGCGACTGAACCACAACAGCACTCAGGCCTCCAAACGAAAAGCAAGATCCAGATTATTTATTTATGCCTGCCAAACTTCATATGATTACTTTTTTAGACAGTCAATTTGCTCAGCTCCCCTTAGGGATTGCATCCAGCCTGGTGGTAGTCATTATTAAGTACACTTTCTCCATATCCCTGTGACTTCTATCTCAGTAATCATAAGTGGAGTTCCAGCATCCAACAATTTCATTTCTCAGAATTCAAGTGTACATAACAATCCAGCAACTATGAATAACAACAGAAGTGGTGATGACAACAACTCTGCTAACATGAATTGATTTCCTAATATGCCAAACACTGACCTAGGACCTTGAAGGAATATAATAGCTTTAGCTAGGTTTTGCTAAAATAACAGCCTCAAAAAAGCTTAAGAAAAGTTTGTCTCACTATGTCACCTGTAGGCTGCAATTGTCTACAGTTCTCCTGCACAAATCATTTTTGTTTGAGTTCAGGCTAAAGAAGTGTCCCCTATCTCAGTCTCACTGAAGCAAAAAAAAGCAGAAAACATCACATTTTAATTGGGGCATATTTTCTTTCATTTAATAACCTTTGATATATAATCCATTTTTCTTAAAATTTAGGGTTTACTCCCTTAATGTGTTTACATTGTTCTTATAATCATCCTAGGAAACTTAATCTTCACCACATATCAGTTTACCAACAGCTGGAAAAAATCCCCACTCACTCATCTCAAAGGAAGAGCTCTCAGTGAAGGAAAAAAATTCAGACTAGTTAATCTTTCCCTAAATAATCTGTCTACAATGTCTCCATAATGAAAAGAATAATTACAACCTTCTATGGATACATTTTATGTTTTTCTCAGATAAAATGACTGTCAAGAAATTTAAAGAAAATAGAAAGGAAAATTCACCAACTAGAAGATGCTAGTTTATATTGCTAATGCAATCCAATGTTAGTCGCTCAGTCATGTCTGACTCTTTGTGAACCCATAGACTATAGCCCACCAGGCTCCTCCATCCATGGGATTTTCCAGGCAAGAATGCAGGAGTGGGTTGCCATTTACTTCTCTCAGGGATCTTTCCAACCCACGATTGAACCCAGCTCTCCCACACTACAGGCAGACTCTTTACTATCCGAGCCATCAGGAAATCACCTAGTTTATATTACTATCCTGCTAAATTTTAAACATGCACCTTTAATTTTGTTCTGCACTTGAAAAAAAAAACTATAAATTCACCTTTTAAAAAGATTCCCTATTTGAAAAACTTCCTACTGTCTTTTACATTGATAGAACTATCAAGTTATAAAAATAATATTTCTAGCATTGAACTCATATTGTACCTATAAAGTTTTATTTGATGTTCTCTGAAATTTTGACATCCCATTACAATAAGAATGAAACTATAAGGAACGATTTACTAAGACTCTATTCAATATTTAAGAGAAAAATGTATTTTCCTTCACAGTTTTTATTTCCCATTAAGTTTTTTTTTCCCTTGCAACACAAGCAAGAAATACACTGTGTATGGCCCAGGACATTCCCATTGTAACTCTTAATTGCTTGTCCCACAGTTAATGTCTCACTTTATTCTCGTATTACATATGAGGGACTAAACAACAACAAGAATATGTAGCAAATACGAACATTTTATGTTTCATTTCTTTATTACATTTGTACATTCATTGACATTTTGCATCTCTCAACTTTCCAGGAAATTTTTAGTCCCATTGAAGACTTAAAATGAAAGTTGCTAAGTCGTGTCTGACTTTTTTTGACCCCGTGGACTATACAGTCCATGGAATTCTCAAGGCCAGAATATTGGAGTGGGTAACCGTTCCCTTCTCCAGGGGATCTTCCCAACTCAGGGATCTAACCCAGGTTTCCTGCATTGCGGGTGGATTCTTTACCAGCTGAGCCACCAGGGAAACCCATTGAAGACTTAAGGTAGTTGTAATGTTCACCAAACGCTATTGTCTGCTTATTAAAATACACACAAACACATACACACAGAGTACTGAAATGAGTTAATTATTTAATTCTATTTTGAGAATTATCAATCTAGAAATTGCGCAACTCTTATGAAATATTATCAATCTGCTTACAATTCTTCCAGATGCTAGACAGAGGATAAAGACGTTAGAGGCCAGCATCTTCATCCACAAGGAGCTTAGAGTTCAACCACCTATGTAATATCCCAACAGAGGAATGTTATTTTTTCCTCTTTCTCTTATTTCCTGCCAAGTTTTCCTCAGCTGTTGAGCATTTCTACGGCTTCTGTCCAAGGAGATTTGGCTACATACTCATTGCAAAGTGTTTTCTGAAGATCAGTATATGCCCCTCTGAGAACAGTCCTTGAACATGTTGGTCAACATTTTCTTGAGTCTCTTCCCTTTCAGAGAAGAACACTCAAGGAATGCATGAAAAGGATTGCCAACCTCAAGCTGAGCATCTCTTACACATGAAGTAATGATGTCTGGTTTTTATCAGATTATGAAAATAGCCTTAAAAGACTAACCTTCTAGAAGCTTTCTAGTCCTGTGTTAATTCTTCTGATATTGGACATAAGGTAAATGGAGAAGCCTGAAAATTTTTGAGTATGAAATATTAGGACAATTCTTCAGTCTTTTTCAAGGTTAATCCTGGATAATGGGAAGAGCAATCCTTTGTTATGAGGGGCTAGCTGATGCATTACAGAATGTTAGCATCCCTATTCTCCAAGCAGTAAATGCCAGTAGTTCCTCCTCTCAGTGATTGCTAGCATTAAAGCATTCCAATTATTCTGCCAGAGCTACTTGGGGGAGAGAGAAGCACTACAGGTCCCAATCCTTACTATTATGCTCGGATGATTTTTTCCACTAACATTAAAATGTGATATCGTATACATTATAAATCCCACATTTAAAACATACACACAAAATTAAGCAGAAGTCGGTTTCAAGCAAATACAAAAGCTCTAAATAATACTGTCATGAAGCTCAAACAAAACCTTCAGTATTGCTCATGCGTTAATAAACCTGGGTGATCTTCTTGAGAGAAAGAGAATCAGATCCTTTGTAGAGATACAAAGAATCTTAAAGATAAGTATCATCCATTCTCTTCATTTTACTGAAGAAGCATCTAAGATAAGTTAAACAGTGGTGGATGTGGTCACACTTGCATTCTGGACTTCTCAATAGAGGTATTCAAAATCACGCTGACTTTAATAAAATGATGGAAACATTTCTCAGAAGTGAGCAGTTAAAGAGAGATGTACCTCCAAATGTTCCTTACTCAATTGCCCAAGGTAATCTCTCAAATTGGAACTATTTCAGTGTCTCATACAATCCTCAGTCTAGAGCATTTTGGTAGAAATTTTGTTTTTTTCAGAGAAAAAGAATTGATTGTCCCATCTTCCATTCTAATTGGAATAAATGAAGCCCAAGCAGAATTTTTACACCTAAGCTTTATTCTCAATGATTAATGCAATCAAAACTTCTGACACCATCTCCCGATTGTGATGTTCTAAACTGCTGCAAATATTCCCTTAAATATTTTATTTCTAAAGATGCACTAACATCAATTAAAGTAATAAATTCCTTTAAACACATTTGAACAGAATATAATAGCTATTATGAAATGTAATCAGACTTCATGAAGTAATAACTCTAGATTGAAGCCCATGGAACATAACATATGTGTCTCACAGGTTTGTTTTTAAGTCTTACCTGTAAGAGAAGGCCATTTGGGATGGAAATGAGATCTTTTGTGAAACTTGAAGATTTCTTGAAACACTATGTTCTTTCTGTTTCTCTTCAAGTCACCATTCTGTCACAGTGAGAAGAAAATTAACTGGACCCAAATTTATTGTCCACACAGCCTGACTGTTTATACTATCCTAATGTTTGGTCTTTTTCTAGGCAATGTCAAATTGATTATTGAGTGAGTCTTTCTACAGTCTTCCAAGGAATCAAAGTTAAACCGTCTATGCTGGAATCATGGGTTTTTTATTGTTTATTAAAGAGAGAAGATGCATATGCTATTTTTCTCTGTTTTATAAATTATGCCTTTTCTATTCAGATAATGAATCTAAATCCTGGCTCTAGGAATCTTAACATCTACTCTTTCTATTTTTACCCACACTCCCTTTCTACTGACTCCGACTCCTTTTCTCTAAAACTGTATTTGAAAATTAATCAGATGACTTGCTCTCAGAGTCCCTCACTTATAAAAAGCACAATTTATTTGTCAGATCTCATGTGAAAGGGAAAAATGAGAGTTTGGTAGGGAATCACACCTGTTGATAATACATTCCAAGTTTTCTTGCTCCTGTTGCTTATTCTCTTTCCTAGCATTAATTCACATTTACCCTCATTCCATCCTCCATCTTCTGTCTCTTGAGATGAATGTGGGCCCTAATAATAGATTGGCATCTGGAGAAGCCAGAAGACAGATATCAGATTGTCATTCTGCACATAAGCTTGAGGTAACCAAGGGTGGAAATCTTTCCAAATATGTCTGAAAGTATGAAAAAAAATATGGCTCTTTCATGCTTGAATGACTGAAAGATAGCCAAACTACTTCTATCAAACTTAAAAAAAGTCAAACTAAGAATGGCATGATAAATTTTGATTCAAAAGTTAATTCATTCAGAAGGTTATAGAGCACTTGAAATCAGGGAGTTTGAATAGCAGATGCCTCTTAAACATTTGGAGTATCATTGCAAGAAATGTGAAACTGATAAGGAAACATATGAGAAAGCAAAGATATATCCAGTTAATTATAAATTATGTACAGATAACTGGATATATGTACATATATTTCTCTTATCACTTACCTGCATAAGACTCTCATTCCTCCAAAACAACATTTCAAAATGTCATCTGTACAACTGTCCTTCCTAATTCCCTCCTTGGTATAGCTTTCCCAGTGTATTTCTTAAGTGACAAAAATGAAAACCTTTTAAGTCCCTGTGATAAATTTTTAAAAAATACCTTTTCTTGGTCTTATTTTGATTTATTTTGAGGAAGAGGGGACATTTTACACTTAATGTCTCAGTAGACATTTTCACATTTTCATGTCCAGTTACCTCTCTGGAAGATGAAAGGGTTTCTGGTTTAGCCAATAATTCAAATTTTCAGATTATAAAATCAGTATGGTATAACTTCTCAAAGAAATGATATATTTTTATCTGACATGCTGTATGAATGTATGAAAATGCTGATTTTTCCATTGATTGTAGAAATAGGTTTTGAACTGTGACTTGTTATCTATTTTTTGGGGGTTCCCAGGTGACATAGTGATAAAGAATCCACCTACTAATGCAGGAGGTACAAGAGATGTGGATTCAGTCCCTGGGTTGGGGAGATCCCCTGGAGTAAGGAAATGGCAACCCTCTCCAGTATGCTTGCCTGGAAAATTCCAGGACAGAGGAGCCCGGTGGGTTACAGTCCATGAGGTCACAAAAGAGTTGGATATGACTGAGCCACTGAACACACACACACACAGACACAACTGTTTCTTCACATGTTATGTTTGTATATGCTGGAATAATATGCAAAGTGAGCTAAGGAAAATAAAGCAATTTAACATTGCAAATAGGCACCAAATAAGTGGCTCTTGTTGAAAAAAGTAAGTGAATTTCCAGACTTGATACTTATGGAACATAAATGGGGTCTTAACAACTAAGGTTGTATCATCACTCTTTCACCTCTTATTCCTTCTCAATACAAAATGGATTCGCATTGATAGTACGAACACATATCGAAGTTCTAGTTTTATATCATGATACATTGTCCAAAATTTGTGATGAAATGATTTCATCACAAAAAAGAATGAATGGGAAACATAGACACAAAGATTCAGCTTGCTTATGCTTCAGGCTTAGTTTAATGACTGAAACGTGTGAGGACTCAAGAGCCTTATAAATATTGTCATCTCCACCTCATAAATGCCATCTCCTTGTCCTCTAAGAAAAATTATCCTAATGATCCTCATTGTTAACTAGCTAACTTATTGATGGTTAAAACATTAAAGGAGTAAAATATTAGTGCTAAAGTTAGGAAAAGAATCCTATAATAGAGCTATTTCCTTTCCTTTTTTTTTTTTTTTCCTATTTAAGATATATTTGGCTTCATCTTTAAAAGGAAAACAGTTCAGCTTGCCTTCCCTTTGTCTGTGATTTCACTTTAATAAGTGAGTACTGTTACTTTCCAGAGAGATCTCACTTCTCAGAACAGCCCATGACTGGTATACACCTCAAGGTCTAAGATTTACAATCACTTCCGGACTAAAATGTAATGAACTATTTGTGAATGCAATCCTAATTAAAATGTATAAAAATATATTATATTAAGATTATTCAGATATGAAATTGTAAATTGCCTTTGTTTTTAGCTTTCCCATTTTTACTTCTATTTGGGGCACTGACATTTAGGTTTTTTTTTTTCTTTTTTTTTTTACTAATGAGGATGTCAACTGTAACTATTGATGAATGTACCATATAAATATGATGATCATGTTGTTTGAATTTCTCAACTTTTAAAATATTCTTTAGAGCTACAACTACTGTTGAAAAACCACATACCTATTGTTAACTTAATGTTTAGTATATATCAATTATAAATAACACTGAACATATATGTACATAACTCTTGCTTTGCATTACTGAGTATATCTTAAGAATAGATCCCAGAAGAAGAAGTACTGAATTCAGTTTAATTTACTCCAGTCGCTCAGTCGTATCCGACTCTTTGCAACCCCATGAAATGCAGCACCCCAGGCCTCTCTGTCCATCACCAACTCCTGGAGTTTACTCAGACTCACACCCATCGAGTCGGTGATGCCATCCAGCCATCTCATCCTTGGTCGTCCCCTTCTCCTCCTGCCCCCAATCCCTCCCAGCATCAGAGTCTTTTCCAATGAGTCAACTCTTCACATGAGGTGGCCAAAGTACTGGAGTTTCAGCTTTAGCATTATTCCTTCCAAAGAAATCCCCGGACCGATCTCCTTTAGAATGAACTGGTTGGATCTCCTTGCAGTCCAAGGGACTCTCGAGAGTCTTCTCCAACACTGCAGTTCCAAACCATCAATTCTTCAGCGCTCAGTTTTCTTCACAGTCCAACTCTCACATCCATACATGGTCACTGGAAAAACCACAGCCTTGACTAGACGGACCTTTGTTGGCAAAGTAATGTCTCTGCTTTGTAATATGCTCTCTAGGTTGGTCATAACTTTCCTTCAAGGAGTAAGCATCTTTTAATTTCATGGCTGCAATCACCATCTGCAGTGATTTTGGTTAAAGCATGCTAATAATGTCCGCAAAAGTTGTGCCAATTTCTCTGCATCAGCTAGCTTCCCTGTAATATTCATCACAAGGTATTGTCATGTCTTAAATATACTAATTTTGAAGTGGATTCAGAAAATGGTAATACATCTTGTTTACAACATTTTTCAAAAAACACCCTAAATCTTTATGTCATTTAAAAAGTGAACAAAGAATGACAATAAAACCCAGAAATACTACTTTAATTTCTTTAAATAAAAATTTAAATAAAAGATTTCTTGAATTTATAATGTATAAGTGAACACTGAGCCACAGGTTAATAAAAGTTAATGCTTACACAGCTTAAAGAGGTATAGAAGTATAATTTTGAAAAATAATTTTTTAACCTATGAATCAATTTCTGTTTGGTTATATTTGGTCATTTGTTTTATTTTTTTCAAATTCCACATATAAATGAAAATATATGCAGTGTTTATCTTTGCCTAACCTACTTCACTAAGGATAATTTGTTTCAGGTCCATCCATGTATTTTCAAATGGCAAAATATCATTCTGGATATGTAATATTCCATTATGGGCTTCCTAGGTGCCTCAATAGTAAAGAATCCACCTGCCGAGGCAGGAGATGTGGGTTCAATCCCTGATTGGGAAGATCCCTTGGAGGAGGAAATGGCAACCTGCTCCAGTATTCTTGCCTCAAAAATCCCATGGATAGAGGAGCCTGGTAGTCTATAGTCCATGGGGTTACAGGGTTGGACATGACAGAGCACAGCGGCACAGCACAATATTTACATAAATTCTAATATATGTATCTTCTCTATCCATTAATCTCCTAATGGACACTTAAGTTGTTTTCATATTTTGACTATTGCAAATAATGCTACTTTAAATATTGAAGTGCATCTATCTTTTCAAATTTGTGTTTCTGTTTTCTTCGGATATACACCAGAAACTAATACAGTATTGTGAGTCAACTGTATTTCAGTTTAAAAATATATATATATATATATATATATATATATATATATATATATATATATTGTGGTTTA
Source organism: Budorcas taxicolor (assembly GCF_023091745.1). NCBI lineage: Eukaryota > Metazoa > Chordata > Mammalia > Artiodactyla > Bovidae > Budorcas > Budorcas taxicolor. The sequence continues at coordinate 99,747,164 of NC_068910.1, forward strand.
CTATTTGTTTGTGTATTCAGTTTTAGGGGTTTCCCAGGTGGTGCAAGAGGTAAAGAACTTGCTTGCCAATGCAGGAACCATAAGAGATGAAGGTACAATCCCTGGGTTGGTAAGATCCCCTGGAGGAGGATATGGCAAATCACTATAGTAGCCTTGTCTGTAGAATCCCATGGACAGAGGAGCCTGGCAGGCTACATTCCATAGGGTCTCTAAGAGTTGGACACGACTGAAGTGATTTAGCATACATTCAATTACAACTTACTGAGTAATTGTACTCATCTCACACACTAGTAAAGTAATGCTCAAAATTCTCCACGACAGGCTTCAGCAATAAGTGAGCTGTGAACTCCCAGATGTTCAAGCTGGTTTTAGAAAAGGCAGAGGAACCAGAGATCAAATTGCCAACATCCGCTGGGTAATAAAAAAGCAAGAGAGTTTCAGAAAAACATCTATTTCTGCTTTATTGACTATGCCATAGCCTTTGACTGTGTGGATCACAATAAACTGTGGAACATTCTGAAAGAGATGGGAATACCAGACCACCTGACCTGCCTCCTGAGAAACCTGTATGCAGGTCAGGAAGCAACAGTTAGAACTGGACATGGAACAACAGACTGGTTCCAAATTGGAAAAGGAGTACGTCAAGGCTGTGTATTGTCACCCTGCTTATTTAACTTATATGCAGAGTACATCATGAGAAACGCTGGGCTGGAAGAAGCACAAGCTGGAATCAACATTGCCGGAAGAAATCAATAACCTCAGATAGTCAGAAGACAACACCCTTATGGCAGAAAGTGAAGAGGAATTAAAAAGTCTCTTGATGAAAGTGAAAGAGGAGAGTGAAAAAGTTGGCTTAAAGCTCAACATTCAGAAAACGAAGATCACGGCATTTGGTCCCATCACTTCATGGGAAATAGATGGGGAAACAGTGGAAACAGTGTCAGTCTTTACTTTTTTGGGCTCCAATATCACTGCAGATGGTGATTGCAGCCATGAAATTAAAAGATGTTTACTCCTTAGAAGAAAAGTTATGACCAACCTAGATAGCATATTCAAAAGCAGAGACATTACTTTGCAAGCTAAGGTCCGTCTAGTCAAGGCTATGGTTTTTCCTGTGGTCATGTATGAATGTGAGAGTTGGACTGTGAGGAAAGGTGAGCGCCGAAGAATTGATGCTTTTGAACTGTGGTGTTGCAGAATACTCTTGAGAGTCCCTTGGACTGAAAGGAGATCCAACCAGTCCATTCTAAAGGAGATTGGTCCTGGGTGTTCTTTGGAATGACTGATGCCAAAGCCTTTGACTGTGTGGGTCACAATAAACTGTGGAAAATTCTGAGAGAGATGGGAATACCAGACCACCTGACCTGCCTCTTGAGAAATCTGTATGCAGGTCAGGAAGCAACAGTTAGAACTGGACCTGGAAAAACAGACTGGTTCCAAATAGGAAAAGGAGTACGTCAAGGTTGTATACTGTCACCCTGCTTATATAACTTATATGAGAGTGCATCGTGAGAAACGCTGGACTGGAAGAAACACAAGCTGGAATCAAGATTGCCAGAAGAAATATCAATAACCTCAGATATGCAGATGACACCACCCTTATGGCGGAAAGTGAAGAGGAACTAAAAAGCCTCTTGATAAAAGTGAAAGTGGAGAGTGAAAAAGTTGGCTTAAAGCTCAACATTCAGAAAACAAAGATCATGGCATTTGGTCCCATCACTTCAAGGGAAATAGATGGGGAAACAGTGGAAACAGTGTCAGACTTTATTTTGGGAGGCTCCAAAATCACTGCAGATGGTGAGTGCAGCCATGAAATTAAAAGATGCTTACTCCTTGGAAGAAAAGTTATGACCAACCTAGATAGCATATTCAAAAGCAGAGACATTACTTGGCCAACTAAGGTCTGTCTAGTCAAGGCTATGGCTTTTCCAGTAGTCATGTATGGGAGAGTTGGACTGTGAAGGAGGCTGAGCGCCGAAGAATTGATGCTTTTGAACTGTGGTGTTGGAGAAGACTCTTGAGAGTTCCTTGGACTACAAGGAGATCCAACCAGTCCATTCTGAAGGCGATCTGCCCTGGAATTTCTTTGGAAGGAATGATGCAAAAGCTGAGCTGGCCAGTACTTTGGCCACCTCATGTGAAGAGTTGACTCATTGGAAAAGACTTTGATGCTGGGAGGGATTGGGGGCAGGAGGAGAAGGGGACGACAGAGGATGAGATGGCTGGATGGCATCACTGACTCGATGGACATGAATCTGAGTGAACTCCGGGAGTTGGTGATGGACAGGGAGGCCTGGCGTGCTACATTTCATGGGGTCGCAAAGATTCGGACACGACTGAGCTGAACTGAACTGAGTAATTTCTCTGCCTCTAAAAGTAAGACCTTATATGCAATGGCTTCTACAGTTTACAGCAAAGGAATCTGTATGTGTCTAAGAGTAAAAATAAAAAATGGTAAACTTACTTAAATGAAATAGCATCTGCATCTATGCATACATTCAAGCTATAAAATTTTCGAAATGTTAGAATTTAAAGGAATTAATTAATACTTGTTATCTCTTAATTTATTATTATAAAAAAGAAAAATGGAACCTTTGGACATGAAACAATACATGCAACCTTACGTTGCATATTGCATAAAGCTGGGTGAGAACTATGATCCCCTGACTTCTGATTTGACTTTCTTTTTTGCTGGGGTACTGAGACAACAAGCCCCAGTTTTTCTGTGAGTAGACTATGGTATTTTGCTCTCATGAAGCATTACTTTATATGACTTAGAAAAAGATGCCTATGTAACTTGCCCTGAGACCAATGGCTTTGCACGTATTTTCACAATGTGCTTGTCTCACCAATAGATGGCACACTTACCTCCTTATCATTTTATGAATTAGCAGTCTTGTTACCTACAGAAAGGATCTTTTTATAGGACTTTAAGAATGTGCTGTTCTTTTAAAATAAGCTATGCCTTATAGAAGAATTATTTAATTTTCTTCTTGGTTCTTTTTAAAAAGTCAATCACCTGTCAAGGATTATAGCAGTATACCATAAGTGAAATAAATATTTCCTTCTGAAAATGCTCTACTCATCTTTCATATCCCATTAGAGAGTGGATGCTACTTAAAGGCACATACAATCTAGTAGTGCATATGTAATTCTTCATAGTCTACTTTTTCATATCACTTCTAACGTCACCTCTGGACATACCTTAATGCTATCGTGCTTTACATTTTTAGACCAAAGAATAAACCATTAATTGACTAGAGTTTACCCATTCAAGTGTGTTCTAATCTGCTTTCTCAACTTTCCTGAAGTAAATAAAGCCTCTCTATTGTATGGCTATTTCTTCTCCATTTAGGATAATTTTTTTTTTATTCTAGACTGAAATTAATATAATTTTTAAAATGCTACTGCTTTAACTTCTGTTGTTAATTTAGAGAACAAAATTTCCAAATAACATGCAAATGTAAGATTGTTCCTGAAAAATACTCTAATCTTTTGTTAGACAGAATAAAGCAATTACAATTATCCCTAAACATATATATGTGCCAGTAATTCTTGGGTCTGAGAAGAAACATTTTTTCAGGTGTTCTAATATGATAGCTTAGATGGTGAATCTGCCTGCAATATGGGAGACCTGGTTTGATCCCTAGGTTGGGAAGATCCCCTGGAGAAGGAAATAGAAACCCACTCCAGTATTTTTGCCTGGAGAATTCCATGGACAGAGAAGCCTGGTGGGCAACCGTCCATGAAGTCACAAAGAATAGCTCATGACTGAGCAACTAACACACATACTCCCTGTTACTAACTGATTTGTACCATTTAGTGATGGGATAAACAGAGAATTTATTCATCTCTAAAAACTCAATCATTAGCTGCAGCTTCTGGAAAGTAGAAAAGGGGCTTTACTGAGATGTAAAGACTCGCTCACCCTTTAGCACTTTGAGAGAAAAAGTACAGCTCTCCTTATTCATAATCATCTCTAGTTCCTCGGTTCACTGATATCGCCTTTGCTACTCTAGTCATCATGCTTGGGAATTCAACATTGATTCATCTAAAATCTTTGATCTCTGCAGCTTCTAAGGTTATTCCCTCCTGGATCTTGTTTTCATTTCTATTAACTCCAACTCAAAAACCTGCATTTTAAATTTCCCTTTTCATGACCATTCTTTCTTGCTGCACTCCAGCTCAGTTTCGAGCTTCCCTAGACCTCCAGTTCTTGACTCTACTTTTTTATGCTTCAAATCTATCTTTCTCTTTATTTTTTTCCAAATCCCCATCCTCGCTACTCTCTTATCCAGCGGAGATTCCTTAGATTCCTTGGATAACTGTGCAGCACTATGACCCATGCCTAGCTAATGGCTTTGGCCTCCTCTTCTTCTGACCTACTTGCTGGCACACCCCCAACCATGGTTAAATCCAACTATTCACTGACAACTGGTCTCCTCAGCAGCTGTGTATGGCTGGAGGGAAAAAAAATTCTTCCACTCTGTGGACTGATCTCACTTTAAATTTATGTTTATGGATCTCAAATGGGCACTCAGCACATATTATAATTCCACTACACTTCTTCAAGGTCTTAAGTTCCAATTTCACACCTTTGCTTCTCTCTCTCAAACACTTACACCATTCTCTCTCACTCTACACTAAAGAAAGTTATCCACACCAAAAGCCACTGAAAATAATTTGTTATCCTAAGAATATATCTTATCTTCCTGTAACTAAATTCACTCACTCATCTGTGTCCATACTCAGATAGTCTCTTTCCTCTGCATAGAAAGAAAGCAAGGTGACATCCACTCTTATCTAAGACCAGTTTTTTCAGGCCTGAAGATCTCCCTTCACTCCCACTCATTTAATGGCTTCCTTTTTCAATACTGCATGCACAATTAGCCACTTTCTCACTTCATCAAGTTTTTCTCACTCCCAAGTTATTTCCAACAGCAAAACAAGCATCAGCAATGAAGCCTTAATATCACTCCACCTTAAAAAAAAAAAGAAAGAAAGAAAGACTTCACATTTCCCACCAGCCACAAGCTGCTGTTCATTTCCTTTGCTCTCTTAATGTTAAAACATCTTAGAAAAAAATTTCGTACTTATCGAACCTTCTTTCAACTGACCACAATCGGGTTTCAATTCCCCTCCATTTCACAGAAATTGTTCTTTAAAATGGTTCTAGTGATCTCCTTATTGCAATATGTCTTCTGAATAAACCCTTTACACAGTTTTCTGCTCCCTCCCATTTGATAGACTATTTCTCTAAGTTTCTGTGACACTGTATTCCTCTGATTTTTTTTTTTTAACTTACTGGCCACTTCTTCTTAGGTATGTTTGCTGGTTTTAAATGCTGAATTTCTTCAGGTTTCTATTAAGCCTTTGTTTTTCTTTTCCACCTACAATTCCTCTTTGTATAATCTTATTTAGACCTATTTCTTCAAAAGAGCTTGCATCTTATCTCTATCTTCCACCTATGGGAACAGTGACAGACTTTATTTTTGAGGGGCTCCAAAATCACTGCAGATAGTGACTGCAGCCATAAAATTAAAAGATGCTTGCTCCTTGAAAGAAAAGTTATGACCAACCTAGACAGCTTATTATAAAGCAGAGACATCACTTTTCAAACAAAGGTCCATCTAATCAAAGCTACAGTTTTTCCAGTGGTCATATATGGATGTGAGAGTTGGACTATACAGAAAGCTGAGCGCCAAAGAACTGATGCTTTTGAACTGTAGTGCTGGAGAAGACTCTTGAGAGTCCCTTGGACAACAAGGAGATTCAATCACTCCATCCTAAAAGAAATCAGTCCTGAACATTCATTGGAAGGACTAATCTGAAGCTGAAACTCCAATACTTTGGCTACCTGACGTGAAGAATTGACTCATTGGAAAAGACCCTGATCCTGGGAAAGACTGAAGGCAGGAGAAGGGGGCAACAGAGGATGAGATGGTTGGATGGCATCACTGACTCAACAGACATGAGTTTGAGTAAACTCTGGGAGTTGGTGATGGACAGGGAGGCCTGACGTGCTGTGCTTCTTGGGGTCAGAAAGAGTCAGATACAACTTAGAGACTGAACTGAACTGAACTGAGTAGCAGATAGTTAGTCTCATAGAAATCACATTTGTCTTGAACTTTTTTAGATATGGTATTAGTTTTCTAGATCCACCATGACAAGTTCTTCAGACAGGGAGGTTTAAACAACAGAAATTATTTTCTCAGAGTTCTAGAGGATAGGAATCTATTATCAAGTGTCAATAGGTTTGGTTTCTTCTGAGCCCTTCTCCTTGGCTTGTCCAAGGTCATCTTCCTTTTGTGGGTTCACATAGTCTTCCCTCTGTATTTCCCTCTACACATATCTGTGTCAGGCTTTCATATTTTTATAAGGGTACTAGCTAGTCACATTAGATCAGAGGCATCAAATTATCTCATTTTATCATAATTACCTCTTTAAAGATTCTATCTCCAGATACAGACACATTCTGAGATACTGAGGGATAGCTCTTCAATATTTAAATGCATGGGGTAGGGAGGAGCATAATTTAAACTTATAACAAATACATATTATAGGAAAGATCTTCATCCTCACTACTTTTCCCAACTTTTCAAACCTATAGAAGTTACTTAACCACAATCAATCTGTATATTCAACTCTGAGATGATAATAGTATGAAAGTGAAAGTGTTAGTCACTCAGTTCAGTTCAGTTCAGTTCAGTCGCTCAGTCATGTCTGACTCTTTGCGACCCCATGATCTGCAGCATGCCAGGCCTCCCTGTCCATCACCAACTCCCGGAGTTCACTCAGACTCACATCCATTGAGACGGTGATGCCATCCAGCCATCTCATCCTCTGCCGTCCCCTTCTCCTCCTGCCCTCAATCCCTCCTAGCATCAGGGTCTTTTCCAATGAGTCAACGGTTTGCATGAGGTGGCCAGAGTATTGGAGTTTCAGCTTCGGCATCAGTCCTTCCAATGAACATCCGGGACTAATCTCCTTCAGAATGGACTGGTTGGATCTCCTTGTGGTCCAAGGGACTCTCAAGAGTCTTCTCCAACACCACAGTTCAAAAGCATCAATTCTTTGGCACTCAGCTTTCTGTATAGTCCAACTCTCACATCCATACGTGACTACTGGAAAAACCATAGCCTTGACTAGATGGACCTTTGTTGGCAAAGTAATGTCTCTGCTTTTGAATATGCTGTCTAGGTTGGTCAGTTGTGTCCAATTCTTTCTTTGTGACCCCATGGACTGTAGCCCTCCAGCCTTCTCTGTCCATGGAATTCTCCAGGCAAGAATATTGGAGTGGGAAGCCATTCTCTTTTCCAGAGGATCTTTCCAACCCAAAGACCAAACCTGAGTCTCCTGCATTGCAGGCAGATTCTTTACTACCTGAGCTGCCATGGAATTCCTAGCAATAGCATAAAACCACCTTAAGAGATTTTTGTGAGCATTAAAGGAAAAAATTGTGCTTCCCTGATGGCTCAGGTGGTAAAAGATCTGCCTGCAATTTGGGAGACCTGGGTTCAATCCCTGAGTTGGGAAGATGCCCTGGAGGAGGACATGGCTACCCACTCCAATATTCTTGCCTGGAGAACCCCCATGGACAGAGGGGCCTGGTGGGCTGCAGTCCACGGGGTTACAAAGAGTCGGATACCACTGAGCAACTAAGAACATACATACAAAGGAAAAAATTAACAAATTCTAATATGTGCTTATCACACACTTTGTAAGTTACTATTTTAAACTACAAATTAGTACTGTTCCCATTTCCTTCTCTTTCTGTCCCCCCCTCCCCCGCCAATTGTAGTCTGTGTGTGTCTGTGTTTGTGTGTATGTGTATGATAGAGAGAGAGTTTCATTTTTCTTTCCATTTTCTCTCCACTACTTTAAGTCTGCATTCTCTCCAGTTGAAGAATGAAGGTAGAGTAAGTAATTAATTATACAAAGCATTTGCTCCATGTGTAGCCACTCTGTCATGAACACCAGGAGTCCTGCTCACAAGCCTTAAAATGCCTCCAGGCCACAATGTCCTCTGATAACAAGAGTAGCTTAGGCCTGTTTTATTTGGCAGTCACATTGAAGTGAGTAACACTGAATTGTCATTGAGTACTTCCTATTTTTTTCTTTAATCTGAGAGCTGGTAGAAATGTCCAAAATATGGTCTTTGACCCTGAAGAGTAAATAATCCAGTTCAGAGGTAGAGAGGTCTGCTGTAAATGGCCAGAGAGTAAATATTTGAGACTTTATGGGCCATATGGTTTCTGTTGTAACTCTTCAACTGCAGTTGTAGTGTAAAAGCAGTCATCAAGAATATATATATAAACAAGGATGGCTGTATTCAAATGCATTTTTATTTATGTAGACCAAAATTTGTATTTCCTATAATTTTTATATGCTGTGATATGTGATTCTTCCAGAGAAGGCAATGGCACCCCACTCCAGTACTCTTGCCTGGAAAATCCCATGAACAGAGAAGCCTGGTAGGCTGCAATCCATGGGGTCGCGAAGAGTCAGACATGACTGAGTGACTTCACTTTCACTTTTCACTTCCATGCATTGGAGAAGGAAATGGCAACCCACTCCAGTGTTCTTGCCTGGAGAATCCCAGGGACGGGGGAGTCTGGTGGGCTGCCGTCTATGGGGTCACGCAGAGTCGGACACGACTGAAATGACTTAGCAGCAGCAGCAGCATATTATTCTTCCTTTAGTTGTTTTCAATGACTTCGAAATCATATTTTAGTTTGTGGGCTTGCCAAAGACAGAGAGCAGGCCCCATTTGGCCTGCCATCCATAGTGTGTCAACCCCTGACCTTGTTTAGAAAATGAGATAATACTTAAGTATTTGGGACTAACACATGAAATTGCATGGTAAATTTTGCATCATAGTCTTTATGTGATTTCAGTGACCTAAGGCTGAATATAAGTATGAATATTAATTTTCTTATAGTAGTATGAAAATGAGGTGTGACAGATCCTTCTACCCCACCTTAGAAGATAACTATGTAATTAGTTATGATTATCATCTAGATCGTTACTGCTATGTTCCTATCAGGCCAGTCTCTCAGGTTTACTGCATGCTATGGGAACCTGGAAAATGACAGTTCTCAGAGTCAGTTCCTTTCTGGCAATCATTCTAGAATCCTAAGTGTAAGCCATTTCTTGTCCCATGGGGGAACAAGTGAGTATTCAAACATAGAGAGCAAGAGGAGGAAGTAAATCTCCAAACCTAGGGTTCACCTGATAGTTGAGTAGCCAATGAGTCTCTACAGGTAACTGCCATTGTGGAAGATGTCCCTACCAGTTGGAGAGACTCTCCTTCTTTCATGCATCTGGTTTGCCAAGATTTCAGGATGCTGGGCTTGAGGCATTCAGTATCATGGGAAGTAGAATAGATGTTTAGATTTAAAAAAAAAAAAAAAACTCTCGTGAGGTCATGAAAAGAAGCAATTAAATCAGATTAGGATAGTTTCAAGTGGAAAGGATATCTGAGTAAAAGGAATGTCCAAGTAGGTGGATTTTTGAAATAATTTAGAGTTCATCTTTTCTATTTTAGAATACAAAGATGCTTAAAAATAAGTTGGCAGAGCAAGATTATTAATGGAATATAGCATCTATTCAAAGTCATGAATTAAAGGTTATTCATTACAGTGTGCAAAGTCCTATATATTAGCAATTCTAAATTTCTAAAAGCTAAGAAGCATTCACTTGTTCTCTAGACTGGGAAATCTCTCAGTTTCCTATCTCTTATTAAATAAATGTCTGTTCAATTCACTGTCCTAAATTACAATGCGACACAAGGTTTCATCCAATCTATAATCTTTAACTCCATTACAATTCTAATGTACAGTTAAATTCTCAGATAGAGTTTAAAAATCAGTTTAGTAAATAAATGACTGATTGAAATTGTACATATGTCATAGGAATATTTACTGCATCTTGAGTGGGTAAACTCTTTATTCATGTTTATCTTTATATGCTGTGTAATAAATAATGCCATTTAATATCTTTTTTCTATAAAAACTTTTGCACTTTTAAAAAATGATGTAATATTTATTTATGAAAAGAAGCATATTCTTTTTGGAAGCAAGAGGTATTGAGAACATAAATTTAATTTTGTACTTCTCTGACCCTGATCTACAATGCTAGATAGACTATAAGGGAAAAGACATATCCCCTGACCATAGTAATGTGATTCTAACAAACATCAAAGTCAAAATGCACAAGAATTTCTGGTTTAACAAGTTTGGAAGCAAAAACCTATTTCCGCCCAAATGTTTTGTGTTTGAATGTGATTTTTATTTTATTTTCATTCCTTTTATATAACTGCCTTTACCCACAGCAAAATGGCTAATGCCATCACTCGTTTTACATTTGTTTTGCTTCCTGCTGTTGAATGAACAATCAGTGTTTACAGATTAGCAGCAGTTGTAGTCTTCTGACTTTTACTCCTTTCATGCTTTCAAATAAGAAGCATTTTCTATTTGTTGCTCTGGCGTTTTTGGAGTAGCGAGGACATTCACAGTGCAAACCACTGTTATTCATACTGTTATAATTCCTTTGCAGTTAAGTCATTACTAGCAATCATAGCAGGCTTGTAGCACAATACCTTATTTGGGAATGTCATGTGAGATGCCCAGAGCAATGCAAAAAATAAAGGCCAACTTGTCTGGCTGCAGAGGGATTTACTGCGAGCCCCCTGGCAGAGGGATCTTTCAGAAAGTATTATGTGCTTCTGGGGGTGGATCATATGAACCTGAAATGGAGCAGGTGCCCTGAGCCTCCAAGAAAAGATGCTATGAAAATCCAAACACAAGGTATTTCTTCTAGAATTTATGAAAATTCCAGTGGTATTTCCTGTATACACAAGGCCTCAGCCAAAATTAATTTGAAAATTAAAGTATTAATGGAAGTGAGCACAGATAGGCACAACTATGAAGACACTACGACCACTTAGGCAACCCCACTTCCGTTTTGTTTCCTGCTAAGAAGCAAACTGGAAAGACAAGTTCCCTCTCTCTCCTGAAGATCTCTCTTGAGTGCCTATAACTTGCTGTGAGGTGGTTTATTTTGAAACAGTTCTTCCAAAGTAAAAGTGGAATAAAGATGTTAATTTATCAACCCCATGGGTCTTAGGAATTTAATTTATGCTAGATACCCTAGGGCAATTTAACTGGCTTCCCTGGTGTCTTAGTGCAGTGCAATGCAGCAGACCCAGACTTGATCCCTGGTTTGAGAAGACCCCCTGGAGGAGGGCATGGAAAACCACTTCAGTATTCTTGCCTGGAAAATCCCATGGACAGAGGAGTCTGGCAGGCTACAGTCCACAGGGTGGCAAAGAGTCAGACACAACTGAAGCGATTAAGCAGCAGCAGCAGCAGGGCAGTTTAAAACCTAGTCCTGCCCCAATCTCAGCCCCATGTCAAGAGACAATATGGAAATTTTAAAGTGGTTCTACATAAAGAAAAAGACAGCAAATATGGAAGTTCTGAAACTATTTCTTGAACCACCTAGCTAATCATGTCGCTTGTCTTTTTCTCTGTGTGCATATGAGTGCACACGTATGTGTGTGAGTGATTTACTGTTTTAATTAAAATGAAAATAATAATGTGAGTGCTAAGAGAATAAATTATAAATAATTAACATTTGCCGACAAATCTAATATCAGCACATTTGACCCTCACCCCTACATGATGACATATAAGAATGGATAAAAATGAAAAAGCAAAAAATGAGAGGGACTGAGGTATTTGGTTAAGTTCATAAAAATCTGTAAAAGCATATAACTAGGTATTCTTACTAAACAGTCACTACTCTTTTTGAAATACTTACCATATATAATTTTTAAGTTATCTCAAAAGGAAAAAGGCTGGTCTAAGTGTACAGCTAAAGGTCTAAGTGCAAAGTAATGTTTTCAGCATCTTTTTAGTTGTAAGAATTGGCAAGGGCTTTGGAGAGCAACTCCAAACTGCTGGCTGTACATACCAAACAAGAGAATCCTGTCAGCTTTTTGTAGGACAAAGGTGAGCAGGTTATTTCCACACCCTGTGATGAATGACAGATTTTTGATTCAGATTATGCTAAAGTTTTGGGGTAAACTGAATAAACATTATAGTAAAGACTCAACAAAAAATGCTGACAAAAACTGGAGCAAGAATGTCAATGACAATCAATTGTAACTGCAGTCAAATACACTTTAATCATTTGCTGTATTTCTGCTTTGGGGTAGGCATTCCCTAAACCTGTAAATATGTTATTTTACAGAATAAAAGTGACCTTTTGAATGCTATTAAGGTTAAAGACCTTGACATAGGATGGATTATCCTGGTTGGCCCAACCTAGTTATGAGTTCTTAAAAGCAAAGGACCTTTCCAGACTAGATCAGATAGACAGAGATGCAACAACTGAAGAAGGGTCAGAGAGATGTGATGGGTCCTGGCTCTTAAGATGGAGGAAGAGGTCATAAGCCAAGGAATGCAGGTCAACTATATGGAAAAGGGAAAGACATGCATAATCCCCTAGAGCGTATAGAAAGAACACAGTCCATTCCATGCCTTAATTTTAACACAGTGAGACATTTGTCAAACTTCTGAATGACCAAACTGAAAGAAAATAAATGTGAGTTGCTTTGAGTCACTATGTTTGTTGTAATTGGTTACAGCAAGAATAAAAACAAGAGCAGTATATCCTCTCTTTTTTCATAAGGCTCTGGATTTACTGTTGAACTGTAATGTTCAAAGTTATATTGAGTACAATCCAGACAATGTATCAGGAAAATGATATGGGAAGCATTAATATAATGGCATGTAGAAAAAAAAATTACAATAAGGCTATAACTATCATTAACTTATTTTGAATTTATTCTTTTAATTGCTCATTTTTACGACTTTTTTTTATACTATCCTATGCTGAAGTTGGTGGACTTCCCTATAGCTCAGATGGTAATGAATCTTCCCGTCACGCAGGAGACCCAGGTTCAATCCTTGGGTCAGGAAGATTCCCTGGAGAAGGGAATGGCAACCCAGTCCAGTATTCTTGCATGGAGAATCCCGTAGACAGAAGAGCCAGACAGGCTACAGTCCATGGGGGTCGCAAAGAGTTGGACACGACTAAGTGACTAACACACACATACTGAAGTTCCGCTTTCATGGGCAATTTTTACATCATGTCTCTCTGAGAAATGAAAAAATTAAGTGTTCTATTCATTTGATGACTAACCACCACACTGGATGAATACATTTGTTTGAATAAGCAATGATTTTGACATCATACACTGTCTCTATGGAAGCACCATGATTGACCGTCTCTCACAATAACATGATATAAAGAAATGTGGAGTAGCATGGCTTGCTACTTGGTCAATTTCTTTAGGTTCAATCTCCCTTTAATATAATGGACTGCTGTTTTTAAATTCTAGAAAAGCAGTGTCTCTCACAAAAGGGTTTTGATGAAGGTTTGCCTGCCATCTGGCTTTTCTGTCTGAATTTGTAAATTTTTATTTATTTATTCATTTATTTTTGGCTGTGCTGGGTCTTCCTTGCTGGACAGACTTTTCTCTAGTTGTGGCGAGTGGGAGCTACTCTCCACTTGTGGTGCACGGGATTCTCATTCCAATGACTTCTCTTGCTGTTGAGCATGAACACTAGGATGTGTGGGCTTCAGTAGTTGAAGCTCCCAGGCTCTAGTACACAGGCTCAGCAGTTGTGGTTCATGGGTTTAGCGGCTCCACAACATGTAGAATCTTCCTAGACCAAGGATAGAACCCGTCTCTCCTGCATTGGAGGTAGATTCTTTATGACTGAGCCACAAGGGAAGCTTTCTGTCTGAATTTTTGATTAATTATACTTACATAACACTTGCAAAGGATATTGGAAATCATCAATGAAATGGGAGTCCATGGTTACATTTATAGTTAATGTTGTGTATCACATTTATGGAGGATTTTCTATCTTCACATATGCTTGACTTGGCTGGCTCACTGGTTATATATAGTTCTTGATCCATTTCAATCCTGCTTTAAGACTATAAGGAAGTGAACTTAAATATTTCACATGCCACACTTTTAGCAATATATATAAAAGCATAAAAGGGTTTGTTCCAGGACACTGAAATACCATTCAAATTCCTTTTATTTACTCCTTACACTGATGAAATTCAAAAACATGTGGAACCATCAACTGCTCCTGGCAAATTTATATGGATTTAGAAAACCATCATTGAATGTTATTCTATTTTTAACTAGAAATGCTGCGCTATGGCCTATAGCCTCAATTTAAAGAGTTCAGTTATGCCATTGGAATACTTGGTATTTGTGTTGCAAAAAATAATTTTTTGTTTGTTTGTTTTCCTATCAGTTGTCCTAACACAACCATTCTCTGTGGAATTATTTCATGGTAAGTGAACGTACAGGCTGCTCATTTATAAATGAGGATGTCAGTGAATTCACACACTCTAGATATGTGCTGTCTTCCAATCTGCCATAGTGAAATTAACCAGTTGGGGGGTTCTCATCTCCAAAAGATAGGGTGCTTGGAAGGGGAGTCTAATGAACACAGGAAGGCTATTTTAGTGAACACAGCTGAGTCTTTTTTACTGGTTAGGCCCCTAGAGGTTTTTCTTGTTTAATTCCTCACATGGAGAAAATCATGTTCCCAAGATACTGTGCCACGAGCATCTAGGAAGGGCTGAGTAAATAGCATTGGCATTAAATATTTGTGGTGGGTGTATTTCTACAAATAATCAAGTTAATGATCCATTCAAATCAGTCAAGAGTTGAATGAGAATGAACTACTATAAGAGCTTGACATTGAAACCAATTTAAATAACTTTTCATGGATAATTCTTTATGGAGCTGTTTCTCTGCTCTTCCCTAGTAGCATATTGGAGATCTACTGACCTGGGGGGGCTCACCTTCCATTGTCATATCTGTTTGTCTTTTTATTGTGTTCATGGGTTCTCAAAGAAAGAATACAAAAATAGTTTGCTATTTCCATCTCCAGTGGACCATGTTTTGTCAGGACCTGACTATCAGGGACATGCCGTTCAGCAGCTCCACATATTCAGATGACATGCCCACTTGTTGTCCCACTGAGATGATGGTGTTAAAGTGTTGCACTCAATATGCCAGAAAATTTGGAAAACTCAGCAAAGGCAACATGACTGGAAAAGGTTAGTTTTCATTTCAATCTCAAAGAAAGGCAATGCCTAAGAATGTTCAAATTACCATACAATTACCTTCATTTCACATGCCAACAATATTATGTTTAAAATCCTTTAAGCTAGGCTTTAGCAGTATGTGAACCAAGAATTTCCAGATGCATGAGATGGGTTTAGAAAAGGACAGAGGAACCAGAGATCAAATTACCAAAATCTGCTGGATCATAGAAAAAGAAAGGGAATTCTAGAAAAATATCTACTTCTGCTTCATTGACTATGCTAAAGCTTTGGCTGTGCGGATTACAACAAACTGTGGAAAATTCTTCAAGAGATGACAATACCAGACCACCTTACCTGCCTCGTAAGAAACCTGCATGCAGGTCAAGAAACAACAGTCAGAACCACATGGAACAATGGACTTGTTCAAAATTGAGAAAACAGTACGTCAAGGCTCCTTATATATTGTCACCCTGCTTCTTTAACTTAAATGCAGATTATATCATTGAAAACTTCCAGGCTAGATGACTCACAAGCTGGAATCAAGGTTTCTGGGAGAAAGGTCAACAACCTCAAATAGGCAGATGATATCACTCTAAGGGCAGAAAGTGCAAAAGAACTAAAGAGACTCTTGATGAAGTTAAAAGAGGAGAGTGAAAAAGCTGGCATAAAACTCACCATTTGACAAACTAAGATCATGCCTTCTGGTCCCATGACTTCATGGTATATAAATAGTGAAAAAGTGCCAACAGTGACAGATTTTATTTACTTGGGCTCCAAAATCACTGCAGATGGTGACTCACTTCAGTTCAGCTCAGCTCAGTTCATTTGCTCAGTCATGTCTGACTCTTTGCAAGCCCATGAATCGCAGCACGCCAGGCCTCCCTGTCCATCACCAACTCCTGGAGTTCACTGAAATTCATGTCCATCGAGTCAGTCATGCCATCCAGCCATCTCATCCTCTGTCGTCCCCTTCTCCTCCTGCCCCCAATCCCTCCCAGCATCAGAGTCTTTACCAGTGAGTCAACTCTTCGCATGAGATGGCCAAAATATTGGAGTTTCAGCTTTAGCATCAGTCCTTCCAATGAACACCCAGGACTGATCTCCTTTAGAATGGATTGGTTGGATCTCCTTGCAGTCAGAAGACTCTCAAGAGTCTTCTCCAACACCACAGTTCAAAAGCATCAATTCTTTGGCACTCAGCTTTCTTCACAGTCCAACTCTCACATCCATACATGACCACTGGAAAAGCCATAGCCTTGACTAGATGGACCTTTGTTGGCAAATTAATGTCTCTGCCTTTGAATATGCTGTCTAAGTTGGTCATAATTTTTCTTCCAAGGAGTAAGTGCCTTTTAATTTCATGGCTGCAATCACCATCTGCAGTGATTTTGGAGCCCCAAAAAATAAAGTCTGACACTGTTTCCACTTTTTCACCATCTATTTCCCATGAAGTGATGGGACCAGAAGCCATGATCTTAGTTTTCTGAATGTTGAGCTTTAAGCCAACATTTTCACTCTCCTCTTTCACTTAAATTAAAAGATGTTTGCTCCTTGGAATAAAGGCTATGACAAACCTAGACACTGTATTACAAAGCAGAGATATCACTTTGCTGACCAAGGTCTTTATTGTCAAAGCTATGGTTTTTCCAGTAGTCATGTACGGATGTGAGAGTTGGACCATAAAGAAGGTTGAGTGTTGAAGAATAGATGCTTTCTAACTGTGGTGTTGAAGAAGACTCTTGAGAATCCCTTGGTCTGCAAGGAGACCAAACTAGTCAATCCTAAAGGAAATCAACCCTGAATGTTCATTAGAAGGACTGGTGAAGCTGAAGCTCCAATACTCTGGCCACCTGATGCTAGGAAGCAACTCATTGGAAAACACCCTGATGCTGGAAAAGATGGTGGCAGTAAGAGAATGGGGCGGCAGGATGAGATGGTTGGATAGCATCATCTACATTCCAAGAAGATGAATCTACACTGATATAGTAACTTTTCAATGTAATGTATTACAATCAATCGGTCTATAGCTTATAGCATGAGAGTTTTATTTTATTCTAGCAGACACAAGATTGCAAAGATAGTTTAACCGGTTTTCTCAACCTATTATTTACTATGCCCTCTTTTTGGTTATAGAATTCAACTTCAAAGACGTGACAAGCCAAATTTCACCTCCACAGTCCTGCTTTAATTGATCAAACATGCCCCCAGTGGCAGCACAATTCTTTTCAAGCTTTTGTTTTTCTATAGGTAAATTCCCAAAATAAATATTTTGAAAATATAAAACTGCAGTATTAAACCACACGCACACACATACTATCATTTGCCTGCACGCACATTGAGCATTCCTCTCACTGGCATCACTGTAACCCCTCAATGAGATTTGTAAAGGTGTTTAGTTCTACCAGTAACACATGTGCCACTATCAGTGATAGCTAACTTACATTATCTTGCTCTTACTATATATCATATAATGTAGGAAGGACTTCACATTTGTTTATTTATTTTATAGATGAGGACCAAAAAGGTTTCAATTCAGTTCAGTCGCTCAGTCGTGTCCAAATGTTTGCGACCCCATGAATCACAGCACACCAGGCCTCCCTGTCCATCACCAACTCCAGGAGTTCACTCAGACTCACGTCCATCAATTCAGTGATGCCACCCAGCCATCTCATCCTCTGTCATCCCCTCCTCCTCCTGCCCCCAATCCCTCCCAGCATCAGAGTCTTTTCCAATGAGTCAACTCTTCGCATGAGGTGGCCAAAGTACTGGAGTTTCAGCTTTAGCATCATTGCTTCCAAAGAAATCCCAGGGCTGATCTCCTTCAGAATGGACTGGTTGGATATCCTTGCAGTCCAGGGACTCTCAAGAGTCTTCTCCAACACCACAGTTCAAAAGCATCAATTCTTCAGTGCTCAGCCTTCTTCACAGTTCAACTCTCACATCCATACATGACCACAGGAAAAACCATAGCCTTGACTAGACGGACCTTAGTCGGCAAAGTAATATCTCTGCTTTTGAATATGCTGTCTAGGTTGGTCATAACTTTTCTTCCAAGGAGTAACTATCTTTTAATTTCATGGCTGCAATCACCATCTGCAGCAATTTTGGAGCCCAAAAAAATAAAGTCTGACACTGTTTCCACTGTTTCCCCATCTATTTCCCATGAAGTGATGGGACTGGATGCCATGATCATCATGGAAAAAGCAAGAGAGTTCCAGAAAAACATCTATTTCTGCTTTATTGACTATGCCAAAGCCTTTGACTGTGTGGATCACAATAAACTGTGTAACATTCTGAAAGAGATGGGAATACCAGACCACCTGATCTGCCTCTTGAGAAATCTGTATGCAGGTCAGGAAGCAACAGTTAGAACTGGACATGGAACAACAGACTGGTTCCAAATAGGAAAAGGAGTATGTCAAGGCTGTATATTGTCACCCTGCTTATTTAACTTCTATGCAGAGTACATCATAGGAAATGCTGGACTGGAAGAAGCACAAGCTGGAATCAAGACTGCCAGGAGAAATATCAATAACCTCATATATGCAGATGACACCACCCTTATGGCAGAAAGTGAAGAGGAACTAAAAAGCCTCTTGATGAAAGTGAAAAAGGAGAGTGAAAAAGTTGGCTTAAAGCTCAACATTCAGAAAATGAAGATCATGGCATCTGGTCCCATCACTTCATGGGAAATAGATGGGGAAACAGTGGAAACAGTGTCAGACTTTATTTTTGGGGGCTCCGAGATGTTAAATATTGTGCTTAAGCTAATACATAGTAAAGTCACAAGGGTTCACTCCTCTTCACACCTTTGCCAACACTTTTTTATCTCTTATCTTTTTGATAATAATCTGTTCTAACAGATTTGAAGTGATATTCCAAATTTGGTTTGCCAACAAATGTGTGTGGTCAAGGCTATGGTTTTTCCAGTGGTCATGTATGGATGTGAGAGTTGGACTGTAAAGAAAGCTGAGCACTGTAGAATTGATGCTTTTGAACTGTGGTGTTGGAGAAGACTCTTGAGTGTCCCTTGGACTGCAAGGAGATCCAACCAGTCCATCCTAAAGGAGATCAGGACTGCATGTCCATTGGAAGGACTGATGTTGAAGCTGAAACTCCAATACTTTGGCCACCTGATGTGAAGAGCTAACTCATTTGAAAAGACCCTGATGCTGGGAAAGATTGAGGGCAGGAGGAGAAGGGGACGACAGAGGATGAGATGCTTGGATGGCATCACCAACTCAATGGACATGGGTTTGGGTGGATTCCGGGAGTTGGTAATAGACATGGAGGCCTGGTGTGTTGCGGTTCTTGGGGTCGCAAAGAGTTGGATATGACTGAGTGACTGAACTGAACTGAATTGTGCTTCCCTGATGACTAGTGATCTTCTCATGCACCCACTGCCTAATTGTATATCCTCTTTGGAAAAATGTTTAGTTCCTCTGTCAATTATTTTAATTAGCTTAGAAGTGTTTTTTTGAGTCATATGAGTTTCTTATATATTTTAGATATTAAACTCTTATCAGGTATATGATTTACAAATATTTTCTCCCATTTCATAGGCTACCTTATTTATTAAATCAAATTAAATGATTCTTAACTCTTTAAAAATATTTGTGTTAGTCGCTCAGTTGTGTCCAACTCTTTGTGACCCCATGGCCTATAGCCTGCCAGGCTCCTCTGTCCATGGGATTTTCCAGGCAAGAATATTGGAGTGCGTCACCAGTTTTTTCTCCAGGGGATCTTACAGTCCCAGGGATCGAACCCGGGTCTTCTGCATTGTAGGCAGACTCTTCACTATCTGAGCCACCAGGGAATTATCCCTAAAAATGCTTAAGGTAATATTTTGTTTTGATCAATTTAGTTAACTGTTAAATCAGGATTGAGAGTAAATAATGATTAGTTATATCTTCACATTTGATTTACATTTAATATCTCCATGAAACATGCATATATACATATATATCCATTTTGTTACAACCTGCCCAGTAGTTCACATATACAGGGCAAATAACCACTGTAGATGGAGGTGTTTCACAGTCAAAGAATCTGAGCTGACTTTCTATGTTCTCATTTTTTTTAATTCTTTAAATTATTTGACAATTTCTGATTAATATGTTCTATATTTTGATTACTAACAGAAAATTTGTCATAAAACTTACAAAATCAGTAAATTTTGTGGCTTTAGTTTCCTCATAGGTAAAATGATGTAGTTAGATATATGAATCTTTAAGTTTCTTTACAGGTCCAGAACTTCATATATTAACTACAGAATTACTTTATGATTCTCATCTTTAACTCCAAATTAAATTAATCCTATACAGAGTGAAATGCTGAATATTATAAATTTAGAATTAGCATAACATTTATCAAATAAGAAAGTTCAACATTTTCTAACTTAAACCATGTTATTATTTTAATGTGAATACTGTAAAAATTATTCAAGGAAATAAAACATGGTTAAAGAATTAATGAATCAATGAATATTCCTTTAAAAGTAATATGCATATGTTTCCGTCATCTATCACTAAAAACTACTGCTCAGTATTCTTGTAAAGATGTGATGCATTTTGTAATTGTAGTTTTAGCGCTGTGAATGAAATTATCATTGATCAGGTCGAATCAACTGTTCATGATGACTATAATAAAATTAATATATTTGCCATCTTGATTCAAATGCTTTGTATGTATTTGCTCATTTAGGAATAACAATTTGTGAAACACTGCTAAAATAAGAAAATATAGTAGTTTCCCTACATATAGCATGAATCACTGAAGTTTAAATAGAAATTTGATTTTGGGTATTTGAGAAACCCATTTGAATTTTTTAAAGACTTTCCTGATTAATTCAATACTAATAGGCAAAACAAACAAACAAACAAACTGTTTAAAGCACTAAAAATAATCTAAGTAATACAATCCAGAATATGAGTGTTGAGGAATTTGTGTTGCTTCCAAATTGTTCATTTTTTGCTGTCAGTGTCATTCAAGGTTTTTAAAAAAACTTTACCTGTGTATACAGTGTTGATTGAATCAATTCATGAGAATGATCTATGTTTATATTGAAAGGCTAAAGTTTGCCTGAAATAAAGAAATCACTTTATAGTAAGCTCATTACAAAAATATTAAGTGATTAGATGCATTTTGTATTAGCATTAGAGTAACATCGTCCAAAAGTATCTTCTAGCCCAAGACTATTTGCCAAACTACTTAAACATTTTGATTTATGAGCTGATGATGTTGGGGTTTCAACATGAAAAAGTGTATCAAATACACAGCATAGGTTCATTGGATCTTCATATACCAGTTCCCTGGATCAGTTTGAAAAGATCCTTGAGACAGATTCTGAAAGTGCAGCATCAGGGAGAATGTTAGTTATGCAGGGCATTCACAAATGTATGCAATGCCACTCACTGACATCTACAAAGGGTCCATTTTATAAATTGTCAAAGGAGCCATTGTTACAGAGTGACACCAGAGAAAAGCTGTCAATTCTATTATTAAATTGACATTCCACACATGCTGCTTTCAGATGGAGGCCCTTAATGAACTTAGTCTCCCTCCTTTCTGCCCTGTACCATTTAATGTCTTCTTTCTTATATGCTCTTCAAATAGACATCAGTTGATGTTAAAGCAGTGGACAAGTGAACCCTCCAAGAGGCCATCCTTCGGGTACATTGATGAAACACCTGGAAAAGAGTCTTCACGGCTCTCTGTGTTCAAGGATACTACAATGATTGCTACAGAAACAATGACATCTCCCAGGGTATCGTCAATCAAGCATTTGAGTATAAAAACAAGATCCAAGAAAAAAATAAAAAAAGTGTTTTAAGCACATAGTACTGTAATCCTACTTGTGAAAGGGAAGAACAGGCATTGTCTTAATCTGTGAACCACAGCACCCAGCTTTTAGCTGTTTTTAACAATGAAAAGCAAAGACCACAGCCCAAACTGAGGGTTTGACACAAGCTGGTTGTTAATTCTCTTGGGATCTGCATTGTTTTAGCCACTGGAGTCCTGTGAGCTAAACAGGCAGCAATGAAGAGAGTGCATACCATCCTTGTCCATTTGTTTAACGTCATTCTCATTGTTATACATCCCCCAAGCCTGGATTTCCCAGGTAGCCAGTCTTGCTGTCCTGCCTGCTGTGAGTCCCCTATGAAGATGACAAGCACCAAGAGATGGCTGACTTTGTTCTCAGGGGTGTCTTATTGTGAAAATCCTGTGATTGGCAGCTGTTGGGAAACAGGACAAGGAGATTTTTTACATCTGTTTACTGCCTTGAAGTTTCTCCATTCCATCCCACATCGACTATTGTCTTTCGTAGAAGAGCTAGAATTTCTACCCTTCCAATGCAGATGCCGCAGAGCCACAAGTTGTAGGGCAAAATGAAGTGATTATTATATGAGAAGTAAGAAGTGGCTCAGGGTCACTGCAGAGTGAAATGCTATGATAGGCTGGCTATTAGAATATAAACATTCTTACATTCTTAACAAAATATTTCATCTTGTTATTTTTTGTATGATGCAGAAAGCTTATTCTATATTTTTAATATTTGATCAATAGAATAAGGCCCATTTTTAAAAATTGTTCCAACTTCTTTGCTTTTTCTGTTTTATTACAGCTAAAATTTCTTATTTCTTAATATAGCTAAAAAACTGTGTGGAATTCACATGTCTCTAGCTGTTAACTGAAAGATTCAGTTTTAGATTTACATTTCAAATAGTTATTGTTTTACTTTATTTGCCTGTTTGCTGCATAACTGCTGTGACTCAGAATTCCATAATTTGTTGCTTGATTATCTTCTATGCTATACTCCAAATCTGATAGTATAATAAAATCTGGGGCATATGTAAAACATTAGCACAAAAATCATATTATAGAACTTTCCTGAATGAAGAAACCAAACTGGTGGAATTCCCACGCCCATTATGTTGTCTAAAACTTTCTGAAAAATGTTTGACTGTGGCATATAATTTACTCAACTTAAGTGGTTCCCATAGAGCTTTTGAAAAGCCTTTCTGTCACTTACTAGCTTTAGGATGATGAGATTTTAAGCCCTTTGATCCAAAGCCTGTGTTTCACAGTCAAGACTAAATGCCAAGACTAGAGTACAACCAAACTTCCCAACTTAAGAAAAGGTTGAGTTATGTATAACCTGAGGGGGAAAAAATCAGTATGCCTTCAGTTGCAGAAATATGTGCTAAATGAATATAAAGCCTTGAAACATGCAAGTCAGATAAAAAACATCAAGTTTCAAAGTGAATACATCCACCTATATTTTTCTTTCTACTTAACTTGATATATATTTAAATATATATACATATATTTATATACATGTATTATTCATACAAAACAAAATATTTTTTTCATGTTATTTTACAATAAATTTATATAAAAACATGTTTTATGATGAGAAAAGCTTTGAATACTTTTGTAAAGGAGGAAAAAGTTATTTTTCCTACTGCCCTTCTAGGTTTTCTGACTAGGGTCCTATAAATTAGATTGCCAAAAGACAGGTTGATAAGAGAAAAGCAAGCCCCTTTAGTTGATAGAAGTTTTATGAGACATAGGAGCCTTCATGGGGAAACAACGACTTGAAGAAAAGGTTAAGCCTGAATATTTTTACATTAGGTTTGATAAAGAGTGAAGTCATGGAAAGCAGCAGAAGACAAAAAGGGCATGAGGTAAGGGTAGTGAATCAGGGAAATGGTGATGATCATTCTTTTTTTTTTTTTTTTTGTCTTTTTATTTTATTTTGTATTTTTTTATTTTACTTTATTTTACTTTACAATACTGTATTCGTTTTGCCATACATCAGCATGAATCTGCCACAGGTGTACATGAGTTCCCAGTCCTGAACCCCCCTCCCACCTCCCTCCCCATACCATCTCTCTGGGTCATCCCAGTGCACCAGCCCCAAGCATCCTGTATCCTGCATCAAACCTGGACTGGTGATTCGTTTCTTACATGATATTATACATGTTTCAGTGCCATTCTCCCAAATCATCCCACCCTCTCCCTCTCCCTCTCCCTCTCCCACAGAATCCAAAAGTCTGTTCTACACATCTGTGTCTCTTTTGCTGTCTCGCCTACAGGGTTATCGTTACCATCTTTCTAAATTCCATATATATGTGTTAGTATACTGTATTGGTGTTTTTCTTTCTGGCTAACTTCACTCTGTATAATCGGCTCCAGTTTCATCCACCTCATTAGAACTGATTCAAATGTATTCTTTTTAATGGCTGAGTAATACTCCATTGTGTATATGTACCACAGCTTATCCATTCATCTGCTGATGGACATCTAGGTTGCTTCCATGTCCTGGCTGTTATAAACAGTGTCATGATGAACACTGGGGTACACGTGTCTCTTTCTATTCTGGTTTCCTTGGTGTGTATGCCCAGCACTGGGATTGCTGGGTCATAAGGCAGTTCTATTTGTAGTTTTTTAAGGAATCTCCACACTGTTCTCCATAGTGGCTGTACTAGTTTGCATTCCCACACCATTCTTTCAGATTCCTCTTGACACCCCACTGTCTTTGAAGATAAGGATATTCCTTTCTTTCAGGTTTAGGTAGGGCATCTCCTATATAAAGGTGTTATGGCTTCAGGTAAAATAGCCAGGCCGCTGAGTCCTTCTTGCACCTATCACTATCAAATTCCTTCATCTTGAAGTAATAGTATAAATTGCCAAGGGGCCATGTTTTGAGGCAGTGTGTCTGAGGTCATGTGTTCATTTTCAACATAATAGTTTGAACCATTTTGAATTTTTAAAATAACTTTGATTTTCCCCTCCCCTTCCTTTGCATATCTTAATTCTACTTAAAATATGACTGACATCAAGAAATACAGCAAGAAATTCAATAGTATGGAGTATCTTTTAAGTATAATAAACTATGAAATATCATCATTAAGAATTTTATGCTTTTTGTCCAAAAAAAGCCAAGAATCATCTTTATATGCTATACTGACATGAATTTGAGCAAACTCCAGGAGATGGTGAAGGACAGGCAAGCCTGGTGTGTGGCAGTCCATGGGGTTGCAAAGAGTTGGACGCAACTGAAAAACAACATATATCATATAAGCTGTATAGTACATATCAGAAACTAAGTGAAATCATCCATAGAATGAATATGTATAGTGTATTTATATGGTACGTATAAATATATGTGTAGTGTGTGTTTGTATGTTGTGTATAAATATAATAAAATATATGTATCAATATATAATTGATCTATATTTATGCACACATATACATATAAATTGGGCTTCCCTTGTGGCTCAGCTGGTAAAGGATCCACCTGCAATGCATGAGACCTGGGTTCAATCCCTCAGTTGGGAAGATTCCCTGGAGAAGAGAAAGGCTACCCACTCCAGTATTCTGTCCTGGATAATTCCATGGACTGTATAGTCCATTGGGGTGTAAAGAATCAGACAATACTGAGTGACTTTCACATACATATAAATTATGAGTATATTGTATATATATACATATATATATGTGTGTGTTCAGTTCAATCACTTAGTTGTGTTGGACTCTTTGTGACCCCATGGACTGCAGCAGGCCAGGCCTCCCTGTCCATACTCACGCATATAAAAGAGAAATCCAAATACTAAGCCCTGAGTTATTCCAAAGTTCAGCAGCCAACTAATGAGGAATCAGCAAACAATGTTCAAAAGACATAGGTAGTGAAGTAAAAAAAAAATTGTAAGAATAAGTGCCCAGCAGCCATATCAAAAACAGTGTTTCAATAAGGTAGAAAAAGATTAGCAATGTCAAATGACTCTTATAGGTCCAGGATGAAGATGACTACAAGTTAAATTGCATTCAGAAATAAGAAAATGATCAGAAATCTTGACAAGAGTGCAATTTCATATGAATTTTAAGGGGAGGGTTATAATTGTAGTGCTTTCAAAAGACAATGGGGAAAATATCCCTGGCATACTTTGGGATTTTTCCATTAAACATAGGAAGTAGGGCAGTAAGACTAAAGAGTCACAGACAATTTTACACTAAGATCTAGTGGCAAATTTTTTGAAAGAAAATCAGATAAGATAAAAATGTTACCTAGATTATCACAAGCCAGAAATAACTAGTGCACAATATGTTTATTTTGACTCTCCTTTCAAAATAAACTCATCAACAAGGAATTTTGTCATTTTAAATTTAACTTTCAAATAATATAGGGTTTATTTTGAATATGAAGTATTATAGAAATATCATAAATATTGAGATAATACAGTACATTAAGTAAAAATGCTTATTACAAAGCACAGCAATCCTTAAAGATATAGTAAACTAAAGATATACAAACTAAAATGTATAGTAAACTAAATATTAAGCTAAAATAATAGTAATACACTAAAAATACAGATAAATGGATATACAGGTGGGGCTGGTGATACAGAGGAATGTTAATAATAGTCATCTCAGGAGGATAGGACTGCAAAGAAATTTATTTTAATCTTTTTACTTTTCTACATTTTTCAAATTTTCTATAATAAATATAGCTTTCTAATTAAGAAAAAAGAGAGAGAAAAAGATTTCAGTATACTCCCATTGCTCTGCTGCTGCTGCTAAGTCACTTCAGTCGTGTCCACCTCTGTGAGACCCCATGGCAGCCCACCAGGCTCCCCTGTCCCTGGGATTCTCCAGGCAAGAACACTGGAGTGGTTTGCCATTTGCTTCTCCAATGCATGCAAGTGAAAAGTGAAAGTGAAGTCACTCAGTCATGTCTGACCGTTAGCCACCCCATGGACTGCAGCCCACCAAGTTCCTCCGATCATGGGATTTTCCAGGCAAGAGTAGTGGAGTGGGGTGCCATCGCCTTATCCCCCATTGCTCTAAAATAACCTATATTTCTTTTCTCATGAGATCTACCTCTCCAGGCTTATTTCACACAGCTCAGCCTTCCTGGCCTTCTAACCCTGACTCTGCTCCAGCATTCATGAGCTATTTTTAACTTCCTGAACAAAGTATGCTGTTGCATATCTCTGTGCCTCTGCAGATATTATTTTCTCTACCAAAACTTTCCCTTTCTCTCTCATTTACCTGGCGAAGTCATCTAGTGAGCCACATGTAAGGATTCTAGTCAAGTATTTCTTCCTCTAAGAAATGTAATAGGACACAATTCTGACAATGCTTTTTTCCCCCATTCTTTCTTCTTTGAGTCTATTGTTTCTCAACATTCCAGAATTTAAAACTCATTTCTGATCATCTTATCTTAACTGCATGTGCTAATCAAATTGAGAACATGGAAAAAAGGGTACAGAGTCCTCTTTTTCAAATCTGGACAAAGTTATTAGCAGTATATACCACTACCCTCCTTTATTTCCATCTCCTGGACTCTTCACCTTTAATTGCATATGGCGGGCTAACACATAGAGAATTTACAAAATTTTACAAAATTATAAATTGTGTTTACTTGGTGCGTTTCAAAAGAACTAATTCCAGGAAATTTCATAAGTAAGAAGCCAAGAATTCAGACACCCTTTTTACAAATTGCTGTGTACTATGAAGGTCTTGTTTCTTGACTAAGTCTTATACCAGGAGTAAGAAGTTATTTACGATAGTGCGTCTTCACTAACATTTTCATATCAAAAGTGGCATTTTACTTTCCATTATCTTGTTAACACTTAATCTCTCATAAGAAGCATTTATCTATTATCTGTTCAACTTTTAAAACTTGGTTCCAAAGTCAATATTTTGGTACACATTTGAAGTAATCAGTCTTCAGTTCAATTCTGACCTACTTAAGTATAAGAGGTCATTTTGTTATCATAGTACTTGCTCTGCAGTCACAAAGAATAAGGTAGATAAAGAGGAAGAAAAGGAAAATAAAAACTTTTATCTTTCTGTACTTTCTCATGT
The DNA here is from genome assembly GCF_023091745.1 of Budorcas taxicolor. Classification (NCBI taxonomy): domain Eukaryota; kingdom Metazoa; phylum Chordata; class Mammalia; order Artiodactyla; family Bovidae; genus Budorcas; species Budorcas taxicolor. Next base: position 99,775,184 of record NC_068910.1, read on the forward strand.
TTCAAGGCCAGAGAAGCATAAACAAAATGCAAAAGAGATAACCCATATATGTGTATTCATTTCTACAGCAGCAGTTATTTTGTGTTTTGATCATTTATTTTCATGCTTTGCTCCACTATTAATTTGAGGTGCTTAAGATAGAAACTGGGTCTTACTAATGTCTCTATTAGCACTACCTAGAAAACTACTATAATGAGAGAAGTCCTTAGTAAATATTTTAATGAATAAATGAATGGATGAATATCAGAATATCTAAGTCAAAACTCCTATCTTTCAGAAGCTTATATATGGGATTCAATAAGGCAAACAAAACAACTATAAGGCGAAGAAAGAAACAATTAATTGTAAAACTCCAGATTTATCTCACAAATTACTTGTACTCTCTAGGGCACAGCAACCCACTCCAGTATTTTTGCCTGAGAAATCCCATAGACATAGAAGCCAGGAGTGCTACAGTCCATGAGGTCACAAAGAGCTGGACACAACTGAAATGACCTAGTACAGTACAGCCTAACATTACAAAAGAGACATTTTGATCTAAAGCAAATCTCTATCATCCTGTTGTTAAATGATAATACAAGAACATGCATGAGATATGCAACAAAAATGTGGAAAAGTAGGGATACCCAAGCAAAATAAGTGACTGGCAGTGCAAAGCACATTGAAAAATATGAGCGAAATGAGTTACTGTTGAGGGTTTACATTGGCACAGGCATTCTGGAAGTAAATGGCAGTGCTTAGTACAATCAAGTAGAGGAAGGCCCTTGGAGGGAGGGATCGTAATTCTGAATGAGGATCTCAGAGAAAATCTCCTATAACCTGTATAAGAGCAATTAATTGCAGTTTTACAAGTAAGGGCAAGAAGCACAGGTAACAGGAAGTGTGGGTGAAAAAAATGAGGTGGACACACACTTGTGAAATTTTAATCACCAATTACAAACAACTAGATGAAGATAATAAACTACATATCACTTAAAAGCAGTCTTGAGTTTAAAAACAGGTAAGGAGCAGAGTAAGATTTATAGCCCAATATCATATGGAACAACAGACTGGATTCAAATAGGAAAAGGAGTATGTCAAGGCTGTATATTGTCACCCTGCTTATTTAACCTATATGCAGAGTACATCATGAGAAACGCTGGGCTGGAGGAAGCACAAGCTGGAATCAAGATTGCTGGAAGAAATATCAATAACCTCAGATATGCAGATGACACCACCCTTATGGCAGAAAGTGAAGAGGAACTAAAAAGCCTCTTGATGAAAGTGAAAGAGGAGAGTGGAAAAGTTGGCTTAAAGCTTAACATTCAGAAAACGAAGATCATGGCACCTGGTCCCGTCACTTCATGGGAAATAGATGGGGAAACAGTGTCAGACTTTATTTTTGAGGGCTCCAAAATCACTGCAGATGGTGATTGCAGCCATGAAACTAAAAGATGCTTACTGCTTGGAAGAAAAGTTATGACCAACCTAGAGAGCATATTGAAAAGCAGAGACATTACTTTGCCAACAAAGGTCCGTCTAGTCAAGGCTATGGTTTTTCCAGTGGTCATGTATGGATGTGAGAGGTGGACTGTGAAGAAAGCTTAGCACCAAAGAATTGATGCTTTTGAACTGTAGTGTTGGAGAAGACTCTTGAGAGTCCCTTGGACTGCAAGGGGATCAACCAGTCCATTCTGAAGGAGATCAGCCCTGGGATTTCTTTGGAAGCAATGATGCTAAAGCTGAAACTCCAGTACTTTGGCCACCTCATGCGAAGAGTTGACTCATTGGAAAAGACTCTGATGCTGGGAGGGATTGGCGGCAGGAGGAAAAGGGGACAACAGAGGATGAGATGGCTGATTGGCATCACTGACTCAATGGACATAAGTCTGAGTGAACTCCGGGAGTTGGTGATGGACAGGGAGGCTTGGCGTGCTGCGATTCATGGGGTTGCAAAGAGTCAGACATGACTGAGCGACTGAACTGAACTGAACTGAACCATATTTAAAATTTAAAAACACAATTACAAATATTTCTAAATATTTTATATGATTACATGAATGTTTAAAAACATATCAAACACAATAGAATGGGCTTCAATTGCATGATAGGAAATAAAATAGAGATTAGAAGTAAAGGGAAATAGAACAAAAATGAGGTTTGCATACACTATTGAGCAACATCATTAATACAACTTTCTGCGTATAATATAAAATACTTTTATAAGTGATGGGCAGAAGCATGGGAAAATTTTAATAGATAATTTATAAACAAATGCAATTTTAGCAGCCAAATGGTGTCTTCAATTATTGCAACTTTGAAAAAACCTTTAAATATCTACCTGTCTTTATGTGATTTATAACTGTTCCTATAATCGAATTAGAGAGATTCACTAATCCCTGCTTTAAAGAAGATCTTTGTATTTCTTCAGTTTTGAATATTTTATGGCTTTATGTAATGCCAGCTATTGTTGGGTAGGCACCATTGATGTTGTAATAGAGAACTAGTTGCACAAATAATATTTCAAAAATCATCTAAAAATGAAAAGGAATGCAAAATTCTGAAATAGCATTTTTTAGAAGCTATATATTGACATTTCTAAAGCAATTCTATGTTAAGAAGAGAAACAGACTATCTCTTGGGGAGAATAGGATTGTGATAAAAATTTACAATAATTTACAATATGGACTAAAGTACTGCAGCACAGCCCATATTGAGGTGCCAACAACACAAAATTTCCAATTACCCTGGCTTTTAATATTTCACAACTTTGAAAATTATAGTCAGGGTAATATAAATTATAGAAGGAGATATTTAACTGAAAAATATGTGTAACCAATCCCTGAGCACATATTTATAATTAATACTATGGTTCTGCATGATTTGAATTATAATATCAGAAGCCAATAGAGTAAAAGAAAAGATTATTAATTCAAAGATGCTGTCTCAGCTTATCTATGCAGCTTAGTGACTGTGTGATTCTAGATATTTTATGTGATTTTTGTGGATAACAGATTTCTTATTTTGATTAAATAGGTTAATAGATATAAAGAATGTAGAATAACTGGTACAAACTAACACTGTAGTCATGATTCTGTGAGCTTCTGTTTCCTTCTTTTTATAATGGGGATAACATCTTGTGAGCATTTTCCCTCAACTTTAATGTAAAAATAACTATCTAACTTACAAGATCGCTGAGAGAATAAGAATGCTAATTTCGGGTGGTTTGGGATGACCTGACTTAGAAGATGATACTGGAGCAGATATCCAAAGGCAGAGGAGACAGACCTACAGAGATCTGGGGGAATGATACTCTAGATACAGTGAGTAGTGAGTCTGAGAGACCTGAAGAAGGTACTTTCCCGGCATTATAGTGACAGCAAGAAGATGAGCATTGTTAGAGCAGTGACTAACAGGAGAAACGACTGAAATCAGAGATATGTTAGAGACCAGAAAATATAGAACATTATAGATCATTTTAGGGACTTTACTCTGAGAAAGGTACCCACTGGAGGATTTTGAAGAGTGACATGATTTACTTGTGCTTCCAAAAAAAAAAAAGTCTACCTTTTATTTTGAGAATGGGCCCAAGGGGACCAAGAACTGAATTAGGGAGAGATGTTGTTGTTCACTTGCTCAGTCATGTCTGACTATTTGCAACTCCATGGATTGCAGCATATCAGGCTTCCCTGTTTTTCACTATCTCACAGAGTTTGCTCAAACTAGTGTCCATTGAGTCAATGATGCCGCCCAACCATCTCATCCTCTGTTATCCCCTTCTCCTCCTGCCCTCAATCTTTCCCAGCATCAGGGTCTTTTACAGTGAATCGGCTCTTCATATGAGGTGGCTAAAAACAAAGTATTGGAGCTTCAGCTTTAGCATCAGTCCTTCCCATAAATATTCAGGGTTGATTTCCTTTGGGATTGACTAGTTTGATCTCCTTGCAGTTCAAGAGATTTTTTGAAGAGACAGTTCAAAAACATCAGTTCTTTGGCACTCACCCTTCTTAATGGTCCAATTGTCACATCTGCCAATGACTACTGAAAAAAACACAGCTTTGACTATATGGACCTTTGTTGGCAAAGAGATGTCTCTGCTTTTTAATATGCTGTCTAGGTTTGTTATAGCTTTTCTTCCGAGGAGCATGAGTCTTTTAATGTTGAGGCTGCACCACACAGAGCACAGGTTCTAAGCCTGCATCAAAGGGAAGAAGGTAAGGTGGAGGAGCCCTTGCCAACTCTCTGCATCCTTTGACACAATTCCCTGGCCAGAACTAATCATATGGTCTTACCTAACTGAATGAAAGTAGGAAAAGTATGGGAGCACATAGACATTTGGTGAGCAAGAATGTCTGACACACTGATATCTTTTGGATACTGCTATAAAGACAGATGGTAGATGGTTTACTTCCCACGTGTGCATGCATGCATATGTGCTAAGTAGCTTCAGCAGTGTCCAACTCTTTGCTACCGTATGAATTATAGCCCTCCAGGCTCCTCTGTCCATGGAATTCTCCTGGCAAGAATACTGGAGTGGGTGGCCATGCTCTCCTCCGGGGATCTTCCCGACCCATGGATTGAACCGTTGTCTCTTATGTCCCCTGCATTGGCAGGTGGGGGAGCCTATACTTCTGCCAAGTTCATACTTTTAAAATGAAGAGCTCACTATATCCTAGCAGTACTAAGGAACTTGCACTAAGTATATTTCACAATCCATAAATTTTACCTCAATATTAGGGTGGTGGGGATCGCCCAATAGCTCCTTCCTAAGTTTTCAGATAAATTTCAAGCTCCTTACCTTGGCAAGAAGGATCTTTTGCTATCTAGCCCTTGCCTACATCCCCAGTTCCTGCTATTTCTCTGCTTTGCTATATTGGACCTGGACTGCCTTTGCCTATTTACATTGAACTATTTCCTAATGCCTTAAAATTCATAAGTTTCTGGAGAAACTTCCCTTCCTTTCCTTTGCTCCCATAGGTACCTCTGTTTGCAATTCTACAGAACTTCAATCCTTTCCAGCCCTGTCTTGTATTATTATTGATTCACATCTCTCACTTCCTCCCACAGAACACCTGCAATGGCAGGACCATGTATAATTTGACTTTGTATATCCAGTGATTAAAAGTTACTGGTACACAAAGAAGGCAATTAATAAACATTTGCTGAATAAATGAATGAATATTTGTTTGTCTTTGTTATGGTTTTATGTATTCATTTGGCTTTTCAAAATGTAGATTTTTCTTAATCCAACTGTTTTCTTTTTTAAAGGATCAGCATGGGTTGTTATATCAAATGTTATCTTTTATTCCTCAGCATGTCCAAATCTCTGAGCAACCATTTTTCTTTTTGTAAAGCTTAATCTATCTTTGAATAATTAACATTTAAACCATTAAAATCCTTCTCTTGGCAAATTACCATGATAATACTAAAACCACAAAAATGTCTTTTTTCCTGTGCCTTAATAAAATACAATTAAAATTTAATAAAAGCTCTGTATTTCCATTTATCCAATTCTGCACATCCTGAGGGAGGTAACAGCAGTGTTACAACCAGACCAATTAAATAGCCAGTTATATTGAAGTTCTTTAATTCGCATAAAGGTGAGTGTAATTCTGTACTTACCATTCTAGAGTTGTTCTTGGCTTTTTTTTTGAAAAAAAAGTGTTCACTTTTATTCAATTCTATTCATTTTTCAGTATGTTGCAGAGCAAAAAGTTATTATCTATTATTTCTGCTAATATTATAATGATATTTCTAGCATGTGTGTTTCGTTGTCCATTTGCTTCCAACAAATTTAGGCTTATTTAAAAAGCACAAATATCATCATTTTAAAATGCACTGTCCCTCACCCCTTAAGCACCATTGTTGTCACAGAGAAAAAAATGAAGAAGGAAAAATCAGAAGTAAAATGTATATTTTTCACAGACTAAATTTTATTAAAAAAAAAAAGAAAAATAAGAAGTGATAGTTTCCAAACATCTAAAATATATATGAGGCATTTTTGCAGAAGCATAGCAACATTTGCCCTTTTATAAGATTTGAAAAGTGTATTCTCAAACATGAATGAAAACTGAGTTAACATATGCTACATGCATCTCGGCATTTTTTCAAAATAATTCAGGTTCACTCTCTTCATTTTACTGAGGACAATAATAGGTGAGTTTGTCTGATATTTTATGATAAAGGTCCTGTGCACTAGAAGATGCTCTTGTAAACACATATATTTGGGAAGCCCCTGGTAGCTCTGTTGGTAAAGAATCTGCCTGCATTGCAGGAGTCCTATGTTTGATCCCTGGGTCAGGAAGATCCCCTGGAGAAGGAAATGGTAACCCACTCCAGTATTCTTGCTTGGAAAATCCCATGGACAGAGGAACCTGGCAGGCTACAGTCCATGGGGTCAAAAGAGTCAGACACATATATATTTACCTGCATTCAAATGTTTGCTATATGTGTAAATCTGGAGAGACAGTAGTTTTTGAAACACTGCTGCTGCTACTGCTGCTAAGTCACTTTAGTCGTGTCTGACTCTGTATGACCCCGTAGACGGCAGCCTACCAGGCTCCCCCGTCCCTGGGATTCTCCTGGCAAGAACACTGGAGTGGGTTGCCATTTCCTTCTCCAATGAAACACTGCTAGAAAGTGAAATAAAAGTATGAGAATGTAAGAATATTTTCTTCCTCCATCTCCAGTAGCTGGTGATTCCTGAGAGAGGACTAAGTACTGCACATACTTGTTTTGTGGTTTGTTTTGATTAAATACTGAATCAACTTTACCATTGCTTAATAAGATACTTAAAATTCCTACATAAAAGATATGCCTCATATTTCAAGCCCAATAAATCACAGTTTCAGTATTCAATTGAGACATTTATCTGGCAAACTTAACAACGCCAGCAGAAACCTAACGGTAGTCTTTTACTTTTTAACTTTTTGTGGCCAGGAAAAACAAAACTGGGGTTTTTTAAAAGTAATCTTCATAGTATTACAGTGAAAACCTGAGTAGAATATTTTTAATTGAGGGCAATAAATTCTTCTGAAGGGAAAGTGCTATAGTTAAACATTCTTTTCTTCTCTAGCACTGTCAGTCACCAATGCTCCTCTTTGCTGAAAAAGAACTAGAGCTCAATGTTTAATAATAATAATAGGATAAATAACACATATTTTTATCTTTATTTGATAATTCTATAAATTGTATTGCTTATAAGTACAGACATGGCTTAAGAAATGTTGACAGATGAATACTTGGGAGGAAAATTATGGTTATTTAGAAACTAAAACATTGTCATTTTTTAATAGTTAATAAAATAATTAAAACTCTTTCACTTGCTTTCATTTTAAATATACTATTGAAACTCTTAATGCTAATTTCAGAGAAAGGAAAATATTGTGACATGCATTTTAGTACCTTTCAATCTGACTAGAATTATGTTAGAGCTAGTTTAACTATATCAGTTATATTATACCAACCTGAGTTTCTGTTGGGCATTTGTATCCAGTTATGAGTGCTTAATTTTTGAATATATACTAAAATTTTACTTTGGTTGTGCTTGTGTGTATACCTGGTCTAATATCTACATTATTTGCATGTGTAAGTTAATGTTCACTTAAAACGGTTTAATATTCTTTTAGACCAAGGACTCCTGTTTTGAAGGGCATAGGAAAGGTGATAGAATTTCTGCATTTTCAGGATCATCTTGAATGAACACTTTGTTGCACTCTGAAATCTATATTTTTCTCAACATTGTCATTTAAAATGTCATTATATACCCTTTTGGTATTTTTAAACACAATAATTTCAAGATGAGGCAGATCTCTTTGCTTGCATTTTGAAGCAGTTAGACAATTTAAAACTTTCCAACTGGCTAATTTTTACTACAATCTGGTTATTCTCAATCTTGGCTGGGAAGCATTGAAAGCAAATTAAAACCGAGGCCTCACCCCATACCAAATGAATCAGAGTATCTGGGGGTGGGGCCAAAGGAGAGGTACTAAACAAAGGAGGGGGTGAGGATTAATGCACCATGAGCTAGAGAACCACAGCAATATAACCTTAGTGATATTTTATTGGAAGTACTTGTTCTATCCACAGGAGGTTTCTATGAATAGATCTTGATAAATATTTTAGTTTCCAGGAAGAGAACTAAGCCATCTCTAGCACAGCCAATGCGAACTAAACAATTGTGAAAAATACAATCCACAACAAACCAGGTTATTTTGCTAAAAGCTTCCAAACCAGGCATGTAATGCCCAATTTTTCCATCTGCAAATTCACTGCTCTAAATCTGCAGAGTCTGAGAAGTATCTGTAATTCTACTAAAAGTCTCGTCTAAGGAAGTTTCCTGTGTCGTTGGGGAGGAAAACCGTGGGCCCTTTTTGTGCCCTGCCTGATCTCCTCCAGTGCTTCTTACTTGTTCTGCACTCCTTAGCTGAGGATACCCTGCACTTGGGAAACCTTCTTTCTGAGGATGGTCCATGAAATTCCAATTGTGCCTAAAATTTGACACCAGTACCATTCCCCTCCTCTACAGCCCATAGCCAATGACTGGCTGATAGAGAACACAAAAGGCCAGCTCTGTGACCAGGAGAAACCACTGCCATGGCATCAGACTAGACTGAGACTTGACTTCACCTGATCATACCTTGGCTCACCTTCTGTTTCCTGCCTTGCCTACCTCAAGCCTTAATCACTTGCAGATGGAACTATCTCCAACTTGTCCTCCAGGAAACCCAACCTAAAATACTGAAGTATGGAACAAAAACACAAGAACAGTATTGATAATGGCATCTAACTCAAAGTGAGTACCTACTCCGTACCAGACACAATGCAAAAGAGCTCTGATTAGTCATCAATCACTGTATTTAATCCTTGTAGTACCTATGACTATCACCATCACTGCTCCCTCTCTGCAATTTATATATGCTAAATCAGAAGTTTTGAATAGATACGCAATTTTCCCAAGGCTCTCAGCTAACCAAGGAACCAAAGCCTACAGTTTTAACCTCTCCTTCATAAATTCAGTGTTTAAATGATATAGATCTATACAGCACAGAGAGCTAAAAGGCAGAAACTATAAAAGGCAGTGGTTGGGATTTGATAGACCTACACACTTACCATGGAACAGACACTTATTAGTTGTACAGATAAGCAAAGCTACTTAGGTCCATAACTATAAGGATTGCACAAAGCTCATATCTAAAGCTCTTATCAAAGGAGTTACTGAAAACAAAATAGTTAATTTCAAAATCTAATCCATTTCTTGGAGTCACAGAGTAATTTCAAATCTCAGTTACATGAGCAAAATAGTTAGATGTACCTTTCTTATAGAACTAAAGTTACTAAGGCTGAGATTTGATTTATTGATCAACAGTGTGAAAACATATATCTATCCCAAATTGTTTATGGCTAGGATTACACAAATAATTAATGGGTACTACATGAAGTCTTGCACACTACAGTCCATGGGACTGGAAAGTGTCAAACACAACTGACCAACTAACACTTTCACTTTCACACTTAACACAGGTCCTGTGGCACAGCAAAAACTAAACAATGTTGTTTCCTTTCCTACAAATGGCTTCATCCAAACTGATATAAAAAATGAAGGCAAAAATCTATGAAAGTGGAAGAATAGATAAATCTCTTATATCGAAGAATTCCAAGTTAAGTGGTATTGATATTTCTCCTGTAAGGAGGGGAGCATCACTCTCTACCTGCTAAATGTTCGTACTGCTTAAAGACTTACTTTCAAAGACAACAGTATGAAAGGAGAGGGAAAGTGGCTTTACAGTGGAAGAAATGCAACCACCTCCTCCCAGCAGGTGATTAGAATTAACATTAATGATAATATTTGCTGATAGTGTGTACCCTTGATATTATGTGATGAAAATAGCACTTGTGTGCTTTTTTTCTCCTAGAATCCATATCATCTGTCTAATCATGAGTGAAGCATAAGATGGATCCAAAATACCTGAACTCCTAAAAACTGCAAAGTCTTAAAAAAAAAAGAAAAGTCTGAGAAAAAGTTACAATCTAGAAGAGCCTATGGGAACACAACTAAAGGTAATGTGATATCCTAGATAGCATCCTGAACAGAATAAGAAAATGTAAGGTAAACACTAAGAGAATCTAGTAGAAACAATGAGAGACTTTATTTTGGGGGGGCTTCAAAAATCACTGCAGATGGTGAGTGCAGCCATGAAATTAAAAGATGCCTGCTCCTTGGAAGAGAAGCTATGACCAAATTAAGTAGCATATTAAAAAGCAGAGACATTACTTTGCCAACAAAGGTCCATCTAGTCAAAGCTATGGTTTTTCCAATAGTCATGTATGGATGTGAGAGTTGGACTATAAAGAAAGCTGAGTGCCAAAGAATTGATGCTTGTGAACTGTGATGTTGGAGAAGACTCTTGAGAGTCCCTTGGACTGCAAGGAGATCCATCAAGTCCATCCTAAAGGAAATCAGTCCTGAATATTCATTGGAAGGACTGATGCTGAAGTTGAAACTCCAATACTTTGGCCACCTGATGCAAAGAACTGACTCACTGAAAAAGACCCTGATGCTGGGCAAGACTGAAGGAAGGAGGAGAAGGGGATGACAGAGGACAAGATGGTTGAATGGCATCACCAACTTAATGGACATGAGTTTGAGTAGGCTCTGGGAACTGGTGATAAACAGAGTAGCCAGACATCCTGCAGTCCATGGGGTTGCAAAGAACTAGATATGACTGAACAACTGAACTGAATATAGAGAATCTAAATATAGACCTTAGACAAAAATAATATATTAATGTCAGTTCATTGGTTGTAACAAACAAACCATACTAATTAATATTAGGTGTTAGCAATAGGAGGGCTTCCCTGATAGCTCAGTTGGTCAAGAATCTGCCTGCAATGCAGGAGACTCCAGTTCAATTCTTGTTTTGGGAAGATCTGAAAGAAAAGGGATAGGCTAGGACTTCCCTTGTGGCTCAGCTGGTAAAGAATTCACCCGCAATGGGGAAGACCTAGTTTTGATCCCTGGGTTGGGAAGACCCCCTGGAGAAAGTTGAAAGGCTACCCACTCCAGTATTCTGGCCTGGAGAATTTGAACAGGACTGTTTAACAATAGGAAAAAATTATGAGGCATATAGAAACTCTCCATACTCTCTAAAAATTTTTGTAAATCTAAAACTATTCTAAAACAAAAGGCTTATAGCAAATATCTTAAAATATAATTCTTTACAAGGAAATCACTGGCAATTAACACAGTCTAAAAGTCACCTAATATCATGTTTGCAATGTAATGTTATTGTTATTTAGTCTTAAAACAGAAGGAGATTTTGACAGAGGTTGTAACATAGATATTATGCGAAGTGAAACAAGCCAGTCACAAAAGGATATTCCAAGAGTAGCCAAATTCACAGACACAGCAAGTGGAATCGTGGTTGCCAGCGTGAGGGGAGGGGACAATGGTGAATTAGTGTTTAAGGGATATTACATTTGAGTTCGGAAAGGTGAAAATTTTCTGGAGATGGTTAATGGTGGGTGTCTCACAGCAGTATGAGTATAATTAATGCCACAGAAGCAAATATTTAAAAATGGTTAAAATACTAAATTTTATGTTCTGTGTACTTTAAAATACAATAAAATAGGCCCCTAATGTCAAAATAAGTTCGTGCATATGTAGGACTGTAAGTTCCTTGAAAAGAGGCATCATACTTTTTAATTTATTTTGTTATTTAATACCTCTTAGTGCCCACAATGGCATCTGAAATGTATAAGGCATTTCAGGATGGAAATATCATGAAGTGATAGTAAAGATTTAATTAAACAAAAGAGAAAAGGTGTGATTTCATAAAGAAACAGAATTTATTTTTTTTTCAATTTTAATTAGGTCACCTTTTATTATTTTACAATATATTTCCAAAAAATGCCATTACAGTTGCCTTAACTGCTCTATAAGACCTGGAATCAAAGAACACTGAGAATTAGAACACACACATCATAATACCTACTCGTGCTGAACCATTACTACCAAAGGGATGCTGTTTCTTAAATAAGCAGATGTGTGGCAATGCAAAATAAAATACAAACTGGTTAGAACAGTAAACTTTGTTTCAACGGCTATAGAAAGGAGGTGGTTTTGTTGTTGTTTTTTTAAACACATCTGGTCTGGCAATAAGATGTAATATGCATTTAGAGCAATACATGCCCTGAAAGCTTATATTTTCAGTTGTGTGCATCACCTGAACTCAGAGCCCAGATGAAAAGAGTAATTACTCTCCATACCCTCAACACTCCTCCCTCCATAAGGTCACAATATTCCTAAACTCAAGATTCTTGTTGGTGAACTATTTTCTAATTTTTTCTCCAGTAACACTGGATGCTTTTAGTTTTTTCTCTAAAAGAGAAGCAATGAAAATGCAAGGACACCCTCCAGGGTCCAATTTTCATATCACATTCTCCAAGTAGTAAAATAGCAGCTCTATAACGTGGATGAAAAAAGTTTTCAGTTTCCTCCCATTCCTCCTTCAGTTTTTAATCATATTAGCATTAAAATTTATCTGGGGTCAGTGGGCTTTCCCAAAGAAAATTTTTAGTTGTCAAGTATTTTCAGAAATTTATTAAAGTGTTACATATATGTAATTAGCTCTCATCTACCAAAAATACATATATGTATATATATTTGTATTTATTTATCTTATCTTCACTGAAGTGCTGTGTTTTTGTTTTTTGTTTTTTTTCCTGGCTGAACATAAGAACCTAGTGGATGGACAAATGCTGGCTTTATTTCTTTATAAGCAGTAACTGGAGTCTTTTTTCTTTTCATTCAATAGAAACTGCATGTTCATAATAACCTCACAAAAGGCAATATAAGGAAACACCTACTAAACAGGCATCTGCCAAACAAGTCATGTTTTAAGGTTGGACTCTACCAAGTAGCACTATGGCATTATAGGCATTCCATTTTTCTTTTTTCAAGGCTGTCAGTTCTAGTTGAATACTTCCTATTCAGTCTGGTTTATATCAGCTCTTAAGAGTGATGTCCACCCTAATATTGGGAGTCACTATGAATGGTTTCTAGGCCTTACTTTGTGATTACACACTATTCCCTGCTAGGGGGAAAGAAAGAAAAAAGAAACAGAATTTAATGTTACTATCACAACTATTTCATTTGGTTTTCATAGCTTTTAATCAATGTAATGGATATCAGTGGATTCACAGTTTGGGAAGTGCAGAATTTTAATAGATGTATGCATTTCCATTTAAAGTTAAATTGGCAAAGATTAAGAGTTCTTTAAAAAGTTGACCTTGAAAATTCTTTAAAAAGATGTACTTACACATATTTAGCTTAAGTGTTACCTTAAACCATGACAATTCAAGTAAGTGGTTTTTACCATGATAAAGAAATCTGAAATTCTTACATTCTCTTGTTACAATGTTTTACGTAGAAACACGAACTATAAATTTTTAAAAAAATTCAACGAGTCGTATTCCAGGGACTTTTTTTTTAACTATATCTGGCCTCTCAGTTTAGGTGTGTGTCTGGGTGCTAGGTCGCTTCAGTCGTGTCCAAATCTTTGCAACCCTATGGGCTGAAGCCTGCCAGGCTCCCCAGTCCATTGGATTCTCCAGGCAAGAATACTGGAGTGGGTTACCATGACTTTCTCCAGGGGATCTTCCCAACTCATCGGTCAAACCCAGGGCTCCAGCATTAGGGGCAGATTCCTTACTGTCTGAGAACATCTGTACTGTCACTTAACTAAAATTTACAATGGACACTACATGGAGCTTTCTACATATTTTTCCAGAGGGCCTTCCCTTACAAAGCCAGAATCACTAGGATATAATTATCCTAGCTTTTCTCTCTCTCTCTCTCTCTCTTTTTTTTTTTTTTTTTTGGTGAAGTAGCAAAATCTACTTTTACAAACAGTATTTCCAAATGTCAGATATTTAAAATACCATCAGAATTCTTAGCATAACTACACCTTGGCTTATATCTTGAGGGCAGCATTTTACTAATCAGTACTGAGAATGAATAAATGATATTGACAGTAGCTAGAATTCATCAGCTCCTCAAATGCTTCATGCTTGATTTTTAAATCTATTTTAAAATATCTAATGTACTAGTTTTAACTGATAAAGTGGTTTGATAAAGTATCATGTGTCAGGCATTATGCTAAATCCATTAAAAGCATTATCTGATTTAATGTGAAAACCACTGTATGAATGAAGTTTGCTATTCTAATTAAAAAGATGAGGAAACTGAGGGTTAAGTAATTAAGTTAAATATCTGGATCATGATTAAGTCAAGAAGATCATGGTTAAGTCAAGAAGCTGGACCCCCTCCCAAATAACATCTCCAGCAACTGCACATCTTACCTGTTTTTAAGGAAGATGTTAAGCATGACATATGAGTTTCTCAGATTCCTTTTTACTTAGGCTTACAGTTAACAGTTAGCTATTATTTGACAGCTTTTATGCTATAGACATTTTCACTATTGCACCTGTAGTTTATTTCTGAGATAAAATTAGAGGCAGAGATATTTGTTGTGCTCAAAAATCAGAAAAACAATATTAAGATCTAGGGCCTTCCCTGCTGGTCCACTGGCTGACTATGTGCTCCCACTGCAGGGGACATGGGTTCAAAGCTTGTCTTGGGAACTAGATCCCACATTCCACAACTAAGTTTGCAGGTCGCAACCAAAAAGATTCCACAAACAAAAAGGTCCTGCGAACTGCAACTGAGACACAGTGCAGCCAAATAAGTAGACAGAAATGTTTTTTAAAAGACCCAGTGACACCTGTTTTGACAGTTTTTTAACCACGCCCTACCCTTTGATATTTCACTTTTTCCCCAGTGGCAAAGCTATCCATAAAAATAACACATAGGACAAATAAAGGAGTTGGGAGAGATTTGCCAAACTGCTCTTTGGTGGAAGGGTTTGCACGTGCTTAGGGTTGCCTTGGTGGCTTAGTAGTAAACAGTCTGCCCACCAGTTCAGGAGACGCAGGTTCAATCCCTGGGTCAGGAAGATCCCCTGGAGGATGGCATGGCAATATTTAGGCACTACAATATTCTTGCCTGGAAAATCCCTTGAACAGAGGAGCCTGGTGGGCTACAGTCCACAGGGTAACAAAGAGTCAAACTCAACTGAGCACAGCATAGGCTTGCCTTGAAGGTGTTGAAAAGCTACATGCTCATTCCCTTTTCCAATTTTCTCTTTTCCATTTTTGAAAATTTTGTTAATGAGTGATTCTCTTTTTCTTGTCTCTTTTCATATTTCTGTTTTTATCTATACTCTTATTCCCTTATCTACTTTTTTCCCCTTTCTTTTCCAGTACCTTTCTCTAGGCTATTAGTTCTGTTGACCCTTCCTCTCCCCTAGAGGGAGAAGAAGCCCCACAGAGCTTAGAGTTGGAGAAGGATGAATCAGATGGAAACATTTTAAAGCACATCTTGCTGTTCTGTTCCTCTTTCCACCTACCATTACTTGACTTTTCTGTATAACCTATTTCTTCTGAATGTTCTTTAGGAGCCAATGTTTGTACAAGCACAAAATTCAATTTTAGATTCTTTTCATCTCATATTCTTTTACATTTTCCCCCCAAAATTATTAGATATGTAGCCATAGCAAATATATTTGCCATTGGATCAGAATTTGTATTATTTTCTCAGTTTTTAATATACCTTTGTTTCTTTTTAATAGTCAGTGACTGCTAGCCATTAAGTGATGCTAAGTGAAAGTTGCTCAGTCGTGTCCGACTCTTTGCAACCCCATGGACTATACAGTCCATGGAATTCTCCAGGCCAGAATACTAGAATGGGTAGCCTTTCCCTTCTCCACAGGATCTTCCAAACCCAGGGGTAGAACCCAAGTCTCTCACATTGCAGGCAGATTCTTTGCTAACTAAGCCACAAGGAAAACCCCTTGTGGGGGCTAGCCATTAGAGAAAGCCATCTTTAATGCAACCATATACATGTTCAGTGAAGTTATTTGTACATAACTCTACTTGGGGTTTAATTTCCTATTCTCACTTAAAATATTTTTCTAAAGGCTTTTTTTTTTCATTCTGATATTTTCCATTTCATAAATGATGGTTGGTACACTTGAAACTGTACAGAAAGACAAAATAGCAAATTGAGTAACCTACTGATTTAGAAAATTAAAGAGGTAATATTAAGAGGATATTAAGGGAGTAATCACATTTTAGATAAGTTTGGGAAACCTCCTTAATGGCACTAGGACACTCTTATTCACATCTACTCAACAAAAATAAACATATATTTGTGTGCTCATAGTATATGAAACATGCACAAACTTACCTAGTGATGTAGCATCCAGATAGTCCTTCAATGTAGGGCTTTATACCCTGGCCACTGTCAACAGATAGTCTTCACAACACTCTTCAGGGACCACCTCAGAAGCACAGTACTGCTGCCCAAGGTCATCTTCCCCTAAGGTCACGTTCCTACTCATGAGTGTCCCACAGGACGCTCTGACTGGGGATGTAGGAGAATAAAGCTCTGGCCATCCTGACCGAGCTCAGGGCAGTTCTGACAGGCCTTCAAGGTTCAAACTAACCTGAAAGGTCAGCTGAAATGTGCTAAGTCAGAACTGCAGCTTGGTTTTCTCATCAGCCCAATCCTGAGAAAGGCACTCCCTTTCTCCACGGGTGTAGATATGGTGGGTCTGCCCTGCGGCTTGGCTTCCCCCTCTACCAGTTCTGCTTATAGCCCCTTCTTTCCACAGGTGTTGATTTGGGGTTGCTCCATCATAAACAGCCTGCACACTCCACACCCACTCTGAGTCTGTCTTCTGGGGAACCAATAAGCAATTTCCTAATAATTTTATGCTTTTATGTTTAAAATAAGTTAATAAACTATATTTAAATGTTACACATGCTTTTAGTTGCTCAGTCATGTCCGACTCTTTGCCATCCCATGAATTGCAGCACGCCAGGCCTCCATGTCCATCACCAACTCCCATAGTTCTCTCAGACTCACGTCCAGCCATCTCATCCTCTGTCGTCCGCTTCTCCTCCTGCCCCCAATCCCTCCCAGCATCAGAGCCTTTTCCAATGAGTCAACTCTTCGCATGAGGTGGCCAAAGTACTGGAGTTTCAGCTTCAGCATCATTTCCTCCAAAGAAATCTCAGGGCTGATCTCCTTCAGAATGGACTGGTTGGATCTCCTTGCAGTCCAAGGGACTCTCAAGGTACAATCAATTCTTCAGCCTTCATATCATCCAAGTTTAATTAAAGTTAAGATACATAAGATACCCTATAAATATTGTGTCAAATATGCTTAAATGCATACACACATAAAAACAAATTTTACCTATGAGGGTAATAATTCCATGAAAATAAACTCTGGAAATAAATAAAATGAGGGGAGGGAATCCTGCAACTAAAAGTTAAATATTGCAGTCAAGATGAAGGCTCTCTTTCACCAATGGAAATTGGAACTACAAGGTATCTCCACTCTATCAAGGTGGAAAATAGAGAAGGAGCAAAAATAAAATGTGAACTGAACAAAAGAAAAACAAGTGAATCCCTGATGGCAGGAACTCAATGACCTATAGTTCGTGACCTTAAGATCCAAATGGGTAGAATACTTTGACACTCAGCACGCCTGAAGCAGGCAGCAGCTGTTCCTAAATAACTGCAATTTGCTACAACACAGAAGATAATACAAAGTTCTCTTCAGAAGACATTTTTCAGAACCAAGTAATTAAAATTGCTTATGTCAGTTGGTGTGTTTAGAAATGAAGACAAATAAACAAAAAAGAAAAGTACGACAAGAGTAGGGATAAGGTGGAGAGAAGATCTCTCCTCAAAACAAAAAAACTAAAACAGTAGTTTCTCATCCATTCTAAAGCTCTTTCCAGTTAGCATTATATGACTTAACAAAGATGTTCATCTAGTAAAATCCATTGACCCCTTTGCATTGTATCATCCATCTTGACCCTTAAGTTCATTTGGGGCACCTAGGTGTTTCTAGAGCCACCTGCAGTTAAAAATAACAACTACCAAAGCAGCTCTTAAAAGAAGGATTAAGATATAATATAATCCTTGAAATATGTTTGCATTTGAAGTCCATGTTTGCCACCAATCCACTTATTTCTAATGCTATAATGGGAGCCATATTAAAATATGTTTTCAGTACTTGGGATACCAATTTGAAAAGCACCCTACCCAAAAGTGGTCTCACTATCTCTGAGGGATTCTGATTCAAATGATTTTAGGTGTGGCCTGAGATAATTATACACATGAAATGCAAATCTAGACACTCCAATCTGAAAATATAGACTGGATCATGGATTTTGACATGACAAATTCTAAATTATTCATTGATTCATCTTATTATTTAGTAACAAAACTGACATCAGACTAACAATACTAATACTATTTGATATTTTACAGTATTTATGCTTTTTTGTGTGTGTCTGTGAGTCAAACCAATTTTCTTACCAAAGGACATCAGTAGTAGCTGCCCTTAAGGCTATCATCTAAGGTGCCCTGTACATTCCTAACTTCTATGAATTTCAGTTCTTAAATTATTGAGTCAAGACAATAAGCATTTGAACTATTTCTATAACTATCCCATATTTCTTTTCTTTTTCATTGAAGTAGGGCTGATTTACCATATTATATTTGCTTCAGTTATGCAACAGTATTTTTATAGATTCAGTATTTTTATAGATTGTTGCTGTTGTTGTTCAGTCACCCAGTCATGTCCATCTGTTTGTGATCCCATGGACTGTGGCACACCAAGCCTCCTTGTCCCTCACCATCTCCTGGAGTTTGTCCAAGTTCATGTTAACTGCATTGGTGATGCCCTCTACTCCTTCTGCCCTTGATCTTTCCAAGCACCAGGGAATTTTCTGAGTCTGATGTCGCATCAGATGACCCAAATACTGGAGCTTCAGCTTCAGCATCACTCCTTGCAGTGACTATTCACAGTTGATCTCCCTTAAGATTGACTGATTTGATCGCCCTGCTGTCCAAGGGACTTTCAAGAGTCTTCTCCAGTGTCACAGTTTGAAGGCATCAATTCTTTGTCCTTTGGCATTATTCACTTTCCAGCTCTCACAACCATACATGACCACTGGGAAAACCATATCCTTGACTACAGACTACACTCCATTTAAAGTCATTTTTACAGTCCTTTTCTATAGCAAGTTTTCTCTGTTACTCTCTCTGTGCCTCTTCTTGGCTGCTTTTTACCCTAAGTATCTATTTAAATGCATTCCCTGGTGGCTCAGTGGTAAAGAATCCACCTACCAATGCAGGAGATAAGGGTTTGATCCCTGGGTTGGGAAGATCCCCTGGAGAAGGAATGGCAGCCCATTTCAGTATTCTTGCCTAGAAATCCCATGGACAGAGGAATCTGCAGCTTACAGTCCATGGGGTGGCAAAAGAATCGGACATGACTAAACAACAGCTATGTAAATAGATCAGGTGAAAAACATTAAGAAGTGGGTACTTATGAAGTACTGATTGTGTTGGAGAGAGGATGGAATTACAAGGGTAAGTATTTGAATTTTTTTGAATGAGATAAATATATAGAGAAAAAGTCCTCTGTTGCCTTTCTAACTGGATTTCAATTAACCATTGTCTTTTTGTTCCATGTTACCCTATTAATTTAGAAAAGAAGTTTGACTATAATGCTTTATGTTCTATGAGTATTTGAGTAGGAAGAAGTGAGGAAGAGATAAACAGAGAGAGAATCAGGAAAACCTGATATTGGTAACAATATGGTTACTGATATGGCAACAAATATGGTTACTGATATGGTAACTGATATGGTTACAAATCTTAGTGGATTGAACAAGAAAAGTTAATTATTTTATTTGTGGGTGTTATGCCCAAAGTCCAAGTCCCCAAAACTGAGAGAATAAGACGTCCACAGCAATGCAAAAGCATAAAGGGGTTTATTGCTAGCTCGAGCTAGGGCTCAAGTCTCATCCAGCACAGTGGAGTCTTGACGAAAGAGCCCTGAGCTCTGACTCACAGCTGCTTTTATACAGGCGGTTCTTAGTACAGCTGGCGGGTAATGATTGGCTGAGCCATACGCGCATGTGATTTCCAAATCCCGCATCCCTATCTGGATTGGCTCAGGTTTGGTGCCATAGGGGACTTTCCCAGGGTGTGGTTCCCCGGAATTATGACTCAGGTTTAGTTCGGTTTGGCGCCAGCGGAAACTCTCCTAGGGTGGGGCTTCCTAGAATTATGGCTCATGCTTACAAGAACCTGAGGCTTAGGCCTGGTGTGGCCTGTTGAGCCTGTCATGGCTCAGGTTAGGTCCCAACAGTGGGGTGTGCTTAATATCAAATGTCTGTCACAAACTGTGAAAGGACTCTTTCCATATCATTTTCATTCAGAGACCCAGCTTGCACAGTGTGGAAGACAGGCAAGGTAAGCTGCACCCCAGCTCTGAAATGTTTCTGCTCATATTGCAAAGGCTGAAGCAATTCATGTAGTCATGCTTAATTTAAGGGGGCAAGCTTCCTATGTGTGCAGAAGGAGGAGAACCTAAGATCTTTAGTTAAAAACTTAATCTCCACTGCAGTTTGTTTTCAAATAGGAATTCTTATTCCTATTTTCAAATAGGAAAATATTGTTTGTGTGTACACACACATACACACACAAGTAAATAGGTTGATTTCGGTGAAAGATGGTCTAAAAAGCTAAATCCAATGCCCTGCATACAGAAATCACACTTGCGTTAGGATTATTTTCTAACAGGAAATTTTAAAATTATCTGTTTTATTTTTTTGTGAAGATAAAAAACAAAGCCAGAAACAAAACATGACTGTTAAAGAAACAATGGAGGAGTGACATGAGCTAATCATGCTAGTATATTTCAATGGTGACATTTATAAAAAACCTTTGCAGCCATTTTTTCACCTTAAATCAGGAGTGAGTGTGACTATATATATTTGAAGAGATTCACTCTAAAAGTTGCATTCCTACAACTCTCTCCTTTCATATAATTAGCAACTTACAGCTCTAGCAGTGTAAATATTACCAACATTCTCTGAAAATTTAATAATGAATTTCTGCAAAATTTGTTGTTTGGACATATGTGTGTGTGTGTGTGTGTGTGTGTGTGTGTGTGTGTGTGTGTGTGTGTGTGTGTGTGTGTTTGGGCTTCCCAAGATGGTGCAGTGGTAAAGAATCTGCTTGCCAATGCAGGAGACTCAACTGACACATCTGCTCGATCCCTTGTCCGAAAGATGCCCTTGAGTTGTCGCTGTTGTTCAGTCACTTAATCCTGTCTGACTCTGCTGCTCCATGGACTGTAACACACCAGGCTCCCTTGTCCGTCACTAACTCCCAGAGTTTGCTCAGATCCGTGTCCATTGGGTCAGGCATGCTATCTAACCATCTCATCCTCTGCTCCGCCAGGAAACGGCACCCCACTCCAGTACTCTTGCCTGGGAAATCCCACGGACAGAGGAGCCTGGTGGGCTACAGTCCATGGGCGGCAAAGAGTTGGACATACCTGAGCAACTGAGCACTCAGGCAGGCATATATATATATGTATATATATACACACGTATATATATATATATTTAAACTTTTACTGTGATGAAGTTCATCTACCATATATTGTTTACAACATTAATAGAATGGATAAAGTGATATTTGAAGAAATATATTCTTTAACAGGGAAAAAGAGAACCATGTAAAATTTTAAATAATTGACAGAATCAAATGGCTGGTTCAAATAGTCCTGCATGCCAAACCCTTATTCCTGGAATCTAATCTCAGGTGTAATTATTTCAAGAATAAGACTTCATGATTTAAAAATCAGTGTGTTTACCCCTCAGCCCTAGGGTCTGGTAGTGTAGATAAAAAGTTTTAAAAGTTTAGCAAAAATAGATGTAGACTGGGTAAAAAAAATTTTTGTTTTACCATTTCTGCCCTTTATTTATTTATTTATTGTCAGCATAATAATTTTTATTTTTTCAATTATGTTAATTATTTATTATTAATTTATTATGATAAATCAGAGACAAGAGCTAAGAAATTCAGTCAAAAGCACATACATTTGATTTAAAGAATAAAAGATTCCTGCATTATGGAAATGGATGGATTCACTACAACTTTTCTATTTTCGCTCCACGGTTTTATACTTTATGTCATTTTTTTTTACATTTTATTTATTTATTTTTAATTGGAGGTCAATTACTTTCCAAAGAGTATGAATAAAGTAAAAATATCATTAGATCTTTTAGGGTCAAATTTACTTTAATTAACCTGGGTATGAATAACTAAGTCATAGATATGATACAGTAAAATGTCTACACACAAATTTTATGTGTAGCAATATTTAGATCTTGAAAGACATAACGTAAAGAAAAAATCATCACAGCAATTTTCCTTTACATTATCCATGTGTTAAAAAAATAGGAATTATACATTCGGAGTACATAGATCCTAAACTTTGAGTAGTGATCATTTCTTGGTAATCTCATCTATGTTTATTTCAGTGAAGCACACATAAAAGAAAATTTGGAGTTTTTGTGGCAAACGCCTCAAAATCCATCCACATTTTCCTGAAGTCAAGAAAACAATGTGACGAGGAGAAAACCCACTCTGACCAAATAAGTTTTCTGAATTTTTATTTGATGGTCTTGTGTGTTAGATAATGTATATGCTAACAAACACCACACATTCCCAAGCTTTCAAGTATTTCAGAATACTGAAACAATCTAATTTTTTTCTCCTGCAATCCACTCTCCCCCTAATGCTGACTGTAAGATTTTGAAATCCTGCCCTTTATTCTAAGCATCTGGCATAAATCTCCATCAGACACCAAGAAGGAGGGGCAGATTCTGTGGTCTGCATGAGAACAGCCGAGAACTGCCAGTTTAATCCCTTGACGATGCAAAAATTTCTTTAAAGAGGGAATCCCACTTAACATGCAAACAGTCAAGCCTGATACACTTACTTTCTTTCCATTTTAGTGATATTAATTAGAATGAAACATAACAGTATTCTTTGTTAATCTTTTTTTTTTGAAAAGCAGCTAAAATTCCAGAGAAGAAATTTTGTTATGTCAGCATCTAGATGACTCAGATTTATACAGGAAGTCTGAAATTACATTGCATGTTTACAGAATGTCACTGACACACAAAGTTTGAAAACATTATACTGCAATAGTTTGGTAAAACCTTTGACAACTTGAATGAGGATGGGGATAAAATAAATAAGAGGTGCCATTGGGTGGACGTAGATAATTTTTATGCTTTAATATTTGTGCTTTTATTTACTTTTTTCTTGAAGCACGCCATAGCTTTCACCAGATAATCCTCACACTGGGGCACTGGTCTGGTCCATCTGTGGGATTCTGGGCAGAACCACATTTACTAGAAACCTTCTAAGCTTTGCTCCCCAAAGTTGTAGCTGTTTGTCCTTCATGACACATTCCATGACTCCAGTTTTGTTTAGAGAATTCCTCCTCCAGACTCATTAGCTTGGAAGTCAAAGTGACATGGAAGTGAAAGTCACTCAGTCATATCCAACTCTTTGGGACCCCATGGACTGTAGCCCACCAGGCTCCTCTGTCCATGGAATTCTCCAAGCAAAAACACTAGAATGGGTCGCCACTCCCTTCTCCAGAGAATCTTCCTGACTCAGGGATTAAAGCCGGGTCTTCTACATTGAAGGCATATTTTTTACTGTCTGAGCCCCCAGGGAAGCCGTGGAGTCAAAGATAGAGTACTAAACAGAGACTTCCAGAGAGAAAGTCAAATACTGTTACCTATTTATTTTTCTAGCATCTACTGCAAACCATGGAGGAGCAAGTGTCTTCCCCTCTGTGGTCAGCATCCCTGAGTATGTTGACCATCATCCAAATTAAAGCTGAGCCTGGTCTGAAATTGCTATGTATGTCTTGGTTGTGGGGCGGCGGGGGCAGGGGGTGGGGTGGAAAGTTGAAAGCATTGACCATTTCTAGCTCCCTCTGGATTTTAAATCGTTAAAGGGAGTTTTAATTATGTCTCAATTTAACCCAAGACCCAGAGACAGCACTTCCCTGGTGGCTCAGTGGTAAAGAATCCACCTTCCAATGCAGGAGACACACGTTTAATCCCTGATCCTGGAGTATCCCACATGCTGTGGAGCAGCTGAGCCTGTGAGCCACAACTATTGAGCCCGTGCCTTAGAGCTGGGGAACCACAGCTACTGAGCCCGCCCGCTGCAAGTACTGAAGACCATGCACTGCAACTAGAGAAAAGCCTGTGTAGCAACGAAGACTTAGAGCAGCCAAATAAAAGGCATCAGAGACAATCTTGGGACAATGAAAATCTCATTAAAACCACTATCAAGCACAACCCTTTATTTACAAGCCTCATTCTTACTTTACATTCTCTGTAGCTGGTCTCAGAGTAGTAATAGTTAACACATATTTACCGTCCTTGGGTACTCTTCTAAGTGCTTCACAAATACTGATTCATTGTGTCAGACACCCTGGACATCTCAGATTTCTCTGATGGCCTCCCTCTCATCACGTCTTCCTTGTGCTAGGTCTCCTCCCCTGTCAGACTCAGATGAACCTTGCTGCAGGATTCCTTGAGAAAACACCAAGGACTGGATGACAACCTCAGATTGCTTTGCATGAGAACCAGCTCCGCACTGAGATAAACTTTGATGGGATTACAAATAAGGATTCATGAATATAATTTCTCCCTTCTTTCTCTTTTCTGTGGCTGTTCCTTATTATAACTCTTCCAGGTAATTCCCAATAAACATGCCTCTCAACAGACCTGCTTTATTTCCATGTTGCTTGCTGTGATGTAGAACCCAGATCGGTAAACATGATATAGCATTATTTTACCTATTTGTTAACAACTGTTGCCTTTTTCTCTCACTTTTATCACCCTAGGCTGGAAACACAGAAAAGGTTAGCCTGTTAAACCTTCCCTCATGCTCCACATGCTACAAGGCCAAGACTAAGATATTAATTTATTTTCTAAAAACCCTGTGAGGTAGTTACTACAATTCTGTCTATTGCACAACTAAGAAAATTGAAGCATAATAGGATTATGAGTAACTGATACAAGTTAATACATCAAAGAGCAGGCCATGATAAAAATACTGTACAGGCAGTTTGGGTCCGGAGTATGCTCTTAAATCAGTGCTGTTTGATGCTGTCTGGATCGAGAAGGCAGCTTGGAGCTAAATCTGTATTATTAGGAAAAAGAAAAAAAAAAAAAAAAACAATTTTTTACAAGAAGAAACCCACTGGAGATAGTTGTCTTGAATCCCAGAAAATGCCACGGAAGACATGAGAATTGACAATCCCAGTGTCAATTAGATCTGCTATCTAATAATTCAAATATTATTGCCAAGGGGTATCTACCAGCTCACTACTTCTATTAATATTAAAAATCCAGGGTAGAGGGTTTTTTAATACTGTCAGTTCCCAGCACATTCTAGAATTACCAGAAAGCTACACAAATAAGTATATTCTGTATTACCATAGTACTCTTTTGAATAAACTTCTAGAAGAAATCCTACATATATCTCTTCCTTAGTATATTCCTCACATAATAACTTGTAAAAAGTATACTTATATTTAATTTTAATTGATGAATCCCTCCATAGTTAAGGGCTAAGCATTTATTAATGGTTTCCCAGGTAGCACTAGTGGTAAAGAATCTGCTTGCCAATGCATGAGACGCAGGTTCCATCCCTGGGTTGGGAAGATCCTCTGGAGAAGGAAATGGAAACCCACTCCAGTATTTTTGTCTGGAAAATTCCATGGACAGAGGAGCCTGGCAGGCCACAGTCCATGGAGTCACAAAGAGTCAGACATGACTGAGCATGCAAGCACACATACATTTATTGATAATTGTCCCCATTAACTTTTGACTGTATATCTTTTTATGCTTCCTTTTTTGAAATCAAACCTAATAAATCCTCAAATTAATCTAGCAGTGCAGACTTCCACCAGCAAAACCTAAAAAAGCAGTTGTAATAAAATTATACAAAGGGGCACTAGTTACCGGGCTGGAAAATATAAAAGTAATATTTGCTGACTGTGGTTTAGAACTTGAAATGCCATTATAAAAAGAGCAGAAAGCCTAAACATTTATTCCTATAATATTTTTTCACTTATATACAATAATAAATCTGACAGTCTACTTATTATTGCAAAATAGACTATGGTTTGCCTCAAGTACATGCAAACCATTCCATTCATTCCAAAATATCAATTATAGTTCTTCCAGGAAACTGGAAGACTTTCAAAATCCAGCTGAATTTTGGGGGAGTACAAACCAAACTCTGCTTTCTTCAGGCCCATAAACTAAATATTTTTTTTGATCCCTAATCCTGTATGTCCCACATTCAAATCATAAGATTTTACCAATTCGTCTTTTACAGCATTTTCTCAGCTTTAACCTTTCTTTTCCATTCTCAGAGCTTGGTCACACTCTGTTTTCAGATTGTGATTCAACCAGTATGGCCTGGACTCTGTAGATTCTTTACTGCCTCCTACAGCTTTAGGGAGGAGCATTTTCCTAAGTTACTCTGTGAATCGAATCTCCTGTTCCAAGTTGTAATACAGTTTATATTCTCTCACAATCACAGTTCTCCACTTGATCAAGAATCTCTCTTCATATACAGTTGGCTTCAAATTTTTTTAATTTGAAAAAAAAATATTTATTTTCCTAATAAGACAGGTTTAGCTCCAAGTCGTTGGAGTCATTTTAAGTTGTTTTCATGTGTTCTGCTTCCCATTTAGAAACTTTAACACTGTTCTTCTTGATCATCACAACCTATCACTCAAATCTTTCACTCAAGTGTGAAATCCATAGACAGACCAATGTTACATTTATTTGTATATTTCTTTTTGGTATATTATGTTGGGTTTCTTTAGGAAACCAGGAAGAAGATTGTTACCAAAACCTGATCCTGCTGACACCCTTGCCTTGGACTCCTGGCCCCCAGAACTATGAGGAATTTAAGCTACCCAGGGTATATTATTATTATAACAGCACAAACTAACTAAGACTGGTTACTAAAAAAATTAAATATAAAGTCCTCATAAATATAGTGCAAGAAGGCAATGGCACCCCGCTCCAGTACTCTTGCCTGGAAAATCCCATGGACAGAGCAGCCTGGTAGGCTGTAGTCCATGTGGTCGCTGAGAGCTGGACACGACTCAGTGACTTCACTTTCACTTTTCACTTTCATGCATTGGAGAAGGAAATGGCAACCCACTCCAGTGTTCTTGCCTGGAGAATCCCAGGAATGGGGGAGCCTGATGGGCTGCCATCTATGGGGTCGCACAGAGTTGGACACGACTGAAGCAACTTAGCAGCAGCAGCAGCAGCATAAGTATAGTAGGCTGTTATTAAGTGTTACACGTATTTGTTGAATAAATTTTTTAAAAAAAGAAAGAAAATTATTGTACAGCTGTAAGCAGAGGTCTTTTCCCCTGCTGTGAATTGTCTTTGGAGAAGAAGAAAATTAGCATGACTATTTTAGCCAATTAAATTCTTCGCATTCACTTAAACACTTATGGAAGTCAAAACAAGGAGCTTCAAAGTGTTGGCTGGAGACATTTTCTAGTTGGTTGGATTTGTTTGTTTGAGCAGGCTAATGCCAGCTCACTCTAGTGGAGAAGTAAGCTGTCGGTGTCTTTAAGACACTCTAATCACAAGCAGATGAGCAAACAGTTTAATCTCTCTGGTAAGGAAAGACTCAGCAAGTTTGGTGAAGTAAGCTGGTGAGATACTTGGCATTATAGAGACAAAACAACTTATTAACCAGTTTTCCTGTTTCTGTTTTCACCCACTACACGTCCTGATACATAAACCCATCTGCGTGGAAAATATCCCTGATAGAGATGTGGCAGAAGCATTTGGTAATGTTTTCTTTTGTTGTTTTTGATATAGTATTGAATTATAATATTCAATCTCTATTAAAGAACATACATGCCATTATTATGATCTAGGGTAGATAATAAATCGGGCCATGGCCAAATCTTAATACTAATAATTATAACA